>NW_027555514.1:96400349-99372849 GCF_003287225.1 Phascolarctos cinereus | reverse complement strand
TTAATCATTCATTTAATCAGTCAACAAATATTGGGCTCTGCAGCAGGATGATCTCATGAGTTCTTTGGCCTGATGACAGAGGATCACTAGATTTATCCTTTGTGAAAACTGCAACAATCTTAAGTCACATGATAAAATTTTGATAGTACATACATGGTTAGCTCATGAAGTTGGAGGGATCTGAGTCAACTATGAATGTGTAATAGCAATCTACATGCCCTTGGAGATCTGAAACAAGATCCTCTGTATATTCTATTCTCCCTCTAGACTCTATTGAAGAATTCTACTCTCAATTGTTACTTCTATAGTATGAGGAAATCTGGGTGTCTAGCACTAACACTTTCATTAATCTCTGTGACCTTGAGCAAATGTTACTTTGAGGTCTATCTGAGTCTCAGTTCCCTTCTCTGTAAAATGAAGGGATTAAATTTGCGAATTTATAAGATTCCTTCTAACTTTCAAATCCTAGACTTCTATAGTTCTGTGATTTTCAATTTTCTATCTCCATCCCTAACCTATAACCTAAACTCTAGTCAAATATTTCCACCTGTATACTGAGCCCCCAAAACACTGTGGAGTTTTCACTTGTATTATCAGTCACTTATTAGCCATTTCCACTTTCCCCAATGTAGTTCAAGCCCACTACTTTATGCTTAATTAATTTCATTAATCTACTAACTCGAGATTTCACACTTTAGATTTTAGGGCAGATTTTGAATCTGTTCACCACAGCCTTAAAACAGTGGTTTTTGGGTTTGGAATAGAGAACAGGGAAGACAAAGGAAAGAAGATGTAAGGAGAAGGCAATTTCTATGATCTTTCTTCACTTGTAGCTTAGTAGAAAGTACACTGGTTTTAGAATTAAGATACCTGGGTTTGAATCCTTACTTTGCCCAGTCTACATGATTTGGGGCAAATTACTTAACCTCTTAAAGATCTTATTTTCTTACCTGTAAAATGAGGATAATTATATTTGTATGCTCAGAAGGCTATTTGAATATCAAGTGAGATAGCAGGTAATAGATGCTTATTGAATTAAAAGGTTGGAAAGGCCTATGTAAATTCTAGCTATCACAATTTTTTCAATCCAATCTGCCTTCTGTGGCAGGGTTAGGATTAATCTTCCTCAAATGAATCTTTATTTTTCTGTGGTAAAATGTCCCCTCCTCCAATAGTTCATTGAAGGGTGACAACTCTTCAATTTCCCAAATTTCCAAATCCTAGCTTCAGCTAGGGATTTTCTATAATAACAGAAGTATGGTTCCTTTATTTAAAATGTTTTAAGGGGAGACAATGGAATTTCTTTGAAAAGATAGCTTTCATTCACATTCAAATGTTTATTATGAATACTCAAATAGAGATACTGTAAAGGGGATAAAGTGAATGCAATATCAGAGAACCAGGAGATTTTATGCCATTGGGGAATGGAATTGTGAAGACAAGTTTTAGAAATCATTTTTTGTTTATCAGCAACAAAAAATAGAACTGAAAGATGAGGAGAGAGATAAACTAGCTAGCAAACAGAGGATTTAGAATGTGCTGGGAACACAGAGCACTAGAAAAACTTGTGGTCAAGATCCAAAAGATCAGAGAAAACCTAAGATACTCTGACTCAGAATGGGGGAGCTGAGGGAGAAGTCTGTGAAGGAAGGCTAAATGGCAAGAGCTGGAGAGAAGGTGTAAAGAGAGAATAGTATTCCTCAGGTCAATGTTGAGGTGATGGACACCAGCTGGTGAGCAAGGTGACTGGGTAAACATCAATTTTCACTAAAAACTAGAAATGAGTGAGCCAGATCACCCTTCTCTTTTAGAAACCAAAAGTGGGAACAATGGAAATAACTGTATTGAAGATTAAAGCAGATTAGCCAGAGGACAATAACTTTAAGGTCAGAGGCAAGAGAAAGGACTCACAGACTGAAAGGAGAATGATGACAGTGAGTGCCAGGAAGGAGCTATTTAATGTTTCAAGTGGTTTCAATTTGTTATCTTTCTTTTTTAAAGGGCCAATGACATCACAGGGTGATATCTTGATTCATGGGTGAATTGGATTTAAGTGAGGCAGAGTTCACAAATTTGTAGGCCTCATTCTCTTCCCTGGAGTCACAGAAGTCCAGTGGCAAGAAAAAAGGATGACTGTCGATGGCCCAGAATACATTGGAAGACCTTGGGAATTTCCAATGTCTGACAAAGCTCTAACATTCCACAGTGCCTGTTGAAGCCACCTTCATGGCCATTGTGACAAATTGTCCTCAGCTAGAGGAAGCCTTAATAGTCTTGGGATAGACATCCCCTTAAATCACTGATGGATCTGTGGTCCATCAGTTATCCTCAATCTGGTTTAGCCTTTCTGCCAAGACAGTTTTACTGGTGTGTGACTGCAGTCCATGCTACAGTTTCTTGTAGCCACAGATGGGAGTTGGGGTATATGGGTGTTCGAAGAAGACTAGCACATCTTGTGTAAGGACTTGCTGACCCCTTTTCAGAGCATCTTATCTACTTTTGATTCCAAGCTAACATGTGGTAACTCCACCTATATATGATTTGTATTCTCAGTGCTGTAATGCTATAATCAAGTTCAGTTATTCACTTAAACCAACTGAGTATGATTGTCAATGAGAGGTAGGAGAAAGGGTTACTTTTATAGTAGAAGTGAAAAAGAAAAAGAACAGGATTTAGGATTGAGGTTATGCATACATATCCATCCATCTATCCATCCATCCACATATATACATACACAGGCACACAAACAAATCAGCTAATAGTAGTTAATATTCAGTCATTGACATAACATTTTCCAGCTGAAGGAAAAAGCACCAAGACCAGATGACTTATGAGTGAATTCTATCAAACATTTAACGATCATTGGATTGATCAGAGTTTTTTGTTGTTATTTCAGTCATGTCCTACTCATTGTGACCCCATCTGGTGTCTTCTTGGCAAAGATATTGGAGTGATTGACCATTTCATTCTCCAATTCATTTTACAGATGAAGAACTGAAGTAAACAGGGCTAAATGATTTGCCCAGGGTGACACAACTAATAAATATCTGAGGTGAGATTTGAACTTATGAAGATGAGTCTCTCTGACTTCAAGCCCAGCACTCTATCTACTCTGCTACCTTGCCACACTTAATCACAGTGTCTAAGCCTTTTACATTTGATCATCCTTATAATACTGCTGTTATTGTGTACAATGTCCTCTTGGTTCTAATCACTTCACTTTTTTCAGTCCATATATCTTCCCAGGTTTTTCTGAAACCACTCTGCTTATCATTTCTTATTGCATAATTGTATCCTATCACAATCATATACCACATCTTGTTCAGCTGTTTCCCAATCGATGGGAATCCCTTTAATTTCTAATTTGTACCCACTAAAAAAGAGCTGCTATAAATTTGCTCTCTTTAGGAAACAGAGCTAATAGTAATATTGTTGGGTCTTAGGGTATACATAGTTTTACAGCCAAATTGTTCTCTGTAATAGTTGGATCAGTCCACAACTCCACAAGTGGTGCATTAGTGTATCTATTTGTCCACATGCCCTCTTAGTAATTAACTTTTTTCTTTTCTGTCAAGTTAGCCAATCTGATAGGTGTGAGAGGGTAGCTCAGAATTATTTAATCTGCATTTTTTATAATCAATAGTCATTTAGAGCATTTTTCATGTGACTATTGAAAGCTTTCATTTCTTCTTCTGAAAACTTCCTGTTTGTACAGGCATTTAACCATTTCATCAATTGGTGAAAGGCTCATTTTTATAAATTTGTCTTAGTTCGCTAAATATTTGAAAAATGAAGACTTTATCAGAGAAGCTTGCTATAAATTCCTATCCTCTCCAGTTTCCTGTTTTCCTTTTAATTTTGAATACATTGGATTTGTTTGTATAAAGCTTTTTTTTTTAATTTCATGTAATTGAAATGATGCCCTTTACTTTCTATGATCCTCTGTGTCACTTGTTTGGTCATCAATTCTTTCCTTATCCATAGATTTTACAGGTAAATTTTTCCATCCTCCCTTAACTTATTTATGTCACCTTTTGTGCTTCAATTATTTACCCATTTTGGCATTATTTTAGTATATAGTATGAAATATTGGACTATTCCTAGTTTCTGCCAAACTTCTTTCCAGTTTTCCAAGCAATTTTTGTCAAATGATAAGATCTTGCCCTCAAAGCTTGGATCTTTGGATTTATCAAATATTAGAATAGTGTGGTCATTTATTACTGTCAAACAGAAGTTAAGTGACTTGCCCTGGGTCACATAGCTGATAAGTTCCTGAGTCCAGATTTGAACTTGGCTCTTCATGCCCACCATATCCACCAAAGAATTACTTTATATTCTCCTCTCAATAAACTTGAACCTGAAGCTTCAATACATACAACCTGTCAACAGCGTTCCATGGTCACAGTGCTTCTTCTGCTCATTAGTACTTTGGTTTTAAGTGGTCCTGGTATGAGTGGAGATACCAGGCCATTTTCCTGGTGTCAATAATTCCCGTATTCCACTTCCCCCTCCTGCAATTTCACTTTATTGCCTTACCTGGCAGTAAGAATGTCTTACTCCTTCTGCTACTTACCTTAGGCCCCTGGATGTATCTACCTGGCTCTTCCCCCAACTTTTTCATCCCTCCCGAACTGTAGGTGTCTCTCATCCAATTGATCACATAATTGTTTTGTTTCCTTTGTGTTTGTTAGTTTACTAGATTATCAACTCCTAGAGGGTATGTAATGATGATGATGGCTAGCATTTATAATGCACTTTAAGGTGTGCAAAAGTCTCTCTCTCTCTCCATATATGTATGTGTGTGTGTGTGTGTGTGTGTGTGTGTGTGTATAAAATTCATTTGATTCTAACAACAATCCTGTGAGGTGGATGCTATTATTATGCCCATTTTACAGATGATGAAACTGAGGGGGGAGGTAATCACACAGCTAAGTAAGTGTCTAAGGCAGGATTCTAACTTTTCCTGACTCTTCGTCTGGACTTTGTCCACCATGCCACCTAGCTAACACATTGCTGGGCACAAAGTAGCTGCTAAATGTTTTCCTTTAATTCTGTAGATGATCCAGGCCCTACTGAATGTGAATCTTTCCTATGCAAACAGAAGAGCGAGTGAAGTCTTAACCTTGGCTATTTTGTCCCTTCTCTCTTTTCTTAGAGAGACAGAGAGAGAGAGAGAGAGAGAGAGAGAGAGAGAGACAGACAGACAGACAGACAGACAGAGACAGAGAGAGAAAACAGACATTTATGACTCAATTTCCCCATCCAATATCTTTTGACTGAAGGAGAAAAGGTTATGATATTGTGAGATTAGAAGGGATTTGTCAGGAATAGAGTGAGGGCCATATCTTCTGAAGATCATGAGGGTGGGGGTCCCCATGAGAAGAATATGATTGTATTCATGATATCAGCCCCCTGTGCCACCTCCCCCCCAAGACCATGATGAAGTATCCTAATCTAATTACTGGTGAGAGATAGTATTTGCCTTATAAACCAACAAGCTTGGCTAAAGTTATTTCTAGGGCAAATTAACTAATAGCATAGTAGCTGGTCCATAGTAGGTGCATAATAAATGATTAGTGATTTTCTGAAAAAAAAATCTAAGCTGACATTTTTACAGTACTTAGATTGTAGGTTTGTAGATTATAGGAGTGAAGGACTACAGCTGGAAGGGACTTTAAAGTCCATCTAGTTCAAATCAAATTACATACATTACAGCATTTGATCCTCATTCCAACCCCATAAGGTAAATACTATAGGTATTATCATGACCATTTTATAGATTAGAAAAATGAGGCTCAGAGAATTTAAGTGACTTGGCCATGGTCATACAGAGAGTAAATTTCAAAGGTAGGAACTTGAAATCAGATCTCTTTTAATTTCAAGGTCAGAATTCTTTCTGCTCCTTCTTACTGCCTCTGGCTGTCCTCTTTAGACTGGCAGATTCCAAGGTCAGATTTCCCAGGTGAAAATTTTAGACATTTGCTTTTTCTTCTTTTTTTTTTTTTGAAGCATGGAGGAGGAAGTAAGTAGAGCCAGCAGCAGGTGCCTGACTGATCTCCTTGGCACTCTTTCCTGTTGACTAGCCTTTTAGAGATATACTTAGATCACTCTCAGAACTGACCATTCATTCAAACAGTTATGAGATTCATTCAACAGTTAATGAGGCAGCTAGGCTAGATATTATAGAGCATAAGGCAATGGGGCTGAAATCTGGAAGGTCTAATGTTCGAAACCTCTCTCACACACTTACTACCTGTGTGATCTTGGTCAAGTCACTTAATGTCTATTTGCTTCTGTTTACTCATTTGTAAAATGGTGATAATAATAATAATACCTTCTCCTTAAGGTTGTTATAAAGATAAAATGAGGTAATTTTTAACAAACTTTAGTTAAAAAACAGCCCTTGCCTTCACAGAGGTTATTGTCAAGTAAACCAATACTTTACACACCTGATATCTTACTGGGTTCTCACAATAGTCATGTGAAGTAGGCAATGAAAACATAATTATTCCTACTCTACAGAATGGGGAGTCAAAGCTTTGAGAATACCCCTTCGTAAATGGAGATCAATGAAAACTGAAAAAAAAAAAGCCTAGATGCAAGTTAGCAGACATGGGGGACAATGGAGACTTAGAAAACAGCAGATCTGGCAGGGCACTAGAGAGACAGGATGATTGAGGACAGAGAATGGCCAGCTCCTGCTTCAGGTTGACTTTAGACCCTAGACTAGGCCTGCTAGACTGTCAGGCATGGAAGAGTCATACTTATCTGGCAGGAATCAGGCTTACTAATTCAACTCAAACCATGAGAGCTCATTACTAGTCTTCCAGTCACCAGGGGTTTAATTTAGAAAAAAAAAAGTTTTGCTGCAACCTGCAAAGGGGCCTTTTTTAGTGTGATTTAATGTCAACTGTCTGTCCTGTGAACTTGAATGTGTGGAAAGGAGTTGTAGGGGAAAACAGGGGAAGAGGAAGGAGGAAAGAGAAGGAGAGATTCATAGGGGAAAGAAAAAGAGAGAGAGAGAGAGAGAGAGAGAGAGAGAAGGGAGGAAGCAGGCTCAGATAGAGGAACCCAAGAGAAAGCAGGGGCTGAGATTTAATTAAAACCCAGATGGATAATTTGTCATTTTAAGTTTGACCCTCAAATGTCTTGTGTCCTTGGGGATTTCAAAATGGGGATGAGGGCTCCTTCATTCCCTCATAGGTAGTTTTACATGGAGATTTCTGTAGACTATCTCTAAGATTCAACAGACCATGTTCTGGGGCAAACAGTTCTCCTCTCCTACACACCATTTCTATCATATGCAGTCAGATATGCATATAGCATCCCCTTTCCACAGACTCTTACCATGCACACACACACACAAAAATGCACAGACACGTATGCACACATAATTTGTTTATTTAGTGGAGGACTAGTATTTTCCAATAATTTTGTTTGGTAACTATTAGAGTCTATTACTAGGTTAAAAATAGGCTTCACAAAAGAATAAGGTGAGCAAGTCAATGCTGAAAGCAGTGGTCCCTTCTATGACACATGTTTAATTAGAAGGACCCAAAAAGGAGGCTATGGTCTTAGCAGGAGCAGGAGGAAAAGACAGGAAGGGGAATGTTCTAGGGCAACCTAATGAACATTTCCCACTGGGGAACTGGACTGATACTTCTAAACTAGGGCAGCCTTTTGTGTTCCCTCAAAGTGGGTTTGGGTGGTGTGATTTAGTAGAAAGAGCACTGACTCTGGAGTCAGAGGACTTGGGTTTAAATCCTGCTTGTGACCTTGGTCAATTAATTCATCTTCCCTTTCCAAAAAAATGAGGAAAATTTTCCTCATCTATAAAATGAGGCAGTTGAACATCCTTTCCATATCTAGAATTATGAGTCTATGACCCTTAAATTGGGGCAAAGAAGGGATACTACCAGGAATATTGCTAAGGAGCCTCAGGAAGATGGTCTCTGGGCCACAATAAAGAGAGAACCCTAGATGGATTAGACTTTTGAGTCCATGTTCAGGGCAATTCAGAGAGCTTTGGGGATCCTGGTGGCTTCTCAGTTGGAGTTACTTGAGATTTTTATCAGAGAGGGGTCTCACTTTGGTGAATCTGCGTAGTTTCTCACTCTTGAGATCACAGTTATAGAGGCACCTAACGTCAGGTAGGAACTATTGGAATTTCCAGGTTGGAATAGCAGATTCTGGTTATGATTTATTACTGAGAAAGTACAGGGAAGAAAACAGGAGCTAAGAGGCAGGAATTATGGCCTCTGAAGTATTACTTATTGCACCACCTCCAACATGTCTCATGTCCCATGTCATTCCTTGTTCAATGGTTTTCAGTCATGTCTGACTCTGTGACCCCTTTTAGGATTTTCTTGGATACTGGAGTAGTTTGCTATTTCCTCTTCCAGCTCATTTTACAGATGAGAAAACTGAGGCAAATAGGGTTAACTGACTTGCTCAGGGCCACACACAAGTATCTGAGGTCAGATTTAAACTCGTGATGAGTGTTCTTGACTCCAGGACTGTATTCTATCCATTGTACCACCTAGCTACATCTATGTCCTTCTTTACTGCCTGATTTTTTTTAAAGTAAATAGTGAGTACTAGAAACTAGAAAAGGCTCACTAAGCTCATTTAATTTACTTTTTAAATACAGCAACTTGATTGGTAAAACTAAGAAATAATGTAGAAACAGTATTGAGATTCCAGAAGTGCCCCCAGCTAAGTCTCTTGTGATAACTTTGTGAAGAAATATAAGATATGTTTGATAGCTTAATTACTATAAGCAAAGGGAGTTGATGGATATCAATTTGACATTTTTTTGGTAAAATTTTGATTTTCAAATTTCAAAAAAAGTCAAATTTTAAGTCATGTTGTGAAAGAAGAAAGTTTCCAAAAATATTAAAGTTTGCAAAGGGAAAAAAAAACACAAAAAATAAAGCAAAAATAATATGCTTTGATCTGCATTCAAACTCCATCCATTCTTTCTCTACATTTGGATAGCATTTTCCAACATAAGTCTTTTGGAATTGTCTTGGAGTATTGTATTGGTGAGAAGAGCCAAGTCAATCATAGTCAATCAATATATGTTGCTGTTACTATGTACAATGTCCCCCTGGTTCTGCTCACTTCACTTTGTTTCAGTTCATGTAAGATTTTCCAGGTTTTTCTGAACGATGGATATCAATTTGGAGGATATCTCTAGTGGAATGTTTCATAATTAGCCCAGTCATATTTACATTACCAATGTCTTTGCTAAATACATAGAAAAAATACCTGTCAAATTTGTAGATGACAATATTGGAAGTAGAGAGTAAAGATATTTTTGAGCTGTGCATTGGTACAAATATTTTGGAAAATAACAAAATCATGAGAGAAAACCCTTTGACCTAGTTATCATAGAATTTAGCATGCACACAAAGGAGGTTAAAAGCAAAAAGAAAGGTCCTGAAATGTACTAAAATATTCCATAGCAAATATTCATTGTAACATTTTTTGTGGTAGCAAAAACCAGTAACAGCATGTGCCCATTGATGGGGTAATAGCTGTACAAATTGTGTTATGTAAAATTTAGGGAAAGAAAAAAAGTCATTTTTGTAAGAAATGGTGAATTTAAAGAAATTAAGAGAAATATGAGAAGACTCGTATCAATCAAAACAAGATAATGACAGAAGAAAGAAGAGGAAAATATGAATATTGATCACAATATAAATGAAAACAAATACTAAAAGATAACACAACTCATATTAAATGAAAATACCAATCTTAGCACCAGAGGACCAATGGTGAAATACACTTTCCTTCTCTTGGTAAAGAAGTGACAGACACAAATGCAGAATGTTGTATACACTGTCAGATTCAGTCTCTTTCATAGTTTATTGAAAAAATAGGGAGGTTGGAGAGAAAAGATTTTTAACTGGAAATAAAATAAAATTCATTTTAAAAAAGAAGAAAAAGAAGTATTTACTTCAAATGTAAAATGCAAAAGGACAGCATAGGGATAGATTTAGTTTAGCAGAAGTTCATCATTTACTTCATCTGTAAATGAAAAGTTACCATTGATTGGGACTAAGATGGTGATATTTGAGAGACTCTTTCTGTGACCTCCCTCTGGGTTCTGTATATGTCCAGCCAATTCTTTTTCCCTCTTCACCCCTAATACTGAGTGTACCTATAATGGATGGAAAAAATACAGCTATGGACCTTCAGTCTCATTTACACAAGGCTTTATTGGAACGAAGCCACCATTGGAATGTTCCAGGAATGTATACATGATCCTGTCCTATTTAATATTTTTGATCATAGACTTGGATAAAATCAGAGATGAAATGCGCTAGCTCACCTAGCTATGCTGAGGGGCAGGGGAGGTCATCCTGGTCCTGGTATCTGCCTGCTCATGTGACAGTGAGGCTCAGAATCTCTTGCTGGCTTTCTGAGTCAGGGCAGCCCATTGTCTGGCCAGGAAGCTTCCTGTCCTAGGCTACACTTCCCTTTTACCTGAGTGAGACAGACCTTTTCTGCTGACCTTCCAAGTTTTCATAGCCTAGAAGATTGTTTCAGCCTGTCTTTTTCCAGGTTCTGCCATTCCAGAATTCATTTTGGGGTGCTATTTTATAGTTGTTTGGAGGTGAATTTTAAAGAGCTATATAAATATGAACTGTTGTTTTGTTGATGACAAGTGAATACTGTAATTGCATTTTGTGGGTAGAGAGAGATCACTAAGAAACTGCTCTGTCAAAGAGGAAGGGACTATGTGCTTAGGACCTTTTGTTGTTGCTAAGTTGTTTCAGTCATGTCTGACTCTGTGACCCCATTTGGGGTTTTCTTGGCAAAAATACTGGAGTAGTTTGCCATTTCCTTCTCCAGCTCATATAGATGAGTATATATTGAGTATATTTGAATGAGTATATTTGAATATAGATGAGGAAAATGAGGTAAATGAGGTTAAGTGACTTGCCCAGTGTCACATAGCTAGTAAGTGTCTAAGGCCAGATTTGAACTCCAGGTAGGTGAGTCTTCCTGACTTCAGGTCCAGCACTCTATCTACTACAACACTTAGCTGCCCTTAAGGGAAGGGACCTTTAAGACTTTAGATTTCCAAGATCATATTATTTGCTTTCTCAGTGAGGTGAAGGAGGGGATTAGGATAGGGTTGAGATAGGGAAATAATGTGGAACACAAAATGTAAAAAAAAAAAGTTAAAAATTTCTTACATGTAATTGGGAAATATTTAATGGAATAAATAAAATATATTTTTAAAAAGACTTTAAATTTCACAATGTCACTGAGTTGATATGACATAAAAAAGATGTCATTTAGGTGTATGAACCTTAGATGTTGTTTTGTTTGTTGGTTTGAAGTCTATTCACCTGTCTCCCAAGGGTCTTCTTTTTAAGTTGCTCTTAAAGTCAGTGATACAAAATGTTGGTTGGAAGCAATTTCTGGTGGAAGCCATCTAATCCAACCAGTAAGAAAAGAGTAATGAATCCCCTCTACAATATTTTCAGCCAGTAATTGGTCCTCTAGCCTACACATGGAAAAAGTCAATTGATGGGAATCCCATTAACTTCCAAGAAAATCCGTTCCTCTCTGTGGACAGATCTAATTAACTGTTAGGAAGTCTCATTGTTTTCTGTTCTCCAAACAGCTCAACATTCCCAGTGCCAGAGCCCCTAGTCCTAGCAGCCCTCCTGATCACTCTTCTCTGGCATCTTTCCAGCTTGTCAAAGCCTTATTGAGAATACTTCCAGAATTGAACACAACCCTCTATATGTGGTCTGAGTAGGGGACAGTGTGTGTGTGTGTGTGTGTGTGTGTGTGTCTGTGTGTATGTGTGTGTGCCTCTGTGTGTCTGTGTGTGTGTGTGTCTGTGTGTCTGTGTGTCTGTGTGTGTGTGTGTGTGTGTCTGTGTGTATGTGTGTGTGCCTCTGTGTGTCTGTGTGACTACTAACACATTTTCCTGGGCAGTATTGCACTAAATACTGCTTTTGCACTCCAGAGAATGACTTTTCCGTTGATGAGCGGCTTTCGTTACCTTATTCAGATTCAGAAGAGAGCATTTGGAGAGAATTTGAAGAGTTATGGCTAGCACTGAATTAGACAATTAGCATTTATAATGATAATGGAGAGGTGATAGCATTTTGAAATCTATAACCTAAGTGAATTAGCAGGCTATAGTAACAGCTATTTGCCTCAAATACTTCCCACTAGGTCTCTGTCTCACCATCTCTCTCTCTCTGTCTCTCTGTCTCTCTGTCTCTCTGCATATATATGTATATGTATTATATAGCAATATAATTATCATTATATTATATAACATTGCATCTATCTCCTTATATATAATATATAAATATATGTGTGTATAATATTTCTTTCCCACCAGTTTCCTTGTTGCATATGTTTTAATGTTTCTTTCCTTTCTCTTTTTCTTGTCTTAGCATATGCCATTACCCTGTGTGTCTCCTTGTTTACTTTTTTCTATTACTTCTCTTACCCCTTCCTTTCTCATTCTAATGCTCTTTAAAAAAAACACACAACAAACACACACATTCACACACTAAATCAAAATACCTGACCTTTAATGGGCCAAAATATGGACCAGAATTCTAACTGGAAATGTTTATGTTATTTCATAAAGCTTTGAATTCTATTTTAATTTTTTTTATCTAAGTTATATGTATCATTCAAGGTGTAGCTTGAGTTTCCCTTGTTGAGAAAACCTATCTTAATTATTTTGGCCTATATTCATCCCTTCTCTGAATGTATCAATCTATAATCTGAATTCTTTTCTGAAATTCCCTCCCTTAGTAGCCCTAGATTAAAAAAAAAAAGAATAAAAGATACCCTGTGTTAGATAGTAAGATACCTTAAAACATCTTTTAACCTTTACATTGCATTTCTGAAGATCTGTATTTTGGTGTGCTACTGCGCTGTACTTTTTTTTTTGAAGTCCAATACAGTTAAATACAAAATGATCTGATGTAGAGTTTGATAGTGTTTTTTCTTCTTCAACAGAGCACACTGAAAACATGTCTTAGATTCTTTCCTGTCCTCCCCTTTCCCCCCCAATTGATTTAGTTTTGATCTATGGTACCGGTTTGTGAACTTTCAAGCTATATTGAATTAAAACTGATCAACACTTTGAAGAATTTGTATCAAATTTCTATGCCTATGCTCGCTGCTTAATTAAACACTGTGCATACCTTTTCAGTATTTTCCCACAAAAATTTTGGAAGCTATGTAACATTTTCCCTTTATTGCTTTATACGGTTGAGTCTAGTTTCCAGATTACTCTTACACACAAGCAAAGGCTAACAGAAGGGCAGCTGTGAAAGTCTTGGGTAGAAGAAGGTATAGGTAGGTAGAAGTTTGGTAACATAACATTAGATTATTTTTTTAATCTTGCTGGCAAGTACTGAGTGTAACTGCTATCTGTAGTTGGAGCAGTGCTTACATTGGAGTTCTGCTATATCTGACATTCCTTACTATTATTATAGATTAGAATTGTTTACTTTGAAATATTTAAGACTTTATCAGAAAATGTTTATCATGCTAAGAAAATACATTGCTTCAATATGCCCTTTATTTTCCCAGAAACCTAATTAATTTGGACAGATCTAATTGTAACACTAGCCTCAAGCCCACTGATTATTGATTTCTTCTTGGAATTTATTAAGACTCCATGTTAACCCTTGAACTTTGTAACTTTCGGTCTAAATACAACAGAAAGGTACAAGTGTTTATTGACAAGTAATCTAGGCAAAGAAATTCCTAAGATTTTGAAGAAAATTCTTTAAAACCTAAGGATGATAAACATTAATTTGTGGAGTTGTAACAATTTGATATATTTTTCTGCTAATTTTTGACTTATCCCATTATACTTCTTGAAATGTTCACTAGATATGCGACTTGAATATCTCTTTAGGAGCACAATCTGGGGTCTGGAATGGGTGACATAAGGCCAGAGTGTTGCATGCCTGAAATGAAATTCTTAAACCAATGATGTAGCATATGACAATTTTTTGATAAATTGTTTTGACTAAAAAAATACATTTTTAAAAGGTTTCCCGACTCTTATAGTCATTGTTTAGTCTCAGTACATATCTCTGGAGCCTTTCTGACCCAGTTATTTTATTTCTGTGTATTCACAGTTTCTGGCTTCAAGTTTGTGTGTTGGACCAATTCCTTGGCAAGATGAAATTGAACCTGTCAATATTGTCAGATAATACTACTAACATATCTATGAGATTCATGGTGCTCAGAGAATGGACTACTTCCAAGACCTCTTGTTTCTGTGGCCACAGGAGCAAGGCATGACACATTTAGAGCTGGAAGGACCGGGGAAATCATTTAGCCCAACTCACTCATTTTATGGACATTTTTACTGAGAGGCTGTGACTTCTCCAAGGTCACACAACTAGCATGTGAATATGAACCTGGGTGCTCTCACTTCAGATCCAGTCTTCTTTCCATTAAACTATTCTGCTACACTGGGCTACTCTCCCTTGTCTTAGACCCAGAGCCTTTTAATCAGAACCAAGCAAAATGTGTGGTTGGAATTCATCTCACGATTACCTGTTAAGGGTCTAGCACTGTTAGGCACTTTTAATAGGGGTAAAAGGTAGCTGGCTGAAAAACAGAGAGCTGCACTAAGGAAATCAGTGCTATCCTGGGCTTGGTCCAATCTGTCTGTCACTACCAGAATCCGATTTTGGCAAATATCTGGAAGGAACAATTACTCCCTCTACTATTAGGTAAATATAACAAATGTAGGGAATAAGCAATGAGGAATGAAACCTCTGAACAATTGGATTCAGTCTCTTTCAGCCCCTGGAGTATGGGGACAGAACTCCAAGGAAGAGAAAATGCACAGGACTGTGAGGTAGGTCTTTTTATCTTCACAGTTTTCAGCTTTCAACAGCAAATACCAAATAAAGTGAATCTTTCATTTAGTTCCAAGGCAAGGCTTTAACACCCTCAAGACCAGTTTGGATCCACCCTTACATATCAAAAATCTAACTCAGAAAACTTCCCTCCTCCAAGAAAGCTGTGCTCAATCATCTCACTCCATTCTTTCTCTTAATCTTCCCTCACCCCTGCACCTTGTCTCCCTGCTCCCTGCACACATTGCCTCAACAGCAGTACAAGGGGTCTTAACTAAATCCATTTACACATTTTGGACTTTCTAAGTATTTTTTGTGTGTATGTACACTTGTGTCCTATTTCTTTGATATGATGAGAGATGTAAGTCAGGGATTGGGTCTCCATTAGCTTGAGAGGATTAGGGCAAAAGATCCAGAGAAGAATTTAATGCATTCCTTTCCCAGTCCTGAACACTAGATACTAGTGCCTAAATGGGAGAGCAAGACTGGAAAAGGGACAACATCTTGCTTTATATTGAACCCCACCTCCCCAACCTAAGACTTGCCTGCTTGTCCTTAGGGTTGGAGGGGTGGGTCACCCAGTAACCAGGGACTGGCCACCTCCTTTCAACCTTAGTACCCTGTGTATGGCTGTGGTGACTTCCCGATTGCGGAAACTGTAAATGAGTGGGTAGAGTAGGGGTGTCACATTGGTATAGACAAGTGCCAGTGTCCGGTCCCGCTTTGGGGCATAGCTGGTCTTGGGCCGTGCATACATGAAGGTGGCACAGCCATAGTGCAGCAGGGTAACTGCCAGGTGGGAGGCACAAGTGGATGCAGCCTTCCTGCGACCCCCAGATGAATGCAGGCGACGCAGGGCACCCACAATGGCACCATAGGAAGTCAGAATCAGGAAAGAGGGCACCAATAACAGCACAATGCAGGCCATGAGAAAAGGCAGTTCCTCCACATAGCTTCTGGTACAGGCAAGGTGCAGCAGGGCAGTGACATCACAGAAGAAGTGAATCAACAGGTGGGAGCCACAGAAAGGCATTTGGAAGATAGCCACTGTGAGAAACAGGGAGACCATCAGTCCTCCAAAGCAGCAGCTTATAGCCATCCTTCCACAGAGTCCTGGAGTCATCATGACTGGGTAGCGCAGAGGGTGGCAGATGGCCACATAGCGGTCATAGGCCATGGCTGCCAGCAGGAAGCACTCAGCTCCTCCAAGGGCCACGAACATCTGCATTTGCACTGCACAGCCCACAAAGGAGATGGGGCTGCCCCGGTTCTGGCCCCTGGCCAGGTCAGCTAGGCAGCGGGGCACCACTACCAATGTGTAGCAGAGTTCAATAGCTGACAGCTGGCATAGGAAGAGTAGCATGGGGGGACGACTGGCAACCGAGGCCACAGACACAAGGACAATCAGGTTTCCACTCAGGGTGGCCAGGTGTACGACTAACAGGAGCACAAAGAGGAAAGGCTGTAGGTGAGGGAATTCAGAGAAGCCTTGCAGAAAGAAGCCAGGAGGCATCTCTGTTTCATTCCATGTACCTTCCATGTACTGCAGCTGATAGCTGTGGTGCCTATGGGAAAGGAGGGAGATGCTAGTTTGGAGAGCACGGTCTGTTGTTGTGTAAGCAGCATTGGACTTGGAGTCAAATGACTTGGGCTTGAATCCTGGCTCCTCCACTTAGAAGCTATGTGACACTGGACAAGTTACTTGTCTTTGAGCCTCAGTTTCCGCATCTGTAAAGTGAGAGGTTTTTGAGTAAATGCTTTCTAAGATTCTTCCTAGCTCTAAATCTAGTGATGCTATAGTTTTTACCACTGGGGAAAAAGGGTGGGAAAAGGGAAGAAGAACGGGAGAAAATCTATAGGAAGAATTTCCTAAGAAAGAAACATTGAACATATGGCAACTTAACAAGAGATATAGTGGAAAGAGCCCCCTGAACCTGAAGTCTGACCCTAACTGGCTATGTGACCACGGGCAAATCATTGAACTTTTTGATTCTTAGTTTATCTGTAAAACAGAGATAATGATAAATAGTGAACACAAAGCCTTTATATACCATTTAATCCTTACAACAACGTTTTTGAAATAAATGGTATAATTATTCCCATTTTATAGTTTTGTAAACTGAAGCTGAGAGAGGTTATATGACTTACCCAGGGTCATAGAGCTAGGTGTCTGAGTCATGATTTAACCTGACTCCAACTCCAGCACGTTTTGCACTAGCTACCTGTCTGCCTAATAATAAATACACCACCTATCTCAAAGATTTGTTGAGTATCAAGTGCTGTGTATCATGAGCCTCTCCTATGAAGCCTACCTGCATTAAGTACCAAGATCATTCATTTGGAGTTAAAGGACTTAGTTTCAGGACCCCTTAATGATGTTTAATAGCTGCGTGGTCCCTTCCAATTGTAGATCTTCAAGTCTTCACTCTATTCTATTTAAACAAAAAATTTGTGACTCATTTCCTCAGCCCACTCCCCATTCACCCCTTTTCAAAACCTTAACCTTGACTCTTTCCCCTAAAACATGCCTCTGACCTGTGTGAATATTTCATGGTCCATTCATATTTCTTGTTTGTTTGTCCTGTACACTTGTGATCATGTCAGCAATTCACATTTTTGTGATTCTTCACTCCTTCTAATTCCTACTATGTTCGACCTGGGCCTTAGCTATTCTTTTTGTTTGTTTGTTTTCTAATCACAGAAATTTAGGGATGCAAGAGATCTTAGAGGCATCTAATTCAACCCCCCATTTCACAGATGAAGATATGTTACAATTAGGTCACACGTTACTTAAGAGTCAAGCCAAGATTGAAAGCCAAGTCTTTTGCTTTATTCCTAGTTCATTATTCTTCTTATGTCCAGACACTATCTGCTTTTATGTATTAGGAATATCATCAATGTTCCTGATATTTTAATTCAGAATCAAATTTTATATATATATATATGTATATATATATAGATATATACATATATATATACATACATACATATAATGCTTTACATATCTTAAATTGCTTTATAACTTAAATATTATTATTATTAAATTAAAATAATTAATAATTTAATAGTTTCAGGCAATGCTAATAAGAGAATATATATATATACATATATGTATGTGCATGTGTGTGTTTGTGTGTGTGTGTATGTGTGTGTGTGTGTGTGTGTGTGTGTGTGTATCTAACTTTCAAATTCATCAGTACAGTCCAAATTCGACAGAAGAATACATTATCTTTGTAGGGACTGAGTCACGGAATCCCAGAACATCAGAACTAGAAGGTACCTTTGACTCCACCTACTCTTAACCCATGCTTGAACAAGAATCCCTTTGGTAGTATTACTGACAAGTGGTTCAGTATCCTCAACTAAAAACTTCCAAAAACAAGTGAATCACTACTATTCATTCTGTTTTCATGCAGCATTTGGAAAGCTCTGACAGTGTTATAGGTAGGCTTGACTGGGCATAAATGCCTGTTTTGGGAAAACCGTTATGTAAAAGGTAACATAAATCTGGCCAAACCATTGGAAAAAAAAGGATTTCCAAAATTTGTTTGGTAATGGAGAAGGCCATTGTGACAGCAGTGACAACAGTCATTGTTCTTTCTACTGAGGGACCAATAAGTTCCTTCTCCTTATCCATTTTAATTGAACTTACAGTAAGTATATTAATTTTGCTACTTCTTATTTTGAACTATCCATATAGCAAAGCAATATGAGAAATGCAATCTGCCTATTAAGTTAACCATGAAAATCACAGAACCCTAGAATGTTAGGTTTGGAAGGAACCTTAGAGATCTTCTATTTCAATTTTCCATAGCATGATAGATGATGATCCTATTTCTGCTTGAAGACTTCTAAGAATCACTGTCTCACTACTTTACCAGGAAGCTGATATCATTTTTAGAGAGTTCTAATTGTTAGGGCTTTTTTTTTTCTTCCACTGAACTGAAATCTGCCTCTCTTTAACTTCCGCCCATGATTCCTAGTTCTTCTCTCTAGGACCAAGTAACACAAACACAATCTCTCTTCTTTGTGTCCATCCTTCCTAAACTGAAGATAATTACTGGATCTACTCTGTTCTCTCTTCTGACAAAACATCACCAGTTCCTTTAACTGATACCCATATGGTATGATCTTGAGGCCCTTCACCATCTTGATAATCCTCCCATGCCCTTAATTCGCCATCTTTCTGGCTTGTCAGTATTCTCCCTAAAATTTCCTGCCCCAACCTGAACTCCTTACTCAAGATATGGTCTGACCAGAACAGAACTCAGCAAGACTATCACCTCTCTTTTTCTGTACACAGAAATGACTCATGATCAGCAAAGGTAAGAGAAGGTAATAATAATATGAAAAATAATATAATATAATTTGATGATCTAAAGAGTTTTGTAAGTCCAATAATTTTTTTTACAGCTGCATAAAACCACATATCAAAGAAAACACAAATATGTAATTTCACTAAAGGAAGAGAAGACTGTTTTTCCTTCCTGTTTACATTACTTATCTGTAAAAGGGAGATGGTTACTTAGAGTCAATAAGATCATGTTATTTTATGGAAATTTTTTTTCTCTACCCTAGAGGAGGGAGTTCAGTCATTATCAAAACATAAGTACTGAAACCACCAACTAATTCCTTCCCATTCTAGCTGAGAAAAGTTCAAAAGGAAAGGATGATTGAGCTAATCTTTTCCCCTTGTCCCAGCATTATTAAGGTCAGCTTCCTTTACATCTTGGGGCATGAAGTTAGGAGATAATACCCCACAACTTCTAATTGTGCCCCATACCCCCTCTTTCTCTCATATCCCCCATTTCCATATGACACTCCACCATATTCACTCTCTCCTTATCTGGCACCAAATGCTAATGTATGAGCCCAGAAATACCCTGAAGTGTATGTGATGTTGTTTTGTCATTTTCACTTGTGTTCAACTCCTGATGACTGCAGTTGGGGTTTTCTTAGCAAAGACAATGGAGTAGTTATTGATTTCCTTCTCCAGTTCATTTTACAGTTAAGAAACTGAGGCAAAGAGGGTTAAGTAACTTCCCTGGGGTCAGGCAGTTAGTAAGTATCTGAGGCCAAATTTGAACTAAAAGAGATGAGTCTTCTTGACTCCAAGCCCAGCACTCCATCCACTGTGTCACTTACCTGCTCCAACAATATTTAGAACAAAATATAGAGCATAATAACAATTAGATCCAGCATGAGTGTGATGACTAGGGAGCTTCCCTGGGAGCCAAAAAGACTTAAATTTAAAAACAAACAAACAAAAACAAAAACAAAAAATGAACAAAAACCTCTCACACATACTGATCACATACGTGATCTTGGGCAAGTCATTTAAACTCTCAGTGTCCCAGGCAATTCCCTAAAAAAGTAAGTGGTAATTCAGGTGTGTTGATAGAGGAAGTTCTTCATTGGAAGCTCCACACACAGGTCTGGTATAATAAATAACAAAAACAACAACAATAATAATACAAGAATGTTATATTTATATAAGACAAGCTATACTGAGGACTTTCCTCAAGTTTACCTTTGAGATAGTACAAGTATTATTTATCTCTGTCTTTCAGGCAGGAAGCCCAAAGTTCTGAGGGTAAAGTGCTCTTTATTAGTGTCAGAGCCAGGCCTCAAGCTCAGGTTTTCTAATTTCAACACCAATGAATGCCCTTTCCACACAGACTTCTCATGCAGACTTTGGTCCTTTGAAGTCACCCAGTCCACATACCCAGCCCATTCTCATCACACTACACTCCAGGATCCCATCTATACTGTCCTCTGGTCATCTGTCTGTTCTTTCTTAGACCATCCTGCTCATGCCTTCCTCTTATTAAGTATAGGGGGGAAATGCAGCTTTTCTTTCTGCATTTTTGCTTAAGTGTTCTGGCATCTTCCTATTTTTCACTTTTATAGATTTTATCAGTTTGCTCAGTTTGAAAGTGAGACCCACTCTATAATTCTCGGAGACTCCTTACAGAATCTCTCTCTTTTTTTTTTTTTTTGAATTGGGGTAAAAGTGACCTTCTGATGGTTGGGCATTTGCAATGAGAAAGTTTCTCACTGAGTTAACAATTTCATCCTCAAGTTTCTTTAAGCCTCAGAAGCACTTGTCATGATGATTTATGGACAACTTGCTTCTTAATTGTTGCTAAGGATGCTGGGTACTTTTATCACCATTTCATCTAGCTTTTCCAAAACGCTCTTTGGGAGTGGGAATCCAAGTGAAGAGGGAAGTACAAATTCAGTCACATTCTCCACTGTCTTCTTTTCTTCCAAGAGGGGACCTTTTGCACCATGATCACCATGTGGTCCTCCTGATTCTCCAGCTGGATTTCTGCTTTTGGTGTATTTAAAGAATCTCTTTTCAAAGGAAGGAATATACCAGCAGGGCCTTTGTAAAAAATGCATTTCCCAACCACCACTCACAGCAGAGGAGGAGAATTAGCTTCAAAGAAACAGCATAAAACCCTTCATCAGAAGTTTCTAGCAGGGAGATTGGTTCTGTTCCTAAAACCAAAAGGCTAACCTCATTGCTTTTAAGTGCACAGTCACTGCCCTGTCACATTTTGATAAATATTCCAGATGCTAGCTCTCTGGCACTGCAAAATGTCTGCATCTTTTCTATAAAGAACAATTCACTTCAATTGACCAAACATTTATTAAACCTCATTCCAAAGATGGAAAACAGCATAGCTCCTTCCCTCAAGGAGGTTACAATCCAACAGAAATATTTTATTCTCAAACTGCCTTTGAAGTAACTTTTTATTTTCTTTGCATTGAAAAAAACATTTTTCAGAAAGAATTTGTGCCAGAAGGGGCCAGATCATTCACATTCCTCTTAGTCTTGAAGGTCCTCCTTCATAGTGATAACATCTGAGCATTTTTAGGTTTTTGCTGCACCTGGATGCATTGACTATCAGGTGCCAGAAATGTGGCTGGTAAGTAGGCAACCAAGAGGGGTGAAGAAACTCAGAACATCATTATGTCATCAGAGCATCTTTATAGTGATCAAACTTGTCCAGTCACCTGACTAGGTTATTGGGCTTCAATATGCTTGTGCCCCAAGATGGAGCTCAAGGAGAAGTGACATTAGAGTCTAGAAGCAATGGGTTCCTCTGAGACTCCATTAATTTAATCTGGGGAGAGTTAGTGAGGAGTGTCTTTTAGTTCAAGAGTCCTGTGGAAAGGCTTCTTTCTGCCCTACTCCATTGCCTATCCCAACGATGAGAAATAGGATAGATGTGATGGAATTCAATGTAATCAGTAAAGTCAACCTGAAAATAACATAGTTCATTGGAAAGAACATCACCTGTGTACAAGGAGATCTGGGTTCTAGGTTCATTTCTGACAGTTACCAGTGGAAAGACTTGGACAAATTTCACTTCTCTGGATCTCATCTGTCAAATAAGGGCATAAGTCCTCTTCTCTACTCAGTCACTCCTCACCCCCTTGAAATATAGCTTCTATTCTTACCTCTCTATTGAAGCTGCTCCCTCCAAGTTCAGCGACAATCTCTTTATCACTAAGTCCATTGACAGGTTTCATTCTCATGGTGAATTATCTTTCTTTTTCTTCTTTCCTTCCTTCTTTCCTTCCTTCCTTCCTCCTCCTCCTCCTCCTCCTCCTCCTCCTCCTTCTTCTCCTTCTTCTTCTCCTTCTTCTCCTTCTTCTTCTTCTTCTTCTTCTTCTTCTCCTCCTCCTCCTCCTTCTCCTCCTCCTCCTCCTCTTCCTCCTCCTCCTCCTTTTGTTGAAGGCAACTGGGGTTGAGTGACTTGCCCAGAGTCACAAGTTATTGAGTGTTATGTATCTGAGGCCAAATTTGAACTCCAGTCCTCCTGACTCCAGGGCTGGTGCCCTACCCATTGCACCATTTAGCTGTCCTCTTTTCTTCCTCCCTCCCTCCCTTCTTTCCTTCCTTCCTTCTTTCCTTCCTTCCTTTCTTTTCTCTTTCTCTCTTCCTTCCTTTCTTCCTTTGGCTTCTACTCTTTCCTGATTCCTCTCTTCTTTGTTTTCTTCTTTTTGCTCTTAATTTTTTCTTCTTCTATGCTCCAGATGTGGGCCATATCTCTAGGCTCCATCCCAGTCCTCTCCTCTTCTCTCTAACTCACTAATTCACTCTTGTGGTTTTAATTATCACCTAAGCACACAATCTGCAGATCTATATATTCAGTACAGATTTCCCCCCTAAACTCTAGTCTCACATCAACTGTTGGATGGACATCTCTACTAGTAGTACCTAAAGTCCTATCAACCCCAAAATTAATTTACCACTTGCCATCCTAAATCTACCTCTCCTAAAATAGCTTCCTTATTACTATTGGAGGTACCACTATCCTTTCATTTATGCATACTTAAAACCTTGGGTTGATCTTTGACTTGGGTTTGTCTCCATTCCCACAACTAATCAACTGCAATATCCTGTCAATTCAACCATCTCAAAGCTGACCTGTCACCTGAGCTCACATCTTCACCACCCTCATTCAGTCACTTATTACATGTAATTTTTAGTAGCCTCCTACTTGGTTTCCTGGACTTGGTCTCTCCCCTCTCTAATCCAGACTACACAAAGATGCCAAAATAAATTTACTAATGGATAGGTTTGACCATGTTACTTTTCTACTAAAAAAACCTCTTCATTGGATCCTTACTGCTTTTAGGATTAAATACAGACTTGTTATCCTGGCATTTAAAGTCCTCCATGATCTGATTACAGCCTGTCTTTCTAGTCTTATTTCCCACTACTCCATTTCATGCAAGTTATGGTCTGACCAAAATGGAACTAGCAGTTCCTTCCTTTTTTCTTATCCAGCGACCATTTATTTACTAAGGCTATCTATATACAAAGTCATTTTTTTCTCCATTTGTTTAAATATTTTTTCCCTTTAGCATCCAGCTCCTGAAGAAAGTTTGCTCTGATCTTGTCAGTTGAAAGTAAGGTTTTTCTCCTTAAATTTTCTTAGAATATTTTGTTGGAATACCTCCTTTGCATCTATTACTTTATATCTACATCTTGCATCCATCTACCTTATATCATATTCATTTATGTTCCATATTCCTCCTATTATACTACAGTTTCCTTTAGGGCACATAATGTGTCACTTTTCATCCTAATATCCCTAGCAGCTAGCACAGCTGCCTTTGCACTTTGACTTTAGTGCTTTAAAATGCTTGTTGAATTGAACTAGATTGAATTTCTAAGATTCTTTCTAGTTAAATGATTTTGTAGTGTTTGAATGAAAAACTGGATTTCTCTTCAGATAGAAACTCCCAAGGATCAATGTGGGCATGGAAGAATCTAGCTATTATTTTATGAGCAAATGGAATATCTCTTCCCTCTCCTCCTAAATTCCCACTGTCCTCAGTGGCAACATTTTTGCACCTCATGGAACTGGAAGGGGAGAATGAGGAATAACATATAACACCATATATGTCCTTCACCAAGGGCTTAAAGGGACATTATTACTTGAACTGAATTCTTATTAATGAAAGGAGAGTAACCTTTAGATAGATCCTTCTTTCTTGAAGGTCTTAATGTATTTTGAACAGAAATACCAATACACCTTTCAGATGGGCTTCCTGAGGCAGAAGGATGCATCTGGGCAGAGCTATTCAGGAAAAAATAGGATCAAACCCAGGAGTCCTTGTGTCCATAGCCAGCATTTTTTGAGCATTTTCATCTCCTTCCTCCATCCATCTCTCTCCTCCTCCCATGATCTATTTAGAGTTATAGACTTTTAGAGGTGAAGGTGACTTTATAGGCAATTTAGTGCAAGCTTTCTCCTTTTACAATTAAAGAAACTGAGGCCCTTAAAGATAAAATCGCTTACTCATGATCAAGCACATAGACACAATAATAGATGGGACTAGATTTCAACTCTCCTGACCCTCAGCCCAATGTTTTTTTCAACTCAACACAATGCACATTGTGAAATTATGTTTTCTTATTTTGGGGCAGTAGGCTACAACTGAGAGTAGGTTAACCAAAGAGGAACTATTATCTTAGATTCATCTTTTCTGGAAAGGGAAATGTGAGGAGGTGACTCAATTTCCCTGTGCCACAATGTCACCTTCTGTGCTCAGCTTCTGTTCTCCCAAAAGGAGAACCCTCCTTACCTGTGTTAAAGGCTAGGAATGTCTTGGTGATGGATCCAGAGAAGGCTTAGGTTATTGTGGTAAAAGAATGAGGAGAACACAGTCACAATGAGAAACTATGAACTACAGAGGTGCAGGAGCAAAGAAGATGAAGAGAGATAAGAAAAAGTGAGACATATAAAGCAGAGGCAAAGAGAATATTCTGGGATAGGGTACCCTAAGGTTATTTTCATTGTAACCCCATAGACCAGATGATAGATAGGGCCTTAACTTGCTTCATATCCCTTGGGGGTAGGGCAGGAGGGAAAAGAGGGAGAATGATTGTCAATTTTTACATGGGATCCAGAGGGAGATCAAAGGGAAAACAACTCGTGGTTAATTCTCTCTCTTAACAAAGACCTTTTTTGCTCTGGGTTAAAGTATCATGGGGAGATTTGGTCCTTAGAATACTAATGCATAGACTTTTAGGACTCTCCAATCCAATTCTACATAAAGGACATTGAAACCCAGAGAGATTGACATACTTGCCCAAAGACACAGAGCTCATTAGAGCGGAGACTAAAACCTCCTGACTGAACAGTTGTCTCCATCCCATAGTTAGCCTCATCCTTTAGGCCTACCTACCCCATGACTGTTGTACCTAAGAGCTACCTCAGCTTGCACCATTGTGCATATTATCAGATGACTGCTTTTAAACACTACAGTAATGTCCTAGACCATCACTGAGGTCACACCTTTTTGGGGATGTCGGGAATTCAACTAACATTAAGTATCTACTGTGTGTAAGAAATTGTGCTAAGCTATGTGAATAAAAATTAAGTCAATAAACATTTATCAAGCACCTACTATGTGTGCATTGTGCTAGAAAGATAAAGATGGTAATACAAAGATAGATTACATAGTAGTTTCTTTTAAAATTGATAAGCATTCATTTTCTTTCCCTCTTACCTCCTGTCTCCCATAACCCACTGGAAAAAAAAAGAAAAAGAAAAAGAAAAGCCTTATCACAAATATGTATAGTCAGGGCAAAAGAGATTCTGATACAGGCCATGTCAAAAAGTGTTTCATTCTGTATATGTAGTCATCATCTCTTTCAGGAGCAGGAGAGCATTCTTTATATCCAGAATCATGGTTGGTCATTGTGTTGATCAGAAGTCTTAAGTCTTTTAAAACATTTTTTACAGCATTGTTGTTAACTCATTTTACTTTGTATTATTTCATACAATCTTCCTAGGCTTGCCTGATACAGTCCCTACCATCATTTCTCATAGTGAAATATTGTTGCATCGTATTCATATGTAATGGGGGCTTTGCTGCACATGCCCAGATCAGCTAACATGGAGCCACTCTGTCTCTGGGAGGTGAAATCCCATGTTGTCCTACCACATAGGTTGGAGTAGCCTCCCTTGATTGGCAATGTAACCAGAACAGGCTGTGTTTTTGAAATGGCTAGACTTGGATAGTCCCACTCTCTTTCCAGAGACAGAAAAAGTTAACCCCTAGTACAGGTCCAATGAAATGAACTGGTGAGGAGTCCTGCTCTCCCTTTTGCCCCATGAATCTGCGAAATAGTCTAAGTCTCTGTTTCATTTAACCTGTCAGTTTCTAGGTAGCAGTAATCCCCCATCCTCCCCAGAATTAAGCCATGGTGACCTTGGAGCCAGGATTCTAGGCAGCCAGTCTGGCAGGAAAATCCTGAGAAGTCAGAGAGACTGGGCCTTAAACCCCCAAATGAGGGAGTACTTTGCACTTGACAATGGGACAGTGCTATATAAGATCTGAGCTGAACTATAGACCAAATTCCTTTCTAATTTACGGACACAGAGGTAGTATAGAAGGAGGGGCAGGTTGTTCCTCACATATTGTGGGGTATGTTTACATATTTGTTATTACACTTTTGAAATAAACATTACTTTGTAAAAGTCACTTTATTATGTGGTTGAACTAGGGTGCAAAAGATACCTTATATCAGATTCAGAAGCTTCTCAGGGCTTTCCACCTAGACTGATTGCCTATATCAGGACTTGAGGGAACACAATTGGCAGGGCTGGAGCTAATGGCAGAGACTAAACAAAGCAATCCCCCTTATTCCTAAACCCGGTGGAAAGGTGAAATATAACACATCAGGTTCTTATGTAGGGGAGGTTAATGTCAGCATTACGTGTGGGAATTTGTGGGATCATTTTTTTTCTCTCTCAATTTGTTCTCTCCCCCAATATTGCCCAATATCTCATGATATTAGTGTTAGAATTTTTCTTGTTTTGATTTTTAAATGAATTTTTATTATAATTTTATGATCATTAGTATTTATTTTGTCACTTGAATTGAATCTTAATTAAGTCAAATAGTGGCTAATCTTGAGGATAAATTTATCTGTGAGTTATCTTGAACATTATGCTGCTTAAGTTTTCAATATGAGGCAAGGTAACATTGTTTTCTCTATCTTTTTACTAATTATTCTTTTTTATTAATTAATTTGTTTATTTTTAGTTTTCAACATTCACTTCCACAAGATTTTGAATTCCAGATTTTCTCCCCATATCTCCCCTCTCTCACCCCAAGATGGTGTGCTTTCTGAATACCCCTTCCCCCAATCTGCCCTCCTTTCTATCACTCCACCCTTCTCTTTTCCTTTCCCCTTCTATTTTCCTGTAGGGCAGAATATATGTCTAGCCCCCTTTGCCTGTATATCTTATTTCCCATTTGTATGTGAAAATAATTTTTAACATTTGGGTTCCAAATTCTTTCCCTTCCTCCCTCCCCACCCATCGTCATTGAGAAAGCAAGCAACTGGACACAGCCTATACATGTATAGTCATGCAAAACACTTCCATAATAGTCATGTTGTAAAAATCTAAGAGTATTTTTCTGCATCTTATCCCACCTCCAATTTATTCTATTCTCTCCTTTGACTCTGTCCATCTCAAAAGTGTTTGCTTCTGACAAACCCCACTCCCAATCTGCCCTCCCTTCTATTTTCTCCCCCTCTCTTATGCCCTTCCCTCCATTTTCCTGTAGGCTAAGATAGATTTCCATGCCCAACTGAATGGGTATGTTGTTCCTTCCTTAAGTCAAATCAGATGAGAGTAAGATTCACTCATTCCCTCTCACCTCCCCCCCCACTTCCCCTCCACTGTAAAAGCTTTTTCCTGTCTGTTTTATATGAGATAATTTGAACTATTCTACATTTCCCTTTCTCCTCCCAGTATAATCCTCTCTCACCCCTCTTAATTTTATTTTTTTAAATATCATCCTTTCATCTTCAAGTTACCCTGTACCCTCTGTCTGTATATGTATGTGTGTGTATGCATATGTGTGTATGTGTGTGTGTATGTGTGTGTATGTATATGTGTATATACACACATATACATATATACATATACATACACACATACACACACACATATATACTTCTCTTGAGTCTTGTATTTGAAAGTTCAATTTGCTATTCAACTCTGGTTTTTTATCAGGAATGCTTGAAAGTCTTCTATTTCATTGACTATCCATTTTTTCCCCTGAAGGATTATGCTAGTTTTGCTGGGTAGGTGATTCTTTGTTATAATTCTAGCCCCTTTGACTTTCAAAATATATTATTCCAAGCCCTCTGATCTCTTAATGTAGAAGCTGCTGAATCTTGTGTTATCCTGATTGTGTTTCCACAATACTTGAATTGTTTCTTTCTAGTTGCTTGACCTGAGAAATCTGGAATTTGGCTATCATATCCCTAGGAGGTTTCTTTCAGAGATCTCTTTCAGGAGGTGATCGGTGGATTCTTTTAATTTCTATTTTGCCCTCTGGTTCTAAAATATCAGGGCAGTTTTCCTTGATAATTTCTTGAAAGATGATGTCTAGGCTCTTTTTTTTGATCATGGCTTTCACATAGTCCAATAATTTTAAAATTCTATCTCCTGGATCTATTTTACAGGTCAGTTGTTTTTCCAATGAGATATTTCACATTGTCTCCTTTTTTTTCATTCTTTTGGTTTTATATTATAATGTCTTGATTTCTCAAAGAGTTATTAGCTTCCATTTGTTATATTCTAATTTTTAAGGAATTATTTTCTTCAGTGAGCTTTTGGATTTCCTTTTCCATTTGGCCAATTCTGCTTTTTAAGGCATTCTTCTCCTCATTGACTTTTTGGACCTCTTTTTGTGATTTGGGTTAGGCTATTTTTTAAGGTGTTATTTTCTTCAGTAGTTTTTTGGGTCTCCTTTAGCAAACTATCAACTGGTTTTTCATTATTTTCTTGCATCACTCTCATTTGTCTTCCTTATTTTTCCTCTATTTCTCTTACTTGCTTCTCAAACTCCTTTTTGATCTTTTCTATGGCCTGGAATCAAAGTATATTTTTTTGAGACTTTGAATATAGAAGCTTTGACTTTGTTGTCTTCTTCTGGTTGATTGTCACCAAAGTAAGATTCTATGGTCTAAGTGTTTTGCACTGTTTCCTCATGTTCCCAGACAATTACTTGACTTTTAAACTCTTTATTAAGGTGTGGGCCTACTTCCGATGTGGATGTTGTACTGTCTCAAGCTTTGGGGGGTTTGTGCAGATGTTTTCAGAGATGCTTCTAGGGACCTGTAAATTTTCAGTTCTTCCAAGGTGGTATGATCAAAAGAGAGGTGTTTTCTCCTTTCCTGGCCTGTGCTGTGATCTATGAATGAACACAAGCACTCTTTTATGCCTTGGAATTGTGAGGAGGATTCTCTCTTCACAGCCACTACAAGCTCCACCATTCCACTGCTCCTCTTGCCCTAGGACCACCATCCAGGACTGTAACTCAGATCCAGGCATGGGTAAATCAAGAGAATCCTGGATTATCACCAGCAAAGAGATCCCTGAAATCCTGCTCTGATCAGCCACTAGATCCCCTCTCCATCTCTTGGACAAGAGCTCCAGAAGCAGCCACCACCCTGGGGCTGTGCCAGAACTGGGGCTTGATCATGCTCCTCTTTCACCCAATTCTGACAGACCTTTCCTACTGACATTCTCAGTTGTCTTTGGCATTTGTGGGTTGAGAAGTCTGGAAACCATCACAGTTGCTAGTGATTCAGTCCCCTGAGGCCTGCTTCATATTTACTGAGGCCCAAGTCTTTGCCTGTGTGTCCCATGTTGAACTGTGCTCCACTCTCAGCTCATCACAACCAACCTTTCCCTTCAACCATCCAGGTAGTCTTGGGCTGGAAATTTGTTTCACTCTGTCTTTTTGTGGATTCTGCTGCTCTACAATTTGTTTGGAGCCATTTTTTACAGGTATTTGGAGGGGTTTGAGGAAGAGCTCAAGCAAGTCACTGCCCCCCCCACTTATTATTTTCTTCTGCTGGTTTTGGAATTGATTTATTTTCAAATCTTACCTAGTTGGACCTTTTTGCACTCCCAAAGTTTCTATGAATAGTTATGCCTTGTATTTAGTGCCATCAATATAAATTCTACCTGTTCTGTTACTGCTTCTATTGTAATAGTTGTTACTAAAATATAGCTTGTTCATGGATAAAGTTGATGCTTGTAATTATGACTGCTGAATTTGACTAAATTGCTTGGTCAGCTGTACATTGTTCTTTGATAATTGGTTGAAATTGGCATTATGAGTCAACAATACAATCCTCCAATAATGTTATTGGCAAAATGTTGTCATCTTTTAAATACTGATGTGCATAAGAGTTTACTGATATTTTGAGCAGACTTTGTGTATGTAATTGAAGGTGTTATGAAACTTTTGAAGGACATTGTAATTGAGTTAGGTTACAATAGGATTGTCCACTGAGGAAGGGATGTTAGGCCAATAGATCCAGGAAAGATAATAAAGAATTATTGGACTACCTAATGGCCATGATCAAAAAAATAACCTGGACAGCATCTTTAAAGATATTATCAAGGAAAACTGCCCTGACATCCTAGAACTGGAGGGTAAAATAGCCATTGAAAGTATCCACTGATCATCCCCAAAAGAGATCCCAAAATAAAAACTCCAAGGAATATCGTAGCCACATTCCAAAATTATCAGGTCAAGAAGAAAATGCTGCAAGCAGCCAAAGAGAAACAATTCAAATGTCAAGGAGTCAGAATTACACAGGACTTAGCAGCTTCTACATTAAAGGATCAGAGGGCTTGGAATATGATGTTCTGGAAGGCAAAGGAGCTTGAATTGCCAAGAAGCAACTATCCAGCAAAATTGAGCATAATCTTTCAGGGTAAAAGATGGACATTCAATGAAATAGGGAACTTTCAAACTTTCCTGATGAAAAGGCCAGAGTTGAACACAAAATTTGATATTCAATTACAACACTCAAAAGAAAATAAAAAGGTATAGGAAAAAAACCCAACAATTTGTTATTCAATAAGATTAAACTGTTTGCATCCTTATATGAGAAGATGATACTCATAACCCTGGAGAACTATATCTCTATTAGGGTAAATAAAAGAAGTATCCATAGACAGAGGCTATAAGTTGAATTTGATGTGCTGATATGAAAAATAAATTAAGGCTTGAAAAAAAGGATTGCACTGGGAGAAGAGGAAAGGGGGAGGCAGAATAGGGTAAATTACATCACAGTAAATGGTACAAAAGACCAATTACAGTAGAAGGAAAAAAAGGAGGGGATAAGCATTGTCTTGAACCTTACTCTCATTGGATTTGGCTCAAGGAGGAAATAACATACACACTCAGTAGAGTATAGAAATTTATCTTACCCTATAGGTATCCTACTGGAAATGTTAGCTTTAGCAATAAGAGAAGAAAAAGAAATTGAAGATATTAGAATAGGCAAAGAAGAAACAAATCTATCTCTCTTCACAGATGATATGATTGTATACTTAGAGAATCCTAGAGAATCAACTAAAAAACTACTTTAAATAATTGACTTTAACGAAATTGCAGGATATAAAATAAACCCACAAAAATCCAAAGCATTTCTATATATTACTAATAAAGCCCAACAGTGAGAAATAGAAAGAGAAATTCAATTTAAAGTTACTGTGGACAACATAAATTATTTGGGACAAACCCAGAAACTATATGAACACAATTACAAAACACTTTTCCCACACATAAAGGCAGATCTAAATAATTAGAAAAAAAATCAGTTGCTCATGGGTAAGCCAAATTAATGTAATAAAAATGATAATTCTGCCTAAATTTACTTATTCAGTGTCATACCAATCAAACTATCAAAATTATTTTACAAAGCTAGAAAAAAATATCAAAATTCATTTGGAAGAATGAAAGGTCCAGAATATCAATGGAATTAATGAAAAGAAATGCAAGGGAAAGTCTTAAATTGTATTATAAAGCTGCAGTCATCAAAACTGCCTAAGAAATAGGGTGGTGAACCAGTGGAATAGGTTAGGCACACAAGACACAGTACTCAATGACTATCATAATCTATTGTTTGCTAACACAAAGGCTGTATCTTCTGGGATAAGAATTCAGTATTCAACAAAAACTGCTGGGAAAACTGGGAAATAGTATGACAGAAACTATGCATAGACCAACATCTTACACTGTATACCAAGATAAAGTCAAAATGAGTACATGATTGACATATAATGGCTGATACTGTCAGCAAATTAGGAGAACAAGGAATAATTTACCTTTAAATTTATGGAGAATGGAAGATTTTATGACTAAACACGAGACAGAGAAAATTATGAAATGTAAAATGGATGATTTGGATTACATTAAATTGAAAAGTCTTTGCACAAACAAAATGAATGCAACCAAGATTAGAAGGGAAGCAGAAAGCTGGGAAACATGTTTTATAACCAGTGTCTGTGAGAAAGGACTCATTTCTAAAATATGTAGAGACCTGAGTCAAATTTATAAGAATACAAGTCATTCCCCAATTGATAAGTTGTGAAAAGATACGAACAGTCAGTTTTCAGAGGAAGAAGTTAGAGCTATCTATAGTCATATGAAAAAAAATGCTCTGAATCACTATTGATTAGAGAAACAAAATCAAAAGATCTCTCAGGTACCACATCACAGCCATAAGACTGGCTAACATGACCAAACAGGAAAATAATAATTTTGGATATGTGTGAAAATTGAAACACTAATGCATTGTTGGTGGAGTTGTGAACTGATCTAACCATTTTGGAGAAGAATTTGGAACTATACCCAAAGGGCTATAAAACTAGGCCTACCCTTTCATCCAGGAACACCACTACTAGATCTTTATCCCAAAGAGATCATAAAAAAGAGAAAATGACCTACATGTACAAAAAATATTTATGGTAGCTCTATTTGTGGTATCACAGAATTTGAAATGAAGGGGATGCCCATCAATTGCGGAATGACTGAACAAGTTGTGGCATGTGAATGTAATGGAATACTATTGTGCTATAACAAATGATGAGCAGGTGGATTTCAGAAAAAACAAGAAAGACTTACAGGAACTGATGCTGAGTGAAGTGAGGAGAACCAGGAGAACACTGTACACTGTAGCAGCAACATTTTGCAACAATCAACTGTTGATAGACTTAGCTCTTCTCAGCAATACAATGCTTCAAGGCAATTTTAGAAGACATATGATGAAAAATTCTGTCCACATCCAGAGAAAGAACTGTGACTCTGAATTCAGATCAAAGCATAGTATCTTCACTTTTTTAATTTTTCTTTCTTTCTCAGGATTTTTCCCTTTTCTTCTGATTCTTCCTGCAAAGCATGGCTAATGTTGAAATATGTTTAGTATGATTTTACATGTGCAACTATATCAGATTGCAAGCTACCTTGGGGAGGGGTGAAGGGTACAGAGGAATGGAGAAAAATTTGGAAATTATAATCTTGCAGACATTCATGTTGGAAACTATCTTTATGTGTAATTAGAAAAAAAACAAAATATGATTAGACACAAAAAATGACTGAATAATGTGTTTATTAAACAGTTACTTTCTGTAAAGCACTGTGCTAAGTGATGGGGATGCAAATACAAACAAACGTTTTCTGGGGAAACCAAGATGGAGCCAAGTTGGTGGAGAAAATGCAGGGACTCATCTGAGCTCTCCACTGTGAACATCTTTAAAGAAAGTCATAAAATAATTCCTGGAGCAGCAGAACCAACCAAAGGATGGGATTAAATGATTTTCCAGCCAAAGACAACTGAAAATATCACCAGGAAAGGTCTTTTGCACATGGGTGAGAGTGGAGCACAGTTCAGCACAGACTACAACAGGGCAGACCTGGCCACTACAAACCAGGAGCAGGCCTTGGGAGTCATTGCACCAAAAGCTGCAGCTGCTACTTCTGGAGCTCTGAGACCACAGACAGTAAGGGGGTCAGACAACAACTAGTCAGAGGGAGATTACAGGGATCTCTTTGCTAGCACTGTGGCAGAACTCTGTTTCTTTGCCCATTTTCAAATACAGGTCTCCATATCAGGTGGCAGTCCCAGGGTGAGGAAGAGCACTAGCACATCAGAGCTTGGAGCCAGCTACAGTGGAGGGAAGGGAGTGCTAATCACAGCTCCAGGGTAGAAAAGAGTGCCTGTGGTCACCCATAGACCAGAGCATAAGCCAGGAGAGTAGTAAGCACACCTCTCCTTAGATCAACCACCTTGAAAGAACTAAAAAGTTACAGGGCCCTAGAAGTATCTCTTAAAACAGCTGCACAAAATCTCTGAAATTTGGGACAGTGAACCTTCCACCCTGGAATCAGATCTCTACTTTAACAAAGACTTAAAAGTCAAGAAAAAGGCTGGGAAGATGAGTAAACAACAGAAAAAAAGTTCTGATCATGCAAAGTTACTATGGTGACAAGGAAGATCAAAAACACACAGTCAGAAGAAGATAATAAATTTAAACCTCCTACATCCAAAGCCTCTAAGAAAAATAAAATGAATTATTCTTAGGCCATGGAAGAGCTCAAAGAGGATTTTGAAAATAAGGTAAGAGAGGAAGAGGAATAAATTGGGAAGAGAAATGAGACTGAAGCAAGTCACTCATGAAGAACGAGTCAACAGCCTGGTAAAGGAGATATACATTTTTTTTTTTGAAGAAAACACCTTAAAAAGAAGACTAGGCCAAACTGTAAAAGAGGTGCACAAAAAATGAGAGAAGAATGCCTTAAAAAGCAGACCTAGCAAAATGGAAAAAAAGAGACACAAAAATTCATTGAAGAAAAAAAAAAGTCCTAGGGGCAGCTAGGTGGAGCAGTGGATAGAGCACTGGCCTTGAAGTCAGGAGGACCGGAGTTCAAATCCAGCCTCAGACCGAACACTTGATACTTAACTAGCTGTGTGACCCTGGGCAAGTCACTTAACCCCAATTGCCTAAAACAAACAAAAACCAAAAAGCAAAAACAAAAAAAGCTCCTTAAAAAGTAGATTTTACCAAATGGAAAAAGAGGTACAAAAGCTCACTGAAAGAAATAATTCCTCAAAATTTAGAATTGAGCAAATGGAAGTTAAAGACTTTATGAGAAATCAAGAAACAATAAAACAAAACCACAAGAATGAAGAAAAACAGAACACAACGTGAAATATCTCATTGGAAAAGCAACTGACATGGAAAATAGATCCAGGAGAGATAATTCTAAAATTATTGGACTGTCTGAAAGCCATGATCAAAAAAAGAACTTAGATATCATCAAGAATGCTTGAAAGTCATCTATTTCATTGAATATCTATTTTCATCCTGAAGGATTATACTCAGTTTTTCTGGGTAGGTGATTCTTGGTTGTAATCCTAGCTCTTTTGCCCTCCAGAATATCATATCCCAAGCCCTCTGATCTTTTATTGTAGAAGCTGCTAAATCTTATGTTATCCTGACTATGACTCCAAAATATATGAATAGTTTCTTTCTGATTGCTTACAATATTTCTTCCTTGATCTGGGAGCTCTGGAATTTGGCTATAATATTTCTGGGAGTTTTCCTCTTGGGATCTCTTTTAGGAGGTGATCCATGAATTCTTTCAATTTCTACTTCACCCTCTAGTTTTTGAATATCAGAGCAGTTTTCCTTGATAATTTCTTGAAAGATGATATCTAGGCTCTTTTTTTGGTCATAGCCATTAGGTAGATATTTTCTGCTCTCAAAGGGATGACATTCTAGTGGAGGATGCAATACATATGAAAGGTTTCAGCTACAAGTCAGATGGAAAATTCTTTTTCTCCTTTGGGTATTGCAGCAAAGCTGATGTTAATGTCTTTTCTTTAATGTCATTTCCATTGATAAAATAGTTTCTGATGTCCAAACATTTGAAAGTGCCAAGGCTTTTGGTGGCAAGAACTTTTTTACTTTATATTATACAATATATTAATATTAATTATACTTAATACTAATGATGATAGATATATTATGTGTAAACTATATTAATAATTATAGTTCATTTCTTTCCCCAAAGATGAGTAGCATATTTATTGTTGTTCTCTTGTTTTAGTGATGTTTGACTTTTCATTACTCCATTTGGGGTTTTCTTGGAAAAGATACTGAAATGTTTTGTAATTTTCTTCTCCAGCTCATTTGATAGATGAGGAAACTAAGGAAAGCAGGGTTATCTGACTTGCCCAGAGTCACATAGCTAGTGAGTATCTGAGGCCAGATTTGAACTCAGGAAGATGAGTTTTCCTGACTCTAGGTCCAGCACTCTATCTATTATGCCTAGCTGCCCAGGGTATTCAGAAGCATCTAGAATGACTTATGAGTCCATCAGTACAACCCTTATTACTTAAAATAGTCTAGAAATCCTTCCATGTGTATCTTTACATAGCCTGTTCATGATGGGTGTATTTAAAGTGGCAGGTATGGGTTTATGCTATAATGGTGTATATTTAAAAGACTCCAGGACCTCCCATTGTCCTTTTGAACATAAAACATTGCAAACCTTGATCATCTTGGGTCATTAGAATACAGCCTGAATATCTTGGAAGGACTGGTCTCCTGTGAATTTGTGCTATCATCTCCAAGGAATAGAATCAAACAAGTAAAATTGAGTGTTAGCAAGAAATGGTTAGAGAACATATATCCTCATTATCTTCTGTTCACTATGTTATATTCTATTATTAAATAGGGAGATCAAGTGAGTATGGAGCTCATTCTCCAACCTTGGAAATCTCATCTTAAATTGATGATGAGGACAAAAGGCATCATAGATCACAGAACCATAGATTTACCTCTGGGAGGAACCTGAGAGATCATCTAATCCAAACCCCTCATTTTGAAGATGAGGAACCTGAGGACTAAAGAGATAATGTCACTTGCCCAAAGTCTAATAGTAATAAGTGGCAGGCCCACCCAGAATTTGAATCCAGATAGTGACTTCAATTCTAATGCTCTTTTCTTATTGTACCACATTGCTATCTAGGAAGAAAGGATGGGTCAACAGTAACAAAAGCTACAGAAAGAATCAAGAAATATGAAGACTAGAAAGTAATTGAGAGACCATTGGTAATTTAAGAAAGTAGTTTCAGTAGAATGGTAATGTTAAAAGGAAGGTTGTAGGTAGTGAGTGGGTGGTAAGAAGGAGGAGGAAGTGAGGGTTGACTACTGTTTGGTAATGAAAGTGAGGACAGATATGGGACAATACCTGGAAGATAGTAAGTGAAGGCTTTTGAGGCACTTGAGAGACATAATCGTATTTGTACACAGCAGGGAAGAAGCTAGGGTGAGATTGATCATTGGGGTGGAGATGACGATTGTGGTAAACTTTTGGAAGATATGGGATCTAGAGATCAAGTAGAGATGTAAGGCTTGGCAGGGAAGGAAGTCAACTTATGCTTTGAAACTTGAATAATAATAAGAAGACAGGATTTCAGGTTACACGGTATACAGTGGAGATGAGGCAGTGAGGTGTAGTTGATAGAGAGTTGGTCTAAAAACCAGGAAAACCTGGATTCAAGTCCCATTTTTGAGACACACTGCCAGTGTGATCCAGAGTGAGTCACTTCTCCTTTCAATGTTTTAGAAAGTACATTGCAGAGAAAGTGTTGACCTGCTTTGGGAATTTGAATAAAATGAAAAAGAGTTGAGAAACCTCATGATAGATGGCTTTGATTTTTCTCAGCAGAGTAGAAAGCAAGATATTTTTATACACACACACATGCATCTAGATGGTGCAGTGGGTAAAATGTGAGCCAGGAGTCAGGAAGATCAATCTTCCTGAGTTAAAATCTGACCTCAGACTAACTATGTGACCCTGGGTAAGTCACTTAACCCTATTTGCCTTAATTTCCTCATCTGTTAAATGAGGTGGGAAAAAAATGATAAACTACTCCACTATCTTTGCCAAGAACACCACAATAGGGTCATGAAGAGTCCAACATGACTGAAAAATGACTAAACAAGAAATATATACATACATATGTGTGTGTCTATATATATATATACATATATATATATATATATATATATATATATATATATATATATAGACACACACATATATACACATATATATGCATATATATATACACACATATGTATGCATATATATAAATATACACACACACACATATGGGAGGGAACTATGTTGGAAATAGTAATTAATTTTGGAAGAAGAAAAGTATGTATATGAAGCGAAGAAAGATTGGGTCATAATTACATAACATGACTTCATAGTAGACCTACTTAACATATTTGTCTTTCACCAGCATTCTTCAATACACTAGGATAAGGAATAGTTAGGGTAGGCTAGCATGAAGACTGAGAGGCAATGAACTATAAAAGGACAAACAGTTAAGGATTAAGGAATTCAAAGATGATGAATACTATATTGTTCAACTGGCTAATTCTAAGGTCAAGATCAATAAGGTCAGATGGTAAGGCTAGAGCCTGGGAAGACAGGGAGGGATAGACGGATTGGAAGTCATGCTGAAGTTGAAGATAAATTTTAAGTCAAGTGAATTAAAGAGAAAGATAAAATGAAGATTATGATTTTGAAAATAGAAACCACATTGGAGAAAGTAGCAAAGGATGGGATGTCTTCTAGAGAAAGCCAATAGATGGAAAGAGTTTAAATGAATAAGGAGCGTGTGGTAATGTTAGAGTAGAACTTCCAGAGTTTATAATGGAAGAACACAGGAGTTAGAGAAAGGTAGGGATAAGCTGGATAGGTATGAATACCAGGAGAGGGGTTTTTGCTTTGGAAGATAACTTAATTTTAAGGAATTAAGAATGCAAGGTAGGAGTTCACTACCCATAGAACAAGGTGAGTTGATCCATGAACTTACAGAAGATGAAAGTAATGCTGTTCAGGAAGACCATATGGTACAAAATACCTCCAATTTCAGGTAGGGTTTTCATTCTTCAATATCGTTCCACCATAATAACAATAATGTATTAGAGGTTTTCTTCTGGTTGATTGTAGCTAAAATAAGGTGATTCTGTGATTAAATATAATGATAAGATAGTGACTTAGGGAACACCAAGGCTGAGAAGTAAATGTGAGATCCAGATGATTGCATGTTTTAATAATGCATGATAATCAACAATTATGAGATTATGCAGCAGAATGATCTCATAAGTTCTTTGACTTGATGATAGAGGATCACTTGATTTAGCCTCTGTGGGAACTTGGACAATCTGAAATCGTGTGCTAATATTTTGATAGTACATGAATGATTAGCTCATGAAGTTGGAGGACATAAGTCAACTGTAAAAGTGTCACAGGAACCTATATCTCCCTGGGGATTTGGAATACAATCTTCTGCCATGTGCCATTCTCCCTCTAGACTCTCTTGAAGAACTCAACTCTCATCTGTTACTTCCATAAGGATGAGGAAATCTGGGTGTCTAGCACCTATGCTCTTCTTGAGCAAATGGGACTTTGAGGTCTATCTGGGCCTTAAATTCCCTCTCTGTAAAATGAAAAGTGGATTGCAAAGTTTCTAAAATTCATTCTAGCTTTCAAATCCTAGCTTTCTATAGTTCTGTCATTTCAAATTTTCTACCTCCATCTCTAACCTGTACATTCTATACTATAGTCAAATATTTCTAGCTGTATATTGAGTCCAGAAATCATTGTGAAGCCTTCATTTGTATCATCATCATTAGTAATTTACTATCCATTTCCCCTTTCCTGAACAAAACTCAAGCCTTCTGGGGCAGGGTTAGGATTAATATTCCTCAAATAAAGCTTTATTTCTCTGTGGTAAAATGTCCCCTCCTCCAAAAGTTCATTGAAGGTTGACAATCTTCCCATTTCCAAATTTGGAGCTAGGAATTTTTCTATCATAATAGAAGTATGGTTTCTTTATTTAAAATATTTTAAAGATAAGACAATGGAATTTCTTTGAAAAGATAGCTTTCATTCAAATGAAAATGATTATAAATATCCAAATAGAGATATTGTAAAGGGGATAAAGTAAATGCAATGAGGGTCAGTGTAGAGGTGATGGACAAGAGCTGGTGAGGGAGGTGGTTTTGTAGACATCAATTTTCACTAAAAACTAAAAAAAGAGTAAGCCTGTTGTCCCCATGCTCTTCTAGAAATAACTGTGTTGAAGATTAAAGTAGATTAGCCAGAGGACAGTAACTTTAAGATCAGGGCGAAGAGAAAGGACTCAGAGACTAAAAGGAGGATGATTACATGTAGTGCCTGGAAGGGACTATTTTGTTTAAAGTGGTTCCAAGCAGTTGTTGTTTATCTTCATTTTTGAATAGGACCAATAACATCACAGAGTGATGTCTTGATTCATGAGTGGATTGAATTTAAGTAAGGCAGAGTTGCACAAATTTACCAGCCTCACTCTCTCTTCTAGAATCATACAAGTCCAGTGGCAAGACAAAAGTTAGGATGACTAGTGATGGCGTAGGATATAGTGGATGACCTTTGTGTCTTCAGTGTATGACCAAGCTCTAAGCACTCCAGAGTGCCTTCTTAAACCACTTTCATGGCCATTAGAGTAAGTTGTTCTCTGCTGGGGGAAGTCTTCACATGTTTGGGGTAGACATCACCCTAAGTTACTGATGGGTTTGTGGCCTGTCGGTTACCTTCAACCTGATTTAAGCCTGTCTGCTAAGACTTTTATTGCAGTGTGTCTCCTGCCCATACTACAGCTTCTTGGAGACATAGGTAAGAATTAGGGTGTATAGGTGTTCAAGGAGAACTGGCACCTCTGTGTAAGGGCTTGATGAGCCCTTTTCTGGGCAGCTCATCCATCTTTGGCTGCAAGCTATCGTGGAAGCTCCACCCATGTATGATTTGTACTACCAATACCCTAATGCTATAATAAAGTTTAATTATTCACTTGAACCAACTGAGTATGATTGGCAGTGAGAGATAGAGAAAGAATTACTTTTACAGTAGAGGAGAAAAAGGAAAAGATTAGGATTAAGGATGGAGGTTATACATACATATGTATGTGTATTTATATACATATATATATTTGTGTGTGTGTATATATATATATATATATATATATATATATATGCTAATAATAGTTAACATTGACTATTTTCAAGCTGAAAGTGACTGTAGAGTTTATAAATTTAACCTGTTATAGATGGCAACAGGAGAGGAAGTCATTCTAGGCACAGTGAACAGGTTGGGCAGTTATGGGGAAGAGAGTTTATGTACATTTTGTTTAGGAGACACTGAGTAGACCAGTTTAATTGGAGGATAGTGTTTTGGAAATTAGTGAAGATAGGTTTGGAAAAGTAGATTAGGGTCAGATTTGGAAAGCTTTGAATTCTAGGCTAAGTTTGAATTTCATCTTATAGATAATTAAAAGATTTTTTCCCAAGTGAGCCTTATGAGAAAAATGATAATTTAGAAACATCAGTGTGATTCCTCATTGTGCAGAATAGGTTTCTTTGCTCACTTTGGGACACAGAGCTACTAGTAGTATTGCTTGGTCTAAGAGGAGACACAGTTTTATGGCCCCTTGCATATGATTTCAAATTGTTCTCCACAATAGTTGAATTAGTTCACAACTCCACCAACAGTGGATGTATACCTATTTTTCCACATCCCGTCTAATACTTATCATTTTTCTTTTCTGTCATATTAAGCCAATCTGATATGTGTGAGGTGCTATCTCAGAACTGGTTTAATTTGAATTTCTCTAATCAACAGTAATTTAGAGTATTTTTCTCCTTCTGAAAACTGCCTATTAATATCTTTTGATCATTTATCAATTGGAGAATGATTCTTAATTTTATAAATTTGGCTCACTTACCTATATATTTGAAAAATGAAACTTTTATCAGAGAAACTTGCTATGAATCCCATCCCTCCCCTCTGTTTCCTGTTTTCCTTCTAATTTTGGCTGCATTGGTTTTGTTTGTACAAAATCCGTTGTTTGGTCATAAACTCTTCACTTACCCTTAGATCTGATAAGTAAGATTTCCATGCTCCCTTAACTTACTTGTGATATCATTCTTTTTTTCTAAATTATTTCCCATTTTTACCTTATTTTTGTATATAGTGTGAAATGCTGATCTATGTCTAGTTTCTGCCAAACTGCTTTCTTGTTTTCTCATAAATTTGTATGAAATGGTGAGATCTTGCCCCCCAGCTTGGATCTTTGTTTTCTATCAAATACTAGACTGCTACAGTTATTTATTACTCTAGAATAGAGGTTAAGTGACTCACCCAGGGTCACATAGCTAGTAAATAACTGAGATCAGGTTTGAACTTAGGTCTTCTTAACTCTAGGCCCTGCATTCCATCCATTGTATTTTAACATCTCATATTTGAGATACTTCTCCTTCTTCCTAGTCCTTTTCTTACTTTAAGGGCCTTCTTTCATTAAAATTCATTCATTTTAAAGCACATGTGTCCCACCATTAAAGAACTCCATTGGTGTACATAGCCATAATGTTCCTGCTTATGTATGGAATGGAGAAAGCCCAAAGTGGGTGATTTAAATCTTCTATGTATCTAGCTATTTACATATTGTCATCTTATTAGAATATATATTTCTTCCAGAAAGGGCCTGTGTTTTTGCATTTCTCTGCATCCTTAGTGCTTAACACTGTACCTGACACTTAGTAAGCCCTATGATAATACTACAGGTATTTTCATGCCCATTTTATAGATTAGTAAAATGAATCTTAGAGAATTCAAGTGACTTGCCCATAGTCATACAGATAGTGTCAAAGGCAGGAACTTGAAATCAAACCTGTCCCGTCAAGATATTGGAAGACTCCCTGTTTACCAGAGCTAAGGCCCAGCAAACAGGCTGTGCCCTGAGCTTAGTACAATAACAATCCTTTGCATTCTGGATGATTTCACCCTCTTGCAAAGTGTATTGCCCTGACTAGCACCAGATGTTCACTACCACCCGTTTCCTAGGTTCCTGAGAGCCCATCCATCACACCTCTTGATATGCTCAGAGTCCCTAACATCTAAGTGAACCAAACCAGGTACTACACTCCGTGCTAACTCTGGTTCTGTTTTTTTCTGTGAAACATTCAATTTGGAGATTGTTCCCAAAGGACCCAGGAACACTTATATTGTCCATACATGAGCCTACTATGGGAACAGCTGCTCAAGACCTAAGAATGATTATGTCATTTCTCAATCTCTCTCTCTCTCTCTCTCTCTCTCTCTCTCTCTCTCTCTCTCTCTCTGTATGTATGTATGTATATATATATATATATATATATATATATATATATAATATATATATATATATATATATATATATACCTTCCTTGCCCCAGCCTGTTAAGCCCTCCATCTCAGGAGGACTTCAGCTTGCAAGTGTTTCCTCAGTTTGAAATTAAACTTCTGTTTGTGTCCTGACTGTCTTGCCTCTGGTCTGCTTTGTGTGACTCTGTCTACCCACAAGTTAGAGGCTTGTTCAGGTCTGATTGACATTAATTGGTGTCAGAAGTGGGGTTGGACATGGAACTGGGCCAAGTGTACTTTCCAGTACCAGTAGGAGTGGACTAGGTGCCACTGGAGGTTTATTTTTCTGTAATCTGACCCCCTCTCCAGCCTGGTTTATCCTCTGCCCTTTGTTCCTGCTCCAAATTCCCAGACTCACTCTTGACTGAACTCTCCTTTCTCTGTAAGGAAAACTCCAGGGCCACTCTGTTGACCTGGTTCTGGTAAGGGCTACACACAGCTCTATTCTCTGTATGTCTCTGTAAATTTGGTACCGTGTACCTCTTTTTTTCCCCTTGCATGCCTCAGTACCATTTTCCTCTTCTAACCAACTGTTCCTGCCTGCTCTGTTTGGCTCTAGCCTCCCAGGCCAAGAAGTTCTTACCTGCCTCTGTTTTTACTTCACTTTCCCCACCCCCACTCCTTACAGCTTAACAGAGTGGTTAGCTGAGAGCACACTTTTCTATTTAGCTCCTCTGTGCACCTCTGGTCTGTGCATGCCTCTGTTTTTTTTTTCTGTTTTGTTGTGTTTTGTTTTTGTTTTTGTTTTTCCCTGGACTTCTTGGCTCTGTGTGACCCTGAGTCAACCAAGTAAAATTAAATTTGAGAGTTCTGTTGTTTGTATTTGTCTTCTCATTTTCTCTGTGTCTGTGTCATTGTAAGATGCAGTATTTCTGTGTTGTGTTTGTGCTGTGAGCTAGCTTGTGTTACCTTTAAAGATTTAAAATGCAGCCAGCCCCCCAAAAAAAAACCAAACCAACAACAACCAAAAAAGAAAAAAAACCCTCTAAGCCAGAAGAAAGAGCATTGGGAAAAAATAATGAACTTTCATAGCTGAAGTAGTTGTCCCAGTAAGCACAACTCACTCCCACTTTAGGCTTTCTGTGGGAGATTAGGTACCGATAAGACATTTTTTCCCCTAGTGTTTCAACAGTGGCCAAGTTGGAATTACAAAAATAAATTTAGATAATCAAAACTGTAGAACCACTTAAAACATCTTAGCAGATTCTGGAGTTTTGGAGATTAATCAATAAGTATTGCTAATTAATCATGAGCAATTAGACATTTTAAGATTGTGGGAGAGAACTCCTGAGACTTTGGAGTAATTCTACCATCTCACTCCTTTCTGAAACCTCTTAGTAAGTTTTAGGATACCCCTCTGTAGAATTTGTTTTAAGGAAAAATAAATTAAACCTTATAAAAGTTTTTAAAGAACTTTTTTAAAGGAATTGTAAAGATTAATAGTTTCATTGTTCTAGCGCAGTGAAGAAAAGCTAGTTGGTAGCAGTAGAGTAAAGAGAGGAAAGAAAAAAATTGGTAAGTGGTTTGCATCTTATAGCAACATCTTGTTAACCATCCCTAGCAAATTTTCATTTGAAAATCTTGGCTTATTACGAAAGTGCATAATGTGGCTTAAAGATGTAGCTTCAACATAGTAGTGATGAGTCAACTGTCAGTTAATTGCTGTATGTCTGAAGCTCCTGAATATGGGTAGTGTTAATTTATAAGTAAAAGAGTAATGAAACTGTTAGCAAATCATCAGGAAAGACATTCAAGCCCTAAGTTGTGGCTAGTGAAATTTTGCTATTTAAAGTAAAAATTCCTGGGTCTATAATGTATTGTTGTTTTGTGTTTTGAATACAGGGATAATTATGTGAATTGTCATTAAATCAGTAGTAGAATATGTCATGTGCTGCAGTCTAAGAACTGCTCAAGGTGGATATGTATGCCTGTGAAAAGTTTTGGAGACAACCTAGGACATAGCCTAGGTAGGATCCTCCTGACTCTATTTCCCCATTGTGCTATTTCCTTCCTGAAAAGGAAAATCCCCCACCTGGTTAATCCTGAGCCTTGCTTTTGATACACTGTGATTGTCAGATATGACTCATGCCTGGAATCAAACAGAGCTAAGGGAGTTGTTTTTTCCCCACATTGTTATAACTATATCCCTCTTTTTCCTTTTACAGGAAATTTCTATAATCAAGAAGTTTTATAAATATGATACTAAATCTATTAAATAATAGATTGAAATCAGAACATCCCTGAGTTACCTATATTTGTTGTCAAATTGTAATATAGGGAGGATATCCTCCTAAGAGAGAAATAATTAGACAAAGTAATAAGACAAAGATGTAATATGAAAGTTTTCTAACTAAATGGCATAGAAAATTTTGGAAAGAGCAATAGGATTAGGCTGTTTTCTCTGAGAGCTATTTCCAGATGCATATGATTGGCTTCCAAAATTTATCTATCGTGTAAATTAAGGTTTTGAGTATATTTTGGTAATAAGTTCTAAAAATTGGATTAAAGATTTATTAATTAAAAAGACTAACAAAGTTACACATAAATTATATTGATAATGGTAAGGAAAGTGTAATTATTTCTCCATTATTCAAGTATCTATCTGATAATGTAAAAGGCAGAAGAATTCATCTTGTAGTTGGACCTTAATAATTTTTTTAAAAGATTCTTATATCAAGTACAGGATTTAGGTAAAGATAGAAACAGCAAATAATATGTAAACTGAAATTCTCTGAAATTTCACAATTGGAGAACAAAATTTCAGTGATTTAAATCAGAATTATCTAGGAATCTCTAGATTTAGAACCAGAGAAGCAGAGACCCTGTTACAGATGTCCTGAGAATAAAGCCTATTGTCCAAGAAGAGATATTTAGAGACCAGATAACTACATGAGACACCTGGGACTCAAAATATGCTGGTTACATGGATATCGAGAATGGGTTACTAAGATATGTTTGGATTTTTTCTTAGCTACCTTGATAACATATAAATCTCCCTTCTTGGAACTAGTCCATTGGAACCCTGTAAGTTGTTTGATGTACACCTGACAATGTACTTAGGCAATTATTGGAATTGTGAGGGGGAAAAAATATTGCACTGCTTGAAACTAGACCTATGTGGCTGGGAAACTGAACCATCTCTGTGTGCTGCTTGAAGGCTCTTAACTAAGGACCTACATAATGTTAACCAGAAACTAAGGTCTAAGGATTGATTCTAGGAGTTTTCTTATCTGACAACTGGCCCTGTACTGATCAATCAATCATTATGTCTGAGGGCCCTTTTGACTGTTCTCACAGCTGCCAAACTTAGAGGTGTGTACTTCTGGATCATCTGAAGAAAGCCCCTGCTCCTGAATGGATTACAGAACCCTCTGTGCTCCTCAAGGTTCATCTAGTACAGACCTAGAAGTGTCCAACATCTAGATGAGACAGCTGTCCCAAGATTCCAGATGAAGGCTGAGTATACTGTCTTAGTTTTTTTTTTCTTTTCTCTTTCCTTTTATTATGTGCCCAACAATCGAGGCCATGATTCAAGCATGTGTTGGCATGTTCTACCTCTACATTCTTGCTCGCTCTCTCTTTAATGCCAGCAAGCAAACAATGGCTAGCAATGACATCTGGAGCACACTTGCCTAGTAGATCCTCTTAAAGAGCTAAACACTTGGGCAATACCCCGTGGCATCTTGGCTTACACCTGCCTCTCTTGTATGGGCCATAAGGATAGAGGTTCTTTCAGACACCTTCCTTCTGGCCAAAAGAGGAAAATGTCAAGATATTTGGAGACACCCTGTTTCCCAGAGCTAAGCCCAGCAAGCAGGATGTGCCCTGAGTTTAGCATACCAACAATCCTTTGCACTCTAGATGATCTCACTCTCTGGAAAAATGTATTGCTTTGACCATCACCAGGTGTTCACTGCTCCCTATTTCCCAGGGACCTGAGAGTCCATCCATCACACCTCTTGACATATTCACAATCCCTATTCTTGTAACAGTTAAGTGAACCAAACCAAGTATTGCACTCGATGCTAACTCTGGTTCTGTTTGTGTCTGGGAGACAATTAGCTTGGAGACTGTATCCAGGAACACCTGCATTTTCCACACATGAACCTGCCATGGGAAGAACTACTCAAGACCTAAGAATGATTATGTTGTGATCCAGCCCACTTGTGGTTCTTTATGTATATAAAGCACTTCCTTGCCCCAGCATGTTAAGCGCTCCCCATCAGGAAGACTTCAGCTTGTAAGGGTTTCCTCAGCTTGAAATTAAACTTCTGTTTGTGTCCTCTCTCCTGCTTCTGGCCTGCTTTGTGTGGCTCCAGCCACCCACAAGTTAGAGTCTGGTTCTAGTCTGGTTAATACTCCTAATTCGTGGTCAGAATTCTTTCTGCTCCTTCCTACTGCCTTGCCTTCTTCTTTTTAAAATGTTAATTAATTCATTCATTTTTAGTTTTCAATATTCACTTCCATAATATGTAACTTTTAAATTTTCTCCCCCTTTCTCTCCTCCCTCCCCCCCAAAAATGGCATGCAATCTGATATAGGCTCTCTCCATATATTCATATTAAACATATTTTCACATTAGTCATGTTGTAAAGAAGAATTACAACCAATGTGAAGACCAAGAAAAAGAAGAAACAAAACAAGAAGAAAAGTGAGAGCAAATTGTGTGCTTCAATCTATATTCAGATTCCATAATTGTTTCTCTGGATGTGGATAGCATTTTCCATCATGAGTCTTTTGGAGTTGTCTTAGGTCCTTGCATTGCTGAGGAGAGCTAGGTCTATCAAAGTCAGTCATTGCACAATGTTGCTGTTACTATATACAATGTTCTCCCAGTTCTGCTCATTTCACTAAGTATCAGTGGTTATCTGTAGACTGGCAGATACCAAGGTCAGACTTTTACAGGTGAAAATCCTATAATTTTCCTTTTTTTTTCTTTTTTTGAGGCATGGAGAAGGAAGCAAGTAGAGTCAACAGTAGATGCCTGATTGATCCCCTTGGTATTCTTTTATATTGACTAGCCTTACTTAGATAGACTTAGATGTACCTAAATCACTCTACTAACTATTTATTTAACAGTTATGCGGTTCATTCAACAGTTAATGAGGCAGCTAGGCTAGGTGTTACATTCAATAAGGCAATGGACCTGGAATCCAGAAGGTCTGTGTTTCAAAACCTGTCTCACACACTCACTAGCTGTGTGATCTTGGGCAATTCACAACATCTGTTTGCAGCAGTTTCCTCATCTATAAAATGGTGATGATAATAATAACCCCCCTTAAGGTTGTTATAAATATAGCATGAGATAATTTTAACAAACTTTAGTTAAGAAATAGCCCTTGCCTTCACAGAGGTTATTGTTAAGTAAGACAACACTCTTTACACACCCAATATATTACTGTATTCTCACAATAGACTTGTGAAGTATACAATGAAAGCATAATTATCCCTACTCTATAGAATAGGAAGTCAAAGCTCTGAGACTACCCTTCATAAATGGAGATCAATGACAATTGGAAAAAAATGTCTGTGCAAGTTAGCAGACATGGGGGACAATGGGGACTTAGAAGATCTGGCAGGGCACTAGAGAGACAGGATGATGGAGGGCAGAGAATGGATAGCCTCTGCCTCTGGTTGACTTTAGACTCTAGATTAGGCCTCCTAGACCGTCAGTCATGGAAGGGTCATAGTTATCTGGCAAGAATCAGGCTTGTTATTTCATCTCAGGCTATGAGAGTTCATTACTACTCTTCCAGTCACTAGGAGTTTAATTAAAAAAGAAAAGTTTTACTGTAACCTGCAAAATGGTATCTGGGGCCTTGTTTAGTGTGATTTATATCAACTGTCTGTCCTGTGACTTTGAAAGTATGGAAAGGAGTTGTGGGTGAAAACAGGGGAAGAAGATGGAAGAAAGAGAAAGAGGGATTAATAGGGGGGAGAGAGAGAGAGAGGGAGAGAGAGAGAGAGAGAGAGAGAGAGAGAGAGAGAGAGAGAGAGAGAGAGAGAGAGTGAGAGAGAGTGAAAGGAAACAGGCCCAGATAGAGGAACACAAGAGACAGCAGAAGCTGAGATTTAATTTAAGCCCAGATGGATAATTTATAAGTGTAAGTTTGAACCTGAAAAATATAGCGTGTCCTTGGGGAGTGCCAGGAGGTAATGAGGACTCATTCATTCTCTCATAGGTAGCTTTATGTGGAGATTACTGTATGGACTAACTCTAAGATTCAGCAGACCTGCCTCTTGGGCAAATAGCTCCCCTCTCCTACACATCATTTCTGTCACATGCTGTCGGATATGCTTATAGCCCTGCCTCCTTTCCCCACACTCTTACCATGCTCACACAAAACATTCACAGACATGTGTGCACAAATAATTTGTCAATTTAATGGAAGACCGTTTTTTTCCTATAATTTTGTTTGATAATTGTTAGGGCTTATTACTAGGTTAAAAGGAGATTTTACAGAAGAATTATATAAGCAAGCCAATTCTGAAAGCAGTGTTCCCTTCTATGAGAAATTTTTAATAGAAGGATGCAAAAAGGTGGCTATAGTCTTAGCTGTTGACATCCAAGACAGCAGGAGGAAAAGACAGCATGGGGAAGGTTCTATGGCAACCTAATGTGTCCTTCACACTGGGGAACGGGACTGATGCTTCTAAACTCTAAACCCCAGCCTCAAAATGGGCTTTGCTAGTGTGGGTTAATGGAAAGGGCACTGACTGTGGAGTTAAAAGACCTGGGTTCAAATTCTATCTGTAACATCGGGCAATTAATTTATCTTCCCTGGGAAAATGAGTAAAATTTTCCTGTTCTATAAATGTGTCAGTTGGATGTCCTCTCCACCTCTAGAATTATGATTCTATAACCCCTAAATTGGGCAAAGAAGGGATGCCACCACAGATGTTGCAAGAGAGCCTCGGGCAGGATGGTCTCTAGGCCACAGCTGGAAGGGAATCCTAACTGGACTAAGACACCTGGCAGTTCAGAAAGCTTTTGGGATCCTGGTAGCTTCTCAGTTAGAGTTACTTAAGATTTTTATCAGGAAGAGAGGGGTCTCATTTTGGGGCATCTGATTAGTTTCTAGATCTTGAGGACACAACTATAGAGGCATTAGTCAGCTGGGAAATTGGGAATTTCCAGCTTGGAGTACTAGATTCTAGATGGATATAGATTGTACTGAGTACAAGAAGGAAAGGAGGGCCTATGAGGTAGGAAGAAGTGAAATGTCAAAGGAGCAGATGACCTGTTGTAGAAACAATACTTCCAAAAACCCCCTCAGGTTTGCTCATTGGTAACAGTAAGCAATTACACTCTAGTATCATAGTCTTTTTGCTCAACAATATTAAATATTTCTCCTTCTAATGGGGTACCTTCTTTCTTTCTAGCTTTCTCTTGATCTCACTCTCAATATGGAAGCTTGTGCAAAATTACCAGATTTCTCCCTTTGCTCCCATTCTTTGAGGCTTTAGGACTTCTTCCTGGACTTATGGCCTCTGAAGTATTACCCATCACCCACTGCCCCATGTCTCATGTCCCATAGCCTTCCTTGTTCAATGGTTTTCAGTCATGCCTGACTCCATGACCACTTTTGGGGTTTTCTTGGAAAAGATACTGGAGTAGTTTGCCATTTCCTTCTCCAGCTTATTTTACAGAGGAGGAAACTAAGGCAAACAGGGTTAAGTGACGTGTTGAGAACCACAACGCTAGTAAGTTTCTAAGTCTGGATTTGAACACATGAAGATGAGTGTTCCTGACTCCACAACTGCATTCTATCCATAGCACAACCTAGCTGACCGTCTGTCCATTTTTAGTGCCTGCATTAAAAAAAGAAAAGTAAACAGTGAGTATTAGAAGCGAGAACAGACTGATTAAGGTCACTTCATTTCCTTTTAAAATAAAGTAACTTGGAGGATATTGGGGGAGGGATGGAGCCAAGATGAGAGAGTAAAAGCAGTGACTTGCTTGAGCTCTCCCCCAAACCCCTCCAAATACCTGTAAAAATGGCTCTAAACAAATTCTTAAGCAGCAGAACCCACAAAAAGACAGAGTGAAACAAATTTCCAGCCTAAGATAACCTGGATGGTTGATCAGAAAGTTCCATCACACCAGTCAGAGAGTAGAACACAATTCAGCCTGGACGTGCAGGCAAACCAGGCCTCAGTGAACCTGAAACATGCCTCAGAGGACTGAATCATGGGCAGCTGTGGCCGTTTCCAGACTTCCCAACCCAAAAACAACTTAGAAGTCAGTAGGAAAAGTCTGTGACTGTGGTAAGAGAGAAGATTGGTCCCAGGCCCAGTCCCTACATGCAGCCCTAGGACAGTGGCTGCTTCCACAGCTTCTGGCCAATAGACTGAGGGAGAATCCAGTGGCTGATCAGAGGGTGATTGCAGGGATCTCTTTGCTGATGCAGGATTCTCTTGCTTTGTCTGTGCTTGGATCTGGATCACAGTTCTGGGTGGCAGTCCTGGGGGGAGGAGGAGTGCTGGCATGGTGAAGCTTGTAGTGATGGTGAAAAGGAAATCCTCCTCACAGTTCCAAGGCAGAAAGAGTACTTGTGGTCACTCACAGACCAGAGCACAGGCCAGGAAAGGAGTAAACACCTCCCCCCTTATCATACCACTTTGGAAGAACTGAAAATTTACAGGCCCCCAGAAGTATCTCTGAAAACAGCTGCACAAAACCCCTGAAGCTGGGAACAGTACATTCTCCACATTGGAAGCATATCCCTACCTTAACAAAGAGTTTAAAACTCAAGTAATTGGCTGAGATCATGAGCAAATGTCACAAAAAAAGGCAGACCATAGAATCTTTCTTTGGTGACAAAGAAGATTGCAACATACAGCCAAAAGAAGACAACAAAGTCAAAGGTCCTACATCCAAAGCCTCCAAGAAAAATATAAATTGGTCCTAGGCCATGGAAGAGCTCAAAAAGGATTTTGAGAAACAAGTAAGAAAAGTAGAAGAAAAACTGGGAAGAGAAATGAGAATGATGGAAGAAAATCATGAAAAACAAGTCAACAACTTTGTAAAGGAGATCCAAAAAAATTCTGAAGAAAATAACACCATAAAAACAGTCCAACCCAAATGTCAAAAGAGGTCCAAAAAGCCAATGAGGAGAAGAATGCCTCAAAAAGGAAAACTGGCCAAATTGAAAAGGAAGTCCAGAAGTTCACTGAGGAAAATGTTTCCTTAAAAATTAGGATGGAGCAATTGGAATCTAGTGACTTCATGTGATATCAAGACATTGTAAAACAAAACCAAAAGAATGAAAAAATAGAAAACAATGAGAAATATCTCATTGGAAAAACAACTGATCTGGAAAATATATCCAGGAGAGATAATTTAAAAATTATTGGACTATCTGAAAGCCATGATCAAAAAATAGCCTAGATATCATCTTTCAAGAAATTATCAAGGAAAACTGACGTGATGTTAGAACCAGAGGGCAAAATAGAAATTGAAAGAATCCACCAATCACCTCCTGAAAGAAATCCCCAAAGGAAAACTAGGATTATTGTTGCCAAATTCCAGAGTCCCTAGGTAAAGGAGAAAATATTGTAAGCAGCTAGAAAGAAGCAATTCAAGTATTGTGGAAACACAATCAGGATAACACAAGATTTAGCAGATTCTTCATTAAGGGACCAGAGGGCTTGGAATATAATATTCCAGAGGTTAAAGGAGATAGGATTACCATCAAGAATCACCCACCTTTAAAAACTGAGTATAATCCTTCAGGGGGGAAAATGGACATTCAGTGAAATAGAGGACTTTCAAGCATCTTTGATGAAAAGACCAGAACTGAATAGAAAATTTGACTTTCAAATACAAGACTCAAGAGAAGCATGAAGAGAATCATAAGGGACTTATTAAAGTTGAACTCTTTACATTCCTGCATGGAAAGATGATATTTGTAACTCATGTGACCTTTGTCAGTATTAGGGTAGTTGGAGTGAAAAATTATATGTATATATGTAGATAGATAGATAGATAGATAGATAGATAGATAGATAGAAGACACCGGGTGAGTTGAAGATGAAGGGGTGATATCTAGAGAATAAAATTAAGGTGTGAGAGGATTGTACTGGGAGAAGGAGAAAGTGAGAGGTAGAATGAGGTAAATTATCTCACATAAAACAGACAAAAAAGCAGAGGAGGAATGAGGCAAGGTGAGAGGGAATGAGTGAAGCTTATTCTCATCTGATTTGGCTTAAGAAGGGAATAACATACACACTTAATTGGATATGGAAAGCTTTCTTACCCTACAGGAAAATGGGGAGGGGAGGAAGGGGACAAGAGAGCAGGGAGATGATAGAAGGTGAAGGCAATTTGGGGGAGGGGGTAATCAGAAGCCAACACTTCTAAGGAAGGACAGGGTCAAAAGAGAGAATAGAATAAATGGGGGGCAGGATAGGATTAAGGGAAATATACTTTTTTCACAACATGACTACTATGGAAGTGTTTTGCAAGAATACATATGTATAACCTGCATTGAGTTACTTGCCTTCTCAATGAAGGTGGATGGGGAGGGACGAAGGGAGAAAATTTGGAACCCAAAGTTTTAAAAACAAATGTTAAAAAAAAATATTTTCACATGCAACTGGGAAATCAGATATACAGGAAATGAGATACAGAAATCTATCCTGCCCTATAGGAAAATTGAAGGGGAAGGGGGTAAGAGAAGGAGTGGGGGGGAAGATAGAAGAGAGGGCAGATTAGGGGAAGGGTTATTCAGAATGCATGCCATCTGAGGGGGGGAGGGATGAGATGGGGAGAAAATTTGGAACTCAAAATGTTGTGGAAGTGAATGTTAAAAACTAAAAATTAATTAATTAATTTAAAAAACGTATAGCCTGTAAACCCCACCTTCTACAGGAAGGAACCCTTTCCCTATCCTTTTTAATTGTAGTGCTTTTCTTTTGTTGATTCCCCTCCCCCTCCCCCTAATTTTTCTTGTACATAGCTTGTTTGTACATGGAGTAGCTGCTTGCACATGTCTCCCTTATTAGATTATGGGCAATGCAGGGGCAATCTTTTACCTTCCTTTGCATCCAGAGTGTATAGCAAAGTGCCTAGCATATAGTAAGTGCTTCATAAATGTTTATTGGCTGATTAACTAAAAACAAAAGAGATGGTAACCACTTCAAAAATTATTTTCCAATGTTTTGTAAAAACTAAAAGATTAACCATGATGGTCAAGGTGACCATCAAGGACAAGTGTTAGAGGCAGAGTGACTTGCCCAGGGTCACACAGGTAGTAGATGTCGGGTGTCTGAAGCTAGATTTGAACTTGGGTTCTCCTGACTTCAAGGCTGGAGCTTTGTCCACTGTGCCATCTAGCTGCCCCCCCACCCCAGAGAAATGATTATTTGATTGTTAATCATTGTTAAAACTGGGGAGATTCAGGATTTTTTACCTTCTAATTTCCTCATTCTTTATTAGGTCCAATCAGTCTCAGAAGAATTGGGCTGATAATCAGATTGGATTTAACATTCTCCTCAATCTTGTTCAGCCCCCCACCCAAGAGGGGAAGCTTAATTCTGATTAAAGGATAAAAAGAATTTAATTTTTAAAAATGGAGTAATTTGCTTGGTAGATCAAGGAAATGCTGTAGAAATAGTGTATCTAGATTGAAGGAGGGCCCTGTTGTGATAACTTTGTGAAGTCTCTTGTGATAACTTTGTGAAGAAATATAGTAAGGTATATTCATTGATAGTTTAATTACTATAACCAAAGAGAGTTGTTGGATATCAATTTAGAAGATGAGTCTGTAGTGGAGTGTTTTATAATTAGTCCTATCCTATTTACTTTATCAATGACTTTGCTAAATACATAGAAGAAATATTTGTCAAATTTGTAGATGACAATGTTGGAGGGAAAGAGTAAAGATATAATACTTTTGGTTGATCTGTGTATTGGTACAAATATTTTGGAAAATAATTTAAAATCATGAAAGAAAACCCTTTGACCTAGTTATTACAAAATCTAGCATGTACACAAAGGAGCTTAAGGACAGAAAGAAAGGTCCTGAAAGGTACTAAAATATTCTGTACCAAATATTCATAGTAATATCTTATTTTGTGTTAGGAAAATCAGAAGTAGGGGTGCCCATTGATGAGGTGATGGCTGTACAAATTGTGTTACACAAAATTCAGGGAAAGAAGAAAGTCATTTCTGTAAGAAACAGTGAATTTAAAGAAATTCAGAGAAACAGAGGAAGACTTGTATGAATCAATACAGGAAAATGACAGAAGAAACAAGAGAAAATATGCATTTTGATCACAATATAAATGAAAAGAAATATGGAAAGACATCACAACACATATTAAATGAAAGCACCAATCTGAGCACCGGAAGCCAAATGATGGTATATACTTTCCTTCTCTTGGTAAAGATGTGATAGACACAAATACAGAATGTTACGTAAATTGTCAGATTCAGTCTCTTTTATGGTTTATGGAAGAAAGGGAAGGTTAGAGGGAGCGAATTTTAAATTGAAAAAATACATATAATTCCATTTAAAAAAGAAGAAAAAGTATTTATTTCCAAAATAGCATACAAAAGGAAGGCATGGGGAAAGATTTATTTTCATAGAAATTCATCAGTTTTTTCATCTGTAAAATGAAAGGATAGCATTGATTCGGAATAAGATGATGGTATTTATGAGACTCTTTCCATGGTGTTCCTTAGGGTTTTGGGTATATCTAGTTCTTTTTCCTATTAACCACTAATAGTGATCTATATATACATATAGCCCTGGACTTTCAGTCTTACTGACTTAAGGCCTTACTAGAAGAAGGTCATCATTAGAGTGCTCTAGGAATTTATACATGCATGACCCTGTGCTATTTAATATTTTTAATCACATACTTGGATAAAGGCAGAGACGATATGCTTATCAAGTTTACAGCTAACAGAAATTTTGGAGGGATAGCTAACATAGATGACAGGATAATTCAAAATGATCTTTACAGGCATGAAGATTGGATCTGGAATTTAATAGAGAGAAACAAACATGTTTTTCTAACTTTGGTTAAAACAATCAGCTTCACATGGAGAAAATTTGTATCTCTCATATTTCAGTGTTTAAAACATAGTAAGCTTTTATATATTTTTTAATTCACTAGCCTCCATGAAGCAAAAATTAGTCACCTATATAAAAAATAAGGTTTAGATTGGATGGCCTTTGAGGTCCTTTCAGCACTAAATATGGGAGCCTATGAATTCTAGGAATCATGGGCAGAAATTGCAAAAAGTCATATTTAGGATTGGTGGAAAGAAAAACTTCCTAACAGTTAGAATTACCCAATGTGGGAATAGTCTGCTTCAAGAGGTTTCCCTTCACTGGAAATCTTCAAGCAAAGGATAGCTTTTGTTAGGTATTTTGTAGAGGGGATTCTCTTCAGGACAATGAGTTGGAGTATGTGATCCCTGAATTTTTTCTAATTCTGTGACTGAGTGACCAGGAATGCACAATCAGGACACCAGCTCTTCCTTTCAAAGTCATTCAAGTGCACCTTGCCCTAATAAATTTCTTTTAATGTATGTTCTTTACTACATTCCCAAACCTTCTGAACCTTCCTGGCACCTAAGCTACCTTGGCTGTAGGAGTTTAGAGCTCTGCCATCTCTAGAAAATTATTACCAGGTCCATATTACTTTTTGCCACTTACCTAACCTCTAGATGCTCTTTTTTCCCCCACTCATTTTCTTCTTTTCCTCATCTTTATACCTTTCACATCACAAGTATGTATGTGTTTCAAAAGTGTGTGTGTTTTAGCGTGTGTTAATGAGGGGAACCTATACAAACACAGAAATAATATAACAGGATAAAATAGAGATGTATAAACAAGAATATAACTTATTCTCAATCTATGTGGCCCTATACTTTAAACTACCATAGACTAAGGTCTAACCTGATCATTCTATCACCCACTCAAAGTGGAATGGCCAATCATTGCATCTGCTTTCTTCTTTCCCTAGACAAAAATGGTGACCTCACCCCAGAGCACATCAAGAGTGCATTTAGAAGGAAAATAACAAATGTTGGAAGGGATGTGGGAAAACTGGGACATTAATGCACTGTTGGTGGAGTTGTGAACTGACCCAACCACTTCAGAGAATAATTGAGAACTGTGCAGAATGGGTTGTAAAACTGTGCATACCTTTGATCCAGTAATACCACTACTAAGTCTATATCACAAAGACATCCAAAAAAAGGGAGAAGGACTCATTTGCACAAAAATATTTACCGCAGCTATTTTTCTAGTGGCTAAAAATTGGAAATCAAGAGGATATCTATCAATTGTGAAATGGCTAAACAAGATGTAGTATATAATTGTGATGGAATATTATCATGGTATAAGAAACAACAAGCAACATAAATTTCAGAAAAACTTGGGAAGACTTACATGAACTGATGCAAAGTGAAGTGAATAGAACTAAGAGAATATTGCACACAGTAACAGCAATATTACACAATGTCCCAAAGGACTCATGATGAAGCATGCTATCCACATCCAGAGAAAGAATTGATATTATCTGCATAAAGACTTAAGCATGCTATATCTCACTCTTTCCCTCATTCCTTTTGTATTTGTATTCTTTTACAAAATGAGTAAATATAGAAATGTTTTATATGATTGCACACTTACAAACTATATTAGATTGCCTGCCCTCTAATGGAAAGGACAGGGAAGGAAGAAGGAAAGGAGGGATAGAATTTGGAACTCAAAACTTTAAAAAAATGTTAAAATTGTTTTAACATGTAATTGTGGAAAAATAAAATGTATTTTTTTAAAAAAAAAGCAAATTTAGAAATGACTCACTTGACTTTTTGTACCAGGCTTCCAATTTTAATATCAGCCATGTAGAGAATGATATAGATTACCTGTGATACTCCCACCCACAGGTAAGTAGTAACATAATAATAATAATAATAATATGGTACTATAATAATAACAGAAATAATAATAAAAGCATTTATATAGCAGCTTCTATCTGCAAGGGGTTATGTTAAATGTCTTCCAAATATTATCTGGTTTGATCCCCGACACAATGCTGGAAGGTAAGTACTATTATTATCCTTATTTTACAATTGAGGAACCTGAGGCAAGCAGATGTTAAGTGACTTGTCAAAGGTCACTCGAGGTCAGTAAGTATTTGAGGTTAGATTTCAACACAGGTCTTCCTGACTCTGACGCTTGTGCTCTTTCTATTGAACCACCTAACTGCCTTATTGTAGCATGGCCTTCAGTGACCTTTATACTACTTTGGAAATCCTCACTACTTTTTTAGGTTTGGGGAGGCAATTTTAAGATGTAGATATTGAAATCACTAGTTTCAGTTCCCATCCAATGTATTTTTTGACAGAGCATCCATAGGTAACCCATGAAAATCATTAGCAAATCATTTAGTGAAAACAGAGTAGAAATGTAAATTGAAGCCACTGACTTAAGCAAGCACACTGTTGGCATTCATATCATATGGTTATCCTACCAAATGTCTCCTGTCAGTCCTAATTCTCCTCACCTTCTGAACCTCTCTCTGTTTCCCAACCTAGCAGGAAAGGTACATCAGTTCAAACTCATGTGGTTGATGAGCAAGCATTGGTCACACTGTTGAGGTACTAACTGCCTATTTCATCTTACTTAAATAGACAATCTTGGGAGGGCATCTTGGTGTAGCTCCAACATGATTCTCCCTTGCCACAACACCCAGAAGAATGTCTGAGAATATTAACTAGAGATTCCTTTGAAATACGCTGCAATTGTTCATATATCCTGGACTCACCTGGTCGTAGTGCAATGACTGGCTTCTTTTCTCATCTCTCTCCTTTTCACCCTCTGCAAGCCTTTCTTTGAATTTTCCCTAACATCTTGGCTCAGAGGCTACTCACACTGTCAACTTAAACACAGTCATCTAGGGGATGTAGTTTAAAAAGTGAACATGGAATTTGTGTCTAGACACGTTCCCTTATATAACCACCTTCCCCTTGCCATCAGAAAGAAAAGCAAATAGGAAGCAAACCCAAGGATGTAGAAATCTATAAAGAGAGAAGTTCCCATCACTTTGAGATTTGGGTAATTCAATCTGACAACCCAGGAATTCACAAAAAAAAAATCCTCCTCTTTATAATCTCTTATATAATTTGTTATTCAACTATTACTCCTATAGGATAGACTATGTCTTATATTTTAGTATTCCTAAAACAGGGCTAGAGCAATTGTGTCTAAAGTCCTTTCCTATTTGAATATACTGTAACTCAAAAGTCCTTCATTTAAAAGAAAGTAGTTTTAGTGGATTGCAAAGCTCAATACAAATAAGCAATAGATGTTTGGTTTTCAGAAAATGGAATCCAATTAGCTTCATAGTATTTTGTTCTTGTCAGGTGGTAACTCCAGTATTTTATTTAGCTCTGGGCATTACATTTTAAAAAAACAAAAGAATCTTGACTAACTAGGAGGCCCAGAGAAAGGTGATGCTATATTTCATGGAAAAATGCATGAAACTCTCTGTACTGCCCAACCACTGGTTTTGACAGCTATATCACAATGGCATAAATCAAAGCAAGTCAAATCAAGTCGTGCACTATATTAAGTTCTGGAGACAAAAAGAAAGGCAAAAAACAACCCCTGCTCTCAAGGAGCTCACAGTTTGATGTAGTTAGAATGTGACCTACTAAAAGGTAGGTCACAATCAATATATTATGTAATTAATGGACCATAAAAATGTATAAATCATGAATATATGTAATAAAATCAGAAATGATTTTCCCTTTTTTGGATCTCCAATAAGATCACTTTGCAGTTTTCTTATGTACTCCTTATGTTATATTTCTGGTTATGGTTACTTGTGTATGGGCCATGTCCTCCTGCTGGAATAAAAACTCCATGAGTGTAGGGGCCATGCCTTAATTATACACTATATCCTTTTTGGCACCCAGAAGCTGATTACTAGATAGTTTTGGAATGAATGAATGAATTAATAAATACATTGTAAGGACACTAATAATATGCCTTCTGATGGGAATGATCAAGAAGATTAAGTGGGGATATGATAGATATCTTCAAATATTTGATAAGTCATCTTCTAGGAAAAGTTTAGATATTCTGTGTGGTTAAGATGTTAGCTCTGTGGCCAATACATGAAAGTTTTAGAAGAACATTTTTAGCTAAATGTAATAACCAAACAAATCCTAACAGCTAGAGCTGTCTAAAAATATTTTCTCTATTACTGAAAATATTTAACTAGGACATTCATGGCTACCTGCCAGGGATGTTAAAGGAGGGATTCTACTTGGGGTCAAAGACATTGAACTGAATGACCTTTGAAATACCTTCCAAGTTAAGATTCTATGATTCTATTGTACTTTCCTGTCAGATAGCTCATATGAAACCAAACTACTATTAAACAATAAATGTTTATTGTGTTAGTGGCTTATCTAGAAACACGATAGATCTAATTGAGAGAAGCTCTGTAGCCAAGAAACAGAGGAACTGGGCATCCCAGCCAGGGCAAGGCAAAGGATCCAAAGAAGATGGCATATCAAGGGAGTCTGACAGTAGAGCTACTATGTATATGGAGGTATTTCTAGTCAGAAAAAAAGATACAAAGTTCAGCTTTGTACAGTTTAGGAAATTCCTTCATAATGTGTACCATGGTACACATATTCCCTCTTAATCCCATAGGAAGAATTATTGGTTGGAAACTATTTTGAAAACTGTGAACTAAAAATCAATGTTAGCTATCACTATTATTGTTGGATGGAATGTGTCCATTGACTGATGTCCAGCCCAATTTTGGCTCAGATTTTTCTCTCCTTGTCTAAGAAGTCTACATTCTCCTCTTACTTGCAATCTATTTTTCTACCCTGTCTAGTGGAGCTTTCTCTAATCTCCTGACCATCTAAAGAACCATAGTCCCTCATTGGTTCTTCAGAATCTGCCCTTGCTTCAGGGGAAAAAATAGTGCCACAGACACTTTCTTCTTATTAATTTCTCCCCCTTTTCCCACTCATTTTTCCCCATGGATTTTTAATCTTCCTAGGAGATCTATGCTCCCTAGCTAGATCAGCTAGATCTTACCATTTATTTTTCTGTTTGATTGTAGTTTCTTGCTTATCCTTCCAACCTGCTGTACTTTATCATATATCTCTGGTGAATTTTAACATTTAGCTAATACTTTGAACAGAATACTCAGAAAGTAATATTATAGCTATGAACACAAGGGCATCAAATAAAGTGATGTATGTTAAGTGATTTTCAAACAGTAAAGCTCTATATAAAGGTTCATAATAATAATACCTAAGGTTTGCAGGGTGCTTTGCAAATATTAGCTCACAACTCTGTGAGATAAGCACTACTATTATGTCCATTTTGTAGAGGAGGAAACTGAGTTAGGCAAAGGTTGTGACTTGCCCAGGATCACACAGCTAGTAAGTGCCTGTGGCAGGATTTGAACTCAGGCCTTCCTGACTCCAAGCCCAGTACCCTATCAATTGTTCCACTTAGCTGCCTCTGATGATGATGATGATGGTGATTTATAGATGTTATGAACTTTGCCTGATCTGCTTAGAAAAACTGGATCTGATTTTTAGGGTGAAAGGGTAATTTTGGAGTGCTCTACAATGTGGTAGGGTGGATAGATGGGCTCAAAGTTGAGAAGACTAGGTATTAAGTCCTGCCTCTGACACATACTGGCTGGATGAGCCTGGACAAGCTATTCAATGACTCAGGGTTCTATGAATTTTTCTAAGACTCTCAGTTTCAAGGCACGTGTTCATCTATAGAGGTCAGGTAGTTTCCTTTTCAAATATTACCTACCCCAATGAAATTGTAGATCAAAAAAAAACCATCTTAAAAATTCCCCCAAAACCTTACTCAGGTGGGTTGATAGTAAATGATTGTTTGGAAGACAACAGTAAATCTGAGTTCTAAACTGGGAATTGGAAAGTGAACAGTAGTACAGGGAAGATGCAGAAGTCATGCCATTGTCCACAGGTGTTAATGAGCTCCTGAAGGATTATTGAGATTTTTTTTTTGACATTGAGAATCATAATGTAATGGAATTTGGTGCATGTCCGTATCACCTGAGATGGAGGCCCCAATGTGGAAGATGCTAGGAACCTGTTTCTGGGAAAAAAGGAGGACAAGAGGACTGGTCTAAGGAGGGACATTCTGGACATTCTACACTGGCCTACCACACAGCTGGGAGTAGCCTCTTTCTGTTGGTTGCATAGTCAGAACTTCCTGTGTCTTTAAAACTCTTTGACTGGAACAATCCCTGTCTTTCTGATGGCATCCAGGAATGAAGAACTCCTTTAATTAGATCACGTGGCACCACACAGCAAATAGGGAAGGACCTGAGGTCCACCTTGCCCTTTTCCTAGGACATATGACCCCAAGGTTCAGGCTTTGGCTTTTGGTCTCTTTCATTTGTTCTTTTCAGTTCTAGGTGCAAGAAGAATGGAGCTCCCAACCCAAGAGCTCAAGCTATGGTGTTCGTGGAGTTCAGGATTCCCTGCCAGATGTTGAAGCCAACCCAGAAGGGAATCTATGAGAAGTCAGAGTCCCTGAACATATGTGGGAGTGGTGCAGGGGAGAGGCTGGAATTGAATTTGGTGGGACTAATGCTATGTAGAAACTAAGTTGTGAACCCAATCCCTTTGCCCTCCTTAGAGACTGAGTGGTATAGGGAAGATTATGGTCCTGAGGTATTACGGGAAATGTTTGCATGGTTTTTCTTGTTATACCTTTGAAGTCAATACTCTTCTGTAAAAGCTAATATGAATGTTAAGTGGTGAAATGAAATTGTGGTAGTTGGACCCCTAACACTGAGAGAACAAAATTAGTGGGGGCTGTAGCCAATGGCAGATAAGAGACACCTCACAAAGCCTTTTGAAGTACTAGAGAAACCTGGAGGAGCTGTAAAAATGTAATAAGCAACCCACGTTACAGTTTGTTGTGGTGGTTGAAATGCCAGCCCTTGATTATACTTAGGATGGATTTTAGAGTTTTTATTGAGGGTGAACAGAGAAGGAATAGAATGAGGGATTGAATGTGAGGATGTCTGAGTGTGGATCCTCAGAGCTACTTCTGTGTTTAGGATGAGAAAAAGAGTTTTGGGTTGTGGATATATGGGGCAAAGTACTAGGTCGCTGCATAGAGGCAGATGTACTTTCTCTTCTTATGTAGCTGGCATGAGAGGTTGTGCATTCCTAATTCATACTGCTCATTTCCTATGCAGTGATATCAAAATCTTGGGATAGCCATGAGGAAATCCTCAGAGATATAGTACCTGAATGGCATGGTTCTGAACCTTTCCTCTTTGCATGGAAAAAGAGTATTGGGAAGGAGGGGAAGAGATCTGGTATCCAGATAGCACTGTAGCTAGGGGTAGGTGCCAAAGTTCTTTTAAGAATGTCTATGAGTCATGAGAGTATTTGGGACTATAGGATAGAAGGGTTGGAACCAAGAGAAATGGTTTTGAAAAACAAATTATTATGAGAAAGAATGGACTTGGTAAGCTGGAGTGTAGCTGCCTAGTCTTTAAGCAAAAAAAAAAAAAATGTATTGTGTTCAGCTCCAAGAAAGAACTGGACCTTGGGACCTGGGGAGAAAGATGGCTCAAGGAAAGGAGGCAGTAAAGAATCATTTAATTTCATTTTAATTCAGTAAAAATTGGTGATTACATACTGCATGCTAGGTACTGGATGCAAAGATGGAAAAAAAAAAACAGGGTCCTTGCAATTAAAGAGCTTTCAGCCCAATAGAGAGAATACATCTATAATTTTATTGACATGGGCACCCTACCCCCACCCCCAGCATGGTGTTTATAACCCATCCATGCTTTCTCATCCTGTGCTATTCTTGTCCATGTCCTCCCACAAATCTTAAACAAAGATTGGACACTTTCCTCTAGGCTTTTCATTTAAAAACATTTTCTGTATACCTAGTACTGTACTGTGGCTATGCAGGTTATTCCTTACTCTTTCTTCATCATTATTCCACCTCTCTTCTCTTTCACACATTTCTTTAGGCCACTTAAGATCATTTTATCATATATTTAGAGTTTGAAAGGACCTTAGAGACTGTTGCATCCAACCCTTTCATTTTATGGAAGAGGAAACTGAGGCACAGAGAAGTTAAGAGGTTCTGCATGCACCAGACATTATTGGTAACAGGCTGCAGTCTATTTATAATTGCTATGTGTCAATCTATTGCCCTGTGGTTCACTCACAATTTTGAACCTGCAATGATTGTGGTTTTTCACAAAGGGCAGCCATAGAGCATACAGGGTTAGTCTGTCAATAAGTATTTGTTCACTGCCTACTATGCACTAGGCATTGTGTTGACTACTGAAGATACAAAGAAAGGCAAAAGACAGCCCTTGCTTTAAAGGAGCTCAAAGTTTAAGGAGGGAAACAACATGCAAACAATGATCTACAAACAACTGGATACAAATTATTTCCAATTTGTGTGCAGGAAAAATTAGAAATAACCCAAAGAGGGAAGGAACTAGAATTAAGGGAGATTGGGAAAGGCTTCTAATGGAAGGTAAGATTTTAGCTAAGAGCTAAAGGAAACCAGGGAATCCAGGATACAGAGTGGAAGAGGAATATTTGAAGCATGGGAGACAGCCAGGGAAATGTACCACATAGAAACAAATAAGGATGCCATAAGGTAGGGTGTGATAAACATTCTCTTCCTCTCTGTATTTAAGAAAGTTCCACCAATGTGGGACCTGCTGAGAAAGGTTAAATTAATTCTTTCCCTCTCCAATGGCAAAGACCTCTCACATGTGTAGGATAGCATACTCTGGGTCAATTGGCAACATAAATTGAATTCAAAGAATTGGCCTATAAGAGGTTTAGCTCTAGATTTCTTCAGAGATCAGGTCATGGCACACCTCTGTTGAGGAGTTGAGTTGGAAGGGGCATCAGAGCTCTAAGTGTCACTTCAAGTATTTTTGTGAGAAATAAGAGGATTGCCACTGTATAGGACAAGGTGGAGCCTGGTGGAGCTTGGGGATGAACTATCTAAGATGAAGAGAAAGGTGAAGTTTTTCTTCTTCATCTTCTTCTTCTTCTTCTTCTTCTTCTTCTTCATGATGGGGCTTAAGTGACTTGCCCAGAGTCACACAGCTAGTGAGTGTTGTGTCTGAGGCCAGATTAGAACTCAGGTCCTCTTGACTCCAGGTCGGGTGCTCTATCTAGCCCCAAAGTTCTTCTTTTACACTAAATTTGCATCTCAGTTTAGTATCCTAACCCGAACTCTTAGGATATCTAGTCAAAAAGAAAAGTCCAGAAAGAATCCTCATATCTCTGAAAGTCATTTGCTCCAGTGAAACAAAACTGGTGGACCTCAATCATAACCAAGCTTCTTTACTTAGTTATAGAGTACCCAGACTATCTATTAGAAAGGAATTTGGTGGACAGCCCATGAAAGCCACCCAAATATCCCCATGGAGAGAAATCTTGGTACCATTTTTGGGCTATGTCTTGAACTTTTATCTGTGGAAAAAAATGGGAAGAAAATGTCCTTGTTCTCTATAACAATTTGGTTTCACAAAGGACTAAAGGGCCAAAGGCAAAGAATTAAAAACTGGACCTTCTGGAGTATCTGTTTATATGCACATCCCAGGCTTGCAGGCCATTCTTTAATTCTCATGGCAATACATTTTCATGGGGTTCTCCTTCCACTCAGGCAGATGGGCAATGGTAGCAGCCACTTCCTTCTGAACAGACCAGCCCCAGGCCTTAAAGAAAGGAACCAGATTCTTCTGCACCTGCTCAGAGAATTTAATCACCCACACATTCATTTTGCTGTCATTGTCCCCAGGCACTCCAGACAGTTGTTGATACTTTTTGAAGACTTGGATGAAAGGCTCCCAGCCAAAAGCTTCCTGTAGCTGAAAGGAAGAGAGAGCAGGATGAAGTATCTAGTTCCCAGCAGGCAACTCAGCACAGAGATATTGTTGAATTCATTTTGGATATACTTATGAGCTTCCTTTACCTTGACCCATGTTCCCCTCCTTCCTATATACAATGAAGCAATATCTAGATAAATGTTGTTGGAACACTGAAATCTATGTTGAATATGCTGATGACTGCTTTTCAGTATCAGCCTTTCAAGCACATGACATCCTACATTACTGCTCAATTTTTCCCCCCAGAAACTAGAGTATGAGAAGGTGCCTAGACCTAAAGGAATTCATAGATTAGGGATGGAACTCTTCTCAGAAAGTATTTTTTAAAATTTTTTAAAAAACTTTCATTAAGTATTTCTCAATTGCCTGTAAAAAGATTTTAAACAATCATTTAAAAAATTTTTGAGTTCCAAATTCTCTCCCTATCCCCTCACCCTTTTGAGAAGGCAAGCAATGTGAGGATTATGCATGTGAAGTCATGCAAAACAGATTTGTACATTAGCCATGTGCAAAAGAAACCATGAACAAAATAAAACAATAAAAGATGTATGCTTTAATTTGCATTTAGAATTTATTAGTTCTCTCTCTGGAAGTGGATAGCAGTTTCAGAAAGTACTCCTTAAGGCAATCACATATAGAATTTGTGGTAGCAAAGGTGTTGGTAATATTGGAGAAAATATTGTGAAAATTGGAATATTGAAAAGGTGGCTCTGGCAAGATACTTTATGTATGTCTCTAGCCTTGTCAACAGCAGAGTGTAAGAATGTTCCCTGAACTGACTAAATGAACATCTGGTATATTGGTGACTCTCCCTCCCTCCCTCCCTCTCTCTCTCTCTCTCTCTCTCTCTCTCTCTCTCTCTCTCTCTCTCTCTCCTCTCTCTCTTTCATCTATGTGTGTGTGTATGTATGTATGTATGTATGCATGCATATATATGTATCTAATGAGAGATGCATATGTATTGCGAGATATATCTGTGTATATAAATCTGTGTATATATATGGGTGTATATATATATATATATATATATATATATCACTAGAGGCATATATTATATGAAGATATATATTATCTGAATACATACACTCACTCACATACACATAACTTGAGTGGAAAAGGATGGCTCATCAGGCTTTCATAAAAATACCCTTTGAGGACACCCAATTTCTCTTTTCCTTATTGAGTTCATTGAGCAATGTTAATTTGCTTTTCCAAGTAATTTTCCTTACAAAGAAGTTCTAGAATGGGCTAAAAGCCAACAGTAATATTCTGGTTCATCTGCTTCATGGGGAGTGCTGGTTTTCCTATACATCTTTTGATTGTCTTATCCACCCTGTTGCTTTTGTCAGGTGATGTATTCTGAATGGTGCCTTTTTGCTCTGTATATCATTCCTGGAGTCTAAGGTGACTATAGCCCTCATGGTGATCCCAAGATTACCTCATCCATATAATCATAGAATTATAGCTCTAAACAATCTTCATTTTACAGATGAGGAAACTGAGGTCTAGAGAGGTTAAATGATTTGTCCAAGATCAATTAGGTAGTAACTGACAGAACTAGGATTCAAAGCCTGGTCTCCTGACTATAAATTCAGTGCTATTTTTTCCATATTCTGTGGACTCTCTTCCTGAGGGTTGTTAGGCCTATGCCTGAAATTTTCTTAGCAACTCTCTGAACCACGCAGATCAGGTTTCTGGCCCACCTCAATGAATACCTCCAGAGAAGTCACATAATAATGTGGAAACTAAGACACTGCCGAATAAAGCCAATGATTTCATGATTAGGGATAGTTGTTCGACTAATTTACTATATAATTAAACTGGTGCTCTCTCATATTTGAGTAAAAAGTAAGGATGTAAAATTTCTTTAAAAATTTCAGGATATTTGTAATCAACTGAAAACATCTGATTATAATGCAAATCTTCAAGTACTCTTCAATTTATAGTTTCAAACAGTTCTCTGTGGGCACTGAGAGATTAAGTGACTTCTCTAGGATCGCATAGCTTGGAGGTATCAGAAGTAGAACCTGAACTTTGATCTTCCTGACTAGAAGCTCCATTTTATATCCACTATATATAACACTGGCACTCATCAGATCCTTTTATTCTACCTACCTATTCGATCTCTCCCTGACCTGCACTCTTCCTCTACCTCTGACTTTTCAAACTACTTTCCATCTATTTATTGATATATCTCACTATGTGGGGATTCAGGTCTGGGGTCATTAGTTCCAGAGGCACAAAGAGGTAGTCAGCAACATGCAACAGATTCAAACCTGTACAAGACCAAATATCATTTGCACGACCTAGTTGACTGGGTAAAGAGGAAATCTTCCAGGGACACCAAATTGAACACAAATGTGAGACTCTTCTCTCAACTGAGGGCTCTCTGTCTCCTATCCTGCAAACTCCATTAATGTCTAGTACCTGCAGATATGTCTCCAGGGCTGTCCAACCATACCACTTTGACAAGGAAGCCCCATTTTTCTGATATTCTTCTAATCTCTTTTGCCGTTCTTTAGGCTTCAATGCAGGGTGTGCATCATTACGGGAGATGTTCAGAACTGTCTCATGCACATAGACAGTCCAGATGTTGCACGTGGCATCAGTGGTATGGTGGGGGAACTCCCAGGCATTACATTGTTGATTACGTCCTAGCTCTTGGAGGGGGACCCATAAGCCATTTTTCCTTATTTTGTCTTCAGAGAGCAGGCAATCCACAATATCTAGGTGGCCCATGATAGGGTACCCTGAATGCATCCAACCTAGGTTCCGAGAAGGAAAAAGGAGTTAGAACTCACATAAAAAACCTCTCTTCCCACCTATCTCCAAGTTATTCATTTTAAACCCACATTTGTTAATTACCATTTTGTGTGAATTAGTGAGCTAGATACTGTGAATATAAAGGTGAGACATTTCTCAAGGAGCTAAATAATCTAATATTGAGAATAAGACTTGCACAGAAATAATAATGATATAAGACAGATTAAATCACATGTATAAGAGATGTCATATTTTCTGTGAAAATTTTGAGGAAGGTCAACTATAGCTGATAGTAAAATTGTTAGCCAAATAAGGGATAGAAGTGATCATAATTTATATAATTATAATATATATATATGTACATATTTAAAACCAAACTTATGATTCCATGTATATAGGGAATTCCCAGAAAGTAATTTATTCTACCAAGAAAGACCAGTTCCTTCTCTGTAACTTACTGTCTTACAAAGTGACCTAGAACATAGACTGATTAAATGACTAGCTCAGCATCACAGAGCTAGCATGTGTCATGGATGGGAATGGAACCCATATCTTCCTGACTTTAAGGCCAGTTATCTATCTATGACATCACATTGTTTTAAATAGATTATCTAAATTCTAAAAACCTTTCAAATGAACAAAATTAATGCAGCTTGGAAAAGAAAGCTGTTGATTTTTTTTTTTAAATTTCCATAGCAAATACCTTTAACCAAAGATATCCAAGTAAACAGTATAGGGAACTGATAGGTCATCATCAAGTAGACAAGTGCTCAAATGATAGAAGTAGGCTGTTTTCTGAAGAAGAAATGCAAACTAGCCATAGCTACGTAAAGGATGCTCAGAGTCCACGGGCAGGAAATCTGCAGCCTTGAAGCCATATATGGCCCTCTAGGTCCTCCAGTGCAACCTCTTGACTGAATCCGAACTTCACAGGCCACATCTTCTTAATAAGAGAAATTGTTATGTAAAACTTGGACTCAGTCAAAAGGCTGCACCCAAGGACCTAGCAAGCCACAGGCTCCCCAGCCCTGACCCAGACCATTAATAATAAGAGGAATGATCATTAAAACGGTTTTACATCTATCAAATTGAAAAACTGACAAATATAAAAGGTGAAAATGGTAAATGCCGTAGGGGTTGTGGAAAGATAGGCATAGTTAATGAACAATTGGCAGAGATGGGAATTGGTTTGAACATTCTGGAAAACAACTTGAAATTTTGTTGGAAGGGTCACTCAATTCTAAATACTCTTGTAACCAATGATATCATTATTACTGAACATATGTCTTCAGAAGGTCAAAGACTGAGGAAATGTTCCATACATACAAAAATATTTATAGCAGTACTTTGTGTGGAGGCAGAAAAGTAGAAGCAAAGTGCCTATCAATACAAGAATGGTTGAACAAATTTTGGTGTATGAATGTAATAGAATATTATTTTGTTTCAGGAAAGGATGAATATTTAGGATTCAAAGAAACTATCTGCATGTACTTAAAAGTAAGACTTATATGAATTAATGTAGAATGAAGCAGTAAGAATCAATCTACAAAATGATCTCAACAAAACAGTAAAAAATGACTGAAAGATATGCCAGAACTTTGATGAAAATAGTAACTAATCTTTACTTCAGAGAACTGGTTGTGAAAATTACCTTCTTCTTGCCAGCACGGGAGTAGACTACTGCTACAAAATTAAGTATATGTTGTTAAGTAAGTTACAATAGTTAAATATGGCATAGCAGGTCATGGCAAATTGTTTTGTTTTGCTTAGCTGCACTCTGTTACAAGAACAGATTCTATTGGAGAGAGAATCCTTGGGACGTCACATGTCTTTAAATAAAGGTATCAAAAGTGTTAAGAACAAAAATTAGTTTGAGGAAGGATAGAGCAATTCCACTTGGGTAGATCAGGGAGAGTTCTATGGAAGAAATGACACCTGATTTAGATCTTGAAGGAAGGGTATCATTTTGTCAGGTATAGAAGGAGGGAGGATTTTTTTTCCCCATTCCAGGCATGGAATAATGAATTAGAGTTTGTAAAGGAGATTAGTATGAGATAATGCTAGCAAGGAAAGTTAGAGCCAGATTGTTAAGGGTCTTAAATTCTAGGATAAAGACTATATTATTGTATACTTTCTACTTCAACATAATTTATGTATTAGTCTATTTGATGGACAATGGCCTTTCTGGTTTCCAAGTTAGTCAGGGCTGCTGATATGTGAGGCAGAAGGGCAGCAGCTCTTGGCAGTAGAGAACACCAACCTCTCCCTCATTCCAAGGTTGCCTGTAAGCAACACAGCAAATAAAGGAGAGCTTGAACCTCTTGGCTTTTGTTTTGGTTGATCCATTATACTCTAGTTGCAAGTCAAAGTGTTGGGGAGGGAGGGAAAACAAGAGAACCAGGCAAGATCTCTTAATGGCAGAACAATATGGCTTTTGTGTGCTGGGTTTGTATTTCCCTTTGTTGTATGAATCCCCAGGGAAATCTCATTCTTCAGCCTGTGATATAAACTGTCCAGGATCTTATACACAGAGAACACCAAGGAAAGGGTGATCTGCCATCCATCGTTGGTATCATCTTGATTTCTCTGGGCTTCAGTTTTTACATTTGCAAGCTAAAAGGCTCCCTTCTAACTCAAAAAAGCCTTATGGAATCTTGTGATTTGTCACCAATTCTGAGATTGCAGTGTCCTTGACAGAACTTTCTGAGAATGTTCCTATTTTTTCAGGATAATCTCTGTTAGAACATCTGAGATCTTGAACTTATTAGATTTTGCATATGAGTGACATACTTAGAGTGGTATATTAAGAAACCTACTCGGGCATTAGTTTGAAGGATGAATTAGAAAGGGGATGGACTACAGGCAGCGAATCTATTTGGAATTTATTTATGAATCTATTAAAATAGTTTTTTTGAAGTGGATAGCACACTGGCCCTGGAGTCAAGAGGCCCTGAATTCAAATCTGGCCTCAGACACTTGACACTTACTAGCTATGTGACCCTGGGCAAGTCACTTAGTCCAGCCAAAAAAAATTTTTAAAACAGTTCTTTTGAGAAGTGATAAGGGTCTGGACTAGGAAGAAGAGTGGAGAGGAGAGAACAGATCTTAGAAATATTGTAGAGGAAGAATTGGTATGGCTTGGAACTTCATAGGATGTTTGGGTGTTGAAGAGGGAAGAGTCAAAGACATGTAAGATTTAAGATTTTTAACATTTTAAAGCTCTAAGATATTGAGGTTGGGCTGACTGGGGGAATGTGTTTTCATCAGCAAAAATGAGGACATTAGGAGGAAGGGAAGATTTAGGGGGAAAGATGATGACATTAGTTATTCAACCATTGCCTTTGAATTATCAGTAGACATTCATTTAGAGATACCCACTTGAGAATTAGACATGTGGGACTAGAGCTGGACAAGATATTAATGGACTTTTGTTTGGAAGTCTTCTGCTTAGATGTTGTAACTGAAGCTAGAGGACTGGAAGTGATTGTCAAGGGATAGTTTTTAGAGAAAAGAGAGAAGAAGTAGGGCAAGGAACCTGCAGCCTCGAGGCCAAACGTGGCCCTCTATGTCCTTAAGTGCAGCCCTTTGCCTGAATCCAAACTTCACAGAACAAATCCCCTTAATGAAATGATTTGTTCTGTAAAACTTGGACTCAGTTAATAGGCTGCACCCAAAGACCTAGAAGGCCACATGTGGCCTTGAGGCTGCAGGTTCCCCACCCCTGAACTAAGCCAACATCTTGGAAAATACCTACATTTAGGAGGTGAGAAGGGGAAGACCAAATGAGGGAAAGAGTATTTGTACCACTTATTTGATCATACTACCTTATGAAATTTATTGTCATATATCATTTAAGTAAATGTATATGTTTTGTCCTTTTAACTAAATTGTTCCATTTCTAAAAACAGAATGTACCTTATCCCAAGGATTTCACTTCATGAGCATTCCATTTCCCACTTGCCCTAACTATATCTAGATTCCTATATTCCCCAGAAATATCTTATACAGCCTCTAGGTTTTGGTAAAAATACAATTAGAATAACAAGCCATTAAAATATATGCAAAGGGCCCTTAGAGATTGTCTAAACAAACACCTCTCATTTTATAGATAAAGAAATAGATTCAATAGAAGGAAGTGATTTGCCTTGAATCATTCCTATCTGGAAAAGATCTGGGACTTAAACATGTTTCCTTATTTCTATCCAGCACTCTTTCCAACAACCTAGTCTGGCTTTATGTCTGGTTTTCATACTAATAACATAAAATAAATGTGCAATTTGAATTTGAGGTCATGTACTACTTTGCACTCTGTGGGAGACAGTGATGACCATTGGAAAGAGGTTTATGGTCAGAGAACTCAGCTTTTCTCATTATACCACTTTTGACTTGTGTGACTTCAGGCAAATTACTTAATTCTGTGGGCCTCAGTTTCCTTATCTGTGAAATAAGTGAGGTTGGTCAAGCTGGCCTCTCTGATCCTTTCCAACTCTAAATCTATGGCTGTATGGTTCTCTCTTTCACCTGTTTTCCTTCCTCACATTCTCATGACAAGGCCTTGCACATACCAGCTGACTAAGACCTTTTCATTGAATGAATAGTGCTCACTCACTCAAGGCCCCAGAGCACCTACCTGTTGAGATTTGCACATCAGTCACAATTCTCTCATGTCGAGGAAAGGGGCTGGTCTTGCCTCCAAGTTTGGCTATGGCTTCTGTCATCTCATTCCAGAGGTGGAGCACTGGCTCGGGGTTCTCTAGATGTTGTAGCTTTTCAGCTGGCACTGTCAAGATAATACTCTCTGCCTGTAACTCCCCCCATGGCACTGGATAGTGGCGGATAGAATTCTTCCATTCCTCCACTGATGTCTTTCCTAGGAACAGAGATCATGGAGTTGTGAATCCTGTGCCTCATTTGCCCCACCTGCTGGGCAAATTTGAAATTTGTACCCCATTAGGGAAAAAGCACACAGGCATAAAACATACGCCAAAAAGCTTATTGTGCTCCCTCATCCTTTCCCCTCAGTCTTGAGATCTTGGCATGAGACCTTAGTGAACTTTTAGTGATTTCGGAATAAGGGAGCTGAAGCCCAGAGAGATTGTGACTTATTCCTGGTCCCACAGGAGACTACTTCAAATACAGTCTCCTTTCCACTCTGTCAAGCATAGATCCACACCTTTCCCATTTCAAAATCCCCATGTTACTCTTCTTTACCAACCCATGACTTTCACTTGTTTATTATCAAGTTTATAACTCCCACTTGACTGTCTGCTTTTTGGCTCACTTGAGATCTTTACTTACCAAGTATGAAGTAAGGGGCAGGTACAGCTCCAGTAAAATTGACAGATGTATTTCCCAAGGAACAGCCATGGGGCACAATAATGTAGAGAAGGCCACCCCAGAGGCTGGAGATTGAGTTATATGGTTTATCCAAGTATTGTTGGTAAACAACTACAGGTGCTCTGGCTGTCTTATTATACACAGTCAAGTCATCACTGTGGCAGCCAATTTGTACCTGGGTGGCCAGAAAGGGAAAATATGAAGCATATTGAATCTAACAAATATGTATATATCTTTGTGTGTATGTGTGTGTGTGAGAGGAGGAGTTGTATACCACTAATCTCCTTACAAATAGTGAGTAGCAGAGCTGGGGAACAAGTCACTTCAAGAAAAAAGTAGACTTGAAAAAATGTCCAAGTAGTTTCAACCTCCACAAAGTCAGACTTAACAATGCCTTCTGGTGGCATGTAGACAACTTGTGTTTTCTCAGTAACTATGCCAAAAGACCACATGCTTTGACAGATTATGCCAAGTTGCAAAAGCTTTGAATGCAGTTTGAGACTCAGAAAAATAAAATACAATCTTAAAGCCTCTCATCCAACAAAGTGTCTGAAGCATCTGGTACAAATCTTAAGTGATTTCTTGTTAGTAGAAATTACAGAGTTAACATTGTCAAATGATACTTGGATCATTAGCATCAAACAGGGTATGCAAGCAGGGAGAAATGTTAACCAAATTTTTTTCCACTGTCATGAATGATGTATGTCCTCCTCATATTCACAGAGAGTGAAATTTTCTTTAAATGCGTTTATTGGTGGATGACCTTATGGTGATTTAATCAAGCCCAGGGCACAATGGATCCTCCTCAATAAAATCCATGGTCAAAAAACACTTGACCATGAACTCCACACGGGAAAAATGAAGTGGATGAAAACTGCAGATTATCTTGATTAGGGCATGTAGTTGGTCTAGCACCACTCAATGAAGTGAGTTAGTAATATATGTTGGATAGGTACTGCCTACTATGGAGAATGAACTAGGCCTCAACCTAAAGAGGAGGCAGATGAGCTGCAACACATTTGGGAAATTATACAGTACATCTAGGGATCCTAAGCTAATCTTTGTTGACAAAATCCACTTTCTAAGCACAAATATTCTCCTGGTGATGGTCTATGTCTTTGAAGAATGACTCTCCTAAGAATCTCATTTGCAGGTGATTATAAAGACAAAGAAAAACGTCATGCCGGTCTAGACAAGAGAGAACCAGTTGTGGTAGGAAATGACCCCCATGGAAGAGGTTGTAGTTGGGGAGGTAAGTCAGTGGGTCATTTAAAGTGTAGGGTACACATTCATTGTGTTCACAGTCATGGAGTGAAGGAGCAATGGCAGGTTATAGTCATATAGAAGTATGGAAGAAATAAGCCAAATATCAACAGGGTATTTGGGGAAGTTACCTTTAACTTAGAGAAGCAAGCAGAATGTGGTATTTTTATATTTAGAGTACAGCCTTCAGGGAGGTAGAGTCCAGTGCTTTTCCAAATATCACCACCTGAAAATAAGGAGGACAAGTGACTCTTTTATTTTCCCTTCCCATCCCAAATCCTCACATTGTCCCTTAAAGTCCCCAATTCATCCTTTCTCCAAATCTCAAATATTTTCATACTTTACCCACCTGTATGCTGCCCACCATCTCTGCATAATCCAGACCTTAATGATCTCCAAGAGTCAACACCATTGAGGCAGATATATCTTTGGGGTGTTCTTCTGGGGTCATCTAACTACCTTGTTCATCCCAGCATCCACTATGAACTGATCCCTGCCCTCTCTTCCTCTTCCTCTCCTATCATGAACATCTCTCCCCTTTTCCCTCCACCTCCATCTCAGCTTTCTACCAATGACCCATTCTTACTGTGACTGGTGAGATTCATCTCCTTGTTGACAGAAGCTGCTGATGAGTATGAATGAAAGATGGAAGTTGGGTCCCCTGATTTGTAGATTTCTGAAGCAAAATCCATTCTGACATAGGCCAGTTCAGAGGCCAGGCAGAGCAGAATGCTTTTACAGAAGTATTTGAAGAAAGGTTCGTGACTGTTGACAATGGGGAGCTTAGTTTTCTTTATCACCTTCATTAACATTCGATGTACAGAGTCATAGATGGGGGTTTCTCTCGTAGATATCCACAGGAAGGCTGAATAATCCTTGATGAGCTTCCCTTGCCAATGCCTCAGGAACTTTCCACTCTTATTTTTCACCTCCTCAAAGAAGTTGGCCATAGCTAAGCGGAAGTGATAGCTTTTTTGCCCAGGCTCAGGACAATCAAACAACAGGCCCTTCTTTACACCCTGACTAAGGATGGATATGCCAAAGGGATTGAGGATGTGGTTGCCAGCAAAGCCAGTCAAAACACACTTGGTTGGGTTTTGTTGGGACCATGACCAGGCTTGGCCTCCAATCAGTAACCCTCCTCCTTCTGCCACAAACTCCAGAATTTGCTTTGCCTTACTGTCATCATAGGCAATGCAGCAGTAAACGCTCATGTCAGCAGTCAGGTTGCTTTCTAAACTACATTTCATGCCATTATCAGTGAGCTTATGGAATAGGTTTTCACATTCAGGGATCACTCCAATTCTGCCTGTTTGGTCTCCTTTCAGCCAGTGAACAGCATTGATCAGAAAAGGGAACAATTTGGAGGAGAAGAGCAAGCCCTCCTGAGAAAGAACTATCACTCGACCTCTGCCGTAGCGAGCTCCTGCCACAGCACAGGCAAAGTTGGGATGAAGTCCAAGAGGGAAAGCCAAAGCTCCATGCACCAACAGTGGAGAGAGAATCCCACACTCTGAGAGGTCCAGCTTTGAGATTCCATCCAGCAGCTGGTGCTGGTCTTGGGAGATCTCCTCCCCAAACCTGGAAAAGATTGCTTTCCTTTTAGAGCTTAGAGGGGGATAGAAAAGGGAGTGGGGAAGGAGGTAAAATGCTTTAGGAGAAATCATAACTCAACAAGTCCTATGTGCAGAGACCTGTAATCAAAGGACACATTGGTTAATTTTCCTTTGCATTTTCAGGCTTGGGTCAAAGTGGATTCCCAGTTTTTTTATACTCAAAATTGCAGCATCACTGAATGTCAGAGCTGGAAGTAACTCCAGTAGCCATCCATCGCTCTTCACTCTGCCCTTTAGGGACAAATAGAGCACGTTGAATCTCTCTTCTATGTGACAGCCCTCCAAATACTTGACGACATCTATCAAACATCCTCTAAATCTCTTCTCCATGCTAAACTTCTCAGTTCCTTCAACTGACCCTCATATAGCATAAACTTGAAGCTTTTCATCATCCTGGTTTCTTCCTCTGGATACTCCCCCTGTTCATCCATGTCCTTCTTAAAATGTGGTACCCAACCCCCCTCCAAATACCCATAAAAATGGCTCCAAACAAAATGTGGTACCAAGGACTGAACAGGTACAGTGGGAAAATCACCTCCTCTATAGTAGAGGAACCTCTTTAAGAGCTGAAGCAAGCCTAAAACTTCCACAGTGGGAACTGTGTGCCTTGGTGCCTTTAATTCTGAAGGGAACAAACAGATCATCTGTCTTCCTCTCAGGTGTCTATTTCCCAGGGTTACTGTGAAGGTAAGTCTTCTGCCACTTAAGTGCTATCCTGCTTGCCTCATTATAACTGGAAGATGACCCTGTATTTATTTATGGCAGCAAGACCCTATCTCTGATACATCATATCGAGAGAGAAAGACTTAGAGTTTAGGTTCAATGGTTTCACCTTACTGTTTATTGGCCAGGTGATCCTGAGCAAGCCACTTAACCCTGATGTTCCTCAGGCAACTAACTCCTAGGATATGGCAGGGTAGAAAGAGCAGTGACTTTAGTGTCAATGGACCTGGGTTCAAATACTACCTCCGCTGCTTAAAACTCACATAATATTAAGCATCCCTAAGCCTCCATTTCCTCATCTATAAAATGTGAAGGTTGAACTAAATGGCTTCCAGTTGGAACCAGTTTTCTGTATTGGTGGATGAAATTTCCACACTGACAGGTTCACCAAACTGAGAAAACTGCACATTACTCATGGATATAAATTATAATAAACAAATTATTGGAACATTGTTATGTAAGCATTATAAACTTTCTTATGCCATCATGTGGCATTAGGCACTTACTTAAAAATTAATAATAGAGAGCAGCGATCAAGCCCAGGTACTAATTGCATTGGTAGCTTCTTGTTCTTTAGAGGAAGTTATCTTCTCAAATTTCTCAATCTGTTCTGTAAATAATCCTGGTATCTTTAAAATATTTTCCTCAAAACAGATAAGAACCCAGAAGATAGCATTTGACTTTTTTGAAGGTTGCTTAATATATTTTGATTTAGAACAGGACAACTAGGTATCCATATTGGACATTACAGATAAGGTAATCAGCTTCTTGTCAGTCAACTTTGATATTATAAACCTGCTTGAAGTACCCATCTGGTAAGAACAATTTGCTTTTTGACTGGGGTTTATTGAATGGGGTGTGCCATGGTCAGACCTGAGCTTTGTGGAGGTAATAATTTTGAGAGCTGAGTGGATGATGTGGACTGGAATGGAGAAAGGCTTGTAGCAAGGAAGCCAAATCAGGAGGTTATTGCAATATTACAGATGTGAGGTGATAAAGGCCTGCATCAGGGTGGTAACAGTATGAGAGGAGAGAAGGGGGCTCTCCTCACTTAAGCTTCTTGGCTTCCTTCAAGATTTAGCTCAAATTCCACCTTCTTTATGAGGTCTTTTTCAGGTCTCGCTCTCCCTTTCACCCCTGTTCCCATGCCTTCTTTCTGTAATTACCTTTAAGGCACATTCTATATATCTTGTACATACATAGTTATTTGCATGTTGGCTCTCCTATTAGAATGTGAGCTCCTTGAGGTCTGGGACCATGCATTCACATTTCTTTGTATCCCAGGGCTTAGAAAAGTTCCTAGCACATAGAAAGCACTTAACAAAATATTGTTGATGGGCAGACTGTATACTAGATTTTAGGGAAAAAAAAAATTTAAAAACTTAGGTATAATCCTAACAACATAGATATACCTTGTTTTTTTTTTCTTAAGGTTAGAATCATAGACAAATCAAAGTTCATTTTTTAGTCAATTTTGACTCTTGATAACCCTATAGATTATCAGCCCTAATGGATGCTTAGATCTCCAGAGCAGAAAATTCCACCAATTACGCCATTATATTTGGAACTCATCTCAGTGACTCATTCTGCCTTCCCATTAGGTCAGAGACTTCCATCGTCTTTCCTCCTAGGGAAAAGGTTCCTGAGTGAAAGGAGATAAGTAATATTGGGACAGACTCCTCTTGCTCTCACTGGATCTATGAAATTCTAACTCATCTGTCTACTTACCTCTCCTGTTCACTTACCAGTGGTCTCATCTTCAGATCATCTCTCATTCTTCAGTTTTTTATCCCTACAGACAAATCTTACAACCCAGTTCTGGAAATATTGATCCATTAATAAGCATTTATTTTATAAGTACTTGCTACATACCAGGCACTTTTCTAAGTGCTGGATAAATCTGGATGACTACTCTTTCTTCTAGATTATCTACTCCATAGTAGTAATGATCATTTTCTGGGCCTTTCTCTGGGGAAATTTTTCTTGTGTAGATTTTAAAAATATCAATTCAAATTAAGATCTCACATTTTCAATAGCAATTTAAGACTTTATCACTTAGGTGTTTTCTTCACAACAATCCTATGAGAGAATCAATGCAGCTTTGGTTATTTTCAGCTAGGTGGCAAATAGATCTCTGGACCTGGAGCTAGGAAGAACCTGAGTTCAAAAATGACCCTAGACACTTAGTAGCTGTATGACCCTGGGCCATCACTTAATCTCTGCCTGCCTCAGTTCATTATCTATAAAACTGAGGGCAATAATAGAATTTTCCCCACTCCACCTGCCAAGGCTTGAGATGATCAAATGAGATACTATTTGTAAAGCATTCTGCAAACCTGAAAGCACTATTAGTATTTACAATCGAAGAAATTATGGCTTCAGCAGATGAAGTGATTTGCCCAAGGTTGGAGAACTAGTAAGCAGCAGAACTGGGTCACAAACTCAGGTTCTCTGCCTTAAAATCTCATGATTTTTCATCATACTGTGCTGCTTCCTCAGAAGGATTTTCTGAAAGATTTTGATGAATCTTTATGTCCCACCAAGTTGTCTGCTTCTCAGGGAAGTTGTACAGCTTTTTTCCATGGTTATTCATATGGGGAAATTATTGACTTGCTACCTATCAATCACTATCTCACTTTACCAACTAGATTAGTTCTTTTCAAAGAGAAGCAGTAATCTAGTAGAAGTAACCTTGCTGGATGAACTCAACCTACTTGTTCATTTGGCAAGAAAATCTTTGATATCTCCTTCTCTCTGGCTGTTTTTTTAAATATATAGTTGATTCAAACCAGTTTCATGCCTATGGGCATCTCTCCTCTCAAAGACTAGAAGCTTGATGGGGACTAGTGCATAACTTGACTTACACCTGGTGCAGAAACTTCTCTTGGGGGATTATACTTACTTGACCAAGATGGGAGTCTTGGGTATCTTCGTATAGAACTTAAGAGAACTGGCATCTGCTTGGGTTTCAGTGAAGTATATGCCAGCCACACTAGTCACATGGTTCCCAGGGAAGTCGCCTAGTACCTTGTGACCATGTTCTTTTGCCCATTGCCAAGCATTGCCTCCAATGAGTAATCCCCCACCATTCTTCACAAATTGAATCAGCTGTTTGGCATAGGTGCTGTCAAAGGCATCAGTGCAGAAAACCCTCAGTGAGTCCTGAAAGTGGTGAACATTCTGCACATCAATGCCAGTGTCACAGAGCATACTAGCCAGACATTCTACAGATGTGTGCACTCCAACAGTATATCCTTCGCAGTGCCCAAGCCATTTCACAGCATTTTGGAGAAAGGGAGCCATTTTGGCATCCTTCAGGTAGCCTTCATGTGACAGGACCACTATACGGCCCTGACCATAGTGGGAAGCAGCAATGAGCACCTGGTAATTTTTATTCACCAGCACTGGGAAGGAAGCTTCACTAATAATCAGGAGTTCAGAAGGGATGAGGTCACTTGGTAGCTCCCAGGTGTTCAACCCTTTCACCAAACACTTATAATCTTGTGAGAGACTCAGCTCCATGGCTTTCACCTGATATAGGGAGAGAAGCAAAGACTCAGTTTGGTAACATCATTAAATGACATCATTAACAAAGATACAACATGTTACTACCTGAAATGGAATTGGATTTTTACATCAGAAGTTCTGTTTTCATGCTGAGTGAAATGATCAGAACCAAGAGAATGTTGTACACAATAATAGCCACATTGTGCAATGACTAATATTGATAAACTTAACCCTTCCCAGCAATACAAGGATATATGACATCTCCAGAGCCCTCATGATGGAAAATGCTATCCACATCCAAAGAAAGAACTATGAAAATTGAATTGCCATTTTTTCTCTTCTATTGAGTTTTGTTTCCTCTTTCTGATGGTTCCTCCTATTGATTCTAATTTTTACTTACTACAACACCACTAGTGTGAAAACATGTTTAATAGGAATGTGAATGTCCATGTCAGATTGTGCACCATCTTGGGGAGGATGATGGGGAGGAAGGGGGAGAAAAATGTTCAACTCAAAAGCATATGGAAGTGATTATTGATAAATCAAAATAAAATTAATAAAATTTCAAAAAAAGAAGTTCTATTTTCAAATATCAAATCTGTTACTACCTGTATGGGGTGGTGATGGGAGTTGGGAAGAGAGAGGAATAGGGCCCTGAGATCAGAAAACCCTGCAGTTCTTGGTTGGGCTACCTTAATCACAAGCCCAGAACAATTTTAGACACCTGGGCAACTGAGCTGAGAAAACAGGTTGTGAATCAGGCCCAAAATGCATATATCAGAAGAAAGAAAAGTGAAAAGGGCAGTGACTCAAATCAGAAGTCCTGGATTCAGATTCCACCTCTGATAGTTATTAACCATTTGACTTTGCTCAGTTCATTTAATATTTCTGGGCCTCAGTTTCCTCATCTTAAAATGAGGGCTTTGATTAAATGGCCTTTGAGATCCTTTCCAGTCCTAGATCTATGATCTATGACCCAAGATAAATAATCAGTCCCCCCAGGACACAGCAGATAGTGTGTGTGTGTGTCTGTGTGTGTATGTGTGTGTACGTGTGTGTGCACATATTCCTTTTTACTTCATTTACATCTGTTTTCTTCTTAATTCCCTTCTACAATTTGGCTATTTCCTCTGCACTCTATTTCCATGGAAATTGTAGTCCCCAAGGTTATAAATGACCCTATAATCACTTTATCAGTGCTCATTCTCCTTGACTATTCCCCAGTATTTAGCACAGTTGACAACCTCCTCCTTGAAAAAAAAAATCCACTTTATTGGTTCCTTAACTTTGACACTACTACACTCTCCTGGTTCTTCTCCCTCTAAAAGCATTCCTCTCTGGTACATCTTTCTCCTCTTTTGCCTTGTCTTCATTAGGCCAACCTTCCACTTCATATAAATTTAGTCAGGGCACAGCAGAGAAGTTCAGGATGCAATAAGTGGAATGGAGGGAGCAGTGGGGATAGTGAAACACATCTGCCATCAGCCATCCCAATGACACTGTTGAATGTATGTACATCTACAATGTATTGATATGGGTGGAACCATAGCTAGTCACGTGTGAAACAGTGTGAAAACAGTTCTAGAGTTTTACAGAATAATCTCAGAAGTAGAAACAGACCAAAGGCTATTAAATCTAACCCATACCTGTACACAAATTTCTTTGACAATATGTCTGATGAGTTTGCATTTAGTTTGTGGTTGAAGGTTGATAATGAAAAGGAATACATTATTTTTCTTCCGCTTTGGTGGAATTCCTGTGTCTTACAGTAGTAAGTTTCCCTGGAATTCATCTCTTTGAAGTTTCTGCCCACTGTTCCTAATCTTGATCTCTGGGCCAAGAAGAATGTTTTACTTTTCTATATGAGAGCCCTTCAAATGCAAAGAGACTGCTATTATATTCCCTCTGAATCTGCTTTTCTCCATGTTAAACATAACAGCTTATGCTTACAAACATAAACATCAGTTCTTTTGACAGATGCTCTTACGGCATGATGCTTAGGCCCATCACCATTCTGTTTGGTCTTTCCAGATTTTTCTCCAGCTTGTCAAAGTCTCCTAAAATGTGGCATACCCAGAATGGAATATAATGCCCTAGTACCATAGTAGAGGCCAGTAAAACTAAATCCTCCATTGTTTTGGGTACTAGAACTGTTCTCTTCTCAATGCTACCCATGACCTTATCGGCTTTTTTTTTTGACTGCCATATCAAAAAGATGACTCATATTAAGCCTGCATCCACTAAACCACTTATATACAAAATATTATATATCTAACCATTATTTCCTTATGAGTTGTTCTTTCTTTTTCAATAATAGTATAAGATTTTTGATTAATCTTTATTAAATTTTATCTTATTATTTTCAGCCCAGCATTATAGATAATGATTATCTTTTGGGGTGCTAGTTCTGTTATAAAGTGTATTAGCTATCTTTTTCACCTCTGTCTTTATCTAAGTCACTGATAAAAATCCTAAACAGCATAGGAACAAGAACAGATTCCCTAGGCAGATCTACTAGAGAAAATGACATCAAAAATGACTGAATCATTACTGATTATCCTTTGCATTTTATTATTCAATTATTTCAAATAAACTTAATTGGACCATCATTTAGCCTGTATCTCTGTCCTATATACAAGGATAAGATAATTGTCTTGTGTTCTAACACCCAGGTCTCCTCGCATCAAAGTTGATGCAGCTGCCAGGATGGAGAGTATATGGATCTCATGGCTAAATACAGAAACGAGAAGGGAGAAAAGGCAGTCTGGCTGAGACAATCCACATATAAATTAGACTGATGTTCCATTGGATCTGTACAGTCAGAGATTGAATCTTATCTGCATTTTGTCTCTCTGCCAGCATTTAGCATAGTATTCTGCACTCAGAACCAGTAGGTGTGCTTAAATATTTTTGAATCATTTTTTAGATCAGCATGAAATTGTGGGAGAAGAATAGGACTCGGAGTCATGTTTTAATCATGACCCTGCCTCTAACTAGTTATGTGAGAAGAAACTGTGATATCATCTTATTGCTACTGAAAAAAAAATCTGAATCTTAACTGAAGAGTTCTGAGATGATTTGAAGTTAAGAAAACAGCAGAGAAACTGAGAGAATTAGAGCGACAGGGAGGAAAACACAAAAGACAAAAAGATCAGCCCCTAGCCCTCCCTTTTTAGCACACATATTCTCCATATGTTACACACACACATCCCATTCCAGCCCCCATGGATACACACATCCATCTGATTACCATTGGTCATCTGGTGTTGTGCCCTGTCATGCAAAGAACATGACAGAATCATGCAATTTTAGAGTCAGGAGCATGCATCATCTCTACAGTGTCCCTAACAGGTGGCCCTCCAGCCTCTTCTGAAACATTTCTAGGGACAAGGAACTCCCAGTTATGTCCATTGTTGGACAGTTCTAGGTGATAAAGAATTCTTCCTTGCATTAGGCTCACATCTACTTCCCTATATCTTTCATTCAATGGTCTTTGTTTTGTCTTCCAGAGTAAAGCTGGACAAGTCAAATTCTTCTTCTGTAAGAAAACCATGTAACAATGATAGGGATAGTGTCTTCTTGCCTATTGCCAGCGTTCTCTGTCACCACTCCCAACCCTCACTTATCTTTTTGGTGGGATAGAAAACTTGCTCCCATCCTAGAGAAATTCAGGGAAGAACACTTACCCTTCTATCCTGGAAGTTCAGCTCAGGGCTTGGAAGAAGATATGTGGCTTAAGAATGCCAAACCTGGAGTTGAAAATAAGAGAGATGGTGTGGGTGGAGTAATAAGAAGAATGGGAGGAGGAAAGAAGAGGAGGAGTCAAATTTAGGTGCTCTCCTTGTTACATCCTTCTGGGTTTGACTGAGGATATGAAGGAGGTACAGAGCCCTTTGACTAGACAGGCTTAGTGTGTCAACCTGAGCTTACCTTCCAACAACTGTCTACCCTGAATCACTTACTTATGCACCAACAAAACTGAGATTTCAGTGATTTAGTAACTCCAGGCCCAAGAAAAACTTTTAAACTCCTTAGTTTCAAGGCTCAGCATTAAAGGCTCACTACAATTTGGTGCCACTCAAACTTTCTTTGTGTCATATTAATCTTTTCCATGTACTCTGTGCTCTACCCAAATTGGGTAGAATTATGGAGCCAGATGTCAGCCTAACAGTTTTATATTTTGTTCTATGGGCAATAAAGAAACATTGAATGTTTCAGAGCAAGGAAGTGACATGGTGCTATACGCAACTTAAGAAGTTTATTTTGGCAACTGAGAAAAATTCATAGAAGAGTGGGAGAGATTGAAAATAAATAGGCCCATTAAGAGTCTATCCTGTGTGAAATGTGGAGATGAAACTATATGAACTCTCAGACTCTTTCCAGCTCTAAAATTCTATGATGCTATGAACTAGATGAGAGATGATGAGGTCCTGAAATATTCTGACTATGTAAGTGAAGAGAAAGAAGAAAATAATGGAGGCAGAATAAGCAAATGAGTGGATACAGAGGACTAAGAGACGAAATAGTGAAAGAGAAAAGTTTCTAGACTGGGTAATAGGAAGGATTGAGGGACCATCAACAGAAACAGGGAAGTTGGAAAAAGAGCCACTTTGTTTTTTGAAGGGGGGATGATAATTCCTTTTGACTAGCTGAGTTCAACATTTTGGCAGAGCATCCAGGTGGAGAGATTCTGCTGGAAGTTGAAGATGGAGGACTCAAGCTCAGGAGAGAGATGGAGACAAGATATATGTATTTGGGAAGAATCATATGCTTAGCAGTGGTAATAGAAGATTCAGGAGTAGGTGAAGTCATCTGTAAAGATAATACATAGCTTTAATTTCTTGTCATTTATCATATAATTTTAATTTTTTCCCCAAAAGACTGGACTCGTTTATATTTCTACCAACTGTGTAATTTGTGCCTGTTGTCTAACAACTCAACAATTTTTTTTCTCTCTTGACCCCTTTGATAGACATGAGATGAAATCCATGAATTGTTTTAATCTGCATTTCTCTGATAATTAGTGATTTGAATTTTCATTTGTCTGTTGCTAAGTTAAAGTTATTCATCAGAAACTTATGTGTTAATATTCTTTGACTACATTTTATTGAGGAATGTCATCCTGGTTTCATGTAATCATTTCAATTCTCTATATCTCTTGGAATTAGACTTATCAGATATTTGATACAGAAGCTTTTTTCTCCATTTAGTTTCTCTTCTGGGTTTACTTCATTGATTTTGTTCATATGAAATCCTTAACATTTTATGCAATAGGAATTTTATATTTCATATTGTATATCATGCATTATGATACATGATATATAATTATACTATATGGATATATAATATATATAGTACAAAAGAGCAAGGTATTCCACAGACTCAATAACTTGGATCCTAAATAGAAAATATGACATTAGTTTGGCACTTGTTATGGGTCAGCAATCCAGTTTTATGGACACTTCGGCAGACCTTTCATTGGCTCCAGACAATAAGGAATTTCAACACCAAGTGGAACTGTGTAAAGCACTGAAGATTAGAATGGACAATGAAGGAGGATTCTTGCTTCAATATAATTTTCTAGGAAAGCTAGAAAGCTCTCTCCCTCTTTTTCTCCACCCATATGTATAGATGCATGCATGTATCCATGCATACATGTGTGTTTGTAAACATATGTGTATAGCTTTCATAAAATGAGAAAACTTTTAATATCTAAAATACTTTATAATTATATACATACACACATGTATGTATATACACATGTGTGTGTATGTATATACATATACATGCATATGTATTAAGCTTTTATAGATAAAGCTTTCTGGTTTTATGAAAGCTCTGTAAGTATATACCTATAAAGCTTTCCATTTTTTTCTGGAAGATCTTGTTGAAGCAGGAATCTTTTCCTCTCCCTATCTAGTCTAATCTCTAGGAGTTTACACAGTTCTCAGTTTTGAAGCTTTTTTTATTGTCTGGAGCCATTGAATGGTCTAGTGATATGTCCATAATACTGAATTGTTGACCAACAGTGCAGGGACTGAGCTAATATCATGCCCTCCCACTTGGGATCCAGATTGCAGTCTCCATGGGGTATTGTACTTTTTTATAAGTACAATATTTTTTATACTGGTTTCACTATCTTCTGATTTTATAGCAACCATATTCCCTATTTCTGAAGCCTTTGGGGTTATATGGAAGTGATCATTATACTCAGCACAGTAGTTAATGATAAAGCAGCTTTTGGCTTGATGATTTTTCCTTTTCATTCAAGGGTCTGCTTCAATTACCTTTTTCTTATTTGTTTGTCCTACAGGCATAGGCATGGCTCCCAATTGCACCCTTAATGTAGTGTTGAATCCTTTGGATATGTGCATGACTCAGCTATCTGTTTAAGTACTCACCACTTTCTGCACAGTTATGAATTACATCTATCATCTCATTCTTTCCCTTTCCAAAAGAACTAAGGAAAAACTGTCCAGGGAGAAGATAAAGATAGCACTCCTTTCTAGGATATTCTTTCTCATGTCATCAGTTCAATTCAGTTCAGCAAACATTTACACACCTAATACATGTGGAATCTTGTACTACGTTCTAAGGAAAATACCTATTCATTGTCCTCATAAGGTTTGCTGTCTTAGATGCTTGGTCTGGAATTATTGTACACAATAATACACAATGCCTACATTAATGTGGTACAAAAGAAAATGCTATAAAAGGTTCCAGGGGAATACTTTCTTCTGATATGGTAGATTGGGGAAAGTTTCATTGAGTACGAGGAGGAGAAGGAGGCATCAAAAAAATGGCAATCCCAGCTTTTCCTCCTCAACTGCTATTTGTCTAGCAACACATCATCAAATGAGGAACATCTTGGATAGACTGTGTGGAATTCTTTGTCTTTATTTCTCTGTGTGATGTTCATTGTCTATTTTAGACTCCAGTTGTTTCCACAACTCACTGGAGTTTTCCATTGTCTAGAAACAGATAAATTACAATCATATATGACATTTCTACATCGTTAATGTGAACTTCTGTGGTTATCTCTTTTTTAGTCTCAAAGAAATTTTTTTTTTGGTTTCTTCTTGAAGAGTCATTGCCTTGCAATGTCAACAAAGACCACCAGGACTAATTGCTTAGGGAAGCATTACATGAAATTTGTATACGATAACAAGTTTGTCCACCAAATACTTCTCCATTGGGTATCTTAGCAAGAACTCTGATAATAATAAGCTGCCATGGATATACAATCCTATCACAGAAATTTAAATGTGGAAGAGACTTTAGTAGTCATTCAACTCAGTTGCCTTATGATAAGGCAACTGGCATAATGGATAGCATAGCATCTGGAGTATATATATATGCATATATATGTATATATATATATATATATATATATACACACACACACACACACACATATGAATGTGTATATATATATATGTATATATATATATATATACACACACACATACATATGCTTGTGTGTGTGTGTGTGTGTGTGTGTCTCCAGTAATTTATAATCTAAACTATTTCCTGGGCCCTAGACCCAAGTTATTAACTGGTTGCTGGATATCTCCAACTGGATGTCCCATAGGCATCTCAAAAACAACATATTTGAATCTATCTTTTCTCCCAACTTATTTATTTATTTATATATTTTTCATTCTTTTTTTCCAATTTTATTAATTTATTTATTTTTAGTTTTCAACATTCACTTCCACTAGATTTTGAGTTCCAAATTTTCTCCCTATCTCATCCCTCCCCCCACCCCAAGATGGCATGCATTCTGAATACCCTTTCCCCTAATCTGCTCTCCCTTCCATCTTACCCCCTTCCTCTTATCCCCTTCCCCTTCTATTTTCCTGTAGGGCAGGATAGATTTCTACACCCCATTGCCTGTATATCTTATTTGCCAATTGCATGTGGAAACAATTTTTAACATTTGTCTTTAAAACTTTGGGGTCCCAATTTCCTCCCTTCCTCCTTCCCCAAGCACCCTCATTGAGAAAGCAAGCAACTTGATACAGGTTATACACGTGTAATCATTCAAAACACTCCCATAGTGGTCATGTTGTGAAAAACTAACTATATTTCCCTTCATCTTATCCTGCCCACTGTTTATTCTACCCTCTCTTTTTACTCTGACCATTCTTTGAAGTGTATGCTTCTGATTCTCCCCTCCCCCATCTGCCCCCTCCACTATCATTCTCCTGCTCTCTTATCCCCTTCCTCCCTGTTTTCCTGTAGCGTAATATAGATTTCCATACCCAATTGAGGTGTATGTTATTTCCTCCTTAAGCCAAATCAGATGAGAATAAGATTCGTTTATTCCCTCTCACCTTCCTTCCCACTGTAAAAACCTTTCTTGCCTCTTTTTTTCTTGTTTTTTTCTTGTCTCTTTTATGTGAAATAATTTACCCCATTCTACCTCTCCCTTTCTCCTTCTTCCAGTATAATCCTCTCACCCCTTAATTTTATCCTCCAGATGTCACCTTTTCATCTTAACACCAGCAAAGAGATCTCTGCAATACCCTTCTGATCAGCCACTTGATATCCTCCTCTGTCTGTAGGCAAAGAGCTCTGGAAGCAGGCACTGCCTTGGGGTTGTGCTGGGACTGGGGCTGGACCAAGCTCCTCTCTCACTGCAGGCACAGACTTTTCCTACTGACCTTCTAAGTTGTCTTTGGTGTTTGTGGGTTGAGAAGTTTGGAAACTGCCACAGCTGCCTGTGATTCAGTCCCCTGAGGTCTGCTCCAGGTTCGCTGAGGCCTGGTCTTTGCCTGTGTGCCCACACTGAACTGCATTCATTTCCCAGCCTCATGTAATAGATCTTTCCAATCAACCATCCAGGTAGCCTTGGGCTGGAAATTTTTTTTTAATCTGTCTTTTTGTGGGTTCTGCTGCTCTAGAATTTGTTTAGACCCATTTTTACAGGTATTTGGAGAGGTTTGGAGGAGAGCTCAAGCAAGTCACTGCTTTTACTCTGCCATCTTGGCTCAGCTTCTCCTTCTTTATTTATTTTAATGTTCCTACCACCTAATTACCTGTATTTGCAATCTCTAATTCATTCTTGACCCGTCTCTTTCCATCAACTTCTGTGTATAATCAGTTGTCACAGTTTATTAATTTTGTCTCCATGACATCTTTCATATGTCTCCTTTTCTCTACTCACATAGCCTTTTCACTAGTTCAGACTGTCATCACTTCTTGCTTGGATTAGGGGAAAAGGTTTCTAATTGGTTTCCCTGCCTTCAATTTCTCCCTTCCCCTATCTATCTTCTACATATCTGCCAAATACCTATTTATAAAATATAGATCTGGCCATGTTATCCTTCCCTTTCCCCCATATTGTCAATGGCTTTCTATTATCTTTAAGATAAAACACACAATCCTTAGACTAAGATTTAAAACTCCACACAATCTTGTCTATTCGGTCTTATTTTATATTATCCCCCTTCATGCAATCTATGTTTTAGTCCAACTAGCTGTTTATGACAGTCCATCTTCCACCATTGTAAAGTGTTTTCCCATGTCTGAAATTCACCATCTCCTCACTTCTGCTTCAAGGATATCTTAGCTTCCATTAAAGGACAGCTGAAATCACAGAATTTGATGGAAATGTCTTGAGGGGCCATCTAGTCCAACCCGTTTATGAAAAAAAATCCCCTCTAGAATATACTTTCTCACTTGTCACTTAGCCTTTGTTCAAAAACCCCTAATGAGATGGTAATCCAGAACGTCCAGAGACATCCAAATTTTTCCTGACATCAATTCAAAATTTTCCTTAGTGCAACTTCTACCTACTGTTTCTGAGTCTGCCTTCTGTGGCAGAACAGAACACATCTAACTCTTCCTCTATAGGAAAGCTTCAAATACTTGAAAAGAGATATCATTTCCCCCTTGAGTCTTTCCTTCTTTAGGTTGAATATCCAGTACAAAGGGCCAAGGGATCAACAGGTAGGGAAAAGCAAATGAATAATGGAGAGGCAATCTACCAAAGCAATCACACTGGCAAAATTTAAGTTGAAGGTGAATTTGAATGGAAAAAACACTTTCTAACAATTCCAGGGATTGCTCAGAGGATTAGCAAAAGGCTGAGTCATATGAGTTAAAGGCAGTAAGAGAAAACATACATAATTTTGTTTGAGGTTTCTATTTGTCGTATACATCTTGGCTTAACACTCATTTTGTTTAATATTTAAATTCTAGCAAGGAAATACATGATAATATTTTGTTACTAAGTAAATAACTTTTGATTTAAAAACAGAATTTGGGAATCATTCTGGAGGAGAGTTCATTAAAATACCCACTTTGAGTTAGAGTGTAATGCCTTCTTCATTTTGGCTGCATAAATGTAGTACCACCTAGTGACAATGAAAGCATATTTTGCAAAGAAGAATGATGCATGGCTACTAAAAATCCCTACTAGAAAATAAAGTTTTGGTTGACAACTGGTGATAAAGGCAGTTAATGGAAGAGTTAGGGCTAGATGCCAGATCTTCTGATTCTTTATTCAATGCTCTTTCCATTGGAGAAAAGACCATATGTTTGGGAAGAGAGTAGGATCAAAGAAGGCATAAAGAGCAAGCATGGACTTGAAAGAATAAATGGGTAATAGAAAACGGATACCTTCATAATCAAAGAGAGAATAAAAGAATACCTCTGTGACCTTTATGTGTTCTAGTTACCTGGCCCAGTTGTACTATATTCTTTAATTTAGCATTGAAAAAATGACAGACTTGATTGACTAGTCAGTGTCAGTGAGATTTGAATGACTGTGGAGAATTGAAAAGGTATCACTTGAGTATAAAAGCTCAAATATATACTTAACTTTCCAAAATGGAAGAGAATGAAAACTGCAAACTATAAGCCAGTCAACTTGAGTTTGCATCATGGCAGTATTCTAGAACATATTAATGAAGAGATGGTTGGTGAACAATTAGAAAAGGAAGCAGTGATCATGAGGAAGCATCATGGCTTCATCAAGAACAGATCATTTTAGAACAACTTTATTTTCCCCTTTTTGAGAGGATATTTGAACTCACAAATTAGGGACACTCTGTAGACGTGATTTTCTTAGATTCCAGACAAGCATTTGACAAAATATCTCATGTTATTATTGTAGGAAAAGCTGGAATAGACAATATGGCACAGTAGAAAGGCTGGTGGATTTGGTTCCAGCAGTGGACATAGATTCAAATCCTAGCACTGCCACTTAATACTTATAGGACTTTGGGCAAGTCCTAACTTTTGTAGGCCTCAGTTTCATAGTCGGTAAAACTATGATATTGGACTCGATGGCTTCTCAAACCCCATTTAAACTCCAAATCTATGATCTTATGATGCTATAAAGGCTAGTTAAACAGCATCTCACACTGCACTCATCTTTTATATGTATATAAATGTGTACATATATTCAAGATACATGCATATACAATAATACATACAATCACACACATTCACAATACAGGTGCACACATACATGTATATATGTATATGTGTATATGCTTTCATATATGTCTATGCATGTATCTATACATACACACACACACATAGATACATACATACATGAAAGGATGGCTGAAACCATCAGGGAAAAGAGATAAAAATGATTCATAAACTAGGTTCTGTACTGGTGCAACTTGGATAACAAGTCCCACAGCTAAGGTGATATATGCATTCATCTAGCTAGCTAGCTAGTTCAAGCTCTCTGTTTCTCTGTTCTTAGAAGCCTTCAGTGGCTCACTATCATTGTCAGGATCAAAATGTAAAAGCGTCAGTGAGGCACTCAAAGTCTTTATACTCTATCCCCAACCTTTTCAATCTTATAATGCAGTCCTTCCTTTCATGAAGTCTCCACTCTAGGCAAACTGATTTACTTGCTATTCCTTGAAAATGTTTTGTCTTTTTCCATATGTACACTTTTGATTACGCTGTTTCACTATCCCGGAATGGCTGAATCAGCTCCTCCATTAATAATTAGTGAGTAAACCGGGGCAATGAGCACCTGAAGGGCCACCTGGTGGCATATGCAAAGATTACACCTTGAATGGCATATGCAAATATTACATTTTGAATGGTTATTGCATTTCCATATGTATAAATAATGTGCACACACATATACATTTATATATGTGTGTGTATATATATATATTCATGTATGTACATGTGGAAAAGCAGGTAGAGAGGTAGCCAATGCCCATATGTCTCCCAGTGGGGAAATGGTTTTAGCTATCCTTCCTCTGAGGGCAGCTAAGCAACACAGTGGATAGAGTGCTGGGCCTGGAGCCAGGAAGACTCATCCACATGAGTTCAAATCTAGCCTTAGATACCTAGTAGATGTGTGACCCTGGGCAAGTCACTTAATTGTTTGCCTAATTTCCTCATTTGTAGAATGATCTGGAGAAAGAAATGGCAATTCCCTTAAGCATGGAGGAAACAATGTCCCATCTGTATAGTTTCCAGGTTCTTCTATCTATCAGACTGAGCTATACCTAAGAGAGTTCCTTGGTTTCTGGAGCAGCAGAACAAGTTTTTACTCAGTGTGGTGCAATGAAAAGAAAATGGACATGATTGGTCATGAAATCAGAATTCTAGAGTTTGGGTTCTGGTTCTGCCACTTACTAGCTCTCTGACCATAGGCAAGTTACATACCTCTCTCAGCAGCTCTTAAAAAGGGGAACATAATATTTGTTTTACTTGCTACACAAATTTATGACTATTTAAATGGGCTATTATTCTCTCAACCATTTGTTTACTGAGATATTCTGCCAACTGTCTTTCTGGCTCTGCCTCTTTCTATCTTCCTGTTATTTTTCTTTTATTACTCATTATCCTCCATTCCCCCTGAATACATGGTTAGTAAGGCAACCCCATTGCTTAGTCACCCTTCCTGAAGTCTAAATCAGTCTCTATTTCAATTACTTTTTCAGATTATCCATGTAATTCTTTAAAAATTCAAGTCCAGTTAATCAGCATAGCACAGAATTACAGAATTTAGAAGTTCTAATCTAATCCTAAAGGCATTCCCCATTAAAATGTATGTGCCAAGTGACCATCCAGCCTTTGCTAGAAGAACTAAAATGAAGGGAAATTCTACCATCCATGGCAGTCTATTCTGCTTTTGGAAACCTTTAATTGTAAGAAAGTTCTTCCTGAGGCAGCTAGGTAGTGCAGTAGATAGAGCACCAACCCTGGATTCAGGAGGACCTGAGTTCAAATCTGACTTCAGACACATAACACTTCCTAGCTATGTAACCCTGCACGAGTTACTTGACCCCATTGCCTAGCCAAAAAGAAAGAAAGAAAGAAAGAAAGAAAGAAAGAAAGAAAGAAAGAAAGAAAGAAAGGAAGGAAGGAAGGAAGGAAGAAAGCAAGAAAGCAAGCAAGAAAGCAAGCAAGAAAGCAAGTTCTTCCTGACATCAAGCCTAAATGCCTCTTTGCAATTTCCACCCATTCTTCATGGTTCTGTCCTCTGGGGCCAAGTAGAACAAGACTAATTCCTCTTCACATGATAGCCCTTCAAATGCATAAATGAAAATACCGTGTCCCTCCTTAATCTTCTCTCTTGTAGGCTAAACATCCTCATTTCCTTCCACCCATTTTCATATGATATGAACTCCAGGTACTTTTCCAGTTGATGCTCTCCAGTTTATTAATGCCCTTCTTAAACTGTGATACTCAGAATTGAACGTAATGTTCCAGATGTGAAATCCAGTGAAAAATCCAGGGGAAATCAGTGAAGAATCCAGAGAAACTCTTCTTCCACAGAGACTTTTTTTTCTTCTTGGAAGTCGTGCCACTCTTAACGAAGTCCTAGATTTTGGTAGCTTTTTGGGTTTCCACATCATACTGCTAATTCATATTCAGCACACGATCCACTAAAAACTACAATTTAGAGGCAAAGGACATGGCTTAAAATCCTGGCTCTGCTGCTCACTGTATGACTTTGTGCATTACCTAATCATACTGGGCCTCAGTTTCATAGTCTGTAAAGTGAGGAGGTTCTTTTTGCCTCAAAGTGTTGCATTTTGAATTTACTTTCCAATGTACCATGATCTAATAGACTAGTAAATTTAGAGCCAGGAGAGACCCTAGAAGTCACTGAATCCAGCATCCTCACTTTAGAGGTGTAGAACTTGAGATCCAACAATTACTCTTCCCAGGGTCACAGAGTTGACAAATTTCTGGGGAAGGATTAGAATCCAGGTCTTCCTGACCCCAAATCTAGAACCAGTTGCACTACGTCATGTTACTACTCTGTCTTCTCTAGAGATGACCATGGGAGTGCTTAGTTAATATTTTCCTTGTTAGTCATAAATCTGGAAAAAACTTCCATCTGTTCTCTATGTTTTTAATGCTGTGCTATTTTGTATTTAGGCTGATTATTCCTTTGGTGTTATTTGTGGTATGTGGTATAAGCTGCTGATCTAAACTTTGCTTTAGCCAGACTACCTTCTCATTTTCCTGTTAGTTTTTGTCAACAAGAGAGAACGACCCCAAGTAGGTATTCTTTGTCTATTTGAACCCTAAACTTCTGAATGAAATGCTCTTCCACAAAGAGGTTATGAGGAATTGTCAGGCAATAGTGCATTCTGGAAAGATCTGTGGTGTCTGAATAGAAGAGGGAAAAAAAGGACTAAATTTATTTCTTGAGAGATTGAATTTAACTTTTAACTTAAAGAGAAATAAGATTTTTTTTTGCTAATTTTCATTGGTATTGTAAAGGAATTGAATTAATTGTATTTCCAGAAGTGGAGAAAATTCATCTGTCATTATAGTGAGGGTTTAAAGTGACTCTTTTGATATTTTTGCAAAGTCAGTATATTATAAATGATTATCTATGTATTAGCCTTGTTTTACATTTTAAATTATATTATTCAGCAACTTGAATATTTATTTAATCATAGGAAATTAAATGATTTATCATACAGTGATATATGGGTAACTATTGGTATGAAAGGAGGTTTTCTACTTTATTCAATAAATAATATTTAGTGAAGTTGGAAGGGAGTTTGAGTCAAATGATTAAAGAAAAAGAGGTTTCCAGCTTATTAGTTAATTAAAAATGTCAAAATATGCCCTTGGATTATTCTTGCTTTGGGGATCATAAAATTGAATATGGAAATGAATCAAGGAGGGGTTTGAGGAGTGATCTACAAGTGAAGTCCAGTTAACAATACTTTCCGTCAATGGTTTGCCATTTCATTCTCTAGTGTGTCCCCATTTTTACGGATGAGGAACTGAGGGAAGTAGGAGTCAAGTGACTTGCCCAGGCTCATACATCTAATATGTGTTTGAGGCCAAATTTGAACTCAGATCTTCCTGACTGCAGGCCAAGTACTTTATCTACTATACCACTTAGCTTCTCATATATGCCCATACATACATATTCATACATACATAATATAAATCTGTATCTATCTACATGAATCCCCAGAACAGAAAACCTTAAACTTTCAAACTAGCCTTAGTTAAATTATATCCTGACCATTCTAATGTTGGGAATAGTACTTTCATGAAATTAGGCTCTTCTTGGCCTGAATAAGAATGATGAATTTCCATTAGTGCACGACACAACTAAATCTGGGATGAACCCACCTAGGTCTCTTTGACTTCACTTATTGGTCTGCTCTTCCAATTTTTGGGTCACTCTCAGCCAATCTTTCTTCTCCCTGAGCTACCTGTAAAAATGTTATTCAGCTGGATACTAGGACCTTGAATCCTTCTAGTTTCTTGCTTTCTTATTACCCATCAACTCTTATGCAGATGTTATCATGCCTGTATTTAATGAGTAAATGTAACTAGTTTATTGTTAATGAGAAAGCAGAAATATCTCTCCAATGAAGAAATGTCTCTGAGTTTGAGAGAATGATAAATCAAATGGGAACCCAAGCATCTAAGTCAGAGACAGAGACTAGAATAAGAGCAAAATAGGTTTTTGATTCAATAAAAGCTGGGTACAAAGACAGCTATACTGCTTTGATATGCCAAAAAAAAGTATCTGTCTGTAGACAAAGTACAAACTGGGGAATTTTTTTTTAACAGATCTCTGATTTCATAATTGTAATGAGGTTGCAGAAAGGAATTCTCTGAAATACAGATTGGCATTAGCTTTTCAATTTGTTATCTTAATCTCTAAGACCAAGGGATTAAGTGACATGTCCAGTGTCATACAGCTAGCATTTGTCAGAAACCGTGTTTGAATGCAGACCCTCCTGAACCCAAACCAGCTTTCTTGTCTAGTAAGCCATGGTGTCTTTCATAAATAGAAAAACTGGGGGGAGAAAGTTCTTAGGCAAACGACCTACACATACAAAAATATTCACAGCAGCTCTTTTTGTGGGGGTAAAGAATTAGAAATTGAGAGGATGCCCATCAATTGGGGAATGGCTGAACAAATTGTGGTATATGAATGGAATACTATTGTGCTATAACAAATGATGAGCAGAAGGACTTCAGAAAAACCTGGAAAGACTTGTATGGACTGATGCTGAGTGAAGTGAGCAGAACCAGAAGAACATTGTACCCAGTAACAGCCACGTTGTATGATGACTAACTTTGACAGACTTAGCCCTTCTCAAGAATGCAATGATCTGGGGCAGCTAGGTGGCACAGTGGATAGAGCACTGGCCCTGGATTCAGGAGGACCTAAGTTCAAATCCAGCATCAGACACAACACTTACTAGCTGTGTGACCCAGGGCAATTCACCTAACCTCATTGCCCAACCAAAACAAAACAAAGCAAAAAGAATGCAGTGATCTAAGACATCTCCAAAAGTCTCATGATGGAAAATGCTATCGACATCCAAAGAAAGAACTATGGAGTTTGAATGCAGATTGAGGCATACTATTTGCTCTTTTTTTCTTCTGTTTTGTTTTGTTTCTTCTTTCTTGTGGTTCCTTCTATCAGTTCTAATTCTTCCTTACAACATGATTAATGTGAAAACATGTTAAATAGGAATGCATATGTATGGCCTATGTCAGATTTCATATCTTCTTAGGGAAGAAAGTGGGGAGGAAGTGGTAGAAAAATTTAAAACTCAGAAGCTTGTAGAAGTAATTGTTGCTAACTCAAAATAAATTGATAAAAAAAAAATTCTCAAGCAGCTTACAAAGGGCTGGACAAGAAAAAATGAAGATTATTGGAATTCTACAAACAATAGTCTACAGGATATGTGGGATTTCCTGTCAGGACAAAGGCCTTGCAAGCCAGAGAAATTATTAAGGACAGTCTCCAAAGATGAACCTCTAGAGAGGTGAATAGGTGACCTTTGTTTCTTTCTAGGTGCTTCACTTCTAATATCTTGTACAGAATAATTATTATTTTTACCATCTGTAGTCAAAAAATTTTTGTTATGTAAAAGAATGGCCTAAATGTAACAAAGGAGATGGTAGTGGGGAAGCATTTCTTCTCCTGAGGTCAGGGCCAAAAAAGAGAGATACAATTCCAAAGCAAATGGAAAACAGCTTTCTGTTGTTAAGGAGTCCCCTGAACTTGTCTCTTTGAGTTGCCATATTTTCCAGAAACACTGTTCCTGGCACATGCAAGAGGCCCTAAAGGTGTCAAAGATGAAGCCCCACCCCCCTCCCTGAGCTGACATAATTTGTTATTTGCGCCCCAAGCTGGACTCCCTGTGTGTCCTTGGGAATCATGACAGATGCCAGTCAGTCTGCACCAGACTGAGAAACTGTGCACCTGGGACCCTTGTAGATAAGCAGACCATCCTGTTTTCATGGTATATTTGTTAACAAGGGAAAAGAATGTGTCTTTTGCCATTGCCTTTTTCTTCCCCTTCAGGAGGTAATTACTCCTTTTCCTCTCCCCTGTGATTCCCCCTTTTCCTTGTAACTTAAATACCAAGGCTTTCCCTGCCTTGGTACAGGGAGTTCGCACATGCATGTGTTTTCTCTTACAATATATCCAATTGCAATGCATCTGTCATGGACTTGTGCTGTTTGTTTTTGGCTAACACTTTGCTGCCATAATGATAAAATTGCCCCTTGTAGAGTATCTGAGTAAAGGGAAAGAAATATTTTTTTTTCTCTCTCAGAAAGGAAACTAAAGTTATACTGGAAAATGCTGATTGTAATTTGGTGGGAAAAGCCAAAGAAATTTCTGCATTACATATAAAGTAGTAAAACAGTGATAAAATAAAACTATTAACTGGGCATGTGAATGTGCAGAAACCTGGCTATTAAAATAGGGGAACTGCTTCAGCACTTAGAAAAGAAGCTTGGCACTTGGGTCACCCAGGTCAGTACTATGGTACTTAATGAGTAAACACTATCAAATGGCTTTTGAAAGGGAGCAAGGAAACCTTTGCATACTAGAAATAGGAGGGTATCTTCCCTAATATTAGTGAGACCCCCAGAAGTAGAGGAAGGAATTAGCTCAGGCTGTTGAACTCCAGAAGGCAAAGTGAAAGTGATTTTGGCAGCTAAGTAGCAGAGTAGATGGTGTATATAACCGAGAGCCAGGAAGATCTACATTCAAATTCTGCCTCAGACACTTCCTAGAGATCTGATTCTGGCAAGTCATTTAACCTCTCCCAGCCTCAGTTCCCTCCTCTATAACATGGGGATAATAATAGCATCTCACTCATAAGGTTGTATTGAGGATCCATTGAAATAATATGCACAAAATGCTTAGCAAAACTTATAGCATTATATATGTTTTAGCTATTATTATCATTGTTCAAATTATCATTATTTCACTGAGGGGAACTTACAGAGAGACAGAGTCAGACTCAATTATAAGGAAAACATTTACAAAAATTAAAGCTGTTCCAAAAAGGAAATGATCTGTATTCCAAGGATAATGAGTTCCCAGTGACTCCAGGTCTTCAAGGGGAGACTAGTTGATCCCTAATTGGGGATGTTGTAGTGGGCATTAATACTTCAGCTGTAGGTGGGATTAATTGCCCTGAATTCCCTTTCATTACTGAAATTCTATGATTCAGTAATCTCTTACCAGCTGTAAAAGTCCATGATTCCAAAGTACTATTGTCTGAGATCAGCCTCCCTACCCTCCAACTCCAAATGAGCCAAAATAATATCTATGTTCAAGAGAACCTATTAATACTTCATGATGTTGGAAAAGGTGGTATTGATACTGCAGACCACTCTCCTGTTAGAAGTGTGCCTTGCCAAAATGCATGAGATGGCTCTAAAGACCATTTGGAAGAAAAACTTAATTACATGAGTGACTTAGATGTATTTAAACTTTCTATAAAACCATGGACCTCACATTTAGAATTGGTGCTAGTGCTAAAATCTGGTAGTCATGTAATGGAATTGAGAAAAACAAATACTATCATTAAGTCAGATAATTTTTACATGCTATCAATTACTTCATGCTAAGCCTTTTAGACTCATGGCTGACAAGGGGATCTGTACTTTTGATTTCTAAAAAGGATATGATGATTTGAATATGATGACAGAATTCAAAGAGCTTTTGTAACTCCAGAAGGTTTGTTAGTATACAGTCCTTCCCTTTAGATTAAGAAATGTCCCATAATCCTTCTTTTCCAAGGTAGTTGAATATTTGATAAGCTAAGATGTTTTTGTAGCTGCTTCTGAGAAATTTCCAGGTTCTGAGAGCCATTCAAAACACAGGTCTCAGTATAAAGAGAATGAGGTTTCCCTTTGAATAGCCTGAGGCTGTATGTTTAAGACATAGAGTGAGATATCCTATGTAAACAAGGAATTTATGATGGCAAAAGTGTTGGGAATATCGGGGAGAACATTGGAGAAACTTGCAATACTGAAAAAGGTAGGTGACCCAGGAGAGATAATTTGTATGTGTCTGGCATTGTCTAGAGGATAGAATTCCCTGAGCTGCCAAAATGATTTGGCAGATATTTATTATATTATATCTCCCATATCTAAATCCTTATAGCAGAGAAAGGTGACTCATCAAACTGAATGAAAATATCTTTTGAGGACAACCAAATTATTTTTCTCTGATTGAGTATTCATTGAGCAACAGTAATTTGTTTCCCATTGTGGTTTTTCCCATTGGGAACAGAATGTGCTGACCAGACAATATGAAGATTCTAGACCATCTGCTTTAGTGAGTAGTGAGTCATCATTTCTAGGAAACTTTAGGTCATTTTATCCTTCTCCTTCTCTCTATCAAGTAACTTCCTTGCCTGAATTTCACTCCTAGACTCCAAGGTTTCTGGAATGTTCCATGGGGACTTTAGGGCTCTCACATCCTTTGAAGATGTTCCTAGGGCTGTGATGAAAACTGGTATATCAATCCTCAGGGTCAAACTTGACCACGCCTCTGGACTTTCTCAATGAAAACTTGCAGAATGGCCACATAAAATACAGAAATTGAGGCAGAACAAATTAAAGCCAGTGAAGTCATTACCTGGGGAGTATGGTTATGTTTACTATTTGAACATAAAATGAAATTGGAACTCTTTCATATTGGGAGGATAGATATGAGGTTAAAAAAAAACCCTACTAAATTTGAATCCAACAATGCCTTATTACAATGCTACTTTCCAATTGGGCCTACCCTGTAATGATTAACACAATTTTTATTGGAGTTATACAGATTAAACAAATATTCTTTCTTCTGTGTGTACCTGGGGACATCTTTATCATCAGACTATCCCACCACCTGCCAAAAACTTAACACAAAGAAAATAGCAAGAATCTGGGTCATTTGCTAACTTTTCTATCTTAGGCAGATCACTTCATCTCTCTGGGCTTCAGCTTCCTCAATGGCAAAGTGAAGGGATTAACGTGGATGAGGGGTTCTTAATCTGGGATCAATGAAAATTTTCAAAAGTTTTGATAACTACATTTCAAATAATTGGCTTCCTTTGTAATTCTTCCCATTTTATGCATTTAAGAGCATTACTCTGAGAAGTGATCCACAGGCTTCTTCAGACTGCCAAAGGGGTCAATGAAATTAAAAATAAAGGTTAAGTCCACCTGATTCCAAAAATCCTATGAATCTTATGATGTGTCACAAGGTCAGGGACAATTCTGACCTTGATAATCTCTTCGAGGTATTTCTCTATTTTCTCAGGCAGACGCATCAGAGATCCTAGACCCCAGGACTCATTGAAGGTTTTTGAGTACAAGAGTGGCACACTTAAAGAGGCACAGTTAGGAAGATTAATTTAGCATCAGCTTAAAAGGATGGATTGGAGAAAAGGAAAGGCTATGGGCAGGGTGACCAGGAGGCTATTTAAAAAGGCCATGTGAGATATGATAAAGGCCTGGATTAGGAAGGGGAGTGGAAAGGAGAGGCAACACACATGGTAGAGGCAGAATGAAAAAAGAACTTGGTGATATATCTGATATTTGGGGTGAGATTGTGGGAAGGGTCAAAGATCATTGTAAGGTTTTGGGCTTGGATGACTGAGACAACAGTTGATTTAAATGAGGACATCATGGGGAAGGGCAGGTTTAGGGGGAAAGATGACTTTATTTTTTGGACATATTGAGTTTGTTACTGCTATTCAAGTGGAGATGTCCAGTAGGCAGTGAGGCTATAGCTCAGATTATAGATAAGGATTAGATAGTGATTTGAGTGTCTTCTACTTGGAGATGATAATGGAAGCCATGAGAGTGTATGAAATTGCCAAAGAAGAGTATGTACAGAGGAGATAGAAGGTCTAGGGCAGTATCTTAGGGGATGCCTATTTTTAGGAGATGAGAAAAAAAAGAAGTGATCAGAAAGACAGGAGAAGAATTATGAAAGTACAGCGTCACTGAGAGAAGACAGTATTATAGAGGGAATGTGTGAATAGTGATAGCTAACATTTATGTAGCTCTTTAAGGTGTACGAAATACTTTACATAGATCATCTCATTTTGATCCTCACTATAACCCTGTGAGGGAGGTGCTATTATTATCTTCATTGTCCAGATGAGGAAACTGAGGCCAAGAGAGGTTGGTTAACTTGCCTAAGGTCACCCAGATAGTGTCTGAGGAAAGATTTGAACCTCTGGTCTTCTTGATCCCAAGACAGCATTATATCTACCATGCCTCCTAGTTGTTCTATATCCAGCAGTATCCATTGTTTTGGAAAGAACAAGGAGAATGATGCCTGAGAAAAGGCAATTAGATTTGGTGAAAAAGTGATCATTGATAAAAATAAAGAGAGTACACAAGGGTGTAAGAACTGTGAATTAAGTAAAGACAGTAAGTATAGAAAATTCTTTCTGCAAGTTTTGCAGTAAAAAGGGGGATATAGCACAGCTGCAGAGGAGTTCAGGGTGAAAATAGGTATTGTTTTAAGATGGAGGAGGACTGCCCTTATTTGTAGTTTAATGAAGAACTCTTAAGAAGCGGGAATGATTTCTGGAGCAAGGACCCATGTCCTTGAAAGTGAAGGGGCTGGGACCAAGGGGAGAGGTGAAATATTAGCATACTTCTTCTTGGACCAAAAGAAAGGAAAAGAAAAGAAACATAGAAATGGGAGATTTGGGGGGATTCACATTTGACAGCCTTGATCTCAGTAAAATAGGAGTTAAGTTTTATGCTCAGAGTAAAAATGGAGGGCATGGACTTAGAGGTTTTAGTAGAAAGGAAAAAAAATGTTTAGCTTAAATGCTGCCAGGAATATGAGATTCAACAAAAAAAAAATTAACAACAGAAAAGACAACAGTGATGACATAGTTGAGGTTCTATGGTATAAAATTTTAATGGATCCTTTCAGCGCTGAAGCCCATTAGATTTTAAGCTCCTTGAGGGCAGAGACTGTTTTTCTTATTCTTTTTTTCTTATTTGTATCTCTAACACTTACCACAGTGCTTGCCACATAGTAGAAACTTAACAAATGTTTAATAACTTACTAGCAAGTCAGACCCTGGTGCCTCATTGTAGACTTGAGGTGACTATGGTTCTTGAAGACTATACCAGTAGAGTCCAAACCTATATGATTTATCCACTTGAAGACTTTCATGCATTTTCATTGTCCATAGCATTTCAGACAATTACATATGAGCTAAACTAAGTACCCAAAGTGTCGGGTATGATACGGTATTGTAGATGCATCCAAGAAAATATTCAGTATCATGAATTTCTTGAGCTATAAAATATTCTGCAAAACTGGTTTTCTCTTCATCTTTAAATCCTTCACTGTCCATGTGGCTAGTTCCCATGTGGTACATTATGAGATCCCATCAGGAAACAGCTAACACATTGTCTTTATGTATTAGTGCATATTCCGATGACCACCCTCCAATATCTAGACAAAGCATATAAAGTTGTTTTTACTAAAAATAGTATAGGAATAGAACCTGCTACAATAATTGTTAAAAATGCTTCTGTCTTCAATAAAGCCAACTCAATTCCCCAGATGGGAATAAAATCATGCTATATTGACAGTGACCTTGAATTTTACTTTATTTTATTTTGCTGAAGAGATTAGCCCTTAATGGATGATCGAGAATATCAGGTATCCAATGATGTTTATACTCAGGTAAGTTCCAATAATGCAGAACTTGAAAGAGGGTTTTGGGAGGCACTTCAGATAAATATGGAAAGTTTATTTAAAATGCAAGTGATCAAAGATTCCCCAAACTATTCTAAAATCATGTGAATATTTTTAAATCACATTTTCATTCTGGAAGAGATGTAAAAACTGAATTGATTTGTGGCCAAGTTCCAAATCACAAAGAATGCCAAAAGGATAAGGAACTTGAGATACAACAGCAATATTTGCATTCAACCCATTGATTTTTACATCAAAGTCATCCCTGAGATCCAAATCATTAGCCTCTTTTGATGAACAACTTGATCTATATATGAGCTACATAGTCTGCCAAGAGGCAAATGTTGACTTATAAGGAAAAAGAAGGTCATCACGAGTAAGACCTCTGTATTTTAAGAACAGTTGCATTAGCAAAATCACATCAATCATCAAAAGTGATTTTCATGGTCTCATCCTGTGACTCCTTCCATCTGGCATACTTTTCATACAATGTCAATAAGAGGGCAAACAAGAAAGCCAAGTCTAATATCTCCAAGCATCATAGAAAGAAAAAAGGAAACGAGGCAATGGTGTAAAAACCTAGACTCACTGTTCTGTAGTTCCCAGCTCAGTGGACATTCACAGGATTTTGGAATGTCTCAGTACATTGCAACAATATACTTGTTGATATATGTCAGATTTAGAGGTACTTCAACTGTTGAGGTATGTCTATGTATTATGGGATTGTCATCTGTCCCTTTCTTTATCCCTCCTAACATGCTTAATGTAAGTTATGCAAATCTGCCTATGGAAAGCAGACATTATCAGCAAGGAGTTACTTAATGGTCATCACTAAGCTGTACACATTTAGCATGGAGAAATAATTTTCATCTTCTGAACTTGAACAATACAACTATAGACAATTTCAGTAGCTTTATTTAGCAGTTGCCTTAAGTACTCCTCAGTTTTCTGCAGCAAAATATGGAGACCTTTTATATATGTATATGACTCTTCATGGACTTCTCTTCTTTTATTAATGATATTGGCATATGAGGAAACACAGAAGTGATGAAATATTATATCTTTTTACTTTTGGACAATTTTCTCACCCCAAAAGGATGTTTAAAATGCACACCATTTTGTGACTGTTTCAGGATATACTAGTTATTCATACATCTTTGAAGAAATCATGATGATAGATGCCATTTGCAAACTCTCTATAGCATTTCTTTTTCTTTTTTCTCTTCCTTCCTTCTTTGTTTCTTTTTTCTTCCTTCCTTCTTTTCTTTCTCTTTCTTTTTTCTTTCTTTCCTTCTTTCTCTCTTCCTCCTTTCCTCCATCCCTTCCTTTATTCTTTCCTATTTCCCTTCCTTTCTTCCCTCCCTCCCTCCTTCCTTTCTTTTTTCCTTCCTTTTTTCTTCCTTCCTTCCTTCCTTCCTTCCTTCCTTCCTTCCTTTCTTCCTTCCTTCCTTCCTTCCTTCTTTCCTTCCTTCTTTCCTTCCTTCTTTCCTTCCTTCCTTTTTTCTCTCCTTCCTTCCCTCCTTCCTTCTTTACTCCTTTTCTTCCCCTTTTGCTTGATTAATTACACCAATCTCAAATACCAAGTTCACATGCAGACTCAGAATACAATTGTAGTTCAACAAAGAGTTCCTTGTTTAAAGATGGAAATGCTTCATAATCATGTTCAAATTCTACATTTCTTTTAATGAAGGTTTTGATCACCATTAGGTAGGTAAATGAACTGGCTTGAGCAAATTATTTCTCACTTTGTTTTTGCCTTCAGTGACTTCTTTCCTTTCAGTTGCATCTGCAGTTGTTCTTGTGATTTCCAAATTTGTTTAAGAGAAGGAACAATAGAACTGATATTTTCTTCAGGGAGGGACCTATCATCTCTTTCAATTTCTTCCACTAAATATTTCAATACTTGTTCCAGGTGCTAATTCTTCTCACCTTTGAAACATTCTGGTTGTGTGATCCTAATAAAGTCATTTAACCATTTAGTAGCCTGGACAATTCTCTAAAACTAAAACAAAAAGTTTCATAGACACTGTTGAACTACATTGGGAGAGGAAGTTGCCCCCCTAAAAGCTCTCTACACTGATGAAATCACAGATCTGATGTGTGTGTGTGTGTGTGTGTGTGTGTGTGTGTGTGTGTGTGTGTGTATGAGAGAGAGAGAGAGAGAGAGAGAGAGAGAGGAGGGAGAGGAGGGAGAAAATAAGAGATATTAGTTGTTACCTGAATTTTGAGGAGGGTGGAGAAAAACAAGACTGGCAAATATTGCAAAATTAATATGTAACTGAAGAGCAGTAATGATAGCTTATGTTGATAAAGAACTGTGTAGTCACTCTTAAGCACATAATCTGATTTGAGCTTTATAACCTTGTAAGGAAGGTAGTACACACATTATCATCCCTTTTTCACAAATAAGGAAGCAGACATTCAGAGACAGACTTTGATCTTAATCAAGTATAGGTAGCTAGTAAGTAGCAGTGACAAGACAGACTCAAGACTTTTGGCATAGAATGAAGCAGCATGGAGGAGGAGTTACTTAGTAATCCTGAAATGAAAATAAGACTGAACTATGTTGAGTCTCATACTGGTGATGTCAGATGTCAATACAAAATACCCCAAAATGAACAATAATCTAAATTTGAGGTACAACTGAGGTTATACAGCACTGTACATAGCCATTAATTATATGGATCTCTTTGTGCCTAACAGAATATTCAGTTTAAGATTAAGTTGAGATTGAAAGAGAGAGAAACTGCCATGTTATATTCATGGGGATACCCTTCAGACATCCCAGGTGGCTGAATGAGATGGAAGGTACTTTGGATTACACATTCTGTACAAAACCAAGAGAGAGTAGCAAAAGAGGACTACACAGTAGGAGCTAAATACATTTTTTGGACTGAATTATTCTACCATCTGCTGGATGTTTAATTCTACTAAAGTAGATAGTCTTCACAAAATTTCTGCTTTAACTTGCAAATTTTTTTTTCCTCCAATTAGACCAAGAAAGGAGAAGGAACAGAGGGAGAAGGGACTACTGTTCTGGACTTTCTTCATGAGCAACAGTAGGAATTTAATGTCTATGTAGAAGTGAAGGGGTCCTTGGGAGAAAGGGACTATGCCACATTGAGTTGTAATTACAAGGATAGGGAGCATTAGGTACAATACACAATATTCATATTGTATATGCTAGACTTTAGGAGAGCAGATTTTTTAAAATATAGATATGATCCCACACCCAGGAATTTTTAAAGGATTCATGAGAATTAGAAAACTCTAAAAATGAAATTTTGATAATTCAAATGAAAAAGAAAAGAGAATAGGGAGGCAGATGGTGGCTTAGAGATGCTCATGATTGAGTAAGAGATTTAAGATTACTATGACCTCTTTTTCCATACTTTGCGGAACTGGTAATCAAAATGACTGGGATGTTCTCTCAAAGCATGTGGATCACAACCTATCTGTTTCTGATTAGCCTTGTGTAACTGTGGTCCCTGCTCATCTAATACATCCAATGTGCTGGAGGCCTATCTCAATTTCTCCTAATATCATGTGGATACCAGTGGAGCCCTTAGGCCATTTGCTTCTGTTCTTCCTTGAAATTCCTTATTGGATAACAACCTTACAGCCTGATCACAACTTCCACTTGTTATCTCCTCATTATCCTTTGAATGATATTCATTTTCACTTCTTTAGAGACTATTGTGTTCCATGTAATGCAACCATTCAGAGATACTGGAAAATATTGATGTTCCAAAGATGACTCTTTGTTCCTAGGAGTTTGAAGTCATTAAAAAGCCTTTCTGATTTCCTGAAGGCAATATTTTCTATCCATTTCCATATCTGTCTTACTTTATTTTTAAATGTGTTCCTCATAAAACCAAGCCCCAGAAGTAGTGTCTCAAGATGACTGTGACCTTCCTTTTCTGGCTTCCCAGGTATAAACAGCTTTCCATAACAGAGAACATTATTTTTCATGTCTGTCATTTTGAGACTTTCTTTTGGGTGCATTTCTTTTTATTTATGATAATCACATTTGTATAGCATTTTAATGTTTATTAAATACAACCTCACAACAGCCATGCAATAAAATGAATGTAATTATTATCATCATGATCTTACAGATTAGAAAATTGAGGTTTAAACAAACAAGGGGCTTGGTAACACAGTAAAGGTCAGAATTCAGATTTGAACTCAGTCCTCTGCCTTCTAATTCTGTGTCTTTCCACCATACAACATTGTTTCTCTAGTGACAATCTCTTTCTCCAGAGACTTTGATGAGGTGTCTTTCTTTGATGATGTCTATGAGGAAGACACAACCAATCTAGCCACTCATTTCCCAGAGAAATCAAATAGTAGTTTAGCAGGGCTATGCCAACTGGATGGGCATTTGGCAATTCCATTTTCATCTCCTCTTTTGTGAATTAAAACCACTCTTTTGATATAGCAAGAGGCAGCAGAGTATAATGGATAGTGTACTGAACATAGAGTCAGTCCTGGTTTTGAATCCTGCTTCTAAAATACCATCTGTAGCATCATGGGTAATATTTCCAAAGTCCTCCAGATGCTACTTTTATGGATGGAATTGTGCAGCTTGTACCAACAACATTACAGCATTTACAAAATTAGATTCCTTATCATTTAAAAGAGTTTTGCCCAACTACGCAACATGGTGGGGTGATAAAGAACCAAGTGATAAAGAATTATTATTGTCTTGATTATACAACTCAAATGAATATAACTTTATAGAATTCATATATCAGTATTTATATTTTGAGCAGGCCTACAAATGGAAAATGAGTTGGGACTAGAATTGAATGGGAGGAGGAGAGTGGACTGGATTACTTTTTGGGAAATTGCCAAAGTTATAATGATCCCAAGTATCTCCCTTATACACAAGCCCTTGTTTTCCCATACAAGTCTGCTTTTGGTGTGAGAGAAATGATTATTAAATAACCCAATATTGGGTAGATCTAGGATTTTTCCCTTCCTCATTTGGAGATTAGGTCAGAGCTTGTTTTTCTGAAGGGCAGGGCAGATGATGAGATTAAATCTTGGAGTTGTTATCCCACCCAACTAGAGAACCATAAAAAGAATTTAATCTAAATTGAATTCTGGCCCATTGTGTTTCACTCACTGAGATCTAAGCAGAGATGGACCCCCTTTTGTAGATTGCCCTAGGCAGGGATAGTCTGGATAAGAGTTAAGTCTCTTGGACTGAGTGATCAGAATCAAGTCCCCCCTCATTAGAATAAGTCCACCTCTAATTATAATATTCATTCTCTCATTAATTGTTAACCAATCAGGGTTGATTGCCACCCTCAGGAACACCCACTCTTCCAAGGGTGAGTTCAATGCATGGTCTTTCGCATTTGAGAGTGCTATTGACCCCTTTTATTAATTATTACTAGAATGATTGATAAAATGATTAGTTACCCAGAAACTATGTCTCTCAAAATTTGTAGATGTCACATGTGATACTGTATAACTGCTAATCTTGGAATAGTCTGTATACAGACTGAAGAGTAGAAATTAAGGATCACCAAAAGGGCACTGCATAGTGTACAAAAGCAGGCTACAACTCATGCATTCATCCAATCTATAAGAATTTATTAAACACACATGTACCAGGCAGTGATGGGTGCTGAGGATACAGAGAGGAAAAAAAAATGAAACCATTTTAAGCGTAAAGTTGCTTAGATTTGATCAGGGGAAACAATACATATGAAAAATAGGTATATATATATATATATATATATATATATATATATATATATATATATATATATATATATATATATATATATATATACACATACATACATACAGGTAAATATAAAAGAAATACAAAGTACTTAAATACAAAGGGAATGAGAGGGTATTATACTAGCAGTTGCAGGGATCAAGAAAAGTTTCATATAGGGACGATAAAATTTGAACTTATGTTGAAGGAGGAGAGGAAGTATTTGGGGTGGAGGGGAGGAGGTAATAATTCATTCCAGACATGGAAGAGATCACATAAAAAGGCATGGAGAGGGAAGATGGAATTTTGCATATGAGGAGCAGAGAGAAGGCCAGTCTGGCTGGCTTTCAGAGTGTGGGCAGGGGAGTAAGGTACAATGAGGCTGGAAAGATAGGTTGGGACCAGTTTATAGAGGGCTTAAAATCTAAATAGAGGGCTTTGTATTTGATCGTAGAGGCAAAAGGGAGCCACTAGAGTTCATTTTATTTTATTTATTAATTAGTTAATTTATTTATTTATTCATGTGAAGCAATTGGGGTTAAGTGACTTGCCCATCATCACATGGCTAGCGAGTGTTATGTGTCTGAGGCCAGATTTGAACTCGTGTTCCTGACTCCAGGGCCAGTGTTCTCTCCATTGTACTGCCTAGCTGAACCACCCACTGGAGTTAATTGAATGTGACATCTACTTTTAAGGAAGATCACTTTGGTCTGACTCTTTTTGTGCTGCTTGCTCATGATCCCAGCCAATTACTTGAGTTTTAAACTCTTTGTTAAAGTAAGAGTCTACTTCCAATGTGGAGAGTGTACTGTCCCAAGCTTCAGGGGTTTGTGTAGCTGTTTTCAGAGATACTTGTAGGGACCTATAAATTTTCAGTTCTTCCAAGGTGGTATGATAAGGGGTGAGGTGTTTACTCCTTTCCTGGCCTGTGAGCACAAGTATTCCTTTATGTCCTGTAACTGTGAGGAGGGGTTCCTCTCCACAGCCACTACAAGCTCCACCACGCTAGCGCTCCTCCTCACCCCAGCACGGCCGCCCAGAACTGTGACCCAGATCCACACACAGGCAAAGCAAGAGATTCCTGCCTCAGCACTGGCGAAGGGATCCCTGAAGTCTCTCTCTGATCAGCCACTGGATTCCCCCTCAGCCTGTGGGCCGGAAGCTCGGGAAGCAGCTGCCCCCCCCCCCAGGGCCACGCTCTTGGGGAATGGAGCTGAAACCCTGCCTTCCTCTCTGACCACCGACAGAAACAGACTTTTCCCACTGACCTTCTAGGTTATCTTTGGCACTTGTGGATTGAGGAGTCTGGAAACCTCTGCAGCTGCCTGTGATTCAGTCCTCTGAGGCCTGCTCCAGGTTTGCTGTGGCCTGCGCACCCACCCTGCGCTGCACTGTGCTCCCAGCCCGGGGCGATATACCTTTCTGATCCAGGTTGTCTTGGGCTGGAAATTTGTGTCACTGTCTTTTTGTGGGTTCTGCTGCTTCAGAATTTGTTTAGAGCCATTTTTTATGAGTATTTGGAGGGGTTTGGGGGACAGCTCAAGCAAGTCACTGCTTTCACTCCCCTATCTAAGGAAGATCACTTTGGGAGCAATGAAGAAGATAAATAGGAGTGGGGAGATATTTTGGTCAGAGAAACTAATGAGGAGGAGATTGTAAAATATAGTTCAATGGTGAAGTGATGAGAAATGATGGAGATCTGAACTAAGATGATGGTTGTGTCAAATGTGACAGATGTTGTGGAGGTAGAAATGGAAAGATCTAGAAAATCCTTGGATATATGAGGTGAGAGAGAGTGAGAGGACACAAATAACTGTAGTTATAACCTTGAATATTGGAAGGATAGTGAACCTTTGATGGGAATAGGTAAGGTTGGACGAGTGATGTGTTTGGGAGAATTTTAATCAGTTCTCTTTTGGACTTGTTGGCTTTGAGATATCTCTAGGTTAGTCAGTTTGAGATGTCAAGTAGGCAGTTGATGATGTGGGAATGAAGCTCAGGAGAGATAATGAAACTGGGTATACCTGTGAATCATCTGTAAAGAGATGATAATTAAACCCATGGAAGTTGATAAAGTCACCAAGAGTGAATGTGTAGAGAGAGAAGAGAAGAGGGCCCAGGCCAGAACTTTCATGAACACTAATAATTATGAGGGTTGAAGAGGATGATGAAATACCAAAGTGACTAAGGAAGAGCAATCAGACAAGTAGGAGGCAGAACATGGGAGAGTTTTTGTCTGGAAAACCGAGATGAGAGAATATTCAGGAAAAGGGCTTGGTTATGCATCTGCAAAATGTAGATTTATAAGGTCCCTTTTTAGCTTTGTATCTTGTGGATGAATGATGGATCAGTAAGTATTACTTCATGGAAGATGTATTGGGTTGCTTTGATAAATAAATGTAAATCATTGTAGATAGCCTACTGTCCTTGAGTAATTTATAAAGTGTTTTTCCCAATTATATTAAATTCAACAAGTATTTATTGCTAGAACATGTGGGCTAAATATGCTCCCCAATAGTGTAGAAGTTAACAAGTTCATCCATGGTCCCACTTATGACAAGTTCCAAAATGAATAAGATCTAAATCAATGAGGATTAGTGTAGCTGTCACCAAAATCTGACTTCTACATCTCAATGTGGCATGGTGGCAATCCTGGATTTTAAAAAGTTATGACAATGGGCAGGAACATCTCCCTGGTGGGTTATTCCAAGCTGGAAGTCTTCTAGTATAAGCCCAGCCATTGAATTTGTATCTGTAATCCAGGGGCCGGCATAACCAAGAAGAAGAAGAGAAGAACATCTCCAGGTCAGTAGCAGCCATAGAAACTCTAGAAAGAGGGGTTGGCATTTGGTAGTACTGATCCTATGTAGAATATGAGTTCCAATCATTATTGTCACACAGGATGTGGTTAACTCCCTCTGTGGTAAGAGAAAGAAGGTTTGATCAAAGTGAAAAGATCTAAGTAAGTGGCTTTTTCACATGATGAGTCCCATTTTGTAATGCTAGACTCTTACTCAACAGCTTTAAAACTAGAGATCTCAGATCTTATAATGCTATGTTACATTATTGTTGTTGTTTTAATCATTTTTTGGTCTTTTGACATTTTGTGATCCCTTTTGGTGGTTTTCTTGTCAAAGATACTGCAGCAGTTTGCCATTTCCTTCTCATTTTACAGATAAGGAACTGAGGTAAACAGTGTTAAGTGACTTGCCTAGGGTCACACAGTAAGTGTCTAAGTCTGGATTTGAACTGAGGTCTTCATGATTCCAGGCTTGGTACTCTATCCACCGAACCACCTAGTGGCTGCTATGTTATATTACATTATATTGTATTGTGTTTATCATATCATTTGTATTGTATGATTGTATCATATCATCATATATTGTTATCATATACAGTCATATTAACTATGACATTTTAATTTAAATATGACATTGGATCTAATAGTTATTAAATACTATTGCATTATTATACAGTTATATTCTATGTTGTATTATCTTATATGGTTCTACTATGTCATATTATGCTGTCATGTTATATTGTAGCATGTCAGGTCACATGATATGACATTATATTACTTTGCATTGTTATGTTATCGTACTTCTCACATTCCTGTTTTTTTAAATGTAGATAATTTCTCATGTACAAATTGAACTATCTTAGAAGAAAATGCTGAAAACATTTGTAAGCTGTATAGTGAATAGATGAAAATGAGCTTCTCTTATTCATGTAACCTGAGATCTCAGTTTTGAGCACACATTGTCTGGGTTCAATCTAAGGAGCTTCTGTCTTCCAAAAATATTTCTGGCTCAGCTCCTGTCTCAGGTTAGCTGCTTTAAAAATTTGGTTCATATCTCCCCTGATGATGAAATATTAAGAAGCACGTTTATTAGATGCAATAAAAACACAGAAAAGACAACAGCAATACCATTTTTCCTATGAACTCTACTGTCTTTGAGGTTAATTGTTGTCCCTGAAAATGAAAAGACTAGCAATTAATTAGTCATAGTCTAGCACATAGATAACAGATTTGAGAACCTCTCTGAAGCGTTAGCATCATTTTTCTTACCTACTTGCCCTGGAATCTTCTTGCTCCTCTCAGACTGCTGGCACTGTTAATGCTACTTTTCTGAATGCCATGACTTTCTCTTGATCTGTTGTCCCCATAGGTGCCAGTTCAGTTCCATATCCATAGTCACTTTTTTGGTTGGTTCTTTGTCCCAGGCTGCCTCCTATGTTCCTTTTGGTCCTGCAAATCTTCCCTTCTATTTATGCACCATTGATTTGTTTCCACTTTTTGCAAAAAGAGAGGTTAGTAGCTGCTCAAATGAATTTCTTTGCTCCCCTTGGTGCTCCTTCTTATATTCTTACCAAAGTTATAAGATTTGAAGCCACTGTTAATTGTACTGTATGAACCTTTAGCAAAGGTACACACTAAATATCATTGTGAAATTATACATAATTCTCATTTGGTCAAGCCTGCGATATTATTGAGAGCTAAAATGTTTCAGTTGGCTATTAGTATAAATTCAAAAAGAATTATGGCACCACTGCAAAGCCTTTCAATGCTTCACCAAGGATACATAAGGGAAGAGAAACATAAGTATGAAGGCAGAAAGAGGGAAATTTGGCCTTCACCTCCTGGCACTTTTTAGAGTTTGCCATGATAAGAAATGTATTCAGGCCTTTAAGGACTTGTTAGATGCCATACAGATCTTCTGGTGTCAACTTCTGCCAAGCCAAATAGGACCTTTTTTTTGTTTCGTACAAATGCCTGGTTAGATGGCTCATGGGCCATTTTGCATAAGGATTGTGATGGCCAGCAGAAATCTATTACATTTGTGATTACAGGACTTACTAACAATGAATTTTGGCTTGTATTCTTCCAGGATCAATTGAAATAAACCAGCATTTCTAGGTAATTCCTTTCATGAACTATCTTTTTATGAGCCTCTGATAAATGACAGGGAACTTAATTAAACATTTGACATAGAAGTTCTTTATACTTTATATTTGACTATCCAGCCCTCACAAACATTTTGAGTACTGCAACATTGAGGTGTTCCAACTTCAAAGTGTGTAGCACATCAAAGACAGGTCCCCTGAGGGTCTTTGGTAATTGTCCAATATTCTCTGCAACAGCCACTTGCATTCCTGCATTGTAGCTAGAGGACATTCCAACCAGGGCTCAAAGACTCACCTTCCAAGTAAGAAGTCATGCTTCCCTGCAAATAAGCATGTTTCCATAATGGGTCCCCCTCACTGTGCTGCCTGATTGATATCTTGTTCTATGGACAATGCCCATTCCACTTTTGGTATCAGTTCTATACCCTCAGAGGATGGTGTCTTGTTCCCCAATCTCTTCCTCAAATCTTCTGTCCATTCTTCCTTCTGTGAGGGACCTTATTTTGGTTGGTCTAGTCCCAGCCAGACCTGGAGTGCCTAATTACTGATTTCCAAGAACCTCTTCTTCCTATTTATCTCTCTTGGGTCCTGAGAAGCCTCCAAGTTCTCAGGTAGTTCATAAAAAAGTGACAGCTGTGTTTTTCACCTTTCTGAATACATTCCCTAGTACTTTATACCCCCTCCTCCTTTAAGCATATATTGCCGCATGCAAAATTCTTCATTTGCTGCCCTCATAATCACCCACGAGCATACTGTGCCAGATCTTCTCCACCAACAAACCATTTTATATAGCCTCTCTGGGTTCATGTCTGTTTGCAAAGGCAATGCTGATTCAGCATTGCTGGTGCAGGTAGACCAAGTTAAAACCAGATGAGCTTCACAAAAATAAACTATGACACTCCTATCTCAGGGATATAACCTGGTCTCAGAAATTTATTTCCTGGTGATATTTATAGATCATTTCCCACTCAGTGAAAGCCCCTGGTAACTTCAACTTTGATCAATGTCTTGATAGAGGGCATCCCTGCTCCTTTGCCTCCTGAGGCCAAAAAAATATTAAACAACAATTGGTGTATTAGATACAATGAGAAACACAAGGGATCTCTTTTGCCCAGGGGAATCAATATAAAGTCATATGGAAGAGGTGGCTTTAAACTGTGCTGTGAAAGAAAGACATCTTTTTCTATGATCATAAATGAGAAAGGAGTGTATGGTAGGCCTAGATGACTGATGATAGCGTAGGGTAGAATGGGTTTAGAGAATAGAGTACTGTCTGTGTAAAGGGGAGTCATGTGAAATAAGACTGTCAAGGTAAATTTGAGTCATACCATAAATGACTTTAAATCTTAGTGTGAGTTTATAGTTTATATTTATTTATTATATTTTATCCTGTAGACAATAGAAAGCCACTACAAGCTTTTTGCAGAGGAGAAAGACTTAGTTAGACTTGTGTCTTGGAAAGTTCCTTGTGGGCAGCAATAGAAAGGATGGGTGGAAGATGAGGAGAGTTTGGAGGGAGAGACTCTGATTAAAAAGGACTCTCGTCATCTGTGAAAGAAGGGGATTTAGGGCAGCTAGGTGGCGCAGTGGATAGAGCACCGGCCCTGAAGTCAGGAGGACCTAAGTTCAAATCCAGCCTCAGATCAAACACTTGACACTTACTAGCTGTGTGACCCTGGGCAAGTCACTTAATCCCAATTGCCTAAAAGCAAAAGAAAAGAAAAGAAAAGAAAAGAAATAAGGGGATTTAACTGGATAATTTCTAAGGTATCTTTCAGCTCTAAAATTCTATTATCCTACGATTTAGGTGGTAGATAAAGAGAAACTTAAGAAAGGCATCCATGTAAATATTGCCGAGTGAATCCACATAAGAAACACCTGGAAGCAGAATCAATGGGATTTAGCAACTGATTTGTTGTAGGAAAGATTTAAAAAAAAACAACTCCAAGTTTTCTAATTTGGGCAACTGGGAAGATGGTGGTGCCATGAACAGAAATAGGGAAGATGAAAGGAGAGGTGCATATCAAGATTGGGGGAAGGTAATATTCATTTTTGACAAGCTGACTTTGAGCTACTGAAATACTATTCAAGTGGAGGTATTTAGCTGGCAGTTGGAAATGTGGGACTGAAGACTAAGGAGATACTAAGGGCAGATATAGAGATTTGATAAGAGTCATCTGTCTAGAGATGCTACTTAAGATCATGAGAATGGTTGAGATCACCAGGTGGAAGAATAGATGAAGGGGAAAATAACCAAAGAAAATGGCCAGAAAAATTGGGGGACACCCACACTAAGGGGAAAGGAGGAGGAAGATGAAGCAAAAAGAAAACCAGTTCTTACAAACCTAGAACTTTATTCTCTTTCTCAACTCTTTCTCTATGTGCCACATGCCACTGTTCCCTTTTGAATCATTTTTATTTTTGACTCTGAGCCATTTGGTGCTAGATGGAGACAGAGAGGCACCTCTTGTTTAGCTATTAACTATTAACTACTATAATTATTTAATATAAAAGAATATAAATAGAAGGCACCACATGTATATGAAAGAGATAAAATATTCACTCACGAGAAAGATGGCAATTCTCTCCCTCCTTCACTGAATCAGAAACATTTTGGCAGAATTCAACAATTCCTACTTGGGAAATTCAGTCTCTACTTTAAACTCCAGTAGTTTACAAGGTCGAGATGGGTGTTGTTCTTCATTGTCCACAGCTGGCAATGTGCCTTAGAGTGAAATGCTGACATGCAGTCTAGTGGCCTAGCTTATCTCATGTTGACAGTCCCTTTTGGAAGGGCTCCAGGTTCTTGTTTCTGGGGTGTTCTGGATTGTTTGTGAAGGATATTTGCTGTTTTACTGTTTCCTGATGATGTGGCCTCATAGATGCCTGTCTCTTATGCCTGAGCCTTCTGTGGTTATACTCATCCATTGTTATATCCAGCACAGTGTTTTCTGAGAGGCCAGTTTTCAGCTTTCTGATAATCCATTTTCACTCAAGAGTCAAACCTAACTGCAGTTTCTTGTTGACCATTTGTTTTAGCTCTGGGCCATAACAGTATCTTCGATTTAAAGTTGAGTCCTCTGGGTTCATATATATCTCAGCTTTATACTTAATGTCCCCTCACTCTCTTCCCAGGTTTAGGCTCTGTCTGCCATCTCTGTTTCTGCTTTACTTGATTAGCTGGAAAAGTACTACCAAAGGAAAAGATAAAAACAGTGTCTTCTCTCCATGATCATATAATAAAATATCCTGTATTATGTCAGAAAAGAAGTTCAATTAAAAAAAATTTGTTTAGAATACAGTGATAAATATGGAAGGAAGTAAACATTTTAGAAAATACGTGGACTTTGCCTTTAAGTCATTTTCAGTAGGCGTGGGTATAGGAGTAAGCTAAGACCAATCAATCAATCAGCAAAGATTTATTAAGTGTCTCTTACATGGTAGGTACTATACTAAGCACTGGGGATCCAGAGTCTGAAATTAACTACTGCCTGTCCTCAAGGAACTTACATTCTAGTGGTGGAAATAGGATGTACATATATAATCATACACAAAAATATACAAAATGAATATATTATATTTGGAAGGAGCAGTAGCAACTAAGAAAAGAGGGATGGTAGTAAGAAAGTCTTCATATAGTAGATGTTTTTCTGGAATATGGCTAAGAGTAGAAAGGAAGACCAAATAGTAGGCTATTGCAATAGTTAGAGATAGAGTTGCTGAGGACCTGAACTAGGTTAGCGGCCATGTGACTGGAGAGAAGAGGACTTATGTGAGAAATGTGGGTCAGGATTGAAATAACACAATTTGGCAACTAATTGGATATATGGGGTGAATGAGGATTGAAGGAGTTGAGAATGACACAATGTTTGTGAGCCAGAGTGTTGGGAAGCATGGTGGTGCTCTGATAGTAACAGAAGTTCAAAAGATGGGTGGGTTTGGTAAGATCCATATTTATCTAAATAAAATACACAATAATACATAAGTGCTTAAGAAAAGTGCTGTAGAAAGTCCCAGGGAGAAAGTAATTTCTGGCCAGAAGTATCATGGAAGGTTTCATTAGGGAGGTGACCATGAATAAAGGGAATTACCACCCTTCCTTTCCAAGCTCCACTTTTACAGCGAAACTGCATCAAAGAAGATATGCCCTCGAGTGATTATTTGAGTTCTTTAGGCTTTATTCCTCCTTGCAAAGCTTATTGTCTATTTTTATTTTTTAATATTTATCATTAATTTTAAACATCAATAGTTTATACAATTAGTTTTTTTGTGGGAGTCTTTCATTGTCAAAGAATGGAAATATTATAATCATCTATGACATTTATACATCTTCAGAATGAACCTCTGTGACTATTTTTCTATCTGGAAGGGCATACTTTTCAATGTTCCTCATAAAAGTCAACCCTAACACACACACACACACACACACACACACACACACACACACACACACAGAACCTCTCCTTCTAAACAAGAACCTACATCAATAATTTCTAGGTGAATTGTTAGTAGATTAAATTTATATACTGTAATAAGGTCTGTATGTCAAATTAATCACTGTTGGTTCTCTTAGTAAGACATCTTTCACAGCCTGTTATGCAAATAGAATTATTTATCTGACATTACAGTGAAATATTAAACTTGGAAAGTATATCAGAGATTAAGTTTAGCTCCCAAACTTCATTCATTTGTTCATTCATTCATCTTAAAAATGTTTCCTTGATTCCCTTTTAATTACTTAATTTTTTTTTATTTTTCCACTTTTGAGTATTTTATTTTTTTCCAACTGTGTATAAAAATAGTTTTCACCTTACACTTTTATAAGACTTTAAGTTCCAATTTTTTTTCCCTTTCTCTCACCCCCTCCCCAAGACAGCAAGCAATCTGATATCGGCTGTATATGTACAATCATATTAAACATATTTCCCTATTAGTCATGCTGAGAAAGAAGAATCAGAACAAAAGAGGAAAACCTTAAGAAAGGGGGAAAAAAGACAATAGTGTCCTTCGATCAGCATTCAGACTCCATTGTCCTTTCTCTGGATGTGGATAGCATTTTCCACCATGAGTTTTTGGAATTGTCTTAGATCATTGTATTGCTGAGAAGAGCTAAGTCAATCAAAGTTGATCATCTCGCAATGCTGCTGTTACTGTGTACAACATTCTCCTGGTTCTGTTCACTCAGCACCAGTTCATGTAAATCTTTCCAGGTTTTTCTGAAATCTGCCTGTTCATCATTTCTTATAGCACAATAGTATTCCATCACATTCATATACCACAACTTGTTCAGCCATTCCCCAGTTGATGGGCATCCCCTCAATTTCCAGTTCTTTGAAGCTGATATAAATATTTTTGTCCATGTAAGTTCTTTTCCTTTTTTTTATGATTTCTTTGGGATATAGACCTAGCAATAGCATTGCTGGATCAGAGGATTTGCAGTTTTATAGCCCTTTGGGCATAGTTGTCAATTGCTCTCCAGAATGGTTGGATCAGTTCACAACTTCACCAACATAGCATTAGTGTTTCAATTTTCCCACATCTTCTCAACAGCCAATCTGATAGGTGTAAGGAAGTACCTCAGAGTTATTTTTACTTGCATTTCTTTAATCAAAAGTGATTTACAGCATTTTTATATGACTATAGGTAGCTTTAATTTCTTCATCTGAAAACTGCCTATTCATACTTTTTGTCCATTTATCAATTGGGGAATGACTTGTATTCTTATAAATTCAACTCAATTCTCTATATGTTTGAGAAATTAGTTCTTTATCAGAAATGCTAGCAATAATTTTCCCCCCAGCTTTCTACTTTCCTTCTAATCTTAGCTATACTTGTTTTGTTTGTATAAAATCTTTTTAATTTAATTCAATCAAAATTATTCATTTTACATTTCAAAATGTTCTCTATCTCTTTTTTGGTCATAAATTCTTCCCTTCTCCACAGATATGACAGGTATACCATTCTTTGCTCTCCTAAATTGCTTATGGTATCACCATTTATGTCTAAATCATGTACCCATTTTGACCTCATCTTCGTATATGGTGTAAGATGTTGGTCTATGCCTACTTTTTGTCACACTATTTTCCAGAATTCCCAGCAGTTTTTGTCAGATAGTGAGTTCTTGGCCCAGAAGCTGGAGTCTTTTGGTTTATCAAACAGTGCATTACTATAGTCATTTACTACCAAGTCTTGTGTACCTAACCTGTTCCACTGATTCACCTCGCTATTTCTTAGCCAGTACCAAAGTTTGATGCTTGCTGCTTTATAATAAAGTTTTAGATCTGAAGGCTAGGCCACCTTCCTTTGCATTTTTTCCCTTAATATTTTTGATGTTTTGTTCTTCTAGATTAATTTGGTTATTATTTATTCTAGCTCTATAAAATTTTTTTTTGGTAATTTGATTGGTATGACACTGAATAAGTAAATTAATTTAGGTCAAATTGTCATTTTATTATATTAGCTCAGCCTACCCATGAGCCACTGATATTTTTCCAATTATTTAGATCTGACTTTATTTGTGTGCTAAGTGTTTTGTAATTGTGTTCATATAGTTCCTGAGCTTGTCTTGGCAGGTAGACTCCCAAATATTTTATATTGTCTGCAGTAACTTTAAATGGAATTTCTCTTTCTTTCTCTTGCTGTTAGGCTTTGTTAGTAATATATAGAAATGCTGATGATTTATGTGAGTTTATTTTATGTCCTGCAATTTTGCTAAAGTTGTTAATTATTTCTAGTAGTTTTTAGCTGATTCTCTAGGATTTTCTAAGTATACCATCATATCATCTGTAAAGAGTGATAATTTTATTTCTCATTACCTATTCTAAGTCTTCAATTACTTTTTCTTCTCTTACTGTTAACACTAACATTTCTAGTACAATATTGAATAATAGTGGTGCTAATGGGCAACCTCATTTCACCCCTGACCTTTATTGGGAATGCTTCTAGCTTAATTCAATTACCTACAATGTGTGTGATGGTTTTAGATAGATACTGCTTATCAATTTGGGGAATGATCTCTTTATTCCCATGCTGGCTAGTGTTTTTTTTTTTTAACAAGAATAGGGGCTGTACTGTGTCAAAAGCTTTTTCTGCATCTATTGAGATGATAATTTGATTTCTGTTAGTTTTGTTATTGATATGGTCAATTATGGTGATAGTTCTCCTAATATTGAACGAGCTCTGCCTTCCTGGTATAAATCCTACCTTGTCATACTGTAATATACTCATGAGAAAATTGCTATAATCCCTTTGCTAATATTTTATTTAAAATTTTTATAGAAATATTCAGTAGGGAAATTGGTCTCTAATTTTGTTTTTCTGTTTTGGCTCTTCCTGGTTTAGGTATCAGCATCATGTTTGTGCCATAAAAGCAATTTGATAGAACTCCTGCTTCAACTATTTTTTAAAAAAATAGTTTTTATAATATTGGAATGAATAATTCTTTAAATTTTTGGTAGAATTTCCTTGCACATCCATCTGGCCATAGAGATTTTTTCTTAAGGAGTTCATTGATGGCTTGTTCAATTTCTTTTTCCTGAAATGTAGTTATTTAAGTATTTTATTTCCTCTTCTGGGCAATTTATGTATTTTTAAAAATATCATCTATTTCACTTATATTGTCAGATTTATTGGCATACCGTTGAGGAAAATCACTTGTAATTATTGATTTAATTTCCTCTTCTTTGGTGGTGAATTCACCTTTTGCATTTTTGATAATTTTAATTTAGTTTTCTTCTTTACTTTTTTAAATCAAATTAACCAAAGGTTTATCTATTTTATTGTTTTTTTAAATAAAACTAACTCTTAGTTTTATTTATTAGTTCAATAATTTTCTTACTTTCAATTTTATTTCTCTCTACTTTGATTTTCAGAATTCCTGATTTGATACTTAATTGGAATTTTTAATTGGTTCTTTTTCTAGCATTTTTAGTTGCATACCCAATTCATTGACCTCTTCTTTATTTTATTCATGGGAGCATTTAGAGATATAAAATTTCCCCTAAGAACTACTTTAGCTACATCCCATAAGTTTTGGTATGTTGTCTCATTGTTGTTATTCTCTTTGAGAAGTTCTTGATTGTTTCTATGATTTATGGTTTGACCCCCTTCATTCTTTAAGATTAAATTATTTAATTTCCAATTAATTTTTCATCTATCTTTCCGTGGCCTTTTTCTTGCATGTTCTAGTTTAATGCATTTAATGTATTAAATATTTCTGCCTTTCTGCATTTGACTGTGAGGTTTTTATGCTCTAACACACGATCAGTTTTTGTACAGGTGCCATGCACCTCTGAGAAAAAGATATATTCCTGTCTATCCACATTCAGTTTTCTCCAGAGGTCTATCATAACTAACTTTTCTAAAATGCTATTTTAGAAATAAAACTTTTTACTTGTTTATTTTGTGGTTAGATTTGACGAGTTCTGAGAGGGGTAGTTTTGCTGCTTATTTTTTTTCCTGTAACACACTTAACTTCTCCTCTAAGAATTTGGGTTTTATAATACTTGGTACATATAGGTTTAGTATTGATATCACCTCATTATCTATGGTACCTTTTTAGCAAGATGTGGTTTCATTCCTTATCTCTTTTAATTTGATCTATTTTTGCTTTTGTTGTGTCTGAGATGAAATTGCTACCTGTGCTTATTTTACTTTAGCTGAAGCATAATTTATTCTGCTCTACCCTTTTACCTTTACTCTGTGTGTATCTCTCTGCTTCAAATGTGTTTTTTGTAAACATCTTATTGTAAGATTCTGTTTTTTAATCCACTCTGCTATCCACTTCCATTTTATGGGAGAGTTCATCCCCTTTACATTCATAGTTCTGATTACTAACTCTGCATTTCTCTCCATCCTCTTTTTCCTCCCTGTTTATACTTTTCTTTCTCCTTTCACCTTTTTTCTCCTCACCACAGTTTTGCTTCTGACCACAACCTACTAAAATCTACCCTCCTTTCTATCACCCCCACCATTTTTCTTTCCTCTTTCCCCTACTACTTTTCTATAGGGTGAGACAATTTCTGTACTGTGTATGTTATTCCCTCTTTAAGCCAAATCCAATGAGATTAAGGTACATACAATATTCACCCTCCTCCCCTCTTTCCCTCTACTGTAATGGGTTTTTTGTACCTCTTCATGTGATGTAATTTACCCTATTTTGCCTCTTCCTTTACTCTTCTCCCAAGGTAATCCTTTCTTTTCACCCCTTAATTATTTTTTATCATATCAAAGTCATCTTATACTCATGCCGTCTTTGTGTGTAGTCCTTCTAACTGCCCTAATAGAGTTACAGTTGCCAAGAGTTACAAGCATTAGCTTCACCTGTAGAGATGTAAACAGTTCAAATCCTGTTGAATATGTTTTTCTTCTTTCCTGTTTACCTTTTTATACTAGTTTTAAATCTTTTATTCAAAGATGACTTTTTCTGTTCAGCTCTGGTCCTTTCTTCAAGAAAATGTGAAAGTCCCCTATTTCATTGAATTTCAATTTTTTTTCCCTGAAAGATTATGTTCAGTTTTGCTGGATGGTTGATTCCTGGTTGTAATCCAAGCTCCTTTCCCTTCCAGAATATCATATTCCAAGGCCTCTGATCCTTTAATGTAGAAGCTGATAAGTCCTGTGTAATCCAGACTGTGGCTCTTTTATATTTGAATTGTTTCTTTCTGGCTGCTTGCAGTATTTTCTAAGTCTGAAATTTGGCTACAACATTCCTTGAAGTTTTCATTTTGGGGTCTCTTTCAGTAGGTAATCAGTGGATTCTTTAAATGACTATTCACCCTCTGGTTCTAGGATATTAGGGTAGTTTTCCTTGATAATTTCTTCAAAGATGCTGGCCAGGCTCTTTTTTTTTATCATGATCATCAATAATTAATAAATTATCTCTCCTGCACCTATTTTCCAGGTCACTTGGTTTTCCAATGAGATATTTTACATTGTCTTTTATTTGTTTCATTCTTTTGATTTTGTTTGACTGATTCTTGATATCTCAGAGTCATTAGTTTCCACTTGCCCAATTCTAATTTTTAAGGTATTATTTTCTTCAGTTAGCTTTTGTACCCCCTTTTCCATTTGGCAAGTTACACTTCTTAAGGAGTTGTTTTCTTCAGTGGATTTTTTTTCCCATTCGGCCAATTCTATTTTTTAAGGAGTTGTTTTCTTCATTCAATTTTTGTCATACCTCTTCCAAGCTATTGACTTTCTCTTACATACATCTATTTCTTTCCCCAATTTTTCTTCTTCCTCTCTTATTTGACTTTTAAAAACCTTTTTGGGCTCTTCCCAAGAAGCCTTCTTGGTCTCAAGACCAATTCATATTCCACTTTGAGGTTTTGTATGTAGTCATTTTGACATTGTTGACCTCTCTGAGTTTTTGTTTTGATGTTCTCTGTCACCATAGTTGCTTTCTATAGTTAAGGCTCTTATTTATTTCTTGTTCATTGCTTTTTTGCCCATTTTGTGACTTTTAAAGTTGAGCCCTGCTCTTGGGGCACAGGAGGCACTGTCCCAAGCTTCTTGTTCTGGGGGCCAAGGCTTGGTCACTGGCTTTATGCACTGGGGTTTCAGGTGCTGGCAGCTTGCTTATGGCATTTGGGTGGCCTGTCCTAGTTGTGTCTGTTGTTGCCTGTGTCCTGGGGCTGACAATTTGCTCTCTATGCTGGGGCTGGAGGCCTCATAGATGGCCTGCTAGGCCACTTCCTGTTGAGCCAGAACCAAGGGGCCTCGGTTGCTGATCTGTGCTGTGGCTAAAAGCCTCCAACTGGCTTGCCCAGACACTGTTTGAGCTGAGCTGTACTCCCTTCTTATGCAAGTGAGATAGACCTTTCCAGAAGTCCTTCCAAGTTATCTTAAGCTGAAAAATTGTTTCACTCTTTTTTTTTTTTTTTGGTAGATTCTCTCACTCCAGAATCCATTTAGGGGATTGATTTAGAGGGAAACTGGGAAGAGCTCAGGCAACTTCCTGGTTTTTCTCCATCTTCTTGGCTCTGCCTCTCCCTTTTAATTTATATCCCAGTCATTTCTGGGGGGAAATGGATTCTGGAGTGAGCTCACTCCTACCATTGAACCCACTCTGGTAATAAGGAGAAATAACTAAGTAAGTAAGTAATAAAGAGTGATAACTAATATAATGGCCAGATTGTTAGACACTGTCCTAGTAACCCCTCAGTGCTCTAACATTAAGAAGGAAGTAAATTTCTTGATATTTTGTTGAGGACCATCATCTGTTTTAAAAATTATTCAGGGGGAAGAGCCAAGATGGCAGATTAAAAGCAGTGATTTGTTTGAGCTTTCCATCAAATCCCTCAAAATACCTGTAAAAATTACTCTAAACAAATTCTAAAGCAGCAGAACCCATAAAAAGACAGAATGAAACAAATTTCCAGCCCAAGAAAACATAGATAGTTGATAGAAAAGGTCTGTTATGCTGGGCTGGAAGAGGAGCACAGTTCATCATGGGCTGGGCAGGCAAAGATGGGGTCCCATCAACCCCAGGCCTCATGGGACTTAATCATTGGCAGCTGTGGCACTTTCCAGACTTCTTAACCCACAAACTCCAATGGCAACTTAAAAGGTCAGTGGAAAGATCTGTCAGACCTCGGTGAGAGAGGAGCATGTTCCAGTCTTGGCCTTAGCACAACCCCAGAATGGCAGCAGCAGCAGTGGCTGCTTCCAGAGCTCTCAGCCCACAGATGATGGGGGTATGGAGTGGCTGATGAGAGAGGGATTGCAGAGATCTCTTTGGTGGTACTAAGCATGGATCCTCTTGCTTTGCCCATGCTTGGATCTGGGTCACAGTCCTGGGTGTCTGTCCTGAAGCAAGGAAGAGTGCTGGGTGGTGGAGCTTGTGGCAGCCATGGAAAGAGAATCCTCCTTACAGCTCCAATGAAGAAAAGAAGGCTTATGGTCACTCACAGATCAGAGCACAGACCAGGAAAGGAATAAACACTTCTCTTTTGATCATACCACCATGGAAGAAATGAAAATTTACAGGTTCCTAGAAATATCTCTGAAAACAGCATGGAACGGTACACCCTCCACACTGTAAGCAGAGCCCTACCTTAACAAAGAGTTACAAAGTCAAGTAATTGGCTAGAAAAAAATGAGCAGATAATGGAAAAAACTCAGATTATAGAATCTTACTCTGGTGAAAAAGAAGATCAAACATACAACCAGAAGACAACAAAGTCAAAGCTGCTACATCCAAAACCTCCAAGAAAAATATGAATTTGTCACAGGCCATGGAAGAGCTCAAAAAGGATTTTGAAAAGCAAGTAAGAGAAGTACATGAAAAGCTGTGAAGAGAAATTAGAGTGATGAAAGAAAATCATGAAAAACAAGTCAACAGTTTGCTAAAGGAGACTCAAAAAAATACTGAAGAAAATAACACCTTAAAAATAGCCTAACCCTAATGGCAAAAGAGATCCGAAAAGCTAATGAGTAGAAGAATGTCTTAAAAAGCAGAATTGGCCAAATGGAAAAAGAATCTAAAAGATCACTAAAGAAAATAATTCCTTAAAAATAAGAATGGAGGGGCAGCTAGGTGGTGCAGTGGATAGAACACGGGCCCTGGATTCAAGAGAACCAGAGTTCAAATCCAGCCTCAGACACATAACACTTACTAGCTGTGTGACCCTGGGCAAGTCACTTAACCCCATTGCCTAGCCAAAAAAAAAATTAATTTAAAAAAATAAAATAAAAATAAGAATGGAGCAAATGGAAGTCAATGTCTCTATGAGAATTCAAGAAATTATAAAACAAAACCAAAAGAATGAAAAAAATAGAAGACAATATGAATATCTCATTGGAAAAATATGTGACCTGAAAACAGACCCAGGAGAGATAATTTAAAAGTAATTGGACTATCTGAAAGCCATGATCCAAAAAAAGAGCCTAGACATCATCTTTCAAGATATTATCAAGTGAAACTGTCATAATATTCTAGAACCAGAGGGTAAAATGGAAACTGAAAGAATCCACTGACCACCTCTCAAAAGAGATCCCCAAAGGAAAACTCCTAGGAATATTTTAACCAAATTCCAAAGGACTCAAGTCAAGGAGAAAATACTGCAAGTAGCCAGGAAGAAACAATTCAAGTATTGTGCAAACACAATCAGGATAACCCAAGATTTAGCAGCTTCTACATTAAGGGACCAGAGGGCTTGGAATATGATATTCCAGAGGTCAAAATAAAACCAAAAATCACCTACCAAGCAAAAGTGAATATAATCCTTCAGGGCAAAAATTGATAAGTAATGAAATAGAGGACTTTCAAACATTCTTGATGAAAAGACCAGAGCTAAATAGAAAATTTGACTTTCAAATATAAGATTCAAGGCAAACATGAAAAGGCAAACAGGAAAGAAAAATCATAGGGGACTTATTAAAGTTGAACCATTTACATTCCTACATGGAAAGATGATATTTGTAACTCATGAGACCTTTCTCAGTATTAGGGTAGTTGGAGAAAACATATGCGAGTGTGTGTGTGTGTGTGTGTGTGTGTGTGTGTGTGTGTGTGTGTGTGTGTGTGTATAGACAGTGGTCACAAGTGAGTTGAAAGTGAAGAGGTGGTATCTAAAAAATAAAATTAAGGGGTGAGAGAAGATTGTACTGAAAGGAGAAAGGGAGAGGTAGAACGTGATAAATTATCTTACATCAACAAGGTACAAAAACGCTTTTACAATGGAGGGGAAGAGGGGGGAGGTAAGAGGGAATGAGTGAATCTTACTCTCATCAGATTTGGCTTAAGGAGGGAATAACATACATACTCAATTGGTTATGGAAATCTATCTTACCCAACAGGAAAATAGAGGGGAAGGGGAAAATAGAGGGGGAAAGATAGAAGGGAGGACAGATTCGGGGTGGGGTAATCAGAAGCAAAAACTTTTGAGGAGGGACAGGGTCAAAGTAGAGAATAGAATAAATGAGGGGCAGGATAGGATGGAGGGAAATATAATTAGTCTTTCACAACATGACTATTATGGACATGTTTTGTGTTACTAAACATGCACAATATATGTTGAATTACTTGCCTTCTCATTGAGGGTAGGTGGAGAGGGAGGGAGGGAGAGAATCTGGAACTCAAGGTTTTAAAAATGAATGTTAAAAACTGTTTTTACATGCAACTGGGAAATAAGATATACAAGCAATGGGGTATAGGAATCAATCCTGCCTTACAGGAAAATAGAAGGTGAAGGGGGTAAGAGGAATATGTGTGTGATAGAGGGGAGAACAGATCGGGAGAAGGTATATTCTGAATGCATGCCTTTGGAGTGAGGGGAAGGAAGAGATGAGGAGAAAATTTGGGACTCAAAATCTTGTGGAAGTGAATGTTGAAAACTAAAAATAAATTAATTAAAAATAAAAAAATACTCAGAATTTACTTTCCTTTTAGGGTAGTATTCATGCACACTATTGTAGTTATTGTGCATATTTCCTTAGTTCTTACTTCACTTTGCCTCAGTTTATATAAATTTTCCTAAGTCTCTGTTAATTCCTCTAAGTCTTCATTTCTTACCATACAAAGGAACTCTCAGTGGGGAAACTTCTACCAATGAAAATTGGCATCTGTTCTGTAATGAGATAGCATGGTACCTTGTAAAGAGCTCCAGAGGCAGATGACCCCAGTTTAAATCTTGCCTCTTACATTAACTGTTATTGTCCATCCTTTGTTTTTGAAGAGGATTAATTATACGATGAGGGTGATGTCTTGCCTTGAGCATGAATTGGATTTAAGTCACCAGTCTCATTCTCTTCCAGAATCATCAAACTCTAGTGTCAAGAGAAAGGTCAAGATGACTGACTGATGGTGCAGAATGCAGTGGATGATCTTGGCCCTTCTAAGTTGAGGTCTTTCCTAGGAAAACTGAGGCAAAGCCCACTCAGTGACTAAAGGCTAGGCAAGAATTGAGACTAAAGATAGCCTAATTTACCATCACAAAAATATCAGTCTAAGGAAAAATGAGATCTTGGACAAATTTCTCAAAATCTCTTTTTATTTCTTTTGTAAAGAGAGAAAGACTGGACTATATGGTCTCTCTTTTCCACATACTCTGAGATTCAATGACATTGACCTCCTTCCTGTTCCTCTCATGACTCCATCTTCTGACTGTGCATTTTCACTGGCTGTGAAATTCACTGCCTGAAATTCTCTCCCTCATCTCCATCTTCTTACTTCCTTCAGGTCCTAGCTAAAATTTCACCTTCTGTAAGAGTAGGAGCTGTTCTTTGATTGGTCTTTCCTTTGTCTCTCCAATCTTTAGCATACTGTTTGGCCTATAGTAGCTACTTGTCATAGTAAATACTTGCCAACTTGGCTCTGAGATCCATTTCAGTTCTAGAATTGTAATCCCTAAATTGCCACATTAGGGGTAGGGGGAGGAGGAGAGAAGATGTGATATAGTGGAAAGTATGCTGAATTTGGAGTCAGAAGACCTAGGTTCAAATCCTAGCCCTATCAGTTACTCTCTGTATGGCCTTTGGTAAGTAATTTTTACCTCTGAGCCCCAGTCTCTCATTTGTAAAATGAGGATGTTGTACTAAGCAGCCTTTAAGTACCCTTCTAATTCTAGATACATAAACCTATGATCCTAAGAGTAACCAAGGGCTAAGAGAGGTTAAGGACCATGCCAAGGGTCATATAAGCCAATATATGCCAGGCTTAAAATGATTCTAAGGTCACATCTCTATCCATTACACCAATCTGACTCTCATTATATGTAAGATTTCCTTTTAGCTCTTCCCCAAATGATGGATATCCACCCACTTTGCTTCTAGTTCTGCACTACTACAGAGCACTACTATTAGTATTTTGGTCTATGATAGCCATTTTTGATGTCTTTTATGTCCTTGGGGAATATATGCCCTGTAGTAGATGTCACTGGGTCAAAAGGTATTGATGATTTATTCACCTTTTTTGCACAATTCCAAGTTGTTTTCCAGTATGACTGAATCAATTAATAGCTGTGGCATCAGGGCTTTAGTGTGTCTGTCTTCCCACAACCCCTCCAATGTTGACTACATTTTTTTTTATCTTTGTCAATTTTCAGATTACAAGATTAAGCATCAGGGTTATTTTAATTTCACTTTTTTTTAATATTAGTGATTTGCAATATGCTTTCCAATGTTCATTTTTAGTTTTCCTTTTTTTAAAAAAAACTTCATATAAATTTGACTACTTACTTTTGGGAAATAGCTCTTGATGTTTTATATTTGAATCAATTTCTTATTTGCCTTGTATATCACATACTTATTAGTGATATTTAAGGCATTTTTTTTACTTTACAGTTTCTCTTCATATTCCATCTTATCAACTTTTTAAAAAATTATGTAACTGATATTGGTTTAGTTTTATGATTTTCTTGACCTACTGTTTGGTTAACTTAGCCATATATGCAAAAATATATTTTAATCATGTCAATTACTTATTGATTTCAGAATATCTGTGGTCCACTTTAAGTCATGCACTTAGAGGTCCACACTGCATATCGCTATCTCTAGATTTATAATTTATCAGTACATATTATCTATACTATATGTATGTATATATATATATATATATGAAAAAGGGAAGGCTAGGAATGGATTGAGCATGTTTTTTATTGTTGGAGGAAACATTGAAATGCTATCACAGATCCATTTGAGTATTTAAAGGCAGTAATTCTCTAGTATGGGTTCATATGCCTTTGGTACTCCACCTTTCCCCTACCTTAGATCATAATGTTACATATTGTCAATTATATAAAATTATGTTTTGCCTATTGCCATTTCTAATGCATGTAGTTATAATGAAATGGTTTGATGGAATGTCATCTTGTAATATACAAGGAAGCAATAGCACAAGGAATTATATAATTTTAGAGATAAAAGAGGCCTCAAGGACCTATGACCATCACTAATCCTCATTTCTAACACTTGGTTTAGGAGCTACTGCTTTGAACTAGCTGTAGAAGTAGGGTGAGGTGGCCACAGCAATTGGCTTAGAGATTGACCAAATAAAGCTTGACTCAGCTCCACGATTTCAATCAGTTGATTGAGGCCCTTTGATTTTCATGGACAACTTGCAAGTACTCTAAGCCTCCTCATTTTGTTATTATATGATGTCAAAAATCCAGATGTTTTCAAATATTTAATGGGTTGTTATTGTATATTAAAAGGTAGTCATCTGATTGATGAGTGATGACATTTATGTTCAGCATTGATAACGTCATTTGCTGAATACCATGATTATAAAGCTCCTCCACTGACCTAACACTCATAGTTTTCAGTTCTGTCAAGAAAGTATGAGCAAAATGTTAAGTGAGAACGAGAAAGTTGGAAAGTAGTGGATAGAATGTGGGACAAGAAGGCATGGAACTTGTAGCTTTTTATGGTCTTTGGAGCAGAAATGAACCATGACCTTTAAGAAGATCCTTCCCATATCTACTGTCAATGTGAGGAAACCATGCACTCTGATTTGCAGAAGCTAGGGACCCCAGGACACTTTCATTTCTTGAGCATCATAAACTCTAAGTCTAATCCTGTTGTACAGTTAGGCTATGCCTTTTTATGAAGAGTGGTTCAGTTAATGATCGCCAAAGTTGAAAAAGAACATGTATATTGAATTTAGCAGATGATATTAATAATATCTTTCATTTCACAAATATTTTGTCAAGGTACTTTAAAATATTTTATTATCTTCTGTTTTCAAAACAGCCATGAAAGTAGGTGAGGGTCTTATCTCACATTTTTTATACAAAAAATAAGGTACAGAATGGTTATTACTTGCTCAAAGGCACTGAAAAAGTTGGAGTGTGAACTGGGACTAGAAACAAGTTCCCATGGCTCTCATCCCTAGGCTCTGAATACTCAATTAGACTGTTGCAACACAAGGAAGGAAAGAACCAGCAGGGAATTTCTGAGAAGATACAGTATTGGAGGATACTGTACCACTGAGGGACTTACAGTGTAAGAGAATGTCCAAGCCTTAGATATCTAAAGAGGGAGGAATAAGGTTAAAAAAAAAAAGATGAAACTAAAACAAACATGACCTTCTAGGAGGTCAACTTTGATGAACATCCCTTTTTAAGAAAATGGAGTCTAGTATAGGTAGTCAGGTGAACGAAATCAGACAAGAAGATAACAAGATCCTGAAAAGGGAACACTAATTGCCCTCTCAGGATGTCAAACTTAGGTCTTGGAAACACCACTAACCTAAGTGCTTTTGGAATTCTCTATTCCCCAAAGTCTGATTGGTGCAAATGCTCCTGCCCATTACAAAGAAGTTAATTATCCACCTTAGCCAAGTCTTCTCTCCTTTTCGAGTCAGAAGAATCTTTCTGTGCCTGAAGGTGGGCATTTCTTCTGGTAGTTTATGATGTGTGTGTGTGTGTGTGTGTGTAAGAGAATGTATTGTTTTTATCAAAATTAGAGAACTGTATGTTTAAACTATTGAACTGAACTTCGTATGGTCTTCATCCTCGTTCATGTCTGTTTTCCTCAGTTTTTCAGGTATTGAGAATGAATTTCTCCAGCAATTTTATTCTGTTTTTTTTTTTTAGTTATAAAGTGTTACCCTTTCTGTTGCCTTCATTCTGGAAAGTTAGGAAGTCTGATAAAGATGGCTAAATAGACTTAAGGACAGAAAGACTGTCAAAATGGATGAGTTGAGGTTTAAACATGATACAAAGAAGTTTAGCAAGCATCCTAGCATCCAGAGCCCAGTTATAGGTAATTTTATTAATACTTAATAGGCAATATGCCTAGAAAATTGTCTTAGTCCTCTTTTTATTTTTTAAGGCATATTTTCCTTTCCTTTTCTATTTTTTCCTCTTCTCTCCTCTCTCTCCTTATAAATTTAAAGTCCACTGCTTCTCTTAATTTTATAATTCCTTCTGGATTCTAAAAATGTATCTACCTTTTGATCTAGCAGTATCACTATTAGGTCTGTATCCCACACAGATTATAAAAAAGGGAAAAGGACCCACATGTACAAAAATATTTATAGCACCTCTTTTTGTGGTGGCAAAGAATTGGAAATTGAGGGGATGCCCATCAACTGGTGAATGGTTGAACAAGCTGTGGTATATGAATATGGTGGAATACTATTGTGCTATAAGAAATGATGAGCAGGCAGATTTCAGAAAAAAAACCTGGAAAGACTTACATGAATTGATACTGAGTGAAGTAAGCAGAACCAGGAAAACAATGTACACAGTAACAGCAGCATTGTACAATGACTGCCTTTGTTAGACTTAGCTCTTCTTAGCAATGCAATGATCTAAGTCAATTCCAAAAGACTCATGATGGAAAATACTATCCACATTCAGAAAAAGAACTATGGAGTCTGAATGCAGACTGAAGCATACTGTATTTGTTTTTGTGTCTGTTTTGTTTTGTTTTGTTTTTTCTTCCTCTTGGTTTTTCCCTTTTGTCCTGATTCTTCTTTCACATCACGACTAATGTAGGAGAAAACAGATCATCTTATCTGGAGAGGAAATGTGATATAATGAAGAATGCTGGACTTGAAGTGAGGAAGACCTGGTTTTGAATTCTGCCCTTGAAACTAGATAATTTTGGGACCACAGGCATGAATATCTATTATCTATCCCATCCCTTTAACTTGACACATGAGAATATTGAAGCTCAGAAAGGGGAAAGGCTTGCCTTAGAATGATGTAGATAGGAATTGCCACTCAGGATTCATCCCAGGTCTTTGGACCAAGCATCCAGGCTTCAGCTGTTGCCCTGGAAGGGGATCAAGGATAAATAACATGAATGTTTCGTCTGCCTCCTTATGTTCTCACTTTCTTTGATTTTAGTTATTCAGTCAGCAATGAAAGTAGGTCAAATAAGTTGGCCTGGAGATGTAGTGGAAAAACCACAGGAATTGGAATCAGAACACCTGGGTTTGAATAATTTATTTGTCCCTTTCTATATATGCAAATACAGATGAGTTGTGTTATCAATCTGGGCTTCAGTTTATTCATCTGGAAAATTAGGATATTAGACTGGGTTCCTTCTAACTCTAGAAATCATAATAAGGAATCATTTGTGCAAGTAGGTTTATAAACTACCCCAACCACCAACCTTCTTTGTTTCATGCTGTTATGGAAATGAAGTATTATAGATTGAGGCACACACAGAGAACAAAGAAAGAAAAAATCATATTTTATTTATACCATTTTAACCATAGCTTCTGAACATTAGGATGTAACTCTCAGCTTTACTTCTTCATGACCACACTTCAGACTGTCCTTTTAACAGCAATTATACCATATATTATCCTTATCTCTTTATTTGGGATTTTTTTAGTATGATGTTTAATGGTAGATGACACAGTGAGTAGAATTTTGGTTAGAGAACAAAAATAAAGCTATAAATACAGTTAGGACCTAATTAGTACAAATAATAAATCCAGTGAAGTGGTCATACTAGTTCAATTGGCACTGCATATTTCTGATAGGCTGGAACCAATGACCATATTCTACCTAATTATAATTTTGAACAGCATAATTTCGAATACATGTGACCATTTCATGGCATTCGTGATTTGCAGTAATTGGGATTGGGTATATTTGAGAAGGCCTGGGTCCAAATATCTCCTATGAGGCTTATTAGCTGTGTGACCCTGGGCAAGCTGTTTAACCTCTATGAACATCAGATGAGAAAGAGGGAGTTTCTTCAATGGAAGTTTCCAATGAAGAAAACCTTTATTTGTTATCTTGCACATCACAGGAGTTTTCACTGTAAGTTCTTATTCTTGCTCTCTCAGTCATTCTTTCAATGTTAACATTTCTTTCCACATGAGGGTTTCCAATTCTTCTCCACCAACTACTGTAGAATTTTCCCCTGAAAATTCTTATTAGGCAAGTTTTAAATCCTTCCCTCTCTTTTAAAAGAAAAAAAACCATGTTAGCTACATACAATTTCATTTACCTTTCCTATAGTCATGGAATTACAGACATACACAATTCCATTCAATTTAATTGTAATTTAATTCAACAAGCTTTTATTAAGCAGCATGGATAAGCATGTCAAATCTCATCTTAGATATGTACTAGCTACGTGACTCTGGACAAATCACTTTACCTTTCTTGGTCTCAGGTCCTTTTCTATAAAATAAAAGAGTTAGAGATAGCTAGGTTGTATAGTGAGGGCCTTGACAAAAGGCAATCTTCATGTAATTCAGTTAGATGCTGCTCTGTAGCTTGCTTAAGGAAGCAGAGAGGAGTGGCCCCAGTCTGACAAATGCTTAATGTCTTAAGACCCTGAGAAAGCCTCTTTACCTTGTAAGTCATTTGTAATAGGAGCCGGGCAGCGAGGTTACACAGTGGATAGAGCACCAGCCCTAGAGTCAAGAGGAGATGGGTTCAAATCTGGCCTCAGACACTTACTAGCTATGGGATCCTGAGAAAGTTATTTCGCCCTGTTTGTCTCAGTTCCTTGTCTGAAAAATGAACTGCAGAAGAAAATGGCAAACACTCCAACACCTTTGCCAAGAAAACTTCACAAATGTGTTCACAGAGAGTCAGACATGACTTAAATGACTCAATGACAATAAGAGGAGCTACTTCTTTCAGATTAGGGTAGTTCAGTCCACTTCAGACAAAAGGATGGGGAAAATAATGATAAAGTGGTATATGAGCAGTAACTTCTTGGATTATGGTATTATCTTAATCTGCTTGAACTCTTTGTTGGATTCATTGTCTGAGATATATTAAAGATATTTTCTGTCTTTCAAATCTGCAAGAGAGTTGATGTTATGAGGCAGCTAAGTGGGTTTGTGGAAAGACTACTATACTCTATTCTGCCTTAGAAAATTATTAGCTATGTGACCCTTGACAAATTATGTAACTTCCCTTAGCCTCAGTGTTTCCATATCCATAAAATGGAGATAATAGTAGTACCTATCTCAAAGAATCATTGTGAGGATTAAACAATTTCTATGTAAAACACTTTGCAAACCTTAAAGTGCTATATAAATGTTAAATTTTGTAATTATCATCAGAAAAATGAAAAAGAATCTTAAAAAGTAGATTGGACAAACATTTATTAAGCATTCACTAATACCCAAGGTACCAGGTTAAGCACTTGGGATACAAAGACAGCTGTGACATAGATCTACCTCTCATGTGTTAGGAGTCCAATGGGGAAAAATACATATACATATATAATTATAATACTAGAGAAAATGAGATGTTCCAACAAAGTGCTATAAGAAATTTCAGGGGAAGATCACTTTTAGATGAGGGATTCAGAGGAGGCTTTAGGGAAAAGATGCAACTGGACCTTGAAGGAAGAGAAGGGTTTCAAAAAATTGAGATGGAAGAGGTGTATATCCTAGACATGTGGGACAGAATGAATAAAAACAAAGGAGAGGGTAGCATGTATGAGATTAGTAAAAGATAGGGCTAGGAAGGTAGATTTAATTCAGATCAGAGCTCTTAATGCCAGTATCATTTATTTATTTGAAAATCAATAAGGAATTGCATTGTTAAAAAAGCAAACTAATGAGTAAAACTATTCAGACAGAGTTATGAAGAATGGTTTGGATGAGAAAGAGACTAGAGGCAGCCAGGTCAGTTGGAAGGCTATCAAAATGCCTAAAAATGAAGAGTTGAGGGTGGTTGCCATAACAATGAAAAAAAGACCTATAACACAGGTAGAATGGACAAAATGACATCTTAGACATAGAGGATAAAGAAGACTCAACAATAATTCTGAAGTGATAAGTCTAGATGACTGATAGGATGATGATGTCATTAACAGAAAGAGAGGTTAGGGATGGGGTCATGTTTTGAGTAAAAGAAAAACATAGGTACAGCTTTGATTATATTGAACAAGAGGTTTCAGTGAGGCATCTTGGCAGAAAGTTCCAAGAGATATTTGCAAATATAAAATAGTAGTACCAGGGAGAGGGTAAGCTTGAAGATAAAGGCTTGAAAGTAATTAAGCCAGAATTGGCAATTATGAAAATGGATGAGATCACAAAGTAGAGAATATATGGAGAGAAGGGACTAGAACTGTGGACGTAACTTTGGGGAGCATCTACATTTAAAGTTATGGAGAAAGAGTAGGAGCCAAACAATGAAGAAGACAAATGAGTAGTCTGAAAAGTAGGAGAAAAATAGGAAAGGATACTGATATGAAAATTAGAGGAGGATAAAATAGCAAGGACATGGTGGTTTACTGTGGCAAATATTACTGAAGCGTTAAGGACTGTAAAGATTTGAATAAATATCATTGAATTAATAGAATCACAGAATCAGTTTCAGAGTTGGAATAAACCCTTAGGAACCATATCCCATTTTGTATAGGAAGAGTAATTAGAGTTCATTGATTCCAACCTCCTCATTTTACATGTGGGAAAAATCAAAATCCAGAGAAGTTAAGTACTTTGCTCAAGGTCAAGTCATACAGCTGGGATTCAAAGCCAGGTTGTTGAACTGAATTGCATTATCTTTGCATCCATTGTTCTTTTGACTATACTACATATGCAGTTAGTTACCCTGGTGGGAGGGTAGCTACAGTTACCCTGCACTACTCAGCCATCATGTATGGAGGGATATGTGCCAGGCTGATGGCTGCCTCTTGGGTTGGTGGTTCCCTTATCTCCATCATGCATACAGTTTTTACCTTCCAATTACCTATGTACACAAACAATGTCATTGACCTTACAGCACGTGAAATTTTAACCTTGGTTAGGTTTGCCTGTGTGAATTCTTCCTCCAATGAAGTTACAGTTACAGTGGAGTGTATTGGCTGGGAGCCAAATTGCCCAGGGTACAAGGTGAGAAAACATAAGTAATGATTGTAGACTGCCATTTCTAGAAGGGAGGAGAAACAGGATGGTTTGAAGATATGGCAGACTATTTCTACAATAGTGGAACCTAAGTATGTTTGTAGGCTGAAGGAATAGAGTCAGTAAAGAGTGATCTATTGAAAATACTTGAGAGAGAGGATGACTGATGGAGTAAGATCATAGAAAAGATGGAAGTGATGGGCTGAAGCATACAGGGGAGATAAGCCCTGTTTGGGAGGTGAATCCATGGCAATGTAATAAGGTAGAACTAGCATTCTCTACTACCAAATGTGTGGTCATAAATTCTTAGAGCTGGAATGGCATTTAAAGATCATCTAATCACATCCCTACTCAATGTTCAATCATCTTGGCAATATCCCCTTAAAGTGGTAATCTGTCTCTGCTTGAATTCTCAAAGCAGCTGACTTATTACCTCATGGGAACCTCATTTCATTTAGTCTCAGTAGCACCCTTTTCAAAGCATCAGCAAGTTATGCAGTAATGCAAATGAGAAAATATATTTCTTTTAAAAGCTTTTCCCATGCTTCATTTTTCCATAACTGAATAGTTCTTGTTATTTTTTTCCCTCTCCCTGCAGATTACCCTTTCAATGTAATGGAAACAAATAACCAGACGTGGGTGAATGAATTTATTCTCCTGGGGCTATCTAGTGACTGGGGTACGCAGGTCTTGCTCTTTGTCCTGTTTCTGTCCATGTACCTCTTGACTCTGTTGGGAAACTTTCTCATAATCCTCCTAATTAGGCTGGACACTCACCTCCACACCCCCATGTACTTCTTCCTTACCAACCTCTCCCTTGTTGATGTTTCTTATGCTACCAGCATTGTACCTCAGCTGTTAACCCACTTCTTGCAAGAACAGAAATTAATTCCATATGTGAGTTGTGCAGTACAATTATATTTCTCTCTAGCCATGGGTGGGACTGAGTTTGTGTTGCTGGCAGTAATGTCTTATGACCGCTATGTGGCAGTGTGTCACCCCCTGCACTACTCAGCCATCATGCATGGAGGGTTATGTGCCAGGCTGATGGCTGCCTCTTGGATTGGTGGTTCCCTTAACTCTGTCATGCATACAGTTTTTACCTTCCAGTTGCCTATGTGCACAAAAAATGTCATTCACCATATAGCATGTGAAATTTTAGCCTTGGTTAGGCTTGCCTGTGTGGATACTTCCTCCAATGAAGTTGCAATTACTGTCTCCAGCATTATCCTGCTCATGACCCCATTCTGCCTTGTTCTGCTATCCTATATCCAGATCATCACCACTATTCTGAAGATCCAGTCAACAGAGGGAAGGAAGAAAGCATTTCGTACCTGTGCCTCTCACCTGACAGTGGTAGCTTTGTGCTATGGAATGGCGATCTTCATTTACATTCAGCCTCATTCAAGCCCCAATATTCTTCAGGAGAAGATGATCACACTGTTCTATGCCCTTTTAACACCAATGTTGAATCCTACGATTTATAGTCTTAGGAATAAGGAGGTAAAGGGGGCCTGGCAGAAATTTCTAGGACAATTTTCTGAATTAAAGTCAAAGCTGGCATCCTCATGAGTCACTCAGAGACAGCTGGGTCTCTGTCCTCCTACCCAGACTTAACTGTAAAAAAGTACTCCCCACATCACTGTCTTCTTTTTTTTTTGAGATATGGGAAAACACTGACTGGGTGTTTTTTAGATAGGAAGTGTCTGTATCCCAAAGCAATCATAAAAAAGGGGAAAGAACTCACATGTATAAAAATATTTATAGCAGCTTAATTTTGTGGTGGCAAAGAAATAGAAATTGAGGGGATGCCCTTCATTTGGGGAATGGCTGAATAAGTTGTGGTATATGAATGTAATGGAATACTATTGTTCTATAAGAAATGATGGGTTACAGCTAGGTGGCACAGTGGATAGAGCACCAGCCCTGGAGTCGAGAGAGACTAAGTTCAAATCTGGCCTCAGACACACAATACTCACTAGCTGTATAACTCTGGGCAAGTCACTTAACTCCAATTGCCTCATACAAACAAACAAACAGACAAAAATACAGAATGATGAGCAGGTGGATTTCAGAAAAAAAAAACCTAGGAAAACTTACATGAACTGATGCTGCGTGAAGTGAGCAGAACCAGCAAAACATTGTACACAGTAATGGCAACATTGTGTGATGATCAACTTTGATAGACCTGGCTCTTCGCAGCAATACAGTGATCTAAGACAATTCCAAAAGACCCATGATGGAAAATGCCATCCACATCAGAGAAAGAACAATAGAGTCTAAAAGCAGATGGAAGCCTACTATTTTCATGTTTTTTGTTTTTGTTTGTTTTTTTTCTTTCTCTTGGTTTTTCCCTTTTGTTCTCATACTTCTTTCATAACATGAATAGTGTGGAAATATGTATAACATGATTGTATATGCATAACCTGTATCAGATTGCTTGCCACCTTGGGGAGGTGGGGAAGGAAGGGAGGAAGAGAGAAAAATTTAGAACTGAAAATATTACAAAAATGAATGTTGAAAACTATCTTTACATGTATTTGGAAAAAAATAAAATACTATTAAGTGCAAAAAAACTTACCATGTGCCAGTCATTTTGCTAAGTACTGAGGAATCAAAGAAAAAAAATTGATGGTATGCCTTCAAGGAGCTTACATTCCAATGCAGCAGATAACATGTACATAAATAGATATATTCTGCTCTAGATACATTCAAAGTACATACATGGTAACTTTAGAGGGGATCACTGGCATCTGCAGGTCCTAGGAAAGGCCCAGTGAAGAAAGTGAAATTTGAGCTAAGTGTTGAAGGAAGCCAGGTTTTCTAAACACAGGTCAGGAAGAATAATATTCTAGGCATGTAGGACAAGTCTAACCACTGTGGCTTTTTCTGCTTAGCTTCTGCTGTAGATGCAGCATTCACAGCTCAGAAAAACTCATAGCCCCAGGCTATTTTAGTTCTTTTGAGATTCATGCCCCTAGGCATGTGCCAGCCAGCTAACTAGAAAAACCCTAAGCATATCTTTTGAGCTATTCTTTCCCCTGCTAGTCTCTCTCTCTCTCTCTCTCTCTCTCCTCTCTCTCTCTCTCTCTCTCTCTCTCTCTCTCTCCCTACATGTATGATTTTGTCACTCAAACTCTTATTTGAATTATTACCTGAAATTCTTTTTAGCTTCTGTTATATCCATGATGTATGCCTCTGATTTCATTGCAATGGGAATGATTGCAATTTATTTTGCTTGATTGCTGACCTTTCTCTTTCTGCTGTCTTCATATTGAATCTTTTCACCAAATATATCAACTTTGCATTACCTAAGGATTGTGCTTGCTGTTCAGTAATCATCAAGTATTCCCATATATTGTTGCTGTATACCAGTCGGTGGTCACTTGTTCATCTTCTCAACATTGACTGGTTCTTTGACTATTAACTTCTAGAATAGGTTTTATATATTTTTGTAACGCAAAGTTAGTGGCTTTTTTCCCCTTATATTGAAAGATGTTGATGAAAGAAGCATTCTTTTGCTGAGCAGTCTCTGAACCAACAGATTACTCATTTAATTTCCTCAAGTATTCAAACAGTTTACATTTGTAGGAAGCATGCAAAGTTAAAAGTGAGGGCCCTGAGTAATTATGCTGTTTTTACACCTCAGTTTTCTCCCGCTGTTGTATTATTAACCAGGAAATAAATTGTCTATTAGTGTGTAGGTAGGGAATGCCATCCTGACAAGGGGCACAGATTTCCATAGTAGGTCTCACACATTAGGGTTCTTACTTTCAGATGTGTTAGCTGTGGGCACTGCATTATATGATTGTGAGGACAATGTTGGCCCTATATCTTAAGCTTCTACGATTTGAATTTTATTTGAATTACAAACTACTGGGGATGATGTTGCTTCTGAATCAAGAACACCTCAGAATGGTTGGTTATCAGGCCCCTTACATTACCTGCAATCCCCTGTTGCCTTATCGTTAAGTATTTGCATTCCCATCTTCTCTTAGTCAATGACAGAAGACTTAATAATAAGTCTGGGTATCCTGGAATACATTACTTTTTCAGACAATTTACATGATGGAGTTGCTGGGTTTTGCTTCTATATTCCTGTATGATCTAGCTTACACTTTTAATTCTTCCAGAGTATCTGTAACATGGCATACGGCCTGTGCTTTATACATATAATTATAGCCTTTGGGTACTCCCCAAACTATCTCTAACAAAGATACAATCCTATCATTCTATGTCAACTTTCCAGTAGTTGAACAGCCATGGTAATATTTAGTCTAGTACTCTACTATATATACTTCTCCAATTCAAGAATACTGATAAACAACAATACCCAACTGGCATCTTGACACATATTAGTATAATAGTTCTAATAGAATATTAGGCGTTAGAATAGAATACAATTAAGTTCTAATTTACATCAGAAATCCCCACTGTCCAATAACAGAAAAGAAATAAACACCTACGAAAACATGAAGCAATCAGAAAAATCCTCTCAATGTTTGGGCTTCTTAAAATAGAAATCCTGGATGAGTATCCACAATGTATCAGCAAGGACCTTCCTCATATATGCATCCCAAAAAATTCCCATGTGTGAAATAATGTAGAGGCAAATAGCCCTTCAAAATTGTAGCTCATGAGCTCCCACAGATGTGTTTTCTTTCACTAGATCAATCAGAGGACCCATTAATTCAAAGCAAAAGACACTTAATTTACCAGCATAGCAAAATAAATGACAAATTTTCTTCCACATACTATTATTCTTAATAAGCAAGCAAGAGGGTTGACATATACTATAATTCATACAAATATTTCTTCTCTTGGAGAGGTTTGTCTCCCACAGTAGCAGTTTCATTGCTGATTTCAGTGTATACAAAATCATAAATGTATCAAATATCAAACTTATTTCAACACTTAGTCATAGCTTCAGGTAGAAATTCATACATTTCATGCATTCATTCATTGCTTTTATTGTGAGCTAGATTTCAGCAGTCTCCAAGTATAGGCAAAGAAAAAACAGCCACTCACAAAAGATGTTTATAGACAAATGCACAAAATACAGACAGCAAGCAAAATGAATTAGGGTTAGGGATTCTAATGTGAGGAGGCAAATTTGAATTTACTGGTATCACTAAGACTTGATGCTATAGGACTCATGCCTGGAAGCTGTCATTGTATACTATGAAAATATGCTTTACTGGGAGACTGGCCATTGAGCCTCAGTCTTCAGAAGCATGTATAGTATGCTCTACCTGTTGTAATCCTGCATTGGAATGTTTAGTGAACTTGCTACTGAAAGATCATGATGCCATAGGATGGAGGAAACCAACTTTCTCCTTCAGGGGCTGTGTAGGTTTTTTGTAACTGCTACCTATCCACGTTTGTGTGATAAAAAGAAGACTTTTGATTGGCTATTGAGCTAGGACTAGAAGTGCATTCACTAACCAAACTGTTCTTGCTCTGTCTCTGGTGAGGAGGACAAAATTTTGTGAGCTTCAGAGTGGGGAAAGAGGCCTCTGTCCATTATTTCCTTACCTGAGATACTAACATGTGGCATGTGATAACATGGTCTTCCCATTATGTCTATTTATTCCTGCTCTTAGTTGAATGTATATTGGATACAAGATGGAATGGACTAGGTTCCAACCCTGTGAGCTTTGAAAGGTCTGAGGATCAAGCAACCAGAAATTCAGGAATATGGAATTTAATTAGTTAAATAATATTGGGGTTTCAATCACTGGGCCTATTAATGACCTAGGGAAGATACCGTTACTTTTAACTAGGGATTAATATTGGGGAGTACACATCAGAATGGAGCCTTGAGCCATTAGCACCCCATAGCAACTTTAGAACCTGAGGGGGATTTGTACCTAATGGCACTCTGACCAGTTGGTGCATATGAGTGTTAGGAGAGCAAATTTATAAAGATATTTTATACAGACATTTGTATGTATACAGATATTCAGGAACTACCTAGAGTACCTGTGCGGTGAGATGGGGAGGAAGAGTGAGTCTGAAGAATAGCATGTATTGAAGATCAGTGGAAACAGAAAAAAAAGTCATATTCTCCATATAACCCCCTGCATAGAAAGAGGGGATAGACAATCAGTTTAGGTAACAGATCAAGGACCTTCAACTTCCTGGGCATCTCCTGGAACATTCACCTTTCTAAAACCAGAGGAGTTATTGATTTCTTGACTTTCTTTCATGACAATTTTCTCTGAAAGGTAGATTAACTATCTCAAGGAAAATTCTATTTTGGATCTGATTCTCACTAACAAGGAGAATCTAGTTGATTGAGTGGAAACAATGGATCCTTGTTGGGGAGGGGAAAGAGGAGGGGAAACAACCATTCAGTCTTAGTGCTTGTGGTAGAGGAAAGCGGGGAATAGACTAAAAGATATGCCCTAAATTTAAGGAGAGCAGGTTTTAGAGGTCAGACAAAGGATATCCAGGATAATGTGTACCAAAACTTTGTGGGGAAGTCAGCCCAAGAGCAACGGGAACCATTTAAAATCAAATTCTGAGGACATAAATAGAAAAAAAAAATCAGCTAGAAAAAAGGCAATAGTCTAATGCTACTGTTGCATATGTGCAGGGAACTCACCAATCTGCTTCAATTTTTAATCAAGACATACAAAAAAATGAAACCAAGGGCAAGTAACAGTCTGAATATAAAATTGTAGCTCAGGTCTGTCAGAATAGGTCCCAGAATGAGAAAATAAATGATCTGAGGTTGGTAAGGAAAGCTAAGGAAAACAAAAAGTTTTATTTAGCTCTGGGAGGATGGGGAGAAAATGAATATCAAAGTAGAGGTAGGACTTTCTCAGGTCAGTTACTGAGAACAGAAAGAAAACAAAAGGTTGTTTGATTCCTACTTTTCTTTGGTTTCATCTGTGAAGGAAAACTATTTTTGTCCTAGAAAAGAGAGATGATATATGGCTAATAGAGGCTGATATCCAAGATAAGTAAAGAAATAGAAAATAAGAATCTAATTTTCACTGATGAGTTCAGTGAGTGAGTAAGCCAATCAATAAATATTTATAAAGCATTTACTATGTTTAAGGTTCTATGCTAAATGGAGAAATGGATTCAAGTCATTTGACCCCATTGCCCGTACATAACATTCCATCTCTTTTGTACCTTAGCTTTCACTGACTCTAATATGAAGAATAATGTCCTTCCTTACCACTACCTCTTAGAATGCTCACATCTCTTCAAATCTCAGTGTAAATGAAGTTAGGTGTCCAAGGACAGGGGTTCAGATTCTTCCTGTGAGGTTTGCTATTGTATGAGTTTTGACAAGTCATTTAACCTCCGTGAGCCTTAGTTTTATCATCTGCAAAATGAAAAGTTTGGCTGTGATGGCTTCTGAAATTCCTTCTAATTCAAGATCTATTCTTTGATCTCTCAAATTATTCATCCTTTCCTGAAATTACTTTCTATTGACTTTAATGTACTTTGCATTTATTTATCGATGTACATGCTTTATATCACTCCAGTGGAAAGTTAGATCATTGAGGGAAGGAACTGGCATGTTTTTGTGGTTGTACTGCTAACACTAACCCAGTGCCTTAAATGTGGTCGGCACTCAATAAATATTTATTGATTGAAATCATAGATTCACAGGATCAAGGACTCTGAGTTCAAAGGGAAATTAGATGTCACTTCAGAGCTCTCATTTTGCAAGTGAGATGAAAAAGCTCCAGAGACATAAGGTGGATTGCCTAAGGTCACACATGCAGAATTGAAAGACCTAATTGAATAAAAAACAAACAAACAAAAAATAAAACTGGCTAATGAGATTGCTAAACCATTCTAAGTAACCTTTGACATACGAATGAAGAATGAGAATATAGAAAAAAGCAAATATTATAATTTGGAACCTGCAAAGTATAAGTCCATAAACCTTACTTCAATTTCTGGAAGAATATTGAAACATATTTTAAATATGGAGAGTTAGGGGATAGAAGGCCAACCTCAAAGTCAGAGTAATCGCTGACATATACTGTCCATATCACCCTGGATATATTTTTTAACATCTCAAGGCTCCAAGTAATTCCCTGAAATTATAAATTGCTGAATAGTTGCCAATTAGAATAGAATGAAGGAATTTCATCTCCAGGAATTCCTTATGCTGATAAAAATCATGTTTGGATGCTAATCTCCAAAACATTATTGAAGAATGACTAAACATCTAGAAAACGAAGTGGTGATCAAGGATTGGTCATGCCAAACTGGCCTTATTTTCTTTTTCTAGCGTCATAAAACTGATCATTTTGGAAAATGCAGTAAATGTAGTTTATCCAGATTTTAGCAAAGAATTTGATAAATTCACAATGCTATTCTTATTGGTAGACTAAAGAGATGTGGGTTAAAAGACATTACAATGAGATATTCATAAGTATTGAATGGCTAGACCCAAAGTGTAGTCAATGTTTCAATGTAAACTTGACAGGAAGCTTCCAGTAGAGTGCCCCAGGAATCTGTGTTTGGCTCTGTGCTGCTTGATATTTTTATTAAACATTTAGATAAAGGAATAAGTACTATGCTTATCAAATTTGAAGATTAAACAAAATTGGGAGGGATAACTAACACATTGGCTAATAGTCAGAATTGAAGGTTAGAACAGTGGACTAGGTTGAATAAGACGAAATTTCATAGGAAAAAAATAAAGAATTCCATTTGAGTTTTAAAAAATCAACAAGTAAAAGATTGTCATAATGGTTAGGCAGCAGCTTTCTTGGAAACATCTCAAAGTTTTATGAAGTTTAATGTGAGTTAACAGAGAAATACTGTTGTCAAGAAAATGAATTTATGTTTTTATTTCATTAATACAGCACAACACCAAGGACAAAGGAAATGATGCTCTGCTATGCTCTGTCCTTGTCAGACAACACTTAGAATATTATACTTACTAAATTTAAAGGTTATTTATTAGAGTCTATTAGATTCTGTTAGAGTTTATTAGAATTTAAACAAAGGAGAGCAACTTAGATGGTAGAAGAATTTTAATTTATTCCATAAAGGTCCCATGGTAAGGGATGTTTAGGCTGGTTAAAAGAAAACTGAAGGTAAGACATGATAGGTGTACTCAAGCACGTTAAGAGATGTCATATCGTCAAAAAAAAAAAGATTATATGTTGTAATAGAAAGAGTACTGGATTTAGAATCAGAGGAGCCGAGTTTGAATACTGTCTCTGTCACCTACTACCTATCTGACAACAAGCAAGTACTTTGACCTCTTTAGCTATCAATTTCTTCCTTTGTAAAATAAGAGAGTTGGATTAGATGATTTCTCTGGCTCTAAATCTATGATCACATGTAACATCCTCAAAATACAGAACCACTTTAGACTAATTTTTTTTTTAGAATATAGGTAATTATGCATATTGGATTATATTCCTTCTTTTTGGATACAAAGGGCAGAAAGAGGGGCAACAGATAAAAGCTATAAGAGGAAATTTGTTTGTTGTAAGAGAAAACTTAGTAATAATTGAAACTGCACCAAAGTAGCATAGCCTTGCTCAGAAGGTAAAGCATTCCTCCTCATTTCATGTTAAGACTGGATGATCATGTATTTGATTATTTATTTGATATTTATTTATTATAACCATTTATTATAGAGAAGATTCTTGTTTACATTTAGGTTGTACTGCTTGTCCATTAAGTTCCCTTCCAACTCTGCTAATCTATGATTCTTTAATGACTTACATTAAATAGTGTTTTGAGACTTTTAAAGTACTTTGTTCACAACAACCTTGTAAAGTAAATAGTGTTAGTATTACCAGTTATGCATTGCTATGCAGGATGAAATTGGCTAGTTGGTAATAACTTCCTTATACTCCTTCTTCCCTTCTGGAAATAGGTCATCCCAGACCATCCATAAAATTATCCATGAATCACAGGCAGAGCCAAGATGGCAGAGTAAAAACAGCGACTTGCTTGAGCTCTCCCCCAAACCCCTCCAAGTAGCTGTAAAAATATGGCTGTAAACAAATTCTAGAGCAACAGAACCCACAAAAAGACACAGCAAAACAAATTTCCAGCTGAAGACAACTTGGATGGTTGATGGGAAAGATCTATTGTGCCAGGCTGGGAGAGGAACACAGTTCAGCATGGGCATGCAGGCAAAGACCAGGCCTCAGCAAACCTGGACCAGGCTTCAGGGAACTGAATCACAGGAAGTTGTGGTGGTTTCCAGACTTCTCAACTCACTAATGCCAAAGACAACTTTGAAAGTCAGTAAGAAAAGTCTGTGACTGTGATGAGAGAGGAGCTTGGTCTGGTCCCAGTCCCAGCACAACACCAGGGTGGCAGCTGCTTCCTGAGCTCTTGGTCCACAGATGTAGGGGGAATTGAGTGGCTGATCAGAGTGGGGATTGCAGGGATCTCTTTGTTGGTACTGAAGGAGGAATCTCTTGTGTTGCCCATGCTTGGATATGGGTCACATTTCTGGGCTGTGGTCCTGGGGCAAGAAGGAGCACTGGCAGGGTGGAGCTTGTGGTGATTGTGAAGAGGGTTTCTTCCTAACAGCCCCAAGGCAGAAAAGAGTGCTTGTGGTCACTCATAGACCAGAGCACAACCCAGGAAATGTGTAAACACTTTGCCTTTGATTGTACCACCTTAGAAGAACTGAAAATTTACAGATCCCTAGAAGTATCTCTGAAAAGAGCTGCACAAAACCCCTGAAGCTTGGGACAGCACATCATCCACACTGGAAGCAGACCCTTTTCTTAACATAGAGTTTAAACTCAAGTAATTGTCTAGGAAAATGAGCAAACAGCACAAAAAAGTCAGACCATAGAATCTTTCTTTGGTGACAAAGAAGATCAAAACATATGACCAGAAGAAGACAACAAAGTCAAAGCTCCTACATCCAAAGCCTCAAGAAAAATATATTTCATTCGCAGGCCATGGAAGAGCTCAAAAAGAATTTTCAGAAGTAAGTAAGACAAGTAGAGGAAAAACTGGAAGGAGAAATGAGAGTGAAGCAAGAAAATCATGAAAAACAAGTTAACAGCTTGCTGCAGGAGACCCCCAAAAATACTGAAGAAAATAATACCTTAAAAATAGCCTAACTCAAATGGCAAAAGAGGTCCAAAAAGCCAATGAGGAGAAGAATGTCTGCAAAAGCAGAATTGGCCAAATAGGAAAGGAAGTCCAAAAGCTCACTGAAGAAAATGCTTCCTTAAAAATTAGAATGGAGCAAATAGAAGCTAATGACTCTATGAGAATTCTAGACATTATAAAACAAAACCAAAAGAATGAAAAAATAGAAGACAATGTGAAATATCTCATTGAAAAAATGACTGACCTGGAAAATAGATCCAGGAGACATAATTTAGAAATAATTGGACTATCTGAAAGCCATGATCAAAAAAACAGCCTAGACATCATCTTTCAAGAAATTATCAAGGAAAACTGTCATGATATTCTAGAACCAGAGGGTCAAATAGAAATTGAAAGAATCCACTGATCACCTCCTGAAAGAGATCCCCAAAGGAAAACTCCTAGGAATATTATAGCCAAATTCTAGAGTTCCCAGGTCAAGGAGAAAATATTGTACACAGCCAGAAAGAAACAATTCAAGTATTGTGGAAACACAATCAGGATAACCAAGATTTAGCAGCTTCTACATTAAGGGACCAGAGGGCTTGGAATATGATATTCCAGAGGGCAAAGGAGATAGGATTACAACCAAGAATCACCTACCCAGCAAAACCAAGTATAATCCTTCAGGGGGGAAAAATGGTCATTTAGTGAAATAGAAGACTTTCGAGCATTCTTGATGAAAAGCTCAGAGCTGAAAACAAGACTCAAGAGAAACATGAAAAGGTAAACAGGAAAGAGAGATCTTAAGGGATTTATTAAAATTGAACTGTTTACATTCCCACATGGAAAGATGATATTTGTAACTCATGAGACCTTTGTCAGTATTAGGGTAGTTGGAGGGAAAAATATACGTATAGATAGATAGATAGTGGCACAGGGTGAGTTGAAGATGAAAGGGTGATATCTGGAGAATAAACTTAAGGGGTAACAGAGGATTATACTGGGAGAAGGAGAAAGGGAGAGGTAAAATGGGATAAATTATCTCACACAAAACAGACAAGAAAAGGCTTTTAGAGTGGAGGGAAATGGGGTGAGGCTAGAGGGAATGAGTGAATCTTATTCTCATAGGATTTGGCTTAAGGAGGGAATAACATACACAATGGGGTATGGAAATCTACCTTACCCTACAGAAAAATAAGGGGGGAAGGGGACAAGAGAGCAGTTGATAGAGGGGAGGGCAGATTGTGGGAGCGGATAATCAAAAGCAAACACTTCTAAGGGACGGGGTCAAAAAAGAGAATAGAATAAACAGCAGATGGGATAAGATGAAGGGAAATATAGTTAGCTTTTTTTTTCACAAGATGATTACTATGGAAGTGTTTTGCATGATTACACATGTGTAACATATATCGAATTGCTTGCCATCTGAATGAGGGTGTGTGGGTAGGGAGGAAGGGAGAGAATTTTGAACCCAAAGCTTTAAAAACAAATGTAAAAAAATCATTTTTACATGCAACTGGGAAATAAGATATACAGGCAATGGGGTATAGAAATCTATCCTGCCCTATGGGACAATAGAACGGGAAGGTGATAGAAGGGAGGGCAGATTAGGGGAAGGAGTTTTCCAAATGCATGCTGTCTTGGGGTCAGCAGAGGGGAGAGATGGGAAGAAAATTTGTAACTCAAAATTTTGTGGAAATGAATGTTGGAAACTAAAAATTAATTTTAAAAATTACCCGTGAATCTTGGCTTTGAATGTTAGCTTCCCTGTAGTGATCACCACATTTGTTGGAGAGTAAAGATCTTGTTGTCTAAGACCTTCATATTTTTCTTCTTTTGGCCTGTCTCTGTCTCAGTCTCTCTGTCCATCTCTCTGTCTCCTCTGTCAATCATCCCTTGTTACAACAATCACTTCATTATCCTTGAAGTGAAAGAAAATATCCCAGCCCAGTTTAAATTCTACTTTTTGGGAATTTCATAGAAGTATTGATAAAAATCAAACCATAGCTTTTGAGCCCCAAATTAGGAGAATCCTTGATTATTAACCAGAAACTAGAATCATTGTAATATGTTAATTCTCTATTAATTTAATTGAGCCACTAGTCTCCCATCAGCCACTGGAGAAGGAAACGGTAAACCCCTTCAGTATCTGTGCCAAGAAAACCCTAAATTGGAACAATAGTATTTCGTGATTATATATTTTATGTAAGAAGAAAGAAAAATCAGATAAACATCTTAAGGAATCAGGGAAACAAATTAGATTAAAATGCCTAGAAATAAAGTTATAAAGAGGACAAAGTTGAAGAGAAACTCTTTGACTTTCCTCAGCCTCTCAGAAAAAAAACATTTCAGTCAAATCTTTTGTAAAGTTATTTCTTCATGACTTAGCCACAGGGCCTAAACTGCTGATATTAGAGTTCAGTCTTTATTTTGGGGATCATTATTGGTGCCTTCCTTTATGTCCTTCTTTTTGGGTATCACCTTGGCTGATGATATTCAGTGCCAAGCCTTATCTCTCTTCAATTGCTCACATCAGTTCATAATGCACCCCACCCCTGCCTCCCTGGTGTAGTGCAATTGCACTACAAATGTCTCTCCTACAGTTATTAAAAGAATAAAAGCCCAAGGAACCTTAGCAAGGGTTTAAACTCCTTTCCCCACCTACAGGGAAATGAATCTGAACCTGTCCAAACATTACAGAAGTATTATTACCCACTTTTAAATGATGAGGAAACTGAGACTCTAAGTGATTGAAGAACTATCCATCACCACATTGCTAGTATGTGTCTGGGGAAGGATGTGAATCCCAAATGCAGCTTTCAATTGTTTCAAAAGGGGATACATTTGGAAGCAGAAAGCCATTTCCTGAGAAATTCAAAGCCATATTTTGATGGCTTAGGTCCATATTTTCTAGGTTGATATCAATACTTTCCAAATATCATATGCATATCAGACTATGACCAATTCCCCTTTTCTTGTCTATCACAAACTCTTAGATGGCTTTCTTCTAACTTTTATACAATGGCAATGAGTTCTCCTTTACTGTGTAGAATTAGGCCCAAAATATGACTTCTCTTCATTACTTAGAATAGAATAATTAGAAAATATGCTTTGGCTCACTCTTTCAGAGCCAGACCGTATACTCTTACTCTGTCCTCATGCTCACACTGATAGAATGCCTATATATTCCCCTGAAGGTTACAGGAAGCACTCTGCTCTATTGTTGTTAACTAAAGCTCCAACCCCATGATCCCATGGAACTCATGATACTGATACCAGATTTAGTGTGCCTGATCAGCTTCAGCCTATTGCACTTCAAAACTCCTGAGACCAAGGGATCTACCAGCCTTAGCCCCCACTAGGAGCAAGAACAACAAGCAATGACTATCATACTTGCTTACCATTTCTAAAGCAGTTTTCCAAAGTTATTTAAAACTTTTGCTCTCATTCTATTCTCATGATAACCATGAAAAGTAGATAAGTAGGATCTTATCCCACATTTTCAGATAGGGACATTGAGGTATAGTTTGAGTTACTTGCTCAGAGGCATACAAGTTAGAGGATTAGCTGGGAATAAATAGAACCCAGGTCTCCTAACTTCCAACAGAGCAATCTTTCCAATAGCCTAGGTTCTTATAACATAGTAACAGAAAGGACTATGAGAGGATTCCAGAGAAAGCGCATTGTGGAAGGATGCTCTGCTCAGGGACTCATACAGGAGGAGAATGTCCAAGCTTTAGATGTCTATAGTAAGATGGAGGAAGGAGGTAACCTCCACCCCCAAGAAATAAAACCAAACCAAAAGAAGCTCTCATGGAATAGGAACTTTGAAAAGTCGTCCAATTTTTAAAATTAAAGTTATAAAGTAAATTGCTTAAAAATTGTCCTTAGCTCCAATTTGAGAAGTCAGATAAGTGAAAATCAGACAGAAGGAAGATAACAAGACCTTGAGGAGGACCATTAATTGCCCTCTCAGGATGTCAACCTCAGACCTTGGAAACATCACCACCCCAAGAGCCTCTGGAACTCCCTGCTCCCAAGTGCTTTGGTGAAGCAAACACGTCTGCCCATTGCAGATGAATTAAGTATCCACTTCAACCAGATTTTCCCTCCTTTATGAGCCAGAGGAATCTCTGTACCCAAAGGTGGACATTTTCTTGGCAGCTATGGCTATTTGGGGAGCAAAATAAGAAAACCATGTCTTCAAACTATTGAACTGAATTTGATGTGCTCTGCATCTGTATTCAGGTCTGTCTTCCTCCATATTTCAAGGATTGAAAATGAATTTCATCAGTAACATCATAGTTATTTTTATTATTGTTGTAAAGTGCTACTCCCTTATGCTAGTCCCATTCTGGGGAATTAGGAATTCTAATAAAGATGACTCAATAGACCCAAAATTCAAGGGCAGTCTAAAAAGGATGAACTGAGGTGATAAAGAAATTTAACAAGTGTTTAGTTCCTTACAACCCAATTACAGACAACTATGTAAATAATTCACTGGTAATGTGTTTAGAAAAGTATTGTACCCTCTGGCTTTAATTTAGTTAAAGTAGATTTTATTTTAAAGAATGCAAGTTCCTAATCCAATTATTTCCTGTGTTTTAAATTTTCACTTGGATTTCTTTGATTGAAATTCCAGTTGATCAAAGTGAAAGCTCATTACCCTCAAATATTCAATTTCCTTGCTTAAAAATTGGATTTATTTTTCATAGCTACAGAAAGAAATAAAGGAAAGCAAGAATCTTGAAGCTTCATAAGAAGACAAGGCATTGAAGATCTTGATATTCCTCTTTTGACTTCCCAAATCAGGCCTCTCTCTCAACTCCATGAGAAGGTGGATAGGGAACAGATTTTTGAAGTATCTGCAGAATGCTACGGTTTGAGATAGAAAGGAATAGTGCTTGAAAAGATTTTTTGACATAGAATATTCTCACTGGACCAGAGCAATAGAGAATTCTCTTTATTATTATTAAAGAAGAAATTACTGAAGTGTTAAATTCTAAGCTCTTCCTTGCTAGGAAGGTAAATTGAATACTTCATCATTACCTTGGAGCCTATGAAGCAGTAGTGAAAATTATAGAGTTCATACTAATCTGCACTGGGAGAAGAAACTGTATCGATGAAAAAAATATGAAAAAGTAACTATTTCTCTTATTGTTGCTTAATGCCAAAATTCTAGGTGCTCCTGAATCTCCAGAGGGTTAGAATTATTTGTTAGAAGGTAGCCACCATATGATATCTTTTTGATGTGGTTGCCTTGGGACCATTGAGAACTTAAGGGACACACAACCAGTATGTATCAGAGGTAAGACTTGAACTCAGGTCTTCTTGACTTGGAGGCCAGGTCTCTATTTATTATACCATGCTTCCTCTCAATGCCATTAAATGACATTTCTAAAGGCCTGTAAGGTTTATAAAAACCTTGACACAAATGACCTCAATTTGTTACTCAAGAACAACTCTTTTTGGTCAATGCTCTTACTTCTCTTTTTGAAGATATAGAGAAACCAAAAACGCCTAGCACAGTATCTCATACACAGAGACAGATATTAGATCTATGATTTAACTGGTATAGGGAAGTCCCAGATGGGGAAATTCCACTTACCAATTCAGGTAGGTAGCTTCTCTGAAAGTTATGATCTAAGGGAGGCTCCTGAGCACTGAACCTGCCAAGCTCACACAGACAGTATATGCCTCTTTGTCCCAGCTAAGCACTCTTTATCTTTGCTCTTCCATTTTCTTCCCCTACTCCTCCCACTCCACTGTTTCATCTGATTGTTCGTGTCCTAATAACAAACTTGTGTTTTGTTTCCATCGAGTAATCTCCTATTAAGGTTCCCCTGGACAAATATCTTCCCCACTGGTGTCTCACTGATTTCTTCAATTCTTTGGCTTAAGGTATAGACTAGTTCAAAGAGCCTGTGTAAAATGCAAATTCCCAAGGAGGGGTAACACATGAAGCAGTAATTTTTACCTTTAGCTAAATCAGTTTCCTCTGTGGCAGCTAGCTGAGATAAGTATACTGAGCATTGAAAAGTTTTGATGGAAAGGAGGAATATCTATTAAGAAAGAGTGGGGTGGGTAAACAAGAAATGACAGTTTTGCATCGGGGAGGATATATCTTCTATAGGGCCACAAAGAAGATTAATTAATATCTTTTTAGTTCATGTTTCTTCAATTCTGTGGGAAAGCTTATCTGGGGGTTATTTCTAATAAAAATCTAATTGCTTCCTGGACCAGCCCTAATAAAATTCTGATGTAGACATTTGCCTTAAGTGTTCCATCTCTCCCCAACCCACAAAATATGTCTTTTTCTCACTTTTAGTACCCTCATCTCATACTATCCTGGTGCTCTCATGTTCACTCTCCTGTCAGATGAGGAAATGGATCTGATCAAATGATTTATATAAAGAACTCATCTTGGTATCCCACTTCAGACACACTACATTTGTGATAAGTTTAAGTCAATTTTTCCTCTCCATCTAAACTTTCTTATTTGTAAAATGGCGGTAATTATACTTAAGCTATCTTCCTCTGGGTTGTTGTGATAAGTGCTCACTGTGTACTTCAAGTGCCAAACACATGTAAATGATTGGAATTGTTGTTGTAATTTTTTTCCCTAGAACTCCTTCAGAGAATTTTACCTCTCTACAAGGAGAGGGTAATGTTTAACTCATAGGGATTAATCAGCACCAATGATAGGCTATGGAAAGAGTATTTGGGGTGAAAGGCCTTGTTGGCCCTTCAATTCAACCTTCTAGGCAACTAGCTATTTATTCTACCTGCATTTAAGGCTGGTTGTCATTTTCCTATTAGACACCTATAGATAGGTTTGGAATCAAGGGACTTGAATTTCAATCTCCACTCTGCTATTCATTACATTTGTGATCTTAAAAAAGTTGTTTTTTCTCTGAGCCTCTGCTATATCATCTTCAAAAGAAGTGGGTTGAACTAGGTGAACTACAAGTGCAATACAAAGGAAGAGATGATACAGTCCCTGAACTCAAGGGACTTACAATCTGATAGAAAGCTATGTTCACAAATAGCTATAACACCAGGCCTTCCCTCCATCTCTAATATAGGATCTTACAGTTCTAAATGACATTGAAGGTCTCTTTTAGTTTTTTTGTTGTTATTCAGTCATTTTCAGTTGTGTCCAACTCTTTGTGACCCCATTTGAGGTTTTCTTGGCAGAGATACTGAACGGTTTGCCATTTTCTTCTCCAGCTCATTTAACACATGAGGAACTGATGGAAATAGGATTAAGCAATTTGCCCAGAGTCACATAGCTAGTAATTGTCTGAGGCCAGGTTTGAACTCAGGAAGATAAGTCTTCTTGACTGCAGGCCTGGCATCTATCCACTCTTTTAGTATTAATATGCAATTATTTTATTAAGCTCAAGGGAGGTTTGGAGAGAGACAATAGTTCTAGAAATCTTTAAGAATTGAGAAGATTATTTTTAGCTTTCAGAATACCAAGTGAGGAGAAATGTGAGGCTAAATGTCTAACATTCTATATAATTTTTACTATAAATCTGGCCTTGAAACCCTTTTCTGCTCAACTGGGACCTAGCTTATTTCATATACCTTTAAATCCAGGTTAAAAATCATGTGTGTGATGGTAGAAAGGGACAGGAATAGAGTAGAATCAATTGATTTTTGGTGAATCTGGAGAAAATGATGAATATGTGCATAGGAAAGACATTATCTTATAGAGGAAAAAAGTACTGCATTTGGGGTCAGAGGACCTGAATTTGAACCCAGACTGTGTTATGTATTACTTGTATGGATGATCTTAGACAAATTACCATCTTGAACTTGTTTCTTTATTCATAAAATAAGGGAATTGGATATGATGAACTCTAAGGGAAGTCCATTGACCCTATGACTCATTCATTCAAGTTTCTCATATCACCTTGCTTAAACTTCTTGTACTCTGCCTGGCATTGTAGCGATTTATGAATATAACTTTCTATTAGCTTGTAAGACCTTGAGCTCAGCGACCATATTATGTCCTTCTTTGTATTCCTACTGCTTATTATAGTGTCTTGCTTAAAGCAGGAGGAGCTAGTTTCCTGACCCATTTGATTCTCATTAACCAACCCTCCCATAGTCTCACTTTCATTCAGTTTTTACTTTAGTGACATATTTAGAAGCTTTTGTGACCCAGAATATTTTCCTCCTTCAATTCCCAATTGCAAAATATTCATTCTTCTCTATGCTAATGATATAATAGCACTTTTTGGATATGAAGTACTAACTGTCCAGACTTTAAGACAACATTGCAAAAAACATCTTTAAACATTGATAATTCAAGGACAAAGTACAGTTTGTCTTTTATTAAAGGGATCTCCACTGTTTTAAATGAAATCAAAACAGTCAGTTGATGAACCCAAGCCAGGTATTCAAATATCCAGGCTCTTATTTCAATAACATTTTCATGGAATGATTTCCAAAGCTCTAAAAGAACAAAGACCATATTTCTTAAAAAAAAAAACAACTAAAAAAAATATTGGGACGATATTGAAATTTTGCCACCCCAAATGGCATTTTGGGCATTTTGAAACTTCCATTGTATATCAGTGATCTAAGTTCTTTGGGAAGAAAAGAGATGGGTCCAGGACAATGTACAGATTACAAAGTCACAGAATTAAAGTAAGATTCCCTAAAATAGAAACAAAACAAGCAAACCGAACCTGATTCCTTTTCCCTCTTTCATAGCAGTCTAGATTGTCTGAATATGGGAGGCCTTATTCTTGGGGCTATAATCAAGTAACTAAAAGAAACAGATGGGATCCCCTGAAAACCATCTGCCAAAATTGTGCTCTACCTAGCTGCAGAATTGTGAAGGCTGTTTGCATCACTGCTTTGTCTTTTTCCGTCTGTATAGATGCAGAGTTCTCATCATGAAAACTTGCAGGGCTGGGAGAGGTCATAGAATCTCATCTCTGCCACTTCCTCCCCACACTACAGTACGTAACACTTGTTGTTCAGTCGTTTTAGTTGTGTCAGATTTTTTTGTGACCCCATTTGGGGTTTTCTTGGCACAGATACTGGAGTGGTTTGCCATTTCCTTCTCCAGCTCATTTCATAGATGAGGAAACTGAGGTAAATAGGGTTAAGTGACTTGTCCAGAGTCATCCAGCTAGTAAGTGTCTAAGGTCAGATTTGAACTCAGGACGATATGTCTTTCTGACTCCAAGCTCAGCACTCCATCCACGGCACCATCTAGTTGTCCCTAAGTGGTTAACAAATGTTTGTTGGCTGACTAACTGACCCTCGGCAAGTCATATCATCTCTTTACACCTAAGTACTTTCATTTGTAACATGACAGTATCATATTCTAACTCTAATGCTCTTTGAATCTCTAAATCCTCTGATTTAAAATTCCTATGCACTGATTTGGATCTCTCAGTCATACATTTTTTTAGGCTGACCATCTCCTATGCAATTTATTGCAGGGGTCATAGAACAGTTCAAAATGATCAGAGGCTTTTCTCAAAGTCAGTCAATCTTTTCTTCCAATTTGTTTTTTTTTTTACTATAGCTACTACTAGGAATAAAGTCAAATAGAAATCACTGACTCCTCCTATCACAGTGAAGTTTCATCTATAGAAGATAAAGGTAGAAGAAAATCCTCATTATTTAACCTAAGTTATTTGCCACCAGAGATAGCTCAATAAATCTTTGCTCAGTTGGATTGAATAATTCTAAGGATTATGCTATTTTCACTGGCTGTTTCCAAAATCAGAGCTTGGGTTATTTTAGACATTGTGGCTAAGACGAGCTGACGTATTTCTTTGAGGTTACCTTACATGAAATGTTACCTGTTTTTACACTGAGAAACTCATTCTAGCTCTGTTCTATTTTGATCTTTAAAACATTTTAAAGATCACATTGCTACTTATTCTGTCCTCTGCAAGTCTTGCAATAAAGCCAAAGGCAATAAAATTCTGTCCTGACGTGTCTGATTCAAGTGTCAAGTCAAATGAGTGGTACAGACAAGCGCTACAGGAGTTTGGTGGAAGATGAGATACCTTTGGGCTGGAATGGAAGGGGACTTTTTTGTTTCAGAAAGTTTTATTGATGCCTTTTGTTTTCTTTTTTTACACTTATTTCTGAATATACCCTTCCTTTCTTGCTTACCCTTGTAACATGTTTTTTTTTAAAGAGTTCATCAAAACCATTTATGTGTCAGTTGTACTTGATAGTATATGCAGCATCATTTCTCAAATGAAAAGAAGGAGGTGTATTTTCTCCTTTCTTCTTTGGTACCAAGCTTGGTCATTATAATTACACAATATTCAGATTTATTTGTTTGTTCTTTCCCATTACATTCTTGTGGTCACTGTGTATATTTTCCCCCTGGTGCTTCTTATTTCTTGCCTCTGATTACATAGTGCCTGTGTGACCCTGAACGATTTGGTGCTCTCTCACTGTCATTTCACAGTAACCTTTCAGTCATCTGGGGAAATCATTAAGAATAGAAGTTGCAGGGTAGTTGATGACCTACATTGGTACAATGAGTTGCCTCCCAAATCAGTGAAATCACAGGTCCCATCCTAATCCCTATTCCCTATTTCTTCCCTCTACTCTGTATCTGTTCATGCCTTCCTGTGTTTGTCTGAATTCCTCATATTTGTCATTTCTTATGGTTTAATAATATCACATTCATGTACTAAAATTTGTTTAGCCATTCCCCAATCAATGGGCTCTCATTTTATTTCCAATTGTTTACACAAAAAGTGCTGCTAATTGCTTTTTGACATATGATTGACCTTTCTCTCTGTCTTTAACATTTTTGGAGAATGTGTTTAATAACAAGATTTGTGCTGCAAGAGGTGCAGACTTTTTCGACACCTTTTACCCCACATAATTCCAAATTTCTAGAATGGTCAGACCAATTCATAACTCTGCAAACAGCGCATTAGTTAAGAGATGATACTTGAGCTGAACCTTGAAGGTTGAATAGGATTTATAAAAGGCAGGAAAGAAGGGAAAAGACATTCTAAGAGGAATACAGATATGAGTAAGGCATATTTGGGAGATAGTGTTGATAATGACCTACTCTGAGCAAGGACAAGTTGGATCTGGGTTATAGATGATGCTTTTGAAAATTGCAATCCAGGATGAAGGTTCAGGGCCTTATCCTTCAGTGCAAATCACAGAAGGTTATTGAACAAGGAGATAACATTTAAAAATAGTGTTTTTAAAGAGGTGAATCTGATGTAAAAAAACTGGAAGCAATGAATCCTACTAGAAGGGTCATAGAATAGAGTTTGATTATGGGAGCAGTGAGAATAGAGTGTAAGAGTTAAATTACAAAGATGTGGAAGACTTGATCCTCTGTGTAACTATTCTGTATTCTATTTAGACTTTGTGCAGGGCCTCTTCCATGACAGTAGTGAGCACCATTGGCAAGAAAATGCCTGTCTGTTTTATGATTTACATAATATTCATAATCAGAAATCGTTGAGTACATTAGGTAGATGAAGGGTTTATGGAAGGACATTGACATGTTTCCCAAAGGATGAGAAGACATGGAAGGATTCCCAGTGAAGAGAACGCACAAGTTAATAAGATGCTAAATTGATAGAAGTAACAAAGGAGGGGAAAAGTGGTGCAGTGAAAAGAATGCTTTGAATTTAGATTATAAAGGGTTCAAATCCCAACTCAGCCAATTTACTATCTGGGCAAATCACTTAACTTGTGTGGTCCTTATTTTTCTCATGTCTAAAGTGAAGGGATTGGACTAGACGACCTTTAAAGTTCCTTACAGCCCTAAATCCATGATTCTACCCCTGTGTATATGGGCAAACCATACTTCACTGGACCTCATTTTCCTCAGCTATAGAATAAGGGACTTGGACTAGATGACCTCTGACTGGATCTCATTGGGGTAGTTTTAGATTCATAGGACTTGGACCTAGCAGGGATTGTAGAGGTTGTATTAATAATAGTCAGAATTTACATAACATTTTAAGGGTTTGTAAAATGCTTTACAAATATCATCTCATTTTTCTTCACATCAAGCCTGTGAGTTAGGTGCTATGATTATCCTCTTTTTAGGGATGAATAAATGGAGACAAATAAAGGTTAAAGGATTTGCTCAAGGTCACACAACTAGTAAGTGTTGAGGCCATATTTGAACTTAGGTCTTCCTGACTCTAGGGCAAGTATGCAATCTACTGTTTCATCTAGCTGCTTCCAAGGAGGCATCTGAAGGATTGTGATACTTTAAGCATAACTTATTTTCGTAGGCAGCTTAGCAGTGTAGTAGATAGAGGGCTGGGCCTAGAGTCACTTGGACTTACTATACTGGGCAAGTCACTTAACCTCTGTCTGTCTTAGTTTCCTTAACTATAAAATGGGGATAATAATATCACCTACCTCACGGGCTTGGTGTAAGGATCAAGTGAGGTGACATTTGTAAAGTGTTTAGCACAGTGCCTAGCACACAGTAGGCACTTAATTTTAAAAAAAAAAAACTTGTCTCTTGTTGTTTAGGTATTGTTCAAATCCTGGATTTGAATCCTGCCTCTGATATTACCTATGCGATAAAAACAATTTATTCAACCTCTTCCTGAGCCTCAGTTTCTTCAGCTGTAAATTGAGAATAAGATATCTAATATCTACCTCACAGAGTTAGAGTGAGGTTCAAAAGAGCTAATATATAAAATGTAAAATGAATGAAGTGTTTGTTATAATATACTCCAGTTGTCTCATTTGACAAATGAGGAAACTAAAACTCAGAGAGAGAAAGTAAGTGACAGGCATGTGAAGATGTCAGTTATAGAGTAAATACTATTTGTGGCATCTAAATTGATATACTCGGATTATAAATCCAATCCTTAAATTTATTGTGAATTGAGAGACAAGAATAAATGAAATTTTTTTTCTGCTTCCCTCTTAGCTCACTTTCCTTTGTTTTTGTTCAACCAGTTAGCAATACATATGACAAATTAGCAAGCAAACTAAGGTAGTAGAATTAATGCTAGAATTAAGAAAACTTAGATTTGAGCTTTTGCTCTTCTCAACAAAGTATAGGTTTGTAATAGTAGCAATCTGACACTCAGTTTATTCACCTGTAAAATGAGAGATTGAGCTAGATATTATCTAAGATTCCTTCTATCTTCTACCTCATAGTAGGCACTTAATATTTGTTTGATTGATTCTATAATTCCATAATTAGAAGGACAATGTACATTTCTACAAATAGATACATAAATACTCCCAATAACTTTCTTTGGTTACTGCTATATTAAAATTAAGTATAATAGATCAGTACTGAGACAGAGAGCAAAGATAAAACATAAAGCCATATTTGATTGATAACTCCAAGTGTGCCCTTAAACTATTCAACCTTAATCTTCACTGGCCACTCCATGTTCACAGAGTTGAGAGATAGACATTTTTCCAATCACTTAATAGCTTCTTTATGTTTTATTCTCAAAAAACCTTATATTATGAATATTGTTTTCTTTTTACATGACACTTTATCCTGAGCTATCCTTCTTATCCTTCTCAATGTTTGTAACCCAATCAGTCATTCTGTAATCTACTCTCCTTGTTTCATTCTCCTCCAGGATGAGGACAGCCCCTTCTCCGTTAACTACAATAGCTAACATTTCTCCTTTGTTCAAGCTGTTTTTACTCCTGCCATTACCCTTTTATTTCCAGAAGTACAACTTTCCACCAGCTAGTGAAAGTCTGTCAAACAACCAAGGAGTCAATAAGCGTGGATTAATCACCTACTATATGCCAGGAACTGCTCTAGGTACTGTGGCTATAAAGACAAAAACAAAACTACCTCTGCCCTTAAAGAGCTTCCATTGGGACAGTTATATAGTTCCCACAAACATAGATGATCCAATAAATTCAACAGCAATTAGTTCAACAAATATTTAATCCCTAATATGTATAGGACTGTGGTAGTCTCATAGAACTGCCAAGAGACATAGTCTCTGCTCTCATGGAACTTAAAGTAAGTGTGTTAGTGAGAAGGAATAGATGATAACAATGCAGCATATGAGGCTAGGTAAAGTAAAATCTTAATTTAATTCAGTCTAATGTTCCCAAGTTTTGTACTGCAGTTTGTACAGAGAACTTGCCCAATGTAGGCAACCCAAGTGCTGGTCCTACTCACCCAAATGTCTTAATTTAAGACACTGGAGAGATCTCTCAAAATCTTTAATGTATGAGTCACACGTTTGAAGATACATTTCTTTCTGGTCAGGTGAAGACAATGGTTAACGTGGTGGGAGAATATGGTCATTCTGGTGTATAGGAAAAGTAAGGATAAAGTAGGGTTTAAATGGAATTACAATACCTAGATAGTAGTGTTAACTGTTTGGGTTTCATATATGGTTAAAGATAGGTAAGTAGAAAGAGAAATATTTATGCAAAGGGAATTTCCAATTCACTTACCTCCTCAAGCTGAAAGACAGAGAATCCAAATCAAAAACAACAAACAAGTATCTTACAAACCAACCTGAGCAAAAATATATTAATCATCTACCATGTGCAAGGCATTATGCTTGGTACTGTAGGCATAAAAATGCAAACAACACAGACCCAGCTCGCAAGGAATTAATATTAAATATACATATATATATATATATATATATGTATACATATATATACATATATACATATATATTTATATGTAAATAATTACAATGAAAAGTAGAATTTGAGGTCCAGATAAAGTGCTATGAGAAATTTGATGAGGAAGAGATGATTTTATGTGAGGGAGTCTGAGGAGGATATAGCACCTGAGTTGAGCCTTGAAGAAAGGAGTAGATTTCATCATAAAAAGAAAAGAGGGAAGTCTTTCCAGGGCATTTGGGGCAGAGTGAACAGAGAGATACAGAGAAAAGAGACAACATGATGTAGGGGAATAGCTTCAAATAAGGTTGGAAAAGTAGGAAGTAGACATCTTATTAAGGACCTTGAATGCCAGAACCAGTAACTGGAAAGGATATTAGAGATCAACCAGTCTTATCAGAGAGGTTAAGTGACTTTCCCAAGCCCACACCAAATCAATCCAGTCTTGTTGGCTTTTTGACTTCTTCAATTGAGCAGGAGAAACAGAAGATAAATTGCCCAGGATTTGGAGATTAAATAGGTGGTGATGAAATAAAAAACTTCTTTTTAGAAATGTGGCAATGAAGGGAGAATAACTAGTTGCTATAGAATTGTTCTTTTTTTTTAAGATTAGGGCAGATATGAACATGTTCATAAAGTGAATGGAAACATCTAATAGGGAGCGAAAGATGGAAGATATATAAAAGAATGATGGAGAAAGTCTCAGAGATGGAGAGTAATGAGATTGAAGGTACAGGTGGAGGTCAAATGATCATGGTTATCAGATCAGTCTGTGGCAACAAAAGAGAATTAAATTGGCACTCAGTGATACCCAACTCATGGTCAGTGAATGTTACAGTTAAAAGGAACCTTAGCAGTCTTCTATTAGAGGTCCCTAATCAGTGCATCAGTGTCAAGGACAATATGCCCTCACAATGGTAATCTAGCTTTTGTTTGTATACTTTTGTTGAGAGGTCATTCACTACCTCATGAGGCAACTCATTCCATTTGTTCTCAGCAGCACCCAATTTAAGAACTGCCTCACCTAGGCCAAGTTGATAGAGTTGTATAATTATTCCAGCTGGGAAAATAACACATTTCTTTGAAATGCTATTGATATGGTTTTCTAACCAAATGATTCTTGTTCTTTCTACTCTTCTCTACAGATTACTTTTCACAATTTAATGGGAATAGTTAACCAGACATGGGTGAGTTCATTCATTCTCCTAGGTCTGTCTAGTGACTGGAGAACTCAGGTCTCACTCTTTGTTCTTTTCCTGGTGATGTACCTGGCGACTGTGCTTGGGAATATCCTTATCATCCTTCTGATCTGTCTCGACAGCCACCTCCACACACCGATGTATTTCTTCCTCACTAATCTCTCTCTTGTGGATGTCTCTTACGCTACCAGCATTGTCCCCCAGTTATTGGTTCATTTCTTAGAAGAGAAGAAATTAATTACATATCTGAGCTGTGCAGCTCAATTATTTTTCTCTCTGGGTCTAGGTGGGATTGAGTTTGTTTTGCTGGCAACAATGGCTTATGATCGCTATGTGGCAGTTTGCAACCCTCTGCGCTATTCTGCAATCATGCATGGTGGGCTGTGTGTCAGGCTGGTAGCTGCCTCCTGGCTTGGTGGTTTTCTGAACTCTCTCATGCAGACTGGCATCACTTTCCAGCTTCCCATGTGCACAAACCAGGTCATTGACCACATATCATGTGAACTCTTAGCTGTAGTGAGATTAGCCTGTGTGGACACTTCCTCCAACGAGATTGCAATTATGGCTTCCAGCATCATCCTGCTCATGACCCCATTCTTGCTGGTTATGCTGTCCTATATCAAGATCATTTCAACTATCCTGAAGATTCAGTCCACAGAAGGAAGAAAGAAAGCCTTCCAGACTTGTGCCTCCCACTTGACAGTGGTGGCTTTGTGCTATGGGATGGCCATTTTCACTTATATCCAGCCTCACTCAACCCCTAATATCCTTCAGGAGAATATGATCTCACTTTTCTATGCCCTATTAACACCCATGTTGAACCCTGTGATTTACAGTGTGAGGAATAAGGAAGTGAAGCGAGCCTGGCAGAAACTTCTAGGGCAATTCTATGAATTAAAGTCAAAGCTGACATCCTCATGAGTCACAAGGAGAAGCCATAGTGTCTTGTGCCTTCCCACTCAGACCTAACTATGACAAGAGCTGCTCATATCTCTCTCCTCTCCATTTTGAGAGATGGGGGAATTCTTCCTGGCCCATATGGATAGGAAAGGTGGGCCAAAGATATAGCAGGCAGCCTGTTGAGTGATACAAGCAGGACTTACAGGGACAGAACTCAGATCTTTTTATCCTTGTGTTCTATGTCTTGTCCTCCAACATGACTCCATCATCATGTGGGGCACTTTGGAGTACCTCATCCTTCCTTCTTTTAAGCTTCCTTTTTGTGTTAAGCTCTTCAAGGGCAGGGAATAGATGCTTTCTTTGTTTGTTTTTGTATTTATATCCTTGATGCCTAGCACACTGACTGGCCCAGTAGTAGATGCGTAAAAAATGTTTATTGACAATTGACATCTTATGTAAAATATTAAATTCTATTTTGTCACTCTGGTTTGCCACATCTGTTATCCTCCATATCACCACCAGTCATGAAATGAGCACCAATTCTTGAAATGAACAATTTCTTCTTAACACAAAATGCATTAAAATGCTAGAATTGCTCAGAATAGCAAGTGATGCATTAAGCCAAGCATAAGGCATTAAAATTGGGTCTATATGTTTATGTGTCAAGAAAGAAAAGAAAAAAAAAATTTCTATTTTTTTAAATATAAAACTCTAGAACTCTGTTATGTAAAGCTTGTTTTTTTTTTCTTTTTAAGTCTATAGGTTCAACCTATAGCTGTCAAGGCTTTCCTTCTTGTCTGTACTTTACTTTCTCTTCTTCTTCTTTCTTCCTTCCTTCTTCCTTCCTTCTTCTTTCTTTCTTCCTTTCTTTCTGTCTGTCTATCTGTCTGTCTGTCTTTCTTTCTTTCTTTCTTTCTTTCTTTCTTTCTTTCTTTCCTTTCTTTCTTTCCTTCTTTCTTTCTTTCTTCTCTTTCTTTCTTTCTTTCCTTCCTTCCTTCTTTCTTTCTTTCCTTCTTTCTTCCTTCATTTCTTTCTTTCTTCTTTCTTTCTTTCTTTCTTTCTTTCTTTCTTTCTTTCTTTCTTTCTTTCTTTCTTTCCTTCCTTCCTTCCTTCCTTCCTCCTTCCTTCCTTCCTTCCTTCTTCTTCTTTCTTTCTTTTTTCTTTCTTTCTTTCTTTCTTTCTTTCTTTCTTTCTTTCTTTCTTTCTTTCTTTCTTTCTTTCTTTTTTGCTACCATATCCATATCCTCCCTGTGTCTCTCCATCCATACTTCTCACTGGAAAAAATATAAAAAAACAAAGCCCTTATAAAAATATATACAGTCAAACAAAACAAGTTTCTACACTTGGTGTGTCTAAAAATGTGTCTTGTTCTGCATCTTGAATATATTCTCTCTTTTTCAAGACATGGCAAGCATAGGAAGGAACATGTCAACATTAAAATTAAGGAGGAAGTGCTTTGGCAGGGCCTTCTTCATTCTAGAGACATTGGTTATATCTGCACACAGTACAAATAAATTGGATGAGTTCATTTAGGGGAGGGCTGTCTTTTGGGGAGATTAGAAGTCAGCCAAACCAACTGAAATTATAAAGATATAGCCGTAGGCAACATAGACATAACGCCTTTGATTTTTGAGAGAAATGGAAACTCATTTATTCAATAAGCATCAATTAAATGTAAGGCAGTGCAATGGTCACAGGAAATTTCAAGACAATATGGAAAACAGTCCCTATCCTTAAGGACCTAACAATTTACTGCAATGATACATTCACATAGCTGAATGTAAGCTCCTTAAGCAAAGGGGATATTTGTCATTGCATCACGAGCACCTAACACAGTTCCCTTCCCATAATTGGCGCTTGACAAATAAATGCTTTTTTGGGTTTGATTGAATAAGCAAATATGTGGTCTATTAGGGGAATCAGAAAAGGCTTAATATAGCAATTGACAGTTGAGTTGAGTCTTGAAAGAAACACAAGTTTCTCAGAGTGTGTGGTGAGATGGAAGCACATTTTTAGGCATGTGAGACAGCCTATGCAAGAGTATGTACATGAGCAATGGAATCCTGAATTTGGGGAACAAGAAATAGGCCAATTTGCTCAGAATGGAGAGTGCACTAAGGGGAAGGATATGAATTAACTATGGAAATAAGAAGCAGATCCAGTCTGTGATGAGTTTTAAATGAAAAACTGAGAAATTCCTATTTTATTTTATGACCAATGAGAAGCCATTAACCATTTTTGAGTAGCAGAGTGACATGGTCAGACCAAATTTCTATATGGAAGCAAATAAATGGCATGACTGAGGGAACAAACAATTGAAGCGCTCTCTCTCTCTCTCTCTCTCCTTCTCTCTCTCTCTCTCTCTCTCTCTCTCTCTCTCTCTCTGGGTGTGTGTGTGTGTGTGTGTGTGTGTGTGTGTGTGGGTGTGTGTGGGTGTGTGTGGGTGTGTGTAAAAATAGTAGTTCCATACCTTCTAAGATTTTGCCTACAAAACCAATTGAGCCAAAGTGGGATAAATGGTTATTGCAAAAGTAAAAATCAGCCTCAAGCAAATCAAATGTTTCTATTTAAAGATAACACAAGAAAATTAAAGAAAAGAGTGTGGTTATATTGGGAAGAGTGCCAGTTTAAGAATCAGAAGAGATGGATTTGAATTCCTGGCTCTATTATTTTCTTTCTGTATGTTTAAGCTCTATGGACCTCAGTTACATCATCTGTAAAGTAAGAGCTTGGCCTAGATAATTATTTCTTTTTCTGATCCTGTGAAGCTATGAACTTAGGCGCTATACTATGAAATGGGTAGAGCATTAGACCTGGAGTCAGGAAGACCAAAGTTCAAATCTGACCTCAGACACTTAATAGCTTCGTTACCCTGGGAAAATCACTTAACCTCTGTCTGCCTCAGTTTTCTCATCTGTAAAATGGAGATAATTATAGCACCTACCTCCCAGAGCTATTCTGTTGACAAAATATTTCTAGTATTTTCAACCTTAAAGCATGATACAAATGCTAGCTATAATTATTAGTGTTATTAATATTACTAATTACTAATAACATTGATTATTACTTATATTTATAAGTATTATTAACAGTTTAAATGTGTACTGATAGAAACATTAATAATTAATAATGGTAATTATTAATTGTTCATATTATTTACTATAATAGCTATATTGTAGTATTAATAACACCACCACCACTACTACTTCCATTATTACTACTTCTACTACTGCTGCTGCTGCTGCTGCTGCTGCTGCTGCTGCTGCTGCTGCTAGCTGTGAACTTGGCTTTAAATTGAAATCAATGTCCTTCACGCAAGAAGGTCCGTCAAACAAGCAGGGGTAAGAACAAAGGATGGGAATATAATGGTCCTTTTAAAAGAGACTCGAGTCTCCAATAACCTTTCTCCACCTTTGCCACTCACCATTACAGCCCCATAGAAGACCTCACCAGCTCTGGCTGAGTGACCAATGAAGTCTATGCTGCCATATAAAGAGAATACCAAATTTACCTCTATTGGAAATCCTAGATGAATAAGAGGAAGGAATAACAAAGCAGGAGAAGGGTAGGTGAAAATTATCTGTCATTTCAAATTTTTGACTTTCAGAACTTTCTTTCTCCCTAAAAGAGTCCATACCTGGCATCTACCTTCTGCCTCTGTCTCCACATCAGATAATCTACATCACACTTTGTAGACTTCCCATACATTTATGAGTATTTTGTGCTATTCAAAGTGTTTTCAAAAATTTTATTGTTCCTCATCACAACCCAGTGAATTCATCTGGGCTGGCTGATAACTATTTCCATTGGACAGATGAGGAAACTGAAGCCCCAGGGAGGCCGTGTGACTTCCTCAAAGTGTCACAAATTAAATGTGAATATACTTGAACATCAAAACCTGATGACAATTCTGGAAATCAAGCAAGAAGCATGACTTTTGGAAAGTCATTTCATCTCTCTGGGGCTATTTGCTCATGTAGATTAGACTAATATCAAATATGTGTGTGTGTGTGTGTGTGTGTGTGTGTGTGTATTCTGCCATTCTACTACTCCCTTGAAATTTCAAACACATAGCTGTAAAGGCTGAATTTAAAGACTGGCTTTCTATAGCCTGCAGAGTACTCAGACAAAAGCTAGAAAGCTCCAGACATAAGATTGAGGAAGCCCCTGATTTTATAAAAATGATCCATCACCTCTACTCAAACAATTTGAGAGTAGTTGATAATCTTAGAATGCAATGTCCTTGACATGACAACTGTGAAGACAAATTACTTCAATAAGAAATCATGCCATGATTTAATATTTAGGGACTTTAAAACAATTACCAAATACAGATTTTCAGAATGAAGCAGGACTGCACAGTTGAATCCCACAATACTCTATGTGAAACCCACAATCCAAATTTCTTATGAGAGTGGTAGACCACTTATCTTCTTTGTCTCCCATTTTTGCCTGAATTTTGGGGAACATGGATATTCTCAGTTCTTCTGGCCTTCAGAAAGGATCAAAATCCTTTTTTCCTTAATCTAATTAAGTCTGATGAAAACAAATGAAGACCAATAGTATCAAATAAATAAACAGGTAATGTAAACCCCAGATATTTTACAAATGCTTATGATGGATAGGTTTCCATAGTTTTGAAGAGATTATTTCTTTTAATCCTATTTGCTAATCTCTGAAGGACCTCACTTCTAGCTCCATCCTTATCGGTTTTGGGGGACTTGGCATTCCTGTCTACAAGTTGATATTCTGTTATACCTGATGACATAACTTCACAACATTTATCTTGCATAACTTCTTATTTGTCAGGTGTTGCAACCCACTCACACCCACTATATGATGTTGTGTTGTCCCTTAAATGACTCGAATTTCTGTTCTTGGGACAAAATAGCATTTCATAACTCAAAGTCATTGCCATTGTTAGAGCTGGACATTGTTTTCAGAAAGAAGCTTATTATCATATGGCACAATAGAAAGCCCTGCATTTGAAGCTGGAGAGCCTGAGTTTGGATACCATCTCTGGCACTCAATATGACCTTAGAAAAGTTATTTCATCTCTTTGGGCCTCAGTTTCCTCAACTGTAAATGCAAGAGTTGAATGTCATGATCACCAAGGTCCCTTCCATCTCTGCTTCTTTAATCTGGTGAATTTTGTGAGCATGCACACGCGCACGTGTGTGTGTGTGTGTGTGTGTGTGTGCGTGTGTGTGTGTCTGTGTATCTGTAAGTTGAAGAGTGAAGGGACAGAGTGGATTAAGATATCTGTCTACAAGTTAAAAATACAGACTTTTGAAATCTTATCTTTTCCTTTTTAACAGAGGAATGATGGTAATATGGCAAACATGGGCAATGTCTTATCTCATTTTGTTCATCATAATGTTTTCTGGGCAATGGGGGATGGAGCCAAAATGGTGGAGTGAACGCAGGGACTCACCTGCGCTTTCCTCCAAACCCCTTCAAACACCTTTAAAAAGTGACTCTGAGCAAATTCTAGAGTTACAGAACCCACAAAGACACAGAACAAATGTAGCCCAAGACAACCTAGAAGGGTCTGCTGCACAGGCTGAGAGAGGAGCCAGTACAGCGGAGGTCTGGGAGCACAGACCTGGTCCCAGCAAAGCTGAAGCAGGCCTTAGGGGACTGAATCACTGGCAGCAGTGGCAGTTTCCAGATTTCTCAGCCCACAGATGCCAGAGACAACTTAGAAGTCAGTGGAAGGGGGTCTGTTGGAACTGGGTGAGAGAGAAGCCAATATAGCCCTGGCCCCAGCAAATCAGGAGCAAGCCTTCGGACTGACTGAATTGGCAAGTGCAGTAGCAATGGCAGTAGCGCCAGCAACAGCAGCAGCAGTGGCTGCTCCCAGAACAATCAGTCCAGAAATGGAATGTCTGAAAGTCACCTATTTCAGCTTCCAGGAACCAAAATGACAGAGTAAGCAGTAAGTTCTTCTCACCCTCCCTTACTCACCTTGAAAAACTCAGATAATATTGCCTCAGGAAAAATCCTGAAATAATGGAGTCAGCAGAAAGATGAGACGCAACAGTCTTTTAGCTTCAGAGGCTACGGGGATTAATGGGAAAGGTCCCTCTTGCTGTGGCTGAAGGGAGCCAATACAGGATGAGAGGCATCCCAACAAGTTAGCAGCAAGCCCCACTTCATCAAACCAAAGGAAGATCCTGAGCCCTAGGGCAGTGTCAACACCAGGCACACACCAGCCACCACCACCACCAGCTTCAGCTCAGCACCAGGTAAGTTACCAGACGTCTACAGCCTCCAGTTGCCAACACCTGAGGCCCCAACACACAAAACGAGTAGCCAGGCCCCTAGCCCCTAACACAAAAAGCCTTGGACAGTGACCCCTATTCACCAGAAGCAGAGGTCAACTTTAAAAGCCAGAAAAAAAAGGCAAACAACATGAGCAAGAAGAAACAACAACAACAAAAAAAAACCAAGCACACTGACCATAGAGAAATATTTTGGTGACAGGAAAATCAAAACAAATTCAGGAGAGAACAACATTGTCAATATACCCACATGTGAAACCTCAAAGGGGAATATGAACTGGTCTTAAGCAAAAAAATCCTCCTTGGAAGAGCTCAAGAAGGATTTTAAAAGTCAAATAAGAGAGGTAGAAGAAAAATTGAACAATCTCTTTAAAATACAATTGACAAAATGGAAGACAAAATACACTGAAGAAAACAACTCCTTAAAAATTAGAATTGGCCAAATGGAAAAAGAGGCACAAAAGCTAACTGAAGAAAATAATTTGTTAAAAAGTAGCATGTTTTCTGATCCTAAAGGCATTTTCCCATCTGGTGAATATTGAGGATATGCCAGTTTTCAAGCAGAGCTATAGTCAGAACTTAATATAAAATATAGTGCTAGAAGTCAAGCCTTGGAAAGACAAGTAAGGAACTAAAGGTAAAGCTCAGGTCTAGATCCAAAAGCCTGGATCAAGAAGGGATGCAGATTCCATTAGTCAAAGAAAGAACAAATCAATAGTCAAGTGAACAGACAGGTATCAAAGTAGACATAGGAGCTGGTCATCAAAGATGAGGCAGAAGTCCAGTGCACCAAATGCAGGAATAATACCAAAGATGGTGGTCAAATTGAGCAATGAGTCAAAACCACAGATGCAGAAGCACAGTTTGAGATCTTCCTTCACTTCCTGACATTGACTCTTGTAGACTTGGCTCCAGGATACCCAACAACTTGAACATATAGCACTTACTATAGCTAAATTTACCACTCTGTGGACAATTCACTGAAGGAATGAATCAGTGTCCACTCCAAGTCCCAACTTAAGTTTATTCATCCTTGTAATGACCTATACACTGTTGAATACCATCCTCAAGTAATGCATGTGTGCCATCATCCTTTCTCTCCTCCAGCACCCCATTACCTTCATCTCAGTCTGAATCATCCAGAATGAATTCTCTGAGACATGATTACATAGTTGAATTAATTTGCAAAGATGTAGCTCATAGTCAAGAAGGGCATGCTGCTTGTGTATGCTATATTCCTCGTTTAGGGTGGAGGTAGGTGGAGAGTGGAGTCCTTAACATATGGCTTCCTATATATAGGGAGGTTGGGAATAATGCTTATTTTGCATTGCCTGGAATGTTTTCCTTTAAGGAAGCAAAGACATCATCCTTGGGATTTGATTGGTGCTGAGGACTAGAGGTTTAAAAAGCCCAGCCTGTGGGGAATTGGTATACTTGAGATTTGGCAAAGTTCCCATTACCCCTCAATACATATTTCTGACCCAGCAATCCTTCCCTGGTAAATGTGGAGGCAGAAGGGAAAAACATCTGCTTTCAGTAATTATATCCTTTGAGTCCTTTGTATAATAAGTAAAGTAATTTTTATTGCATTTTATGATCAATAAATGTGTCATTCTGTTCCAATCCTGAGCTTGAATCACTGGAGTGGCCTGAAGTAGGCCAGGTGCAAAATACTCTGTTATGTGCTGAGACTATAAAGAAAAAAATGAAACAATTCTTTTCCATAAGAATCATATTCCATAGGAGGAGATAATTTGTACACACTTATGTATATGTAAATAGATACAAAATAAGTGAAAGCTTACCTGGCTACAAGTCATTTCAGAAAGCAAACAAAATTGTGTGTGACTTCACAGCCTGTCAGGATATAACCATGAAAAATAAGGGCAACTTCTTCTTTGACATCTGATTACATGCATGTGTATATTTCCATTGTAATAACACAACATAACTGCAGAGAGCATCTCAGCGCTATCCCTTTCTCTAGTGCTGAATCAATTCATTGTCCTCTATTTTAGTACTACTCTGCACATTAATGGCTATAGATTATTTTAGATGTTCTAGTTAAAATTTCTCCACAATAGTTCCCTCTAGATCAATTTCTAAGTGCCATTTTGTATTTGTGATATTCTGTCTATCAACCTCTATGCCTCTATTCAGATGGTTTTCATGTCTGCAATTCACTCCATTCTTACTTCTACCCTATAGAATACCTATATTGCTTGAAAATGCCCTAACCTAGCACCTTATATGGATGTCTTTCATGATCTCTCCAGTTATTAGTGCTGTCTCAATCTTGAAATTAACTTGTATTTATTTAATCTTATATATTTATGTATTTCATACTTATCTATGTATTGTGTTCCCCCAGTAGAATTTTAGATCCTTGAAAGGAGGAGTTTGTGACAAAACAAGAGTTAGAGAACATTAAGAAATGCAAAATGGATAGTTCTGATTACATTAAATTAAAAAAAAAAGGTTTTGCACAAAGTCAATGCAACCAAGCTTAGAAGGAAAGCAGAAAGCTGGGAAAGAATTTTTACTTACAGCGTTTCTAATAAAGGCCTCATTTCTAAAATACACAGAGAACTGAGTCAAATTTATAAGAATATAAGTCATTTCCAAATTGCTAAATGGTCAAAGGATATGAACAGGCAGTTTTTAGATGAAGAAATTACAGCTATCTGTAGTCATATAAAAATGCTATAAATCAATATTGAATAGAGAAATACAAATTAAAACAGCTCTGAGGTACCACCTCACACCTATCAGACTGGCTAACATGACATAAAATGAAAATGATAAATGTTGGAGAAGATGTGGGAAAATAGGAACACAGATGCATTGCTGGTGGAGTTGTGAACTGATGCAACCATTCTGAAGAGCAATTCTGGAGAGTAAAGGGCTATAAAATGTGTATATCCCTTGATCCAGCAATACCACTACTAGGTCTGTATTTCAAAGAAATCATAAAAAAGGGGAAAGGACCCACATGTATAAAAATATTTTTATAATAAATAAAAATTTTATTATAAATAAATACTTTATTTATAACTATTATTTTGTGGTGGCAAAGAATTAGAAATTGAAAGGATGCCCAACAGCTGGGGAATGGCTGAACAAGTTGTAGTATATGAAGTTAGTGGATTACTACTGTTTCATAAGAAATGATGAGCAGGTATATTTCAGAAGAACCTGGGAAGATGTGAACTGATGCTGAATGAAGTGAGCAGAACCAGAAGAACATTGTGCACAGTAACAGCAACATTGTGTGATGATCAACTTTGATAGACTTGAGTCTTAACAGCAATACAATGATTTAAGACAATTCCAAAAGACTCATGATGGAAAATGCTATCCACATTCAGAGCAAGAATTATGGATTCTGAATGTAGATCAAAGTATACTATTCTCACTTTTTTGTATGTTTTTTTTTCTTTCCTGCGGTTTTTCCCTTTTGTCCCAATTCTTCTTTCACAACATGACTAGTATGGAAATATGTTCAATAAGATTGTACATATATAGCCTATGCTTGCTATCTTAAAGAGGGGGTAGGAAAGAGAGGGAGGGAGGAAAAAAATGGAATTCAAAATCTTATAAAAGTGAATATTGAAAACTAAAAAAATTAATTTTAAAAAACAATATTTGCTTCTTGAAGGCATGGGCTGTTTTGTTTTTGTGTTTATATCATCAGAGCTTAGCACAACATCTTGTATACAGGAGGTGCTAAGTAATGTTCATTGAACTGAACTGAACTAAAAGAATTTGCAGATATTCAAAGGTTCTTATACAAACATTAACCTAAAAACAGAAGGATAAAATAACTTCTCAATACTCCATTTAAACCAAGCACACTTGGGATGGGAGACAGCGATCCATCACAGTTCCTTTAATATTGTTAGGGGGTCAGGAATCCCATGGTAAAAGGCTAGACTTTAATCATAATTATGGACTTTTTGTATTGCTACAAACTTAATAATTTATTCATCATCCAATTATTAGTTGTGACTGTACACAAGAAAAGAGGAACCTCATCAACATTTCTTACATAGAAATCACAATAACATATAGACAAAGAATATTTCACTTTGGTGCAGCATTTGGAATTACACATTTCTATGTCATAATATTTTATTTTTAAATACTAATTTTATTTTTATTTTCCCCAATATTTTCATTAATTCATTAAGCACAAAATAAAATAAAATGATTAAAAGAAAAAAAAGAACAGAAATGGTATATATGTGCCTAAAATCTGTTACTTACTAATTATTGAAAACCACATGTTAACAAAAGACAAATAGAAGTATGTAAAAGTGTACTTTACCAGGGTATTAACCTAATTATACTTCTTGTTCTCATGTCTTCTTCTGAACTCCTTTTCCAGTATTTATGTTGGATTTATTGTTGTTATAGTCAATTTGTATATTTTTATTTCGCTTTCTTTTGTCCAAATCAGCTCAAGTGTGTACTGTTATGTTGAATTTTTTATAATTATCATTTCATATGATAGAATTGTACTCCATTACGTTACTATAACATAATTATATTAATTATATAACATAAATTATATGCATACAGTATGTATAAACATATATAAACACAATTAGTGTTTAATATGTTCTCCAATTAATAGAAAATTAGGGTTTTTTGGAATTATTTTCTACTGAAATGTGATATTAGGAATATTTTGTACAGTTATGAAATTTTATCATTAACTTCTTCCTAACTTTACAATCCCTGAAGTGGCTATGAATATTTTTATATTTCATGGTGTAATTCTTTATTTCTTTTTCCAAAATTTGAACTATTTCATCATCTTAATAATAATGTACTTTAAAAAATTGCATCCATACTAATTCTGAATATTCTTGTATATTATATCTGCCAACTTGATGCTTCTCAGTTTCTGATTTTTTAAATTTGAAATTGATTATTGGAGTTTTTTAATATTTTATATGCTTGTAGATCATGTTTCTCTTGTCAGGATCTTCCTATTTATAGCATTTGACCAATTATTTTTGATGAGAACATTTCCTCCAAATCTGTTACTTCTCTTCTCACTTTGGCTACATTGGCTTTTATCATGCAAATGTTTCTCATATAATCAATAATCAATATTGTCACTTGTAATTTCTTCAAAGTCACGACTACTTAAATTTCTTTTAAACACTCTACAATTTGGAAGAAATCTGATTCCATTTTCTTCAAGAATTTTTTTCCCACTTCCCAGCAATTAAATATATGGTAGCCTTTTGTAAATTACTGTGATAAATGCTGCAAGATAATAGAGAGCGGGCTCAGATTTGGGGAGGCTTTCGAATTATTTCAAATGGGCCAAAAAGCTTGACCCAGGAAGTGAAATGGTGAAAGTTGAATTTTTGAAGAGTTAATTTAGTGATAGCATGCATAGTGTAGATATGCTTGGGAAGAGATCAGGATTAGGTAGATGCCTGTGGTAATCTAGGTGTAGTGTGATGAAAATCTGGATAATGACATAGGCAGTAAAAATTGAAAGAGGGCGATGCATGGAAGAAATATTTTGAAAGAAAAATGGAAATTATTAGGTGATTGAATGTATATAGAGGATCCAGGAGAGGAATGACCAGAAGATGACTCCAAAATTTCAAGTCTGGATGATTAGGAGAATGCTTCTACTATAGACAACTGGGAAAGTATTAGTATGGTGTTTCTATTCTTATGTATACTATTCTCATTTTTTGAGAAGGTAGAAGTCTCTGGATCCAACAGTCTGGATTCCACAGGTGTACTTGATGCAGAGAAAATATCTTCTGGAATTGGTAGAGTTAACCACTTCAGAAATGTATACAGTTCGAAACAAGAGATAGGGTACTTTGTCATCTTCTTATATAGTGTCATATTTACTAAAGCAGCAGGGTAAGTAATGAACTGAATGGTCTTGACAAAAGAGCAAATGAAAAGATCAGTGAATGCTAGGAGGATGAATGAGTAGATGGATGAATTGTTGGATGAGTAGCTAGAAGGCACATTGGGATAAATAAATGGATGGGTGAAAGGAGTTTGACAATGACTTAATTAAATGCCTACTCTCAGTGTGTTTTGAAAGTTTCCAAAGATAAAATATATTTAACCTTTCTTTGGAAAGAGTTAATATGTCACTTGTACTTTTCTTGCTTTCTTCCTCCCATATAGCATTATTTAATATTGAAATCTCATTTTATTACCTTAAATAATCTTATTCTTATCTTATTATTATTATGTCTTATTATCTTAAAATATCTTATTTTTGTTATTATTATCTCTAGATGTATTATTTAGAACTTTGAAATGGTTTGATTATGTGTTGTTCTCTGAAGTATGCATATGCCTTAAGTCACAGATTATAACAGAATTTTAGAACTTGGAGGGATCTTAGAGGATCTCAGGTTATCACTGATTTAAAACCCTAGGATTTGTGGCAACTATTCAGAACCAAGAGAGCATGCCTAGAGGTCCTAGGATGTAGGAAACTTTTTAGATCTGCCAAGCAATTAGCAGAATGCTGGCACGAGATAAGAGAACAGGCAATGTGGAGATTGTGAGATAAAAAAAAGGCATAGAATTGATGTGATTTCTCATGGCCCTTGGACCAGGAATGAATCAAGGCCAATGAGAAGATATTGCTATTCTGTTGCCAATGTGAGAAAGTGGATTCACTGTGTCATATAAAAACTGGAAGCCAAGAATCCACATTTCCAGTCTAGTCCTGGTAGAAAGAAAGCCTCTGCCCTCTTATACATAGAACTATAAGATGAGAAATTTTGATACAATAGCATTCATCAACTTTTATTAATTTCCTATCTTGTTTAAAGCATAGTGGTAAGCCCTGAGGCTTCAAAAATAAGATCTACCCCTCAAAACATATGCACATATACACATTTTTATATTTACTACATCATATTAATAATAATTATACAGAATTTATAAAATATTTTTTCAGTTATCTTAAAATCTTTTATCTCATTCTATTCTCATGATAACCATCAAAGGTAAGGAGGAATGATCTTATTTTCCCAAATTTTCTGATAGGAAAGTTAAAATACTGAAAGATTAAGTAAATTACTCAAAGGGATACAACAAATCAGTATGATCTGGTACTAAATATCGGTCTCTTGACTCCTATCTCTTGGCTCTTTCCATTAGTGTTGTAACACAATTAGAGAAAGGACCAATAGGGGATTATAGGGAAGGCACACAGAGGAAATATGTTGCACAAAGGAATTTAAGCTGTAGATGAATGTCCAAGCTTTAGATATCTGAGGGAGAATGAAAGGGATTGAAAAAAGAATAGAACCCAAACAGAGTTCTAGAGAAGATAAAACTTCTAGGGATTACCCAATTTAAGATAATGGAGTTTAAGACGGGAATTGTTCTTAAATCAAATTTGGGCATAGTATGAAAAGTCAGAGGAATAAAATAGGTAGAAAGAATTTCCCTCTCAGAATGTCAAACACGTCTTGGAACCTTCAACAACCCAAGTGCCTCTGGAGTTCCCTGCTCACAAAGACCTGTATGATATAAATATTATTGTCCATTGCATATGAGCTAAGTATCCACTTCAAACAAGTCTTCTTTGTAAGTTAGAGGAAAATTTCTGTAGCTGAAGGTGGGATTTTTTTCTGGGTGGCTAATGCTCAATATGGGGGTAGGAAACTGTCACTATTAGCAAAATAAAATGAGCCCATCTTCAAGATTTTGAACTTAGTTTCATGTGCTCATTTCTATTTCTCAGAATTTTGAGGATTTGGAATAAATTTAATATACACTGTCATCTTGCTACTTTTTCATTGTAAAAGTATCATCAAATTCTCCTGGTCCCGTCTAGGGGACTTGAGAATCCCCAAAAAAATTATCCAAAAGGTTTAAGATTGAATAGAGTGTTAAAATGGCTAAATTTGGGATTAAAAGTGACACTGAAATTTACCAAGTGACTAGATCTTCACAGCCCAGGTATAGGAAATCATGTGAATAATTCATAGGAAATATATCTGGAAAACTGCCTCAGATTTTGACTTGACTTTGCTCAAATTGGATTTAAAAAAAAAACTGATCTAAGTTTGGGGATCAGCTCTTTCTTTTATTTAAAAAAAATCCGCCTATATTCTTAGTCTTGAAATTTATGTTAAGCATTGAGGAGGATAATTATCCTCAAATGTTTTAACCCCTTACATTAAAAATATTGAGATGCATTCTTCATGAGTAGAAAAGCTGTAATGGAAGAGAAGAGTTGATTTTTTGAAGCAGACATGGCTTTGAAAAATCAGTACTTTTACCTCTCTTTTGGTCTCTCAGATCACTTATTACTATATGATATTAATAAGGGAAGGGAGAAGATAGATCAGTGGAGTATCATGGTGTGAAATAGAAAGAGACAAAGGTATAAGAAAGATTTTGACATAAAACACATTAGAAGGTGGTGAAAGTCAATTACATTTAATGTCACGAATGGAGAAAACATGAATTTGTTTTCTGTCCAGAAAAATTAAATAATTGTTTATAGTTAAATATTTTATAATGTTATTTGGGATTTTTGAAGTTACAAAGGTATGTCTAAACTTTATCTCTGAGAGTTAGAATGAGAAGGAATTGGAAACATAAAAATCAGATCAAAATGAAAACACCTGAGCCTTGGAGATTCCTCCAGTAATCTGCTAAAAATACAGGGTTAGGTAAAAGCTTTGTCTATATGACATCCACATCTGGATAAAGTGTGAAAAAAAATAATGCTTTAAATGTTTAACCTACATTGGAGAGCCTATCAAATTTAAGTCAACAAATATTTCTTAAGTGCCCAACATAGTCATCATTGTGCTAGATGCTTTTGATTTATCCTAAGTGTTTTAATCACTAACACAGGAGGAGAAATATGGTAGTATAGTTCTGAGCACATCAATTTCAGATGGAAGATTATGAGAGGGGACACTGATGACTAGTGGAAGTGTAGGTAGCAAAATCTATACTGACTTCTTTACTGGGAATTCCCCTGAGCTATAGGGGGTAGAATATAACAACAGAGTCATTACTCTGCTCAAAGTATGACCCATTTCCACTGCAAATTTAACTAGATGATAGCAACCATTTTGTTGGGAACTACTAGTCTATGTAGTCAAGTCACTTAGTTGTACAGAGCCTCAGTTTCCTCACCTTTAATTAAATTAGGTATTATAGTCCTCACTCCCAGGATTGAGGATCCAAAGAGTTAATTTATGTGAAGGTCTTTGTAAACTTCAAAATGCTATATAAATGTTTGATCATTTCATTATTGGTAGTGTTGTTATGTGACACCAAACTTCCAGATTTTTTTCAATATCAACACCCTGGATATTTGAAATTGGTGATAATCCCATGTACTGATCAAAAATCACCTTCACTGAGGTAGCACTGACTCCTAAAAATCTATGATTATAGATTGATTTCCTCTGAATTAAGTTTTACCTCTGCCAAACATGTTATCTAAAATACAAACACTTCAGGGAAGGATATTACTCAATAGCACTTATTTACACCTTTAGTGAAATTCAGTTTGCCCAATCACTTTCCTTTCTGGCAGCTAGCCAATATTAGGTCACTGAGAAATTTTGATGGAGGCATAAGGGGAGTTAAGGTCTAAGGAAGGAATGCTTTTGGAGCATGAAATACTTCTTTGTTAGGACCATGAAGAAAAGAGAAGAAGGGCTCAGTGCTTGTATTTTTAAAAATTTTTATTATTCTGATTATGGATGGATATTAATGTGGTTATTTTTTGGAAGGAATGCTTCTCATTCAACACTGACTTATAGACCTAAAAAATGTTGATAGAGATACTTTCTTTAGTCACTCTCCCCTTTCCATCTCTAACTGATGCCTTTTTCACCACTGTCAGGGCCTCTTTCCCTGCCTACCCCAAATTCACCAAGGTTATCTTATATTTGCATGATAAATCTCCTGTCATAGAAAAGAAAATTATATGATGAATTCATTCATACAAAGGATTTGTGTACCCTGGCCTGGCATCTAACATAAACAGAACAGTGGACTTGGAGTCAGGAAACATAAGTTGGAATCCTACCTCAGAAATTTGCTTTTTTGTGATCTTTGGAAATGCTTATTTGCCCAGAACCTCAGTTTCCTGATCTGTAAAATGAGGTGAACAATATTTATACTAGTTCAAAGAGTTGTTGTAAAGAAAGTATGTTGTATAGCTTAAAAAGTCACTGAAATATCATGCTTTAATTCAATACTTAAATTTCAAATAGTCTCCCCAGGAGTTCTTTGAAAACATTTAGAATGAGAACTGCAAAGAGAAGGTAGCACTTAACCCACAAAGATCAATCACAGATCTTAGAATGATGCTTGTCAGTGATGGACAGTAGGATATATTGTTGGGTGGAGGACTTTCCTGGTACCTTTCAACTCATGCCATCTAAGTGACTCTTAACTTTATCTCTATTTAAGCCAATTATCATTGTCTTACAGGAGAAAAGATGTCTGTTCTTATGGTGTTTATGTTGAAGGAGATGGACCACAGGGATGTATTCTCCTATTGTGTAATTTTGAGCAAGGGTAGTTTGTGTTTCTTTGCTTAAACAATAAGAATGCAAAAGAAAGAGTCAGGTAGAAGAAAGCATTGGTTGGAATAATATTAGGAAAATTATATGATGGAATTAAATGCAAGAATTGGTACAGGCAAATCAATATTGCTGGCTTGGGAGAGGACGACAGAAGGACAAAAGGAAAATGTGTTCACCTGGGATAGAGAAGACAGCAATAAGAGAGGTTATGAAGAAGGTCTTTATGAAATATGATATGCTCTTATTTTCATTCAAATATTTAAAAGCCTACTGTGTGCCATCACTATGCTAAAATAATTTAGACTTACCTTGTCTGACTACAGAGAGATCAAATAGCATATAGAGTAATTGAGTCTAAAAAAACCCTTTAAGGTCAGAAGATTTGGGTTTGAATGTCAGTTTTGCTGTCCATACAATTTTGAGAAATGTCATTTCATCTCTCTGGCCCCCTTGAGGTAAAATGAAGAAAATGGCATAGTGCATTGAGCGCTGGACTTTGATTCAGGAAGACTGAATTTGAATCTACCTTGCACATTTACTAGCTCTGTGATCCTGGGCAAGTCACTTAATCTCTGGCTAAATCAATTTCTGAAACTGTCAAATGTAGATTACAAGTACTTACCTCCCAAAATTGTTTTGAGACTAAAATGAGTTAATATATGTAAAGTGCTTCTAAAACATTGAAATACTGTAAAAATATTATATATGATTGTTATATGTACATGGCTATAAATATACAGGCTCCAACACAACCATTGCCATGTAAAAGCTTACTAAGGAGTTGAGGCAAAACATTTGTAGAAGTTTTCCAAAATCTCAATGCCATATTTATAGTCCTATTGGTAGCTTTTTGGTTAGTTACATTTAACTTGATCTAGAATAAAGCAGGCAGAATCAATTTTCAGTGACTACTTGTATGTATGCTATCAAGGCTTCAAAGTGACACTATTACCAGAATAAGAATAAGGATTTGTTTTTTGTCCTCTGGCAAAGGCAATTTCCACACTCAGTTTGGTAATCTATAAAATGAAGTTTCTACTTTAAAGTTTCTACTAGTTCCAAATGCATGGCTTGAAGATTGGTTGGATATAGAAACTAGTAAAGAGTGAAAGGAAAAAAATAAAATATGGTTCCAAGGTCTGAGTCCTGAATTAATGGGAGAACATTGGTATGTGATTAAAAACTATGGTGTTCAGTTTAATTCATTTATTTAAATTCAAGATAGTCAGGAGGTAGAGCTTTTTCTTTTGGGAAGGGATGATGAATTTAAATTTATTGCATTTAAAGTGATGATAGTAAATTCAAGTAGAACGATATCCAATGGACATTTGGAGATATATGATTAAAGCATATATGGCTAGATCTGAGAGGTATACACATACAAATACTTTATGAGTTTTGGCATTAAGAGAATTCTACAAGAAAGAATGTATAGGACAAAAAAGCAGACACAACTGAGGATAGAAATATGGTCAGTACTCATGGTTAAGAACTGAGGGGAAAAAATTAGTCAGTTAATAAGACCAAGAAAGAATAGTTAATGAAGAAGGAGAGTAAGGAAAGTGAATTGTCAAGGACAGTGATAAGAGCAGTTGTGTTCAACAGTGTCATATTTCAGGAAGAAGGCAAGAAGAATGAAAATTGATCAAAGGGATTTATGATTAGGAGAACTTCAACACAAAAATAGAATCAGTTACAGGGGAATAAGGAGAGAATTAGTGAAAAGGAAATGAACACAAGGAGCATTCTTTTGACAATTTTGTCAGTGAAATGGAAGAACAAATTGCTAGCCTGAGGAGGAAAACCAGGTAAAGAAAAGTTTTATTCCAAGATAGAGGATAACTGTGAAAAAAAAGGATCATCATGTATGGTGAGACTAACAATGATGGAGAGTTTGAGAATAAATGAGCAGTCTTTTCTTGTAGGAGAAAGTAAGGGTCAAAAGAGTATTATCCAAATATTCATACCATCCAAATAGCCCATACATTGTATTTAGAAGGGGGCACAGAAGACAAAATTCCTCTCCTCTCTGCTGTGCATATGTTTCTTTTCTAATTTACTAAAGATAATAGAGCACTTTCTGAAGTATTTTCTTAAGGTACTAGTATTTAAAGATCTGTTTATCCACAAGGAGCTATATAGGTGTGTAAAGATTTGAAGAAGATATAGTTTTTTCGGTCATTCAATTTTGATTATATGAAAGAGAAATTGAGGGGCTATGCTGAAAAAAAAATGGTGCCAAGGTAAAAACAGTCATGAAAATTGTCCAAAGCTGAAGAAAATATTATACAGAGAGATTTACAATTAAATGTCTAGTGTGCAGACGCACATTTTTTACAATGACAGAATTGCCTTCTGACTGCCAGTTTTGCTCATTGTTTACTCCAGAAATGAAAGATAAAATGGTGGTGGTGTTACTGAATTTCCTCTGATTTTCTTATGATCATAGGATTTTGAGCTAGAAGGTAATGTAGAGATAATCTGGTTTAACTGAACTGAAACTCATAGAGACCATTATTATGATCATTCAGGTAGTAAGTGTCAGAGTCAATTTTTGAACCAAGGTCTGACTATTAATCCATTTGTCACCTGCCACCCTGCATTGGAATCAGTCATGAGCAAGGAGAGTTTATTTCTTCTATCTTCCTATGGACTAACTTTCATTTGTTATAGTTTTCTAAGAAGAAGTAAGCAAGCAGATTAAATAAGCAGGAATGGAGTCACAGTAGAGAAAATATTGTATTTGGGGTTGTATGACCTTAATACAAATCACTCCCTTGATACTGCCTATGGAATAATAGGCAAGTATTGACAAGATATGACAAAATGACCTTTTTCTCACAGCTCCTTTATGTCTTATCCTCAAATACCTTTTTGTTGTAATAATTACTGTATTTTCCCCTTTTATATGGCATTTAACCATAAGTTCTTTTTCTCCATCCCATATTCAACAAATATGACTTAGCTAGACATTTTTCTAAACAGTTACCCAATATGTAAAATAAAGAGGTTGGTCTCAATGATCTCCAAGGTTTCTTACAACTCCAAATTCTATGATTTTAGCATTATATAATTAATTCTAATTAACAGTCACATCTACAGACTGATTTGGAAAAAACACTCAACTCTAATGCTGTTATAAAAATTCAACACAACTTCTCAATACAAAAATAGATACACAAAAAGATTAACTATGCAGATAAAATAACTATTTTATTTTTTAAATAATAATTCATATATGTATGGCACTTCAATGTTAACCAAACATTTTTCATGGGTTATTTCATCTGATTCTTACAACAACCCTATGAAGTAGGAAGTACCAGTCTTATCTTCATTATTTTACAGATGAGGAAACTGAGATTCTGAGAGGATAACTGAATTGTTCATTAAGCTAGTATCAGAGATGTAATTTGAACTCAGGTGAGTCAGTGAGTCAGTCAAACAGTATTTGTTAGGCATTTATTATATATCTTCCTGATTCCAAATTCAGTGCTCTACTATGCTACACTTCTTCTTGCCTTTAGACCAGCAGTATGTCATCATCTACAGACAGTGTTGCATACAGATTTGACAGAATGGACTTTTTCCCACAGCTCCTTTAACCATATCCTCAAACAGTTCTTTATCATAGTGGTGATCATATTTTCCCCTTTTATTGATATTTAACTATAAGCTCATCTTTTTCTCCCTCCCATATTCAACAAATATGACTTTTCTGGACACTAATTTGGCCTCACTTTCTTTGTAATATTGACCAAAGTGTTCTCAACTTAAATGACAGAGGTGTGACAGACAGATGACTCACATATTAGGAAATTGAGAATATTTTCTTATAATCAAAATTTAAAGCACTTGTGAGTCTAGCATCACCACCCTTCAGGAACTTCTCTCTCTACCTGTCCTTTCAAGATGGTTCACCAGTGCCTCGAAGGAAATGTTACACCTGCCTTCTATTTACTGGGAATGCCATAAAGCATAAATTGGTGCATAAATTTTATTTTAGTGACAAATTCTAATGCATTTTTCTGCATACACTAGAGGCTTAGTAAATATTTGTTGAAGTTATGGAAATAGTGAACTTAGACTACTCTTTCTTGAAGTTTGATGGTGGGAGAGAGGAGAGAGGGCATGACTTTAAAGTGAAGGTTGTTTTTTTGTTTGTTTGTTTGTTTGTTTTGTAAGTTGGCCAAGCACACTTTAAGATTTGTAGAAAAAAAAGGTCAGTATTAAGGGAGAGATTGAAAATTCACAAGATGACAAAAGAGATGGAAGTGATGGTGCTGAGGGAGCAAGTTTAAGTCCACTGTTCCGGGTAAGAGGTTGAATCCATAGTCATGAAATAGAATGAAACTAATGTTCAGAGGGACCAAACCCACGATCATAGAATCTTATATTTGGAAGAGGCTTTAGAGATCATCTAATCAATCTCCCTACACAGTGAGGAATCTGTTATGCAACATCCCTTCAAAATGGTCATCCAGATGATTTGAAGACTCCCTTGGACAGGGGATCATTACCTCATGAGTCAAACTTATTCCATTTGTTCTAACCACATTCTTTTGGAACCAATTGAGCTACTTGTTCTAAACTGACAGACATTCAACGAAAGATCCTGGTGTGATTAAAAACTCACTGCTTTGAAAATCTGAGGTTTGATTTTCAAGCTCTATAATTTCTCCTATTTCTGCTTCTCCCTGCAGATTGTCCTTTACCATTTAATGGAAAAAGATAATCAGACATGGGTGAGTTCGTTTGTTCTCCTGGGTCTCTCTAGTGACTGGAAGACTCAGGTCTTTCTCTTTATCCTTTTCCTGTCCATTTACCTGCTGCCTGTATTTGGAAACATCCTAATCATCATTCTGATCAGGCTGGACACTCGGCTGCATACTCCCATGTACTTCTTCCTCACAACCTCAACCTTGTCGATGTGTCTTATGCTACCAGCATTGTCCCCCAAATGTTGGCACATTTCCTAGAAAAAGATAAAACAATTCCATATGTTAGCTGTGCTGCCCAACTATTTTTCTCTCTGGGTCTAGGTGGGATTGAATTTGTTTTGCTGGCAACAATGGCCTATGACCGCTATGTAGCAGTTTGCAAACCCTTGCGTTACTCAGCGATTATGCATGTGGGCCTGTGTGCCAGGCTAGTGGCTGCCTCCTGGGCCAGTGGTTCCCTAAATTCTCTCGTGCAGACTGCCATCTCTTTCCAGCTTCCCATGTGCACAAACCGGGTCATTGACCACATATCATGTGAACTCTTAGCTGTAGTCAGATTGGCCTGTGTGGACACATCTTCCAATAAGGCTGCAATTATGGCTTCCAGCATCATCCTGCTCATGACCCCATTCTTACTGGTTCTGCTGTCCTATATCAAGATCATCTCCACTATTCTGAAGATTCAGTCCACAGAGGGAAGAAAGAAAGCTTTCCAGACTTGTGCCTCCCACCTGACAGTGGTGACTCTTTGCTATGGGATGACCATTTTCACTTACATTCAGCCCCACTCAACCCCCAATATACTTCAGGAAAAGATGATCTCACTGTTCTATGCCCTTTTAATACCCATGCTGAACCCTCTGATTTACAGTGTGAGGAATAAGGAAGTGAAGGGAGCCTGGCAGAAACTACTTGGGCAATTCTATGAATTAAAGTCAAAGCTGACATCCTCATGAGTGACACAAAGAGACAGATGTATCTATAAATCCCCCCTCCGAGATTCAAATGTGGCCAGCACTACCTACATCACTCTCCTCCTTTTGAGAGTTGGAAGAACTCTTAATCATGTTTTGATATAGAAAGTAATGACAGGAGATGAGAGACAGTGAGAGCTAGACACACTCACAGGGAAAGAACTCCCCAAGTTTACCACACTCTTGCTTCTGATGCTTTGCACAATCTAGAAAAGAAATCCTATTTTATCACCTAACTTGCCCACATTTTTCATGTTCGCCCTTTATTTCCTTTTAAAACAAAGTGTTTTAATATTGGAAGAATCACTCAGAATAATTCTATATGGAGGGCTAGCATAATGCAGTAAAACTGTCAATTTGTTTAATGCCAGGGAAGACAATTCTTGTTATTAAAATTAAGAAAGGAGTGCTTATTCAGAGTCATATACATTATGGATACACTGGATTCATTTATGTCAAATAAACAGACATGCTGATCTAATTTAGTGAGGAGGAGGAGGAAGAATAAGACCATTTATTCACTTTGAGCTTATACAACTAGGTGGAGCTTTCTTCAAGTACTTTTTTTTTTTAGTTTCTATAGGTAAGCAAGTGATTAGAATAGCTGAGGAAACATTCTTGTAGAGGGGTGTGTGTGTGTGTGTGTGTGTGTGTGTGTGTGTGTGTGTGTGTGTGTGTGTATTTGCATAAACAGCTTAAGTCAGTCTAGTCCCAAAGGCATCAGTTGTCACACATGTCTCTGAAGCTTTGGTTATAAAATAGATTGAGTCAGAGGAAAGTCAGTGTGACTACTTCAAAAGCAAAAAAAACCTAAAATATATATAAAACATTGACCTTACAACACCCCCAACAAAATTGAAGGAGACACTGCAGCATAGTAGAAAAGGAACTGGATTTGGAATCAGAGAACCTGAGTTTGAATCCTGGCTCTACCATTTACTGTGTATCTTCAGGCAGATCACTTAACTTTTCCCTTTTAGTTCCAAATTCTTTGATCCCATGAACTTGGCTATAAGTGTACATCTGTGTTGATTATTTTGGGTAAACCAGTCAGCTGTGTATAGTCAAAAACTAGGGGTAGAATTTCATGGGCATTGATAAAAGGCTCCTAGACCTTAGAAGACTATCACAGACCTCACCAACTTTGATTAAAAGAGATATTTCCTGACAGATGAATGGAGTACTATAACCATTTTTGCTAGAAATCCTAGCTGGGAAATAAGGGTAAGATGAGATAGAGCTGATGAAGAAGGATAATTGAATGATAGAAGGAAGGGAGGGATGGGTGAAAATTATCACTCATATTATACTTCTTAATTTATGATTACTCCATTGCCCTAGAGTACCCTAAACCTGTCCTCCTGTCTCTGTCTTCCCATAGGTTAGCAATTTATCAGCTTCCCATACATACAGCATTTTTGTGACTTTCAAACTGTTTCCAAATTTCTTACCTCATCCATCCTCACAATAAACCCTGTGACATAGATGGGGGTGGCAGATGTTCATTTGAAATTAAATGACTCACATAAGACCATACAACTAGTTCATCATTAGGACTGAACCTCTCTGCCCAGTACTTTTCCTGTAATATTGCCACAGAATGCTGAATAAGTCCAAGGTAGTAGCATAAACTCACACTGTAACTTCTATCAGTGCTGTGAAATAAACTACATTTAGTGAGTTAAACAAGGGTTGTACAAAGCTGTAGGAACCCTGTTAGCTCACCAGGGAAACTCACTCTAAAGAAGAGTTGATTAAATTGTCCCCAGCTGATCCTAGAGAAGGTACTCCAGCCACCCTAGAGCCAGCTCTACTTTCTTGGAACCTAACTGACCTTAATAGACAGTAAGCTACTCATATTAAAAATGATTATTTTAACACATGTTCATTTGAATGACTTTATTATTCCTCCAATATAGAAAAGGATAGTTTTACATTGTCTCTCTTAAAAGACATTAAGTATAATCTAGCAGAATATATGCTCTTTGAAGTTTTAGACATTTTCATTTCATTTTTGTATCTTTACAATATAGGATGGTGTCTTGCCCATAGCTGATACTTAATTATTGGATTGTATTGACAGACTTAAGTTCAAATTCTGACTGTGCTACTTACACAGTTGTATGATCATAAATGTCATTCTATAAACCTTAGTTTCCCCTTTTCTTTTTTTTCTCTTTCTTTTTTTGACTGGCGATGGGGTTAAGTGACTTGCCCAGGGTCACACAGTTAGTAAGTGTTATGTGCCTGAGGCCAGATTTGAATTCAGGTCCTCATGAATCCAGAGCTGGTGCTCTATCCACTGCACCACCCAGCTGCCCCAAGTTTCCCCTTTTCTAAAATAAGTGTATTGAACTAGGTGATTTCTTATATCCTTTTGAGCACTAAATCCTATATTTCAAAAAGAAGGAAATGATGGTTTGGATTGGGATAATTCCTAATACAGTCTTTAAGATGGAGATGTTCTTTTTAAGGTTATACTTTTCTTTAAAAGACAGAACCCCAAACTACTCTGGATAATCAAATACACATTAGAATTCCAGAGCTCCTCAACAATAGGGAAGTGGGTACAAATTATGACAGTTCAAGTCACTGGCCTTCTATGGAGGAGATACATCCGCTCCTCTTTGGAACCAGTTAAGGTATCTACTGAGAGGCAACATAGCTGAAAAAGTGCTGGCTTTAGCATCAGGAAATTTAGGTTTTGAATGCATGGTGCTCAATTGTAATTCTTTACTTTAGCTAGGAAAAGATTGACTTCATTAATCTTAGAGGCTGTAATAATTCAACAACATAAAGAATCAGGTAGCCGCAAGTGTCAAACAGTAGATGGACACTTAAAGAATTTTGGAACATCTTCCTTAAAAATTCCTCTTCTATTACATAGCAGGTAAAAGAAACAAATGCAAAAATCCATGTTTTGGTCCAGAGGAATGTGAACAGGATAATGAGAAGATTGAAAACCATATTATATTTTGCATTAATTTTTATCAGCAAGTAATTTTCTGATTCTGAGTTTTCTTGTAATTATCATTTTGGGCTTATACTCCAAAATTAAGCTTTATATTTTCTTTTACATAAGACTCTCCATTTAAAAAATAGTCATGAAAGGATCAGTTAAAGATAGAGCAATAGGCACAGGAGTATACTGGTAAATGTTTAACAACTGTCCTCTGGTTAAAGAAATGTAGCCCAATACAGCTTAAAGTTTAATCTGCATTATTAATGGTTTCCATTATTTCTTAAAGTCTAGAGAAAATCAACAAAAATAAATGTGGATTTGTAGTATTAGCTGATTTTTGAGGTGTTAATGTTCACACTGAAAATTTAATAATGAGCTCTTACAATCTGGTTCAAGTTGGCTCTAGCACATGCCAAGATAGATGGATAGGTAAATAAATAGAAAGACAGATGGATGGATAGATAGATAGAACATTTGTTAAGTGCTTACTGTGTGTAAGGTTCTGCATTAAGCAGTGGAGAAAGATATAGGCAAGTAAGATTGTTCCTGCCCTCAAGAAGCTTACATTCTAATGGGGAAAAAAACAACATAAAGTGTTGCTAGAAAACAGGGGCTATCATGGGTGGCTATCAAGACAAAGCAAAATCTCAATTTTCAGAACTGGAGGAGAGCAGGCTATATTGAGGAAATACAAGAAAGTGTCATGGAGGCCTGGCCCAAGACAAGACAAGGCAAAAGCTTACCTATAAAACTAGGTGACTGAGGGAATAGAGTCCAAGATCCCAATGGGAGGAAGCTGGCCTAAGAGCAGTGGCATAATAAGTGAGGAAAATGGCCAGAAATGTCAAGGAGGTCTGGCCTCTAGCAAAATTAGACAAAATAGTCTTGGGATGTTTAGCCTAGAGAAAAGAAGACTATGGGGGGAGGGGGTTTGAGTGGGAGGCAGTGTTGACTCAAGATAATTTTCTTTGAACGTTAGCAGGGTTGTTATGTCCCAGAGGACCAAACTAGGACAAGTGGGTGGAAATTATTTGTAGACTGATTTTGTGCATAAGGAAAATATTCGTAGCAGTTGGAGCTGCCCAAAATGGAATGTGATGTTTTCTTCAGAAAAAGAAGGTGCAAAATTAGTAGCTAGACAACCAGTTATTGAAGTAGTTACAGAGAGAATTTCTGATTTGAGTAGCTATTAGACTAGATGACCTGTGGGCCCCTTCTAACTTTAATTCTATGATTATATGATTTAACTGTGTTCAGGTCCTTTGCTGGCAGGCTTAATTAGAATAGAATCTGAAACCTACAAATGGGGGAATTAATTTTCTAAAAGTCGGATTCTTTAGGGAGAGATGATATTAATGTTACTGTTCTTGGCATTTACATTTACTCCTTTAAGTTGTATTACAGGAGAAGATTTTCATTTATGGGGTCAGAGCAGAGGGACATGTCAGAGCAAAACATCATTGAACCTCAGTGTAGGAAGGGGCCATCTGGTATAACCTGTACCTGAATCAATAAACAAGAATTTATTAAGTGTCTATGTGCCAGGTGTTGTGCTAGGCACTGGACAAGAAAAGTGTCCATCCAACCTTTGCTTGGAGATCTCTAGTAAGGGTGAGGCTACTGCTTGTCTCTCTGGGAAAACTGACATGTCTAATCCGTGGTAGGTTAGTATAAGTATTCTCTCTTCCCACTCCAATGCTTAAAAATAACATTATTAGGTACAAGAAAACATTACAGGGATGGAGTAAAAATATTAAAAGGTATGACAAAAATGTTATGAAGTCTAAGAAAACATTACCAAGTGAAATATAAATATTGCAGTTAATTCTACAATTAGCGGAACAATGCAGGTGTCTGGTTAAAATCACTTATCATCATAATCTAATAATGTTGAGTGGTTTTCCATAGGGTGACTGTAAGGGGGATTTTACTCACATGTCCAATCCAGTGGGTAGGGTTACTATTATCATTCATTGTTTATCTCTATCTTTGAAACAGGTGTTTTAGAGTAAGTGAAAATGATTATTGCACAAATCTATTCTATTTCTCAATATTGTTGTCCTTGAGACTACCCATATACAGAAATGGTATGGTGAGATCACTCATTCATTCATTCATCATTCATCAAATCATTCAAAATTTTATTGAACATGTATTACAAAAATATATTTTGGGTGATGAAAATATATACAACATCTACCTACCTTTAAAGAGCTTAGAGTCAAGACCTCAATTCCTCACTAACATATTTGAAGAAAGGTTGTTTCTAAGCTTTGTCAAACTATTTATCATAATTAACCCTGAATAAAATTCATTCAGAATGGACTAAAGATCTAGTTAACCCCACTTTCCAAAAAAAAAAAAAGAAACCCTGTATCTCTCCTTTAAAAAGTAAATTAAATTTCACAATAAAGCTTTTTAGAAACTAGATATCCTCCAATGAACATTAATTTCCTAAACATCCATACAGAATTTTGATCACTTACAGTCATTTAACACCTCCCTTATTTGGTCAGCTATTTGGTGGTCTACCCCCACTACCACTATAAAGTGCCTAGGGCTCCTCAATGGGGAGATTGAGAGAAGTGGTGTACGCTCCAGGAGGTACTGAGATGGGACAGCAGCACCAAAAATTACTGTGAGGTAAGGGAAAAGATGCTGGTGTGCCACGGTAACAGTAGCCTTCCTTATTTGGAATGGTTGTGAAATATATTAACCCTGCTTAATAATAAACTGTATTCAGAAAGCAGCAGTTAGAAAGTTCCTGCCAGCTACAGGACAATCAAAACTGAGAAAGTTATGGATCACAGGAGCATCTAGTTTCCACTTTGCATGAAATCCATTTACCCAAATGTGAGAGGTCCTGACTTCCAGTTTCTCATTCTTCATCAGGATGTGTGAGTCATATATTGAATAGGAACTTGGTTTAAAGTCCTTTGTTCACAAGTAGGAACAGTAGTCATAAGACATGAAGCAAACTGATTGTGCATGTCCTAGAATATTGCATGGGGCACTGTGTTTCAGTGTCTTAATTCCTTTGCCCATTGGTAGAAAAAGTGGCCAAAAGGTACTAAGAAAATTTCCTTTCCTACAACTACTGGGGGAAGGCCATTTCTGTACTCTCTGAGGGCTGGAATCTTGGAGAGATTGTGATCATGGCTATTTGTTAGATTTTTTTTTTGCATATCATTTATACTCTTATTTGAGTTGCTACAAATGGAACATAATTATCCTTGTTCCTGTGGAGAGTTAACTTTGTTAAGTCAATGCCGTATGGCTAAGGTTCCATTAAATTTAGCAATCTGAAGAAGAGACAGGGTTTTATAGAGATGGACACTCAAGAGCTGATTCTGATCTGGTAAAACCACAATAATCTACACCCCCCTTAGTCACAAGTCAGTGCTGCTTAGCAGATTGGTGGAACTGAGAGCTAGAAGGCCATTCATTCTTTGCTACCATTTCTGATCACCCAACTGACTGGCTTTATTCCAATCACCCTAAGCCAAGGGTGGGGAACCTGCAGCCTTGAGGCCGCATGTGGCCTTCTAGGTCCTCAAGCGAGGCCCTTTGACTGAATCCAAACCGTACTTTTTCACTTTGTGAAGTTTGAATTCAGTCAAAGTTTGGATAAATAAATGTTATTGGGGACTTCTTCCTAAAAGACTATTTCAGATAACATTTCCTTTAAGTATTTATACCTAACTTGAGATTCTTGGCTTAATTTTACATCACTTTAATAATATTATCTCGACAAAGGTGGAGCTGGGCGTGAAGTCAAGAAGACTCATCTTCTTGAGCTCAAATCTGCACTCAGACACTTACTAACTGTGTGACCCTAGGCAAGTCATTTAACCCTACTTGCTCAATTCCTCATCTGTAAAATGATCTGGAGAAGGAAATGGCAAACCAGTCTGGTATCTTTGCCAAGAAAACCCTATGGCGGGTCACAAAGAGTTGGGCATGACTGAAATGACTAAACAACAACAAAAGGAAAGAAATTTATTCTTTCCACAGGGAAAGAAATTCTGGAATGGGGGCCTTGAGCTGTAGGTGCCAGCCTGAGCTCTGCACCTGACCTGTGCAACCTCAGGAAATTCACTTCATCTCCCTGAGTCCCATTCTCAGCAGTAAAACGAGTTGGTTGGCTACATAATTTTTTTTTTATTAAAAAAAGAAAAAGCTCTTTAGTTCCACAGAGTATTGCTCCCTTGATATGTCAAACACAGTGAGACACAGGGACATAGACTCTGCTTAGTCCAAAGTGAAACCTCAAACAAAACAAACGTAGAATTCTAGTAAAGTTATTTGGTAAGTTTCCTATTATTGTAAAGATAATTACCATGAACATCAAGCTTGGAGTATCATACTACTCAAACAGCTTGCTACTAATTGATCATATTTGAAAATAATTCTCTTTCCATCTGTGAACTATGGAGATAAATTGTTTCAGCCAGGAAGAACATTATCACAAGTCAGTCTTAAGGGACAATAGGACAATCATAAAACACAGACTAAAGACCTCCCAAAAGGTAAGGAGGAGAGAAGCACTCACAGTTGAACCCAGAACTCCCTTTGAGATTTTCTTTACTATCTAATAAGTCCATAGTTCAAATCTACTACATCCTCATTCCAACCTTGTTTCTATCTGCCCTTAACCCCGATACAGATCTAAGGATGTCAGTTGGATGACTTCATGATATCATTGATCTATGGATGACTCTGTTGGGTGCCTGCATTGTGTAGATGCACAACTGGCATATACACAGTGCACAACTGGCCATCTGCTAGTTCTCTATGTTTGGTTTGCTCTCTGCTGCAATTTTCTGGTCCTTCACACCTGGGATACTCTCTGAGCTTCATCTTTTGCTCTCTGCAGTCACATTTCTGGTCTTTGGCTGAATTGCCACACCTATGTGGTTTGTCTTTAGAAATGAGTTTTCATCTCCTGCTCTCAGGGTTATCTTGCTCTTTCATAATTTAGATCCCAATGCCAGCTGGCTAACCAGCCACAGTCCTCAGCTGTAGGTTAGATTTGTTGCTGTTTTCTTCTTTGATTCTATCTGAGCTGTCATTCTGAAAGATCATTCTCTTATTTGACTTATAATAAGAAAATTATTTTCAATTTTTTTTTCTCACTCATGACACTAGTCACAATCCTTGAAAATCATGACTTTGGAAAATTCAATTAGAAAGATAGGGGAACAAGACAGAGCCAATTTTTTTTTTGTCATATATTCTTGCTGGCAACAAAATTGTTACTTTTTCTAAATTTGTATCATTTAGTGAACAAGGTTATTTTGAGCAGCAAATGAGAAAATGTTGTAGTAATGTATGTGAAGATAATATGTATATATACATATAAACATATTTCTTTTTTGATAAGATTTCTAGTATAGATGAAGATACTATACTGTATATATCATTTTACTTTTTAACAGAATTACTAAACTGATAGATGAGGGGATGTTGTGGATATAGTTTACTTAGAATTTAGCAAATCTTTTGATAAATATTTAATCTGACTTGTGGAGAAGATGCACAGAAGTGGATCAGACAAAAACACAATTAGATGGATTTGGAATTGGTTAGATGGGCAGACTCAAATAGTTGTCATTAATGATTCATTACGAACATGGCAGGAGGTCTCCAGGGGACTACTGTAGGGATCTGTACTCAAGTCTGTACTGTCTAATATTTTTATAAGTGTCTTGGATAAAGGCATAAATGGACCTAACCTACCTTTCCTAGACTCATTGGATGTTACTCTCCCTTCTGTGTTCTGTGAGCCAGCCAATATGGCTTCTTTTTTTCCTGATTAATGACTTTACAACTCCTTTTTTCCATGCCTTTGCACTGGCTGTCCCTCATGGTTATATGCGCTCCTTCTTTACCCAAAGCCCACAGAGTCTCTCTCTTCCTTTAAGATGTAGCTCAGACACCAGGTTCTTCAGGAAGCCTTTCCTTCCCAATAGCTCATGCTCTCCCACCCAAGCTCCCATGTATTTGACTACTACATGTGTGTGGCAATAATATCTATGTATTTATGCTGTGTATATTTTTGCATGTGCTTATTTTCCCCATTAGAATGTAAACTCATTGTGAATAGGGATTATTCCACTCTTTGCACTTACATCCCCAGGACTTAATATATGATAAATACATTTAATAAAGGAAATAACATATTAAGAATTAATATTTATAATTAGCTATGTTGTATATCTATAATACTAAATAATAGACAAATTAATAAAGTTAATAAATACATCTTGATTGACATAAGGAGCCTCAATTACATTCAACCAGAGGGTAAGTGGTGGCAATCAACTCTAAGTTGTGGTGCCAACAGAAATAGGGCATTATTCATTAGCTGGCATCCAAGAAAGAAAATCTAAAACCAATTGATTCTACATTTACATGAAAGACTAGGTTAGCTTTTAAAGATTTTGTAACTGTATAATTTTTTTGTTATTGTTTGTAGTCTTATATTTACAATGGGATTAAAAAAACATAAAGAGACAAAGAACCTTAAAATAATCCTAAATGAGAGCTTTATGATTCTTCCAGAATCAGTGGAAATAGGACAGAAGTTGTAAAGCTAATGTTACTTGCAGAATAGGTGGGCAAAGGGAACCTAGACTGGAAAAAGTATGATAGAGGCACAAAAATCAATAGGGAGAGTTGGCAAGTCAAGTTATTGTTATAACTGGTAGTAGATATGGGTCCAGAGTTGAGAAGAACAGTCCTCATGGCAACACAGCTGCACATATGAAGTAAAATTGGAAGAAAAATCTTTAAAACCTATGCATAAGTTGATACTTTCTTCATTAATCCCTAACTATAATGATTCATTATTTAAAGAAACACTTGATTTATACTAAAGCTTAATTTGCAAAGTTCTTTCTGATTAACCATTATCTTAAATTCAGATCTCTCCTAAAGGCTCTCTAGGATTTTAAGTCAATGTGACATTACAAAAAAAAAAATTCCTCTCCCAGAAGTGTGTCTTCAACCGTCATTTAGGAACTATCTCAAACAGAGGGAGTCAGTTTGCTCTACTTAGCTCCCTTCCTAGAAGTTTGTTAAAATGTGGTGACAAAGAAAATAATAGAAAGAGAAAGCGGCCCTCAGAGAAAAGATATTCAGAGTTGAAATGGCTGCAGTATACTGATTCCCAGCATTAATATTAACATGATCAAGATGCTAACTTTGAAGTTGATAGCTGGGAAATCCTAATACCTACAACTTTTTGGTGACAATGGAAAATTGTGTATTGTCTACATGCAGATTAGCTGACAAATTTGAAATTTTGTTTCACACTCTGAGATGAAGGTGAATCATTTCACGCAACAGACCTTGTCTTAGAGCTGTAGGATTTGTCAAATTCAAACCTCCAAGTGAGTCCTAAAAGACCTAAGATCCTGAGGTAAGGAGAGACCTCTGGTCTCATATGGAATAGACCTTGAGCTACTTGGAAGAGAGAAGTAGAGAGAGACTTTGCATTTCCATGTGATACTTGGAAGAGTAGACTGAAAGAAGACCAAGTTTGTCATTACTTTTCTGAGCACTGTACCTTCTGCTTGAGAGGATAGAAAATTCTCAAGAGTCCAGCTAAGAGAGCAGACCTAGAAGAGCCCTGTAGATCCCAGGCTTAGAGTTAAGGTTTTGTTGGGAAAAAAAACCTCACCCTGTTTTTGGTATCCCCAAAGAACAACCAGTAAATACAAGCCTATCCTAATTAGGAGATATGAGAATAGTCTTACCTCATTAGCAAATTTTTGTTTAATTTCTATATGAGTTAGACAAACAATATTAAAACCAACAGTCCAGATTTGGGAATTATTTGGGAAATGTTTCTTACTCATAGGCCTCTATGCAATGATTTTATAAACTTGTATACAATCTTCTCCACAAAAACTGAGTGGACTGGTGGGAGACTGTGTCTTAAGTTTTGGGTGGTGGCTTATATTTGAATTATTTCTGCTTTGCCTTCAACTTGATAGATACTATTGAATTAGAATTAATGGTGTCATCTTGGTTGATATATTAAATGGGAAGATTACTGGTAAGAGCTCATCAGCTACAGTTGTAAGTAAAAAGAAGGCATTCCTCCACCCCTAGGATCCAGAAAATGAGTAGTAGCATTATGGTCACTACTGTTGGGAACTCCCAAGTTGCTATCATCAGAGCTATACTTGTGCTCTTAGGAAGCAATTTTCACTTCTTCAGACTTGTTCTTTGCTTCACATAGTATGACTTAGCTAGTGTCACACAAATAGTGTTTGAGGCTAGAATTGAATTCAAATCTTCCTGACTCCAGATCTGGTGCTCTCAATACCATATCCCCTAGTGCCATGTCAATGATGTAGCTGCAGTCTGTCTCAAGGAGTCCTTATAATGACAAAATTGCCCAATACTACAATTCTGAGCCATTGCAGTCAAAGAAGCATACAAGAAGCCCAGGAGGAGGGCAAATACGAACACACACGGGTTTTTTGGCCATGTTCCCAAGGATTGATATACACCGAAAGAGACACACTGACACATCTGTCTTGAAAAGGGTCCTGAGTATCTCCCAAATTTCCTTAGACTCTCAATAGCTTTAGACACTTGCATGCCTCTAAGTCCCTTCTAAAAATAATAAGAACTGCTACAGTATTCCATGATATACACCAATCTTTTACTAGACAGTCCCTTTTTGATATCTCTAACATCTATTCAAGTTCATTGCTGCTCTCTTTATTTACCTGATGGAGATCAATTAGAGCTTCTGGCCATGTTGTTTCCTAATAAAATGTCTAAATACTATTTCTCATATTTGTAATTCTATTTCCCATCTCCATGACTTTTCATAGGTGGTCATTCATGCCTGGAATGCACTGCAACCTCACCTCTCCCTAGCAGAGGAAGTAATGGGAATAAGCACCTATTAAGTACCTATTGTTTACTAGGCACTGTGCTAAGGTCTTTATAGATATTATATCAGAATCTCTAACTTTCTTTAAAGCTCAGATCAGCTAGTGCCTCCTACATGAGGACTTTCCTGATCTTATCAGTTGTTAATGTTTTCTCTCTTCTGAAATTATTTTTTATGTACTTTGTATTTTCTTCTCGGTATACATGTTGTATCCCTCTTGGACCTAAGTTCTTGAATATAGAAACTTAGAATATTTGTTAAACACTTGCTGTGCGCTGGGCTTGGTATTAAGCACAGGGTATGCATATTAGTCAGTTCTACTATAATGTGTGTTTTGAAATATACATGCATTCCAACTTGAGTAATATACTAGGGAACATTTTGAGAGTAATTAAAATTTCAAGTTGGCTTCTGTGAGATTTCTTCCAAAAAAAGCAGTAAGAATGCAGAAAACTGTCCCATTTCACAACAGCTCAATAACTCGAAACAAACAAACTTCAGGTCTTTGTCAAGGTAAAGTGCCATATTGATTGTGTATCTTTCGTTAATAAGAGAGATTAAACTTAAAAGTGTGTTATAAGCACATTTTTTCAGAGAACTGGTTGTCAAACATTTACTAGCCCACCATGGCCTATGATCCCAAGAGAAGATTTCACCCAGGTCTATAGGTAATATGAAAACAAATAAACAAACAAACAAAATCCACTTTATTGCCCAGGATCTGGAAGTTCTAGAGCATTTTTCCCTTGGGTCCAATATTTCCAGAGTTTGGTCCTAGTAGAGATTGTGCTTTGCCCTTTTAGCATGAGTACATCAGGTGATTATGAATAGAACTATCAAACAAGAAGATTCACTTTAATTCAATAAATATTGATTAAGGACTTCTTCAGCTGATGACACTGTTAAATATGGGGTCTATGAAGTCCTACTATTAATCTCCCAAAGTTAATAATGTTAGTAATATTGTTCTTTATCAAATGTAAAAAACATTATTGCATTCTTGTGACAACCATGACAGGTAAGTAGTCAGGGTTTTGGAATCCCCAAATTTTAGATAGGGAAATAAATGTAAAAAAAAATAAAGCCAAGTGACTTGATAAAAGGCATAAAACAAGGAAAAGTGTTAATCGGTATTAGAAAATTCATCTCCTGACTTCTATCCTACTGCTCTTTACACTGTATTAACTATTGCAACATGGCCAAATAAAGAACCAGGAGGGCATTGTATAGAAAGGTACACTGTGGATGAAAGATGGTATGCATTGAGAGTTATGTGATAGGAGAATGTCCAAGCTTCAGATGTCTGAAATGAGATGGAGGAAGAAGGAATGAAAATTAAGAATGAAGATGAACAAAAGAAGGTCCTATGGGAAATGAACTATAAAGAACTGGCTAGTTTGAGAAAATAGAGTCAAAGGAAATAACATGGGTTAAATTGGCTTGAGGCTTAATATGTGGAGTTAGTTGAATAAAATCAGATAGGAAGTAGATAATAAGGAACATTAATCCCTAAAGAGAGAACATTAATTGCCCTCTCAGGATGTCAAGCTCAAATCTTGGAGACATCACAACCCAGCACCTCTGAAACTCCCTACTCCCAAACACCTAGATGATGTAAATGTTCCTGCCCATTAGAAATGAGTTAAATATCCCATTCAGTCAAATCTTCCCTTCTTTGTGGGTCAGTAGAACATATATATATATATTATATTTTTTTTTAACCTGAAGGTGGGCGTTTCTCTAGGAAGTTAATATGATGTCTGGGAGGAGAACAAATCCTTTTAAAACAAAATAAGCTGAATGAAGGATCTAATGATTTTTTTACCTTTTGTACTTGCTCATCTGTGGGAAAATATATCTGGATGTATTTTTCATAGATATAGAAAACAGTTATGGAAATGAATAAAAGGGTTTGTTAAACCTTTATAAATACATATGACTTTGAGGAGCATCTGTTTATATGCCTCTTGTGGCTTCTCAGATAAATTTTAATACTAATAAATATTGGCAAGGGAAAAGAAAGCTCACCAAAATGTCCAAGGAATTGTATGATTTTGGACAGAAAGAAGTAGTGCCTTTGACTCAGAACACTCTCACTTGAACAGAATAAGGGACAATTATATTTAAGCATATGAAAGGAAAAAGTAATTTACCTTTCTGAAGAAAAAATAAACCATTTTATTATAGTGTTGAGGTCTGTGAAAAAGGAAGGGAAATTTTCAAAGTTATCTCTGAAAACTATAAGGAATTACAAGTGGAAACTTGAATATCAATCAGTCAAATATGTATTAAGCACCTGTTCTATATCAGGCACCGTGTAAGTGCTTGGGATACAATTACAAAGAGTGAAATGATCCCTGTCTATGGAGATAGCTTCAGTGATGCTTCAATGAATACTGGGGGTAGGTAAAAGTTGTTTGTACATGGCACCAATAACTGGATAAAAGGTGAAAAATGGTTTATCTTCTAGCTGTTTAGGCTACATCAGCATCCTTAACAAATTAAATTCAATAATCATTTATGAAGTGCCTTGTATCTGCAAGGTATTTTGCTAGAGATTTTTGAATTTCCCAAAATGTCATGATCACCAATAGAGAAGGGGTATATGGGTCCAATATGAAATCACAAATCTTACTTGGCATCTGTTGAGAAAGCACCCTGGTGGCTAGGAAAAGGATAGACAGTAGACAGCAACCCTCACTGGAAATCCCCCCTGAGCTACAGGTAGTGGAGGGTAACATCAGCAGTCAGATCAACAACTACTGAGCCCAATTGAGGCTTCAAGATTAACTAGATAATTATAACTGCCTGATTAAGAACTCCTGTTTTGCATGGACAAGTCATTTAATGACTTTAAGCTTCAGTTTCCAAATCTTCAAAATGATGTTAATAGAACTTCATAGGATAAGAGGTGAGAAAACTTATTTAAAACACTTTGTAATTCTTAAAATGACATGTAAATGCCAGTTAGATATTTCTAAATATCTGTTGGGACTATATATCACGGTAGTATCATAATGGTTGCCATTGTGTATAATGTTATTCAATGGGACCAGAAAGATCTTCCATCTGGTAATCTCCCCGATTCATTTGGCACCAAACCAGAAAATTTGCTATTCCAGATTAAATTTCTTGAGATTAAAGTATCATTCTTTCAGATATTCTATTTAAAATGCAAATACTCTATGGGGGGGATGTTGTGCTTAGTAGCCACCATTTCTACTTTGAATATGCTTCCTATTGGCAGGTAATTTGCCTCTGTGTCATGGGGAAAGGAAAGGAATAAGCATTTATTAAATACCTACCATGTGCTAGTCAATATGCTAAGTGCTTTACAAATATTATCTCATTTGATTCTCATGACAACCCTTTATGAACAGAATGGATTTTTATCTTCACTCATTCATCTACTGATTCATTGATTCATCAACTATTTATTAAGAGTCTTCTATATACTCAGCACTGCACTGAAATAGTTGAAGCATAGTCTGTCTGAACCAGACGTCACTGCACATGCGAAAATAGAATATTAGATTTGGATTCAGAGGATTTAGGTGTGACTCTCAGTTTTGTTAGGTAGTCTGTGTTAGCTGTGGTGTTATAGTCATAGAGGCATGTTTTCTCTAGGACCAACATTGATCATTTTATTGCTCAGATTTCAGTTGCTTTTAACTATATTTATATTACTGTAGTGATTACAGATACCGTTCTCAGAAGAACCAGTCTGCATTCAGCTCTTTCAGGTCTTGGCATCTCTGAATTGCTCATAATCATAATTTCTTACAGCATGACAATATTCCATTGTAATCCTATATATAATTTATTACATAATTTCTAGTTAATGGGCAGAGACTCTCTAATTTTTTTACTCTCATTACAATACTTTTTTGAATATTTTGGATTACATGAAGCCTGTCTTTCCACTGTATAAACTTTTGTTAGGTAGGCCCAATAGTGTCATCTATGTCAAAAGATCCAATTGTGAGGTCAAAGATTATACACAGTTTATTGTTTTTCTCACATGATTTCAAGTCCTTGTCCAGAGTTTGACCAACTCTTAGGACCACCAACATTGTAGTGGTGAGCCTCACTTCCCATAACCTTTCTGACATTGACTATTACTATTCCTAATTATATTTATAAATGTTATGATTAGGAGATACTGCAAGAGTATATTAATTCATATTTCTCTATGGATTAGTGATTCAGATCATTTTCTTATATGGCTACTGATAATTTATAACATTTCTTTAAAAAACTTTATTTATATATTTTAACTTATCTTTTGGGGAAAGGCCCTCAGATCTCCAATATTTGTGTCAATTCTCCAATTACATTGGAAATAATTTTTAATCAGAGGCAAAGATTTTTATTTGATGCAAAAATTTTCTTAATTAATTGGGTTTCATCCTTTTCTAGGTAGTTTGGTTTCATTCATGAAAAACCTTTAAAATTTTATGCAATTGAATTGTTATAATGAGCTCTTTTATCTTTTATGGCCACTTTTGTCCCTTATTTTATTTTGCTCTTCAGAATTCTTCCACTAATCATAACTAGGAAAGAAATTTCATTTAAGGTACTTTCCTTCCTTCCAGCTCCTCCTTTTTTAAATAAAGAGATATGATCTTTTGCATCTTGGTGCAATATCCATTTGGAGCTTATTTTGGTGTATGTTATGATCTGCTGATTTGAACTTAATTTCAGGGAAAGAGGATTATATACTGATTTAATCAATAATTATTGAAGCAATATTTTCAAATAAAATATTAGCAAATAGGCTATAGCAATATCTATGAATAATCCACTATCACTAGGTTGGATTTATACTTGAGATACAAAACATGATTAAATATTAGGAAAATAATTGCCATAATTGATGACATAAACACCAAAAGCAACAAAACCTACATTATTTAAACAAGAAATTAAAAAAAACACAGTGCTAGTTTATTTTAAAAATACTAAAAATTACAGATATGGAAAGTTCTTTTTTGAATGTGATTAAATTATATATGTATTACCAAGATCTAGTATTATATACAGAGGAGAAACACTAGGTGTTTTCCTAATAATTATAGGTCTAAAGTAAGGATATTCATTTTTTCCACTGCTATTTTACGCAGTTCTATAAATGCTAGTTATAGCAATAAATGGAGAAGTAAGTGACAAACCACTCTGGTATCTTTGCCAAGAAAACCCCAAATAGAATCATGGAGAGTTGTGCACAACTGAAAAATGACTGAACAAGTAGCAATAAAATAAAAAAGAGAAATTAAAGGCATAAAACATTGGCACAAAATGGTCAAAATTATTCTTTTTGTACAGATGATGGCTTACTTTAAAAAACACAGAGAATCAGTGAGAAAACTAATTGAAACAATAATTTCAAAAAAAAGCACATTATCTAATAAATCCACAAATATTATGTCTTTCTAAATAGTACTAACAAAAAAAAAAGTAGAAATGATAGAAAACCTATGTTCAAAACTAGTACAAAGTGCAAAAAATATCTGGCAGTTAACCTGCCTGTACACTTAATACTTATACAAAGGATAAACAATACAAATACACCTATAAAATGATATGTACAAAAATAAAAGAAGACAAATAATTGAAAGGACATGATTTGTTCACAGTTATGTCAGGAGAACATGATAGCAACAAGGGTATTAACAATATTTATTTTAAATACTTAGTGTGATACCAAACTACTTGTTTTTAATTTTATAGCACTCATTTATTTTCAACATTAACTAATAATGGTTACTATTTTGTTACATTACAAATTGAACCTTTGTTTATTTTCATAAATATTTGTCTAATAATCTATTCCTCTTAACAAAGGAACCAGCAAAGAAGTGAATATTTTAGCTGGAAGGAGTATATACATGGGTGAACAAAATAACCAGATATATGGGTTTAAATTTCCTGGTTTTTATTATCTCTGTAAAATAAGAGTTAAGTCATCGAATGAGAGTGATTTGGAAGAGTAAGCTAAGTTTTAGAACTTTGGGGGATTGAGGAAGGTAAAGAAAAGCCATAGTAAGCAGTTTGCTAGGTAATAATAATAATAATAATAATAATAATAATAATAATTTTTAAAAATCAAGGAAAAGGATTGGCTAACAATTGCATTAATTTGTATCACAGACCCCTTTGGCAGTCTAGTGAAAGCTATTGATCTCTTCTCAAAATAGTATTTTAAATGGATACAATAAAATTCGTAGGATTACAAAGTAAATAAATTATAGTGAGATATATTTATGTAAATATTGAGAAATCAAGTTCACTGATCCCAGGTAAGCACCTTTGGAAATAGCAGTTTCAGGAATATTTTATAAACTTGGAGCCAAGGAAGGAATAACAAACCTAGGGAGGCCAATTAAGGATGTGTGCAAGCCTTGAAGATACATACCATTCAAGCAATCCCTACATTGTAGAGAGAGGAAAAAGCATGAGGGTCTCCTCTATCTGTTTTCTAATGAACTATTATCAGACAACTATTTCTGTAGCATTTTCTCAAAGGCTGGAATTCAAAGTTATTCACCTCTGCTGAAGAACTTCAAAGAGTTGAACTGGATATAGGCTTTTTGGCAATCCAATCAAGATTATGTGAAAGGAAAGTTAAGGGGTTGTGCTAAAGGAATTATGTCAGGATAATAATTAGGGATTTGGTGACCAGGAAAAGAAAACACAAATGAAGTTTGGGTAGACATTAAAGAGAGAGATTTATAATGGAATGTACATTATTTTTTACAGAATGCTGAGACACGCATTTCAATGAAGTGTACTTTGCTTCCTAATCACCAGTTTTGCTTATTATTTAGTTGAGCAATGGAAGATGAAGAATCAATAGGGTCGATAAATCTCAACACTTCTTAATATCATAGGATTAAAAGCTGGAAGAAACTCTAGAGAGTTCCTTCATCTAGGCCAACCACTTCATTTGACACACAAAGAAATAGGACAGAAAGGGAAAGTGACATAGCTAGTAAGCATCACAGGTAAGTTTTAAACCCAGGTGTTCTAGTTACACATCCAGTCTTCAACTGTTAACTGGCAAGCATCAAAGAGAGATAAGAAAGTTCCCCCACACGCACATACTTTTCTGTTTACTCCCTCATCTTTGTTCTAGATCATCAAGGTCACAATCAATAAGCAGGTTTAGAAGTGTATTGAGAAAAAAAAATGGATTTCTCATAAGCAGAATTGTGCTGAATCTCTTGCCTTGTGTCTATTATCTCTGAAGTATTTGCAAATAAATTCATTTTTCTGGATCTTGGTGTTCCCATCCATAATATCAAAGAATAATTATAAAGGTTTCTTCCAACTATAAAATCTGCAGTTCTATGACAGATAATAATCACATCTACACACATATATGCATATATATGTATAAAATGTATATATACATATACAAAAATATTGTTGGATATGTGTATTTAGGTATTTATGGTTATTCATATAGGCATATACACATGCGTGTATATATATTTACAACTATCAATACTTTCTATTTGCTATAGTTTTAAAAATTAAGTCTCAAAAACATACTGACACCTACAAAAAATGATACACATAAGATCAATATATATTATTTGTGATTTTTCTTTCTTTAGATAAGGTGTGTGTCATGTTTCTCCTGCCTTCTCAATGTTGTATATGGATTTGACAGAATGACCTTTTCTCCATCAGTAAGCAGTTCCTTCATGTCTTATTTTCAATATCTCTTTGTTATGGGGAATTTTTTTTTCATTTTATGTGACACAACCACAAAATCTTCTTGTTCCCCCTCTCACAATCTGCATCACTTTCTTAGTCACTCATTCTCTATTAGAGTCCTCATGTCCAGTCATGTGAGGTGTACCCCTTCCTCACCATAGCGAGGTCCCAATTAGTAAAAATAATGAACCCTGTGAAGTAGTCACATAATTTAAATTCTCACTCATTTCCATGGGCTGAAACTAATGGCCATATTTTGCATATTTGTAATATCCAATAGTATGAATTTGAAAACATAAAATAATTTCACAGGATTTGTTACTCTCAATAATCCAGACTTATCACCTATCATGTAATATTATTCTGTAAAATCTAATCAGGCTGCTTTTGCCACCTCCTTTACCTCTTTATTGTAAGAAGCACAGTCAATCCAATTTATTTATAATTCAAATTCAATCTACACAATGATTACATTCAACTCTAATTTAATTCAACAAACCATTATGAAGCTTTTATTTATGTGGGGCTCTGTGCTAGGCTCTGCAAGACTCAACAAACCATTATGAAGCTTTTAGTGTATGTAGGGCTCGGTGCTAGGCTCTGCAAGACGGAAGGTTAGATGGGACATGTTCTTCCCTCATAGAGCTTATATATAACTGTGAGTGGATATAATTTCAAATAGGAAATGATGACCCAGCATGTAGACTGAAGGAGTGAAATCTTCACATTAATGATGTTTTTAGATATTACTCTACACTTTGGTCCAACAACCCAATTAATAGAGAAGAGTCAAGAGTGATGAAGCCAACCTCACAAAAGCTTCACTTTTTGACTCTAGGGAAAATTCATTCATTTCTTCAATGCATAAATCATCTGAAAGAGAAAAAAAAAATTTTCTTTCAAGTCAGGGGAAGACTCTTTTACCAATGTGATTGAGAGGTGGAGGATAGTGTGTGTCCAGACAATATTAACCCAAATGGGTTGAGGTGTCTGCAATTTTGTGAAAGGTAGGGTTATTTTTTAACTTCTGCTCACATTTAATTGTGATATATGGTCTGAGGTAAATATGAAATGAGAAAAATATAAGAAAAATTTTGTTTGTTTTTTCCCTCTGTTATCAACAGCTGAAAGATATAGAGTCTGCATCATCAGAAAGGAGCAAAAATTAAAAATTGGGTTCAATAAACATTAAGTATCTTCCACATGCAAGACATTGGAATAAACAATGGGAATACAAAAATACAAAGCTCCCTATGAGTTTAGAGTATATTGTACTATAACTTACACAAACGTGTATTATGCACATATATAATTTTGATACAAGGGAGAAAGACTGGTCCAGATAAAATATGAAAAATTTGAGAATAGATAGGTAGGTCACTTTTAGCTGAGGGGATTCAGGAAAAGCTAAATGGAGGATATGGAACTGAGGTCCATACCCATTAAGGTGAATTTTCCCTTAAAGGAAGAAGACTTTGATAGATGGAGATTAGAATGATTCTATTCCAGGAATGGAAAGGGGCAATATGTGCAAAATTATGAACACAGGAGAGTAGGGATGTGTAAGGATGGTGGAGCATAAGGAAAAAAATAGAGAGACAGGGTGGCACTAGATTGTGGTGGACTTTGAATATTCAGTAGGCAATATGGAGTCAGTGATGATTTTTTTTCTAAAAGAGTGACATAGTTTGAGTGGTATGTTAATAAAAAAAACAGTCATTAGTGTGCAAGACAGAATGGAAGAAGGAGAAACTGGAGGCAATAGGTAGGAAACTAATACCTGTCAAAAAGAGAAGAAATTGGTTAAGTGGCTTCCTCAAAATTAGATAGCTAATGTGTGATGGAACAGTGACTGAAACCTATGCCCTCTTAAAATAAATTTAGTGTTCTTTCAACTACAAAATTTTGCTTTGAGTTAATAATTTCAAAGAGAACAAAGTTGTAACTACTATAAGATTTTTTAAAATTTATTCTTACAGTTTGCTTGAGTTTTAGTTCATTTGTCTAAAGCAAGGGTCCCAGCTTTTTGGAGCTGTCCATTTGAAGAAGCACTGGGCTTATTCTGCTTGGACCTTGAGGGGAGAAGTAGGAATAAAGGATCACAAATAAAGAAAGGAAAATTTAAGCTCCAAAAATGGAATGGACTTCTTCAGGAGATAGGGCAGTACCTCTCACTAGAGTGTTTCAAGTGAAGTCTGAATGACTAATTGTTGGAAGTATTAAGGAAGATTTCTTGTTCAAGTAAAAGTCAAAGTATGTGAGCTCTGTAGTCCATTTTAACTATGTAACTCTGTGAATCTGTACAATAAGAGTTTTCATAAGGGTTTTTGTGGTGGGAATGGAAAGAAAAAAAATGAATAGAAGAGTTATAACAAATCTTGACTGGGGACCCATTTGGATTTGGGAAGTTAGGGAGCCAAAGATAATTCCACAGCTATGAATGATCTTCCACAATTGGAAAGTGGTTGTGTCATATAGAAATAGGGAGGTCGAGGTCAAATTTGGAGTAGGAAGATGAAGGGTTCAGGTTTAGAAACGACTTTGAGGTAGGAGAGAGACACACATGTAAAGTTTTTCAGAAAAGAATTGGAAATACAGGACAAACTCTGAGGTAAAGATAAGACTGATGTTATAAATTTAGGAATGGTTCTTCATAGAACCCATCTCAATTTCATAATATTTTATAAACATGTACTATAGTAAAGTCACTATTCTTCATAATTCAATCAATGGGGGTGGGCAAGATAATGAAAAGAAAGACTAAAGAGAAAACTAATGCACCAAGGACAGAACCTTGGGGCAAACTACATTCAAAGATTTGGAGAAGGGTTAGAAGTACCAAAGGGAGCCAAGAAGGAGTTATCAGAAAGATAAGATGAAAACCATGACAATTTGATAATATGAAAGAAAAATATTAAAAAGGAGGTAGTGATTACAATGTCAAATCTTGCTTGGGGATCAAGTAGAAAAAGGATAGAAAAAAGCCTTTGGAATTAATGATACAAAGGACCTTAAAGATTCTTTTGTTGTTGTTCAATCATGTCCAACTCTTCATGACCCCATTTGGTTTTCATGGCAAAGATACTGGAGTGGTTTGCCATTTCCTTCTCCAGCTCATTTTACAGATGAAGAACTGAGGCAAACAAAGTTAAGTGACTTGTCCAGGGTCATACAGCTACTAAGTGTCTGGGGCTAGATTTGAACTTAGGAAGATGAATCTTCCTGACTCCAGGCCTGGTGCTCTATCCACTGTGCCACCTAGTTGCCCTAAAAGATTCTTTAGTTCTCTCTCATTTATAGATGAGGAAACTAAGGTCAAAGTCATTAAAAGATTTCCCCAAGATCACACAGGTAGTAAGCCATAGAACTTGAATTCAAATACAGTGTTCTGATTCCAAATTCCTTGATTTTTCCACCAAACCATCAAGATCATTAGTTATCTTTGTTTTCAAACTCCATGATCTTTTCTATTTCTACCTCTTTCTACAGATTCCTTCTCTTTAATGGGAACAGAAAACCAGACATGGTTGAGTGAGTTCATTCTTCTGGGGGTGTCCAGTGACCAAGGAACACAGATCTTTCCCTTTGTCCTTTTCCTCACTATGTACCTAGTGACTGTATTGGGAAATATTCTCATTGTCATTCTGACTCAGCTGGATACCTGGCTCCACACCCCACTTCTTCCTTACTAACCTCAACCTTGTTGATATCTCTTATGCCACCAGCATTGTCCCCCAAATGTTGGCACACTTCCTAGAAGAACAGAAAACAATTCCATATGTGAGCTGTGCTGCCCAGCTATTTTTCTCTCTGGGACTGGGTGGGATTGAGTTTCTTTTGTTGGCAGTAATGGCTTATGACCACTATGTGGCAGTTTGCAATACATTGCGCTATTCAGCCATCATGCATGCAGGGTTGTGTGCCAGGTTAGTGGCTGCCTCCTGGGCCAGTGGTTCCTTGAACTCTCTCGTGCAGACAGCCATCACTTTTCAACTTCCTATGTGTACAAACAATGTCATTGACCATATATCTTGTGAAATCCTAGCCTTGGTCAGATTGGCCTGTGTGGACACATCTTCCAATGAGGTTGCAATTATGGCTTCCAGTATCACCCTACTCATGACCCCAGTCTTGCTGGTTCTGCTATCCTATATCAAGATCATCTCTACTATTCTGAAGATTCAGTCCACAGAGGGAAAAAAGAAAGCCTTCCAGACCTGTGCCTCCCACCTGACAGTGGTGTCTTTGTGCTATGGAATGACCATTTTCACTTATATTCAGCCCCATTCAAGTCCCAATATCCTTCAGGAGAAGATGATCTCACTGTTCTATGCCCTTTTAATACCCATGTTAAACCCTCTGATTTATAGTGTGAGAAATAAGGAAGTGAAGGGGGCCTGGCAGAAACTACTTGGGCAATTCTATGAATTGTCAAAGCTAACATCGTCATGAGTCACACAAAGAGACAGCTGTGTCTCTGGACTTTCCCTCCTGGACTCAAATGTGACATATACTATCCACATCATTGACACTCCTTTCAAGGGATAAGAAAACATTAATAGATGTTTTAAAATAGGTGGTAGGGACGTAGTCTGGTGGATAATGCAAAGACTCACTTTTTCATGACTGCTTTCTGGTTGCTTTCCATGTTCTGCGTTATTTGAAAAAATAAATATTTTTGATTTTTCATATAACTTTTTCTCACCTGATATTAAGAGGCTCTTAACTTGAGGCCCAAGAATTTTTTTAAAAAATAATTTAATGATTATTTTAATATAATTGGTTTCCTTTGTAATCCCATGTATTTTATTTTATGTACTTAAAAACTTAGAAGTGTCCATAGTTTCACCAGACTGCCAAGGAGTTCTATCACACACACACACACACACACACACACACACACACACACACACACAATTAAGAACCCTTTCCTTAAATTGTTATCCTATCTTCCCCCACATTTGAAAATGAACTATGTCATCTTAAATCAAAATGCATTTATTATTAAAAGAATCACCCAGAATAACAAACTGCACATTGAGCCCAGCACAAGGCAGTAAAGCTAAGTCAATATGTTCGTATTCCAGGGATAGAAAGGTTTAACATTAAATTTAAAGAGAGGTTGCTTTCTGAAGGCCTTTTTATACTGTGGACCTGCTGATTGTGTCTATATAGCACCCAAACAACAGATGTGTTAAGTTAAATTTGCAGTCTTTGGAGTACAAATCAGACTACCATTGATGTTGATATTGAATATACATAACCGTGGGTCATATCTTTATCATAACACAGTCTCTTTATAGAGATGTAAATTTCTACATGAAGCAAACGAACAGAAGGGCTGCAGAGACAAATAGCTGGAGACATGCCTCAGTCTGTGTGTATATTAAACATCCATATGTTTAACCAGTCCAATTCCTGAGGAATCAGTTGTCCCTTCCCTATCTAAAATTTTGACTGTAGAATAAACTGAGACAGAGAGAAGTCATTATGGATGCTTTAAAAGCAAAAACTGAACATGGAAAGTATTAAATTCATCTATCTCAAAACTCCTCAAGAAATTGAAGAAGATGGTATGATTTAATAGAAATAGCATTGATTCTATGTTCAGAAAAACTAGGTTTGAATTACCTAACCTTTCTGTAGTATGAAGAGTTTAGACTAGATGGTTCCCTTCAGCTCCAAGTACTGTGATCTTATGAACCTGATTTTAGGTGGACATCAGTGTCCATCATTTAGGGCAGGCAATTTAGCCATTTGTGGGTGAGAACAAGGAAGGAAGGTCATGTTCATGATTTTTAAGATAGGACCTATTCAACCGGCTCCTTATTTACTTTAGTAGACTACTCCCAGAAATTGCAATTTCTGGTTCAATAACCAAAGGGAGGTAGGCTAACAGTTGGTGGGGAAATCAAAGCCAATTCTACTGAAAATTCAACATGATGAAGAAGGGACAAAGAAAATGTTGAAGGGCAGTGGAGTAGTTTGGAGGTAGAAGGAAGAATTTGAGAAAATCGCATTCACTTCAAAACCCTGGTCTTCAAAGCTCTCTCCTCAAGGACAAGGTCAAACCCAGTATATTGAATATGGACTAGAATACAGTTTTGTAACCTTAGGGTTGACACTTATACAGTAATACTCTACAATTTTCTCTTTTCCTATAATTCCTGTGTGATTGTTCATTAGTCATTGGTTTATTACACCCTTATACTTGGGCTACTTTCTCTAGTCATTGTCACTTATGATGTTTAAACAATTTAATTTGATTAGCAGGAACATAGGGCATCAGCAATAGTGGTTATAGTAGCAGAAACTACAAGAAAAAAAACAGTATCCGTATCTCAAGGTGTCGCTTAACTGTACCAGTGTTCTTGTATCTTATGATAGGGAGAATTCATATGGAGAATTCGGGAAGCTGACCTGCTTATTGTGCACTTCCCATTTACCACCAACTTGGACACAGGGACAGAAATGTCACTTGATGATAGTCACTCATTGCCCTTGCAAAAGCTGCAAATGACTATCTGCGAAGGAAATGATATGAGTCCTTCTGGTAGTAGGTAAATAGCAGTCTAGGAAATTGCTTCTCTTGACTCAGAGGATGAAAGAAATGTCACTTGCTGCACTCATCATTTTGATGGACTACATTGACTCTGCTCTCCAAAGAATGGACAAGTAATTCTACACTTCTTGATTTCTAACCAAGGCCAACACATTTTTCAGTAGCTTGCACTTAAAGCTTACACCTTGGTCAGGGTGAATTCTTGCTAGAAATTTCTACATAATAGGGATTTGAAAACTGACTGGCATGCTGGGATTTATAGTTTGGTGGGTCGAACATCGGTTCTCAGCCCTTTGTGTGATTTGGACCTATCACAGTCTTTGAGCTGGATGGTAGACTTGAGTCATGGCCAGGAGTTCTTAAAAGGTCATAGAGAGTCTTTGACAGAAAGAACAAGAGAAAAGAGTGAGGACTAGAGGGGCTAAGTGGCAGTACCAATAGCTATTGGGAGACAGAGTCTTCAGCTCCTCATAGTTCAATGAGCCCATCTAGAAGGAATCGGTGGCCCATGGAAACAGGAGAGGAAAAACTGGAGGAAAAGATTAAACTTTGGCAGAGAAGGTTAAGGACAAGGTGGGCCATTGAGCTCTGCAAACAGCTCAGGAACAACTTATATTGAAGCTTTCAGTTTATATTCTTTCTTCAAGAATTGATGGTAGTTCCCCCAAAAAGACATCACTTTCCCTAGCTTCCCTTCCCTTTGCCTATATAGGAACATGCTCTCTTCTTTTACCTAAATGTTTCCTGTATCCTGATTTTGCCTCAGATATAGAGGTTAGGTAGAGTTGAGCAACATTTGAATTAGCACAGAGAGCCACGCTTTGGTCTGAATGTTAGGAATCTTCCTAAGTGAGGGCTCTGTGGTGGCAGTGATAACTTTCCATTTGATATAAACTCCATAAAAATTCAGAGTAAGGTGCCACATAGACCCAAGACAGAGTATATTGCCTTTAGGCTAAAAATGAGCTAATTATTATGAGTGTGGCTAATTAAATGTGAGAAAAAGAATATTACAGGGTGGAAATAGATAAGGTCTAGACAAGATAGGCAGACTTAATTGAACTTAGTTCCTCCCCCTTCATAAAGGAAAGGAGAGATGAAAGAATACAGTACCTTCTGTGGTATTACCAGGGCTATATTGGAGCCAGTTTGCATAGGCTCAGAAAGTTGATCGTGAATTTTTCGTTGTATGCATTTAGACCAGAAATTTAAGCTACAAATCAGGTTTTGATTCATTGTTTTGTTGATTGCTAGCCTTAAAAAAAAAGTGATGGGGGAGATGTTAATGCAGATTATACTTTAAAGTGTGTCCTTCACACTTTTTTTTTGAGAGCTGGTTATCAAACATTTACCAGCATATCCCTGAGAACTATCCTTTGATGTTAAACACACAGGGAAGATCATGGAAAATTTGGTCGCCCAGAGAAGTTCATCGGTATTTTATTCCAGTTTCATGATGGCATACTTGCATGGGTCCTGGATAATGGGCAATGCTCTCCAGCTTCCCCAGTTACCAATGGAGGGAAGAAGGGCTGTGTGCTTGCTCCCATGCTTTTTAAAAAGCATAATGTTTTCAGAGGTGTCGTTGGATACCTCCAGTAAGGAAGAAAATAGCACCAAGGTCAGCTACCCACCGATGGTAAATCACTTAACTTGAAAAAGCTACAAGCCAGAGTTGGTGCTTGACTTTTTGTTCACAGATAATTGTGCACTTAATGCAGCCTCTGAGGAAAGTGTGAGAGAGGAAGTATTGGACTGCCTACCATACTGAAGGTCTACAGAGCTGTTGTGCTAATCTCATCGTGATATGCCTGTGAAACCTATCTACCAGTGCCCTTCCAGGAAACTGAATCACTTTGATTTGAATTGTCTTAGGAAGATTTTGAAGATCACCTGGAAAAATAACGTAACAGATACTGAGGTTCTTTCTCAAGCTGAAATGTCAAACATTCAAACTCTACTGCAGACAGTGCAATTGCACTGGTTGACCATGCTGTTTGAATGCCAAATATATGCCTAAAAGACCATATTACAGAGAATTTGCATAAGACAAACACTCACATGGAGGTCAGAAGAAGAGATACAAGGACAATCTCAAAGTCTCTCTGAAGAACTTTGGAATCGATTATAGGACATGGGAGATGCTGGCACTGGACTGTCCAGTATGGTGTGCCTGCATCAAAGAAGATACTGGGTTCTGTGACCAAAGCAGAATTGCAGGAGCTCAAGAAACATGGGATATGCAAATTTAGAGACATCTATACTCCAAATGTTCACACGGACTATTTGGGCCTGACCTGTGGTAGAGCCATTCTGAGACCTTGTATTCCTCAGTCTGATCAGCCACAGCTGGACACATTGTACATTGAACCCAACACAGTGATGTCATTTTGGTCCTTTTTGAATACAAAACACAACAATCAACCAATATATATGAACAAATATTTAGGGTCTTAAATCTAGAATGGAAAAAATTTTCATAGGCCAGTTAGTCCCACCTCTTCATTTTACAGATGAGAAAACTGAGGCCCAGAGAGATGAAGTAATTTGTCCAAAGTCACACAGGTGCTAAGCTAAACACCAGAATTGAGATTTGAATTCAAGGCCTCTGACCCCTGAGCTAGTGTTAGTTTCATTACTATACCATGTCCTGCCTGGCATTCTAGAAACCTTCTCCTCCATGACTAAATGAGCATGTGATACCAGGTAAAATGATTTGTTCTCCTTTTCTCCTTCCAGGGATTAAACACTTAGCTGTGTGACTCTGGGCAAGTCACTTAATCACTAATTTTCTCAGTTTCTTCAGTTGTAAGATAGGGCTAATAATAGCACCAGGATTGTTGTGGGGACCAAATGAGGTAACACATGCAGTGTTTTGCAGACTTAAAGTGCTACAGAAATCCTATCTATTAATACCCAAAAGTCGGTAGTATTTATATGCTGTAAGTATGCAGTGCAAGTAGGTAGAATTTTCCTTTTACTGTATCTAGCAAAAGTCTCACACTTCTTACAGAAATCTGCTACTATCTTGGGACAGTAGATTCTTTCTCATATGAGTTTCAGTATCCATTCTTGACCCAAGTGTCCAGAATCACCATGTAGTGCTTCTATGGCCATGTCTAGGATTGTAATGTGTAGCACCTATTACTTCCTAGTACCATCTATGAAACCAGTTAAGTGTTATATAACAGCAGTGTCAAACTCAAATAGAAACAGATCCCAGGTTCCATGTTGATTTAGAAAACCAAACATCAATGTTACTGTTGTTCAGGTGTTTTCAGTTATATCCAAATTTTCATGACCCCCTTTGGGGTTTTCTTGGCAAAGATACTGGAGTAGTTTGCCATTTCCTTCTCCAATTCATTTTACAGATGAATAAACTGAGGTAGAGTTAAGTGACTTGCCCAGGGTCACACAGCTAGTAAGTGTCTGAGGCCAGATTTGAACTCAGGTCTTCCCTACTGCAGGGCCAGTGCTCCATCTACTACGGCAATGTCATATTGTATTTTCAATAATTTAGTTAAACATTATCCAGTTACATTTTAATCTGGTTTATGGCAGCATTTTGCTGACTAACTTTACACTCAGCTCTTTCTTACACTGTTCCTTTGCATAGCTACAACTTCTGCTAGTTGCTTCAAGAACAGGGTTCTGTCCGGGTAATGAAGCCTGTATCATCACAGAATCATATCTTAGATATAGAGCTGGAAAGGACATCAGAAATTATCTGGTTCAACCCTATTCTTTTACGGCTGAGGAAACTGAGGCACAGAGAGAGGAAGTGATTTGCCCAAGGTCACACTAGTAATATTTAGCAGAGCTGAGATCTAAACCCAAGTCCTTTGGCTCCAGGACCAGTGTCCTTTCCACTGAACCCCTCCAGCGACCTATATCCATGAAGATCACACACTTGCTTCTTTGGTGGTGTCATATCTTAAAGATCTTCATTGTGAAGTTGCTCCTGATGTCAGTCATCATCCAAAATTCAAGGTACAGCTATGACGTGCAGGATCAGCTCAGTGCAAGAAAGTTCATAAGCTCCAATGGCACAGTTTTAGGTAGAAGTCTGAGACTCTCAACCATACTTTCTTATGATAAATGCATTGCTTGAATTTCACATATCACCTTCAAACTTTCCATAGCTCTGGACTCACATGACATATAGGGGAGGGCATTAGTTTTGCTGAAAGAACATAGTGAATTCATTCCCAGCTGATGGTGCTACTCATATCCTAAATATAAGGCAGTAGGTTGCTGGGATAATGTGTTAAGAATTTGAAAAACTTTGAAGTACTATATAAATGACTGCCATTATTATATCTGAATTCAGTTTTCTATTGCATATCTCCCCAAGTCTAATCAATCACCTAGTTTCTATTAAGCAATTACCACACGCCAGATACTGCTCTGTAGCCACTGGGGATAAAAGTACAAAGAATTAAATAATCCCTATTCTCAAGAGGCTTATATTCTATCTGGGGAAAAATATACACACACATATATGGAAGTTAAATAAGTAAGTAGAAAACTAGCACAGATAGGCAGGCCTCAAAGAACTTCAAGCAACCTGACCAACATATAGAACAGAAGCACTTAGCCAGGAGAAGGGATTGATGAAATTTGGATGAAAAAAAATTAATTTCATCTATATTTTTACTAATTGCTAACTTAAATCTAGCATCTGTCAAGTATGAATGTAGGCAATGAACTGTTATTCTGAAGAGTCCATAGGCTTCACCAGATTATCATGAAATAACAGAGATAAAGAACCTTTTATCGTAGATCTGAATCACTCCATAGAGTTCGTAAAATAATATTTTGATCAACTAAGCTATCTAATTAATTTGTTGCTTTGCTCAAATCTCTTCTAACTGTTACCACCTGAGGAATCTGCTAATAATGATAATGATAATTGACTTTATGTAATCCTTTAAGATTTGCAAATTGATTTTTCTCATTTGATCCTCATAATACCCCTGTGAGGACAACAGGGGAGATATTATAAAGGGGATGATTTGCAGATAAGGAAACCAAAGTTAATAGAGGTGAATTCAATTCAGTTCAATAAATATTTACTCTGCACCCACTATTGAAGTAAATGATTTGCCTAAGGTCACACAGCTAGTAATTGGCCAAGAATGAGCAACTCTAACCTTCCTATCAGTTGTCCTTAGTATAAATTGTCTTGAAATCTTCTCTAAACTGATAAACTATCCTTTCAGTTTGATCATCACCCTTATCCAGTCTTCATCACCCTTATCCAATCTTTCTTTCATAGATTATGATTTTTTGCATCTGGGCCTTTCTTCTTATTAAGACTTTCTCTTCCTTAAGCAAAATGGACCAGAAATGCCATAAATTTCCATACTACAAGGATTGCTTCTAATATACTATATCTCAGCCTTTATGAAATTGGTCCAATCCTGGTGATATCAGTGATTCAGTAACTAAAAGAATCTCACCTGTCACTCAAGAAGCTGTAGCATGAATAGCAACCACAACCTGATAAAACCTGTCTTGGTAGATGGGTTAAACCAGATTGAGGGCAACTGACATTCACCAATCTCAAACCCATTAGTGATTTAGGGGTGTATCTACTCCAAATATATGAAGACTTCTTCTGGTGACCATGAAGGTGGCTGAAGCAGGTGCTATGGAGTGCTTAGAGCTTGACATCAAAGATGCCAAGATCATCCTAGGCCATCACCAGTCATTTTGATTTTTATCTTGCTACTGCACGTCAATGACTCTGGAAGAGAGAGTGAACTTTTCACAACCCTACCTCATTTAAATCCAATTCACTTGTAAGTCAAGACGTCACCAATGGTGTCACTGGTTTTATAGAAAACAAAAAATAAACAGTAACAACTAAACAATTATGTTTCTCCAAGCCACAAAAGAAAAAAAAATGGATTTCCTTTTTTATTGCCTGACTCTGAAGGTATTTTGGAACATACATTCTAATGACTAATAGTCCTCTTCTGGAATATGGCAGCTTAAAGAAATAAAATCCATCTAATTAAATGGGTAAAAAATATTGAACTTAGAGTCACAGGACCCAAGTTCAAATTTTAACACTACCACTATCTGTGTCACCTTTGGTGAGTTACCTAATTTTTCTGGGCCTCAGTTTCTGTAACTGTGAAATCAATATAGAAATATGAATCAAGCGTGGGGCAGGTAGTTTATTTCTACAAAGAAAAGGGAGGATTAGACTAGAGGACTACTAAAGTCCTTTTCAGCTTTCTCATTCAATGGCTAACATTTAGGTCCCAGAGAAACATGATAAGGATAATACAGGGACTTGAAATCATCAGGTTTTGCATTAATTCTAATCAGTGAATCTGTTCTCTGTTCAAGAGATTTTTCTGCATTAGAAATTTCAGTCCAATATTTCAAAATTAGTATCTCTTTCCTCTTTAAAATTCCCACATTAAGAAACAGTATCACATAAGGTTTTGTTTAATCTAGGAGATGTTTAACCTAGAGAAGAGAAAACTTAAGGGGGTGAATTCATGAAAAATTTCTTCAAGTATATGAAGGGCAGTTATATGGAAAATGTATTCCACTATCCTAAGATTGAAATTTCAAACAAATTACATTGGAAATTTTTATTTTTAATTAGGTTTACTTGGATGACTTTACCATTTATCCAATAAAAAAAGAATGGTCTTTGATTTTTTTTTTATGTTTGCCATTATGTTTCTACTTGGCAAGTGGGGTTGGGGCAGCAATGATTGTAGCATGGTATTTAAGAAAAGCACAGACCTGAATCAAGGGGACTGGAGTTTATAATAATAGCTAATTTTTATGAAGTTTTTAGGATTTACAGAAAACTTAACAAACATTATCTCATTGCCCTTCTCAACAATCCCTTGAGACAGGCGCTATAGGTAGCATCATCACCAATGTTTGGCAAATGAATGTTTGTGGAACAAGTTCCTATGAGATCAGAGACACAACCCAGAAATTTTAGGGTACAAAGGAAATCATTAATCAATAGAAGTGATGATTTTGCAAGCCCTGTCGTAGGACAGAAAAGATGATGGGATCATGTGTTTAGCGATGCAAGTGGTCGTAGAAATCATCAAGTTCAACCCTCTCATTTTGTAGACAAAGAAATTGAGGCTTAGAGTACTGAAGTGTATTGCCCAAGGTCAAGTACTGGTGAGGGTCAGAGATAGGATTTGAACCCAGGTCTTTCTAACTCCAAGTCCAGCCCTCTATGCACTATATATGATTGTGCCTTTGTCAATGACTGGCAGGAACTTAGATCATGACTCTATTGTGGCCTGGCAGGTCAGGGCATTGTGTAGTGCTTAGTCTAAAGAAAGACATTGGAGAGCAGAGCAACGCCCAGTTTCACCCACCCTAGGTGGTTACCGTAACAGCTAACATTATCTGCTTCTTTTTAACTTCTGTTAGCAACATCTAGCTGTAGAGGTTTTGGATTTCAGTAGATGATGCCATAGGTCCTCAAGGAAACACTCAAACAGATAATTCAGAAAACACTACCACCAAGAATAATATTAAATAGCATTTATGTAGTGCTTTCAGATTTGCAAATGCTTTTTCACATTTTTGGTTTTTGTTTTTTATTTGTTTCATTTGTTTGGTTCTCATGACAACCCTGTGAGGTACCTGCAGTTATTAGCCCCATATTGCAGATGAATAAGTTGGGAACAGGGCAAGCTAAGTGACTTCCCTCAGGTAACACCTAAGAAGTAAGTGTTTGAGATAGGATTTGAACTGAGGTCTTCCTCAGTTAAGTGAAGCACTTTATCAATTATGCAACCTAGATCTGTCAAGATATAAACGCTTAGTTCTTTGTGACCTTATGAAAGTACTTAATAATTCTTTTTTTTATTCATTCATTTTCATTCCCCTAACTCCAGATTGTGGCAACAGAAAGTTATTTAAGGCAATTATGTCTTAATTGTGGTGGCCACAATTATTCTTTTAAATATGTGTGGCTATGGACTTAGAAGGAAAAATTAAAATCTTTCATGATTCTAGTTGGGCAGTATATATTTTATTACCAAAAATGACAAGAACATGACAGGGTGTGATTATTACTAGCACCAACTTCAGATGACTCTTCTGTCTCTTTAAAAATGGTACAACATCTTCTAAATAGAAACTCTTGGTTTCCTTAGCAATCTTAGGCCATTACGGTAGAAAGTTCCCTCCCCATGGGCTTTAGCAGTAACATGGGGAAACTCCTGGGGCAATATAAGGTCCTCAGAAGCTCATAATACCAGTAGCTTCTTGTGCCCAAGACTATGCTACAGATGCCACTGGCAGAGGATGGCTGTTGTAGCCACAAGGTGCTGGGGATGTCATTCTGATGTCCCTTTACATATACATACACACACACACACACACACACACACACACACACACACACACACACATCCCTTGTATGGGAAAGTCCCTCACATGTCCAGATTAGGGTGCTGGAAGTGATCTGGCCCATTCTCTCCTTCTAGCTTTAGACAGTAGGTATCTCATGACGACTTCCCAATAAATGACTTTCTCTTTTCTGCTTTTTCCTCTTTCAGATCCACTGAAGAATCTTCTCTCATCCTTAGCTCCACCAAGGGCAGTTCATTGAGGGTAAGTACCATGTCTCCAGGGGTCATTTTGAAGGTTTTTTGGTTGCACTGATTTACTGTTGAATAGGAAATAACTTCGCCAATGGTCATATCATAGGAATGTCTAAATCTCTTCGTCTTGGTCAAGAAGTCAGTTTTTTTTTTTTGTCAGCACAAACCTCTCCATTCCCTAACCAAATATCATGACTTCTCAACTCACTCTCAGTCTATGTGTGTCCTACGGTGAGAGGAGAGGAGTCCTCCCTCACACCCTATCATGTTCTTGATAAACATCTTTGGTTGCACAATGCTGAAACTAACTCATTTGTGGTTGAAGAAATAGGTGCCAGTTTTTCAGGGGACTCTGGAAAAATGTGGGAATGTTTCTACCATGTGGTTTTAAGAGTCAGATAATACTTAAATTTCAATCTGTGGTGGAATCACAAAAAAAAACTAAAATCTTCCAGCCCATTCTTTAGGATTTGTGTCTGTGCTGGCACTTATGCAGCAATCAGACAGCAAGGACCTGTATTATGGAGGTCCCTCCGTGTGTGTAAATGTACTGGTGTAAGGTTTTTTTTTTTTGTATCTCAGTTCTTGTATCTGTTTCTCTGTGTCTGTGTACAGCTTTTTTTTTGATATATCATGTGATTATGTTTGTCCTTTTCTGTAGGTATATGTGCCTTTATGTGTTCTCGTATATCTGTTTTTGTGAATGTATGCCCTCTCTGATGTGTTTATGTGTGCTATGTGTGCATCCATATATGATCATAGGTTAACATATAAGTATTTGCCAGCAAGTATATTTTTTATGTGCTTATGTCTACATAGAGCTATGTGTACAGAGTAGGTACTCAATAACTACTTGAATGGATGTATGACCTTAGTTGTATTGTATCTGCATCCATATCCATGCATGTCTACGTACAACTTAATATGCATGCACATTTTAGCTTATTTATTTGTAAATACATGCTATTTTATTGTGGCTATCTGGCCATAGTGTCCTACACCAATCAAATTACAGGGCCAGACCAAAAAAGAAATATGTTTCTCTGTGTGAGTGTCCATCTTTCTAGTTGTATGTCTGATTCATTACTAAAATGCAGGCTCATCTCTGGTGGCATATGCTTACAATGATGATCTTGACATTCTGAGGTATTTTCCGTGAAGAGAGTAAAGTTCAGGGCGAGGGAAGTGATCATGAATCTCAGTCACAGGGGTGCTGTTTTTCTGCCTATGTCTCATGTGTTTGTCATGGCCAAAAAATTCATTACCTGGTGAAAAGCCTCTCCATACATGGCTGGAGTGGTCCTTAGACAGTAAATATAATCAGTTTGCCAGGATCATACCCCAAGCCTTTACGACATGGTGCACTCTACCAACCTTAATCTCTTCCACTAGCATAACCTTTAAAAACACAGGGTCTTCTCTGTGGGAGGATGAAGCATCAAAATAGAACTCTTGTGATTTTTTAAAAAAAATATGATGCTTAAATTTAAAAATACCAAATATTACCTTGCACTTTTAATATGCCGAAAGTATCAAATGAAAGGGCATTCAGGATTTAGTAATTCATATGAATGACTTATTAAGAGGCTGAATACATAGCATAGTGTAGAGAGCTGATCCTGGTCAAGATGTTCTTAATAAGTCATTGAACCTCTTAAAGCCCCAGGCAATGCTCTTAGACTGTAAGTTGCCGAAGAAGTGACAGTCTTCTTGGGTAGAAGGAGTTTTCACTTTGTGAGTTCCCTCTATCCATAAAATCACAAGTCTAATACCATCCTATAACAACTCCTTAAGGTCTAATCCAACATCATTGTTGTTCAGTTGCTTCAGTTGTTTCTGACTCTGTGACTTGATTTAGAATTTTCTTGGAAAGAGACAAGAGTGGTTTGACATTTCCTTCTCCAGCTCATTTTACAGATGAGTAAACTGAAGAAACAGGGTTAAGTGACTTGCCCAGGGTCACACAGCTAGTGTCTAAGGCCAAATTTGAACTCTGGAATTTGAGTCTTCCTGATTCCGGGCTAGGTACTCTATCCACTATACTACCTAGGTGCCCCTCTAATCTAACATATTGTCTCCCTAAAGACACAACCATTCCTATCTACCGTGCTATGTGGATAGGCTAGTCTTCTAACTTCCCATATCCATAGTAACCTATTTATGGAAATAGTGCTATCTCTCATATCTGTTCCACAAATTCTCACCAATATGTCCTTTCTTCCACTACCACTCCTCTATTACCAAAAACAAACCATATTTCCTGACAAGCCTAAATCACATGATTTCTCACATACAAATATATTTGTATGCATAGAGAAACCTCCACAGTGTTGTCCTCCTCCAACAGTGTCTCCTGTATCCCAGAGTATTCAGTAGTTCTCCATCTCAAATCTAAAACTGAAAAAAAATGGGGAAAGTAGAGTTTAGGACACAAATGAGGAAATACTTCTCTGAGTTGAAGAGATAACCATTTGTGTTAGCAGATATCTGAATAGGTAGGTCAGTTATTCCCCTAGGTCTTGGTAGACACTAGCTGCACTCTAGGGCTAAGGTCATTATGAGTTTTCTGATGGGAGTGGGAAGAAAGATGAGAGTCCTATTTCCAGGGATTTTGTGACTGTGTGATTAATTATCTATCTAGGAAAGTTAAGCTGTATATCATGGATGTGGAGAACCAGACGATGGTGACCGAGTTCATTCTGGTTGGGTTCCCAGGGAGCAGGGCCATGCGTGGGATGGTGTTCCAGATGTTCCTCATGGCCTACATGCTGACAGTGTCAGAGAATGTGATCATCATCCTTTTGGTGAAACGGAACAGGCCACTCCACAAACCAATGTACTTCTTCCTGGCTAACCTTTCCTTCCTGGAGACCTGGTATGTCTCTGTGACTGTACCTAAGCTGCTATTCAGTTTCTGGTCTCTGAGCAACAGTATCTCTTTCTCCCACTGCATGGCTCAGCTCTACTTTTTCATTGCACTCATGTGTACTGAGTGTGTGCTCCTGGCCGCCATGGCATATGACCGCTATGTGGCCATTTGCCATCCACTCCATTACCCCACCATCATGAGCCATGGCCTCTGTTTCCTCTTGGCTCTAGGATCTTGGGCCATTGGATTTGGTATCTCCTTGGCCAAGATCTACTTCATCTCCCGCCTTAGCTTCTGTGGTCCCAATGTCATTAACCATTTCTTTTGTGACATCTCTCCTGTGCTTAATCTGTCCTGCACAGACATGTCCATGGCTGAGCTAGTAGACTTTATTCTAGCATTAATTATCTTTCTTTTTCCATTATCTATCACAGTGTTGTCTTATGGATGCATTCTGGTTACAGTTCTAAAGATGCCCACAGGAAAACATAAAGCTTTCTCTACTTGTGCCTCACATCTTGTTGTGGTCACTATTTTCTACTCAGCCACTATCTTTATGTATGCCCGGCCACGTGCCATCCATGCCTTCAACATGAACAAAGTCATTTCTATCTTCTATGCCATTGTGACCCCAGCCCTCAATCCTTTCATCTACTGCCTAAGGAATCAAGAAGTCAAGGAGGCTCTGAAAAAGCTGGCCTGTGTCCACAATACCTGAACTGACTCATCTGACCATGAAAGCCAAATGGACAAAGATGAACAGTTGCTTCTCCTATTCAAATGCAGTTGAATTTTTGCCTGTTAACACACTACTACAATTCTTTGGCAAAGTCCTTTGGAAACTTACTTAGCTCCTCAGAAAATGTAGCTTTTGGGTGTGTTAGCCTCAAAATAAGAAGAAACCTTACTATGACTCTGAATGAAAGGTGGCATCCATGGTATAAATATCTAGTCACAGAAAAATTAAATAGATTTGAATACTAATGTTAATAGCTAATATTTAAATAGTGCATTAAGGTTTGCAAAGTGCTTCATATATATTATCTCATTTGATTGTCACAAAAACTCTGTGAGGTAGGTGCTATTATTATCCCTTTTTGGCAAACATGGAAACTAAGGCTGAAAATGGTTAAGTAGTTTGTCCAAAGTTGCATGACTAGTAAGCATCTTAAACAGGACTCATACTCAGGTCTTCCTTACTCCAAATCTATAGCAAGGTCATCTAATTCTATCTCCTAGTCTATACAGTTATTTTTTCTCTATCATCCCCAAGAGATGGTCATCTAGCCTCCAATTGAACACCTTGGTGTTGGGGAATTCATTATATATTGGGGCAAATAATTTCATTTCTGGACAGCTCTAATTCATAGAAAGGTTTTTCTTATGTTGAGTCAAAGTCTATTTTCCTATTCAACTATTTGTTTTAGTTCTGACCTCTGGAACCGTGGAGGAGAAATTGGCTTCCCCTTTCTCAAGTTTAAAGACAGCTGTTTTGTTCCTACTCAATATTTCCTTCTTTATATTGTATAGTTAAGCTACAAATAAGAGAGTAAGGTTCAGAGTGAACTGGAAAAAAAATTGCTTTTTAGCTCCATAAAGTTTACATTAAGCAATTCCACCCTGGGTTATCAGTGGGGAAAAAATTAACCTTTTCCTCTGGAATTGCATTATTTATTTTTAAAAATTGTCTTCATAGAAGAGGAATTTGTTCTAGAATTGACACACTTTGCTAGCTGTTAAATATGTTTTATTCTCCTAGCCTCAGCATCTGTCATTATTTTTGGCCAAGAGAAAAATGAATTCTCTCCATGGTGGGAGATAATGTAATTGACAGATGCTCGTTTTCAGTGTATCTGTTAGGAAATTCTTTACTTGAAAGCTTTCCTCTGCTTTTCTTCTTCTTTCTCTTTCTTGTATCTTAAGATTCAGCTGTATGCCCAAGAAGCTGGATTCTCATGATCAGATACCTGTGCCTTCCCTTTCAACTCCAGTTCAGCTCTATTCACAGAATTTTAGTTATGGAATGCAAAGTTGGAAAGGATCTCAGAGGTCACCAGAGGTGAATTCTAGGCATGAATTCTAGGTACAACATTCCTAACAAATAGCCATTCATATTTTGCTTGATGACTTCTCAGTATCAAGAAACTTAATTCCTGAGGCACCCTGTTTCAATTATTTTATAGCTTTTATGTGCAGCAAGTTTCTTGTCTTCAGTTAACACCTGGATCCTCTTGTCAGAATCTGTTAATAATAAATAAGGGGGTTGGGAATGAAGGGCATCTATGAATGCATTTTCTCAGTTAGCGCTAGGTAAAAGCTCAAGAGCATTCCTGTCCATATTCTTGAAGAGTGGAGATAGAACATGGAGCTGGGGGTTTACCAGATATATGTCTTGTGATTTATGATTCTCTCAATTATCAAGGGCTGGTGAGTTGGATCATAAAGTGAACTTTGTGCACAGTTTACTTAGAGACAAGTAATAACTGGTACTGCTAAATATGGGAAGAGTAATGGGAGAAAAGCAGGAATAAGGCAAGAAGGCAAGGGACAAAGGGAGTGAAGTGAATGAATAGGAGAAAGAATGAATAGAGTCAGGAACTGGTGGGGGCTGGAAACAGCAGGTTTTGCAATAAGGATGTAGTGTCTAAAAAGGGCTGTGATGGGGAGTTAGTAGAGTCTGTACATTAGGTAAGAAATGATCACTTTAAGGCTTGGTTCAGTAGGTATTGAATGTCAGCTGCTCATTTAGCTCTGCTCAGCTGGATATCTCCAGAAGATCAGTGCCAGAGACACTCATCAGAAATTATCACCGCAGCAGGAAATGTGGACAAAGCAAGCCGAGAAAACTTCCATTTTTTTTCTTTAATAGGTTCATATGCTATAGGAAGTTATGAATTTAAAATGGGGGAGTGCAGAATACATCTGTGCCTTTCCTGACTTCCCTATTTCAGTAGTACCACCATTTTGCTAATGTTAGAGTCATTCTCCTCCTCTTATATATAACTAACCAAATTTTGTTAATTCTTCCTTTATAATATATTTCATATATATTGTTTCTTTTTCATTTTATTTTTGAGGCAGTTATGTGGAATGGTGAATAACAGGCTGGATTTGGAAGCACAAAGTCCTTAGACGATTACTAGATGTATGAGTCTGATCAATTCACTTAACATATCAGACCCAGTTTTCTCATTTGTAAAAGGAGGATAATAATAGTACCTACCCCACAGCGTTGTTGTGGGAATCAAATGAGATAATGTATAAAGTGATTTGTAAACCTTAAAGTGCTATATAAATATTATTATTAATATTCCCTCTGCTATTCTCCAGCATAACCTAATTGTATATTATTACCTTTCACAGGTTTTTTTTTTTGACAATAGTCTCCTAATTGGCCTCCCCAGTTCCACTGCCTCCCAATTTGAATCCATCCTAAAAACATCACTGCCAGATTAATCATCTTAAAACACTACTTTGTAGACGTTACTCCTTTATTTAAAAAAAAAACGTAGCTAAACAAAAGATATCAGTGTCTTCCCATCGCTTATAAAATAAACCATGGCCTTCCACAATCTGACTTTGGAATATATGTGTCACTTCATTCAATGGCACCCAGTCTATACTACACATTGTTCCCTAAAATGCTATGAGTGTTCTCACCTTTAAAATGTTTGCTCACCCAGTTTCCTCCCATCTTATGTACATTACTCCATCTACCTACCTCCTGCCCATACCTTTTCAGCCCTCTTTTGAGTTCCAGTCCACAAAGATTGCTTCTTTCTATGATTTCATATTGGTTGTACTCTTCATTTAACTCACTGTTGTAGCCTGTCTTCTGTCTATCATATTGTATTAATATTTGACTCCTGTTTTATAAAATTGTCTGCTTTGTGTCCATGTCCATTTCTCCCAGTAGACTGTAAGCTTCTTGATACATCCTGTTCATCCTGTCCCACTTGCTGTCTCCATGGTGACTAACATAGTGTTATACACATGTTGTTGTTATTTAGTCATCTTCATTCACGTCTGACTTTTCCTAATGCCTTTTGGCATTTTCTTGGCAAAAATACTGGAGTGGTTTGTCATTTCCTCCTCATTTTACAGAGGAGGAAACTGAGGCAAAAAGGGTTAAGTGACTTGCTATGGTCACGTAGCTAATAAGTGTCTGAGGTCTGATTTGAACTCAGATCTTCCTGACTCTGGGCCTGATACTCTATCCACTGTACCACCTAGCTATCCGTTAAACACAAGAGGTTGTTAATAAATATTTATGGAATGTGTGAATAACTTTATTTGATTCTATTCTTTTCTTACTTTTGCACTCACATTTTCCCCACTTTTTCCCTATTCCCACTCCAACTTACATGGACAAGTATTTACATGTCCAGTAGGGAGCTATTCTTCCGATGACATTCTTTACCCCATATTGACACTTTTGCTCCTCAAAATGTTTTTTTTTTTCCATTCTGCACTACAGAGATTCTCAGTACACTCGTCTGCCTAGAGAGGAATGATAATGACAATCAATGAGAGTTACATAGAGCTTTAAGCTTACAGGGCACTTTGCTTAACAACAGTTAAGTAGATAGTACAAGGCTTTGTGTCCCTGTTTTATAGTTAAGGAAACTTAAGCTGTGAGAGGTTGTGGATTGTCTATACCAGCAGTGGGGAACCTGCAGCCTCCAGGTCACATGTGGCCTTCTAGTTCCTTGGGTGTGGTCTTTTGAGTGAGTCCAAATTTTAGAGTACAAATCCTTTGACAAATTCTGTGAAGTCTGTATTCAGTCAAAAGAGCACATTTAAGGACCTCCACATGTGGCCTCAATGCCTCATGCTCTCTAACCCGGTCTGTTATCACCGTAAGAATCAGGAATAAGATTCAGGCCTAGCACACTTGACTCTAAGGCTAACATTCTGTCCATTGTACCACACTGCCTCTCCATGGCTACCCTGACTATCCTTGTCAAATCTCATTACAATAAACAACTTTTTAATAAAATAATTTCTGACTTATCAGGCACTTATTTTCAGCAATATTCTATAGAATATCTCAGGACCTTGAGGAATGTGAATTGTCCTGTGAAATCTGTTTTATAAGGATGTCTTCTTAAGCATGCAAAACATGGCCAAGAATACAAATGAAACTTGTGATTTCATTGATATTGGGAACTCCTGGATGAGAAACTCCTGCTATTGCAGGGATTAAAGGAATCTTTTCTTACTGATGCAAGTTGGTACCATCTCTGCAATTTAAAGTGTTAGAGAGCAGCACGGAGCAACAAGAGGTTATGGGACTTGCTCAGAATCACACAGTCTAATTAAAGTCTGCCTGGCTCCAAAGCCAGCTCTCTAACCACCATGCAAAACTACCTCTTCTTGTTTAGGAATATATTATTAACTTTATAATCAAGTTAAAGGAGGAAAGGGTGAGCTTCCCTATTTTGGAAGAAGAGAAGAGGAAGAAGAGAAGAAACAGAATCTCCTCTTTAGATGTAGTGACTTTCTCATTGTCTAGTGGTAGGAGCAGACCAATAAATCCAGTTCTCCTAACTCCTGGCTGCCTCTCTGTGTTATTTCAAACTCTGGAAGTAAGCTCATTACCATGCAGGAGTTGTGCTGGTAGTTGTTTAACAACCAGCTGTTTTTTTGGGGGGGGGATGTACACATGATACAATTTTAAGTTGAATCTGCGTTTTGAACATTTTATCCATTACTTTCTTAAGTTTAGACAATTAACGAAACAATCAATTAAGCCCTGATGGACAGCATTTGATTTTCTGAGTTGTAAATTCTCACAATGAAAATTTAACAGCTCTTGGTAGCCAGTAGGAGCTGGCTTCAGGATACCACTGTTTCCATGTCTAATGGGCTGGGGACAGGGATATGGAAATGCATTCATACTTTTGCTACAGAAGTATTATTGAACAAGATGATACGTTAGAAAAGGAAAAAATAACAGGGAAGGGGAAAAGCAGACTACACAACAATAACACAATGATAATTTATATAGTTTATAGATCACTTTCACACATATTATCTTATCATTATTACACAAGGTAAGATTTTGTTATGAACTTTCTACAGATTAGCACAGTGAGGCTCAGAGAATTGAAGACACTCGTCCAAGGTAATCCAGCCTGATAAGGAACTTCCGACTCTTACTTTAAGGGTCTTTCCATTCCACCATGTAAAAGAAATTAAAGCTTGTAACATGAATTTCCATATATCAGATCCCATATTCCTTTTTACTCCTAATAGAGAGACATGATTCTGCTTTTTTGTTTGCTTGTTTCCTTTTGTTTTTAGGCAATCGGGTTAAGTGACTTGCCCAGGTCGTACTGCTAGTAAATGTCAAGTGTCTGAGATCAGATTTGAACTCAGATCCTCCTAACTCCAGTGCTCTATCCACTGCACTGCCTAGCTTCCCCAAGACATGATATTCTGAAAAGGTATTTTGGCTTCACGATGCAATAAAATAATTTTAAAGAATACAACAAATCTTTGTTTTCTCCCTTACGCACACTGGAAATGTCCAAATATAAACAATGCTTTCTTTCATTAAATCTGGATCATGTACAATTGGAATGCAACCAGCAATATTATTCTCATGACCACAGACATAGCTTATAGCTCTCAGAATTCCCTAGTAGTAACATCAGAAGCAGTAGCAAGAGCATTTTCTCCATTTGCCCATACATAAGCTAGAGGGCCCTGTGCCAGATACTCTTGCTTCAAGGTGAAGCGAGACAGGTTCCTTTAACCTACCATCTTTCTAATGCCTACCTGTATCCTTCCATATATATAGGGATATTACCTTCTTTTCCCTGTTCTCTCCTGCCCCCCTCCCCTTCCCCATTCCTGAGTCTGGAAGAGTAGATATGTTCAAGGTGGGAGGAAGCAGGGAGAGTCATAGACCCTTGGACTATGATTTATCCCCAGGGCTGTCACTCATGGTTCTAAGATGCCTTTGGGGGTGGGGTGGAGAGAGAGAGAGAGAGAGAGAGAGAGAGAGAGAGAGAGAGAGAGAGAGAGAGAGAGAGAGAGAGAGAGAGAGAGAGAGAGGTGAACAAATGGAGAGAATGAGGGTATTGTAGTAATAAATTTAGGAGAAGGGGGAGGAGGAAGAGGCAATGGAGGGCAGTTGGGAGTGATCCACCTGTGCTAATCTCCTCTCCCTCCCCCCCCCAGCCTCAAAAAGCCTAATTAGTTCTGAGGTCCAAGAGCTGTCTTTATCCAGAAGAGGCCATGGAGGGTAGCTTTTAATTGTTCCTGCTTTGGGAAAAATTCATGATAAGCTCAGAGTCCCCTGAGAACTTTGGTTCCTGCTCAAGCTGGGGAGAAGCTAGGAGCTGGACAGTAACTGCAGGAGTGTGGGAAGGGGTTTCCTGCTATATTCCCATGTATTTAAATTGTGTTTCTAAGATTAGGCATAGATCAGGTGGCTGATCACTACCTCTTAGTGAAAACCACATAAGGAAAGCAGGTCTTTAGAAAGAGTGGCTGGGACCCAGGAAGTTTCAAGGGGAAATGAAGATCAATAAGAACGGTTTATGTAGTTAAACTATTTCAGTCCAGGATTTTAGGGGAGGTTAGGCAATTGGGGTCAGTACTATCCAGGATCCTGTCCTCAGTTTTTTGAGTTTGAAATTGGATCAGTTCATTTGAGATGGTCAGGCCATGGAGAATCTTTATGCAAACCCACAAGTGACTGATTCATAAACCAATATGTGGTTTTACTTATTTATAAAATGAGGCAGTAAGATATAGATGGGTGAAGGGCTGACTTCAGAGGCAGAAAGACCTGCCTGTGATGTATCCTGGCTATGTGATCCTGCCAAAGTATTTTAACCTCTCAGTGCTCCCAGAAAACACTTTAAGATGACACATTACAGAATACTTGGTCTACATTAAGAAAGTTTGTTTACCAGATGCTGATAAAACAGATCTGGATTAAAAAAGAGAAGAACAAAATTTTTATAATGTTGATGAAATATCCAGGTTCACCAGGGTACACTGGGACACATACGCTTTGGTATCCATGGGCGCTGAGGCCCTATTTTCTGAACCAAAAATCAGGACACATGACTGATGAGCTTTTTCTGACTGCCATAGTCTTGTAAGCATTTTATATTACCTGTCTTAATGTGGTGTTGTCAAGCAAGATTTAACAACTGGAAACTTTGGAATCACTCATACCAAGCTGTGCTATATACATGTCACACATATATGCCTACATATATGCCTATACATAGATATATACATATTCAAAATGGCCTAGTATGTTTGTGTTTGGGGACAGCTATCCAGAATAGTAGATAGAGTGCTGAGTTCAAATCCAGCTTCAGGCACTTAATAGTCATGTGTCCCTATGCAAGTCACTTAACTTGTTTGTTTCAGTTTCCTTAAGTATAAAATAAGGATAATAACAGCTTCTGTATCACAGGGTTGTTACGAAGATTTAATGAGATTATATTTATAAAGGCATTTAGCACTGTGGCTGCCACATAGTGTTGCTGTTCAATTGCTTTTCAGTCACGTCTGGCTTTTTGTGACCCCATTTGGGGTTTTCTTGGCAAAGATACTGGAGTGGTTTGCCATTTCCTTCCCCCATTCATTTTACAGAGGAGGACACTGAGGTAAACAAGGTTAAGTGACTTGCCCAGTGTCACACAGCTAGTAAGTGCCTGAGACAAGATTTGAATTCAGTAAGAGGAGTCTTCCTGACTCCAGGCCCAGCACTCTATCCACTATGCCACCTCAGCTGTCCTGGCACATGGCAGGCACCATATAAATGTTCCCTCTCATTCCCCTTCCATTTTGGTGACAATTGATATTTCTTCAGCCTATACATCTCAGAGACCTCTCAATGCACTCATGGGACAAAGCATATTGGATTTGAAGCCAGAGATCCCGTGTTCTGAATCCTGGCTCTGAAGCTTAGCAGCAGATCATTATTAGCTCTGTGACCTTGGACAAATCACTTCTGGGTCACATTTTACCTGTAAAATGAGAAGTTGAACCAGATTATGTCTAAAGTTTTTCCAGCCCTAAAAGCCATGGCCCCACATTTTGTTTTTCTCAATCTTTGGAAACTTATAGATCTTTTAGACTGTAATGTTCACCAACAGATCTTTTGCTTCAAAAACATTATTGGACCAAAAATATTGGGATAGTATACTTCAACAATTTATAGGGATCAGAGACATTCAATATTTGAAACTGAGACTATTGTATAACAACCTGATATGTACAGTTTCTACATCCATTTCCTATTCCCAAAAGGGTGGGAAATCATGCTTCCTCTGCCATTCCTGGCTATTAATAATTGATGCAGTATTTTCACACCTAATAATATGTGCTATGAATAGCTTTCCATACAAAAATTGGTATCCATCTAGGAGCCTAGGTTCAACCTACTCCAGAAATTGGGAGGAAGAAAGGACGTGTTTTCTTATTTTGGTCTCTGTCACTGTAAGGTGAATTCTTCTCAGATGTTTTTTCTCTGTGATAGGACCAGGGTTTTCCTGATGCAGCTTGCCCTTTCCCCTCACCTAACTGGCCCCCAGCTTCCCTGACCCAGCTTCCTCCCCATCCAATACAACCCGATTGCCCTCCCCCCAGTGCTTCCCTAATGGAGCTTCCCAGTTCTGGGGGCACTCCCAGTCTTGCATAGAGTCAGAGACCTTCAGCCTTGGTGGGTGCCTGAAGACACGGGCAATCCCCATAACTTCGTGACTGACAGATTACATGCAGTTTCCAGATGAAAACAAGGTGTGTCCCATGTATGGAGCATTTAAAGGCTACTGTATCCTTGCATGTCCTCACTGTGTTAGGGCAAAGCAAACTTCCTCTTTTGTTAAATATTCAGTGACTCATGAGCATCTCATTTTATTCTAACTTTGAACCTGACCTAAGAGGGTACTTAGAGGCACACTTACAACACTCTCCTTCAGGCAAAATTTTGTTGTTGTTTGTGTCCAGATCTTTGATTTCATGCATATGGGAAGACAGTGACAAAACTCCCTCTACCAATGCACCTTGGCACCTGCTTTGCAGTTTAAAATCCTATAGAGTTGGGTCACTGAGAAATTAAGAGACATTCCCACGGTCTCACAGAAAATATGTATCAGAGTCAGGGGCTATTTCCAGACATGGACTGGGAGGCTGGTTCTGTGTTCACTATACCATGTTGCCTCAGCTAGTATAAGATATTTCAGTCAGTCAACAAACATTTATTAAGCACCTACTGTGATCCAGACATTCTGCTAAGTACAGGTCTTTGGAGAAAACATGGAAATAAAGACAAATGCAGTTTTTAATGAAATGCAATTAAATAAAATTTAACGTTTTGATAGGAGATAGTGACATATTGGTGTTCACATAATCAAAAATAACTTATCCTGAAAAACTAAGTATGATCCCACTGGAGAAAACATAGCTCTTTAATAGAATAGAGGGCCTCTAGCATTCCTGCTGAAAAAAAAAAAACCAGAGCCAGATAAAAAATATTGTTTTTCTAATTGGAAAATATTTGATCATATTGGAAGTCCTCACAAAGTAGTTTAATTCAATTTAGTAAATATTTCATAAGGAAATACTATCTGTAAATTACTACCATACAGTTGTATACAGAGCTCCTTGAAATCAGAAACTGTGGTTCATTCTTGTCTTTTATCTTCTAGTGCCTAGCACATAGTAAGTCTTTAGAAATATGTTGAATGAAATTATAATATAGCCTTTGTTCCCAAGAAGCTTACAATCCAGTAACAAACTCTCAGTCTGTTCTAACAAATCAACTGACATTTTGTCATTCTAGATATGATAGTTCAAGATTTAATGAAGTAATTTCTGAGCATCTTATTTTATCTGTAACATTATTTCAGTGGCCCCAAGTATATAGCTAAAGAAAACAAGCGTTATAATTATCCTAACAATATTAGGTGTAGTGTGTGTGTGTGTGTGTGTGACTGTATGCGGGCATGAGTGTGTCCAGACACACACACACACACGCACACACACACATATACATATACATGCGTATACACATAAATGTACCATTTGCTTGGTTTTGTTTTGTGGTGAACTGATGCACCACTATTCTTAGAGTCACCTGCTGTTACAAGGAGACAGCTAGGTGGCACAGTGGATAGAATGCCTGGCCTGAAGTCAGAAAGATTAATCTGATTAATCCTGAGTTCAGATCTGGTTTCAGGCACTTAGTAGTTGTATGACCCTGGGCAAGTCACTTAACCCTGCTTGCTTTAGTTTCCTCATCTGTTAAATGAGCTGGAGAAGGAAATGGCAAACCACTCCAGTATCTTTGCCAAGAAAATCTTAAATGGGGTCAGGAAGAGTCAGACATGACTGAAAAAATGACTGAACTTTTGACTATGTCGGAGTTGGCTTTTACCATGTTTTCAGACTTAAACCTGCAAAATGTACCTTAATTACAAGATGGTAGCTCCTAAGATTCTTGGCTAATAACCTGTTAGTTTGGGTGATTATTCTATTTATTCACTAGATGTCACTCATATGTGAATCAATCAATGAATCAATCAACAAGTATTGATCAGGTTCTTGGTAAGTGCCAGGTTCTGAAGATAGATACAAAGATTGAAATGAAATAGCCCTTGATCTCAAGGAACTTACATTCCGTTGACATAGGCAACATATGTAAGTATATTTAAAACAAATGTAAGTTAATTTTAAGGTAGAAAGCACTATTAAAAGGATCAGGAAAACAAAAAGCAGGTGTTGCTTGAGATGTCTTGAAGAAAGTTAAGAATTCTATGAAGTGGAGGTGACATAGGAGATTCCCGGTATGTGGGATTGCCATTGCAAAGAAAGACATGAGAGAGAATGGATGTGTGAGGAAGAACAAGGTCAACATTTCTAGACAACAGAATAGGGGAAATAGTATAATATATAAATAAGCCTGGAAAGGTAGATTAAGTCCAAGTTATGAAGGGCTTTAAAAGACAACAGTAGAGTTTATATTTTATCCTAGAAGCAACTCTTTTTCTTTTAACAGAATTGATCTGAAACATAACTAATCAATCAGTTAATATTAAACACCTCCCATATTCCAAGTACTGCTATAGTTGTTGGGGATACAAATGCACAAATGAAATAGTCTCTGCCTTGAAGAACCTTACATTCTACTGGAGGTGAGAGAAACATTTTCAGATAAATAAATGCAAAATAAATATAAATATACAGTGATAATTTGTACTGACAATATGGAAGGAAGAAGAGTATCACTGGGATTGAAAAGACCTATTGACGTTAAAAAGGAGAGATCAATTTTTATAAGTTATCTCAAAGGAAAACTTCACAAAATAACGGAAAAGACATTGGATGGCATCTTAAAGGTAAATCTGTAAAAACTGACATGGTAAAGGCAGAATTTCAAATAGTGTCTTTGAAAATCATCCATACAGACTTACACTATGCCTCTTACTGTGTATACACTATGCACTTTTCCTGCACACAACCTTTGTAATTTTTGTTTTTGTCCTCCTATAAGTCCTCCATCGTATATGAGTCTTTCTCTTAGCTCTTTTAACCCTTTATGGATACACATGCCTCAATCGTGTTATCTACCTATATTGTTACATGACTGACCTACCTCCTTTTTTGTCATACATTTTGATAATATCATATTGTGTATATGAGTCACAATTGGTAATAAACACTGAATTGGTAATATATATCTTCTCTATTTTTTATCTTACTCTCTTTACAAGTGTAGATGCTATATGTTTAGGTTGAAAGGACCTAGGAAAGTAAAGTAGAGTCAATTGATATCAAAAAGTATTTACTGAGCACTTACTACATTCCAGGCACTGTTTTAAGAGATAGAAATACAAATACAGGCAGAAATAAAGCCTGGTTGTGTACTCAGACAGTTCACATTCTAATGAGGGAAGACAACACATAGAAGGGGAGTGAAGTGAAGGTACCTGGTGAAGGGCATTGTACAGAAAATCTAGGAGAAAAGTCAAGACTAATACTTGTAAAGGAATAGACAAGGCTGGCCTAGGTATCCCTTTTAAAATGGAGTTTCTGGGAGAATCCAGGCAATCACAGGTAGGGGCTGCAGGGGTGGAGGTGCTTCTAATGTGTGATGCCCAGAGCTGAAGTGAGCTTCTATGGTGAAGAGGTTCTGGGGTATTATAATGAAAGTCTGGGAGGAGAGTCAGATTACAGACTGTAGAGGAATGGAGATACGGCTGAACTGGACATCCTTCTTAAAGTGGAGGTTCTGAGAATAAGCAGCCAAATACAAGGAGGGGCTGCAGGAATATAGGTAAGATATCTTGAGTATGGCATTTGTACCCATGAAGGGTTAAAAGACATAAGAGAAGGACTCACAAGTGATTAATAGAGACTGTGGAATATTTATGAAAGGGCACAAAAAAGAATTACAAAGGATGTGTACCATAGAGGTGCATGCATACACACACACACATATACCCATATATACATATGCACATATGTATATATATATAGATATGTGTGTGTGTGTGTATGTCTCTATACACACATACACATATGTATATGTGTACGTGTATATATATATATATATAAGAATGAAAACATGAGTCAGTGTGGATAATTTTCAAAGTCCACTATTTGAAGTACACTTTCCAGACTGTTAATTTTCCAACAAAACAACAAGCACTTATGAAGTACTTACTATGTGCTAGGCATTGTGCTAAGCACAGGAATACAAACAAAGGGGAAAATCTGACCTGCAGGCTTGGTCTCTAGATGCAGCCCTGACATGGACCCTGGAATTTGTGGTGGCTTCAGGCTACCTGGAGGGCCTCAAGTCACCTCTGGCACTTAAGCCCTTCTGTCTCCTCCTGAAGTCTCTTAATGAGAGCTAGCTATGACCCCAGGGGCAGACCTAGAATCGTGATCATTCTGGTTTCAGGTCTCCTGTACCAGAGATCACAATGTCTTCAGGTCTCCAGCAGGTCTCCTTAGTGTCCTCCTGGGTACTTCATCCCCTCAATCTTCTTGCACAGCCATCTGCTGGGAGATGTGTTTGTCTCTCATGGTGAAGACTAAATCCTGCTGGTTTCAGGCCCCATTTATGGGAGTTCACCCTGGCTTTACACTTTTCTGAGGCATCCCAGCCAGAATGCCCACAGGCTTCTTGTGAAGTCCAAGATGAGATAGAGAAGCTTATTGATGTTTCTTTGGTTTTATTGAATGTTTGCTTCATTTGTTCTTCTTTCAACTTTGCTCAGGAGTTACTCAATGGAGCTGGGTTTGATTGCAGCTGTTCACATTGCCATCTTTGCCAGAAGTTCAATCCATCTATCCTAGGCCCACATTGGGCCACCAGGAGACAGATGTAGAGTCAAAGCCAGTGATTAAAGCAGAAGGCAGGACATGGTCCCAGTTCCTTGGTCCAGGCCAGGTGGGTTAGGGGAAGGAAGAAGTTCAACCAGTTACCCCATCCAGAAAGGTGAGAGAGCATTAGCCTGCTGACTAAAGTGGGAACAGACCCGGGCCTCACCACCCAGTCCAAGAGCATAAGAGAGGGTAGAATCTGGCTGTCTACAAAGCTCCAATCCAAGAACTGTGGCTGGAGGCATGAAGAAATAGAAGCAAACTCCAAATGCAATAAAGAAATACCATGGGTTAAGTTAATCCTCAGAAGCAAATGCAGAAGAAGAGAATAACTCCACAATAACTGTAAGTAAAATCTCAGGGCAAAAAAGGTGTAAAGACATGTTCAGCGAGGAAATGTACGTATCTAGAGTAACTCATACTTCTGGTGCTGTAAGGCTGATAACGTTGGGTAACCTGCTTTCTCTGAGCTGGGACCCTTTATTTCTCTGCCGTTTCTGCCAAATTGCCCTTTGCTGGGTTGTTCTGCTCCTCTTTCCTGGAATTTTGAGCATTAGCTGCTCTCTGCTAGGATCTGAGCATTTCCCGTCATGTGTCCTCTTTCTCTCAGTGTCGGTACGATCTGATGGTTCTTTAGCCTTTTACCTCTGGTGCAAACCCCAGACATTCCAGCTCAGCCTTGATATCCCACAGGCACCTCAAACTAAGCATGATCCAAATAAGCCATTTTATCTTTCCCCCCAAATCTAACCCTCTTCTTCTAAACTTCTCTGTACCTGTCAAGGATACTACCGTTCTTCCAGTCACCTGACCTCATAGCCCTCAACTCTTCACTCACTCTTACCCCACGTAACCAATAACCACCACGATAGCTCTGTGTATGTGTCACTCTCTGCCATCTCCCATTCAATCATACAACTGCCACACTAGTTCAGGCCTTCATCACCTGTTACATGAGACTATTTACAATAATGGTTTAATATCCAGTATATTCTCATTCCAATTCATTCTCCGCACAGTCAAAAGAGTGATTTTCCCAAAGTGCAAATATGACCATGTTACGCCTCCCCCTTTCTATTGCCCAATAAACTCCTGTGGCTCCCTATTATCTCTAGAATCAGATATAAATTCCTCTGACATTAAAAGCTCTTTTGCAACCTGTTCCCTTCCTCCCTTTCCAGCCTTTTTGGTCATGGTTCCCCTTTCCACATTTTAGCGTATGTCTCTAGCTATACCTACAACTATGTCTACATAGGATCATACTTTCAGAACTGAAAAGAATATTAGAAGTCAAAATTCTTTATTTTATAGATGAGAAAATTAACTCTCTGAGAGCTAAAATAACTTGTCTAACTTCACTCAGATAAAGGCAGAGACTATGTATGAATTCTAGACCTCTGGTTCCAAAGCCAGTGTTATTTCTACTTTACTACATGGCCTCTTCATTTTATCTATATCTGCACCTAAATCTTTCTATCTTTAAAAAAGAATTCTAGTTCTCCTTACTTTCCCAGACTGGAAACACAGGAACTGCTCACAGGTCTAGTCCAACTACGGATCACCCCAGAAGCTCTGACCTATTTCATTTACGACCTAGGCTGGGTCACCCCTTGCTTGGCAGCCTGGTGGCCCCTTTCTTCTGGGTGTTCATATTGGTGCTGGACTTAGTATGGACACCTGAGCTGCATAGCAGACTCGAACTCATTAGCTCAATGGAGCTGCCAACCTCAGCCTCTCTGGTCTCTGGGATTATAGGCATACACCACTAAGCCAGGCCTTTGAATCTTTATTTGTCTATTTCTAGCTCCATATCTAGATAACTAAGTTGACACAGATATTGATGTCTATAAATATAAAATCTATGGGCATAGTTATACTGATAGAGATATAAAGATAAATTTAGATATCAATGGTCCAAGTGTTCCTGTTTGTGGATGACATCATCCTGGTTGAATCAGGCAGGGGAATATTACAGGGAAGTTCTTTTCTGAAATAGATCTATAAGTGATCAAAAAATTTGATCCAATCTACAGAGTTGATCCATAAGTATTTGTATCAGTACCTGTATCTACACAGAGAGATAGTTATAGATACAAAAGTAAGCATAAATATGAAGATACATCAGTGGTGTACCAGTAAATGTGTAACTAATTTGTTAAAAAAAAATAAGGACAAAATTTAAAAAAAAAAATAATAATAGTTTATTTGTTTCCTTGAATTACATGTAAAAACAATTTTAACACTTTTTTCCCAAATTTTGAGTTCCAAATTCTCTCCCAAGCTTCAGGTTTTTTTGTGTAGCTGTTTTCAGAGCTAATTCTTGAGACCTGTAAATTTTCAGTTTTTCCAAGGTGGTATGTCCCAGTTTGATTTTTTTTTTTATTAAAGGGGCCATCTCTTGACTCACTTCTTGAATGGGCATTGCCTCACTCAAAGTGAGAACCTAAAAAGACCTTAGCTTAAAAGGGCCAGGGTCTTCCATTGCATTTTGAGCTATCTCCAGTCATCCTGATGAATATCTGGCCACTTGACCCAGATGGCTCTGGATGAGAAAGTGAGACTGGTGACCTTGTACAGCCCTCTCTCATTCAAAATAAAGTCAATTATAAGTCATGTCATCATCTCTCTGATGTCATGGTCCTCTTTGAGAACTAAGGATAAACACAAAGATGTAGGGAGAGGTGTGTTTACTACTCTTCTGGCATGTGCTCTGATCTGTAAATGACCAAAAGCACTCTTACTTGAAGTGTAACCAGGATCCCAGATCCCCTGTGGCCACAGGTTCTAGTGTTACGCCAGACCCAGAACTACAACCCAGATGCAAGTACAGGCAGTGCAACAGAGCCCTGCCCCTGGTATCAGAAAAGAGACCCCTGTAATCTCCTTCTGACCCCTTTACCATCTGTAGCATAGAGGTCTGGAAACTGCCATTGTCACCAAGGCCCACTGCTGGTTTGTTGGGGTGTGGCCTGTGGGGGACCCAGGTGCAACAGACCTTTCCTGCCAACCTTCTAAGTTGTCTTGGCCTGGAAAATTGTTTCACTTTGTCCTTTTGTAGGTTCTGTTTTGTTTTCAGATATTGTTTAAAGGGATTTGGAGGAGTGTAGGGGAGAGCTCAGATGAGTCCCTGCCTTTCCCCCAACCATGTTGTCCCTGGCCTTTCTACACAATTTTAAGTTTAATTTACATTTTTAATATTTTCTCCCTAACTTTCTTAGGCTAGACAATCAATAAAGCAATAAATTAAGTGAAAAAGGAAAAGGATCTATATGTACAAAAATATGTACAACAGCTCTTTTTGTAGTGGCAAAGAATTGGAAATTGAGGGGATGCCTGTCACTTGGAGAATGGCTGACCAATTTTTGGCATATGATTGTGATGGAATAGTGTTGGGCTCTAAGAAATGATAAGCAAGAAGCTTTCAGGAAAAACTGAGAAGACTTGCATGAACTAATGCAAAGAGAAATGAGCAGAACCCAGAGAACATTGTATACAGTAACAGCAAGATTTTGATCAACTGTGAATGACTTAGCTATTCTCAGCAAGACAATGATATAAAACAATGCTGAAGGACTCATGATGAAAAACACTATCCACCTTCAGAGAAAGAACTGATAGAGTCTGAATGCAGATTGAAGCATACTTATTTGTTTTCTTTATTATTATCGGTTGTTGGCTTTTTGTTTTCTTTGATCTGCATTTCCTTTTGCAACATGGCTAATATGGAAATGTTTTTCATGACTATACACGTATAATCTATATCAAATTGCTTGCCTTCTCAAGGAGGGAGAGGAGGAGTGAGGGAAAGAATATGGAACTCAAAATTTTTTTTTAAATGTTAATTTTTGTTGACATGTGATTGAGAAAAAATAAAATTAATATTAAACATAAAACAAAAAACAATAAATCAAGGTCTAATTTGTAGTTTGCTGATAGCAGATTCCAGAAGTGTGAATGCTCACACTGCAAATGTAACCGTCAGCTCTCCAACCTTTAGAAGATGGTCCTAGTACAACCTCTGAATATCTACAGATATGCACTAATTATCTAGCTCTTTAAGGGAAGCCAAACTCTATATCAACATCAATATATCAGTGTTATATGTATACGCACACACATATTTATGTGGAGATGTACATGTATGTACGTGTTGGTGTATATACAAAGGAGGGAAGAAAAAAGAGAAAGTAGAAAAGAGAAAAGAAAAGAGATAGGAGAGGAGGAAGAGAAAGAGAAAAGGGAAGGGGGTAAAGGAGAGAAAGGACAAGGAGAAGGAGAGACAGAACACTGGGCCCAGAATTGATGAGAGGAGGTTGGTGACCTGGATTGACTTCGGGATTTCAAAAGGTACAAAGCAGAATGTCTTAATCAGCTAAAAGCTGAAGTTAGCTATGCATCCAAATAAGTAATACAATAGATAAGTAGTGATGTTTTCCCCAACACTAAGATGGCTAATTCAAAAATCTTTTAAAACTGGGGTTATAGGAAGAGGGAAAGACATGGTTGATTTTAGTTAGATAAAGTGGTAAGGAGAGAGTGATAGAGAGATAGTTACCTCTTTACACAGCCTTTTTTGTGAGTATTGCCTAAATAATTAAAAAGAGTAAACACAATTTAAAATAATAGAAAATGTTTTGAATAATTTCAGTTTTTTAAACCATAATCCTGAAAGTCTGGCATAATACCTTGTACTTCCTTTTGATTTTGTGATTTGGTTTGATTTGATCTGTATCTGTGATGCTTATTGACTTGTAATGAGTTGAATTGAATCAAGTCTCACAAAGACCAGAAATGAATGATATAAAGAGAAAAAAAGACCCATGCTAACACTCCCTAAGCTTCTGTATGGGCTGGCCAGCAGCTATCTTTTCCTAGATCAAATAAAAACCTATAGGGCATCCCTACGCCACCAAAGATTTGATGGATTTCAAATGTTAGGATCCCCTAAAAGTTCAAACCAAAAAGAGCATTTATTCTATTATGGCAAAATAAAGATGGAACTACAAAGCAATATGTTTGGTTATCGTTGTTTTAACAACCATGTCAGAATTTATCAATCTCAATGAGTCTCTTCTCCTTGAAATAATCCCTTTGGGAGGCTTTTTCTGCTTATGCCAACAACACTGCCTTTGCTCAAAAACAATTTTGGAACTCCTGTCTTGGATTGCTCTCCTAGCCCATGGCACATTCTTTTTTAATGTTGTTGTTGGCAGCAAGTCTTAGAATCACAGAAGTGGAAAGAATTTTTAAGATCTTTTAGTTCAGTAACATCTTCTCACAGATGAAAAAAGGAATAAGTCCCTAATAGGCTAAGTTTCTGTCCAAGGTCACACAGCTAATTAGGATGAGCAGAACCAAGAGCAGGACCCAGGCCTCTTGAGTCCCTAGTTAGTGAGATTGCCCTTCCTCCACTGGGGAGTATCCCAGGTTAACTGGGAGACTTTAAGTAACAGGCAGATTGCCCAATTGCAAAGCTAGAAGTTTCTACACCAATCTGTTCCTATGGAGATAAAATTCCAGCACCAATCAATTAATTTTTGCTGTTGTTGTTGTTATTGAGTTGTTTTCCATTCATGTCCAACTCTTTGTGACCCTATTTGGGGTTTCCTTGGCAAAGATACTGCAGTGGTTTGCCACTTCCTTTTCCAGCTCATTTTATAGATGAGAAAACTGAGGCAAAGAGGGTTGTGACTTGCCTAGGGTCACACAGCTGGTAAATATCTGAGGCCAGATTTGAACTCAGGTCTTCCACACATCAAGCCTGGCACTCTATCCACTGCCCCACCTACGTGCCCCAAAGCACTATGTAAATGCTAGCTATTCTCAGAGATAATAATAATAATAATAATAATATTTTATGCATCTTAGCTCATTAGAGTTTTATAGCGCTATGAGTTAGCTACTATAGACATTAGCTATATTATATGGGGAGGAAACCGAGTTTTGATACTGCAATGGTTTGCCATTTCCTTCTCTAGCTCATTTTATAGATGAGAAAACTGAGGCAAAGAGGGTTGTGACTTGCCTAGGGTCACACATCTAGTAAGTGTCCAAGGGTTTGGTCTGACGCCAGATTTGAACTCAGGTCCTCCTGACTTCAGGGCCGGTGCTCTATCCATTGTGGCCACTTAGCGGCCCCAGAGTTTACATTCTTTTTGTGTGCATACGTGTGTGTGTGTGTGTGTGTGTGTGTGTGTGTGTGTGTGTGTGTATAAAAGGTGATCTTTAAAGGAAGGGCTCTAGCATCTGAAGGCATAAAATATGACTTCACACAGAAAATGGCTTTTGAGCTGAAATATTTTTTTTTAAATGAATGTCAGGCAATTAGGCTATAATCCATTAGGGTAGCAGGGGTAGGGAAGCTGCAGCCTCGAGGCTACATGTGGCCCTGTCTAAGTCCTCATGTGGCCTCAAGGCTGCAGATTCCCCACTCCTGGGTAGGGTTTGATTGGGATAAGTGTGGAAGTAATTCAAAGCCAAGTATGCTGCATAGATGGGTGCAACCTTTTTTGAGGTGGTAGGGTAATGAGATTTATTTTTTTTTCTAAATGTGGTTCATAAACTATCTCTGAAGTCAAACTAAAAAGCTTAAACATATTTGAACTAATAGCTACATCACTGGAATAAGAACACAGCTTCCCAAGGGGACTACTTTGAAAAGCAAGCCTGATTTGGATAGATATGTTTTGGTATCTTTTTTTCAAAAGAATCAATTTCCTTCTTTTACAAGAATATAAACATTCCCATCCTTAGAGAAACTCTACAGCGATATAGAGGTTAAGTACCAGTTCTCTGCAGCATTCAGATGTCCCTCCCACATGAAAATGCAAGTGGTTTTTCTTGCATGTTTCTTCAGATCTCCTCTGCAAATGATTTTGATTATTGCCACAATCCACATTGTAGCCTTTTTAGGCTTACGATGAATCTTTTTTTTTTTTTCACAAAACAGACAAAAACTAGTACAAGTACTGAACGTATTTGCAGGTAAGTAAACTGACAAGACTTTTAAGAGACTTTAGGCCCAGGGTCACAGAGCTAATATTTACCTTCTCAAATACCCATAACCATATCTCTTTTCTCTTGCCTTGTCCCTGAATTCACAGCAGCTGACCAAGCCCCAGTCTTACCTTTCCCCTAGTGTTCAAACCTTTGTGATCTGGTTTGACAACTACAAGATTGTATAATCCTCAACCACAAACTGGCTTAACCAGATATAACACTTGAAGTTAGAGTCAAAATTACATAGACACATTTGTAACCCTCAATGCCTGAAGCTAATTACTTCATTCAGGAAAGCAAAGTAATTTACAATTATACCTGGAAAAGAGAAAGGAAATGCTAAATGCCCCATCTTCCAAATTAGGCTTCAATAGCCTCATTAGGACACTAAGCATCCTTTGCCAGAGAAATAGGCAGGAGAGCATCTAAGGATTTGAAAGCTTGATAAACTTTTTTAAAGGACAGTAACAGACCATCACCTTAGGCCATTGTTAGCATGCGTGAGTATAAGCTATTCATTACTAAACATACTTTGTGTTCATGTTACAGAGATTTCCTTATGATGCATGCTTATGCCTAATAGCTGTTTGGTTAAGAAAGGTATAACTCTTATGAGCATCTGGCTTCCTTTCCCAAGAGATGAAGGCAGCAAGACACAAACTGCTTTGGTTAAAAGAAACACTCCTTGGGAAATGTCATTAAGCAATGCCGCTGAAAAGGAATTCTAGGTTCTACTGCCCTCTCGTGACCAAAATGAGTAAGTACTCAGAAATAAAATCCGCATAGCACAACACAGTAGACCCATCAAAGGATTTAGAGCTAGAAGGGACCCTAGCAATCACTGGGCTTGAACTCCTTGTTTTATAGATCCAGAAATTGATGCCTAGAAAGAAAAGTGGCTTACTTAAAATTCATACATGTAGCAATTAACAGACTTCTCTGATCCATGTCCTCTGACTGTAAATGAAATGTTCTTTCCCCTGTAATCAATCAATAAGAATTTATTAAACTATATGCCAGGTGCTGTGCTAAATTCTAGGAACACAAATACTGAAGTGGTCTTCCAGGAGATTACCTTCTATAGGAGGAGATAACATTTGCATTTACAAGTACAAACAAAATACAGACAGAATCAAAAGCAAGCAATGAGCTGGGGGATGGGGTGAAAACTAATAGGTAGCATTTTAGAATGAAAGGGATTTTACAGCTCATCTAATGTAACTTTTTTAATTTTACATATAAGTAAACCGAGGACCAGAGAGATGAAATAACTTGATTTAGATCAGATATTCCATTAGAAATCAGCACATCTTTATTTAGACCTATTCAAAGCAGCATATTAAGTACTGTGGTGTAAACAAAAAACTGTAAAACATCTTCTCAGACTTCAAAGAGTGAGCCTACCATTGAGATCAAATGAGATAATAATTGTAAAGTGCTTAGCATAGTGCCTGGCACATAGCAGGTGCAGTGTAAATGCTCATTCCTTTCCCTTCTCTAGTTGAAGAGACAAGACATAAACACATAAAAAAATTAAATAACAATAAAAAATTTAAATAGCAGCTGAACAACAATAAAAGAGACATCACAAGTCAATACATGATTATTTCATGAATTCCATGGACTATAATTTCTATTAGTTTAGAAAAAGAGGAGTCAGCCTGCTGCAGATTGGATAGGTCAAGGAAATGTTCATTGAAGAGGTATGTTAAGGAGCACAGCCTAGGATCAAGATAGTCTCAGGAGAGAAGGAAGGGCCTTCTAGCTATCTGGATAGGCGTGACCCTATGTGCAGAGATAAGAAAGTACAGTATATATTTGGGAATAGTGAGTAATGGGTTTATAATAGGTATCATATGAAATATTCACTTGAAGCATCTAAGATTTTACTGGTATGGGGACTCCCTCCACTAATGCAGACCTCAAGCTCTCCATGACTTTGTATATGATCTTTATGTGTTTCTTTAGCAAGAGATATTCATCATTTTATGATCAATCATCTGGTGATGAACTTCTCTTAGCTTTGCTAGGCTTGTCATCAGACAATAGATACAGTGTCCATTGCCTTCATTCAATGACTTTCTGATTTTGTGAAACCTCACACGACTTATACTCAGTTTCATCTCCACTCTGTGCCATTATACCTTAAGTACAGGAAATGATGATGACAAAAATTCACATCATGTAAAATGATGTATGGGACAGTTTTAAAGCATATTACCATGTAGTAGATTAGTGCCATTATACCAGATTTATGGAAGCAAAAGGTTTGGGAAGGTAGATAGTGGAAAATGACTGGAAAGATAAGTTGTAGCCTAATGGTGGATAGAACTGATTACCAGGATAACAATTTTTGAGCCGATTTTCTTGGCAGCATTGAAAAGCCACTAAAGACTTTTGAACAAAGTGGTAACATGATCTAAATTGGTGATTAAGAAAACTAGTCTGGTAGCAGAATGTAGGATAGGTGGTAGGGATAGAAAAAGGTATGAGATGATAAAACACAACTAAGGGGTTTTGTGGTGGGAATAGAAGGGAAGGAAGAGAGAATATAGATAATGCGAAATAAGAATCAATCAAAAATGGTTACTGGTTAACAGGAGGGGTAGTCAACGAAAATATCCTATAGGCCTGTCATGTACATTTATAAGATTATATGAATTTTTTACAAAATAAATACAAGATAATTAGACAAAAAAAACTATTAGTGGTGTGATCTTTGGCAAATTACTTAACTTTTGTGGTCCTCAGTTTCCTTGTCTGTAAAATGAGGTTGAACTAGACCTCTGAGGTCCCTCCAGCTTTATAACTGTGAGCCTATTATCTTAAGATAATCTGATATTTCATACTTCCTTGATACCTTTCCTGCCTGGCACATAGTAAGTGCTTAATAAATACTTGTTGACTTGACTTGAATTAAGGTACAAGAGACAGACTGCGATATAAGCTGTCGGTGAGGAATAGCAAGGGTCACTGGATTGTAGAGTTTGTGTAGGGGGGTAAAATATAAGAAGACTGGAAAACCAGAAAGGGATTATATTTTGAAGTATTTTCAAATCTAAACAAAGGATTTTACTTTTGATCCTGAAGGTAGTTGGAGGCCCCTGGTTCTTATTGAATAGAAAGGTGACAGCATCAGACCTGTACTTTAGAAAGATCGCTTTGGCATCTGAGTGGATTACAGTGGGGAGAGATTTCAGGCAGGAAGCCCAAACAGAAAGTATTAGTCTGGGTGGGGAACCTGCAGCTTCGAGGCCACATATGGCCTTCTAGGTCCTCAAGTGCAGCACTTTGACTGAATACAAACTTCACAGAACAAATCTGCTTAATAAAAGGATTTGTTCTGTCAAACTTGGACTCAGTCAAAAAGCCACACCCAAGGACCTAGAAGGCCACATGTGGCTTCAAGGCCACAGGTTCCTCGCCCCTAGTATAAGGAATAAATCTATATACCAGAAAGTATTAATCTAGATATGAGGTGATGAGGTCTTGTAGTAGAAGGATATGTCAAAGAAGAGAAAGGAGGGTCATATATGAAAAATGTTGCAAAGGTAAATGCAACTGATGCAATGGAGGGGGTAGTGGTTAGAGTTTGCAAATGTGAGTGAATTGGAAGGATAATGGTAAGCTCAATAGTACTGGGGAAGTTTGGAAGACGGGCAGGGTTTTAGGGTTCTGTTTTCAATATGTTCAGTTTAAGATGTCTATGGGATCTATAGAATATCTAGTTGGAAATATCCACTAGGCAATGAGAAATGTGACACAACTCTGGTAGCAGCTCAGGAGTGAGGCTGGATAAATAGATCTGAGAATCATCTGCACAGAGATAATAAGTAAATCTGTAGAAGCAGATGAAATCACCAAGCCAAGTAGCAAAGAAGCAAGAAAGAATAAGACCCAGAACAGAGCCTTGGGGGGTACCCACCATTAGTGGGCACCCCCTGAATTGAAGGTGTAGCAAAGGAGATTGAGAAGGAGATGTGATATATTTAGGAGGAGAACAGGGACAGAATAGTGTAATGAAAACGTAGAGAGAAGAGACTGTCAAGGAGTAGAAGGTGATTGACAGTGTCAAAGACTGCAAAGAGGTCAAGATTAATGAGAACTGAGAAAATGCCATTGATATGGCAAATAAGAGATCACTGGTAACTTGGGATAGAGTATTATAGAGTATAATAAATAATTTCAGAAGCAAGACTGCAAAAAGTTTACAAGAGAGTGAGAAGTAAGGAAGTGAGAGACTGGTGGTAGATGGCTTTTTGAAGGGGGTTAGCCACAAAAGAGAGGAGAGATATAGGTCCATAATTAGTGGGGATGAACAGATCAAGGGAGGGTTGTTTTTTATAAGGACGGGGAGACATAGACACGCTTGTAGGCAGCAGAGAAGCAATCAGTAGGCAGGGACAGTTGAAGATTAGTGAGAGCGTGGAAATGGTAGAAGGGAAAATATACTGGAGAAAGGATAAGATGCGATTATTTGTACATATAGACAAATGTGTTTTAACAAACAGAAAGGCCACCTCATTATGTGAGATAGGTTCAAAGGAGGAGATATTTTCAAACTGCAGCTGAATGACATGAGAAAAAGAAAAGAGAAAAAAGACCTTTCAGTAAATGGCCTCAATTTTTTCAATGAAGGTAAGATTCTCAGCTGAGAATGTGAGGCAAAGGGAAACCCTGGGATGATTGTGGAGTGATAAAAAGATCTATCTGAAAAAGCTGCTGTGGTGAGTTGAATAGTGAATCATTTAGGGGTGGCCTAACTGAGATTACATTATATAAATTTGTAATAAGCCCCTAATCGCTGATTTTCATCCATCTGTATTTAAAGGAAAGCAAATTGGAGCAAAAGTAATTGATACTCAGAGTAATACAAGTTTGGCAGGGCATGACTGGTAACGGATAAAGGGTCAAGGGATTCAAGAATAGAGGACAGTGTTAAGTTGAACTGATTCACCAAAATGGGGAAAGGAAGAGACATTAGTCAGTGCAAAGATGATGACCTGGGAGAGAACTGAAGGATAGAGGAATTGAAGGTCATGGTGAGGGGAAAAATCAAGGATTGGGACCATGAGACTGAAGGACAGATGGAAAGATAAAACATTATGAATGGATAAAAGAGTTTCAGAGTTCATAAACGTGGAAGTAGAACATCTGTGGATGATGTATGGCCAAATCTGTATGTACCTGAGAAGGATAGAGGAATAGGTTATAGCACACAAACAACCGAGGAACTGGAAAATTAGGATGTTTTAGGGAGTATCAGTGTGTACACTGAAGTCCTCTAGCATGAGAATAGGAGTTAAGGAGGAGAGATGGACAGTGAGGCAGACACCGAGCTTATTAAGGAAAGGAGAAAAGTGTCATGGGGTTTGTTAGGTAATAGCTACAAGAATTTTGATTGGGTGATAGATATGGAATGAATGAACCTCAAAGAAGGAAGAAGTTGCTTAGTGATGGTTATAGAGGAAAAGACTGGAAGTGGCAATGAGGAAAAAGTATTCTGACCCCCCTACCAGTCTAGGGCATGAGTGAAGGTGTAAACAGTGCTGGGCAAGGGTGGTAAAGAATGACATGTTATTAAGAGGGAGCTAGATTTCAGTGAGAAGCTAAAGATAGAAGTTGTGAGAAAGGCAAAGTTTTAAGATTTAAACAAATTGCTTAACTGTGGATAGGCATGCCAGAAAGCATAGTGGAAACAGAAAGTCTATCTGGACTGAGACATTAGGGAGCATCAGCTTAAGGGGGAATGGGAAGGGAGGGACAGGGAATAGGGTTCGTACAATGGCAGACTGGTTCAGAATCACTGGGATAGGGAGAGCATGATGGGGTAGGAGTATGCCAGTCGTTGAGGGATGAGTTCAGGCAGATTATCAATGACTAGAGAGAAGTTCTTTGAGGGTGGGAGGTGGTTAGACTGCGATTAGATAGTTCTCCCTTAATGTTCAACCTTGTGGTAGGTGATGATGATGAGACCTGGAAGACCAAGAGGCCCAACTCATGACCGATAGGAGCAAAGCCAGGAGCTGGCAATTTGAGGTGGGGCTTGGTCTCGGAACAGCCTCCTGCAGCCTTGGCAAAGTCCCTGGGATGAAGTAGAAGCCAAGGCCTGAAGCATCTTGAGCTGATGGCAAAGTAACCTGGGAAACTGAGGAAGAAGTAGGCCACAGGCAGTGTACTGTATGGGGCTGTTGCAGAGGTGAAGGCAGAGGCACAGCCAAACTAGGTGTGAATCTGGGTAAAGCAACACTACCTAGGAAGTCCCAGAGGTAAAAATAGTGGCCAGGGCTGTATAGCCAGTATAAATCAGAGACAAGACTGGAACCCAGATCCTTTTTACGCTGAGTCTATCTATCTACTTCACTATATTCCTTCTAGAAGCTGCTTAATATTTGTTGAGTGATGACTGGGAGATGTCATGATGAACAAAAATAGAAAAGTTAACAGGAGGAGCTGATTTTAAGAGGATGTGAGGAGTCTAGTTTTAGAGGTGATACGTGTAAAGCAAAGACAGAGCACACAAGTGGAAATATGTAGCAGGCAATTGGAAAAATGGACCTGGCATTATGGAGAGAGGCCATTCACTTAAAGGTGAGCAGTAAAGTGGTAAGCATAGTTAAGGTATGGAAGGCAGAAGACAAAGAGAGGAAGAAAAGGTCAAGTCTTAAACACTGACGGATTTCTCCTATTTAAAGGATAGGAAATGAATGAGAAGTCTGAAAAAGGAAAAGCAAAAGCAGTCAGAGATGAAACAAAAACCAATTGAATGTAGATAGGATCGTGAAAAGGTAGAGAGCAAGAAGACATAGGTTATTTAGCAGTGTCAAACACTAGAGGAAGGTCAAGGAGAATGAGAGATAAGAAAAGTTCAGTGGATATGATAATTTTAGGTGGTTCCCTAGAAGAACTCAGTTTTTGTGTAGTAGAGGGAATGGAATCCCCATTAAAATGAGTTAAAGTAAGGCATGTGGTGAAGAATTGGAGGTAGTGATTGAGAACTATACCTTCAAAAAGTTTGCTAAAAATTAAAAAAAAAAATTTAAAAAGGGGCAGCTAGGTGGCACAGTGGATAGAGCACTGGCCCTGAAGTCAGGAGGACCTGAGGTCAAATGCGGCCTTAAACCAAATACTTGACACTTACTTGCTGTGTGATCCTGGGCAAGTCACCCGATTGCCTAAAAATTAAAAAAATTAAAAAGTTTGGCAGTAAAAGTAAGAAGAAAAATGGGATAGTAGTTGAAAGGCCTGAAATAAAGTGAAACTTTTATTTCTTAGGATAGGTCAAACCTGAGTATGGGGACAGGAGACATTAGGGGGAAAGACTGAAGATGTTGGAAAGCTAGAGGATGATTTATGGACCCAGTTCCCCCAGAACTCGGGACAGAATCAAAGACATAGAGATGTTAACCTTTGAAAGGCTTTCAGAAGACAGAACAATCACAGGAAGGACATTTTGATCTATTAAAAGTTTTGCCTCTGACAAAGGGTTCCTTTACATTGTTTCAGAAGGAGAAGAATGACTATACGAGACTATATAGAAGCCGGCCAAGGGCAGCCAGGTGGCACAGTGGATAGAGTGCTGAGCCTGGAGTCAGGAAGACTCATCTTTCTGAGTTCAAATCTGGCCTCAGACACTTACTAGCTATGTGACCCTGGGCAAGTCACTTAACTCTATTTGCCTTAGTTCCTCATCTGTAAAATGAGCTGAGAAGAAAATGGTAAACTACTCCAGCATCTCTGCCAAGAAAGCCTTAAATGGAGTCATAAAGAGTCACGCATGACTGAAAAATAATTCAACAACAAAATAAGCTGGACTGTCGTTGTTCTGACTTAGTGCTTTTCAACAGATTTGTGAGTAGAAAAGCTCTATTAACTTGGAATTTTCAGGCTTTTGGCCAAAATATAAATCTGCAAATAGACTCTCAGAGAGGATCAAAGTCAATTTGTTATTTAGACTATACATGAGACTTCATTGGTGTATGGAACTAACAGTAAAGAAACTTCTACCCCCAGTGCAAATCACTCAACATGGCAACTATGTTACCATCCTTTCATGAAGTAGAGTTTTGTAGCTAGGTCTGTCCCTCTTGGTGTTCTCAGTGAGCTTCATCGTGGACTGCCCCCCTCTTGCTGCTGGGCTTTCCTTCCCTACCCTTTATCTTTCATTACTGTGCTGCCATTGACAAGCAGGTTATGAACAGGCCTCCATTATAGCTATATTTTATTCCTACAGACACCATGCGATGCTTAATCTTGGAGTCATACCTCAGTATACCCTACGGTTGTTGTAGAGCAAACGAAATGCTAAAAGCCGGTCGTACAAATAACAATCAGCTACACTCAACCCCAGCAAACTTTAAAGTACATAAATTCTAGTAAAGTTAATCCTGTATCAATTTCTTCACGTACTACTATATATATGCTCTGAGCCTGAGCTATAGAGCTCTTGTTGTAATCCTTTCGAATTCTGATGAGCTGTCCAGAAGTATATCTCAAAGTGTATATAACTCTTTACTACTATTTTAACATTGGTTCATACACACATTTTCTTTATCCTCAAAAAAGTTTGTATTTGAAATAAAGATTTATTTTCCTGTGGAATATATAGATTCATATTTTTTATTTGTGGAAAGCAATGAGTTTGGCCTTTGGGCATACTTATTTAGGATGTGGAAGTAACTTTCATATTTAAATTAAATTGACCATTTAAGGACAATGCTTTAGGAAATTGATCCTACTAACATTAGAAAGTTAAATTTGTTTCATCGTGGTTCTATGGCAGATCAAACTGCTGCCTGAATGGAATTGGTTTGTGTGATTCAAAACATATCCAAGATGGAGGAAGAAAAAAAATAGTGATTTTGAAGAAATATTTCCAATGCACTCAAATTGTTCTGGCCTTTATTTTAACTCTGTGACCACAGTGTTTCTATCAAAAACAGAGCCAGGGCTCTGTACACAGTAAATGTGAATGAATGCCAGAAAGATGCTTGACCAAAAGGTGATGTGGAAATGGGGATGGGAGAGTGGAGAAAGGAGAGAAGAAATAATTCCTGTTAGTAGTGACAGGGGATGGGGTGCAGAAGTGCCAGAAATGGTGTGAAAATGAAATGATAGGATTGAGAACTAAAGCTGAGATTTTGGGAGAGGTATCCCAAGATGGAGAAGGTGTAGTGTTAAGCTGAGGAAGGCCCTGACTGAAAGCCATTACCTCCAAGTGGCCATGTACTTGCGTTAAATTGGTCCCTCCCTTCAATAACCCCTTAGCCAGTTCCATAGTCTATTTTTTTTCTTCTTCTTAGGGGAAGAGGGAGTTGCATGCTGAACGGGGACTCTAGACAGAGGGCTCAGGGAGAGCAGTGAGATGTACTAGGATGTCTGTTGGGCTCACTCAGCCTCCCTCCAATGTATGGTAGAAGATAAGACATAATTGAGGGAGAAGATTGCTGAGCTCTAGTCTGTAGAGTATCTGAAGCAATCCCTCAGCAACCCTTAGACACTGCCTGTGGGCCTCAGCTCAGCAACCTAGAGTCTCTCACAAAGGCTCTGTTGACCCAAAGCATTCTGTACCAAATTCCATTGAGACTGGGGCTGCTGCAATTAACAAATGATAAAGTTTTAATGAACACTGCAAGGAGAGTTTCTTGACACTTTCTTCTCTGAGTCCTAGAATAGTTAATATTCCTTAGAGATTAATTAAAAAGTTTTTTTTCTTTTTGCCAAAATTTCTCAGGACGTGTTGCAGGTTCTTTAATGAAGTCTCTAGCTGACACCTAAGTTATAGGCATTGAAAGTTCACTAAATGAGGCTACAGGAAGTCTTAGAGGACTGGAAACTATTAGGTGTTGAAACAGCTGGTATCCCTGAGGAGAAGGCCTTATGGGCATATACCTTCCACTTCCCCAGCTCTCAGCGTTCATTCCTGGCTTCAGGACAATGAAGGAGATTATTTCATTTCAACAAGCATTTACCAAATATTTACAGCATATTCCAAGTATCCAAAGACAGGGAGGAAAACACAGTCCCTCCCCTCCTGTAGTTTATAGTTTAAAAGTAGTAATTGGACATTTCCACAAATAGGTTTCATACAAGATAGAATGTGATAAGTGCAAAGGAAAATCAAGACATATTTGTTGCCAGTTTAATTTAAAAAAAGTTTAAGGCATCACTGTCAGCTCTGTAATGCAATAGAATGTGTGTGTGTGTGTGTGTGTGTGTGTGTGTGTGTGTGTGTGTGTTGGGGAAGAGGGGATAGCAAAGCTTTGAGGTGGACATGACATCTTTGAGTTGAACCCATTAGGAAGACAAGGATTCCAGCATGAGGGAGAGGAGAAAGGAACTTGTTTGTCAACTCTGAAAACAAATGGCCAAAGCGTCCCATTGGTTATGCAGCCACTGATAACTATGAAAAATAAAGTACCAAAGAGATCACACAGGTTATCACAAAACACTAAACAGCAACGATAACAATAACAATAATGATAAAGTAAAAATGAAATAAAGCCAAAGAAATAACAGTGGTTATAAGCAAAAAAAGCTCTCTTTTTTCCATTGGAAGAGGGAAACAGGTCACATGATCCAGGGCCTCCTCTAAGGGGAGACCTTTAGGAAGGCCAAGTCTTGATACATATAGCAGTGTCTACACTGTGAATTGTAGCTATTTCAGTGAGAGGTAGCAGAACAATGAAACACATTTGATTCATAGTAAGGCTTCATGAGCAGAACATGGTTCCTCCAGGTGCTTGTCCAATCTCAGAGACCACCTGGGGCTGGTGGGATTTTGCTTTGGCAGAGTTTATCCAAAGGGTGAGCCCAAAGGATTGTTGTTATGCGAAACAGGTTATAGCTTGCTTGCTAGGCCTTAGCTCTGGAAAATAAGATGTCTTGTAATAGTAAAGAGAGGGGTGGTCTTGGTGTGGGATTACTGACATGTTCTAGGCAAGAGCGTGCTGGTAAATGTTTTTAAAACTTCATTGTCGTTTAGTCATTTTCAGTCATGTCCAACTCTTCATGACCCCTTTTGGGGTTTTCTTGGCAAAGGTATTGGCATGGTTTGCCATTTCTTTCTCCAGCTCATTTTACAGATAAGGAAACTGAACAAACAAGGTTAAAAATGACTTGCTTAGGGTCACATAGCTAGTAAGTGTCTGAGGCAGAATTTGAATTCAGGTTTTCCTGACTCCACACCTTGCACTTTATTCGCTGCACCACCTAGCTGCTGAAACTAGTTTTAATAACTAGCTTTCCAGAAATATATCCACAACACACTTTTAAATTTGACCTTCATTATTAGTGTTTTCTCCACTATTTTCTTAAATCTGGAAATCAACAAAACACTAAATTAAGCCCTGGCTTTTCATTTGCTGATTTCTGGGGTATAAAATGCTCACAATGGAAGTTTAACAGTTCTCCTGAGCAAATTTGACTACAGCACACCCCTGGCTCTAGGCATGGGTGGTGTACATAACAAACAAAGATGGAAAAGGAGATTAGGGAGCATCAGGTAATGCAGTCTGGATGTAGTCCAAGAGAAAAGTAGTATAGATTATTCTACCGACCCCTTCTTAGCCCTTAATGTAAGTATCGTCCTTTTGGTCCAGAGTATATTAGGGCTACAGACACAAGGGCCTCCTCAGTTACACCTTAATAGACCCCAAGCCAACTGTTTAGAATTACTGACCAGGGACCTAAGTGCTACATAATGAACCACGGCAGGCCAGGTCATACTTTATGTAATGTTGGTTACATCGACATTGTTCTATAATAACCAAACAATCAACAAGAATTTTACTAATTGTTTACTATATGCCAAGCTCTGCTAAGCACTGGGCTTAACATCTATGATTAATACATACAATACCAAACCTGAAAACAAGCTCCTGAAACTCCATTGCACTATTACTCAGCTGAAAATTCACTGATATCAACATTCCTATGGAACCACTGGAATGACTTTGGGTATCTGTAGTCTTCCCTCCAATATCTTTAGACCTGATTTTCCTAGTTCCCTCATCTGTTAAAAAAAAAAAAAAAAAAAAAAAGAAAGGGCAGGGGTCCAGCTAGGTGATTGCTAAGGCTCCCCTCAACCTTAAATTCTTTGATTCAATTTCATTCTAAAACAATTTATTTAGCTAAACATTTGAATTCTTATAAGCACCAGGAATAGAAGACACAGATTAAATAAGTACTTAACTTCAAGGAACTTCAATTGTATTGTGGGATTATAAATACACAGATAAGTGAATACAGAATATGTGTATGTGTGTGTGTCTCTGTGTGTGTGTGTGTGTGTGTGTGTGTGTGTGTGTGTGTGTGTGTGTAAAAGTTATTTGGAGGGAGAACAACAATAATTAGAGGAAGAGTGTTCAGGAAATACCTTTTTAGGAAGTAGCACCTGAGGTGAGCCTTGAAGAGGCCAGTACACATCAACAGTGTTTAAATATCTATATGACTAAACTGACTTTTGCATTTTCACCAAATTAACCATTCAATTCAGAAAAAAAACTATATGGGTAAGTTCAAATAATTGTTTGGATTTTTGTCAATTTGTAAAATACAAATGCAAAGTATTGTGTTATGGTTTATTATAAGTGGAGAAGAGAGAAAAGGACCACAAAAATAATCAGATTGTACTCATTCTGTAACTGTTCAGATTATAGACCTAGGTTAGGACCCTAGTGCTAAGAAAAACTATATAGTTCCCTATGGGCTATCACAGCCATTTTACTCTGCTTATTAGCAGTTGAAAGATTTTAACGTATGATTCTGAATAATGTTAATATCGCATAAAGATGTTACCAACAGATTATACCTTGATGCAAGCCCTCAACAGCTCATGCCTGGATCATTGCACTAGTCTTCTGCTTGGTCTTCTTGCCTCAAATCTCCTTCTCCCCACTCCAATCCATCAATCCACTCAGATGCCAAAGTGATTTTCCCAACATTCAGGTCTGGCCACAGCACCTGACTCCCCTCCCTTTCAATAAATTCCAGCGGTTCCCTATTACTGCCTTTAAATTTTAATGTTGTCACTCCCCAGCTACATCTTCTGCCTTCCCTGACTTTACTCAAAATTCAGCTTAAATCAGACTTTCTGCAAAAGTCTTTTTGTCCAGTCCCCCTTCCACTGGTAGTGCCTTTCCATTGAAATCATCTTCCATTTGCATTGCCCGTCTTGTATATGCATAGTTTGTTGTTTTTTGGTATATTGCTTCTCTCATAAGAAAGTGTGTGCCTTGAAGGAAGGGACAATGTTTTTGCCTTTCTTTGTATCTCCAGTGCTTCACACAGTGTCTAGTTGCTACCACATAATGAGTTTAATGAATACTTGTTAATTGACTGGACAGGAACTTAGACATCATCTCTTCCAATTCATTTATTTATGGGTTAGTAAACTGAGGACCAGAAAGTTTAAGTGACTTTGCTTTTCCTCCTACATCTCTGTTGGTTAAGGTTATTTTTAAAATGTATTTATTTGTTTTGGGTTTTCAACATTCACTTTTATAAGATTTTGAATTTTATATTTCCCCCTCCCTCTATATGGGCTATATTTGTACAATCATATTAAACATATTTCCACTTTAGTCATGTTGTAAAAGAAGACTCAGAACAAAAGGGAAAAACAATGGGAAAAAAAAGAGAAAATAGTATACTTCGATCTGCATTCAGACTCCATAGTTCTTTCTCTGGCTATGGATAGCATTTTCCATCATGAGTATAAGGTTAATCTGAACCTAGTTGTATGTATGTATAATTTTTTCTCTTCAAACTAGTTCAGATGAGATTGAGGTTCAAACGTTGCCTGCTCTCCCATCCTTCCCTCCTTTGTATAAACTTTTCTTTGAATGCCCCATTTATTTAGGGAAATTTTCCCCTTTCTTCTTCTCCCTTCCACCCTCACTCAGTGCATCCTTCTTTCTCTCCTTTTCATTCTTCTTTTGAGATCATCCCAACATAATAGAATCACATCCAGAGCCTCTGTCTAAGTAGCCTTCCTCTAAAACCTCTGTCAATGATAAAGTTCTTGATGATTACATGTGTCTTCTCATATAAGAATGTGAAAAGTTTAACCTTGTTTAGCTACTTATGATTTCTCGTTTTTTTATCTTTATATGCTACTCTTGAGTCTTGCATCTTTATGTCAAATTTTGTATTCAACTCAAGTCTCTTCATCAAGGAAAGCTTGAAAGCCACTTCTTCTCCCTTTAGGATTATACTTAGTTTTGCTGAGTAGGTTACTCTTTGTTATAACCTCATCTCCACTGCCTTCCAAAATATCATATTGTCTTCTGTTTCTTTATTGTTGTAGCTACTACATTTTGTGTGATCTTGATTGTGGTTCCATGGTACTTGAATTCTTTCTGGCTGCTTACAGGATTTTCTTCTTGATCTGGGAATTCTGGATTTTCATTGTAGTATTCCTGAGAATGTTCATTTTGGAATTTCTTTCAGGAGGTGACTGGTGGATTTTTTCAATTTACATTTCAATTTTAACTTCTACTTTGTTTTGTTCCTAAGATATCTAGACAGTTTTGCTTGATAATTTCTTGAAACATTGAGTCTAGGCTCTTTTTTGTTCATAGCTTTCAGGTAGTCCAATGATTCTTAAATTATCTCAGCTTAACTTATTTTCCAGACAAGTTGTTTCACCTATGAATTATTCCACATTTCTTTCTATTTTTTTTACTTTATTTTATTTTTTCTTGATGTTTCATGGAATCATGAGGTTCCATCTGGAGTATTCTAATTTTTAAGGAACTCTTTTTCTTCAGCAAGTTTTTTTTTTAACCTCTTAAAAAGCTGTCAAGTCTATTTTCATAATTTTCTTGCATAGCTCTTATTCCTTTACCCAGATTTTTTTTCTTTACTCTTCTTGTTTATTTTTCTTTTTTTAAATTCATTTTGGGCTCTTTTTCCATATCTTTTCTATAACTCTTCTAGGAATTCTTGTCAGTCTTGTGTCCAATCTGCACTTTTCTTTGAGGCTTTGTTTGTAGATGTTTTCAAGTCATTGTTTTCTCTATTTGTATCTTGAGCTTCACCTTCATCATAATAGCTTTTCATAGTCAGATTCTTTTTGGCTTTTGCTAATTTTTCCAGCCTACTTCTTGACTTTAGATTTTATGTTAGTGCTGGGTTCAGCTCACTTCTTGGGAGGGGATGAGTGTCTGGTCTGAGCTTCTATCTTTTTGTGTCTTCTGCTTGCATGGCTCTGTCTGGGGCATGTAAGTTTTCAGTCCTTCCAAAGTGGTGTGATTCAGGAAAAGTTCTATTCATTGCCCTTCTAATATGTGTTTGCTTTGCAAGTTCATGACCCAGATTAGGTCCATTGGCTTGTGTGTCACTGAATTGCTATAGGCTGATGCTGGATACAGTCATTGTTAACCCACAGTAAGGTTCTGTAGGTTCAGAGTGACTGAACTGCTACCTTTCCTTGGTGTTGGTCTCCTGCCCTAGTTTATTCCACTGAAGGCTTATGTGCAGGTTAGAACTGAGTCCACATTCTGCTCTTGGGCTCAGAGTCACATAGCTATCTCTCTGGGACTTGTTTCTTGCTCCTTCCACAGGCAGGGCCCCTTCTTCTTTGCAACCACTCCTCTCTATCCTGGAATTGTGAGACTTTATCTGGTGACTGTTTATTCACAAGCTAAAAGCTCACCGGAAGAGGACTAAATACTGTCCTTCCAGCTTATTGTTCACTGGTGCTATCTAGAGCCACAAAATAACAATATCCCATAAGCACTCTCAGGGGTGCCTATGTTGGGCTTTATTGCCCTCTTTGGTTTGACCTCCCCTCTGCAAAGGAGTAGGTGGGATTATCTTCTTATATCTCTTCTTTGTAGACAAACTAAAAAAACAATTTCAAGACATTCATCTTCAATTGATCGTGGCTGTTCTTTCCATTTGCATTGTTGAATTCACTGTATTTATTATTTTCTTAGCTCTGCTTACTTTACATCATATGAGTTATGTAAGTCTTCTCAAGCTTTTCTGGATTTACTGCATTATTTCTTTCTTACATCACAATAATATTCCATTACATCTACAATTTGTTTAGCCTTCCCAATTGATGACTGTCTACTTTGCTTTCAGATGTTTGCTAACAAAAAAGGGTTACTATAAATATTTTGATATATATGAAACCTTACTTTTTGTCTTTTGGGGTAGTAGGCTAAGCAGTGGCACCTGAAAGAGATTATTTCTAAAAGCAACAAAAAAATTTTCTTTCAGAAGAACACACTAGACCTTATAACAGATAGCAATCTTATACTCTTATTTTGATTAATCAGTGTTTCTCTAAGGATTCCTCCTTGAATTCTCTAATCAAGAATTCCTGGATTGACTCTGGTCAGAGGTCCTCTGGCAAAGGCTGAGTGACCTTTTGTCAGATGTAACTTAAAGGTTAAGCTAGAAAGTCACTGAGGTCTTTTCCAATTCTGTGATTCTGACTATATAACTGGAATGTTGGGGGTGGGGCAAATATAATGAATTTAATTTTAGATGAGTTAGATGGTGATGGAACAACAAATTCAGGGTAAATAGAGGTATCACATTTAAAAGCCAGAAATAGACCTTATAGACTTTCTAGTCCACACCCCTTTTCCCCTTCTACTTTCTTATCTCTTATGATTTCCTGACCCAATGGTAATATTATTTTGATATTATTATCATATTCAGCATTACAAACACAGGATAACCTCTAGCTATACATGTCTCATTTTCTCCAATCTAAATAATTAAATTTCCTTTAAATTGGATTTTCTCTCATATGTGGTCAAGCATCTTCTTACTTAAAACTCATCTTAAGACTCAACAATCTCTTCATATTTCACAGATTTTAGAATGGCAGTAACACAATAGTGACAGAATTCCTTCTTTTGGGATTTCCTATTGGTTCAGAGATGCACATATTTCTCTATGGGATCTTTCTACTATTCTATGTGCTCATTTTGCTGGGGAATGAGATAATTCATCTGTCTCTACACCCAACTCCACATGCCCATGAGCTTTTTACTCTAAAACTAATCGTTGTTGATATTTCTTATGCTTCAAATAATGTTCTGAAAACGTTCTCTAATCTCCTAAACAAAAACAGAACAATCTCTTTTTCTCCCTGTATAATACAGTTTTTCTCTACTTGGCTTTGGCAAGAGCAAAATGTTCCCTCCTGGTGGTGATGTCTTGTGAGAGGCATTCGGGTATCTGCCACCCCCTCAGACACTCTTGTCATTAGACTGAGAGTCTGCTCTGTTCAGCCATCATGTCCTGAGCACATGGATCTTTTTTGGCCTTGGTCCATGAGATTCTCATCATGAGGCTGCCCTTCTATGGGCCTCAGGAAGTCAATCACTTCTTTTGTGAAATTCCATCTGCACTCAAGTTGGCCTGTGCCAACACCTGACTTAACCAAGCCATTGTTTTTATTACTTGTGTCATAGTTTTACTGGGGTCTTTCTGTTTGATCCTTGTCTCCTTCATCCATATCATCTGTACTATACTAAAAATCCAGTGGGAGAGGGGGAGACAAAAAAAAGCCTCTTCCACATGCTCTTCCCACCTCTGTGTTGTTGGACTCTTCTTTGGCACTGCCAATGTTGTGTACATGGCCTCCCACTCCAGTCACCTGGAGGAACAATAGAAAATCTTCTCCCTGTTCTACAGTCTCTTCAACCCATCATTGAATGTCATGATCTGATGGCTCTGGAGGAGAAAGTGAAGCTGGTGACTTTGCACAGCCCTCTCTCACTCAAATTCAATTGCAAGTCATGTCATCATCTCCCTGATGTCATGGTCCGCTTCGAGAATGAAAGACCAAAGAACCACGAATGTCATGATCTGTAGCCCGAGGAATGGAGATGTGAAGGGGGCTCTGAGAAGAGTGGTGAGAAAGGAGAGGACATGGTGAGTATGTGGAGTGTTTAGCAGGGAACCTCATTGTCATCCTTGACTTTTCTCTCTTGCATGTCCCATATTTCCATTCAGTTGCCAAATCTTTTGTATAAGTATATACATATACACATACACATATACACATTCCCCTACACGACTCTCACACAAGTTCCCTTCTACCTAATTTTATGACTACTCTCCTAACTTGAACCCTCCTTGTCTTTAATCTGAATTATTACAGTATCCTCCCAGCTGATCTCTCTACCTCATCTCTCCCCCTTCCAATCTACTCTGTCTGGCTGCTGCCAACATGACCTTCCTAAAGCATAGATATAATCAGGTCATCCCTCCTCCCCCTTAAATAAATAAATCCTGTGGCTCCTTACTACCTCTAAGATAAAATGTAACATTCTTTGTTAGACATTTAAAGGTCTTCACAACATTGTTGCTTTTTTACTTTTCCCCTCTTCTTGCATTCTGCTAACCTTGGCCCACTTATGATCCAGCCTTATGGCCTGCTTCACATTCTTTGTAGATGATACTCCATTTCCCATCTCTATGTCTTTGTACTGGCTATTCCCCAGTACTTCCCTCCCAGTTTCTGACTTCTGGAATCCTAAACTTCCTATAAGGATCATTTCAAAAGGCCTCTACTCTAGGAAGCTATTCCTCTACCCTCCCACCTCCCAGTTATTATCACTCTTCTTACTTTCCGTCAACTCTCTATTTATGTGTTCTGATGTGTGTGTGTACATATATATAAAAATATATATATACACATATATATATAAATATATATACACACACATATATATAAAAATATGTATGTATATATGTGCACACATGTATATATACGTGTGTATATATATACACACACATATATATATATATACATTTATATATCTATGTCTACACACACGTATACGCAGATATTTTGTTGTTCTTGTTCAGTCATGTCTGACTCTTTATGACCCCATCTGGGATGGAGTAGTTTGCCATTTCCTCCTCTGGCTCATTTTATAGATGAAAAACTGGGAAACAAGGTTAAGTTACTTGCCCAAGGTCACACAGCTTGTAAGTGTCTGAAGCAATATTTGAACTCAGGAAGATGAATCTTCCTGACTCCAGGCCCAACTGAAGTCACTGGATTTGCCTGGGGAAGAGGGTGCAATTGGCAAATTCTGCAAGTTATCTTCTAAGGACAACTTGACTCTGTCCATTACTATGCCACCTAGCTGCCCACACACACACTTATATGTACATATATGCACGCAATAAGTATACATGTACCTATAGCACACATGTACACATACATAAACAGGCACATATAATACACATATGTGTGTATAGTTTCCCCAATTAGAATGTAATCTCAGAGACAGGGATTATATTTGCTTTTTCTTTTAAAATAGATAGTGCTTAGCAATTTGTGATGGTGATAATATCATCATCTAGGTGATGTAGTGGATACAGAGCTGGAACTGGAGTCAAGAAAGCTTGAATTCAAATTCTGCTTCAGATACTTCCTAGATGTGTGAATCTGGGCAAGTTCATTTAACCACTTCTACCATGTGATGATTTTTTTTTGTTGACTATAATTTTTGGGACAAGGGAAGATTTATTGGAGAGGAAGGAAACAGAATCATTGGCAAGTGATACTTATATAAAAAGAGAAAATATATAAATAAAACATTACAAATAGTAATACAAGTGAGGAAACGGAGGTCCAGAGAACATAAGGAGCTCAGTCAAGACCATATGCCAAACCGATAGCAGAGCTACATATAAAACCTGGACCACTTCTAGCCTTTAGTGTTTGCTATCCTTATGAAAACAACCCTTTGCCATGGCTGCATCGAGATATAATAACAGGATTTTTAAAATTCAGAGATACTTTAAACCACATTATACCAGTATGTGTAGTCCTGATATTTCCTGAGTTATATTGCCAAATACATCTTGTATTCTTCCACAGAAGACAGGTCAGGATTAGTCACCCACTCAGAGAAAAATCTGTTTTTATAATGTTGTACTCCTTTACTGATGAGGAAAATTCAGTTTCCCTTAAATAAAAAACAGGAAGGATTTCCAAAGGCAAGCTTTCCTCATTGATTTTTGCTGCCTAACAAATTCTCTAAGAATTAAAGTCTAACAAACTCCTTCGGGATTCTCTGACTCTGCTTTATATTTTGATTTTTGTGAGGCAATCAGGGTTAAGTGACTTGCCAGGATCACCTAACCACTAAATGTTGAATTTAGGTCCTGCTGACTGGAGGACTGTAGCTCTATGCACTGCACCACCTAGCTACCCCCAACTCTTCTTTAGACGTTCAAGGTCATCTGTACAGATTCCATGACACTATCCCCACAGCATCTGCTGACTTTTGATCCTGGCCCTAATCTCTGAGATGTGGAACTTGGAGTGATTTTCTAGTATAAAGATCCTGGATTCAAATTCACTTGTCTATCAGTTTAGGTACAAGGGATGAAGGTGGGGTCAGCCAGTGTTAAGAAAGAGAACATGAACTGTTGGTGTTATTGTTAACTTCATCAAGTAAGGTTGATACATGGGCTCTGCCTCCCCCAGATCTCAAACAACGTATTTGAGAAGTGTTCTGGTGAGGATGGTAAGTTTAAGGATCTGACACAACATGTGTATTCACTGAACTACAACATGTCCAAATACTTGGGGAAAACAATGTGTGATGTGGTCTCAGGAGTGTGACTCGTTATCATATGAATTTCCTTTGTGTGTATCCTTTTCTGTGCCACCTGTTCCAGATCTTCTCCCCAGGGGCCCCAGAGAGACAGACTGATATTCCTGATGCCTCTGAAGGGAAGAGGTAGATGCTCCTCCTCAATAGAATTCTCAGGAGTGCCTGGGGGTGGGGAGGACTAGGTTTGAGTAGAGGATAAAATCTTTGCTCATCGTCTTTATTATATAGAATTCCAGGGGTACTCTCTCAACCTTCCTCAGATTGCAGAGTGATTCCATTTCAGGGGTTCATCTACCATAGAAATTGCCAGAGTGGAGAATTTTCAGACCCATCTTAAAATGTTTCCCCTAGTTTTGAAATTAGGACTCAGCATACAGCATTGCAAGTAAGTGTTCCTTTTATACTGGAAGTTGTTAAAGTGGTGGCAAGTTGGGTCACCTTGGACACCTGAAGTCACTGAATTTGTCCAGGAAAGATGGTGCAACTGGCAGATTCTGAAAGTTATCTTCCTTGTTGTGAGTCTAAGTACAATTTGAATCAGATAAACTAGTTCATACCACTTATTTAATAAAAGACTGAGACCCAGAGAGATGAGGTGACTTCCTTTTAGTAAGTAATATGTAGCTGAGTTGGGGAAAGCTGGGATTTGAATTCAGATCTTCTTATTCCCAGTTAAGGACTCTCCTCCATGCTTGGCTTTCTACTTTCCTCCACTGTAAGTGATCGGTGGTGCCAATCAACAGAGGCTAGTTCAGTTTCTGTGTCAGTGAAGAGCCAAGAAGAACCACAGATCAGATGAGGATCTTTGGAACATTCTGTTATCTTGCTAACAACCTAAACTCAGAGTGAAGGAGTGAATCTTCCTATCCCAGTAGATTATTATTCCTGAGTTGCTTCTAGTAATTACTGCTTACCTCTTTCATATTGCAAAAGTAACCTCTATAAGACAATAACCAAAGAAAAAAGTATGACCTCTTTTTTAGCTATGATATAGATGGGTAAGTGCTAGATTTGGGCTCAGAAGATCTTGAACTTGAATCTTAGACCTGTAACTTACTAGCTAGAAGGTATTTTATCTCCTCTAAGTCTTAGTTCCCTCATCTTTAAAATTAAATCATTGGGCCATATGATCTCTAATGTCCCTTCCACCTCTAACAACCTATAAACCTTCTTCTCTATAATCCCAGAGACAGGTAGACAAGCCCTGTTAGGAGCATCAAGGAGTTAATAGCTAAATACCAGAAACAAATATTCTTGTTTTTGTTTCTTGTGATCTCTTTAACATGGTAAGTTTTCGCAAAGTTAAAGTTAACAAGTGACAATAATTGTCACAGGAAAGCAGGAAGAGAAAGGCAAGTGCATATGAGGATCAAACCTGAAAGTGAGAAAAGTCTCTGCAAAGTAGAGAACACATCTGTTTTCAGGAAAAAAAAAAACCACCCCAAATTGTGGAAATGATTTTTCATAATTTGTTGCCTGTCTGTGTTGGTGATGTACATTGAAAACTCAGAGTTGGAACCTCCAGTCTTGGCAACTGAAAAGGAGTGTTTTACAAGGGAGAAAGAAGAGTTCATGATGAAATATGAGTAAATGATATCATTTAAAAAAAAAAAACAAAGAAGAGGAAAAAGTTCTGGTGGAAAGAAGATGGGTACAGTGTAAGACATTATGAACTTGCTGTGCTAGTATGTTATCTTAACAGAGATATCCAGTAGACAAATGAGATTGGGAGCCTGGAGCTCATGATATAGGTACAAATTGGAAATGAAGATTTGGAGATCATTTGTATCGAGTTGATAATTGAAGCAATGAGAGTAGATGAGATCTTTAAGGCACCTTGTACATATAGAGAGGATCTTAGCATTTAAAGTCATTTGAAATCTAGGCCTAGCCTGCCTTTTCAGGTAGGCTATTATTATACCTTATTCCCCCTCATGTACTCTACAAACCAGTGCACTCTGTACCAGCAAAACTGGCTTGCTTCCAGGTTCTCCTAGCTCAATGCACTTGAATTGACTATCTCTTATGCCTGGAAAAGACACTTTCTTGATCTCTACCTATACTGTAACTATTTTCAGGGCTCAACTCATGTGTTCCTTCTGATGGGAAAGCTCACTTGACATTCCTGGTAGCACTTTAGCCCTTTTCATATATACATATATATAATATATATACATATATATATATATATGTATATATATATATATGTATATATATGTATATGTATATATATATACACACACATATATGTATGTATATATGTATATATGTATATACACATGTATATATACATACATACACATATATATGTATGTGTGTATATATACACACATCATATATATGTATACATATGTGTGTATATATATGTATGTGTGTGTGTGTGTGTGTGTATATGTATATATATATATGTGATGTATATTTATGTGGTATATCTCCTCAGCAAACTCCTTGAAGGAACAATTTGTTTTCATTTTGTCTTCAAATTCCCTAGAACTTAGCACAATGCCTTGCCCATATTTAATAAATTCTCAGTGGATTGAATTGAACTGGAGAGCATAAGAGGAATGCCTATGTTAATGGACAAAGAGGAGCCAGTGAAACAGAGAAGCTTCAGTTAAAGAGGTATGAGGAGAATGAGGAAAGTAGAGTTTCCCAGGATCCAAGGAAAGAAAGTATATGAAGACTAACAGAGTGCTCAACAGTGACCTTTGAGGGAAAAATTTAGCAATTTCTCTCCCATAAACCCCATCTCTTCCCCTGACACTGCAAACACTTGGATGTAGCCCTTCATTATCTCATGCCTAGATGATTAAGGAGTCTGCTGGTTGTCATCCTGCTTCTTCTGCAATCTATTCTCCATTAGCTGACCTTTTAAGTGGTGAGTAGGTGAGTGCATTCTCTTTCAACAGTATTACCCAAATAAATATAACTCTGAGGTGGTCATCTTTTCTTGGGAACCTAGAATTGCCAGTGTAAGGTAGTTGGGAGTGAGTGATCCAACAGAGAGAGCAAATTGGTGTTAAAATGTTCATAAAAGAGGTATGGGGCACTGCAATGGGTGGAGATACCTTACCAGAAATATAACAAAATAAATTCTTAAAAATATAGCTAACATATAGAATGACATTTGAACTTTGAATCAAATTTAGGTTTCATTCAATAATTGACATCTATTTTCCTTTATTCCTCAGCTCTGTTTTTATTGCATTATTTGTGGATGGGACAATTTCTGTCATAAAGGCATGGAGAATAATCAAACACTGATCACAGAATTCATCCTGCTAGGATTTCTTAGTGGCCCTGGGATGCAGCTATTCCTTTTTATTGTTTTCTCTCTGCTTTATATTCTCACACTTCTGGGAAATGCGGTTATATTAGGCTTCATCTGTTTGGACTTCCGACTTCACACTCCCATGTACTTCTTCCTCTCACATTTGGCCATTGTTGACATCTCCTATGCTTCCAACAATGTCCCAAAGATGCTGGCAAACTTTCTCAACAAAAATAGGACCATCTCATTTGGTCCATGTATAACACAGACCTTTTTATACATGGCTTTTGCCCACACAGAGTGTCTTATCTTGGTGGTGATGTCCTATGATCGGTATGTGGCAATATGTCACCCTCTCAGATATACTGTCATCATGAGCTGGAGATTGTGCACCACCTTAGCCATTATTTCCTGGTTATCTGGCTCCTTGCTGGCCCTTGTCCATGTGCTTCTCCTCCTGAGGCTGCCCTTTTGTGGGCCCCAGGAAGTCAATCATTTCTTTTGTGAACTCTTGTCTGTTCTCAAGCTGGCCTGTGCAGACACCAGGTTAAACCAACTTGTGATCTGTATTGCTTCCGTATTTATTCTAGTTGGGCCCCTCCTCTTGGTCCTGGTCTCCTATATGCACATTCTCCGTGCCATCTTCCATATCCAGTCTGGGGAGGGGAGAAAGAAAGCTTTTTCCACCTGTTCTTCCCACTTCTGTGTGGTTGGGCTCTTCTTTGGCAGTGCCATTGTTATGTACATGACCCCTAACAGCAGTCATCCTGAAGAACAGCAGAAAATACTCTCTCTGTTTTATAGCCTCTTCAATCCTACACTGAACCCCCTGATCTACAGCCTGAGGAATTCAGAGGTGAAGGGTGCTCTGAGGAGAGCACTAGGGAAGAAAAGATCAACGTGAGGTACTTCATAGAGGATCTATGAATTGAAGGAGACTAGGAAGTAGCTTTGGTCCATTTGAAAAGTAGGGACATTTTTTACTCTGATATTTACCACTCTTGTCAACCATAGTTCTTGTACACCTAGTCAATCAGAATTTACTAAATGCCTTCCATGTATCAGAGCAGTCCCAGCACAACCCTAGTTTAAAGAATCTGTAAGCTTTGCACTCCCCCACTCCCACCCACCAACTCATACATTTTCTCTCTTTCCAAAGTGCCTAGATCTTACATAAATCTTAGAATTCTGAAGTTAGGTTTCTCCCATTTAACTATTGTGTAGCCATCTCAAGCCTGTGCTGGAAATCACTCAACATGGGCAGGGAAATTCCTAGAACCTGAGGAATGCAGAAATGATGGGATACCTTAAGGAGAGGTGTTTTAGAATGAACGTCATTTCATCTGGGGACCTTCAAATTATCCCTTAGCTTCCACTGGATGGATGAGGAATAGGTGTTCTCAGTCCACTCTAATTTTGTTTGCCGTGAGAGACCAGAATAGCTACTCACCCCTGTACTTCACACTCTCCCTCAGTAGGCTGGACCTATAATTCCAGAATAAGGTTATGGGGATTCAAGGCATCTGAATGGACACAGAACAGCTCTGCTATGAAGAAGGGATGTTTCTTTAGGTGGTTTAGTTTTCAGTTTTGTTTTTGGATGATAGTTTCAGTTGTAGTTATTTTCATTTGGGGATCACTTTCCTAGAAAGTGAGCCTTGAATCTTTTCAAAGAATATATCATAGTGTTTTAAATGTCCGGGGGAAATGGAATGCAAAGGTCCATATTCAAACCTGGGTATTCCCGACTTTCAGCCCAGTGCTCTTCCTCTTGACACGATGCTGTTCCAAAAGGTTGAAATTTTTGAAGATGTGTCAAAATGTTGGAGAAGTGTTATTTGATGTTCCCCAAGAATGACGAGATGGACTCTCTCTCTCTCTCTCTTTCTCTCTCTCTCTCTCACTCTCTCTCTCTCTCTCTTTTCTCTCTCACTCTCTCTCTCTCTCTTTCTCTTTCTCTCTCTCTCTCTCTCTCTCTTTCTCTTTCTCTCTCTCTCTATATATATAGATATATAGATATATAGATATATCTATATATCTATATCTATATATCTATATATCTATAGATATATAGATATATAGATATATAGATATATAGATATAGATATATAGATATATAGATATATAGATATATAGATATAGATATATAGATATATAGATATATAATTCCCTCTGCTATTTATTTACAGTTTACTCAGGAGATAGGGCAATAGAAAACAGTTAATATCCCTGGCACAAGTCAATGAGGAAATCCAGAGGATAAATGCAAATTTTATTTTGAGACCTATCATTTAAGTGAAATGAAAGGCTTGCTGCATTTATTGGATGGATTCGGGAAGCAGCCAAATCCTGCTTTAAAAGGGAAATTAAAGAAAATGATTGTTTGTTGGGCTTTCTTGCAGTACAGAATGGAGAAATAAAGGCCAAGCAGGTGAATGTTGAAACATCCTGCATTTTGGAAATGTAAAACTTTTATGTAGTAGAATCCTTCTCCTCAAGTTTCATGGAACAAATGTTGATTTAGCACCTAACTGTAGAAAATTTCCAAGAAAATAAATGAGATTTACTGTTGAAAAGCACAACAAAGTCTGTCATTTTCACCCATAGAAGCTGAAAGTTCCTTTGGACTTTGCACGAAGAACACGTGGAAATGAGACTTTTAGAGGAAATCCGTTAAAATACTAACACCATTGCTTTTTGTGATGTTGCAAGAACTAGTCTGCTATCTATACTTGGCAATTTGTGGTAACTGTATATTATGTAGGAATGCATGAATGATCATGAAATTTGGGGAAAGTGGAAAGATGAGTCTCTGTAGTTCAGAAACCTTAGAAAATATCAATTCAATATTGTAGATTTATTCTAATCCTTCCATCCTTTGATATTTTATGACATAATTGATAGTATCACTTACATGATAGCACTGATACTTTCAAAGATGTTAGATCTGAAGACTCAGCATCCCATGCTTCATGGAATGTAAGATCATCAGTAGGTTTTAGAAAAATTTTAATGGCCATGAAAGAAAGATGTGATCCATGGTTTTTGGGTTACTCTCTGAAGGTGGCCCATCAGACATAACAATTGGGACATGTGTTGTCTTACTGGGCATGCATCCAAAACATGATGGAGAACCACTGTGACATATCAATAATTATGAGCACCATGCATTAAATCTACTTGTTTGTGTGGGAATGGATGACATTGGCACCTAATTTTGGTAGGATTCTTATCCTTTATGGTTTAGATCAACCATTCTTTAACTATGGAGTGTTATGGAGCCAGGACCGGATAACACCTTCGTGCTATCTTCTGAATCTATCATATGATTCACATTAGGGATACAATCTCTTGAGGGTTTATTCTATATCACCAGCATGTACTACAACGCTTTGTACAAATATAGGTTCTAAGTAATTTTTTTCATGGAATTAAATTAGATTACCTACCTTCCCTGATACTCTAAACATCTCTCTTATACCCTGACCTCCTTTTCCTTACCCATTATCCCTTTGATGTTTTAACATACAAGGCAATAGTTTAAATACATAAATTTTTGAGTTAACAAGAATAAAAATTTACATGTAGTTTTGCTGTTTCTATTTAAACAAGAATGGTATAATTTTAGAAATTAACCTAAGACTTTTAGAAGTTTAGGTCAATTGACAAGAGCAAGCCCGGAAGCCAATGCTGTAGACTAGAAATAGAATTAATAGATTATTGCTAACTGAATAAACTGATGAATGAATGAAAGACACCTTGACATAGAAGAGATTGCCTTAAAGAACCCTGTAAATAAGAAATTTACACACAGTATTTACACTCACATACACATTTCTTGAATAATTTGTTAATTTTTCAAATGGGAAAAGAATATGTTTCAGAATCACAAGTTTTCATGCAAAGGGGAGGAGAGAAGTGAAAAGATTACTTATAGGAAATGTTATTAGGATACCTAATAAGAAGAAATATTGACCTACAAGGAGAATGGAGAGACAAGAGAACAAATGGAAACTAAATATGGACTACTTGGGGAATTTTAAAATGATTTTGGGGAGGAGTAAATGAGGATGCTAAAGAACAGAGTGAAATGGGGGGGAATGGAAGAGCAGAGAAATAAGAACAGAGAAAATTATAGAAAAGAAGGAAAGAGACAATCACACCTATTCCTAATTATTACTTACATTTAGAAGAGAAAGTCAGAGAGCCTCATCAATCTACCCTGAATCCTACATCTAGTCAGATATTGGCCAATCTCTAAGCTCATTGTCAAAATTCCAAGAAGTGGAAGTTTAGGGCATTAATTGGAGCTTCAAGACACCTGAACATGCTCTCATTTATTATGAAAGACAAAGCCCCATACACCTTCTTGACTATGCTTTCTGCAGTTCATTACACTGCTCTCTTACTCCAGAACACTCTCCTCAGGGTGCCCTTTACCTCTGCATTCCTCAAGCTTTAGGTCATGGAGTTCAGCATAGGGTTTTATAGATTGTAAAAGAGTAAAAGGACTTTCTGCCTTTCTTCAAGTTCGGTGTCAGATACATGATGATGACACTGCCAAAAAAGAGCCTGAATCCCCAGGATGTCATAGAGAGTATTATCATAGGAGATGAGAATCAAGCAGAAGTCCCAACTAAGAGCACAATTTGATTGAGAGACACATTAGCACAGTCAAGCTTAAACATAATATTTCACAAAAGTAATGGACTTTCCAAGGCCCACTGAAGTACAGCATCAGTATGAGAATCACATGGACTAAGGCCAGGAGGGAACCATACGTCTAAGAAATGATGATCAGTACAATGCACAATCTCTCTGCTACAAGCGAGTTAGAAAAACAATGAATAATTACATTGAAGAGAATGATGAAAGATAGTATATGAAATATATATATATATGGAATGCAATTAAAGCATTATTTATAGGGAAAGTTACAGAACTTTAAACGCATATTAAAATAGAAAAAAAAAAGGATTAGCACCCCATAGGAAGGAATAGAAAGATGTTACTTGAAACTTCCATATCCTGTCTAGCTATGTGCTAAGATAGCCTCTGTTTCCTGTGCTGAGTTTTGGGATACAGATCCTTGGCTCCATGATGGCCCCTTTGTTTACTGGTATTGACTTGTACAAGGAGAAATTGTAAGTATATCTATACTAATAACTTACATATGAATAAAGCAAAAATGTTTAAATGATGTCTGTGAGGTGAGATGTCAATAACTTAATTGGTGTGCCTTTGTGTTTAAGGAGTTTCTTTTTCTGAGAAGTCATCTTTTTGTTTCCTACTCAATCTTGGGCTTTCCATCTTTTTAAACTGTTGAGGGAGCAATGTAGTTTCTCTGGCTTCTACTTTATGTCTTGGGGTCTTTGGGTATTATAATTCTATGAGTCAACTGAAAAGGAACCTATCCTCCCCGTCGTTTGCCTTGGAGGTTTATGATATATCATACATAATTGGTATCCATTTATACAGCCATGTGAATGATCATTTAAGTACGTACATATAAGTCTTTGGAAAGGGATGCCTGGGGGCAGTTAGGTGGTGATAGAGCACTGGCCTTGGAGTTAGGAGGACCTGAGTTTAAATCCGACCTCAGACATATAACACTGAATAGCTGTGTGACCCTGGGCAAGTCACTTAACCCCATTGCCTAGCCTCACCCCACCCCACCCCCCAAAAAAAAGAAAGAAAGGGATGCCTGCTGCAGAGGATCTTTTTGGAAAGTTCATGAGAGAAACAGATTCCCAGAAGTATTGCAACTTATAGATAGATAATCAATCAACAGGCCTTGATTAAGTGTTCATAATGTGTCAGGCACTGAGGAATACAAAGAAAAGTAAACACAATCCTTTCCTGCAAAGAATTCACATTTATTTTTTCTTATGTAATATTTTATTTTTTCCAATTACATGTAAAAACAATTTTAACATTCTTTTGTTTTTAAATTTTGAGTTCCAAATTCTTTCCCTCCCTCCCCACAACACCCCCATCTAGAAGGCAAACAATTTCACATAGGCTATACATATGTAGTCATGCAAAACACATTTCCATGTAAGTCATTGTGTGAAAGAAAACAGATAAAAAAAGTAAAGAAAAAGTATCTTTGATCTGTATTCAGGCTGTACCAGTTCATTCTCTGGAGATGGACAGCACTTTTGTCTTAAGTCCTGCAGAATTGCCTTAGATCATTGCATTGCTGAAAATAGCTAAGTTATTCATAGTAGATCACCACACAAGATCATTGTTACAGTGTACAACGTTCTCCTGGTTCAGCTCATTTCACTTTGCATCAATTCACATAAATCTTTCCAGATTTTTCTAAGAGTATCTTGCTCATCGTTTCTTAAAGCACAATAGTATTCCATCACAAGCATATATGACAATTTGTCCAGCCATTCCCTAATTGATGGACATATCCTCAATTTCTAATTCTTTGGCACCACTAAAAAGGCAACTATAAATATTTTTTGTGCACACAGATCTTTTTCCTTTTCATTTTTTGTCTTTTTGGAATACAGACTTAGTAGAAGCATTACTTGGTCAAAGGCTATGCATGGTTTTATAGCCCTTTGGGCATGGTTCCAAATGGTTCTCCAGAATGGTTGAATCAGTATACAAATCTGCCAATAGTACATTACTGTTTTAATTTTCCCACATGCCCTCCAACACTTACCATTTTACTTTTCTGTCATGTTTGCCAATCTGACAGGTGTGAGGTATAGCTCAGAGTTATATCAATTTGCCTTTCTCTCATCAATAATTATTTAGAGTATTTTCTAATATGATTGTAGATAGCTTTGATTACTTTGTCTGAAAACTGCCTGTTCATATCCCTTTACAATTTATCATTTGAGGAATGGCTCTCATTTCTATAAATTTGGCTTAGTTTTCTATATGTTTGAGAAACGAAGTCTTTATCAGAGAAACTCCATGTAATCCATGAGTTGAAATCTGACCTCACACTTACTGGCTTTGTGACCCTGGGCAAGTCCTCTAACTCTGTTTGCCTCAGTTTCCTCTTCTGTAAAATGAACTAGAGAAGGATATAGCAAACCACTCCAGTATCTTTGTCAAGAAAACCACAAATGGGGTCACAAAGAGTCAGACATGACTGAAAAATGACTGCACTACAACCCAAACATTAATATACAATATTAGTGTTCTGCCAATCAAAAGGATAAGATGATATTTTATATGACTAATAATAAGCAAATGGAGGAGACAAAGTTTAGGAATTTAATAGGAAATAATAATACAGGAATAAATTGGTTCTAACATACTATATTTTAAATCATATTATAATTTGATAATATAATAATGACAAAATATGTTTGGGGCTAGTCAGAAAATAGAAAATTCAATCAGCACATTAGACTACATAAACAAGACATAGAATGAAAAGATCCAATATATCCCTAAACACAGTCTATTGGAAGAGGGACTTTATTAGACAAGAACCCCTGGGAAAACAAACAAACAAACAAAAAAACGATTAAGTTAAAATAAGTTCAGCTCAACATTTTATGCCATATACCACATTAAATTCCAAATGGATGAATGATCCAAAAGTAAAGCATATAGAAAATATTAAAGAATAGGAGGTCATATTTTTCACAACTATGGTTAGATGGAAATTCATAACTAAAGAAGGGATGGAAGAGTTTTTAAAAGATATAGACAATTTTGATCATGCAAAATTTAAAAGCATGGACAAAATCAATGCACCTAGAATAGGAAAGTATTGATTTGGAAACTATTTATATCAAACATCTCAGATAAAAGTTTCACATCCAAAATCTATTGGGAATTAACCTTTTTATAACACTGAGCTTTAAACTACTCTAATAGTTGGGAGTAGTCAAAGGATATCAACAGACAATTCGCTAAAGAAGAAATTCCTGTTGTTTTGATGCTTTCCTCCTATTGACATTTGACATTGTGGCAGTTCTGTAAAAAATCATTGTTCCGATAAAACCAGGCATTACTGGTTTTCAGACTCCATAAAGCCCATGGCATTCCAGAGCCTGTACAGACCAAACAGAGCTCTTTGAAAAAACAAATTTCACAGGTTGATCCGACTTCCTAGTCAAACAACCACACTTTTTGCATCCTGAAGATTCACTGTTCCTATTTTGTTAGACAAGATTTCTAGTTTTTCTAGATGAAATTTGGAGGCAGCATCAAAGCCTTGCCAAACTGAATCAAACTTGACTCAGTCTTCTGTATCTTTTGTTTAGGAGGATATCAGATATCTTGCAAGAGCCACAAGTGTTGGGAGGGTTTACTATTGTGTTCCTTTGATACTACTGTGCTTTTACAAATGAGAGTGTTTTGCTTTTGATTTTAATATCAAATCTCTTGATCCTCCTAATAATTCTTTAAGGCACATGCTATTGATATCCCCATTTTACAGATTAGAAAGGTTAAGTACTTGCCTAGGATCACCCAACTAGTAAATGACTGAAGCATGATTTGACCTAAGTTCTTTCTGAATCCAAGGACTGATTTCAAAAACAGAATAAAGAGTTGCTAGTAGGTATGGGCAAAAATATGCCAAGTAGAGTAGCTTGTATCTATTGCTTGAGAGTGATACAGATTTTGTAGTCTATACAGACTGTAATATAGACTGTATGTCTGTGTGTGTGTGTATGTGTGTGTGTGTGTGTGTGTGTGTGTATATATATATATATGTATGTATGTATGTATGTATGTATGTATGTATGTATGTATGTATAGTACAGATTGGTAATATACATTGACTCTTCTGTGAGTTCCCCACTGTAGATTCAAATTCATTTGCCTCACATAAGGAAGAGGAGAATGATAAATAAACTTAGCTTTCCTCCAGCTCCTATCTAACCCATAGACCAATGATGAAAGTGAAAGGAAAGGGGAGGGAGAAAGTTTGGAGGCTAAAATGATATTGGAATTCATTGAATTATAACAAATCTAAATATCCAGGACCTGTATTTGTGATTTGGTCTCTGGGTATATAACTTGCTGCCTTTGTTTCCTATGCATCAATCCCCTGGGTGTGAAGATATTTCCTCCTCATTTTTTTTTCCTCCTGAACATATCTCCCCAGGGACTTGAGAGACAGAAACAGGTCAAAACAGTCTTTGTTTTTCCTTCAGTGTTATGATTGGTGAGTGTGATGTCCCATGATCTTTTCAAGTGCACTAAAAATTCTGAGTGCCTGGGGACAGGATTAGATTGAGTTGATCTGAGAATAAAACCCTTACTTATGGATATCATAGTGAAAATCCTAGGGTCCTATCTCCAGCATTATTAGAAATGGGTTTGGGGGCTTCTGCAGCAGCTTCTGAAGAGAGATTGAGACTTAACTTAATTACACATTACCCACTTCACTGATTGTTCTTCTCGTACTGGGTACAATATTTACATAAAGACATCCAAGTTGCCTACTTGTCCAGAACAGTGAGATCTCTGCAAACCTAGTTGGATATCCTGCTTGTAAGCGATATCACATTTCTTTATGAAGAGAAGTGATTATTCTTCATTGAGGCTGAATTTATTGTCTTGCATAGAATAGAATATTAGCTGGATGGTCCAAGTAAAACTATTCTAAAAATTTGACAAATGAGATATAGAAAAAGTTCATTTCTTTATGTTTAACATTTGGTTGCTGTTTTTTTAATGGTGAGGAAAGATCTATCTTAGGCTGTCTTGCTTGAATTATTTGATCAATGATCTTTACATAATTCTTGACCATACACTGAAGCATTAGAGATTTTGGCTTGAGATAATTTCCTGCAGTTTAAGATTGTTACATGGCAATGCATTACAGATGGAACTTGTGAATCTGTTTTTCCTGAGTTATTTAGACATAGGATCATGGGCTTTAAGCTAGAATGGACTCTTGAGGCCATCTAGTTTAATCCTTCTTGTTATAAGTGAGGGAACTGAGATCCACAGAAATGAAGCCATTTGCCCAGAGTCACTCTCACATAGTTAATTAAAAACCAAAGATTTGAACCCAGTAACATCTCAGAAATTTAATTTCTTGTATGTTAGTCTTGTCAAATGAATCACATTATAAATTATTTGATGGCAGTCATATTTTTCTTGTATCCACCATAGCCCTTAACATGGTGCTGAGTAGTTGGTGGGCAGTAACTCTTGTGGACTGAGAGATTTAAATTTAGATCAGGCTGGATGAGGTGACATTTGTTTGATAGCCTATTTAAAAATTTAACAAAAAAGAAAGATGGGTTTATCACTCCATGATCTTGGCTCTACTGGATTTATTAGACTGTATATTCAGTATATGAGATATTGCTTATGCATGTTATCTCTAACAAGACCATCTTACAAGAAAGCTAAGGTAGAATGCAAATAAGAGCAGAGAAGTTTTTCTTTCCTGACTTAGAATCAAAGCATCTCATATATATAAAGCACCTTGGAAATGATCGCATTCAACCTCTCTCCAATGCAGAATTCCCTTGTACAGGTTCCTTAGGTGATAATAGAGCCTCTGCCTCAGCACTTCTGATATTGATAGAATGGAAGGTTGGTAGAATGGAAGCTTCTTTAGAGTAGGGATGATTTTATTCATTGTATTCATAGTTCCTGACACATAGGAGATGCTTAATAAATGCTTGCTGATTAAGTAACAGATTTAGGCAAATCCTTCTTATGACGTCCACCCATTATCCCTTGTTCTGACCTCTGGAACAGGTCTTTATAAGTGAATTTAGCAGGAGATTTGTAACTGAGAATGGCTTTTTCTGCTTAGCCATGGGAAATTTTTCACAGATTTTCATTTTGGTGAAGTGAAGAGAGATGCTAGATGGGAAGAAGTTACAGAAAAGAGGAAGTGGATATCATGATACAGACCAGATATGCACAGGTTCCAATCCTCAGTTTAACTCTCAAGTAAAGTTTTCTACAAATGCAGACTTCTGCTGCCAGTTGAAGATTTTCCCCAGCCTAAAAACTAGCTCTATTTGTGCCATCTTCTTTAACAATGGCTTTTTACTGATGTAACTTCCATCTAGCTCAAATTGCCAGACATGGATTAGAGCAAGATTTTAAGGTGAGTTGGAAATTAAGCATGAATGCCCAGATTATGTAAATCATTCAGAAGGACTTAGAGTCAGGTATTCACATGGATTCATTGACCCTTCAAGGTGTACTTAGATTATTGCATTTAGATAAATATGTTTACTCTTTTTGTTTACTCTTTTTGAGATCTATACAAATTAGGATGTAGAGCTCATGACTACTTAAGCCACCAGGATTCACCCATTCTACTCTAAGAAACCTTTTAATTTTATTTTTATTTTTATTTTTTAATTGTATCCCCACGTTGCCCCTTTCTTTCTCCATCCAACATTATGGCTTTTCTTGTTTTTATTATCACAATCTCAAAAGCATTTGCATGTATGTGGATATATCGAATGTAAGATAAAATGGATATGAACAATGGTTAAAACTAATTGTGAGAACCAGAAAACAAAGCAGTAAGTGGCCATTGCATTTTTTTGCTATCAAAGGTAGAATGGGCTGTCTTGGATGGAAGTGAATTTCTCTTCACTGAGCACTTTCAGGATAGTCTGGGTGACTAATTATTGGGAATATAATGGGAATAATTATTCTGGCATTGATTGATTTAGATGATCTCTAAGGTGACTCACAATTCTGAGATTTTTTAATTCTAGGCTATGGGGAATCTAAAGAAAAAAACCCACCAGACCCCCCCTACAAAAAAAGGAAAAATTTTAACCTTACTAATAAGAGAATCATGGTATTCTGTAAGGATTTGCCATCTTAATTTAATGATTGTCTACCTGTTTTGCTAGTAGCAGTACTACTCATGTAGCCAGTTGCATTAAATTAATTACATTTCCCTTTTTTTAATTTTCTAACATTACCTTTTTCACCTCATTTGAAACACTGATGAAAATAATATACCAAAGTTGGTCCTACAATTTTTGCTTTTAATTCCATACCTTCCCATCTACTACAGGATCTTGCTTTATAAATTTAACTCATTAAACACTGTTAAATGTCTGCTGTGTACAGGGTATTGTCCTAACCTTTGGAGATGCAAAGATTAAAAAATAGCATAGTCCCTGATCTTTATGAGCCTTAAGTCCACTGAGTAGAAGGGGGGGGTGCCTAACAAACACTCGTATTAAGCATACAAGTTACAAGGGAGAGTGTAGAGGATGAAAGAGGTAGGGGACAAATCTAGACTAAGTTCTGTAAGGAAATTTAAGAAAAAGGAAAGATAGGGGAATCAGGGATGGTTTCATGGAAGTGATGGTTCTTGAGCTAAGCTTTGAAGGAGTAGAAGTGTTTTAATAGATAAAGAAATAGTGCATTTCAGATATGGAAGGGTGGCCTATGTTAATGCCCAGAGGTAGAGTTTAGGACAAATTTGGGGAACAGCTAATTCATTTTAGCTCAAACCTAGGAAGGAAAATAAGATAAAATGAAACTAAAAGGATTAGTTGGAAATGTATGATGGTGGGGTTTAAAAGCAAGTTTAAGGAATTTATATTTTGTCCTGACAGTGACAAGTAGTCAATGGAAGCTTTTGCATAGAGAGATAAAATAGCATGATAGGAAGATTATTTGTAGCAGTTTAATGAATGGGATAGCAGAAGGGAGACCACTTACAAGGCTATTATATTAATCTAGGATGTTAGGCTATTGAGTTCATTCCTCTTCTCTCACATGCAGTCTTTTCTATTGCCTCCTCCCCACCACCTAAAAACATGCGCAGGTGTGCCCTATCCTACAGCAAACAAAAAGCCCTCCCTTGACTTTGCTTTCTCCTCAAGCTATGCCCTGTATCTCTTCTCCACTTCAGTGCTAAATTTCTGGAAAGGATAGTCTATCTCATTGCCTCCACTACTTCACAACCCACCTGATCCTCAACCACTTGCAATCTGGGTCAATATTGCCCCTGTGATTCTACTAAAGTGGATCTCCCTAAGGTCACCTTGGCTAAGATTACTAAACTCATTAACCTTTGATCAAGTATCATTGACCTCAATGTTTCTGAAGTTTTGACACCATAAACTACTCCTCCTTCTAGATATTTTCTCTTCCTCTTATTGTTCTCTGCTTTCTTCTCTTAGTTAACTGAACAATTTTGCTCTATTCCTTCACTGGTTCATTGCCCTTCTACCCTCCTCCACATAAACCAAGGCTATGTTCTTAAACCTATCTATTCTCAGCACTCTTTCCTTTTGGGGGTAACTTACAAACATAATCATCACATTTGAACAGATTACTTATAAAAGTTTTTAGGGCATTTTTTCTGGATCTCTCCTTTGCTCCTATCCCAGGCTACCTTGTTTTACAATTATCTATGTATACTTTTTATCCTTTATTTGAGCATAATCTCTTTAAGAATAGAGAAGATGTTATTTTTTTATCTATTATCTCCAGGACCTTGCATGGGTGCCTGATATATAACAGACACTTAATAAATGTTTCCTTAATTAATTTGACTAATAAAAAAATTTCCCTTGTTAATTTTTATAATTTCCCTTTATAGACATCTTCTTTATAAAAATTGAAGTTGGAAGTGTCAAGATCATTTGATCTAGCCACTTCATTTCTTTAGGCAGGCTTATAGTTAAGTCATTCAAGATATGTTACTGTATTTTTTTTTAAAGATCCTGGGGGCAGCTAGGTGGCACAGTGGATAGAGTACCAGCCCTGTATTCAGGAGGACCTTAATTCAAATCCGGCCTCAAACACATAACACTTACTAGCTGTGTGACCCTGGGCAAATCACTTAATCCCCATTGCCCAATTGAAAAAAAAAAAGATCTCTGTGGATAGAGATTTTACAATATTCCTTAGGAAGCTTTCTGAATTCATAGTATCACTGAAGTATTGTTATTATTCAGTCATTTTTCAGTCCTATCCAACTCTTCATGACCTTATTTGGAGTTATCTTGGCAAAGATACTCGGTGGTTTGCCAGAACTGAGGCAAACAGGGTTAAGTGATTTGCTCAGGGTCACACAGCTATTAAGAGTCTGAGGCCAGATTTGAACTTAGGGAAGATAAGTCTTCCTAACTCCAGCCCTGGCACTATATCTACTGTGCCACCTAGGTGTAAAATGTCAGAATTTACAAAATATAAAATCTCAAGTATGAGGAATTATTTTTTTTTCATTTTGATCTTGATTTTGGCAGCCTGTAGTCACAGCATCATATGCAAAGCCAATGATCATGTTCTCAATGTCATTATCTATATTCCTCAAAAAACAGAAACAAAGAGAGCAAGAATCAGCAGTATACTCAGAATTTATTTTTTATGGGAAAGTAACATTTATCAAAAGCATCAACAATAGCACCTTTACTCAGAGTATCAAGGAAAAAGAATTAATAAATGATATATAAGGTCCTTCTTCTTACCAAAATTTTTCAGCAACAGAAATTGCTTGATTACTACTGGCTCTAGGCCATTTCTGTATGACTTATTGAAGCAGTTGCTAAACTTATGACTGAATGAAATGTTTTACTGGAGTCCACATTTATCAAAAACACTTTCTTTCTTTGTAGCCAACCTATCTATCACAAAAGGAAATCTGATTCCTTTGACATGATTTGATATTAATATGTTATGTAAGTTGCAACCTAGTATCTGGTAAGTTTAGTCAGTGGTGAGTGAATTAGCAAATGATTTTTTAAAGTTATGATATAGTGCAGCAGCCTACTCTCTCTGCTAGAATTTTTTCTTCTTCTTGGATTCAGATGGCAAAATATAAATTAATGAAAATGAGGAGAGAGAGAGAGAGAGAGAGAGAGAGAGAGAGAGAGAGAGAGAGAGAGAGAGAGAGAGAGAGAGAGAGAGAGAGACATGGTCTGACCTATACTTTGGTAAGATTAAGTCTCCTAGTGTGACTCAGTCTTACAGAACAGGACTTGTCTCATGGCTCATGTGCTAGACATACTCTGACAGGTTATATGTATCTGTGCATATTGTAGACCACAACAAATATAGTCCTCTGACATTCTTTCTCATTATGAAAAGAGACCCTGGCTTTAGTATGTTTATAACAGGCAACATTCCCTTTGATTTGATTTGGTAGCTATGTAAATCTTTAGGTTCACATATTATAAGAATATCCTATTAATATCTTGCTTCAATTCTTAATTACAGAATGGTGGTGGCCTTGGGTTTGCCAGATGCCAACAGAACACAGGCCTCATAATGACTGTGTATCTGTTGCTGGAAAACTAGTCTACATAACCTCAGAAGAAATGATCATCAGAGCAGTGTCCAAGGGATGATTTTTCTTTTTCTTTTTTATTTTTTGACACAAAATCTCATGAAACTTTCTATTAAGGTTTAGAAAGCTTTTGGTTGTCATAGATACTTGAAGTATGGAGTATGAATTAAGGTCCTAGGCAACATTTAGAGAATTTAATTTTTGAAAGAACAATAATATATATTTGCAACAAAAATTAAATTTTAAGACATTACTAATAATATAGAGGCTCATTTAAAGTATTTAAAACTCATTCCACAGGCAAAAACATGTTATCTCATAAAACAATGTTTATACAAATCCAGTAGAATTGAGGTGAAATGTTTTTTTCTTTAATATGACAGGCAAATGTTTGACTTTTTCAATTTCTTTATCTCTCAAATAGGAGTATGGGGGACAATCAGACAATAGTGACTGAATTCATTCTGCTGGGATTTTTTCTTGAACCAAAGATGAAGACATTTCTCTTTGGGCTTTTCTCTCTCCTCTATAGTCTTACCCTTTTGGGGAATTCAGTGATCTTGGGCCTCATCTGCTTGGACTCTCGACTACATACTCCCATGTTTTTCTTCATATCACACTTGGCCATTGTTGACATTTCCTATGCCTCAAATACAGTCCCCCAGTTGTTGGGAAACAACCTGGATCCAGTCAAGCCAATCTCCTTTGCAGGATGTTTGACCCAAACCTTTTTCTTTCTAACTTTTGCTCTCACAGAATGTCTTCTCCTCCTGGTAATGAGCTATGATCGGTATGTGGCAATCTGCCACCCTCTCAGATATTCTGTCATCATGAACTGGAAAGTTTGTACTGGACTGGCTTTCACACCCTGGGGAAGTGCTGCCTTCTTGGCCCTGGTCAATGTGATTCTCATCCTGAAAGTTCCCTTCTGTGGGAATCTGGAAGTCAACCACTTTTTCTGTGAACTCCTATCCATACTCAGGTTGGCTTGTGCCAACATCTGGGTCAACCAGGTCATGGTTTTAATCACTAGTGTTTTATTTTTACTAGGTCCCTTTTGCTTGGTTCTGGTCTCCTACATGCGTATCATCTTTGCTATCCTGAGGATCCAGTCTGGGGAAGGACGAAAAAAAGCATTCTCCACCTGCTCCTCCCATCTTTGTGTTGTTGGGCTCTATTTTGGTAGTGGTATTGTCATGTACATGATCCCCAATTCTAGCGATCCTGAGCAGCAGAAGAAAATCCTTTCCCTATTTTATAGTTTCTTCAATCCTACCTTGAACCCTCTGATTTATAGCCTGAGGAATGCAGAAGTGAAAGGAGCCCTAAGGAGAGTGTTAGGGAAAGAAAGACCAAAGTGAGGCACTTTGGGGAATATCTAAGTATACAAAGAAGGGAGGTGATGACATGAAGCATGTGGGAGTAGAAGTGGAATCTTTCTCTTCTCTAATAACTTAGCAGCTTGGTACCTTGAATCTGTAATAAATTCCCTAAAATATTCTGTCTTGCAAAGTTCATATTAAATTTAAATACTTGCTAGTTTCTAATCAAAATCTCTGAGCTAAATTCTGGACTCATTACGCCCTATGTCATTATCTCTCCTTTTTCCTTCTGATTTATCCCCAACATTATGTACTATATTGGCATATCATAATATTGTTATCCTTTTGGTTTCCATTTTAGTTGCTCTTTCTACATTGTTCTCCTGCCTCTTCCTATTCCTTTACCTCTTCACTCTTCCCTTTATCTTCCTTATTCAATGCTCCCTATATTCATCTGAAACCAAGAGGACCTATTTTTCACACCATATTCTTAATAAATATTAGTTGAACAAATGGATAAATATTTCATCTATTCCCTTGTACATGTTTGGGGGGAAAAAAAGGAAGAACACTTAGAGAGGAAAAAGGGTATTTTCTGCTTGACATCTTCAAACATTGCAAAATGATATTTTACTCTAATATTTTGAAACCAAAAATAAGGAAATCTGAGAATTTTTGCATGTGAAAAGACTTTATTCACTAAACCAAAACTTGCCAAGTGTCCAATTATAGGCAAAGTAGAGCATACCTGAAAAGGAGGAGGGCCAATCACATAGCAAGAACAAAGGATAACAAATGTGAATGGTGTCCTGGTATCCGTGTAATATTAAAAGACTATATGCAAGACTTCCAGTATATTGGGTGAATCTTCTATGAGACTGAGACGCAATGTGAGCAATCAATAAAGAGCATTTCCACACTGATTCAAAACACAGATGGATTCAATTATCAATCAAGCACCCAGCATTCATTAAGCATTTACTATGTACCAGGCACTGATGATACAGACTTTAAAATGAAACACATTCTGTCCTCGTGGACATTATATTCTTCTAAAGGGAATGTATCATATTCACAAAGAAGCAGATGAGGGATATATGAAAAATTAATTCATAGTAATGAAGTCACTAATAACAGTAAAACAGGAGAAGTCTTTTGAAGGATGTATGATAAACTGAGTCTTGAAAGGAGCTAGGGGGTTCAAGAGGCATAAATTTGGAGAGAGACCATTCTAGGTAGATGACAATATCCAACATTCTAAAGGTAACTCCCAAATTTAACTTATTATTGCAAATAAATTTTAAAAACTTTTGTTCTGTAATACCAGCTTTAATAAGATCTCCTACGGACACTATAAATAACCTTACTATATCTTTAAGAGGCAATGGAATCTGTGATAGTAACAGTTCAAACTTTTTTTCCTATGAGTCTATGAGGAGAGGGAAAGTTTAACTGTCATTCTGGAGAGACTTATTAGTGATGGCTGAAGAGATGATAGAGAAAAAGTACTGATAATGCATTCTTCTTAAGAGAAAAAAGTTAAACTCTTGTATTGTGAAGAAACAAGAGGAGAATCTTTTTTTTTAAAGCTTTAATTGACATTCTGAGAGAAATGAATGGTTGGTTCTGTGTTTCTAGAACTGAGGGGAAATCAGCAGTTGTAGTGATGGTTAAAGGTGAGTTTGGCTGTAATCTTTCAGATGATACAATATTAATATTTATGTACATATTTTATTATACTCTAAATAAATATTATAACTAATAACTTTGATATTTAAGTCTAAGATTAGGATGTGTGTGTGTATGTGTGAGAGAGAGAGAGAATTAAATGCTCATGGGAAAAGAGGTAATCAATTAATAAGAGATATGTAAATTTTATAACTAATAAAAATATCTGAGCATACTCTGATTACTTTAGTACCTAGAATAAAAATGAATAAGGAAGATAAGCTAGCTATAGATAGAAAGTTGATCACCTAGGTTGCATGCAAAATTTGACCTTAAAATCCTTGCTACTATTCTTTCCTTAAATCTTCAGTTAAAACTAGACTGTTGGTCTTGATAAAGTTTTATATTCTGTGGATTGTTTATCTTTGCTTTATTTAGTTGGAGAGGCATTGAATGAGAAACAGGGATTCATTTCTTCTGTAGACAGAGAAAAGGGTCATTCTTATGAGGGATCATTAAATTAGGAATCACATGAGAGAGTTAGAGGATGCCAGTCATCCTGGGCTTATAAAAACCTGGGAAATTAGGAAGGGCAGGCTTGAGAACTGAGAGTCTGCTGAAACCACTAGGATGGGTTTGTGTCATTTTATTGCAACTGCTTTGGGGAGACTTAGAGATGTCCATAGCAGGGAAAAACAGATGGGCAAGTAGATGTTAAAGCAGCAGGCCTTTATTTGGCAATTTTACTTCATGAAAAGAAGATTTCTAACTTGACATACCTGTGAGTATGTCACAGGTGAGGAAGGGACAAGAATTAATCAAGAAAATAGTCAGTAGTAAAATATGGATACATCTAAAGCTCTGGAGGGGAAGATATATCCATAATTCAATCAGTGTCAAAGAGCCCAAGTTATAAATAAAATAAAATAAAATAAAATAAAATAAAATAAAATAAAATAAAATAAAATAAAATAAAAAAGTAAGAGCCCAAGTTTTGGAACAGATGATCTTTAGGCTACTACAGGAGGAAGAAGGCAATCAGTGATTCACAGAGAAGCCATATCTTCACCTACTGCTCAGGTTTTATCAGTTCTGAGAACTTCTAGATTGATACAAGCATTACTGAATTCTGATGCACATGAGGGTATTTTATACGGATGGGAAGAGTCTCTAGCAGGGACATCTCATGGGTTTCTTACTTCTGTTGCCAAAGGTAGAGAGGCACCAGTGAATGAGACAACCTAAGAACCTATCAGTATAGAAGGCACTAGGCATAGCAAATTCTAGCAAAGGGAATGGGGGTGCTAGAATAGGGAGATTGAATGCCTAGAACAGAAACAGCCTTTTATAAGAAAGCCTAGACCCAGAAAACTGGAGAAATTTTCTATACTGTCACATTACCTCATAAAAAATATCATTCCAATATGTTCGGTGGACAAGGCCACTATAGAGTCTAGGTATCAAACAAACATACCTGAGATGATGAAATTTATTTTCATATATATATATATATATATATATATAATTTATGATATTTAGTTTGCTAAATATCTCAATGTTTCCTGATCCCATATATCTATATATATCTATATATATCTATATATATATAAAATTATAAATACACATAAATATAAATTGCAAATATATATATGAATATAAATATATAAAATATATAATTATTATATATGTAATTTATATATATAATTTATGATATTTAGTTTGCTAAATATTTCAATGTTTCCTGATCCCTTGTATCATTTCAATTGTCCTTTCCACTAAATTCACTAAAGTTGAGAATGGATGTGGGGTGCTGGGTGAAGAGGGGAAATCAGAAGAGTAGGGTAGAGAAAGTTGGAGTGTGGGATGAGAGAGAGAGAGAGTATTTTGAGTGACTTCAAGGGCAATCAGGGGTTGAATTGAGACATAGTGCAGGGGTACAGATTATAGGGGAGTGACTATGAAGAAAACAAGTCACTAAGATTACAGTCACAAAGCTATCATTTGGCTTGTGACTCACCTTTTTGCCACAGTCAATATTAATGTCCCCACCCCCTGACATTGCTCCTAAAGTCAAGCTTTAAACCTGTATCTAGAACTCTGGCTAGTGTTGTTTTATCCCTTTAGCTGGATCTAACATAATGAATTTCCACCCACTACTGTACTATCTCTTCTGTACTGTTTTTCACTGGAACACTGAAATTCAGACCCTGCTCCATTATCCCTAACCCCAACCCAACTCAATGGCTCATTCCTGAATAACTCTCTAGCACACAATGCAAGAACCAAATAAATAAAGATATTACAGGCAATGCTGCTCCTTGAGCAACAACTGAAGAAACACTTTGTGAAGTCTTAGATCAGTGTTGATCTTTAGGCTTGTGCTTCTTCTATCTGAACATTTGTCACTGCTCCCATTATTATCTCTTTAGCATTATCATCAGCTAAAGGTTAATCTATTACTTTCAGTTACTTCTGTATATTTGGCCAGGGCCTGTGATTCTAATGGTGTAAGGGATTGCCAGTGAAGAAACCCCCTCCATCAATGAAGAGTGGCACCAACCCTGTATTAGATAACTTAGAGTCCTGGTATGTTGTTCTCATAACATAGAGTTATGAGTCTTGCCCAGTCACTTGACCAATATGCGTCAGAGGCAAAATTTTAACCCAGGTCTTCCTGATTCAAAGGCTGCTCCTTTTATCAATGCCTCATAATACAGGCATGAAAAACCCAGTAAAATTCTTCTTAGGCTTCTGTTCTGGATGTGTTGTAAGTCAAATTATGTCCCATGCTTAGAAGGGTTGGCATTTTTCTCACAACAGGATGGAAGGTCTCTGAAGTGGACATCATCATTATACTGACACATCAATGGAGACTGTCTACAAATCAAACTTAGCTGGATAATGGAATGTCTTCATCTAGTGCATCTCTTACACGTTTTGATTCTTCTTCAATGCCTTTGTTAGTTCTCTGATTCTTGCAGCCCATTTTACCTTCACTTTTTTGAAAAGACGCTAGATGTCCTGACCCATAGTTATTATATAACAGTATATCATCATAGATCTTGAACTGGAAGGAACCACAAAGGAAGGAACCATATAGCCCTACAATCCCATTTTATAGATGAAGAAACTGAGATTCAGGGAAGTGAAATGACTTGGGGAAAAGATAGAGACTTATCCTACATACACAGGGGAATTGTTGTTGGGATCATAAGTGGGATTTTAGCCTAGGTTCTCTGACTCCAGTTAGCCTTTGTTTGTTTGTTGTTGTTGTTGTTTTCACTTTCCGTACTGCCCTGCCTATGGTTATTCAGAAAATTCAGGATATGAGAATTTCTGTTCCTTATTCCAAAGCCACAAAATTATTTGATGACCTCCTTTCTTACCTCAATAGATGATTGCATTAGTTTTCTTTCTGGTTTTCATGCCTCTCATATTTCCCCTTTCTAGTCCATCCTTAACACATTTGCCAAAGTAATCCTCAAAATACAGAGATCTCTGAAATCATGGGGCAACTAGGTGGTACATTGGATAGAGTGCTGGCCCTGGAGTCAGGAGTACTCATCTCACTGAGTTCAAATCTGGCCTCAGACACTTAACAGCTGTGTGACTCTGGGCAAGATACTTAACCCTGTTTGTATCAGTTTCCTCATCTGTAAATTAAGCTGGAGAAGAAAATGGCGAACCACTTTGGTATTTTTGAAAAGAAAAGCCCAAGTGAGATCTTGAAGGTCAGACACAACTGAAATGACTAAACAACAACAAACTAATATTATTCCTCTAGCTCAAAATGTTCAGTGCTTCCTCATTCCTCCTCAAAAAAAAGATGAACTAATTAACTTGACATTAAAGGCCTTCTATAATCTAACCCCAATCTACCTTTTCCAGCTCTCTTCACACTAGTACCATTCAAAATACTTTTTTTATGTCATTCTTATATTGTACCATTCCAGAGATCCTAATTTATGCTTCCCATAACTGTGCATGTGAAAATACATATATTGTTGATTCAATCTCAATGTTTCCACCATATTTGTTAAAGTTTCTTATTTTAAGAGCCTTTCCTGATATACTCAAGTGAGGAAAGGAAAGAAGTAGGAAGAGAAGAATAGGAAGAGGAAGACAAGAAGGAAGAGGAGAAGGAGGAAGAAGAGACCATTACTTTGGACTACTTGATCAAACTCAATGGGCCTGGGTTTCCTCATACGTAAAGTGAAATGGTTGGATTATAAAATATAGTAAAACAGAAATTTTAAAAATCCACCTATCTCCACCTGAAAGAGATCCCGAAATGAAAAATGACAGGAACATTATAGCTAAGTTTTGATACTCACAGGTCAAGAAGAAGATAATACGAGCAACTAGGAAGAAGCAATTTAAATGCTGTGGAGCTACAGTCAGGATAACACAGAATTTGGCAGATTATACTTTAAAAAACTAAAGATCATGGAACATGGTATTCTAAAGAGTAAAGGAGCCTATTTTGTAACCAAGAATAACTTGACCAAAAAAGCTGAGGGTAATCCTGAAGGGGAAAAAAAAAGGTATTTAGTGAAATAAAGGACTTTAAGGTGTCCTTCATGAAAGGACCAGAAGTAAACAGAAAAAAAAATTGACCTGCAAGAATCAGGAGAAATGTAAAAAGATAAACACGAAAGACCAAATATAATGGATTTAATAAGGTCAAACTGTTTACTTATTATATGGGAAAACAATCTATGACTCTTAAGAATATTATCATTATTACTGTAGTTTGAAAGATCATATGTAGATAGAGGGCTTGGAGTTGAGTTAGATATGATGGAGATGATCCCAAAAAATAAAATGGGTTTGATTACATTAAATTGAACAGTTTTTGCACAAACAAAGCCAATGCAACCAAGATTAGAAAGGAAGCAGAAAGCTGGGAAACAGTTTTTACAATCAGTGTCTCTGATAAAAGCTTCATTTCTATAGAGAACTGAGTCAAATTGATTGATAAATGGTCATTCCACAATTGATAAATGGTCAAAGGATATGAACAGTCAGTTTTCAGATGAAGAATTTAAGCTATCTATAGTCATATGAAAAAATGCTTTAAGTCACTATTGACTAGAAAAATGCAAATTAAAATAACTCTGAGAAACAACATCACATCTATCAGGTTCGCTAACATAACAAAACAGGAAAATGTTAAATGTTGGAGAAGATGTGAGAAAAATTGGAACACAAATGCATTGTTGGTGGAGTTGTGAACTGATCCCACCACTTGGAACTATGCCCAAATGGCTATCAAACTGTGTATACCCTTTAACCCAGAAATGCCACTTCTAGGTCTGTATCCCAAAGGGATTGCAAAAAAGGGAAAAGGGCCCACATGTATAAAAATATTTATAGCAGCTCTTTCTGTGGTGTCAAAGAATTGGAAATTGAGGGGATGCCCAGCAATTGGGAAATGGCTGAACAAATTGTGGTATATGAATGTAATGTAATACTATTATTCCACAAGAAATGATGAGCAGGAAAACTTCAGAAAAACCTGGAAAAATTTGTATGAACCTTTGCTGAGTGAAGTGATCAGAACTAGGAGAACATTGTACACAGTAAAAGCAACATTGTTCAATGGTGAATTATGATAGACTTACCTCTTCTTAGTGATGCAAGGATCTAAGACAACTCCAAAAGACTCATGATGGAAAATGCTGTCCACATCCAGAAAAAGAACTATGGAGTCTGAATGCAGATTAAAGCATACTATTTTCTGTTTTTTGTTTGTTTCTTCTTTCTCATGGTTCTTTCCATTGATTCTAATTCTTCCTTACAACATGACTAATGTGAAAATATATTTAATATGAATATATATGTAGAGTCTATATCAGATTTCATGCTGTCTTGGGATGGGGGTAGCAGAGGGAGGGGGAGAAAATTTGGAACTCAAAATCTTATGGAAGTGATTGTTGAAAACTAAAAATAAATTAATTAATTAAAAATTGAGTAGGGAGAGGTAAAATGTAGAAATTATCTCAAACAAATGAGGTATGAGTGGAAGAACTATTACAGTGAAGGGCAGAAGGGAGTGGAGAGGTATTAGTGCTAGAATCTTATTCTCTTCACAACTGGGTTAAAAAGGAAATAATATATACATCTAGAAGGGTATAAAAGTCTTCTTAACTAACAGATATAGAAAGGTAAGGGAATAGGATAAAGGAGACTCTTAGAAGGATGTGTAGATCAAGAAATAGGAGAGTAAGGGGAGAATATAAGGGAGGAATTCTTAGAAGTGTGGAGAAATTAAGGAACAGGGGGAAAGGAGAGAAGGATAAGGGAGGGATTATTACAAGGGGTAGCGATTAGGGTGGCAGTGGTCAGAAGTAAATTATATATATATAAGGATGGATAGGGTAAAAAAGAAAAGATGAGAAGGATAAACAGTGAGAAAAATAGGATGGAGGGAAATACACAACCAGTAATTTTAAGTTTGAATGTGAATGGAATGGACTCACCTATAAAATGAAAATGAATAGCAGATTGGATTAAAAATCAGAATCTGGCAATGTGGTGTTTACAAGAAACACATTTTAAAATGAGACATTCACATAGAGTAAAAATAAAGGGCTGGAACACAATTTATTATGTTTCAGCTGGTTCAATAAAAAACAGAGGAAACAATCATGATCTTAGACAAAGTTGAAGCTAAAATAGATATAATTAAAAGATGTAAACAGGGAAACCATATTGTGTTAAAAGGTAGCATACATAATGAAGTACTCCAATACTAAGCCTATATGCAACAAATGCTATAGCATTCAAATTTTTAAAGGAAAAGCTAAATGAATTATAGGTGGAAATAGATAACAAAAATACCAGTGTGGGGGACTTCAACCTTCCCCTTTCAGAACTAGAAAAAAAATCTAATAGAAAAATAAGATAAAAGTCAAGGAGAGTAATAGAATCTTAGATAAGCTAGATTTGATAGGTATCTGAAGAAAATTGAATGGGAATAGAAAGGAATTCATTTCTCAAACTGACCATCTATTAGGGCATAAAAACTTTGTAGCTAAATGCAGAAAAGCAAAATATTAAATGCAACTTTTTCAGATCATAATGCAATAAAAATGTATCTAAAAAGGAACCATTGAAACAGATTAAAATTAATTGGACCTTAAATAACATAACTTTAAAAATTAGTAGGTTAAGGGGCAGGTGGCACATTGGATAGAGCACTGGCCCTGAAATCAGGAGGACCAGAGTTCAAATTCGGCCTCAGACCAGACACTTGATACTTACTAGCTGTGTGACCCTGGGCAAGTCACTTAACCCCAATTGCCTAAAAAAAAAATTAGTAGGTTAAAGAACAAGTCATAAAAACAATGAATAATTTTTAAAAGAGAATGATAATAAGACAATATGTCAAGCATAGGGGATGCAGCAAAAGCAGTAATCAGAGGAAAATTTACATCTCTAAATTCTTAAATCAATAAAATAAAGAACAGGTAAGTGAATGGAGTATAAAATATGACTATGTTATTCTGAGTATCATAAACATTCAAATCAACTACAAAGTACCTATGAAGGAAGTTGCTATATACTTCCATAGAAAGAACTGATAAATAAAAGTATGAATAGTATGCTTTTACATGTACATGTATGTATGTATGTATGTATATATGTATGTATGTATACACACATGTGTGTGAGGCAGAGAGACACACATATACAGATATGCTGCCCTTCTCTAGTGAGTGGTAATGAGGGAAAAAGGGAGACAGTTCAGAACTTAGAATGTAACCAAAAAATTTCAATTTTTTTTAAAAGATTTGTATACTAGAGAGATCTCAAAGTCTATTTGCTATGAGTCTAGATAGGAGGAGGCAGTAACAGTCACTGTTATATAGACTGACCCAAGCTTTAGCAAACTCCCCTGAGGGTTAGGACTCAGAGTATATCCAAACTGCAGAACTGAGAAGATTTCCAATGGGAAAATCTACTATTTATGTCTCAATTGAAAGTCAAGTGATAGAATCTAATAAGCCCCATTGGGATATAGTTCTTTGGACTCCCCATCCTGGTTGCAAAATCACTTGAATCACATAGGACTGTTGTTACTACTACTGATAACATATGAACTATGCCTTCCATTAAATCGCATTTAATCCTAAGGGGATGATGGAATGAGGTAAAATAAAAATATAGGGGTTCATGGATACATAACAAGGTCAAACATTTTCATCTTATACATGTGTAACATGATTCTTCCTCTCTCCTGGAATTTCAGTCCCCAGGGTCTCATGAAAGATTTACAGTCTTAAATTTTCCTTACATAGAATTAATTTTGCTTCTCTGAGGGGAGGAGGCTGGTATTTGGGAAGGTCTATGATCCTCCACCTGCAATCAATCTTTAGGAATCTAAGCCAGAGCTAATCAAAGAGGAAAACCTTTGCTGCTGGAGGACACATCCTTCCTCAAACTGAACAAGAAGTCACAGAGAGTGGACCTGAATCTCATCCTGAGGATCCTAGAGATAATCAAAGCTTTAATTCCATCTCCTAGAACTTGCTCCAAGTTCTTGTATAGCCTCCATATGAACATACCCAGGTAGCCTTCTAGCACTTGGCTATGAGTTATGAGCAAAACACTTACACCATCTAATTTTGTGTAGACTGTCTTTTGTTGTCATGCTTCTTTATGCATTGAAAAGGGCAATTGTTGTGGTGGGTTTTTTTGCTTTGTTTTGTTTTTTTAACTTCTTAAAGGCTCATGTAAAATCTATTATAAAGATTTCATATACAAAGTATGGGCAAAGGCCTTTGATATTTCTATTACTTGACTGGTTTTTATTTTAACAGATAAGAAAGAACTTTTGAGAGTTCAACAAATTATGCTTCTGAGAGATGGTGTCAGATTTGCTTGTAAAAAACCATAGGAGAATAAGGAATCTATGATTTCTTTGGAAAATATTGAGAAAGAAGAATTATGTTTGATATAAGAAAAAGTCCTATTATTGAAAGTTGGTATATAGACATCTATTAATTAAATAATCATCACGTATTAAATACCTACTGGGTTCCAGGCAGTCATAATTATTGGGGATACTCACCTAATATATTTAAAAATTCATGCCCTCAAGGAGCTTCCATTCTGTGTGAGTTCTTGAAAAAGGCAAGTTGTTAGTCTTTTCTGTCTTATGCACTCAACTAATGTGTATATTTAATATGTGTATAGAAGTATGTGTATATATGTGTGTGTGTCTGTGTGTGTTTGTGTATATATACATCTGCATCCATATATTCATAATATATATGTATACATACATATGTGTGTACCCAAGTGGCTGCCTGGTATAGTGGATAAAGGGACAGCTTTAGAATCAATGGAACCCAGGTTGAAATCCCCACTTCAAACACACATCAATTCTATTACCCTTAGAGTCACTTTAATTGGCAGGAGTCTTAGTCAAATCTCTAAAACAATTGTTGCAGAATAGTCAATGATCTGCATAAGTGGAGGGAGTTTTCATATTAGCACCTCCCTACAACAATAAACACAACTCTGCAAAATATGTACATATACAAACACACATTTGTTAAGGCTTTTAGGATACCTTATATCACTATATATATATATTGCATATATACACATATATACTTATGTATTTATGTGTGTATATTTAAGAATATATACACATATATACATTTATATAGAAGTAGTTTTCTCAGATTTCATTGATGTAAGAGTTCTTGGTAAGGAAACTCTTTGCCAATATGGATCAAAAATTATTCCTAGAGAGTTTCCAGGGTTACTGCCAGGCTGTTGTTCCTGCTGTTGTTGTTGCTGCTGCTGCTGCTGTTGTGGTTAGTGTGTATGTGTCTTATTTTTACTTTTTTTAAAAAATTCATGCAAATATCACTCTTTGAGAATTTAAAAAGAGCTATTTTTTCTTTTGTTTCCTCTGTTGTGTTTTTTTTTTTCAGTTCAAGTACTTCATCCAAGGACATAGAGCCAATGTATGTCAGAGGTGGAGACTTGTAGCTGAGTTGCATAGACTCTTAGGTCAGCTCTCTCTCTCCACTAAATCAGGCTGTCTCTTGGTTTACAACATATACCCATGAAATGTGGTTGATTTTCTTCTCACAGAATATTTGGTGAGGTCCTACCTGAACGTGAAGGGAAGTAAAAACTGTCTTCTCAGTGACTGGTACAGTACTAGATTTATAGATTCTTTGTGATCTATATAAACCATTCTTTACCCATGACATCACATCTTTACCAGAAAGCTGAAATAAATTTCAGTGAAGACAAAAGAATTCTTTGTTGCCTTGTTTTAGATCTCCGATTTTTTGAGCTGAAAGAGTTCTGAGGGTTATACTAATCCAATCTCCCCCACAACATTAGAATTTCTTACACAACATTTCTTACCAATAGTCATTGGTTTCTATTTAAACACTACAGGTAAGTCCTACTTTAACATTCAAATTGTCAGAAAGTCTTACTTACATTAACCCGAGATCTGCCTCCCTGAAATTTCTACCTATTAGCCCTACCTTTGGTCTTCTAGGGCAGTCTAGCAGAGTGGACTCCATTCCTTTATGATAATCCATCAAAAATTAATGTAGCAGAAGTTTGGAGAAGGATCACAACTAAGAATGTGACTTTAAAAATGATCAGGGAGAATTTGTCCTCTAATTATTTTTCTTTAGAATGAAGAAAATTAGTGGGCTGGGGAAGGTGCAAAGAAGCAGATAGGGATTTCACGGGTTCTAGACTAAGTATATTATTTGAGGAATGGAACCTTCTATCTCAATCACTTTCCTACTGAAGTTCCAAGACCCAGAATCTATCAGCAATTTGACACTTGGTTTACTTATTTCAGTTGGCTGTAATCTCTTCATCCATCACAGAGCAAAGGGCAAGTGATGGGGCTGATGACAAAAGGTAATTGAGTAAGGGGAGCAAAAAAATATCATCATGAATATTTTGTATATAGTGACTTCTATGAACATTAGACATGAAACTGAAAATGATTGATCCAAGAAAAGGGTAGGGGGCTATAGTTATATAGTTCCTTTGTCTTTTGGAGCTCTGATGCGAAGGAGAATGTGAAGAGACCAGATGACTGCTTCTAGTCCCTAGACTTTGTTTTCTTAGCTCTCAACAGTCTTGACACTTGTCACTCTATCCATTCACATGATTGCCCTGTTTTCCCTTCAGTCCATTACATGAGAAAGTCCCTGTTTCAATATTAATAAATGTCAGTTTCTATTCTTAAGGGTACAGTAAAAATGAGTATGGAGGCACTTTTGAAAATTTTCTGCATCTTCTAAGATTTCTATGCTTAATACACATTTCTTGGACATTATAATGGTAATATTGGAATGGGGCATAATGAGTTGCTAGTTGTTGGGTTTCTTTTTAATTGGAAAAGTAACACAATTACCTATTTGTGAATTATAGCATGGGAAAGATGGGGGATTTTGTCATTTCTATTGAAGAATGAATGGCCAGAATGGTTATACTAATGGGTTTTTTATAATCAATTTTTATATTGCCCATATTATATGATAGTCAGTTACTAAAAACTTATTTTGAACCTCTATAGTCCTTTAAGTAAGCCTATACCCAAGCTATCCAAGACTTAATGAATTATGATTTTTTGACTTTCTGAAAAAGATGTATTCTGTAACATTAATTGGAAGGCTGTTATAGTTCACAATAATTTGTAGCGAGATGTTAGAATCCATGAGCCAGTGTTATAAAACTTGAATATTTCAAGAATCTTTGATATCATTAGCATTGTTATAATATATCTGACAACTTCACTCTCAGTATAAAGTCTTTAAGACTTTCTCTAACCAAAAATTAAGTCATCCTTCAGCCCATGTAGTAATGAGACTCTCCATGCTTAGCTGTGATGGTACAAAAATGAAAAGTATAGAGTCCATTATCAAGTCTGTGAATAAAGTCTTTCCCACTTGATGGAAATAGCCAGATTGTTCTTCTGCTTGATTGGCACAGCCTTTTTGAATCCAGGGTCTCTTCCACGACATGAAGATGTATTGAGGGAGAACAATTATCTAGATGCATGACTGAAATGTTAAATTTTTAACTGAATCAATTTTAACTTTGGCACCTTATTCAAATTTCAAGAGTAGGTTCTTGATTTTTCATTACATGCATTAATATTTTAAAAACATCAGTGGGTCCAGAATTTTTTCTGGATATGTGTCAATTACTAAGAGGCTTGAAACCATCAGCCTTCTTTGATGAATCCCAGTAAAACTTTCTTTGTTCAGTAATAAGGAGAAATGGTCAGTAGGTGATATGGAATGTCTTTTATCTAGCCAGCTAGACAGCATAGTGGATAGAGGGTTGGCCTTGGGGTCAGGATGCCAGGTGTTTGAATCCTGACAAAGAAAGTTATTAGCTATATAATCCTGGGTTAGGTACATTCCTGCTTTCAGACTTACTTTCTGCATCTACAAAATGGGATTAATAATGTCATTTACCTTCCAGAAGGATTGTGAGGATCAAATAAAATAACATATATATAAAGCAATACTACTCTTAAAGCTTCCTGTATAAATATTATTATGTTAGTTATTACTGTCCTACCAAGGCTGTTGACAAACAAAAATTTGATTATCCTTGAATGTTCACTGAGGATGTCAAATGTGATGGAATGCAAAAAAGTTATTATATACCAGGTAGATTAAAAAAAAATACTTTCCTCCCAAACATATCACCTTTGACTGTCACTAAAGGAAATTATTTGTGTAACTTGTGTAAGTTAATCTTCATAATGTCATATACATTGCAACCTAGCATTTGGTGCTGTTCTAGTGCTTCATCCCTTTTTCTAAAGAAGTAATGGAAATTAGGCAGTCCTTGATTTTACTTCCATTGTCATACTTCTTCCCAGGGAGGAAGTATCAGATATAGGCTCTCTTTAATGTTTGGTAACTAGATAACAGTAAATTATGTTTTCTCCTACTGTGTTCTATATCAACAACATATGACAATTTGTAAATGTTTAGCTTCTTTCACATTCAATATATTTAAATTATATTAGCAAAGTGAGAGCTTATGAAATTAATGAGAAATTGTACAGTGGGAAAAAATGAAATGTTAGGAAAATGTGTTTAGAAGCAATTTTTGGCTACCTTTTAATAGATAACTCATGTGAACTTTTATCATCACAGTGACCTAGACTTTAAGAACATTGACCTATTCATGATGCACAGTAACAAAATCATCCATTCCAAATTAACCTGGGACTCATAGGAACAGCATGACTACTATTCTTTTTTTTTTTAATCAGGGGTTAGAGGTAGATCTACTCAGACTTAGTGAGTGGCAGTAATGCATCCTCACTTCTTTCTGCCTCCGACCTAGACTAAGGGTTCTAAAGACCTTGATATAATTCACCACCTCAATGAAGATTTGAAGAAACCACAACAATCAGAATCATTTCCTTTCCTAAGGTAATATAAGATTTTATCTTCTCCTCACAGGAGACATAATATGTTCTTACACTTTACCGTTTTACATAGTACTTCTGTATCCTTGTCTAGCTGCACACATATGTAATCTCTTGTATTCTTAAAGTTTAACTTTAGGAAGGACAACAATTATATAGCACATCAAAGCAGTCTATACATTTATATATGGCAGAAAATTATAAAATCATTAGAAGTGCATCTTACTGGTTTGAGCCTTCTCCCCTCTGCCTTTTTCTCCAATGTCAAAAAAAGGATTAACAAAGATCAGCAGATATGTGTTTTGTGGGATTGAGTAGATGCAAATTAAGCTATGTATTTTAATATATTCCTCCAATGTCTTTGGTTTCATCATAGGGTTATGGAGAACAATCAGACCACAGTGACAGATTTCATTCTGCTGGGATTTCTTGTTAGCCCTAAGATGCACCTAATTCTCTTTGGGCTCTTCTTCCTACTCTTCACGTTCACTCTGCTTGGAAATGGAGCCATTCTGGGACTGATTTGTCTTGAGTCCCAACTCTACATTCCCATGTACTTCTTCCTCTCACAACTGGCCATTGTTGACATCTCTTATGCCTCAACCACAGTCCCCCAGATTCTGATAAATCTCCTGGATCCAGCCAAGCCCATCTCTTTTGCAGGCTGTATAACACAGATCAACTTCTTTTTGATTTTTGCCCACACTGAATGTCTTCTGCTGGTAATGATGAGCTATGACCGGTATGTGGCAATCTGTCATCCACTCAGATATACTCTCATTATGAGTTGGAGAGTGTGTATTGCACTGGCTATCACATCTTGGGCATGTGGATCCTTTCTGGCATTGGTCCATGTGCTTCTCCTCCTTAGGCTGCCCTTCTGTGGTCCTCGGGAAATCAACCACTTCTTCTGTGAACTCCTGTCTGTCCTGAAACTTGCCTGTTCAGACCTTTGGCTTAACAAAATGGTCATCTTTATTGCCTGTGTGCTTATTGTAGTTGGACCTCTCTGCTTAATCCTAATCTCCTACACCCATATCCTTGGTGCTATTCTGAAAATCCAGTCAGGAGAAGGACGAAAGAAAGCCTTCTCCACCTGCTCCTCCCACCTCTGTGTGGTCGGGCTTTTCTTTGGGAGTGCCATCATCACTTACATGGCCCCTAATCAAGGAACTCTGGGGAACAACAGAAAATTCTCTTCTTGTTTTACAGCTTCTTTAATCCTACCCTAAATCCTTTGATCTATAGCCTGAGAAATGCAGAGGTAAAGGGGGCCCTAAGAAGATTGCTTAGGAAGGAGAGAACAGGTTAATGGATTGAATAGAACTTTCTTTTTTATAGAGGAAGGGACAGGAATGGAGCCTTTGGAGATTGTGCAGTAAGTTCCATGAGACCAAATCACCCTTTTTCTTTTTTCTGTGTCCAAAATTCTCTTGTTCCCCTTTTCTGCCTATGCCTCCTTCTGGAGCACTTCCATGGGTATGAATCTCTTTATTTTTGCCCTACATTTCCCTTCTTTCAGTGATTTGCCTCCATACTTCCAATGTTCCTACTGAAACATTTTGTTTCTGTGTCCTATTCTCTCAGACACTGCATGTGAGTGCAGCTAGGGAAACTACAAACTTAAAAGCAATATTGATATAATTTCTTTTTATATTACACTTACTTCTGATTATATCCCTCTCTTCCTTATTTTAAGATCCTTCATGTTTTATAAAGAATAAAAATTAAAGAAAAATGTAATTCAGCAAGATTAATTAATAATTGTGTGAAGACTGACAGTATCTTCAAGGTTTGATATCCATATCCTTATCTATAATCACCAATATCTTCAAAGCATACAGAGAAATGAATTATTCCATCTCATCTCTGGGAATCATTTTGGTCATTTATTCATTAATTCAATCAGTCAGTCAACAAGGATTTATTAACAGGTACTGTGCTAAGCACTGGGTATACATGGAAAGGCGAAGCAGCATTCCCATCATCATGGACCTGATGTTTAATGGAGAAAATAATTTTCAAACAACAATTTATGTTAAATTAACATTCAGTGGAACTGGAAGGTAATCTTAAAGGAAAGGCACTAGATGTGGGGATTATCAAGAAAGATCACTTGCTGAAGGTGTAATGGTTTTTTTCTTTTTGAAAAACGTAAATTCTGTAAATTATCTTCTTCCAGAATAAGCCTGTTTCACTCCTGTTAAAAGTAAGTTCATCAATATGTCCACAGTTCTTAGATTATTTTTTTCAGGAACACCAGAATATTTAGCTACTGCACCCTTATCTGCATTGTCCACCTCTCTAGTAATTTTCTTTAAATTATGTAACTGAACTTGATGTTTATAGTATCAAGCTAAAAATACTTTCACTAAAAATTTATTATTCATTTAATTTTCATTTCTTTCACTGTCTTACATTAACTTGAAGCTTTTGTGGAAATAGTAATAATAAGCAATAACTAACATTTAAGGAGTGCTTACCATTTACCAGGTTCTGTGCTAAGCATTTTATAATATCATGGCATTTGTTTCCCAGAACAATCATGGCAAATAGGTGCTATTATTATCCCAATTTTACAGATGAGTTAACTATAAACACAAGTTAAGAGAACAAGTGACATGCAATCCAGTGCAGAAAGGCAGAAATATTAAATGCACCCTTTTCATATCATGATGCAATAAAAAAATTACACATATTAAAAGGCCATGGAAAGATAGACTAAAAATTAATTGGAAACTAAATAATCTAATCCTGTAGAATGAGTCCAAAAACAAATCATAGAAATAATCAATAACTTCATCCAAGAGAATGACAATAATGAGAAACCATATAGAAACTTATGAGATGCAGAGAAAGTAGTTTTTAGGGGAAGTTTTATATCTCTAAATGCTTACATGAATAAAATAAAGATGAGATTAATGAATTGTGCATGCAACTAAAAAAGCTAGAAAAAGAACAAATTAAAAATCACCAATTAAATACCCAATTAGAAATTCTAAAAACCAAAGGAGAGATTAATAAAATTGAAAGTGAGAAACTATTGAAATAGTAAATAAAACTAAGATCTGGTTTTATGGGGGGGAAAAATAAAATAGATCAACCTTTGGTTTAATTTTTTTTAAAAAAAGGAGAAAACCAAATTACCAGTATCAAAAATGAAAAGGAGGGGGTAGCTAGATGGTGCAGTAGATAGAGCACTACCCCTGAATTCAGGAGGACCTGAGTTCAAATCTGGCCTCAGGCACATAACATTTACTAGCTGTTTGACTCTGGGCAAGTCACTTAACCCCATTGCCTAACCAAATTAAAAAAAAATGAAAAGGGTGAGTCCAACACCAAGGAAGAAGAAATTCAAACAAAAATTAGGAACTATTTTGCCCAACTGTATGCCAACAAATTTGACAATCTTAGTGAAATGGATGACTATTTACAACAATATAAATTGCCCATATTAACAGAAGAAGTAAAAAAATGTGAATAACCTCATCTCAGAAAAATAAATTGAGCAAGCTATTGATGAACTCCCCAGGAAAAAATTTCCAGGGCCAGATGGCTTTACAAGTGAATTCTTTCAAACATTTAAAGAACAATTAATTTCAATACCATATAAACTATTTGGGAAAATAGCCGAAAAAGGAGTCTTAGCAAATTCTTTTTGTATTACAAATATGGTGCTGATGACCTAAACTAGGAAAAGTCAAAACAGAGAAAGAAAATTATAGATCAATTTCCCTAATGAATATAGATGCAAAAATTTAAATAAAATATTAGCAAATAGATCACAGCAACTTATCATAAGAATAATTTACTATGACCAGGTAGGATTTATACCAGGAATGCAGGGATGGTTCATTATCAGGAAAACTATCAGCATAATTGTTCATATCAACACCAAAACTAACAGAAACCATATGATCATCTCAATAGATGCAGAAAAAGCTTTTGACAAAATGCAACACCCATTCCTATTAAAAATGCCGGAGAGCATAGGAATAAATGGAGTCTTCCCTAAAATAATGAGTAGTTTCTACCTAAAACTTTCAACAAACATCATATGTAATGGAGATAACTTAGAAATAATTCCAATAAGATCTGAGGTGGAAAAAGGATGTCCATTATCACCACTGTTGTTCAATGTCTTACTGGAAATATTAGCTTTCTCAATAAGAGAAGAAAAAGAAATTGAAAGTATTAGAATAGGCAAAGAAGAAACAAAGCTGTCACTCTTTGCAGATGATATGATAATATACTTAGAGAATCCTAGAGAATCAAGTAAAAAACTACTTGGAAATAATGATCAACTTTAGCAAAATTGTAGGCTATAAAATAAACCCACATAAATCATAGGCATTTCTATATATTAACAACAAAGCCCAGCAGCAAGAGATAGAAAGAGAAATTCCATTTAAAGTTACTGTAGACATTATAAAATATTTAGGAATCTAACTACCAAACCAAACCCAGGAACTATATGAACACAATTACGAGCAACTTTTCACAAAAATAAAGCCAGATCTAAATAATTGGGAAAATATCAGTTACTCATGGGTAGGCCAAGCTAATAAAATAAAAGTGACAATTCTACCTAAGTTAATTTACTTATTCAGTGCCATACCAAACTTCCAAAAATAATTTTATGGAGCTAGAAAAAATAATTACAGGATTCATTTGGAATAACAAAATGTCCAGAATATCAAAGGAACTAATGAACAGAAATTGCTGGGGAAGTTGGCCTAACCATTCCAGATCTTAAATTGTATCATAAAGCACCAATTATCTATTAAAACTACTTGGTATTGGCTAAGACATAGAGTAGCGGATCAGTGGAATAGGTTAGGTATGCAAGACACGGTAGTCAATGACTATAGTAATCTACTATTTGATAAGCCCAAAGACCCTAGCTTCCATGATAAGAACTCACTATTTGACAAAAACTGCTGGGAAAACTGGAAAAGAGTATGGTAGAAATTAGGTATAGACCAAAATCTCACACCACATGTTGTAAAGATCGTTTCCCAGTTTTCTGTTTTCCTTCTAATCTTGGTTGCATTGGCTTTGTTTGTACAAAAGCGTATCAATTTAATATGATCAAAATTATCTATTCTTCATTTTGAAATGCTCTCTATCTCTTGTTTGATCATGAATTCTTCCCCTTGCCGTAGATCTGACAGGTAGACTATTCCTTGTTCGTCTAATTTGATTGTTTCATTGTCTATGGCACCTTTTAACAAGATGTAGTTTTCCTCCTTATCTCTTTTAATTAGGTCATTTTTGCTTTTACTTTGCATGAGATCAGGATTGTTACCACTGTTTTTTTTCCACTTTAGTTTAAACATAATAGATTCTGCTCTAGCCCCTTATATTTACTCTTTATGTGTCTGTCTCCTTCAAAGGTGCTTCTTGTAAGCACAATATTGTAGGATTTTGGTTTTTCGTCCACTCTGTTATGCATTTCCATTTATGAGAGAGTTCATCCCATTCATTTTCATAGTTATAAATGCTACCTGTGTATTTCCCTCCAATTTATTCTTCCTCATGTTTGTCTTTCTCTCTCCTTTCACCCTTTCCCACCTCACCAGACTTTTGCTTGTCTACCCCCTCCCCTGATCTGTCCTCTCTTCTGTCAGTCCCCATCCCACCACTTTTGTTTAATGTCCTCCCCTCTTTCCTGTCAGGTAAGATAGATTTCTATATTCAATTCATTGTGTATATCATTCCTTCTTTGAGCCAATACTGATGAAGATAAGATTCAAGTAATGCCCATTTCACACCCTCCCATCTCTCCCTCCCATCATAATAGGTCTTTCTCACCTCTTTGTGTGAGATAATTCACCCCATTCTACCGCTCCCTCCCTTCTGCATCCATTGTACACCTCTTTCTCATCCCTTGATTTATTTATATCATTCCCTCAAATTCACCTTATACCTGTACCCTCTGTCTATGTATATTCCTTCTATCTGTACTTTTAGTGATAGAATATTTTTATGAGACAAATAGTTCATTCCTACATTGAAAGAAACACTAAACATGGAAGAATCATAGTACACGTTAATAGACTTAAGATGAACGAAATTTAAAAAAAAAAACCTTTTCACTATGCATGCAGTCATCTGGGAGGCTAATATTTAAACCTCACCAGGATATAAGGCAGTATTTATATCTTTGTGGGGTTGGTGTTCTCATAAGCTCCCCATATTTTGTGTGGGGAGCAGTGGCAGGCTCTCCAGGATGCTGGGATGGAAAATGACCATTCTCTATGTCTCACATAAGTGACACCATTTTTAAGAGTTACAAGTATCATCTTCCTTTATAGAGATATAAAGAGTTTAATTCCACTGAATGCCTTGTTTTCTTTTCCCCTTTTTCCCTGTTTATGCTTCTTTTGAGTATTAATATTGGAGGTCAGGTGGGGCCCAGCAGCAGCTGCGGAAGCGGCTTTTGCCCTCCCTCCTGGGGAGCAAGGGAGTCTGCCAGGGCGAGGTGAGCCGCTGGGCAGCCCCAACCCCCTCCTGCCTGTGGCCGCCTGTGCCTATGGTGCCTCCGAGGGGCCGGCCCGGGCCGGGGGTGGTACGAGACCCTGGCCGCATCAGCCCCAGCACACTGGGCGGAGGCGGTGCTATTGGGAGCGCAGGACGCCACCGAGCTGCCATGGGCCAGCGTTATCACCACCACCGTGGCCTTGGGCAGCGCTCTCACGCTGCCCTTAGCCGCCTACCAGCATTACATCCTGGCCAAGGTAGGTGGAAAATTTGCAACCAGAAATAAAAGTAATTGCCAAAAATCTTAATTATGACACTGCACTTCGCGCAAAACAGTTGGAATGGTCAAAAAGACTAACTATTCTCACTTATCTGAACAACCTGAGTGTTGCCCGCAACCAGATTGCACACCGAACGGAGAGGCGTGAAATAACTTATGACATGGGCCAGGCGGAGTAGAATTACTGACTCAGTTTATTCATCCGAGGGCACCAGAATATATAGGGAAAATCTAGCCTAACTTCAAAGTCCTCCCCGTGAGATACCCCAGAACATCTGTTGAAAACAATCATGAATTTCTCCTTATCAGGGTTCCTAGATTGGCTGTAGATTCCAATTTTCCCAGCGCCTAGGCGCCACCTGCATAGAGGAGTAAATATGTAAACCTAAGTTCCAAGAGAAGAGAAGGATGTCTCAGTGACCTCTTTATCAGGAAGAATTTGGGGAGCCGTACCACTTAATCCTTTGAGCCCTTTGGGGTGAAAGCATGAGCAGAGGTCAAACTCTGCCTTGGATCTTAAACCCTTATCAGACTCTTAAGATCGGCCCTCAACACCTGAGGAGGATTGTTTCAGAGCTCTATATTCGGGATAATTGTCACAAAGCTACTCTGCTGGTATGGATTCAGATACCAATGTGGATCTTTATCTCTGTTGCCCTGCGGAACTTCATACTAGGGTTAACTGATTCAGAAGGAGACTTTTCTATTCGGGAACAATTTTCAACAGGTTGAATCCTGCGGTTTCCTGACCTCACCCTGCTAGATTCCACATAGATTCTACCAATCTCACTTGGAATCCTCAATTTGTTAATAGTGGAGATTTTTGCATTACAAAAACTTGAAATGTCCCGCTTTCAGAAGTATGTCACACGTTTTATTCAAGGAGTATCTGTGCTGATGATTCCCGCTGCTGCAACTGTACCCTTATCCATTGCGCTTTACTGATTCTGCTCCAGCTTCGTAGCCCTGTCACAGAACCTGTGAGAAATCACCTCTTCCTCAGTTACTCTGGAATAAATCCGACAGTCCTGTCACTTACAAACAGAAGGTTAAGATCTTGCTGACTGTTCTTCACGTGAAGGTCTCTTATGTGCTGTACGATGCTGTCAGCTAGGGTTTAAAATGCTGTTGCAATGTATGACATTTGCGTTTTAGACAAGTGAAGATCTAACCAAGTAAGCTTCAGTGGTTGGATCTTGGAAAGAAAATTTGTTTTATATCTGAAGGATGAGTGGGTGGAATTTGTTGGGATTTCAGGAAACAATTAAAACCCTGAATTGCAAAAGGGAAGTATCAATATATCCCACACATCTAAAACAGAGAACTGACTTCTCTGAAAGAAAAGCATGTATTGAAATAATAACTGGTAATATTGCAGAGAGACTAACTGTATGTTAGGTTGAATATAATAGATGTAAAAATTGTAAGAAAACCAACCTTATGGAATTATGACTCTCAAGTCTTCCCTGAAATAATTCAGTTGGTGTCATCTTCTTCACACTTCAATAAACTTGAACATCTCTGCTAATATATATGGTCAAAATTTTGGTTTAGTTCTAGTTTTCTCCTTATGAAAGCTTGAAATCCTATTTTGTTGAATTAGAGAATAAATGAGAAAGAACTCAGCTTTTTCTATCCAATTAGGATACAATTCCTTCTGAACAAATATCACTAAGATTGTTACTGACATTTTAGTAGGTACAAGGTGAGAGGTCAGGGAAAGAAGTTTCATGTACCACAGGGTCTTCTCTTGGCCAAAAGTAATTCATAGCATTTATTGTCATGCATTGATTCTTTGTAAACTAGTGGGTTGATTGATTTAGTAACTTGAATAATGGAAAACAATTTATCTATACTGGAAGGGTTGTGTAGCACTGAGAACACTGAATCTGATCAGGAGACCTGGGTTCAAGTTCCAGATCTATATTTATTACCAACATAACCTTGGGCAACATTCTTTCAACTCTTGTGGCCTCAATTTCTCCAGCTAGGAAATATAGGGCCTGAACCAATCCCTTAGGATCTTTCCAGAACTAAATCATTTGATCCTATGCTATAAAATTCTATTATAATAGATGTAAAATATTTAAATATGTACTTAATGACACAAAAGCACCCAAGCCACTGAGCCTAGAGAAGTCTCAGAGTCTTTTGCTGTGATTCTAGAAGGGAGGAGGCAAGAACAGTTACTAGTGTAGATGGACCCAGGGTTTAGAGAGTGCTAATCTTCCCCAGCGGGTCACAAATCACCATATATCTAAACTCTGAAATTGGGAATGTTTCCAATGGGAAACGTACTATTTGTCTCCCAGTTGAAAGTCAAGTGATAGAATCTAATAAGCCCCATTGGGATATAGTTCATTGGACTCCCCATCCTGGTTACAAAATCATTTGAATCACTACAGCATATGTGCTCTGTCTTCCCTCAACTTAATTCTAAGGGGATGGTGGTACAAAGTCAAAAAATTATAGAGGTTCATGTATATATAACTCGGCCAAGCATTTTCTGATCAAAAATCTGTAACATGAGTCTTTCTCTCTCCTGGAATTTCAGCCTCCAGCGTTTCATGAAAGACTAGCAGTCTTCAATTTCCCTCACACAAAATTACTTCTTTGCTTCTCTGTGAGGAGGACACTGGTGTTTGGGAAGTTTTATGATGTTCCACCTACACTGAATCCTGAGCAGTCTAAGTCAGAGCTCATCAAAGAGGAAAACTTTTGCTGCTGGAGGACACAGGAATATCTTCCACAAGCTGAACAAGAAGCCACGGAAAGTGGATCTGCCTCTCATCCTGAAGATCCTAGAGATAGTCAAAGCTTTAATCTCATCTCAAAGACCACCTCCCTAGAACCTGCTCCAGGTTCCTGTGTAGCCTCCACATGAGCATACCCAGGTAGCCTTCTAGCACTTGGCTAGGAGTTATGAGCAATAAATTTATACCATCTAATTCTATGTAAACTATATCTTTTGTCCACACACTTCTTTATACATTGATAAAGGACAGTTTTTACTCTTCAATGGCTTTAGGTAAAAAGATGGCTCAAGTAAAGTTTATTGTGAAGATTGTATATACAAAAGATGGTGTGTCTATTATTTGACTGATTTTTATTTTAACAGGTGAGAAAGGTCTCTTGAAAATTCAGCAAATGATTTTGAGAGATGGAGTCAAAAAGATTTATTTGTTAAGAGACCACAGGAGAATAAGGAATCCATGCTTTCTTAGAGAAATACTCAGAAAGAGGAATTATATTTGAAGTTTAAAAAAAGTCCTTTTGTTGAAAGTTGGTATATACAGATCTATCAATTAACTAAAAAACATTTTAAGTATGTACTACATTTCAGGCACTCATAATTGTTTAGGATATGTATACAAAATACTTAACTATCCCTACTCTTAATGAGCTTACATTCTATTTGAGTTGTTGAAAAATGGTAAGTTATTAGTATTTTCTATCTTATCCATTCAACTGATGTGTGTAATAGGTGTATATGTGTTCATATGTATAAATAAACATATGTATGTACATACTTGCATACATAATAGCTATGTACTTGCATGTGCGTATGTGCCCAAGAGACTGCCTGTATAAGTGGATAAAGAGACAGCCTTCTAGTCAATGGAATCCAGGTTCAAATCCCTACCTCTCACACACGTTGGTTCTGTGACCTTGAGGAAGTCATTTAAACTGGCAGGGGTCTTAGGCAAATCTCTAAGACAGTATGTTGCTGAACAGTCAATGATCTTTTAATGTATGAATCTCCTATCATTTTTATTTTAAATTCATAAAAATATCACTCTTTGAGAATATCAGGAGAGCTACTTTTCCTCTTTGTTTCTTCGGTTTTATTTTCTTCAGTTTCAGTACTTGCTCCAGGGACATAAAACCAATATATGTCAGTTGTGGAGTCTTGTAGCTGGGTTGCATGGAATCTTAGGCCAGCTCTCTATCCACTAATTCAGGTTCTCTCTTGTGTTACAATATATACCCATGAAATTAAATTGTTTTTCTCCTCACTAGGATGTGTGGGTGGGGTCTTACCTAAAGGTGAAGGGAAAGTATAGGCTATGTTTTCATTGATTGGTACAGCACCAGATCTACAGGATTCTTTGTCATCTATATGAACTATTCTTTGCCCCGACATCACGTTTTTGCCAGAAAGCTGAAGTGTATTTCAGCGAGGACAATAGCATTCTTTTTTGCCTAATTTTAGTTCTCTGAATCTTTGACCTGGAAGAGAACTGAGGGTTATACTAATCCAATCCCCCACCCAATGGGAGGATTTCTTCCACAGCATCTCTTGCCAATAGCCATTGGTCTCATTTAAATACTTCAGGTGAGTCCTGCTTGAACTTTCCAATTGGTAGAAATTTCCACCAATTGGTCCTAGCTTTGGCCTTCTAGAGAAATACAACAAAGTGAACTTCATTCCTTTATGACAGCTCATCAAATGCTGATGTAGGAGAATTTTCAAGAAGGAGCTCGATTAGGATTGTGACTTTAAACATGATCAGGGAAAATTTGTTCTGTTGTGTTTTTTTCCTGTTAGAATGAAGTAAATTAGTAAGTTGGAGAGGTGGAGGTGTCTTGAGGTGGATCAATACTCCATGGGTTCTAGACTGAGTATAATTTTGGGGGAATGGAACTTTTCATCTCACTGACTTCTATAGAAGTTCAAAGATCCAGAATCCATCAGCAATTTTACATTTGGTTTAACCAGTGCCTTAAATGTCAATATTTATTTTACTTGGCTTTAATTTCTTCCTGTCACATAGTAATATATGCTTTAGGGCCAATGATTTGGTGATAAAAGGTGGTAAAAAAAAAGAGTAAAAATTTTTCAGGGATAGTCTCTATATAGAGACCAGTATAAACATTAGACATGAAACTGGATTTATTGCATCCAAGAAGCAGTTAGGTGGCTATAATTTTAGCCCTCCTTTTTCTTTTGGAGCTCTGATACAAAATAGAAAGTGAAGAGAGCTTATGGCCTTTTCTAGTGCCTGGACTTCGCTTTCCTAGGTCTCAATAGTCTTGTCACTTGCCACTCTGTATAGTCGCATTGTTGCCCTGTTTTCCCTCCAACCTATTACAAGGGAAAGTCTCTGTTTAAATATTAATGAAGTCAGGTTGATTTTTTTTGTTCTCATGGGTAGAGTGAAAATGGATAATGACTGTGATTATAGGCCATTGTGAAAATTGTCTGCCTCTTCTCTAGATTTCCATGCTCAAAACATATTTCTTGATCATTGTAATGGTAATGATGAGACGGGATATAAGGGGTTACAAGATTTTTAAAAATTAAAAAACAATCACAATTACCTATTTGTGAAATATAGAATAAGGTGGATGGAGGATGTTATCATTTTTACTGAAGACTACATGGCTAGAATTATTAAACCCATGAAACAATGTACTTTTTCAGTTGATTGATACGTTGAATTTTTTAACCTTTTCTGCTTATATTTACTTTTTAAATTTTTAGTTTATTGTTAATTTATGGAATAAAACAAGCGTTTCCATTACATATTATAATAAAAGGATTATTACACATGAAACTGCAAATCTACTATGCACAACTTACTATTTCTTTTTAAATATACAACAGTTATCATATAAATTTCTTTTTTTTTGTTCTTCCCTCACCCCCATTCCCTTGAGATGTCCACTGTTAGACATAAATAGGTAAAATTATTCTATACATACTTTATTTTCAGTTCTTTTGCTGCATGCAGATAACATCTTTTTTCATGTGTCCTTTATAGTTAATTTGGGCATCTATAATAGTCAAAATAACATACATTGAAAGTTATTCTTAAAACAATATTGTTATTAGTGTATACAATGTTCCCTTGGTTCTGCTTATTGCTCTTCATTATTTCATGCAAGTCTTTCCATGTTTTTTAAAAGGTCATTGAGGTCATTATTTCTTATAGCACAGATTATTCTATCACAATCCTATACCACAAATTATTCAGCCATTCCCCATTGATGGGCATCCCTGCAATTTACAATTCTTTGGCGCTGCAGAGAGAGCTGCTGTAAACATTATAGTACATGTAAGTTATTTCCCTTTTCCCTCAATCATTATTGGAAATAGATCAAATAGTGATATTGCTGGGTCAAAAGTTTGGTAGATTAATACCTCTTTGGGCATAAGTCCACATTACTTTCCAAAATGGTTGGAGCAATTCACAATTCTACAAACAATGAATTAGTGTCTGAATGTTTCCACATTCCCTCCAATATTTTTCACTTTCCCCTTCAGTCATTCAATTATCCCCTTTAATCACAATCCCCTTCCAATCTAGTAGGTGTAAAATGATACCTTAAGGTTATTTTAATGTTCATTATCAACAGGGATTTAGTGCATTTTTCATATGACTATCAATGGTTTTGATTTATTCATTGAAAAACTGCTTGTTCGTATCCTTTGGTCATTTATCAGTTGGGGAGTGACTCATATTCTTATGGATTTGACAAAGTTCTTTATATGTATTTTGATATGAGACCTTTATCTGAGAAACTGTCTACAAATTTTTTCCCCAAATTTTCCGCTTTCCTTCTCATGTTGGATACATTAATTTTATTTGTATGAAAACTTTGTAATTTAATGTAATCAAAATTAGACATTTTCCACATAACTTTGCTTACTGTCTCTTGTTTATTCATAAATTGTTTACCTGCCCATAATTCTGATAAGTTATATGTCCCATGTTCTTCAAATTTTCTTGTTTTTCCAATAATTTTGCCAAAAAATGAATTCTTATCCCAAAATCTTAAATCTTGATACTTCTGAAATACAAGGTTATTATATTTATATGCTGCTATAAAATGTATATCTAATCTATTCCATTGATCTAACTTTTGATTTCTTAGCCAGTACCAGGGAGTTTTGATAATTACTATCTATAATATAGTTTAAGACTGAGTACTGCTAAACCTTTTTACTTTACTTTTTTTTTTCATTTCTTCCTTTGATATTCTAGACTCTTTGTTCTTTCAAATGAACTATTATTTTTTTTAATAATTCAGTTAAAATATCTTTGGTAATTTAATTCAAAGGGCATTGTATATATAAATTAGTTAATGTAAAATTATGATTTTTATTATGTTGGCCCTGCCTAGCCAATAATTAATATTTCTCCAGTTATTTAAATCTGATTTTATTTGTACAATATTTTTAAAAATTATTGAATTATTTCATTGGTTTGTTTTTGGCAAGTATACTCCAGGCATATTAAATTGTCTAGAGTTTGTTTAAATGTGCTCTCTTTTACTATTTCTTCTTACACAGTTTTGATTTTGTTATATGGGAATATTGATGATTTAGGTAGATTTACATTATATCCTGCTACTTTCCTAAAATTATTAATTGTTTCAACTACCTTTGTAGTTGAGTCTCTCAGATTTTCCAAGTATGTCATCATTGAGCTGCGAAAGGAGAGAGTATGATTATCTCATTCCCTACTCTGATTCTTATATTTATTTTCTTTTACTTTTATTGCTATTCATAGGATATCTAATATAATATTGAACAATATTGATGACAGTGGGCATCCTTGTTACACACATGATCTTACCGGGAAGTTTTCTAGTTTATCCCTATTGTAAATAATGGTTGCTGATAGTTTTAGATAAATGCTTTTTTATCCATTTAACAATACCTTCATGTATTTTTAATAGAATTAAGTATTGAATTTTATCAAAAGCTTTTTCTGAATCTATTGACAAAAGCCTATGATTTACAGAAAATCTTTTTCTTATTGATGTAATCAATTGTGTTAATATGTTTCTTTACATTAAATGATCCCTGTATTCCTGGCATAAATCCTACTTGACCATAGTCTTTAATTTTGTAATATATTCCTGTAATCTTTCAACTAGTATTTTTTCATCTATATTCATTAATGAAGTTGGGCTATAATTTTCTTCCTCTGTTTTTTAATCTTCCTGGTTTAGGTAGCCAGTATTATGCTTGTTTCATGAAAGGAGTTTGGTAGGACTGTTCTTTGCCTATTATTCCACATAATTTATTTAAGATTGGAAGTAGTTGATCTTAAAATGTTTAATAGAATTCATTCGTAAATTCATCTGTGTCTAGTGCTTTTCTCTGAGAAAGCTCATTTATGGCCTGCTCAATATCTTTCTATAAAAGAGTTTTAGTTAGATAGTCTATTTCCTCTTCTGCTAATTTTTTTGTAAATATTCTTCCATTTCAATTAAATTATTAAATGTATTGGTATGTATTTGAGCAAAATAACTCCTTATGATGGCTTTGATTATATCATCATTAGTGGTACATTCACCCTTTTCATTTTTGATACCAATGAATTGGTTTTCTTCTCTTTTTAAAATTAAATTAACCAATTTTTATCTATTTTTTTATAAAACCAACTTCTAGTTTTATTTATTAATTCAATATTTTTTCCTCTCAATTTTATTAATTTCTAGGATTTCCAATTTAGTGTTCAGTTCAAGATTTTTAATTTGTTTTTTCTACTTTTTTAATTGCATACTCAATATGTTAGTCTGTTTTTTGTTTTATTGATGTAAGCATTTATAGATATTATTTTTTAAACCATTGTTTTTGCTGCATCCTGTAGGTTTTAATATGTTCTGCCACTATTGTCATTCTCTTTAATGAAATTGATTGTTTCTATGATTTGTTCTTTAACTCACTCACTCATTCTTTAAGATCAGGCTGTTTAATCTCCAATTAGTCTTTAATCTATGGATCCATGGTCCCTTATTAAATATAATTTCATTGCATTATGATATAAAAAGGATGCGTTTAGTATTTCTGCTTTTCTGCTTTTGTCTATAAAGTTTTTACTTACTAATATATGGTCAATCTTTGTAAAAGGACCATGAAAGTATGGGAAAAAAGTGTATTCCTTTCTATTTCTATTCAGTTCTCTCCAGATATATATCATATCTAGCTTATGTAAAATTCTCTTCTCTTTCTTAACTTCTTTCATACTTATTTCCTGGTTAGATTTCTCTAATTATGAGAGGGGAAGATTAAAGTCCTCAAATATTATAGTACTGCTATCTCCACTTATAATTCATTTAATTTTGCTTTTAAAAATTTAGATTCCATAGTCCTTGGTGCACACATCTTCAGTATTAATATTGTTCCATTGTCTATAGTACCTTTTATCAAAAGGAAGTTACCAAGTTTGTCTCTTTTAATAAAATCCCTTTTAGCCATAACACCACTGAGATCATAATTACTAACCATGCCTTTTTGCCTCAGCTGAAGCATAATAAATACCCTTTCAAATCTCCACTTTAACTCTGTATGCATCTCTCATTCTTAATTGTATTTCTTGTAAACAGCAATGTTGGATTCTGATTTTTAATCCATTCTGCTATTCATTTATGCTTTATGGGTGAGTTCTTCCCATTCACATTCAAAGTTCTAATTACTACTTGTGAAATTCTCTCCATCTTATTTTTACTCACTATTTTCCTTCTCAGCCTTTTTTTTACTCTGTCCCTTTTACCTTATTTCTCCCCTTACTCTTTTATTTATTATTTTACCCACCCCTCTCAAAGTCCCTCCCCTATCTTGATTCTTCACATTCTTATCTATATACCTTTCTAAAAGACCCTTACCAACCCTGTCCTCTGGTTTTCTCATCTCTCTATCAGTTGAGATAACTGCTAAATCACTGCAGGTGTACATATTGTTTCTTCTTCAACCTAGATGAGAGTAACATTCCAACATTAATAGCCCTCCACCCCAACCTGCTTTCCCTGTATTAGTTCTTCCTTTCATGCCCCATTTTTATGTTATAATTGTTCTTTTTTACTTTTTCATGCCCAATTTTGTTTTTTAGAATCACCTCATCCTACACAACTCAGTTGCAATCTTCCTTTCAAATTACCTTAGTAATGATGAAAGTTTTAAGAATACTGATATTTTCACAGATCATAAGTAAACAGTTTGACCTTAATAGTGCCTTATAATTAGTCTTTAAAGTTTTCTTTATGTTTCTTCTAGATCTTTTATATTGCATTTTCCATTGAGTTCTGATCTTTTTGTTACAAATACCTGAAAGAGGGTCAGTTAGGCAGTGCAGTGGATATAGCACCAGCCATGAAGTCAGGAGCACCTGAGTTCACTTCTGGCCTCAGACACATGACACTTATTAGCTGTGTGACTCTGGGAAAGTCACTTAACTCCAATTGTCTCACAAAAAAAATACCTTAAAGTCTTTCAATTTGCAAATGTCCATTCTTTTTCACATTCAAGATTGTATTCAACCTTGCTGAGTAAGTTATTCTTGGATACAACCCCAGCTCCTTTGCTCTTTGAAATATATTGCCCACCACATGCAATATTCGTATAATTATAAGAGATACTAAATCATATTTTGAATCGCTGTGGTCCTTTAAGCAAGCATGTATTTAACCTATGCAAAATTTTTGTCTATTATATTGTTTTTTTGACTTCCTCAAAAATATATTTATTACATAATATTCATTGGAAGGCTCCTCTAATTCACAATAATTTGCAGTCAGATGTCACAATCCATGACATAAAATGAAAGCCAGTGTTATAAAACTTGAATACTTCAAGAATCTTTGATATCATTAGCTTTGATATAACATACATGACAACTTCACTCTCAGTAAAAGGTCTTTAAGACTTCCTCTGACCAAAAATTTAATTATATTTCAGCCCACCCAGTAATGAGCCTCTCCATATTAAATTGTGATGGTTCCTGATTGATAATTATAGAATCCATTACCAAGCCTGTGCTCAATGCCTTTCCTGCTTAATAGAACCAGCCAGATTCCTCTTGTGACTGGCTGGCAAAGCCTTTATTATCCAGGGACTTCTAAATAACATCAATATATATTCAAGTGGAATGATTGTCTAGATACCAGACTGAAATGTTGAGTTTTTGACTGAACCTATTTTAACTTTGTCATCTTACTAAACTTCCAGGAGTGAGTTCCTGATTCTGTTTTCTACATGAAGTAAAATATTTAAGTCATCAGTGGGTTCAGAATTTTTTTTGAATATGTGCCACTTACTAAAAACATTAAAACCATCAGTCTTCTTCCAATGAATCCTAGTGAAACTTTCTTTTTTTTCACTAATAAACAAAAACTAGAAATAAGTGATTTACAATGTTTTTTTGTTTTGTTTTGTTTTGTCTAGCAGCTATACAACATTGTGGATAGAGTATTGGGCTTGGAGTCAAAATACTCGAGTTTTAAATACTGACACAAACACTTACTATCTATGTGATAAAAGGTACATAACCTTTCTGGGCCATAGTTTCTATATCTGCAAAATGGGGATAATAATATCACCTACCTTCTAGTAGTTTTGTGAGGATGAAGTGATATAACATATAAAACACATTGCAAAATTGAAAACCTTCTATGTAAATATCATTATCTTAGCTATTATTGTCTTACCAAAGATTTTGACAAAAAAAAAGTTTCATTAGCTTTGAATTTTTCTAAATGTGATGGATTACAAAAACTGACAATCCCTCAGAGAGAATAAAATAATACTTCCTCCCAGACATAATAACTTTTACTGTCACTAAAGGAAAAAGCATTGATCTGGGATGTTAACTTTCATAATGTCCCATAGGTATAGTATTTCTTGCACTTTTAGATGCTTCATTAATTTTTAAAGAAGTAATGAAATTAGTCACTCCTTGATGTCATTTCCATTGTCATTCTACTTCTTCACAGTAAGAAAGTATCTGAGTATCTGATAGTGACTCTCTTACAGTGTTCAGTGACCATTCCCATCCACAAGATGACAGTAATTTTTTTTTACTCCTGCTGTGTTCTATATCAACAACATCTGACAAATTAAACCTATTTGAGTTATACTGGCAAAGTGAGTGCTTATGAGATTGATGAGAAGTTGTCCAGTGGAAAAAAAAATGAAAGCTTAGGAAAATGTGCTTAGATGTAATTGTTGGCTACCTCTCAAAAAAAAAGTCAAAATGACATAGATTTTTAAGAACTTTGACCTATTCTTAATGCATAATAACAGAATCATCCATTGATAATTAATGTTGGGCTCACAGGGACTGGATTAATAGTAAACGCATTTTGTTGATAAGGATGTTAGAGGCAGATCTACTCAGACTTAAAGGGTGGCAGTAATTAATACATCTTCACTTCTTTCTGCTTCTGACCCAGACTGATTGTTCTAAAGATCTTGAAATAACTCATCCTCTCAATGAGATAAGAAAGGAATTTATTCCCGTTGTTGTGGTTTCCCTCCAATTTGTTGTGCTTTCCCTCCAAAGATACTACAGCACTCTATTTTCCCCTCACAGGAGACATAACCTCTTCTTACATTACTACAGTTTACTTAGTACTTCTCTATCCTTGTGTATCTGCGTTCATATGCAGTTTCCAGTATTTCAAGACTATTTTTAAAGTTTAACTTTGGGAAGGGTAACAATTACATAGCAGATCAAAATAGTCTAAAATAACTGTAGGAAAGCAAGTGAAAGAATAATTTGAAGTATTTCTTACTGGTTTCAGCCTTTGCTCTGCCCATTTCCCCAGTGGGAAAAAGGAAGGATTAATAAAGGTCAGCAGGTATTTCTTTCATGGAATTGAGTGGATATGAATTAAACTGTGCATTTTAATATCTTTCTTCAATGTCTTTGTTTTTATCATAGGGTTATGGAGAACAATCAGACCACAGTGACAAATTTCATTCTGCTGGGATTTCTTGGTAGCCCTACGATGCACCTAGTTCTCTTTGGGCTCTTCTTCCTACTCTATACCTTCACTCTGCTGGGAAATGGAGTCACCCTGGTGCTGATTTGTCTTGACTCCCGACTCCATACTCCTATGTACTTTTTCCTTTCACAACTGGCTATTGTTAACATCTCTTATGCCTCAAATGCTGGCAAATCTCCTAGATCCAGCCAAGCCCATCTCCTTTGCACGTTGCAAAATGCAGACCTATCTCTTTATGACATTTGGCCACACTGAATGTCTTCTTCTGGTAATGATGAGCTATGACCGATATGTGGCAATCTGCCATCCACTCAGATACACCATCATTATGACTTGGAGAGTGTATACTGCACTGGCTGTCATATCCTGGACGCTTGGATCCCTCCTGGCCTTAGTCCATGTTGTTCTCCTTAGGTTGCCCTTCTGTGGTCCTCAGGAAATCAATCACTTCTTCTGTGAAATCCTATCTGTCCTGGAACTTGCCTGTACAGACCATCTTTATTGCTTCTGTGTTTATCTTTGTTGGACCCCTCTGCTTAGTCCTAATCTCCTACACCCATATCCTTGGTGCTATCTTGAGAATCAAGTCAAGGGAAGGGCAAAAGAAAGCCTTCTCTACCTGCTCGTCACACCTCTGTGTGGTCAGGCTTTTCTTTGGTAGTGCCATCATCACTTACATGGCCCCTGACTCAAAGAACTCTGGGGAGCAACAGAAAATTCTCTTCCTTTTTTACAGCTCCATTAATCCTACCCTAAATCCTTTGATCTATAGACTGAGAAATGCAGAGGTAAAAGGGGCCCTAAGAAGATTGCTTAGGAAGGAGTGACAAGGTTAAGGGATTAAATGGAACTTTCTTTACATAGAGGAAGGGACAGGAATGGAATTAATAAAATAGGTATTTATAACAAGTTGGGCAGTAAGTGCCATGAGATTAATCACCCTTTTTAAAAATTTTTTCTTTGTCCAAATTCTCTAGTTCCCCTTTTCTACCTATGACTCTTCTGGAGCACTTCCCTGGGTCTGAATCTCTTTATTTTTGCCTTATATTTCCTTTCTTTCTGTGACATGTCTCCACACTTTCTATGTTCCAATTGAAACCTTGTTTCTGTGTCCTATTCTCTCAGACACTGCATGTGTGTGCAGCAAGATAAACTACAAACTAATGACTTTTATTAAAATCAATATTGACATAATTTGCTTTCATATTACATTTACTTCCAATTCTATCCCTCTCTTCCTCATTTTAAGATCCTTCATTTTTATAAAGAATAAAAATGAAAGAAAAAATGTAATTCAGCAAGACTAATCAACAGCTATGTCAAGACTGACAGTATCTGCAATGTTTGACATCCATATCCTTATCCATAATCACCAACATCTTCAAAGCATACAGAGAAATGAATTTTTCCATCTCCTCTCTGGGACCCACTTTGGCCATTTATTCATTCATTGAGTCAGTCAGTCATCAAGGATTTATTAAGTATTTACTATGTAACAGATACTGTGCTGAGCACTGGGTGTACACATTAAGGCAACGCAGCATTCCTATCATCAAAAGCAGACATTTAATGGAGAAGATAATTCTTAAACAACTATTTACATTAAATTTACGTTCAGTGAAAATGGAAGGTAATATTGAAGGGAAGGCACTAGATGTGGGGATTAACAAGAAAGAGCACTTGCAGAAGGTGTGAGGTTTTCTTTTTCTTCTTTGATAAACATAAATTCTGTAAATTATCTTCTTCTAGAATAAGCCCATTTCACCCTTGTTAAAAGTGGGTTGGTCAGTATGTCCACAGTTCTTAGATTGTTTGCTTCAAAACACCAGAATATTTAGCTACTTCCTCCTCATCTGCATTGTCCACCTCTCTACTAATTTTCTTCAAATTATGTAACTGAACTTGATGTTTACAATATCAAGCTGAAAATACTTTAATAAAAGTATCTTCATTATCCACTTAATTTCCTTTTCTTTCACTGTCTTACATTAACTTCAAGCTTTTGTGGAAATAGTAACAATAAACAATAGCTAACATTTATGGAGTGCTTACTATTTACCAGGTTCTGGGCTAAGCACTTTATAATTATCATATTATTTGTTCCTCAGAACAATCATGGGAAATAGTTGTTATTATCCCAATTTTACAGATAGGGAAACCAAGGCAAACACAGGTTAAGAGATCAGGTAACATGCAATCCAATGCAGAAAGGAAGAAATATTAAACACACCCTTTTCAGATCATGATGCAGTAAAAATTACATGTAATAAAGGCCATTGAAAGATGGACTAAAAATAAGTTGGAAACTAAATAATCTAATCCTACAGAATGTATGAGTGCAACAACAAATCATAGAAATAATCAATAACTTCATCCAAGAGAATGACAATAATGAGAAACCATACCAAAACTTACAGGATGTAGAGAAAGTAATTCTTAGGGGAAGTTTTATATGTCTAAATGCTTACATGAATAAAATAGAGAAAGGTGAAATTAATGAATTGTGCATGCAACCAAAAAACTAGAAAAAGAACAAATTAAAAATCATTAATTAAATACCAAATTAGAAATTCTGAAAACCAAAGGAAAGATTAATAAAATTGAAAGGGAGAAACTATTGCTATAATAAATAAACCTTAGAGATAGTTTTATGAAAAAAATTAATAAAATAGATAAACCTTTGGTTAATTTAATTTAAAAAAAAAGAAAGAAGAAAACCAAATTACCAGCATCAAATATGAAAAGGTAAATTCACAACCAACGAAGAGGAAATCAAAACAATAATTGGAAGCTATTTTGCTGAACTGTATGCCAATAAATTTGACAATCTTAGTGAAATGGATGAATACTTACAACAATATAAATTGCCCAGATTAACAGAAGAAGTAAAATACTTGAATAACCCTATCTCAGAAAAAGAAATTGAACCAGCCATCAATGAACTCCCTAAGGAAAAATCTCCAGGGCCAGATGGATGTATAAGTGAATTCTATCAAACATTTAAAGAACAACTAATTCCAGTACTATATAAACTATTTGGAAAAAAGGAGTCCTACAAAATTTATTTTTTAATGATACAAATACGGTGCTGATACCTAAACTAGGAAGAGCCAAAATAGAGAAAGAAAATTGAAGACCAATTTCCTTAATGAATATAGATGCAAAAATTTTAAATAAAGTATTAGCAAAGAGATCAGAGCAACTTATCGGGAGGATAATACATTATGACCAGGTAGGATTTATATCAGGAATTCAGGACTGGTTCAATATTAGGAAAACTATCAGCATAAAAAAAAAAGAGAGAGATCAGGCGACATAGCTAGTAAATGCCTGAGACTGCATTTGAACTCAAGTGCTCTGCCCTCATGCTCTGCTAAAAAGAATGCATTTTTATTGAAAAAAATGTAGTAGAGATAGAAAAAAGTTATTCCATTTCTGTCTTTGTAAATGCTTCTGTTTCTTATAGTTGTTTACAAATCACTAAAATCTCACAACTTTACCTTTTTAAAAATTCTGCCTGTTATTTTTTTAAAAATAATATTCTGCAATATGAATTCAGGCATTCTCATATCTCATCCTACTTTTCAGTTGCTATGACCACAATTATGCTATTCAAATACATTCAATAAGTGTTCAAATTTAATATAAATGTCTTTTTTTTTTCGTGCTGGCACTGTTTCCATTTGAAGTATTTTTCGTATTATCCATTTTATTAAGGACTCTTTAAATAAATTAGTATAACTATCGGTAGTACATATTCAGCAATACATCATATCTGCATACAATAGTAGGATAGTGCAGGCATACAATGTAATACTATGTTAACACCCTCAATGAACTTGTGTGTATCACATTAAATGAAATTTCACTCATTGAATGTAACCTGGTATCATTTTATAATTTTCACTAAATAGAATTTTGAATTATTTGGATGTAATCATAACCTAGCTAAAATGATTTTTTTTTACATCTGCTGAAGCGTAATAGACTTTGCTCCTACCTCTCATTTTAAATCTATGTAACTCATTATGTTTCAAGAGGGCTTCTTATAAGCACCATATCATAGGATTCTATTTTCTAAAGCATTTAACCAAAGCACTTTGGTCATGAGAAAATTTTTGATTCCTACCCTTCTAATCTGGGGTTTGCAAACTCCTGACCGTAATTTGTGTTTAGGTGCCACAACTGTTGCTTTGCCCCTGGTTGGAATTCTAATACTCCCTGTGCGCTGACTAGAAAGCACTGCAGATTCAGAGAGACAAAACTGCTGGCTATTTCTTTGCCTGAGTGCCTTGCCTTTCTTAATCAGCTGCAGGACTCAGATAAACCTGGGAGATAAACCAGACTGTGAACATTCTTTGCTCTAGTCCCCTTCTCTTAGATTCAGGTCATCTCCTCAGTCAACACCAGATCTGTGACTCAGACCTTGCTGCTTCTTCCTATCTTATTTATCTTCACAGGTGATTTATTATATTCTGTTAGTGGAATATTAAAGTATCTGATTATTAATGTTTTGTTGTATGTATACATATATTAAATTAACTTATTTATATTATCTGTAATATTTATATATTTAATTTAATTAATATATAACATTAAATTCAGTTACTTTTTTCTTTCCAAAATTAATTTCTATGACTTTTAAATATGTTGATACATTTTCATTGTAGGTATTTAAGAAATATTTATTGACTTTAGTTGAGTTGGCAATATATTTTTTTAAGTATTAAGTTGCTCCCTTAGTTATTTCCTTCCATCTTTCTAATTAAAATTCGGTTTTGTCCAATACTACATCACTTTTTTTTACTTTTAAGTGCAAATGCTTTTCCAATTAAAGTGAATATACTGAAGATCTTGCATTTTTAATGAATTTGTAATATTTTCCCATCAACTGAAGAATTAAATCTATTTACATTGCTAGTTATAATTATGTTTATTTTCATCTATCATATGCTGCCATAGTATCTTTTTCTTAAGTGCTTAAAAAAAGCCTAATATAATAAGCACTCTTCAAATTGAATAGCTATTATGCTCTCCTTTAATTCATCAGATTTACTTCAATTTCAGTTATTATATACACAAACTTCTCTATTAGCTTCTTGAGGACAGGAACTGTTTTTATTTATTTTTTTCTTTGTAGCTTTTGTAATTAACACAGTTCCTGGGCCATATAAGGGCTTGATAAATGTTTGTTGCTTAGGAATTAAATACAGTGCACAAATTTATACTTCTATGTCCATAATTTTATTTTCAAATTTTTACTTCCCCAACCTAGTCCCTTTCTTAGAAAAAAGTATCTCTGGACACTCTTCTCTAAGTTCCTTGATTTTTACTTATAACATTTTAAAACGTACTTCTAATGGAATTGATTTTTTATCTGGTTTTGTTTCTTATTATCCCACTTTCACAATTTTGTTTTTCAAAAGAACAGTTCTTTTACTCTCATTTAAATTTTCCACATATCTCTCCATCATATGTTCCAATATCATTTTGTCTGATTAATTTTCTATGGATAAAGACTCATCTAAGCAAGGTCAAATTTTTAGACATAACATTTCCTAATGTATTTATTATCTACTTTTGATATTCCTTACAGGAATGTCAGCATTGTTCCATTGATGAAGTTGTGTTGATGTTAATTCATTAATACAGTCTTCTTTGTGTTGTTTTAGTCAATAAGATATGTCTTAAAGGACTTTTTTTAAAAAAACTATTTTTTATTGTTTCTTCCTTCCCTGGATCTTTGCTTTTCCTATTATGTGAGTCTAATGTCTTTTGAGATTCTTTCTTTTGAGATTCTTAGATTGTCCACTTTCTCTCTACATTTTTTAAAAAAAATTTTGAGTGTTTCTGTCTTTGTTCTTTCAGATATGACCAATAACTTTATGTGACTTCTCTTATGCTGTGTACTATCTTGCTCTAAATATTCCCTATATAATCTCTTGTCACTCTGATGGCAAAGTTTTAAAAAAACTTTATTGATATATTTGAATATTATATAAGCTTTAATTCCCACTATATCTTTCCTTCGCATTCTGGACTAATGTCTCTTAAAATAATGGAAAAAATAAGTGTCTGAGAAAAAATGCTAATACTTGTGTGGTACTTTGTGATTTAGTACCAAATCTGCCAGTAACAATTGTATGTAGTTTTTCCTTAATCTAATATTAAAGCCATTTGTGGCTGAGAGGGAAAACCCAAATTGTCATCATTGCTTCATGCATGTTTTGTGACATGAACTTTTACCCCAATTTGAAGTGACATTTACAGGAATCTTGAATGAGAAAAATATTTTTCTTTCTTTTTGCTTTAAATGTCATTTTGTGTTTTCCCCAATTACATATCAAGAAAACTTTTTCTTTTTTTTTTTCTTTTTACAGAAAAGATATTTATTACCGAGCTATAAATAATTCACACTGAGGAAAAGACAGGCAAGGATAGGAGGACATGTTTAGGGCTGCTGCCCTCTCTCATTCTCATCCTGGGCATGGATTTTGAGCTCTTCCTCTAGCCGTTCCTTAGCTCGCACCACCTTTGACTGCAGGCAGAAGGAGCCACCCACAGATTTATCATTTACCTTAAATAAATGACCAGTTTTTTGGATTTCCTCTCGGCTCAGCTTGGAGACATTGAGGATCTGCTGGGCTTCCCGAAGGCTAAGTCCAGAAAGGTTGTATGCAGCTGCAGACTGATGATCGGCTCGCCCACCACCATCTGCTGCTGCCCGGCTGGCTGCAAATTCCTGCCGGAGTGCCCGGGCAAAGGCCCTTCCAACCACCTGCACCCCCATCACGAGTATCTGATCTAGGTATTCGGCCATGGTGCCGGGATGCGGCCTTTGGGGATGCGGCGGCCCCCGCGGCTGCGGCCCTGGCTGAAGGGTGGCGGGTCAGAGGTCGAGGAGGAGGAGAAGAAGCTCCAAGGCCTCGACTGCTTCAGTCGCGAGCTCAAGAAAAAATTTTACCTTTCATTTTTACAACATTGTCAGTGCCAAATTTTTCTTTCTCCCTCCCCTTCCCTCTTCTGAAAAAGGTAAACAATTTGTATAGTTTATACATGTGCTATCAGGTAAAATATAAATCCGTATTCATCATAGTTGTGGAAGAAAAAAACAAATCGGGGAAAACCCACGAGAAACAGTAGAGTAAGTGAAAAAATATGCTTTAGTCTGCATTCATAGTCCATTAGTTGTTTATCTGGAAATGGATAGGATTTTCCTTCATGAGTCCTTTGCACTTGTCTTGGATCATTGAGTTGCTCAGAAAAGCCTAGTCATTCATAGTTGATCATCACACAATGTGGCTGATACTGTGTACAATCTTTTCCTGGTTCTGCTCATTTCACTTTGCATCAGTTTGTACAAGTCTTTCTTGTACAATGTATTTCTGAAATCTGCCTGCATAACTTACTTACTGCATAACAGTTTTACATTACATTCACATACCACAGCTTGTTTAGCCATTCCTCAACTGATGGGCATCCCCTCAATTTAGAATATTTTGCCACTGCAAATAGGGCTGCTATAAATATTTTTGCACATGTAGTTCCTTTTCTCTGTCTAATGATCTCTTGGGGATACAGACCTAGAAGTGGTATTGCTGGATTAAAGCATGTGCACAGTTTGGTTGCCTTTTGGGCATAGTTCCAAATAGCTCTACAGAATGATTGGATCAGTTCACAACTCCACCAACAACGCATTGGTATTTCAGTTTTCCTACATCCTCTCCAACATTTATCATTTTCCTTTTTTGTCGTACTAGCCAATTTGATTGGTGTGAGGTGGTATTTCAGAGTTATTTTAATTGGCATTTCTCTAATTAAAAGTGATTTAGAGCCCTTCTTCATATGCCCATAGATATCTTTGTTTTCTTCATCAGAAAACTGCCTGGTCATATCCTTTGACCATTTATCAGTTGGGGAACTGCTTGTATTCTCATAAATTTGACTCAGTTCTCTACATACTTGAGAAATGAGGCCTTCATCAGAGATATTTGCTGTAAAGATTGTTTCCTAATTTTCTGCTTTCCTTCTAATCTTGGTTGTAATTGTTTCGTTTGTGCAAAAGCTTATCAATTTAATATGATCAAAATTATCTTCTCTGCATTTTGAAATGCTCTCTATCTCTTATTTGGTCAAGAATTCTTCTCCTCACCATAGATCTGACAGGTAGACTATTGGTTGCTCTTCTAATTTGATTGTTTCATTGTCTATCGTTCCTTTTAACAAGATGTAATTTCCTTCCTTGTCTTTCTTAATTAGGTCATCTTTGCTTTTACTTTGTATAGGATCAGGATTGTTACCACTGCCTTTTTTTTTTTACTTCAGCTAAAACATAATAGATTTTGCTCCAGTCCCTCACCTTTACTCTGTATGTGTCTCTCTCCTTCAAGTGTGCTTCTTGTAAGCAACATAGGTTAACATTCTGGTTTTTCATCCACTCTGTTATCCATTTCCATTTATAGGAGAGTTCATCCCATTCACATTCACAGTTATAAATTCTACTTGTGTATTTCCCTCAAACTTATTCTTCCTCATGTTTGTCTTCTCTCTCCTTTCACCCTTTCCCACCTCACCACAATTTTGCTTGTCTACCACCTCCCCTGATCTGTCCTGTCTTCTGTCAGTCCCTATTCCACCCCCTTTACTTAATCTTCTCCCCTCTTTCTTATCAGGAAAACAGATTTCTATATTCAATACATTGTATATATCATTCCCTCTTTGAGCCAATACTGAAGAAGGTAAGATTCAAGTAATGCCCTTTTCTCACTCTCACATCTCTCCCCCCACTATAATTGGACTTTCTCACTTCTTTATGTAAGAAAATTTAACCCATTCTACCTCCTTTTTCCTTCTGCATCCATTGTACAGCTCTTTCTCATCTCTTGATTTTTTTACATCATTCCCTCAAATTCACCTTATACCTGTACCCTCTGTCTATGTATATTCCTTCTATCTGTACTTTTAGTAATACAATATTTTTATGAGACAGATAGTTTATTCCTACACAGAAAGAAATGCTAAAAATGGAAGAATCATAGTACTCGTTAATAGACTTAGGAAGATGAACAGAATTCGGTGAAAACATTTGACTATGTATGCAGTCATCTGGGAAGCTAATATTTAAACTCACCAGGATATAAGGCAGTATTTATATCTTTGTGGGGTTGATGTCCTCATGAGCTCCCCATATTTTGTGTGGGGAGCAGTGGCAGGGTCTCCAGGATGCTGGGATGGAAAATGACCATTCTCTATCTCTCACATAAGTGATACCATTTTTAAGAGTTACAAGTATCATCCTCCTTTATAGAGATATAAAGAGTTTAGCTCCATTGAATCCCTTGTTTTCTTTTTCCCTTGTTGCCTGTTTATCCTCTTCTTGGGTCTTGGTATTGGAGGTCAAATTTTTGGTTTAGTCCTAGTTTTCTCCTTATGAATGCTTGAAATCTTCCTATTTTTTTGAATGACCATTTTTTTCTCTTGATACATTATCCCTAATTTTTCTGGGTGAGTGATTCTTAGTTGCGGTACCACCTCCTTTGCCCTCTGGAATATCATGTTTCATAATCTCCAGTCCTTTAATGTTACAGTTGAAAAATCCTATATGCTCTTGATTGTGACTCCCTGGTATTTGAATTGTTTCATTCTGGCCACTTGTACAATTTTTCTTTCCTTGACCTGACAGCTCGGAAACTTGGCTATAATGTTCCTTGGGGTTTTTATTTTTGGATCTCTTTCCTCAGGAGAATGGTAGATTCTTTCAATGCCTATGTTGCCCTCTGGTTCCAGGGCATCATGGCAGGTTTTCTTGATAATTTCTTGAAAGATGTTGTCCAAGTCCTCCTTTTGATTACAGAATTCAGGTAGTCCAAATGTTCTGATATTGTCTTTCCTGGATCTATTTCCCAGGACAGTTGTTTTTCTTATAAGGTATTTTACATTTTCTTCCACTTTTTTCATTCTTTTGAACTCATTTAATAGATTCTTGATGTCTCATTGAGTCATTAGCTTTCACTTGCCAAACTGTAACTTTTAAGATATTTTTTTCCTCAACTAGCTTTTATACTTTCCTTTCCATTTGACCAATAGTACTCTTTAAGGAGTTGTTTTCTTCCATGGATTTCTTTATCTCATTTTCCATTTGGCCAAATCTACTTTTTAAGCAGTTTTCCAAACTGTTGAGTCTTTTTTTGTAACTCTCTTGCATCAATTTTATTTCTTTTCCCATTTTTCTTCTACCTCCCCTATATGTTTTTTAAGTTCCTTTTTGACCTCTTCCATGAGTTCTTTCTGGACTTGAGATAACTTCCCATTTTATTTTGGGTTTTTTCCTATAGACATCTTGAAATTGTTGTCCTCTTCTGAGTTTGTGTCTTGGTCTTCCCTGTCACCATAGTAATGTTCTATCTTCAAAATTTTTTTTGATGTTTTTACTCAGCTTTTTTAGGTGGCCTTTTTCATTTCTTTTAAATTCGAGCTCTGCACCAGCGCTGGAAAGGGCACTGTCTCAGATTTCTATTGCTAGTGGCTGCAAGCTCTGGCTGTTTACCTGGTGCTGTAGTGATATTGCCCCAAGACCCATGGCAGACCCTCATGTCTAGTGCCGTGGTGAGGTGTGAGGTGGTGCTTAATGGGTGCTGCTGGAGTCTGTAGGGGTCTGGAAGCTTACCTGGTGCTGAGCCAGGATCTTAGTTGTGGTGTCTGCCATGCGCTGAGACCCGTGGGTGTTTTTGTGTTTCCCTGTCTCTACACTGAAGCATGTGGTCATCTGGCCTCTGGAGTCTGCCATTTTGCCTGTAGCTAGATTGATGAATGGCAGGGCCTGGGCAGGAGCTGCCAAGTTGCTTAGGCACCCTGAGAGTTGGTGTTTACCTGTTTTCCCAGCACTATGCCAGAGCATGTGGAGGGCTAGCTATTGGAGGAAGGATGTTTACCCAGGGCTACACTGAAACATGTATGGTTCTCAAAGCTGGAGTCTGCCAGTTTTCTTAGCTATGCCAAGGCATGTGGAGGTGTCCTGGTGTTGGCATTTGCCTACTCTACCACACTGGGGTTCAGGATTTCCTTCTGGTTTGCTGAGGTGGGGCTTCCTGCTGGCTTTCTGGGTTGCTTCCTGTCCTGGATTGCTCTCTCCTTTCACGCAAGTGAGATGGACTTTCTTGTTGGTCCTCTAAGTTTCTTAGGCTAAAAGATTTTTCTCCCTGTCCTTTTGCTGGTTCTGCTGTTTCAGGATTTGTTTTGGGGCTCTATTTTATGGTTGTTTGGAGGTGAGTATGGCAGAGTTACAGAGATTTACTGCTCACTCCACCTCTTGGCTCCTAAAAGTCCTATTTTCTTTTTTAAAACATTATTTTTAAACAAATTTAAATAATATTTTCTTTTTCTCCAATTACATGTAACTTTTTAATTTGTTGTTTACATTTTTTACATTTAGAATGTGAAATTCTATCCCTCCCTTTCATTCATCAGTAGTAGCTAGAATTGGTTTGTAGGCTCCATTTGTCATGCAACTTGTTGGACAAGATCATAGGTCGTATGGTGCTACCTGCTTAGTAGCAATGAGAATGAAAAATATTACCATGTTGAGAGATACTGAGGGAATACATAGAATTGACAGCACAAGGCCTTGGAGAATAAATGAGAAAGAATTCAGATCTTTCTATCCAATTGAGATACAATTCCTAATGAATGAACATCACTAAGATTGTTACTGACTTTTTAGTAGGAACAAGGTCAAAGGGCAGGGAAAGAAGCTTGATGTTATATGTTGGCCAAAAGGAATTCACAGCACTTATTGTCATGCACTGATTCTTTATTACCTAATGAGTTGATTGATTTATTAACTTGAACAACGGAAAACAATTTATTTATAGTGGAAGGTTTGTGCAGCACTGAGAACAGCAGATCTGATCAGGAAACCTGGGTTCAAGTCCCAGGTCTGCATTTATTGACAACATAACCTTCGGCAAGATCCTTTCAACTCTTATGGCCTCAATTTCTCGAGCTATGAAATATAGGGCCTGAATCAATCTCTTAGGATGTTTCCAGAACTAAATCCTTTGATCTTATGTTATAAAATCTAATTGTAATAGAATTAAAATATTTAAATACATACTTAACAACTACAAAAGCACCAAAGCCACTGAGCTTTCTAAGATTTGTACCCTAGAGAGATCTCAGTCTTTTTCTCTGATTTTAGATGGGAGGAGGCAGGAACAGTCACTAGTGTAGATTGGACCCAGGCTTTAGAGAGAGCTAATCATCCCCTGAGGGTCACAAATCACAGTGTATCTAAACTGTGGAATTGGGAATGTTTCCAATGGGAAACCTACTATTTGTCTCCCTATTGAAAGTCAAGTGATAGAATCTAATAAGCCCCATTGGGATGTATAGTTCTTTGGCGTCCCCTTCTTGGTTGCAAAATCATTTGAATCACAAAATACTGTCACTACTTGTACTGAGAGCATATGAGCTCTTTCTTCCCTCAACTTAATTCTAAGGGGATGATGGTACAAAGTCAAAAAATTATAGAGGTTCATGTATATATAACTCAGCCAAGCATTTTCTGATCAAAAATCTGTAACATGAGTCTTTCTCTCTCCTGGAATTTCAGCCTCCAGCGTTTCATGAAAGACTAGAAGTCTTCAATTTCCCTCACACAAAATTACTTCTTTGCTTCTCTGTGAGGAGGACACTGGTGTTTGGGAAGTTTTATGGTGTTCCACTACACTGAATCCTTAGCAATCTAAGTTACAGCTCATCAAAGAGGAAAACTTTTGCTGCTGGAGGACACAGGAATATCTTCCACAAGCTGAACAAGAAGCCACAGAAAGTGGATATGACTCTTATACTGAGGATCTAAGACCACCTCCCTAGAGCGTGCTCCAGGTTCCTCTATAGCCTCCACATGAGCATACCCAGGTAGCCTTCTAGCACTTGGCTAGGAGTTATGAGCAACAAATTTATACCATATAATACTGTATAAACTATGTCTTTTGTTCTCACACTTCTTTATGTGTTGATAAGGACAGTTTTTACTCTTTAATGACTTTAGGTAAAAAGATGGCTCAAGTAAAATTTACTGTAAAGATTGCATATATAAAAGGTGAGCAAGGGCCTCTGGTGTGTCTATTATTTGACTGATTTTTATTTTAAGAGGTGAGAAAGGTCTCTTGAAAATTTAGCAAATGATTTTGAGAGATGGAGTCGGAAAGATTTATTTGTAAAAGATGATATGATAATAAATAATCCATGATTTCTTAGGGAAATGTTGAGAAAGAGGAATTATATTTGATGTTAAAAAGTCCTATTTTTGAAAGTTGGTATATGTAGATCTATTAATTTACTAATAAAAATTTTATGCATGTATTACATTTCAGGCACTCATAATTATTGGGAATAAGTATACAAAATACTTAACTATCCCTACTCTCAATAAGCTTGCGTTCTATTTGAGTTCTTGAAAAATGGTAAGTTGTTAGTATTTTCTGTCATATCCATTCACTAATGTGTGTAATATGTGCATATATGTTTATATGTATAAACATACATATGTGTATATATGCATGCATACATAATACCTATGTACTTGCATAAGTGTATGTGCCCAGGAGATTTCCTGTTAAAGTGGATAGACAGCCTTCGAGTCAACAGAATCCAGGTTCAAATTCCTACCTCCAACACATATTGGTTCTATGACCCTGAGGAAGTCATTTAAACTGGCAGGGGTCTTAGGCAAATCTCTAAGACAGTATGTTGCTGAACAGTCAATGATCTACATAAGTAGAGTTAGTTTCCTTACTAGGAGCTTCCTCCATCAATAAATCACAACTCTTTGTAAAATATACACATATGCAGACACATGTACAGAGACTTTTGGGGAACCTTAAACTAGAACATTATATATATATACATATATAATATATTATGTATATGTGTAAAGTATATATTTGCATATGCTCATATAAACCTACGAATCTATGCTTGTGTATTTAAGTATGTGAATGCATGTATCTGTACATATAGAGGTAGTTCATTCAGATTTCATTGCTGTAGGGAATTCTTGATAAGGAAATTCTTTTGCAATACAAATCAAAAACTCTTCCTAGAGAATTCCCAGGGTTACTGTCAGGTTGTTGCTGTTGTTGCTATTGTTTTTAATGTGTGTATCTCTTATTATTTTTATTTTAAATTCATAAAAAAGCACTCTTTGAGAATATCAGGAGAGCTACTTTTCCTCTTTGTTTCTTATGTTTTATTTTCTTCAGTTTCAGTATTTGCTCCAGGTATGTAAAACCAATATATGTCAGTTGTGGAGTCTTGTAACTGGGTTGCATAGAATCTTAGGCCAGCTCTCTATCCATTAATTCAGGCTCTCTCTTGTGTTACAATTTATACCCATGAAATAAGATTGTTTTTCTTCTCACTTGGATATGTGGGGGAATCCTACCTAAAGGTTATATTTTATATAGGCTATATTTTCAATGATTGGTACAGCACCAGATCTACAGGATTCTTTGTGGTCTATATGAACTGTTTTTTGCCCCTGACATCACATTTTTGCCAGAAAGCTGAAGTGTATTTCAGTGAGGACAATAGCATTCTTTGTTGCCTAATTTTAGATCTCTGAATCTTTGAGCTGGAAGAGATCTGAGGGTTATACTGATCAAATTCCCCAACCAATGGGAGGATTTCTTCCATGATATTTCTTGCCAATAGCCATTGGTCTCATTTAAATTCTTCAGGTGAGTCCTGATTGAAATTGAATGTACTCCCAGGTACATTAAAGTGTCTAGAGTTAGTTTAAATGTGCTATCTTTTACTATTTCTTCTTGCACAGTTTTGTTTATGTTATATAGCAATGCTGATGATTTATGTGGATTTACTTTATATCCTGCTCCTTTGCTAAAATTATTCATTGTTTCACCTACCTTTGTAGTTGAGTCTTTGGGATTCTCCAAGTATGTCATTATTGAGCTGCAAAAAGAGAGTTTGATCACCTCATTCCCTATTCTGATTCCTTCTATTTGTTTTTCTTCTCTTATTGCTATTCCTAGGATATCCAATATAATATTGAATAATATTGGTGACAGTAGGTATCCTTGTTTCATACCTCATCTTACTGGGAAGGTTTCTAGTTTATCCCCATTACAAATAATGCTTGCTGACGGTTTTAGACAAATGCTTTTTATCAATTTTTTAAAAATCCATTTATACCAATACCTTCAAATATTTTTAATAAAATTAAGGGTTGAACTTTATCAAAAGCTTTTTCTGCATATATTGATATAAACCTATGATTCAAAAAATTTTTTATCGATATAATTAAATGTGTTAATACATTTCTTTACATTAAATCATCCCTGTATTCCTGGCATAAGTCCCACTTGACGATAATGTATAATTTTGTAATATATTGCTGTAATCTTTCAGCTAGTATTTTTTCATCTATACTCATTAATGAAATTGGGCTAGAATTTTCTTTCTCTGTTTTTACTCTTCTTGGTTAAGGTTGCAATATCATATTTGTTTCATAAAAGGAGTATGGTGGGACCCTTCTTTACTTATTATTCCACATTATTTAAGATTAGAATTAGGTGAACTTAAAATGTTTAATAGAATTCATTTGTAAATTCATCTGCCTCTAGTGCTTTTCTCTGAGGAAGCTCATTTTTGGCCTGCTTCTAAAAAAGTTCTATTTAGATAGTCTATCTCCTCTTCTGCTAATCTAGGAAATTAATAGATTTTTTGTAAATATTCTTCCATTTCAATTAAATTGTTAAATTTATTGGTATGTAATTGGTCAAAATAACTCCTTACAATTGCTTTGGTTATATTTTCTTTAGTGGTATATTAATCCTTTTCATTTTTGATATCAATGTATTGTTTTTTCTCTCTTTTTAAAATCAAATTAACCAATTTTTATCTATTCCATTTTTTTTAAAAAACTAACTTCTGATTTTAATTATTACTTCAATTTTTTTACTCTCAATTTTATTAATTTCTAGGATTTTCAATTTAGTGGTCAGTTGAGGATTTTTAATTTGTTCTTTTTCTAGTTTTTTTTTATTTCATACTCAATTTGTTAGTCTGTTCTTTATTTTATTGATGTAAGCATTTAGAGATATAAATTTGCCTTTAATCACTGTTTTTGCTGTATCCTGTAGGTTTTAACATGTTGTCTTATTATTGTCATTCTCTTTAAGGAAATTATTGATTGTTTCTATGATTTGTTCATTAACCCACTCATTATTTTAACATCAAGCTGTTTAAACTCCAATTAGTCTTTAACCTATGTTTCCATGGTCCCTTATTAAATATAATTTCATTGCATTATTATATAAAAAGGATGCATTTAGTATTTTTGCTTTTCTGCTTTTATCTATACACTTTTTACGTACTAATATATGGTCAATCTTCGTAAAAGAACCATGAAAGTATGGGAAAAAAGTGTATTCCTTTCTATTTCTATTCAGTTCTCTCCAGATATATATCATATCTAGCTTATCTAAAATTCTATTCTCTTTCTTAACTTCTTTCATACTTATTTCCTGGTTAGATTTATCTAGTTATGAGAGTGGAAGATTAAAGTCCCCAAATATTATAGTACTACTATCTATCTCCACCTACAATTCTTTTAATTTTGCTTTTAAAAGTTTGGATGCCATAGTACTTGGTGCACATAGCTTCAGTATTAATATTGTTCCATTGTCTATAGTACCTTTTATCAAAAGGAAGTTAACAAGTTTATCTCTTTTAATAAAATCCCTTTTAGCCATAACTCCGCTGAGATCATAATTGCTACCCACGCCCTTTTTGCCTCATCTGAAGCATAATAAATACTATTTCAAATCTCCACTTTAACTCTGTATGCATCTCTCATTCTTAATTATATTTCTTGTAAACAACAATATTGGATTCTGATTTTTAAACCATTCTGCTATTCATTTCTGTTTTATGGGTGAGTTCTTCCCATTCACATTCAAAGTTATAATTGCTACTTGTGAATTTCCTTTCATCTTATTTTTACTCACTATTTTCCTCTCAGCCTTTTTTTTTACTCTATTCCTGTTACCTTATCTTCTCCCCTTACTCTTTTATTTTTGATTTTACCCACCCTTCTAAAAGTCTCTTCCTTATCTTGATCCTCATACTCCTAATCTTAATCTATATACCCTTCTTAAAGTCCCTCCCCAACCCTGTCCCCTAGTTTCTGACCTATCAGTTCAGATAACTGCTAAACCACTCCAGGTGTACATATTCTTTCTTCTTCAACCCAGATGAGAGTAACATTCCAAAATTACCAGCCCTCCACCCCAACCTGCTTGTATTTGTTCTTCCTTTCATGCATCATTTTTATGAGATAATTATTCCTTTTTACTTTGTCCTACTCAATTTTGTTTCTTAGAATCACCTCATCCTACACAACTCAGTCTCAATCTTTCCTTCAAAATATCTTAGTGATCATAAAAGTTTTAAGAATATTGATAATGCTTTCATGTATCGTAAGTAAACAATTTGTCCTTAATAGTGCCTTATAATTAGTTTTAATGTTTGTTCTGGATCTTTTATATTGAATTTTCCATTGGGTTCTGGTTTTTTTGTTACAAATTCCTGAAAGTCTTTCAATTTGCAAATGACCATTTTTTTTTATGTTCAGGATTGTAGTCAACTTTGCTGAGTAAGTTATTCTTGGATGCAACCCCAGCTCCTTTGCTCTTTGAATATATTGCCCACCACATACAATATTCATATAATCATAAGAGGTGATAAAAGCTTATTTTTTGAAACTCTGTAGTCCTTTAAGCAAGCCTGTATCTAACCTATGCAAAATTAATTGTATTATATTGTGGGTTTTTTTGCTTCCTCAAAAATATATTCATTACGTAAAATTCATTGGAAGGCTGCTCTAGTTCATAATAATTTGCAGTCAGATGTCACAATCCATGACATACTCGAATACTTCAAGAATCTTTGATATGATTAGCATTGTTATAACATACATGACAACTTCACTCTCAGTATAAGGTCTTTAAGACTTTCTCTGACCAAAATTTTAATTACCCTTCCGCCCACCCAGTAGAGCCTCTTCATACTTAGCTATGATGGTTCATGAATGACAAGTATAGAATCCGTTATCAAGTCTGTGCTCAAAGTCTTTCCTGCTTAATAGAACAATCCAGATTGCTCTTGTGAGTGGCTGGCAAAGACTTTTTGAATCCAGGTTCTTCTCCATGGCATGAATATATATTTAAGAGTAACCATTGTCTAGATATTCGACTGAAATTTTGAGTTTTTGACTGAATCCATTTTAACTTTGGTACCTTTTTTAAATTCCAGAAGTGAGTTCTTGATTCCATTTTTAACATGAAATAAAATATTTGAGTCATCAATGGTCCAGAATTTTTTTCTGAATATGTGCCACTTACTAAAAGTATTAAAACCATCAGCCTTCTTCCAATGAATTCTAGTGAAACTTTCTTTTTTGCACTAATAAACAAAAACTAGAAATAGGTGATTTACAATATTTTTGTCTAGCCAGATAAACAGCATAGTGGATAGAGTATTAGGCTTGGAGTCAAAACATTTGAGTTTTAAATTCTGACATAAACACTTCATGTCTATGTGATACAAGGTAAATTCCCTTTTTTGGTCTCAGTTTCTGTATCTGAAAAATGGGGATAATAATATCACCTATCTTCTAGGATTGCTGTGAGGACCAAATGAAATAACATATACAACACATTGCAAATGTTAAAGCTTTCTGTATAAATATTGTTGTTTTAGCTCTTATTGTCTTAACAAAGATTTTGGCAAAAACTTTTACAAAACTTTTGACAAAACAAAATTTGACAAACAAAATAGAATTTTTACAAATGTGATGGATTACAAAAAGTTACAGTACCTCAGATAGATTAAAATAATACTTCCTCCCAGACACAATACCTTTTACTGTCACTAAAGGAAAAAGCATTGATCTGGTATAAGTTAACCTTCATAGTGTCACATAGGTATAGTATTTCTTCTGCTTTTAAATGTTTGATTATTTTTTAAAGAAGCAGTGAAATTATGTTATTTCCATTGCCATTCTGCTTCTTCGTAGTGAGAAAGTAACTGAATATTTGATACTCTCTTTCAGTGTTCAGTGACCATTCCCATTCACAAGATGACAGTAATTATTTTTTTCTCCTACTACGTTCTACATCTATGACAATTAGCACATATATGACTTCTCTCACCTTAAACCTATTTGACTTATACTGGCAAAATGAGTGCTTATGAGATTGATGAGAAGTTGTCCAGTGCAAAAAAAAAAAAAGAAAGATTAGGAAAGTGTGCTTAGATGCAATTGTTGGTTACCTCTCAAAACAAAAATTATGTGACTCATTATCATCAAGGTGACCTAGATTTTTAAGAACTTTGACCTATTCTTAATGTATAATAGCAGAATCATCCACTGCCAATTAATCTTGGCTCACAGGGACAAGATTAATAGTAAATGTACTTTGTTGACCAGAATGTTAGAAACAGATCTACGCAGTCAGTTAATGGGTGGCAATATAATAAATCCTCACTTCTTTCTGCTTCTGACCCGGACCAATTAAAGATCTTGAAATAACTCATCCTCTAATGAAGATTGGAGGGAAACCACAATAATTCCTTTCCTAAGATAATATAATACTCTATTGTTCTGGTTTCCATTCAAAGATAATATAACGCTATATTTTCCCCTCACAGGAAGCATAACCTCTTCTTTCATTGCTACAGTTTATTTACTTAGTACTTCTGTAAACTTGTGTAGCTGCATGCTTATGTAGTTTCCAGTATTTCAAGACCATTTTTAAGTTTAATTGGGGGGGGGCAGCTAGGTGGTATAGAGCATCAGCTCTGAAGTCAGGAGGACCTGAGTTCAAATCCAGCCTTGGACCAAACACTTGACACTTACTAGCTGTGTGACCCTGGGCAAGTCACTTAACCCCAATTGCCTTAAAAAAAGTTTAACTTTGGGAAGGGCAACGATTATATAGCAGATCAAAATAGTCTGTAAATATTTCTAGGAAAGCAAGTTAAAGAATCATTAGAAGTACTTCTCACTGGTTTCAGCCTTCTCTCTGCCCACATTTCCAAAGAGAAAAACAAAGGATTAATAAAGATCAGCAGATATTTGCTTCATGGAATTGAGTGGATATGAATTAAACTGTGCATTTTAATATCTTTCTCCAATGTCTTTGTTTTCATCATAGGGTTATGGAGAACAATCAGACCGCAGTGATAGCTTTCATTCTGCTGGGATTTCTTGGTAGCCCTAAGATGCACCTAGTTCTCTTTGGGCTCTTTTTCCTACTCTATACCTTCACTCTGCTGGGAAATGGAGTCACCCTGGTGCTGATTTGTCTTGACTCCCGACTCCATACTCCTATGTACTTCTTCCTTTCACAACTGGCTATTGTTGACATCTCTTATGCCTCAAACACAGTCCCCTAAATGCTGGAAAATCTCCTGGATCCAGCCAAGCCTATCTCCTTTACAGGTTGTATAATGCAGACCAATCTCTTTTTGACATTTGCCCTCACAGAATGTCTCCTTCTGGTAATGATGAGCTATGATCGGTATGTGGCAATCTGCCATCCATGCAGATATACTCTCATTATGAGCTGGAGAGTGTGTATTGCACTAGCTATCACATCCTGGGCATGTGTATCCTTTCTGGTGTTGGTCCATGTGCTTCTCCTCCTTAGGCTGCCCTTCTGTGGGCCTCGGGAAATCAACCACTTCTTCTGTGAAATACTATCTGTCTTAGAACTTGCCTGTGCAGACATTTGGCTCCACAAAATGGTCATCTTTGTTGCCTGTGTGTTTATCTTAGCTGTACCCCTCTGCTTAGTCCTAGTCTCCTATACCCATATCCTTGGTGCTATCTTGAGAATCCAGTCAGGAGAAGGACAAAAGAAAGCCTTCTCCACCTGCTTGTCACACCTCTGTGTAGTTGGGCTTTTCTTTGGTAGTGCCATCATCACTTACATGGCCCCTAACTCAAGGAACTCTGGGAAGCAACAGAAAATTCTCTTCCTTTTTTACGCTTCATTAATCCTACCCTAAATCCTTTGATCTATAGCCTGAGAAATGCAGAGGTAAAGGGGGCCCTAAGGAGATTGCTTATGAGTGAGCAACCCATTTGAAAGACTGCATGGTGTTTGATTTATGGAGGAAAGAATAAGAAATGAGTTTATGGGCTCTGTAAAAGTTTGAGGAGTAAGTGGAATTGGATTAAATCACCCTGTTTGTTTGTTTTTTTTAACTCCAGAATCCTCATATTGCCTTTTTCTGCTGGTGCCCCCTATTAGAATTATTTCATGTCTGACTTTATTGTCTTTCTCATCTTATTTTTCTTCCCATGACATGGGCTAATCCATCCTATGCTCTCATTTACACTCACTTGAAGTCCCCTTCCCTCAGAACTTGGATATTAGTGCAGGCAATTAAGAAAGTACATACATTAATGACTGTTTTTTAATTTTTATTCTTTTAAAAATTGTTAGATTTTTTATTTTATATCACTTGTATACCTGCTCCTTCCCTACCCGGAAAGCCATCACTTATTACAAAAGATAAAAAAATTCAGAAAAACTAAACAACATATCTATCAATTATGACTTTATGTTCTTTGTTACATATTAATAACATCTTTTTTTAAAATTTATTTTATTTTTAATTTAAGGAATAAAACATGCATTTCCATAGCACAGTACAATAAAAAAATGATTGCACATGAAACTGCAAATCTATTATGCACAACTTGCTATTCCTTTCAAATATACAACAAAATTATCACGTAAATTTCAGTTTTCCCCTTTTTACTTCCCCCCTAACCCTAGAGATAGCTACCATTAGAAACAAACAGACATATATATTAATTTATTCTATACAAACTTCTATTTATTAGTTCTTTCTGTAGATGCAAATATCATCTTCCTTCATATATCTTTTATAGTTAATTTTGGTATTTATATTAGACAAAATAATTTATTCACTCAAAGTCATTATTAAAACAATATTGTTATTACTGTATACAATGTTTTCTTGATTCTGCTAATTTTGCTCTTCATTATTTTCTACAAGTCTTTCCATGTTTTTTTAAAATCATTGAGCTCATCTTTTTTCATAGTAGTATTCCATCACAATCATATGCAATAACTTGTTCAGCCATCCCCTAATCGATAGGGATCCCTGCAAGTTCCAATCTTTGCCACCACATAGAAAGCTGCTATAAACATTTTAGAACATATAGCTTCTTTTCCTTTTCCCCTAATCATCTTTGTCAAAGAGTGTAGGTTGTTTAATTACTCTTTGGGCATAATTCCATAATGCTTTCCAAGATGGTTGGTTCATTTCACAATTCCACCAACAATGAATTAGTTTCTCAATTGTTCCACATCCTTTAAATAATCACCTCTTTAAAGCTTTTAGGGAGCACATTTTTTCATCTCTTTCAAAATCAAATCTGGTTTTCATAAATGTAGTGTTCAGTTTTATTTATGTTATTGTTGTTTGGGGATTTTGTCATTGTATATATTTTTATTCTTGATTCTGTTTATTTTGTATCACTTTGCTTCTGTATTTTCCACACATAAGTGTATTTTTCATTTTCATTTATTGTAGTGTAATAATATCATGTTAAATTTGCGTGCAAAAATTTGTTTAGATATAGTTCAATCACTTTTTCCAGTAATTTGCAACTACAAAAAAATGTGGCTACAAATATATCGGTCTATATGGGATTTTTCTATTTATCTTTTATTTCTTTTGGACATACACCAAAAGGTAGGATATCTAATGAAAAGATATGGACACTTTAGCTATTTTTAGCATAATTCTCAATTCATAGCTTCACTAACAGTGTATCAATATGCTTATCCTTTCACAACCCCTCCAATATTGACCATGCCCTTCCTCCCTTTAAGGCATGTTTATAAATTTTCTTGTCCTGAATTTAGATACCAGAATTATTTTTCAATTTCCATTTTTTTCTTATTAGTAATTCAGCAAGCCTTTTACAATCTGTTGAGAATGGTTTATTCGTATTTTGATAACTTATCCATTGATAAATAGCTCTTGGTCTTATATATTTATGTTAGTTCTTCATATATTTTGGATATCATACTTTTTTCAAATAAATTTGCTACAAAGGCAAGCTCCCACCCATTTAGCTATTTCCTTGCATGTCATAACTTCAATTTTTGTTCATGAAGCACTTTTAATTTCATGTGCCTGAAATGATCTTGTGTGATTTTATCCCTTGATTGGTTAAGAACTATTTTCCTAGTTGTGAACTGATCCAGCCATTCTGGAGAGCCATTTGGAACTACGCCCAAAGAACAACCAAACTCTGCATACTCTTTGATCCAGCAATACCACCGACAGTTCTGTATCCCGAAGAGATTATAAAAAAGGAGAAAATACCTAGGCAAAAAATATTTATGGCAGCCCTTTTTGTGGTGGCAAAATATTGGAAATTGAAGGGATGCCCATCAATTGGAGAATGGCTGAACAAGCTTTGGTATATGAATATAATTGAATACCATTGTGCAATAAGAAATGAACAGGCACATTTCAGAAAAATCTGGAAAGATTTGTACAAATTCATGCAAAGCGAAATGAGCACAACCAAGAAAACATTGTACACAGTATCAGCAACATTATGCGATGATCAGCTATTGTCAGCAACACAATGATCCAAAAGAAGTACAAAGAACTAACAAGGGAAAGTGCTATCCACATCCAGATAAAGAACTTCTGGACTCTGAATGCAGATGGAAGCATACTTTTTTTCATTTGTATTATTCTTTTTCATGTTTTGTTTTCCTTTTAATCTGTTTCTTCTTTCACAACTGTGCCTAATATGGAAATATATTTTATATGATAGCACATGCATAACGTATATCAAATTGCCTACTATTGTAGGAAGAGATGAGGGAAGGAGGGGAGGGGAGGGATGGAAAGAGGGAGGGAAAAAATTTTGGAACTCAAATCTTGTAAAAATGAATGCTAAAAATTGTCTTGACATGTAATTGGGGAAAATACTATTAAAAAGAGAAAAAAAAAGAATTGTTCTATTCATAGCTATAAAAGGAAGTTTTGGTTCTCTTCTAATGTTACTACAATGTTACCTTCAACATTCAAGTCACATATCCCAGTTTGACCTCATAACGGCATATGTCTAATTATTATTTCTTCCTTGATGCTTTTCAGTTTTCCCAGCATTCCAATCAACATGGGTATTTTTTTTTGTACTCTTAGGAAAAGATCAGCAAGAGTTAGTTACCCATTGAAAGATGGCCAATATTCAATGTTAATGAAATTCAATATACAACACCAAAATCACATTTTCAGAACTGTGTAGTCTTTTCATTGGTCTTAAAGCAACAAAGAATACTTTTCTCAAAAGAGAGGGAGAGGGAAGAAGAGAGGAGTGAGGGTGGGAGAGAGGGAGAGAATGAATTTTGGTGTGTATAAAGACTATATGAGTCAATGCAAAGTATTAGGTAGGGTGGAGAACTCATCAACAATTGAAAAACTGTGGAAAACTCATGAGTAGAAAGTAACACTTTTGTTGGCCCTCAAAAAGAACAATTGGTTCCCAAAGGCAAAGGGAAGTAAAGAATGTATTCCAAGCATATCAGATGTAGCCATGCTTGTGGAGGATGGGAAAATGGAAGTGAAATGTAGCAAGTAGCAGCTTGATCAGTAAATATAACCAGAAATGCTGGTGTAGTCACATTGGAATCAGGTAGGAGGTGCTGACACCATGCCATAGTCAGTGTCCCTTAGAAATACATGAGGACCTACAGCTACTATGAATCTTGCAGCTGGCAAGGCAGAGAAATCTCATCTTATTTCCTTACCTTTATTATGTTAGCCTGAGTAAGTGCTTCTCCCTCACGAGTTACAGGTTTGAATGCTTAAGAAACATTCCTATCCACACAGAAGACCTGGGATGGAGCCAGCATGTTAAAAAGAGTTTATGCTAGCTTTTGCATTCAATTCCACATAATTAAGGCTATATGACCACAGCATAATAAATATCCAAATCTATAGATAGGGCAATTAGGTGATGCAGAGGAAAAAGCACTGACCCTGAAGTCCAGAGGACCTGAATTCAAATCTGACCTCAGACATTTGTTAGCTGTGTGACCCTGGGCAAGTCACTTAATCTTGTTTACCTCAGTTATCTCATATGTAAAATGAGCTGGAGAAGGAAATGGGATACCACTCCAGTATCTTTACCAAGAAAACCCTACATGGCATCATGAAGAGTTAGACATGACTAATCAATTAAACAATGGCAACAAAATAGATGTTAAGGGAAGAAACATGAGAGAGCAAAATGCCCCTAAGGGGTGAAAGCAGGGGGTGGAGCCAAGATTGCACAGTGACTTGCTTAAGCTCTTCCCTAAACCCTTCCAAATACCTGTAAAAAATGGCTTTAAACAAATTCAAGAGTAGCAGAACCCACAAAAAAACAAAGTGAAACAAATTTCCAGCCCAAGGCAACCTGGATGATTGATTAGAAAGGTCTATCACACAAGGTTGGGAGAGAAGCCCAGTGTGAGCACAGGCAAAAGACCAGGCCTCAGTTAACACAGAGCAGGCCTCAGAGGACTGAATCATGGGCAGCTGGGAAGGCTTCCAATTATTGGACTATCTGAAAGCCATGATCAAAAAAAGAGCTTAGATATCATTTTTCAACAAATTATCAAATAAAACTGACCTAATATTCTAGAACCAGAGAGTAAAATAGAAATTGAATGATTCCACCAATCACCTCCTGAAAGAGATCCCCAAAGGAAAACTCCTAGAAATAGTGTAGCCAAATTCCAGAGTTCCCAGATCAAGGAGAAATTATTGCAAGCAGCCAGAAAGAAACAATTCAAGTACTCAGGAAACACAATTAGGATAACACAAGATTTAGCAGCTTCTACATTAAGGGACCAGAGGGTTTGGGAACATGATATTCTGGAGGGCAAAGGAGATAGGATTACAGACAAGAATACCTACTTGGCAAAACTGAGTATAATCCTTCAGGGGGAAAAATGGATATTCAGTGAAATAGAGGACTTTCAAGCGTTCTTTTTTTTTAAATCTTTTTTTTAAATAAATTTGTTTTGGGGGCAGCTAGGTGGCACAGTAGTTACAGCACTAGCCCTGAAGTCAGGACGACCTGAGTACAAATCCAGCCTCAGACCAAACACTTGACACTTACTAACTGTGTGAACTTGAGCAAGTCACTTAACCCCAATAGCCTAAAAATAAATAAATAACTACATACATACGTACATACATACATACATGCATATATACATACATGAATAAATAAATAAATAAATTTATTTTTATTTATCAGCAATCACTTCAATAAGCTTTTGAGTTTTAAATTTTTCTCCCCTTGCTTCTCCACCTCCCTCCCCAAGATGGCATACAATCTGATATAGGCTATACATATACATTCCTATTAAACATATTTTCACATTCGTGATGTTGTAAGAATTAGAACCAATAGGAGGAACCACCAGAAAGAGGAAACAAAACACAACAGAAGAAAAAAAATACCAATAGTATGCTTTGATCTACATTCAAACTCCATAGTTCTTTCTTCTTTGTGGATAGCATTTTCCATCACAAGGCCTTTGGAAATGTCTTAGATCCTTGTATTGCTAAGGGCCAAGTCTATCAATATTAGTCATTATGCAACGTGGCTATTACTGTGTACAACATTCCTGGTTCTGTTCACTTCATTCAGCATCAGACCATACAAGTCTTTCTAGGTTTTTTCTGAAGTCTGCCTGTTCATCATTTCTTATAGAAAATAGTATTCCATTACATCCATATACCACAACTTGTTCAGCCATTCCCCAATTGATGGGTATCCTCTCAATTTCCAATTTTTTCCCCACCACATAAAGAGCTGCTATAAATATTTTTGTACATGTGGGTCCTTTTCCCATTTTTATAATCTCTTTGGGATATAGACCTAGAACTGATATTTCTGGGTCAAAGGGTATGCACATTTTTACAGCCCTTCGGGCATAGTTCCAAATTGCTCTCCAAAATGGTTGGATCGTTTCACAATTTCACCAGCAATGCATTAGTGTTCCAATTTTCCCACATCTTCTGCAACAATTATCATTTTCCTGTTTTGTCATGTTGGCCAATCTGATGGGTGTGATGTGGTACCTCAGAGTTGTTTTGATTTGCATTTCTCTAGTCAATAGTGATTTAGAGCATTTTTTCATATGAATATAGACAGCTTTAATTTCTTCATCTGAGGACTTTCTTTTGACCATTTATCAATTTGGGAATGACTTTTATTCTTATAAACTTGACTTAATTCTCTATATATTTTAGAAATGAGGCCCTTATCAGAAAGACTGGTTGTAGAACTTTTTTTTTTGGGTAGGCAATAGGGTTAAGTGACTTGTCCAGGGTTACACAGCTAGTAACTGTTATGTGTCTGAGGTTGGATTTGAACTCAGGTCCTCCTGAATCCAGGGCTGGTGCTCTATCCACTGTGCCACCTAGTTGCCCCTAAAAATTCTTTCCTAATTTTCTACTTTCTTTCTAATCTTGTTTGCATTGGCTTTGTTAGTGCAAAAACTTTTCAATTTAATATAATCAAAGATATCCATTTTGTATTTCGTAATGTTCTCTGTCTCCTGTTTGGTCATGAATTCTTCCGTTCTCCATAAATCTGATAGGTAAATTATTCCTTGCTCTCCCAGTTTGCTTACAATATCAGCCTTTATATCTAAATCATGAATCCATTTTGACTTTATTTTGGTATATGGTGTGAGATTTTGATCTATGCCTTGTTTCTGCCATACTTTTTTCCAGTTTTCACAGCAGTTTTTGTCAAAGAGTGAGTTCTTATCCCAGAAGTTGGGGTCTTTGGGTTTAGCAAATAATACATTACTATAGTCACTGACTACTGTGTCTTGCATATTTAACCTATTCCACTGATCTACCACTCTATTTCTTAGCCAGTACTAAGCAGTTTTGATGATTGCTGCTTTATAATACTATTTAAGATTTGAAATGGCTAGGCTACCTTCCCCTGCATTTCTTTTCATTAGTTCCCTTGATATTCTGGATCTTTTGCTATTCCAAATTAATCTTGTTATTATTTTTTCTATCTATAAAATAATTTTTTGGTAGTTTGATTGGTGTGGTACTGAATAAGTAAATTAGCTTAGGTAGAATTGTCATTTTTATTATATTAGCTCTGCCAACCCATGAGCAACTGATTTTTTTCCAATTATTTAGCTCTAACTTTTTTGTGTGTGAGAAGTGTTTTGTAATTGTGTTCATATAGTTAATGGATTCAAGCATTCTTGATGAAAACATCACAGCTGAATAGAAAATTTGACTTTCAAATACAAGACTCAAGAGAAGCATGAAGAGGCAAACAAGAAAGAGAAATCATAATGGACTTTTTTTTTGGGGGGGGGTAATTGGGGTTAAGTGACTTGCCTAGAGTCACACAGCTAGGGATTGTTATATTTCTGAGGCTGGATTTGAACTCAGATCCTCCTGACTCCAGGGCTGGTGCTCTATCCATTGCATCACCTAGCTGCCCCTCATAATTGACTTATTACGGTTGAACTATTTACATTCCTACATGGAAAGATGATATTTGTAACTCATGAGACCTTTGTCAGTATTAGGGCAGTTGAAGAGGAAAAAAAATTATATGTATACATAGATTGATAGATAGAAGGCATAGGGTGAGTTGAAGATGAATGGGTGATATCTGGAGCATAAAATTAAGGGGTGAGAGAGGCTTATACTGGGAGAAAGAGAAAGGGAGAGGTAGAATGGGGTAAGTTATCTTACATAAAGCAGACAAGGCTTTTACAGTGGAAGGGAAGTAGGGGAAGGTGAGAGGGAATAACGTACACACTCAATTGGGTATGGAAAGCTATCTTACCCTACAGCAAAATAGGGTGGAAGGGGATAAGAGTGCTGACCCTGATTACCACACTCATGTGTATATGTCATATAAACTCATAAAGTCATATAAGAGAATAGTATCCTAAGAAATGATGGACAGGCTTTTCAGGGGGGACTCTAAGGAAAAGAGCACTTACCAGTTGTAAAGGATTGTATGAGCCAGAAAATGGCTCTAAAGGTAGTGAGGCTGATGGAGAAATTATAAACCATAATGAAACGATAGGTTTGTTTTTTAATGAGAATTTCCATCTAGACATTTGGGGATGGGTGAACCCAAAGAGAGAGATTATTTCCTGACTCCTGTTTCCTCTTTGGAGACACATAGGATACAGAGACAATTTAGAATGTTTAAAGATATTGATAACCAGCCTGAACCATATCTAATCTCGTTTGGAAATGCAGGCCTATAGGTCGGTGAACGTTGAAAATAATTCTAAATCTCAAAAAGATCAAGTATGCGTTCAAATATGTCAGAAAATTTCAGAAAATTTATTTTCTTATGTATTCACGGTATGTGCATAATGTGATATGTGATTATTAACTATGGTGTATGTAAGAAGTTTTATTGTTCTTTTATGTTTATTTAATTCTATATGAAGGGCTTATCTATACCAACACTATGTTTGCATATGATATATCCTACATTTAATTTCCATACTAATCACTGAACTAGGGCTTTGCCACTGTTTCTTCATAAAGCTATTATAGATATGATATAAATGGAACAATGATGATTGCCAGCAATGATGGCATAATTACCATAAATGTTGAATTTTGGAACTTATAATAATACTTTTAATGTATAGCTAAGTTACCCTGAGGAACTTTGCAGGAGTTGCAAAATGTCCCACTGATGGGAGAGATGTAATCTGGGAAAATTTGCCTCTCTCTCTTGTCTCATAGAGATATTCTGGACCTGAGGAAATTATCCAGAGAGACACACTGGTAGAACAAATTCTCAGGTTTTAGACATAGGAAAAAGTTCTCCTTCCCCTTTTTAGGTTCTCATGATTATTTTTGTGATAGATATAAGTGCACAATAAGAAACAGGAATACTATTTGTGCTTTGTTCTTTCTCTATCCCTCTCACACTTCTCTTTTTCCTCTTATGATTGGAATTTCCATGAAAGAGATGGCGGTGCTGAGGTTGAGACAGAATCAATAGTAGTCAACAAATATGACCGGTATACTGAAATATCTTGGACCACTGTGAGGAGCAGGAAGAGACACAAACCCATAAATAAGGTCACTTGGAACCATCTGAGGTCCTAGAGGTACTACGCACCTGAGATGGGTAGATTGAACAACTCTGCCCAAATTCTTTTTTTTTTTTGAGCAGTAAAATTGAAATATTTACATATTCAGCAAAGTCTTAGGAGGGATTGGAAATGGGACGTCTATCTATCAATCCATCTCATCTATTAATTTTTCTATTGATAGATATTTACATCTAAACATATATGTATATGTATAAATATCTATAGACATCTACTTATATTTAGACATTTTTAGATTAATAGATCAATACAATTCCTTTAGGGAGGAAATGTTTCATTCTTTTTTCTTTGTAATTTTAAAAAGATTTTAATAACCTAGTCCCCTTTTCTCTTTTAATACATTACTCTCCACCATTCTTGTTGTCATCCAACCATACGAGTCTAATTTCTGTTTTGTTTTGTTTTTCCATACATGTTACTCCATCTCTCATCTCAATGTCTTTGCATTAGCTGTCTTATATACATGGAACACTCTTCTTCCCAATCTCTGACCCTGGCCTCATTTGAGATTCAGCTCAATTGCTACCTCCTGCAGAATGTCTTTTCCAGGGCACCTGGCTGCTGGTGCCTTCTGCTCTGATGTTATGTTTATGTATTTATCCTTTATGTACTATTTTATGTATAGGTTTCATCTTCCATTAAAAAATATAAACTCCTTGAGCTTACATTTTTTTCCTTACATTCCCTAGCCTGGAAAAACAGTCAGCCCTTAATAAATGTTTGGTGATTCATTTTCATGATTGTTGGTAGCTAGCATTTCTTCCTTGAAAACTGCCTCTTCCTATCCTTGGACACTTGGATATTGATGGTAAAGACTTTTTAAGAGGTTGATTGTCAAATGCATGTGCATGCAGGAGATGGCAACCAGGATGGTGATAGGTTTTGAAATGATGCCAAATAAGGAATTTAGGGAAGAGAAGAACTATCCAAGTGTTACTCCCCTCACTATGAAACTTAAAGGCTGTAATAGAGAAGCAGAGGGGATTCCTGGGGAAATATACAGCTTCTTTTATGACCTAAACGTCAAAGGGCAGAATGGTGGAGATTGGAGAGGGAAAAAAAATATAAAGACTGGTTGCTGCTCTTATGAAGGTCCAATGAGGGAAGAAAGTCTTAATTTAGGAAGAGACTTGGTAGAGAAAGCTTTGAAATTTGGAGTAGCTGAGACAGCCAAAAGCAGCCACAATTTATCTGTAGATAAGGAAATATCTGGGTTTTTTCCTTTACACAGTTCAACCCAAACCCATCCGTAGGTAATTCTGAAGATTGAGAGCAATTGGAGGGTCTATGGAACCTCATATCCAACTACTTCCTCACTGCAAGGAACCAAGGAACTAAGAAAAAATATTGAAAAATAGGATCGAAAATTTCCCACAAATTGGTTTAGCTCCTCTTTGATTGATGTCAATGAGCATCTCTAATAAATGGAACAGTGATTATATCAAATTAAATTCATTTTCTTTCAAAAACTAGGTAGCTCAAATCTCTTATTCTAATGAATTTGTTGGTTTATAGATTATTTATTTTATTGTATTTATAAAATAATACTTGGCCACAGGTATATGTGGGTATAAGAAAAGAGTAGTTGTTTTTTTTATCTCAAAGATGTGGTTTTTTTTTAATTCAAACTGAAACATCACCAGTTCTTAGATTTTCTGAACAACATCTTATGGGGACACTACTAGCAACCATCACCTACCATTCCAGTGGTAAGAGGACAGGATTTGGTGGATTCTGATATTTTAGAACGCCATCACTTTTGGAAAGGATTTTATTCAGTATAAACTTCAGAAAAGGAAAATTCTTCAAAGGGAAATTTTCCTGAGTAATCTGTGTCCCAATCAAATGCTCTAATAGAGAGAATCTAACAAGTCCCACTGGGACACCAGAACTATTTTTTATAGATTCTACAATCCCCTGTACTGACTTTTTAACATTCCCCACAGACTTTCTGTACCCTACTTCTTGGATCTAGCCTCTCAGCTTGTTTACATGAAGTTATCTATTTGCAATAGATTATGGATTCAAATTCTTCATTTTTATTGCAACTCAAATGTAGTAAGGGGCCCAGGCCACAATAGAGGGGAAAAGGATGAATATCAGAAGTCAGTGCAAAGTTCCAGTGGCCTACTGAATCTACTTCCCCTAGTTAATAATGAATTCACTTATGCAATTCTGGGGTTGGAGCAATCTCCTTAGTCATGAAATATCAGGGGAATTTAATTGTTGTTATCTTGAAAGATTATGACTTGCTTTTGTTGAAGTTTCCAGTGTTTATCCTGTGTGTTGTTATCATGGCTCTTTCCTATTCCCCTGAAATCATCTTCTTGTGATCCTGAGAGACTGGAACAGATAAACCTTGGTTCCCTTGCAGTGAGGAAGTAGTTGGAGATGAGGTTTCATAGACCCTCCAATGGCTCTCAATCTTCAGAATTACCTAGGGATGAGTTTGGGTTGAATTGTGTAAGGAATAAAACTTGTGTCTCTTCTGTGTATCTCAGTGAAGAAGTACCTGATTCCTACCTTAGTCCTTATCTGCTGGGGAAGTAAGGGCTCCTGAAAATGAAATTCTCCCCCAATACCTGCTGATGGGAGCTGAATCTCTAGGCCTAGTTTGCATTCACTTTTCCTATTTCTCTGAGACTTGTATGTCTAACAAACTAGAAAGAATGGGACTAACAATGCTGTAAGTATCAATGTTTCATTCACTAGGTGATGGCTTGTAGCTTTATTGGATGATACAGGATGGTATGGGATGGAGATTAAGAAACTACTTCCAAGTAGCCCCATTTTCAGGCTCTGATTCTGGGTTCACAGAAGTTGGGCTAAGGTTGTAGGCCCTTCCCAGAACTGATTCTCATGACCATCCTATACCTATAGTGCTGGTGATATCCCAGGACTTTCTGAGTCAGTGATGAAGCAAAGAGGGGTCAGAAAGCCATATGGCCAGAGCATGGACAGGGGTGGCTTCCAATAGCAGGGCAATATGCTGCTATCAACCCAAATTAAGAGTCATGAGAGAAGCCCCTTTAGAGACTAGTCTGCCCTAACTTTTTCACTTCTCCTGGCCCCAATGCTTTCTAGAAGAAAAACCTTTTAACAGTTACTAGACAATTGAAATCTGCTATCAATCTTCTCTGATAAGAGATGAAATGGCCACTCTAAGAATACATGAAGTAAGAAAGTGTCAGATGTTAGCTGTGGAAGACTTGGGTTTTGATTCTTTTTGTCCCTATCAAATTGATAGCTTCTGAGGTATGAAAAAACCTGTTCAGAATTGAATTTTTTCCTCAGATTCCTTTATCAGCTTCTCTCTTCCTCATTCACCACCTCTCCTCAAATCATAGTCATTTCCTCCCACAGGACTTAATGTTCCTTGGGATCAATTTCTATCTTACCTATCTTTGTATTTTCATTTCCTATTGGAGTATCTTCGACATGAGAGAGGTTAACAAAGTTGAATGGAATTGTATTACATTGAATTCATTCTCTAAACCTAAGTTATTTAGTGACAGAAAATATCGTGAGAAAGTAGCAAAAAAAAAAAAGTAACAAAATGGGGAATCAAATTGTGAAGCAAAAAAATAATAATAACACCATTGCTTCTGCTATAATGCTTATTTTGATTTTGTCAGTGAGAAATACAAAATTGACTCCAGCTAAACCACTGAACACAAAACACACATACCTCAAACCTCTACCAACTACCTCAATTCACTGCTTGTGCTGTCTTTCAATACTGGATAACACCACTTCACAGTAACTCACAAGCTACAACCCTTCCCATGCCCACTTCCACAGGCAAACTTCAGGTGTTTGTTAAGGTAAAGTTTAATATTTATTATATATCTTCTTGTGCTGTAGGAGCTGTTGGTAGAAGAGAAAGGATAGTCCACACCATCCCTACTGCCCTCTCCTTCCCATAATACCTCTAGCCTTAGGCCCAAGATTGTGGCCTGATTGCCCAACTTCCTTGTCCAAAGCCTTGGACACCACCACTATTTATTGTCATATTTATGTATTTCTTAATCATTTAACATGTATAAACCTGTGCTAACATTTTTATTAGGTTTCTATATTTTATATGTGTCATTGAAAAAATTTTTAGTGTTTTTCTCCTAACTCCATTTTTCTCATAAGCTCTGTAGTTTTTATTGCACCATTTGGTACAGCACAGTGATTTTTAGGAACTTGTTATAGCAAAACTGACAGTAGTCAGAAATCTGAGAATGAAACTAATCCCTAAATAAAGTTACAAAACATGAATCAAAAATTAAGTAGCTATATACCAGGTGATGTGTTATGTTCTGAGACTGCAGGTACTGAGATAGCCCCTGCTTTCAAACAAGTTCATGTTCTAATATAGAAAGACAGAACATGTATGGAAATAGCAGCCAGCGAAGAGAGTTTTGGTCAAGTGATTCAGAAAAATGATGAGCTTATGTTGAGTATTGTAAATTAACAAATCACTTCCAGAATCAATGGTAGCCAGAGGAAGAGGTGGAAGGAGGAGAAAGGAAGAGGAAGGCAAATAAAATGGCCTACCTGTGGGGATATACATACACACACATCTACATATATATATGAACATATATATGTATATATACATATATACATATGTACACACAAACACATATGTATATATAATTAAATGCTAATGATCCTTTTTCTTGCTTTTTCTTCTCATTTTGGTAATCCTATTAATAATTATTTTGTGCCCAGGAAGACTCTACCACTAAGAAAAGAACAAGAAAAGAAATAACCCTTGAAAAAATATTCATCGTTACACAGAACAAGTCTCCAATTGGCTATATTTGTCTCATTCTTCATCTTGAGTTCATCACTTCATTGTCAGGATGTGTGCAGCATTTTTCATGACTAATTTTATGGAATCAAGGTTGACATTGATTAGACTTCTTAAATATTTCTTAGTTGTTTTTCTTCTAAAACGATATTGTTGTTACATAATTTTTGCTCTGCGTTATGCTCATTTCATTGGATCACTTGATACAAATCTTCCCACGTTTATCCAAAATAATTCCTTTAATCATTTTAAGATGAAGTGATGTTCCATTAAAGTCACATACCATAATTTGTTCAACCATTCCCCAGCAGGTGATTAAACCCTTAGAATCTAGTTCTTTACCACCACAAAAGACCTGCTATAAATACTTTTGTCATATAGGTACATTTCCTCTGTCTTTGATATCTTTGGGATATAGGTCTAGTAGTAGTATTACAGAATTAATAGATAAACACAATTTAGTGACATTTGACGTATTGTTCAAATTGTTTTCCAGAATGGCTGGATCAAGTCATAGCTCCACCAATCACGTGTTGATGTGCCTGTTTATTTACAATTCCTCTGATAAATTTTCATATTTATTTTTATATTATTTTTTCCAATCTGATAAACATGAGCTAGAATCTCAAATATGTTTCATTTTCATTTTTCTATTATTAATTTTGTATTTTCGTATACCTATTTTTTTCTTTTGGATTTCTTTCTTTGAGTGTTGAATGCTCATATCTTTTACCATTTATATATTAGTGAAAGACTCATATTCTGATATACTTCAATCAATTCGTTTCATATCTTGGAAATTCAGCTTTTATAAGAGGAATTTGTTAGAAATGTTTTTCCCAGTCAACTGATTGCAATCTCCTTAGGATTTTGTTTGTACAAAAACTTTTAAATCAATATTTTCCATTTTATCTTTTGTGATCTCTTCTATACCTTGTATTATCATGGGTTCATCTTTTAACCATAGTTGCAATAAGTACTTCCATCATTGATCTTCTGATTTTAATATTATGGGACATTGTATTAGCTAAGTCATGAATTCATTTGGAATTTGTTATATGATATCAATTCATGGACTAAATTTCTAATTTCTAATTCATGGAGTAATTTCTGCCAGACTTCTCTCTGGTTTTCTCAGGAAATTTGTCAAATAGTGAGTCCTCCAGTAACTGGGTTCTTTCAAAATGAAACATCATTTGGACAGAAATTGAGTTCTTAAGAATTCAATAATGTCAAAGTAAAGTCATCAAAAGTGTTACACACACCAAATGCATAGCACAATGCTCAATATAGACATTTCTCATTTACTGGATCTTGGCAATCTCTTTGTCTCTGTCACAGAAGTATGGCTAGCAATCAGACAATGGTGAGAGAATTCATCTTGATGGGATTTCCTGTTGGACCTGACATGCGAATGTTCCTCTTTGGACTCTTCTCTGTGCTGTGTATCTTCACTCTAATGGGGAATGGAGTCATCTTAGGACTTATCTGTCTGGAGACTCGACTCCACACCCCCATGTACTTCTTCCTCTCACACTTGGCCCTTGTTGACATTTCCTATGCCTGTAACACTGTGCCCCAGATGCTAGCAAACCTACTGGACCCTGTCAAACCCATCTCATATACAGGATGCATAACACAAACTTCTCTCTTTTTGACTTTTGCCCACAAAGAATGTCTTCTCCTAGTGGTAATGTCTTATGATCGCTATGTAGCAATTTGCCTCCCCCTCAGATACACTGTTATCATGAGCTGGAAGGTGTGTATCATTCTAGCACTGATCTCTTGGGCCCTTGGATTCTTTCTGGCCTTGGCCCATCTAATTTTATTACTTCCATTGCCTTTCTGTGGTCCCCAGAAAATCAACCATTTTTTTTGTGAAATCTTAGCTATTCTCAAACTTGCCTGTGCTGACACCCATATCAATGAGATCTTGGTCTTATCTGGAGCAGCTTTTGTGTTGGTTGGACCCTTTTCCTCAATTGTGATCTCCTACATGCGCATCATCTGGGCAGTCCTGCATATCCAGTCAAGAGAAGGGAGACAGAAAGCCTTTTCCACTTGTTCCTCCCATCTCTGTGTAGTAGGGTTCTTCTATGGCACTGCCATCATTATGTACGTTGGACCTGAGCATGGGAACCACAAAGAGCAGCAGAAATATCTCCTCCTATTTCATAGTCTATTTAACCCCATGCTAAACCCCCTTATTTATAGTCTGAGGAACAATGAAGTAAAAGGTACCCTAAAGAGAGTTTTGGGAAAAGATAGACCATCATAGAAAACTTAACCACCTATATGAACTGCTGATAGTCAAAAATTGCAACTAATGGCCTTTTAATAGCAAGTTAAAATCAGATCTCATACTACTAAATTGTGCAGTAAAGCAGAATCTGTGTAGATACAAATGTGTGTTGATTCTCTTTGTCAGACTGTGCAAATATTTTATACAAATTATCAAGTTTCCAAAGAAAAAGTAAAAATGACCTACCAAAATAACTGAAACCAATCAAATGAGAAGATCTCACTGAGGACAGTAGCATTTTTATCTATTAGGCTGGTAAGAAAGGAAGTCATCTGGAGCCATGCATAGACTAGACAAATCAAAGCACAGAGGGACCAAAGTGATAAGGAAATGCCGAGACAATGCAAAACAATTTTCAAATTCAGAGTAAATACAAATGCCTTTTAACTCTACCAGACAAGTAAAGGTCCACAGAAATAAGTGTTCCTGGAAATATTTTATCAAAGCTGCAAAATTTCTGAAATTCCCAAAAATTAATGATAAATATAAACTCTGAAGGAACATAAAAATAGTAGAATGAGTTTAATATTATGTTTGTGCCATAGTACATGAAACTTTGTGATTAATAAGTCTTTGACAAGAAGAACTTTATAATTTTCCTAATTCCTGCTTCATTCAATCACAGATTATATGTACAACTGTCTCCTTGGTAACATTACTTATAGTCATCTTCTCTGTAGCAATAGTCAATGTCTGGTCAATGGCTAAGTAAACTATTTAAAGGTCAGGAAAGTTAGTGGCCTCTCTCTGATAGTCTTCAGAGATTTAGAAACCCTGGGTGGGGAATTGACTCTTTGCCTTCCCCAGCATCAGCCCACATATAGAATTCAGAAAATAATCAGTCAGCTACAGTTATTTCTGTATTCCAGAACAAGAGATGCAGTTTCTGACATCTTCCACTTCTTGCCATTAAGGATATGTGCTACTATGGTTTTGTCTTTCCAATTTTATGGAGGGAGAAGGAAGGAGGAATTTGATATTTTACAAATATTATCTCATTTGATCTTCACAACCACCTTGTGAGGTAGTTGCTATTGTTATCCCCATTTTACAGTTGAGAAAATTGAATATACGGAGTCATGTTGAGGGTCACACAGCTAGCAAGTGAAAAGATTAAATGCCTTGTCAGAAAGAGATTATAGGTGACCCTTGTTCTAGCACTGGGTGCAGGACCCAGTGTGACTTGGCAACTTCAATACTGATCACAGTTACTGACTGGAGAGGAGTGCTTACAGTTGCAAGACAATAGAGGCCTGTTTACCGTTGGTATGGTTCACAGTACCAGTGTGGAGAGGAGCTGTGGTCATGAGGTGGAAGCAACTGGAATTCTACCTAGATCACATCACTTTGGAAGTACTGAAAACTTACTGGATCCCCAGATTCAGCTGAGAAAACAGCAGGACATAAAAATAAAGAAACAAAGGCAGACATCCCTACCCCAAAGAGGTGAGTAGAGCCCAACTCTAACATAAAATCAAAATCAAGTTAGAAGTTAGTAAAGTAGCCAATAACAAATAAGAAAGAACCCGAATATAAAAAAGCTTCTATGGTCAAGACAGAAATTCAGAAGCAGACAATGACTTGAAAATATCTAATAAAAATAGAATAAAGTATAAAATATTGCATTGGACAAACAGCTGACCAGGAAAATAGATGAGAGATAATTTAAGAATTATTAGACTACATTATCCTACCTAAAGGCCATCTTCAAAGAAAAAAGGAGCCTAGACATCTTATTGTGGGAAGTTATCAAAGAAAACTAGCCAGATATCATAGAACCAGAAGGCAAGGAAGAAATTGAAATAATCTATGAATAAACTCCTGAAAGAGGTTCCAAAATAAAAATTCCTATGACTATTATAGCTAAATTTCAGAGCTCCCAGGTCAAAGAAAAAATACTACAAGTGGCCAGGAAGAAACCATTTAAATGCTATGAAGCCACTTTGTCAGTAGTTTGAGATTTAGCATCTACTGTGATAAAGAAGCGAAGGGTTTAGAATATGCTATCTTGGAAGACAAAGGAGGTAGGACTACAACAAAGAATAACTTAACTAGGAAAACTGAGTATAATCCTATCAGGGAAAATGAACACTTAATGAAATAGAGAACTTCCAAGCTTTCCTGATGAAAATAACAGAGCTGAAAGAAAAATTTGATGTTCAAGCACAATACTTAAGAGAAACATTAAAAATGAGTGACAGATCTAGAGAGTGGAAGCAAGCATGACAAGGACTAATGGGAAAAGAGAGTCAAAAGTGGGAGGTATCAAAAGTCCATATACAAAATTTAATCAAATAACCAGAAGGCAAAAACCAGTTACAACTGAAAAAGATTAGCTGTGGAAGTATTCAGTAATTTAAAAGAAAACTAAATTAGGAAGACAGACAAAAGAAGCACTGTTGTGTTTAGCTTTATATAAACCAATCCCTGAAGTATGGATGAGAAAGGGAAACAGAACTCTTTAATAGATGTGGGGGATAATCAATTAATGAGTATTAATAACAGTTTGATAGGATGGGGTTTATTACTGGAGCCCAGAAATATAAGGGTAAACTTTTTTATAAATCGATGAAGAATAAAATGATCAGAAATAAGAAGATAATGTACACAATAATGACATTGTAAAAGTAGACTCTGAAAGCTGTAAGAAATATATTCAATACAATGACCATTATTAGTTGCAGAGGACTGATGATGAAACATGCAATGCACGACAGAGAGTTGATTATTTAAGGTACAAAATTTTATATATAATATATGTGTGTATGTGTGTATGTATATAGCCATATGTATACAGCATTGGAGTGATTTTTTTTGCTTAATAATGCATATTTCTTACAAAGTACATCAATAAAACTTTAGGCAAAAAAAAAGATCAGATAAGATAGGAAATGGCACTTTATGTAAAAAACACCAGTACTTTTTTTTAGAGTCCAGGCACATGAAAGAGAAAGAATGGAGAGCATAAAAAGAGGAAAGAAAGAAACATTCATTAAGTGCCCACTATGTGCCAGTGACCGGGTTGAGAACTTTAAAAATATTGTCTTGTTTAATCAACATCCCTGGGAGTTAGACATCATTATTATTCCCGTTTTATAGTAGAGCAAGCCTGGACAGATAGTTGTTTAAGTGATTTGACCAGGGTCTCACAGTTTCCTAACTGGGCCCCCAGCTCTCTGCCTACTGTGTCATCTAACTGCCTAGGTGAACGAGAAACAAGAATGAGAGGGAATTCAGCTACAGAATTTCCAACCAGAAGGAGAAAATGATTCATAAGTTGCATATATGACTAGCAATAAATAACTGATTATTTAGCAGAAATGATGAGCACTTACTGTGAAAATATGTAACTTAAGAAGTGATGATAGAGAAGGTGGGAAAGTACCCATATACTTTAGAAGAACAATTTTTAAAAAGTAATGAAGAAAAGGTAGGTATCATCTATGGCAAAGGCTGAAAAAGATAAGTTGGCTCAACAGTGTTGAGATACTTTAAATGACGTTGATGGTATAAATGCAAAACATGCTGAAAATAAAAGAAAATTTCATGAACATTAAGTACTATTTATAGTATTTTATAAATCATATTCATACATGCAAACCAATTGCTCACATTATTCTGACAAAATTAAAAGGATTTCTCTACTGAATAAAACCTAAATTTCTGTGTTTCTGGTATTCTCAGCTGTCCCTCAGGTCCTTCATATCCTCAATTTGCTCAACTTTTAGCACTTCTTACCTGTAATCCCTTTCAAATAGAGCACCAAGTGAAATTCCTGCTGAAAAATTCAATTTGAATTTGGTGTGATCTCCATTGTCAATACTTCTCAAATATATTTACTTTATTTACCATTGCAGACTGATTCTGTGGTCAAAACAGATTCAAAACACATGGCTGGACTGGGTTGGGCTATGAGGAAAGAATGACAGGGGAGTGACTAAAATATCGATTAAGCTTCTTATTTAACTCTTTGCTGAGTACAGATTTCAGAAGACCAGGTACAAAAGGTAGAATGGTGGGCATTCAAATAATAATGCAAAAGGACTGCAGCTCACATGCTCTGGTTCTCACTGCCATAGCCAAGGAGGCTGTATCTGCCCTTGTGGGTGCTAGCTTTGCCCCAATGGTTGTGTGGTGTGTCTCCTCTCTAATGCTAGCAGCTCAAGCCCCTCCTCAGTCTGTTCCCACCTCTGTTAAGCACCATTGAATAGTTGCCCCAGTTCCATTTTACCACTTAACATCAGTTAGCTTTTACAAAAAGTTACTTCCTTCAAAAATAGTGTGTTGACAAAAGTACAAACATTTCCCCCCAATAGCTCAATGAGTATACTCTTCCCATCCATCCTCAGTCTTTGGAAAGAGTGTTCAAGCTTAGCTCAGTTTCTACCTAGCATTAGCTCAACTAAATTTATGACCAAAGTCATCATCCCTGTCAGATTAGTCTTTGTCTTAGCTACTGCTGGGCCATTAAATGAACCAGAAAACAGTGCATGCCTTGCAGTCTTTCCAGTGCAATTCCATCGTACATTACTGTGACTGTTCCAAAAGCAAGTTCTCAAGCCTTTCCCATGTGGGGAATTTGCATCAGGCAAACACACTGATTCATGCATTCAGTGCATGTACCAACAATTAAAGCTCAGAATAAGCTGAGGTTTGCAGTAAGTGCTAAAGACATCAAATGCTAAAGATTGCAAAGCTTTGATGGGGGAGGGGGGGAAGGAAAAAATAGTGGCTCCAGAAATGAAAATACTTAACTCTTATTCTCTTGGGATTTTTCCTGTATCAAGGAATATCATTTTCAAATTGGAAAGTGAAAAACAAAAAAAAAAAGTTAAGAGATACTAGTTGATGAGATACTAATGTGACATTTAGCAATTTTAATGACTTCTTATCTCTTAGTTTCCATTAATTATATTTTACAGTACAGATTTTACATGTGGTCAAAAGAGAAAAAAATAAACAATCTCTAGGTTCCCTTTAGAATTTAGTGTTTTATCACTTCATTTAATGAACCCCTAGGAGTGAAATTTGAGGGAGATAAGACAATGGGAGATGTGCCATGGAACTAAAGCTTGGGCCTTTTAGCCTTGATTTTCAGAAGACACAAGGTGCTTTCTCCAAACTATTAGCTAGTTCTCAGAAAAAGTACACTTTATTAAACATACCATTTCTAAACATTTTGAAAGAAATATTCTGATTACTGTGAGCTAAACTAACAGTTAATTTGGATAGGTCATTTTTTCAAACGATCACTAGACCAGCAGTCACACACAGCATTGTAATCCCACCTCTATAACTATCTGTATGGCCTTGAACAGGTCACTTTACCTCTGAGATTTCAATTTCCTTAGCTGTAAAATGAGGGGATTAGACTAGGTGAATTCTCAGATCAAATCTAATTCTATTATATTCTATGTCATGTCCAAGTCATTTAGGTTTCTTCTTTTTATAGTTTCTATATAATTGGAACAGAGCAATAGAGTACCTTGGTATTAGGGGTTTAAGGTTGATACTCATAAATTAAAGCCTACGTGGAGGGATCATCTGTCTATTTTACAGGTTCCTAACCCATTTCCCTTCTAGAGAGATCAAGGTGAGTGCTTTTATATTTCCTTATGCATGTCTAATATTACAATATACCTCATTAATTAATCAATTAATTCTGGGCTCCTGTCATTTATTGCTATGACATTATATGCTATCATTATATGATAGCTTATATAGGCTATCATTCATTACATAAAGTGGAGGAACCACTTCCTATGAGTTTTGCAGATCTCTTTCACCCATTCATCTTTCCCTAATTCTTAATCTCCTAGGTTTAGACAAAAATTAAAGTTATAGGCTGTACAATTTATTAACATAAATTTATTATGTCACATGTGGAGAATAATGAAAAAGCCAATTTGCCTGGACCCCAGAATATGTAAAGGAGAGTAATTTGTAATAAGGCTTGAAAGGCAGCTTGGAGTCAAGTTTTGAAAGACTTTAAATGTCAAATGAAGAAGTATCTATTTGATCCTAGAAGGAATAGGAAGTGACTAGATATAGTTTATGTGAAAAAAGCTTTGGGATTTCTTGACTGTGATCTCAATGTGATCCAAGATTGTTATATGGCAACCAAAACACTGAATGAGAATACCCTGTGTGCAAACTCTATCCTGCTTATAAGGAAATAGTGTGAGGCGCTGATACAAAAAAATTTGATTTTTGACATTGAAATGGGCTGCCATCATTGAAAGTCTTCAAGAATTGTCTAGATGACCACTTGTCAGTGATTATGGGAGATACAGTGTTGTGTGGGGTGGTACATGGAGCCCTGGACTTGAAGTCAGAAAACTTCCTTCCAATCTGACCTCTGACACTTCCTCGACCTTGGGAAGTATATCACTCTGAGCCTCAGTTTCCTCATGTAGAAAACAAGAAAAAGAATAAAAGCACCTATCTCACAAAGTTACTGTGAACATCATATGAGAAAATGTGTGTAAAGCACTTTGCAAATCTTAAGGCATTATGCAAATGTCAGCTATAATACTTCGACATCTTGTACAGTATTCTGACCAGAAGGTAATGGTAATGTCATGGTATTCCATGTGATTCTAAGGTTTGAAAATATTATATTAAAATGATGGCAGAAAGTGGAAATATATTTAGCAGATGTTTCATGAGTAGATATTATTGTGTGACTGCATTGTAGTACGATGTCAGCAGAAACATTTAGGAATTGATGTGCCCTAGATACATGATTATAGGGTAGGTAAGGTGCATATTTGTATTCATTTGGGGGAAATAACAATGTCAAAAAGCCCAAGCTACTATGCCTAATTACCCACTGGCCCATCCAAGGACATAGGGCAAGGCAGTGAGAGATTCTTGAGAATTTATTGATTTATCAATCAGATTTGTGCAATAATGGTCAACAAATATGACCAGTATACTGAGACATCTTGGGCCACTGTGAGGAGCAGGAAGAGATAAAACCCCATAAACAAGGCCACTTGGAACCATCTGAGGTCCTGGAGGTACTGTGCACCTGAGATGGGTAGAATGAACAACTCTGCCCAAATTCTTTTTTTTTTTTTGAGCAGCAAAATTGAAATATTTATATACACAACAAAGTCTTAGAAGGGATTAAAGATGGAAAGCATATCTGTCAATCGATCTAATCTATCAATCTTCCTATTGATAGATATTTATATCTAAACATATGTATGTATATGTGTACATAGCTATCTATAGATATCTACTTACATTTAGATAATTTTTGACTAATAGAACAATACAATTCCTTGAGGGAGGGAATGTTTTATTCTTTTTCCTTTGTATCTCTAGTGCTTAGCATAGTGTTAACTACCTAAATTGAACTTAGTTAAGCATAAGCAGTGTATGTTACTTAGCATCTAGTGAGGGCTTAATATGTTTTTGTTGTTGATTGATTAAAGACAATGTTTTAATTTCTACTATTGCTTCCATAATATTTTCAAGTTTTGATTTCCCCAACTTCTTCCTTTCCCTAGAGAGAAGTATCAATAAGACTTTAATTTTCTCTAGTTGCATCATTTATGCTGATAAAATTACACTCTCCTTCCAGTGATTTGTCTTTTGATCTGCTTTTGCTGCCTATTCCATTTTTCCTTTTTTGTTTTTCACCAGAATCGTGCTTTTCTCACATTTAAATTTTTCACAGATCTCTCCATGGTGTTGTTTCAAGTAATTTGTCTGATATTTTAACAAATACAAGCTCTGTTTGAAATAATTCTATCTTGAGTCTTGATGTCTATCACTTCTTTCATTATTTCCCTTTTGATGTTTGTTATCCACTTTTAATTTATCTTAGAAGACTGCCAACTTTGTTCTTAACCTGAAGATGTTGTTGATACTAATTCATTACTAATTTATCCTAAAGTATTTTTGTATATTTGCTTGTTTTTTTTAATTGCCTCTTCTTTTCCTTGACCTTTCTTTTTCTCTTTATGAGTCTATTCTCTTTTGAGTTTCTTTCATTGCACATCTTCCTTCCCTACCCTTTTTAATTTGGATTGTTTCTGTTTTTGTTATTTAAGAGAATTTTTAGTACCAGTATCTTCTTATGACCCCTCATTCCATCACCTTGCCAAAAGTCCTTCTTCCTTTCTGCACAGTATGTGTCATGTCATACTAGTTCTAAAGTTTGTTTTTAATCTTTAATTTATTTCTTTTGTTTTTATACATTAGCATCTTTTCCCAATAAATCCTTCCTCCCCAGAGTAGAGACATCGCTTATAACAGAGGGTTAAAAAAAGAGGAGAGTTTCCATAAACTAACAATAAATCAACTCTAACATTAGCAGTGTTCCATGCCCATATTGCCCAATTCAACAAAAGAGAAAAGAGGTGCATTCTCATATCTCATCTTAGGAGCCAAGCTCAATCAATATAATTTAACAGTGTTCAATTTTTATTTCTGTTGTTGTTCTTTTCAATTGTATAGTTGAAGTCCATTGTGTACATTATTTTCTTGGTTCTGTTTAATTCACTTTGCATCAATTCATATCAGTCTATTTCCATTTTCTTCATATTCATCATTTCTTCATGTGCTATTCTATTGTATTCATGTGCCATAATTTGTGTAGCCATTTGTCAATTAATGGGTATCTATCTGCTTTGTTGTAATTCTCTCCTATTGCAAAAAAGAGTACAGGTATTTCTTACTATTAAGTAACAACTCACAAAGCTACAAATACATTTGTCCATCACTAGTTGAGGGCACAGGAATTAAGAAAAGAAATATATAGGGATTGAAGAGTTATAGATGGGTTGAGATAAAAACAGATGTGCACATATTGACCTACAGCTATAGACATCCATCAGCATTTATAATTGGCTCTGGCTGTCACAGTTGAGGTATTCTGGCAAGCAAAGTGTGACAGACAGGAAGCAGTCTCACACTTGGTTCTGGTGGAGCTGTTATGTTTCATGAACTACCACCTCCTTCTGGACATACTTAATTCAAGTCTATATAAATCAACATTAGGGAAAGGGATTATACTTTCAATTCTCTGATTTAATCAAGTCTCATAGTTCTCCATACAGATGACTCACTAAATTATTTAGCTAGTCCTCATCTCTTTCCTAAGCTTTTCTCATATGATTCCAAATGTTTCAGTGACAGCTTCATTTGGATGCCCACAGCCATCTCAAACTCAATAAGGTCAAAGCAGAATTTATTATATTTCCTCTTCAACTTGTTTCTCCTCCTAACTTCCTTTTTCTGTCCAAAGAACTACTACCTTTCAGACACCCAGGTTCATAACCTAGAAATCATCCTCCACTCTTGATTCTCATTTATACTTGGTATGTAAACAATTGTCAAGTTTTGCTGAGTCTACTTTCTCATTCTCTTTTATGTCTTTCCCTTACTCTCTACTTATACCACAAACACCATATTCCAGGCACTCATCACCTCTCACCTGGATCATTGCATTAGCCTTCTAATTAATCCCCCATGCTTCCATCCTCTGGCCTCCAGAACTCATTCTCCATAAAGCTACCAAGTTAATATTCCTTATGAACAGATATTACTATATCACTCCCCTGATCAAGAAGCTTCAATGGTTCCCAATGCCTATAGGACAAAATACAAACTCTCCTCTTCATAGTTTAAAATGCTTTACAATCTGACTCTAATATATCTAAGAAGATTACACCTTCTTCTAATCCTGCATTCTATGCTCCATCCAAAGTGGCCTACTAGCTGTTCCCTATATGTGACATTCATTCTCCCACCTCCTTGTCTTTGCACAGACTCTCCCTTGTGTCTGGAATGTTCTCCCTCCTGTCCTCTGTTTGTTGTAACTCCTAGACTTTTCTTAAGTGCCACCTCTTTCAAGACTTTCCTAATTCCCTCAGTTATTAGTACCCCTCCCTCAAACTTAGTGGGTTTTTTTTTATCTATTCCATATTTAGTTCACATATTTAATCCATATTTGAACATGTTATATCACCCCAGTAGAATATAAACTTCTTAAGGCCAGGGACTGTCTGCTGTATTTACTAGCTCAGTCACTCTGGGCAAGTCATTTAACACCTTTCATCCTCAGTTGCCTCATTTACAAAACAGTGATAATAGTAGCAACTACCTTACAGACTTGGTGTGAAGATTAAACAAGATAGTGTTCATGAAGGGCTTTGCTAATATTAATACACTATATAAATACTATCTATATATCTAAATGATTTCCTTAAAGAAGAGATCCAACCTTGTCATACCCCTGCTCAGTAAACTCTAAACTGTTACCTCCAGAATCAAATAAAAACTGTTAGGCTTTTTAAATTTTAATTTTAAAAGGATTTTTATAACCTGGTCCCCTTTTATCTTTTTTAGTCTTTTAATACATTACTCTCCGCCATTCATGTTGTTGTCCAACCATACAAGTCTAATTTTTGTTTTGTTTTGCTTTTCCAAACATGTTGCTCTATCTCTCATCTCAATGTCTTTGCATTACCTGTCTTATATCCATGGAATACTTTTCTTCCCAACCTCTCCTCTTAGAAACCCTGGCTTCATTTGAGATTCAGCTCAATTGCTACCTCCTGCAGAATGTCTTTTCCAGGGCACCTGGCTGCTGGTGCCTTCTGCTCTGATGTTATGTTTATGTATTTATCCTTTATGTACTATTTTATGTATAGGTTTCATCTTCCATTAAAAAATATAAACTCCTTGAGCTTTCATTTTTTCCCTCACATTCCCTAGCCTGGAAAAACAGTCAGCCCTTAATAAATGTTTGGTGATTCATTTTCATGATTGTTGGTAGCTAGCATTTCTTCCTTGAAAACTGCCTCTTCCTATCCTTGGACACTTGGCTATTGATGGTAAAGACTTTTTAAGAGGTTGATTGTCAAATACACACGCATGCAGGAGATGGCAACCAGGATGGTGATAGGTTTTGAAATGATATGTTATAGAGTCCTCATTTAAATACTCAGATATATGCCTTTAATTTTTTAAAAAATGTGGCTGTAAAAGAGAAGCAGAGGAGATTCCTGGGGAAATATACAGCTTCTTTTATGACCTAAACATCAAAGGGCAGAATGGTGGAGAGTGGAGCAGGGGGCAGAGCCAAGATGGCGGAGTAAAAGCAGTGACGTGCTTGAGCTCTCCCCCAACCGCTGCAAATATCTATAAAAAATGGCTCTAAACAAATTCTAAAGCAGCAGAACCGACAACAAGACAAAGTGAAACAAATTTCCAGCCCAAGACAACCTGAATGGTTGATTAGAAAGGTATATCTCACCAGGGTGGGTGAGGAACACAGTTTGGCATGGGCGCATAGGCCTCAGCAAACCTGGAGCAGGCCTTAGAGTACTGAATCGCAGGCAGCTATGGTGGTTTCCTGACTTCTCAACACATGAACACCAAAGACAACTTAGAAGGTCAGTGGGAAAAGTCTGGTACTGTGGTGAGATAGAAGCATGAGGTCCCAGCCCCATTTCCTGAGCTTGGCCCTAGGGTGGTGGCTGCCTCCTAAGCTTCTGGCCCACAGACTGAGGGGGAATCAATTGGCTCAGAAGGGGATTGCAGGGATATCTCTGCTGGTGTAGGATACTCTTTGCCCATGCGTTGGATCTGGGTCACAGATCTGGACCGCAGTCCTGGGGCGAGAAGCAGCGCTGGCTTGGTGGAGCTTGTAGTGGCTGTACAGATAAAATCCTCCTGACAGTTCCAAGACAGAAAAGAGTGTTTCTGGTCACTCATAGAGCAGAGCACAGGACAGGAAAGGAGCAAACACCTCGCCCTTGATCATACCACCTTGGAAGAACTGAAAATTTACATGTGCCTAGAAGAATCTCTGAAAACAGCTACACAAAACCCCTGAAATTTGGGACGCTACATTCTCCATACTGGAAACAGACCCTTACCTTAACAAAGAGTTTATAACCCAAGTAATTGGCTGGGATCATGAGTAAGCAGTGCAAAAAGAGTCAAACTATATTATCTCACTTTGGTGACAAAGAAGATTAAAACACACAACCAGAAGAAGACAACAAAATCAAAGTTCCTATATCCAAAGCCTCTAAGAAAAATATGAATTCGTCCCAAGCCATGGAAGAGCTCAAAAAGGATTTTGAGAAGCAAGTAAGAGAAGTAGAGGAAAAGGTGATGGTAATGCTAAAGGAGACTCAAAAAAGTGCTGAAGAAAATAACACCTTAAAAATTAGCCTAACCCAAATGGAAAAAGAGGTCCAAAAAGCCAATGAAACAAAATTGGCCAAATGGAAAAGGAAGTCCAAAAGCTTACTGAAGAAAATACTACCTTAAAAATTAGAATGGAGCAATTGGAAGCTAGTGACTTTATGAGAAATAAAGGCATTGTAAAACTAATCCAGAAGAATGAAAAAATAGAAGAGAATGTGAAATATCTCACTGGAAAAGCAACTGACCTGAAAAATAGAACCAGGAGAGAGAACTTAAAAATTATTGGACTATCTGAAAGCCATGATCAAAAAAAAAGAGCCTAAACATCATCTTTCAAGAAATTATCAGGGAAAACTGCCCTGATATTTTAGAACCAGAGGGAAAAAGAGAAATTGAAAGAATCTACCGATCACCTCCTGAAAGAGATCCCTAAAGGAAAACCCCTAGGAATATTGTAGCCAAATTCCAGAATTCCCAGGTCAAGGAGAAAATATTGCAGGCAGCCAGAAAGAAACAATTCAGGTACTGTGGAAACACAATCAGGATAACACAAGATTTAGCAGCTTCTACATTAAATGACCAGAGGGCATGGAGTATGATATTCCAGAGAGCAAAGGAGTTAGGATTACAAGCAAGAATCACCTACCCAGCAAAACTAAGTATAATCCTTCAGGGTAAAAAAATGGTTATTCAATGAAATAGGGGACTTTCAAGCATTTCTGAGGAAAAGATCAGAGAATGGTGGAGAGTGGAGAGGGAAAAAAATATAAAGACTGGTTGCTGCTCCTACTGAAGGTCCAATGAGGGAAGAAGGTTTAATTTAGGAAGAACCTTGGTGGAGAAACTGGGAGCAGCTGAGACAGCCAAAATCAGTCACAACTTATGTGTAGATAAGGAATTATCTAGGGTTTTGAGGGTTTTTTGCCTTTACACGGTTCAACCCAAACCCATCCCTAGATAATTCTGAAGACTGATGGCAATTGGAGGGTCTGTGGAACTTCATATCCAAATATTTCCTCACTGCAAGGGAACCAAGTAACTGAGAAAAAATATTGAAAACCAAGACTGAACTTTTCCCGCAAATTGGTTTAACTCCTCTTTGATTGATGTCAATGAGCATCTCTGATAAATGGAACAGTGATTATACCAAATTAAATTTATATTCTTTCAAAAAACATAGGCAGCTCAAATCTCTTCATAAATTATTTATCTTATTATATTTATAAAATAATACTTGGCCACATGTATATGTGGGTATAAAAAAAGAGGTGGTTTTTTTATCTGAAAGATGTGTTCTTTTTTTTTTTAATTCAAACTGAAACATCTCCAGTTCTTAGTTTTTCTGAACTAGGTCTTCTGGGGACATTAAGAAGACAGGATTTGGTGGATTCTGATATTTTAGAGATCTGTTGCTATTGGAAAGGATTTTATTCAGTATAAACATCATAAAAGGAAAATTTTTCAAAGGGAAATTTTCTTAAGTGATCTGTGTCCCAATCAAACACTCTAATAGATATAATCTAATACATTCCGTTGGGACACCAGAGCATCTTATAAGCATTTTATAGATTCTGCAATCACCTGTACTGACTTTTTAAAATTCCCCACAGACTTTCTGTACCCTGCTTCTTGGATCTAGCCTCTCAGCTTGCTTGCATGAAGTTATTTATTTGCAATAGATTATGGATTCAAATTCTATGTTTTTATTGCAACTCAAGTGTAGTAAGGAGCCCAGGTCACAACAGAAGTAAAAAGGATGAACATCAGATGCTAGTGTTCCAGTAGCCTAATGAATCTATTTCCCCTAGTTGATAATGAATTCACTTATGTGATTCTGAAGCTGGAGCAATCTCAGTAGTCATGAAATATCGGGGGAATTTAATTGTTGTTATCTTCAAAAATTATTACTGGCTTTTGTTGCAGTTTCCAGGGTTTATCCTGTGAGTGGTCATCATGGCTCTTTCCTATTCCCCTGAAATCATCTTATCGATATCCTGAGAGAGTGGAACAGGTAAACTTTGGTGCCTTAGCAGTGAGGTAGTAGTTAGACATAAGGTTCCATAGACCCTCCAATTGCTCTCAATCTTCAGAATTACCTAGGGATAAGTTCGGGTTGAACTGTGTTAGTAATAAAACCTTTGTCTCTTCTGTGTATCTCAGTGAAGAAGTACCTGATTCTTACCTTCGTCCTTATCTGCCTGGGCAGTAAGGGCTCCTGAAACTGAAATTGTCCCCCAGTAGCTGCTGATGGGAGCTGAATCTCTAGCCCTAGCTTGCATTCACTTTTCCTGTTTCTCTGAGACTTGTATGTCTAACTAGACAAGAATGGGACTAACACTGTAAGTACCAATGTTTCATTCACTGGGTGATGGCTTATAGGTTTATTGGATGATACAGGATAGTATAAACCACCAGTCCTGGGATGGACACCAAGAAGCTATGTCTGAGTAGCCCCATTCTCAGGCTCTGATTCTGAATTCACAGAAGTTGGGCTAGGGTTGTAGGCTCTTCCCAGAACTGATTCTCATGACCATGCTATACCTATGGTGCTGGTGATATCCCAGGACTTTCTGAGTCAGTGATGAAGCAAAGAGGGGTCAGAAAGCCATATGGCCAGAGTGTGGACAAGGGTGGCTTCCAATAGCAGGGCAATATTCTGCTATCAACCCAGATTAAGAGCCATGAGAGAAGCCCCTTTAGAGACTAGTCTGCCGTAACCTTTTCACTTCTCATGGCCTCACTACATTTAAGAAGCAACACCTTTGAACAGTTACTAGACAATTGAAGTCTGCTATGATTCCTCTCTGATAAGAGACGAAATGGCCACTTTAGGAATACATGAAGTAAGAAAGTGTCAGATGTTAGCTGTGGAAGACCTGGCCTTTGATTCTTTTTGTCCCTATCAAATTGATAGGTTATGAGGTATGAATAAAGCTATTCAAAATTGGATTTCTTCCTCAAATTTCTTTATCAGTTTCTCTCTTCCTCATTCTACGCCTCTTCTCAAATAATAGTCATGTACTCCCACAGGACTGAATGTTCCTTGGGATCAATTTCTATCTTACCTATCTTTGTATTTTCATTTCCTATTGGAGTATTGTGGACATGAGAGATGTTAATAAATAATTACTGAATGGAATTGTATTGATTCATTCTCTAAACCCAAGTTATTCAGTGACAGAAAATGTCATGGGAAAGTAGCAAGAAAAATATAACAAAATGGAGAATCAAATTGTGACGCAAAAAAAAAAATACACTCACTTCTATTACAATGCTTATTTTGATTTCATCAATGAGAAACAGAAAATTGGCTCCAGCTAAGCCACTGAACACAAACATACATACCTCAAACCTCTACCAACTACCTCAATTCACTGCTTCTGTTGTCTTTCAATACTGGATAACACCACTTCACAGTAACTCACAAGCTACAACCTTTCCTAAGCCCACTTCTACAAGCAAGCTTCAGGTGTTTGTTAAGGTAAAGTTCAATATTTATTATATATCTTCTTGTACAGTAGGAGCTATTGGTAGAAGAGAAAGGATAGTCCACACCATCCCTACTCCCAGATCCACTGCCTTCCCCTTCCCATAATACCACTAGCCTTAGGCCCAAGATTGTGGCCTGATTGCCCAACTTATTCTTCTTTGTCCAAGGCCTTGGACACCACCACTATTTCTTGTCATATTTATGTATTTCTTAATCATTTAACATGAATAAACCTGTGCTACCATTTTAATTAGGTTTCTATCTTTTATATGTCATTGAAAAGTTTTTGAGTGTTTTTCTCCTAACTCTGTTTTATTGCACCATTTTGTACAGCACAGTGATTTTTAGGAACTTGTTATAGCAAAACTGACAGTATTTAGAAATCTGAGAATGAAACTAATCCCTAAATAAAGTTACAAAACATGAATCAAAAATTAAGTAACTATGTACCAGGTGATGTGTTATGGTCTGAGATTGCAAGTACTGAGATAGCTCCTGCTTTCAAACAAGCTTATGTTATAGTAGAGAAAGACAGAAGATGTATGGAAGTAGCAGCCAGCTAAGAGAGTTTTGATCTAGTGATTCAGAAAAATGGTGAGCTGATGTATAGTATTTTAAATTAACAAATTATTTCCAGAATCATTGGCAGCTAGAGGAAGAGGTGGAAGGAGGAGAAAGAAGGCAAATAAAATGGCCCACCTGTGGGGATATACATACACACATATGCATATATATGTGAATATATAGATACATACATACACAAACACATATATATGTGTGTATATAATTAAATGCTAATGATCCTTTTTCTTGCTTTTTCTTTTCATTTTGGTAATCCCATTAATTATTGTGTGCCCATAAGGACTCTGCCAAAAAGAAAAGAACAAGAAAAGAAATAACCCTTGAAAAAATATACATCGTTACACAGAGCAAGACTCCAATTGGCTTTATCTGTCTCATTCTTCACCTTGAGTTCATTGTTTCATTGTCAGGATGTAGGCAGCATTTTTCATAACTAATTTTGTGGAATCAAAGTTTCCATTGGTCAGACTTCTTAAACATTTCTTAGTTGTTTTTCTTTTACAATGACATTGTTGTTACATAATTTTGCTCTGAGTTATGCTCACTTCATTGGAACACTTGATAAAATCTTTTTATAAAATCAATATTGTCCATTTTATCTTTTGTGATCTTTTCTATACCTTATATTATCATGGGTTCATCTTTTAACCAGAGTTGCAACAAGTACTTCCTTCATTGATATTCTGATTTTAACATTATGGGACATTTTATTAGCTAAGTCATGAATTCATTTGGAACTTGGTATATAATATCAATTCATGGACTAAATTTCTCATCTCAAATTCATGGACTACTTTTGGCCAGACTTCTTTCTGGTTTTCTCAGGAACTTTTGGCAAATACTGAGTCCTGCCTCTAGTAACGGGGTCTTTTGAAATGAAATATCATTTGAACAGAAATTGAGTTTTTAAGAATTCAATAATTTCACAGCAAGGTCATCGAAAGTCTTACACACACCAAATGCATAACACAATGCTCAATATAGACATTTCTCATTTACTGGATCTTGGCAATCTCTTTGTCTTTGTCACAGAAGTATGGCTAACAATCAGACAATGGTGAGAAATTCATCTTGATGGGATTTCCTGTTGGACCTGACATGCAAATGTTCCTCTTTGGACTCTTCTCTGTGCTGTATATCTTCACTCTAATAGGGAATGGAGTCATCTTAGGTCTCATCTGTCTGGAGGCTCGACTCCACACCCCCATGTACTTCCTCCTCTCACACTTGGCCCTTGTTGACATTTCCTATGCCTGTAACACTGTGCCCCAGATGCTAGCAAACCTACTGGACCCTGTCAAACCCATCTCATATGCAGGATGCACAACACAAACTTCTCTCCTTTTGATTTGTGCCCACACAGAATGTCTTCTCCTAGTGGTAATGTCTTATGATCGCTATGTAGCAATTTTCCACCCCCCTCAGATACACTGTTATCATGAGCTGGAAGGTGTGTATCATTCTAGTACTGATCTCTTGGACCATTGGGTACATTTCGGCCCTGCTTCATTTATTTTTATTATTGCCATTGCCTTTCTGTGGTCCCCAGAAAATTAATCACTTTTTTTGTGAAATCTTAGCTATTCTCAAACTTGCCTGTGCTGACACCCATATCAATAAGATCTTGGTCTTATCTGGGGCATCTTTTGTGTTGGTTGGACCCTTTTCCTTAGTTGTGATTTCCTACATGCGAATCATCTGGGCAGTCCTGTATATCCAGTCGAAAGAGGGGAGACAGAAAGCCTTTTCCACCTGCTTCTCCCATCTCTGTGTAGTAGGACTATTCTATGGCACCGCCACCATTATGTACGTTGGGCCCAAGCGTGGGAACCACAAAGAGCAGCAGAAATATCTCCTCCTATTTCATAGCCTATTTAACCCCTTGCTAAACCCTCTTATTTATAGTCTGAGGAACAATGAAGTAAAAGGTGCCCTTAAGAGGGTTCTGTGGAAAGAAAGACCATCACAGAAAACTTGACCCCCTATATGAACTGCTGATAATCAGGCAAAAATTGTAACTAATGGCTTTTTAATAGCAAGTTAAAATCAGATCTCATACCACTCAATTGTGCAGGAAAGTACAGTCTGTGTAAACATAAATGTGTGTTGATTCTCTTTGTCAGACTGTAAACATTTTATGTAAACTATCAAGTTTCCCAAGAAAAAATAAAAATGACCTACCAAAGTGACTAAAACCGATCAAATGAGAAGATCCCCCTGAGGACAGCAGCATTTTTATCTGTTGGGCTGGTAAGAAAAGAAGTCATCTGGAGCTATGCATAGACTAGACTAACCAAAGTACAGAGGGACCAAAGTGATAAGGAAATGCTGAGACAATACAGAATAACTTTCAAATTCAGAGTAAATACAAATGTCCTTTGATTCTGTCAGACAATTAAAGGTCCAGAGAAATGAGTGTTCCTGGAAATACTTTATCAAAGCTGCAATATTTCTGCAATTTTCAAAAATTAATGGTAAATATAAACTCTGAAGGAACATAAAAATAGTAGAATGAGTTTACGATTACGTTTATGCCATAGTACATGAAACTTTGCGATTAATAAGTCTTTGACAAGAAACTTTATAATTTTCCTAATTCCTGCTTCATTCAATCACAGATTATGTGCACACTTGTCTCCTTGGTAACATTACTCATAGTCATCTTCACTGTAACAATAGTCAAAACCTGCTCAATGGCTAAGCAAACTCTTTAAAGGTTAGGAAAGTTAGTGGCCTCTCTCTGATAGTCTTCAGAGATTTAGGAACCCTGGATGTGGAATTGACTCTTTGCCTTCCCCAGCATCAGCCCACATATAGGATTCAGAAAATAATCAGTCAGCTACAGTTATTTCTGTATTCCAGAACAAGAGATGCAGTTTCTGACATCTTCCACTTCTTGCCATTAAGGATATGTGCTACTATGGTTTTGTCTTTCCAATTTTATGGAGGGAGAAGGAAGGAGGAATTTGATATTTTACAAATATTATCTCATTTGATCTTCACAACCACCTTGTGAGGTAGTTGCTATTGTTATCCCCATTTTACAGTTGAGAAAATTGAATATACGGAGTCATGTTGAGGGTCGCACAGCTAGCAAGTGAAAAGATTAAATGCCTTGTGAGAAAGAGATTATAGGGGGCCCCTTGTTCCAGCACTGGGTGCAGGACCCAGTGTGACTTGGCAACTTCAATACTGATCACAGTTACTGACTAGAGAGGAGTGCTTACAGTTGCAGGACAGTTGGGGCCTCTTCACAGTTGGTATGGTTCATAGTTCCAGTGTGGAGAGGAGCTGTGGTCATGAGGTGGAAGCAACCAGAATTCTCCCTAGATCACATCACTTTGGAAGTACTGAAAACTTACTGGCTCCCCAGACCTAGCTGAGAAAACAGCAGGACATAAAGATCAAAAGACCAAGGAAGACATTCTCCACCCCCAAGAGGTGAGTAGAGTCCAACTCCAACATAAAATTAAAGTCAAGCAAGAGGCTAGCAAAGGAGCAAATAGCAATAGGAAAGAACCTGACTTTAAAAGGTTTCTATGATCAAGACACAAACTCAGAAAAAGACAGTGATTTGAAACAGCTAATAAAAATGGAATAAGCTGTAAAATATTGCATTGAACAAATAACTGACCTGGAAAATAGATGAAAGAGAGATAATTTAAGAATTATTAGACCACATTACACTACCTGGAGGCCATCTTCAAAAAATAAAAAGATCCTAGACATCATATTGCTGGAAATTATCAAAGAAAACTAACCAGACATCATAGAACCAGATGGTAAGGCAGAAACTGAAACAATCCATGAATAAACTCCCAAAAGAAATCCCAAAATAAAAATTCCTATGACTATTATAGACAAATTTCAGAGATCACAGGCCAAAGAAAAATCCTGCAAGTGGCCAGAAGGAAACCATTCAAATGCCATAGAGCCACTGTTAGTATGACATGAGATTTAACAGGTATCGAGATAAAGAAACAGAGGGCTTAGAATATGACATCCTGGAAGACAAAGGAGCCAGGATTACAGCAAAGAATAACCCAAACAGCAAAACTGAGCGCAGTCCTACCAGGGAAAAATGAACACTTAATGAATAGAGGACTTCCAAGGTTTCCTGGTGAAAATAACAGAGCTGAATGGAAAATTTGACGTTCAAGCACACACTTAAGAGAAGCATTAAAAATGAGTGACAAATCTAGAGAGTGGAAGCAAACATGACAAGGACTAATGGGAAAAGAGAATAAAAAGAAAAATACAGTGGAAGTTAGCAAAGTACCCAGATATAAAATCTAAATTTTAGATTTTGGAAAATCAGAAGGCAAAACCAGTTACAACTGAAAAACATTTAGCTGTGGGAGTATTCAGTAATTTTAAAAAAAACTAAATTGAGAAGACAGACAAAAGAAGCACTGTTGGGTTTAGCTTTCTGTAAACCAATCCCTGAAGTATGGATAAGAAAGGGAAACAGAACTCTTTAATAGATGTGGGGGATAATAAATTAATGAGTATTAATAACAGTTTGATAGGATGGGGTTTATTACTGGAGCACAGAAATATAAGGGTAAACTTTTTTTATAAATTGATAAAGAATAAAATGATCAGAAACAGGAGAATAATGTACACAGTAATGACATTGTAAGAGGATGCTCTGAAAGCTATAAGAGATATATTCAATACAATGACCATTCATAGTTGCAGAGGAATGATGAGAAACATGCTATGCATGACAGAGAGGTGTTTATTTAAGGTACAAAATGTCAAATATAATGTGCATGTGTGTATATATATAGCCATATATAGAGAGAGAGAGATAAAGATATAGATACAGGCATAGCCATGGAGAGTTTTTTTTTTTGCTTAACAATACATATTTTTTACAAAATATATCAATAAAATTTTAGAAAAAAAAAGATCAGACAGGAAATGGCACTTTCTGTAAAAAAGACAAGTACTTTTTTTTTAGAGTCCAGGGACATGAAAGAGAAATAATGGAGAGCATAAAAAGAGAAAAGAAAGAAACATTTATTAAGTGCCTACTATGTGCCAGTAACTGGGTTGAAAACTTTAAAAATATTATTTTGGTTAATCAACATCTCTGGGAGTTAGATATCGTTATTACTCCCATTTTACAGTTGAGCAAGACTAGACAGATAGTTGTTAAGTGATTGACCAGGGTCACAGATCTTCCTAACTCATTATTCAGTCTCTGTCTTCTGTGTTGTCTAACTGCCTAGGTGAGAGAGAAATAAGAATGAAAGGGAATTCAGCTATAGAGTTTCCAACTAGAAGGAGGAAATGATTGATGAGCTGCATATATGACCAGCAAGAAATAATTGATTATTTAGCAGAAATGATGATCACCTAGTGTGAAAGTGTGTAATCTGTGAATTGATGATAGATAAAGTGGGGAAAATACCATATACTTTAGAAGAACAATTTTCAAAAAATAAATGGAGAAAAAGTAGGTGTCATCTATGGCAAAGGCTACAAAAAGACAAGTTGGCTCAACAGCGTTGGGATACTCCAAATCATATTGATGGTATAAATGCAAATACCCCCAAAATAAAAGAAAATTTCATAAACATTAAGTACTATTCATAATATTTTATAAATCATATTCACACATGCAAGCCAATTGCTCACATTATTCTGACAAAATTAAAAGGACCTCTCTATTGAATAAAACCTAAATTTCTCTGTTTCTGGTATTCTCAATTATCTCTCAGGTCCTTCTTATCCCTGACTTGCTCAACTTTTACCACATCTTACCTGCAATCCCTTCCAAATAGAGTGCCAAGTGAAACTCCTGTTGAAAAATTCAATTTGAATTTGGTGTGTGCTCCATTCTCAGTATTTTTCAAATATATTTACTTTATTTACCATTGCAGACTGATCCTGTGGTCAAAACAGACTCAAAACATTTGTCTGGGCTGGGCTATGAGGAAAGAAGGACAGGGCAATGACTAAAAATTTTGATTGAGCTTTTTTTTTTAACTCTTTGCTGAGTACAGATGTCAAAAAAACAGGTAAAAAAGGTGGAATGGTGAGCATTCAAATAATAATGCAAAAGGACTGCAGCTCACTCTCTGGTTCGTTCTGCCACAACCAAGGAGGCTGCATCTGCCTTTCTGGGTGCTAGCCTTGCCCCAATGGTTGTGTGGTGTGTCTCCTCTCTAATGCTAGCAACTCAAGTCCCTACTCAGTATGTTCCACCTCTGTTAAGCACCATTGAATAGTTGCCCCAGTTCCATTTTACCACTTAATATCAATTAGCTTTTACAAAGAGTTATTTACTTCAAAGATATAGCATTGACAAAATTACAACCATTTCCGCCCAATAAATCAGTGTGCATACTCTTCCTATCCATTCTGGGAAGTGTTCAAGCTTAGCTCACTTTCAACTTAGCATTGGCCCAACCAAATTCATGCCCAAAGTCATCATCACTGTCAAATTAGTCTTTGTCCTAGCTATTGCTGGGCCATTGAATGAACCAGAAAACAGTGCATGCCTTGCAGTCTTTAAAATGTAATTCCATCACATGTTATTGTGACTGTTCCAAAAGCAGATTCTCCAGCCTCTCCCATATGGGGAATTTGCATCAGGCAAATACATTGATTCGTGCATTCAGTGCATGTGCTAACAATTAAAGCTCAGAATGAGCTGAGGTTTGCACTAAATGCTAAAGACGCCAAATGCTAAAGACTGCAAAGTTCTGATGGGGGGAAAGAGAAAAATAGTGCCTCCAAAATTGAAAATACTCAGTTCTTATTCTCTTTGTATTTTTCCAATATCAAAGAATATGATTTTAAAATTGGAAAGTGAACAGCAAAAAAAAAAAGTCAAGAGGAAATTGATGAGATACTAATGTGACATTTTGCAATTCTTAATGACTTCTTATCTCTTAGTTTCTATTAATTGTATTTTATAGTACAGATTTTATGTGTGGCCAAAACAGATAAAATGAACAATCCTTAAGGACCCTTAGAATTTAGTATTTTATAACTGCATTTTAGGAACCCCAGGAATGATATTTGAGGGAGAGTAGAGATTAGGAACTGAAACTTGGACCTTTTTGCCTTGATTTTCAGAAGACACAAGGTGCTTCCTTGCAAATTATTATCTAATTCTCATAAAAATTACAATTTACTAAACATATAATTTCTTAGCTTTTTGAAAAAGATATTCTGATTACTATGGTCTAAACCAAAGGTTAATTTGAATAGGTCATTTATTCAAATGATCACTAGACCAGCAGTCAAACATTGTAATCCCACATATATAATTATCTGTATGGCCTTGAACAGGTCACATTATCGTTGAGATTTCTGTTTCCTTTGCTGTAAAAGGAGGGGATTGGACTAGGTGAATGCTCAGTTCAATTCTGATTTTATTATCTTCTATGGTTCTATAATTCTAAGTCATGCCCAAGTGATTTAGGTTGGTCTCTTCTTTATATAGTTTCTATATAATATGAACAGAGTAGTAAAGTACCTGGGTATCAGGAGTTTAAGGTTGACACACACACATAAATTAAAATGTACATAGGGTGGTCTTCCCTTTATTTTACAGATTCCTGACCCATTTCCCTTCTAGAGAGATCAAGGTGTTTTTATTTATTTATATATGTCTAACGTTACAATGTCTCTCATCAATTAATCAATTAACTCTGAGTTCCCATCAAAAGTTGCTATCACTTATTACATAAATTGGAGAAACCACTTCCTATGAGTTTTTGCAGATCTCTCTTTATCTCCCTTTCATCATTTCTTAATACTTAATCCCGTAGGCTAAATTTTTGCTGGCCATTACAAGTAACTAGGGCAAGGCAGTGAGATCATTGAGAATTTATTGGTTTATCAATCAGATTTGTGATTGCTTTTTTATTTTATGAATAAAATAACACTTTGTCTCAGCTTCAAGTACAAAAAAGAGGGTTTTTTTTCTTTTAAAGAAAGTCAAGCAGACCTGGGTATTAGTGGTTTAAGGTTGATATATACTCACAAATTAAACCCACATAGGGTGATCCTCCCACTATTTTACAGGTTCTTGACCAATTTCCCAATCAAGGTGAGTGTTTTTATATTTCCTGATGTATGTCTGATATTACAATATCTCTCATTAATTAATCAATTAATTCTGGGCTCTTGTCATTTTTTCCTATGACATTATAGGCTATGATTATATGATAGCTTATATATGCTATCATTCATTACATAGATTGGAGGAACCACTTCCTATGAGTTTTTGCAGATCTCTCTTTATCACTCATTCATCTTTCCCTGATACCTAATGTCCTAGTCTTCAATAAAAATTAAGGTTATAGGCTGTAGAATTTGTTAACATAAATTTATTATGTCATATGTGGGGAATAGTAAGAAAGGCAATTTGCCTGGACCCCAAAATATGTGAAAGAGAGTAATCTGTAATAAGACTTGAAAGGCAGCTTAGAGCCAAGTTGTGAAAGACTTCAATTGCCAAAAGGAGGAGTTTGTATTTGATCCTAGAAGGAATAGGGAGAGATTAGATATAGTTTATGTGAAAAAAGATTTGGGATTTGTTGGTTATGATCTCCATGTGATCCAAGATTATAATACAACAACCAAAACATTAAATGGGAATACCCTGTGTGGAAACTATGGCCTGCTTATCAGAAAATAGTGTGACATCCTGATACAGAAAAATTTTTGACATTGAAATGGGCTGCCATCATTGAAAGTCTTCAAAAATTGTGTGGATAACCACTTAACAGTGATTGTGGGAGATACAGTATTGTGTGGGGTAGAGAATGGAGCCCTGGACTTGGAGTCTGAAAACCTTCCTTCCAATCCCACCTCTGACACTTCCTATCTATGCTATCTTGGGTGAAGTATAACAACTCTGAGCCTCAGTTTCTTCACATATAAAATAAATAAAAATAAAATATCACCTATCTCACAGAGTTATCATGAAGACTAAATGAGAATATGTATGTAAAGCACTTTGGAAATCTTAAGGCATTATGCAAATGTCAGCTATAATATTTTGACATCTTGTCCAGTATTCTGACCAGAAGGTAATGGTAATGTCATGGTATTCCATGTGAATCTAAAGTTTGAAAATGTTTTATTAGAATGATGACAATAATTGGAAATATATTTAGAAGATGTTTCATAGGGAGTCATTTTTGTGCAATTGCATTGGAGTACAATGTCAGCAGGAACATTTAGGAATTGATGTGCCTTAGATACATGATTGGAGGGTAGATAAGGTGCATATTTATACTTTTGGAGGATGGAGGCAAAGTTGTAGCCAAGAACAATTGCCTGATGTGATTTGGGGGACAAGATAAAAGAAGGGGGAAGACCTAATTGTTGCTGCCAGGAGATCTTGAGGGGTGAGATAAGCAGAAAAAAGCTATATTGACAGCTTCTACTGAGAGAGTTGAGAGAAAGAAGAGTCAACATGAAGAAGAGTCTTAGTGCAGCAGATAGAAAGGCTAAATTAAGCAGAAATGGCACTTTGTAGGGGCAAAGAAAGGACCTAGAAAGAGGGAAATTGAGCGCTGGTAGAGTGAGACTATCTTTTAGTAATGGGGGATTGCTTCTGAACTCTCTTACTGAACTATGAACCAGTTGACTGAATTGTCAGCTGTCAAAAATAACAATGTCAAAAAAAACCAGGCTACTATGCCTAATTATCCACTGGCCCATTCCAAGGACATAGGGCAGGGCAGTGAGAGATTCTTGAGAATTTATCGACTTATCAATCAGATTTGTGATTGATTTTTTTTATTTCATGAATAAAATAACACTTTGCCTCAGCTTCAAGTACAAAAAAAGTCCTTTTTTTTTCTTTTAAAGAAAGTCAAACAGGCTAAAAACTATGAAATTATCCCTGTCCCTGAGATTTTCTGAGCTATTTTTCATGGAGAGATCACTTGAATTTTTCACCTGTTGGGATACCAGTGATAAGAGGACAGATAATCACTGATCTAAAAGGGTCTGGGCTTTAGAGAATTCCACAACTTCCTTGAGGAAAAGGACAAAGTGTCAGTAGAATTGAGGATAATTCCAAAAGGAAATTTTCTCAGTGATTCGTACCAACAATAAATCCTATGAGAATTAAACCCTTAGACATTCCATTGGGACAAACTGCATCTTTTCCCGACTCCCGAAGCCCACAAATTACTTCGGTGTCCTAAGATCAAAAACTTAATTATTGCCTCTAATCTGTGTAACATGGGATGATGTACTGGGACAGAGACGCTCATCGAAATTCATTCTCTTGTCACTTCTGGTGACATTGTGTATATTTGTGGGCTGTGGAGAAAAAGATGAAGGAAGATCATGAAAAAAGTAAGGTATGAGGTATAGGAGTAATACCCAGGAGCTAGGTTGTTGTCACCCAGGAATAGTTTTAGTTTCCTCCAATCTAAGCCTCATCTTCTGAAGTTGTTCTACACCTGAAACAAATTCATATGAGGGGATGAGCAACAAGAGCACACTTTGAGAGGAACATACTATCTAATGCATATTAGTTGGCAATGGATAGAGGCAAGTGGATGGCTCAGTAGATAGATTGTTTGCTCTGGACTCAGGAAGATGTGAGTTCAAATCCAGCCTCAGACACTCACTAGCTGTGTGATCCTGGGCAAGTCACTTAACCTCCATTTGCCTAAGAGGTGGCTCAGTGGATAGAACATTGGGCTTAGAGTCAGGAAGATCTGAGTGCAGATTCATCCTCAGAGACTCACTAGCTAGGTTTCTCTGACAAGTCACTTATTCTGTTGGATTTAATCCCCTGGAGGAGGAAATGGAAAACTACTCCAGGATTTTTGCCAAGAAAACTCCAGAAAGGGTCACAAAGAGTCAGACAATGCTGAATGACTGAACAACAACAGCAATATGTAGTGGATACCTAGGAATGTGATCTCTGCCTTAAACTTCCTACGTATAGACACTTGTGTGTATTGAAACTTCTATGCATGACTCTTCCTTGAACTCTCCCTGCAGGGGCCCTGAAACACAAAAAGACCCTTGTGTCCCTCTATAGGGAAGAGGTAGGTGGGTAAATGCATGTTGGTTGATGATTGGCCTCTTTTTTTCCCTGGATGGCTATGATGCCCCATGGACCTTCTTCCTTCACTGAACTTTGTGATCATCGAGATGTAAGATTATATTTAGCTGTTAGGGAATAAAAATTGCCCTTTAGGTGTAATAGTGATGACTCCCTCAAATCATATGTGAGCTAAAAACCGGGGTGGATAGTGAGATTTCAGTACCTGAGACATCTCCCAGAGTAGTTGCTGGAGACAATGGGAGCTTCCAGACAGAGTCTCAGATGAGTCCCAGTTCTCTGTTTTGGTGAGCCTTCCTTTCAGTTCATACCTAACAACGATGCAAAAAGCAGGGCTTTAGCACTAGGATCATAAGATAATGCATTGAAATCATAGATTTAGAAATGAAAGGGACTCAGAGGCCATAGGATTACAGGACCACTGACTGGAGCTGGAAGAGACCTTAGGAGTCATCTAGTACTATCTTCTCATGTTACATCTGAGGAAACTGAGGCTCAGAGAGGTTAAGTATCTTCTGGACTTTCCAATCATATTATGTACTCCTCTCCATGTAATCTGTGATCCACTAGCTCAGCCACCTTACTCTTCCTTGCACACAACATTCCACCCCATTATTGTCAGCATTTTCACAGGCTGTCCCCCATGCTTGCAATGCTCTCTGGCTTCCCTGGTTTCCTTTAAGTCTCAGCTAAAATCCCAACTTCTGCCAGAAGCTCTTCCTGGTCCTGCTTAATGTTCATGCCTTCCTTCTGTTGGTTCTCTCCAATTTATCTTGTATATATTGTGTTTCTACATAGTTGTTTGTATGTTGTCTCCCCCATCACAATGTGAGTTTCTGTCTTTTGACTTTTTTTATGTCCCTAGCAGTAATCATCGTGCCTGGCACGTAGTAAGTGCCTAAGAAATGACTGACTGACCAAGGTCACATATGCAGTGAGTAAAGCTGGAACAGGTAATCATGTCTTCTGACTCCAAATTTAGTATTCTAGGAGGTTTAGGTGATGATTCATAACAAAAGAAATCACCAATTCAAGGCACCAGTGGCCAAGCCAAGCCCTAGATGGGGACAGCATGATTGGTTCCATTAAATTATTTCCTAATAAAATATTGACAGCCATTGTATGAACCCTGGGTCCTCTCCTTCCTCTCAGCTTCCCTTTTCTGTGATCATCATATAGAATAGTTGGTGATAGAAGTTACACTTGGCATAACTATATCCATGGGGAGCCAAAGACGACAAAGGGGTCACTCACTTGACCAGAAAATGGCTTATGGAAGATACTGGCAGTGGTGCTTGACTCTGCTGCTCTCAACCCAGACTCCAGCTCAGATAGTCAGGCTGATCTTTTTGTTGTAGATAGTGATCACTGCCTGCATCCAGCATATTCTAGAGGTAGTTTCTTCACACAGCAGCCTGGTTAGTGAGTTATTCTTGGTTTCCCTTCCACAGACACTCAGAAGAGAGGTACAACAACCTATTTGGGTTGAACTAGACAATAAAATGCCAGGAGACTGTTGGGGTAAAGATTCTCATGATTTTTTTCCTATAGTCACAACAAAATTGCTAGACTCTCATCAGTAAATGAAATTGCTCAGAATCGGATCAGGAAACCTAAATCCATCAAGTAACAGGAAGGTAAGAAAAGAACAGGGCAATGGAAATTGGGGACTGAAGTAGCAAGTGGAAAAAGAATCTTTTAATGTATGTATATAGCGATACAAGCTCCTCCATTGTGCTCAGCACGGAGAAGGGGCTTAATAAATGTTTCTTCCTATATTGATTAGGTAACTAGACATTATGGAGACCAGTTTACATTAAGTTATTGCTACCTTGGTTATAATCTGCTTTTAATAATACAGATTCGGTCCCTCAAAAGGAAGTAATATAAAAATGAAAGAATTGGAGTTTCAAGTTCATTGACACTCAACTTCCCTGAGTGCTAGTCCTCTCTCTCTCTCTCTCTCTTTTTTATTCTTTGTGACATAAACACCTACATGCAGAGTTGAGATAATCTTTTTACTTCACAAAATAAAAAAAAAAGGATGGATAGGAACATTCAGAAATCCTTCAGAAGTTTTTTTTAAGTCATAAATGAAATCAGCAATATGTGTCCACCCATCTTCTCTGAATACTATATGAGCAAGCATTACCTAGGAATCAGAACTTGCCTCAGTATAGAAATTTATCTAGGTCAGTTCCTCGTTCTTTAAAAATCCACAACAGTGATAGCTTAGACCACTGTAGCTTTTGTAATTTAAGACAATTGGAGAAAAGCAGATGCTTTTTTCCACATTAGGAAACAAGAATACTTTCTTTTCATCATCCAGTATTAAAAATATTTTACAATTTGATTTACTTTATTCTAAGGGTAAAATTAATCCCTCCTACACCTAGATGAATTTTTTGGTATTCGGTATTTCCAAAAGCAAATAGATATAAATTTAGATTGAGGCTATACCAGCAGAGTATACATAGGTCAGTGCTAATACGAAATACATGTGCATGCTGGCTGAAGTCTATGTTTTAACAAAAAGAGATCAATATAAAATGTTCACCAATATCATTCTTACAAATGTTGCCACAATCTTGCATAGTGAGAGACCTGATTGGTTCTTGAGTATTTATCCTATTCACCGTGAAGAAGCAAACATCAACAGATGTCTTCAAGGTGTTTTCCAATTTGGGCTTTTAGCTTCCTAAAACATAAAAGACCTTCTCATCCAATTTTAAGCATTTTTTCTTCCCATGATTTAATTTCATTTTCATAACAAATTTTCTCATTTTTAGCAAGTCGCACACATACCTGTTTTCCAGACAATGACAGATTTTTCCATTCTTTATTTAAAACCTTCATCATTTGCTGGCCAAAGTTGCTTTTGCTTCCTTAAAGTATTCAGAAATAAAATTGTTATAACCTGAGCGAGGTTTTTTGGGCTTTCCAAAGATGGTTTATTCTCTTTTTTTCTTTATTAATTCCCTTCTAGCCTTTCTTCAATGCTTCTCTTCTTTCAAAAATATTTTTCTGATTAGGACTGAACTCTGATTTATATTTAGAGATTGCTTCCTTATATTTTGGGGTCTTTTTTTCCTGTTTTTTCATTAATTTATTTTGATTTATCAACAATCACTTCCACAAGCTTTTGAGTTTTAAACTTTTCTCCCCCTCCCTCCAATCCTATCTTCCCAAGATGGCATGCAATCTGATATAAGCTCTACATATGCATTCCTATTAAACATATTTTCACATTAGTGATGTTGTAAGGAAGAATTAGAACCAATGGAAGGAACCACAAGAAAAACAAAGCAAAAAAGAAGAAAACAATAGCAAATAATATGTTTCCATCTACATTCAAACCTCATAGGGTTTTTTTTTTTTGGTTGTGGATAGCATTTTCCATCATAAGACCTTTGGAGATGTCTTAATTCCTTGCATTGCTGAGAAGGGTTAAGTCTATCAAAGTTAGTCATCGCACCACATGGCTGTTACTGTGTACAATGTTCTGGTTCTGCTCACTTCACTCAGCATCAGTCCATACAAGTCTTTCCTGGTTTTTCTAAAGTCCACTTGCCCATCATTTCTTATAGCACAATAGTATTCCATTTCATTCATATACCACAACTTGTTCAGCCATTCTCCAATTAATGGGCATTCCCTCAATTTCCAATTCTTTGCCACCACAAAAAGAGCTGCTATGAATATTTTTGTACATGTGGGACCTTTTCCCATTTTTATAATGTCTTTGGGATATAGCCCTAGAAGTGCTATTTCTGGGTCAAAGGGTATGCACATTTTTACAGCCCTGCAGGCATAGTTCCAAATTACTCTCCAAAATGGTTGGATCATTTCACAATTCCACCAGCAATGCATTAGTGTTCCAATTTTCCCACATCTTCTCCAACATTTATCATTTTCCTGTTTTGTCATGTTAGCCAAGCTGATAAGTGTGATGTGGTACCGCAGAGTTGTTTTGATTTACATTTCTCTAATCAACAGTGATTTAGAGCATTTTTTCATGTGACTATAGATGGCTTTAATTTCTTCTTCTGAGAATTGCCTGTTCATTTCTTTTGACCATTTATCAATTTGGGAATGACTTATATTCTTATAAATTTGACTTAATTCTCTATATATTTTAGAAATAAGACCCTTATCAGAGATGCTGGTTGTAAAAAATTCTTTCCCAATTTTCTGCTTTCCTTCTAATCTTGGTTGCATTGGTTTTATTTGTGCAAAAACTTTTCAATTTAATGTAATCAAGGTTATCCACTTTGCATTTCGTAATGTTCTCTATCTCCCATTTGGTCATGAATTCTTCTATTCTCCAAAAATCTGACAGTTGAACTATTCCTTACTCTCCCAGCTTGCTTATAGTATCAGCCTTTATATATAAATCATGAACCTATTTTGACTTTATTTTGGTACATGGTATAAGATTTTTGTCTATGCCTAGTTTCTGCTGTACTTTTTTCCAGTTTTCCCAGAAGCTGGGGCCTTTGGGTTTATCAAATAGTAGATTACTACAGTCATTGTCTACCGTGTCTTGCATACCTAACCTATTCCACTGATCCACCACTCTATTTTTTAGCCAGTACCAAGTAGTTTTGATAATTGCTGCTTTATAATACAATTTAAGACCTGGAATAGCTAGGCTGCATTCCCCTGCATTTCTTTTCACTAGTTCCCTTGATATTCTGGACCTTTTGTTATTCCAAATGAATCTTGTTATTATTTTTTCTAGCTCTATAAAATAATTTTTGGTTGTTTGAATGGAATGGCACTGAATAAGTAATTTTGTTTAGGCAGAATTTTCATTTTTATTATATTACCTCAGCCAACTCATGAGCAATTGATGTTTTTCCAGTTTTTTAGATCTGACTTTATTTGTGTGGAAAGTGTTTTGTAATTGTGTTCATATGATTCCTGGGTTTGTTTTGGAACTCTCTTCTTTGTATATTTTAAAAGCACCTTGATACTTCTTTATATACTTTCTTCTGTGATTCTGGAAGCTCCCTCCAAGCTTCAGCAAGCTTCTTAATTTTCTCTGTGTTTTTCAAATCTGGATTTTGTTCATTAAGTATGGGTCGATATTCCACCGTAAAACAAGTGTATGAAAACAAAGCCTTCTTTGCAGCATTAGATAAAGTATAGTCTTTCATAAACCACTCCAATCCACAGATAGAACTCACCTGGGGTGGCTCCAGCACTAAGTCAGCAGTGGCAAAGGCTTGGAGGGCTGCGGGCTGGCCCAGTGCCTGCAGGCTCCCCAGCTTCCCTACAGCAGCTCCACATCTCAGCCCGGTCCCATCCACCCTCAGCCCACAGAGGAGGCAGTGGCTATGAGTTCCCCAGTCCTCTCTCTAGGAATCACTGCAGGAGATCTATCTTTGGTCTTTCACTTTTCACCCTTTTTTAAATGTCTTGGGTATACAAATATCAAATAGAAATGATGAGCTTTTGAACTTCCTGTCCACAGAGCCCATTCCTCTTCCTCTGTCACTGATTCTTCTGGGTATTTTTCCTAGCATTCATTCCCTTACTTCTTTTCTGATTTGTTACTGCACCTGCAAGGAAACAAAAGTGATTTTTTTTGAGAGAATATCTGTGTTGATATAATATCCCTCTACTAAAGTGTGAGTATATAAATTTTTGAAAAAAAATCTTCAGTACCTAGCATAATTTTCCACATATAGTAAATGATCAATAGCTTATTGTTTATTATTTTTAATTGGAGGAAAAAAGAAAATATTTATATATAGTATGCCCTACCTATTATCGAAAGATCAGGCAAAGCAAGACAATAAAGGTTCAAAAGAGTAAGATTGGCAATGAGGTGATGGAAATTTTTTAACCTATAGAAAATTATGAAGATTGTCAAATATAGCACAGAGAGGTTGTCATATGCATAAGAAGGATACACACCAATGGAGATCAGGTATGTCTTTAAAATATAATCTTTGGCAAGAGAAACAGTATGACATAATGGACAGGAAGCAATTCCCAGAGCTAGGAAGATCTGGATTCATGTCCTGCCTCTGATATATAATGGCAGCATGACTGTGGGGAAGACATTTAATCCCCCAGTGCCAACCCCTCCCTGCAATGCTCAAAGGCTATCAATTGCCGAGTAGGTACTGATCTCCATTAAAGGAATAGGATACAGGAAATTACTCACTGAGAATTCCATATTTGTATGAAAAGGAACTAAGAGAATGATAATGTGTTATTTTAATCAAAGTAAGATCTCTAAAAGCACATTAGAGTCAATATAATTGCATTGGAAAGGTGTCATACTCATGCATTTATGTGAATGCACAAAACAGTGGACAAAAACTCTTGGTGAAACACTTTGCCTAAATGATCTCTTTGTCTCTGTCACAGAAGCAAGATGAACAATCACACACTGGTTAAAGAATTCATTCTGATGGGATTTCCTGGTGGCCCTGATATGCGAATGTTTCTCCTTGGCCTCTTCTCTCTGCTATATGCCTTCACCCTAATGGGCAATGGAGTAATCTTAGGACTCATCTCTCTGGAGGCACGACTCCACACACCCATGTACTTCTTCCTCTCACACTTGGCCCTTGTTGACATTTCCTATGCCTGTAACACTGTGCCCCAGATGCTAGCAAACCTACTGGACCCTGTCAAACCCATCTCATATGCAGGGTGCATAACTCAGACTTCTCTCTTTTTGACTTTTGCCCTCACAGAATGTCTTCTCTTGGTAGTGATGTCTTATGATCGTTATGTGGCAATCTGTCACCCCCTCAGATACTCTGTCATCATGAGCTGGAGGGTGTGTATCACTTTATTATTGGCCTCTTGGGTCCTTGGATTCCTTCTGGCCTTGGCCCAGCTAATTTTATTACTTCCATTGCCTTTCTGTGGTCCCCAGAAAATCAACCACTTTTTTTGTGAAATCTTAGCTATTCTTAAACTTGCCTGTGCTGACACTCATATCAATGAGATCTTGGTCTTGGCTGTGGCTGCTTCTCTGTTGGTGGGACCCCTTTCCTTAATTGTGATCTCCTACATGCAAATCATCTGGGCAGTCCTGCATATCCAGTCAAGAGAGGGGAGACAGAAAGCCTTTTCCACTTGTTCCTCCCATCTCTGTGTAGTAGGGCTCTTCTATGGCACCGCCATCATTATGTACGTTGGGCCCAAGCATGGGAACCACAAAGAGCAGCAGAAGTATCTCCTCCTTTTCCATAGCCTATTTAATCCCATGTTGAACCCCCTCATTTATAGTCTGAGGAACAATGAAGTAAAAGGTGCCCTGAGAAGAGTTCTGGGGAAAGATAGACCATCATAGAAGATGTCACCTATATGAACTGCTGATAATCAGTCAAAAATTGTAACTAATGGCCTTTTAATAGCAAGTTAAAATCAGATCTCATACCACTCAATTGTGCAGGAAAGTACAGTCTGTGTAAACATAAATGTGTGTTGATTCTCTTTGTCAGACTGTATAAATATTTTATACAAACTATCAAGTTTCCAAGGAAAAAATGACAATGACATACCAAAATGACTGAAGCCAGTCAAATGAGAAGATCCCCCTGAGGACAGCAGCATTTTTATCTGTTGGGCTGGTAAGAAAGGGAGTCACCTGGAGCTATGCATTGACTAGACAAAATAAGGCACAGAAAGACCAAAGTGATAAGAAAATGCTGAGACAATACAGAATAATTTTCCAAAGCAGATGAAATACAAATGCCCTTTGATTCTGCCAGACAAGCAAAGGCCCAGAGAAATGAGTGTTCCTGGAAATATTTTATCAGAGCTGCAATATTTCAGTAATTCTCAAAAATTAATGATAAATATAAACTCTGCATGAATATAAAAATAGTGGAATGAGTTTGTGATTATGTTTGTGCCAAAGTATATGAAACTTGGTGATGAATAAGTCTTTGACAAGTAAGAATTTTACAATCATCCTAATTCCTGCTTCATTCAATCACAGATTATACGCACATTTGTATCCTTTGTAGCATTACCCATGTTCATCTTCGCTGTGGCAATAGTTGATGTCTTCTCAATGACTAAGTAAACTCTTTATAGGTCAGGAAAGTTAATGGCCTCTCCCTCTAGTAGTCTTCAGAGATTTAGGAACCCTGGATGGGGAATTGACTCTTTGCTTTCCCCAGCATCAGCCCACATATAGGATTCAGAAAATAATCAATCAGTACCAGTTATTTCTGGATTCTTGAAGAAGAGATAGTTTCTGACATCTTCCACTTCTTGCCATTAAAAGCATGTACTATTGTGATTTTGTCTTTCCAGTTTTATGAAGGGAGAAGGAGGGAGGAATTTGATATTTCATAAATATTATCTCATTTGATCTTTACAACAACCCTGTGAGGTAGGTGCTATTATTATCCCCACTTTACAGTTGAGAAAATTGAATATACTGAGTCATGTTGAAGGTCATACAACTAGCAAGTGTCTAAGGCTACACTTGAACTCAGGTCTTGCTGACTCTGGCACCAGCCCTTTATCAACAGGGCCACTTAGCAGCCTCTTAGGGGTTTTGGTAGCTAATATAGTGACATGCACATAGGAATAAAACCTGGACCTATGAACTGAAAAATATAAGGAAATCCAGGATGAGAAAAATATCTCTACTGAGAGAGTTCAGACCTTTTCTGCAACTTATATTCTTGAAGATTTGCCTAGATTAAGGTTCAGTTTCTGGGAGCCAAGATGGCAGAGTAAGAAGTATGTTGCTCTCACCCTCCTTTTTTGACCTCTGAAAGCCCAGAAAATATTGCCCCAGGAAAAATTCTGGAAGTCAAACCAGCAGAAAGAATGGGAGCAAGACTCCTGTAGCCCAGGAAGCTTGGGGGCCCAGGATGAGGAGTAGCAGTATAGAATGGGAGGCATCCCAGGAAGCTTGAAAAAAGACCCTCCTCAGCATGTCCTGAACCCCAGGAGCTGGAGCAGACAAGCACCAACACCAGGACCCCCAAGTGCCTCAGTACAGATAGAGGAACTAGTGGAAACCAACTTGGAAAACCACCATATGCCATGGCATTCTCCAGCAGCCAAGTCTCCCAGTGCCTCAGCAAAACTCTGGGAAGCAAAACTCCAAGAGGGAAAGCTCCAGTTGGCGAAATATCCTGCAGCAGCAAAGCACCCATCTGCAAGGAGCCAAAGAAAAAAGTAAAAGTCCCTAGTGAGCAGGCGTCTTCCAGGGACCAGACTTCCCACCCCTATCCTTAGAGCTCCAGAGTTGCTGACTCCAGCCCAATACCAGTTAAGCTGCCAGAACCCTACAGCCTCCAACTGCCAGCATCTGAGGTCCTAGCACACAAAGCCAGTGACAAGGCCCCTGGCTCCCAGCACAAGAACCTTGGGCCAGTGCCCCCTGCTCCCCAGCAGGAGACCTCAATTTTTTTAAAGGTCAGGAAATAAGCAAACACCATGAGCAAAAAGAAATGTATAATGACCATAGATTCTTATTATGGGGACAGGGAAAATCAAAACCGAAATTCAAAAGAAGACAATATTGTTAATATACCAACACCTGAAACCTCAAAAGGAAATACAAACTGCTCTGAAGCCCAACAAGCCTTCTTGGAAGAGCTCAAGAAGGATTTTAAAGTCAAATAAGAGAGGTAGAAAAAAAATTGGGAAAAGAAATGAGAGGTATGCAAGAGAGAGCCAATAACTTGGAAAAGGAAAGACAAAAATTAACTGTAGAAAACAAGTCCCTAAAAAATATAATTGGCCAATTGGAAAAAAAAAAAAGTACACTGAAGAAAACAACTCCTTAAAAAGCAGAATTGGCCAAATGAAAAATAAAACACAAAAGCTCACTGAGGAGAAGAACTCCTCAAATGTAAAATGGGCCAAATGGAAAAGAAGTTACAAAATCTAATAGAAGAAAACAATTCATTAAAATTAGAATTTGGCAAGTGGAAGCTAATGACTCTATGAGAGAGCAAGAATCAGTCAAACAGAAACAAAAGAATGAAAAAATAGATGAAAACATAAAGTACCTCATTGTAAAACAACTGACCTGTAAAATAGATCCAGGACAGACAATTTAAAAATTATTGATCTACCTGAAAAACATGATGAAAAAAAGAGCCTGGACAGTATCTTTCAGGAAATCATCAAGGAAAACTGCCCTGAGGTCCTAGAACCAGAAGATAAAATAGCCATAGAAAGAATCCACTGATCACCTCCTGTAAGAGATCCCAAATTGAAAACACCAAGGAATATAGTAGCCAAATTCCAAAATCACCAGGTCAAAGAGAAAATACTGCAAGCAGTCCAAAAGAAACAATTTAAATATCATGGAACCAGAGTCAAGATTAGCCAGGGCCTTACAGCTTCTACATTAAAAGATCATAGGGTATGGAATATGATATTCTGTAAGGCAAAGGAGCTTGGATTACAACCAAGAATCAGCTACCCAATGAAAATGAGCATAATATTTCAGGGGAGGTGATGAACATTCAACAAAATATGGGACTTCCAAACCTGCCTGATAAAAAGACCAGAGCTGAACAGAAAATTTCATCTTCAAATACAAGACTCAAGAGAGACATAAAGGGTAAACAGGACAGAAAACAACAACAACATGTTATTAATAAGGGCAAACTGTTTATATCCCTACAAGGTAAGATGATACATGTAACTCTTGAGAACAGTATTGTTATTACACCATTTTAAAGGAGTATACATAGACAGAGGGGGTGGGTATAAGTTGACTTTGATGTAATGTTAAAAAAAATTTAAGTGGGTTAAATGGATCTAAGTAAGTGGATTAATCTAATCTAACTAAGGGAATGTACTGGGAGAAAAGGAAAGGAGGAGGTAGACAAGGGTAAATTACCTTACAGGAAAAGCCACAAAAACCTATTCCAGTAGAGGGAAAGAAGGGAGGGAGATGAGCATTGTTTGAATCTTACTCTCATCAGATTTGGCTCAAGAAGGGAATAACATAATGAGGTAGGTATAGAAATTTAACATGCCCTATAGGCAGTAGGAGGAAAAAGGGGAAAGAAAATGGAGGGGAGATAGAAAGGAAGGAAGAAGTAATAAGGGTAAAGGGGAAGCAAAGGGAGGGGGCTAATAGAAGGAAGGAAGGACTGAGGGAGGCAGTGGTCAAAAGCAAAACACTAGTGAGGAGAGAGAGGGAGAAAGAGAAAGAAAAGCATAAACACAGGGGAAATAGGATGGAGAAAAAGACACAGATAGTAATCATAACTGTGAATATGAATGGGATGAACTCTCCCATAAAACAGAAATGGATAGCAGAATGCATTAAAAACCATAATCCTACAATATGTTGTTTACAGGGAACACATTTGAAACAGAGGGACACACATAAAGGTAAAAGGCTAGAGCAGAATGTATTATTCTTCAGCTGAAGTAAAAGAAAAAAAGCAGGGGTAGCAATTCTGATCTCAGATAAAGCAAAAGCAAAAATAGATCTTATTTAAAGAGATAAGGAAGGAAATTACACCCTGCTAAAAGGCATCATAGACAATGAAGTAATATCATTACTAAACATATATGCACCAAGTAGTATAGCATCCAAATTCTTAGATGAGAAGTTTAGGAAGTTACAGGAAGAAATAGGCAGCAAAACTATGCTGGGGGGGGGGGCTAAACATCCCCATCTCTGAACTAGATAAATCTAACCACAAAATAAACAAGAAAGAAGCTAAGGAGTTAAGAATTTTAGAAAATTTTAGAATTTTTAAAATTTTAGAAATTTTAGAAATTTAGAAATTTTAGAAAAGTTAGGTGTAGTAGACCTCTGGAGAAAACTGAATGGGGATAGAAAGGAATATACTTTTTTTCTTGTTGATACATGGCACATACACAAAAACTGACCACATGCTACGGCACAAAAACCTCACAGTCCAATGCAGAAAGGCAGAAATATTAAATGTATCCTTTCAGATCATGATATGATAAAAGTTATACATAATAAAGGGCCACAGAAAGACAGACTAAAAATAATTGGAAAGTAAATAATCTAGTCCTAAAGAATGAATGGGGGGCAGCTACGTGGTGCAGGAGATAGAGCACCGGCGCTGGATTCAGGAGGACCTGAGTTCAAATCTGGCCTCAGAAATATGGCACTTACTAGCTGTGTGACTCTGGGCAAGTCACAACCCCATTGCCTAACCAAAACAAACAAACAACAAAAACAAGAATGAATGGGTCAAACAACAAATCATAGAAACAATCAATAACTTCATTCAAGAGAATGACAAAAATGAGACAACATACCAAAACTTATGGGATTCAGTGAAAGCATTTCTTTGGGGAATTTTTGTATCTCTAAATGCTTACATGAACAAAATAGAGAAAGAGGAGATCAATGAATTGGGCATGCAATGAAAAAAAACTAGAAAAAGAACAAATTAGAAATCATCAATTAAATGCCAAATTAGAAATACTGAAAACCAAAAAAGAGATTAATAAAATTGAAATTAAGAAAACTATTGAACTAATAAATTAAACTAAGAGCTGGTGTGATGGAAAAAAATAAAATAGATAAACATTTGGTTAATTTAACTTTAAAAAAAAAGAAAGAAGAAAACCAAATTACCAGTATCAAAAATGAAAAAGGTGATTCCACTACCAATGAAGAATAACTTAAAACAATAATTAGGAACTATTTTGCCCAACTGATGCCAATAAATTTAACAATCAGTGAAATGAATGAATATTTAAAAAATATAAATTGCCCAGATTAACAGATGATGAAGTAAAATACTTAAATAACTCCATCTCAGAAAAAGAAATTTAACAAGCCATCAGTGAACTCCCTAAGATAAAATCTACATGCATTTATAAGTGAATTCTATCAAATATTTAAAGAACAATTAATTCCAATACTATATAGATGATTTGGGAAAACAGGTAAAGGAGTCTTACAAAATTCTTTTTATGATACAAATATAGTGCTGATAACTAAACTGGGAAGAGTCAAAACACAGAAAGAAAATTATAGACAAATTTCCCTAATGAATTTAGATGCAAAAATTTTAAATAAAATATTAGCAAATAGATTACAGCAAATTATCACAAGAATAATATGCTATGATCAGGTAGGATTTATAACAGGAATTCAGGGCTGGCTCAATATTAGGAAACCTATCAGCACAATTGATCATATCAACAACAAAACTAACAGAAACCACATGAGCATCTCAATAGATGCAGAAAAAAGCTTTTGACAAAATACAACACTCATTCCTATTAAAAACACTGAAGGGCATAGGAATAAATGAAGTCTTCCTTAAAATGATAAGTAGCGTCTACCTAAAACACTCAGCACACGTCATATGTAATGCGGATAAGCTAGAAGCATTTCCAGTCAGATTAGGGGTGAAATAAAGATGTCCACTATTACCACTGTTGTTCAGTATGGTACTGTAGGCAACAGCTTTAGTGGTAAGAGAAGAAAAAGAAATTGAAGGTATTAGAATAGACAAAGAAGAAACAATGCTATCACTCTTTGCAGATATGATGATATACTTAGAGAATCCTAGAGAATCAAGTAAAAAACTACTTGAAATAACAAATGACTTTAGCAAAGTTGCAGGCTATAAAATAAACCCACATAAATCAAGGGAACTAATGAAAAGAAATGCAGGGAAAGGTGGCCTAGCTGTTCCAGCTCTTAAATTGTACTGTAAAGCAGCAATCATCAGAACTACTTGGTACTGGCTAAGACATAGAGTAGTGGATCAGTGGAATAGGTTAAGTATGCAAGATACAGTAGTCAATGACTATGGTAATCTACTATTTGATAAACTCAAAGACCCCAGCTTCTGGAATAAAAACTCACTATTTGACAAAAACTGCTGGGAAAACTAGGGGGGGAAAGTATGGCAGAAACTAGGCATAGACTAAAATCTTACACCATATACCAAAATAAAGTCAAAATGGGTTCATGATTTAGATATAAAGGCTGATATTATAAGCAAACTGGGGGAGCAAAGAATAGTTCACCTGTCAGACTTATGGAGAACAGAAGAATTTATGGCCAAACAGGAGATAGATAATTAACTTTGATAGATTTAGCCCTTCTCAGCTATGCAAGGATCTAAGTCATCTCCAAAAGTGTCATGATGGAAAATGCTATCCAACTCCAGAGAAAGAACCGTGGAGTTTGAATATAGACTGAAGTATACTATTTGCTTGGTTTTTTTCTTCTGTTTTATTTTGTTTCCTCTTTCTTATGGTCCCTACTATTGATTCTAATTCTTCCTTACAACATCACTAGTGTGAAAATACATTTAATAGGAATGTATATGTAGCGCTTATATCAGAATGCACACCATCTGGGGAGGTAAAAGGGGAGGGAGGAGGAGAAAAATTTAAAACTCAAAATCATATGGAAGTGATTGTTGAAAACTAAAAATAAATTAATAATAAAGAAAGATCTGTCTAGATCTCTCTGAATTTAGTTGTCTCATACAGGTTCACACAGCTAGTGTGGGTCAGAGGTAGGACTTTAAACAAGGTCAGAATGACCTGAGGCTGACTCTTCATCTATTAAACTACAATGTCTCTGCCTCGTACATAGTAGGTACTTAATAAATCCTTATTGATTTGAATAACTGTAAATGGTACAGCCAGGGCAAAGACCATAAAGAGGTTCTGTTAGCTGTCTTGGACTGAAAGGACAACAGAAAAAAAAATGTCCTATGAGTTTGTACCCAAAATGCTGCTCCACTACTTATGGAACAAAAGAAATTAAATTACATACAAAATAACTGAAGGCACTAGTGAAAATGGTTTAAGAAGAAGTGGATGAAAATACATAAAAAGATGACCACTTCATTCATTCATTCATTCAATAATTGTTAAATCATCTCTTTAAAAGACATCAAAATCCTTCTATATATAATTCTGTAGTACTGATTTTACTAAGAGAGTATTCAACATTCATTAAGACAAGCAAATTATATTTTAAAGGGTGATGGGTTAAGGTAATTTAAAATTAAGGAAGGGCTTTATATGCCTACAAAACTCCCTTCTACTAAGAAATAGGAAGTCATAGTTTTGTGCTAAAGCATGTAAAGGCATAAGATAAGATTTCTTCTTTCATTATTTCTGCCTTTAATGGTAGAAACAGGAATAGACACTTTCAGTGACCATTTGAACACTGGGGAAAATATCTTCTCTTTGATTAGTCTTGATAAGGCTAGAGACAAGACAGAATAAAGAAAAAGGATAGAAAGAAGAAGAAAAGTTGGAGAGAAGTCATTGACAAGTAATCAAATCTACTTTTAGAGGGTTTTCATTCAAAACAATTCAAGAGATTCAAGAAGTCCTTGATTTTAATGCAACAGATTCAAGGAGGTGAGGGTTGAAAAAACATTCTATTCATGCCCAAGTGGGATACCAAGGTTGTTTTCATCTGTGTTTGCTTCTCTGATATTAAATGGTTGTTAAGGACTAATGGAAATGTCACCCCAGTATTTATATTTCTGTAAATCATACTATTTTAATGCCCTTTGGTACAAGTTATTATTAACATTGATTAGAAATTATGGTATTGGGAACTGAATCCATACAGGTGGACTAAAATGAGCATTTTTGCAGAGTTCTCCTAATATTCCCCCTCTAAGCAACTTTTGAAAGTGTATCAAACCAGATTCTAAGTAGGATAAGCAACCAACTAATAACAGTGAGTCATTTTTCCAGTCCTGGACAGCTTAGGATGACAGAAAAAGGTCTGTGGACATTGGTGTGGGGGCTGTATAGGAGCAGAGTGGGATGAAAGTAGCACCAACTATGGACCTTGGAAGTGACAATGGGAGGCTATGATAGCAGCACTATAAAAATGTGCATACCATTTGACCCAGGAATAGCACTTCTAGGGCTGTATCCCAAAGAGATCATAAAAATGGGGAAAGGACCCATATGTTTTATATATATATATATACACACACATATATATATATATATATATATATGTATATATATATATATATATATACATATATATATATATATAATAGCACTTTTTTTGGTGGCAAAGAATTGGAAATTCTTTCATCAATTGGACAATGGCTGAACAAGTTGTGGTATGTGAATGTAATGGAATACTATTGTGCTATAAGAAATGATGAGCAGGCAGACTTCAAAAAACCTGTAAAGACTTGTGTGGACTGATGCTGAGTGAAGTGAGCAGAACCAGGAGAACATTGTACACAGTAACAGCCACATTGTGTGGTGACCAACTTTGATAGACTTAGCTCTTCTCACAGAGATAATTTATCACAATTTTCAAAATAAAGAGCCTAGATGTATTTCAAGAAATCATCAAAGAAAATTACGCAGATATCATAGAACCAGAGGGCAAAGCACAAATTGAAATAATCCATGAATAACCTCCTGAAAGAGATCCCAAAATAAAAAACTCCTAGGAATATAATAGCCAAATTTCAGACCTCCCAGGTCAAAGAAAAAATGTGGCAACTGGCCAGAATGAAGTCATTCAAATGCCATAAAGCTACTGTAAGTATGATATGACATTCAGCAGCTACCATAATAAAGGAGCAGAGGGCTTAGAATATGATATTCTGGAAGAAAAAGGAGCTAGGATTATAATGAAGATTAACTTAACCAGCAAAACTGAGTATAACCCTAACAGGGAAAAATGAACACTTAATGAAATAGAGGACTTCTAAGCTTTCCTGATGAAAATAACAGAACTGAATGGAAAATTTGACATTCAAGCACAAGACATAGGAGAAACATTTAAAATGAGGGAGGATTCTAGAGAGTGGCAGCAAATGTGACAAGGACTAATGGGAAGAGAGTCAAAAGTGGGAGGTAGCAAAATGCCCAGATATAAAATTTAATCAAATAATCAGAAGGCAAAAACCAATTATAACTGAAAAAGATTAGCTGTGGAAGTATTCAGTAATTTAAAAGAAAACTAAATTAGGAAGACAGACAAAAAGAGCACTATTTAGCTTTCTTTATGCCAATCCTCAAAGCATAGATAAGAAAGGGAAACAGAACTCTTTAAAAGATACTGGGGATAATCAATCAATGACTATTAACAATTTGGTAGGATGGGGTTTATTACTGGAGCCCAGAAATATAAGGGTATACTCTTTTTATAAATTGATGAAGAACAAAATGATCAGAAAGAGAAGGATAATGTACACAATAATGACATTGTAAAAGTAGGCTCTGAAGGCTATAAGAAATATAATGAATACAATGACCATTAATAGTTGCAGAGGACTGATGATGAAACACACTATGCATGACAGAGAGGTGATTATTTAGGGCACAAAATGTCCTAGGGGTATGTGTGTGTGTGTGTGTGTGCTTGTAACCAAATGTATATAGCCAAGGAAGGATTTTTCTTTTTGCTTAATAATGCCCATTTGTTACAAAATGCATCAATAAAAGTTTAGAAAAAAGGGGAACCTAAGATGCACAGTGGATAGAGTACCAGCCCTAGAGTCAGGAGAACCTGAGTTCAAATCTGGCCTGCGACACATAACACTTACTGTTTGTGGGTCCCTGGGCAAGTCACTTAACCCCAATTGCCTAACCAAAAAAACAAAACAAAAAAAAAACTTTAGGAAAAAGAAAAGATAAGATAAGACAGAAAATGGAATTTTATGTAAAAAAGACAAATACATTTTTTAAGAGTCCAAGCACATTAAAGAGAAAGAATGATGGAGAACATCAAGAGAGGAAGGAAACAAACACTTATTAAGTGCCCACTCCATGCCAGGGACTGGGTTGAGAACTTTAAAAATATTATGTTGTTTAATCAACCTCCCTGGGAGTTAGATATCATTATTACCCCCATTTTGCAGTTGAGCAAACTGAAGCAGATAGTTATTAATGATTTGATGAGAGTCACACAGCTTCCTGACACAACACCCAGCCCTCTGCATTCTGTGTCATCCAACTGCCTAGAGAGAGAAACAAGAATGACAGGAAATTCAACTAGACTTTCCAACTAGAAGGAAGAAATGATTGATGTGTTTCATATATGACCTACAGGGAATGACTAATTATTAAGCAGAAATGATGAACACCTAGTATGAAAGTGTGTAATCTGAGAACTGATGATAGATAAGGCAGGGAAAGTTTGATATACATTAACAAAAAAAAAAAAGATAGGTAGCATCTATGGCAAAAGACTACAAAAAGATAAGTTGGCTCAACAAGCTTTGGGATACTCCAAATCATATTGATGGTATGAATGCAAAACACCCAAAAATAAAAAAAAAAAATTAAAAGGACCTCTCTATTGAATAAAACCTAAATTTCTCTGTTTCTGGTATTCTCAATTATTTCTCAGGTCCTTCTTATCCCTGACTTGCTCAACTTTTACCACATCTTACCTGCAATCCCTTCCAAATAGAGTGCCAAGTGAAATTCCTCTTGAAAAACTCAATTTGAAATTGGTGTGTGCTCCATTCTCAGTATTTCTCAAAAATATTTACTTTATTTACCATTGCAGACTGATCCTGTGGTCAAAACAGACTCAAAACAGTTGGATGGGTTGGGCTATAAGGAATGAATGACAGAAGAGTGACCAAAAATATTGACTGAGCTTTTTTAACTCTTTGCTGAGCATAGATTTCAAAAGACCAGGTAAAAAAGGTGGAATGGTGGGCATTTGAATAATAATGCAAAAGGGCTGCAGCTCACATGCTCTGGTTCTCTCTGCCACAACTGAGCAGGCTGCATGCACCCTTCTGGGTGCTAGCTTGTCCCAATGGTTTCGTGGTGTGTCTCCTCTCTAATGCTAGCAGCTCAAGCCCCTACCCACTCTGTTCCCCCTCTGTCAAGCATCACTGAATAGTTGCCCCAGTTCCATTTTACCACTTAACATCAATTAGCTTTACGAAGAGTTATTTCCTTCAAAGATAAAGCATTGACAAAAGTTCAAACTTTTCCTCAGAGTATACTCTTCCTATCCATCCTCAGTCTCTGGAGAGAGTGTTCAAACTTAACTCAGTTTCTATATAGCATTGACCCAATCAAGTTCATGCCCAAAATCATCATTACTGTCAAATTAGTCTTTGTCTTAGCTACTGCTGAGCCATTAAATGAACCAGAAAACAGTGCATGCATGCTTTGCAGTCTTTCCAATGTAATTCCATCATACATTATTGTGACTGTTCCAAAAGCAGGTTCTCCAGCCATATGGGAAATTTGCATCAGGCAAACACACTGATTCATGCATTCACTGCATCTGCCAACAATTAAAGCTCAGAGTGAGTTGAGGTTTGCCGTAAATGCTAAAGACATCAAATTCTAAAGACATCAAATGCTAAAGACTGCAAAGCTTTGATGGGGGGGGGGGGGAGAAAAAATAGTGGCTCCAAAAATGAAAATACTCAACTCTCATTCTCTTAGAATTTTTCCTATATCAAGCAATATGATTTTCGAATTGGAAATTGAACAGCAAATAAATATATAAACAAACAAACAAATAAACAAATAAATGGCTAAATAAATGAATGGATAAATGAATGAGTGAACAGATTAAAAAAAAGTGAGTGAATAAATGAATAAATAAGAAAAAATAAATAATTAAATAAATGGATGAACGACAGATAAATGAACAAACAAATAAATACATAAATAAAGAAATGAATAAATAAATAAATAATAGTTATGAGAAAATTTATGAAAAACTAATGTGACATTCAGGAATTTTAATTACTTCTTATCTCTTAGTTTCTATTAATTGTATTTTATAGTACAGATTTTGCATGTGGCCAAAAGAGAAAAAAATAAATCATCTTTAGTGTCCTTTAAAATTTAGTGTTTTATCACTGAATTTAATGAACCCTAGGAGTGAAATTTGAGGGAGATTAGACAATGGGAGATATGCCATGGAACTGAAGCTTGGGACTTTTTGCCTTGATTTTCAGAAAACATGAGGTGCTTTCTGCAAACTGTTAGCTAATTCTCAGAAAAAATTACACTTTACTAAACATATCACTTCTAAACTTTTTGGAAAAGATGTTCTAATTACTATGATCTAAACTAAAGGTTAATTTGCAGAGGTCGTTTATTCAAATGATCACTAGACCAGCAGTCAAACACAATATTATAATCCCATCTCTATAATTGTCTGTATGACCTTGAACAGGTCACTTTACCTCTGAGATTTCAATTTCCTTAGCTATAAAATGAGGGGATTTGACTAGATGAATGCTCACATCAATTCTAATTCTAATATCTTCTATGGTCCTATTATTCTAAGACATTGCCAAGTGATTTAGGTCTCTTCCTTTTAGAGTTTCTGTATAATTGCAATGGAGGAGTAGAGTACCTGGGTATTAGTGGTTTAAGGTTGATATTCATAAATTAAAGCCCACATGGGGTGATCCTCCCACTATTTTACAGGTTCCTGACCAATTTCCCTTCTAGAGCAATCAAGGTTTTTATATTTCCTGATGTATGATATTACAATATCTCTCATTAATTAATCAATTAATTCTGGGCTCTTGTCATTTTTTCCTATGACATTATATGCTATCATAATACGATAGCTTATAAATGCTATCATTCATTACATAGATTGTAGGAACCACTTCACATGAGTTTTTGCAGATCTCTCTTTATCACTCATTCATCTTTCCCTGATACCTAATCTCCTAGGCTTAAATAAAAATTAAGATTATAGGCTGTAGAATTTATTAACATAAATTTATTATGTCATATGTGGGGAATTGGGGGGCAGCTAGGTGTCGCAGTAGATAGAGCAATGGCCCTGGATTCAGGAAGACCTGAGTTCAAATCCGGATTCAGACACATAACACTTACTAGCTGTGTGACCCCGGGCAAGTCACTTAACCCCATTGCCTCAAAAAAAAAAAAAGAAAGAAAGAAAGAAAAAACATATGTGGGGAATAGTAACAAAGGCAATTTGCCTGGACCCCAGAATATGTGAAGAGAATAATCTGTAATAAAGCTTGAAAGGCAGCTTGGAGCCAAGTTGTGAAAGACTTTAATTGCCAAATGGAGGAGTTTGTATTTGATCCTAGAAGGAATAGGGAGAGACTAGCGTGAAAAAAGATTTGGGATTTGTTGACTGTGATCTCCATGTGATCCAAGATTGTAATATGACAACCAAAACATTAAATGGGAATACCCTGTGTGGAAAATATATCCTGCTTATTGTGTGTATTGAAACTTCTATGCATGACTCTTCCTTGAACTCTCCCTGCAGGGGCCCTGAAACACAAAAAGACCCTTGTGTCCCTCTATAGGGAAGAGGTAGGTGGGTAAATGCATGTTGGTTGATGATTGGCCTCTTTTTTTCCCTGGATGGCTATGATGCCCCATGGACCTTCTTCCTTCACTGAACTTTGTGATCATCGAGATGTAAGATTATATTTAGCTGTTAGGGAATAAAAATTGCCCTTTAGGTGTAATAGTGATGACTCCCTCAAATCATATGTGAGCTAAAAACCGGGGTGGATAGTGAGATTTCAGTACCTGAGACATCTCCCAGAGTAGTTGCTGGAGACAATGGGAGCTTCCAGACAGAGTCTCAGATGAGTCCCAGTTCTCTGTTTTGGTGAGCCTTCCTTTCAGTTCATACCTAACAACGATGCAAAAAGCAGGGCTTTAGCACTAGGATCATAAGATAATGCATTGAAATCATAGATTTAGAAATGAAAGGGACTCAGAGGCCATAGGATTACAGGACCACTGACTGGAGCTGGAAGAGACCTTAGGAGTCATCTAGTACTATCTTCTCATGTTACATCTGAGGAAACTGAGGCTCAGAGAGGTTAAGTATCTTCTGGACTTTCCAATCATATTATGTACTCCTCTCCATGTAATCTGTGATCCACTAGCTCAGCCACCTTACTCTTCCTTGCACACAACATTCCACCCCATTATTGTCTGCATTTTCACAGGCTGTCCCCCATGCTTGCAATGCTCTGTCTCCTCATCATAGCACCTGGCTTCCCTAGTTTCCTTTAAGTCTCATCTAAAATCCCAACTTCTGCCAGAAGCTCTTCCTGGTCCTGCTTAATGTTCATGCCTTCCTTCTGTTGGTTCTCTCCAATTTATCTTGTACGTATTGTGTTTCTACATAGTTGTTTGTATGTTGTCTCCCCCAACACAATGTGAGTTTCTGTCTTTTAACATTTTTATATCCCCAGCAGTAATTGTCGTGCCTGGCACATAATAAGTGCTTAAATGACTGACTGACCACGGTCACATAAACAGTAAGTAAACTGGAGCTGGTGATCATGTCTTGTGTCTACAAATTTAGCACTTTAGTTCGAGGCACCAGTAGCCAATCAAAGCCCTAGATGAGTACAGAATGATTGGGTCCATTAACTACTTTGCTAACAAAATATTAACAGCCACTGTATGAACCCTGAGTCCTCTGCTTCCTCTCAACTTCCCCTTTCTGTGATCATCATAGAGAATAGGTAATGATAGGAGTTACACTTGGCAAAACTAAATCTGTGAGGAACCAAAGAGGAAGACGATAGAGGAAATTACTCACTCACCTGACCAGAAAATGGCTTATGGAAGTTGTTGCCAGTCATGCTTGACTATGCTGTTCTCAAGCCAGACTCCAGCTCAGATAGTCAGGCTGATCTTTTTGTTGTAGATAGTGATTATTGCCTGCATCCAGCACATTCTAGAGGTAATTTCTTCACACAGCAGCCTAGTTAGTGACCTACTCTTGGTTTCCCTTCCACAGACACTCAGAAGAGAGGTATAACAACCTATTTGGGTTGAACTAGACAGTAAAATGCCAGGAGACTGTTGTGGTAAAGATTCTCATGATTCTTTTCCTATAGTCACAACAAAATTGCTAGACTCTCATCAGTAAATGAAATTGCTCAGAATCGGATCAGGAAACTAAATCCATCAAGTGACACTCAGTGTCACAGGAAGGTAAGAAAAGAACAGGGCAACGGAAATTGGGGACTGATGTAGCAAGTGGAAAAAGAATCTTTAAATACATGGATATAGCAAGACAACCTCCTCCTTCATGCTCAGCACAGAGAAAGGGTTTAATAAATGTTTCTTGCTATATAGATTGGGTAACTAGACATTATGGAGACCAGTTTACATTAAGTTATTGCTACCTTGGTAGTGTTCTATTTTCAATAATATGGATTTGTTCCCTCAAAAGGAAATAATATAAAAATGAAGGAATGGAGCCTGGGAGTCTCAGGTTCATTGATACTCTGTTTCCCTGAGTGCCAGTCCTCCCTCTAAGAACCACTACAGAAGATCTGTCTTCAGTCTTTCACTTTTCACTCTTTTTTAAACTTCCTGGGTATATAAACATCAAATAGAAGTGATTTCCTTGTGAGCTGACTGTCCACACAGCCCAGTTTTCTTCCTCTGTCAAGGATTCTTCTGATATTTTTCCCCAGCACTCATTCCCTTACTTCTTATGTGCTCTGTTACTGCCAAAAAAAACAAAAGTTATTTTTGAGAGTATATCTGTTTGGATGTAATATCCCTCTACTAAAGTGTGAATATATAAATTTTTGAAAAAAAATCTTCTTCAGTACCTAACATAATTTTCTACATATAGTAAGTAATCAATACCTTATTGCTAATTACTTTTAATTGGAGTAAAATACGAAAATATACATATTTACTATATAGTATGTCTTGCCTATTATCCAAAGATAAGGAAAAGCAAGATGATAAAGGTTTAAAATGTAAGGTTGGCCATGACATGATGGCAATTTTTTAACATGTAGAAAATTATGAAGATTACCAAATATAGCACATAGAAGTTGTCACATACTTAGGAAGAAGGAGGATTCATACAATGGAGACCACGTATGTCTTTAAAATATTATCTTTGGCAAGAGACAGTATGATATAATGAAGAGGAAGCAATTCTAAGAGTCAGGAAGATCTGGATTCCAGTCCTTCCTCTGACACATAATGGCAGCATGACTACAGGGAAGACATTTAATCTCCCAGTGCTCCCCCCACCACAATGCTCAAAGGCTATCAATTGCAAAGAAGGTACTGATCTTCATTAAAGGAAGAGGATAGAGGAAATGACTCACTGAGAATTCCATATTTGTATGAAAAGTATCTAAGAGAATATTAATGTTTATTTTAATCAAAATAAGATCTTTAAAAGCACGTTACAGTCAATATAAGGGCATCGGAGGGGTGTCATATTTATGCATTTATTTTAATGTGCAAAACAGTGGCTAAAAACTCATGGTGAAACCTTTTGCCTAAATGATCTCTTTATCTCTGTCACAGAAGCAAGATGAACAATCACACACTGGTTAAAGAATTCATTCTGATGGGATTTCCTGGTGGCCCTGACATGCAAATGTTTCTCCTTGGCCTCTTCTCTCTGCTATATGCCTTCACCCTAATGGGCAATGGAGTAATCTTAGGACTCATCTCTCTAGAGGCCTGACTCCACAAGCCCATGTACTTCTTCCTCTCACACTTGGCCCTTGTTGACATTTCCTATGCCTGTAACACTGTGCCCCAGATGCTAGCAAACCTACTGGACCCTGTCAAACCCATCTCATATGCAGGGTGCATAACTCAGACTTCTCTCTTTTTGACTTTTGCCCTCACAGAATGTCTTCTCTTGGTAGTGATGTCTTATGATCATTATGTGGCAATCTGTCACCCCCTCAGATACTCTGTCATCATGAGCTGGAGGGTATGTGTCACTTTATCATTGGCCTCCTGGGCCCTTGGATTCTTTCTGGCCTTGGCCCATCTAATTTTATTACTTCCATTGCCTTTCTGTGGTCCCCAGAAAATCAACCATTTTTTTTGTGAAATCTTAGCTATTCTCAAACTTGCCTGTGCTGACACCCATATCAATGACATCTTGGTCTTGGCTGGGGCTGCTTCTGTGTTGGTGGGACCCCTTTCTTCAGTTGTGATCTCCTACATGCGCATCATCTGGGCAGTCCTGCATATCCAGCCAAGAGAGGGGAGACAGAAGGCCTTTTCCACCCATTCCTCCCATCTCTGTGTAGTAGGACTCTTCTATGGTATTGCCATCATCATGTACATTGGGCCCAAGCATGGGAACCCCAAAGAGCAGAAGACATATCTCCTCCTATTCCATAGCCTATTTAACCCCATGCTGAACCCCCTTATTTACAGTCTGTGAAATAATGAAGTAAAGGGTGCCCTGATGAGAGTGCTAGGGAAAGACAGACAATTCTAAAAGATTTAGCAGATTATAAGCTTGTAGTAGATTTCAGTAATTGTGACTATATGCTGATAATAGTTGCAACAGTAATCTGAAATCTGATTTCATATTGCTTAATTAAAAAGTAAAGTAGCTTCTATTTCCTTCTCTGTAATATGAAGAACATGGACTAGATGTCCTCAGAGGTCCCTTCCAGATACAAACCAATTAGTCTATAAGTTTTTGAAAGTATTAGCATATATACATATATGTATGTATGTATGTATGTATGTATAGCTCATGTTTGACTAATTTTTGAAAAATTTGTGAGGTACCAAGGTGCCGAAAGAAAGATGAAATACTTCTACTTAAATGTTTGTAATCAATACCCTAATGCGTCCTACTGGAGGCAAAATATTTTGAGCTTTGAGATGTTAAACAATGAAGCTATAATATTTTGAATAATGATATGAGAAATCATTCTGTGCTACACTTAACTCTCTATCCTTAGAGCAAATCCCAAGACATACTGCCATCCTACAGAACACTGTGGAAATCTCATTTAATAAACATGTATACCTTTGAGAAAGGGAAAGATAAAGGGAGATAGGGAAGGAGATAGAGGGAGAAAGAAAGGGATAATGGAGGTAAAGAGAGAAAACATAGAGAGAGAAAGAAAGAGAAAAAGAAACAGTATTGAATGAATACTGCCAGAGGTTTTAAGAGAAATTTTCGGCTCAGTTTAAATGTGAAACTATCAATAATTACTTCTACAAATTACATCATTTTTAAAAGAATAGCCCTAAAGATTCTCTGTCTCTGTCTCCGTCTCCTTCCTTCCCTCCCTCTATCTCTCTTCCTCTCTCTCTCTGTCTCTCTGTCTCTCTCTCTCCCTCTCTCTCTCTCTGTCTGTCATACACACACACACACACACACACACACACACAAACTACATTCATATGAAGTGGATGGAATTAGAATTGAAATTAGTATCTCTTCCAAGATTCCATTGGGTTTATATTACCCAAAGTAATGTGGCCCATTGTAAGGATGAAAAGAAAGTAAGAAAAATGAAAAAGATTGAGATGTGGTGGGAGAAACAAAAGACAGACCAATTTCTTTATACAGAGGGACAGATACTTAGTTTGACCAGGAGCAAGAGTGGACAAGAAGACAAGTGCAATGTAATCTAAATATAGTTACAAGAGCAAGAGGCCGGTATCAGAATTGGTTTTTGGAAGAAGACACACAGGTAGGGGAGTTGTTTGGGGGTGGGGCTAATGTTGCATGTCTATGCTAAAATAGATGAAGGATGTTGAAAAACTAGAGAATAGCTAAAAGACATGCACCAGGATGGTGAAGGGCCTGGAAATGATTCTATTTGACAGCTGGTTGAAGGAACTGGAGAAAAGAAGACTTGAGGGGGATGTTTTAGCTGTTTTCAAGTATCTGAAGAGCCTCAGGTTTCTCACTTCTCCAATTCATAACGGCAACTAAATGATGTCATTAAAGGAGAAGTCTGACAATGTCACCTCCTTGCTCAAAAATCTCTAGTAGTTACTTATTAACTATTGAATAAAATGCCAACTCCTCTATTTGGAATTCAAAACCCTTCACAAGCTGGTGCCAGTTTACCTTTCCAACATTATTGTATATCGCTCCCCTTCTTGTATCCTATGTTCCAGACAAACTGACTTACTTGGTGTTCTTCACAACTTGACATGACATCCTATTCCCCATTTCCACACCTTTGCAAAGGCCATCCCCCATGCTTAGAATGTATTCTCTTCTCAATTTGGGGGGGCCAAGTCCTTATGGAAAATCTCTAAGTCCTTAGACTTTAGGGGTCAGTATGTATAGAGGCTTGCCTCTGGATAAATGCTCCCATTATTCTTACCCTAATTCCACTTGTTATAGTTTGTTGATTCTAAGTTCTCACTCATGCCCAGCCTTGAGGCCAGGTGGCTGACTCGGGTAGACAATACTAAGAACTGGGCAGGAAAACAATAGATATGAAATTTGGCATTAAAACTACTTTCTCATGAGAAAGTGAGGATCTTTAGCTGCTTAGACTGTTTATGTTATTGATTAGCACTTGTAGATCATTTCTCAGGGTCCAAAGCTGTTTTCTATAGTATATAATCTTGTAACACCTGAAAATATACTAGTCTTATGAGCATTAGTCTCAGACTCACCTAGCCTGTGTTCCCCTTTCCCTTTTTCTTTCACCGCTCTGTCTTACACCACACCAGCTACAGACAAACTTTGCCTCAGAATCCCTGCTTAATTTGAAGTTCAATTTAAATGTTACCTCTGCTATGAGGTTTTTTCTGACTTCTTCCCACTAGCTGTTAGTCATCACGCTGTTATTCTGTAAGTATTTGTATTATACCTATTGTTCTACTATAACCCTCCCCATTAAAAAAGAAGTTCCTTGACACCCAAGTACTGTTACATTCTTATTGTTCTATATCCAGAAACTAACACAAGGTCTTCCTTAAACATGCTTATTTATATGTTGAAGGAAGATTTGAGCTATTCTCCTTAGCACCAGAGGAAATAACTAGGAGCAACGGTTGAAGTTGCAAAGAGGTAAATTTACGCTTGATTTTAAGAAAATCATCTTAATCATTGTTGTTATTGTTGTTTCAGTAGTGTCTCACTCTTAGTGATCCCACTTGGGGTTTTCTTGGCAAAGATACTGGAGGGATTTCACATATCCTTCTCCAACCTGAGGAACTGAGGCAAACAAGGTGAAGCCATTTGCCCAAGGTCACACAGATAGTAAGTGTCTGAGGCCAGATTTGAACTCAGGTCTTCCTAGGCCCAGGTCCTGTCCTCTATCCACTGTGCCACCTAGTTTTCCATCTCAATCATTAGAGATGTACAAATATGGACTAGATCTGGGGGTGATGGGTTGGGCTTCACTGGAGATCTTTAAGCAGAGGAGAGATTGAGATGTGTTGAGTGTGTTATAGAAGAGATTCTCATTCACATCTATATTAAAATAAATTGCCTCCAAGGTGCTCCCAACCTTGAGATTCCATGACTAGTATTTTTACAATTCTGAATTTTCTGTCCATTAATTCTCATCTTAATCTCTCCATCCTCCCATTTGGAATTCTATCCTTAATAGCACTGACAATTTACTATCCACACTGCAAGGCAACCAAGACATAGGTGCTCATCCCTCAGCTCAGTAGTCTCCACATATGTCATAAGAACTGTTGCCTGTAAGGTTGAATAACCCTTGGCTGGCAAAACTATTTTTCCCTGAAACTATGCCCAAAGGGCTATAAAACTGGGTACACTCTTTGACCCAGGAGTACCACTATTGGTCTGTATCCCCAAAAAAAGATAAAAGAGAATGGAAAAGGACATATTTGTACAAAAATACTTATAGCAACTCTTTTTGTGGTAGCAAAGAATTAGAAAGTGAAGGGATGCCCATCAACTGGGAAATGACTGAACAAATTGTGTATGATTGTGATGGAATACTATTGTGCTATAAGATATGATGAGCAGGATGGTTTCAGAAAGGTCTTCAAAGACTTATATGAACTCATGCAAAGTGAAGTGAGCAGAACCAGGAGAACATCATACACAGTAACAACAATATTGTGAAAGACTTTGCTATTCTAATCAAGACAACGATCCAAGGGATTTCCAAAAGACCCACGATGAAAAATGCAATGTACCTCCAGAGAGGGAAAAATTTTGAGCACTGAATATCTATTGAAGTATACTTTTTAAAACTTTATTTTTCTTTTTTGTCTGTTTTCCTTGTAACATGACTAATATGGAAATATGTTTTGCGTTATATCACATGTAGAATTGATATCAAATTGCTTGCCTTCTCAAGGAGGGGATGGCGTGGGAGGGTGGAAGAGAATTTAGAATTCAAAATGGTTAAAAAATGAATGTCAAAATTTTTATATGTAATTTGGAAACACTGAATGAAAAATATGGGAAATATATTTTTAAAAAACTGTTTTTCCCCCTTCCCTAGTATTAACTTCACCCATGACACCATTGCTAACATTGCTCAATTTCTATGATAGTTTGACTTCTGGGAAATACGAAAAAGAGAGAGAGAGAGAGAGAGAAGATTTTGACACTTTTCTTTACATGCCCATTGAAGGAGATAAGTTAAAGTCATTTATTTACCCTGTGGTCATGAAGTAGAGAGAAATCGGAGGACATGACACACTGAGAAAATCAGAATTTTCTACTTTAAAATCTGTCTAGAAAAGATAATGATAGAGAATCCACAGACTACACAAAGTACAATTTTTGAAGATGTATCTAGCTATTTTGGATAGTACAAATACAAGAGAAATTTAGTATGGGGGGAGAGAAATTTGCTCATAAATGATTTGCTCAGTTCTGTTTATCTGACTGTCCAAGTAAAATTAATAAAGATAAAGGCTTTTTTCATTTCAAATAATATTTTATTTTCCTCCAGTTACATGTTAAGGCAATTTTTAACATGATCTTTTTTTTTAAATTGAGATGTAAATTTTCTCTCCTTCCTTTACCTCCCTCTTCCCTGTAAGAGTAAGCAATCTGATATAGGTTATACATATTCAGTCATGCAAAATATTTTACAATATTAGTTATGTTGCGAAAGAAGAAACAGACCTGAAAGAAAACAAAACATTAAAAAATATAGAAAGTAAAAAATAGCATGTTTTTTATCTGTGTTCAAATTCCATCAGTTCTTTCTCTGGGTGTGCAGAGTATTTTTCATCATGAGTACTTTGGAATTGTCTTGGATCATTGTATTGCTGGAAATAGTTGTCATCAATAGTTGATCGTATGGTATTGTTACTGTGTACAATGTTCTGGTTCTGCTTACTTCACTTTGCATCAGTTTATATAAGTCTTTACAGGTTTTTCTGGTCACTCTGCTCATTATTTCTTAAAGCACAGTAGTATTCTATTACAATCATATACCACAATTTGTTCAGTGATTCCCCAGTTAATAGGCATCCTCTCAATTTCCAATTCTTTGTTACTACAAAAAGAGCTGCTATTAATATGTTTCATACAAATAGGTCCTTCCCCATTTTTTTATCTCTTTGGGATACAGACTTATTAGTGGTATTGCTGGATCAAAGGGTATGCACAATTTCATTACACTTTTGGCATAGATTCAAATTACTCTCCAGAATGGTTGGATAAGTTCACAACTCTACCAACAGTGTATTAGTGTCCCAATTTTCCCACACCTCCCTAACATTTATTATTTTCCTTTTCTTTCTTTTCAGCCAATGTGATAGCTATGATGTGATACATCAGAGTTTTAATTTGTATTTCTCTAATCAACAGTTAATTAGAACATTTTTATATGACTATGGATAGCTTTTATTTCTTCATCTGAAAACTGCCTGCTCATATTCTTTGACCACTTGTCAATTGGGGAATGACTTGTATTTTTAAAAATTTGAAGTAATCAAAAAAAAATTACAATCACATGAAAAATGTTCTAAATTATTATTAATTAGAGAAATGCAAATTAAAACAACCTTGAGATATCATTTTACTCCTTACCAGATTGGCTAAAATGATTGAAGGGGAAAGTAACACATGTTGGAGGGGATGTGGAAAAAATGGAACACTAGTTCACTGTTGGTGAAACTGTGAACTGATGTAATCATTTTGAAGAACAATCTGGAGTTATGCCCAAAGAGTTATTAAACTACTTATACCCTTTGACCTAGTAATAACATTACTAGGTCTGTTTCCAAAGATGATTAGGGAAAATGAAAAAAAAAACCTGTATGTTCTAAACTTTTTATAGCAAGTCTCTTTGTGCTAGCAGAGAACTGAAAATTCCAGAGATGCCCATCAATCAGGGAATGGCTGTGGATTGATGAGCTCAGTGATTTTAGTAAAACATGGAAAGAATTGCATCAAATAATGAAGAGTAAAATGAGCAGAATCAAGAGAAGATTGTATATAGTAACAGCAATATTGTTTTAAGAATGACTTTTAGTGAATAAGTTATTTTGACTATCATAAATACCCAAATTAACTATAAAGAACATGTAAAGAAAGACACCATCTGCATCCAGAGAAAGAACTGATAAATAGAAGCATGTATGGAATAATTTTACACATACAAACCTATTTGTGATCAGTGGATTCTTTCATACCTATTTTGCCCTCTGGTTCCAGGATATCAGGACAGTTTTCCTTGATAATTTCTTGAAAGATGCTGTCCAGGTCCTCCTTTTAATTATGGCTTTCAGGTACTCCAGTGATCCTCTGCCTAGAAGAGGAGAGGAAGGAGTTCATAAACACTTTGAAGTACTGTATTTTTTCTTGAATAAGAAAAAATGCATAGTCCTAATAAAGTATATGTAAAGTTCACATAAGCTGCATATAGTTTAAATTATATTTGACTTGTAGGGAATAATAAATGTAAATTTACACACACTTTATTAGTTTGGAGTTATCAACTTCCAGAAGGCAAAGTTCATTCATTCCACTTCAGCTACACATATGGATGGGCACACACTAGCTCTCATCATAATACCCACAAGTGCTCTACTTCTTTAATTACAAAATTGACATTCCTCTATTTGGCCATATGTATTACTAAGCAGCCTTATTTACTGCAGCTTAAATTAGTTTAGGATTAGATTGGTTTAAAAATGACACAGAGTCTCAAGTTTGATTTATATATAAGTATGTAGTAAAAGTATTTATTATTAAGATAGTAAAATGAGATTAAGATTAGTAAGTAGAATAGAGCTAGAGTTAGTAAGTCCCAATAGGTAACAATAACATACTTAAGTCTCAATCAGTATCAAATCTTGTCACAATCAATCATCATCATCAGGGAAACCATCTACATCTGGATCAGTTGGGCTAGGGAATCCTGCTTTTCAGCATCCAGAGTCCCAGTGGGAAAATCCCAGACTACATGTCTGCACTTGGGGGAGACTCCAAAGATAAAGTCAGGGCTACCTGCTTTTAGTAGTTCTTTCCATAAAAGAAGGCAATTTGCCAAATATATGTGATCTGTGGGAAAGGAACTGCTCTCAAAACTATCCTTGAGAGTGTTCCTGTTTATGAATATCTGGTTCCTGGAGGGGTAGCCAGCCCTTCCTGGGAGCAAACAACATAAACAATTCTTCAATGTCTAGTTAGGAAGAATATTAATATGAAAAAAGAGTCAAGGTCAAATTGCAGGCAGGTGAGTGAGGTCAGAATGTCTTTTTTGAATTCATTCATCACACCATAACCTTCTAACATTCCAACTCTAACATTCTTTCTAACATTCCAACCTAACCTCCTAAACCTAATCTTCACCTATCTTCACAATCAAGACCTCTGATCGCTCTATTCCTCAGTACTTTTTTCAAATCATTACACATGTTATGACTTCATATTTCTCCCTTACTAAAGTGGACCCAGTAATTAGCCACTTAAACTCCACACTTTCCTCTGCTCTCAAATCCCCTTGTCCAACTGTCCTATCACCACTCATTTCTTGACAAAACTGAGTTCTGAATTATTCCCATTCTCCTAGGCTCTATTCTCTTTCTCCACTCCTACTCAGAGGCTGCTTATTGAAGATGGAGGAAGTCTTACAATCATGCTGACTAGATAGATTATAATTTTCATGTCACCCAACTTAACTGAGCCCTCACTGAAGGCAAGATAGTCCTTTTATTCCTTCTTAATGCCTTCCTCCTCTTACTATCCACATAAGTTATTCCAAACTTTCTCTTCCCTCCATAAGAATTCCATACTCACCCCTGCCTACCTGACCCTCAGCTAATGACTTGCTTTATTACTTCAAGGAGAAAATAAAACCATCCAATATGACCTCCCTCTTCCATTCTCTTCCCAGCAACATAAATATCTAAGTCTGACCCTGGGAGGTAAATATAGTGATAGAATAAAGAAGCTAAGGGGCATCATTCCATTTTATTCAGTGGAAGCATCTGGATAAGATGATCATTACTATGGCTCATATCATCTTCAAATTGCAGCCCATATTATCCAGCTGGGAAACTTTGTGGGCAATGTTTCCATAATTTTTTTTCCCCATCATTCCTGGAATATATTCCTTCCTCATCTCTGCCACTTAGAATCTCTAGATTCTTTCAAGTCTTCTCAACTTCTACCACCAAGATGAAGGCTTTTCTGATTCTTTCAGTGGTTGAGACCCCCCCCTTTCCCACTCCCATTGATATTTCACCATAGAACAATGGAAGAAGTCAAAGAACCTGGCTTCCAATGCCCTTCTGATGCTTCTTACTGCCTATGTAACTTTAGGCAAGTACTTTTGCCTCCTACGGACTCAGTTTCTTCAGTTCTCATATGAGGGGATTGGTCTTGGGGGCTTCTAATGTCTTTTCTAGTTTTAGATCTGGAATCTATGTTGTCTTCCCTCCTGAAATTTAAGGTCCCTAAGGTGAGGAACTAGTGATTCCTCCTGCCCTAGTGTGTGGTAATATGTGGAAAGGGCTTCAGGTCTTGGTTAGGGTGAGTTCAGAGACCTCCATTCTTCACCAGACCTTGGTCTAGTTCCCAATCCAGGCTTAGACCAAAACCAGGATATGAGTAAAGGGTGAAGGCAATAGAACTGCATGGACTTTTTCATCCTTCTGATAATACCCTTTCCCTCTCTTATATAGCCTTTCTGCCTGTACAGATCTAGAAACACACTTGTGAACTGTTTATCATTTGTTTCCTCATGGATCTTGCTGTGCATATTACTCTTGTAAAACATTTGTACTGGCTAGAATCTGTCTTGTCCTGTTTGTGTTTAGATTTGAGTGACAAGGTAGGTGGCTAGTAGTGACACATTAGGCATACCCCTGATGAGGCAGAGGAGATTTTCTAATGCCATTGAGTTGAGTCTCCATCAGTGAGCTGCATGCCAAGATTATCAGCTGAGAATCAATTCAGGCAGCCAGCCTTAAATAATTTTTAGAAAGAGGAATTTGCTAAGGTGGTACAGAAGAATGAGTACAAAAATATTCCCACACAAGTCCACAATTCATTTGCCCACAATTGTATACAAAGTAAAAGGGGACAGTGTGTTTGAGCTTAGAGAGCATTTGTGACAAAGAAATAACACAGCTTCTGGGTGCTGTCTGCTGGTGAGCTATGAATTTCCATCCACTGAAATCCTGGAATTTCAGTATAGACATTGCTGTCCATTGACATGGAAGCCATTAGGACTGTAATGGGAAGATATGCAATCCAACATCTTCCAGAATCTTTGAAGCTCACAAAGTCCTCCTTTGACTAAAGGAAGCTTGTCCTCTCCCCCATCAAGCGGTTCTTTCTAAGAGATTTGCTAGAACTCACCATCTCTCAGTTTATCACTGATAAGTATTCCTCAGTTTCAGCTACGTTGATTGAATTTCTCTAGTTTCACCTACTTTTCTGGGTAAGGAGCCAGGCATAATTGTATAACAGGTATAACTGTGAAAAGTATTTATACAAATAAAATCATTTTAAATATACTGAGGTCATTTAACTGTTAAAAAGGACCTGCAGTAAAACTAACTGTAATTATCATATACTCCCACAGGGTTAGTGGGAGGTTAAATTAAAACAAATGAGATAATATTGATAAAGTAATTTAGCATTGTTCCTGGCACATAGCGGGTGCTCTTCAAAATGATTATTCCCTTACCCCTTTCCCTTTTAAATAAAAGGGCATGACAAAATTTTTCAGCCAATTAGATCAGACTTCTTCTAGTGTCATTTTACTTCAACCCAAGGCTTTCAAAGACTTAAAAGCCTCTAGTTTTGAGACTGCTGGGATGATTGAACATCCTATCATTTATTTTAGGTATTTGGGTACTATTATTTATGATGTAAGCCCAAGGGATGTAATTTGCTATTTCTTGCATTTCCCATGTAGTTATGAAGCTATTCCCTGTATTTACCCCCTAAATCCTCCCCCTGAATTCTCAAGAGAGAGTAATCATTTATTTGAGGTAATAATTGATTTACTCAGTCACTCAACTCTTTTATTTGTATACTGAAGTCTTCGTGCCCATTGATGACTGTCAAGGTCATTAAAAAGAAAACTTGAAAAAAATCAATACTAAATATGTGTTTATTTTTCTCCTAGGCCCTAGGTCTACATTTCCAGTAACTGCCACCAGGTGAATTGTGGTACCTAACAATAAGATCATACACCTAATGGTACAGCAAGCCCAAAGCATCAAAGGGGCTTGGAGGATTATATATACATGAATCCATTGAGGTTCACAGTAAGGAAGTGGCCTAAATCCATTCATTTAGTGAGTAGTAGAGATTGGTCTTGAACCCAGGTCCTCTGATTCTGGATCTAGCATTCTAACTATTCCAACATGTCATGTCTGCACAATCTGGTGGCAGTCAGATTGTGGAAAGCTTCAAATTCCAGGATGAGGACTTTGTAGTATATCCTAGTGAAAACAGAGAAATATCAAATATTTTTCAGCAGAGGAGTTATGTCATCAGGTCAATGTCTTAGATTTGGGAGCTGTTAGGAGAATCAGATGGAGAGAGATAAAACTGGAACAAGAACAGCAGCAAGAATAACAAAAAACAATTAGAATTATGTCTCCATATTCCAGGTCCTAGGAGGAGTTGAGGGCCTGAAGCAGGCTTCTGACTGCAAAAGTAGAGCTAAGATTTAACAAATGTTGGGGTTCAGGTAAGACTAGATGATTTTCCAACTCTGAGATTTCTCTAAATCTATTAAACCAGGAAAGTATTAGAAACTGAGAGAGCGATTTGAAATTAACTTAATCTAGCTCAGTTGAGGCAAAATGGTGAAATCAATTGATAGAATTCAAATCTCGATTTTCTTACTTTCCATATGACCTTGAGTAAGGTCCCTCTCTGGTCCTCCATTGCCTCAGCTGAGAAATGAACAGATTTGACCAGATTATATCGAAAGTCCTCTCCAACTCTGAAGCCTATGATCTTTTGAAAGTGAAAGTATTTCATAGCTATTTCTTCTTCCGTCACAAACTCTAGGAGAGAAATGTATGTCTACCCCATGGGAAAATCTGTTTCCATAAAACTAAACCATAATAGTTTCCAAGCAGGCCTATTTAGCAGAGATTGTCCTGATAACCCCCTGTATCTTCTATTTCATTAGGAGGCATCAGGATTTGTAACAACAGCAGGATATTGAATCTATAGCAAGTCCAAGTATTTGGGTACTACTATTTGTGATGTAATCCCAAGGGATGTAACTCGCTATTTCTTCAGTTTCCTGTGTTGTTATGAAGATATTCCCTGTATTTACTCCTAAACCATACCCCCGAAAAGAGAGATTAACAGAGAGAGAGACAAATAGTCCCTAGGTTTCCCTACAGGGAAGAGATATTTGGGGATGATGTCCCATGGATCCTTCTCTTGCATTGAATTCTCAAGAATCTGAGGAAGTCTGGGGAAGTCGGGGGATGTGACTGATTTGAACTGATCACAGTGGGGGAAATCCTTAATTTCTAAGCAACACCCAGATGCTGCCTCAGTACCTGTTAGGAAGGACAGTGAGTTCCTGTCTGTAGGACCTGGAGACTTCTTCTCAGGCTAATTTTCAGGTAAAGACCAATGCTTATGACATGCTAAGTTTATGTGGTCATTTGCTCTGGGAGATGATTTGGACAAGAAGTGAAATCAGGAACTACCAGCATTGGGAGGGAAATGCAGATGGTCCCTCTGAGCTGGGCAAATTCCTGGCTATGAATCTAGATTCATAGCAGCAAAGTCATGTACCACTTCAAGGAATAAATTCCAACAATCATACCCTATAGACAGGTAGTTCTCTGATTCCACTGAAATCCCACTTTGGGGAGAGTGGTAGCTCTTGGTGACAGATGGACTTGGCACACTGTGTCCCTGTTAAGGAGCTACCACACAATTTGAGCATGATCTATGCAGGTTACACCTAGAAACAGCTCAATATGTGGCTGCCACCCCCTGAAATTTAAAGAGGACATGGAAGTGATCTGCCTGTAGGAACTCTGATCCTTTTCTTATCTCTGAAACATACATATCCTGGAAATAATCTTTAGAGTGAGTGGCCAGACTAGAAAGATTCCATTCTGACTGTCCTTTTGTCATCCTGGTCAGAGAGGATTAGTACTTTGCCCTGTAAGAGTTCAAAAGGCAGTGAAAAGTTCATGTCCACTGTGGGAAGGACCCTCATTTTGATTTGTTGCTATAAAAGGAAGAAGTTTTCTTCATTGTTCTTTTCTGATGAATGCTACAACACTTGCTCTGTCATAAGTATTCTATAGAAACAGCCTGAAATCCAGACAAAAACAAATCAGGCCATGAAAATAAATCAGGCAGTTATCCAATGTGGTTTTAGAGCAGCCATGAGCCTATGAAGAAATCTGGTAAAGCTTCCCCAACTTAAGAAACATTTCCCAAAAATACCAGATTTATTTGGTTGTGTATTTAATTTGCCATGGTTCAGAACTAAATCATCTATTCATTCATTCTTTCACTATATACTGATTACTATGTTCAAAGTGAGAGGTTGGGTAAAGTAGTGGGTAGAGGGCTGTCTTTAGAATCAGGAAAACATGCCTCTGACACACATTGTGTGTCCCTGAAATGATTGCTTTACCTCTCTGTCTTCCAGGAAACTCTCTTAAGACTAAGTTATAGGAAAGTTGCATATCTACATCAATGGAGAGATCTTCAACATCCAAGGTTCCTTTAACAATGAAGCCACAGTTTAGACTTAAAAACAAGAGCATATGAAACACTGACTAAACATTGAGACTTAGTAAAGATAGATAAAGTCTTTGTCCTCAATCAATTTATAATCTCATTGGGGAGATTAAACAGGTATAGAAAGAACTATAATTCAGCCCATCATGCCATAAGAGAGATACAAGTTGCTATGAGAGATCCAAACATGAAGACAATGAGATGAAGGCAGGGGAGGGAGGGGGAAGAATAAGGGAGAAGGTGCAGCATTCAAGGCCCAGGTGACACTGTGAGCGAATTTGCAGAAGGATGTATCATAAGGTTGCCACAGTAGTCAAATGTAGGTGAGTAGTTGAATTTAGACTGAACATAACATTTCTCTTCTTTCTGTCACTGCCTTTTGTGAGGTGTGATTATTATTCAAGCATCAGTGAGCTCAATACTCCTCTCCCCTAAATCCAGGGCTGCTGCTACTTACAAGGTTCTTCACTATTTTCATATTCATGCTTTACTTACTTTTGAAAACGAAAATAGAGGTTGACACAAAATATTACTTGTTAACTGAGCCTTAATAATATGAAAAGATACAGGGATACAAAGGTAAGTTTTCAATGGTCTGTGTAATTATATCATTGGAACTGGAGTGGTTTCTACTTGCAAATGGGCTATGGTAGGTTCCATCTTTCTTTCTTCATTCTTCACATTTAGACATTACACTCTTAAAGGTTACTGTTAGCTGTATCTAGCTCTGACTGAAAAGACAATTGGGATAATTTTTTTTGTCAGCTCCACACACCAAATTATTTTTCTTAGTTCTTGGTATAAATTTTAGGTGTAGAAGGGACCTTAGAATGCCATCTAATCCAATACTCTCATTTTAGAGATAAGGAAACTGAGGTTTGCAGAATTTAAGTGGGTTGCTAAACCCGCATAGCTAATAGGTGGCAATCAGGGATCTCCTGATTCCAAATTCAATGTTCTTTCCATTCTGCTATGTAGTTTCTCATCTGATGCAGTTCACAAGGATGGTGACTGTTTACAGAAACCATCCTACCTGGTATGTTGTCCTTTCCATTTTCTGCCTGCCCCAATCCTTTCCTCAGAAAGAAATCCTATTCCTTCCCAGCCCCCTAGACTGATCCACTTCAACACTGGTGTTTTCCAACTTGAAAAGTTCTGTCACATTTTCTAAAATGTCATAGTAAATGCACAGTGCTCCTTTTGCCATCTTCCTTTGAAGTGCTGTAGGTCATGGAGCAAAATAGAACCACAGACATTTAGAGTTAGAAGAGATCTTAGATATCATTCAACTCCTTTTTTTGGATATTCAGAAACCTGAAGTGGCTTTCCAAAAGCCAGTTTGGTATGAAAGGTAGAAAGTGGGCTGGATTGGGAGCCAGAGGATCTGTTCAAATCCTGATTCTCCTACTTGCTACCTGAGTGACCTTGTACAAGGGACCTTAGTTCTCTGGCCCTCACTTCCCTCATTTTTAAAATAAAGGGGTTGTACCAGATAACTTTTAAAGCCCATTCCAGTTCTAAATTTCTAGCACTTACCACATAATGAATGTTTATTGATTGGTTGATTAAAATTTATGATGTTACAAACTTTTGTCATTTATTGTTTGCAGGCATGTAGCACAGTGGAGTTGTATGGTGGTTACTGTCTGCAAAATTGGCAAAAGTTACAATATACCTAAAGATTATCCTTTTTTTTCCTCTATTCATTCTTGTATGGTCCAAATTGAGCAAGATACTGGATTAATCAATCTATTTCTTATTTTATTTGCTTTGCTTTCTTTAAATGATATTTTCTAAGCGATTTGCATGTTTAGTTTCCCTATTCTTACACATGTAAAATGAAATAATTTGGAAATTATTTAAATTTTGAACTTTTACTTTGGTAAATCTAATGAAAATTAGGTCATGGAGTAGAAGGAAGAAAATCACTTGAATGTTCATTGTAACATATAGGGAGAAACTCAGTACCTGCCTACCATGTCAAACATTACAAGGTCTAATCTTTCATTTTGTGGTGAAAGAGAGGTAGAGATTAAATAGGGAAGATAAATCTTGTGAGTATCATTTTTCAGTTCTTCAAACAGCTAATACTGGAGATTAAATATATTGTACAGGAAAAAGCCTGGAAAATGGAATTAAAAGATCTATAATATTTATTAGTGCATTATCTGTAGCACTTGTTATCTATCACATCAAATTCTCATTTCAACAAAGATAAGACATAGAAAGGATTAAGTGCAGGCAAGAATAAGGATATCTAAATGCATAAATGGTAGACTAGGTGTCTCAGAAATAATTTCTGTCTTGTACTGTACTCCTAAGGCAAAAAAATAATAATTCTAAATAATCTCTTGTTTTGTATTGTTTTCTCTAAGATTAGATGTCCATCTTAAGAAATGACAATTCAAGTAATGTAATCAATATACATAAATGGAATCAGAGATGTAATGCCCATATACTCTTAAAGGGTCACATCAGAAATCAGCGACAAAGATGAATTCTGTAATCTGCACTCATTTAAAAAAAATAGATTTTTATTTATATTTTTTCATTGCCTACATTTCTTTACAACCAATATTTTTAAAAAAAAAAATATCAGCAAAACTAACATATATTGAAAAAAAATCTGACTTAATATATTCAATATTTCACACCTGTAGACCTATATCTCTGTAAAGGATAGGTATCTTTTCATAACTCTTTTGGAGCAAAACTTGACCGTTATAATTATATGGTTTTGACTGTATTATGATTGCTGTTTGTGTTTACATTATCTTATTCAATATTATATTGTTTTTCTGGTTCTTCATACTTTATTTGCATCGGTTCATAAAAGTCTTCTCATGCTTCTCTGTATTTATCACTTCCATTGTTTCTTACAACACAATAATATTGCACTATAGTCATGTGTCAAAATTTATTTAAGCATTCCTCAGTTTAGGGAAGCTATATGGCACAATGTGCAGAGTGCTGGGTCTGGAGTTAATTCAAATCTGACCTCAGATACTTACTAGCTATGTGACCCTGGGCAAATCATTTAACTCTGCTGCCTCAGTTTCCTCATCTGTAACATGAACTGGAGAAGGAAATGGCAAACCACTTTATTATCTTTCCCAAGAAAATGCAAAAACAAAAAATTGGGTCCTGAAGAGTAGGACACATCTGAACAACAACAGTTCCACATTAAGTTATTTTTCAATGTATTTTTTGCCCCCTGAATTTTGATGCTAATTGACAGGAATGCCATCTATTTTGTTTTGTTTTGTTTTGTAATCTGCCACTTTTGCTACAGCTATTAGGTATCCCAACTGATTCCTCAGGATTTTTAAAGTAAAACATCATGTCATTATGATTTCCCCCCTCTTTGTCTATCTTTATGTCTATGTCTGTAATTTCTTTCTTATGTCTCATTGCTATTGGTAGCTTTTCTATGATTTATAGAATTTTGGTGAGGAGAGGTGTCCTTGCTTTACTCCTATATAAATATTAGAAAAATCTCCTACTGTGTACACATTATATTTGAGGTTTAATTTCATTGCAGACAGAAATTTTCTATCTTTTTTTTTTTAGGCAATTTGGGTTAAGTGACTTGCCCAGGGTCACACAGCTAGTAAGTGTCAAGTGTTTGGTCTGAGGCTGGATTTGAACTCAGGTACTCCTGACTTCAGGGCCAGTGCTCTATCCACTGCGCCGCCTAGCGGCCCCTCTATCATCTTTTTTAAGAAGGGAATATTTTTTATACTTTGAGGCATTTTTTTTTTTGCATAAATGAGAGATGCAATTTGCCAAAAGCTTTTCTTGCATCTTTCGAGATAATCAAGCTTTTGGTGTTCTTTTGCTTGAATATGATTAATTTTATTGATTGTTTCCCTAACATTAAACCTTTTTGAATCCCTGATATACATGCAACTTGATCAGAATGACTGGTTTTTTAAAGTTTTATAATCTTTTTGCCAGGATTTTATTTTGACAGGATTATTATTTATTTAAAATTTTAAAATATTATATTGATCCATAATTCTTTTTCTTTTCTTTACCAAACTTCCCTGATTAAGGTATTAGGCCTATATTTGCTTCATAAAAATGTTTAATAAAATGATTTCTTACTTAGTGTTACACAATAATTTGTGTAGTATAGATTTCATTGTTCTTTAAATGTTTGGTAGAATTCTCGTATAAATTGATCTGAAATAGGAAATTTTTCCTCCTTTCTTAGTTCGTTTATTGTGATTCTATTTCCTTTTCTGAGACTGGATAACTTGATATTCTACTAGTTTGGATATTTTATTTTTCAGAAGGTAGTATTTTATTTCTTTTGTGTTTCAGTTGTGTTGTTATTTAATTATAGATAGGTTTTTAAAATTATTTTTTTTCTAGTTTTGCTGTGATTTCACCTTGTTCTATTTTTTTGTTTTTGATCTAATTTTTCTACCCTCTTATTTTTAATCATGCTGACTAAATATTTATCAATTTTGTTAGTCTTTTCAAAGAATCAGCCTTCTCTTTATAAGTTCTTTAGTCTTCCTCATTTCCAATTTATCCATTTCCCCTTTAATTCTCAAGGTTCCCTTTTTGTTATATTGGTGTGTTTATTTGTTGACTTTCTATTTTTTTCAATATATTGTTTATTAATCCTCTTCTGTTCTATCAATATAAGCCTTTATGGATTTTTTTTAACTTCTGAGGGCTTTATTAGTTCTATCACAGAAATTTAGATATGCTCTCTCTATTCACTGTCATTGTCTTTCAAATAATTATATTGTTTCTATTTTTTTAAATTGACCTACGCATTACTTAAGGTGTATTATTGTCTCCATTTAGGTTTGTGCCTTTTGTTTGTGCTTACTGAATTGATTATTACTTCTTTTGCATTGTAACCTAAATGGATGTGCTTTGTATTTCTCTCCTTTTGTATTTGTTTGCAAATTTTCTGTGTACTAAGACATGGGCTATTTTTGTAAAAGTGCAATATGGTGATTAGAACTATGTATATTTTTGGTGGTCTCTTTCAGGTGAAATAAATATTGTAGCTCTAAATTCTCCATTTTGTTAATTCTATATTTTTCCATTTGTTTATCTTTCTGTTAGATCTGTCCAACTTTGAAATTATTCCTATTAGGTTGATTCTTTGCCCTTAGTAGCTTCTGCAAGGATAGGACTGGTCCCAGCTTGATTTCAGTCCCCTTACTTCAGACCTGATGTAGTCACTCACACTACCCTCCTACCCAAGTTCCTTCCATGGATCCTTTTCTTTCCCTCTGATTCTCCCCTCCTCCAAATGGAAGGGTCTCCCTTTCCCACCTTGTATATATTTGAATGTATTTTGAATTTATTTGCATGTATACACATATACATACATATGAGCCCTATATTCCTTCAGAAACACTGAAATATCTGAATCAGTTAACAATAATTAGTTAAAACAGTTTTTGAAGCTAAATAATTAAACTATTAGTTTAAAAAACAACCTATCAGATGTACTATGCCTCCTTCCTCAGCTGCCTCAATTCAGGTAAGCTGCCCTACCCACCAAAAATAGGCAGCTAGGTGGTACAGTAGATAGAAGACCAGGCCGAGAGTCAGGAAAACTTCTCTTCTTGAATTGAAATCTCGCCTCAGACACTTAGTAGCTGTGTGACCCTAGGCAAGTCACCTAGCCTCACTTTCCTCATTTGTAAAATGATCTAGAGAAGAAAATGACAAGCCATTTCATCTTTTTTGCCAAGAAAACCCTAACTGGGGACACAGTCAGACAAAACTGAAAAATGACTGAACAACTAAACTAAAAAGAGCTTTACTGTGCTCTGAGCCTGGTGCCCTAGATCACTACTGCCCCCTACAAACTGAATTTTATCTTAAAAAATATTCATTTGAGACAGCTTTTGCTGCTGTGACACTTGATCTGGTCATATTTTTTGAAACTTTACCCAGGTGGGAAAAAAGGTGGTTATATCTCCTGATGTTCAAAAAGTTATATTTTGCTGTTTCACTGGATGTCCAGTAGACGTCTTTAACTCAGTTATGTCCAAAACACAACTCATTTTCTTTTCCCCTAAACCCTCCTGCCTCCTACCTTCCCTATGACTATAAAGGGCAACACCAGCCTCCCAGTCTCTCAGGCTCACAGCCTAGTAGTCCTCATGGATTCCTGGCTATCTTTCATGCCCTCCACATCAAGCTGTTGCCAAGATCTGTCAATTTCACCTTTGCAATATCTCTCAAATGTGCCCCCTGCTCTCATTAGATTGTGAGCTCCCTGAGGCCAGGAACTGTCTTTTGATTCTTTTTGTATCCCCAGAACTTAGCACAGTGTCTGGCACATAGTAGGCATTTAATAAATATTTATTGAATTGAATTTCATCATGTTACATTTGAATAAACCATGGCCCAGAAAGGTAAGGGGGTTGCCCAAGATCACAGAGACAATGAGGGTCAAAACCAGAAATTGAATCAAATCTTCTGACTCCAGAGCCAGAGCTTATTAGCCTGAAACATGCTACCTTTGCTATTAGCCAGCAGCAATTATCCTCCTGTACCTATCTGAGCTATATCTTGCATTGCATTTTCTTCCTGTTTTATCTTGGGTCCTAAAAAGAAACTCTAACATCTCCAAATCTGAGTGTTTTAAGATATAGAAAACATAAGGAATAGAACCTAACCACTATAATTTAATTCAGTAAGTAACTAAGATTCAAAAATATTTCTCAGCTTGACTACCTGTCACAGGAGGATGTGGAAAAATCAAACATTGGTCACAGAATTTATCCTTCTGGGATTTCCCATCGGCCAGAGATACAGATATTCCTCTTTCTGCTGTTCACCTTGTTCTATGCTCTCACTCTTCTTGGGAATGGCATCATCCTGGGACTCATCTGTCTGGACTCTCATCTCCATATTCCCATGTACTTCTTCCTCTCACATCTGGCCATTGTCGACATTTCCTACGCCTCAAACAATGTACCCAAGATGCTTGGGAACTTACTGAACAAGGACAGAGCCATCTCCTTTGCTCCCTGCATAATGCAGATCTTTTTGTATTTGGCTTTTGCCCATGTGGAGTGTCTCATCTTGCTGGTGATGTCCTATGATCGCTATGTGGCAATCTGCCACCCCCTCAGATATACTGTCATCATGAGCTGGAGACTGTGTACTACTCTGACCATCATTTCCTGGGCATTCAGCTTCCTCCTGGCCCTGCTCCATGTGGTCCTCATTCTGAGACTGCCCTTCTGTGGACCCAGGCAAGTCAACCACTTTTTCTGTGAGATCCTGTCTGTGCTCAAACTGGCCTGTGCTGATACCAGGCTTAACCAACTGGTTATCTTTACAGCCTGTGTGTTCATCCTAGTTGGACCTCTCTGCTTAGTCCTGATCTCCTACATGCGCATCCTCTATGCCATCCTCAGGATCCAGTCTGGGGAGGGACGAAAGAAAGCATTCTCCACCTGCTCCTCCCACCTCTGTGTCGTTGGGCTCTTCTTTGGAAGTGCCATCATAATGTACATGACCCCCAATTCCAGACATCCTGAGGAGCAGCAGAAAATCCTCTCCCTGTTTTATAGCCTCTTTAACCCTATGCTGAATCTCCTGATCTATAGCCTGAGGAATGCAGAGGTGAAGGGTGCTTTGAGGAGAGTGTTGGAGAAGGAAAACCATTCCTAGAAGATGTGACTTGTTCATAAACCAGTTCCAATTAATTGGTATTCTTCCTGCTGTTTCATCTGTCTGAGTATAAATCAAAGTTTACTGCTCTCTCTCTGTATCTCTGACCAGATAATTCTAGAGACTCTGGATCCTGCACTGTTTATCTCCAGAAAATATATTTTTATCATATTCTCCCCATTTAGCTACAGTAATTTCCATATTGCTTTTACTTAGAGTTTATTTTTACAACCTTTTGTGCGTGTGTACCTAAGGAGGCATTCAAGATGTAAGGTTTATATTGGGCTTATGTTCTCATCCTCAGTAACAACTATTTGCTTCTAAAGGTCAGAGAAATAAAAAAATATATATATGCCAAACCAGATACATAGTCTATGAGCCATAGATTCATTGATCATGATCTCATCCATCCATCTTGATCCCAGATTTGATTTCTTGTTTTCCTTATTTTTTTTTCCTTTTCATTACCAAAGGACTTTAGTAGAAGCCTGTACCTGGTGCATTACCCCACCCTGATGGAACTTCATAGGCTATTGGTCCCATGACTTGTTAATCACACAATCATCCATCTTGCTAAGTTACTTGAGCAGAAGGTGTTTCTCATGCCTTCTGATAGCATGTAGCTACCTCTTCCTTCAGTCTCCTTTGGATGGAATATTCCTCTAGCCCCCTACTTGATTACAAAGCATTGTTCTCCCTCCTAATGGTGGCTCTGAGAATTCAAAGAGCCCTTAGAAGCCACTTCATCCAACCTGCTAACTTATGCAAGAATATTTCCATTGTATGAACCCTGGGTGAGTTACTGAATCATATGATTATGTTATTGTTCATGGAGACCTTGGAGGTTAGTTAAAAACCTATTGTCTCAGATGTCATAGTTTTTTTTTCACAATTCTTTAATGCAATAATATGTGATGTTTTATATTAGTTGTTTATGTTTATGTTTTAGTAGATTGTAAGGCTCCTAAAAGCAAAGACAATGTAACTTTTATATTATATCTTCATCAGCTTGCACTATGTCAATCACATAGGAGATATATAATAAATAATCATTGGTTGATTAATTTGCCTATTAGACTATAAACTTAATAATGTGACAACCATTTTTTTTTAAATTTCCACCAGCTAAGGACACTATGGTGCCTACAGTAAGTACATAATAGGGATTATTTGAATAAATGCTAAATGAACAGGTGAATCTAGCATGAACTCCTACTCAGAGAAGAATAATGATAATGATACCAACTCATTTTTATGTAATGCTTTAAAATGTATGTTTTTTCCTCTACTAATCTTATGAATGAAATAATATCATTTTTTCCATTTTTAGGGGAAAAAGAAAACTTGCCCAAAGTCATTCAGCTAGTAATTATCAGAGCTGAGTTTTAAAGCCAAGTTTATCTCTTTTACAATATCCCAAATAAGCTGTCAGCCAACCTTTTCTTGAACACTCAGTGACAGGGAATTCACTGCCTTTATGGGCAGTCCACTTCATTGCTGAATAAGTTATACTTAAGGGACTTTTTCATTATATCAACCCCAAATCTAATTCCCTAGAACTTTCACTCATTTACCCACGTTCTTCTTTCTGAAATTATGTAGCATAAATCTAGTTCTTTTTACTGAGAATTCCACAAATGGGGAATGTCGTAGGCCTGTGAGCTTACCACATACTGTGTAACAACAGTAGCCCTGATCCAAATGCCTCAGGATTGATGGGGGCCTTTACACCAATAAAATGGATTAGATAAAATGTAAATATTGAGGTTGATGTATGTAAAATGAATAAAAACTTCCTAGGGCTATCTATCAGTGATAAATGATGGGGTTTTTAGCTACTAATCTATAACTAGCTATTATGAGTAATTCTATTGTGCATGAAAGCCTAAAATGAGGAAAGGAGTTATAAAAGAAAAAGAGAATTTCAGAAGAAGGAAAATTGAGAGTGAAAGTGAACTGGAAGAGTCTGAAACTAACTTCTTAAAAACAATGACTTGATATTTAAAAATAAATCCTTGTCCTAACACAGAGGACAGTGCTTTTCACATAATAGAAATTTTATGAACATTTGTTGAATAGATAACAATAGCTCAGACTAGTGGTCTGGAAAATTGAACATACTGTGTTCCCAGAATAAAATGCTAGTTCAAGGTGACAGAAGAAGAGTTGATGTTCATATGGTTACAAAAACAATCAACCTGGTGCCGAAGGGCCTGGAGAGGGGTCTTTTTCTTCCTTGGTGCAAAAGAAAGAAAAAGTTTAGCTTGGAAGTGGAAGGTTAAAAAGTAAAGAGGAGCTATTAAGAACAGGCAGGGATGACCAGAGGAGCAAATGAATCAACTAAATTGTCAGAAGCAAGACAGGTAGGAAAAGAAATCATGTAACCATGATAAACATCTCCAAATGGATAAATGCACTTTTAAAGACTTTAAGCAAAAAATTAATACTGTTAGGAACATCTTAAGAAAGGACAACTTTTTAAAAAGAGCTTGAAGAAAGTTTTCTTTTAAATATCAAGGAGAACTCAATCTAGAAATAAAACACAGCACAGTGGATAGAGCACTAGGCCTGGAGTCAGGAAGACCTGAGTTCAAATCTGGCCTCAGACACTTACTAACTAGTGACTCTGGGCAAATCACTTAACCCTGTTTGCCTCAGTTTGCTTATCTGTAAAATAAGCTGGAGAAGGAAATGACAAACCATTCTAGTACCTTTACCAAGAACACCCCAAATGGGGTCATTAAGAATCAGATACAACTAAAACAGCTCAACAAAAACAACAACAAGACTGTGAGGAAATAATGAAGAAAATGACCAGAAGAATATCATGAAAAATGTAACAGAGATGCAACTAACAGCATATTTACTAAAAAAAATAAAATTGAACACAACTCAAAGCAAACTGGAGATTTAGGCAAGAAAACTTATGCAATTATCCAAACTAGAAGTCATGAAGATTAATATAAGACACCTATAGGATATAGAGAATAACAGTCTGAAGATTATTGACATTCCAGGGACAGTGGGTAGCGCAGTGGATAAAGCACTGGCCCAGGAGTCAGGAGGACCTGAGTTCAAATCTAGTCTCAGACCAGATAATTGACCCTTACTAGCTGTGTGCCCTGGGCAAGTCACTTAACCCCAATTGTCTTGCCAAAAAAAAAAAAAGATTATTGACATTCCAGAAAAAGATAGAATCTAAGTACAATATTCCAGGAAATCATTATCCAAAATATCCTAGAATTTTAAAAAAATAGTGAAATGCAAATAGAATTGACACAAACCCAATGAGGAAAAAGTAAACATTGAACATGTCTGCCATGTTACATTGATATTAAATTAATATTAAAGTCCATCATTAAAACAATGATAAAAATTAAGCTGCCAGCACAAGTACAGAAACACTTACCAAAATTAATAATAAAGAAACCAACATTTTTCAAAAATGAGAAAATAAGACTGAAGAAATTGAAATAGAATATATACAGAAAATATATACAGAAAAAAAATAAGAAACATGAATCAGAAACTTAGAATTATCTGAAAAAAAACCCCTCAATATGCATTCTAAGAATGTCTGTATGTAGAGGTCTCAGATTTTGAAAAGTTTACAGAGAGATCTATAAAGGAAGTCTTTGAATAATAATCATAAAATCTTAGAATTAGAAGGATCCTTAGAGGCTCTCTGTATCAGCCTATACTTTACAAAAAATATTTAGACACTCTCCCCACCAAGTAACTACCCAATCTTTGTTAAACAATTTATGGTTAGGAGGAACCCACTATTTCCCTCAAAATCCAAGAATTTAAGAAAATAGCTGAGGTGATATAATCCAACCCAAAAATTGATCAAGAATATAAACAAGCCTCCAAGACAAAAAAAAAAAATCATTTCAAGCTTCTCAAATCAAGATAAGCCAGTTGTTCACAGAGCATGAAAAACCAGCAAGTTATTGTATTGACTAAATCAATAATGATTCATCTGGGTGTTCCAGATAAACCAAGAGAAAAAGAAAAGGTCAAGTACCACCAAGAACAGTAGGATAACCCCAAAGCGAAGATCCTAGAACTAATAAAGGGAAAATCCAATTTAAAGAAATTGTTATTATTCCTGAAACTTTCTTTAGTGTAATTTTATTAAGTTTGGGTTTATAACAGAAATCACAAATAAGAAAATACATATTTATTTCTGAGATACTGAAGAAAAGAAAAAAATTAACAATTGTTACATTATGTGTAAATTATCTAAACTTTCTAAAATATATAGTTGGAGAGGAAAGACATAAGTTGGGTCTGTCAAGAAAGTATTCACATAGAAAGTCATGCTTGAGATGTGTTTTAAATTGAGAGAGATTCTGTCACTTACTACTCAGTGAACAGTCTGCTTGGCTGATGCAGTCAACACATTTTTTTAATTAGTGCTATACTTTCTGGAACACCAGTTGAAAATCCTGCTGAAAAACCTAATATGAATTTGGTGTGTGCTCCTATCTCAGTATTTCTCAAATATATTTACTTATTTACCATTACAGAATGATTTTGTGGTCAAAATCGAATCAAAACACTTCTCTGGGCTCAGCTATATGAAAGAAATGGTAGGGGAATTATGAAAGATATGGATTAAGCTTCATATTTAACTCTTTGATGGGCTCAGATTTCAAAAGACCAGCTACAAAAGATGGAATGTGGACATTCAAATAGTAATGTGAAAGGACTGTAGCACAAAAGCTCTGGTTCTCTCTGCCACAACCAAGCCGGCTGCATCTGCCTTTCTGGGTGCTGGGTGCATGCTGCTTTCTGAGTCTTTTACCTCAATGTGCCTTCACCTTTACCTCAAACTGCCTTTGCAGTGTGCCTTCGTTCTAATTCTCAGCTCAAGCCCCTCCCCATTGTGTTTCCTCTCTGTTAAGTGCCATTGAATAGTTGCCCTAGTTTCATTTAACCACTTAACATCAGTTAACTTTTACAAAGTGTTATTTACTCCAAATATATAGCACCGACAAAAGTACAAACATTTCTCCCCAGTACCCCAGAGCATATACTCTTCCTACCCATCCTCGGTCTCTGGAAAGAGTGTTCAAGCTTAGCTCAGTTCCTACCTAGCATTGGCTCAACCAAGTTTATGCCCAAAGTCATCATCATTATCAAATTAGTCTTTGTCTTAGCAACTGCTGGGCCATTAAGTGAACCAGAAAACAGTACATGCCTGCAGTCTTTCCAATGTAATTCATCATACGTTATTGTGACTGTTCCAAAAGCAGGCTCTCCTGCCTCTTCCATATGGGGAATTTGCATCAGGTGAACACATTGATTCACGCATTCAGTGCATATGCCAATGATTAAAGCTTAGAATGAGCTGAGATTTGCAGCAAATGCTAAAGAGTGCAAAGCTTTGATGGGGGGAAAAGGAAAAAATAGTGGCTCCAAAAATGAAACTACTCCACTCTTATTTTATTTTTTCCCCTATCAATAAATATTATTTTGAAATTGGAAAGGATAAAAGCAAAAAAAAAAGTTAAGAACAAATTGACAAGATACATTGACAATATGATGTTTAGCTGTTTCAATGACTTTTTGTTTCATAGCTTCTATTAAATACATTAGCACAGTAATTAGTAATAGTAATTACTGTTAATTACATAGTACAGATTTTACACATGTGGACAAAAGAGATGGAATAAACAATATTCAAGTTCCCTTAGAGTTTAGCATTTTATGACTGCATGATCCCTAGAAGTTATATTTGAGAAAGAATAGAGAAGGGGAGAGCTACCATGGAACTGAAGATTGGGCCTTTTGCATTGATTTTCCAGGAGATGGTGCATTCTGCAAGCTATAAGCTAATTAATTTCTAGAAAAATTCCAATTTATTAAACATATTTTAACTAAATATTTTGAAATAGATGTTCTGATTCCAATGTGCTATCCTAAAGGTTAATATGAATAGGTCATGTATCCAAGTGATCATTAGAATGGGAATCAAACACAGCATTGTAATTCTACTTCTGTAACTATCTGTATGGCTTTGAGTGGGTCACTTTGCCTCTGAGATTTCAGTTTCCTTATTTGTAAAATGAGGGGATTGGACTAGTTAAATGCTCAAATCAATTCTTTTTTTTAATTATTTGTTTAATATTTTATTTTCTCCAATCATATGTAAAATAACTTTTAACATTTGTTTTTAAAATTTTGAGTTCCAAATTTTCTCCCTTCTTTCTAACCTCCCTCATTGAGAAAGCAAACAATTTAATATAATTTACACATGTGTAATTATGCAAAATATATTTGCATATTATTCATGTTGTGAAATAAAACACAAACAAAAAAGAACCCTCCAAAAATAAAAAAGTAAAAAAATGCTTTGCTCTGTATTCAGGCTCCATCAGTTCTTTCTCTGAGGATGAATAGCATTTTTCATCATATTTGTCTTGGATCATTGTATTGCTGAGAATTGCTAAGTCATTTACAGTTGATCATCTTACAATATTGTTACTGTGTACAATATTCTCCTCGTTCTATTCATTTCACTTTGCATCAGTTCATGTAAGCCTTTCCAGCTTTTTCTGAGACCATCCTATTCATCATTTCTTATAGCACAATAGTATTCCATCACAATCATACACCACAGTTTGTTCAGCCATTCTGCAATTGATTGGCATCCCCTCAATTTCCAATTCTTTACCAATAAAAAAGCTGCTGTATTTTTGAACACATATGTTCTTTCTTTCTTTTTTTTTATCTCTTTTGGGATATAGACCTAGTAGTGGTATTTCTGGGTCATTAATGGTTTTATAACCCTTTGGGCATAGTTCCCACTTATTCTACATAATGGCTGAATTAGTTCACAACTCCAACAACAGTACAAGTAGTGTCTCAATTACCCCACATTCCTTCCAGCATTTGTCATTTTCCTTTTTGTTCTATTATCCAATCTATTAGGTGTGAAGTAGTAACTCAGAATTGTTTTAATTTTCATTTCTCCAATCAATAGTTATTTGGAACATTTTTAATATGGCCATAGATAGCTTTGATTACTTCATCTCAACACTGACTATTCATATCTTTTGATCATCTATCATTTGGGGAATAGCTCTTACTCTTATAAATTTGACTGACTTCTCAGTTCTCATTTGCAAGCTATAAGCTAATTGATTTCAAGGGAAAAAAATGAGGCCTTTATCAGAGAAACTTGCTGCAAAAAATTTTTTCACAGTTATGATTGCTAATTGTATTTCCCTCCACCCTATTTCCCTCATGTTTATTCTATTCACTCTCTCCTTTCACGCTGTCCATCCTCAAAAGGGTTTTGCTTCTGACTACCACCTCCCTCAATCTACCCTCCTTTCTATCAGCACTCCTCCTTCTTTTAACCCCTTCTCCTCCTAGGATAAGATAGATTCCTATACCTAATGGAGTGTGCATGCTGTTTCCTAGTTGAGCCAATTCCAATAACAGTAAGGTTCAAGTGCTCCTTCCCCCAATTTCTCTCATCTTCCCCTCCACTGTAAAAACCATTATTTGCCTCTTTCATGTGAGATAATTTGCTCCATTCTATCTCTCCCTTTCCCTTTATCCTAGTGTATTTCTTTTTCATCCTTAATTTTTATTTTTTAGATATCATCCTATCTTATTTAATTCACACTTGTGCTCCCTCCCTCCTCTCTCTCTCTCTCTCTCTCTCTCTCTCTCTCTCTCTCTCTCTCTCTCTCCTCTCTCTCTCTTTCTCTCTCTCTCTCCATATGTGTGTGTGTGTGTATAGATATAGATAGATAGATTCCTTCTAACTGACCTAATAATGAGAAAGTTCTTGAGTTCAAAGTATCATCTTCACATGTAGGAATTTTAACAGTTTAACATTATTAATTTCCTTATAATTTCCCTTTCTTCTCTCCCTTTTTATCCTTCTCTTGAGTCTTGTATTTGAAAGTCAAATTTTCTATTGAGCTCTGGTCTCTTCATCAGGAATGCTTGAAAGTTCTATGTTTCATTCATTGAATGTCAATTTTTCCTTTGAAGGATTATACTCAGTTTTGCTGAATATGTTATTCTTGGTTGTAGTCCTACCTCCTTTGCCCTCTGGGATATCATATTCCAAACTCTCTGATCCTTTAAGGCAGAAACTGCTAATTCTTGTGTTGTTCAGATTGTGGCTCCATGATATTTGAATTGTTACTTTTTGATTGCTTGCAATATTTTCTCCTTGATCTGGATTTAGCCATAATATTCCTTTCAATTTTCATTTTGGAATCTCTTTTAGGAAGTGATCAATGGATTCTTTCATTTTCTATTTTCCAGAGAAGGAACAGATAAATAAAAGTACACATAGAATAAATTTTCATATATAGATATAAATATATAAATATAGATAGACAGATAGACAGACAGACAGTAATACACCTATTTGTGTCCAATGGTAGTTATCTCTGGGGTGGGGGGAGGGCAGAAATTTTTTTTTTAATTTTGCACAAAAATTTTGTTGTATATTTGAAAGAAACAGCAAGTTGTACATAGTAGATTTACAGTTTTATGTACAATTTTCTTTTTTATTATACTACATTATGGAAATGCTTGTTTTATTCCACACATCAAAATTAAATTAAAAAAAAATACTACAATAAAAATACTCTTTCACTCTCAGGTTCCAGAATATCAGGACAGTGTTCCTTGATAATTTCTTGAAAGATGATGTCTAGGCCCTTTTATTGATCATAGTTTTCAAGTACTCCAATAGTTTTAAAATTATCTCCCCTGGATCCATTTTCCAGGTCAGTTGCTTTTCCAATGAGACATCTCACACTGTCTTCTATTTTTTCATTCTTTTGGTTTTGTTTTATTGTTCCTTGATGTCTCTTAAAGTCATTCGCTTCCATTTAGTGCTCAATTCTAATTTTTAAAGAGTTATTTTCTTCAGTAAGCTTTTGTACCTCTTTTTCCATTTGTCCAAGTCTGCTTTTGAAGGCATTCTTCTCCTCATTAGATTTTTAGATCTCTTTTACCATTTAGCCTATTCTTTTTTTTAAGGTTTTTTTGTTTGGAGGGGAGAGCTAGGCAATGGGGGTAAGTGACTTGCCCATAGTCACACAGCTAGTAAGTGTTATGTGTCTGAGACCAGATTTGAATTCAGTCCTCCTGAGTCCAGGGTCGGTGCTCTATTCACTGCACTACCTAGCTGCCCCGAAGGTGTTATTTTCTTCAGTGTTTTTCTTTGTGCCTCCTTTACCAAACTGTTTATTCTTTTTTGTTATTATTTTCTTGCATCACTCTCATTTCTCTTCCTAATTTTTCCTCTTACTTGATTTTTCAAATCCTTTATAACCTCTTCCAAGGTCTGAGATGAATTCATATTTTTATTTGAGGCTTTGTTATGCCTTTGTTATCTTCTTCTGAGCATGTGTTTTGACCTTTGACCTTCCTTGTTACCATAGTTACCATAGTAAATTTCTATGGTCAGATTATTTTTTTCTGTTGTTTGCTCATTTTCCCAGCCAATTTTCTTGACTTTTAACTCTTTGCTAAAGTGGGGCTCTGCTTCCCGCGTGGAGAGTGCACTGTCTCAAACTTCAGGTTTTTTGTTCATCTATTTTCAGAGATAATTCTGCGACCTGTAAGTTTTCAATTCTTCCAAGACGGCATAATCTAAGGAGAGGCATTTTTACTACTCTCCTGTTCTATGCTCTGGTTTTTGAGCAGCCACGAGCACTGTTTTCTGTTCTGGAATTGTGAAGAGGGTCCCTGCTCCACTGTGGCCACAAGCTCTAGCATGCTACTGCTCCTCCTTGACTTGGGACTGCCACCAAGAATTGTGACTCAGTTCTGAATAAAGGCAAAGCCCCCAGTGCCAGCAAAGACACCCCTGTAATCTCCTTCTGACAAGCTGTTCAACCCTCCTACTGTCTGTGTATTGAGAGCTCTGGAAGTAGCCTCTGCCACTGCTGGTTCAGTCACTTCCAAGGCTTGCTTCTGGATTGCTGAGGCTCAGTCTGTGATCTTCATTGAACTGTGTTCCACATTACCCATGTGCAACAGACCTTTCCTGCTGAACCTTCTAAATTGTCTTTGGCTAGAAAACTGTATACCCCATCCTTTTGTGGGTTCTGCCATTTCAGAATTTGTTTTGAGGCTTTATTTAAAGGTGTTCAGATGAGGATGATTCCAAAGGGAAATTTTCCAGTGATTTGTGCCAAAAATAAATCGTACAAGAATTAAAACCTAATATATTCCATTCAGATAACCTGGATCTTTTCTTGACTACCCAAGTCCCACAAATTACTCCAGCATCCCTAGATCCAAAGCTTAGTAATTGCCTCTAATCTGTATAACATAGAATGATGTACTAGTACAGAGACCATGGATTGAAGTTCATTCTTTTGTCACCTCTGATGAAGTTGTGAATATGTAGGCTATGGAGAAAAGAAAAGAGAGGATCATGAGAAAGGAAGAAAAACAGCCTCTATTATAGTGTATGTAAAAGAGTGTGAGCTAGCCAATGCACCCAAGATTAGAAGGGAAGCAGAAATATAAGAAACTATTATTACAGCCACTGTCTCTCACAAAAGCCTCATGTCTAAAATATATAGAGAACTGAGTCAAATTTATAAGAATACAAGTCATACCACAATTTATAGATGGTCAAAGGATATGAACACATTTCAGATGAAGAAATTAAAGTTATCTGTACTCATGAAAAAAATGCTCTAAATTACTATCGATTAGAGAAATGCAAATTAAAACACTTCTGAGGTACCGCATCACACCTACCAGATTGGCTAACATGACAAAACAGGAAAATGATAAATGTTGGAGAAAATATGGGAAAATTGGAACACTAATGCATTATTGGTGGAGTTGTGAACTAATCCAACCATTCTAAAGAGCAATTTGGAACTATGCCCAAACATACCCTTGATCCAGCAATAGCAGTACTAGGTCTGTATCCCAAAGAGATCATAAAAAGGGGGAAAGGACCCACATGTACAAAAATATTTATAGCAGCTCTTTCTATGGTGGCAAAGAATTAGAAATTGAGAGGATGCCTGTCAATTGAGGAATGGCTGAACAAATTGTAGTATATGAATGTAATCGAATACTATTGTGCCATAAGAAATGATGAGCAGGAGAATTTCAGAAAAACCTGGAAAAACTTACATAACTGATAGTGAGTGAAGTGAGAAGAACCAGAACAATGTACACAGCAACAGCAACAGCAGCATTGTGCAATGATCAGCTTTGATAGATCTTCTCAGCAATACAGTGATCTAAAACAATTCCAAAAGATTCATGACGGAAAATACTATCTGCATTCAGAGAAAGAACTATGGAGCTTGAATGCAGATTGAATCATACTATTTTCTCCTTTTTTTTTCTTTTCTATGGTTTTCCCCCTTTCCTCTGATCCTTCTTTCACAACATGACTAATGTGGAAATATGTCTAATATGATAGTACATGTATAGCCCATATCAGATTGCTTGCTGTCTTGGGGAGTGGGGAGAAGAGGGAAGGAGGAAAGGAGAAAAAAATGTGAAACTCAAAATCTTATAAAACTGAATGTTGAAAATTAGTTAATTAATTGATTAATTGATTGATTGATTGATTGATTTAAAAAGAGTATGAGCTAGAGGAATATTAGCCTGGAGCTCAAGAATAGTCTTAGCTTTCCCCAATCTCAGCCTCATCTTCCAAAGTAGTTCCAATCCTGAAACAAATTCATACTAAAGGACAAACAAGAAGACCATACATTTAAGGGAAGGTACTATCTAATGGATGTTAGATGATAATGTATAGAGACAGCTAGATGGCTCAGTGGATAAATTGCTGGGTCTGGAGTCAGGAAGATGTGAGTTCAAATCCAGCCTCAGATACTGACTAGCCATGTGACCCTGGGCAAATCACTTAACCTCTCTTTGTATTAATCCACTGGAGAAGGAAATGGCAAAGCAGTCCAGTATATTTGCCAAGAAAACCCGATAAAGGGTCATGAAGAGTCAGATATTACTGAATGACTGAACTACAACAACCACAATATGTAATGGATACCTAGGAATATGATTTCTGTCATGAATTTCCTATGTATGGATACTTCTATGTATTGAAACTATCTGTTCATGCCTCTTCCCTTGAACTCCTCCCCCATGGACCTTGAAAGACAAAAAAAAAAAGTCTTGTGTTACTCTATAGGGAGTGGGTAGGTGGGGAAATGCTTGCTGATTAATAATTAGGCTCTTATTTTCCCTGGACAGGTATGATCCCCCATGGACCTTCTTCCTTCACTGAACTTTGTGATTATTAAGAAGTAAGATTAAATTTAGCCCCTAGGGAATAAAACTTCCCTTTTAGATATAAGTGATGACTCCCTCAAATAATATCTTAGCTTAAAAACCAAGGAGACAGTGAGATTTCCATACCTAAAATGTCTCCCAAAGTAGTTGCTGGAGACAATGGGAGCTTCCAGACTGAATCACAGATGAGTCCCAGTTCTCTGTTTTGGTGAGGCTTCCTTTCAGTTCATGCCTAACAATGATGTAAAAAGCAGGGCTTTTGCACTAGGATCATTAGATAATACAGTGAAATGATAGATTTAGAAATGAAAGGGACCTCAGAAGTCATAGAATTGTAGGACCACAGATTAGAGCTGGAAGAGACCTTAGAAGTCATCTAGTACTACCTTCTCATGTTACATCTGAGGAAATTAAGGCTCAAAGAGGTTAAGTATCTTCCTGGCTTTCCCATCATATTATTTACTCCCCCAGGTAATCTGTGATCCACTAACTCAACCTTCTTACTCTTCCCTTACACACAACATTCCATCTCATTAGTGCCTGCATTTTCACAGGCTGTCCCCCATGCTTATAATTCTCTTCTCATCATAACCCCTGGCTTTCCTGGTTTCCTTTAAATGTCAGCTAAAATCTCACCCTCTGCTAGAAGCTCTTCCTGATACAGCTTAATGTTAATGCCTTCCTTCTGTTGGTTTTCTCCAATTTATTTTATATACATTGTGTTTCTACATAGTTGTTTGAATGCTGTTTCCCCCATTACAATGTGAATTTCTCTCTCTTTTGCCTTATGTCCTCAGCATTTATCATCATGCCTGGCATACAGTAAGTACTTAAGAAATGACTGACTGCCCAAGGTCACATAGATAGTAATCAAGCTGGAACAGGAGGTCATGTCTTCTGACTCCAAATTCAGCACTCTTGGGAGGTTTAGGCGATGATTCATAACAAGAAATATCATCAGTTCAAGGAACCAGTGGCCAGGCCAAACCCTGGATGCGGACAGTATGATTGAGTTCACTAGCTACTTTGCTAATACAATGTTGACAGCCATTGTATGAACCCTGGTTCCTCTGCTTCCTCTCAACTTCCCTTCTCTGCGATTATCACATAGAATAGTTGGTGATAGAAGTTACACTTGGCATAAATAAATCCATGGGGAGCCAAAGAGGACAAAGGGGTCACTCACTTGAGCAGAAAATGACTTATGGAAGATACTGCCAGTGGTGATTGACTATGCTGCACTCCACCCAGACTCCAGCCCAGGTAGTCAGTCCTCCTAGAGGCTGATCTTTCTGCTGTAGATAGTGATCACTGCCTGCATCCAGCACATTCTAGAGGTAATTTCTTCACACAGCAGCCTAGTTAGTGACCTATTCTTGGTATCCCTTCCCTTCCCTTTCCAGAGAAAGAGACATAAAGACCTGGGATTCACTAGGCAATGAAATGCCAGAAGACTCTTGGGAGAATAATTCTCATTATTCTTTTCCTATTGTCACAACAAAATTGTTAAGTTCTGATCAGTGAATAAAATTACTCACAATTGAATCAGAAAACCCAAAATTATCAAGTGACAGTCAATGTCATAGGAAGATAAGAAAAAAATGTGTGCTGGAAATTGGGGATCCAAGTAGCAAGAGGAAAAAGAATCTTTAATTGTATGGATATAGCAATACAACTTCTCCCAACAATCTCACAGAGAAGGGGCTTAATAAATGCTTCTTCCTAAATTGATTAGGTAACTAGACATTATGGAGACAAGTTTACATTATGGTATTGCTACCTTGGTAATGATCAATCTTTAATAGTACAGATTTGGTCATTCCAAAGGAAGTAATGTAAAAATGAAAAATGAATCCTGGGAGTTTCAGGTTTGTTTAAACTCAGTCACCTTCCCTGAGTGCCAGTCCTCTCTCTAGGAACCACTTCAGAGGATCTGTCTTTGGTCTTCCACTTTTCACTCCCTTTTAAACTTCCTGGATATATAAACATCAAGCAGAAATGATTTGTTTGTCAGCTGCCTGTCCACAAAGCCCATTCCTCTTCCTCTGTCACTGATTCTGCTGGATATTTTCCCCCAATACTCATTTCCTTATTTCTATTCTACCCTGTTACTGCACATGCCAGAAAACAGAAGTGATTTTTTTGAGAGTATATCTGTGTAGATGTAATATCCCTCTACTAAAATGTGAGTTCTGAGAAAGTATATCAATTTTTGAAGAAAAAAAATCTTCTTCAGTACCCAGCACAGTTTTCTACATACAGTAAGTAATCAATAGCTGATTGCTTATTATTTTTAATTGAACAGAAAAAAGAAAATATACATATAGTATGTCCTGTCTATTATCCAAAGATCAGGCAAAGCAGGACAATAAAGTTTTTAAACTGTAAGGTTGGCCATGACATGATGGCAATTTTGTTAAGCTATAGAAAATTATGAAAATTACCAAATATAGCACAGAGGGCTTGTTATGTACACAGAAAGCAGGAGGATCCTCACCAATGGAGACCAGGTATGCCTTAAAATACTATCATTGGCAAGAAAGATAGTAATGACATAATGGACAAGAAGCAATCCTCAGAGTCAAGAAGATATGGATTCAAGTCCTGCCTCTGACAATAATTCCCCGTGCCACCTTCCCCCCATCTCGTGCAATGCTCAAAGGCTATTGATTAAATAAAAAGTACTAATCATCATTAAAATAAGCAGATAGAAGTTCCACACTGGGAATTCCCTATATACATACACACAAACACACATACACACACACACACACACACACACACACACACACACACACACACACATATATACACATACATATACACACATAAGTACATACATATTCACAGATGCAAACATATATATATATATAAACAAACTAAGAATAATGATGTGTTATTTTAATCAAAATAAGATCTCTAAAAGCACATTACACTCAATAACAGGGCACTGGAAGGGTTTATACTCATGTATTTATGTTAATGCACAAAACAGTGGATTACAACTCTTGGAAAACACTTTGCCTAAATGATCTCTTTGTCTCTGTCACAGAAGCAAGATGAACAATCACACACTGGTTAAAGAATTCATTCTGATGGGATTTCCTGGTGGCCCTGACATGCAAATGTTTCTCCTTGGCCTCTTCTCTCTGCTATATACCTTCATCCTAATGGGCAATGGAGTAATCTTAGGACTCATCTCTCTGGAGGCCCAACTCCACACGCCCATGTACTTCTTCCTCTCACACTTGGCCCTTGTTGACATTTCCTATGCCTGTAACACTGTGCCCCAGATGCTAGCAAACCTACTGGACCCTGTCAAACCCATCTCATATGCAGGGTGCATAACTCAGACTTCTCTCTTTTTGACTTTTGCCCTCACAGAATGTCTTCTCTTGGTAGTGATGTCTTATGATCGTTTTGTGGCAATCTGTCACCCCCTCAGATACTCTGTCATCATGAGCTGGAGGGTATGTATCACTTTATCATTGAGCTCATGAGTCCTTGGCTTCCTTCTGGCCTTGGCCCATCTAATTTTATTACTGCCATTGCCTTTCTGTAGTCCCAGAAAATCAACCACTTCTTTTGTGAAATCTTAGCTATTCTCAAACTTGCCTGTGCTGACACCTATATACTTGAGACCTTGGTCTTGGTTGGGGCTACTTCTGTGTTAGTGGGACCCCTTTCCTCAATTGTGATCTCCTACATGCACATCATCTGGGCAGTCCTGCATATACAGTCAAGAGAGGGGAGACAGAAGGCCTTTTCTACCTGTTCCTCCCATCTCTGTGTAGTAGGACTCTTCTATGGCACTGCCATCATTACGTACGTTGGACCTGAGCATGGGAACCCCAAGGGGCAGAAGAAATATCTCCTCCTATTCCATAGCCTATTTAACCCCATGCTGAACCCCCTTATTTATAGTCTGAGGAACAATGAAGTAAAGAGTGCCCTGAAGAGAGTGCTAGGGAATGAGAGACCATCCTAAAAGATTTAATAGATTATAAGCTTGTAGTAGAATTCAGCAATTATGACTATATGCTGAGAAAAGTTGTAACAGTAATCTGAAACCTGGTTTGATTTTGCTTAATTGAAAAAAAGTAGAATCTATTTCTTCCTCTTTAACATGAGAAATATGGACTAGATGGCTTCTGAGGTCCCATCCAGCTCTATGAGCCTACAAATTTTCCAATGTATGAAAGTATTGTTTGTGTTGGACTAACTTGTGAATAAAATTAAGATACCAAGGGGCCAAAGGGAAAATTAAATACTTCTACTTAAATGTATGCAATCAATATCCAAGCATATTATACTTGGGGCAGAAGTTTTTGAGTTTGGGTGTGTTAAATAATGAAGTTATAATCTTTTAAACAATGATCTGGGAAAGGATTCCAGGGTATATTCAACTCCTTTTTGTTTTTGTTATTCTTCAATCATTTCAGTTGTGTCTGACTCTGACCCATTTGGGGTTTTGCTGGCAAAGACACTGGGGCAGTTTGTCATTTCCTTATTCAGCTCATTTTACAGATGAGAAAACTGAGGCAAACAGTTTTATATGACTTGCTCAAGATTATACAGCTACTAAGCGTCTGACGCCAGATTTGAATTCAAGTCTTCCTGATTCCAGGCCTGGAACTTTATCTACTGCACCCCTACCTGATTTTAGGAAAATGATCTTGATCATTATTATTGTTGTCGAGTCATTTCTGTTGTGTCTGACTCTTAATGACCCCATTTCGGGTTTTCTTGGCAAAGGTATTGGAGTGATTTCCCATTTCTTTTCTAACTCATTTTATAGATGAGGAACTGAGTTAAATAGGATTAAAATGACTTGCTTAGAGTCACATAATGTCTGAGGCCAGATTTGAACTCAGGTTTTCCTAGCTTCAGGCTCTGTCCTCTATTCACTGTGCCACATAGCTCCCTCCTTTTTAATCATTTGAGATGTATAAATATGATATGGACTATATCTAGGAGTGGTGCGTTGGTCTCTATTGGGGATCTTCAAGCAAAGGCAAGATGATGATGTGTTGGGTACATTGTAGAACACATTTCCATTCATATCTAACTTAGAATAAATGGCCTTCAAGGTGCCTCCCAACCCTGAGATTCTATGAATAATATTTTACAATTCAGAATTTTCTGTCCATTACCTCTCATACTTAATCTCTCTATCCTCCAATCTGGAATTACATCCTTGACCACACTGATAATTTGCTATCCATACTGCATGGTGACCAAAATATAGGTTCTCATCCTTCAACTCGGTAGCCTCTGGATATCTCATAAGAACTGTTGCCTATAGAGTTGAATAATCCTTGACTGGCAACACTATTTTCTCCCGGAACTATACCCAAAAGGCTATAAAACTGTGTATACCCTATGACCCAGAAATAACACTGCTTCGTGTGTATCCCAAAGAGAACAAAGGAAAAGGACTTATTTGTGCGAAAATATTTATAGCAGCCCTTTTTACGGTGGCAAGAATTGGAAAGTGAGGGGATGCCTATCAATTGGCGAACATATTGTGGTATAAGAGTTTGATGAAATATTATTGTGCTGTGAGAAATGATGAATATGATGATTTCAGAAAAACCTGGGAAAACATATATAACTCAAGCAAAGTGAAGTGAGCAGAACCAGGAGAACATTATGCACAGTAACAGGAATATTGTGAGACAAGTGCTGTAATCAAGATAATAATCCAAGACAGTTACAAAGGATTCATGATAAAAATGCAATCTACATCTAGAAAGAGAACTGATGAACTCTAAATACAGAATGAAGCATACTTACCAAAAAAAACCCTGTATTTTTCTTTTTTGTCTGTTTTCTTTTGTAACACGGCTAAAATGGAAATATATTTTGCATGATGTCACACATATAATTGAGATCAAGTTGCCTGCCTTCTCAAGGAGGAGAAGGGATGGGAGCATTGGAGAGAATTTGGAACTCAAAATGTTTTAAAAATAATGTTAATTTTCACATGTAATTGGGAAATATTGAACAAAATAAATTAAAAATATATTTTAAAAAATTATTTCTCACCTTCTCTAGTATCAACCCCATCCATGACCCCACTGTTAACATTGTTTGCTTTCTAAGATAGTCTGGTTTCCAGCAAATACAAAGAAAAAAGAAGTGATTTTTACACTTTTCTTTATATGCCTGTTGAAGGAGATCAGTCAAAGTTATGTTTTCCCCCATGGTCATGAAGTAGAGGGGAACCAGAGCACAAGTGACATTGAGAAAATAGGGATTTTCTACCCAAAAATCTATCTAGAAAGAGGTAGTGATAGAAAATCATCCACAGGCTACCTGGGGTACAACTTTTGAAGATTTTTCTTAGCTCTTTTGGATTGTGCAAATATAAGAAAAATTATCAGTGTGTTTGCTGGTTTTTCCCCCCTGGGGCCAGGGGAAGAGATTTGCTCATAGACTACAGTTCTGTTTCTCTGGCTATCCAAAAAAAAAAAAATACATAAAACAAAGATATATTACAAGACATTTCTGGGATATTTCAGGAGTAAGAGGAAGAAAATGCTGGACATATGGGTGAACTGATTTGCTAGGTGATTCTTCAAACCTTCAACAGATGTTACATTTGGATAAGGTTCCTTTTTCATTTCCAGGTGAGCTATTGTTTAGGAAAGTAGGCATTCAATGTAAATTATGCTAAACTATAGGCACAGAGTTAAAAATCAAAGAGTTTGTCATCATTTTGAAACTCATCTCTAACTGGAAGAAAAAGACCTCATAGCATATAAATACATATTATCAATTTTTTTTCTTTCTGCTTCTTTTCTTCTATTAATGGTAGGAAAAAAAGAGATATAGAAATTTAGGATACCTTCTGTATTAGAAAAATATCTGAATGCTTTCTCTTCTGATTCTGTTCAGATGTATTCAAGAGAAAACAGAAGATGTTGGGTATTTGGTGTTTATTCAAATGTTCACATATTCATTCTTTCATTTGGTCAAGAAATAGTTTATAATCTCTTTAAAACACAGGTTCTTAACCTTTTTGTTTGTCATAGAAGGATGTTTCTAGAACATAGATTGACATATTATTGGCACCCGCAACAACAAATTGCTTTTAGATAATAAATGAGGATGACATTTGGGTTTTTTTTAGTAGATGATCTTTTTATTTATTTAGTTTTTATTAATTTATTTTGATTTATCAACAATCACTTCCATATGCTTTTAAGTTTAAAATTTTTCTCCTCCTTCTTCCCCACCACTCTCCCCAAGACAGTGCACAATCTGATATAGGCTATATGTATACATTCCTATTAAACATATTTTCACATTAGTGATGTTATAAATAAGAGTTAGAACCAATAGGAGGAACCATCAGAAAGAGTGAGGATGATATTTGAAGTAAGAAAGACAAGTATGAGATTTGAAATTTGATTATGACTCCAAATTGTGGTACCTGACAATAAGGTCACACACCTAATGGTAAAGCAACCTGAAAGCATTTAAAGAGGCTGGGAGGATTATATATACATGAATCCACTGAGGTTCACAGTGGGAAAGTGGCCTAAGGTCATTCATTTAGTCAATAGTAGAGATTGGTCTTGAACTTAGATCCTCTGGTTCTGGATCCATCAGTCTCACTATTCCAATATGCCAGGTCTGCACAATTTGGTGGCAGTCAGATTGTGGAGGGCTTCAAATTCTACGCTGAGGACTTTGTAATCCTAGTGGAAACAGGGAGATCCCAAAGATTTTTCAGCAGAGGAGTTAATGTCATCAGGCCAATGTCTTAGATTCGGGAGCTGTTAGGAGAATCAGGGGGAGAGAGATGAAACTGTAACAAGAACAGCAGCAAGAACAACAAAAAACAATTAGAATTATGTCACCACATTCCAGGTCCTAGGAGGAGATGAGGGCCTGAAGCAGGCTTCTGACTGCATAAGGAGAGCTAAGGTTTAACAAATGTTAGGGTTCAGGTGAGACTAGATGATTTTCCAACTCTGAGATTTTTAAAACTCTATGAAATCTGGAAAGTACTAGAAACTGAGAGAGCGATTTGAAATTAACTTAATCCAGCTGAGTTGAGGCAAAATGGTGAAATCAGATGATAAAGATTCAAATCTTGATTTTCTTACTTCTGTATGATCCTCTCTTTTTCTCTCTCTGATCCTCCATTGCCTCATCTGAGAAATGAACAGATTTGACCAGATTATATCTAAGATCCTCTCTAATTCTAAAGCCTGTGATCTTTTCAAAGTGAAAATATTTCATAGTTATTTCTTCTCCAGTCACAAACTCTAGGAGAAATAAAAATGTATCTACCCCACGGGAAAACCTATTCCCATAAAACTAAACCATAATAGGTTCCAAGGGGACCCATTTAGCAGAGATTGTCCTGATCCCACCCTCTATCTTATATTCCATTAGGAGGCATCTGGATTTGAAACAATATCAGGATATTTGAACCTGTAACAAGCCCAATATTTGGGTAATATTATTTGTGATATAATCCCAGGGGATGTAACCTTCTATTTCCTGAGTTTCTTATATGGGTATGAAGATGTCTTCTATATTTACTCCTGAACCCTCCCCCTGAATTCGAGAGAGAGAGGGAGAGAGATTATCAGAGAGAGTGAGAGAGACAAACAGTCCCTAGGTTTCCATACAGAGAAGAGATGTTTGGTGGTGATGTCCCATGGACCCTTTTACTGCACTGAATCCTCAAAAGTGTCTGGGGAGGTGACTGATTTGAACTGATCACAGGGGAAAAAAAACCCTTCATTTCCAAGCAACACCCAGATGTTGTCTCAGTCCCTTTTAGGAAGGACAGTGAGAGCTCCTGTGTATAGGGCTTGGAGACTTCTCAGGCTAACTTCCAGGTAAAGGTCAATACTGGTGCCATGCTAAATTTAAGTGCTGTGGGAGGTAACTTAGACATGAGGGATGAGTAGCAAGATCTGGAATCACCAGCATTGGAAGAGGAAAGCAGATGTTCCCCCTGAGCCGAGCATATTCCTATGAATCTAGATTCATAGCTGCAAAGTCACGTACCACTGCTAGGAATAACTTCTAGCAGTCATACCCTGTAAACAGATACTTTTCTCATATCCCACTTTTGGGGACTGGTGGATCTTGGTGACAGACAGACTAGGCAAGTTATCTCTCTGCTGATCTATGCAGGTTATACCTGGAAACAGCTCAATGTGTCATTACCAACCCAAATTTAAAGAGGACATGGAAGTGATCTGTCTAAAGGGACTCTGATCCTTCTCCTGTCTCTGAAACATACATATCCTGGAAATAATCTTGAAGGGCCAGACTAGAGAGAGTCCCTTCTGACTCTTCTCTGGTCATTCTGGTCAGAGAAGATTAGTTCAAAGAGTTCAAAAGGCAGTGAAAAGTTCGTATACAGTGTGGGAAGGACTCTCATTTTGGGTTTTTGCTGTATAAGGAAAGCCAGTAAGTTTTCTTCATAGTTCTTTTCTGATGTATACTACAACGTTTGCTATGTCATAACTATTCTGCAAAAAAAAAAAAATAGCCTGAACTCCAAACAAAAATGCACCTGTCAGGCCATGAGAATAAGTCAGATAGGTATACAATGTGGCTTTGGAAGAGCTGTGAGCCTATGAAGAAATCTGGTAAAACTTCCCCAGCATAAGAAGCATTTGCCAATAATACTGTGTTGATTGGGTTGTGTATTCAGTTTGCCTTGGTTCAGAACTGAATTCATCTATTCATGCATTCCTTCACCATATACTGACTACTATGATCAAAGTGAGAGGTTGTGTAGGGTAGTGGGAAGAGGGCTGTCTTTGGAATCAGGAAAACATGCCTCTGACACACATTGTGTGTCCCTGAAGTGATTGCTTTAACCTCTCAGTCTTCCAGGAAACTCTCTAAGACTAAGTTTAGAAAAGCTGCGTATCTACATCAATGGAGAGCTCTTCAACTCTTAAGGTTCCTTCAACAATGAAGCTACAGGTTTAGCCTTAAAAACAAAAACATATGAAACACTAAACTAAACACTGAGACTTAGTAAAGATAGATCGCCTTTGTTCTCAATTTATAATCTCACCGGGGAGATCAGGCAGGCGTAGAAATGACTACAATCAGCATTTTGTGCCATATGAGAAATATAACTTACTACAAGGGATCCACACATGAAAAGAATGAGACGGGGGAAAGCATCGGGGAAAACGGGCGGCAGTCAAGGCCCAGGAGAGAGCACCATGAGCAAATTTGCAGAAGGATGTATCATAAGGTTGAGTGAAGAGTTCAATTTAGCCTATGAATATACTGCATACACCTCTCTTCTTACTCTCACTGCCTTTTGTAAGGTGGAATTATTATCCAAGCATCAGTAAGTGCAATACTCTTCTCCCCTAAATCCAGGGCTGCTGCTACTTACAAAGTTCTTCACTATTTTCACATTCATGCTTCACTTACTTTTTAAAAACAATATAGAATTCAAGACACAAAATATTATTTGTTAACTGAGCCTTAGAAATACAAAAATGTACATGGATTCAAAGGTAAGTTTTCAATGGTCTGTGTAATTATATCATTGGAACTGGAGTGGTCTCTACTTGCAAATGGGCTATGGCAGGTTGGACCTTTCTTTCAGTATTCTGCACATTCAGAGACTACACTCTTAAAGATTACTGTTAGCTGTATCTAGCTCTGACTGAAAAGATAATTGGCATTAATATCCTACCAGCTTCACACATCAAAAGCTTTTCTTAGTTCATGTTATCACAGACTTAGGGTTAGAAAGGACCTTAGAATGGGTCCAACCCCCTAAGTTTAGAGATGAGGAAACTGAGGCCTGGAGAGTTCAAGTGGGTTGCTCAAACCCACACAGCTAATAGGTGGCAATCAGGGATCTCCTGATTCCAAATTCAATATTCTATCCATTTTGCCATGTAATTTCTCATCTTATGCAGTTCTCAAGGATGGTAACTGTTTATAGAAACCATCCTACCTGGTATGTTGTCCTTTCCATTTTCTGCCTGCCCCAATCCTTTCCTCAGAAAGAAGTCCTATTCCTTCCCAGCTCCCTAGACTGATCCATTTCAACATTGGTGTTTTCTACTTCAAAAGTTCTGTCACATTTTCTAAAATGTCATAGTAAATAAACAGTGCTCCTTTTGCCATCTTCCTTCGAATTACTGTAGGTCATGGAGCAAAATAGAACCACAGATCTTTAGGGTTAGAAGGGACCTTAGACATCATTCAATTCCTTTATTTTAGGATGTCCAGAAGAATGAAGTGGCTTCCCAAAAAGCCAATTTTGGTATGAAAGGTGATTGTAGTAGAAAAGGGGCTGGCTTGGGAGTCTGAGGATCTGGATTCAGATCCTGGTTCTCCTACTTGCTACCTGAGTGACCTTATACAAGGAACCTTAGCTGTCTGGCCCTCACTTCCCTCATTTTTAAAATAAAGGGGTTGCACCAGATAACTTTTAAAGCTCATTCCAGGTCTAAATTTCCATCACTTAGCATAATGCCTAGCACGTAGTAGGTACTTAATAAATGTTTATTGATTGGTTGATTAAAATTTATGATGCTATGAATTCCTGTCATCTGTTGTTTATAAGCATGCAGCACAGTGGAGCTATATGGTGGTTACTGTCTGCAAAACTGGCAAGAGTTACAATATACTTAAAGATGATCTTTTTTTTAGTCTTCTATTCATCCTTGTATAGCATGTTCCATGTTATTTGCATTTTTAGTTTCCCTATTCTTACACACATGAAATGAAAATGTTTAGAAATTATTTTAATTTTGAACTTTTATTTTGGTGAATCTAATGAAAACTAAGTCAAGAGGTAGAAGATTGTTGATTGTACATGTGGGGAGAAGCTAAGTACCTGCCTACTATATCAAACAACATTACAAGGTCTAATTTTTTTTTTATTTTGTACTGAAGGAGAGTTAGAGATTAAATAGAGAAGAAAAATCTTATTGGTATCAGTTTTCAGTTCTTCAAAACAGCTCACACTTGGGAGTAAACGTATTGCACAGGAAAAAGCCTGGGATATGGAATCAAAAGAGTTGAATTAAAATCCCAGCTCTGCAGACAAGCCTTTTCCTTTTGTATCTTATTTTCTGAGCATAGTGAAGTTTTCCACCTTCTCTGGATGGTCCCTTCCAGCTCCAAGGCCCATCCATGATCCTATGAAAAAGCATAAGCAAAAGCCTCTGTAATTATATTCCCTTTCCTCTCTCTCTCCTTCCTCCCTGCTTCCATCCACAAGACATCTTGGAAAGAGGCTCCAGCCCTAGAGGGACTAAAAGCTCAGCTCAGGAAACTTCTGCCTTGGTGGAGACCAACCAACATCAGTGGATCCGGTAAGAGGATATCTGCGCCACTCCACTCCATGTCTGTTTCATTTGGTGATTGGAGGAAAGCTCTATTCTCCCTTAGAGATAAAGTGTATTGTAGGGGGAAGGAGCTACACCCTACAAATAAAGAGACAATTCCAAACTTTGCTACTAACGAACTATGTGATGATAGATAATTCACCTCATCTTTCTGGATATCACTTTCCTCATTTGAAAAATGAAGGGGGTGGATTAGACAACCTATGTGGTGCCTCCCATTTCTAATGGTCTTTGGCATGTATTTCTGCAATAAAAATAGAGCCAAGACAAGAAATTCGTGTGCTCTAGGAAAGCTGTGAAAGTTAAACACCCTCTGTGTCACTGACGAGCTGAGACTTTCGATCTTCACTCTTAACATATGGGGTTTTGTTTGGAAAAAAAGAAAGACCTTTGTGTTGGTGGAAAGTATTTCTGGTCTTAAAATCCATGTATTTGAGAAAAAAAAAGTATGAGTGCCTTTCCTTGCACCTCACCCACTAACTTCCCCAAATATCACATTCTAGGATAGTGCTTACTTTGCTTACCTCTATTTCTAGGCAGTTAGGTGGTACAGTGAGTGCATAGAGTGCAAGGCCTGGAGTCAGGCATCCCTGAGTTTATATCAGGCCTTGGACACTCACTAGATAGGTGACTCTGAACAAGTCATTCAAGTTCTATCTGACTAGATTGCCTCAAGTGGAGATAATGATAGCACCTACCTCCTAGGGTTTGTGTGAGGATCAAATGAAATAATATTTGTAAAGCACTTAGCTCAGTGCCTGGCACATGGAAGATACTTAATAAATGCTTGTTTCCTTTGTTTCCACTCATACATTATTTACCATCATCAGTAAAATCAACTATCAATTATTTATTAGTGCGTTATCTATAGCACTTGCTATTTATGGCACCAAATTCTCATTCCAATAAAAATGAGACATTGAAAAGATTAGGCGCAGGCAAGAACAAGGCTATCTAAGTGCCTAAATGGTAGACTGGATGTCTCAGAAACAATTTGTGTCTTATATTGTGCTCCAAAGGCAAAGAAAGTAATTTTAGATAATCTCTTGCTTTGTATTATGTTCTCTGATAGCAGATATCTATCTTAAGAAATGACATTCCAAGTAACGTAATAGGCATACATCAATGGAATCAGAGATGGAATGCTACGTACTCTTAAAAGGGCCACATAGAAAGTCAGTGTTAAAGACAAGTTCTCTAATCTGTAGTCACTTTAAAAAAAAAAGATTTTATTGATATCTTTTTTACATAGCTTGCATTTCCCTTATATCCTTCCCATATCCCTCACAGAGAGTTATCTCTTACAACAAATGCTTTTTTAAAAAAATCATCAAAACTAATTGATACATTGAAAAAAATCTGACTTTAGATATTTAATATTCCTTATTTGTGGATCTATACTTCTGCAAAGGAACAGGAGAAGGCATCTTCTCTTAACTCTTCTTTGGAGCAACACTTGGCCATTATAATGTCAAATTATTCTCATTTAGATTGTTTTATGATTGTTATTTCCATTTACATTGTTTTGGTCAATGTTAATATTGTTTTCCTGGTCCTTCACACTTTATTTGCATCAATTCACATAAGTCTTCTCTGTATTCATCACTTCCATTGTTTTATACAACAAAATAATATTCCGTAACAGTCATGCCTCACAATTTGTTTGACCATTCCTCAATTTAGGGCAACTAGGTGGTATAGTGGGCAAAGTGCTAGGCCTGTAGTCAGGAAGACTCATCTTCCTAAGTTCAAATCTGGCCTCAGACACTTAGTAGCTGTGTGATTCTGGGTAAATCATTTAACCTTGCTTGCCTCAGTTTCCTCATTTGTAAAATGAGCTGAAGAAGGAAATGGCAAATCATTCCAGGATCTTTGCCAAGAAAATCCTAAATGGGGTCACAAAGATTCAGACATGACTAAAACATGAATGACAAAATCGATTTACATATACTTCATTTCCAATACTTTACTACTACATGTATAACAAATGCATCTAGAGATATTCTTTTATGGATATGGAGCTCTTCCTTTTTGTCAATGACCTCCTTGGAGAATATACCTAGTAGTAGAATCTCTCGGTTAATGGGTATGGACTTTTGAGCCACTTTACTCGTATAATTCCAAATTGCTTTTTAGAATGGTACTAATCCACAGCTCCTCTAACAATGACTAACATACTTATATTTCCATAATCCCTTTGATATTGATTCTTCTTTCTAGTTTTCTGTTTATGAGGTGAAATGTCTGGTGGTTTTTATTTGAATTTATTATTAGCGATTGGGAGCATTCTTTCATATTGTTTGTTAACAGTGTATAATTCTACTTTTGAGAACCATTTGCTTTGGTAATTTGTTTGATGACTTTGTGATGTTGAGGAATGGCTTTTGGTCTGGTATAAATATTGGTTATCTATAGGTCTTAACAGAGATTTTCTTTTTCCCTCAGTCAACTGCTTCCTTTGTCATCCTAGGTTCGTTCATTTAGTTTGAGCAATAGCTTTTCAACTTCTGTCTCTTCTGATTGATAAAGCTCTCCTTTGAGGGTGGGGGGTCTAGAATTCATCTCTCACACATAGTTATGAAGATATATGTTTTAAGATATAAATGAGAGATGTACTTTGTCAAAGGTTTTTCCTGCATCTTTTAAGATAATCAAGTTTTTTGGATTCTTTTGTTCCGATATGGTTCATTATGTTGATTGTTTTCCTCATATTAAAACTTTTGTCTCCCTGGGATAAATACAACTTGATCAAAATGACTGGTTTCTTTTTTTTTTTAAGTTTCTATACTCTTTTTTTGCCAGGGTTTTATGTATTTAATTTTTTTTTAATTATATTGACCTATAATTCTTTTTCTTTGCTTTACCAAACCTCCTGAGTTAGGGTATCAGGACTACATTTGCCTCATAAAAGGAGTCTGGTGAAATGGTTTCTTTCTCACTTTTGGAGAATAATTTGTGTAGTATAGGTATCCATTGTTCTTTAAAAGTTTGGTAGAATTCTGGGCAACTAGGTGGTGCAGTGGATAGAGCACCAGCCCTGGATTCAGGAGGACCTGAGTTCAAATACTCAGACACATAACACTTACTAGCTGTGTGACCCTGGGAAAGTCACTTAACCCCATTGCCTAGACCCCCCAAAAAAAAAGTTTGGTAGAATTCTCATATAAATTGATCTGAACTTTGAGTTTTTTTATTCCTTTATTACTTTATTTTATTTTTTTTTCGGTTAGGCAATGGGGTTAATTAAGTGACTTGCACAGAGTCACACAGCTAGTGAGTATTATGTATCTGAGGCCGGATTTGAACTCAGGTCCTCCTGACTTCAGGGCCGGTGCTCTATCCACTGTGCCACCTAGCTGCCCCCCTTTGTTAATTTCTTTGTAGCTATTCTATTTTGTTTTCTGAGATTGGATTATTTGATATTCAATTAGTCTTGATATTTTATTTTTCCAAGGTAATATTTCATTTCTTTCTTTTTCAGCTGTGTTGTTTTATTTGTGCATAGAAGGTTCTTAAAATTCTTTTATCTTCTAGTTTTGTTGTGATTTCACCTCATTCTATTTTTATTTTGTTGATCTCATTTTCTACCCTTTTACTTTTAATCAGGCAGACTAAATACTTATAAATTTTGTTAGCCTACTCAAAAAATCAACTTTCTGTTTATAAGTTCTTTAGTCTTCCTCGTTTTCAATTTATCTGTTTCTCTTTTAATTCTCAAGGTTTCCCCTTTTGTTATACTGGGTTTGTTCATATGTTGATGTTCTAATTTTTTTCAATATAGATTCAGTTCATTAATCCTCTCCTTTCCTTTTTTTTTTAATATATAGAAACCTTTAGGGACTGTTTTTAACCTCAGAGGACTGGGTTAGCTCAATCCCAGAAACGGGGATATGCTATCTCTTCACTCTCTTTCAAATAATTATATTGTTTCCATTATTTGTTCATTGACCCACTCTTTATTCAGGGTGCTATTATTAAGTCTCCATTCAGGTTTGTGCCTTTTATTTGTGCTTCCTGAATTAATTATTATTTCTTTTGTGTTGTGACCTAAAAAGGATGTGCTTTGTATTTCTCTCCTTTTACATTTATTTGAAGATTTTCTGTGTGCTAACACATGGACTATTTTTGTAAACATGCCATATGGTGATGAGAAATATGTATATTTTGGTGGTCTCAGAAGATGAAATAAATCTTTCAGCTCTAAATTCTCCAACATTTTGTTAATTATATGTTTTTCCATTTGTTTATCTTTCTGTTAGGTATATCCAATTTTGAAATTATTCCTACTAGGTTGATTTTTTGCCCTCAGTAGCTTCTGCCAGGACAGGACTGGTGGCAGACCGATTTCAGTCTCTTTGCTTCAGACCTGACGTAGTCACTCACACTGGCTCCCTACCCAAGTTCCTTCCATGGCTCTCTTTCTTTCCTTCTGATCCTCCCCTCCTCCAAATGGAAGTGTCTCACTTTCCTACCTTGTATATATTTGCATGTTATATTAAGGTTGTATTTATATTAATTTACAGATGTATATGTGCATGTATGTATATTTGTGTACACAAGTATATATATTTATTTACATAAATGTAATTTATTCTTCCTATACTTATATTTGTATATGTTGTTTCCCATCATCAAAGGTAAACTCCTTGAGACTGTTGCCTTTTTGTACTTGTACTCCCAGTACCTAACAAAGTCCCTAGCACACAGTAGGCTCCTAAAAGGGTACTGATTGACTGATCCACTGCCCTAGATCACACAGGGCATTTTACATCTAATTATGACATAGGGTCAAGTTGACTAGGAAGTCTTATGCAATTTGAAGGAACCGAGTCCTGGTTCTGGGTTTGTGGCATCATTGTGCTACACATCTTTCTGCTTCTGCTATTTAAAGAATGATGGAATAGATCTTAGAGCAGAAGAGCACAAGAAAGGCATACTATTAAACAAAAACCTTTGCTTTAATTGGAAACGTAGGAGTCCTCGCTAAGGCTGTTATACTTACCTGTCAAATAGAAAAGTTTCAAGGGTTTTTATTTTAGGTGATGATACAAAAGTTGAGGCTTGTCTACAAATGGAAAGGTTTTAACACTGAAGCAAATGGGTAAGAAAAGGCAGTAAAAGTTTTCTCTCTGAAGCCCGGAAAGATAAAGGACTGAATTACTGCAGTAAAGGATTAAGAAAAGTTTCTGCTTCTATAATCTTTAAGGAGAGTGTTTGCAAGAAATATAAATAGAGTATGAAAATGGGGCCTTTGCTCCAGGATGACATATTCAGAGGGGATGGAGTAGTACTTATATTTGGGGTTTCTTCACAGAGACACGTTTGTCATTTCCTTCTCCAGCTCATTTTACAGATGAGGAAATTGAGGTAAACAGGGTTAAGTGATTTGCCCAGGGTCATACATTACTGTCTGAGGCCAATTCTGAACTCAGGTATTCCTGACCCAGGCCTGGTACTCTATCCACTGTGCCAACTCACTGCCCCTACACTTGTTCAGAAACATTGAAATATCTGAATTGCTTAACAATAACAATTAGTTAAAACAGTTTTTTTTAAGATATTAAAGTATTAGTTTAACTATTAGCTGAAAAAAATCAGATATATTATACCTCTTCCCCAGGTGCCACAATGCAGTTAAGCTCCCCTAGCCACCAAAATTGGGCATGTAGATTGGACAGTGGATAGAGGATCAGGCCTGGAGTCAGGAAGACTTATTCCTAAGTTCAAATCTGGCCACAGATACTTATATGCTGTGTGACCCTGGGCAAGTCACTTAGCCCTGTTTGCCTCAATTTCCTGGTCTGTATAATGAGCTGGAGAAGGAAATGGCAAATCATTGCAGTAGCTTTGCCAAGAAAACCCCAAATGGGATCACAGAGAGTCAGAAACAACTGAAAAATGACCAGAACAAGAACTAAGCCCACCAACAAGAGCTTTCCTGTGTTCTGACGCCGGTGTTCTGGATCACCACCGCCTCCTACCCAATGTGCTTCTCTTAAAAAATATTTGTTTGAGAGTGCTTTTGGTTCTGGGTGATGACTGATCTTGTCATATTTTTTGAAACTTGCCCCATGAGGGAAAAAATAGTGATAATATCTCTGATGTTTAAAAAGACATGTTTTGCTGACTCTCTGGATGTCCAGCAGACATCTTAATCTCATTAGGTCCAAAACAGAACTCACCATTTCCCCTAAATGCTCCTCCCTCCTACCTTCCCTAGAATTGTAAAGGGCAACACCATCCCCCCAGTCCTTCAGGCTCAAAGACAAGGGGTCATCTTAGATTCCTCACTATCTTTCACCTCCCATATACAAGCTGTTGCCAAGGTCTGTCAATTTCACCTTTATAATATCTCTCCAATGTGCCTCCTTCCCTTCTCTGACACTGCCACCACTCTGATACAAGCCCTCATCACCTCACCTTGATTACTTCAATGACCAATCCATCCTCCATTAAATCACTAGTTATTTTCCTAAAAGTGGAGGTCTAATCATGTCACTGCCTTACTTTATAAATTCCAGTGACTTCCTTTTGCCTCCAAGAGCAAACAAGATGCTCTGCTTGATATTCAAAGCCCTTCATAGCCTACCCTCCTCCTACCTTTACAATCTTCTTACCCTTATTCCCCAACACTACTCTTCCATCCATGTACTGGTCTTCTGGCAGTTCCACAAAGAGGACATTCCATCTTTGGGCTCTGAGTATTTCCTCTGGCCATCCCCCATGTCTGCAATGCTCTCCATCATCCACTCCAACTACTGATCTCTCTGGCTTCCTTTAAGTCCAACTAAAATCTCACTTTTTATAGGAATCCTTCACCAACCCATCTTAATTACAGTATCTTCCCTCTGTTAATTATTTATTATTTTTCCTGTATGTAGCTTGTTTGTACATATGTATTTGCATGTTGTTGCTGTCTTAGATTGTGAGCTCCTTGAGGCCAGGGACTGTCTTTTGCTTCTTTTTGTATCCTCAGCACTTAGCATAATGCCTGGCACATAGTAGGCACTTAATAAATGTTTATTGAATTGAATTTCATCTATTTACATTTGAGTAAACCAAGGAGGTAGAGAGGCTGCCCAAGTTCAAAGAGATGAGGTCAGATCCATAACTTGAATCCAATCCTCTGACTCCAGAGCCAGAACTTATTCCACTGCACCAAGGGAAACATACATTTGCTATTAGCCAGCAGCAATTATCTTCCTGAGCCTATCTGAGGTGTATCTTACATTATATTTTCTTCTTATTTTGCTTGGATCCTAAAAAGAAACACTAACATCTCCAAATCTGAGTGTTTTAAGATCTAGAGAACATGAGGAATAGCACCTAACCACTATAATTTAATTCAGTAAATAACTAAGATTCAAAAATATTTCTCAGCTTGACTACCTGTCACAGGAGGATGTGGAAAAATCAAACATTGGTCACAGAATTTATCCTTCTGGGATTTCCCATCCGGCCAGAGATACAGATATTCCTCTTTCTGCTGTTCACCTTGTTCTATGCTCTCACTCTTCTTGGGAATGGCATCATCCTGGGACTCATCTGTCTGGACTCTCATCTCCATATTCCCATGTACTTCTTCCTCTCACATCTGGCCATTGTCGACATTTCCTACGCCTCAAACAATGTACCCAAGATGCTTGGGAACTTACTGAACAAGGACAGAGCCATCTCCTTTGCTCCCTGCATAATGCAGATCTTTTTGTATTTGGCTTTTGCCCATGTGGAGTGTCTCATCTTGCTGGTGATGTCCTATGATCGCTATGTGGCAATCTGCCACCCCCTCAGATATACTGTCATCATGAGCTGGAGACTGTGTACTACTCTGACCATCATTTCCTGGGCATTCAGCTTCCTCCTGGCCCTGCTCCATGTGGTCCTCATTCTGAGACTGCCCTTCTGTGGACCCAGGCAAGTCAACCACTTTTTCTGTGAGATCCTGTCTGTGCTCAAACTGGCCTGTGCTGATACCAGGCTTAACCAACTGGTTATCTTTACAGCCTGTGTGTTCATCCTAGTTGGACCTCTCTGCTTAGTCCTGATCTCCTACATGCGCATCCTCTATGCCATCCTCAGGATCCAGTCTGGGGAGGGACGAAAGAAAGCATTCTCCACCTGCTCCTCCCACCTCTGTGTCGTTGGGCTCTTCTTTGGAAGTGCCATCATAATGCACATGACCCCCAATTCCAGACATCCTGAGGAGCAGCAGAAAATCCTCTCCCTGTTTTATAGCCTCTTTAACCCTATGTTGAATTCCCTGATCTATAGCTTGAGGAATGCAGAGGTGAAGGGTGCTCTGAAGAGAGTGTTGGGGAAGGAAAACTATTCCCAGAAGATGTGACTTGCTCACAAACCAGTTCCAATTAATTGGTATTCTTCCTGCTGTTTCATCTGTCTGAGTACAAACCAAAGTTGTCTGCTTTCTCTGACCAGATAATTCTAGAGACTCTGGATCCTGCACTGTTTTTCTCCTAGAAAATTTATTTTTATCATATTCTCCCCATTTAGCTACAGTAATTTTGATATTGCTTTTTACTTAGGGTTTATGTTTAAATCCTTTTTTTGTGTGTGTACCTAAAGAGGGATTCAAGATGTGAAGCTTATATTGGGTTTATGTCTCATGCTCAGTAATAACTAATTGCTTCTAGAGGTCAGAGAAATTTTTTAAAATGTCACAAACGATATAGAGAGCCTATGAGCCATAGATTCATTGATCACGATCTCATCCTCCCATCTTGATCCCAGATTTGGATTTCCTTCTTGTTTTCCTTATATTTTTTTTCCTTTTCATTGCCAAAGGACTTTAGTAGAAGCCTGTACCTGGTGTATTATCCAACCCTGGTGGGACTTCATATATTGTTGGTCCCATGACTTATTAATCACATAATCACCTGTCTTGCTAAGTTACCTGAACAGAAGGTATTTCTCATGCCTTCTGATAGCATGTAGCTACCTCTTCCTTCAGTCTCCTCTGGATGGAATATTCCTCTACCCCCCCTACTTGCTTACAAAGCACTGTCCTCCCTCCTAATGGTGGATCTGAGAATTCAAAGAGGCCTTAGAAGTCACTTCATCTAACCTCCTAACCCAGGCAAGAATACTTCGATTGTATGAACCTTGGATGTATTACTGAACCATATAATTATGTTATTGTTGGAGAGACCTTTAAGGTTGGTTAAAAACCTACTGTCTCAGACATCATGGCTATTTGTTTTGCAACTTCTTTAATTCAATAATGTGTGATATTATGTATTAGTTATCTATGTATATGTTTTAGTAAATGTAAGGCTCCTAAAGCCAATGACAATGTCACTTTTATATTTATGTCCCCATCAGCTTGCACAACGTGTGTCACACAGAAGGCATAAAATAAATAAATATTAATTAATTTGCCTATTAAATTATCAACTCCATAAGTGTGTCTGAATTGATTTTTTTTTCATTTCCACCAGCTAAGGACACTATGGTTCATATAGTAAATGCATAATAGAGATTATTTGAATAAATGTTGGAGGATATTTAGATAAATGTTTGGAGGACAATCTAGTGTGAGCTCAAAGCAAACTGGAAATTTAGGTTAAAAAATTATCCAATTATCCAAAGTAAAAATCATGAAGATTAATGTAATATACCTGTAGGACAGAAAATGTTGTAACTGTCTCAAGATTATTTATATTCCACAAAAAAACAGAATCTGAGTTCAATATTCCAGGAAATCATTAAACAAAATTTCCTGAAATTAAAAAAGAACATTGAAATGCAAATAGAATTCACACAAACCCAATGAGGAAAAAGTAAACATTGTATGTGCCTAACTATGTTACATTAAAATTGAAGTCCATCATTAAATAATGACAAAAAAATTAGTTCCCAGTGGAAATATAAAGATCACTTACCAGAATTAATAATTAAGAAATCAAGATTTTTCAATGATGACACAGTATGACTAAAGAAATTGAAATAAAATGTATGCAAAATTAAGAAACATGAACCAGAAATTTAGAATTATCTGAGGAAAAGAAAACAACCTATTTATGCATTCTAAGAATGTCTGTATGGGAAGCTCTCAGATTTTGGAAAATTTACAGAGAGATCTATAAAGGAAGTTCTTGAATAATAATCACAGAATCTTAGAATTAGAGGATCCTCAGAGGCACTCTGTATCAGCCTATATTCTACTAATAATACTTATACAATATCCTCACCAAGGAACTACCCAATCTTTTCTGAAAGATTTATTGTGAGAGGAAGACCACTCCTCCCTCAAAATTCAAGAAACTAAGAACTTAAGAAGATGGCAGAGGTGATATAATCCAACCCAAAAATTGATCAAGAACGCAAAATACGCCTCACAATAAGGGGTGTGTGTGTGTGTGTGTGTGTGTGTGTGTGTGTGTGTGTGTTTCAAGCTTCTCAAATCAAGATAAGCCAGTTGTTCACCAAAGGAAAAAACCCTCATGGCATTGCATTAGCTAATTCAATAATGATTCACCTAGGTGTTTCTGAGAAACCAAGAGAAAAAAAATTCAGGTACCACCAAGATAGATAGGATAACCCATAACAAAGAACATATGATAAAGGGAAATCAAATTTTTTTTATAAGTTTACTTATTTATTTTTAGTTTTCAACATTCACTTCCACAAGGTTTTGAGTTCCAAATTTTCTTCCTATCTCTCCCTTCCCTCCACCCCAAGTTGGCATGCATTCTGATTCCTCCTTCACCCAATCTTCCCTCCCTTCTATCACCTCCCCCTCTCTTATCCCCTTCCCCTTCTATTTTCCTGTAGGTAAGATAGATTTCTATACCCCATTGCCTGTGTATCTTATTTCCCAGTTGCATGTAAAAATAAATTTTACATTCATTTTTAAAACTTCAAGATCGAAATTCTCTCCCTTCCTCAATCCCTACCCATCCTTATTGAGAAGGCAAGTAATTTGATATAGTCTATATATGTGCAGTCATGCAAAACACTTCCATAATGGTTATGCTGTGAAAGACTAACTATATTTCCCTCCAATCTATCCTGCCTTCTGTTTACTCTATTCTCTCCTTTGACCCTGTCCCTCCTCAAAAATGTTTGCTTCTAATTACCCCCTCCCTCAATCTGCCCTTCTTTCTATGACCACCCCTTTTATCCCCTTCCCCCCATTTGTCCCCTTCCCCTTCCTGGGTTAAGATAAATTTCCATACCCAGTTGAGTGTGTATGTTATTCTCTCCTTAAGCCAAATCTGATGAGAGTGAGGTTCATACATTCCGTCTCACCTCTCCCCTCTTCCCCTCCACTGTAAAAGTTTTTTCTTACCTCTTTTATGTGAGATACTTTACACCATTCTACTTAACCTTTCTCCTTCTCCTAGTACATTCCTCTCTCACCCTTAATTTTATTTTTTAGTTTTCATCCCTTCATATTCAACTCACCCTGTGCCCTCTGTCTGTATATATTGCCTCCAACTATCCTAATAGTGAGAAAGGTCCCATGAGTTACAAGTATCATCTTTCCATGTAGGAATGTAAACAATTCAACTTTAGTAAGTCCCTTATGATTTCTCTTTCCTATTTATCTTTTCATGCTTCTCTTTTTTTTTATCATGAATTCTTTAGGTTTAATAATAATATTATATAATTGTTTACTTTTAACTATAACATTAACAGTTAACATAGCAATAACAATTAATAATAGTAAAATTTCAAACCTTGTAACTACTTTCTTTTCATCATTTAAATGTATTTATTTTTAGTTTTCAACATTCACTTCCACAAGATTTTGAGTTCCAAATTTTCTCCCCATCTCATCCCTCCCCCCACCCCAAGATGGCATGTATTCTGTATACCTCTTCCCCTAATCTGCCCTCCATTCTATCTCTCCCCTGCTTCTCTTATCCCCTACCCCTTCTATTTTACTGTAGGGCAGGATATATGTCAATACCCTATTTCCTGTATTTCTTATTTCCCAATTGCATGTCAAAACAATTTTTTTAACATGTGTTTTTAAAACTTTGGGTTTAAATTTTCTCCTTTCCTCCCTCCCCACCCACCCTCATTTAAAAGGCAAACAACTGATACAGGTTATACATGTGTAGTCATGCAAAACACTTCCACAGTATGAAAAACGAAGTATATTTCCCTTCATCCTATCCCACCCCTCATCTATTCTATTCTCTCTTTTGACCCTGTCCCTCCTCAGAAGTGTTTGTTTCTAATTATCACCTCCCCCAATCTGTCCTCCCCTCTATTACCCCTGCTCTCTTGTCCCCTTATTTTCCTGTAGGGCAAGATAGATTTCCATACCCAGTTGTGTATGTTATTCTCTCCTTAAGCCAAATCCTATGAGAATAAGATTCACTCTTTCCCTCTCACCTTCCCCTATTTCCCCTCTACTGTAAAAGCCTTTTCCTATCTGTTTCATGTGACATAAATTACCCCATTCTACCTCTCCCTTTCTCCTCCCAGTATAATCCTCTCTCACACCTTAATTTTATTTTCTAGATATCACCCCTTCATCTTCAACTCACTCGGTGCCATCTATCTATCTATCTATCTATCTATCTATCTATCTATCTATCTATCTATATATATATATATATATATATATATATATATCTACCTATCTATCTTTCTACATACATACATATAATTTTTTCCCTCCCACTACCTTAATACCGACAAAGGACTCATGAGTTACAAATATCTTCTTTTCATGCAGGAATGTAAACAGTTCAATCTTAATAAGTCTCTTATGATTTCTCTTTCCTATATACCTCTTCATGTTTCAACTGAGTCTTGTATTTGAAAGCCAGATTTTCTATTCAGCTCTGGTCTTTTCATCAAGAATGCTTGAAAGTCCTCTATTTCACTGAATGACCATTTTTTATTCTGAAGGATGATACTCAGTTTTGCTGGTTAAGTGATTCTTGGTTTTAATCTTAGCTCTTTTGACTTCTGGAAAGTCATATTCCAAGCCCTCCAGTCCCTTAATGTAGAAGCTGCTAAATCTTGTGTTATCCTGATTGTGTTTCCACAATACTAGAATTGTTTTTTCTGGCTGTTTGCAATATTTTCTCCTTGCCCTGGGAACTCTGGAATTTGGCTACAATATTCCTGGGAGTTTTCCTTTTGGGGATTTCTTTCAGGAGGTGATTGGTGGATGCTTTCAATTTCTCTTTTATCCTCTGGTCCTAGAATATCAGGGCAGTTTTCCTTGATAATTTCTTGAAAGATGATGTCTAGGTCCAATTTATATTTTTCTTGGAGGCTGTGGATGTAGGAGCTTTGACTTTGTTTTATTTTGAGTGCATATTTTGATCTTCCTTGTTACCAAAGTAAGTTTCTATTGTCTGAGTATTTTTCTGCTGTTTGTTCATTTTCCAGCCAATTATTTGACTTTTTAACTCTTTGTTAAGGTAGGGCTCTGCTTCCAGTGTGGAGGGTGAACTGACCCAAGCTTCAGGGATTTTGTGCAGCTATTTCCAGAGATACTTCTAGGGACCTGTGAGTTGTTCTTCCAAAGTGGTATGATCTAAGAAGAGGTGTTTACTCCTGTCCTGGCCTGTGTTCTGGTCTGAGAATGACCACAAGCATGCTTTTGTGCCCTGGAACTGTGAGGAGGGTTCCCTCTTCACTGCTGCCACAAGTTCTACTATGCCAGTGCCTCATCCCAGGACTACCATTCAGTCAGGACTGTGACCCAGATCTAAGTTTAGACAAAGTAACAGAATCCTGCTTTATTGCCAGCAAAGAGACCCTTGTAATCTCCTTCTCACCAGTTGTTTGATCCCCTTACCATCTGTGGGCTGAGACTTCTGGAAGCAGCCACTGCTACCACCCAGGGGCTGTGCTGGGGCCAGGCTTGGATTGCACTCCTCTCCTACCCAGATCCAATAGATCCTTTCCTACTGACTCTCTTTCTCATGATTTTTTTGTATAACTCTCATTTCTCTTCCCAATTTTTCCTCTACCTCTCTTACTTGATTTTTAAAAACCTTTCTGAGCTCTTCCATGGCCTGGGGACAATTCATATTTTTCTTTGAGGCTTTGGATGTAGAGTTTTGACTTTGTTGCCTTCTCCTGAGTTTGTGTTTTGATCTTCCCTGCCACCATCATAACAATGTATAGTTGTGATTTTTTTTCTGTTGTCTGTTCACTTTTCCAGCCTATTTCTCAACTTTTAACTCTGTGCTAAAGTGGGGCTCTGCTTCCATGGTGGAGGAGACACCATTCAAAGCTTCAGGATTTCTGTGCAGCTTTTTTCAGAGATAATTCTAGGGACCTGTAAGTTTTCCATTCTTCCAAGGTGCTATGATCTAAGGAGAGGTGTGTTGTGTATTTTGTTCTGTGCTCTGGTCTAAGAGCAACCATAAGTTCTCTTTTCCACCCTGGAACTGTGACCAGGTCCCAGCTTCCCTGTGACCACAAGCTCTGGCGTGCTAGTGCTCCTCCTCACACTGAGACTGAGACACAGTTCTGTGACCCAGATGTGAGTATGGAGAACGCAACAGAGTCCTACCCCTGGTCCCAGCAAAGGAATCCTTGTTATATCCTTCTAATCTGTTGTCTGATTGCCTTATCGTCTCTGGTGAGAGATCTGAAACTGCCCCTACTGCCACTGATTCAGTTGCCCCCAAGGCCTACTCCTGGTTTGCTGGGGCGTGGACTGTGCTGGACTGCACTCTGTGCTCCATTTTCACCCTGGTGCAACACACATTTGCTGAGCTTCTGGAAAATTGCCTCTCCCCATATGCTTGCAGGTTCTGCTGCTCTAGAATTTGTTTTGAAGCATTATTTAAAGGTATTTGGAGTGGCTTTGGAGGGAGCTCAGGTACGTCCCTGCCTTTTCTCTGCCATCTTGGCTCCAACTCTGCTTGCCATTTTCAAGATCTGGTTATACTACTTAAAGGGAAACATGTACCCAACAACCATTTACAATCTAGACCATGTCCAGAGAACAAGGAAATTTAACTAGTTTCAATCTGCTCTTCATCTTACTTTGCCCAGTTAAATTCCCCAATATATGCATCTCTAATTTTTAAAATCAAATGACCAAGACTTTATCATGTGACCCAAAAGGAGCCAGAAGATACCTCAGAGGTCACCTAGCCCAACCCCTTCACTGCAGCAATAAGGAAACTGAGACATTAAATGACCTGACCAAGATCATACAGATAATAAAGGAAAGAGATGGTATTTGAAGTGAGGTCTTCTATCTCCAGAAGGGCAGCCAGGTGGCACAGTGGATAGTGTGGCAGGCCTGGAGATAGGAAGACTCATCTTCCTGAATTCAAATCTGGCCTCAGAAAATTACTAGCTCTGTGACCCTGTACATGTCATTTAACCCTGTTTGCCTCCATTTACTCACCTGTAAAATGAGCTGGAGAAGGAAATGGCAAACTATTCCAGGATCTTTGTCAAGAAAACCCCAAATGGGGTCATGAAGAGTTGGACACAAGTGAAACAATCGAACAACTTCTGTCTCCAAATACTGTGCTTCCCCCACTATATCATGAGAGCTCCCTAACCTAATTTTTCTGTCTAGAGAATTTCACTCCCATCTCAGCCACACCTAGATCAATTCCAGTTCTTTCAAGAGCATCAGCAAAATAACTGGCCCACCCAGGGGCAGGTACAAAGCCCCCAAATATTATAGTGGTTGAACTTATAGTCGGTCCAAGAGATTCCTACATGTATCGCCTTAGTCAAGACCCTGATCCACATTTACTTGGATTTTGGCATTAACTTCTCTCTTCTCAAAAGATTTCTTTCACTCTAACAAAAGGAATTGATTCCATGCCAGGTCATGGAATCTAAATTGAATAGCATTCCTATGTGCAATGACAAGGTAATACCAGCTGAGGAGTTGAGAGATGTGACTATAGGCAAGAGTTTTACCAAATATCAATAAAGGGTCAAGATAGATCCCAAAGAGCCATTGTCTTTCAGAAACCTAAAGTGGGATATTAGCAATAGCTTAACCTGAGAGTAGAATGCTGAGTATTACAAACTAAATGTTAATTTCAGAGTCCAAAGAAAGGTCCTAGAGAATTAAAAAAAGATTAAGCAAGCCTACAAGGGCTGTTTGATGTTTCAAACCTGTGCCCAACCAGTTGAATAACATAGTTGTTCAATTACACATGACTTGTTCTCAAAATGCCCTCATATTGAAACAAATTTTAATTGTGATCTGGAACTGTGTGCATTAGACTTAAATAATGGAGTAGAAGAAAGGGACATTTCCACAGAGGAGAAAAAAGGCTGTGTTCTCAGCCCCTGTGTTGGGCTTGTACTTTCTCTTCCTTAATGAGAATTTCCAGCTCCAAGGGTACTGGTGCCTACTTTTGTGGGACACCACAGGTGGAAAACCAACGTATCCCTGAGTGTAACCTCACTCCTCCCTATAAAACATGTGGCTCCCTTCTATATGGTTATGTAGGACAACTCTGGTGTGCCCACACTAAACTGGCAAGAGAGATTAGAACCTGCTATAAGCTGGACACAAAATCTGGAGGACAGGATGGCATATTCTTTGATGTTCTTCTTCCTTCCTCTCATGGCATCAAGAACAGCTTATTCAAGGTCCTCAATTCCTCCACAGGAAGATTTATAATTGTTTCCTAGCCCTTTGGAGACTTTGGTCATACCCTTGTCTCTTGAATAATTTGCACCCCAATGTATCCTTGCCTCCTTTTCCCCTACCCCCCACCAAAGGGGATTTCAAATTGAGCTACAAATCTTTTACTTCTTTGATTTAAAATATAACAAATCTATGTCTGTTGCTGTTAGCATGATTTGCTCCTTTTGTTTCTCCTGTAGAAATCTTTAAGTCACCAAAAAAGCTGCCATGAAACAGAACATATAGAGACCATGGCTATGCTCAAAACCTACAGTAGTAATATTACCTATAGTTTCTATTATAATAAAGAATGACCTGAACATGTTTGTTACTGTCATCATGATATGCTATGAGTAGAGGAACAGAATGTGAAGGTTGGAAAAATTATATTCCTGAAGCCTGAGCCATCACAGAGAGTTCTATGGCCTGAGACACTCAGGAAGTTTCCATTTCTTCTTTGCAAACTGAAGTCCATAGCCTTCTGTACTGTTATAAAGCTACAACCACCTACTCTAGGGTGTCTGAGAAAGGAGAAAGAATTTTTTCTTTTCTTTCTCTTCTAGGCAATGGACTAAAATTAGCATAGTATAAACAGCTGGTAATAGGGTGGTATGTGGGGAGGGAACAGGTGGTGTCACTTATAAAGTGTTAAAATGGCACCCCAAAGGAAAATAGTTATGCAAGTTAATATACTGAATATACTGAAATCTAAAAGGCAGGAAATTGCTCTAGGAGTAAAAGGTACTGTAAGGTAAAAAATATCTCAGTAGATCTGAGTTTTCATCTTGTCTCTGCCATTAACTTGCTGTGTGATCTTGGAAAAATCATTCACTTCTTGATCTCTACAAAATGAAGCAATTGAACTAAATGATCTCTAAGATTTCTTTTGAAATAAATTGTTATTTTTGGTGTTATTGTTGTGTCATATACAACTCTACATGATCCATAGACTTTTTTCCATTTTCCTGGCAAAGGAACTGGAGCAGTTTGCAAATTTCCTTCTCCAGTGCATCCCTATTTTTACAGATGAGGAACTGAGGCAAATAGGGGTCAAGTGACTTGCCGAGGATCACACAGCTAGCTGGGGTCTGAGGCTGGATTTGAACTCATATCTTCCTGACTACAGTCCAGGTGTTCTATCCATTACACTGCCTATACTGCCTAGTATGTACTGAGCATAAATAGTCTACATTTACACTTATATGTACATAGTTATTTCTATGTTGTCTACCCCATTAGAATATGAGTTCCTTGAGGCAGGGATCATTCCTTTGCCTTTCTTTGTGTTCCTAGAACTTAGCATAGTACCTGGTATAGAATAAAGCTTAATAAATGCTTGTTGATTGACTGAGTACCATACATAATTCTAGGTACTGTCAGTTAAAAAAAAAAATAAAACAGATCCTCCCCTCGAGGAGCTCACATTCTGTTGTAAAAGACGACATGTACATGTGTGTATGAATGTATTCATTATATAAATATATGTGTATGTGTGTATGTATATATATATATATATATATATATATATATATATACATACACACATATAAGTATGTGAATGTGTGGGTATATATATACATATACATATATATATATATATACATACACACATATAAGTATGTGAATGTGTGGGTATATATATACATATATATATATATATACACACACACACACACACACACACACACACACACACACACACACACACACACACACACACATTTGTCTCTCTCTGTCACTGTCTTTCTTGGCATTGTGAACACAGCATCTGGAGAGATCACGAAAGTCCTCAAGATGAAGATGTGCTTAAAGAAGAGAAATTCTTAACTGAAACAGATGGAGAAAGAAGGAAAAACAGAGGGAGAAAAGAGATTTAGTCATAGAAAGCATAGAGATCCTTAGAAAGTCAGATTTGAGCTGGCAGAGTACAATGATTTGCCAGAAAAGTTTAAAGCAAAGAATAATATGGTTTTTCTTTTTAAAAATAAAATTTTCTTTAGCAGTGGAATTTTAAATAAGCCATGAAGATGGAGAGGAGGGAGGATTTGAAGCAAATTACAATAGTGAAAATGAAAAATAAAAAATGAAGTAATTTTTCTTTATTTTTGGGGGGACTGGGGGGGTGGGGAGGAGGGCACATCACTACTATCACCATCCCTCTTCTATCTACAAAGTTGCACTCCTCTGGAACAAATAAGCACCACCAACAACCTTGAATCTCTCCTCTTCAGGAGACTGATAATATGCATCATCACCTGCTCTCTACCATATGGCTGGTCAATGTTTTAGTAAGAGTTCTTAAGTCCAAATTTGTTTTTCTTTACAATCCTACTTATTGTGCCAATTGCTCTCTTGGTTCTGCTCACTTTACTCTGTATCAGTTCATCTTATTTTCCCCAGGTTTCTCTGAATCCTTTTCTTTCTATTTCTTTCTTTCCTTTCTTTTTTCTTCCTTTTTTTCTTCTTTTTTTTTCTTTCTGTCCCACAGGGTAATAACATGCATATTTATTTATATATGACATAATTTATTCAGTTACATCTTCAGTTGCCCAGTTGATGAGTACCCTCTTTATTTATTGTTCTTTGCTACAATAAAGTGCTACTATAAATATATTTGCACATGTCACTGCTTTTCTTCTTTCTTTGATCTCTTTGGGGTATAAGCTGAGTAGTGGTGTCTCAGGGTCAGAGGGTACATATAGTTCAGTGACTTTTGGGATATCATCCTAAATTTTTTTTAAGAATGACTGGACTAATTCAGTGCCTATCTACAGCCATTCTAACAATTGTCATTTTCCTTTATTTGTCATATTTGTCAGACTGTTGGATATGAGGTAAAAAGCTCAGGATATTTTTTCATATGATTGTTGATAGTTTGAATTCCTTCCCTTGAGAACCGCCTCTTCAATGAGATTTTGCTTAACTAAGATGTTTACTGGGCTCTTCAGGTCTTCCAGCAAGTGCCTGGCAAATAGGATGCTAACTTGGAAAAAGAAAGACCTGAGTTGAAGTCCTACATCAGACACTTACTAACCATGTGACCTTAAGTAAGATTCTTAACCTCTCTACTTCTGAGTTTCCTCAGCTGTAAAATAAGGAGGCTAGACTCCCATGACTTAAAAAGTTTTCTAAAGCTATGATCCTATGAACTTCTAAATGGGATTATTACAGTAGGTGCCAAAGTCATTTCTGTTGGCCACTTTCTCTTATTAAAGAAATATATCTATGTGAAGAAGAAGAATTTTCAAAATTCAAGTCAACAAATATTTATTACGCATTTACTATGTGTAAGGTACTGTTATATGCTGAGGAGGCAAAGAAAAAATGAAAAATAATCATTCAAAAATCACCTCAAAGGAGAAAGTTTGAGTATACATGTCATTGTTACTTCATACTCCACTTTACAAAGGGCTGGAATGAATAGTAGGGGAAAGATTAAGTGCACCTCAAACTTAGGGGTGTTTAAGCCAGAATTCTACAGGCCTCACTGTGTTGCTTCTAGTGCTGAAATCTGATGACAGATATGTATTAGAGGATAAAAAAAAGTCATCATTGAGTCAGATATCTACTTCATATTAAGGACAGACGTATAGACCATCTTATCTACACCTCTGATTTATTCAAAGAATGCTGGAAGATGGAATTTGATAAAGAGGCTAAATCTCAAAAAGATTTGATAATCAAAGACATGTTGTGAATTCACAAATTCAGTAACTGAATATCTCAATTTCAAATTAAGAAATATCTCTGAAAACATGACCCTAAAGAAGAGATATAAGAAGACACCTTCCCCACCAACCCCTATTCTTTTTCAGAAGTAGGGAGTACACAAGTATGGAACATTGCATCAACTATCTATTTTTTTTCAATGTATTAGTTAATTTGGCTGTTTTTTTTTCTTCTTCTAAAAATTCTGTTATATAGGATGACTCTCTGGGAGAGGATAAAGGAGAAAGACAGCAGGAAATTTTGGTGATATAAAAACAAAAATATCAATAAAATTTTATTTTTAAAAATATCCCTAAGTCTTTCCTTTCAAATGTAAGTGCATACCCTATTAAATGAGTTAGAATCTTTTGAAGCTAATTCTGTCAAAATTTAGATCTCTTTCAGAATGAAGGATGAACAAGAAGATCTGAGAAATTTATACAACAGATACTATATTGAGTCACTTTGGATTGTCTAAAGCTATACATTCAGGAATGGAGTGGAAAATCATAAAAATTAGAATGAGAAAAAAATTAGTGCTTGGGAATCTGGAACATCTGGAACATGGAAGTGGAAAATGAAATTCTTCTTAAGGCCTGCTGATGTTTATGACGAATTTTGTTTTGGATCATAGGAAGACCCTTGAAAGGTAATATAGAAAAGCCCAGATAGAAGGCTGTTAGAGCCCTGAAAGCCATTCTGAAAAGAACCCCTGCAACTGAAAAAAAGCCTGATGGTCCACAATCATAATAGAGAGATATTTGTTTTGTTTCATTTACATGAAGGTCTCAGATGAGGAAAGAATTTGGAACCCAAAACAGTTCCTCATATAGAAAGAGATAACTTGGTATCATTTTGTGCTAGGTCATGAAGCCTTTTCCTAAACACATATTAGGAATAAATATCCCTGACCAATGTATTTTTGGGACTGTATCAATAGCTGAAATGCCATAGAGAGAAGCTTAGAAGGTAAGTCTTCCCGATTGACACTCCCCAACCCTTTCTAGCTTTCTTTAATACCTTGTCAATATATGCACATTCATGGGATTTTCCTGCCATTCAGGGAATGAAGCCATGGCAGTAGCCACTTTCTTTCGGACAGGCTAGCACCACATCTGGAAAAAAAAAGGAGCCAGATTTTTCTGGACTTGTTGAGAGAATTTCTTCCCCCACAGGTTCATCTTTTTGTCCCCAGGCACCTCAGATAATGTCTGGTACTCCCCATAGACTTGGATATAAAGCTCCCAGCCCTTTGGCAATCAGGGGAAAAAGTAGAAGAGTAAGGTGAAGGATTTGGTTCCTGGATACAACTTAATATATGCACATTGTTGCACCTACCTTATAGTACAGAAACACACTAATTCTTGAATATCAGTAACACATGACCATAATTGATTAGTACCTTCTTCCTATGGGAAAAAAAAAGGAGTTTCTAACTGTAAAGTTGTTGTAAGTATAGGAAGGAAAAGTAATATAGGTAAAAGACTTGAGGGGTAAGCTTGGCCTTTTTAAAAAGATGACTCTGTAGGGACATTTTCTGTATATAAATAGCATTATCTAACAGAAATTCTTACACTGGGGGCTATGAACTTGTTTTCCAAGTATTTTAAAAACTGTATGCCAATGTAATTGGGTTCCTTTGCAATCTTATGTATTTTTTGTTATGTATTTTAAAATATTATTTTTAGAAGGAGTTCAGAGGCTTTACCAGATTGCCAAAGGTGTATATGATACAAAAGAGTTAAGAACATCCAGCCTAATGGAAAAATATTCCTAACCTGCCTTCTTGAATATATGGTACATTTGGAAGGCACAAATCTAACATCTGTTAAGGCAAACTTGGCCTTTTCTCAACATGCCCCTAGACTCCAGAGAAACAGAGGATTGAAAGGAAGTATCCAGAAATATAAAAGCGATGGAGCATTAGTAAAACTGTCTCACCAAGCAGAAGGGACTGGGCTGCTTGGTGGTACCACACCAGAGTTATGACTGGGTACCTCTCCAAGCAGCCTTGGCCAGAAGCATACTTGAGAGAGATTACAAGTCAGAGCCAGCCACACAGATTATATGGGTGAGATCACTCTTCTTGAGACATAGGGCTTTCTTCTCCTTCCCCCACAAACTGCCTCATCTCTCAATGGACAGGAGTTGAAAGTTAGTAATAGTAATAGCTAACGTATATACAACACCTACAATGTACCGGGCACTGTGCTAAGTACTTTACAGATAGTATTTCAACAACCTTAGAAGGTAGATACTATTATTACTCCTATTTCACAGTACAGGAAACTGAGGCAAAAAAAGGTTAAGTGATTTGCCCAGGGTCACACAGCCAGTAAGTGTCTGGGGCCAAATCTGAACTCTCAGTGCTCGATCCACTATGATATTATTTGCCGTACCCTAGCCAAGACAGAAGGGAGAAATGATATGTCTGAGTGTGAGGCAGAGATTAGAGGTTGGGGAAGTGAATTAGCCATGAAGAATTTATTAAACATTTGCAATGTGCTAGACACCATGCTAATCACTGGAGATATAAAGAAAGGAGACAACATAGCCCAAGCCCTCAAGGAGCTTATATTCTAATGCAAAGAACTATCTGCAAACATTATATATACAGTGTAAATGGAAGGCACTCCCAAAAGCTATTATCTGGGCAGGAAGGGAGGTGATAGAAAGGGGAGAAACTGAGAAGAGCCTCTTGTAGAAGGTGGGATTTGAGCAGAAACTTGAAGAAAACCAGGGAAACCACAAGGTGGAGGCAGGGAGGGAGAACATGGAGGAAAGACAGTGGAAAGGCCTGGCATCCAGAAATGAAGTATCTTTTGTGAGAAGCAGCTAGAAGGCCAGTGTTACTGTGTTGTATAGCATATATAGCAGAATAAAGTGTAAGAAAATGGTGCTTCTGAACATAGGAAAACATCCTCCATCACATATAGCTGGAGAAGAGCGGTAAAATATTCCCTTAAAGATTTCCATTTTCTTTTTCTCTGATTATTCAATCAGAGATGCAACCACCATTTTCTTTCTCAGGAAATTTACCCTACTGGTGCCCCCTAGTTAGTTTCCTATTTCATTGACCAGCCTACTAGAATGGTGACTTCCCTACCTGAACTTGACTCACAGATTGAAACGTGATTTCAACCCTAATAGTGACTTCAGAATTGACCCAGCCTTCCATGGGCTATGATTGAAAGCCACTGGGAAGTCATTTTTATAAGACCAGACCAAACCCCAGGCCTATCTTAGTGCAGACTTTCAGAATGGCCACAATATGATGTGAAAACTGAGGTCTTCCAGCCAGTGATCCCATTAACTGGAGGGTATTGATGTTTGCTATTTAGGCACAGAATAAAGTTGGAATTCTTTCATTTGGGGGGTGGGGGACCAAGTAGGAAGGAGGTTTTTCTAGAAATTGCCACCAGACTGATAATACAGCAATGTTTTGTAATGTAGTTGCCCAGTAGGGTATAAACTATAATTGTTAATTACCCTAACATTTACATAAACCATATAACTATGTATTTCCTATAGAATTTTTTTCCAATTTTATTAATTTATTGATTTATCAACAATCACTTCCATATGCTTTTGAGTTGAAAATTTTTCTCCCCCTTCCTCCCCCCCCACCCTCCCCAAGACGGCACACAATCTGATATAGGCTTTACATTTACATTCCTATTAAACATATTTTCACATTAGTGAAGTTGTAAGTAAAAATTAAAACCAATAGGAGGAACCATCAGAAAGATGAAACAAAACTCAACAGAAGGTAAAAATAAGTGATAGCGATTCGACTTCCATAGTTCTTTCTTTGGATGTGGACAGCATTTTCCATCCGAGGCCTCTGGACATGTCTTAGATTCTTGTAATGTTGAGAAGGGTTCAGTTTAACAATATTAGTCATCGCATAACATGGCTGTTATTGTGTACAAAGTCCTCTTGGTTCTGCTCACTTCACTCAGCATCAGACCATATAGGTATTTCCAGGTTTTTCTGAAGTCAGTCTGTTCATCATTTCTTATAGCACAATAGTATTCCATTACATTCATATACCACAACTTGCTCAGCCATTCCCCAATTGATGGGCATCCTCTCAATTTCCAATTCTTTGCCACCACAAAAAGAGCTGCTATGAATATTTTTGTACATGTGGGTCCTTTTCCCATTTGTTTGATTTCTTTGGGATATAGCCCTAGAAGTGCTATTGCTGGATCAAAGGGTATGCACATTTTTGTAGCCCTTTGGGCATAGTTCCAAATTGTTCTCCAAAATGGTTGGATCATTTCACAACTCCACCAACAACGTATTAGTGTTCCAATTTTCCCACATCCTCTCCAACATTTATCATTTTCCTGTTTTGTCATGTTGGCCAATCTGATAGGTGTGATGTGGTACCTCAGAGTTGTTTTGATTTGCATTTCTCTAATCAATAACGATTTAGAGCATTTTTTCATATGACTATAGATGGCTTTAATTTCTTCATCTGAGAATTGTCTGTTCATATCCTTTGACCATTTATCAATTGGGGAATGGCTTGTGTTCTTATAAATTTGACTTAATTCTCTATATATTTTAGAAATGAAGCTTTTATCAAAGAGACTGGTTGTAAAAATTCTTTCCCAATTTTCTACCTTCCTTCTAATCTTAGTTGCATTGGCTTTATTTGTGCAAAAACTTTTCAATTTAATGTAATCAAAGTTATCCATTTTGCTTTTCATAATGTTCTCTATCTCCTGTTTGGTCATGAATTCTTCTGTTCTCCATAGATCTGATAGGTAAACTATTCCTTGTTCTCCTAGTTTATTTATGATATCAGCCTTTATATCTAAGTCATGAACCCATTTTGACTTTATTTTAGTATATGGTGTGAGATTTGGGTCTATGCCTAGTTCCTGCCATACTCTTTTCCAGTTTTCCCAGCAGTTTTTTTTTTCAGAGAGTGGGTTCTTATCCCAGAAGCTGGGATCTTTGGGTTTATCAATACTAGATTACTTTTTTACATTTTTAAAAAAGAAACTTTTCAAAGTACTTTTAATCTATTTTCTCATAGGATTATAGATTTAAATCTGGAAAGCTCTATGGTCAAAACTTATTTAATAAATGAAGATACTGAGTCTCAGCAAGATGAAATGACCTAATTTACAGAGGTAATAAATGGTAGAGCTGGGATTTAAATTCAAGTACTTTTGCATCAAGTTTATCTTCACATGATCACTAGAGGTTTTGGTCCATTTTACAGATTATAAACTGAGGCACAGAGACAGCAAAACACAACAGCTTCATATCTGTGCTACTCCAAGTAGTAACCCCATGATCTGGTATGGGTAGAAGAATGAGTAAGCAGAAGAGACATTGGGTCATTAGAATATCATACAAATGTATCAGTCATAAGTTGCATAGGAGTTAGTCAAGTTCTCTACCTCATCTATTCAGTATGTGTAATTATGTTTCCAAAGCTGTCCATGTTTCTTACTCTTCTAGTGGTGCCCCTTTTCTCATGTGTTCTTGTATCCTCTTCTCCCTCTTGGAGGGATCCATTTCTGAGTTATCCTTGCTCTAGGGATATATCGAGCACTTTTTCATGCACATAGACAGACCACAGACAGGTTGCAAATGCCTCAGTGTCATGTGGAGAAAGCTGCCAGCCCTGACATTGCTGATTCTGGCCCAGTCATGGATGGGGCCCCACAGGGCACTAGACCACATAATCTTTTCACTGATCAGGTATTATACTGACTCTAGATGACATATGACACTATATTTTGCATGCATCTAGCATGATGAGTGAGGGAAAAAAGAGATTAGGTTGATATATGAAAGCCCTCCTCTCCCTAGGTTTTTCTTATAATGTAAACCATGCCAATGTCCCTTCACCCCCAATTCACCTGCACTTATCTAAAAACAGATGGCCCACAGATTGAGAACAAGAATAGTGTGATCCTAGTCACCCTTTCCTCTAGCACTCAAGTCAATAAAAAAGATCCTGAGGGAAGGGGGACTATGATACCTCTTTCTTTTTCAGGTGCCCTAAGTACCCAACCCTGGCCTCTAAATACCATGATTATTCAGTAGATGGTACTGAATATTCTCTACATTCTTTTCTACCACTCTAATTTCTACCCTTTCTTCAGAGTCCAACCCCACCTATTCCATGGAACCTTCACCAGGCATTACAGTACAAATCAATACCCCTTCTATGAATTCATAAAAGTATTATCTTATACTCATTTGACAGTACTATTTTGCAACAGACCTTATTGTTCCTTACATGAAAGATGCTTAATAAATGCTTACTGAATGAATGAATACTGTTATTTAAATTGTGTTGTCATAGAGCTTTCATGTGTTTACTTTGTCTTCCCAAATGGATTGCAAACTTTTTTTAAAGCAAGAATTGTGATTTATACTATTTCCCATATTTCCCATTTCCTTGCATAATCAATAAATATTTTGAATTAATTAATAATGTTGACTCATTACATGTCCTGTGCGTTCTTCATTCCAGCTCCCATAATGCCCACCAGCTGGGATCTGTACATCAGCCACAATCCTCTCAGGTCAAGGAAAGGGAGTGGCCATGCCTGCAAATCTGGCCACAGCTCCCATCATCTCTTCCCAGAGTCAGAGTAATGACTCAGGATTCTTCAGACTCTGAAGACTTTTAACTGGCATAGTCAGGATGATATCATCTGCTGCCAGCTCCCCCCAGGGTGCCAGATGGTGATGGATAGAGTTCCACTCCACCAATGTTGGCTTTCCTGATCAGAGATTATGAGGTTAGATCGCCTATCACTGAATTAGAGAATTCTAATCATGTCTCTGGTTCTAATTCTGTAATTAGATGACCTCTAAGGTGCCTTACAGTTTTAAATCTATAATCCTATATAGGTACCTAAGCAGGTAATATGGTGAATACTACTGGGATTCATCAAGAATAGAAAACCCAGGAGATGTTTCAAAGCCCTAATCCTGGGATCTGAAGTGCAAATATGAAGCCAACCCCTTACTATCCTCATCCTCCTCTAAATTCTCAGTAAACTCCCTCCTCTTTATCTCCATCTTCAAATGGACCATCCTTCTATATTGTCAAAAGCACATCTTCATTGTTCCTCTTCACTGACCTAGTCCACTTTCCTCATATACTTCATAACACAGGTTATCCTTCCCTCTTCCAATATTATCTCATGGCTCTATCTGAAGCCTCTACTCACTCAGCTTGAAGTAAGGAGCAGGCACAGCCCCTGTGATGGTGACAGACATAGGACCCAAGCTACTCCCCTTGGGCACAATTGTATAGATCAGCCCCCACTCCACTCCCTGGCAACTTGGTTTTATTCACTAATTTTATTCAAATGACCATAGGTTCTCAATACATCTGCCTGTCTGGCCCCCAGTCAACCACTGAATTGCATAGTTCAGAAAAGACCTGGCATGGGAGGAGAAAGCATATTCTCATGGGCAGCAAGCGCCACTCAGCCCCAGCCATAGCAGGTCAAGTCCCAGACCTAGGCAGGAATCAAGTCCTAGAGGGAAGGCCAAGATTCCATGAACCAATAGTTGAGAGGGCACTCCATTCATCATAATGTTCAACTCAAAGATCTTATTCAGGAGCTGTTCCTGGTCCTGGTATAGTTCCTCTTCTACCCTAGAAAAGAGACAATTGTTTACTTTTAGTGCCCAAGGGCTAGCAGGCAAAGGAGAGAAATACTACTCAGGGGATCAGTCAGTTAACCTGGAATTCTATTCACTAAGCTCATTGTATGCACACACTGATACAGAGTCATAGAACCTGAGAGAAGGAAGGGATCACAACGATCATCTATTCCAACCTCCACCTGAAGTATAAATTTTCTATATAATGTTATCAATGAATGGTTGCCCAAGTTTTGCAAGAAGTTCTTCAGTGATCAGGAACTCACTACCTTACAAGACAGTCCATTCCATTCCATCTTTGGAATGAGCCAATGATTGGAATGTTTTTCCTTGCATTGAATTGAAATCTGGTTCTATTTCCTTCCATTGACCCTAGTTCTGCCCTTTAGGACCAAGCAAATAAATCTGATTCCTCTTCCATATGGCAACCCTTCTAATACTGGAAAACAGCCATCATGCCACTAGTAAGTCTTCTCTTTCCTAAATTAAACATCATCTTTTGTTCCTTCAAGTGATCATTTAATCATATGAGTTTGAGTTCCATCACCTTTCTCTGGATGTGATGCAACCTAATGTCCTTTCTAAAAACTTATCCTCAAATCTAGATGAAAGGGTACCATAATACAGCACTAATATATTTGCAAGTCCAAGAAATATTTGATTTTGAATCCTAGTTCTGGTATCTCTTTGCTATGCAACCATGGCCAAAAACAACAAAAAGAAAAAGAAAAAAGATAATATTACTATATTTGCTCTTCTGCACATCACATGAGACTTGATAGACTGATTATATTTTTGTCCCTTTCAGTGCTTGCTACTTCAGATCTGAATGCATAGAACTCTGAACTTCATTATTTATAGCTTAAAATTCATGCCAAACACTTGTATGGTCTGTTGCTGAGTGAAGTGAGCAGAACCAGGAGAACCTTGTACACAATAACAGCCACATTGTGTGATGACTAATATTGATAAACTTAAGCCTTAAATACAAGGATTTAAGACATCTCCAAATGCCTCATGATGGAAAATGCTATCCACATCCAAAGAAAGAACTATGGAGTTTTAATGCAGATCGAAGCATAACTATCTGTTAATTTTTTTTCTTCTGTTGAGTTTTGTTTCCTTTTTCTGGTGGTTCCTCCTATTGGTTCTAATTCTTACAACATCATTAATGTGAAAATACATTTAATAGGAATGTATATGCATAGCCTATATCAGAATATGCGCCATCTTGGGGAGGGTAGTGGGGAAGGAGGGGTAGAAAAATTTTTAACCCAAAAGCATATGGAAGTGATTGTCGATAAATCAAAATAAATGAATTTTTAAAAAAAAGAAAAAAATTCATGCCAAAAAGCTCCTGATGAAACCTGCCATAATCTATAAAATTTCCTTTTGAGACCCACTCTTGCATTAATTAATAATTTGTGTGTGTGTATATATATATATATATATATATATATATATATATTATGGCTTACATTTTGCATTCATTTGAGAAATATAAAAATCCCTACTATTATCTTGCTTGAAAAGGAGCCCAATTCTTGAATTTTAGGAGGTGATTCTACTACAAATAAAGTTGACTCATCTGACTTCTTTATCCTTATTCATTCCTTCATTCAACAAATACTTAGTAAGCCCTTACTACAGGACAGAGGAGCTAATGCTAGGGTCTGGAGGGATGATGATAGAATTAATAGAATAATGGCCTCTGGGCAACAACACACTCCAGAAGCAGACTTCTCTTTTCTTCTTGTCATCACCATATACCTGAAGAAGTCCAGGACCATGTCAGGGTAGTGTGATAGCAGAGATATGTTTTCCTTAAAACCAATGAGAGTGGCCCTTACCATTTTTGGGTAATGATGAAGATCACGGATATTATTTTTTATATTACATACTTGTATTTATATAACATAGGTTTATATATTATATTATTTATATATTATAATTTTTATAATTATTATATTATTTTTGCTGATTTTCATGGTAAGCAGTACAGTGACTGAGAGTGAAGTTGATAATGATGGCTAATAGGGCCATATGGTGAAGAGGTCTCTGATCTCAATCTCTTGGAAGATCTAAACATCTAGGTCATTCAATAACTGGTGACTGAGGGACTCAATTATGTTCAAGATAGTAAATCTGTAAAATGAAGGAGTTGAGTCACCTGGCACCCACGTCACTTCCGGTTCTAAATATAGATTCTAGGAAGAAGCTCCCCCATAGGTTAACATACACATGGAATGAGCCCCTTAGCTTAAGGCTGATCCAGAGAGCAAGACTCTTGACAGGAGATTCTGAAGGAAATGGTAGCATTAATCACCCCTGCCTATCTCCAAGAATGAACATAGTCCCTATCATCTCAGAACTTCTAGTGTGTAATACAAGAGAATTGAACACAGCTGTGAAAGCAACATACATCAATTTCATATTTTATGAGTGCTCTGAGGGGGAGAAAAAGGAGTCGATCGTTTTAACAAACAAAAGAATAGATTAGGTGAATGCAAGAAACATATCTAGAGAAACTGAATTTAACTATGATCCAAATAAGGGGAGAAATGAGGTTCATAAAGTTGTAAGCATTCTTGAATCCAGCCTTAGAATCAGTAGAATCTGGGTTCCAATTTTCTCTCTGAGTTTTCTCATCCTATTTCTAAGATGTTGCTGGAGTTTTCATTTTTGTATTCTAAGAATGTAACTCTGAATAAGTTGGATGGCATCAGGGAGACTTGCTATGTAACTATTATAATATCCCAAGGAAAACATAAGGAAAATTTAAAGTATGTAGTGTGAGAACAGTGGGAATGAAATAAAGGGATGGAAAAGGATCTAGAGATATTGGCAATGGAATCATTAGGACTTGGCAAGTAATTGCATTATGAGTGAGGACCACAAATCAAAGATGATTGTGGTTATGAGCTTGAATAGTTTTCCCCTTGATTCAGGGGGGCAAAAAGCAACAAGAGAAAATATGTGAAGACAAAGAGATGTTTTGGAATGCGGAGGTTCCATAAATAGGAATGATCTTTCCAATCTCCTGTAGACTCATTTCCCTATCTCTTAATCAAATAGAGACTACTTTTAATTTTAATTTCAATAAACATTTATGAAGCACCTACTATGTCCCAGACATCGTGTTCTTCAAAATCTGCCCCCAATTATCTACTTCTGTCTCCTCAGAGCTTCTCCTGTACTCTAACAAGACTTGACATTCCTAACAAGCAGATCTTCTCAATACCCCCAAACCAGTACTCATTCTCCCACTTTTAATACTTTGCTTCTGCTATCCCACAAGAATTCATGGAGGCAAGATATGGAATATCAAAGTTAGAGAATAGCAAGTTGTCCCATTTGGTTGGGACATAGAGGACAGGAAGAAGAGTATGAAATAATACTAGAATGGCAAGCTAGAACTAGATTGTATAAGAAAGGAAACACCAAGATAAAGTGTATGTATTTTGCCCATGAGGCAATAGGCAACTACTAAGCCTTTTTGAGCTAAATAATGCAATCAGATTTGTACCTTATGATGATTACTTTAGCCCAAATGTGAAAGATGCTTTGGACAGGGAGGAGAATGGTAGCAGGCAGGCAACATTTCCCTACTAAAATATAAGATCCTTTTGGGCAGGGATTGTCTCACTTCTGTATTGGTGTCGCCAAGGCTTAGAATAGTGCTTGGCATGCAATAAGCACTTAATAAACGCTTTTTTCATTTACTTATTTATTGCATTTCATTCATTAGTACTATAATCCAGTCATGGTAATGAAGGCCAGAATTAAGCTGGTGGCTGTATGAATGAAGATAAGGGGAGATGTTTTGGAGGTAGAATCAATAGGCCTTGGCAAATATTGGATATGGCAATGAGAGAGAGGGAAGCATAAAGGATGATTCCAAAGCTATGAAGGTCATTTACCACCTTTTAAAAATCACAGATAAAACAATTCTCCAGTTAGCCTTCCTCAACTCTTGATCTACTCTTCCACTTGGCAAAATGATCTTTGCCAATCTGCTTCCCTCAAAACACTGCTATAAGGATATATTTGAAGGGTGTTTATTTCATGTATGTCTCTTCAGTTAGACTAGAAGACCCTTGATGGTAGGGTTTATGCACGTTCTTTATGGTTGTCGCTGCTGTACATATAACTGATACATGGTACAGAGACACATACCAGGAAGACAATACTCATCTGACTATGAGTGGAATTTGAGGTACCTTAATGACCTTGAGGAAATCTGTATCTGCAGTGTTTCCAGTGAAGTACACACCAGATGCACTGGTCACTTGGCTCCCAAAGAAGTTAGTTAGAACTTTGTCATGACCAGTTTACCTTGCCCAATGCCAAGCTTGGCCTGCAATGAGCAAAGCCCCGCCATTCTTCACAATTTGAATCAGTTCTTTAGCCAAGGTGCTGTTATGGGCATTAATGCAGTACACTTCCCAGGGAATTTCCAAGGATATCCATGATCTGAACATCCACCCCATAATCACAAAGAATACTGGTCAAAGCTTCTACAGATTTGTACACCCCAGCGGCACCCCCTTTGGAGGATGGAGACAGCTTACAGCACTGAAGAGAAAGGGGCCAACCTAGAATGTTCTAGGTAATCCTTATGAGATAAGACCACCATGAGGCCTTGGCCATAATAGGAGGCAGCAATGAGGACTCAGCCCTTGTTATTAACCATCAATGGGAAGGCAGATTCAGTAACAAGCAGGAGTTCACAAGGGACCAGACCGGTGGAGCGGTCCCAACCAGGCCCTTAAAGGCATCTGAGGGAATGATCACGGTAGCACTTTTACCTGCTACAAGGAACGAAGCAAAAGTTCAGTCTGGCAACATAGGAAGGGCCCCAACCTCCCAGTAGAGCCTAGGGATGAAGCTAAAACATCATCGCTTCATTTGGTTCACAGTCATTTCCTTGGCCTTGTGGAAATCATATTCTAACGGTAAGAAAACCAAATCAGACTCAGCCAGCCCTAGGATCTCAGCAGATAAATGGACCTCAGGAGACGTGATTTTCCTCCCATAATACCCCGCACATTTAAGTATGAAGCGTTGCTCAACTCATCAAACACACTGTCTCTACTAAACCTTCACTGAGTATAGAGAAGACCTAAGGCAGGTACAGGGTGGGGGAATGAAAAGAAAAGCAAGGCATTTGCTTCAGTCACAGTCCCAGGCATCCAGGCAACAGCGACTGACTGGATCAAAGAACTCGATTCCAGAAGGGAGAGCTAGGCAGGACTTCCTCGGGCTGGGCCACTGCGTGTGTGTGTGTGTGTGCACACGCGTGTGAGCTGCGTCCCTTCCTAGTTAGCTACTCTCTCCCCGACTGCTCACTATTCCACTCCTGCCCCTCTCTGCTCTATATCACAGTAAAATGAAAATATTCCTATATTTGAAGCCTGAGGTCCCCAGTTCAAATTTCAGCTTTCCTGCTTACTACCCATGTGACTTCAGACAAGTTCATTCATTTCCCTGCTCCTCGGTTCCTCATCGGCAAAATGAGAGGGCTGGAACAGATAGTCAAAGGATATGAATAAGCATTTCCCCAAACCCATCCTACCAAGAGCCATACGAAAAAATGTCCCAAATCACTCATAAAGAAATGCAAAGTAAAGCAAATCGGATATTCCAAGTTCAAGAATATCAAAGTTGACCAAAAAAAAAAAAAAGGAGAAATGATAAATGCTGAAGAGGCTACAGGAAAGCAGGCACATTAATACACTCTTGATGGAGTTGTTAATTGGATCAGCCATTCTGAAAAACAATTTGGAACTATTCTTCCAAATTAACTAACCTATGCATATCCTGTGACCCAGCAATACCACATTTATAACCCCCCAAAAAGAGGGAAAGGAGTCATCTGTACACAAATATTTAGAGCAGCACTTTTTGTTATAGCAAAGAACTGAAAACTAATGGGGTGCTCATCAATTGGGGAATGATACAAATACAAATGATCACACATGACTTAAAGGAATAACTATTATGTCATAAGAAATTATGAAGGAAATGATTTCAGTAAAACTTAGGAAGATTTTTTTTATGAATTGATGATGGCTGAAGTGAACGAAACAAGGACAACAATTTATACAATAACAACCCAATGAGCTAATCAACTTTGAAAGACTTTTAAGAACTCTGATCAACACAGTGACCAACCATGATTCCAGAGAACCAGTAATGAAGCATGTTGCCTAGATGCTGGCAGAGTAGTGATGGACTCAGATTAAAGAACGAGATAGTATTATTGTATTTGGATAATATGGAGATTTCATTTGCTTGACTAAGTATATTTATTACTACGTTTTTGTTTTTCTTTATTTTTCTTTTCAAATTTGGGATGAGAAGAGCAAGAGAAAATTATTTTTTATTCATTTAAAAGTAAAATTTAATTTAAAAAAAGAATGAAGGGGTAGGATTAAATAACTTCTAAGGTTTCTTCCAGCTCTATATCTATGATGCTATGAGATTGTGTTATCAGGAATTTTATTGATCTTGTAATTGGCTATGTAATGGTCTTTCTTCAGTGCTTAGCTCTTTGATTTCCCTTTAGCACTGGACATTTCTGGTCACTTCTTCCTTACAATTTTTCTCTCTTTTTGTTTCTGAGATACTGGTCTCATGTTTCTCCCACTCCTTGGACCATCATTAATAGACTGTTAGAAATGTTCAGCATCCCTAATTCACATATGAGTAAACTGATACATGGAGAGGTTATATGCCTTACCTTAAGATTACATAGAAAGATACTAGAACGAAAGGGAGTAGAACTCAGGCCTTCCAAGTCCCGGCACAATGCTCTTCCATTGTCGGCAAGGACCATTACTATTCTTTAATGCGGTCATTGCTTCATACCTCACTTACACATGGTGCAATGATGTCTCCTTGGATATACCAATTAGTACAGTTTGTGAAAACAACACTGGACCAGGAGACCAGAGACCCAGAGTCTAGTTTCATTTCTTCCATGAACTAGTAATGTGACTAAGGACATAAAATAAAGTCTGTGATTCTCCTACAAAAAAAAAAAGGGGGTGGTGTGGGGATGGTGTGTAAGCCTTTGAGTGATAAACTCTGAGATGAAGAAGAGGAAGTTGGCAGTTGGGAGAGATTCAAAGAATTGAAGGCAGAGTAGCAAAAAAAAAAAAGGGAGGCAAGCTCTAAGTATTTTCTAAAGAATTACTTCAGCAACTTTTAGTACCTCAGTCTTAAACCTAGCTACAAAAACTATTCTATTCCCTGTAGATGCATAATTATATGTTGTCATACTCTTAAGCACCTTCTATCATACACAGACTCTAACATCAAACAGATTCTTTTAATGTGGTAGGATGGGAGGAGAGAGGGTACTCCCATTGTAGAGACATTCAAAGACACTTTACCAAATCATAGAATTTCAGAGTTGGAGGGAACTGGATACTATCCAACATTATCCTTAACTAAATAGCAATTCTTTCCTAACATCATGCTCAAGTAGTCATCATACTTCTGCCCGAAAGTCTCCCTTGAGACAGTGTGTTCCACTTTTGCACACCTATAATTGAAAGGAAATTTTCTTCCCATAGACCTCCTTTTATTTCTACCTCTTTTTATTTTCACTTCTGTCCTTAGGGGAGCACAGTAGGTATGGTTCCTCTTGCCCATGACAGCCCTTTAAACACTTGGAGATAAAACTATTGTGGTTCCCCTTGTCCCACAACACTCCTTCATGTCCTCTTCTCCAGGCCAAACTTTCCCTACTCTTTCAACTGATATTTAATTAGTAAGATCCCATCAATATCCTGACCAACCTCAAATGGACATATGGAAGATTATCAAAGTCCTTCCAAAAATGTGGCTTCCAAATTTAAACACAATTTAGCAGATGAGGTCCAACTAAAACTACCATCCCTCTTGTTCTAGATATCTATTTATTTATTATTGCATCATCCTAGGATAGCATCAGTTTTTTTTTATTTTATTGATATGCTACATAATTGACTAATTTTGAATTTGCATTCCACCACAGCCCCCCAGATTTTCTTCATTTAAACTAATATCAAGTCACAGTTTTCCCATCAGGCAGTTGCAAAATTAAATGCCTTAATCCAAGTTAAGGATGTAATTTTTATTTGTCTTAAATTTCATCTTAGATTCATAATATTGTCCAAGTCTATCAAGACCCTTCTGAACCTTTACTCTGCTGTCTCTATTAGCTTTTTCTCTTACCTTGAAGTTATCTACAAATTTGACAAGCATGACACCTACACCATTACCCAATCATTGATGAAAAATGTTGAACTCACATTTCTGTCCTGCAAATTTAGACCAGGGATCAGAGGGAAAGAGAGACACTGTCACTGCAGAAATGGCAATGAAAACATAAACCTGAAGAATTTACAAAAACAAAAACCAGGAGGGTGCGATAGGGTGAGACTCTTCCTCCTTACTCTCTGTTGGCCTTGTCTAGATATGAAATTGTAATGATCAAATTTGATCCCAAAGAAGAGATATGAGAATGTACCTCCAGGCATTTTTTCAGGCATAGGAGATTATGAACGTGGAAAATTGCATATGATGCTGGATTTGGTTGAGGTGATTTAGTTAATTTTCCTGAACTGACTTTTTTTTTTATACTTTATTATAAGGGATAGATCTCTGGAAGGAGATGGGGAGAAGAATATATTACAGGATAGAAGGTGATATAAAAATAAAATTTAGCAATAATTGTAAGTGCCTTCTATGTTTCATTAATTCTATGTGGACATGCCTCTCAGAGAACTGACCATGAGCTATGATCCATGCCAGCACCATCTGATATGCAACTGTAAGTTGAACTTCAGACACAGGTCATTGCCTAGCTCCTCTAATGGTAAAGGATTAGCTTTTGAGAACTGGGGAGGGGTTATCAGGGAGTATGAGAAGAGGGGAGTGATCTCTTTATCTGAACCAGTTATTCACAACCATTACTTACCAATTGGAAAACCTGCATGAATATGGACTCTGAAGCAGCCTAGAAATTCAGTTCAAGACTCCCTCGGACAGTTCAAGAGACTAAGGCACCAGTCATTCTGACTTTTCCCTGAGTATCTCCACTAGCTGAATTCACAAAGAGACAATAGACCCTTCAGCTATGCTGCAGCACCACTCCCATGAGTCTTAACCTGGCTCCTACTGCTTACTGTACCCTCCCAAATCTCTTTCTGCCAGGTCAATGACACATAGTCAAGCCCGAAACACTGAGAGCTTCCTTAGAGTTCTCTAACAGGCAGCTCAGGACAGGCTGACATAGTCCCCAGAACTGTTTGAAGTCAGTTACCCCCGGCCTCTCCCCCATTTCAGTACTTGTGCTGACCTCCTTACCTAACATCTAATATTGATGTTGCAGTAAATTGGTAGTATTTTACAATGTAGTCACATTGTAATATCAGGTTTATTGAGCACATTTTGATCAAAACAAAATGTTACTGTCATCTTTACATATCCCGGAACTCATTTGCTTATCAATTTGTCAAATATAAGTTTTCGAGTTTGGTCTTGACAATGACTTGATTAAGAGACTCCATGATCATAATCTCCCAGGCTTATTTAATCTTCACTGTATGTATTTGGAGAGATATTTAAGTCTTTCCCTTATGCCAATAGTTCTCCGCAGTTGAATCATTGTGCAAATGACGAAAATCTCATCTGCTTTTAGATCAAATAACATTCCTCTGATGTTCTTTATACATCTATAAATAATGCTTAAGATGCATCTTCCACAGTCACATAAATGCATAAATCACTATTCTTAGCAGCCTTGTTGAGATCATGATTATGAAAGTTATCTTTTCCACAGTCACCATAGCCACTGGTTTATCACTTGCCCAAACAAATATGACCCAATTGGCATCATTTTCAGTGAGGAGTCATGTGATTCAAGTTCATCTGTATTGCTTCTCTAAAAACAGAAACTAAAATATTCCTCAGAAGATCTGAATAATAATTTAAAACACAACTATAAAAGTCTCCTCTGTGGCATAACCCCAATAATTCAAAGCTGTTCGTTTGTTGAGAAGTCTTACCAAGTACAAAGCCAAAACGGTTTAGAGAATATGCCCATACCCAGGTGTATTAAATGTAGGAAAATGCTGATGGGGGGGGGAACTTCAAATAAATACAACACTAGGAGCCCATTTTATTTTTTATATGCATCAAATAGGAGATCTGCTTTGGTTTGGTTTTAATCTAGGGAGGGAAGTAATTTGTAATCTGTATGTGTAAATGGAGGTGGGGGAGAAAAGAGGAAAGGAAGGCAAGGGGAATAAGATCATTTCTTCCAGGCCTTTGGAGACTTATTTTACACTAAACACCTGTGATGGGTGGGCCATGATTCATTCATAGATCTGGTTTTACATTGTGCTGATTTTTAGAATTCGGAAAAAACCTTGGGTCAGCTGCTGCACGGCCAAAGGCAATACTAACTGTCCTGCAGAGCAGTCATGATCCCAGTACATTCAGGAATCTCTCTTCCTTCAGCCGGACAAGAAAGTACATTCATTATGTTTTGAGGAGCCAGATAGTGAGAAGATTAGGTGAAGATACATTAATTTCATTAAGTAAAATTATCCATGTTCCTATATTGTCTACATTCCCTGAGCTTCATCACATAGTGCTGAAAATCCCGAAGCTCAATTTAACTGAGTTCTGCAGGATTAAAAAGGGGAATTGTTTTTGTTTAATATTCTAAAGCTGAGAATTTCTATGGACAATCCTTATCTTTTTTTTAGTCACTCTAAACTAAAATATAGGAGCTTTTAGTATAGTTTCATGAAATGAACCTATGTCAGCAGCTTTATGGAACTTTGAATATAGTAGTAAAAGTTTGTTGAATTTAATTGAACTCAACATGTGTTTTTTCATTTACTGATGAGTGAAGGCCATGTATAGCATGCTGTTCCTATGTTGCAGAAGTTTGTCCTGGCTTCTTGTTTAGATGTGGACACAAGAGAAGTTAATGATCTAACCTTTGGATTAATTTGGACAAAGGCCCTTATAAGGATAGTTCTCTTTTCAATCACATTTCTTGTGAAAGAAAGGAAGTATTATAAACTCTACTTACAGACCTGTGGCAAATCTTTATTGGCTGGAAAAGCTTTTACCACCAAAGGTAGTAACCTGCAAACTGTATATAATGTATTATCTATTAACTTCCTAAGACCTAGAAATTAAACAAAAAGACTCTTAACAGATAAGGCAGAATATATTTGAACAGGCCTTACATCTCAAGTGATTTCTTTGGTGAAAGGTCCCCCCAGAATGTGTGGTAGCCTGTCATACACGAGTGTACACTCTGTGTTCTGACCATATGTTACAGGTGGTCACCAACTTGTGGGTAGAGAAAAATAATTATTTCCAGTGTCTTTGTAAAGTGGTTTTGATTTTAATTACTGTAGTCCTGGAGAGTAAAGTTATACGTTTCTCTGCTGATAGCCTTTCACCACTTCTTCACAATGACTTCTTAGTAACATGCTACAACCCACCCTCATCCCTAATGATCTTTTTTATTTCCTTTGGAATGATCAATCCTTTCTTTCTGTTCTTCTAAGACTATAGCGTTTCATGACACAGAGTCAAACAATATCACCAGAATAGCAGTTAGAAAAAGAAAGGCTTTTGTTTCAGAGAGGATGTCGTCAGAGAACACACAAAACACAAAGATGAACTGGGCACTTGACAAGAGTGGCAGCCTGAATACGTACACTATTGGCACTCTGAGGACATAAAGAAAACTCTAGTTAAGTCCCAGCACATAGGATATATCCCCTTAAGCAAACTTTTGGGAGGATATACACAAGAGTCACATAGGATGGGTGTTCGTGGAAAATTGTTGGAAGAAACAGACCTATCTATCCATTTAAGTGTTTTGGCACAGTCTTCTAATCAACCTAAATATTAATGAACATTAGGAAGATTTATAAATGAATAATAATAGCTAATACTTATACAGACTTATTATGTGGCAGGCACTGTGCTAAGCACTTTAACAACAGCAACAACAACAATAGCTAACATTTATGTAGCACTTACTATGTGCCAGGAGAACAGCTAACTACCGGTATAGTAGATAGAGCACTGGGCTTGGAATCTGGAATATCTTCAGAAGTTCAAATCGGGTCAGACATTTATTAAACCGCGTGACCTAGGCAAGTCACTGAACCCTATTTGCCTCAGTTCTTCATTTGTAAAATGGGCTGGAGAAGGAAATGACAAACCATTTCAGTATTGCCAAGAAAACCTCAAATGGGGTCATGAAGAGTCAGACACAACTGAAAAGACTCAACAACAACACATGTCAGATACTGTGCTAAAAACTTCACAATTGTCTCATTTGATTCTCACAACAACCTTAAGAGGTAGGTGCTATTATTATCCTTATTTTACAGATGAGGAAACTGGGGCAAAAAGAGGTTAAGTGACTTTCCCAAGGTCACACAGCTAGTAAGTATCTCAGGATGAACTCAGATCTTATGGACTCCAGACCCAGCATTCTACCTACCAGGTCACCTAGCTACCCATTAAGAAAATGGGAAAACAAAAAACTCGTTTTGTTTGCAAAAACAACAGTGAATCAAGTACTTCAAATTTGCCTACACTTGACAATAAAATTGAAGCAAAATGTTACTATCCACTTGACAAGATGGAAAAATTAGGTTTTGTACTGAGGTATCATGCCTATTGCTTAAGAATTGGATTCATGTTTACTCTATAGTTACACAAAAGGATAAAACAACGATTTGTTGGCATTCAAAGAGAAAACAGTAAGAATTCAAAACCCATCAATTTTTGCTAATGAAAAACTGAAGGAACAAAATGTATTTGTAATTGCTTTTCAAATTGCTCTTAGCTAGATGCCATTTCAGTTGCAAAGGAGAGCAGCCCTCTTATGTAAAAAATCAAACAAAAAATATATATATATATATATAACAATAAACTTTGCCAGTATCAGAGAAAAAATATTTTGATTCTCACACATATGGAGCAATCACAGACATTTTTGAAAATCTATCTTTCTTTATTCTGGGAAAGAGACAAATTTCAGTACTAAGTAAGGTGAGGTTACATTTCATTAAAAAAACCAGTATTTTTGCGGGGTAGGCATTTTAAATGATGAAACATCGCCCTCTTGTGGAATTTAAGGATATTGCCGCTTGTTGTCTGGGTTGTCAGCAGTGGATCTCCATTACAGACCTGGATATCCACAGACAAGGACGAAGATAACACGTCAAGAGAAAACTAAGCAGATAACTCAAAAAAAAAAAAAGAGAGAGGGACCTCTAGGCAGCCCAGAATGTCCCAGAATCTGCAGGAACCTAAATCTTTCAGCAGTAATGCAGTCCAGATTCCTTCCCCTCTTTGAGGGAAGAGTCAACATTATTTTCATCTTTGTCTCCCCAAAGCAAAACTGCCTTACTCAAGGAGGCATTTACTAAATATCGGTTCAATTGCTTGAACTGGTTTAGCTGTATCACTAAAAGCACTATTCTTAACACACTGCATTAACAGGTACATATATGTTCGTCTCCCTTACCCTCAACCACAATATTGTTGTTTGTCCCTTGTTTTCAAAGAGAACCGATGACATCACAAATGATGTCTTGACACTTGGGTGAACTGGATTTAAGTGAGGCAAAATTGGACAAAGTTATCAGCCTCATTCGTTCTTCCAGAGTCATCAAAGTCCACAGGCAAACAAGAGTTAATTTTTTGTATTGTGGGTGTGTGTTTGAATACATATACACAAATGTGGATGAATCCAATAAGCTACCTGTCCAATGGGGAAAAGGAAGAAAACAGATATTTATTAAGTACCTACTATGTAACAGGCACTGTACTTAGTGCTTTACAAATACTATTTCATTTGATCTTCATGACAACCTTGTGAAGTATATGTTATTATCCCTCCCATTTTATAGTTAAGGAAACTGAGGCATACAATAGTTAAGTAACTTGCCCAGGGTCACACAGCTAGTAAGTGCCCAAGGCCAAATTTGAACTCAGCTCTTTCTGACTCCAGACACAGCACTCTATCCATTGCTCACCTGGCTGTCTCTAAAGAGCAAATTATAGTCCGAATAATAATTCTTTTTTCATCTGCTTTATTTATTACCTACTGTTAATGGTCAAGTCTCTTTTGAGATGCTATCCTTGAGAAAGCTTTGTAGTTCTGGACCTCAAAATAACTAAAAAATATATCACCATTAAACATTTGAATAAGCTTCCCATCAATAGGAAACCATTTTGTTGTTTAGACTCTGAAGAGGACATATTTATTTTATTAACAACAACCTTATGTGAGCATCTATTTCCTGTTTTATACCTCTTTTATTGATGATATTTTCTGGATCACCTAAAAAAAAGGTCCCTATTGCTAGATGTGTTACACACTCTTGTAGAAGTGTAACCCTTCAGGGCTATCCAGAGAACCCTAAAGGGAGATGTGATAGCAGGGCTTTGAGGACCCAGCTTGCCAGTGTAAGTGGGGATTGGGACAGTATTGCCCTAGCATGTGCTACACAAATGATCATGAGAGACACCTTGCTAGAAGAGAGCTTCTACCAAATGAAACACTTCTTTAATATTCTATTATAAACCTAACCACCCAGAAAGACCAAACACATACAATATTTAAAGTAAAATCTTGCATAAAAGCACTAGTATTTAGCAAATTACAATCAAATGAGTTAATTAACAAACAATAATGTGCATTTATTCTATTCTTTTTCAAGTTTATTTAAAGTTTTGTTTTGTTCTGTCTCTGAGCTACCTTTGTTTCTCTCTCTCTTTCTTCCCTCTTTCCTTAGTTGTCCTCCACATCGTTCCCTCTCCCTCTCCCTCTCCTCATCCATTCCTCCCTCTTCATTTCTGATAATTTTACTGAGTATAAGGCAATACCAGAAAGTTATCTTGTTTTACATTTTTCTGATTACTAGGGAAATGGAGAAAATTTTCATTTCCCATGCAAGCCTAGGAGTTGTAACAACCCTACCCCACTTAAAACTGATGCCTTTGTCAGGTGAGAACTGACATCAACTGATGTGTAAAGTAGAAGGTAACAAGATCTGAACTTCCCTGTTCAAAAGGTGTTTCAACTCCAGCTCAAGGAAGTCTAGATTGGTTGAAAAACTTAATTACACACTGTGGGTGTTCTATAAAATAACAGACCAACTTAAAACAAGAAATTTGAGTGAATGACTAACTAGGAGAGAACAGTTCTAGCCAAGCCCCTGAGAAGTAATCACTTAGGGGCTTAGAGGAGGGTGGAAAGAAAAGCATCTTGACCTAGGTTTCCTTTCCCTACCAACCTTCCCTTGGAAGAAGGAGAACCTTGTGAACTTCATACGATTAGAGCACCTAGAGTTTTTCATTAAGTCCTAGCAGTATTCCTAGGACAGCAGCAGCTGGCAAAAACAATACCTGTAACAGGAGGTGAGCTCAGACTGGATAGGATGAGGAAGGGAAGCTTCAGGGCTCTACAAAGAACTCAGCAGAAAAGCTAAATGATATTGTAAAAGAATATCTTCAGGATGCCCACAAAAGGTCTTCCAGAAGCTGTTACCCCCTTGCCACATGTGCTCTATAAGCTTGAACCTACTTTCCCCTATACTGTACCCTATAAGTATTAGTGGAAGAGAGCATCACAAACTTGGAGGGGAGGTAGGGAATGGTGTTTTGTACTAACTGTCCTACCACTCTAACAGCTTATAGAAGCTAAGTATGACTGATGCTGTTATCAACCAATAATAGTGGGAAGAAGAACACCCAGTCAGGGTTCATGAGCTACAGCACTGGAAAAACCATACTGCCAACCCTTCAGGGCTATCCAGAGAACCCTAAAGGGAGATGTGATAGCAGGGCTTTGAGGACCCAGCTTGCCAGTGTAAGTGGGGATTGGGACAGTATTGCCCTAGCATGTGCTACACAAATGATCATGAGGAGTTTGCATTTCTTCCTTTTAAAACAGTCTGTTGGTGTCTTCCTGTCTACTGGCTGCTTCCTTACTATGTATAAACATACATGTGTCTCCCTCACCTTCAAAAATCTTCACTTGATCTATCCATCTGTGCTAGCAGTCATTCCATATCTATTCTCCCTTTTGTACCTAAACTCTTTGAGAAGTCTGTTTCCAATTGACACCTCCATTCTCTTTCTTCTAACTCTTCTTGACTCTCTGGCAGGCTTCTGACATCATCATTTGATTGAATCTGCTCTCTTCAAAGACTGAGCTTTGAATCTGAGAAACAGGAACCTAAATCTGAAGAGATCACAGTGATCTGTCTCTTAAAACAGACCAAACAGAACTTTGAACCTATGCTGTAAAGCTAAAATTTGCCTAACGGTATACAATTTGTTCCCTTAAACCTTAAATGGTTCTGGCTACTCTAGGAGGCTGGTAAGATATGGAATGTTCTGAAGACTCATTCTAGAGTCAGGGAGTAAAAAGGAGGATTGAGTCTCAGGGCCAAATCTAAAGAACAGCACCATTTTGATTCTAGCAAGAGAATTAGGGGCCAAGAGGACAAATTCAATGTCAGACACAGAGGTCCTTCTGTTTGGAGAATGTTACTTTCACTTAATCAGAGGGATGGATGTACCTACCTGATGAGGCTGTGGGCATAACTCTTAATAATGTCAAGTTCCTTCAGCCTTTGATATGGGTACACTCAGGAGAATAGAAAATGGCTCAGGGATCTCAGAGATCCAGTAATTGCTGCCCCTAGCTACAGTCTGTCATTACAACCTCTTCCCACGACTACAGATACATTCTGGCAACACACGCCAGGACACAGAGAGCGCACCTTGGGGACACAGATAATTTGTTATTGTTGTTGTTGTTGTTGTTGTTGTTGTGCCTGTACAGTCATTTTTCAGTCACGTCTGACTTCATAACCCAATTTGGGGTTTTCTTGGCAAAAATACTGGTGTGGTTTGCCAGCTCATTTTATAGAAGAGGTAATGGAAGCAAACAAGGTTAAGTGATTTGTCCAGGGCAGGGGTGGGGAGCCTCCAAGTTTTACAGAACAAATCCTTTTATTAAATTGGTTCTGTGAAGTTTGGACTCAGTCAAAGGGCCACACCTGAGGACACAGAGGGCCACATGTGGCCTCAAAGTCACAGGTTCCCCACCACTGGTCCAGAGTCACACAACTAGTAAGTGTCTGAGGCTAGATTTGAACTGGAAGATGTCTTCCTAACTCCAGACTCTTTCCACTGCAGTACCTATCTATTCACATAGATGACGCAAATGTCCTAATTAAAAGGATAATTGAGGGAGCACATGAAGAATATGCTATATGCATAGAAACTGTTTCCTATACCACTAAATCACATAAGAGAATATTTACAAAATGCTTGGCACAGTGCCTGACAAATACTGTCTTTAATAAGCTTGTTTCCTACCCCCCTTTCCCATCTACAGACTTCACTTGGCTCCTTCCTTTTTCCCATCTTCACCCTCAAACTTCATCCCCTGTGATGGAGCTCTCAAAATTATGCCAGGCCACCAGGTGGCATACTGAAGTCATGCTTCAGACATTTATCTGTTGTGTGACCCTGGACAAGCCATTTAATCTGTCTTAGCTTCATTTTCCTCATCTGAGGATAGTAACACTTACATCACGGGGTTATTGTAAGGACTGAATATGTAACACATTTTGCAATCCTTAAAGAGCTACATAAATGCTAGTTGTTATTCTACCTGCAGCTTTCCCATATCATGTCTGCATTGCTTACATACCTTAGGCCTAAATATTATTTATATTATTTGCCTAAACTTTGTGCCAGTTGTTACAGGGTCACTAAATCACAGAATCTGAAGTTTGGAAGGGCTTCAGTGGTCATCGAATCCAAGCTAATCCCAATAGGAATCCCATCGTATCCGAGCCAACAAGTGGCCGGCCAACTCTCCACTTGGTGACTTCCAAGAAAGGGAAACCTACTACCTCTTGAGGTAACCCTTTACACCTTTTAATAGCTTTAATTATTGGAAATTTTTCCCTAAAACCAAGCCTCAATTTGCTTCTTTGAAATTCACACCCAGTGTTCCTATTTCTGCCCTCTGGAGACAAGCGAAGTAAATCTGCATATGACAGCTCTTCAAATTCTTAGCCAGCCAGATAAAAGGGTATGGACAAAGCTTTCCAGAGCATATAATGTGGGCAATCTCATGGTGGCTCTGTTCTATATCTATGCCCCACTGAACTTCATTCTTCCTGGATAATGAGGAAATGATAGAGACAATGGATGACACATCTGTCAGGGACAATAGAGATTACGAGAAAGTAATTTGTTTATGAGCACATGGGCCTGTTACACATTAACTTACATTCTGCCTTTTTCTTTTTTTTCATTTTTTCCTTTCTTTTTCTTCTCTTTTTTTTTTGTCTAGAATCATGATTTCATTGGTAGGGGCTACCTCCCCCCCAGGAGGAAACTCTATAAATGCTAATAGGCACCTGCTTTGTGATATAAGGTCTTAGAAAGACTCTTTGTACACTGAGTGGGTAAGTGACTTGCCCAAGTCACACATCCAGTATGTTTCAGAATAGGAATTTATTCCCAGGGCCTCCTGACTCCCAGACCAGCTCTTTATCCATGATGCTACAATACGTCTTATTGTCCTTTTACTGTTGACCTGAAATAAATTAACAAAATCTTCTCAGGTTATTCCATTTGTCCCCTAATTCCCATAGGTTACTTTTTGAAGATTTCTCTAAAAAACTGTGCCATTTTCTAAGAGACAGGTGAATATGTATAAAGGTAAAAGGTCCAAGTTGAACCTTCTGTGGTCTCTCTGCAGAAGATCTGCAGGAAATCCAAGAAGGAAACAGCTCCCTATGGGTTATTTGTCAAGGATGACCTCAGTGAGGAAATGTATAGGGGGATTCCAGGGTTTGTTAAGGTAAGAGGAAGAAGTCCAAATCATTCACTTCTCTGTGACAATTGCAAGTGACTGCTCAGTGGCATGGGTGTGATTGTAGCTCTCAACCTTACGAATGCATATTCCATCAATGCATATTTACACTTATGAAGATGAAGAAGGTTGAGAATATTAGGCATATAAAACCTTACCTACATCTTCAAATGATCCTTGATTTCATATTAACTGCCAGATCAACACTTCTGCATAGATCAGGTCAAGCCACTCTTCATCTCAAAGATCTTATGTCTATTATTGAAGAAAGTTCAAACTTTTTTGTCTGGCATTTAAGGCCCTCCATGACCTTGTGTCATACTACATTTCAAGATACCTTAAACATCTGCCTGTCACGTATTCTGTATTTCAGCCAAATAGGATTGTCTTCCGAATATGTCCTCTTTCTCCATGCCCTTGTTTATACCTTTTTCTATCCCTAAAATGTCTTCTTTCTCCTTCATCCTCTAAATTACTAGTCACTCTTTACAGACAAATCCAGATGCTATTTCCTCAATGAAATCTTCACTAATTTCATTGGTTTTTTTCTTCCCTGAGCCTCATAGGGAATTTTTTAAATTTTAATATATTTTATTTTTAATTTATGGAATTAAATAAGCATTTCCATAACAGAAAAATTTTTAATGATTTTTATTAAAATTTTATTTTATTGATTTAAAAAATATTTTTTAAAAATGATTGCACACAAAACTGCAAAGCTAGTATGTACAACTTGTTATTCCTTTTAAATATAATAAAGTTATCGTGTAAATTTGTTTTTTTTCTTTTTTCTCACCCCGCCCTAGAGATGGCTACCATTACACACACACACACACACACACACAATCATTCTATATATACTTCTATTTATCAGTTCTTTCTCTGGATACAGATAGTGTCTTCTTTTGTATGTCCTTTGTAGTTAATTTGGGTATTTATAATAGTCAAAATGACTCATTCGCTCAAAATTCTTAAAACAATATTGCTGTCAATATATACAACATTCACTTGTATTCATTTCTACTCTTCATTTCACTCTTCATTACCTTACCTCACCTCATTTCACTGTTCATTATTTTATGCAAATTTATTCATGTTTTTCCTAGGATCATCGAGCTCATCATTTCTTACAGCACAGTAGTATTCCATCACTATCATACACCACAACTTGTTCAGCCATTCCCCAGTGGATGGGCATCCCCACAGTTTCTGGTTCTTTGCCACTACAAAAAGAGCTGCTATAAAGACTTTAGAACATAAAGGTTCTTTTTCTTTTTCCCTTAATCATCTTTGGAAATAGACCTAGTAGTGGTATTACTAGGTCAAAGGGTATAGGCAGTTTAATCACTCTTTGGGCATAATTCCAGATTGTTTTCCAAAATGGTTGGATCAGTTCACAATTCCACCAACAATGAATTAGTGCCCCAATTTTTCCATATCCCCTCCAACATTTGTCACTTTCCCCTTCAATCATTTTAGCCAATCTGATAAGTATAAAATGATATTTCAAGGTTGTCTTAATTTGCATTTCTCTAATCAATTATGATTTAGTGCATTTTTTATATGACTACAAGTTGTTTTGATTTATTCATTGCAAAATTACCTGTTCATATACTTTGACCATTTTATAAATTGGGGAATGACTCATATTCTTATAGATTTTACAAAATTCTTTATATTTTTGAGCTATGAGACATTTAACTGGGAAACTGTCTATAAATTTTTCCCCAATTTTCTGCTTTCCTACTGATCATAGCTAAATTGGTTTTATTCATACAAAACCTTTTTTAAATTTAATTTAATCAAAATTATCCATTTTACACCTCAATCTGCTCTCTATCTGTTGTTTATTCACAGCTTGTTCACCTACCCATAAATCTGATAAGTAATAAGTTCCATGTTCTTCAAACTTTCTTGTAATCTCTCTCTTTATATCTAGACCGTGTATCCATTTTGACCTCATCTTGATAAATGGTGTGAAATATTGGTCTGGGCCTAGTTTATGCCATACTACTTTCCAATTTTCCCAATAATTTTTACCAAATAATGAATTATTATCCCCAAATCTTGTCGTTACATTTGCCATATACAAGGTTACTATATTTGCTGCTGTAAATTGTACTTCTACTCTGTTCCATTGATCTACCTTTCTATTTCTTAGCCAGTACCAGATACTTTTAATAATTACTGTCTTATAATATAGTTTAAGATTTGGTACTGCAAAACTTCCTTCTTTTACTTTTTTTTTCACTAATTCCTTTGATATTCTTGACTTTTTGTTCTTCCAAATTAACTGTTATTATTTTTTCTAATTCAGTAAAATAAGTTTTTGGTAATTTAATTGGGGTGGCATTGAATGTATAAATTAGTTCAGGTAAAAGTGTCATTTTTATTGTATTGGCCCTGCCTACCCACAAACAATTAATATTTAAATCTGATTTTATTTATATAAAAAGGTTCTTTTTATCTAATTTTGTTTATATAGTTGCTGGGATTGTTTTGATATGTATACTTCCAGATACTTTATATGTCTGGAGTTATTTTCAATGAAGTATATCTTACTATCTCTTTTTGCAGGATTTTGTTTGTGATATATAGGAATGCTTGTGATTTATGTGGATTTACTTTATATCCTGCTACTTTGCTAAAATTAGTAATTGTTTCAATTAACTTTTTAGTTGACTCTTTGGGATTTTCCAAGTATATCATCTTATCATCTGTGGAAAGAAATAGTTTTATTACCTCATTCCTTTTTCTGATTCCTTCTATTTCTTTTTCTTCTCATTATTATTGCTAGGATTTCCAATACAATATTGAATAATATCGGTGACAGTGGGTATCCTTGTTTCACACCTGATCTTACTGGGAAGGGTTCTAGCTTATCCCCATTAGAAATAATACTTGCTGATGGTTTTAGATAAATGCTTCTTATCAATTTAAGGAAAATACATACATACCAATACTTGCAAGTGTTTTTAATAGAAGTTTTGTGTTTTATCAAAAGCTTTTTCTGTATCTATTGATATAATCATATTTTTTTACTTTTATGATTGATATGATCAATTATGTTAACAGTTTTCCTTATATTAAACCATCCCTGCATTCCTGGTATAAATCCCACTTGGTCATAATATATAATCTTTGTAATATTGTTGTAATCTTTTAGCTAGCATTTTCTTTAGGATTTTTGCAACTATATTAACTAATCAAATTGGTCTGTAACTTTCTCTGTTTTTACTCTTCCTGGTTTAGGTAGCAGTATCATATTGGTTTCATAAAATGAGTTTGGTAGGATCCTTTCTTCTCCTCTTATTCCAAATAATTCATTCACTATTGCAATTAGTTGATTTTAAAATGTCTGATAGAATTAAACAGGCAGGGAATATGTCTTATCTAAGTTGTGTTTCTACCTCAGTGCCTACCATAGAGTTCAGTACTTGGTGGGCACTTAATAAACATTTGTTGAACTAACTTCATATGAATTGAGACCTCATAGGGGACCATGGCATTGCATAAAACATGCAACTGGCTAAAGGTGATTATGTGAGAAGATGCAAGGGAATACCCATTAAGGAACTAAAGTAAGCAACACCGTTTCTCATATTCTTGGGATGGTAATAACCAATTGCGAATTTGGAAAGTTGAAGTGAAAAAAGGGGACTTTTAAAGTGAGAGAAAGTGATTACACAGATAGCAAGGGAAAAATAACAGAACCTGAACAAGCAAAACATAATTAGCCACTTGAGATTTTACCCCGATACCAAAAGAAATTACCTATTCCAGTCATACTTGTTTGAAAGATGCTATCTGCATCAAAACAACTGATAAATAGAAGTGTATATAGAATAATTTTACATATATATATAGTGTCTAATTTGTGTACATGATAATTTTGTTGTATGTTTGAAAGGAATAGCAAGTTGCGCTTAGTAGGTTTTCAGTTTCATGTACAATCATCTTTTTATTGTTCTATGTTATAGAAATGCTTCTTTATTCCATAAATTTAAAAAGAAATTAAAAAAAAAAGAAATCCAATGCTTCCTATAGCTTTGCCCTTCAGAAACGAGGGATGCCTTCCTGAATTGGAAATGAGTTATTCAATCCTGGCTAAAATCCCACTTTCTACAGGAAGCCACTCCCAATCCTTCTTAATTCGAGTGCCTTCCCTTCATGGAATATTTCAAATTTATCCTGTATATTTGTACATAGATGTTTTCATCTTGTCATCTCCATCAGATTGTAAATTCCTTGAGAGCAAGTCCTTTCTTTTCTGGCACGTGGTAGATATTTAATAAATGTTCATTGACTCTCTATTACTATCAAAATGCTTAGAGTTTACATGCAGTCTGTTGAATACAAGTCAAATTTGTCTGAGCAAGGTGAATTTAACTGAGTCACATATACATAGGTTTCCCTTTTCTCATACACATTCTCATTAGCAAAAAAACACAGATTGAATAAGTAAAGTGTCTTTTCTTTATCTAGCAAGTCATTGTTTTAAAATAAAAGTAAATAACCAGAAAACAAAAAAAACCTTTTAAATAGGAAATTTTTAAAAATAGACATTAACCTTGCCTCTAGACAATAAAAACTGTGTGGACAAGATTCATCATTGTTCCATCTCAAACAAGCCAGAAAGCAGTCACTCTCTTTTAGATTCTCTTAATAACACAAGCTCCCAAAGGAAAAGAAAAGGCCCCACTCTCTTACCAAACTTAGCCTCCTGGGAAGAGTCTTTCATCTGCCTCTGCCATGATGGCTACCAAAGCCCACTGCTGCATGTAGCCGCCACCCCTGCATTTTCTCTCCAGCTCTCTTCCTGTCCCTCTCTAGAAAGATTTTTCTAAACTCCCAATCTACTTTCTGGGAACTCCACCCTCTAGTCTTGATACTTCCTAAGGTCTTCAGCAACTTAGAGGGTAGTCCTCCTTGGAGGGCAGCACAGCTGCAAGAGAAGAGCTGAGATATATGTACACTTTACATCTCTCCATATCTATATATAAATATATAATTATATATAAATAAATGCAAAAGATAGATATCCATAGCTATACAAATATATGGTATAAGTATATAATTGTAGATATATAAGTATCTTATATAAATATCTTACATATACATATAGATGTGTACTTATATATAATTCTATGTAAATATGGATATCTATTATGTATCACCATATAGTTACATATATATGCATAATAGACATAATTGTATATGTAAGCACATATATAGTAAGATATGAGATACATTAAATATATAGGTATATACATACATATAAAGTAGATATGGATATATTGATATATAAGAATATATATATGGATATGGAGATGTTGATATACAAGGATAGAGACATATACATATATAATACACATACACGTATACAAACATGTGCTTGGAGGAATATATGTATGCATGTATACACATGTGTGTATCGCATACATATATATGTATAGATGCTTTTGAATATATAAATGTCTCCTCTCCCATAAAATATAAGCTCCTTGAGGAGCTTATCTTTGTATCTCCAGTGAGTAGCACAGAGCCTGGCACATAGTAGGTGCTTAATTAAATGCTAGTTGACTGATTGAAAACGTGACTCAGACTATATCCCTTGTAACAAGAGGATATTTAAGCAAGGGAACAGTAATAGTATATATTCAAGCTGACCTATATACAGAGAATAGCACAGAAGATGGATGGGGGCAGAGGTGATATTCCTGGGTGTGGTTTACAGTCATAGTGACTGGAGCTCCTGGGTGTTTCTCCCTCATAAATACATTTGTATATAAGACCAGCCAGTTCCTCTAGGAGAGGCAATCTGGAGCACAAGAGGTACACATACCCTTCGCTGTTCATGGAATCAATCTTTTGCTACGGGATCAGGACCCAGGGCACATCTAAAAGGGATAGGTAGGTAAGGATGCAGCTCTGTTCCAGATTCTGTCTTGGGCCATGTATTTGACAATCCTGGCTGAGCTCACTTCCCTATCTTCTGACTGAGCCATGTTCCATCATATGTCTTGGGATGTGACAACCACCTTCATTTTTCCTTTTTGGGATTTTCCATGAGTTTACTGCCTGGAATATTGAGTGGGCCGCCCCACAGAATGGTTGCAAGCCAGGCTCTAGGGCTCTGAACCTAAAAGCAAGGAGCCCGAACCTACTGAAGCTCAGGTCCCAAGAAAATATCTGCACAAGTAAGAAAGCTTTAGTTATTCGGCACCTGCCTGGCCTCCTGAAAGCTCTAACTTCTGAAAGGCCACTGAGGCCTCAGAGGTGGATTGTTCATTCAATCAGAAGCAACTCAGAAATTCTGAAACATTTTTAAGCATTTTAGAACCATGCTGCCCATCACCAATATCTTTGAAACTACTGATGTATGGTGTAGTGTTATTCTGCAAAGAATAAGAAGACTTGAGATAGAGTCCGAGGTTTCTTCCTAAGGAGCTATGACTGTGGGTAAGTCATTTCATATCTCTAGGTCTGTTTTCTTATTTGTAAAACCCCTTTATTTGATCGGGTAATTAGGAGAATTAATCTTTATCCACCAGGGGAAAAAACATGAAGCTTCCCATGCAATTATAATTTATATCCACAAGATGGTGCCATAGCTTCCATTACATTGCATCCACGTCCTGAACAGGGAGAACTCTGTGCTTGGTCTGGACCGCAAGGGGTCAGAGGGGTTAAAGCTGTATGGTATAAGTGAGCGTGCTATATTATAAACAATAGCACCTCTAGGGGTGGAGAGGTGAGGGATCTCTTGGCTTATAGTCCTGGATCACTTCGGAGAATAAAGGGTTTTTTTCCCCATGGGAATTTCCCTCAGGCTATAATACCATCATAGAATCCTGAGTTAAAGTTTTATACTTAATGGTTCCTTCCCTTCTATCCTCCCCATTTTCTTTGTTCTCCTCTTGGTGCCTCTAGAAGTCAGCCCTATCCCAGAAAGAAAAGGAGAAAATTCTGGGAAGCTCAGTGTGAGTGGGTGGGAAAGAATTTGCATGTACTGATTTATGTGTTTTGAGAGTACTGACTAATCTGGGGTATTAGGAGAAGGCAGTGGGGAGGAAGGACAGGTGGCATCAACAGCAGGGAATACTCTGTCTTCTCTTCCCTTCTCCATTTATCAGTTTCACCCATTCTTCAATGTACAGCTCCTATCTTACCACCTCCAGACAGAGTAATAGAATCATAGAATCTCAGAATTAAAGGGGAATTGATTCTAATTGATTCAACCTATAGCTGGGCAAGAACCCCATCTATAACAAAAACTAACTAGTGGCCATCATTCATGCCTTGCTTTAAGACAGGCCTACACAACACCCCAGCTAGCCACTTGCAGCCAACCAAAGTGGCCCTACCCGGTATGTGGTGCAGGGCTGCCCAAGGGTATTAGGCTGCTTAATCACTTAATCACATAGTGAGCCCTATTAGCTACGTCTGAGAACAGCCTTGGGGCCTGAGGATGACCTGAGCTCTATAGTTACATCCTCTACATTTTTCACAGGCCTCCCAAAATCTTTGGCGGGCCAAAGGTTTCACAGGCTTGCTTTAAAACCTCCAGTGAAGGGGAAATCACCATCTCAGTTCTGAAGTTGTTTGTTTGTTTGTTTTCCCTAGCATCAAAACTAAATTTGAAGCAGCCAGGTGATACTGTGGTTAGAACACTGAACCTAAAGTCAAGAAGTTGAGCCACATACATTTAATAGCTATGAAACCCTGGGCAAGTCACTTAGTCTTGGTTTCTTCATCTGGAAAATCAGTACATCCCAGGACTGCTGTGAGGATAAAATAAGATAATATTTGTAAAGTGCTTCACAGACTTTAAGTGCTATATAAATGTTATCATCATCCCCATTTGCTTCTTTGCAACATCTATTACCCCTAGTAATACCCCTTTGGGGCCAAAAAGAACAAATCCAGTGTGAACAAATCCACATGACAGCTATTCAAATACTTGAAGATTGCTAGCATATCTCTGCTAAGTCTTCTCCTCTCCAGGCTAAACAGATCCAATTCTTTGCATAGCTCTTCATCTGGCTTCATAGGGAGAAAAATCTAGCAAATAAGACTGAGCAGGAGTGGTCAGGCAGGAAGATGATTGGGTCCAGCCACCTCACCTCCTCTCTCTATTTCTCTGTCACTCAGTCCTGTTTAGCAAGGTTTGCAAAATCTCCCTGTTCCTAGTACTGCCTGTTCTAGGAGCTGCTGCCTCTTTCCCTCCCCCTCTGATTGGAAACCTTGCTCAAAGCAATCCCATAGAAACGTGAAGAACATGACCCAGACACTCCAGAAGGAGAGAGAGAGAGAGAGAGAGAGAGAGAGAGAGAGAGAGAGAGAGAGAGAGAGAGAGAGAGAGAGAGAGAGAGAGAGAGAGAGAGAGAGAGAATGAATCAGGAGAGGAGAAACCACCGAAACCCTGGAGTGAGATTTTGAAGGGCTTTGAATACAAAACAAGAAATCATATTTGATCTAAGAGGTCATAGGAAACCTATATTATGGAGAAGGCAAGTATAAAAGTCAGACCTGTGCTTTATGAAAATTACTTTGGAAGCTGGGTGGAGAATGGATTGGGATCAGGAGAGACTTGAAGGAGGGAGACCAAGTAGGAAGGTGTTGCCATAGATCAGGTAAGAGGTGAGAATATCGTAAGCTGGGGTAGTGGTTGTGTGAGTGGAGAGAAGGGTGCATATGCAAGTGATTAGAAATGTCAGGTGAGTGAAAATGAGGAATTTATGATGATACCAAAGTTACGAACCTGTCCGATTAGAAGGATAGTGTTGACTTTACTGGAAATAGAGAGTTTGGGAAGAATTGAGAGGGAGAGGGTAGCAATAGGGGGGAAATATAGTATCTGTTTTGGATATGCTGCATCCCTTTCAAAATGCCCAGTAGGCAATTGGGCTGGGACACTGCGGTTGACTACAATGATCAATGAAAGGAGGTTGAGAATAAGCAGTAAGGCAGGTAGAAGACAAAGAGAAGCGAACTATTGAGAACCCAAAGAGGAGAGCAAAGGCCACCTAGAACAAAGTTTTTCACAATCACATGGCAGACTTTCAAATATTTGAATAGTGCATCCCTTAATTTTCTCTTTTCTACATTAAATATTCTCAATTCCTTCAAGTAATCCTCAAACTGTATGTTCTCCAGTCCTCTCATCATCCTGGTAGGCAGTTTCTGGACTTCCTCTGGCTTTTCTGTGCAATTGCTAAAATATATTGTGTGAACTTGAACATAGCACTCCATATGTTATCTTTCTTTTTGTTGTTGTTGTTGTTCGGTCATTTCAGTTGTGTCCAACTCTTCATGACTCCATTTGGGGTATTCTTGGCAAAGATACTGGAGTGGTTTGCCATTTTCTTCTCCTGCTCATTTTACAGATGAAGAAGCTGAGGCAAACAGGATTAAGTGACTTGCCCAGGGTCACAAAGCTAGTAAGTGTCTGAGGCCACATTTGAACTCAGAAAGAAAAGCTTTCCTGACTCCAGGAAGGAGTCTATCCACCATGCCACCTAGCTGCCTATTATCTCCCTTTCTTCTCCCAAATTTCTCTATTTCAGTTGAAGTCACCACCATCCATCTGTTCACTCAGATTCCCAATCATTTTAAACTCCTGGTGCAGGTAAGGTTGCACAGTGGATAGAGAGCCCAACCTGGAGTTAGGAAAACCTGAGTTCAAATCTGAACTCAGACACTATCCATGTAACCTTGAGCAAGTCACTTAACTTCTGTTTACTTCGGTTTCCCCATGTATAAAATAGGAATAATAATACCACCTCCCACCTATGTCCTCACTTGTGAGGATCAAATGAGATAATAATTGTAAAGTACTTAGCACAGTGCCCGGCACAAAGTAAGTGCTGTATAAATGCTAGCTATTGTTGCTGCTATTAATATTATTGCATCTATCCCCTTCTCTGTCCTCTCACAACCACCATCCTGGTTCAGGCCCTTATAGAGATACAGAGTAAATACAGATAAAGATAGCTATAGACAAAGTATTTATTAACTACTTACGATAGCCAGATACTCGCAGTTTCTTCTCCTTTCCTTATCTCCCCCATACCTGCTATCTCTGCCTATTTCACTTGAATTAAACAGGACTGCTATGGTGGTCAGATTAATACTATGAATCTTTTCCTTGTTGATCAAAAGTCAAAACACTGATAAGGATCCTGGGCCAGAAGTCTGAAGAAGTAAAGATTCCTCACCACTTTGTTTTCAATTCTACAAGAACCCTGCCCAACAAGAAAGATCTGTCCAGTGAGATGACCTTGGGAGAAAGTTATCATATAACTTTAGTATCCATAATAGCCAGAAAATGGAATTTGGGGTATAGTACTCATGTCCTTTAGACTTTAAGAAAGGAAGTTTTTAAAAGAGGTCAGGGCCAAATTTATACTATCCTACAGAAAACTCAGTGGTCTCTCCCAGCCTAGATTTTGTAAGGTTTAGTATTCCCTAGTTTGGGTCTCAATTTAACATGTATAACAGTAACAGCAATACTGTACCATGATCAACTGTGAATGACTTACTTATTCTGATCAATACAATGATCCAAGACAATTCTGAAGGATCTATGATGAAAAATGCTATCCACCTCCAGAGAAGGATCTGATGGAGTCTGAATGCAGATTGAAGCATATTTTTTTCACTTTTTCTTGCTTTTTTTTGTGACATGGCTAATATGGAAATATGTTTTGAATTATTTCACATGTATAATTGATATCACATTTCTTGCCCTCACAATGAAGTAGAGGAGGAGTGGGAGGGAGAGAAAGAATTCAGAACTCAATTTTTTTTAATGAATGTCAAAAATTTATCATGTACAAGTGATCACTCCACCTTACCATGGAAATAGCTAGCTCACTGAGAGACTTGGAAATATGGCAACTAATTGGCCCAGAAGGGGCTGGGGGCTGGGTCAATTGAAGGGCTGCATTTCTCTACGTGAATTTAGTAAGGGCCAGGAAGTCAATTATTCTACTAGCATCCCTAAGACATTGCTCTAATAACTGTACTCTTGCCTTGCTCCTTGTGGTCGATCCTTCTCCTTATAATCTAATTCCAAAGTCTTATCTAATTCACCATGCTCAAGTCCCAACCTTGGCACCGTATCTGGTAACCAAAGTCCTCTGAGATTGGACCCTGCCTAGTCCTCCCAAAACCTATATCCTCCTCCTGAATCCTGAATCTTCTAATGCAAGGGTGGGGAACTTGTAGCCTCAAGGCCACATGTGGCCCTCTAAATCCTCAAATGCGGCCCTTTGAATCCAAGATTCAGTCTAACCTTAGAGAGTATATGTGACTTGCCCAAGTTTACCCAGTTATAAAGCAGTACTGTCAAGACTTAAACCCAAGTTCTATGACTGCAAATAGCGTACCTTTTATACTATACCATGCTGGGTTGTAGCCTAAGGTTTCTCTCACCTCTATTTGTAGTCACCAACCATAAGCATCCAGTGAACTTGAACTGCTGTCTGACTGCCCCACAAAAGAAGATAATTGGCTGGTTGCAGGCAGAAGAGGTCTTTCCTGTTTCTGGTTCAGTTATCTGGGAACTAAACCCTGTCACAGTGATCCCAGCGATCCCAGCGATCCCAGAACATAACACCAGTGGTCACAACTAGGGATACATGAGGCCAGGATATGAATTACACCCTGCCACCTCTCAACAACACAGGAGCAGCAGCATCGCATCACCAAAAATCACTTTCATGTAGTACTTTTAACTTTACAAAACACTTTCTCCACAATGATCCTTTGAAGCAGAAAGAACAACTGAACAGATGCCTGGGAAGCATCAACAGCCAAGTCTTTGAGATCCTTGGAATCCCATATGTCTTTCTATGTCTTACTACAGACCCCCAGGGTACCCAGCTCAGAGACTGAGTCCCAGGCCCTTTCTCCTCTTCTAGCGGGAGACACATCACAGAGAATCAATGTGACCCAGAAGACCTAGCTGACTTTTCTCAGATCTAGAAGCTAGGATATGTTTCACCTTTAGCCTGCTAAAATAGCATGCCAAGCAATGAGCCATATCCTATCTGTTTGATCAGAGTATAAAGAAGTATGTGGAAGGATAGTCATAGAAAGGTCTTTGCTGCTGTTTATTGATGGGCTCTGTAATTAAATAATCAAATGCAGGAGTGGAAAAAGATAATAAAAGCTCACATTTACACAGTACTCAGTGGTTTACAGAATGTTTCACATATACTCATTCATTTGCTCTATGAAGTAGGTGCTATTATTATTCCCATTTTTTGGATGAGGAAACTGAGAGGTTAATCTGAAGCAGGATTCAAACTCAGGTCTTCTTGACACTCAGTCTAGTATTTTACTTGCTATATTACCCACCAACCCATAATCTCAAAATTCTCCAACCCACCTCCTGGTTCTTTTCTGAACCCTCCCACCAACTTCTCCTTCAAATATTCATTGCTGGTCCACCCTGACACAAGCAATGGTATGCTTGGGTGGATGATATAAGGCCCTAAGAGAATATCGCAGTCCTTGTGAGAAAAAAGAGGAGATACGAGATTATAGGGTTATAGAGACAGAGCTAGAAAATATAGAAAAATAGAAAACAGATAAGAAAACTGATTCCCCAAGAGGTAGAAGTAGCTTGCCCAAGGTTACAGAGAAAGTAAATGGCAGAATTTGAACTCAGGTCCTATAAAGCCAAATCTATCATTCTTTTTTTAAAATTTATTTTATTTTTAATTCAGAGAACAAAGCAAGCATTTCCACAACACAGCGCAACAAAAAAGATGACTGCATGTGAAGCTGCAAATCTACCAGGCACGACTTCTTTTCTTTTCAAATACACAACAAAATTATCATGTAAATTTCTTTTTTTTCTTTTTTCCTTTTTTTCTCCCACCCTAGAGATGGCTACCATTAGACACATATATATGTACCTATATATGAAAAATCATTCTACACATACTTCTATTTATCATTTCTTTCTCTGGAGGCAGATAGCATATTTCTTCATATGTCCTTTATAATTAATTTGGGAATTTATATTAGTAAAAATGACTTATTCACTCAAAGTCATTCTTACAACAATATTGCTGTTACTGTGTACATAACACTGTAGGCTCTAACAGAGAAAAACCCTTGAAAAAGAAAAGGCTACCAGAGCAGGATGGACTTTGGAAAGGAGAACACATCCCAAGCAGACAAGCATCTATCTTTTATGTGCTATCACTATGACGCTGAACTTTCCTCCCTGTTCCAGAATGGGGATCCAATCAGGCAACAGGTGATAGATTGAAAACAGAAGTGGTCATCTGGCAGGCTAATGATCAGATACAGACCCTCAGCACAAAGGCTAAATTCATGAGATCTGAAACCCAGGAAAGAGAAAGGTCCAGAGTTACAGTCTAGGAGAACCAGGTTGAGTAACAGTCAAACAAGGCCTAGGACCAGCAAAGTTAATGCTGACCTGTGTGAAGTAATCCCAGAGCTTCAGGGTAGAACCTAATCTAGGGCAGGGGTCACCTGTAACGCTCTGACCTCCTAATGATGACAGTGAAATCCTGTGGGCCTGGAACACCCACACCCAGCAGGCATCATAAGCCACAACAAAGTAAACAGCCTCTGCCCTACAATCAGAAAGTTGCCAACCATTCTCCCTAATGCTATTTTGCTAATTCTCACCTTGACCCCTTGCTTCTTTAGTACTGTGAAATCTATCAGATTCTCCCAGTTTAGCCGCACTCCCTATCATGGTCACTCCTGTCACATGACTCTCTCCTTGTGCCAGGACAGCCAAGTGAGTATACTGAAGGCTTTTATAATCCTAGACTGAAGCTAGGAGTTCTGCTATTGGGGTTAGGGAGGGAGGGGGTGAGTGAAGGCTCTGCATCATGGTACTAAAAATTTAGTGTTGATAGCACTATATTCCTTTGGGAAAGTACAAACAGCCAAGCTTAATGCCTAGTTAGCAAAAATAATTAGTCAAAATACACTGCTACCAGAAGACAGCTTCCAAAAGTAGTTCAGCTCCTTCCAGGCTGGACTCCACCCTTTTATTCCTTCCTTTGTTCAAGCAGAGTCATTCCAGCAATGGCTGCCTGGTGTCCAAGGTCTTTCACCACAGAGACCAGCATACCAAACTCTCCTCAAAAATACTTTTTTAAAAGATTAATTTATGGTCTGGGGCAGCTTGGTGCTACAGCGGAGAGAGTGCCAGGCCTGGAGTCAGATAGACATCTTCCTGGGTTCAAATCTGGCCTCAGCCACTTACGAGCTATGTGGCCCTGGCAAGTCATTTAACGCTGTTTGCCTCAGTTTCCTCATCTGCTAAATGAGCTGGAGAAGGAAGTGGCAAACCACTCTAGCATCTCTGCCAAGAAAAACCCAAATGGGGTCACAAAGAGTCAAAGGCAACTGAAAAATGCCTGAACAACAAGAAGAATTTGAGGCTGTGACTCATGCTGCTTGCCCTAGGCAAAACATTCTTTTAATGCTCCAATGCAAAAATAGTACATCCTCAAAGTAAAAAAGAACTGCCATATTGCTAGGCATGTGTGCATGCAAGGTTTAGAAGCTTCCAAGGGTCCTTTTGTGAATCTAGGTACTTAGAATTAACTCCTTTTCTGAATTCCCACAGGAGGAGTTCAGGATACACTAAGGAAACAGAAAATGACCTGAAAAAAGGATCAAATCCAAAAAGGTGAATAGACACCAACGGGAACAAGCTCTGAGGCTATGGGAAACTAGATTAAGCACTGAAAAGAGAGGGAAAAAAAATACTTAGATACAAAATAGCATTCATTATCACTTCCCCCCCCAAAAAAAAAAAAAAGAAAGAAAAAGAAAAACCCACATTTGGGATTTTCTTGGCAAAGATAGTGGAATGGTTGGCTGTTTCCAACTCCAGCTCATTTTACAGATGAGGAAGCTGAGGCAAACAGGGTTAAGTGATTTGCCCAGGGTCACACAGCTAATAAGTGTCTAAGACCAGATTTGAACTCAGGAAGAGGAGTCTTTCTGACTCCAGGCCCAGAACTCTATCCACTATGCCACCTAGCTGCCCCATACATACACATACACACACACACACACACACACACAAAATCAGTTGCCAAATCTACACATTTTAGTCTTATCTCATAATCTAAACACTTCTCCTTATAACACAGCTACAACCTTAGTTTATTGCAAAAACCTCCAAACTGGTGTTCCTGCCTCATGACTCTTTAATGAATCCATCCATCCTCCACTCTGATGCCAGTTATTTTCTTTAATAACGATCTGACCATGTCACTATCCCACTGTATCAGTTCTAGTAGCTTCTCATGGTTGCCAGAATCAACTCTTCTGTTTTAACTTTTAAAGCTTTTCACAACTTTGCTCCGGCCTCTCTCTCAGGCTTCATTGGACATTACTCTCCCTCCTGTACTCTGATCTAGCCAGACTGGCCTTTTCTTGGTTCCTCACTCCACCACCTATCTCTGTGACTTTGCAATGGTTGTTCCCTATGACCAGAGTTAATTCTCTCATTACCCAAACCTAAAATTTCTCATTTCCTTCAAGACCCATTTCAAGTATCTCCTTATACAGGAAGCTTTTTACAATCCCCTCAACTGCCAGTGTTCTTCCTCTCAAACTACCTTGCCTTTAACTACTTTGCATTTATTCTAAATATGTTTATGTAATGGGGACCCAGACCTTAGAGCATGTGGAGATCTGCCCTTTGCAGTGGGCTACATGGAAGATTCGCAATATTCCCTGCCAGCTTTCAATCTTCTCCTTGTGGCTGGCTGATCAGTGAGTGACTGAAGGGTTGGCCCTGTGGTGATGAAGTCTTCCAATTAGCTGAGGAGCCAGAACTGAGGGTGCCTACAAAATGTTCAAGAGGATACTCTCTCCCTCTCTTCCCTGGCTTTTGAGTGAGAAAAAAACTGCTGTAAGCATTCAGATTGAAGAAGGGCAGTAATTGCCTTATCTCCTGCACACCCCTATGTGTGGCACATAGTACCTGTTTCTTTTATATTTATTCTTTCTTGATCTTAGATGAATAGGCACAGAGATACTTTTGAGCAAGTTATCTTTTGAGCTTCAGAAGGTTGAAAGCCAACAAAGGTCCTTTCAGCCATCAGAGTTTGCAGCAGAGGATCACTAACCTCCCCCACCCCCAACCAGTAGCAGGAGTAGCTGAGTCCACTGAGGTACTAACCCAGAGGACTGACCTGTATGACCCAGCTTAACAGCAGAATGACCTGTCAACAGACACCATGTCCTGCAAGAAGCTAGCCCAGATGAGCTGGGGGACAACTCATCCATCTTGAATGCTACGCCCCAAAGCAAAATTGGTAAGGACTCTCCTTAGGTCCTCCGGGGCCAAAAGTCATTAAATTATAAGCTCCTTGAGAACATGGTCTGTCTTTTGCCTCTTTCTGTATCCCAAGCACTTAGCACAGTGCCTGGAACATAGGAGGTACTTGGTAAATGTTTATTGTTTAATTGACCAAGTATATTCTCTACAAGTTTCCCTAGATGCCTTTGTATTAAAGTTCAAGCCCACTCTCCCTAAAGACCTTGCAAGGGGAGAGTACACTACCATTATGAATAAATTTCTTTGTAACTTCTGTCTTTGCTACAGTTTCTCAGTAAATATCCTTTTGCAAAAGCTAGTTGATGTCAACAAGCTGATTCACATTAGGAAGCTCACTAGATGGGATTAGTATAAGAAGCCACAACTCCTCAGGGTTGTCCCTTGGATCATGAAGAGAATGATAATTATTGTCCAATGGGAACTCACCCTGTCAGTTCAAATGGCAGTTGAGAGTGAGGAGGGTTGGTGCACGTCCTGGTTATCTTTCCCTATGGAAGCTTCTTGTGAGCTTCTGGTGAGCATAGATTGTTTCATTGATTGCATCTGTATCCATAGCCCAGCGCCTGGCACGTAATAAGTGGTTAAATAAGACTTGTTGACTGATTGGTTGATGGATATGGAAGATTAGGAAAAGATGGGTCTCAAGGACAAGAATATGTACTGGGAGGATTGGTAAGGTTTTGAGAGGAGAGGGAAAAACAACAAAAAACCAAAACCTAACCAATGAAATCCGATCATCATATTGGAAACTAGACTTAAGAAGAGGAAAATGGCTTTGATGAGAATCCAACACTCCATCATAATTGAGTGGGGATGTTTGTATCACTACACTATGGTGGATCACATAATTGGTAAAGAAGGGACAGGGCTGTTAAACACTAACTCGCTGATGGGCAGGATGGGCAGGAAACCAGAAGCAGGACTCCAGAATGTTCAACCCAACTCACACCCACCACATTCTTTGATACAGAGGTATCAAACATGGGTCCCAAAGTAGACTAGAACACTCCTGAGTGTAGCAGAACCAGACTGAAATGTAATTGGGAAATGTTTAACAAAATAAATAAAAATTACAATAAAATAATGTTAATGTGTGCTTTTCTAAGTCAATGTGCATCAGCAGGGATCCTTATGTTAAGTTTAGTGATTTGACTTCATGTTGCTTTACTAAGTTGTCTTCCAAATGAATGGCCAAGGACTTCTTGATGTTAAGATCACACACACACACACACACACACACACACGTGCACACATGCATGCATGCATGCACATACACATTGCACTCCTCAGAATCTAGATATAAAAAATAAGGTTGGAGGTGAAAAAGGACCATTTTTTTCTTGGTGGGGTGGAGAAGCTGGGAGTGTAGCGTGGGAGTACAGGCTGGTTCCAGGATATAACATAAGGGGTGCCCCATCCTACCAGTAACAATATACCAAAGGTTATCCTGTGACAGTTACAAGGGGTAGGGGGTCTCTCCTTAGTCATTACTAGCAAGATTCTTGCAGGAGTCCTCCTTAATAGGCTGATCTTTCACCTGGAAGAGTGTCATCTACCTGAGATCCAATGTGGCTTCAGAAAGGTTTGAGGAACAGCCAATATGGTATTTGCAGCCTGACAATTCCAGGAGAAATGCCAATGTAGCGAAGCAGGGTTGTGTGCCTGCTCCCATGCTTTTTAGCACGATGTTTTCAATGATGTTGTTGGATGCTTTCAATGAGGACAAAAACTGCATCAAGGTCAACCACCATACTGATGGTAAATTATTTAATGTAAAAAAGCTATAAGCTAAGACTACAGTGGAGGGAAAGTTGGTGTTCAACTTTTTGTTCACAGATAATTGTGCACCCAATGCAGCCTCTGAGGCTGAGATGCAACCGAGTAAGAATAGATTCTCTATTGCTTCTGCTAACTTTGGACTGACAACACCAAGAAAACAGAGGTTCTCAGCAAGCCAGTACCACACCATTCATACATGGAATATCAGTAATAGCATATGGAGAAATTTTGAATGCAATGGATAAGTTCACTTACCTTGGTGTGCTTTCCAGGGATGTATACATAGATTATGAGGTTGGTGCAAGCTAGCTCAGTGTTTGGAAGGCTCTAAAGGAAAGTATGAGAGAAAAGAGGTATTAGGCTGCCTCTACCAAACCAAAGGTCTACTGAGCCCTGAGCAAAGCAGAATTGCAGTAGCTCAAAAGAAACACAAGATGCACAAATTTAGAGATATCTCCACTCCAAATGTTCATTTGAACTATTTATGCCTGAACTGTGGTAGAGACTTCCTAGCTCATTCTAGTCTAATTAGCCACAGCTGGACACTCATGTACCTTGACCCCAATATCATGATGTCATTTTGGTCCTCTTCGAGCATGAAAAACAACAACCACCAAAGCTATACCAGCTCTGCTAGAGCAGAGGTCACTTCCATATTTGTTTCTCATCTAGGTAATGACATAGGGTGTGAAGCGTCTGGGGAAGAATGTCATATACACCACACATAACTGTAAAAAACTTGAAGGGCTGTTTTTGTAACAAAGTTCAACAGAGAGGTGAAAAATAGATGTGACCCCTTTTAGGCCTTAGACATCAGTAGTGTTCAAATTAGGTTCACAAAGCAAAAAAAAAAGTAAAAAGAACCAAAAAGGCAACAATAACAACAACAACTTAAGACCACTCACTGTTTTTGAGAGTAATTAATGTCTCTCTGAGGCTGGACTTACAATTTGAGTGGCTTTCATCAGATGACAATAGGTCTTATTCGACTACAGGAAGGATGAATATATTCTTTCAGTAGGGATAACTGAACGGTTCAGAGTTCAAAGTCTTTTAAAAAGAGATAGTCTTTATTGAAAAATATACATCAAACAGCTCCAAATTTATTAGGAAGGATATTCTTTCTAATGATGACCATTATAAACCTTCTCTAAGTTAGTAGATTGTCTTCCAGAGTTGTTGTAATCAAAAATAATTATCACTCTACATCTTATCTGGTCATGAGTCTCCCTTGGACAAGAGTTATGGTCTGTCATTGAGCTTATACTCAAAGGCAGAACTTGGAACTCTATATCATAGTTCCTAGAGAACCCAGGTTCATCCTCCATATCACTATTAATATTGAAGTAGGTCTTAAACGGATATAAGACATATGGTAAAAGTATTGACAAAGGATGAAAAAATCCAGAAATCTTTATAGGAATAACATTTAAAGGAGCTGAATTTAGGCACAGATTATGATCAATGAATCAACAAATACTTATCGAGCACCTACTATTTACGTAGGACGTTGTGCTAAGGCTCTATGGCCACCCTGTTCCTAGTTGCAGTTTAACTTAAGCAGCCATCTGGTTTCTTTCCAGATGCTGTTGTTGTCTTACACTGTCTCCTGCCCTCGAGGCCAGGGTCAGAGATCTTCGGAGTCATACATGCTCTTTCCATATATTCAAGGCTTAAAGTTCACTCATATGTGTCACTTCTGTTAACAAAAGAAACTACTGGCTACTGCCAAACTGAAACTGTCTCTTATTCACTTGACTCACTTGGTGTTGTGGCAGGGTACAGAACAAGTTTTGGGGTTTTTTTTCATTTGGCAGTGTGGCAAAGCCTTTCTCAAAGTCACATTTTAAAACACATTCAATAAAATGCATAAAATTACAATCAAAATCAATTCTATTTAAATATTTATCAAACTGCTAAAAAAAAAAGTTCACGTACCCCAGGCTAAGAACCTAGGAAGGAGCTTGGGCTTTAGAATTAGAAGATCTGCTTTTAGTTCTGGCTCTAGCACCGACTTAGATCACATCAAATCTCTGGGCCTTCCCCACTTTTCTTACCTGTAAAATAAGGGGTTGGACTAAAGGCTCTAAAGTCACTCCAATTCTAAATCCTATGATCGTTCTTTTCTGCTCTAATCTTCTCATTCTCCCCCTGTGAGAGAATCCAGACTCTGGATTGTAGCTCCCAACTCCTTTCTGAAGGCACAATGAATCCACATTTTATGACTTTTCCCCACCCCCTCTTCCCTCATCTCCAAGCATCTCTTTCCAGAAGCAAGTTCCTTCTCCTCCTTTTTTTTCTTCTTTTCTGTCTGACACAAGCCTGAGAGTTACTATAGGGCCAACAGCTTCTAGGTATTAAACTATGTAACTGATGCACAAACTTACACATCATCCCTAGGTGATGGATGTGTCAGATCACTTCTCACAGAGAGAGAAAGTGAATCCCACAGGGGGCTCATAGTTATCTTGTTACTGTTCAGTTATTTTTTCTGGAGCGTCTGACTCTTTGTGACCCAATTTGGGGTTTTCTTGGCAAAAATACTCCAGCGGTTTGTCATTGCCTTCTCCAGCTCATTTTACAGATGAGCAAACTGAGGCAAAAAGGGTTAAGTGACTTGTCCAGGGTCACACTGCTAATAAGTGTCTGAGGCCAGATTTGAATTCAGGAAGATGTCTTCCTGACTCCAGGCCTGCCATTCTATCCACTACACAACCTAACTGCCTCATAGTCATACAGCATGCTAATAAATACGTATTTTTAAGTACCTACTAGGTACAAAGCATTGGTTCGCAGTGAGATGCTAAGAGTTATAGAGGGTTACAAAAGAATTATTCTAGTTCTGAACCCAATTCAGAGAGGGAAAAAAGATACATGTAAATTGTTAATAATCATTCATTCATCAGAATTCATGCAGAAAGAGGGTTATAAAAGTAAGATGGTAAATGATAAGATCTGATTTGGATAGGCGGGGAAGGAGTAGGAAGTAAATGTCCTAAATGAAAGGATTATCATGAATACAGATATATGTAGCAGAAATTATTGTAGCATGTGTGGGGGCAATGAGTAGATCTTCCCAACTGGAATAGGTGGTATATGTTGGGACAGTAGTGTGTATATAGATTGAAGAGGTAGAGTGAGATTATAGATGGTCCAGGTAGTGGATTTGAACCTTGCCCTTTAGATAATAGGGAGTTGCTATACATTTTTGAGCAGGCAATTTTCAGGATGAAAGAAGGGTTTTAAGAAGAGTCAAGTTATAGGAGAGTATGTATAGAGAAAGCAGAGCAGAAATCTCAGGTGGGAGCCTTGGGAGTCACCCATAGTTGTATGTTGGGAAGAAAAATGAAAGAAACCAGGAAAGGAGAAAGAGAAGGACAAAGTCTAGTGTCATGGAAGCTAAAGGAGGAGAAAATGTCAAGAAAGAGATGGTCAAGAACGACTGAAGAAAAAAATAAGAAAAATAAGACTGAGGAGGACGTGATGCTAAGAAATTGGTTCAAATCTTGCCTTAGAAACATCATACTTCTGTAACCATGGGCAAGTCACTTAAACTCTGGGAGTCTTTTTACTAATTTAAAAAATGGGGATCATTATACCTGTACTACCTTCCTTACAGAGTAATTGTAAGGAAATTTCCTTACAAATCTTAAAAGTGGTACATAAATATATGAGTTCTTGCTTTGTGACTGGCATCAGTAGAGGGAGTGCCTACCCTGTTTCTGAAAGCAAAGGGTATCCAAGAAAGCAAGAGTGGAAGGGAAGAGATATGGGGACTGAGGAAAGCGAAGCAGGCTTAGAATAGTAGTTACATGAAGGGTGTTAGAGAACTTATTAGAAATAAGTGCTGGCCAGGCATAAAGACCTAGATAAATTTGGGCTATGTCAATTGATAGTGGCCAGGTGTCCATGATTTTCTGCTTATTCTCCAGTAATATGATATAACCCAGATAAAAGAACAAAGGAAAATGATGGGGGAAGGGTGGGGTTGAAACAAGCCCTGAGTTTGGATTGGCAGAGCTGGCACAGTGTACTGGTAAGGGGAAAAAAACACCCTTCAGTTGGTTATGAATGCCATATTGAAGTATCTGACCATAAAATTCAATGTAGTCAGAAGAGGGCTAATGAACTGACAAGCTGATTTGAGGCTCCTTTGTTGGGTGGTGGGGGAAGATTTGGCAGGGTCACTTAATGTCTCAGTGCCTAGGCTGAAAAGGAGTTTCCTCCCTAGGCAATTTCCTCTACCAGTTCCTATCTGTACCAATGCTGATTCACTCATATGCCCACAAGTACAAGGCCTAACACAAACGCTCCAAAATTATCACAAGTCACACACTGATGAAAAAAGCACTACAGTAAGACACAAGTATATAAACAGAGAGACACATAACTACAAAGACGTGAAGAAATATACACAAACACCGAGACACTGGCATGGCAAGACCCTGACACAAGGAGATACACAGGCACAGGGAGGACGAGTACAGACCTGGAAAGACATGCAGACATAAATACTTCCACACCGACCCAGAGAAAAACTGGGAAACAATAAGACAGACAAAAATATAGGACACAAAATCAGGCATAAGGGAAGCAAAACTACTGACAGGCACTTTGAATAACAAAGAGAGACACAGAAATATACCTTGAGACACATATCAAACAACTGACCAATAAGCATTTATTAAGAACCTATGAACTGCCAGTGCACTATATAAAAAGGCCAAAAAAAAAAAAGGTCCCTTGCCTGCCCTCAAGGAGCTTACATTCTATCCATTCTATCAGGGCAACAATGTGTACATATAGAGGAATTTCCAGAGTATATGCAAAGTAATCCAAGGTAACTGGGAGAGTAGAGAGACACATAAAAATCTATGGGAAAAGACACTAGGTGTCTGAGACAAAACTCTGCTTCATAGAGAAGTACAATCCAAGGCATAGTCTTAGCATGAAAAGGAAGACAGATAAAAGCAGAAGGCTAACAACCGGGGATATGGAACGACATAGATACTAAGTAACAAACTCTGAGCAAAAGAAACAATACATATATATACATATTTATATGTGTATATATGTGTGATATATATATACACATACACACACATATATATAAAAATATATATATACATATATGTGTATATATGTGCGCGCGCGCACACACACACACACACACACACACACACACACTCCAAAGGCAAAGAGACTCTCTCACCCAGATACGGAGATAGATCGACCCAAAAGCCCGGAAAGGGATACAAATAGAGACATAAAAGAACAATCTCAGCGCAGGGAGAACGTACAGGTAAATGCAGATTGCCATAAAGGCACAGGGAACATACAGATCCGGAGAGTGAGAGACATACCCAGAGAGAGAGAAAATACCCAGAGACAGATAAACCCAGCTCTGTCCTTCTCCTCCTCCCCCCTCAGAGTCCTCTCCCGGCCCCACCTCGGCGTCACTCCAAGCTCGGTCCTCGCTGCCCCGGCCCCCTTACCCCCACCCCTCAGTCCTGTCTTTCCTTGGCGATCTTCTTTCCCAACTTGGTCCACCTTCTTCCCACTTCGCTGGCTTCATCTCCCTACTCAACCCTGCTCGCTCTCAGCCCTACCAGACATCTCCTTCTTTCACTCTCTCCCAGGACAGCCTGCCCCTCCCCTTGCTCCCCGGGCTCCTCTTGGGGCCCCAGTCACTTTCCAGGGCTGACGCCTGGCTCCTCTCACACCAATGAGGCCGCAGCATAGATGGGTCCCGTCCCACCCCCAGGAAGGTGTGTCCCGGGTTGCCTCACCTGAAACTTCCTAGGAGAATGAGATCCCTCCCGCTTTGGGAGGGGAGGGGCAGGCTAGGAGGGTGGGGCGGCTGGGGCCTGAGTCGGGGACTGCCGGCAGGAGCTGGGACCCCAGTGGAGATCTTTCTACCCAGACAGCTCGGACCATGTGACACTGACCAGGTGGGTGCCCTCCTCCTCTTCCCCTTGCCCCCAGCTCAGGCTGAGCTCCAGTGGGGCTTCAGGGGGAAGTGGGGAACGGTGGGGAAAGGAGGCCTTTCCAGCTGGGTCCCTGGGAGCAGACTCCGGAAATGGGGGGCTGGGCAGATAGGCAAAGAGTTTTAGGTGTTTGAGTGAGTCCCTTGGGGAAGGGAAAGGAGGAGGACGGAAAAGAAATGCTCCGGTCCGAGAAAGGTGCTCCAGGGCTCCCAACTCAGAAATGCTGTCCCAACTCCGAGCTCTTAACTCTTCTGCAACCCCAGAAATCAGGGCTCCCACCTGGAATCCTGGGCCGCAGAATCCCTTCCCTAGAGATCAAACCACCATAATAAGGAATCTCTAAAGCACCCTGTCTCCAGAAATATTTATCTCTTTCCCGAATTAACCACACTTGGGGCCTTCTTCCAGATACACACACCCCAAGATCCAGACATACATATGGACACACACATACACAACACACCCTCTCAATAATAAGGATGCTTCATCTAGAAATGAGAGCCTCCCCCCTTAACCTCCCCTCCCCAAATCCAGGTTCTGGAAGCAAGCTCCTCCCAAAATGTACTTCCTCCAAAGCCTTATCTCCAGAAACATAACACAGTCTACTCAGTAGCCCACTTCCAGGAAGACACTTGCTGAGGTAATGAACCTGCCAAAAGTCCAGTACTCTGTCCGCACTTGGCCTTGGATTTTCATTTGCAGATGCATAACTCCTCCTGTCTTCATGAAAGTGAACTCTGGCCAGGGTTAGGTTATCCTGTTGTCCCTGATAAATCGAGAGAAGGAAGAGGAGGAGGAGGTGGTGGTGGTGGTAGTGGGAGGAGGATTTTTGTTCTTGGCTTCCTTCCTCCTTTTCTTCCCTCTGGTGCCTTCTTTTGCAGTCTTAAGTAAGGCCTTATAGGAGGTCGGGGTAGCTATTGTAGTACTCTCCTATGATCTAGGAGATCATAGGATCATAAGATCATAAATTTAGAACTGGAAAGGACATTTGAGACGATGGACTCCAACCCCCTCATTTTACTGTTGAAGAAACTGAGGCATAGAGAGGTTAAATAATTTGCCCAGAGTCAGATGGCTGTTAAGTATCTGAGGCAAGAATTGAACCCAGTTCTTCCTGACTCCAGGTACACCACTCTACCCATTAATTCACACTCTACTTTTAACAAACCCTTTCACTATTTTGCCCCTTCTTCTTCTGTACTAGCCTATATCCCAAACTTCCTGTTAACTCTGTACCTCAAATGTGGAGGAACTTCTGGCCCAGGCCTTAACATGCAACAACTTAGTTAAATCATCTTGAGGGCTCCAAATAGAAATAATCCTTCCTTAAGCCCCGGGAAGTTGTGAGAGAGGATGCTTTGAGGGAGCAGTTCAGCATTGCAAGTATGAAGTGTGCATGAGGATAAAGAGAGGAATGTATATACACAATAGATTCTGGCATAGAAGAGGGATAGATCAGGATGTCCCCAAGATGGGGAAGGATTTGTATTATCAGTGTTTGTGTGTGGATAGGGCTGTGTCAGGATCTGACTGAGGACCAGGCAGGCTGGTTCAGCAGGATTCACCTTCAAGACTTGGACAATGTGGTAAATTCGGGTATATATAGGTGTGCAGATGCACGTGATAGGTCATATACGTGAGATGTTGAGGGGTCTTGTCTCACATAGTGTCGACGGGGTAGATAGAAATTCTACATGTGGTATCTGTTGGGTAGATAATGCCAGCAGTGTCATATGCAGTGACTTATTTAATGAGAGTAGCTGGGGAGCAGTAATATGCATGGTATATAAAATGTCTTTGAGATAAATCAACCAATCAGTCAGCATTCATTATTAAGAGATTAAGAACTATATTCCAATCCCTGTGTAAGCATAAGAAATCAAAGGGGCAAAAAATCCCCTGCCCCAAAAAACTTTGCATTCTAAAGGAAATGACATGTAAATAAATAGGCACCTTTGGCACCCTAGTATTTATAAGGTAATGACCAATGTGACATATAAAGTATGTATGGAATGGAATGAATAATGACAGTTTTACCCTGTTTCAGTGGTGTGGGTAGAGTGTTTTGCTGACTGGGTCTAAGAAGTAGATATGACATGTATAATGTATCTATGATTTGTATAAGGGTTATCATTCTGTTTTCTCTGGGTACTGGGACCATCAATCAGTCAATCACCAACCATTTATAATTAGGACATATAGCCAGAGAGAAGGTATTCTTTTTTTACAGCTGATAAAAGTGCACCCTCTTTTCTTGTAAGTGGGTGTGGTTCCAGAAAATCTGGGTTATATGGTTATTGTCTTCCATTAGAGCCCTATTCTGAAGACTCTCATAAAGACAGGGAAATCATCTGAGCTCTTAAAGACTATACTAGCTAATCACAATTTCTGGAAGGTCCTGTCTAGTTGGAGAAAAGCATTCACTTACAAACTCCAGAACTGGAATCTTTTCAAGTACCATCCCCACTAAGGTCAACGAGATTGATCATTAGAAGTCTGGCCATCAGGGGATTATCCTACACACACACACACACACACACACACACACACACACACACACACACACACACACACGTAATTACTAAGCTATAGAGGATGTATAACCTGTGTTTGTGGAGGGCACACCTGCCCTGGTGAAACAAGTCACCTGGTTGTCTGAAGTATGGCCCCTTTGTCTCTGAGGCATATGGAGACTACATTAAGCACTACAGGGTCTAGATAAAAGCAGTGTTTGCACATGGCAACCATAAGGGGGCTGGCTAATATATTTAATCACTCTTGTTGTCTTTGGTATGAATTTTGTATGTGGTATCTTTGGAAAGGGTCATATCACATTGGTATCTTAAACGTAAGGTAAGAGTCATCATACATGATATAGAGTAAATGGGTACCCGATTACACATGATGTATATGTGGTAGATGGAGGCATATCAACACAAATGTCTATACACTAGATATAAGATAGTTGTTTATAAGGTCAATAGGTGACATGTCACCCATCATCTGTGGGAAACAAACTTTTTTTTCCTAAAATGTAGTATTTTTGGAGTGGATATACTCTATGTTAGGGCCTCTTAAGCTGGGGTCCCCAAACCACTCCCCCACAACCCAGGAGGTCCGTGGATAGATTTCACAGGGGTGGAAGTGGAGGTGGTGGAGAGGGGTAATCGGTAAAGTTGGATGGGAAAAAATACATCATTATTTCAATATAATTGGTTTCCTTTGTAACTATACATACATATATAATTATATATGTATACATATATGTGTGTATATATATATAGGTATAATTTTATGCATTTCTAAACATTTTGAGAAAAGACCCATAGGCTTTGTAGACTGCCAAACAGGTCCATGATGCAAAAAAGGCTGAGACCCAGTTTTGTGGTATCTGCAGGTTAATAGGGATCAAGTTACTTTCATTGTCTTCATGTAGTTATGGGCACAGTGTATATAGAGTGAATGTGTTATAACATATATGGTATCTTTTAAGGTAGAGAAGTAGCCTGCTGTTCCAAGGGTCTTCAAGTACATAAGGAAACACAGTGTTGATGATGTGATTGCAGTTTTGCCATACCAAGTACCTTTGGAATTATTGAAACAACTATCTAGGCGTTATAGAGACCATGTCATAATGTCTTTGGAAAAGGTAGGAAAAGAATCACTACAAGTGCCTTCAGATAGACAGCTTCTAGGGGGTATATAGAGACCATTTCAGAAAATTGGCTTTCAAGTCAGACTACCTGGATTCATACTGTACCTCTGACACTAGCTGTGTAACCCTAGATAAGCCTCAGGACCTCAGTTTCCTAGTATGTTAAATGGGATTGTTGGACTAGATGGCCTCTAACACCTCTTATAGCTCTAAATCTCTGGTATTTACATAATAGAAACAGGTCTTTTTCAGTTCTAATATCTTTTGAATGGATAGAACCTATATAACTCATGGAGTAAATGTATAATTGGACTGGATAAAAGGTAAAGGGCATGTAGCATTTTCTGGTGCTTAGGGTTAGGACAAAATGGCATTAATGGAATGGATAGAGTCCACATGACACACAGGGAACTGGATAACATTGATATAGAACAGACGTGCATGGACTGAATAAGGACTCAATCCTACAGTGTCTTTAGGTAAATTCTGTTCTTTCATATAGCATCTATGGAGTGAATGGGGACTCTGCTACACATGGTGTACCAGAGTGAATATATTTACAAAACCATAGAATTTTCCAGTTGGAAGGGACCTTGACAGCCATCTAGTCCATCAACAAAAAGTATGCCCAATGAGATTCCCTAGAATGGTGGTCATTCAGCCATTACTTAAAATCCCTCCGGTGAAGGGGGAAAAAATCGTCCTCTCTCCCTCTCTCTCCCTTTTTTTTTCCTTTTTGGTGAGGCAATCAGGGTTAAGTGACTTGCCCAGAGTCATACAGCTAGTAAGTGTCAAGTATCTGAGGACGGATTTGAACTCAGGTCCTCCTGATTCCAAGGCCAGAGCTGTATCCGCTGTTCTACCTACCTGCCCCTGAAACCATTATCTCTTGAGGCAGTTCATTCTACCTATAACTAGCTCTAATCATTGGGAAGTTTCCCCTTGTATTAAGCCTGAATTTGACTGCAATTTTCATCCATTGCTTCTGATTGTTCCCTCAAGGGCCAGGTAAAATAAGGCTAATTCCTCTTTGCATGACAGTACTTGAGGCCTCTTGACTATTTTCTTCTCCAAGCTAAATGTCCCCATTTTCTTCACCTGATAAATCATTGGAAGCAGCTAGGTGTTATAATGCAAAGAGTACTGGACTTGGAGTCAAGAATACCTGAGTTTGAATCCTGCTACAGATATTTACTAGGTAGGTGACTGTAGACAAGTCACTGAATTTTCCTGCCTCAGTTTCTTCATCTGTAAAATGGGGATAATAATAGAAACCACTTCCCAGTGTTGTTATGAGGACCAAATGAGATAATAATTATAACGCAATTAGCAGAGTCAGTAAACTCTCTCTCTCTCTTTCTCTCTCTCTCTCCCTCTCCCTCCCTCCCTCCCTCCCTCCCCCCATATATGTATGTATGTATATACGTATATATGTAATATGTTGTTATTGTTATTATTATGTGACCCTGAACACATCACTTAATTTGTCTCCCTCAGTTTCCCCATTTGTAAAATTAGGATAATACTTGTACGTACATCTCAGAGTTCATGTGAGAACAAATGAAGATACTATTTATAAGACACTTTGAAAGCCTTAAAGTGCTATATAAATGATAGCTATTAGCCATCAATCAACAAGCATTTATTAAGTGTCTAGCCTCAGACCCTTGTTAGCTGTGTGACCTTGGGCAAGTCACTTAACTCTGCCTCAGTTTCCTCATCTGTAAAATGAGCCGGGGAAGGAAATGGCAAACCACTCCAGTGCTTTGTCAAGAAAACCCCCCAAATTGGATTGTAAAGATTTGTATACAACTGAAATGATTCAATAACAACTATGTGTCAAGTACTGTTCTAGGTATTGGGCTTATAAATTTAAAAAGTGAGGCAGTACCTTCCCTTAAGATCACATTCTAATGACCTTTTTATGTTATAAACTCAAGGCTCTTCACCAATTTGGTGCCCCCCTTTTGGATGCTCTTCAGCTTATCAGTGCCCTTCATAAACTATTGTCCTCGAGATTGAACACAATGGCCCAGATGTGGTCTAGCCAGAGCAGGGTAGAGTGAGTCTGTTTTCTCTTTATTTTCCATCATTATTCCTCTCTTTCATCAGCCCAAGATCACATTAGCTTTTTTTTTTTTGGCTACCACGTCACAGAGTTTATTCATATTGAGTTTTCAGCCTACCCCCAAACCACAAATATTTTTCAGACCTTTATTAATATAATGCACAGTGTTTGTTTTTGTCTACATTTATCTTATTTTGTCTACGATTATCTGAGTATACATTTTCTCTTCCAACAAAAGGGGAATTTTTTGAGGGCAAGGATTATTTCCTTTTTGTCTTTGAATCACTAATCTAGCACCTCACAGCACCTAAAATACCAAGAATATAGTAAACATTTAATAAATGCTTATTGATTGATTCTCTGATGGGGCAAAAAGAGCCGTATTATGTATAGTAGCCATAAGGCTGACAAAAATCATCAGTCATTATATTCATATTTGAATGGGACAATATTATATAATGGATCTGTAGGATTGACAGGGGTCATGTTCTACCCAGTGTCTGTGAGATCTTCAGGAATGTTTTCCCATCAGAGGTCTGTCTGTCTGTTAACCTGGTAACATGGCCATGCTATCTGTGGTGCTTTAGAATTGGATATGGGACACAAACTTCTGTTTATCTCTAACTGAAACATTGGGTATTCATGCAAACTCTGTACAGTGAGAGGGAGGATGGGCCCTTGTCACTTATACTGGTGGTAATATCTGTTGGATATATAGGGTCCTACCTGATGGGTATGTAGGGTCATGTGTCTGGAAGTCACTCAGGGCCCTGTTACCCTGTACGCATTTGTGTGTAGACGAGACTGTGTCATTTTCTGTGTCTGGTCCTCACTGGGGAGGGAGCAGGCGGACTGGGTAAGCAGGGTTGACTTTCAAGTGTGGGCTAGCCTGAGGAGGATATACAGCCATGTACAACGTGGTATTTAAAACCCCTAGGTCGATCTTTCTCTGGTCAATGATGTGCTCAGTTGGCCCTGCTGCTTGGACTCTCAGTAAAGTCTCCGCTTCCCTGGCTTCCCTAGTCTAAGGTCTTTAGTATATTTGCTAATGGCCTTGGGATTTTGAACTAATAATACTTAGCATTTACATAGCTTGTAAAGGTATTGCAAAGCATTTTACATAGGTTATCTCTTAATGATCCTCTGAACCAACGTCCTGCCTTTCCACCTTTGCTTAGTGTCTTGGACCTTGCTTGAGTGGCTGAGCCTGAGTTATATAAGCAATCCCCTTTCAGCTGTCTGGAGGAAAGTTACAAAGCTTCCCTCAGACAGAATGTCTCCTGTTCTCAAATTTTCTTGTACTTTCTTAGTTGATTCCCTGGTAGAATTTAATCATAGACCTCCTATTTTTGTCTTTGCTCCCCTATATTCAACACAGTGCCTCCTTGCACATAATAGGTGGTTAAATCATGTCTGATAAATTGGATTAAATATTAAGTAGTAAATACCTAGCTATGCCAAATAGTGTATGTGGTTACATGTGTCTTTCATATATGATGCCTGTTGGACAGTTAGGAATGTAAATAGGTAGTGAGTGCTACCTATCCAAGTATATATAATTGTCCATATCATTCATTTAGTCATTGTTCCAACAAGTGTTAATTGAGTCCCTAAAGTATATAAGGCCTTGTACTAGGTTATATTGGTGGGGGGGGAGGCTGGGGGGGGGGGTGGCACATGGCTGAATAAGCCACAGACATAACCCTAAAGGATTCTGCAGTCTTATAAGGGAGTTGATGAGCCTCATCAAGGACACAGGTATACAGATATACAATGACAAGGTAAATAATGATAAATTCCATAAGGAAGAGTTGACTGACATGCTATACGGATTCATAGGAATGATAAATTATTTGTGACTGAGGGGAAAAAATAAGGAAAAGGGTATTTGAGCTGTCTTGAATGGAAGATAGAATTTTGACAGGCAATTGGGGGAGAAAGTCTTAGCTAGGTGGAAGGGATGTTTTGAATAATAATACTGGGACACAAACTTTCAGAGACTGTGCAGAGAGCACACCAGTTTAAGTGAAGCATAGGGTGGTATGGAGTAGCGGGCCAGGTAGGTGAATTGAGACCAGATCACATAAGGCCTTGAGTGCCAGGATAATCAGTTTGGATATTAGGCAGTGAGGGACCGTTGAAGATTCTTAAGTGATAACATAATTGGAGTGGTGCTTTGGATGAGTACTGTTGTAGCTGTGTTTAAAATGAATCACGGAGGGGGTGCAGGTAGGTGGTGCAGTAGATAGAGCTCCAGCCTTGGAGTCAAGAGGAACTGAGTTCAAATCCAGCCTCAGGCACTTGACACTTACTAGTGGTGTGACCCTGGGCAAGTCATTTACCTCCAATTGCCTCACCAAAGGAAAAAAAAATGGATCAGGGGAAGGAGGAGAGAGACTGGATGTAGGAAGACCACTTAGGAGATTATTACAATAATGTAAGCAAGAGGTAAGAAGAGTCTGAAGTAGAGGAATTGCAGGGAGGGAGCAGAATTTGTAGTGGAGAATGAATAGGAGGAAATTAATATGATAGATGTGAATACTTCTATTGTGGGTTGGATGATAAAGGCATACATTGCCAGATAATTTTAGCCTTGAAGAATGACCATTCAAGGAACAGAGAACAGATGTCTCCTTTCTTTCTTCTTTATGGTCCCTATGAAAGGCAGTATTTCATAGGCTGGTTTCAGAGTGAGGAGAATTTGGATTCAAGTGCCACCTCTAACATCTACTGACTCTGTCAGGGACTGACTGGGCAGGTCAGTTAACCTCCTCCCATTGCCAGAGGTAATTCTCCAAGGTTGTAAGTTGCCAGAAGAGTAGCCTCTCTTGCAGTGGTAGAGGGAGTTTCCTGAATTTCTGAATTTCTCTATACAAGTGTAACCTCAGATCCAAAGCAAAATTGATCCAAAAGTCAGATAGTTAAAAGCAGCATAGTCCTTCCCCCAGCTTTGGCTTCTGTTGGAAGATGTTGACCTTTCTTTCTCTTTAGGAATCAGCCCTGATGGAGGCTGAAAGGCCTCCTTGTGATGCTTCTACTCCAGCTACTGCTCTGGAGGAATGCCACACCTTTCCAATGTCTCTCATGAAGAGCAGCTGTATCCCTGGTTCAGAGCCTGAAGCAGCAGAGACAGAGGACCCTGCCTGGGAATGGGCTGAGGATGATGATAGTGTCTTTGGGGCCCAGCAGAGAGATCTGTGTAATCCAAGCCCAACTGAAGAGACACCACCCACTCTTTGCCAGGAGGATTCTCTAGGCTCTTTGGAGCCTGACTATGGAGATGCTGTGACTGCAGAGTCAGGAGTTCAGAGACCTTCAGGGCTAGCATCCCAGGGCCTCCAAGAGGGCCATGTGCCTTTCAACCCCACGGAGAGCTCTGTCTGCCCCACCCTGGTTGCTAGCCTGGACATTGGCCCCATCCCCAATGAAATAAGTAGTGAGATTGGGGTAGAATCTTGGCCAGAGGTCCCTAACCCTCTGAAGGAAACTGAAAGGTCAGAAGCCAGTGAAATGGTGGAGAAAGAAGGCTTTCTTCCTTCCTCTAATGAGGCTAGGTCCTGTTCTCCTCCTGAGGAACCCAACAGTCTGATCTGTCATGCAGGAAAAAGAGCTGCCCGGCAAGAGGGGGAGTCCCAGGCCCAAGAGAGGAAGGAAAATGGAGGGCAAGAAGGGCTGTTACATCAGAGACAAGAGGAGGCCAGGGATCCTGGGAAACGTGGGAAGTGGGAACAGAGGGAACTAGAAGAAGATAAAGGACAAGTTGAATTGGTTCTGGGAAAACAAAGAGAAGGAGAGACATTTAATAGGGAGGTAGAAGATCAGAATCACAGGGAAGGGTACTTAGGAGACAGGGATGTGGAGAAGCAGGGTCTTGGGAAAGTAGGAGAGGAGAAAAATCAAGGAAATGGGCTGGTAGAGGAGCAGGGAAAAGCAGATCATTGTGATAAGGACCAAGAGTTAAGTGGGAAACAGGGGAAGATAGTGGATGAGGGTAAGGAAAAACAGGGAGCTGTAGAGGAGCCGTGGAAGCTAGAGGGAGGTAAGGAAGAACAGGAGAATGTAGCTGGAGAAACACTGGAGGCAGAGGGAATGGCAAGGAGAAATGAGAATGAGGAGATTCAGAAGTATTATGGTTCCTTACCATTGACCCAGATTGTCCCAGGTGCCAATATTTCATGGGGCTCTTTCTCAGGAGACCCTGTTTCCACTGTCATAAAATCTGATACTCAGGAAGGGATAAACACTGAGTCTTCTAGAGTTCACCTCTCCATGTACTCTTCCTGCCCAGACTCCACTCTGAAGCCTGGCCAGGAGTCATCAGGGCCTCTCCAGTCCATCCCTCCTCAAAGTCTCTCTGGAAAGAATTCTGAGAAAGAAGCAGAGCAAAATGGCTGGGAGGAAGAGTATGGTCTAGGAGACAGAGCAATGCCTATCTTGGGGAAGAAGCCAGCACCTCCAAGGCCAATCGCTATAGCTCCTAGAACAGAAGCCTCAACTCCTTTCAGTTCTACCAAGGCGGATCCCAACACAACCACCTCATCAGCTTCCTGCCCCCCTACCTTCTTTCCAATGGGAGGTTCTTCACTCCCATCACATGGGCCAGAATTCTCTAAATCCTTTTCCTTTGACAAAGAATTCTCTTTTCCCCACTGGGACCCTGATGCTGCCTTAAACATTATCCATATACCCTCTCCTGGAGAGGCTCCCTTGGTACCACATGCCAACTCTGACTGGGCCAGCACCCTAAACCTCTCAGAAGCCTCTGAGGAAACCATCCAGTACCATGGGAGTAACTCTGCTCCAAGCTCCTTTGGGGGAGGGCAGCCTCAGTATCTAGCCCAGACTCCAGCTTCCTTCTATCACTCAGAGTTGACTCAGAGACTCTCTGAGCCTGCAGTCCACCATGTTGACATCCCAGGAAGGGAGGAGCAGGCTAGGCTGGAGCCCTCTTCCGACCCTTCCTCCTTGAGCCAACTTCAAGAATTCACCCCATATTTAGAGATGGTTGGTGCTACCGATAGCCAAACTTGGTGTCCACCAAAAAAGGAAGCCTCCATCTCAGATGGACTTATCCATGGCTCTCCTCCTTCTTCATCTGTGGTGGAAATGGGATTACATGAACTGCTGCCCCCCCTCCCACTACGGGAGCGGCACAGTCATCCTCCCCTGGCAGCACAACATAGCAGTCATCATGCCAAGCCCCCTGCCCAAAAACGGTATAGCCATCCTCCCACCTTGGCCTTAGCTTCATTACTACCTGGCTCCCCTGAAAGACCTTCTCTCCCTGTTAAGGCAAGACAGAATAGACCTCTGCCTTCTACCCCCATCACAGACACTTCCCACCATACTCAGACTCCTAGGCTGAGGTACAATAAGCCACTACCTCCCACCCCTATCACACCCCAGCCCTACCACCCTCCCACATCTACCACCCTAAGTAAGAAAAACAAACCTCTTCCTCCTCTTCCCATTTCGGATCCTGACACCAAGCCACCTCCACTGCCCCCAAAGGCTAAGTGGAGAAGCAACAGTACTCACAGGACAGTTGTAGATGTAGGAGATCAGTTGAGGTCAAAACCTGGCTCCTCCAAGGTACCTGGAGGGAACTGGGAAGTCCCTTCTCCTCTTTCTGCTGGACGTACCTCCTGGCCTCCAGCTGTGGACAGGCCAGCAGACACTTTGAACTTTCCTGGCAGGAATAAAAGGGAGATGTCTTCTCCTCTGGCCTTCAGTAACATGACCAACTTCCTTTTGCTGAGTCCTTCCTCCCCGGCTCCTTCCATGACCCAGGCCCCACAGCATTCTATCCTGGGAGGAGTCCAGGCTGAACATGGGCAATCAGAAGGGACTTTGAGGACTTTGAGCAAAGGAGCTCTTCAAGGGGATGGTAACGGGCCCCGGAGGTCAGATCGAGGCATGGTGCGGCAGTCGGGGAAACCCAGTCACCCGCCTTTGGAGAAATCATCCAGCTGGCCACACAGGAAAGATCCTGGGAAATTCTTGGAAGTGAGTGGTGAGCGCTCAGAGAGTCCTGCTGAGGAGCAGAACAAGACCAAGGGATGGAACCGGCAAGGCCTGCGCAAACCATCTGTCTTCCCTGGGGAAACCCTAGGTGAGTAATGCAAAGGCCATCATCCTATATGTTACATCAGTCACAGGAAGTGGATTGAAAGGAGAAGGGGGGCACCGTTTGAAGAAAGAATTGCAGGTCCTATTGAGACCAGCTTCCCTGCCACAGCTTGCTGTCCTCATCTCTTCCTCTTATGCCTTTTTCTCTCATAGCCCCGTGTGCTTTCCCACATGGTTTCTTGTTCTCACATCCCATCCCCCATGGCTTTATGTCTCCCTCGTTCTCTTTTAAAATATCATCCTCAATACCGTTTCTCTACTCTCACATGATCTTTAGCTTCTTCCTTTACTAGCTCCCAACCCACAAATTTGTGCCAATAGCTAATATTTGTAAAGCATTTACTATGTGCCAAGCAGTATGCTAAGTGCTTTACGTTATCTCATATGTCAAGGTGGGTGCTGTATTACAGATGAAGAAGCTGAGGCAAATAGTGGTTAAGTGACTTGCTCAAGGTCACACAAATAGGAAGTGTCTGAGGTTGGATTTTATCTCAAGCCTCCCAGACACTAGGCTGAGCATTTTATCCACCATGCCACTTAGCTTGTCCCCTCTCACCTTACCAGCCCCTCTCCGTAGGGAGGTCCCTGGGCTTGAATTGATCTAATTTTTACACCTTCAATCTTTCTAAAGTGTACTACCAACTCTCACCTTCTCTGATTCTGGCTCAACTGAAGCAGAAATTTCTTCTTCATTTTTCATCCCATTTTCCACTCTGCTACTTGACCAAGTTCTCATGTTAATATAAGCCCAATCCTCCCCTCAACTCCAATCTTTTTTTTTCCCCTCTATAATCCCCAGAGAACAAAGAATATAAACACTCCAGTGATGTTTGGGTGATTGGAATACCTCAGGGACTTCATCTGGGTCAGGTGTATGCTACATTCCATTTTAGGATTGTCTTATCAGCAAAAGCTTCACATAGATACCATCCCCTGTGGTGCTTATACTTGTGTGATTCTGGCCAATGACATATCCAATGTACAGAGCACTTCAGTATTTCCTTAACCTCACAGTAATGCTTTTACTTCTCTCTCCCCTCTTCCTCTCTTTTCCTCTCTCGTGTGCTTCTTAATAATTTACCCTCATCCTAATTCAAATCTCTTTCCTTTTCCATATCCCTCTTCCTTTTCTTCTTCATTCCCTCAGACATGAACATGTGGCTCCTCTGTGCCTGTTTTCTTAATTTTCAGGATTCTATGTTGTCCCTTGAAGAGGAAATTTTTTTTAAGGTGGATTTGCCATCATGATTTATCTTTGAACAGATCTGGATGACTGCTTGTTGGGAATCAAAGAATCTCTGAGTTGGAATAGACCTTAGAAGTCACCTAGTTCAACCTGTAGCTAAATAGGAATCCCCAAAGGGGTGTGTGTGTGTGTGTGTGTGTGTGTGTGTGTGTGTGTGTGTGTGTAGAGGGAGGGACAGAGAGGGTAGGGTGGGAAACTAGGAATCTCCTAGCTCAGTTCAGGCCTGAGCAACAATACCCTTTCAAACATCCCTAAAGAGTGGGCATTCACTCACCACTTGAAGACCTCCAAGAACAGTGAACTCACTACTTTAAAATGTTCCTGTTCCATTTTCATAGAATTCTAAGTGTTAGCTTTCCCTTGTGTTAGAGTGAAATCTGCCTCTCCAGAGCTTCTCATCACTGGTCCTACTACAACCCACTGAAACCAAAACAAACCAAGTTTAATTCCATTTGCATGTGAAACCCTCTGAACACAGCTGTCCTGTCCTCCTTCTTCTACCTTTCTTTCATCTTACTCTCCGCAGTTCCTTCCAGTGAGCCTTTTTTGTACGGTTCTTATGCTTCTCACTTTCGTGGTCCCCCTCCTCTGGATATGTGCCAGCTTGTCAGTTTCCTTCTCAATACGAGTTTTCCCAGAAATAAGCTCAGTACCTCAGAAGAGGTCTGATCAGATCGGAGAGCTGCAGGACTCTCATTGCTTCCTCTGCTTTGTGAATGTCGCAGGTTGAACAATGCATGCTTTGCTTGCTTGAGGTAATTTTGGTGGCCAGGGGTCAGGGTCCTCCCACTGTCCTTCTGCAGTGCCTGTCTCCCTTTCTGGGACTTTCACCTTCGTCCTTGCTCTGTTGTGAAATTGTCCCCCAGAATCCCTGTAACCTAAGTAATTTTCCCCATTTCTATTTCCAGATAGGGAAGGCCCCCCCATGGAAAAACCTCCCTGTCCCTCAGACACGATTGTTCTTCGGTGAGTTCTTTTCAAGGAACCCCTCCCTCCCCCAAACATACACATCTGTGCATCCTTTTTTCTCAGGGTACTGAAGCCTCCTACAGAATCTCAGTTTATGGATAACTAGGGTCCAGAACCTGAAAAAATCCATCCTTCTGGGCCCTCAAAATTCTCAGTGTTCCTATCTACCCAAGGTTGGGGGGAAGGGGTAAATTATTGACATCAGCATTCTAAAGGAAACATTTAAGTGGAGGACACTCCTTGGACTTACAGGTAGGTCTACTTGACCCTTTCCCCCAAGTCCTATTCCTGAACCGTCTCTCTGAAAAATATCCCTTTGGATTTATAGGGGCTTCAGAAATATCCTAAAGAAACCCAGATCTCCTTTTGGCATTTCTCTAGAGCATATGTACCTAGGGGGAGGGCATAAGAGATAGTCAGATATCCCAGCTACCCAGTGAATGTCTCTTCCCAATGATGTCAGCCACCCATTGACCATCTCTGCTTCACAGAGAGAAGAAACCAAGGGAAGTAATGGGTACTGTTGCCAGGCGCTGCTCAAAGTTCATCAATTCTTGTGAGTACTTTGGGACAGAGCAGTGAATCCGGGCTGAAATGAGTATCAGTGGGAGTCAGAGTGGAGAACTCATTGAGAGCCAGTTTAACGGGTTCATTCTAAGTTTTTTTTTTTTTTTTTCTTTTCTTGTTCCTTTCTATCCTCCCTTTCTATAGCCCACCTGCTTTATCAGGAATATAGTGATGTGGCTCTAAACAAAGAGATCCAAAACCAGCAGAGGCTGGACAGCCTGATCGAAGGGTCCAGCCCGGCTTCTCCCCGACAGCCCCGTAGATCTCCAGTCACCCCAGACTCTTATCTTCAGCGCCTCTCCATTGCCTCCAGTGCCTCTTTGTGGCAAGACATCCCCCGCGTCCGCAATAGCACCATGCTGCTGTCCATGACTCACGAGAACCAAAAACTGCAGGAGGTAAGAGAGGGATGGGACAGGGGACAGGGGCTTGGGAGATACAGATTGGCGTCACCCGCCCCACCCTCCACACCCTACCCACTTCAGCAGGATCCCCAGCCATTAGCTCATGGAGAAATCTCTCTGAAGAATTTTAGATTGTATTCAAGCTATTAGCACCTTCCCTTTTCCTCTCCTCTTATATATGCCAACTCATGATCAACCAACCAAAAAGGAAACGTTTATGAAGCACTTACAATATGCTAGGGACTGGGGACGCTAGGGATACAAAGAAATACAAATAGAGACCTCACCCTCAAGCTCATATTTCAATGAGGGAGATGCCATATGAATGAATGAATGAGTAAATAAATGTGTGTGTGTGTGTTTATGAACACATGTGTGTGTGTGTGTGTGTGTATATATATATATATATGTAAATGTATATGTATGTATATGTGTGTGTGTATGTGCAAGTAGCTGGAAAATAACCATGAGAGAAGGCTCTAGCAGCTGAGAAGACTGAGAAAGGTCTGCAGAAGGTGACATTTAAACTGCAGAAGACAGAGATTTTAAGAGGCTGAGTTTGATCTTGGTTTCTGAATTTGCATCGGAGTGGTCACGGAATTGAATCCCTTTGCCTGTCTATATCCCAAATTGCTACTTCCCTGTGGACTAAAGATCCTATTAATTCAATTCAATAAGTATTTATCAAATGGACTTATTGTAGTGCACTGGGCTAATTGTTGGCAAATTATGGTCAGTGCCTTCCTGCGTGGGGCAGAGATAACTAGGTAGCTCAGTGGGTAGGGCACTGGGTTTGGAGTCAGGAAGACCTGAGTTCAAATCCAGTCTCAGACACTTATAGCTGTGTGATCCTGGACAAGTCACTTTCCCCTCTATCTTCCTCAGCTTCCTCCACTGTAACCTAGGGGTAATAATAGCAGTAGCAATGAGAACAATAAAAATACCTCTCAGGGTAGTTGTGAGGATTAAATGACATAATATGTATAAAGCACATAGAACAGTACCTGGCATACTGTAGGTATTTAATAAATAACTTATTCCCTTCCTTCCTTCCTTGTGTCTATCGAGGTAACCCCTGCTCCCAGGATAGGTACATATAATATCATTGAGGTCTTGAGAACAAAGTGACCTTTTTCAAGAGAAGATTTTCCTCTGGGTGCTCTGGGTTTTTACCTTGACTGTATGAGGGACTTTTTAACTGTTTTCAGGTTACCTTCATTTCTGTAGCATTGGGATCATATAGAAGGATATTAAGCCTCTCAAACTTGTACTTGTTGGAAATCAGTCTTAGAGAAAGGAAGTAGACTAAGGGTAGGGGCAAAGGGACTTTCACCAAATCCTATTGGAGTGGTGGAGGCCTTTTCCTTTTCCAGTTCCGTCTTGTCCCCTCTCCGTTGATGGTCTTCTTCCAGCTGCCTTCCATTCTGCTTAGTCCCCTCCCATCTTTCCCCAGGCCAAATTTGAACTTATCATGTCAGAAGCTTCTTATCTGCGAAGTCTTCATGTGGCTGTAGACCATTTCCAGCTCTCATCACAGCTCCGGTCTACACTGTCTAACCAGGAACACCAGTGGCTCTTCTCTCGTCTACAAGATGTGCGGGATGTCAGCACCATGTGAGAATCATCTCCTCCTTCCATTGTTTCCTAGATATTGATGATTTACAAAAGTAATATCCTTCCCGGTTAGCAAGACTTTCCCTATCCTGGCCATAGTCAGAATTTGAGGCTTCAGTAAAGAGATCACTTTTATACAGTGCTTTAAGGTTTACAACAGAAGCATAATTATTATTACACATATTTTACAGATGAGGAACTTGAATTAAATGACTTGGCCAGGGTCATACTGCTGGTAAGTGTTAGAGCCAGCATTTGAACCCAGATGTCTTTTCCCGTTATACCATATATTATACAGTTATACCATACTGAAAGATCAGGATGTCTCCAGAGATAAGAAGAGAGGAGAGCAGAGGTATGAGGCAAATTAAATAGTGGGTTGACCTCCAAGAGATCTGAGGGACTTCCAAGAGATGGAATTAAGCATTTGGAAGAGGGAAATCAGTAGCTTAAGGAATAGCAGGGGTGGGGGAAGTACCCTGACTACTCTGTTCAGACCCAGATTTCTCACAACATCTGGTGGGGGGAACCACAGGTTTCTCTCGGACCTGGAAGAAAATTTCGAGCATGACATCTTTACCTTCCATGTTTGTGATGTGGTCCTGACTCATGCACCTGCTTTCCGGCGTGTCTACCTACCTTACGTCACCAACCAGACTTACCAGGAGCGCACTTTCCAAAGCCTGCTGTGAGACCACTTTCTCTGCCTCATCTTGGCATAATTTCTCCTCACAACCCTATTGAGCCTCCCAATCTCCAAGTAATACCTACTTGTGAATAGCATACCTTGTGCTTACTGTGAGATCCTGACCTTCCAGAAGTTTCTAGGACCTCCAAAATATGCATGTCAATGCCTGTCCATTCCTTCCACATCATATCTCAGTTCCTCCAGGCAGAGTCCATGTCATCCCCATGGTCCTCATTCCTTTGAATATGCCCTATCTGTTTCTTCTACCTAAATTTCTGTGTTAATGACAGGAACAGCAACAGCAATTTCCGGGAGGTCCTGGAAAAGCTAGAAAGTGACCCTATCTGCCAGCGCCTTTCCCTAAAGTCTTTTCTGATACTGCCCTTCCAGCGTATTACCCGCCTCAAACTGCTGCTCCAGGTAATTTGTATTTCCTCTACCCCCTACCTCGACCTCCTTCCAGATCCTCTAATCCTGAAGATCTACCCTTAGGTATTTAGTCTCCTTATTGAGCCTCTTTCAGTGTAGTGGTCACTTATCTCAAACCATTCCAGACTCTGAGAGTGATATAAACCATCTCACGTTTGCCTGTAGTCATATCTGTGCCCCACTTTGTCCTCTCCCAGCTCCTAATCTCTTCCTAGTCCCTCCTTCCTAGTTTCCTTGCCATTTTATCTGTCCTTCCTCCACATCTCTGCTTTGAACTATGGGGTTCCTTTGCCACAGAATATTCTTAAGAGGACACAGCCTGGCTCCCCGGAAGAAGCAGAGGCCACAGAAGCACACCATGCCTTGGAAGAGGTGAGTAGGCCCTAAATTTGCATCCTGCTTTTTTCCACTAATCTCATGGTCTTGATGGCTACTAAAGAGTGGGAAGCTAATAGCCCTTAAGTCCAGTCTGTCCCATGGCTTACAAAGAAAAATGGCCCCTCAGTGTGTCCACTTGCATCTCTTCTTTACCCGTAGAGAACTCTTTGCCAGTCCAGTCCTGTGAATCCAAGGCTGTATAATATATGGTATAATGGGGAAAGACATCTGGGTTCATGAGTGTTCTTTTAAAACACAGTCCAGGGGCAGCTAGGTGGCACAGTGGATAGAGCTCTGGCCTTGAAATCAAGAGGTCCTGAGTTCAAATCCAGTCTCAGACACACAACACACGACACATACTAGCTGTGTGACCCCGGGCAAGTCACTTAACCCCAATTACCCAGCAAAAAAAGCAAAAAACAAAAACACAGTCCAGTTTTCTCTGCCCTGCGTCACCATTCTTTTATTCCGTGAAGCCTCCTCTCCTCACATAACTGTGTGATAGTCTGTCTCTGTCTCTGTCTTTCTCTCTTTCAGACACACACACACACACACACACACACACTCTCTCTCTCTCTCTCTCTCTCTCTCTGTCTCTCTCTCTCTCTCTCTCTCTCTCTCTCTCTCTCTCTCTCTCTCTCTCTCTTTCTCTCTCTCTCTCTCTCATCCCCACATTCTCCCCTTTCAGTAGGCAAGATGGAAAAAAAAGTCTCTCTACCAAAGATATCCTGCGTTGGGGGAATGTGCCTTCATCCCTTTCCTCCAGTCATCCTTTCCTGCTATTTTAAAGAATACAGGAACCTGAGGGCTCAATTTCAGCTCTCTAATGAAAAGCAAGGATTTTGAATTTCTCCAGATTCTGGGACAAAGGAGTTTTTTAGCAGCATAGTCAAAGGCCAAAGTCTGTAATACCTGTAATTCTTCCTGTTTCCCCATCTTTTCCCAACATTCCAGCTCATCCGAGACTGCAATAACAATGTCCAGAGAATGCGACGGACAGAAGAACTGATCTACCTAAGTCAGAAGATTGAGTTTGAGTGCAAAGTGAGTCCCTCCAATCTCTCACGCCACTTCCAGTTCCCAACCCTGACTCTCTGTCTGGCCTTATAGTTTCCAAATGACCTTCTAAGTACCATTCTACTGGCCTCTGACTAGGCTTTAACCTGGCTTAACTCTTTAACCCTCATCTTTAACATTTTTATCCTTCCACAACCCTGTATCCAGTCCTCTCATCTTTAGAATCCTGTCTAACCACTAGTGCATGCCAAAATCCTAAAGTAACTTCTATTCATGAATCCTGGCCTTATATATCCCGCATTCAAACTCAATTCAGGCATGCCTCGTCCCTTTCATCTCCCTTGCTTCAGTATCATGCATATAGTATAGTGGCTTGTAGTAAGGAAGACTTGAGTTCAAATCCTGCCTAATATTTACTAGCTGAGTGACTCTGGACAAGTCACTTAACTTCTGTTAGCCTTAGTTTGCTCATCTGTGAAATGAAGATAACAATAGGATGTACTTTACAGGTTATGAGAACCAGATGAGACTATATGAAGAGTTTTGCAAACCTTGAAGTACTTATGTAAATGTTAGTTGTTGTTATCATTAGCATTATTATTGTTATTATCAAGAGTCTCCTATCTAAAACACTGTTTCAGAAATCCCCTCCACCCAGACCCCTACACAGAACAGATAATTCTTTGTACCCAAATCCTAACCCCTAACCCCTGACACTCTTCACCTTCTATATCTAGTTTGTGCTGTTCCCGACTTTGCTCCAAAATCCTTAGTTATAGCACAAGATAAACTGATTTCCAGAACAGTTTCCAACAAATGTCCTTTTGGTAATGAAATCGCTCATTTCTAATCCTTCAATTCCTAGTAATAAGCAGGCCCCTAATTTTCTTACTCAGGTCTCTAATTTCTCCTTTGGCAAGGGTTAACAGGCTGGCCATATAGTTATATATGATGTATACTTAAGTTATATTTAGTTAAGTAATTTAAGATGAGTATAGTTAAGTTCTTTCTACCTTTCCCCCCAATACCAAACATGGAAACATCCTTTCATACAGGCACACACACACACACACACACACACACACACACACACACACACGCGCGCGCGCGCGCGCGCGCGCGCAAACCTGGGTTCAGTACTCTTCCTAGTTTTTTTGGTTTGTTTTTTTGGAGGAGGGGGAATAATAGAAAGTATAAGAAAGACCCTAGGTGTGTATGAGTGGAGAATGGAGAAGGGAAGTAACATGGTCATTTAGGATAAGCCTAGAGGAAAGAACAGAGAATAGAAGAAGATAGTTGTGGTTCAATTTGTGACAATTCCCTCCCTCTCTGCTCCTTCTACATAGATTTTCCCACTGATCTCACAGTCACGATGGTTGGTGAAGAGTGGGGAGCTAACAGCCCTTGAGTCCAGTGTGTCACCTGGGCTACGGAGGAAACTGGCCACTCGACCTGTCCACTTGCATCTCTTCAATGACTGCCTGTTATTATCACGGCCTCGAGAGTTAGTGATTGGGAGGGAAAATAGGGTGGGAAACTAGGTGGAGGAGCAGAATGGATAACTTTAGTTGGCCTGGGGAGTGGAGAGAGGTAGAGGGGTGGTATATATTCCATGGGGGAGCCTTTTCACTGACCTATTGGAAACTCATGGTGTTGTGGGAAAGCACTGTCATAAAAGAGGGAGGAAATCTAGGGATCAAATAAGCTCCTGTGATGGAGTCAGAATTTAGAGCTGAAATTCAGTAATTAAAACAGAGATCAGAACAGTTATTTGATTGGTTACATCCCCTATTCGATTCGATTGGTTACAGCCCCCTTGGTGGCTCTAGGTATAGCTCAGTGATTTAGTGCCCAAGATTGGAGTTGGGGTTCCCTCCAATTAGCAGCATTTGGGGTCAGCCTTGATCCAAAAGGTCTTGAAGCTGCATTAGTTCTAGAACTCTGAGACTCTAGGATTCTATTTGATGGAGTGAGGGTAACCCAGGAAACTGATTTAGTCCACTGCAAATTTGTTACCTGATCTCCACTGTGTCCTTGCTGTGGCAAGGCAGTCCTTCTACAGCTCCCTAACCAGTTCACTCTCCTGACCATAAAAGCTTTTCAAAACCTTTTCATCCCTCTTCAAACTTTGCATAATTCCTCCCCACTTCCCATGGTCACAGGTTAGAAACATACCTTTCACAAAGAGCTCCCTTTTCTCCCCTGTTGCTCATCTCACATTTAGATACCTTATGCCACTAACTCTTCCTTCACTTCTATTTCATGTGAAGAAGTGAGCCTTCTTGCCAAGACAAACTCCTTCTGCACCAAGAAGTGATCCCATTCTATCCCATTCTCTCTAGGAGATTTCTCCCCTTCATCATCTCTACTCTCTCACTAATCTTCAGTTATTCTGTGTCTATTGGCTGCTTCCCTGTTGCCCACACCCATGTACATGTCTTCACCATCTTCAGAAATGCCTCACTTGATCTGCCCATCCCCTTTAGATATCATCCTTTATCTATCCTCCCTTTTAGGACTAAACTCCTTGAGAAAGACATCTATAATGGGTTTTGTACATTCTTAATTTTCAATCTCTTAACTCTTTGCAACTTTAGCTGTTTGCTATGTGTACAATTTAACTTTTTGCAATGAATGAAACTCCTACAATGTGTACCCGTCCTAACTATCTGACTGCTCCTAAGGCTCCTTTACTGAATCCACTTCCAATTCATGCCCTTTAACTATGGTGTCCCATAGTATTCTGTCCTGTGTCCTCTTCTGTTCTCATTCTATAACATTTCACTTGGTGATCTCATCAGTTACTACGCATTCAATTATCATCTCTCTCATCTATTTGTCTAGCCCTAATGTCTCTCCCAACCTCCAGTCTCACACCTCCAACTACCTATTAGACATCTAGAACTAAGTGGTCTACAGACATATTAAGCTCAACATTCCAAAAGTGAACTTATTATCTGTCCCCTTAAGCCGTCACCTCATTCTAACTTGCTTCTTACTACTGAGTGTACCACCATCCTCACAGTCACCGCTCAAAACCTAGGCATCATCCTCAACTCCCCATTTTCTCTCACCCACCATGTCCTGTCATTTCTACCTTCAGAACATCTCCTGTGTATCATTCCCCTTTGCTTTGACACTGCCATCACCTTGGTGTAGGCCTCTTACCACCTCACACTTGGACTATTGCAATAGCTTTATGTCTTGACTCTCAGCATTTCCACTGAGCATCCCCCATACCTGATATGTTGTTCCTTCTCATCTTCCTCGTCTAGTTTCCCTGGCTTCCTGCAGATCTCAACTTAAGATTCCCTTCTGAAAGAAGCCTTTCATAATTTCCCTTAATGCTAGTGCCTTCTCCTCTGAGACTGCCCCAATCTATCCTGTATATAGCTTTTCGTACATAGTTATTTGCATGTTGTCTCTCCCATTAGACTATGAGCTCCTTGAAAGCAGGGATTCTTTTCTGTTTGTTTTATTTTTTGTTTGTTTTGCCTTTCTTTGTATCCCCCATGATTAGCTAAGTCTATAAAGCAACTGACACATATTAGATCCTTAATAAATGCTAGATAACTGATTGAAACATCAGATTCAGGCCTTAGGTTTTTTCATACTTGGGCCTAAATTTTCAAAATGAGAGGGAAGGATGGTTAAAGTCTGAACCATCTTCTTCAGATCAGGGTTGATTCAGAGCTTATAATGATACCTCAGACCTAACTTCTGGAGTCATTTGACCTGTGGAGTATGATCCCCTGGAAAACCCCCAGGCCAAACTAATCCTGACTCAGATTCCTAGCCAGGAATTTGTGTAGTCAAATGACCGCCATTCTGTGACTCATATAATAATCTGCAGGTTCAGGAAGCTTTGTAGGAGAGGGGCTAAGAATGTAAGTGAGAAAGAATAAAATCTGTGCAATGAGATTGACACTCTTTATTTCTCTACAGGGGCAACCGCTTCCTGGTGTTTGACCATGCCCCTTTTTCATCTGTGCGGGGGGAGAAGTGTGAAATGAAGCTGCATGGACCACACAAGAACCTCTTCCGCCTCTTCCTCCGGCACAACGCACAAGGCACCCAGGCCGAGTTCCTCTTTCGCACGGAGACTCAGTGAGATGGAGATCAGTGACTGGGAGGGAATGAAAGAAGACATTAGTAGGAAGTGGTGATGAGGCAGGGGCCTACCTAAGGAACATTCACAAAGTTGCTTAGATCATTTCATATAAATCTTTCCAAACTTCTCTGTTTCAGTCATAGTCATTGTTTTTTATAGCACAGTAATATTTATTTACTTATGTGTACCACAGTTTGTTTCAGTATTCTTCAATGAGAGGGCACTACCTTGTTTCCATTTTTATATACTACAACATGGACTCTTATGATTATTTTGGTTTCTATAGGACCTTATTTTTCACTGTTGACCTCCTTAGAGTATATGTGAAATCTCTAGGTCAGAGGGTATGACATTTCACTTACTTTCTTTACACAACTCCAACAAAGTTGATTTCCGGCATGGTTGAACCAATTCAGCTCCATCATAGTGCAGTAATGTGCCTGTATTTCCACAACCCCTGCCATATTGACTGCTGCCTTTGTATGCCATCTTTGCCAGTTTGCTGAGTGAAGTGTGAAGTCAAAGATAAGGGTTGTTTTGATATGCATTTCACTTATAAATAATTTGGAGCAGTCTTTCATATGGTTGTTAAATATTTGCCATTACTCTTTTGAGAACTATTCATATTGCAGAATGGCTTTACTCTCAGGGTGTCCACATATGCCGTATACACTCAGTTCCCTTTGGTCAGTGTGGGCTTTCAAAATGGGGATAATAACTCTATTTACTCTTTATGTTGAGTGGAAACTTATAGAAACTGTGGCCTTCTAAGAATACGTTATGTAAACAGGTTATCCAAAGCCAGTATATCTCCTTTGTTTAATGATTTGTTTTTGCTAGAGTCCTTTGGGAATATTAATACAACCAACTCTCAATTAGCCACAATATTACATAGAAATAGTGGCATGGACAATCCAGAAAGCTCAAATTAACTTTCCTAAATGTACTTGAAATGGATCTTTTTGCTGCTATTCTCAAAATCAAATTTTCTGTTTAGATAATAATAGCATTAGTTTGCATTTCCAAGCATATACCAATTCAGCTATAGAAGGAGACTGTCCATAAGCATGCAGAAGGGATAGGGCAAACACTATTAATTAACATTTTCTTTAGTCAACAAGTATTCATTGAGTAGCTATTATGTGTTAGGTACCTCAGGGAAAACAATTATAAATAAAGCATCATTCCCTAAGCCAAGATGGGCATAAAATTAACTCTAGGATGTACTACAAGGGAAGAAGAGAGATTCTTTCCAGTTGGATCATCAGAGGAGCTTTATAGGGTGAGATAGTATCTAAACTGAGCATTAATAGACAAGGTAGAATTTTGACAGCAGAAATGGAAGGGGTGAGGCATTCCAAGTATATGGAAGAGCTTGAGTAAAATCATAGAGGAACAAAATTAGAAATGTATTCAATGATCAGAAGATATTGTAAGTAAGCAGGAGCATAGGATGTATTTAAGGAAATAGTGAGTGATAAGGCTGGAAAAATATGTAATCAACAAAGTTCATAGCCCATGTATGTATAATTGAAAGTCTGACTGCCTTCCGACATTTTCAAATAGAGTTACTTCAGCCAGAAGGAATAATCATAAATGAAGATGGGAATGAAAGCAGGCTGAGCAATTAGGAGCTGACAAATAACATTCTGGCTCAAGTACTTGGCTGACTTCTAACTAAGCAGGTTCCAGAAGGCATTTTTAATAGAAGTTACCCTACATCTTGTAACTAGATAGTCTTCACATTCTCCCAGTGCCCCTTTTATCCATTCTTATCCCTACTATTCTCCTTCTTCATCCTTAACCCTCTCATGTTCCAGATGGAGTTGTGACCCCACTTTCTTTTTCCAGGAGTGAAAAGCTTCGCTGGATCTCAGCGTTAGCTCTTCCAAGAGAGGAGTTGGACCTCTTGGAATGTCATGGTAAGGATAAGGGGGCTGGTGAAAGCTGGAGAGAAATAGAGGGAGGAGGGAAGAAAGAAGTGGGAACAGAGCCAGAACTGTCACTCAGGTATAAGATGAACCCTGGTTGTGGGGTGAGGAAAGAAGAAAATGAAAAGACACTCCTAAAGCAAGAAGATTGGGGCAGGAGAGAGATTCAAGATCCCTGGAGGTCAGGCAAGGCCTGGTGACAGCAGTTAAGAAAGGGAAAATGTCTGTCATTCCAACTGCTCTCAGATATAGCCCATTTAAGAAAGAGTAAAGAAAAACCACAGTCAGGACTGATTCTGAGGCATGGCTATAAGTCTTGTCCTCCTTCCTGTTTGGCACATTTCTTTAATGGGAGGAAGGAAGGAGGCATGCTGCTGATGGTTGGGCAATGACTCAGGGAAGGAGCCTCAGGGGGAAGGCTCAACCATCTTTGGTCATCTCTGTCACAATCGCCTTTTTTTTTTTTTGCCTCCTCCACACTTTCCCTGTTCTCTAGACTCCCCACAGGTTCAGTGTCTACGTTCTTATAAACCTCGAGAGAATGATGAGTTGGCACTAGAGAAAGCAGATGTGGTGATGGTGACTCAGCAGAGCAGTGATGGTAAGAAGAATGGGTATGAAGGAGGATAAGGGATAGAGGGAGAGGATTGTTCATGGAGAAGGTTTACTAACAGCTAAGAGAGTTGTAAACAGAGATCATGCTAATAAGAGAGGCTTTTTTTTAAATGCCTGAGGACTTATTATCACTGAACAATATTGTTGTATTCAGGCTGGAAGAGTGGGTGGGGAGGGGTAAGGATGATTCACCTTGTTGGGTGGCCTCCATTTCAGGAAACTCTGTGGTTGAGAAAAAATTCCAGGTCTGAGACTGAGGGAGAGGCTGTCCAGGTGATTCCTCTCCCCAACACCCACATTGTCATCCCTCCCCCTTTCTCCCACCAGGTTGGCTGGAGGGTATGAGGCTGTCAGATGGGGAGAGGGGCTGGTTCCCTTTGTCACATGTGGAGTTCATCACCAACTCTGATGTTCGAAAGCGGAACCTGTCAGAGGCACATAGAGTCAAGACTGCCAAATTACAGCTGGTCGGACGCCAAAGATAACTGCTACTCAGGGGCATCCCCTTGGGCCTATGGACGTGATACTTCTATGGAAGGGAGCAGTCAACTGCAGCACTGTAACAGAACCTGTCTGAAAACAAAAATCAGCAAGCTGGACATAAGCTTCAAACCTTCCACTCATTGCCCATTGGTGCATGCATGCAAGCATGCATATGCACACACACACAAACACACACACTCACTATAAAGATATAGGGCAAAGGGATTTGGGGTGGGGCCTGGACTTTGGGAACCATTTCTTTAAGGAAATGTAACTATCTGGGAGATCTACCCTGGAGCCTGAGCCAAGGGGCTCCACTTCTATGAAATTTACCAGTTCCCGTTTTGATAATTTGGAGCTGGAGTTTCAAATACTTTGTTCCAAACTCCCTCACTTCTTTCGCATTCCTTTCCTTTGGGAACCAGCATTGGGAAGGAGATTAAGGTGCCTCTAGAGATGGTGCCTCTGTGGAAATGTGAGGGGATAATCTCTCACTCTAATAAACTTGGCACTTTGAAATTTTTCTTCCCATGCTCCTTAGCACTCAGCATTGTTCATAACATGGCTGGACTTCAGGGAGGAATCCAGGTTCAGCTGGGTCTGGGTGCCATGAAGGGCTGTCTGTAGACAGTGGGCGTCGATTCTTGCGGCAGCTGTTGGTTCTTGCCTTGATGCCACTCCCCCAGGGATCTGGGCAGACTCACTCTTAGCTTTGACCTCAGGAATGTACCTGTTTCTGGATCTTGTGCCTCTTCCTGTAATGAGTTATGCCAGCAACACACTCCAGTTCTGAGGCCCGTGTTCTTGAGTGCACCAGTAAACTATACTACACACCATGAGGGTTATGTCGTAGTGTAACAGAATATCTGAGTGTGTTGGGAATTCAATGATCCTCCAGTTCACTCTTCCCTGAAAGATGAATGACCTTTATAGGATGAATGAATCAAAAATATTTATTAAGTGCCACTATTACATGTCAAGCACTATGCTGAGAGCTAGGGGTACAAATACAAAAATGAGAGTCCTTGCTTTCATGGAGCTTACATTCTGATGGGGGTGGAGTGGGCTGGATAACACTGTGGCCAGGGAAGGAAGTAATGATAAGTGGAACAATAGGACAATCTGTTGACTTGTTCTTTCCCGAGGCAATCGTAGTGTTAATTTGATTACCTTTCTTGGAGCAAGAGGTGGTAAAAAGGGAGGGAGTAGTGAAGACCATACCATACAGCTGTAAGCTACTGAGTTGAAGATGGCCCTAGTGAAGATGGGACCTTTAGTTCCAAGGTGTCTAGAGCTGAGTTGCTTAGCTTATCTCAGGCATGATTTCTAGTGATATGGTTTGGAGGGTGGAGCAGCAGGAAATAAGAGTAGCAGGAAATAAAATGTCCTGACTAGTAGCCAAACAGCCTCTTCTTGAGGACTTTGAATGACAGTAAATACCATCTATTAAAGTAGGCTATTTGGTAGGATACACAGATTTCTGTTTGAGGTTTTAGCAAATATGTTCCTCATTCACCTAATCTATAATTATTACTTTACATACATTTTAAATAGAGTTCTCTAGTGTTTCCGTATATCATGGCATCATAAAGAGAACACTGGATCAAAAAGAAATCTGGCTCTAGTCTTGTGTGACCCCAAACCAGTTATTTAATGTCTTTGGGCCTCAGTTTCCTCAAATGTTAAAGGAAAGTGTCAATTTAGTAGGAAGAATGAGGCGCTTCAGGTAATGGAGATAAGGAGAGGTAGGAGGGAGCAAACACCACGCATCATGTCAGGGGATTCCTGGAAACACCTGCACCAGGGTTTGGGGGACTAACTGAGGAATAGGAGGCTGATTGTACTGGCATTTCTTCAGTGGGCTGGGTGGGAGCTGCAGTTGACCATGTAATTTAGGAGAGTCAGTGAGAATAAAACTGATATATTCTTCATCATAGATGAAAGAAAACTGGAAAGGAGCTTGCATAGTCCAAACCCCTCATTTTTCAGATAACAAAACAGGCACCAGAAATTTCAGTGACTTGGTCACACAACTAGTAAGTAAAAGAGGCAGGATATAAACTCAGTTCCTCTGACTACAGAGCCCCATGCTACTCTTTCCACTGTACCAGTCTGCCTCCCTGTCAGACTGGCCATTCCTTGCAATAGAGTGTAGAGTGGGTGATTGCAAGCAGAATTTCTATTTTTGTCTAGAGAAGATGCAGTGGCAATCTCCTAGTATTGCAAGCCTAGGACTTTCTCCCATTTTGCCTTTATTGTGTTATATGTGTGGCCAGGTAGGGAGTAGGGAGGGGTCGGTTTTTGAATTGCCAAGGGTCATGGTATATAACCTAGAGTACACATATCCCAGGATGGGAAGAATAAAAATAAGTTAAGCTTCTTTCCAAGATGCCTCTCTTAGCTGCCCACCTGAATTCTGTTAGCTGAACTTATTCCTTACTTCCTGTTTTTAAAGAAGAGAGGCCCAGCAGCAGGTACGGGATATGATAGTAACAGAATTTAGACTCAACAATATCTAAGGTCTCTTCTAACTCCAAGCCTCTATGATTCTGTGGCCCTTTGTAGCTTTCATTGCCAAATGAAGAGTTCCAGTCTTTTCAAACTGTCCTGAAAATGGTTCCACCCCCTTGAGCAATTTCTTTGCCCTTCTCCGGACATGATAAAGCTTTGTTATGACTTTTATGATTTATGGTGACCAGAGCCACATTCCCAGGATAAATGGCATTGTATGTGGATAGGCACAGGAACTGGATCTGTAATTTCATTGACATAGGGAACACCCAGGGAGGGAATTCCCTGTACCACATCAGGCTGGCAGCTTTTCTGCAATTTACTGTCCCAGAGAGTTGCCTAGGGGCACTGAAAGATTGAGTAACTTACCCAAGTCACACAGCCAATACATAAATGAGAGACAGGACTTGAATTCAGGTCTTCTTGGCTTCAAGACTAGTTAGATAGAGATCTACTATGATGTACTGCCTCTGTTGAATTTTTTTCCAGCATTATTTTCAACACCCTCATGCTACCTCATGCTACTATGGGAAGTGTTCTTAATTAAGAGTCAGAGAGCTTGGATTTGAATTTTAGCTGCTTGGTGTCTGTGTGACCTTGGCTGGCTCAGTTTACCTCTGTGGGCTCCAGTACCTCAAGGTAGAGGCTAAAGTACTTGGTCTTTAAAATCCCTTCTAACTCGAAAGCTCTGATTCTATGATCTTGTTACTGCGACTTTCAATACCACTATCTACAAACTAGGTTACACATTTAGGCCCAGAAATCTTAAATCTGAAGAGTACTTGTAGGCTCATCTCTGTTCTAGAGTGGCTGTTTTTTTGTTTGATCACTAGATTTCCCTATGACAAAGGGGGAATGCTTAGACCCAGAGCATGGATCTTTTTCAGAAGTGAGGAATCTATTGGGGAGCTGAAAAGTTGTTGGGTTTTTTCCTTGTTAACGTGTGACTTTATAACAAAATCTTATAATGACAATAACAATGATGATCTTGAATTTTCCTTCAAAAGAGACTAGCCTAGAGATTAAAAAAAAAAGACATCTATCTTAATATTTATGAGCCAAATTCCCTAGTATGCTCCAAAGATGAATAGGGACTTAAAATATCAATTCCTACTAAGCAGACTGGCAAAGAATCTCCCTTTGGATGTCTGTGTCTCTTCTGATTGTTCTCAATATCTTCTTATAACAAAATTTCTGAGAAACCTCATTACAGTTATTGATGAGGTGGGCAATCATTTCAGAATCTCAGTATATTGGAAGGCACCTCAAAGGTCACCTAGACCAGCCCATTTCTGAGTAAGAATTGCCCTGACAAATGATCTGTCAGTGTTTGCTTGGAGATGTTGACGTAGGAAAAACTGCTCTGTGCCAAGGCAGCCCATTCTATTTTAGGATAGCTCTAAAAGTTAGGAAATTTCTCCTGACAGCAAGGTTAAATCTCTGTCTCTGCGACATCCATCTCCATTGCTCTTCATTCTGCCATCTGGGACCAAACAGAACAAGTTTGATAATCCTTCGTAGAATCCTGAGCCTCTTTGACACAAAGCAGCCTTCCAGAAAGGGACATGGACTCTTGTCCTGGCTTAGCCACTAACTCATTGTGTGATGCTTAGTCATAGCATCATGGCATCAGAGAGGTAACTCTGGGACGCGCATAGAGATTATCAAGTGGTCAAATCACTTAATCTCTGGGCCTCAGTTTCCTCATGTCCTCATGTGCAAAATTAAGGGTTAGACTAGTTCAGGAGGCTCTTAACCTTTTTTGTGTCATGGACTCCTGAAGCCTATAGATCCCTGCTTAGAATTATACTTTAAATAAAAGGAAATGCTAAATTTCAGTGAGAAGTTAGTATAAAGATGCAATGTTTCATTTTTTTTTCCCCATCCAAGACCTCATGCATTCTGAAGTGTACCTCTGGAACTCTTGGTAGAAATACTACTTTAAGTAATCTTCATATCATTATCTTGAGCCTTTTTACCATTTTTGTCATCCTACTCCAGACACATTCCAGATTTTCACTCTTTCTTCAAAGGTGGCACGCAGAACTGAACACAGTACTCCTCATGTAATCTGACCAGGGCAAAGGACAGAGTAACAGTCACCACCATAGTTCTGGATACTATCTCTCTCTTAATGCATTATATATAATATATGATATAATGTCATCATATTAACTTTTTTTTTGGACTGTCATGATTTTTTAGATAAATTGCTATTAGCCACACTTCTCCCGTTTTGTACTTATGGAGTAGACCTTGGAACACAAATATATGACTTTGCATTTATTCCTATTAAATTTAACTTTATTCTTTTTAGCCCAGTGTTGGATACTGACAATGTCATTAAACTTGTTAGTGAGCTTTCCGAACTTTGTATCATCTGTGAATTTGATAAGCATACCATCTATGCCTTCATTTGAGTCATTGGATGGAAATGTTAAACAGCATAGCACTAATCATTGATCCCTGGGGTACTTCATTGGTTACCTCCTTCCAAATTGACATTGAAAACTTGAAAACTACTTTTGGGTCCAGCCATTCAACCAGTTTAAATCCACATTAACTGCACTATTGTCTAGCTCACATCTCAACATTTTTTGTGTGTAAGAGTAGAATGAAAGTCTTCGTTAAATGTTTGGCTAAAATCACACACCTGCTTGGCTAGTCTAGTCAACTGTTATAAAGGGAAACGAGGTTAGTCCAGCATGCCTTGTTCTTGAAGCCAAGTTGGCTCTTTACGATCACCATTTCCACTTCAAAATGTTAACTAAATATCCATTTAAATGATATATTCTAGAATTTTGCCAGGTACCAAAGTCAAGCTAATTGGCCTATAGTTAGTAGTCCTAGTCTTTTCCTTTTTTTTTTTTAACTGAGACATCTCTGATTTCCTCATCCAGTAGTGCTTTCCTGCCCACCACAATCTTTCAAAGATTTCTGACAGTGGTGGGCAATCACACCTGCCAGTCCTTTCAGAAGCCATGTAGTTCAGCTGATTTGAACCCAAGGCAAGCAAGGTACCCTTATCATTCTCCTTGTTAGAATTCTCCCCCTATCAATAAGAGTTGTGCAGCTCAGTAATAGTTTGGCATGTGCTTATTCAATTACACTAGTCTCACCACTCTGGAAGATAAAATTGTGCTTTCTAAGATATTTTGCCAACTGAATTTTAGACCATGACTGCTTTTTTTCTTCCCACCTGACTTTCTTTTCCAATCAGTTAAGTTTCAGAGGATGCTGTCTGTCTACTTGTCAAACATGCTACAATTTTCTAGTAAGTAAAGAAGAGACCTGAATAAATTCTATTACATTCTCATTGTTTTCTCTATGGGTTAAGAGGTTTTAACCCTTAATTTGATTCAACAAACTTAGGAATTTGATTCAACAAACATTAGTTAAATGCTTACTCTGTTTTTTTGTTTGTTTGTTTTTTTTGGCTAGGCAATGGGGTTAAGTGACTTGCCCAGGGTCACACAGCTAGTAAGTATTATGTGTCTGAGGCTGGATTTGAACTCAGTCCTCATGAATCCAGGACTGGTGCTCTATCCACTGCACTACCTAGCTGCCCCAAATGCTTACTCTGTTGAAAGCACTGGGAATACAAAATTGGGAAACACCATGCTCCCTAATCTGAAACAGTTCCGAAACTGGTAGAGCAATAGCACAAATATTATAAGTTTAAATATGTTCAGTGGGAGCAAGAGGGAAAACAATACCTAAAAGATATGGAGAGTATGGATCACTTCTATCTAAGGAGATCAGCAAAGCCTTTCTGGAGGAATTGTTGCTGGAGTTGGGACTTGTAGGAAGGGAATAATTTCAACAGGCAGAAACATGAAAGAAGTCTGTTGCAGGCATGAGAGATGGTAGGCCCATTGTAGAGGCAGAAGAGAGCAAAATGTGACCACAGGATGACTGGTAGAGAGTAGGAAGAAAAAAAGACTGCATATATTTGGAAAAGATTCTTGAGGACCATGAGTGCCAGACTCAGTTGTTATTGTTGTTGTTACTGATGATGATGATGATGATGATGATGATGATGATGATGATGATGATGATGAAATAGGGAGTCAGTTACAGTTTTTGAGTAGAGGAGGGATATAATAAGATCTACTCTTCAGGAAGATTACTTTGGCAGTAATCTGAAAGGTGGTTTAGAGAAGAGGCTGGATTCAGTGAGATCACTTCCAGGGCTTCTCAATCGTGACCCTCTGAGTGCTTCTTATACTGTGAATGGCAACCCCAGGTCATGACCCACAGATTAAGAAGCACTCTAGAAAAGTAAACTAGGGTGGTGGATGTGTAAATGAAGGGTGGAGACAGATTTGATTGAAATTTTAGAGGAAGAATTGACAAAGCATGGCAATTAAATAAATGTATGAGGGGAAGAGAATAGATGAAGAGAACTCGAAGGTTTCATACTGAGTCACTTGGAAAATATTTCTAGTTTACCAGAAACAAGGAAGGTAGAAGGAAGAGGAAATGATGAGTTCAGTTCTGGATATGTTGAGTTTCAGGTACTGGCAGCATACCAAGTACTGAAATCTAGTTAGAAATGTAAGATTAAATTTTGGAGATTAGGGGATATAGGGATATATAGTTATCATGGAACTAACAACTGGGGCCATGGTAGTCAAAGAGATCATTAAGGGAAAGAATAAAGAGAGGGAAAAGAAGGCCTCTTCTTTACCAACAGGCCCTTATGGATTAGAATTAGTTATTTACTAGGAGTACGTGCCTATAAACAACCATGACCCATGTATTTTTCATAGTACTATTGGTTTTTGAGTTGGGTTATGACAGATTGTTCAAAGCCTAAAAGCCAATAAGAGCAATTTAGAGAATTATTTTTGGTGTAGTGAAAAGTTTATTGGATACAAAATCAAATAATCTGGATTTGATTCTTTACCATGGAGTAGAAAGCAATCTGAATTTGAGATAAGTAGGCCTAATTCAAATCCTGGCTCTGCTACTTACTGATTATACACCTTTGAGCAAGTCATTTAACCATTCAGGTAAGATCTTAGGTCATGAAATTTGGAATTGGAAGTATTAGCACAATATCCAAGTTTTACAGATGAGGAAACTAAGGGCCAGACAGAGGAAGTCGTGTAGCATTTTTCTTTAAGTCCATTCAAAATGTATTTTTAATCTACAAAATTAATTTGCACTTGTGCCAAATCACACAGCCTCAAAAGGCATATATGTGTATTATTTTTATATTGTATATACATACATCCATACATGTATATAAATATATGCATACACATATCCCAGTGACTTGGCTATTCACTTAGTGTCGATTACGAGTTAAGAGATATCATTCTGAACTTCCTTTTCTGAATTATTCCTAATAGTATTAAATGAGACTCCTTCCAGTATTCATCCTTGGGGCTGAATACTCACTCAATTTATACCAAGAAATGTTCTGGCTTTTCCCTATCCTTCCTTTTTTTTTTTTTTTTTTTTTTGGTGAGGCAATTAGGGTCTTGCCCAGGGACTTTCCCAGGGTCACACAGCTAGTAAATGTCAAGTGTCTGAGACTGGATTTGAACTCAGGTCCTCCTGACTCCAAAACCAGTGTTCTATCCACTGTACCACCTAGCTGCCCCTTTCATTTCTTATTGTTAAGCCATTTCCATATCTTTAATCCATGACAGTACACTGCATAAATGAAGTGCACTGGCTTTGGAAATTTAGCAAAAGTTTCTGAAAATATAAAATCATATAACTGGAAGGGACATCAGCAGTGATCAAGCCCAGCCTACATCTCAGAAGGAATCCTCACTATAACATACTAACACCTATTCGAGCGGAACAGAGGAAAGTATCCTAGCTTTGGGCCTGAGAACCCAAGTTTAAATTCCATCTCATGCTTACTACCTGTGTGACTTTGGGCAAGTCACATAAGCTGCTTGGGACTGTTTCCTCAACTATAAAATAAGTAAGTTGGCTAGATGATCTCTGAAGTATCATCCAGCCTTAGATTTATGATCTGTGAAGACCTCCAATGAGGGGGAACACATTATCTCTGGAAGCAACACATTCTACTTTTAGGTAGCTTTAATTACTAAGAAATCTTTCTAAATCTATTAAATCCACGTGCTACCCATTGTCTATTTGTACACTTACCCTTTGAAAGGACTCATAGCTTAGTCATGCGTTATTCAGCTTTTCCTCCAATAGCCTGGATTCAGATGTGACTCTCCAGTTTTCAGTTCACAGGGTTCTTTCCAGAAATCTTACAAATGGTCAGACTGGTGAGACATAATCCTCTAGCACAGTAGCCACTTGTAATAGCAAATTATAGCTTTTGTACAAGTGACAATTTCCACTGCCACTCAAGTTGCCAAACTCTAAGGCCACTTCTGATTATCCTGCAACAGTGTTCTCACGGTTTTAGATAGCAGGTAGACCCTTGATATTAAGGACAAAAAGTCACATGACTACTGTGCTATGTAGTATTCCCACAGTACTGCATTATTCTATGAGAGAAATTGAGGGTTTAAAGGCCAATGAAACGAATATTGAAGTATATGGAATCAATGACCTATGGCCTACTTGACAAGGTATAGGACATTCTATGCATTTCCAGCTCCTTGATCTAGTACTCCTGAGCAGTTCATTTTGAAAGGCACTGTGGGATTGGCAGTCTCCATAACACCTTCCTTGATAAAGACTGAAGCAGAGAATTCTTTCAGCCTGTGAAATTTGTAGGAGCTACGCAGAGAAAGGTCTCAGGAAGGGACAGGCAAGTGATTTAGTGCATGTTATATCTGGGGAATGAGAGAAGGGGGAGGCAGAAGGTTTCTTGCTTAGTGTTAAGTATTGCGAATTGTGTTTTTTTCCTGACCGTTGGGGGTGGAGGACTGATCTCTGATCCCTGCTGCTTTAATGAGTGAGTCATAACGCTGGAAGGCAAAGCTAGGTGGGGGAAGGGACCAAGGCCAGATTTAGCAGAGTCCTCTGGAAGTCTAAATAAATTCAGAAATGTTTCCTTGGCCTGTTTACTGGAAAATTGTAAAGAGGCAATTAGCCAGCAGTAGATCAGGCAGAAGCCCGGAAATGGGTGAGAGCTCTTCCATTATTGCATAAAGTTCTGTGTGCGTATGCATTGCTGGCCCTAGTATGGAGTTCTGGGTGGGTAGTCCAAGAGGCTCCAGAAGTGAAAAGGCTTCAGAAAACAAGGTTAAGCTTTCCAGTAAGGAATTTGAGCATAGAGATGGGCTTCTGGAACCTGGCTTTTTTTTTTTAAACAAATAGGCCCAACTACTGCAGATGAAACCCTTAGACTGCCTAGGAGAAACAGAAGGAAAAAAAAAATCAGGCAGATGAGTGGCACGGTGAATAGGGTTCTGAACCTTGAGTCAGAAAGACCTGAGTTCAAATCTAACCTCAAAAACTAACAAAGGTGTGACTGGGAAAGTTATAACCTCTACCTGCATCCATTTCTTTTATCTATAAAATAGAGATAATCAATAGCACCTACCTTCCAGGGATATTGTCATGATAAAATGAGATATTTGTAGAAAAAAAAAACACATTGCAAACCTTGTTATACATGTAACACACTAATCTGGCTCCCCTACTTCCTGAAGGCCAGGTAGTTTGTATTTCCCTCCTCCTCCAAGGTTTCCTGATAGCCTTCATGGTGTTTGGAGATATTTGGGTTCTCTGCACGGGGCTCCAGACCCTCTGATGGTAGCCCAAAGTACAGGGAATCACTCCAATGCCACTGGCCACCAACAGACCAGCTTTTACACACTTCAAAAAGTATAATAACAAATATATAAATTTACTTCCCCTAATATAATTTTCCTCCTCCTCCTCCCCTGTACCACTTCAGTCTCTGAGGACAGACAGGGCATTAGGTTCATATTTTAGCTCAGTTTCTGTAGAGCACAATCCCAGTTCTGAATCCAACCGTCCATGGGATTCAGGTACAGGCACTATGGCTTCTCAAGACTTCTATGCTGAGCTGATCGGCCTCAATAACCAGCTCCAAGGCTGCCTTGGCTGGAACTCTTAGAAATCAGTAGACAAAGAGCAACTGAGAAGATCAACTCAGTCTCAGCAGTTTTAAAGATTCTGGCAGTCGATCAAAAAAGGATACCCCTACCCATGTGGTAGGGAACACAGTGGGCTCCGTGTTAGGCAAACTGGGCATGATCAAAAGGCTGTCGCTATGTTAGAACTTGCCATGCCCAGAGAAGTCTGGTGTGCATATAAATGTTAACTATTATTGTTACAAAATCCAAGTTGTTAAGATAGAAATGGAAACAGACCAAATTCTTGTGATTTGGTTTGATGATCTGGGATAGCCATATAGTGAGTACCACTTCCTTAAAAGGGAAGGTATAAAATAGCTGTCTTCCTCTGTCCTCCCCACCTCTTTGGCCCAGAAACTACCCTTCTTCTATCTCACAGCCCAAGTGAATTTATCTTTAAAAGTTAATTTACGGATTGGTTTTCAAGCTGCTTGCCCTGAGTCCATTTTATGAGTCATGCCCTTACACCAACACTAGACAAGATAACATTAATGATAAGATTTCCCAGCATAAACAAAGACAAGTGGTGGTAGGGGAAAATTCAGTAGGACAGGAATAGCTCAGTCTGTATTTACCACTTATTTATTTGTTAATATATTAGTTCATTTATTCAACAATCATTTATTAAGCACCTACTATGTGTAACAATATGAAAACCACATAACTTGTGTGCCCAGTGCAGAGTTCCATGAGGTCTATCACTTAATCTCTGTACAACCTTGGGCAAGTTGCTTAATCTCTTGAGACCTCAGTTTCCTCATCTGTAAAAAAAAAGGAGGGGGGGATTTATAACTTGGCCCTAGTCTAATTTTCCAGGACTGCTTATGCATTATCCTCTATTACATACTCTATGTCCCTCCCAGGCAAACCATACTTACTATTTCTCAAATGTGATAGTCTGTCTCATATTTCCATACCTCTGTATTGGCTCATCATGTCCAGAATTAAATCCTTCCCAAAATCTGTCTCTTAGAATCCCTAGTTTCCTTGAAAGCTCAGCTCAACTATCACCTCTTAAATGAAGCTTTTTCTGATGCTGCTACTGCCACCCCTCCAATTACCTTGTGTCAATTTTTCATATGTCTATATATGTACATATCTCTCTTGGCTAGACTGTAAGCATCTGGAAGGCAAGAACTATTGCCTTTTATGGCCGGTGCCAATCACAGTGACTAGATAGAACATAGCAGCAACTTCATAAATGTTTGCTGATTAGTTTAGATGACATCTAAGGTCCCTCTCAACTCTAAATTGATCTTATAATTCTAGACAGGTTTATTTTTTGTGAGAGTAGAGAAGGAAATAGTAAGGTGCTGTGGAAGTATCTGGGAGGTTCTAGAGGTAACCTGTCTTGTTTGACTGGCTATTGAAATTCATGATCCTGAGGCAGCTAGGTGCTGCAGTGGATAAAGCACTTGGACCTGGCGTCAGAAAGACCTGAGTTCCAACTTTACCTCCAGTACTTAGTCGTTGTATAACCCTGGGTAAGTCATCTAACCTATCCCAATTTTCTCACCTGAAATGGGGAAAGCAATAACATTTACTTGTGGAGAAGATAAAATGAGATTATATTTGTAAAGTGCTTCTCAAATCAAACCTTAAAGCACTCTATATTGTTGTTCAGTTGCATCCAACTCTTCATGACCCCATTTGAGGTTCTCTTGGCAAAGACACTGGAGTGGTTTGCCATTTCCTTCTCCAGCTCATTTTACAGATGAGGAAACTGAGGCAAACAGGTTAAGTGATTTGCCCAGGGTCACAGAACTAGTAAGTATCTGAGGCTAAGTTTGAACTCAGGTCTTCCAGACTTCAGGCTTGGTACTGCCCCACCCAGCTGCCCCAAAGCACTATATAAATGCTAACTATTATAATGATATTCTCAGAGATAATAATAGTAATATTTTATGTATCTTAGCTCATTTCAGTTTTATGCCACCATGAGATAGCTACTATAGACATTATCTACGTTATATGGGGAGGAAGCTGAGTTTTGAAAAGTTTTGCAGCTAGTGAATTCAAGGCAGGTTTCAAGTCCATGTTTTCCTGATTTTGAATCTAGTACTCTTTCCATTATGTTACACTACTTGCCTCATGAGGTACTTTTGTTGTTCTTCAGTTGTTTTTAGTCCTGCCTGAGTCTTTGTGACCCTTTTTGGGGTTTTCTCGGCAAAGATACTGGAATAGTTTCTATTTCCTTCTCCAGCTCATGTAAGTGATTTGCCTAGGGTCACACAGCTAGTAAGTATCTGAGGCCAGATTTTAACTTGGGTCTTCCAGATTCTACACCTAGAGCTAATCTATTGCTCCACCTAGCTGCCCATTAGGTACTGCCTTATGACTAAATGAGTGGTTCCCTAGGGTGCCTTGGACTGCCCCTGTGTTGCTAAAGGGGTAGAATTAAGGAGGAGGGTTTTAGGTGTATTAAGCAATGGGTAACCTTTGGGAATAGCTGGAACAAATCTATATAGGAAGCATAGGCTCCCCCTGAAACATGTTAGTCTGACCAATTACCAGGGGTAGCCATAAAGTCTTGTTTTAAACTAAACATTACTAGACAACCAAAGAAAATACGAAGCACATATCAACAAAAAGTCTTGTTAAAATTCCACGAAAGCATCACTGAGAGTAGCCAGCTTATCCAATACAAGGTCTAAGAGGGGGAAAGAAGGGATTGTACACTCTAGCCAACTGACTACGTAAATGCTTCAGTACCTGTTCAAGAAGCACACTGCATAATCAAGAACTGGAATGCTTGGCAGAAATCAAGGGCCTTAGAATTAGTGTCTCAATGATTAGGTGGACAGAGGTCAACTAATAGATTTTTGTGCTTCTTAGCTACAGAACCTATTGGAAATGGGGGTGAAGAGTAAGGCAAGGGAAACACTGTGCACATCGTAAGTAAGGAATGATGTAAACAGTCACAAATCAGAAACAGATGAAAAATCAGAGCGGAAGGTGGTAAGGAATCTACTTGGGTGGAAATTCCATAATTAGATAAGAAAATTATGATAGGTACGGCAACCTGGCCAGGATAATGAGACTGGGCTAGAAATGCTAAATGAGAAGGGGGAGGCTACAGAATTAGAGTAGGTACCAGCTCCCTCTCTGGACTTGTTTATGTGAGTAACACCTACTCTACAAGCCACAGAAGATACAAAGATGAAACAGTTGCTTAACTATTCCAAACTGATAAATGTCAACAGTTTATATCTCTGAGAAGGGATATGGTGTACTGTACACAGATAAGTGAGGACAAAACACAAAGTATCAAAAGCATGTTTTCAGGAGAAAGAGTACTATAAGAAAATGGCAGGATCTAGAAACCCTTCCTGTAGTAGGTGGGAACTGATCTATGCTCTGAAAAAAAGCTTGCAATTCAAGCAGCCCTATTTCCATTCCTTAGGCCTCAGTTTCACCATCTGTAAAATGAGAGAGCTTAGCTCAACTATTTCTAAATTTCCATAAACCTATGCTTCTCCAGTTGCAAAACCTCAGCCACCCCTTGGTCTCTTCTTCTCTCTCATCTTTCATGTCACATCACCAAGTTCTGCATATTCTTCTGCTATGTGTCACTTGGCCTTCTCTCTTCCTTACCCTTTCTCTTGCTGCTAAGCCAAGCCAAGTCCAGCCCATTTTCACCTTATGCCCGTTGTCTCTCTTTTCCAAACAGTCACACACAGTTGGCAGAGAAATCTTTCTGAAATACTGCTTTATGCTATCATGAGCAGGTAACTCAACCTTCAATTATTCCCCATTGCCTACAGAATAAAGTCCAAACTCCTTAGCCAAGCATTCATATCCTCCACAATCTGGCCCCAACCTCCCTTTCAGTTTTATCTCACAATACTCCCCAATAACAACAACAACAACAAATTGCCTCTTAGCTCCAGCCAAAGAAGTGTGTTCATTGTGTACATTATTACCCTCCACCTGGAATATTTTCCCACCTCCTCTCTGCTTGTCTAAATCCTATGTATCTTTCAAGCCCAGGTCTTTTCACCTCATTTAGCGAGCCTTCCTCATGACTAGCGATTTTTCCTTCCCTTGAACTGCAATATTATTGTCCATATATACCTTTGGCACTTAGAAAAATATTAGGTCTTTTTGGGGGAGGTTATGTCTAAATATTCCATTTCCCCAATTAGATTTTTAGACCTTTTAGGTCAGGGATGGTGTTTTACACATCTATGTATCCCTAGCATCTATCATGGTTTCAAAATATGCTTCAAAAAGAGAGATTGGATTTTACTTTATGACTTTAAGGCCAACTTATTTGCTCTTGCAAGTACAGCAGATGATAATGTCTATTTCTTGAGGACATGGGTGGGAAAGAAGATGGATTCGCTTTGGGGTCTGTTGATAGAGAATTCTGGGACCTGCCTAAATGTGATTTGGGAATCTCTATTCCTCGTCAGGCTCAATTCCTTTGAGTATTGATTCCTAACAGTGCCAACCTTCCTTGTTTTTTTTTGTTTGTTTTTTTCTCCAGTTGCAAAACCTTAGCCACCCCTTGGTCTCTTCTTCTCTCTCATCTTTCATGTCACATCACCAAGTTCTGCATATTCTTCTGCTAGGTAATTAGAAAGTCATGTCCTGGTGCATGTTGCTATAAGAGACAGAATAAGATTCTGCAGATAAGCACTGCACCTTCTATCTTCTGTTATTACCAGCTTAAGGAGTATCCACCTGGCGTAGAGGGTTGGTAAGTGTACAAACTATGAGAGTTTACACAGGTGTGCTTCGCTTAAATCCGATTCACACACAAGTTCTCATCACTCCATGATGTTATTGGTCCTTTTTGAAAATGAAGGATAAACAATATCTTGGTAATACTGCTTCTAGAATACTGTGTTCAAATCCGGACAAGTCACATTGTAGGAAGGACATTAATAAGTTTGATCAGAGAAGGGTGCCAAGGATAGGGAACAGACTGGAAAGCATGCCATGTAAATATCAGTTGAAAAAAACCATCTAGCCTGGAGAAGAGACTATGTAGCAGGGATATCCTTGAGTATCTGAAGAGCTGTAACGTGGAAAATGATTTCGTTTTATTCCTCTATGTCTGGAAGAACAAAGCTAGAACTTGAATATTTTGACTACATAGGGCCAGAGACTTTTCTTTTTTCTTTTAATCTCTCCAGATCCCAGCAAAGTACCTTGCATGTCATAGGTACCTGTTAAATGCTGATTGAATTGAATTGAACTGAACATGTGGAAATTGGAGAATGGCAGGGTTCAGATTAAGGTAAAGAAAAACTTCTTAATGGTTGGAGCTATCCCAGAATGGAATGAACTGTCTCAGGATGTAGCAAATCTCCTATCAGTATAGGTTTGAAGCCAGAGTTAGATGACCCATAACTGAGGATATTGAGTGGAGGATTCCTGTTCAGATATGGGATGGAGTGAACCAGATGACATCTGGGGCTCCCTTCAGTTGTTACATTCTATGACTGAAGCCTCTCAAGCTTTCGATGCACTACTTTATAATATTCCTGGGGAGAAAATGAAGAGATATGGATTAAACAACATAGGAATTCCTAACTGGTTGGATGGTCAGAATCAAAGAGCTATTTTTAATGACTCAATATCAGTCAGTCAATCAATAAACTTTTATTAAGCCTTTATTATGTTCAGGCACTGTGCTAAGTGCTGGAGGTACAAAAAGAGGCAAAAGACAGTCCCTGCCCTCAAGGAATTCAACCTAATTGGGGAGACAACATGCAAACAAATACATACAAAGCAATCTATATATAAGATGCAGTGTAGCAAGAGGGCTGCAGTGGAATATCTTTGCTTAGCCCTGTATTGTTTAATACATTTAGAAATGACTTGGTTAAAGGCACAAATTACATACTCCTCAAACCTGCAGATGACACAAAGCTGGGAGGGACAGTGAACAAAGTGAATGACAGAGTCAGGATCCAAAAGGATCCTAAAAGGCTAGGACATCGTGTTCAGCCTGTGGGCTACATTTGACACCTAGTTTGAAGGTCTAGATGACCTCCCGATGCTCAGATTCTATGATTATTTGATTCTGTAATCCTTGGACCACATCTCAGCTGAAACACCTCTCCCAATCAGAACCTCCCACTTGTGGCTTCTCCACAGAGCCTCTATGTTACTGGCTGATGTCTCCATTCCACTGCCATTGTTCTGTCTCCTTTCAGTTATGTTTGCTGATGATCCTATGGTCTGTGGCATCTCCACTGCCAAAAAACAAAAACAAACAAAAAAACAAAAGCAAACTACCTGCTTTTTATCCACTGAATTGTAGTTGCTTTGTGGCCTCCTCTTGGCATAGAAGTTGTAACTTGTTTGGTAGACAGCTTACAGACTAAGTAATATATTGGTTCTTTTCTGAATCATAGCCCAGCAAGAATCCATTAGTTCAGATCTGTGTTTTTTACTTCTCTCTTAGTGGCAAATCCTTCAGTTCCTCCCTGCTATTTATATTGGAGTGAATAAATCTTTTCAGCTACTATGACCCAGGCAATATGGCATAATAGAAAGAGAATTGACTTTGGGCTCAAAGGAACTGAGTTCAAAGCTAAAATCCAGCAGTTGATAACTGTTCGAATTCGGACAAATAACTTAATCTCCATGGGTCTCAGTTTCCTCATATATAAAATAAGGAGATTGTACTAGATGACCTTGAACATCCCTTCTCTCAGGCTAGTCCTAAATTTTTTTGTGGCTAGCAGTAAGACCAAGCATATTACATTCATGCTTTACCTAGCAAGACTGGAAGGGCCAGGGTGGAACTGGCTGTCTTTGTCTTACAAGAGCTGGGTCATATGTTTCTGAAGCTACACTAAATCACTGCTCTCCCAACAAAGCATGCCACCCTGCCCACAACTTCTTAGCATCACTATTGTTCGATGCCACCACAGACAGACACTCTTTGGAATGTTCTCTGTTAGTTATGGCTTCAGCAAAGATTCTCCCATATTCTTGTGCTTCTCATAGTGAAATGTCTTGTTAACAACTTCAGGCTGGTCTTTGTTAGTGCATCGTAACTACTTTGTTATAGAGAGCAAGGATTATGTACAGGCAGACTATTTACACGTTACATAATATGTCATATGGTTAAAGTCCTCTCTTTAATATTATTGTAATATGAAAAAATTCAGGCCTGCCTTTGTTTAGACGACACCCCCTCTTCTCTCTGTTTCTTGGGTTAGAGGAACAAGGAGAAAACTATAACTTTTTTCTTCCTTCTTCACACACTCCAGAGAAAATTGTTTTGTTTGTTTGCTTTATGTCAGATCATACTTTATGCTTTTCCCAGATCTTACCCAGTGTGAAAGGTTGTTGTATGGAGGCTGGATTAGACTTCCTTAGTATGATTTCAGAGGACAATCTACACCATTTCTGCTAGTTTACATCTCATCCCTATTGCACAAACTAGCAAGAGTCCCATACTTCCTTTGCCAATGTTAAAAATCCCTTCATTTACCCTAAACATTAACACAAGGGCAAGAGACCTATAGAGTCCTTATTTACTAACTTGTAAGCAAATAGGCAAATTTTATCAACTCTATCACTAGAACGTAAACTCCTTGAAGCCAGGGACTATAGAATTTTTCATACTAGAATACCACTTTTTGGCACATTACACATAGTAGGTACTTAATAGATGTTTGTTGAATTGAATTTGGTTTCATGATTACCTTTTGATATTGTTCAGTTGTTTTTAGTTGTGTCTGACTCTGTGACCCCACTTGGGGTTTTCTTAGCAGAGATACTGGAGTGGTTTGCCATTTCCTTCTCAAGCTCATTTTATAGATGAGGAAACTGAGGCAAACAGGTTTAAATGACTTGCCCAAAGTCTCACAGCTAGTAAGTGTCTGAGGCCAGATTTGAAGTCAGGTCTTCCAGTCTCTAGGCCCAGTGCTCTATCCACTGTGCCACCAGATGCTATTAAAACCTTCTTCCAGTTCATTTATTTGTAAGCGATGGACTGTTTTTAGAAAATGCCTCGCTTCTTAGCACTTAATTATCATGATGTTGTGGTTGTTTGTCCTTTGTCCAATGACCTGAGGAGTAGGAGGATATCTCGATTTACAAGTGAATTGGATTTAAGTGAAGTAAAACTGTGCAAAGTCATCAGCCTCACTCTGGTCACCAGTCCAGTGGCAAGACATAGGTCAAGGTGACCAGTAATGACCCTGAATGCAGTAGGAGACCCTGGCCTTTATAAGCTCTTTCCCAGATCTCAGTTTGTCTGAGGCAACATCCATTCATTAATTAAAGGCTAGGTAAGAATTGAGGTAAAAGATGGCTTAGTTTGCCTTTATAAAAGAATCAGTCTGGGAGGGAAAGACCCTCAGAGTTTCTGGCCAGAACAGAAAAAAATAATAATAGGGTAAATGTTTAACAACTGGCTCTGGGTGGAGAACTTTTATTCATGACACACTTTTAAATTTAATTGGCACTATCAACATTTTCCTGTATAAAAGGTTCAAATTATTAGTGAAACAATTTTTCTTTTAATAAATCCTTTGAAGTAGGTGACTGTAATAATTGCTTTCATTTCTGATTCTGTGAATCATCAAGCCATCAATAATGTAAATATTTATTTGATTTGATAACTTTTTATGATCAACATTAAAGATCTTATACAGGAAAACCTTCAACCCCACTGCCCCATAAACCACTAAAAATCTTGGAATAAAAAGAACCAAACCTCTGTTGATTCAGTTGGAAGATTTGAGTTTCAAGGTGATTGTTACTGGCAGTATTAACAGAAATCTAATTGTAATGTTGGACAATGTATTAGTTTAAAGGGATATACGTTTGGGGAATTTGTATGTACTGAGTGTTTAGGAAGAATGATGTCCACTTGCCAGAAAAAAATAATTAAACAGCTTTTATAGTCTTCTTTAGACAAAAGGAATATGAATGCAATTAATGGAAACTTTTGTTATGGAAAGGACCTTTTAATTCTTGCACTAAAATAAGCCAGTAGACTTATGAAATCATGAGAGAAATATATCCTATATTTTTCTGAACAAATTCCCATTTCTCTTTTTGAAAAGAAGTTATCAAAATCAAGAAATAAGGGACTATATGTGAGATAAACATTGTAAGGGATTCAAAGAAGCATCTACAGCCCTCTAATAATCATCACGATGTGATAAAATTAGAGTATACCTCATTCTCAAGCATTTTCAGGTGCAACCTAGTCAAATTCAAGGATATAATTTTATTGCTTTTAGCCAGAGGCCAAAAGTTTAAAAAACAAAAGACTTAAGGAGCTCATTGGAAACTGGACAAAAAGGGAAATAGAATGGTTTATGTAGTTTGCACTGTAATTTTTTTTAAATTGGGCATAAAATATTTCTTACACTGGTTTTTGTTTTCTTTCTTTTTCAAAGGAGGGGGTGTAGGAGAGGGGGGAGTGTTTTTGTCAAATGAAAAAATTAAATTAAAAAATAAATAAGATGAGGTATAAAAGTTCAACTGAAGAGAAACTATTTCCCCCCTGGCATGTAATTCCAAGGGGAATTCATCATGTGGGTCTTTATATAAGGGACATTAGATAACATCAGACAGTTATCTTCAATTGTGGTTTAGCAAAAAAAAAAATCCAGAAATGTTAGTCAAATATATGTTTCTTAAATCAACCTTCAAAGCTGAGTGTATAGCTTTAAATCTTAACTTGGGGAAGGCATTTCTGTGGGGAGCTAAGATAATAAAGCAGAGGTACATAGCTGACTTAATACAGGGATAGATCTTAGAGCTTAGAAACCCAGAGGAATGCAGAGTTAATATGTGTTTTACTCTATCTCTTTCAAGTAGCTACAGACTTTTGGCAAGTACTGGGTCATAGTCAATTCACATTTGAATTCTCTGAGTGCCTGAAATGCCAATATTCTGTTAAGTTGATTAAAGAGGGATATAGCTACCTTAGATTCTAGATGTAAAAGGAGCTAGCACAAAGTAGGTTATGGAAAGGGCAATAGCTGGATGGTCAAAATACCTGGGTTTGAATGCTGGTTCTGCTTCTTAGTATCTGTACGACTTTGGGTAAGTCATTTGCTATCTCAAGGCCTCAGTTTCCTCATGTGTAAAATAAAGAAGCCAGACACTGCCTAAGTTTCCTTCCAGCTCTAAATAATTCAAGATGGTATTCCTGCCCTTATGAAGCCTCATCTGGTACATACTTATACTTTGATTTCCTAATATGCTAATGTTCTCTCCCTGTTCAAGTTTCTCTGCATTTATCTGTCTATGGACAAAGGCAACAATTTGGAATCAAAGGACCAAGGTCCAAATCCTACATCAAAGAATTTGCTGTGCTCTATGAGCAAAGCAGAATTGCAGTAGCTTGAAAGAAAAAACAAACCCGAGATGCACAAATTTAGGGACATCTTCCTCTCAGATGATCACATGCACTCCCATGGTAGAGCCTTCCCAGCTTGAGCTTGTATCGTTCTGATCAGCCACAGTCAGACATACTTTACCTTGACCCGGACATAGTGATAGCATTTTGGTCATCTTTAGGCTCAAAGGACAACAACAACCATAACCTCTCTGACTTTGGAAAAGTTGCTTATACTCTTAAGAGTTGGTTTTGATGGGAGGACTGGATTAGATGGCCTCTAAGTTTCTTTCATTTGGAAGTCTATGATGCTTGGTTATATTTTCTGCCCACCATCCTTACTCTAGTGGAGTATGATCTCCTTGGCATCAGGGACTGTTTTTTCCTTTTTTTCCTTTTTTTTAAAAAATTTTCTTTTGCATTCCCAGTGCTTAGCACAGTGCGTGGCATATGGTAGGTGCATAATGCAGTTGACTAACTATAATGTAAGCTTTCTTAAATTTTTGTTTTTGTAGCCCTAGGGCTTAGCATAGTGCCTTGTACATAGCAGGACCTGTAAATTTCCTTGTCATTTCCTTCCTGTCTACTTCATCAAAGTAGTGCACTAACTGTCTCATTCTGACTACATTCCCATCTCTAGCTCACCTATCTACTGCCTGGCTTCACCTTCCTATTCTCCATGCTTTCTCCTCCATCAAAGCTGTTGATCAGTTTGCTTACACTGATTTGTTTCAGATGAAGCCCTTTGCTGCCCTCTGCTGTTTATGGTAAAACCCACACTCTTGTCCTTTTCCTATGAAAACTCAAAAAGGGGAGATTCAGAGGGTGATGACATTGAGCAAAATGTAATCAAACATCCAATTGGAAAGTCTTGACTTGTCTGAACACATCTGAAAGACATAATGGAGAAAGGTTTTGTTTATTTGTTTGTTTTAATGAAAATTGGTCTCCAAGACCAGATGAGACTATAGGAAACAATATGAGCTGACAAGTAATGAACAATTGTGATTATGGCCTAATAGAGATTATAATCATAAAGCAAAATTGATTGTCTATTCTTCATTCTAGAGTACGGGCAACATGGCATGGTGAATAGAGCGCTATACTCAGAGTCAGGAAGATCTTCATTCAAATTCTGCCTTCTGAAATTTGCCAGTTATGTGAACCTGGGTGGCATGTTATACAGGAAAATTTCCTGTTTGTGGAGTCAGAGGACTTAGGTTCAAATTCCAGCTCTGTCATTGCCTGTCTTACCTTGGGAAAGTACTCAACATCTCTTGGCTCCAGTTTTCCCAGCTGGAAAATCAGAGTATTAGACTAGTTTAACCTAAAAGTCTCCTCTAGCTCTGTATGACCTAGTGAGTCTAAGGTACTCAAGGGTTCTTAATGGGGGGGGTGTCTATGAATTTAGGTTTTTTTTAATGTTTTCAAAATTATGTTTCCATATAGTTGGTTTCCTTTGTAAGTCTATGTTTTAGGCACTTAAAACATTTTTTTTTCTCTGAGAAAGGCTCCATAGTCTTTACCAGATTGCCAAAGGGGTCCATGACAACACAAGAAGGTTAAAAACCCTTGCTATGGCTCTATGATCCTATTTCTGTGCCTCAGGCCCTTCCCTAGGAATTATCTGCTAAGTGTTTGATATACCTGATACTATTCACATACCAGACTTATAGGCTTTATCTAGGTTATTTTGTTGTTTTGTTCCTTTGAAGCATCATCCCTTTTCAAGAATTCTTCCTGGCCTATTGGATGCTTTCCATCCCTTGCCAAGAGTCCGTCATTTCTGTAATCTAAGCTGTGTTTCAAAATTCCAAATCCCATTCTCAGATATTGTTTTCACTTAATCTATTCAGTTTCCCTATCTGTAAAATGGACATGTTAATAGGAGTAATCTTCTAGGGTTGTTGTGAGGAGCAAATGAGGTAATATCTCTAAAAGGCATTGCAAACCTTAAAGCATTATATAAATGTTATCTGTTATTATATAATATGTTAAGGTTTGTTAATCCCTTAATAGCTGTTAATTCGTTAGATCTTCATAACTATAGGAGATTAGTGCTATTATTACCTTCATTTTATAGATGAAAAAAATGAGGCAGATAGAGGTTAAATGACTTGCCCAGGGGCACACAGCTAGAAAGTATCTGAGGCTGGATTTGAACTTATGTCTATCCTGATTCCTGGTCTAATGTTCTCTCTACTTTCCTAGATTCTAGATCTCTAGCCTCACTTGAGAACTGAGGTATACTTTCTTTAGTAGATTAAAGTATATAAGACATACAGACATATAATGAAATCTATGTACCTGATATTTAACCATCTAATTTCCTCTTGGTACTGCTCTCCCAATATCACCCGCTATATTGCACAATTCTCTTAGTTCCTCAGTGCCCTTCCTATGAGAAGGTTACCAGAACTGAGCACTGTAGTTCAGATGTGGTCTCACTCTACAGAATATAATGGGTCTACCATCTCCCTGGCTACTAAATAAGTCCATCACTAAAATCTTCCTTATGCTTCCCTGGACGCTAGGCTCCCTGGCTCCTGTGCAGCTGCGGGGCAGAGGGCAAGAAGCTCAAGTTATTCAGCAGGTAGACACATGACCAAATTCAATTATAGTGAGATCTACATATCTTGTGGCAATGTACCACTGATCTTCAGAACCTTTCCTCAATTTCCTTGGATGCTAAGCTCTGTTGCTACCTTATGCTTGAATATATATATTTTTTGTGACCAAAAAGTACATCACCTCAGGAAGCAGATTACTATACTATTGAGTAGTTTTGGTTCTTAGAAACATTTCATTATACTATTGCCAAAATTTATTTCTCTGTACCTTCCCCTCATTGGTGGTGGTTTTTTTGTTGTTGTTATTGTTTGTCCTTCCTCCTCAAAGAGGACCATGGCGTCATTGGAAATAGCATTGGACTCAGAGTTGACCATAAATTTCACTTTCTATTGCCTCCTAGTGGTAGCTCTTTTATTCTATGCAGGTCTTGTTTATTTCATAGCATAGCTGTGTGATAGCAATCTAGTCTGTAATGAAATTGATTTCTCTTCAATTGAGGATGTGTTCTTATGGGAAAGGTCTTGTCACATGGAGTAATATTACACTTTGAAAAACAGTCAATCCATTCATTTAATTCTCTTTGGTTCTTTTTGAGAAAATGCCTAACAGCCCAACTAGAAGGGATGTTCTCCTATGAGAGAGGACATTTTATCAGTACAAACAAGATGACTGCCCCCATGGTGATTGCTGCCTTTTTCATAGCTGGGGACATTTAGTAATGAAAATCTAACTTAGGGCTTGGAAGCTAAAAGTAATGTATTAAATATAATAGTTTACTTGTGATTCTCCACTAGGGCTTTTTTTTTTTAAGCAATATGGGATTAAGTGACTTGCCCAGGGTCACACAGCTAGTAAGTGAGGCCGGATTTGAACTCAGGTCCTCCTGGCTTCAGGGCCAGTGCTTTATCCACTGCACCACCTAGCTGCCCTTCTACTAGGGCTTCTTAAACTTTTTCCATTCATGATCCCTTTCAGCGCTTCTTAAACTGTGGGTCGTGACCACATTGCAACCCACAGTTTAAGAAGTGAGGCTGAGGGTGGTAGAAGACATAGGGGTGATAGTTTTTATTATTTAAAAATCATTTTTTAATAACTTCAGTTGTCATAGGAGGTAATGTAGTATAGTGAAAAGAATTCTGCTGTTGGAGTCAGAAGACCTGAGTTCAAATTCTATTTCTGAGGCTGTTGCCTGTATGACCTTAGGCAAATTCCTCAACCCCTGGATTATAATGTCCTCTGCTGTAAAATGAAAGGGTTGGACTAGATGGCTTGTGAAGTGTCTCCTAGCTCAAAATCCGTGATAATTTTAAAATAATTAATATTTATCATTTATTTATTTATTTATTATTTATTATCTATTGTATTGGGGAAAAGGGGGAGTAAAGCAGATTTGTACTTGTAATTAGACAGTGCACATGTAAACATTTTCACTGCCTGAGCGAACAGTCCAGTAAGGGAAGGTCATTTGTGTGCAGTGTAATAGAGAAGGCTTGGGATTAAAATTGCATCATGAATAAGTAAAACATGATTAACTGAGCACCAATTCCATATATAATTTATCATTGATGACAGTCATAAGTTATTTGTGTATATTGACTTCCACCAGTTTGTATCTTTCTTGTGCGCTTTATGTTCTATATTAGTATTATGGTTATTTGCATATGTATCACATCTTTTCTATCAGATTCTAACCTCCATGAGGGTAAGACTCATATGATCCATTATTGTGGCTCCCCACAGCCTCAGGAAGTATACAACATAGAGTAGGCCCTTGTTTACAATGTGCATAGTATTGTATGAGGCTGTTGCTGCTCGTCCTTGGTTTTGGAAAAAGTCCGATGACATCACTGGTGATGTCTTGACTTATGTGTGAATTGGATTGAAGTGAGGCAGAGTTGTGTAAAGTTGTGAGGTACTAAAGAGTGAAAGACGGAAACAAACAAACAAAAAAACCTCTCTTCCCTCCAGAGCCTCACATTATTCCTGTGGGGTATTAAATACAAGGTAATTTGAAAAAAAGAGAGAGCACTAATTAAGGAGATGAAAGAAAACTTGATGGTAGAGTCGGTACTTGATCTGAGTCCTGAAGAAAAATATGGATATTGTGAGCCAGAGATCAGGATTTTTAATTTCATCCTAAACAATTTTGCCAAATGCCCAAAGACAAGAGATGGAATGGCAAACAGCTAGTTTGTAGATATGTGTGTGTGTGTGTGTGTATGCCGATATACATATGCTTATTTATATATGATGTATGGACATATATGAAATAAATCTGGAAAGGTAGGTTTGAGCTAGGCCATGGAGGACTTTAAATGCCAGCTGGAGTAGTTTGTATTTGATCCTAGAGGGAAAGAGAAGTTGCTAGAAATTTTTGAGTAGGGGAATGATATGGTCAGACACAAGGTGATTATTTTATTAACTACATGGAGGATGGATTAGAAAAGGGAGAGACTGGAAGAATAAAAAAAAATTACTAGGCTATTATAATAGTTCTGACAAGAGATGAGAACCTGATGTACTAGTATACTGACCCTGTGAATAGAAAGAATGGAATGGATGTGAGAGGTATTATGGAGAGAGAATTGAGAAGACTTATTACCTGATTGGATATGGGACCGAGGGTGGCAGTGGAGGGAGTTAAAGGAGAAGGATGATTTCCAACTTAATAAACTAGCTAATTCAGGGGCTTGTGGTACCCTAAAAAGAAATTTTGCAGATAGGCAATATGGAATTATGGGATGGGTAAGAGATGATGAGTTTCATTTTTAGCATCTTCATTTTGAAATGTTGAGGTATCCAGGAGGCACCTAACAGGTACCAAATGAGAGCCGCATACAGTACTTGGCAAATTTTAAAGTGTTATAGAAATGCTGGCCATCATCATCATCATCATCATCATCATCATGCCAGCAATAGAGTTGAGAAAAGAGATTATGGCTGGATATGTCCATTTGAGAGTCACCTGCTGTCATGGTATATATTAGAAGTTAGGAAACTTGGGGGCAGGGGATATGATTTCACAAAAGTATCACACAGGCCAGTAATGCATAAATCCTAAGCCTTTATCATGGTGCTTTTTCACTGACCCAGGGGAAGCCCATAGCCTTAAATTTAACAAGAGCATGTAAGGAGTATGGGGGTGGGAGTGGGCAGAGATGAAGGAAGGATACAACTAAAGGGATCTCTGAAACCTCAGGTGCAGTGATCTTGAGGCCGTGGCAGAAGGAGCACCAGGAAAAGAGAGGAACATGATTGATGGTCTTTTGAGGAGGCTGCCTCAACTTGTCACAAACAGCTTAGCTAAGCTTTTGATGACTCCTCATTGATGGGCAGGACAACTGCAGTCCTATCACCTCCTGAACACAGTAACTCAATGAGAAGTAAATGTAATAGGTTTTGGAGAGAGAGGTCAGGTTCTGTAACAACCAATTGATTTCCAGAGTGGTAAAAAGTAATTTTGGTACCCAAAACAATTATACCATCTAGTTATTTTCTAATTAATTTTTTTCTGGATAACTAATTTCAATATTTTTAAAATAATAAAAATTCTATGAAAATGAAAATGTAACAAATTGTAAAGTTTCATAACTTTGAAAATCATTTTAAAAATGTTTATACCCTAATTCAGTGCACTGGGGAAAAATAATGGTCACCCCACCCTAACTGTTAGACCTCTGATATCTTTGTAAGAAGATGCAAAAAGGTGAATGGTAAATCAAATGGGGAAAGGAAACGCAGGTTATGAAAGTGTCAAGAATTGCCAGATGTAACTGGAGGCATCTATAGAGGAGAGAGGAGATAGTTTGTTGTAAGTGAATCTTATAGCTTTTAGCAAAGGCTCACAAAATAAGTTATTTTGGACTGTCTCCTAGGGATAGAAATGAAATTGACATTCATAGGAACTGGGTGAACAGGGATCTTTGCATGGCCTTGTACTATTTAACATTTTTATTGATGGCATGCTTACTAAATCTGTAGATGACCCAAAGCTTTGAGGGAGGGCCCAATGCTGGATGACAGAGTCAAGATCAAAAGACAGGCTAAGACTTTGACCTAACTCTAACAACATGATAGGAATAAATATAAATTCTTATACAAGGTAAAAAATCATTTTCACAAATATAAGATAGGAAAGACAAAGCCAGGGCTAGACAGCAGTTTGTCTGCAAAAGTCCTTGGGTTTTAATGACTGCGTACTCAATATGAGTCAACAGTCTGAGAGGACAGCCAAAAAGAAAAAAAAAATCTTGAACTGTATTACCAGAACAAAGTGTCCAGAACAAGGGAAGGTGAAAATTCACCTGTCTTCTGCTCTGCTCAGACCACATACAGAGGTTTATATTCAGTTGCAAAGTGCCACATTTTAGGAAAGATATAGATAACTGGAGAGCACCCAGAGAAGGACGACCAGAATGATGAAGGACCGTGAGACCATGAGACCTGAATATAGGCTGAAGGAAATGGAGACATTTAGGGGCAGCTAGGTGATGCAGTGGTTAGAGTGCTGGCCCTGGAATCAGGTTGACTCATCTTCCTGAATTCAAATCTGGCCTGAGACACTTGCTAGCTGTGTGACCCTGGATAAATCACTTAACCCTATTTTCCTCAGTTTCCTCATCTGTAAAATGAGCTGAAGAGGTAAATGGCAAACCACTCCAGTATCTTTGCCAAGAAAACCCCAAATAGGGACATAAAGTGTAGACACGACTGAAAAACAATTAAATGACAAAATGTTATAGAAAGGATTGTAGTTCAGGTAGGAGGTGGAGTGTATGGATTCTCAAGGCTCTCCAGCTCTGAAATTTTCTGATTCTGTGACCCCATCCTATGCCCAGAGGTGCCATGAAATATGGATCTACAGAGGGCCCTAGTGTAAACATTAGACAACATCTATGAAGAGGAAAACTTTCCCTACTATCCAAAAAGGTGGGAGGGGAGTACCTGCAGGGCACATAAAATTCACTCCCACTTCCCACCTCATGTCAGTATTGATGGTCAAGGGCTGGCACAACAGACCCCAAGACCTTGACTCTCCCTCCTTCTAAATTCAAGAATAACCTATGAGAGGCTCTGGCTACCATAAGGTACCAAATAGGTAGAGCTCTATGATGAGAAAATAGAGTAGTATTGCATTCTTTCACTTATCTTCTCTTTCTTGTGACTGGTGGGGAGGGGAATGGGTAAATCTTGGGTTTTCATGTTTCTTCAGAGAATCTTTCCAGTGCTCTTCTCAGTGCACCCATCACTTCCTTGTTCCTCAGGCTGTAGATCATAGGGTTCAGCATAGGGGCCACTGTGGTATAGAACAAGGAAACCATCTTTTCATGCTCTGCTGAGGAGGTGGCCTGGGGCCGCATGTAGGTGAAGATGGTGGCCCCAAAGCAAAGGGAAACCACAGTGAGATGGGAGGCACAGGTCCCAAAGGCTTTGCGACGTCCCTGAGTAGAACGGATACGCAGAATGGCTTTAACAATCTGGGCATAGGAGAACAGGACCAAGGAGCAGGGTAACATGATGACCACAAAACCTGAGAAGGTCACCATGATCTTGTTGAAGGAAATGTCCACACAGCCAAACGCAACACTGCTAGTGTCTCACAGGCAAAGTGATTGATAACATCCTTACACAGGGGAAGTCGAAAGGTAATGATTGTCTCCATGAGTGAGTTCAGGAAACCAGCAGCCCAACAGGCAGCAGCCAGAGCCGTGCACAGCCCTCCATGCATGATGATTGTGTAGTGTAGGGATAGCACACTGCCACGTAGCGGTCATATGACATTGCTGCCAGCAGGAAGAACTCAGTCCCACCCAGTGCCAGTGAGATATAGAGCTGAAAAATACAGCTACGGAATGGGATAGACTTCCTTGAAGATAGAAAATGAATAAGCATTTGTGGGACAGTGCTGTTCATGTAGCAGATATCTACAATGGAGAGATGCTAAGGAAGAAGTACATGGGGGTGTGAAGTCGACTGTCCAGCCTGATCAGGTGGATAATAAGGAAGTTTCCCAGCATAGTCACCAAGTACATGGCCAGGAAGAGGACAAAGAGGTAAATCTGAGTCTTCTGGTCATTAGATAATCCTAAAAGGATGAACTCATTCACCCATGTCTGGTTGTTATAGGCCATGTGAGGGTAGTTCTATAAGGATGGGAGCAATATAATGGAGTGCTTTGATTCTAGAAGAAAAAAAACTTTTTTTTTTGTAAATTGTTGATAAACCCTCATTACATACTCTTAGAAGAAAGGAAAGCATTTACGTGTTTCAGCTTAAAAACCCAGTTTGGGTACTATAAGATTAATTCCCTTATAACACCACCTTCAGAAGGAAGGTAAAGCAACTATTATTTCCATTTTACTGTTGAGAAAAACTGAGGCTCAGAAATTGTAAGTACTTCCCAAGTTTTGACTACTAACTAGCATTCATTCAATCAGAGCGGGGGAAACTGATTCTTCCCCCACGGACAATATCTGAAAATGTAAATTTTTGAAATCTTGCTGAGATCCTTTTTGTCCCAGGGTAGGATTTTTATATTCCCTCTTTTTTTCCCCTTGGAATCCCATCATCTCCGCCACCTTCTTCACAGGCTAAACAGAATTTATGGTGAAATACATCCTTGCCACCTAAAGCATTTCATACTGTTTTCCTTATACTGTGTCAGAATCTGAAAGTCTGATTCTCTATCCTTTCAACTTTGTAGTCACTGAAATGTCTCTTTCTATCTTAGAAGGAAGATTGAAATGAGAAATACTGAAAAAAACCCCACAAACAAACAATCTTTTGGGGGAAGAAGCATGGAGAAAGAAATCACTAATAAATTTTCTAGGCGTGGCATGGACAAGAAAATGAAGGCTTCATTGGCCAAAATCAGTTTTGTGAAACTTGTTTTACAGGCAAGTTAAATCTGGGTCTCTGAACTTAGACTGAGAATAGAGAATCTCAGACCTCCACTTTTTCCTGCTCCTATCTAACTATAGGCTTCCTATAGAATGAGAAAAACAGAAATAGTAAGAATGCTAACAGACATGCATACTGCCTATCATCCCTATCAAACTTTATGAGGGAGTTGTCCATATTATCTAAGGTATAGAATGCTGGGAGGAGAAAAACATGAGATAATGTTGCGAAAAGAAAGGGTGGTGCCAGTGTGTGTGTGTGTGTGTGTGTGTGTGTGTGTGTGTGTGTGTGTGTGTAGAAAGTGAATGCCGAGTATAACATTTTTAACTTTATTCAAGAAGTGGTAGGGAGTGTTTTGAGCAGATAAGTGAAATGAACAGATCTTACATATGAAAAGGATTATTTTGTCACTGCTCAAGTAGCAGCTGGGAGGGACTGGGGTAGACTGACAATAAGAATTATGTAGTTCTGCAGTGATGGAGGGTGGGGTACTGAGGACCTATATTTGGGTGTTGAAAGTTGGAAGAGATAGAAACGGATTTAGAAAAAGTAGGCAATACACTCAGGAACTGATTAATAGCTAACATTTATATGGTACTTTAAGGCTTACAAAGCACTTTACATGTGTTACCTTATGCGGTCCTCACAGCAACCCTGTTATGAGATATGAACAAGAGGGGCAATGAAGTTTCAAAGATAACCCCAAAGTTACAAATGGGGATTACTGGGTGAGTGGTAGGGACAGAGACAGAAATAGTGAAATCAGAAAGAAATATAGAGCAGTAAGATAATGAGTTCAGTTTAGGACATGATGAGTTTGGGACATTGGTGGGACATCTGGTGCAGACATCCTGTTGAAGATATAGGTACTTATGTATGTGCATGTTGTCTTCCTGATAGAATGTAAGCTCCTTGAGGGCAGAAGCTGTTTCATTTTTATCTTTGTATCCCCAGTTCCTATCACAATGCTTAGCACACACTAGAAATTTAATAAATGCATGTTGATTCATTGAATCCTCTCCAGACATAGTGGGTGATGAAATGCATGTAGGTGGGATAATGCAGAACAAAATGGAAGAAGATCCAGAAGTCCTTGTTGGCTGGGCAGGCAAATGTATGGAGAGAAAGAGACTGAAATAAGACTGAAAAGGCACTATGAGTCAGACTGTGGAAGTCCTGAAATGCCAATCCATTTATCTGCCTCGGATGTCATAGATATGTAACGCCATATACAAATTCTTCACCTAGAAACATACTTGCGGACATCTACTTACTTACCCGCCTACATTTAATATTGTGTGCACACATATTTATATAACTATTCATCCATATATATTTATCTGTTCTGCATCTTTATAAAAATATATGTGGCCATACACACAATTCTAATAGCCATTGACATGTGTCTCCTGCCAAGGGTGGAGAACCTTAGGAGATTTGTCCTGGGAAGTTTGGATTCAGTCAAAGGGCCTCAGTTGAGGACCTAGAGGGCTACATGTGGCTTCCCCTCCCTTGCAACACTTTCATGATCACAGATACTCAACAAATTCATTAAATGAATTACACTTGCAATTCCTGCCTCTAAGAAATCAAACAAAAACAAAAACAAAAACACTGCATCAGGACAACTCAGAATGTGTACAAAGAAGACACACAGAAAAGGTAGACAATATGCAGGTTAATAGGAAAAATATGGGAAGACAGAAAATAAGTAAAATAGAATGGGTAAAAAAACCAGCAGAAATGGGAACACAGAAAAGGATAAGAGAATATATATGTAGTCAAGTAAGACAAGTAAAGTAGGAATGTGGTAGGAAGAGGAGAAAGCGGAGAGCCAGGAGGAGGACAGGAAGGAACAGAAGATGAGGCTTTTGGGAAAAGGAAGAAAAATGAGAAATCAAAGAGATGTTTCCATGAAAAGGATAAAAGCAGAAAGAGGAAATGAAGGAGTCAAAAGAAGAATGCAAAGGAAATGGTAAGAAAGGCCAAATCCATAACTATAATCCTAAGTAATTATTATGTCCCTATCATATATTCAGTAGTAATAACATATTTAAAAGGTATTTTATATTCCTCCAAAAATTTCTTCACAAGTACCTTATGAGAGTTATAGTGCAGATGTTATTATCCCTAACTGTAATGTGGCATAGTGGAAAGAACCCTGGCCTCAGTCAGGAGATACAGTTTGAATGTGTTAGCTGTGTGAACTTAGAAAATTCACTTAGTCTTATATTTAAAATAGGTATAGGGTAGTAATAATACATGCTCTGAGGGGCTTAGTGGATAAAGGACCAGCCCTAGAGACCAGAAGACCTGAGTTCTAATTCTGCAGGTGATACATATTAGCTATGTGACCACAGAGAAGCTACGTAATCTCCTAGTGTCTCAGGCAGTGTTCTAATACAGAGTTTCTTCTTAATCTCTCTCTCTCTGTCTCTCTCTCTCTCTCTCTCTCTCTCTCTCTCTCTCTCTCTCTCTCTCTCTCTCTCTCTCTCTCTCTCTCTCTCCTCTCTCTCTCTCTCTCTGTGTGTGTGTGTGTGTGTGTGTGTGTGTGTGTGAGAGAGAGAGAGAGAGACAGGCCCCTTTGGCACTCTAGCGTGGACAATGGACCCTTTCTCAAAATTGTTTTTTAATGTATAAAATAAAAACTATAGAATTAAAAAGGAAAACAAATATTGAAATATACTGATCAAAATATGCTTTTTAAAAAGGTCATGTTCTCCAGGTGTATGTATCTGGACCTATGCTAGCTAAGAGTCTTTTGTTATCCCCAGGTCTCTTCCCAGTGGCATGCTTATTGTCTACGTGGAAAGGGGAGCAGTCTTCCCTCATATAACCTAACTGGAGTCTTGCCTTCGTGGTTAAGGCTTACTGAAAGAAGTCACTTATACAAATGCTTTTAACTGAAGTTGTCAACAACTCATTAAGTGCAATGTGAAAGAACATAGGCAGGAGCTAGAGAATTGAGGGAAGCAGAGAAGGGGAAAAGATGGAGAGAATAGGAACATACAGCAAACAACTGATTCATCACGGGCTTTGCACCTGCAAAAAATCTATGGATGCTTGGGTGGTCAGCTTTCTGAGGATGGGACTGTCTCCTTATCTCTTACTTTCCTCCCTATTCCTCTATTTTTGCTCTACTTTTGATTTCTATCTCTTTTCTGAATTTGTTTCTTTTTCCTCCCTTTCTTCTCTTAGCATGTCAACGTGTGTATCATTGAGTATTAGGCACACATCAGCCATTTAATAAATACTTGTTAGCAAATTTATGCATCAATGAAATTAACTAAGGCGAAAGATTTAAGAGGACTCTGAAAAAATTGGGTACTATACAAGAGTAAAGCATAATCAACATTATAATTAATGTAATAATAAGCATTTCAGGATCTGATTATAAAATATTCTCTTACATGTGGATCCAAGACTCATATAGTGATAGACCTAGGGATGACAGGATCACAAAAAGAGCTACAAGTAACCTTGGGGGCCATCTGGTCTAATCCTCTCATTTTTGTAGTTGAGGAAACTGAGGACCAGAGAGGCTTTGTAATTTGCTGAGGCCATGCAGAGATTACAAAGCAGAGCCTGAATTTTACCCCAAGACCTCTGACTCCAAACCTAATACTCTGCCCACTACATCATACGTCTGCAAAGGTTGACGGTTGGGGTGGTATGGCTATGTTTACTTATTGAAATAGTTTTGCATCACCCTTACTATTTATCCCGTGCTCTTTATTTTGGATGGTGTGGTTCTTATATATGGTCCCAGTGCCACTGACTGGGTCTGAAGAGTCTAATCAGTATAGAGAGAACAGGAGCAGAAAGCGAGTGAGGAAGACATGTTTATTCTGATTTCACTATTTGTCAACTCCCCTAACAAAGTTAAGATTTGAAATAAGGTTTTAAATATTAGTGGAATTTTCACTCTTCAACCACATGTCATCTGCGTCTTATCTCCCTTTACACCCTTTGGGGACATAAAGCAAGTTGCAAAGACGCACATTTCTGCTTAGCAAAAGGGAAAACTTGTTAATGATTGGAATTGTCCAAAAGTGAAGTGGGCTGACTTGGGAAGTAGTGGGCTCTCCCTAATTCAAGATCTACAAACAAAGGCTGGATGGCCACTTCTGGGGTTTATTACAAAGAGGATTCCTTTGTGTATAAGTTGGACTAGAGGGCTGCTCAGGTCCCTTCCAATTAAGATTTTGAAGTCAATATTACTGGCAAGCTTCTATGTTACCAAAGCATGAATATGGAAAGTAATGCAAAGGACACAAGCTCCCTGCCAACATCTTCCTAAAAAGGAAAACCTTTGTCACTTAGTGGGTCATTGAGAAAGTGAGCACTACAGAACAGGGACGCCGCCTTCACTTCCTCAATTCACAGCAAAGCAGGTTTCCCCAGACTCAGAAAAGGCAAGTAAAGCCCTCTGAGGGAGCCAGCCTCCCCATCCCATCATTTAAGAAGGAACTAGGGACTACAAGGTTGGTATACCCACTGCAAGAGTGAGGAGTCCTGTCATAGAGCCATGATCCCAGCTGAGAATCATCTGAGGTGGTGGAACCCCACATTGGCTTAGGAGACCTTAGGAAGCACTACAGCACCCACAATCTTTTAGAGCTAGATATCCAATGTGTCACTTGCCTGTCTGGTTACCAAACTCAAAGTCATTTTTGTGGAGGTTATGAAGCCAGAAGGAGCCAGTGGATTTCAGAAAACCAGCTTTCACAATAAGCACTCTTAAGCCATGAAGGCCAAAAGCCATGTGATGAATCCAGGAAAACAGCTAACTCACCTCCAGTGCAGGAGGCCATCCTTTGCATAGGAAGCAAGGGCAGGACTGAACAAAGTGTCAGGCTTGAAACAAGAATAGACAACTTTTTTTGACCTCAGGGAGGAAATCACAAGAGCCCAATTATTATTATTATTATTATTTGCTTGTTAAGTTCCTGTTGTTTTCCCTTCCAGAGAAAATTTGTTCACTTTCCCTCACCCAAAGACTTCACTTACGCCTCGAACTTTCCAAATTTAGTATTTGCTTTCTCTGTCCCAGAAGTAGTTGCCTCACCTCATGAGGTTTATTAGTGGGCATTCCCCAAGGTTTCTAGTGACACTACCCTTGGATATATGCATAGTTTTTTTTGCAATGAGATGTGCATATATTTGTGAAGGAATGCATTTGACCCCAATTCAAGTCAACTTTTATTAATCATCTAAAGTGTGCAGATCACTGTGCAAGAAACTGGTGAAAATACAATCTGGATAAGATAAAGTTCCTGCCTTTAAGGAACACAGAAAAATGATACCCACACATTGAATATTGAAGAAGTTTTATAGTGAATATCATAATATAAGGTCCATGGGTAAAGTGGGTAGGTGATTTCCAACTTGGAAGGGGGTAGATAATCAAAAAAGTCTTCCTAAAGGGTCACATTTCACTTTAGCTTCAAAAAAAAAAAAGATTGAACAGTAAAAGAAAGGAAGAGAACATTTCAGGCACAGGGAACAGTATGGCCAAGGAGCCTTACGCTACCAACCTCACAGGGTTGTTCCCCAAAAAAAGTTTAAAACTCTTCAAGTACTATGGTAAGGTCAGCTCTTACTTTCATTAAGCTCCTAACCAGGGCATATAGTTGCAAAAAGAAAATGCCACCATTTATTTTTCCTTTTCTCTTTAGGAACCAATCATATTGGTGGTTGACAAGGACAGTTGTTAAACTCTGATGGTCTTTATGATCCTTTAATCTTCATGAAAAAACTGTGAAATAGGAAGAGACATTATGGTGGAAATAATATTATATTTGAGATTGGTGACTCTGGGTTCCAGTTCTCGCTCTGCTACTTGCTACGTTTGATTTTGTTTGCTTATCTATAAAATGATAGGTCAGAGAAGGTCATCTCTCAGGTCCCTTTTACAAATGAGCAAACTGTGATTCAGATAAGTTGAAGTACTGTGTTCAAAGTCAGATGGCTAGACTGTGGAACTGGGGAGAGCAAGGAAGCAAAAGGGCCACTTCTTGGATGATATGCTATAATCTTAACAGAAAATAAAGGTAGTAAGTTCTACAAGAATTTCTTCCATCCTTCATGCAGTCTGTGTACTATCAGACAAAAGAAATATGAGATGCACAAGTTTAAAGACATCATCACTTCATATATTCATATGGACTATTGTGCCTGACCTGTGGTAGAGCCTTCCAAGCTTGTATTGGTCTGATCAGCCACACTTGGACACGCTGTGACTTGACTCCAACATAGGATGTCATTTTTGTCCTCATTGAGAATGAAGAACAACTATCACCACCACTTGGACCTGTCCTGAGAATAATTGGTTCTGCCCCCTTGCCTTCCCTTTTGGAAGTTTTAGAGAAGTTCATTGAATCACAGAAGCTCATAGTTGGAAGAGAACTCAGAGGCCATCCATTTCAACCCATACTTGAATAAGAGTCACCTTTAAAATAGAATCAACAGGTGATTATCTAGCCTGTGCTTAAAGGCCTCCAGTTAAGAAACCCATCTCTCTTCAAGACAGTCCATTCTATTTGGCTGTAGCTTGAATTACTAAGAAAAGTTTTTAAAAAGACAGAATGATAAATAGTAAGTATAACTCTCATTTTTTCAGATCTGTAATAATGACAACTTTGTCACTTTTACCACCTGCTATAAAGAATAGAACCTCGGATCCAAACTGAAATTCTCTATTAATGTCAACCAGCATATCCAAAATACCTCATTCTTTTTCTTTCCTCCCCTTTTATTTCAACTACAAGGATATGAGAGCAAAAGCTGGTGCAGGAAAGGATAGAAAGAACTTGGTAAATCCCTTTAATTTGGAAGAACCCTGAAGTACCACCTTACTTTAGCATTGGCCCATACTTTGGTTTTATGAGCTTGAGGCTTAACCTTGGATAAATCAAGCAAATAAACTATGAGATTGGTCATTATATTAAAAAAAAAAGAATTAGACAAATTATTATCTGCTTTGCCTCTGACAGATAAAGACAGTTCTAGATCTCCAGAAAACTGAAATTCCATCACCACTTTGACATGTATCTATGCCAGGTATGAGATCTCTTTCCCTAATACCTCCTATAGTTCCCTTTTCTATCCAAGTGATCTGTGATTGCTTCATTTCTGCTTAGCTGGTCCTCCTACAATCAACCAAATAATAAGTATTAGTCCTCCTTCCATACCACACATTCATCCTTTGGTTCCTGAATTTCATCACAGGATCATAATTTAAAATTTTATTTCTTACTCCCTTCCCTTTAACCTATCTTTTTCCTTCTGAATACTACATATCCCTTTCCAGAGTCCAATTCTAATCATGCATCTCATCCTTTCATCAGTTGCATTCAATTTCCTTTCCCTTGTCTAACTAACATCTCCTTCTCTTTGAGTCAAACTGCTTTCTCCTCTTCTTCCTATTCCTTGACTCCTTCTGTTTCAGCATGAGCCCTTATCCTTGCCTACTCCTGTTCAGATCTTTCTTTTCCTTCATCTCAAGTCCTTTTGCTTCTTTTTAAGTCTTCCTATATTTCCTTTCTGAAAACCAAAACCATCCAAATCTTTGTCTTACTTTCTTTTGCCTTTTATCCTTTTCTCTTTCCTACTGATCAGGTCCTCTTCCCATCAGAATCAGAAGGTAATTTATAAAACCTCATCCAACTGCCACAGAAAAAACAAGCTGGGAAATAAAAAGAGAGTGTAAATACCTTTCAAATTCCATAAAAACAGAAGGGCATCTGCCAAATGAATGGGAGACACATTTCCGAAGTTTGAGAGAGGGAAGAGGTAAATGTGAGAAATTTACTATGAGCTGACCCAGAGTGGAAGAGTTAGATTTGTTGGTGCCACCCAAGCAAGATGAGATTTCAGGAGTATCTAAGGAGAAGGCTACCTATGAAAAGTAGAGCTATGGGACCAGGGTGAGAGAGCTGAAAGTCTTAAAGAACCCAGAGACATTTTCACCTGAAGATTAAAACAGCTTTCCCTTTACCCACTGATTTTAAAGCAGGCATCATTTTCTGGGGAGAAGTAACAGAATAGAGAGCATCTATGAGAAAAATGCTAGCAATGGTAAGAAAGATACAACCCTAGAAGCAGAGAAAAGTGATAGTGGCTAGAAGGACCACAATATCTGGTGGTAACCGAGAACCAACAGAGTGATAGAAGGCTGACAAGAAAGAGGCAGACAGAATGACAAAATGGCCAACAGTCAATGCAGATGAGGAGCCACAGGAACATCAAAGTGGGGAGCATCAAAGGATATCAAGAAGCACCACACTGTTTATTGAGCAGACGGTGGCAGCAGAAATAGTGGAGCATTGAAAGATGAAAAGCCACAGAAAAGGCAATGAAATGAAAAGATCCACTGTGGAGAAACAAAACCCTGCATCCATTTCCTTTTCAAGGACCCCACCCTTGATGATACTATAAGTTGTAAGGACTGTACATTTCTCTGGGGGGAAAGTGGCTTGGAGAGCAGTGCATGAAGGGCGGTAATATAAGTCAAGAATGAAAAGAACAGAAATGTGGGAGTGATAACGTAGAAGACTTTAAATGCCAGGCTGATGATTTAAAATTTTATCCTATAGGTACTAACTAGGAATCTACTCTACAGTTATTGAATAGGGGAGTCTCACAGTCATAGTTGAGTTCTGAGTCTATCAATTCAGCAGCTATGTAGAGAATGAACTGGAGAGAGACCAAAAGCTAGAAAGCCAATTTATGAGCTATCCCAAATATCAATCAATAAATATTTATTAAGTACCTAGTATGTGTGAGGCTCATTGCTAAATGCTGGGGATACAAAGAAAGGTAAAAAAGATGGTCCTTGCACTCAAAGAATTCACAGTCTAACATGGAATCTAATGGAGAAAACAATATGCAAACAACTACATGCAAACAAGCTATATACAAGATAAATTGGAAATAATCAACAAGGAAAGGCTAAAATGGAGAGGAATCAGGAAAGGCTTCATGTAGAAGGTAAGATTTTAGATGAGACTTGAAAGGAGGCATAGATGAGGATTCAGATCACACAGAGTCAGTGGGAGACAGTTTGAAAATGCCCTGAGTTTGGAAATCAAGTGTTTTGATCAAGGAACAGTACAGAGGTCAGTGTCACTGATTTAAAGAATATTATCTGGGGGTGGGTGGAGGAGGTAGGTATAAGAACACTAGAAAAGGTGGAAGGGCTTTGAATGCCAAAGAATTTTATATGTGATCCTGGGGGTGATAGGAAGCCACTGGAGTTAATTGAGTAGGTGAGTGACATGGTTGGACTCACAATTTAGGAAGATGATTGTGATGCCCACAGTCAGTGGACATGACCTGGATGAAGATCTAGCAAAGGAGTCTGAGAAGGAGGGGTGAGTTGGGTAGCAGGAGAATCATAAAGCAAGTGTCATGAAAATCTAGAGAGAAGAAATCATCAAGGAAAAGAAGATAATCCACATTGTAAAATGCTGCAGAAATGTCAAGAAGGATAACAATTGAGAAATAGTCTTTTGATTTGGCAATTAAGAGATCAGGATGCCCTGGATTAGGATGCCCTGAGTTCAAATCCAGCCTCAGACACATAACACTTATTAGCTGTGTGACCCTGGGCAAGTCACTTAACCCCATTGCCTAGCCAAAAACAAACAAACAAACAAACAAACAAAGAGATCAGGAACTTCAGAGAAAAAGCAGTTTCACTTGAACGATGAGATCAGAAACCAGACTGTAGATGGTTAAGAAGAGAATGAATGGAAAGGAAGTAAGGCACATATTATTGATGGCCCTCTCCAGGAGTTTAGCCATAAAGGGAAGGAGAGATTGGGAATGCTGCCAGCAGGAATAGATGGATTAAGTGAGGGTTTGTTGTTGTCGTTGTTGTTTTTAGGATAGCATGAGTGTATTTGTAAATGAGAAGTACCTCTACTGTAGAAGATGGGATGGAATGGGATTACTTGTGCATGTAGAGGGGTGAAGGAGGAGATAATGGCAGAAGGCATCTGGAGGGAGGAGGGAGCTCTTGATAAATGGCCTCAGTTCTTTATGTAAAATATGAGGTAAGATTCTTAGCTGAGAGAATGGGGGTGGGAGGAGCAGCCATGAGAGTTTTGAGGAAGGATAAAAAAAGTTTGGAAGAGCCACTGTTGTGAGAAACATAGTGAGCCAAATAGGGACATATAAAAGGAATGTCCACACAAGAGGTGTATGTCAGTCTCTTCAAGAGAAATAAAAGAATGGGGAGTGCTACCTCAAATGTATTAAATTTCCCATCACAAATATGCCAGTGAGTGAGTCAATGAGAGGTTGTACTTAGTCCAGAATGGATATTATTTCTTTGAAAGTTAAGGAACTGGTAAGAGTAGTCCTAATGTATTGATTTAAGATCAATCCTACCTGACTGATTTATAGGGGAGGGTATGATGGTATCAATAATAACGTGTATCTATAATCTAAAGTTGACAAACTGCTTTGCATACATTATATCAATTGTTAAATTGAACTGGCTCTGGAAATTACAGTTTCTCTGACATATTCATGAACTCACTAATGAAGGTATTAAATAAAAATTCAAGAGTCTGCTTGTCAAGTCAGGAAGTACAGGTATTGGCAATATGATCATGGTACAAATGTTGACAGGTGGTGTATTTATGCTGGAGTGTTATAGATGAGAGTTGGTCATTCTAGGATACTGCCATGCCAGTGAGAGGGCAGTATTTGGGTAGTGTACCCAGAGGAAGAACTAAAACCAGGAAATCTGGCTAGGCAGAAGAGGTCAATCAAATACCATAAGTGTAATAATTCAAGTTTCTAAGAATGAGGTATGGCTATGATGAAACAAGTGGTTATCATAGATCTATAGAAATAAGAAGTCAAATCTAGGGAAATCACTTAAGGCAATAAGGATCAAATGAGCACCAGAGGTCTAACTAGATAGCTCAGATACCAGGGGATTAGTAAATAAGCTAGACCTGTACTAGTAAGCAGGGAATAGAGTCAATTTTTATCCAGGGTAGAGACAGTTGGCACTCTTCCCTCTTTTATACTTTCTGTTGGGGGGTCGGGGTGGGAAGAGATGGACCAGGGACACAGGTGTGTAAGTTTTAAGTCACAGAGCTATAGGGTCCCACAGGTGCAATTACTAGCAATTAAAATAGGGAAAAGGGGAAGGGAATGAAAGGGGTGGCAAGGATCTGAAGAAGAGCAAAGCTAAGCAAGAAAGCCAAGATCAGGCCCTGCTAAGGTGATTGCCTAAGGAGAGAGAACTCAGAAACTACAACAGAAGACAAACATAAAAGAGAAAAGTTTTGACAACAAGCAAGCTTGGGTGAGAATGAAGATCTCTCTCTCTCTCTCTCTCTCTCTCTCTCTCTCTCTCTCTCTCTCACATTCTCTCTGTCAGTCTCCCTCTTTGTCTATATATATGTATGTATATATATACATATATTTACACATATATACATACATGCACACATATATGTGTGTGTATTTGTTATCATTTAGTTGTGTCTGACTTTCCATGACCCCATTTGGGCTTTTCTTGGCAAAGATACTGGAGTGGTTTGCCATTTTCTTTTCCAGCTCATTTTACAGATGAGGAAACTGAGGCAAACAGGGTTAAGTGACTTATCCTGAGGCCAGATTTGAACCCAGGAAGATGAGTCATCCTGACTCCAGGCCTAGCACTCTATCAGCTGTGCCACTAGGCAGCTGGGTGGCACAGTGGATAAAGTATCTATATAAGTATATATGTGTATGTATACACACATACATATACACATAAACATATATAAAAATATATCAAGTTTTAAGCGGGATGAAAGGGTGAAGCTAAGAATAATTTTAAAAATTTAAAGCTGCATCAGGAAATTGCCATTTCATTTTATTAGATTATTCTATACTATTTTATTTAAAATATTGAAGTTTGGGCAGTTAGATGCTTGCGTATATGTTTATAAATACTCTATATGACTGGTTTAGTGTACCTAAATAGAAAATAAACAGACCAAAGATCTTTCTCATAAATAATTTTATTGTAATGAAAGGTAGACATATGAATTGGTATCTATTTTCTGTTTTTCTTTTTACTCTGGGGAAGGAGAGACGGAAGTACTGATTCTCCTGTTCTGTTCCTTTGGTTTGAGCATAAACTAAGGTTATCCTTGATAAAAGAATCAGAAAAGATGAGTTAGGCTTCCTCAGTAGCTCAGCCATGTCCAACTCTTCATGACTCTATGGACCAAAGAATGTCAGGCCCCTGTATCCTCCACTTTCTCTCAACATCTGTCCAAGCTCATGTTCATTGCTTTCATGACACTACCTATCTGCATCATCTACTACCATCCACTTTTCCTTTTGCCTTCAGTCTTCCCCATCAGGGGCTTTTCCAAGGATTCCCATCTTCTTATTATATGGCCAAAGTATTTAAGCTTCAGCTTCAGTATTTGACCTTCCAGCAAATAGTCTGAGTTAATTTCCTTAAGTGTTGACTAATCTGATCTCCTTGCTGTCCAAGGGATTCTCAAAAGTCTTCTCTAACACTACGATTTGAAAGTGTCAATTCTGCACTCAGTTTTCCTTATAACCCAACTCTCACAACTACACGTTGTTACTGGAAAAACCAAAGCTTTGCCTATACACACCTTTGTCAGTAAGGTGATGTTTCTGCTTTTTAGTATGCTGACCAGATTTGCCATAGCTTTCCTTCCAAGGAGCGAGTGTCTTTTAATTTCATGGCTACAATTACCATCTGTTGTGATCTGAGTCCAAGAATATAAAATCTGACACAGCTTCCATTTCTTCTCCCTCTGTTTGCCAGGAAGTGATGGGACCAGTTGCCAAGATCTTAATTTTTTTAATGTGAAGGTTCAAGCCAGTTTTTAACCCTCATCAAGAAGCTTCTTAATTCTTTTTCCCTTTATGCCATCAGAGTGGTATCATCCACATATCTGAAGTTGTTGATATTTCTCCTAGCAACTTTAATTCTGGCTTTTGATTCATCCAGCCTGGCATTTCTCAAGTTAAATAAACAAGGTTACAGTATACAGCCTCGTTACACTCCCTTTCCAATCTTAAACCAGCCAGTTATTCCACGTTCAGGCTTCTTGGCTTGTATATAGGCTCCTCAAGTGACAGGATAAGCTGGCACTCCCATCTCTTTGAGGACTTGCCACATTTTGTTGTCGATCTACACAAAGTTTTAGTGTAGTGATGTATAGCAGAACATATGTTTAGTGGTAAATAACTAAGACTATGTGATCCCACTGTATCTACTGTTTATTTATATTAAAAAACATTTTATTTATTAAAGCAAAATATAGCCTTTAAGGAGCTCCTTTAAAAATAGGAAAATGCCTTCCATATGTATTTTTAAATTAGAAAAAAAAATCAGTGATAGGCAACAATAGAAATAACAGTAGCTTGGTATCAGGGGAATTCAGCCCAATTCTTTGCCAAGCATCTCCGTCCTTTTAGCCAGAAATACGACCTAGAATCATAGTATTGTGCTTACTAGTTACTCCCTGGATTTTAAAGCTTGGTACAGGATTAATCTCTTCAAGTTAATGTCCACAAGCCCCTAATCCATCTGCATTTCTTCCTCAAAAGAATAAGCTATTTTATCATTGACCACCCAATATCACACGGTAATGCTTAAAACAAAACAAAACACACGAAGACAATTTATTCATAATAGAAAAGTAGTGTAAAGTAAGGAAAACACATAGACAGTAAATATTTTCAATGCTCACGGTCCAAATCAAATTTTTTTCTAACTTCCCAGAGACAGAAGTTTGAAAGTCCAATCCAGATCCAGCTCCATGGCCTAGCTATCACTGGAAATGTTGGGATAGCTAATGTTTATATAGTATTTTGAAGTTTGTGAAGCACTTTACAAACATTATGTCATTTCATCCTCATAACAATTTTGAGAGTCAAATCCTCTTATTATCTCTATTTTACAGATGAAATTTGGGCAGACAAAGGTTATGTGGCTTGTCCAGGATCACACAACTATTGTGAGAGTCTGGATTTGAACTCAGATATTCCTGTTTCCAAGTCCACACCTCTTCCAGGTGCACCACTTAGCTGCCATCTCCTAGCTGACATAACAACTTACCGTCACTATGGAAATATGCAACCTTCCCTCATGGAAGCTACTCCTGCTTGCTAAAGAAGCCGTGCTCCATTTAGGAATAGGTAACAGTGCTAGCAGAAACTCTCTGTTGAGGAAGGGAGAGGATAGAAGGGGCTAGGAGAATGAGGACCACATCAAGTCCCAAACCAGGGAAGAACAGGAGTGATGAAACCTGCCGGAGCTGCATCAGTCTGGCTGCATGAGTGCCCAGTAGCTGACCTTAGCAAAGGAAGTCTTAGTCTCTAGTGGGGTATTATGGTGCACCGTGCCATTTTTTCCCCCTCTTGCTTCCTTTTCTCTTTCTCCCTAGTTGAAACATACTTATCATTTCCCTCTACCAAAGGACCACAACCTTGAATCCAAGAAACTAGATGACTTTATCCCCAAGTCAATCGCAAGGCATACCAGGACATGTGGGCAAATCGAAATAGCACTAGCGACTTGCACTACAGACCCTATTGCATCCTCTCTCAAGTAAACTATGCAGTCCAGAAATGACATGAGGTACCTTAGGACTTCTGTAAATATACATCATAAGCATTTATGAACTAGTATATAATATCATTGGTAATCACTTCAAAGATATAGAACACATACACAAATGTAATACATATATATGTGTATATATCTATCTATCATCCAAATGAGAATTATGTGCAGTAAGCATGAGTCAATTCAGAAATTCAGAATGCATAACCCATAAAGTAAAAGTATATATAACGAGGTTGTGCATATAGATCAAGGATTCTCAAAGTGTGATCAGGGACCTTTGGGAGTCCCTGAGACTCAAGGTCTAGGAAGCTAATACTACGTTCATAAAAATACTAAGACGTTAATTTCTAATTTGGTAATTTCCAATGTGGTAAATATCAGTGGATCTAACATATATAAACAGGAGCTCTTTGGAGTTTTCCATAATTTTTAAGAGTTTAAAGAGTTTTGATCATGAGGTAAAAAAAAGTTTGAGAACACTACTGTAGACAAAATACTTAGGTCACATGCAATATGTAACATAGAATCACATAGGAGAGTGCATATGTATCACATGCAGAAATGTAATACTGTACATACACATTTAGTAATAGCACATATAACAAAGGGGATTAATACAGCAAAAGAGCACACTCTAAATATACAGGATATACACTAAACATGACATCACATATTACAAGTTCATACAGAGTACACATTTGTATGCAGTCCACTGATGGGCATTATCTGTTTACATATAACAGCTTTGTAGACCACTCTAACTTTTCACCAGCAGTGTTGCCAGCCTCAAGATGCCTCCACCCTGGAGCCTGCTCTCCTTCCTCAGTGGTGAGTCCCTGGCTGGGATCGCTGTTTCATGAGGAGCCCCAGGCATGTTTGCTTCACTCCCAGCTCAACTAACTCTCCAGACTTGCTCTGTTTCTCGCCAGCAGCCTTGTCCTTGCACAGATACCTTTCTTCCCTCCCCCCTGCTTTCCCATTCCCTTTTATGTTTTGTCTTCCTCTACTAAAATATGAATTCTTGTAGCACAGAGAATATCTACTTGTTTTCTTTTATTTGTATCCCTAGTGCTTAGCACAGTGCATAGTACATAATAAGCACCCAATAAATGCTTTAAATATTGTTTATCTACATATATGACATTTTACCCCAGGAGTCTATTACCCCAGAAGTTAATTATTTTCTAAGGTGCTTTTCAGCTCTAATATTATCACCCTCACCATTCGTGGCTGTTTCGTTTCTAACCCTTTGTCAGCTTGCCCGTGTGTCTTGATGTATTTGGCACCTGAATTCAGGGATGGACTCAGTTGGACTGTATAGGCTCAGGTATGTTGTTTCACAAGGGAAGACTACGAAATAGCAGATATAAACTGATGAGACATAGAGCTAGAGGGAAGAAAAATGTCATGGCACACTACGCTCAGCTAAGCTTTAGGAGGATATTGAGATTTGCACTACCTCTATAGCAAGGTTGGATATTGAACTTTATACCATATGGGATGATATTTGAATAAGGCTCATGCTTATCTATTAATTTCAGTTTTAGAGTCTCAGGATATGGAAAAGGCATAGAGACTTAGGACCATGATATCTGTTGTCTGAAAAATAAGTTGTAATGGGCCTACTATCTATCTAGCTATGGCCTCAGTTCAGAAAAGCTCAGAACGGTAGAAGCAATCTTATGATGCTGGAGTTCACTCTCAGAAACTACATCTAGGAGACAGAGGCCTGCTAAGGAGTCATGTGGTTTAGAGAACACATGAAATAGAAGGCTAATGTAAAGCTACCAAATAGTTTAAAGACTAGATAATCTTTAGGTTTACAAAATAGCCCTAGAGAATGTCCAGAGGCTTGTAAATGCAATCCACAACCACCTATTACTGGATAAGAAGTTGGTCGGATAAGGACCAGGAAGAAAAGAATAATGGGGAATCAGCTAAGCCAATTCCAAGAAAAACAAAACAAGCTATCCACTAATTTCAGATAGAATATTAGAGATGGACATTGACTTATATGGAATGTAATAATTAGATAGCTAATTTGAGTAAGGAAGAAATTTGATGTTGGAAACTTCAGAGATTCAAGGAAACTCAAAGAATTTTTCAAGGAAAATTTTGTTGAAAGAAGGAAAAAAAAAGAAAACTAAAAACCAGACTCCTTGGGAATAGACACCACAAGATAAGTAAGCTTCTTGAAAAGGTCTAGATAATGTTTCAGTGACTTACAGTGGCTATTCAGCAGCAGATGCCACCTCCCACAGTTCATCAGCAGGTACCAGTGGTGTCAGGCAGTGCTCCCCATCATGGCTTCTCTGACTATTCTGGGCAGTTCTTACAGTTCTGTGCATCTTCTAACAGGTGCCGCCAGGTATCAGAGACCCCCATTAGGAATTACTCTGTAGGGTTTTTTTTTTGGGGGGGTTGTCTTTATTTGTCATTGAATACTCTCCCTCCTGACTGAAGAGAAGAATGCCTCAGCATGGTCCTGGTCGTCTGCCACAGTTGTCATGGTATCTCCCAATAGGCTCCCATCTTCCAAACTTCTCTATTTCCGTCAAAAGCACCACCATGCTTATGATTTCCAAGGATCATAACATCAGCATTTATCCTGGTTTGCTACCTGTCCTTTACCCCACATATCTAATCAGTTGCCCAACATTCCCATTTGGTCTCTTCACAACTTCTCTGACATCTCACTCCTTGACTCTCACAGTTACTACTTTATTTCAGCTTCTCATTACCTCTTCCTAGATAATTGCAACAATTTTCTAATTGATCTTGCTACAAGTGTTTTGTCACTCTAGTCCATCCTACACACTCCTGCCAAAGTAATTTTCCTTAAGGATAGATCTGACCATGAGACTCCCCTAATCAATCAACTCCAATTTCTTTCTATTGACTGTAGGATAAAATATGAACTCCTCTGTTTAGTTTTTAAAGCCCTGCACCGCCTGGCCTCAGTCTGTCTTTTCATCTCTTTGGGCATTACTGCCCCTTCCATATTCTGTTATCTGACCAAACTGTCCTCCTCTCTTCCTCACACTCAGCGTTTCAACTCTTGTGTTCATGTCTTTGTACTAGATGTTCCTAAGATGTACTTTGTACTAGATGCCTAAGATGTACTTCCTCTTTATCTCTGGACTCTAGAATCCCTCTCTTACTTAAGACATACATCAAGTGCCATTTTCTACCAATTTCAACTTCTCTCCCAAACCACCTTGAATTTTTTTCATATATTAACAATATTTATGCTGTGTGTATATGTGTGTGTTATATGTACTTTGTGTTTCCCCATTATAACATAAGCTTATTGTGAGTAGGAATTGTTTTCTTCATTGTACTTTTGTCCTTAATGCCTAGCACAGAGTAGCTGCTTGATAAATACTTGTTGATTGTCTGAGCCTTAGTGATGCCTCCTATTGCCTATACTACCATTTCTGCCAACCCTGGCCCAGTAAAAGCATGTCCAAGGAGCAGGAATCCCATGATTTTCTATCTACAAGAGAAGCTCAGTTACTAACACCTATGTCAAATATGGACACTACAAACTTAAATGCCCTTTCTGCCTCAGACACCTGGGAGTAATGTCCTTTGCCTGAGAAAAATTTCCTTGTTCAAAATCTGACAAAACACATACATTTCTTCTGAATTATTTCTCTTCAGTAACCACAAATCTTCCCAGAGATTGTCTTACTCTAAAGTTGTTGCCAATATACTTCTATGAAAAATATGATACTCATCTAAATGTCCTCTAATATGCTTCTACACTCTGGTTCATTAATTTCCTCACATAGGTACAACTTCTTACTATACAGTGCTATTTTTTTTAATAGAATAGGTCCTTTTGTAGACATAGTCTAGTCATGAGTTCCATCCCACAAAGTCTCAGTGGTGCCTATGGATTTATGTTTGCTTGCTTCACCCTTCCTTAGGCATGGAGAACAATGAAAGTAAAGACATGAAAAAGGGAAAAGGTAGTTAGGAGACAAAAAGTAGTCCAGTGAGAAAAAAATAATAGAATGTAGAGATGAAGCATATCAGATATGGTTGGAAAGGTAGAGTGGCCTGGAATGCCAGGCTAAGACTTTGAACATTGCTGAGGAGGCCGTTGAAGCTTTCTGAACGGGGAGTTACGTGACAAGATCTGAGCATAAGAATGATTATTTTAATTATAGTGTGCAGGATGGAGTAGAAGAGGGCCATGATAGAAGTGGGAATATCTATTAATATTATGTTATAAAGGCTGAGATGTAGTAATAAACAATTGCATTAGACTCCTGGCAGAACAAATAAGGAAGTATATATGGGTAAAAACAGATATTGAGGAGGGGAAATAAGGGGCTTCCCATTGGATGGCTTCAATATTTCTAACTTGGCAGTTATATAATCTGCTCTCAGCATTCGAGTTTGTGGTTTGAATGAGATTAAGAGGAAAAAGGATATGGCCTGGAATAGTCACTATTGGGATTGAAAAGGGGAAGAGATAAGGATGAAAAAAAAATTTTTAAAGATTTTTTGGACAGTAGATAAGGCCCAATTGGGCTATAGCATAACCCTCTCTTCTGGTTCATAAATCATAAGATCATAGATTTGGAACTAGAAGAGACATCAGAGGCCATCTTGTCCAAGTTTCTCATTTTACAGATGAGTTACCTGAGTCCCAAAGAGGTTTTTGCTTGCCCTAGGTCACAAAGGTAGCAAGTGGCAGAGTCAGGATTTGCACCCAGGTTCTTGGATTCCAAAATCTGACATCTTTTCTACTAAAGTACCACACCTGAGGGTGTATTGTGGTTATTATGAGGAAAGTCAAAGATACAAGAGGGTGGCAGTAAAAGGTTATGTTGCTAAGTCTCTAGTCAAGAGAGGGCTTTAAGTCCTTGGATGAGATGAGTAAAGGAAAGAGAGCTGTAGGCAGAGACCATCCTGGCTCAGGAAACAGGTTAATTTAGTTGGACTGTGGTCTCCAGCTGGGATGTGGCCAAGGAACAACCACTGATTCTGTGATTTACCCCCTTAATGGGATGAAAATTTCGAGACCTTTTGACTAATAAAAGTGTTGCCAAACTGAATGTCGTAAACCTGTGTTTCAAATTGCTTTGAATGCTTTTTTAATCAACAGTTGCCAGTCTTCTGTTGCTGGTGAGAACTTCCATTACATCATTCCTTTAATTCCTAATGTCAATAGATCTAGACAGCTGGATCTGTTTGACCTTCTGTGTTGCTTCCTCCTTTCCTGGCTTACAATATTATGTCTGAGAAAATGTGGTCACATCTGTCAATGTAAACTTCTTGATTTTTCCTGATTATGAAAGAGCAAAATGGGAGGACAGTTTAAGGAATAAAACTCCACACTGGAAAGGCACTGCCAACTTTCTGGGGTCCACATAAGGGAGTAGAATACCTGGAGACAACTTAGTGAAGTTTATGAGGCCTGAGGAGACTCCTTTGGGATTGAAGATGTGTGATCCAGTGGGAGGGCTGGACTCCATTTATTTGGAATTTGTCAAAATTGTTACCACAGCTGGGCTAAAACAGACTTCTGAATAATCCACGAAGAAAAAGTATACCAAAGACATGAATGGTAGAGAGAAGACTGAAAGAAATCGAATTTACCCATCACAAAGCCTTGAACATAATTGGCCTCAATAGATATGCGGTGAATTAAGTTAAGTTAAATTAAGAGACCAAGTACAACAAATTTGCCATTGACAAACAATCCCTTGATTTCCCTATTTTAATGGAGCTGTGGTCTCATAGTTGAAGATGTTTCCTCCTGCCATTCATAATGGAACCCATCCACACTTTCTCATCCTCTGCAACTCTTGTCCGTGTCCTCCCATAGATTCCCATAAGGGGTCCACTCAATGTGACATTGACGTTTTCATGTTATACGGACCTAAGCCAAGCACAAGAGCAGAACGTCTGTTGTTCCTTGCTCCTGCTACATGATCAGCTCATTTCCTTTTAAAGCCGTCTTAATCTCTTTGATATGATTCACTTTCCTCTTGTATCATAAATATTGTCTGTATCGAATTGTATTAACAATATTCTGTGGCTAGTTTATACCCATTATATCTTTCCATTATAATTGGAGTGATTTTGATTCCTTGGAGATTGTAGTAGCCTGATTGATTTATAGCCATATTGCATAACCAAAACCATAAAAATGCTAACAGCTCTCATTTATATAGTACTCTAGGGTTTGCAAAACACATTCCAGATATCTCACTTTATCCTTATAACAGCTGTACGAGGTAAGTCCTATTATTAGCTCTATTTTAGAGATGAGAAGACAAATATAGACAGAAGTTAAGTGACTTGCCAAGGGTCACATAGCTAGGAAGTGCCTGAGACCAGGTTTGAACTCAGGTCTTCCTGACTCCAGGTAACAGTACCTATATCCACTACCTACAGAGCGGTATGTCCTTTATCCACTAGCTACAGAGAATAAGAGTTGAGCCTAGAGTCAAACAGGAAGAGACTGGCTGAATTATTTTTGGAAAATTACAAAGTTCGTTTAATGGATTCAAAGCCCCCATCCTGATGCCAACATTCTACCTGGTGTTGAATCAGTTTTAGCAGGAGACACAGATACATCTGCCTTTGAAGAATTAAAAAATAAATATAATTGTCTAGACAATAAGCATTCCTTATCCACCTCATGGTTATAAATACTTAGTTCTTTAAATTCCCTTCATGTACTTAAGAAATCTACTTCAGAGCTCTAAGTTAATCAATATGGGGTATTCTTGATGTGGAAACATCCTTTACCAATGCAAGTCAGCAGCCTATCTGCAACTTAGTTTTGGAGAATTTTCCTTCAAAAGTTATTACTTGGAGCAGCTAGGTGGCAGAGTGGATAGAGCATTAGCCTTGGAGTTAGGAGGACTTGAGTTAAATCTGGCCTCAGATACTTACTGTGTGACCCAGGGCAAGTCACTGTTTGCCTCCAAAAAAAGAAAAGTCATTACTTGAACCTGGTCATATAGCTAGAATGTGACAGGCCTTGAACCTTTACCTCCTTGACACTAAGGTTAGACCTCTGTCCCATTACAATCCACTGGCTCATTAGAATCTGACCATGTTCCCTCCATATTCAATCAATTCCAGTGGCTACCTATTGCCTCCAGGATGAAATATAAAATCCTTTGTTTGACTTTAAAGGTATTTCATAGCTTTTTCTCTTCCTACCATTCCAGTCTTCTTAAACCTTACTTCTTTTCCCTTCTTCCCCCCCATATTCTCTAATCTAAGAAAAATGGCCTTCTTGCTGTTTCTCGAGCCAGACCCTCCATCTACAAACTTGGTGCATTTACTGTCCATCTTCCGTGACTGGAGCATTCTACCTCCTCACCTCTACTTCTTAGCTTCTCTAGCTACCAACAAGTTTCAGCTAAAGTCTCAGTCCTCCTTAATCTTAATGCTTTGACCTGAGATCATCTCCAATTTCTCCTCTATAAATACTATTTGTATGTCATTGTTTACATGTTATTTCTCCCATTAAACTTTGGTCTCCTTGAGAGCAGAAACTCTTTTTACTTTCTTTGCGTCTCTAGCACTCAATATGGTACCCAATAGATGCTTAATAAATACTTGTTGACTTGACCAGATGGATTTAATCAATGTAGAATTAATTACTCTATATAATTGAGTAGGAGATGAGACCACGAGTACAGTTAGAGGGATGAGTATGAGAAATATAGAGGGTCACCTTTCTCAGAAACAGAAGGGAAGAAAATGATGATGAGCCAAAATACAGAGATATTTTGAGGTAAAGAACAGCGTATGGAGGTATGACTAGTTTGTTTTTTGTTTGTTCGTTTGTTTGTTTTCCATCCCTAATGGTGCTATTTTGGCTTCCTAAGACAGAAAGTATGAGTCAGGCATTTCTATTAATTTTAACATTAACTGGATACTGTTGTTTCCACCAGTCATAAGACTCTTACTGTGTATATGAGATGTATGAGATCTATAACTAACATAAGGGAAATAAGGAGTCAGTATTCTGGTAGGCATGTCTCCTCTGAGGCAAGAGTGTGCTGCTTCCTCTCCTTAGCGCCCATGAGCTATACTTATCTTGTGGTCTTCCCCAACTCCACACTGCCACCAACCAAGGTCCTTTCACCATAGCCGTTCCCAGGTCTGACTTTCTTCCACAGCCCCCTACAGGAATACCCCATATCCTTGACTACGATCCAGGTAAAACTGTCCACCCATCCTCATCCCCACTCTCCAACCACTTTTGCCCCAGATGAACAAAAAAGATCTTTATAAAATGCATAGTTTTTCATAGGCCTTTAGGTATGATGACTTAATAGTGATCTATAAAATGTGCAATATATCTAGCAACCAAGGACCTGTTCTATTGTGTTGTGTGCAGTCAATCAATAAGTATTTATTAAGTGCCTACTATGTGCTGGGCATCGTGCTAAGCACTAGGGTTACAAAAAGAGGCAAAAATTAGTTCCTGACCTCAAGTAGTTTATAATCCAGTGGAAAGGATTTTACATTTTATTTAACTTGACTTTCTGTCCTTCAATCAAGCAATCCTGCATAAATGGGTATACACTGTCATTTATTAGGTACAAAGTACCATCAGTGCAATAAGGATACTGATCACACCCAAATTGTTCTCTATCTTGTAGCACAACTCAGGCCCACATTTCAGGTAACAAACCTTTTCTGATTCCCCACTCTCCCACCTCCTTGGTCACTCTCTCTCCCTTAAGAAAAAACTCATTTGTCTACCATAGCAGGTAGTTAGGCACTGCTTGACTCAGGCCACAGAGGCTGGCTGCTTTCATCATTTCCAGGCCTTTACCTGTCCAGGTGATTTGCTCTGGGTGCATTATTCTTCTCAGTAGAACAAGGCTTCCCAGCGTTCTGATTCCATCCTCATCTCAGGTTCCTGAGAAACAAACAATCCTATTTTTGACTCTAAGGGCAGAGAGTTTAAAAAAAAAAAAGTAACCAGAGTACAAACATGAATTCATTATGGAACAGGTAGCTTTAGACTCACAAAGAAAAAGGAATGCTAAGCCATGAATTATATAATGATAACCATGAGTTTAGAGTCCTCTTGGATATTTGCAACTACTGTTTTTTGGCTATTTTATATTTAATTTCACTGAATACAGCCCAATCAATGCCAAGTGGGATCTTTCTTTCTAGTGTCCTCCCTCTCCCTTTCTGTCCTTCTGTCTCTCTGTGTATGTCTCTCTCTCTCTCTCTCTCTCTCTCTCTCTCTCTCTCTCTCTCTCTTTCTCTCCACCTCTCTTTTCTTTCTCTCTCTCTCTCTCTCTCTCTCTCTCTCTCTCTCTCTCTCTCTCTCTCTCTCTCTCTCTCCTCCCTCCCTCCCTCCCTCCCTCCCTCCCTCCCTCCCTCTCTCTCTCTCTCTCTCTCTCTCTCTCTCTCTCTCTCTCTCTCTCTCTCTCTCTCTCTCTCTCTCTCTCTCTCTGTCTCCTGGGAGGCCAGCAGGTTTCAGCTGGGCAGAGAGAGAATTTCAACTAGTCCAGTAAGAAGACTTTTGGAACCTTTAAAATGTCAGAATGGTGGTGATCTGTTTTCAGAGTACACTGTTTGAATGCTTTGATTAGTGAAGTTTGACTGTGTACATTAAGTATGTCTAAAAAATCTTTTTTAAAAAGTGTTAAGTCTAGTGTTTCTGTTACACTAATTAACATATGTACCGAGAAATCAGAGATGCTTGTATGAATTACATTTTGCTGCTATTGTCCCTGAATCTGCTTGGGTAGTTGCTAGCTTGCTGCTTGTGTATCCTGGAAGAGGAAGACTTTAACTCCCTTTTGAGATGTTACAAGGCCCATATAAGATATAGGTTCATCCCAGTCCCAGGCCTACCTAGAAGGCTCTTGACCCAGAACTTGGCCTCAGCTCACATTATAGAGCCCAGAGACTTGTCTTTATACTTCCAGGCTGACAATAAGATGGGACCTGATGGTTCTGGATAGTTTCTTTAGCATAACAATGGAGATTAGGCCTAGCAGAAAATTAAGAGTCGTCATGGCCTACCAGAGCTGTCAAACTCCAGAGTGCTGCCCAATCAGATTAAAATGTAACTGGAAAATATTTAACAAAATAAATATAAATACAACATAAATGATGATTGTTTGTGGTTTTCTAAGTCAATGTGTAAATATGCAGGCAACCATTTCTATTTGAGTTTGATACCACAAATATGCCAAAGGCTATCTATTTATCTAACCTACCTTGAAATGGGGGAGGGGGACAAGGCCCCTCCATCAGGAACTCCAATGCTTCACAAATTTTATCATGTACGTTTATCTTTTGTCCTTTCCACCATGCAAACTCCTTGAAGGCAGGCCCCATTTTTGTCTTGGTATTCCAGAGTTTCACATATAACAGGAACTTAATTTTTTTTTAAATTTTATTTATTTTATTCTGAACTTAAGAAATAGAAGAAGCATTTCCATAACATAGTAGAAACTGCAAATGTACAACTTGCTATTCCTTTTAAACATATCATAAAGTTATGAATATTTTTAAAATTATTGACTATTGTATGTAAAGCACTTTGCCTTGTAAAATAAATGTTACTATTAGTAATAGTAAACCATTGCTATTATTTTACAGAAGAGGATATTAATAAGCCTTAAAAATGTTAATTGATTTTACAAGCAATAAATAGTAGAATTCAGCATCTAATCCAGGATTTCTTAACCTGGGTTCCATGGAACTTTTTTTTCTCCTTTTTTAATATATTTAAAACTATTTCAATGCAATTGGTTTTGTTTTTAATCTTACATATTTTATTTTATGCTTTTAATAATATTATTCCATGGGGAAGCTAGATGGCACAATGGATAAAGCTCCAGCCTTGGAGTCAGGGGGGACCTGAGTTCAAATCGGGCCTCAGACACTTGACACTTACTAGCTGTGTGACCCTGGGCAAGTCACTTAACCCCGATTGCCTCACCAAAAATAAAAATAAAATATTACTCCCTGAAGGGGTCTATTAGGCTCCCAGAGTATCAAAAGGGTGAGATGTGCTGATAAATGTTCAACAACTGGCTCTCGGGGGGAAAAATGTACAAACCACATGCTTTTAAATGTAACTTACGTTAATATCTTCTTCATTAATTTTTTAAGTCTAGATCATCAACAAAATAAATTAAGCCCCATCAGCCTTTGCTGATTTCCAAGGTGTAAATGTTCACACTGAAAAATTTAGCAATAGGCCAAGCTGGCTCCAGCACATCAGGAGCCCATGACCCCTAAAAAGGTTAAGATTTTTGGAATTCTAATCTCTCTCCATTTCCCTGTTCCTCCCCCTGTCCTTCTCTTTCTCTCTCCTCCCCCTCCCCTCTTCTCTCTCTCCCTTCTCCCTCTCTCCCCTTCCCTTCTTTCTCCTCATCTCCCCCTCCCTCTCCATCTTCCCCTCCCTCCCTCCCTCCTTCTCTCCCTTTCTCCATCTCCCTCTCCCTCACTCCCTTTTCCTCCTCCTCTTTCTCCATCCCCTTTTCCCTTCTCACTGTCCTCTGAATCCCTCTCTGCTCCTCTTTTTCCCCCAGGTCCCCCTCAGTCTTTATCATTCCCTTTCCCTTTCTCCTTCCCCTTCTCCTTCCCCTTTTCCTCTTCCCCTTTCCCTTCTCCTTTCCCTCCCCTTCTCCCTCTCCTTTTCATTCCTCTTATACCTCTCCTTCCCCTTTCCCTTCTACTTTTTAAATAGCATGATGCTTAGGCCGCAGTCCCTGAATGACATCAGAGGCCTAGAAATAAGCAGGCGCAGGGAGCAGCTCTGTCTCCCAGCAAGCTCCACCTCACTCAGGCCAGTAGCCAAACCAACCAGGAAGTGGAAAGGAGGGAAACTCAGACACACCCCTCCTGCTGCTGTATAAGTCTCTAGTCTCACTTTTTCATCCTTTTCACTTCTCAGGAGCCCTCTCCTTTCTACTTGTGATCCCGGAGGTGAAGCAAAAGGACGGGAGTGTGAGTTTTCTCCTTTCTCTGGGTCTTGGACAGAAGGATCTTCCTCCCCCACCCCCATCCCGCACCCGGGCCCCTCCAAAGGAGAGCAATCTGGTTTCCTGGGCTGGGTGCATGAATTAGGAAGTGAGCAGGTAACAGTTTTGGGGTATAGACGGTTATCTGTGGACTTGCAAATGGGATGTATATATAAATAAATAATCTCTGCAGCTTCAAAGTGACAAAGGAGTTCTACTCATTGATCTCGGGGCTTTTCTCTGTCTCTTTATATTTGCCCCTTAATATTTATGGCCCCATTCAAGTCTGAAACACATCCCCTCCCAGAGCAGTATCATAGAATCATTTTGTCACTCATCTAGTTCAAAGGCAAATCTCAGACTCCCAGATTGGGGAGCACCCAGAGACTACTATAGGATTGAGAATCAGAGAAAATGCCTCTGACGCACTCCTGTGTGATCCTGGGAAATTCCCTTAATGGCTACTTTCTTATCTGTAAAAATGAAGACTAAATGGCGTCTAAAGTTCCTTCTAGCCCTAGAGGTTTATGATCCCGGAAAAAAAACCGCAGTGTGGTGGGCCAGGACCCAGAAAAACAGGGCAGAAAAGTAGAGGTCAGGGAGCATGGGGACTGAGAAAAGGCCAGGAGATTTGGAAGTTAGGAGGTCAGCGATGTCTTTAGAGAACAGTTTCAGGAGAGCATGTAGGACAAACGATAGACTGAGGGGAGTTAAGGAGAGAGTAAGTATGGAGTGGAAGGTAATGCGATATGCACATCTCCAGTGCCTGTGGGGAAGTGAGTCTGGCATAGCTTGGGTTTTCTAATCTTCTTTTTCCTAGAATCCTACCAGGGAGTTTCCAGTACAGTTTAGATTCTGCCTGGGGTGATAACTACGGGAAGCCTCTCTGAGCTGATTGTCCTTTCCTTTATCCCCATAGCTTCTCTGGAGCACACTGCATAGAGCCTTGGTCTGGAGTCTGGAAGATCTGAGTTCAAATTCAGCCTCAGACACTTACTAGCTGTGTTTTCCTGGACTAGTCGCTTAACCCCTGTTTGCCTCAGCTTCCCCAACTGTAAAATGAGAATAATAATAGCTCCTCCCTCCCAGGGCTGTTGTCAGGGTCAAGTTAACTATCTGTAAAGCTCTTAGCACAGTGCTTGGTACCTGAGAGGCACTTGATAAATTCTTGTCCCCTTCCCTCTCCTTCTTCTTCATGGAAGAGGATGATCTGCGTTTGGCTGAGTGTGACTATGCACCTATAAGGACATGGGTAAAATTCATTCTCTTTGGTGTCACCTGCTGACTTCCCTGGTGACTGTGTTCACTGAGTTCCTTACTTCAGTTTTCTCACTTGTAGAATGGGGAGAAATTCCCAGGTCACAGAAGAAATTCATTACTGTCTTTAAATCCCTCTGAAGCCTACAAATGAACCTATGTAAACCAAAGAGCTGCTGCTGTTTATCTCATTCTTCTCCAGTATTTTTAGAGGGAAGAGGACCAGTGGACTAATGTTTTCTATTTTCAGAAAAAAAAAAGGGAAGTGAATGGAATTTGCATACTATGTGGGCTAATGAGCTTTCTTTAATTCCTAGCCAAAATCTAGCATGTTTCATTAAAAGGATTATTAGTGAATGTCCAGAAAATTAGATGGTGGACATCTAGAAATGGAAATGATGACCAAAATGAGCCAGCATGGCTTGATCAAGAACAGATTGTGTCAGATTAACCTCATTTCCTTCATTGACAGGGTTAGTAGACTAGCACATCAACAAGGAATTCTAGGAGCAGAAGGATATAAGCATTTATTAAGCACCTACTGTGTGCCAGATTCTGTGGAGGGAGGGACAGGATTAGGGCTATATCACCCATCTGAAATTTTGCTTCTCTCCCCACAGCAGGCAAAAAAAAGAAAAGCCACAATGACATCTCCATCAGATGATTTTGAGGTCCTAGTGAAAGGGCTGAACAGTTGGAATCTCCCCAAAGGCCCTATCCCTTGTGAACTGCTGCTGGTGGGTGAAGCTGCCTTCCCAGTACTGGTGAATAAGAATGGTCAGGTCCTTATTGCTGCCTCGCGTTATGGCCAGGGCCGAATGGTGGTCATGTCCCATGAAGGCTACCTGCAAGATAGCATGTTGGCTCAGTTTCTTTGCAATGCTGTGGGCTGGCTCAACCTCAGCCCAGGAGCTGCTGTTGGAGTGCACACATCTGTGGAATCTCTCACTGGCATTCTCTGTGACTCTGGGATGAAGGTGCAGACCACGGATGGCCTTCAGAACTCCTTAGGAGTTTACTGCATCAATGCCTATAACAGTTCCTTGGCCAAAGAGATGATTCAATTTGTGAAAAATGGTGGGGGCTTACTCACTGGGGGCCAAGCCTGGTATTGGGCCAGTCAACATGGACGTGACAAGGTTTTGTCCAGCTTCCCTGGAAATCAGGTGACCAGTGTAGCTGGTGTATACTTCACAGATACCTATGGCGGCACAGATTTCCTCAAGGTCTCTAAGAAAGTACCTAAAATTCCACTTACAGTCAGGTGAGTATCATGGGTATAGTAAGGGTTATATTAAGAAGCAGACATAGTCCCCTTAATGAAACAGTACTAGAACTAGACATTTTGAGACGAATAAGTCTCATTTGTACTGTCAGGTCACAGGAATGCTATGGACAGACAGAACTATCCATCAGTATTTGGTTAGAAGGGGAGCTGTGGGATCACTGTCATATGAATATCAGTGTCCATTTTAGAAAAGGGAACAGAGAAGGATTGAATAGAAAGACAAATAAGGACACAGTAGTTGTGTTCTTGATGAATTTAAATCACTAGGCCCAGATGAACTTTACATCTAGGTACTGAAAATGCCAGCAAATATGATCCTGTTGACAAGGATCTTTAAATAAGAGATTGGGGAGAATGGGAGGGAGCCCTGTAGGACATGAGTACTAATGTTATTTTGATTTTCAAAAAAGGGAAGAATGTGGCATTTATTTGAATTCCTATCCAAATTCTAGACAGTTTTATTTGACAGGATGGTTACTGTATGTTCACAAAGTTAAATGGTGAATATCTAGAAATGGTATCAATAGCTTTAAAGAGCTAGTATGGCTTCATCAAGAATAGATTATGCCAATTAACCTTATTTCCTTTTTTGATAGGATTAGTAGAGTGGTAAATCAACAAGGTATTCTAGGAGAAGATGGAACAAGCATTTATTAAGTGCCTACTAAGTACTAGGCACTTTGTTAAGTGCTTTACAGATATTTAATCTTTACAGCAATCCTGGGAGGTAGGTACTATTCTTATCCCCATGATGAAACTGAGGCAGACAGAGGTTTAGTGAGTTGCCCAGGATCACACAGCTATCAAGTATCAGAGGTTGGATTTGAATTCAGGTCTTTCTTTTCCATGCGCAATACTCTATCTGCTGTACTTCTTAGCTGCATCTAATGATAGACTGTATGTAGACATTAGCAAAACATTTTACAAATGCTATGCTCTGGTGCTATCTTTGTAGACAAGACAGAAAGGTGTGGGTTCAGAATTGGTCCAAATTGGGGGCAGCTAGGTGGCCCAATGGATATAGCACTGGCACTGGATTCACGAGGACCTGAGTTCAAATGTGACCTCAGACACATAACACTAACTAGCTGTATGACCCTGGGCAAGTCACTTGATCCCATTGTCCAACCAAAAAACAAAACAGCAGAATTGGTCCAAATTGTCAGATCTGAGGAGTAGTGATTAATGGTTTCTTATTAGAAGGTATTTTCTGGTTGTTGTGTTCTATAGATCTGTGCCTAGGTGTGTGCTGCTCAACATTTAATCAGGGTCTTGGATAAAAGCATAGATGGCATGCATGTCGAAATCAGTATCCAAAAAGTTATCAACAGGCATTTAGCTGAATCCAAGAAGATGGAAATTATTCTGGATAAATGTAAAATCTTTTACCTAGGATCAAAAGATCAACTTCAAAACTGCAGAATGAGACAGGTTTGTCTAGATAGCTCTTCTGCAAAAGATCTTTTGGGTTCTTAGTGTGGTGCAAACTCAATATCCGTTAACAGTGCTATGGCAACCAAAATACAAAAGCTAAATCTGTCTTAGGCTCGATTAAGAGATATTTAGGCTCCATGGAGATGAAGTGTTACAATGTTATGCTCCTTCTCTAATCTGACATGGTCAGACTATATGTGGGTATTATGTGATTCTGCAAATTGTTCTGTGGAGATCAAGGCAAACATTTGGCCTGTTAGCCTGACCCTGACAAGGTGCTGTCTAACTTGCTGGGAATGGATATGACTAGAATCCACTTCACGAATACTAGCAGGTTTATAGGCCTCCTCAAAGTCGCCGGGATTGTAGTGACAGACATAGGAAATGATGTTCCCTGCTACAAAGAGCCAGTTGGAGCTGAGATGTTGGAAACTACAAGGCCAGGAGGGTGGTGAGGGTACTATCATAAGCAATTATTATTCCCAGGCCTGGACGCTAGATTTGTTTATCAGGCAGCTAAGTGGTATAGTTGATAAGGTGCTGGACTTAGAGTCAGGAAGACCTAAGTTCAGATTGAGGAAAATAATATTAATGCTATATCATTTGAAGTTTAAGATTAATCTGTAATACACCCATTTCTGGCAAAAGCTCCATCTTTTAACCTACCTTTTAGTCAGGGGTTGGGAACCTGTGGCCTCGAGGCCACATGTGGCCCCCTAGGTTCTCAAGTGCAGCCCTTTGACTGAATCCAAACTTCACAGAATAAATCCCCTTAGTAAAATGATTTGTTCTGTAAAACTTGGACTCAGTCAAAAGGCTGTACCCGAGGACCTAGAAAGCCACAGGTTCCTTATCCCTAGCCTAGGTCAAGAGACTTTTCCCAAACTGGCTGAGGAATTGCCCCCAACCCCCGAGGCAGCTACCTGTGTAGGAACCCTTGGGTTTGTGTGTGTGTGTGTGTGTGTGTGTGTGTGTGTGTGTGTTTTACCCTGTAAACAGAAGCCAATCTGAGCTAGGTTTTCCCCCAGGGACATGGTCCTCTGTCTTTGCTTTTCCTCTCATCCAATTGCGGGTGACCTGTTCTGCCCAGGAGGAGACCAAGCTAGTGAAGACTTGATTGAGATGGAATATGTTTTTCTGGTCAAGTATTGCTGGAGGTAACTGTCTCTCAGGGAACACCTGGCATTCACTGAGGGTCAGAGAGGGGCATGATCAGCCACATCTGAAGGCCAACCTACCACCTATCAGTTTCAAGGGAGGTCCCAATGACATACTGTCAGAAAGAAGGCACTTGGATTCAAAGCCTTCAACATTTATTGGCTGTGCCACTCAAGTCATTTAACCTCTGTCTACCTCAGTTTCCTCATCTGTAAAATTGGGCATAGGAATCTGATGTAAGAATAGGCCATATCCTAAAGTATCTTTTAGGACTGGGAGGAAGAAATAGTGTTACTCAGAAGAATGGATTAAATCAAATTAATATTCATTTTTACCTCTGATTTTAATCCTAGAAGGACGGGTTATACCCGTTCTGCTCTTTTAATTTTTTTGCAGCTCAAATATAGTCAGAAAAGAGATTGGCTGGTACTTTATTTACAATTAGTCATTTTTTCCCCTAAGGCAATCCTGGGACACACCCTAATTTCTTTAGAATTCTGAATTGAGATAATCACTGCTAACTTTACCTTAATTACAGGAGCTTGGAGACATCTAGGCAGTTTTCTGTTAATACTCTAGTTTCGTCACTAAATCGTGTTGGTTTTTTTTTAATTTATTTCCACATCTGATTGGAAGGTCACTTATTCTGTGTTGATTCTGCAGCAGGGAGGTGACATTTTCTTGATCCTGTGTCCAAATCCATTTTCTTGTTAGTTTCCTAAGAGTCATATCCTGCCAACCAAACCTGTTTTTCCACACTCAAAGTCCCTAATCCCAAGTAAATCTCACCATCCAAACTGGCTGTCACTGTTCCCCAGTTGAGCAATGCTGGAAATTGGAATCGTGCTGATTGGGCCCACTTATAAATATATGCTATCAGACCTACTAAGTGCACTGAACTGATGGCACTTTGTCAGGGCCTAGCCCCCATGGAGCTCCTGCTGCTGCCTAACTCCTACTGTATTCCTTAAGCAGGTAGTGAAAAATCATAGGGTCATAGATTCAGAGCTAAAAGAGACCTTCAAAAGTCATGTGGTTCAACCCCCTCATTTTACAGATGAGGAAGCTGGGACCCAAGATAGTTAAGTGACTTGCACAAAGACCGTCAACCAAAGTAGCAGAGTCAGAATTCAAACCCACCTCTCCCAACTTCAAATCCAGCTCCCTTTCCACCACGCCAAAATATTTTTCAGTCCCCCTGACTCCAGACTTTTACCTCCCAACCTCTTACTGTCAGAAAAGAATCTCCTCCATGTTGATGAGTTTCCCCTATTAACCCACAGGCTTTGGATCACTTCTTAACTCTCTGGATTCTCTGCCCTTAAACTCTCATTTTGTGCTGTATAGGCATAACCCACCTAGTATCAGGAATCAGTTCTGGGAAAACACGATTTTACTTGAAACAGCATTGTAGAGGTCATTTATTTCTGTAGCAATGTTATAAATGAAAGCTATTTGGCTGGGCAGCTCAAATATGGTCTTTAAAAGCTTAAAATGTGTCATTTTAGGGATTTGAGACAATTATAGGTTTAGGCTGGGCTGGGTAGGTCTGGGTAGGGCTGAGTAGGTTGACCTGAGGTGTGGAGACATGGTCCTTCAAGCCTTAAGACAGACTTCTGCTCATTTTTGTGGGTGGCAACTAGCAAAATGGGTAGGGAAAAGAACAGTGTTTGGGAGGAGGTATTGGCTGGTCAAAGGATAAGACAAAAAAATCATTGGCACCCTAAAATTGATGGAAAAAAAGAGATTTATTCTTTTCCTCACAGAAAGCCTCTGATCTTTAGTATAAAATCTAGCAACTCACATATGAGGTAGAACATTCTAACAAACAATAACTGTTATCTGTAACTGAGAAATTTACAGTGCATTTACTCAGAACAGAAGCATGGAAACATTTTTAGCTCTTTAGCAAAATGTAAAAAGGGGAGGATGGTTTATTAGAGCTGGAACCTGGGGGTTCTGGAGCCAAAGTATCTTTTTTCTGTAGAATAAAGGATCAAGGCAATCAGTTAGACACTGAGGTGGAAATTGTAGAAGTTGGGCGAAAAATTTAATAATCTCAAGATTTTTTTGCTTCTTGTTCTTTATTTCATTGAGTTCAAGAAGCAGCTAGTTCTATTCATTCACTTACTGCTTCTTTATTTGGAGGTGCTACTGAGAAAGGCAAAGCTCTCCTAACTGAACTCTCTGTGTAAAGTATTTAGCAACTCTGTGATGTTTGATGATCCAAGAGAAGGAAGGAAATAAACATTTATTAAGTGCCTGCTATATGCCAGCAACTGTGCTAAGTGCTTTAAAAATATTATCTCATATGGTCATTACAGCAGCCCTGGGAAGTAAACACTCTTTTTATTCCCCTCTTACAAATGAGGACACTGAGGCAGACAGAGGTTAAATGACTTGCCCAGAGTCACTCAGCTAGGAAGTAGGTGAGGCTACGTTTGAACTCACATCTTCCTGATTCTAAGCCCAGTGCTCTGGCCATCTATCCAAAATAAATGTAAGAGATAACATCCTGTACTATACCATGGACTTCACTGATACTATTAATTTTCCAGGAATCCTCAAAATTGATGCAGGACCCAGGCCAATCTCTTATTCTTATTCCGTGCCTAAACTCCCTGCTCCTCTGAGTCTGGGGAGTCTGAGGCTGGAGGATCTCTGGAGCTCTGGAGCTCTGAGCTTCAATAGGAAAAAAGCCAATTTTGTATTAGCGCTATCACACATCAGTATGGTGAGACCTCGGGAACAGAAGATCGCTAAGCTAATTAAGAAAAGACGAGCCAGCCCAGGTGGAAGAAACAAAGCAGGTTAAAGCTTCCATGCCAATCAGTGTTGAGATTGGGCCTGTGCGTGATCATCGCACTTCCAGTCTAGGCAAGATGGGGATACCCTGTCTCAAAAAATCCCAGCAACAGCAGAACAGAAACTTATCCAGGGAAATTCTAGCATTAGTGTAGGGGATTTCTTCTTCTTCTTTTTTTTTTTGATAGTCTCTGAATCCCAATTTGAAACATGGAGGACCCTGCCTGCCCTCTTGCTCCCTAGGCCTACTTTGCTCCTTGCATTCAGATGCCTATCACATAATCCCTAATTACATTTTCTCATTCTTCTGCCACTGACATGATATCTTGAGACAATAGAATTAAAAGTTAAATTAGCATCTAACCTAAGTTCTTCTTCCAAAGTAAAGTGACTTGCTCAACACCACACAACTTTTAAATAGCAGAGTTGAGTCAAACCCGAGTTCTCTGATCAGACAACCAGTGTTCTTTTCTCCAAATCATGGTATGAAGGGTCTAGAACTCCACTTTCCTGACCAATCTAGCCCAGGCTCAAATCTCTTACTCAGTTTTGGGCTGAGCTCATTACCCATGTTGAGCACCTGTGTGCTGAAAAACCAGTTAGGCCCTGCCCATGGAGAGCTGAAGGCTGCTATTTTTATCTTATGGGTTACTAATGCCAAAAAATTCACCCCTAGTGGCCAATCTTTTTGACTAATGGAATGGGCTATATATGGAAGCTGCATGTCATAATACAGGTAACATACATTCTTCATAACCTTTGTTTTGCCAGTGAGGGTAGATTGCTATGATAATAGCAGGAAGGTGATGTGGTGGTTGAAGCACCAGTCATTTGTCTCAGACACTTACTAGCTGTGTGACCCTGAGCAAGTTACTTCACCCTGTTTACCTCAGTTTCCTCATCTGTAAATTGAGCCAGAGAAGGCAATGGAAAACTTCTCTAGTATCTTTGCCAAGAAAACCCCATATGGGGGTGACAAAGAGTTGGACATGACTGAAATGACTGTTCACTGACAAAACTGACATGTAGAATCCCGTTAAAAAATATTATGTATTGCTCACTTTATCTACGGTATTCTTCCTCTTGAGGAGAAGCATTATACTCTGGAAGATAGAGCTCTAGACCAGGAATCAGAAAGCCTGATTTCAAATCCTTCCTAGCACTTAAAAGCTATGTGGCCTTGCATCTCTCTGAGTCTTAGTTTCTTTATAAAAAGGGGGTAAAAATGAAACCTATTACACAGGGTTATTGTGTGATCAGATGAGGAAATATGTGTAAAATGCTTTATGAACATCACCTATTATTATGAGGCTTCTAAATGGTCTACACTTCTTTTTCATTTTTTAGTTTCAAGTCACATTTTCCAAAATAGTTTCTCCCATCTTTTCCTGTCCCCATTTACATTAAATTCACAGTGTAGTGCTAGAAAAATAATGTCAGCAATGCTAAAGCCCCAGCAATTTGAGGCCAGCAAGCAAAACTAAGAACAATAAAAATGTTTGTTCTTAGCTATGTCAAGACAAAAAAAAAAGGATAGAAAGAGTGTTATCCTTGGATGCTGAGTGAACTGGCATAGGTGATTATTAATCTGTTGTCAGTAATATTTGAAAGATCATGGGGGGGCGGAGCCAAGATGGCAGAGTGAAAGCAGTGACTTGCTTCAGCTCTCCCCCAAACCCCTCCAAATACTTATAAAAAAATTGCTCTAAATAAATTCTAAAGCATCAGAACTCACAAAAAGACAGAGTAAAGCAAATTTCCAGCCCAAGACAACCTGGATGGTTGATCAGAAAGGTATATCGTGCAGGGCTAGTAGAAGAGCACAGTGGGGCATGGGCACACAGGCCACAGTGATCCCTGAGCAGGCCTCAGAGGACTGAATCGCAGGCAGCTGTGGCAGCTTCCAGACTCCTCAATCTACAAACACCAAAGACAACTTAGAAGATCAGTGGGAAAAGTCTGTTTCTGCGGTGCTAAGAGAGGAGTACAGGATCTTGGCTCCATTCCCCCCAGAGTGCGGCCCTGGGAGGGGCAGCTGCCTCCTGAGCTTCCAGTCCATAGATTAAGGGGAAATCGAGTGGCTGATCAGAGGGGGATTGCAGGGATCTCTTTGCCAGTGCTGAGGCAGGAATCTCTTGCTTTGCCCGTGTTTGGATCTGGGTCACAGTTCTGGGCGGTGGTCCTAGAGTGAGGAGGAGCACTGACATAGTGGAGCTTGTAATGGCTGTGGAGAGGAAACCCACTTCACAGTTACAGGACAGAAAGGAGTACTTGTGGTCACTAATAGACCACAGCACAGGCCAGTAAAGGAGTAAACACCTCACCCCTTATCATACCACCTTGGAAGAACTGAAAATTTACAGGTACCTACAAGTATCTCTGAAAACAGTTGTACAAACCCCTGAAGCTTGGGACAGTACACTCTCCACACTGGAAGCAGACTCTTACCTTGAAAAAGAGTTTAAAACTCAAGTAATTGGCTGGGATCATGAGCAAGCAGTGCAAAAAGAGTCAGACTATATTATCTTACTTTGATGATAAAGAAGATCAAAATATACAACCAAAAGAAGCAACAAAGTCAAAGCTCCTACATCCAAAGTGTGCCCAATAAAAATATGAATCAGTCTCAGGACTTGGAAGAGCTGAAAAGGGATTTTGAGAAGCAAGTAAGAGAAGTAGAGGAAAAACTGGGAAGAGAAATGAGAGTGATGCAAGAAAATCATGAAAAACAAGTCAACAGCTTGCTAAAGGAGACCCAAAAAAATACTGAAGAAAATAACACCTTAAAAATAGCCTAACCCAAATGGCAAAAGAGTCCAAAAAGCCAATGAGGAAAGAATGCCCTAAAAAGAAAAATTGGCCAAATGGAAAAGGAAGTCCAAAAGATTACTTAAGAAAATACTTCCTTAAAAATTAGAATAGAGCAATTGGAAGCTAGTGACTTTATGAGAAATCAAGACACTGTAAAACAAATCCAAAAGAATGAAAAAATAAAAGACAATGTGAAATATCTCATTGGAAAAACAACTGACCTGGAAAATAGATCCAGGAGAGAGAATTTAAAAATTATTGGACTATCTGAAAGCCATGATCAAAAAAAGAGCCTAGACATCATCTTTCAAGAAATTATCAAGGAAAACTGCCCTGTATTTAGAACCAGAGGGCAAAATAGAAATTGAAAGAATCCACAGATCTCCTCCTGAAAGAGATCCCCAAAGGAAAACTCCTAGGAATATCGTAGCCAAATTCCAGAGTTCCCGGTTCAAGGAGAAAATATTACAAGCTGCCAGAAACAATTCAAGTACTGTGGAAACACAATCAGGATAACACAAGATTTATCAGCTTCTACATTAAAGGACTGCAGGGCATGGAATATAATATTCTGGAGGGCAAAGGAGATAGGATTACAACCAAGAATCACCTACCCAGCAAAACTGAGTATAATCCTTCAGGGGAAAAAATGGTCATTCAGTGAAATAGAGGACTTTCAAGCATTCTTGATGAAAAGACCAGAGCTGAATAGAAAATTTGATTTTCAAATATAAGACTCAAGTGGAACATGAAGAGGTAAACAGGAAAGAGAAAACATAAGAGAATTATTAAGGTTTGAACTGTTTACATTCCTGCATGGAAAGATGATAGTTATAACTCATGAGACCTTTGTCAATATTAGGGTAGTTGGAGGAATAAAAATATATGTATGTATGTATGTATGTATGTATGTATGTATAGATAGATAGGTAGATAGATAGATAGAGGGCACAAGGTGAGTTGAAGATTAAGGGGTCATATCTGGAGAATAAAATTAAGGGATGAGAAAGGATTATACTCACAGAAGAAGAAAGGGAGAGGTAGAATGGGGTAAATTATCTCACAAAAAAAAACAGAAAAGAAAAGGCTCTTACACTGGGGGGAATGGGGGAAGGTGAGAGGGACTGAGTGAATCTTATTTTCATAGGATTTGGCTTATGGAGGGAATAACATGCACATTCAATGGGGTATAGAAATCTGTTTTACCCTACGGGAAAATAGGGGGAGAAGGGGACAAGAGAGCAGGGGGATGATAGAGAGGAGGGCAGATTGGGAAAGAAACAAATACTTCTGAGGAGGGACAGGGTCAAAAGAAAGAATAGAATAAATGGAAGAGCAGATAGGATTAAGGGAAATAGAGCTAGTTTTTCACAACATGTCTACTATGGACGTGTTTTGCATAATTGCACATGTATAACCTATATTGAGTTGCTTGCCTTTTCAGTGAGGGTGGGTGGGGAGGGAGGAAAGGAGAAAATTTGAAACCTAATGTTTTAAAAACATATGTTTAAAAAAATGTTTTCACATGCTACTGGGAAATAAGAAATACAGGAAATGAGGTACAGATGTCTATCCTGCCCTACAGGAAAATAGAAGGGGAAGGGGATAAGAGAAGGGGGGAAGAGGTAGAAGAGAGGACAGACTAGGGGAAGGGATATTCAGAATGCATGCCATTTTGGGGTGGGGGAGGGGTGAGATGGGGTGAAAATTTGGAACTCAAAATTATTGTGGAAGTAAATATTGAAAACTAAAAATAAATAAATTTATATTTAAAAAAAGAAAAAAAAAGATCATGGCAAACAGGAGTAGAACCAGAAGATTAAAGAAGGACAAATAAAGCATCCTGATTTAAAGAAAAGGAAAGAGAGGAGTCTTCAAACTTTGACTTTGATTCCTGGGAAAATTCTAGGATGAATTGCTAAAGACGTGATTGTTGAACCTCTTCAAAGGCAAGTGTTGATTACAAGGAGCTAATGTGGTTTTATTTAGAACACTCCAGCCCACACTGTGAAATTATCTTCATTTTTTTTATAGAATTACTAAATTAGTAGATGTAGAGAATACACAGATAGGGTTTACCTGGATTTTAGCAAAGCTTTTGATAAAATATTTAATACTTTTCTTGTGGAAAAGATGAAAAGATATGGACAATATGATAATACAATAACATGAATTCAAAACTGGTTAGAGTGTCTAGACTCAAAGAATAGTTGGTAATGGTTCAACATCAGTGAGGAAGGAAGTGTCCAATGGAATACTTCTGGGTCCTGTGCTCCAAGGATTATTTCTAACAATGACTTGAATCAAGATTAGATGTTATGTTAATTAAGCTAAAGATGCCACAAAACTAGTATATTGGACAGTAGAGTTTGGATCTAAAAAGATCTCAGTAGACTGAATATAATAAGATGACATTCAATAGGGATGAATATAAAGACCTACAGCTGGGTAACAAGGCTCAACTTCACACGTTTAAGAGACAGGAGACATGATTAGACAAAAAAGTCTGGAAATTAGAGTGGATTACAAACTCAAATTTTTAATCAGTAGTGTGATGTGATAGCCACAAAATCCAATGTCATCCTGGTCCATATTAAGAGAAGTAGTGGGCACCATAATTTAAGAAGGACATTGATAAACTGGAGGGTGCTCATGGAGAGAAACCAGGATAATTTAGGACCTTGAATATATGCCATATGAGGATAGGCTAAAGGAACTGGATGTGTTTATCCTACAGGAGACAAGATGTGGGCAGACATGATAGTTGTATGCAAGTATTTGAAGGTTTCTTACATGGAAGAGAGATTAGACTGGTTCTGTGTAGCCCCAGAGAGCAGTACTAGGAGGAAAGAGTGGAAATTACAAAGAGGCAAACTTAATTTTTATTTCATGAAAAATATAGAGCCTTTGGAAAATGCAATGTACTGCCTTGAAAAGTGGTGAGTCCCTCTTGTAGAAGTACTTAAGCAGAATCAGGATCACCATTTCTTGAATATGTTATGCTTCCTTTTGTGCATGAGATACACTACATGATTATTGAGGTAAATTCAAACTGTTGAAATTCTGTAATTTATGAATGTTTATGTTGACTCACTTTGGTGGATTTTATCCAAATCCTCATAGAATTTTGCTGCTTCTTAAATTTTCTGTTGAAACATAAGCTCTCACTTACGCAGCTATTTAGCAATAGTATAAGAGGCAGATTGAAGTAGGGGATAGACCACTGGACTTGGTGTGAGAAGATGTAGGTTAGGATTCTACTTTAGGATTCCACTTACTAGCTTTGTAATGTTAGGTAACCAATATGGGCCCATGGTTTCCTTATTTACAAAATCTCTAAGATTCCTTCTAATCCTAAATGTATCATGCTATGAACTATCTTTATAGTGAATTATTTCCTTATGCTCACCTGGACTGAGGAGGGTAGGATGACCAAATGTCCCATGAAATAATATTTCTTGTTGACTTTGGACACAAACCAAACTCCTCTAATTGCCTTCTCTAAGAAGAAATTGAGAGCTGCCCAACCATTTATGTTAAACTTTATTTTTGCTTTTATTAATAATAAAATTTTCAATATTGATGTGCTTCATTTCTTCTAGTAGGTATTAACTTTGTGGTTGGCCAGTATGAAGGAGAACCAACATTTAGATGAATGAGTATTCATTAAGATAGTCTAAGGACAATGTGATCACTAGTCTCTCCTGCCCCCTTTAACACAGCTCTTCCACTAGTACAGAAGCAGACATGGGCCACAGAGGCTTGAGGATTGTTTTTTATTTTAATCTAGCTCATGAACAAAAAGAAATCACCACTTTGTGGCCAACTGAGCCTCTCCTTACTTAGCAGACTAATCTTTGGATCAGTGAAAGAGTCTTCCTTTCAGGCTTAATAGAACCTTCTGGAATCTGTTCTACACTGACCTAGACTACAAGAACTTAGTCACCTCCATGATGTACCAAAGAACTTCTGTGGAAGGATTCAATGAAACACATTTTTAAAAAATACTAATCCTTGCTTTGCTCATTTCTCTAAAAGAAAAAAAAGGCTGAAAATAATGTCTATGGTTTAATATTATTAAGCTATTTGAAATGATAAAAAGAATGGTTTCAAGTAACCTGGGAAGACTTGCATGAACTGATACAGAAAGGGCTGGGCAGATTGTATACAGTCCAAAGGCGGGTGGCCAGAATGAAGAAGACACTGGAAAACATGCCACATACTTATAAGTACAGGAACTAAGAATGTTTAGCATAGAGAAGTAGTAGGGCAACATGATAGCTTAATAGTTGTCTTCAGGTGACTGAAGAATTGTCATATGGAGGAGGGAATCTGTTTTCTTAGTCCCAAAGGACAAAACGAGGAACAATGGTAGAAATTATATGGAATAAGATTGTAATTCATTGTAAGGAAGCCTATCTTTTTTTTCTACATAATTATTATCATTATTATTATCTACATACATTATTATTATCATTATAATTATTATTTTATGTGGACACATATTACATTGAGTTTCCTCACATCATACAAAGTATATCATACTCTCTGGCTGGATGCATGACATTCTACCTGCTACCCCAGAAAGTGTCATCTGCTAGCTTCTTCACGATCCAGATTGTCTTGCCTCTTCAGTGTTTAATTCTGTATGAGATTCAGTAGTGGTCGCCCTCTGCCACTTTGCACCCCCCAGTCTCTGTAACCATTGAGGGTGGGTCAGTAAAGCAAACTTGTCATAATAGGTGGCACAGCCCAGAAATGCAGTGGTCTGTTTCAGGACATAGTGAGTTCAAGCAGGTGTTGAATGGCTTCTTTTTACTGTAGAGGGATCCATGCTTCTGGTAGGGCTGGTACTAGATGAATTTTGGGGTCACTTGCAGCTGTCAGATTCTATGACTGCATCTGGGTAAGCCCCTACATATAGTGGGCCCTGGAAATATGGCTCATGTAGAATAGCTGACTACTGTGCTTTGTCAGGAATATTCCCATCTCCTGTGTTCCTTATCACTCCTTTAACCACTGATGGGAACAAATGCTTCATTTTCAGCTTTGGGGAGGACCTCTCTCAGGACCAACAGCAACTCCTGGATGGCATCACAGAACTGGATATTAATACTGGTGGACTGCCTTCTCAGCTTCTGGTGCATGGGGCCTTGGCCTTCCCTCTCGGGCTAGACTCTTCCTTGGGCTGCTTCCTGGCAGCTGCTCGCTATGGCCGGGGTCGCGTGGTGCTTGCTGCTCATGAGGGCATGCTCTGCGCCCCCACGCTGCGCCCTTTTCTGTGCAATGCTATTACCTGGCTGGCAGGAGGGCAAATGGGCACAATTGGGGTTAACTCTAATGTTAAAAAACTGTACTCACTGGTATCTGAAAGAGGCCTGAAATGCACCATAGAATCCCACCTAACCGCTGGTTTAAGTGTTTACTGCTGTTCAGCTTACAGTGACCAAGAGGCAAGGAAGCTCCATGAGTTTGTGGCAGAGGGTGGAGGGTTACTGATTGGTGGCCAAGCCTGGTGGTGGGCCTCTCAGAATCCTGGCAAGACTGCTGTGGCTGATTATCCTGGAAACCACATCCTCAACCCCTTTGGCCTTAGCATCCTAGGTTGTAGTCTAAAAAGTGGCCGGTTTCCTGTCCTTGTGCCTGGTAAAGGAAACTATCACTTCCGCTCAGCATTGTCTCAGTTCCAGCATGAAGTAAAAGGAAGCAAGGTCTTGGCAGAAGGCTGGCAGTCGAAGCTAGGAAAGGACTGTAAAGCCTTCCTGAAGATTCCTGCGGAAGGAATCCCTGCCTATGCCTCCCTACATAGATTCCTGAGGAAGGTGCTCAAACAAACTGGCCTCCCCCACGTCAGCCAGGACCACCCTGTGCACAGCAATTCCTGTGAGGCCACCCTGCTCCATATGGCCACTGAGCTTGCTCAAAATGGGACTGATTGCTTTTCACTGATCCGCAGAGCTAGTAATGGGACTTGCCCATCCCAGCTGTACTCCCCAGGACCTCCCGTCACCATGGAGATCAATGGTACTAGTCCAGGTAAAGATGGAGGATGAGGGCCAATGGATAGTTGGGAAAGAATGGGCTGGATGAATCCAGTAGGACATCACAGGACTTCAGTTGCCTTGAGAGCCTGTTCCTTTAAGGGGATGGGGCTTGAATTATTGGGAGTAGTTAAAGGGTAAGCAAGTAGGGAAAGGGTTGGGATATCTAAGGTTCAAGGATAGGATAGCAATTATTTGGGAAGAAGTGTGAAGACTCCAGAAGGAACTATGGGCTCTGAAAAGGGGATATAAGAGCTCTTGGGGATGATATCAGGGCTTTAGAAAGGATATGAGGATTGTAGGAGGGATTGGGGGTGGGGTCTGAGAGGTGATATAGGAGATCTGGGTGAGGTAAAGAGAATGAGGGAGTCAGGGTAGAAGAATTCTATCCATTATTATGTCTCTCTTCAGATGCTACTGTGTGGGTGAGCACTGGACTCTACCTCCCTGGAGGCTTTACTGCAAACATCATGATGCCTTGTGCTGCCACTGCTGGCCTACAGGTAACTCCCTGTGCCTGCCCATTGCCTCTCCTATACAAACATACATCATACATACATACATACAAATATACATATATATATATATATATATATCTTATATATATCTCCTCATGGCTGTTCCTTGCTCTAACACCACTTACTCTCTTTATGGCTGCCACCACCATATTCTTCTGGTTCTTTTTGTTGTTGTGCTGTTGTTTTAAAATTTTCTTTTTTTACTGACAAGCATTTGTTTTCTTTTTCCCAAATCTCATCCCCTAATTGAAAAAGGAGAATGAAAATAAAAAGAATGGTAATGGTAATACATATGCATAGCCAAGCAAAGCAAATTCCCACATTGGCCATGTCCAAAAATGTATGTTGAATTTTGTATCTTAAGCTCATCTGTCAGGAAGTGGGCAGTGTATTTCATCTTTGGTCATCTAGAATCATGGTCTGTAGCATTGGTCAGAGTTCTCAAGTCTTGCAGAATTGTTTTTCTTCATAATGTTGTTGTTATTGTCTAAATCGTTCTGATTCTGCTAACTTCACCCTATCAGTTTCTACAAGTATATCCAGTTTTCTCTGAAACCCTCCATTTTGTCAGTCAGTCAATACACATTTATTAAGTGCCTACTATGTGCTAGGCACTTTACTAAGTGCTCATCTCTTAGAGCAAAGTAATATTCCATTAAATTCATAAACCATAATTTATTTAGCTGTTCCACAGTAGATGGGCATTCCCTTTTGGTTTCTAGGTTTTTGTTATTGCAAAAAGAACTGCTATAAATATATTTTTTTACATATAGGTTCTTTTCTTCATTCTTTAACTTCTTTAGGGTACAGGCTTTGCATTGGTATAGGTAGGTCAAAGGGTATGCACAGTTCAATTGCTTTTCAGGCATAGTTCAAAATCTCAAAATGGCTGTACCAGTTCGCAGCTTCACATTACTATATGTTAGTGAGCCTATTTTCCCACAGCCCCCCCACCAACAACCTATACCTATGATTAAACCTCTACCTTCCTATTCTTGTCCTCAATTTCCCTTCCAGGGAGTTCCAAGCAAAATGGTTTAGTTTCTGGACTAGATTCTATCCTATCAGATGGTGTATCTTAAACAGCAAGAGATCCAGAGAGTGTGGGGTCTGGTGTGTTTTATCCAATAGGAAGAGAAGTTCCGAAGTTTCCGTGTTTTATTTTACTTCCCCCCAACCTCTTTCTGGGATGAATACCTCTCTCTTCAACATAAAAATTTTCCTTATGACAAAAAGCTACCAAGTTTTGTCACACTGGATTCTCGTTCCATGCAGGATATGTGCTTTAACGCAGACAGAGAGGGACAATTTGTGATGTTTCATCTCCTAATGTCATCACTGAAGAGTTATAATCAGAACATCCTATTTTTCCTTAACAGCTCATTATGCATCTGTCACCAATGATTTTGTTAATCCTTATTGAGCCTATATTGTTCTTCTGCATATATGAGCCCTTAGCAGTGTTGAGTCACTGCCTACCCAATGCCCATAGTTCAAGACTAGTTTTGCATGACAGACACTGATAAATGATTTAGCACACACTTTCCGGTGGTTCTTAGCTGTGTTCATGACTCCCTTTTCCCAGGTACAAATTGGCTGTCACTCTGATGATCTCAGTGGGGCCAAGAAGCTTTGCCGAGCACCTGTGGTGATTCACCGATGCTGCCTGAACAGACCAGAGCTGTCAGTCTCCTCCCTCTGGGGGGGCCTCATCTATGTACTTGTACCTAAGAACAGTAACCTGGGTCCTGTGTCAATCACCATCACTGGAGCTGTGCCTGCTCCTTACTTCAAGCTGGGTGAGTAGAGATTTCATGAAGACTAAGCCCAACGGTACCTGGAAAAAGGGTGAAGGAATTATAGACTAGGTTATAGAGAAAGAAAATAATGAGTACCTTGGATTGGTAAAGAGAAAGAAGCTGTATTGAGGGTGGGGCATTAGGGAACTTCCTGTGTCCATGGAGAATTCAGGGGAGCATGAGGAAAGGTGATCAAGGATTGGCCTTTTGTCTGCAGAAATGGGGATAGGATGCATACCAAAGGGGAAAAGGCACTGAATTTAGAATCAAAGGACTTGAGATCAGATCCTGACTCTGCTACTTACTGGTTGTGATACTGAACATTTTACTTTAGCTCTTTCATGAGTAAAATGACAGAGTTGTACTAGATCCACAAATTTATTTTTAAAGAATATTTTGACAGCTATTTCAGCATAATTGGTTTCTTTTGTAATTCTGTATTTTATTTTATGTACTTAAAAATTGAGGAGTCCATAGGCTTTACCAGGCTGTTAAAAGGGCCCATGCACAAAAAAGGTTAAGAACCCCTATAAGGACCTTTAAAGTCCCTTCTGGCTCTAAATCTCTGATCCCTTAGAGTTATTCTCCTATTGAAATCAAAATTTCAACTTTCAGCCTTAGGAAGTAGAAAAATGAAGGAATACTTAAAACAATGTAGTGTCCATAAGGAGGGAGGTAATATTGGGTCTTTCCTAAAGCTGTGATCAGATCTCCATTTTAGGATAGACATTAATGAGCTATACCATAGACAGAAAGGCACCTGGGGTGGCGGGATGACTAGAGGGTATGTTATATGGGGCTTAATTGAAGGAACTGCAAGTATATAGCCTGGAAGAAAGAAGATTTGAAGGGATATGGTAGTTTTCCCATATTTAAAAGGCTGTTAGGTAGAATTAGGAAGATTTGTAGTCTGTTTGGGTTCAGGGAACAAATTTATGAAGAGGGAGCTTAATTTATGGAGGCAAATTTTATCTCAATGTAAGGAAAAAAAGTCTTAACAATTAGATCTTCCTCAAAGTGAAATGGATTGTTCTGGGAGGTAGCAAATTACCCAAAGCGGGACGTCTGCAAATAGAGGCTGACTGAGCACTTATCAGGAACAGAGAGAAGGGAATTCCTGTTCATGTTTAGGTATGGGCTGGATTAGATGGTCTCTGAGATTCTATGATAGCTCCATTAACCCCACAATCTCTGTCCAAAGGGGAGACATCTCTGGAGGAGTGGAAAAGCTCCATCCGCCACTACCCAGTGCCCTGGGGGGAGTTGGCAACAGACAATATCATCTTCACAGTGCCATCTGAACATCTTCAAGACCTGGAAGACCCAGAGCCATTGCTTCATCTCTGGGATGAGATGATGGGAGCCGTGGCCAGGCTTGCATCAATAAGCTTCCCTTTCCCTCGGCCTGAGAGGATCGTGGCTGATGTACAGATCTCAGCTGGTGGGTGTTCTGGAAGTTGGGATGGGAGATGCCTTGTGCATGTGAGAAATCAGTACAAAGTTCACAAATATTATTTATTCATCATCTTCTCTATTGAAGGCATTATGGATGATGGGTAATAGTACAAGTGAGCAGGAGCTTATGAACTAGTTGGGAAAATAAGAGAAAAACCACACTGAAATCTCAAAAGGAACACAAAAATCAAATAATGGAATTCATTCATTCATTCACTTATTCCAGTAAGCTTTTATTGTGTGCCTCAGTGTGCAGAACAAGAGCCTTCACAAAGTACTGCTAGAGAAAATAAATGCTATGATTTCAAAGCAGGGGCTTCAGTATGTAATGGAATGATTAAGGAACGTTCAGTGGAAGGTGAAGGACATGCTGCTCTGGGTCTTGAAGAATTGGCAGAAGTCAGGTAGAGATAAGTGGAGTCAAGTCAACAAATCAGTAAGCATTTATTAAGGACGTATTGAATGCCAGCACTATTCTGACATAAAAAGAGAGGCAAAAGACAATCTCTCCTCTCAAGGACCATACATTCTAATAAGGGAAAACAGCTCGTCGACAACCAAATACAAAAATGATCTACACGGGATAAAATGGAGACAATTTCAGAGGGAAGCCCTAGATTAAGGGAATAGTCACTGATTACAGAGGCCTGGACCAGCACCAAAGGCTACACAAATGGGAAAGAAAGAGCATAGTTCTTTACTTTAGGAGAATTCACAATATAACTAAAGCTGACCATAAGAAAAGGGAAATAATCTGCACTATTCCTATCTTCCCAAGCTACAGAGGGGATATACCAATGTGTAAAAATATATAAAATAATAGCTAGCATTTATGCAGTGCCTACTATGTTCCAAACACTGTGCTAAATGCTTTACCAGTATTACCTTTTTATCCTCACAACAACCCTGGGAAGAAGGTGCTTTTAGTTATCCTCATTTTGTAGTTGAGGAAACTGAGGCAAATAGAGATTAAGTGACTTGCCCAGGGTCACATAGCTAGTAAGTGTCTGGGGCTGGATTGGAACACAGGCCTTCCTGACTCAGGGCCCAGAACTCTATTCACCATACAGCCTGGCTTCTACAAGAGGAAAAAACACAAAACTTAACCCAATGCATGGAGCATTATGGTACAGGTGTATGATTCCAAAATTGACAGAATGTTAGAGGCACATAGAAACAATGTAACACTTATATGAGAGATAAGAAATTGGGGCTGGACTGGTGGGGTGAAATGGGAGAAATGTTTCTTCCCTGTTTTGACTAAGAGAATCCATCTATTCTCATATAAGTGTGAAAATGTTGTGCATGAGAGAATATGGGGCGGGGGAGATTCATTATGAGAATAACCTAGGGGTCGTAGATGGGACTCTCACATAGAAATCTCTGCCTTCTCTTCCTTCCTCCACTCCACAGGCTGGATGCATTCAGGATACCCCGTCATGTGCCACAAGAAGGCAGCGGGGGAATTAGTCAATGAGAAGAAAATAAGGTCTAATGGCATCTGGGGCCCCATCCATGAGCTAGGCCACAACCAGCAACGGCAGGTCTGGGAGTTCCCCCCACATACAACTGAGGCTACCTGCAACTTGTGGTCTGTCTATGTACATGAGATGGTGCTGGGCATCCACCGGAGCCAGGCCCACCCTGCACTGACTCCCTCACATAGGGAGACCAGGGTACAAGAATACCTGAGAAAAGGGGCTCCCCTAAAAGAATGGAGTGTTTGGACAGCACTGGAGACTTATCTGCAGGTACTGGAAATGAATTGAGGGAGAAGGGAAGACTACTACTACTCCTCCTCCTCCTCCTTTAGCATTTATATAGTGCCTCAAGGTTCACAAAGTGCTTTTTACAAGTTTTCTTATTTGGTCCTCACAATAACCCTGTAACATAAGTGCTACCATATACAGATGAGAAAACTGAGGCTGAGAGAGTTTAAGCGATTTGCCCGAGGTACCCATCTATATCAGCTCATGGATTCTGGACCTTCATGATGCTAGATATCCTGTTGCCACTTCTCTGTGCTTTACTTGTATAGCCACAAAATGGGAGTGATAGTCCCATCCCTAACTATTGCCTAGTAAAAAGGTGAAGATAAATGAGGGAGTAGATAAAAAGTATGTTGCAGAGTTTCTTTTAAGGGTCTCTGCAGAAATAAACATTCTAATTTATGTAGCCCAGATAAATGTTCTCTTAACTAATTATGATTATAAAGACTATTGGACATTACCATAAAGCATTCTTTGTAGGTCTAGTCACAAAGGGTGTCCCCTCTTTTACCATTATTATGGTATTATTATTGGTATGACCATGGGATTATATTACATAGTATCAATGTGTCATAATTTGACTAAGGCCTAATTTCTACTAGAGTGATTAAGCATTCTTGAAAGTAGTCATTTACCCAAGGTGGCTAGTAGAGAATAAGACTGATTGATCATGTCCAAATGGATGTTTAGTGTAGGAGAGAAGGAAATTCTGTTCAAATGGTGGGAATGTCACTAATATTCAAGAGGGAGCCTCTTACTGCAGTAAAGTGAAGTCATTGATACTCATGTGCTGGGTTGTCGCTGGAAACAGACCTTTCACTCCACCCCCTTTTCTCTTTCTCTTCTCTCAGCTACAGGAGGCCTTTGGCTGGGAGCCTTTCACCCAGCTCTTCACTGAATACCAGACATTATCTAGGGTGCCCAATGACAATGCTGGCAAGATGAACCTGTGGGTGAAAAAGTTCTCTCACCAAGTGCAGAGGAATCTGACTCCTTTCTTCCAGACCTGGGGCTGGCCTGTCAAGGAGGAGGTGGCTGCTTCCCTGGCCTGCCTGCCTGAGTGGCAAGAGAACCCCATGAATGTCTACCTTCTCATGAACAATTAAGGGATTGGGCAGGCCCAGTGCACCTGTGGACAGGATATATCTCCATCTCCAAAACTCACCTATGGATTGGGTGGGAAATGCTCAGGGTGCAGGGAGTCAGTCCTATGCATTCATGTTCAAATACTCTAGGTGGTGTGAGGGAGTAAAGTTATCAGGAGAGTACAAGCTATCTGAAGAGAAAAACAAGAAAAACCACTTAGAAAGTTGTATAACAACACAAGTTAAATAACAATGACAATATTCCTTCCCCCTCTGCCTCCAAAAGGGGCCTCAGAGCCTATCACGAACTGGCACCAAGTGTTCCTCCTCTGAGGATCTGTCTTTGATTTAAAAATGCTGTCATTCATCAATACAGTATAACAGTGATAGCTCTGGATTTGGCATCGGGACTTTGGGTTGACTCCTGTCTTTGCCATGTAGTACATGTGTAACCTTGGGCAAGTTGTTTAATCTCTTTGGGCCTCAATTTCTCTTTCAAATGAGAAGATTGGACCTGGTGACCTCGAAGGGCCCTTCAACTCTGAACTATGATTGTATGAAATTACTTCCTGATCCTCAAACACAACCGTAAGACAAGTTCAACTTGTCTTTTCAGGAATCCAAAAATATTTTGTCTGAGCTTTTATTTTTTGATACATTGTTCTGAACATCTGGATATGGCCCCAAACTGAGACATGAATTTATCATAAGAATCAGCCATTCCTTAGCTGGTTCATCCCAACCTCTGATAGCACCTATATATATAGTGTCCCAAAAGTCTTAGTGAAGTTTTAAATTTTTGAAAGCTTAAGCTCCATTAAGACTTGGGATACCCTGTATAATCTCAGAAAGCCAGAGTGACATGTGGTACCTCTTATTAGCAAACCTGCTTTTTAGGTGATACACAGGACCTTCTCTATGTTTTTGAGGTAATGTTTCAGAAGCATTCAGCACATTGAATAGGATATCCAACTAAATTTTAAAGGAAAGATTCTGGAATAGTCCTTAAGCTACAGCAAAAAGACTGTAAAATCACAAGTTGCAATAACAAAATATCGTCTGGTTTGCTCCCATCAGTTCATTCCATCTGCCAATATCCTTTGCATGAAGAAAGCAGTTGTAGAGATTGCATTGATAGAACCTGAGAAAACTAAACTAAAAGGTTTTCTGTCTGTGGCTTAATCACCTCCATAAATATTTATCATGTGCCTACTCAGTGCCAGGCATTGTGATAAGCACTGAAGCTAAAAAAAAAAATAGGCAAAAGACAGACCCTGCCCTCAAGGAGTTCATAATCTAATATGTGTGTGTCTATGTATTACGCATGTACATACACACACACACATACACACACCCCAGGATAAATAGGAAATAAATTGAGGGGTGGAGAAAGACTACCTTTAAAAGATGGGATTTTTGTTGGGATTTAAAAGAAGCCAGGCAAAGAATTGGAAATTCAGAGAATGACTATCAGTTGGGGAATGGCTGAATAAGTTATACTATATGAATGTAATAAAAGACTGTTGTTCCTTAAGAAATGATGAACAGGCAGACTTCAGAAAAACCTGGACTTACATGAACTGATGCTGAGTGAAGTGAGTAGAACCAAGAGAACATTGTACACAGCAACAGAAACATTCTGTGATGACCAACTTTGATAGACTTAGCTCTTCTCAACAATGCAGTGACCTAAGATAATTCCAAAAGACTCATGATGGAAAATGCTATCCACTGCCAGAGAAAGAACTATGAAGTCTGAATGCAGATTGAAGCATACTATTATACTATTTTCTCTCTTTTTTTTTTCTCTCATGGTTTTTCTTTTTTGTTCTGATTCTTCTTTTATGACATAACTAATGTGGAAATATGTGTGATATGATTCTACATGTATAGCCTGTATCAGATTCCATGCTGTCTTGGGGAGACAGGAGGGCAGAGAGGGAGGGGGATAATTTTAGAACCCAAAATCTTATAGAAGTGAATATTGAAAACTAAAAATAAATTAATTAGTTTAAGAAAAGAAAGAAGCCCTGGAAGTCGATTGGTGAAGATGAAGAGGGAGAGAAGTCCAGGCATGGCAGTCAACCAGAGAAAATGCCCAGGGCTGAGAAATGATGTGTCTTGTTCATGGAAGAGCCAGGAGGAAGCCAGTGTTACTAACATGAAGAGTCCATGACTGGGAGTAAGATATAAAAAGAGTGGAAAGGTAGAATGGGGTTAGGTTATGAAGGGTTTTGAATGCCAGAGCATTTTGTATTTGATTCTACAGCCAATAGGAGGCTGCTGGAGTGTATTGAGTAGAGGGGTGATGGTTAAAGCTGTACTTTAGGAAAATCATTTGGTGGCTAAATGGAGAATGGATTGGAGTGGGAAGAGACCTGAGGCAGACCCACTAGCATGCTGTTGCAGTATTCAAGGCATGAGGTCATGAGGGCCTGCCCTATAATGGTGGCATTGTCAGAGGAGAGAAAGAGGCATATTCAAGAGATGCTGCAAAAGTCAAATCAATGGGCCATGGCAACAGATTGTCATCTGATGCAATAAAGGCATTAAAAAAAAAATAAGTAAATATGCACCACCAGACTTCAGGGCATCAACATGAAGGTTGTGATGCCAGTGACATTTATGGAAGACTTACATAGCCCTAAGTCAATGTATCCTTCACTTTTCACTCAAAAAAAAGTACCTGCTATGTGCCAAGCATTGTACTGGAGAATAATCCCTTGATATTCTCAAGAATTAAGACATTCTTCTGGTAAAGAGGAATTCAAACAGAAGAATGGCCCTGTCGTCCATGTCCCATGTTTTCACTTGTGGTTTTCAGAACTGTTTTGAAATTTTTTATTTATTCTTGTTTCTTCTGATTATTTCAATTTCCTTTTTTCTTCTGTTTACTTCTGTTTATTCTTTGGGCTGAATTATCCTATTAGCCTACAATGAGGCAAGGCAGGGGTCCTGAACTTTATAATGGTTTTATAATGGCATATATATTTTGATACTGTATGTAATATAGTATTATAATAATATAGTAAAATATGTATAATAGAATAATATGTAATTAATATTAGAGTAGTTTACAATACAGTATATAAAACAAGATTTTATAATGCCGGCTTTGCTACATAGTATCTGTGTGGTCTTGGACAAGTCACTGAACCTCTTTGCACTTCAGTTTCCTCAACTGTAAAATGAGGGAGTTGGATCGCTAAAGTTTTTTTTTCCCCATTCTGAGTCTATATGGCCCTGTGATTCTTGTTTCTTCTGATTTCTTCTGGTTTCATTTCCTCAGCTGCTCACTTCTTCATCTGCTGCTGCTTCTATGTTATTGTTACTTATTAGGGCTTGAGTTGTTGGTCTAATGATAAGCCTCACGTTCTCAGAGCATGTGAGACCTGAAAGGCACCTTTAAGAAAATCTAGCCCAATCCTCCTCACTTTATAGACTAGAAGTTAAATGACTTGCTACAAATCATACTGCTAGATAATGGCAGAGCCAGAATTAGAGTGCAGGCTTCCTGGCTTTCTGATCATATCTTCTAGTAACTCTCACATCTAGAGCAGGTCTCACTATTTCATGAAAAGGTTTTAGCATAATTAAGAGTGGCATTTTATCATCAAGGCAGCACAAAACCCTTTTTTCCCCCTTCGTTTGGGGGAGTGTTTCCCTTGGTCTTAGGGCGCCCTCTTCTGGTCCTGATCTCAGCAGAAAAATGTCTCACTTCTAGATCCTGTTTTCTCTCCTTATTGTAAATGGTTATATGCATGGAGGCAATTCTTGAATGAAACAGAAACTGTGTGACTCCAAATAACAAGGGAAACTGTTCTCTAAGGCCTCTTCTTGCTATGCTGAAAAACAATAAAGAAAAGTCTATGATTCAGCTCAGGCTAGTAATAGAAGCAAAGGAGGCCAGCCTCCAAGCACTGAGGTGGGCATCTCGGGGGACATGGGCTACCATGGAATGGATGCTAGATTTAGAATCGGAGCAGATTCGACTTCTTAATTAGCCTTCTAGCCTTGGTTCGAATCCCAGTCATCAGGAAGGATAGACATGATAATGTGGTGTTTCTCATCTTGGATGACCTATCTTAATGATTTCCCTGGATTTGGGGGCCTTTGTCTAACCCATAAGTCCAGCCTACCCTTTGAGCTGGGATCTCCAATTTTTTCTACCTTCAGGTCTGTGTTTTCTGAAATTTGTCTTCTCTATATCCCATCCAGACTGAGAGTTCTGTCTTTTACCAGACTCATGCCTCACCCCACCTTCCATGGCCTGGTTTGCTCTCTCTGTCTCTGTACATACCAAGATTGCCCTCTCATTATCCTTAAGCAGTATATTTGGCTTTATCTATAACTTCTTTTTTTTCCTAAACACTTTTCTTTAGCTACTCTAACAGCCTGGGTGGCCATGCAAATGTCAGCCCCCTTCACATACTGTTCTCTCAATCTCAGTCATTAGTTCTCCCTTGGGGAAACTAGAAAGCCATTTCTGCTTGCTCATTAACAATGAACCCTGTCTCAGATTCTTAAAATCTAGCCACTGCTCAGATTCTTATAATCTGGCCAATAGCTCAGTCATGTTCAGACCCCTTAAAAGTCTGCCCAATATGATGGATGTTCTAATAAACCTTGTCTTTGGCTGAAAGAAGGCTTGAGTCAAATTCTTTTGGGCAGGACCCGTCATTGTGGTTTTGGGGTCCCAGCACCCCAGAACCTTTAAACCTCAACATTTTGGTGGCCCATAATGGGAAAACTGCTTAACCCCAAGTTCTCCAGCTGAGACTGGAAGGTTATGTAAGCCTCCCCCCCACTTTCTTTCTTGCACTTCAGTTGGGGTCACTCTCCAAGCACCTAGGAAGGCTTGGAGGTGCTTTTCAAGCAGTCAGTTATGAAGCTGTCTCAAACTCAGCCTGATGTTCTCAGGCTCTCGGTCCACTGGTTCGGTTCAAAGCCATGGACCTGGGTGCACCTCCCGCAGCATAGAGGACAAGGACAGACTCCCTATCAGGAAGCATATGCCCAATTCTGTCAATTCTCTAGGCACTAGGGAATTGGGAAAACTGCAGGGACTTCTTGGTTCCCTGAGGCTTACTTACTCCCTTCCCTCTACACTCCTGAATCCTCCTTCATGGAGGTTACAGAGGAAAGTTAGAACAGCTAAAAAAATCTTGGCAGATTCTGGAGCATTTGTGATTGATCATTAAGGAGTTTTGAAACACCTCCTTAGAAACCTGGTCACTCCCTTTTCTTGAGTCAAGAGGGTATCCTCTCTTAGGAGAAGAAAGTTTCAGCCTTTACCCCTCACCTTTGATTTCACCCTCCCCCACCTAGAAAAGGGAGGAGGGGGGAGGGGCAGCAGCTACAGCATGGGCCCCCCTGGCAATGACCTTGGGGCCTGGGGTAAACTTTGCCTGGAAGCATCACTCAGGTTCAGCACATCCTGCTCAAGGTAAAGAAGCCATCCTCTGAACTTGGGTAAGTATGCTTTTTTTAAAGTTGTAATTTTAACTGTTAATGATGAGATGTTGATTCTCTGTGTGAAGTAATTTGGAAATGCATTTAACAAAACTGAAGTCATCTGATTGGCAATGGGTTTGTTTCAAGTTTCAAATTGGTGAACTTTTTGCATCAGTTACGTCAAGCAACTTTTTGTAATTTGGTTACCGCTAAAAATAATTTGGCTATTGTTGGTTATCGTTTTAATGTGTAAGCTTGCCAAAAAGCTTGTTTGGCTTTTGTCTTGCTGAGAATTTGCAAGTCTATAGAAATAATCTCTAACAATTGGCTTTTTCACCAGGACAAATTTAAATTTGAGATATAAATCCTGGAAAAGTTTTTCCTAAACTGTGATTAGTGAAATTTGCTGTTTGAGGTGAAAGCTCATAGGACTTCATTTGGGAGTCGTCTGATGGTCATAACCCATCAATAATCAATAATCCACTATCTGAGAGAAATGCCACAAGCTACTCAGAGAATGTGATACTGGTGGGAACTCAGCATTGGGAAAGGCTGAGAGGACAATTTTAGCCCTAGTCTAAGATGGGATCCTCCTGGCTAAGTTTCCCCATTATGTTCCTTTGAAAGGGAATGTTACCCACCTGGCTGTTCCTGAGTTTGGCTATGAGGTGGATTTGGTACTGCATGGTTGGAAAACTGAATTATCTGAATCCAAACAGAGCTAAGGATGTTTAACCTGTCATATTTGGGCCCCGAATCTAGTCCCTGCTTTATATCTGGGCCCTGCAGCCTTTTCTGTCAGAAAAGACCATTCACCTATAGTTGGTAGCAAACAGCATGTACCAGCCAATGTCCCTCCATAGTTTCCTGGGTGCAGCCTGTGTTCCAGTCAACTTCCTCTTTGGGACCCCCTTGAGGCAGGGATAGCTCTATGCCCCTTGTCAGCAGGAAGCAGTTTCAGAAGCCAAGACCTTCACCCCTTACCCCAAAAGAATTTGGGTCCCAATTGTTTGAAGGGGGAATGATGAGGACGGATCTTGACCCCCCCCCCAAAAAAAACCCTGGACTTTCCCACATAGCTAAATCTCTGGCATTCCCTGGAGACTATAATCCCATCAACCAGCCTTTCATTGTGGCTATGCCCAATCCCCCAATTCCCTGTTACCCTTTACCTAGCCTAGACCTCCATTGTTTTACCTCGCTATGGCCTCCAGCCACTTCCCACCTGTAATCCTAGCAAGGCTCCATTCTCCCTTGGCTGTGTGGTCCAGGTCCCTGACATTCTTACCTCACAGTCACATCAGACTACTTGGCCACTCCTAGCTTTCTGTATTTATAAGGTCCATCTTGTAACCATTAAGACGCTCAGATTCTTAAAATCTAGCCACTGCTCAGATTCTTATAATCTAGTCAATTGCTCACTAATGTTCAGACTCCTTAAGAGTCTGCCCAATATAATGGATATTCTAATAAACCTTGTCTTTGGCTAAAAAAAAAAAAAATTAACCCTTTACCTACATGCAGAAGATATCAATGTGATTAGCTAAGTAAAATCTGTCCTGGAAGTGGAGATGGGGTGAGGAGAAGGGGGAGGGGAGGGAAAAGAATCACTAACGGTCCTACGCTTTGTGCTTTGCCAACATTATTAGCATCATCTGTTGTAGTCTACACCTATGTTTAAAATCTAATTGATCCATGAATGCAATTTTGGCTTAGCATGAATCATAGAATGTAAGAGGCAAAGGAAACACAAGATCAGCTAAGCCAGCTTCCTTATGTGATGAGCTGGGCATTTTGGGGGATGTGTGATATGATGGAAGGTATGCTAGTTTTAGAATCAGAGCAGTTTAGAGTTCCTAGACCTGGTTTGAATACCAGACTGCAACTTGCTATTAGTTTGACCTTGGGCAAGTCACTTAACTTCTGTTGCTTTCAATTTCCTCCATTTTGAAATGCTCTTTTGACCCTACCTGGCCTATTTGTTTTATGAATGTCCCCTCACATTTCTTTCAAACATTAGTTCAAAGAGAGAGAACCTGATGACCAAATTTTATATCCAGTCTGAATCCCATGGAGACCATCTCTTCTGATTCAGTATAGATTATCAATCTATTCTGAAAGCATATGGTTCTCTGCATCTTGGGATGTCAGCAGGCTAGGGAGGAGGTATTTATTTATTCTCACTCTATTCTCACATCTGTGCTTTCTATATTCCCCATGTGGCATACGCAACTTAAACCTTAGTTATACTGGCCACTTTTTTCCTCTGCTTTTCTTTTTCCTTTTAGTATTTATACTCACTGGGTTTCTTCATGTTTGTACTGTGCCTCTCCTTTTTTTTTTCTTTTTCAGTTTTTTCCATTCCAGGGACAATTCCTATTGCAGAGCATCAATTTAGAGCTGGAAAGACCTGAGAGATCCCTTCCAGCTCTAAATTTATCTTATTCTATTCAAAAGCAGACCTATTCTAGAGTAATAAGGGAAGTCACCTCAAATCCAGGAGGGGCACCAGTGAACTTCCTCTTCATCCCTGCCTGTTGAAATCTTTCTCTTATTCCAAAGCTCAGCACCAGTGCTACCTACTTCTTTCCAAAGTCCTTTCCCAGATATCCCAACTAAAAGAATTCTCACCTCCTTATTTTTTGGTGTATTTAAACCAGTATTCTTGAATCCAAATTCAGTGTTTTTTCCTTTGTATGTCACTATGACTGAATCCCTAATCAGGTGCCCTATCCAATACCTCAGTCTCTTTGGGCTAAGACCCACCACCTTGTTTTCACTAGTTCATCTTAGTAATAGAGTCTCACTCCCAAACCCCAGTCCTTACAATTGAATACTTATTACTAATGCCAGTCACCACCAATGACAACAACCTGCCTTCCTGTCTGCCTCTCATTACTCTAGTGTAGTGCTATGCCCATCTGATGAAATTTCTTCTCCTTGCTCATCACTAATGCTGTCTAGATGTCTGATTTTGACCAGTAGGTGATCATATAGTTTCTTCATGATATGATCTTGTCAGATCACTTCATCTTTTTTTTTCATGGAGTAACTAGCCTATCAGATCCAGGAAATACTAGTGGTATGCATTTTACTAGATTTTTAACAAAAGAATTTTTTATAGTCTGTCCTGACATTATTGTGTACAAGATTGAGAAATTATGGATTGTGTGACAGCGCAGTTAAATGGATTTAGAATTGGTCGAAAGACCAGACTCAAAAATTAAACTAAGGGTCAACAAACCATACCTTTTGTGTGGCCTATGATCTTAAATACAATAACATTTTATTTGAAAATGTAAAAACCATTCTCAGATGGTAGGCTATACAAAAACAGATGACTTGGTCCAAGGACCATAGTTTGCCAACCCTTGGATTAAACAAATAATTCTATGACATTTTAAAGAAAGGCTCTATTGGAATGACCTAAGAAGTACCCCTAGCCTTTTTCTGTTTACCATTGTATGAATGACAGCATGTATATCAAATCTGTAGTTGAAGAAAATCTAGGAAGGAGAGCTAACATCCAAAATTGCTGTCCAAATTTCAGGAGATGATGGTCTTGCTGTAATTCTGTCCTAGTTGGACCATTTCAGGAATGCTCTATTCAGTTCTAGGTATCATATTTTAGAACTGGGTGACTCCAAGTACACGGGATTTATTGTTGGTCACATAAACAAAATAAAGGCAGGGATCTAGAACAAAGAATTGAGTTGGGCACCTTGGCTCCACCTAGGATTTGTTATTCTTTTTGTGTCTCTTCTCTGACACCCACCCCTTTTGTTTGCCTGGGTCACACATGCAAAAGACACATTTAAATGGAGGCTGTGTAATAACATCCTAAATAATGAATGGGTAAAATAAGTCACAAAACACCTAACTATAGAAAAGAGAATAACAATTACATTTAGCATCTGCTCTGGAGCCATTCTCCAAGCTTGCGCTTGCGATCAAAATTTGGGTTTCAAAGATGGCTGCTACTTCTGGTTTAAGGGTTAGTTCTATGGGTAGCTACTGCTAACCTTGAGCATATAAGCCCCAATCAATGTGCTTCCCATTAAAAATTGGCTAGTAGATTCGATTAGCTTTCACAATTCCTGCCCTCTCCCCCCTCATAAACAACCTGCCATGTCTTTACCAAACACAGACTCCAGTGGGGAAAGTGGGCACAAACTGAAAGCATAATGGTTGTAAGGTATGTATGTAAGGTTTGCATGTGTCCAAGACAACCCACACCCCTGGAACTCCAGAGCCTTGATATCCTTTCTCTCTAGATTTCTTATAAAGTTTGCTGCAGGGTGTGGTGACTGAGCATTAATGATGCTCTGCTACTAGTCCAAGCTAGCTCCCAATGGTGCAGAGTATCTCTGCTTGATTGGTAGGGCTCAACTGGGTTTGCTCCTCATGGCCCCCAGAATCTTTGCTGAATGAGTCAATCCACTTTATTACCTGCTCCTGCGCTTTAATAGTCTCCACCGGCCCCATCTCAGGCTCTTCTGGGAAGCTTCTGTGTTCTTTTATCAGAGAAGTTAACTGTGCTCTTTCAGGAATGGCAGAGATCCTTGGGTTTGCATTATCAGAAGCCTCTCTATTTCTATTCTTTCAGGTCTGCTTTGAGATTTGTCACTAGGCAAGGAGGTAGGAGAAGATATAGTCTCTCTTTTTAACAGCTTTTCCTGGATCCAGGGTATATAGACTTTACCATAAATTATAGCAAATATCCAGAACACTTCTGGAATCTTCATCTCTTTAAGCTAGGCTATAATTAGGCAATGACCATATGCTAAATAATCACCAAATAGCTTCAAAATTCAGAGTTCCCTAGTTTTCATAGTTCCAGTTTTTCCTGTTTGCTTAGCAATGAGTAGCTAAGGGAAAGATACTGAAGCAGCTCTGCCCTATGGTCACATTCACTATCTCTACTGGATGCCAACTTGTCTTCATGTCTCTATATATTCATATAGCTATCACTATATAAAGAAATGTATATGTTTCATATATTTATCTCTCTTCTATGTATATATGAAGAGAGAAAAAGAGAGGAGAGAATTAAGAGCAAATGAGAAAGACAGGGAGAGGAAGAGGAGAAGAGAAAACTATTCAAAGTCTCAAATCATCTAAGAGGTGCAGAATAATTTAGTATAATTGAAATGCCTTGAGTCCTGTAACTTTCAACTTTAACAAAGTCAAAAAGGGACATACATTTACATCCTCCCCTCAGTGAAAAGATTTTAGTCCTTGCAAATCACTTGGGAGAAACTTGGATGCCTGTGGTTGTGCTAAATAGCAAATATACTCTGGCATGTTACATAGTTCACATTGCTAACCCAGTCAGCACCAATTCAGTACAAAAATACAATGTGCCTCATATATGTGACATATAACACACATTAGAGTTGCATACAATAACCAAATGTATAACTCACTGCTAATAATATATCATATGAACATATAGCAATAGCATACATCAGAGAAATACGTACTGTCATTATTGTTGTTTGTCCTTCATTTTCAAAGAAGATGAATTGCTCATCACAAATGAGCAATGAGTGATGTTAATTTCTGGGTTAATTGAATTTAAGTGAAATGGAGCTGCAAAAATCATTAGCCTCACTCTCTCTTCCAGAGTCATCAAAATCTAATGGAAAGATAAAAGTCAAGGTGATTGACAATGACCCAAGACACAGTGGATGACCCTGGCATATTAGATGTCTGACCAAGCTCTAAGTGATCCATGGCACTTTCCTTCAGCCTCCTCCATTGTCATTGGAACACATTATTCTAGGCTGCCCAATTAGCCAGGAGAAGTCTTCACATGCTTGGGGTAAGCAACCCCCTCACTCACCAACAGGTTTAAAACCTGTTAGATGCTGTCAACCTGGTTTAGCCTGTCTGCTCAGACAGTTTCCTAGGGTGTGGCCGCTGCACATGCTACAGCTTCTTGAAGGCACAGATGAGAGTTAGGGACTAGACTGGTGATTTCATATGTATAGGAAACTCCCAGGTTAGGGAATTCTCTCTACTAATGCAGGTCAGCACTATCTTGGCAACTTCTAGCCTAGAGAAGTGCCAAAAGAAATTGAGTGACTTGTCAAGGGTCACTTTGTAAGAAGTAACACTCCAAGACTTCCTAGTTTCAAAGTTGTCTTTCTATCCACTATGCCACAATTCCTCTCTGTGCAAATGTATAGAGGTAGAAGAAGATAGACTGAAATTTAAGAATAATGTGTAGTTAAGGCTGGCTGGCAGATAGTGTATATAAAAGGACACTGGCTGAAATAAATGATCAGGCTTGTTTATCAGGAAAATTATTTCATCAGTTCTGTGAAGAATAGATTGAAAAAGAATGGGGGTGGGTAGATTAGTAAAGAGGCTATTCCAATAGTCCAGCTGAGGAGTAATGAGGGTTTAAACTAGGTTAGTAGATGTGGGAATAGAAAAGAAGGAACAGACGAGGAAGACATTATAGAAGTATAAGTAAGACTTGGCAACTAGTTGGATGTGCCCACCTGATCCTTTGAACAACTCAGAAAGCCATGCTTGTCCTTCAAAGCCAGCAAGAAAAGAAGGCCTGGGAGGTAGAGATAACTCTTCAGTCTATCCATGGAGTGTTAGCTCACAGAAAATTAAAAGATTTTTTATCAGGACACAGTGCAAACCTTTGAGGCATCATGGCTGACAGCAAGTAATCAGAGGACAATTATGTATGCTCCAAAGGGGAGGGCAGGTAAAAATCTCATCATTATAAATGGCCAGAAGCATGCCTTTGACTGGAATGCCAACTGGGCATGTCCTAAGGGGTAGAAATAGGAGGAAGGAGCAGACCAAAAGAACTGGAAAAAAATTACTGAGTTTGATGCCTGAGAGAGTGATGATACCATCATCAAAACTAGGGATATAAAGAGCTTAGACCAGTTTTGTGAGGAATATAATAAATACAATTTTGAATATGTTGACTTTGAGATTTTGGCAGGACATTTAAATGGAGATGGCCATCAAGGTAGCTGAAATTGAGAGACTAGAATTTATGGGAATTGGAATGTGTAGAGTTGGAAGTCATGTCTGTAAGTCAGTCAACAAACAGTAATTGAAAATATGGAGAGCAGGAAGAAGAGAAACCCATAAAAGCACCTAAAAAGATGTGGAAGTAGACGACATCATCAAGGCAGAATAAAGAGTTGAGAGCATAACCCTAGGAGATGTCTACCTTAGGAGGCACCTGGAGGAGGAAGACTAATGAAAAAGGCTAAGAAGAAGTAGGAAGGAGTGAAGTAGAGAGTGAATGAAACAGTATCATGGGAGCCACCACAGGAGGAATATTAAGAAGGATGGGTAGGGCCAGCTAGATGATGCAGTGGATAGAGCACCAGCCCTGGATTTAGAAAAACCTCAGTTCAAATCTGACCTCAGACACTTGACACTTACTAGCTGTGTGACCCTGAGCAAGTCACTTCACCCCATTGCCTTTCCAAAAAAAAAAAAAAAAGGATGGGTGGTCACTGGTGTCAGATTCTACAAAAGGGTCAAGGACAATAAGGACTGAGAAGAGGCCTATGAAATTGTGAGCTAGGGAGTAGTTGGTAATTTGAGAGAAAAAAAAAGGATTCTCAGTAGACTGGTTGAGAAGTTAAATTACAGACAATGAGAAGGAGGTGGCCAGGAAAAGGAGGCATCAAAGACTGATTACTCATTCTTGATATTTGGCAGTGAAGAAAGAGAGAAATTGGACAGTAGTTTAAGGAAGTGCCGGGGACAAAGGAAGCAGAGAAGGAGAATGGGAGGGCTGCTGACTCCAGATTTTGGGAAATTGGGTTCAAATCCCATGTCTTATGCTTTACTACCTGTGTGACTTTGGCCAAGTCAAATAACTTCCCTGAGGCTTAGTTTCCCCATGTGTAAAAATGAAAGGGACCTCTCAGATCCCTTCAGTTCTAAATCTGTTATTATTTTAGGGTAGGGAGACCTAGGTTTGTTTTTAGTTTGAGAATAAGGTACTGAAGAAGATATTAAAGACGAGAGGAAACTAAAGCTTAGAAGGAGTGATTAAAGGGTGTGTGTGTGAGAGAGAAAGACAGAGACAGAGACAGACAGAGACAAGAGACAGACAGACAAAGAGAAACAGAGACAAAGAGAGAAGCAGAATGAGGCAAAGAGATGCAGCAGAAAGAGACCGAGACAGGACAGAGAGAGAAAAGAGGAAAGCATAGGCTTAGCATATAGGTAGAAAAGTTACACTCTTACTCATAATCTGCAAAATATCAGTATATTTTAAAAGTTGGGAACAAGTGTTTACATAAGGATCAAACTGCATGGCTTTGACACAAACCAGAAAGAGCCTTAGATTTGGAATCAGGAATCAGAACTTTAGCATACTTAGTGAGAAATCTGGTAACATTAATTATACTATGATATATTTGTTATAAAAATAAATGATTTTATCATTACTGGGGCATTGTGCTATTTTTCCAGCATCTGAATGGTATATTATCATACCATAGCTATTTGATCCAATGTTCAATTAAGAAATGGTCTCTTAGAAACTAAAACAATATTATGGAGTCTGAGGGAAACCACTAGATTAGCAGAAAATCCAGATTCTAAGGTATGAATTGGAACTTCCTGTGATCATCGCTCCTTACTCTTAAATTAGAAAAGTTCTCAGGAAAAAATACTTTAAGACTCAGTTTTCAGATGGCACCTCCTCCATGAAACCTTTCCTGATTGACCCAATTGGTAATGTTTTCCCTCCTTACTCCTCATCCCCATATTACACACACACACACACACACACACACACACACACACACAGATTTCTTTTTGAAGGGCAGCATGGTGTAACGGTTAGAAGGCTCACTTCATACGCAGGAACCAACCAACCTATTCATAAATCACCAGTCATTTACTAAGCCCCAGGTACTATGCTAGGTGCTGTTGTTTGTCTTTCATTTTCAAAAAGGACCAATGACATCACTAAGTCAAATATTGCAACACTAGCATACAAAGAAACCCTGTCTTCTTTAGATTCATAGTGCACCATAAATGTAAGTCTCTATTGCCCTCTAATGGTAACTCATGTTTTAATGGATCTCTGAGTTGATTGCATAGCTTTATTAAGCAGTATCTTCTTTGAAGCAAATAACACTTTCATTCCATCAAAAGTACGTTCTTCTTGGGAGATTCTGATCCCATGACATAAAAATAACAATAATAATATGCTTTCCAATCTCTTCAATTAACTTTTTTTTGGCTACTAGTTGAGAAAACAGAAAGTTGCATATCTTTAAAAGTCATTAGAGGGGCAGCTAGGTGGCACAGTGGATAGAGCACCGGCCCTGAAGTCAGGAGTACCTGAGTTCAAATCCAGCCTCAGACCAAACACTTGACACTTACTAGCTGTGTGACCCCGGGCAAGTCACTTAACCCCAACTGCCTAAAACAAACCGAAAAACAAAAAACAAGTCATTAGAGACAAAACCCTAAAGTTACAACAGTTGTGGGTATTATCACAGATGGAAAAGGAGTATCTGAATAGATACATGTCTCTTTTCCAGCAGCTGCCATTAGTAGATGTTTCTGGAATAGCTTTACAGCCCACATCCCCCAGGAAGAGCCAACAGGGTCGATATGAACTTCTGTAAAAGGATAGGAGTGATCAGAAGCTCTAAAATTTAAGACTGAGCAGAATGAGGCAAGTCATTTCATTTTCCCCTACTCTTTATAATAGTTGAGATTTTGTCTTTTTTTTTTAAAGCTGCTTTTGAGTACTCTTCTGAGAACTGAGTTGGTTAAAACTTTTAATGCCAGGCCTAATGTCAGGAAGACTTGAGTTCAAATCCAACCTCAGACAGTTACTAACTGAGTAACCCTTGGTAAGTTACCTAACTTGTTTGCCTCAGTTTCCTCATCTGTCAGATGAGTTGGAGAGGGAAATGGCAAAATATTCCACTACCTTCACCAAGAAAACTCCAAAGAGTTGGATACAACTGAAACAACTGAATAACAACAATAACTTGACAACCACACTAATCTCCCTGTTTTTAGTGAGCCAGATAGATGAGGCACTGGACCTCAAGCTAAGATGACTTGCACTGAATCCTGCCTCAGACATTTACTAGGTGTGTGACCATGAGCAAGTCACTTAACCTTACTCTGCCATGATTTTAGTCACCTATAAAATGAGAATAATAATCACATATACCTCACAGGTTGGTGTGAGAATCAGATAGCTACCATTTATATGCTTTAAGGTTTGCAGAGCACTTGTTACAAATGTTAACTCACAACAATCCTGTGAGGTAAATGTTAATATTATCCCCATTTTACAGATGAGGAAACTGAATTAGAAAGAAGTTAATAGACTTCCCCAGGGTCACACACCTAATAAATGTCTCAGGTAGGATTTGAACCCCATTCTTCTTGATTCCAAGTCCAACACCTTATCTACTAAACCAACTACCTGGCTGCCAAATCTCAAATCAGACAATGAACAAAAAGATTTTAGCAAATCTTATGTAAGTATTATAAGTATTTATTATAAGGACCGTAAAAACATTTGCTATTATTAACAACTCCACAGCAATACCTATCTCTTCTTCAGCCTTGTACCAAATTCCTAGCTTTCACCAATTGTCCTATCCACCCATCCACTCTATTCATTTGCTTTACCCTCTAATTATTTAACTTCCCTTGTCTTATGTGCTTGATTTGCCCTTAGGAATGAACTTCCTCTCCTACTAGACATGATCTTTTAGGTTCTGTTCCCCAGCCTTCCTTGACCCTGCTTTATTCTTTTGCATATTCCTTAATTGGCCTTGATTCTTTTCCCTTTTCAATCTCATAGTCTTAAATCAGTTTTGGAGGGCTTGTGGGAAGACAGGCAACTTAATATTACAATTGGTAGAGTTGTAAACTTATTGAACCATTGTAGAAAACAATTTAGAATCATGAGACAAAAGTCACTAAATTCTTTGGACCTTGTCACCCAGAGATCCTGCTTTATAACCCAAACAATTAAAGACAGAAAGGTCACAAGTATAATCAAACCTCCTGCACATAAAGAGACTGACCATTGATAGTCACAGAATCACAAAATCTCAAGGTTGGAAAGGAATATAAAATCCACATACTCTGACTCATACCTTAGCAAGAATTCGCTTTACAATATTCTCAGCAAGTGGTATTCCAATCTCTACTTGAAGAACTCAAATAAGGGGAAATCCACTGCCTTCTAAGGAAAACTATTCCACTTCAAATACCAGGAAAGAGCTAAGATTGCACCACTAAGTTGTCTCCCTCAAGTTTTCCCAATTTTCCCAGTTTCTTCAATCATTATTCATATGGCATGATCTTGGAGCCCTTCATAATCCCAGCTACTTCTTTTTCAGTCTTCTGTAACTATAGTTTTTTTGTTAACTCTGACTTCAAGTTTTGTTCTTACACAGCTTATTGATGGGGCAGCCACTTGGCTCAGTGAATAGATGTCTGGGCCTGGAGTCAGAAAGACTCATCAACCTGCTTTGAAATCTAGCCTCAGACACTTGCTAGCTATGTGACCCTGGCCAAGTCATTTAATACTGTTTGCCTCAGTTTCCTCATCTGTAAAATGAGCTGGAGAGGGAAATAGCAAACCACTCCAGTATTTTTGCCAAGAAAACCTCAAATGAGATCACAGAGAGTTGGACATGACTAAAAAACAACTGAACAACAAGAAGTTTATTGATGTCCTTCCTAACAACATGATTTTCTAAACACTTGATCAGGACAAAATACATGGGAACTATCACCTTTCTCATTCTGGATAATATATGTCTCATTCAGAAGCTATCTTTATGTACCACCTCCTTCTTCTCTGTTCACCAAAGGCAGAAATATTTTTTTTTCCTCTGAACAATTTGTAAATGTTTATGCACTTGTCATAATATGTATTACATTATAGCGTTTGTATATGAATGTATATGGGGATCTGAGAGTGTTGTGTGCAATCCCTTTGGAGGATTTGTTTTCCCCAATTGCTATCAGGTTCTAGATTGGGGTTTTTAACTTATTTGTATATCATGTACCCCTTTGGCAGTCTGGTGAAGCACATGGACTCTTTTTCAGAAAAATGTTTCAGAAAAAATTTCAGAAAAAATAAAATGATTATAAAGGAAACCAATTATATTAAAAGACAGCTCTCAAAATACATTTTTTTTAAGTTCACAGACCCAGGGCAGCTAGGTGATGGAGTGGATAGAGCACCGGCCCTGCAATCAAGAAGACCTGAGTTCAAATCCGACCTCAGACACGTAACATTTACTAGCTGTGTGACCCTGAGCAAGTCACTTAATCCCATTGCCTAGCCAAAAAATTAAAAAAATAAAAAGTTCACAGACCCCAAGTTAAGAAATCCTGTTAAATCTAATACTCATTTCTCCTTCCTGCTGAAAATTTGCAACTTTGTTTTATATCCTCTCTCTGGAGGTAGATAGCATTTTTTCATTGTGACTCCTTTGGAATTGTCTCGGGTCATTGTGTTGATCAGATTAGCCAGATCTCTTACAGTTGAGAAATGAGAACTTTATCAGAGTTGCTTGCCTTTTTAATGAGGGTAGGTGGGGAGGGAGGAAGGGAGAAAATTTGGAACCCAAAGTTTTAAAAACACATGTTTAAAAAAAATGTCTTCACATGCAACTGGGAAATAAGAAATACAGGAAATGGGGTACAGAAATCTATCCTGCCCTACAGGAAAGCAGAAGGGGAAGGCAATAAGAGAAGAGGGGGAGAGATAGAAGGGAGGGCAGACTAGGGGAAAGGATATTCAGAATGCATGCCATCTTGGGGTGGGGGGAGGGTCGAGATGAAAATTTGAAACTCAAAATCTTGTGGAAGTAAATGTTGAAAACTGAAAAAAAACCCAAGAATTATTTTCTTAAATGATAATTTTTATCTCTTTTTCCATCTGGCTTTTTCCCCAAATTCAAATTTTTAAGGAGTTCTTCTCTTCAGTGTATTTTTATGCATCTTTTATTATTTGGCCAATTGTTTTTATTACTTTCTTCATATTTTTATTGTGTTTCTTTTACCAAGCTGTTCATTCTCTTTTCATAATTTTCTTGCATCATCTTTATTTCTTTTCCCAAGTTTTCCTTTGTTACTCATCTTTCTTTAATTCTTCCAGGAATTCTTGTTGAGTTTGGGTCCACATAGCACTTTCCTTTGATGATATTTTTGGTGCTAGTTTTTGGGGCGGCCCAGGTACTATTATCCTAAGGAAGGTATGTCACCGCTGTCCTTGTCTGCACTCTGGTATTTACCTTGGAAGGGCCTCTGGTCCTTGGCAGCTCTACACACTGGCATTCACGAAGGCCCCCAATCACTAATGATTAACTATCATTACTCCTCTCTGCCTTGGACCTGTGACCCAGAACTGAATATGAGCAGTAGAGTTACTAATCAGCGCCAGCTATACCCAGTGCCAGCAAAGTGTTACCTGTGATCTCTTTCTGACCAGTTGTCCAACCCCCTTGCCATGTCTGGGAGAAGAGCTCCTGAAGTTGCTGCTTCTGCTGTGGCTGCTATTGCCATGACTATGCTTGTGGGCTCTGGACAGATCTTTACCCCAGTGCCACAGACTTCTCCTCCTGACCTCTCAGGTTTTCTTACACTGGAAAAAATGTCTCGCCCTGACCTTTTGTTGGCTCTGCTGTTCCAAAGTTTATTTGAGGCATTATTTTAAAGTTGTGTGGAGGGGAATGTCAGGAAAGTATAGCTGGGTGACTGCCCCTAATCCTCTATCTTGGCCCCACCACCCCATGCACTTTCACAGAAAGTGCTAATGATCATGTTTGGGATGTGATGGGCTTGATATGGAGGCTATGTGTTACCTCTTTGCCATGGCTTAGTTATCTTTAACACAGTGGTGAGTGGAAACATCTGATAATGACTCCATTCATTTTTTCTCATGACTCTGCCAGTGTCAGAAGATGGTAGTATGAAGACCCAGTCTACAAGGTAAGGATGGAGGAATATGGTTAGCAGGTGTCTCCATTCTGCATGGCCATTGTCCTCTTTATTTTCCCTTTCCTATTAACCTTTAACATCCAACTCAACCTTCAGACTTCTAGTTACTGGTCCAAGAAGGGTCTAAAGTGTATACTTCAAAAGAATAGGAAGAATAACTGAACCTATTATATGATTGTCATAGGGAAACATTTGGTCATAAAAGTCTCTCTACTAGCCATTCCTTAATAAATAAATGACCAAATAGGCAGTTTTCAAATTAAGAAATCCAAGATACCAACAATCATATGAAAAATGCTCCAAATCACTAATAATTAAATAAATAAAAATAGAAGCATCTCTGAGATTCCAGCATGCCCATCAAATTAGCAAAGATTTAAAAAAAGAAAATTACAAATGTTGCAAGGTCTGCAGGAAAAGAGGCACACCAGTATACTAGCAATAGAACTGTCTGTTGGTCCAGCCATTATGAAAAGCAATTTGGGACTGTGCCCAAAAAGTAACTAAAATGTGCATAACCCCTAAATCAGTTCCACCACTACTAGGTCTATACACCAAAGAGATCAAAGAGAAAATAAAAGGACCATATATACAGAAATATTACAGCATCTCTTTTTATAGTCACAAAAAACTGGAATTTAAAGGAATACCCACCTTTTGGTGAATACCTAAATAAATTATGGTATATAAATGTATAGAACACTATTGTGCTATAAGAAATGATAAAATAGACAGTTTCAGAGAAAATTGGGAAATCCTTTATGAACTGATGCAGAATGAAGTGAGTAGCACTAAGAGAGTAACTCATACAATGAAAACAAACATTATACAGAAAAATAATATTGAAAGTCTTTAGAACTCTGATCAGTGCCATGACTAGAGGACCATCAAGAAAGTATGCTATCCACCTCTAGACAAAGAGGTGATGAACTAAAAATGCAGAATGAGACATATATATTTCAGACATGGCAAGTGAGAGAATTTGTATTTGTTCAATTATTTGTATTTCTTACAAGAGTTTTTGTCTTCCCTCCTCTGCTCTCCTCTTTTCTCTTCTCCTGTCCTCTCTTTTCTTTCCTTAAGAGAGAGAGATAAGGAGATAAAATAAATACTTGTTAATTATAATTTTTAAACTTAAAAATTGAAAACCTAATAGCTATAATAAAAGCCAGACTTGGAAAAATGGGCTATTTGTCAATCATTCAATGTGGTGTGTGGTTTCTTAATTAAAAAAAAAAAAAGAAATAGGGGAAAGTCCTTCTACTACTGAAAGCTGGCATCTTAGAACCTTGCCTCGGGCACTAAGAGGTTAAGTGACTACTTGTCCAGTATCACAAAGCCAGTATTTATCAGATGAAGGGCTGGAACCCAGGTCTTCCTGGCTCTAAGGCCATCTGTCCATGGAGCCTCTGTATAGACTTAGCTTTGAGGGGAAGATTATTGTTGTTCAGTCGTTTCAGTTGTGTCTGACTCTTCGTGACCCCATTTGGAGTTTTCTTGGCAAAGATACTGGAGTGGTTTGCCATTTCCTTCTCCAGCTCATTTTACAGAAAAGGAACTGAGGCAAACAGAGTTAAATGACTTGCCCAAGACCATATAGCTATAAGTATCTGAGGCTAGATTTGAAGTCAGGAAGATGTGTCTATCCACTAGAACACTCTGTTTTTACAGATAAAAGATCTTCAGATCTTTAAAGGCCCAGATTGGTGAAAGGATTTGCTCAAGGTCATATGGGTAGTTATAACAGAACCATCATTTGAACCTAAGTCCTCTGACTCCAAATCCATTGCATTTTTTTTCCATTTGGCTGTACTACATCCCTGCCCTTATCAATGTTTTTCCTAAAACCCCAATATTTTAGGTGTAGTCTGATCAGGGACCATCACCTTCCTGTTTCTGGACGTTATGCCTCCCAGTCAGAAACAATCTCTATGTTTCACTTCCTGCTTTTCTGTTCTCCAAAGTACTGCTAAACTACCCAGCAAGCTATGTGACTGATCTCCCTCAAGTCTGCTCTCCAATTGGAGTTCACAATATGTGCTGTATCACAAACATCTGTGCTTTGCTCAGTCTGTACAGTGCCACATAAAGGAGGGCCACTGGGGAAATGCAGCCCAGACACTTTAAACCATGTGCAAATTGGTATACCTGCTATATGAAAATGTCATATCTCTTCTATTAGACAGTAAGGTCCATGAGAGCAGGCACTATGCTGGATTCATTTTTGTATCTTCCTTAGATCCTTACCTAGTGCTGTGAACATTGGAGGCACCCACAACAGGTGAGTTGAAGAATAAACTACAAGAAGCTCTGACTGCCATTGCCTATCTGTTCAGGTATCTGAGCAGAAAGGATATGACTGCCCCTGCTTCTCTTAGCTTCCTTTCTCATGATAGGCGAGAAGGTAATTCTTGGAATGGAGTAGAGGGAACATTAGAATGCTCATTTTTCTTCAGAGATTCCCCCCAGTGCTTTCCTCAGGGCACTCATCACCTCTTTGTTCCTCAGGCTGTAGATCACAGGGTTCAGCATAGGAGCCACTATGGTATAGAATAAAGCTATCATCTTCTCAAGTTCAACTGTGGAGGTGGTGTGGGGCCACATGTAGGTGAAGATGGTGGCCCCAAAGCAAAGGGAGACTACAGTGAGATGGGAGGCACACATCCCAAAGGCTTTGTGATGTCCCTGAGTAGAACGGATACGCAGAATGGCTTTAACAATCTGGGCATAGGAGAACAGGACCAAGGAACAGGGAAACATGATGACCACAGAACCTGAGAAGGTCACCATGATCTTGTTGAAGGAAATGTCCACACAGGCCAAACACAACACTGCTAATGTCTCACAGACAAAGTGATTGATAACATCTTTACACAGGGGAAGTCGAAAGGTAATGATTGTCTCCATGAGTGAGTTCAGGAAACCAGCAGCCCAACAGGCAGCAGCCAGAGCCATGCACAGCCCTCCATGCATGATGACTGTGTAGTGTAGGGGATAGCACACTGCCACATAGCGGTCATATGCCATTGCTCCCAGCAGGAAGAACTCAGTCCCAGCCAATCCCAAAGAGATATACAACTGAAATACACAGCTAGTGAATGGGATGGACTTTCTTGAAGACAGGAAGTGGATGAGCATTTGTGGGACAGTACTGTTCATGTAGCAGATATCCACAATGGAGAGGATGCTAAGGAAGAAGTACATGGGGGTATGGAGTCGGCTGTCCATCCTGATCAGGTGGATGATAAGGAAGTTTCCCAGCATAGTCACCAAGTACATGGCCAGGAAAAGGGCAAAGAGGTAGATCTGAGACTTTTGATCATTAGAAAGTCCTAAGAGCATGAACTCACTCACCCACGTCTGGTTGTACTTGGCCATATGATGGTAGTTTGTAGGGTAGTTTGTAGGTAATTTGTTGTTCAGAAGAGACTGAAATGGAAGGGCTCAGGGTCTAGAAGAAAAGATAATTTTCTGATAAGTTATTAACATTTCTATTCAATTATTTCCCTTTAGAAATGGAAGGGAAATGTTTAAGTGTTTTGCCTTAAAAAAAATAAAATAAATCCTGGTAGTATTGAACTGATTAACAAACTCTATAACTGTAACCTTATGAGACTGATAATGTATTATTACCCCCATTTTACAGAAGACAAAACTGAGTTTCAGAAAGGTTAAGGAATTGCCCAGATTCATGGCATTAACTGACATTCTTTTAGTAAGTTGCGAAAATAGATTCCCTCTACACTAGTGCTCTAAGAGTGTTAATTTCTGAAATCTTAATGAGATTTGCCATAGTATACCATTTGCAAAACCCTCTTTTGTTGAGATCTCAGTTCCTCCCTGCCCAGCAGTTCTCCGAATATCTCAAAATTCTCGATGGAGTGAAAACTTCCAACCTTGCACACCTCACATTTTGTTACTTCTTTCCCTCTTTCCGCTAGAATCTATCTCCCTAGCCTTTCTCCTCTGAAATCACTGAAACTTCAAATGAATATAGGAAAAAAGTCAAAAATTATACATTACGAAACAATTGTATTTTCTAGGTTTGGGGGTAGTGAAGAAAAGTAATCAAGTGACCTGCTAGGCATGGCAATGAAGATGGGAGGGGCAAAAAATCAGTTCTGTGAAACCTGCTTCAAATGCTTTTCTAACCATTGAACTGGAGCTAAGGATAGAGAATCAAAAAGTTCTTCCTACAGAGATGAAGACTGTACACATGTTGAAAAATGAAAAATCAACCAGTCAATCAATCAACATTTTAAAGTACCTATCATGTATCAGACACCATGCTAAGTGCTGGGGATACAAAAAGAGGCCAAAGACAGCCCCTGCCCTCAAGGAGCTTACAATCTAACGGGGGAGACAACATGCAAAAAAAATAAACAAGCTATGTTCAGGTTAAATAGGAAATAAATAACAGAGGAAAAGTACTGTTGTCACCAAAATAGTACTGTACCTTTTGTTTTCAACTTCCACTGATAATAGTAGTCCAAATGAATCGAAGCAGAGAATGGTGGGAGAGGAACAAGATGCTGCTAGCTTGTGCAAAGCTAAGAATGCCAAGCAGAAGAATTCTACCTAACTCAGGAGGAAATAGAGAGTTACTAATGATATTTTTAACAGATGAATGATATAACCAGATCCTTTCATACTCTTAGATAATTATAGCACTTCTGTGACGGACAGCAGGGGAGGAGAATCAACATTGGAATGACTGTAAGGTAGTTAGTTTTCTATATTCAGTCCTGCATTAGTCCAAGTGGGGGATAATTAGGGCTTGTGACAATGGGAATAGAGAAAAGGAGAGAGATGGAATTAGCCTACCTTGTAACTGATTATATATAAAGCAAAGAAGAGGGAACTATATTCTTGGAGATAGGAGGGCAATGAGTAAAGAGGCAGTAATCACAGTATTGTCATGAAGCCATGGTAGAAGAGGTAGACTTGTATTGCCATGTGGTTAAACTCAAACTCTTTTCTGACTGAGTAGAAAAGCTGGACACCTGTTAATTCAATTCAACAAGGTTATTAAGTACCTTCCACGTGTTAGTACTGTAGTAGATGCTGAGTATATAAATATGAAAAGCAATATAATTCTTGACTCTAAGCAGCTCACAATCCATTTGAAGTATAAAGCATATTCAGAAACATGGGTGATAAAAGGAGATAAATAGGGGCAATAGAGATGGAAATAAAATGTTATAAGGAAACTGAGAAGGAAAACATCATTTGAGCTTTAGAGAATCAAAGAATGTTTTATAGAGAAGATGGCTAGGTGCTGAAGCAGCATCAAGATTTCAACAGATACACGTGTGAAGAAAAGGGATTCTAGACATAGAGGGTGGCATGGACAAATGCAAGGAGGTGGGATGGTACTGAATAAGGTTAGGAACAACAAATAGTCCAGGTTGGAAAAGTCATAGAACACATGAGAACAAATACATTAAAATGTGGTTAGAAAAGTAGGTTAGAGACAGATGATTGAGGATCCTAAATGTCAGATTATCTGGCTATTGTGGCATACATACAGATCTATGCAAGTGTAATCCATCACAAAAAATATACATGCAGATACATATGTATTTGTAGCTTGTTTGAGGCTCTGTCCACAAAAGGCTAGAACTCAGGAACCTTGAAGAATTTAGCTACCTGCCCTGCTAGATAATTTAAGCTTATTTAGCATCTGAAATTCCAGGATCTGCACCTGACTCTGACCTTAAGGTTAAAGGGGGAGGTGGAAATGAGAGAGAGAGGCCAGAGAATCCATCACAAGCAGTGAATGTGAAGAGGTGATTATATAGGGGAAGCCATGCTAAACTAAAGGAGGAAAGGGGGGATCACCTTCCAAGACAATTTGCTGAGAATCAGGACAGTGGAAGTGTGGCAGACATATGTTGACCCAGAGCAAGCCAAGAGCAGGGGAAGAAACTTCTTTTCTTTCCCCAATCCCTTTCCACTTTCATATTATCTTCCCCATTAGAATCTAAGCTTCTTCAGCAAGGACTGCCCTTCTTGCCTTTTTTTGTTTCTCCACTACTTACAGCATATATTTCCTTTCTTTTTTTTCCTTCCTTCCTTCCTTCCTTCCTTCCTTCCTTCCTTCCTTCCTTCCTTCCTTCCTTCCTTCCTTCCTTCTCCAACCTAGGGAAAACTTATCCCTTCACTTCCTACTCTCCATTGTTGTTCTAGCTCTTATAAGAAAGCAATTTGGAATTTGTAAAGATTGTCCTTTTTTCTTCTAAATGCTCATTTTAATTTTTATGCTCTCAACACCTAAAAAGTGATGGTGATTTTAAACCTGAAGTGTTCATTGTATGTATATATTATTCAGATCAGGAGATAATATAAGTGAGAAGATGAATTTCTCTTCCTAAAGAGCATAGCTGAGCATAGTTGGAATGCTTGGAGGAAGAAAGATAAGAGATGGATGCCCAGTTCAGATATGAGAGACTGTTGATGAACTGGGGACTGAGCCATTAAAGGAAAGGAGAAAGACCATAGGAAACCTTGCATTCCTGGTAAAGAATCTGAGATCATTATACTCTTAATTTTTGTTTGTTTGGTTTTGTTTTATTTTTTAATGCAAGGTGAAGCAAACAAATACAGTGGCTGCTGTTTTATTATTTTTTTCTCCTAGAAGGCATAACATGCCGCTGTTTTATTATTTTTTTCTCCTGGAAGGCAGAACACACACCCATTCCCACATTAATCTGAGGGTGATGTTTTTGATCAGATGAAGTGATGACTATATCATGTTTTGTATTCCATAAATTTGTAGATAAATAACAGCCATAATCACTGATATAGTATGTCCGGCTTTTATGCAATATACATTTCATACAATATAGAAAATTACAAATTTGTTTAACATATTGAGGGATGGGATTATTTTTACTTCTAGAGATTTCTTGCTTTACAGTAGAATTTAGGGTAGAGATTCTTCAAAAGTGGTTTTCTTAAGTTATTTGTTCCAGCCAAATCATCCTACTTACTGTTCCCCATACAGGATGTTATATTTGCCACCTCCGTTCTTTTGCATAAGCTGGCCCTCATGCCCAGAATAAATTTCTCTCTCATTTAGCTCAAGTACCACCTTCTACACAAAGGCTTATCCCAGTTGCTGGAGCTCACTCTCTAAAATTTATAAAAAAAAAATTTTGTATTTATTTATCTGTGTGCATGTTTCCTCCATTAGAGTGAATGAGATACTAACATACTAAGTGGAGAAGATAACATGTATAGGAGGGCTTGGCTACAGAGCAGAGAGAAGGATGCAGTGATCATAAAGGTTCAGTACAGTGAATGGTAAGGCACAGAAGTCCTTGAGAGGCTTTGGCATGTCGAATAGCAATGCCTGAGAATCGGTCAAGGTAAGTGGCAGGCCAGCTGATAAGCCCTAGTAGACTTTAAGGCCCATTTCCAGTACAAATTTTAAGTCCCAATGACCCTCCATTTTACTAGAAGCATTGTAGTTGGTGATTTCCTCTTTATCCCAGTGGTGTAAGTATTCATGTTTATCCTCCCAAGGGGAAGGAGTGACAACTGTCTTATCAACTTTGGCAAGGTGGAAGTAATGGACTGGAAGGCTAGAGTACAGTGGGGCCTTTGGGTTTCCTGTTTTCCGCAAGGAAGGTGATTAGGAAATGGGTGGGAAGGTGGGAAGCATTCAGCTGGGAAAGTAAAAAGTGAAAGGGAATACAAAGACTATTTAATTTAATTTTTGTCTTTATATAAAACACCTAACATGTTGCACAATGTCATATAATAGGCACATAATAAATAATTGTTGAATAAATGAAAATAGACATGCACATTCACTCACCTATTCACACATTTACACACCTATTCACACATTTACATATCCAGATGCACACATCTATCCTGCATGTAGTTATCTGCTTATACATGAAAAACATATATATCTTTAATATCCCCTCAAATATGCACCCAAATCCACATGTGCCCATGCAGATATCATTATATGAACCCTCATACATTCTCTCTCACACACACACACAGGTAAAGTGAACATGCAGGTTGAAAGGCATATATGTATGTGTGTGTGTGTGTGTGTGTATATATATAGATGTAGATATAGATATAATGTGTGTATGCATACATGTATATGTGTATATATGTGTCTATATACATACATACATGTACATATATAAACACATGTACGTTTATATGTGTAAATGTGTGGTGAATAAATGTGTGGGTTGGGAGTGATACAGAGAAAATATTTCTATGTACTTCATTACCTGGTGGATGGGATATCAATTCCTTTACAGTGTCAGGAACCCTGCCCTGGATAGACAATTGAAAACCCTCAGTGGCTTCATCCTTCAATATAGACCATGATGATAGTATGTAGGGAAAAAAGTGTGTGTATGCATGTATGTATGTATGTATACATGTATGCATACACACATATACACATACATACATATATACATGCATGCATACACACATATACACATACATATATACATGCATGCATACACACACATATACACATACATACATATATACATGCATGCATGCATATTTCTTCAGACACTCTATTGGGAGAACAAAATTTATCCCCATACTAAGAAAGGATATTAAATATAATCTTTCAGGTTGACTCTTTCAAGGGATGTATTTCATATTTATATTCTGCCTACATCTGTGCTAGTATTGACTATACCATGAGGTCTCTTCAATAATTTATTATCTATTTGGAAAGGGGAGCTGTTTCCCCCAACCTGGCTGGAGTCTTGCCTTCATGGCCCAAGTGGTCTGAGGGAGGTTGCCCAAACAAAAGCCTTTAACTGAGCTTGGTAACAAATAACTATCATGGAGAAAATGAAAGACTGTGAAGAGGGGTCAAGGAAGCAAAGAAAGGGTGGAGAGGGAAATAAGGAGAGGAAAGTAGGCTCTCTGAGATTGTGTTTAGCCTGGTTCCTTTTCCTTCCCTGTCTTCTCTTGGTACTCATAGAACAAATGTCCTAAGACCCCTTGGCCCCCAGCAGGTATTCAACACATACTTGTGAGTATGAAAGTAAAGGTGACATGGCTGAAAAAGAATTCACTATCTTCCTTCCTCCAAGCTCTCTTCTCTTCCCAAAGGAACCACCGTCCTCCTAGTCATCCAGACTCACTCACCCCACATATTCAATTTATTGCCGAGTCCTTTCATTTCTACCTCCATGATGTCTCTCATCTCCATTCCCTTCTCTCTCCTCTGACACTGCCACCAGCCTGGGGCGGGCATCATTTCCTGCTAGTATTCTCACAATGGCCTTCTGATTGATGTCCCTGCCTCAAGTCTCTCTCCACCCCAGTCTATCTTCCTGAAATGTAGGTCTGCCCATGTCCCTTTTTCAGTAAACTCCACTGGCTCCCTGTTACCTCCAGGATCAAATATCAAATCCTTTGTTTGACTTTTAAAACTCTTCCCAACCTTGCTTCTCCCTTTCCAGTCTTCTCACCCTTCACTCTCCTCCACAAACTCTATGACTCAGCATTCTTTCTGTCACCATTGTCTGATTGCTGCCTCTCTGCAGCTATTATAAGTAATAACAAGTAAACATTGCTCCTATCTAATTAAACCAGCATTTCCTTTAAAGACAGAGACATAGGAATCCCACATGGATAGACATAGAGATGACACAATCATAGATGGAAAGGTGAATGGACTTTGGAGGCCATCTAGTCCAACCTCTTCATCTTACATGTGAGGAAACTAAAATCCAGAGACCTTAAGTAATTCCCACAAGTCCATACAGGTTGTAAGTTTTTGTGTTGTTTAGTCACTTTTCAGTCCTGTCTGATTCTCCATGACCCCTTTTAGGGTTTTCCTGGCAAAAATACTGGAGTGCTTTGCTACTCCTTTCTCCAGTTCATTTTACAGATGAGGAAACTGAGGCAAACAGGGTTAAGTGACTTGCCTAGAGTCACACAGCTAGGAAGTGTCTGAGGCTAGATTTGAACTGACTCCAGGCCCAATAATCTCTCTACTATGCCACCTAGCTGCCCAGCTATAAATAGCAGAACCCAAATTTGAACCTAGTTTGCTTGAGGTTGTCATGGCCGCATTTACTCATTGAAATAGTTTTGTGTCATCTCTACTGTTTATTCCATAGTTGTTTATTTACTTTTAGGGCTATGTTTCCCACAAATGATCCCAGTGCCGCCAATTAGCTCAGAGGTGCACACCCAGCATAGAGAGAAAAGGAGTTAGGAGTAGCTGTGGAGGGAGGATTGTTTTTTATTAATTGCCCTAACTACGTTGAAATTTAAGAGCTGCCATTGGACACTGTCCTTTTGCCTCACTCAGTTCCTTAGAGAGTGGGTATAACTTTATCTGTTCTTTTTTCTATGCTTTTTTTTTTTGGTGAGGCAATTGGGGTTGGTTGACTTGCCCAGGGTCACACAGCTAGTAAGTAGCAAGTGTCAAGTGCCTGGTCTGAGATCATATTTGAACTTACATCCTCCTGACTCCAGGGCCAGTACTCAATCCACTGTGCCACCCAGCTGCCTCTCTATACTTTCTTAGATAGTGTAAAGAGAGTTGTAGGGAAACAAATTTGGGCTTGGTAAAGGATGGGAGGGAGCACCTGCTAACAGCGAGAGCTATCACTAAATAGAATGGATTGCCTCATGAGGGACATACTTCCTGCTGAAGGCTCCCAAGCAAAGGCAGGTTGAGCCCTTGGGTTGTAGAGAGAGATTCTTATTTAATAGTGGTTAGAAAAATCTACTGTTCTATAGAACCAGGGAAACTATTTATAAGATAAGTACAGCATTGTAAAAACAAACAATTTACAAAGATTTAAATATTCTCATGTAATGATCAATCCAGAGAACTGAAGAATACAACCCACATCCTGACAGAAAGATAATATACTTGAGACTCAGAATGAATCCTACATTTTTGGATATGGCCAACATCAAAATTTGCTTTGATTGGTTACATTTATTTGTTACAAGTTTTGTATTTCTTTTAGGAGAAGGGAGAGAAATAAGTCTTTGCTAATTGAAAAAAATAATTTAAAAAATCCCCTGGGGGTTGGGGCAAGAGTGGATTGGATTAGGTGGCCTTCAAGATCCCTTCCAATTCTGAGACTCTGAAAGCAAAATAAGCATTTTGAGCTTTTATTTTTACAGAGTATGAATTCCTTCCCAAGGCAAAAAGATCTACTTGCCAATGTCTCTTCCTGAAAAAAAAATAAAGAAATCTATTTTCTCCAGGAGGGATCATAAATCATAGTGATAATAGGGGTCATAAATTTAAAGTTGGAAGAGAATTTAGAGGTTGTCTAATCCAACTCCCTTTAGATGGCCTCCAAGGTTACTTCTATCTTTCTATCTATGATCGTATGACTCATAAGTGATGAGATTTGCTTAAGGTCACAAAGGCAGGATCATTACTGCAGTGAGTACTGAAGGCAATAAAGGTTCCCTTTGTTCCCTCAATGCTGAGAACACCAGAGATTTTTCAGGACCAGAAGAGGAAGTTCCTTTGTGGGAGTCCCCCTGGAAACCCCCATTTTAGTAAGAAGCCAGAGATCATGAGCACAGTCTGTCCCAGATTTATACTGCAGGAATGAGTAGGTTCAGACATTGAGCTATGACTCCAGCTGAAAGTCCTCTGAGAGGGCAGAACCCACACTAACTATTTCTTTATGTTTTGTGTCATACTTAGTCAGAGTAGACTTAGGAAGTGCTACACCACCTTCATTCTCTTAGAATTGTTCACCATAATGTGTCACTTATCTCTCCACTTACCAAATTAAAAAATAATTTTTGCCTTGGACTTCAGACACAAGAGTGAAAACATTACAGAAAAACTGGTTTCACAATAAGCAGTAGTAAACACTGAGGACCATAACTATGCATTAAGTCTATGAAACAACCAACTCACCTCTAGGGCAAGAGGTAATCCTTTGCTCTGGAAGGAAGGGCAGGGTTTGAAATTAGAATAAGCAATTTTCTTTGACCTCAGGGTTAAATCTCAAGTGACCAATTATTTTTTGTTTGTTAAAGTTCCTGTTATTTTTCCTCCCTGCCTATGTGGTCACTTTTTCTCACCCAAAGACCTTATCTATCAAATATTTTATATTGTCTACAGTAACTTTAAATGGAATTTCTATTTATATCTCGCTGTAGGGCTTTGCTATTAATATATAGAAATGCTGATGATTTATGTGGGCTTACTTTATATCCTGAAACTTTGTTAAATTTGTTTATTATTTCAAGTAATTTTTCACTTGATTCTCTAGGATTCTCTAAGTATATATACCATCATATCATCTGCAAAGAGTGATAGCTTTGTTATTTCTTTGCCTATTCGAATTCCTTCAATTTCTTTTTCTTATCTTATTGCTAAAGCTAACATTTCTTGTTCAGGGCTCGTCCTTCCACACCTGATTCAAAATCAAAGGATAATAGAAGGCTATTGTGTTCCCAGTAAGTGGTCTTTCTGAATTTTCTTGAAGATGTAAAGTGAGGGAAAAACCACATTTTCTTAGGTATTCATTTTGATAATTTCCTATATCCATTCTCCAGGTGTGAGCATATTATTCATCAGCTCAAAAGACTCCTTTGGCTCCCTATTCTACCAGAAGAAGGGGTTAAATTGTGGTTTTTTTTGGGGGGGAGGCATTTGGGGTTAAGTGACTTGCCCAGAGTCACACAGATAGTAAATGTTATGTCTGAGACTGGATTTGAACTCAGGTCCTCCTGACTTCAGGGCCAGTGTTCTATCCTCTGCGCCACCTAGCTGCCCCTAAGGTCCCTTTTAGATCCAACAGTATGTGATGCTCGGCTTATGAATCAATTCTCAGGGTTTTTTTTTTCACTTGTAATGTGAGAGGTTTAAAGCAGATGAATTCTGATGTTCTTTCTATTAGTACTTGAATTTCTTTTCAAAGGACAGAAGCTGGTCATGACCATGTATTTTAGTTCCAAAGGTCAGTAAAGGTTATTTCTTAAGAATTCCATCAAATGATGAAGGCCATGTGTTAAAGCACAGTCCCCCAGTATAATTGCCACATCAGAAGTAACAATTCAGAAATTTTACAATTCACTCTGTCATTACTGATGCATGGTATGATTTCAAAAAAAATTTTCATAGTATCTTTTCCCAATTACATGTCAAGACATTTTTTACCATTCATCTTTACAAGATTTTGAGTTCCAAAACTTTATCCCTCCCCTCCCTTCTTCTGAAAATGGTAGACAATTTGATATAGGCTATATATGTGCTGTCATATAAAACAGATTTCCATATTAGTCAGAGTTGTGAAAGCAGAAACAGATCAAAAGGGAAAAAAAACATGAAAAAGAATAAAGTAAAAAAATATGCTTCAATCAGCATTCAGAGACCATCAGTTCTTTGTCTGAATGTGAATAGCCTTTATCCCCATGAGTCCTTTGTACTTCTCTTGGATCTTTGTGTTACTGAGAAGAACTGAGTCGTTCATAGTTGATTATCACACAGTGTTGCTAATAATGTTCTCTTCATTAATTTGTACACATTTTTCCAGGTTTTTTTGAAATCTGCCCACTCATCATTTCTTATTGCACAATAGTATTCCATAATATTCATATACCACAGCTTGTTCAGCCATTCCCCAATGGATGGGCATCCCCTCAGTTTCCAATATTTTGCCACCATGACAAGGGCTGCTATAAATATTTTGACATGTGTAGGTCCTTTTCCTATTTTTATGATCTTCTTGGGATACTGACCTAGTAGTGTTATTGCTGGATCAGTGAGTATGTATAATTTGGTTGCCCTTTGTGCATAGTTCCAAATTGCTCTCCAGAGTGATTGGATCAGTTCACAACTCCACCAACAGTGTACCAGTATCCCAATTTTCCACATACTCGCCAATATTTAACATTTTCCTTTTTTTTTTGTCATATTATCCAATCTGACAGGTATGATGTAGTACCTCAGAGTTGTTTTAATTTGCTTTTCTCAAATCAATAGCATTTTCCATATGACTATGGATAGCTTTGATTTCATTATCTGAAAACTGCCTGTTCATATCCTTTGACCATTTGTCAGCTGGAGAATGGCTTGTATTCTTATAAATTTGATTCCATTCTTTATATACTTGAGAAACAAGGCCTTCATTAGAGATACTTGCTATAAAGATTGTTCCTTAGCTTTCTGCTTTCCATCTAATCTTGGTTGCATTGGTTTTGTTTGTGCAATAGGTTTTTAATTTAATAGAATTAAATTATTTATCTTATATTTCATAATGCTTTCTATCTCTTGTTTGGTCTTGAACCTGTAACTCATTAACTTTTCCTTTAAGAATTTGGATACTATACCACTTGGTGCATATATGTTTATTTAGTATTGATACTTTTTATCATGATGCAGTTCCCTTCCTTATCTCTTTTAATTAGGCCTATTTGTGCTTTTGCTTTGTCTGAGATTAGGATTGCTGCCCTTGCTTTTTTTCCCTTTTTTTATACTTCAGCCAAAACACAATTTTGCTTTGGTTTCTTACTTTTACTCTGTGTGTCTCTCTGCTTCAAGTGTGTTTCTTGTAATCAACATATTGTAGGATTCTGGTATTTGATCCATTCTGCTATTTGCTTCCATTTTATGGGAGAGAGTTCATCATATTCACATTCACTGTTATGATTACTGACTGTGTATTTCCCTCCACCCTATTTTTCCTCCTGTTTGTCTTCTTTCTGCTTTTACCCTTTCCTTCCTCGACAATGCTTTGTTTCTGTCTACCACTTCCCCCAGTCTACCCTGTCTTTTGTCAGTCCCCCCCCCACTTCCCTTTACTTAATCTTCTCCCCTCCTACTTTCCTGTTGGATTAGATTTCTATATTCAACTGATTGTGTATATTATTCCCTCTTTGAGCCAATGCTGATGAGAGTAAGGTTCAAGTGATGTCCGTTGCCCACCCTCCCATCTTTCTCTCCACTATAATAGGTTTTTGTGACTCTTCATGTGAAATAATTTACCCTGTTCTATCTCTCCCTTTATTCTTCACCCATTCCTCTTTCTCATCTCTTAATTATTTTTTTTATTCCCTTCCCTCAAATTCACCTTATACGTATACTCTCTAACTACATATATTCCTTCTAGCTGTACTGTTAGTAGTGCAATTTTTAAGAATTACAAGTGTCATCTTCACATAGGAATGTAAACAGTTCAGCTTCATTTAATCCCTTATGCTATCTTTTCCCTTTTTCCCTTTTTAGGCTTCTCTTGAATCTTGATATTGGAGATTAAATTTTTTGTTCAATTCTGGTCTTCTTGTGAAAGCTTGAAATCCTATTTTGTTGAATGGCCATTTTCTCTCCTTGAAGCATATTGCTTAGCTTCTTGGTTGTAGTCTTAGCTCCTTTGCTTTCCAGAATATCATGTTCCATAATCTCCAGTCCTTTAATGTTGCAGCTGCTAAATCCTGTGTAATTCTGATGGTGGCTCCCCAATATTTGAATTGTTTCTTTCTGGCCACTATTTTTTCCTTGACTTGATAGTTTTGTAATTTGGGTATAACATTCCTTGGATTATTTTGGGATCTCTTTCCTGAAGTGATTGGTGCATTCTTTTAATGCCTATTTTGCCCTCTAGTTCCAGGATATCAGGACAGTTTTCCTTGATAATTTATTGAAAGATGCTGTCCAGGTCCTCCTTTTGATTATGGCTTTCAAGGAGTCCAGTGATTCTGACATCGTCTCTCCTAGATCTATTTTCCAGGTAGTTGTTTTTCCAAGAAGGTACTTTCCATTTTCTTCCTCATTTCTTTTGACTTTGATTGATTCTTGGTGTCTTATAGAGTAATTAGCTTCTACTTGCCCAGTTCTAACTTTTAAATAGTTGTTTTCCTCAGTTAGCTTTTGAACTTTTTTTCCCCATTTAGCCAATTGTACTTTTTAAAAAGCTGTTTTCTTCAGTGAATTTTTGTATGTCCTTTTCCATTTGAACAATTCTACTTTTTAAGCAGTTGTTTTCTCTCTTGTATCACTCTCATTTCTTTCCCCAATTTTTCTTCTACCTCTCTTATATGACTTTTAAGCTCCTTATTGAGTTCTTCCATGAGTTCTTTCTAGGCATGAGACCACTTCACATTTTTTTTGTTTGTGTGTATGTGTGTTTGTCCATAAGTGTTTTGACATTGTTGTCCTTTTCTGAGGTTGTGTCTTGATTTTCTCTGTCACCATAATAACTTTCTATGGTCAGATTCTTTTTTATTGTTTCTTGCTCATTTTATTTGGCCTTTTCCATTTCTTTTAAATTTGAGTTCTGCTCCCAGAACAGAGGCACTGTCTCAGGCTTCTTGTGCCAGGGGCTGCAGGTCCTAGTTGTTTATGTGATGTTGCACTGATGTTGTACTGAGGCCCATGGAGATCCTACTGGTGCTACTCTGAGGGCATGTGGTGGGGATAGCTGGCATTACTGGAGGCCATAGGGTTCTGGCAGCTTACTTCGTGTTGAGCTGGGGTCCTAGAGCTGGCGTCTGGCATGTACTGAGGCTAGTGGAATGTTTCTGCATTTCCACAGGCCTACACTGAAGCACATGGAGGTCTGGTTGCTGGAGGCTGCCTGTTTGCCCAGGACAACATGCCCAGCATGTGGGTGGTTCTTGGATCTGGAGTCTGCCCATTCCCCTGGTTAAGCTGAGGCACATGGTGGGGGAGGGGGTCCTAGTGTTGGCTTTTGCCTGCTCCAGCACCCTGGGGCCCAGGATCTCCCACTGGTTTGCTGAGGTGGGGCTTGCTATTGGCTGGCTGGGATGCTTCTTGTCCTGCTGATATTCCAAGTTTCTTGGCCTAAAAAAAATTGTTTCATCTCATTTTTTTGCTGGTTCTTCTGTTCTATGATTTGTTTTAGGACACTATTTTTGGTTGTGTGGAAGTGAATATGGGGAGAGTTATGGTGATTTACGGCTTACCCCACCATCTTCCGTGGTATTATTTCTAATCCTTAGCTTAGGAAACAGACAGTTGCCAAATCTTGTCAATTGAACTACCTCAATATTTCTGACATCTATCCTATTCTACCTACTATATAACTATAATAGTTCAGACCTTACCACTTATTGTGTTGACTAATGCAATAATCTCCTAATTACTGTTGTTTTCTCATCTCCTCTCTCCTTTTTACAATCCATCCTGTGTAGAGCTGTCAATAAGACATTCTTAAATCACAGGAAAGGTTCATATAGGAGTTAGCATTTGAATTGAACCCAAAAGAATCTAAGGATTCTAATAGGTAGAGGTAAAGAATGAGTCTGTCCCATGCATGGAGATACTTGTATAGTAATATGATGGTAAAGTCCACAAAGTCAGAAGCACAGCTGAGAGGGGAATGAAGAATGGGCAGCCTGGACCTGTCACTAAAATGCAGACTCCTGGAAGGAACTTACCAATGGGAGAAGGGATGTTGGAAAGATGTTCTAGGGTAAGAAGCCTACAAGTGTTAAGGAAAGTTCCAGGGTGAGAAGTTATCATGTTGGTAAAGTCCAGAAAATTAGATGCCCAGGCCACAGGGCAATCATATAGTAAGTACTTAATAAATGCTTTGAAATCCATTGATAGATTCATTGCTACCTTCAGGTGCCACCACCCATTGAACTATCTGGTGAGGCAACTAATGTGATCCTGTTATAATTCAAATGAATCCCAGTAATTGATATGTGAGACAAAAAGTCTGTATGGGGCAAGGAAAAGAGCACTGGGCAAGGAGTTGGGAATTCTCTCTACAAATCTGATACACTTTTTCAAGAGATAATAATGGTAATAGCTAACATTTATATAGTACTTAGTATGTGCCAGGCACTGTGCTAAGTGCTTTAATGTTATTTTCTTATTTGATCCTTGCAACAAGCTTGGAGGTAGGTGCTATTATTATCTTTATGTTAGAGATGAGGAAACTGAGGCAAACAGGGTGAGACTGGATTTGAACTCAGATTTTCCTGACTCCAGGTCCAGTACTTTATTTGCTGTACCACCTACCTGCCACTAGATTGTCCTTCTATAAAATGAGGAGAAGGGCTAGGTGAGATAAAATAATGAATTATTTACATTTTGGCAACAAAAAAAGGCTTAAAAGAACTTATTTCTTCTGTTACTCCTTCCTAACCTTTCCCATATGTATACTTTAACAGTTTAATTTCTACTGTAGCTATGGTTAATTTGTCATTTTAATTTTGCTGTCTTTGGTTTGTATCACTTCAAATAAGCATTTCATTTTTCTAGGTATTTTTCATAGTTGTCATTTTAAAAAATGGAATAACATTCTGTTACATTAACCTAAGCACAATTTTGAATTCATTCCTTGATCATTGAACATAGAAGTTACTAATATTTTCACTATATTTGTTGTTTGAATTATTCCTTATTATATATGTCATTAGCATAGTCATTTAATCTATGTCTTTTGCTAGTAACTATTTCATTGTATTGTGATCTGTAAAAATTGTGTTCAACATTTCTTTTAAAACTTATTTATAATGTACCTAAGACTTACGTTATGCTGAGGAATATGTATATTCTTTAATATATTCACATTCAGAAAATACTGCCTCTCAAATCCAACTTCTCTAAAAATCCATTCAATTTCATATTTGCCTTTTCAATTATATTTCTCTTGCATTTATTCAGCTCTCAGAAAAGAATATTAAAGACTTCTACAGTTTTTGTTTTATTGTCTGTCTCTTTTAAGTTCAGTTCACTTTTCTTTTATGAATTACGATGATATGATATTGATACATTAAACAGATAGTACAGTAGATAGAGTTCTGGACTGGGAATGAAGTAGACCAGAAATAAAATTCTACTCAGACACTGTGAACCTGGTCAAGTTATAATCTCTCTGATACTCAGTTTCCTCATCCATAAAATAAGGACAATAATAGCTATTATCTTTGTAAAAAATTAAATGAGATAAAACTTGTGATCTAATTAATGATTATTTCTGGGGATTTTTTTGGGGGGGGGATCAGGTCTACTAAATTAGTTGATCAGGAGGATATAGTTTCTCAAGTTTTTAACAAAACATTTATTTTCCCCTTCTGGGTTACTTTGGATAACTTATTCATCTTGGAGTCTCTAAAAGTTTAAGAATAGAAGGTGGAGACCTATAAATAACCACTAATTATTTCACTGATGAATACCTATGGATGTTCTCCAAATGGTTGTTAGACCTCAATATATACTAATTGACTTGAATTTAATTTTAAAAGAGCTGAATATATTTCATTGAAGAGAGATGAACTGATTTAGACTGAACATTCACAGAGTGATTTAGACTGAAGGGTAAGTGAATAGATAGGCCAGTATTTTCCAAATAGCAGTCCTCCTATGGATAGTTTTAAGGGTCTCAAAACCTCTGCTACTAAGGGAACTTATTTTTAGTTACCCATAAACTTTTTAAAATGATGCTTCATTCTTCCTATATCCTGCTTCTTCTGCCCACAGCTCATTCCTTCCCATCCCTTCCGTGCTGATCTTATAGAAGATTAGAAGCTGTACGTAAAAGAGAATTTAGATGTCTGATAAATTGACAGCAGTTTGGGTTGAAAAACACTGGATTAGACAGCATTAGTGGTTTAGGACACATGACTATATGGTGAAAGGACTCTAAGAGCAAAAAGTGCTACAAGAAGAAAGAAAAATAATTTACAAGTAGTTCAGTGGATAAGTAGCTGGAAAGAGAAGATAGGAGATAATATTAGGCACTTCTAGAAGTTATGACTAGCAAAATTCTGCTATTTGAGAAGTCAATGAATTATCTGCAATGTAATTCAGCCTGAAATAAGTGGAAAGATTTGGAGAACTAGGCATATGGGAACTTATTTTCTCCATGTCCAAAGAACCTGGAAGAAAACTGGTTTGGATCAGATGTAGACACAGAGAAAGAGGAAGCATTATTAATTCTAATACTTAACCTCTGTTAATTATTTTGTATTTATCCCATATTTAGCTTTTTTAAAACAGTTACTTGCATATTGTATTCCCCATTATATGATAAACTCCTTTGAGGGCATGTGCTATCTTTTGATTTTCTTTGTATCCCCAGTACTTAGCACAGTGCCAGCAACATAATAGGTACTTATTAAATGTTTCTTGACTGACTTAACTCTAACTGAAATTTAGCATTTCCTTCAATTATGAAGAGCTCCATAGGCTTGCCCAGACCACCTAAGGGGTCCATCACACACACCTATACACACACCCACACACCCACACCCACACCACAGTTTTAAGAACCCCTAACATACAAAGTCAGACAAAAAAAGGATCTGACCTTTGGATAAGGGAAATTGACCAAATAAGAAATAGAGAGGATCATAGGAAGTAAAATGGATAATTCTGATTTCATTAAGTTAAAAAGTTTTTGTATAAACAAAACGAATGCAACCAAAATAGGAAGGAAAACAGAAAATTTGGAGGAAATTTTACAATAGGTTTCTATGATAAAAGGCTCATTTCTCAAATACATAGGGAACTGGGTCAAATTTATAAAAATGCAAGCCATTCCCCAGTTAATAAATGGTCAAAGGATATGAATAGGCAGCTTTAAGAAGAAGAAATCAAAGCTATCAATAGTCATATGAAAAACGCTCTCAATCACTATTGATAAGAGAAATGCAAAATAAAACAAATTTGAGACACCACTTCATATCTATCAGATTGGCCAACATAACAGAAAAAGAAAACGAAAAATGATGAAAGAGATGTGAAAAGATTGGGACACCAATATACTGTTGGTAGAATTGTGAACTGGTGCAACCCTTCTGGAGAACAAATTTTAACTATGCCCAAAGGGCTATAAAACTGTACATACTTTTTGGCCCAGCAATAACACTACTATGTTTGTATCCCAAATGGATCAAAGATAAGGAAAAAGAACCCATATGCACAAAAATATTTCTGGCAGCTTTTATTTTTTTTTGTGGTGGCAAAGATTTAGGAATTGAGGGAATACTCATCTATTGGGGATTAGCTGAACAAGTTGTGGTATATGATTTTGTTGGAATAGTATTGTCTGTAAGAAATGATGAGCACGATGGTTTCAAAAAAATCTGGGAAAATTTTTATGAACTTAAAGTGAAGTGAGCAGAACCAGAACATTGTACATAGTAACCTCAATATTATAAGGCTGATCAACTGTGAAAGGCTTAGCTACTCTGATCAACAATGATCCAAGATAATTCTAAAGGAACCATAATGAAAAATGCTATCCACCTCCAGAGACAGAACTGATGAATTCTGAGTGTAGAGTAAAACATATTTTTGCTACTTTCTTTATTTTTCTTGGGTTTGTGTGTTTTCTTTTGCAACATTGCTAAAACAGAAATATGTTTTACATGACCTCACATGAATAATCAGTACCCTTAGTGCCTTCTCAAGGGGTGGAGTGAGGTAGAAAGAAGACAGAGAATTTGGAACTCATTTTTTTTAAAAAATGAATGTTAAATTTTTTTATATGTAATTGGGGAATGTTTAGTATAATAAAAAATGTATTAAATTGTTTTAAAAGTGAATCTGTGTCAGGAAGAGGTTGTACAGGGTTATTCAAATAGACATTGAGGAATATGTAAGAGATTAGACAAAGGGTCTGCTTGAAAAAATTCCTGAAGTGCTACTCATGGTGATAGGGACACTTCTCCTACTGGTTCCCAGAACTTGAGAATATCACTTTCTCAGAGTCATCATCTGAGCACATCTTTAACAGAGTTTCAAGTTCAGAGAAGAGGACAGATTCAACTTCACTACTTCACTGAAGTGTAAATTGGAATAAGAAGTGATGCAAAAATGCAGATGGGAGAGGTCCGTAGTGGAAGAGGAAGGCTAACAGTGTTGGAGGCAAGGAAAGACCATGCTGGTAAGCATCAGAAATGCTACAAGGAAAAGGATCCTTTCTTTTATACTTAGAAATTTACTGGCTCACCACTGTCTATGAGACAAAAGTTGATTTCCTTAGCATGACATTCAAGACCCACAACAATCTGACTCAAGTTGCTTTTAACTTTGTCTTCCATGAGTCATGTTTACAAACATTCTGCTATAGCCTACTTGGTTTTCTCATTGCTCTCTAAATGTGCAAAAAAAAGATGTATTTTTTATGAAATTTGTATGTGAACTAGATGTCTTTTGAATAGTTACTTTTCTGCATGTTGTGGGGTGGAGGGGAACAATGGAATTTTATATTAGAGAGCAGAAAAAGATATGATAAAGTAAGGAAAAAAAGTCTTCCACATAACTGACCTTCAGATACTTGAATCTCAGCACCATACAATGTGATGTGCATAACTGAACACAGAACTTTAGAAGTGGTCTGCTCATTGGAACAGTACAACAGACTGTCACCTCACTTATCTTCCTTATTTTGGGTACCATGTTTTTCTTCAACACAAATACAAATGTAGAATAGCAAAGAATAAATCCCAGGAGCACTCCACTAGAGACCTCCTTCCAAATGCTCTTTGGTCTCATCATTCTACCAGTTCCAAATCCATCTACTTTAACAACCAAATAGCCCACATCTCTCCATCTTGTCAACAAGGATAGAATGAATGACTTTATTAAACACTTTGCTGAAATTTACATCGATAGCACTTTACTGTTCTGCCATGTTATTTACCTTGACAAAAGAGAAATTAATTTAATCTTGCATGACCTGTTCTTGATGGAACTATGATGGCTCTTTGTTTCCCCTTTCAAATGTTTATAAACCATCAATTTGATATAACATTCTAAAATTTTGTCAGGTACCAAAAATTCAATAGCCCATAGTTTGCTTTTTGTAATCCTGTTCCCTGCCTTAAATTTTTTTGATAGTGAGAATATTTTCACTTCTTAAGTTTTATGGCACTTCTACCCTTCTATCCTATATCTATCAAAGATTACCAATAACCACTAAGCAATCACACCTGCCAATTTATTTGCTTCTCAAGGATAGAATTTCCATGGTCCTGTTTATGTTGACTTGTTGAGAGCCGCTAGATATGCTCTTATCATCTCTTCACTTATCTTTGATACTAACTCCCTGTTAACCACTTTAGTTTGATGCTTCCTAGTGTCAACCATTACTGAGTTCATTTTAAGAAAGACAAACAAAATTCGGCTGCACTGGCATGTTTATTTCTCTGAAAGCTTGTTTTAGAGATATAGAAATATGCATAGGAGTTCATTATAGAAAAAGAGCCTAAGGATGGACAAAGAGTATTTTATGTCTTCAGAGTAATTCCCTCTTACCCCTCCCTCCCTTCCTGGCTCAGGATGCCTATGCAACCCAAAAATATAGTCTCCATTTGGGTTATCGTAATAAGGGAAAGGAATTTCTTAAGCGAATAGATTGTAAATAATAAGATAAAAGAATGTCAAGGTATCAACTGAAATTATAGATCCAGGATGTCTGTACTTCTGTCATTAACATAACATAATATAACAAAACGTGTGTTTATAGAATATCAAGATAAGAAAAGTGCCATTATTCAAGATAGTGTCTGGTCAAGATGCCTTGTCCTTGGTAATCATAAATAGAAGAATGCTCCTGGTCAGCTTCATCTGGCCTTGTAGTTGCTGACACATGTTAAAAATGATTTCTCTTGGTAATCTGTGTCCTGGAGACCCAGAGCTTCCCCCCTAATAGCCTTCTGACCAAAGTTCTTCAGAAGGACATCTCTGATAATGAAATTCCATTGAATCTTCTTATCTTGGTCAAACTCCAACCCAGGACTGAATTGATTTTATCCTACTCAGGTTTGGGTGGAAACAGACTTCCGAGGAAATACTACTCCCAGAACATAAAGAGCAAGAATAGATCCTTTAGATTAGACTACATTGAAGTCCTTCTGAAGAAGAAACTAAACTTTGGAAGAAAGGGGGGATGGGGGAAGCTCTGAGTCTCCAAGACAATGATTACTAAGAAAAATCATTTTTCACACTAGCTGTCATCCATACTCAATATTGTTTCTATTGCCTTTGAATAAGTGGTATCCTAGTATTACACTGTACTGCTTCCTTCCTCTATTTCCCAGAAGCTCTGATTTCCTTCAAAGCACTGTTTAGGTACCCATTTATGCATGGTTTTCCTTGAGTCTTCTAGCTACTTCCCCTCATTTTGAAATATTTTGCATTAACTTGTGTGCAAGTGGTACCCCCTTTGCCTAGAGGGTTGTAAATTTTTTTGAGAACTGGAATCATCATATTCATTACATTTCTAATCCTTAGAACCTTGTGATGAGTTCAGGGTGCATCCCAAGAATGTTGGGGTGCCACCTGAAATGATGAAGAATAGAGGAAGAATAGGTCCTATTGTCCTGAAAGAAATTCACTCACACAGTTTTCCAAGTTAAAAAAAGGTATTTATTGGGGTGATGCACAAAAGCAGGCCTGCTCCCATGTGGGAGAGACAGAGCATAGGTGGCAAGCCCTGCTTCCCATAGGAGGCAAAGGCAATTGGCTAGGTTAAAAGTCTGATTTAAATACAATTTTATGGCTGAGGCCTCTTTGTCATACAGATAAGCAAGGAGAATAGGAAAGAAGAAAGGGGAAGACTGCTCCAGAGTCCATACATATAAGCAAAGGGAATAGGAAAAGGGAAGGGGGAGAGTTGTTCTGGGAATATCAGGTAAGGGGGTGCTTTGTGAGAGCACACAGGTAAGTCCACAATGGGGGACTTCAATGCGTAGTCTTCTTTGATCACTTTCCTGGCTGGTCACATCCTGTATTTTATCTCATATCTCACATCCCGAAGCCTGCTTACTCCATCTGCCTGGAGCGCTCCTGTCTGCCTCAACTCATCATTTGCATAGTGCCTTAGCCAGAATAAGAACTTGATAAATATTTGCTCAATTTGTTGAATAGTGTATATAAAATATTTTGCAAAGTGCTAAGTTACACAACATTGTACGTATGTGAGCCTTGATTTTTGCAGGTGAATTAAAAAAAAAACAACTTGAGGCCTAGACAGATTAAGGAATTGCTCAAAGTTTCCAATAGTAAATACCACATCTGAGCATCTAATCCGAATTGATTTTTTTTCCATCCAAATCCAGGATTCTTTGAAATGCATCAAACTACCTCCCTTAATACCTGTTTAGAAGATGGTGCTCAATCCCAGTCACATAGGCTGAGAAATAAGGAACTCAAGTCAAAGACCTCCAGGAAACTCAGTGCATATTTCTAGTTATTCATATCCAGACAAGCCCTACCCCAATCCAGATTGACCCTGAGTCAAGCCCCAAAACAAAGAGAGGAGGAAACTCTTGGCCACACCCCCCACTTCAGTTTTATAAATCTTCAGACTTGCTGCTTGTCCATCCTCTGGTTGCCTCTCCTCAGCCAGATCACTCTCGGGTCCCCAGGCTGAATTTCCAGGACAGAACTGTGAGTTATCTTGTCTGATTTTCTATTGGATGGGAAGATGTTCTATCCTCCCTGCCTCACTAAAGAGATCATTCTAGGGTGGGTGTATATGAAACAAGGTGCACATGGATGTTAGGGGGTGCAATCGTTTCTTAAGCATTATGGTCCCTGTCCTCAAAAAGCTCAAATTCAAATAGAGGCGATAAATGGGTAAATGAGTAGATACATGAAAGAGTTATACATAGTAGACAAAAGATAACTTTAGGAGGCAAGGCACTAGAAGCAAGGGGAATGAGAAAAGTCTCCCACAGAAAGAGGAATTTTAGCTGAAGAAGGAAACTAGTAGAACTAAGAGGTAGAGATAAGGAGCAAATGCATTCCAGGTACAGGGAAGAACAAATATGGAGGCAAAGATGTGAAAGATGGGCATATAATGTACAAGGGACAGGGTAACTAGAGTGTAATGTCTATGGAGGGAAGCAAAATGTAGTTAGACTGAAAAGGTAGGAAAGGACCAGGTAATGAAGAACTTTAAGTGCCAGACAGTTTACATTTTCTCTTGGATATAGTAGGGAGCTACCAGAGTTTATTGAATACGAGATTGCTATGATGTAAGAAAATTACTTTGAAATTGGATTGAAATTGATAAAGACTTGAAACAGGGAGACCAGTTAGAAAGCTACTGTAATAGTCCAGGCAAGAAGTCATGAAGGCCTGAAGTAGGGTAATGGCTGAGTGGAGAAATGGAGACAGATAAGGCAAAGGCTAAAATGACAAGACCTAGCCATGTATAAGATCTTTAGGGCGAGAGTAAGGAGTCAAAGATGACACTGAAGGAAATATGAATTGCATGTATATATGAATTTTTGAGCATTCAAAGGGAATGAAGGAATTCTAGAGATGGATGTTGGACTTCTCTCTCTCTCTCTTTCTCTCAAAAGTCTTCCTCAGTCTTTCAACTGTGAAATTTGCTCTACTTGTCTCACACTACCCCCAGTCTTTTTTGAGTTGTTCAGTCATTTTTCAGTGGGGTCAGTCCTCTACCCATTGTGTCACCTATCAGTCCTACTCTTTTTCCAGAGCAGTCTCAAAATCACAGACTTTATGCTGTGCTCAAAGTTATACAACTAGTTATTGGCAAACATGTAACTAACATCCAAGTCTCCTGACTACTAAGGTGTTCTTTTCACTACACCACACTCATCTACAGCATGATATAAAGGAATAGGTATTTGATCTGGACTTGAGTTCAAATTCCCACTCAGTTTTTTGCCTGTGTGACTATAATAAAGTTGTTTGGCTTCAGAAGTACCAGGGTATGGTATAAGAGAAAAAGAAATGAGTGAGGACTCATAAGATGTGAGTTCTATTCTGCCACTACTTTTCTGAGTGACTTGGCAAATCAAACTCTCTGATCTTCAGTTTCCTCTCTTGTAAAAGAGAAAAGGGATTAGGATAGATGACTCTAAGGTCTCTTACAACTGCAAGAATCTATGACTCTATAAACAGTTTATGGAGTAGGAGAACCAAGAGGATAACATCAGGAGGGCCTGCTAGGTGATGTAGTGGATAGAGTACTAGGCCTGGAGTCAGGAAGACTCTTCTTCCTGAGTTCAAATCTGGCCTCAGATACTTACTACCTGTGTGACCTGGGGACACTCACTTAACTCTGTTTGTCTCAGTTTCCTCATCTGTAAGATGAGCAGCAAAAGGAAATGGCAAAGCACTCCATTATCTTTGCCAAGAAAACCTCAAATGCGGTCATGAAGAGTCAGACTTGATTGAAAAGACTGAACAAAAATAATGTCAGAGGAGAAAATAAGGAAAAATTTGCAAGAACAAGTAATCAAGTTTCAGATGCTTCAGAGGTCAAAGGAAATAAAACCCTAGAAAAGGATGGGCCATTTGGCCAATTAGAAAGTCAATGATGTGCTTGGAGGGCTTGGTTTCTGTAGAGCAGAAGGGTCAGGAACCAGATTTCAAGAACTAAGGAGAGAATAGTAGGTAGGAGGTAAAGCCAAGGCATAGGAACACCTGTAATGCATCCAATGGTAACTCAGCTATTTCTATTTCCTCCTGCTGCAATCCTGATCTTATACCTGACCTACAAGGCAGCTTGCAACCTCTGCTGTCCAGCTACCTGGAGCAGTGGCTTAGATAAACCCTGAGGGAGCCTAACCCCTATGCATAGAGGCTTTTCTGAGCATTATATATCTTTCTCTGCCTCTACTCCTCTTCTCTGTCCTGTGCTAGCAAAACATTAGAGAAGGAACTGTTCTTGACTAGTTGAGTGTGATTATATGTTCAAATGGTCAGAGAGAAAAGTTTGGTATTCTAGACTGCAGCCACTGACTTCTCTGATAACTGTGACTGAGCTGCTTCTTTGCTTCAGTTTTCCCATCTGTGCCAGAGAGGGATGAACTTTAATCTTTGAATGAGTTTGAAACGTAAGGACTGCACTATTTGCTGGCTTAATCCTATGTAATCAACAGAGATTGTGATGATGATGCTACTCTTCTAAGGGACTTCTTACATCACCAAACTGAGTATTTGCTTCTCTCTCTCCAACAGGTGAAGAATCCATGACAATGACACCCTCAGATGCCATTAAAGTGCTAATGAATGGGGTAGATTCCTGGGACCTCCCTAGCTGTGAAGTTCCTTGTGAACTACTTCTCATTGGTGAAGCTGCTTTCCCAGTGCTGGTAAATGGGAAAGGCCAGGTACTCATTGCTGCTTCCCAGCAAGGGCTGCAGGGTGGTCTTGGCCCATGAGGGCTCCCTGCAGTATACAAGTTTGGCCCAATTTTTCCACAGTGCGGTGGGGTGGCTCAATCCTTGCCCAGGTGCTGCCATTGGGGTACATTCATCTGTAAAAAGTCTGGTCTCTATCCTCTGTTTCCCTTGTCTGAAAGTGCAGATTACAGATTGCATACAAGATTCCCTAGGAGTATACTGCATGAATGCCTATGATGCCACCATAGCCAAAAAAGCTGATTCAGTTTGTGAAGAATGGTGGAGGCTTGCTCACTGGAGGTCAAGCTTGGCATTGGACGAGTTAACAGTGTCAGAACAAGGTTCTATCTGACTTCCCTGGTAACCATATTACCAGTGTGGCTGGTGTGTACTTCACTGATACCTGTGGAGATATCAGCCACCTTGAAGTCTCTAAGGAAGTACCTACATATATAGTAAGGTAAGTGGTGTTCCTGTGAGTAAAGAGCCCTAAGGCAAGGTGTCAATGAGTAGAGCAAGAATGATCACATTAAAGGCATCCTTGGTCTCCATAACAAAGGGCATTCTTGTCTAAAAGGAGTTCTCTGCCCACATTCATGAAGTCTTGTTATCTAGTTTACTTTTTTTAATCTGATCTATTTTTTAAAAAAAATTTAACCAATACAAAATATTTTTGATGATTACTGTTTTATAACAAATACAGTATAAGAGCTGGAAGTGTTTTTTCTTCTATTCTTCCTACTTTTTCCATTATTTCTTTTGAGATACTAGATTTTTTGTTCTTTCAAATGAACTTCATTATTTTTCTACCTCTAGAGAGTAACCCCTTGGTAGTTTGATTGTTGTAATATTGAATCTACAAATTATTTTATATAGTATCATCATATTTATTATATTGGTGTGGCTCTGTTGCGGTGTAAGAGGTTGAGAGGTTGTGACCCCTCAAAGACTGGAGTACAGGACGGGTTGTCTGGAATGAATTCACAGACTCAAGCATTCTTTAATTCAAGGTGGCAAAGATTTATTGTTATGCTTTTCAGTGGGCAAGGATTCTTAAAGGATCCTGCAAGAGACTGAGAATGCAGCTAGGGTTTATATGGGAAAGAGCATGGGAAAGAAATGCTAGGAACACTGATGAGGTAATCCAAAGGTGCAGGTGTCTTTGGGGGCTATGGATGGGAAAGTACAGGGAGAATACCGGACAGGGAGGGGGATGGATCTTTGGAGTCTGGCAAGAGGAAGAGTTCTTGGGCAGGTCAAGTACACCCCTCTCCCTCTGTCTTGATGAGAGAATGCTCTGCAATAAAGGAAAGCTTTCTCACAACTAAGGAATTGGGAGGCTTCCAGAGATATTATCTGAGGGCTGGGGCCTGAGCAGCCAGATAAGGGTCGTGCTGAGGCCCATGCATGAATAACTGCTAGGCACAGTGTCCTTGGGCTGGGGAATGGTTGTTAGAGACAGTGTTTCTGAGACTAGGGAGAAATTGGGGCACAAGTACAAGCACAAGCACCCTAGCACCCCATTATTACGGGTCAGAGATCACACAAACCAGACCAGGTGTCCTGGTCTCTGGTATAAACATAATTATCTAAAGTAATTACATTGCAAGCTTTCTTATCCATTTGCGTTGGAGGTACGGGCTGTACTGAGCTATGCAACAGTACATTTCACTATTGTTTAGATTTAGGAGGAAAGAGGTCTGGGGCAAGATTAAGCACCAACTTTTGCTTTCCATGGCTTAAAGGATCCTACTACCTAAATGGCAAAATAATGTTCTTCATTACACCAGCAGCAGGAGCAGCTCAGTGGCTGAAGAGTGGGTTGGGCCCTGGCATGCTTAGTGGAAAAGGGCAGACTCGTATTCCACTGTTTACTGCAATGTAATACCAATTGGCCCCTTCACACTGAGATCAGTATAACACTCAATAATCATGACACAACCCATGGGCATCAGTCAATTGGCTGAGTGGAAACAGTGCTGTGTCTAGAGTCAGAAAGACCTGAGTTCAAATCTAGCCTTAAATAGTTATTTCCTGTGTGACCCTGGACAATTCAGTTAACCTTATTTGCCTCAGTTTCTTCAACTCTAAAAGGAGTTGGAGAAGGAAATGGCAAGAAACTCTAAGTTCATGTATTTTATAATCTCTGATTCACACCATGCCAATCAGGAAGGTAAGTGCCTGATGGCTAACATGGTTTTTATATTCCATTCACATCCCTACTTAGGATCAGAGGTACATAGTATGAGATCTAGAAGGGATCTTAGATCTTCAGCCTGATCATTTTACAGATTAGGAATGGAGCCCCACAAAGATTACATAGCTTAGTCATAATTACATGGATAGTAAATAGCAAGGTTGGGATTTGAACCAAGATTGTTGTTGTTGTTCAGTCATTTCTGTTGTGTCCAACTCTTTGTGACCTCATTTGGGGTCTTAACAGAGGTATTGGAGGGGTTTGCCATTTCTTTCTCTAGCTCATTTTATAGATGAAGAAACTGAGGGAAATAGGGTTAAATCACTTACTCAGGATCACACAGCTGCTAAGTGTCTGAGGCTGGATCTCAGGTTTTCCTAACTCTGGACCTGACACTCAATCCACTGTACTATGTAGCTGCCCCTGAATGAAGATTACCTGGCTACAAAACCAGGGATCTTAAAAATATGTAAGAGGATAGTGGCAAAAAGAAAGAATAAACATCACATTTCATCCATTTGCAAAGAGGAAAAAAAAACAGACAATATTCAGGATAATGACCTATAACATGATATGAGTATAACATGTTATTTCTATTACTTAATTTGATCTTTACAATAACCTTGTAAAGAACATAATTCAAGTAATATTATCTCTGTTTTACATGTAGCCTAGATTATGTCCAGAGAAAGTTGATCAGGATGGGCAGGGGGAGCTCAAAATTATAACATATAATTAGAAATCATGGATATTAGGCCTTGGGGTAGTGGGAGTCAAATGATAGCTGTCTTCAAGCATCTGAAGGACTGTCTTGTGAATCAGGAATTAGTGCTGTCTTTTGGACTCAAAAGGCAAAACAAGGATCAATGGGTGGAAGTTACAGGAAGCAAGATTTTAGGTCATGGTGAGTAAGCATGGCTTAATAATTACAGTTGTCAAGTAAAGGAATGGACAGTTGTAAGAACTAGAATTTCTTGTCACTTGAGAACGTTATGCAAAGGTTGGGTATCTTATCAGGTATATTGGAGATGAGATGTGTGCTTTAGCTGGGGATAAGATTAGTTGAACTTTAAAGCCCCTTCCAATTCAAAGACCTTCTACCTCAGAATGTAGGTCTCTGTTTACAAAAGACCCAGTAAATGTTTGTCGATTAATTCATTACACACATAATAAGGAATATTCCTAATTCTCTGAGCCATATTAGTCCATTAAATGCAAACTAGAAGTAAATGCCTCCTTTTCAGATTTGGAGAAGACTTGTCTCAAGATCAGAAGCAACTCTTAAATGGAATCTCAAAACTGAGCTTCAGTTTGCCAGGAGTCCCATCTCAACTCCTGGTGCATGGAGCCTTGGCCTTCCCTCTGGGGATAGATAAATCACTTGGCTGTTTCCTGGTAGCTGCCTGATATGGCCAGAGTCGGGTGGTGCTTGCTGCCCATGAAGATATGCTCTGGGACCCTAAACTGGCCCCTTTTCTGTATAATGCTGTTTGTTGGTTGGCAGGGGATAACAAGGGTAAGATTGGGATTAACCCTGAGGTGAAAGATCTGTGTCCCTTGCTGTCTGGATGTTGCCTGGAATGTTGCATAGTACCCCGTGTCACTTCTGACTTGAGTGTCTACTGCTGCCAGGCCTTCCAGGCCTATGAGGCAAAACAACTGCGTGAGTTTGTGGCAGAGGGTGGGGAATTACTGATTGGAGGTGAGACTTGCTCGTGGGCCTTTCAGAATCAGTGTAAAATTACTTTGGCTGATTATCCTGGGAACCACATCCTTAACCCCTTTGGCCTCAGCATACTAGACAAAAGCCTGAAAAAAGGTAGTTTTCCTGCCCTTCGTCCTAGTGACTGCCAACAACCACTTACATTTGGCACTGTCCCAGGTCCTGAACAAGCCAAATTTTTCAGAGAAGGTGCTTGGCAGAGGGCTGGATGGAAAAGCTAGACAAGGATCGTGAGGCCTTCCTGATGATGCCTGTAAAGGGGATCCCTGCATATGTTTCCTTGCAGTATTTCTTCAGAAAGCCTGAAACCAAACAAGAAAAAAATTAATTAATCTCCCCTAGCCCTACATTGGATAATTAGGGGAGCTCCTAAAGCTCCATATTGTATGTGAATGTAACCACAAGGCATATGCCCCGCCATGCTTAGCAAAATAATTCCTTTTTGAAATTTAAAAAGAATATGTAAGCTAGTATATTTAGAGTTACCTCCACTTATTGCACCCTCTAAGATATAAGGTTATGCAGGTAAACTTGGCTGAGCCCCAAAGTTTCAGTTAAGCCCATGAGCTGGTAGGCATAAGTACTAGATAGATAAGCTTAGGTGCCTGAGGTACCACCTGAGTTTATCCTGTGTGTGTATCCCAGATAAAACTCCCTCCCCTCCCCTTACCCTTCTAAACATTGTATAAAAATCCCATGGTTTTGTTGATCTGTCAGCCAGACTAGGCTATAGCAGACCAGCCAGAGTGGTCACTGAGGCTGACTCACTAGCACAGCAGGAAGCCATGATCCAGCCGTGCTGTTAGTGGGGGTGTCCAAAGCCTTGATGTGCAGTCTATGGCTTTCTATTCTCAGGAGCCTATCTTTACCCACAGGGGAAAGAGGTGACCTGGCTTTGCCAGCAGCCTTAGGTGACTTTCCTGTACCCCTGTAAGTACAGACAGCTCTGAATGATTGTGCTTACACCTAACTTCAGGAATTAACATCTCCCTTGAGTGGTCTTGCATAAACCTGGCCTTAGGCATTTACATCTGCTGTTACAATAAAATTTGTGTGTTGAGCATCAATCCTGATTGGACCTGAGTCACTTGCGGCACCAGTTTTGACAGATGTTTTATGTGTTGTATTCCCTGGCATAGGAGGGCAGAGCAAGGCCCCCAGCAATAGCAAGTACCCATGGTCTTCCTGCTGCCAAACACAGGAGGAAAAGTACAGTCCACACCTACAGCAACTTACAGTAAGGGGGTGGGGAGGAGAGTAGAGATGGGCTTGCCATAGAGGTGTGCAGTCAGAATTCACCATTAGTAGTTCAGTTGGGCTCAAGCCTAGAGCAATATTCTGTCTCAGCATTGTGCATTAGAGCTCAGGCCCCAGGTGCAAGGGATAGTAGTAGACCCTGACAGAGAAGCAGTGGGCAGAAATGTGAGCCCTATGGGCTTTGGACAGAGACTTAGGACCCAGGAGCAGAGAAATGGCTCCATGAGCAGTTGATATCATTGTGCAGATAGTGTCGCTGTTGCAGCAGACTGCTAATCAGCTCCCAGCAGCAGGAGCAGCCCAATGGCTGTTGGGTTGGGCCCTGGCATGCTTAGTGGAAAAGGGCAGACTCATTGTAGCCCACTGTTTACTGCAATGCAATACCAATTGGCCCCTTCACTCTGCTGTCAGTATAACACTCAGTGATCATGATACAACTCTTCCCGAGGGAAGGCTTAGAGAGCCAAAGGGAAGCACTGTTGATGAGGTGCTTGTGTTATGGCATCAATGGAGGGATGAAAATTTCTAACTATCCTCCAAAGAATCAGAAGGAGGGCAGTGTCTCAGAGGCCTCTCATGTGGTAAAGATTTTGAATTTCACCTCACCCCTGCCTTGGGACATCCAGAGAGAGGGAAGTCTTGATTGGTGGGACAAGAAACATTAAGTGGGTAGTGTACAAGGCAATGCTTCCTGACCTACAAAGAGGATTGCATCAAGTGTCATAATCATTGCTGTAGACCTGGTGTTCCCTGCTGCTAGGAGCTGGAGTCACCATACAGTCACCTTTTTCCATTTTGAGACCCACCTGTGTACTAGAACACCACCCACCACATGACCTGATCATTCTGAACCAGGATTCAGTTGCTCCTATAACTCCCTTAGACTTGGTCACTTCTCCAGGAAAATGTCCCTGTGTTTGTTTCATTTTGTTTTTGATATGTTTCCATTGTAACCTTTAAGTGATGACTGTATCAGGCTTCTTGAGTACTGGAAGTCAAGATAAAAGTTACAGACCATTTAAATGGTGGATGGTCCTCCAGAAGATCTTAAGAATCTTACCCCCAACAGGTGGAATGTGGTGGGAGCAATAACTTAACCCTTCCAGATGTGTGCAGTGTATAGCTTGGTTTTACTTAACCATGTTGTTTTTTTAATTGTCAACAGAGAAGACTCGTTTTGGATTCTGGGGAAGAAGTACATCCAGAAATGATTGGGATGTTAAAAAAAAACCAATAACAATAAGTCTTCAAAAAGAATTAAAAATACTGGCTTGCTGAATGTTAGCCAGTACCATATTGTGCTCAGCAATTTCTATGAGGCTACCCTGTTTTGTTTGACCACAGAACTGGCCCAGACAGAGATTGTTTATACATCACTGATACACAGAGCTAGAAATGGGACTATCCTTTTCCAGCTCTATTCCCCAGGACACTCTGCCTTCACAAATAACAATGGCATCAGTCTAGATAAAAATATAGAGTGGTAGAACCTATCCAGAGTAAGTGCTTGGAAAAGGATGGAGCTGGATTGATCCAGCAGGATGCCATAGGATCCTGGGTACCTTAACAAGAATGTGTTCCTTGAAAGTGATGGGGCTTTTAATTACATACAGGATTTAGGGAGAATGTGAACAGAAAAAGAATACAATTACCTGATATTTGGAGAGCAAATGCAGTCTCTGGAAAGGATATGAGGTCTCTGAAAGAGGCTACAAGGACTCTGGAAAAGGACTTGGGATTACTAAGCAGTCAAGTAACCAACCCTTATGGTGACTACTACCAACCACTGCCAATTTGGGTTCTTTAATTACTGTTTTAGAGTATAGAGCCACTCTGAGATGAGACTCTTCTAAATTGAAAAAAACAAAACAAAAAATTTGTGGCTACATGAAAATCCTAAAACCTTTATTTCTTCGAGGTGCCATCTTAATGAATATTTGTTGTATGTAATTGAGAACCAGAGTTGCTAATGTTGGACTCAGAGTAGGGTCAGAAGGGTATGGCTATGTAGGTTTTATACTTGACTCCATAGAAGGAAAGAGGATGCATAAGTTTTGTCAGGGTGGTCAAGTTCACCGTGGTAGAAAGAGAGAGATTCAAGAAAACCACTTTTCAGTATTAATAAAGATTGCAAATTTGGCTCTGTATTTCCATTTAAAGAACCTGAGTAATACAGGAGGGTAAGGTGCTTTAAAATTCATAAGTCCTAGTCACAGCCTTTTATAATATAATGGGTATATGAGCTTTTGCCAGGGTGATAGGAAAGTTCACAAACGAGCAACAGTTTCTAAATTTGATTTTTCCTTTTAGTTTTTCTAGTTGCTTCTCACCTCAGTATTTCTAACAGTAAACTAATGAGGTTTAGGCAATTTACATAATCTGGCAGTAGTAATGAAAGAAAATGAAGACAAAGAAGGAAGAGTTACTGCAGCTTCTATCAACATTATTTTATTAGACATTTATAGGTATCCAATAATTTTATAGCTGTTTGCACATATGGGTCTATCTCTCTCAGCAAAAGAACAGATTAGAATATATTAAAATAATCAAAAGTAATAAAAATAGTTTCTGGCAGGTTTGTGCCTGGCTAACATGCACAGTACCAGATTTCATCCACCCTTTTCTTAATAAGCCAAGATCAGATCTCTGCCAAAAATAATAATTTTCAACATCCAACTAATTCAAATTAAGATATAGTTTCACATTTATTTAATTTTTTATTTATGATATAAAATAAGCAGCTCAATAAAAAAATATGATTGCACATGAAACTGCAAATCTGTTATGTACAACTTGCTATTCCTTTCAAACACATAATAAATTTATTACCTAAATTTCTTTTTCCTTTTTTTCCCTCCCTCCTCCTCCCACCCTAGACACAAAAAAAAAAAAATATATATATATATATATATATATATATATTATGTAATATTACTCTATACAAACTTCTACTTATCTGTTCTTTCTCTGTATATATAGATACTGTCTTTCTTCACATGTCTTTTATAATCTGGATGTTTATACTAGGCGAAATGACTTGTTCACCCAATGTCATTCTCAAAACAATATTGCTGTTACTGTATACAATGTTCTCTTGGTTCTGCTCATTTTACTCTTCATTGTTTCATGCAGGTCTTTCCATGTTTTTCCAAGGTTGTTGAGCTCATCATTTATTCTATATTTATTAAACACTTCCATGTGAGATACTATGGTAGATGCTGGGTATACAAAGACAAAAATGAAAAATATTAATGTAAAAACAATCCTGAAACCAAAAGGCTGGAAATTGGTTGGTTGTTGTCCTTTGTTTCCAAAGAGGACCAAAATGACACCGCTATGCTACAGTTAGGTGTGTGTCCAACTATGGCTGATCAGACCAATATGAGCCCAGAATATTCTACCACAGGTCAGGCACAAATAGTCCATGGAACCTTTGGGGTGGATTCTCCACTGCATATCTTGCATTTCTCTTGGGCTATTCCAATTTGGCTTTGCTCTTAGAGCACAACACTTTTTCTGATGTGGACACATGCTGAGCAGTCCTGTGCCAGTGGTCTCGCATGTCACACAATCAATTCAAAGTTCTTAAGAGAAACCTTGAAAGGGTCCTTGCATCACTTCTTCTGACCACCATGTGAACGCTTGCCCTGTGTGAGTTCTCCATAAAATAGTCTTTTTGGCAAGCGTACATTTTGCATTCGAACTACATGGTTAGCCCATTGAAGTTTCACTCTATGAAGCAGAGTATGAATGCTTGTCAGTTTAGTTCAAGAAAGGACCTCAGTGCCTGGTATCTCATCCTGCCAGGTGATCGTCAGCATCTTCCTAAGACAATTCAAATGGAAGTGATTCAGTTTCCTTGCATGGTGCTGGTATAGTGTCCAGGTTTCACAGGCATACAACAATGAGGTCAGCACAATGGCTCTGTAAACCTTCAGTCTGGTAGTCAGTCTAATACCTCTTCTCTCCCATACTTTCCTTTGGAGCCTCCCAAACACTGAGCTAGCCCTGGCAATGCATGAGTCAACCTCATTATCAATGTGTACATCCTTGGAAGACACACTACTAAGGTAAGTGAACTTATCCACAGCATTCAAAACTTCTCCATTTGCTATAATCAATGGTTCCACATATGGATGATGTGGTGGTGGCTGATGGAGCACCTATGTTTTCTTGGTGTTAATTGTTAGGCCAAAATTAGCACAAGCAGCAGAGAATTGATCCATACTTTGTTGCATTTCAGCTTCAGAAGCTGCATTGAGTGCACAATCATCTGCAAACAGAAGATCATGCACCAACATTCCTTCCACTTTGGTCTTGGCTTGTAGTCTTTTCAAGTTGAAGAATTTACCATCAGTGGGGTAGCTGACCTTGATGCCATGTTCATCCTCATTGAAAGCATTTGACAACGTGGCTGAAAGTACCATGCTAAAAAGCATGGGATCAAGCACACAGCCTTGTTTCACTCCACTGGGGACTGGGAAAGCACGAGAGCATTGTCCATTATCCAAAACTCGGGCAAGCATGTCATGATGAAATTGACGTATAATGCTGATGAATTTCACCAGGCAACCAAATTTTGACATAATTTTCCATAATCCCTCATGACTGACAATATCAAAGGCCTTGGTCAGATCTACAAATGTTGTATAGAGACCTTTGTTTTGTTCCTGGCTTTTCTCCTGGAGTTGTCAGGCAACAAACATCATATCAACCTTTCCTCGGCTCTTTCTAAAAACAAACTGGCTCTCAGGTAGATGACCATTTTCCAGATGAAGGATCAGCCTATTAAGGAGGACTCTGGCCAGAATCTTGCCATCATTGACTAAGAGAGAGAGAGAGACCCCCCCTAAGATTTGCACAGAACAATCTATTTCCTTTACTTTTATAGAGATGGACAATGGAGGCATCATTGGACTCCTGGGAGATAATCTCCTCTTGCCATATAACCTGGAAAATTTCAGTCAGCTTTTGTACATCAATGTGCATTGTACAGCAATGGACATCCTACCTTGTAAATCTCAACTGGAATATAATCAGCACCAGGTGCTTTGCCACACAAAAGGAGCCTAATGGCATTCAAAACCTCTTCTTCGGTTGGAACTCCAGCTAGGGAGGGATTGATTTTAACCTGAAGTAAATGGTCAATGGTTTCAGTATTGATTGATGATGGTCTGTTGAGAACATTATGAAAGTGTTCAACCCATCCTCTGGGATCATGTCCTTATCACTAATCAATGTGGTTCCATCAGCACTGAGTAGTTGAGATGCACCATAGGTCTTTGACCCATAAAAAAAGTTTGCAGGGCATCATAAAAGTGCTTGGATTGTTACTATCAGCATAAAACTGAATTTCATCTACCTTCTTACTGAGTGAAGAATCCTGCATCTCTCTAAGCTTTGCTTGTACTTTACTTTTGATGGAATTAAATGCTGCCTTCTTAGAGATGGATGAACTATCCTGCTGATAAACCCTATGGAGTTCTCATTTTTCACTTAGCAGCTTCTGATTTGCCCCATCATTTTCAGCAAACCAGTCTTGATGTTTGCAAGTATTCTGACTCAGAGGAACAAATATAGTGCTATACACCAAATCTCTGAAAGGTGCTCATTCCTTTTCTGCTCCACTATTGCCAACTGTGTGTCTGCTCAACTTTCCCCAAAATTAGCAACAAACTGTTCCTGCTCAGAGAAGAGCTCTAACCTGTTGACGTTAATTCTTCTGGTAGTCATTTTGCCTTGAGGACATTACTTTTGTTGAATTTGGATATTTAGCTTGGAGAGGATAAGTCTATGATCAGTCCAGCACTCTGCACCATACATTGCCTTCATCACTCTTACATCCTGCCCATCTCTTCTCCTTATAATCACATAGTCTATTAAATGCCAGTGTTTGCTGTGAAGGTGCATCCACGAAGTTTCATTGTGTTTAGGTAGATGGAAGACAGTGTTTGTGATGAGAAGGTTATGAGATGCACAAATCTTCAGTAGTAAATAACCATTGCTATTGCTGTTTCCAACTCCATTCCTCCCTAGAACTTCCTGCCAAGTCTGGTAGTCTGTGCCTACTCTCGTATTAAAGTCACCCAGAATTATAAACTTGTCCTCTTTTGGCCCATTGATGGTAAGGGTCTCCAGGTTTTCATAAAATTTTTCTTTAACATCATCAGGGTTTGTCATGGTGGGAGCATAGGCACTGATGATGGTGGCAAGATGTTTTCCTGCAAGTGGCAATCGCATTGTCATGAGCCTGTCATTCATTCCTTTTGGTAGGCATACAAGCTTGTTGACTAGATTAATTTTGATTGCAAAACCTCCCCTTCACTGTGGCCACCCAGAAAAATGTGTAATCAGTTCCAACTTCAGTAAGCTGACCTTCATTTGCCAGCTTCGTTTCATTCAGGGCTAGTATTTGGATGTGATACCTGCTGAATTCTCTTGCAACAAGAGTTGTTTGTCTTTCAAGTCTACTACATTTTGTGTTGTCTATAAGTGTGTATAAACATATGGGCTTTACTGTGTTAGTGCTGAAATCTGATGGAACATCTATGTTAGATACAAAAACAAATGCCATCCATAAATCAGATACCTATTCCATACCAAGGCCATTTTGGCTACCTGATAATGATACCAAGCCTCGAAAAGCTTTAACAACCATAGAAAGATCATAAACTCATAGCTCTTGACTTCAGATTAAAAATACCCTTGAGTCTTTCCTTCCAAATATAAGCACATACTGCCATTGAATGGGCTTGGATCCTTTGTAATTGCTTCTATGGAAATTTAGACCTGAGAAATTCAGACAAGGCCTTAAGTAACATCCATAGTTCTGATCTGACTATAACAGGTTTTAAGTGACTATTGTAATTATCTAAGATTAAATATTCCAGGTACAGAGTGGAGAGAACAAGAATAAGAAAAAGGGAGAAATTAGGAGAGCTTGAGTATGAACTATCTAGAACAAAGCAGAAGATAAAATCCTTCTTGGAGCCTCTGCTGATTTGAAAAGCAGCAAATGTGTGTATGAGTTTTAGCTTTTGTTAGATCATTGGAATTGGTTAAAGTAAAATAAAGTAAATAAAGTAAAATAAAGCCCCAAAAAGATCTCTAATAGCCAAGCTGAAAGTCATGCCAACCTGGAAAACAGTTCTGATGGTCTTTGACGGGTTTGTTGTTTGTATGTTTTTGTTTGTTTACCTTGGACTCCTAAGATAACAAAGGAGTTTAGAGGCTAATTGTATGTTTGAGACCCAAAGTCATAAAGTTTTGACTTGGCATCATTGTGTGCTATATTATGAAGGCCCTTATTAAACAGACTGGAGATAATGTCCCTACACATAAACTTCACATACAGATGAAAGACCATCAGTAGAACCCCACAGACATTGCCTCTTTCCCCATTCCACCCCCAACGTACCTTTCAGACTTCCCTTAATTCTTTGGCAAGACATACTATTTCATGGGATTGTCTTGCTACTCAGATAGGGAGACCAGAGCAGCAGCAACCTGTTTCTGGACAGGCCAGCCTCAGGCCTAGAAGAAAGGAGACACATTCTTCTTCACTTGCTGGGAGAACTTCATCCATAAGTTCATCTGGCCAGTGTTATCTTCGGGCAGCCCAGAAAAGCTCCCAGACAAAGCCCTCCTATAGCTAAGAGAAGAGAAAAAGATAAAGAACAAGGTGAGGGTTTTATTTCCTAGAGGCAATCTAATATTCATATTGAGTATCAAATAGAAATATGCCAACTTTCAAATATCAACCGCATCCCCATAATTTGACCATAACTTTCCTCCAGAGTAAAACAAGAGTTTGTTACTATAAAGATGCTGGGAATATAGACAGAAAATAACAGCAGAAACAACAACAACAATAATACATAGCTAGTATTTATGTAGCATTTGAAGCTTTGCTAAACAACTTCCAAATATTATCTCACAACAACCGTAGGAGGTAGGTATTATTACTTGATAAGAAAACTAAGTTAGAAAGAGATTAAATGACTTGCACAGAGTCATGTAGGTAATAAGTGTCTGAGACTGAATTTAGAAAAGTCTTCCAGACCCCAAGTCCAACTCTCCATTCACTTTCTCACCAACTGCTTTAATAAAGGTGAGAAAAGTTGAAAGATTTGAAGGGTGAGGCTGGAAAATTTTTAAGAGCTAACTTGCTACATATACAGAATTATCTGACAGATAGAGTTTCCTAACCTGCCCATAAGGACATATGGTATACTTGGAAGATGCAAATGTAAAAATTGCTTAGACAAGCTTGCTTTCTTCTCTGTATGCCTTTGTATTACCCAACTAAATAATGTAATCCAGGACCTGGAAATGGAGGATTGTAAGAGAGCATCTGGAAATATTAAATAATGGAACTTTTGTGAAACAATTGAAAACCTGAGGGAGGGAACTATTTGATAGCAGAGAGGCAATCTGGGGCACCTGTCTCCCCAGCTTGGTCAAAAAGACATACCTGAGAGACTGCAATAGTAAGCAGGCTAGATGCAGAATTTGGGTGGGACTCATTCTTTGACCCAGGGGGCAATCCTTCTATCTTGAGCATTGGAGTTGGGAGTAGGCAATGTAGAAGTTACTTAAGCCCAGCCAGGAATGAGGTAGAGGTGGCATAGTAGAGATTAGTAGTATGGGAAGAACTTCTCCCAGGAAAAAAGGCCTAGAGATATTTGCTGTTCCTGAATTGTTTCAGGGTCTGCTTACCAAGCCACTAGGAAGTAGAGTTGAGGTTGGTGATAGTATTAATCCCTCTCCCTCAATCGAAAGCATAGCATGGGACCTAGCCCTCCTAAAAGGTCACTTATGTATGTTGGGAGTACCTGGCTAAAGATAAGGAGTGGAGAAGTGAAAGCTTTTCAAAAATTTACCAGAGCCACAGAGCAGTGGGTTTTTAATTCTTTGCTTTTCCACTTCTAGTTTCATGCAGTAAATGTCATCTAAACTATATGTATGTGTGACTTTGGGGGGGTCAAGAAAAGTTGGTAGTAGATGAGAATCTTAATAGAAAATAAAGGACATTCTGTATTTGGAGATTATTCCCTCAGCAACTGAAACTGTCACTGAGGGCAAATGAGTCAATTGTGACAAATTTATTAAATCTTGTTTGTGAATGATTTTACATTTTAAAACCTAGAGATTCTTAGACTTTTCTGTGGCATGGACTCCTTCAGAAGTCTCATGAAGTCTATAGATCCCTTCTCAGAATAATGTTTTTAAGCATATAAAATGAAATACAAAGGAAACCAGTTAATATTGAAATGCTTACAAAAATATTTTTTTTAAAAAACTAGTTCTTGGACCATAGGCTAAGAACCTCTGTCTTTGACAAAACTGAGAGGACCTCGGGCCAAGGCATTCTAAAGTGGGAAGCTAAAAGGGCTTTTAGACCTCAGTGTCAAGTGCTACCTGTCCTTCTTCCTCCTGTATCTACACAAGAGACATATTGGAAAACTTCTTACCCTAAATGTGACTGAAGCAATGACATCAATCCATTACATGTGGTGAGAGTCAAGGAGTATCTATCCAAAAGTAGGGCATTCTACACATATAGCCATTTAAAGAAGGGTGATAAAATATTCCTTGAGTATATCAACTTTCTTTTCCCCTAATTACTCAATCAAAAATGCAATTTTAATTTTGTTTCCTAAGTAATTAATTCCATGAGGAAGAAAATGGGCTGACCATTTGATATTTCTAGGGACTGATATCTCTTGGATGAACTGCCCTCCAAGGTTCCAAAGCTATAGCCACTTCCAAAACTGAATACTTAAAATCATCTCATCTATTCCCCCTACCATTGTCCCATTAAGCAATCTGATTGATACTTTCCTTTCCTGAACTTCACTCCTGGACTCTAAGGTGACTACAACCACCATGGTGAGAAGAATTCATTTAGCCTTCATTGGCCTCCCCAGGACTACAACTGAAATTCACAAAGCAGCCCTCAAGATGGAAATAGATTAGTCCCTTGTCCTATCTTGGCACAGACCCACAGAATCTCTACAAAAGTATGTGAGACCTGAAGTACAGCAAAGTTACTTAACCAGGAAACTGAGCATTATTCACATTTACTGTATTCACATTGATACAATAAAAATGGAGTCCTTACTTATTGCTATGCTGCTGCCACTGAGCTGTTTAAGTTGTGCCAGACTGTTCATGATGTCATGTGGGGCTTTCTTGGCAAAGATTCTATAATGGTTTGCCATTTCTTTGTCCAGCTCATTGTAAAGATGAGGAATTGAGGTAAACAGGGTTAAGTGACTTGCCTAGAGTCCCACAGCTAGGAAATATCTGAGGCCACATTTGAACTCAGTAAGATGAATTTTCCGGATTGCAAGCTCAATCCTCTATCCACTGTGCCACCCAGCTGCCCATTGCTTATTAGGAGAATAGCAAAACTTTTAGAAATTGCCACCAGATTTATAATTCAGCAATACTTTGCCATAATATTGTTGTCTAATAGGATCTTCCTTGTAATTGCTCATTACCATGAGATTTATCTAAGCCATATAAATAAGAATGTTTCTTCACTTTAGAGGTTTTCTTTTTCTTTGGTGATTTTATGAGGATCAGTTCATGGCACTGGAGAAGAGAAGATTTGAGGTGACGTACAGCATCCTCAAGTATTTGAAGGGCTATCATATAGAAGAGAGATTGAATTTATTCCGTTTGGTCCCAGAGGGCAGAACCAGGAGCAAAGAGTGGAAGACACAAAGAAACTAATTTAAGCTTGTTGTCAGGAGAAAAACTTCCTCACAATGAGAACTGTTCAACAGTGGAAGGGACTGCTTCAAGCAATGGAGGCTAGGAGACCATTTGTCAAGTGTATTACAATGGAGACTCTTTTTTTGTGTAGATTCAACTATGTGGCTGCTGAAGTCCCTTCTAATTCTCAGAATCTAGGGGGGTAATGTTCCAAGTATTTTTCAACTATTTTTTCATCATAGGATCCTAAATATAGAACTAAAAGAGACTTTAGAGGCCATCTAATACAACCCGTTCATTATATTGAACCTCATTAGAAAAAAGATATGCAGGGGATGTTTTATAGCCTTGGTTCTGACACTTGAGAGCAAATCATTGATCCTCTCATTTCCCCCATCATCCTTTGAATTTCCCCATAGACACAATAAGCTCCCTCATCCCCTTCCCTCAATCTTCAAATAGGCCATCCTTCTATATTCACAATGCCCACCTTCACCGTTCCTCTTCATCACTCTAATCCATTTTCAAGTCCTTTAAAAACCAGGTTATAAACTCCTTCCTTTCCCCTCATTTCCTCATGGCTCTTTCTGAAGCTTTCGCTCACTCAGCTTTAAGAAGTAAGGGGCAGGCACAGCCCCAGTGATGGTGATAGTCACAGGACCCAGGTTATTGCCCCTGAGCACAATTATGTAAATCAGTACCACCCCCCCCCCCAAGGGAGCCTACTGGCTTTGGTTTATTCAGTGATCTTCTTCAAATGATCCCAGATACTCTATGTAGCTTTGGGGTCCCAGGCAGGTTGTCCGAGCGGCAGCCAATTTGTACCTGGGGATAAGAAGAGATGACATTAAGGGAATGCTCAAATGAGGCATAAGCAAGAGTATTTATTAGGGACTCCAATAGATACCCAGTTGCCTGTCTATGAGTAGTTGGTAGGTAATGAGTCATCTTCCCAAGAACTCAAAAAGCCTAAAATATATAAATAGGTTCAATGAAGATTTAGAAAATTCACAGGTGCCAGGGTCATTTGGGGAAATTAGGGTATTTGGGGTATACATCTAATTTTTGGTGTTGATGTCAAAAAGAGCTTCCCCCAAAAGGTAGCTTGGAGTCACTGTCAGACAGCTTACCCTAGGCTGCTGGGAACTTGTCTGCATGGACCAGAGATACAGTGCAACAATTCCTTTCTTAGGTAATTTTTCTTTTCTTTTCTTCTTTTTTGTGAGGCAATTGGAGTTAAGTGACTTGCCCAGAGTCACACAAGTGTTATGTGTCTGAGGCCAGATTTGAACTCAGGTCCTCCTGACTCCAGGACCGTTGCTGTATCCACTGCGCCACCTACCTGCCCCTGCTTAGGTAATTTTTAAGAAGAGAGCTGGGCCTTTGCCATGAGGATGAGAAGGAAAGTGTTATTTCAAATAAATAAAACACTGTTTCTTCTTACTTCCTTAAAGTCCTCTCCTATGGTAAGATGGATCATCTCAAATGCTCTCTTGTTTATAAAAAAATTAACCATAGAATCCAACTCAGAGAAAAAAAACTAATTGTGATAGAAAATATCCCCTAGGAAGGAAAATGAGAACAGAGGAGGAGAGCCCAGGTCTGTGGGTGTATATGTAGTTATGTACCAGGAAAATTACCTTCAGGCCAGCATAGGCAGCTCCTACTGGCACCATGATGTTAATGGTACAACCTTCAGAAAGACTGAATCCACTACTCACCCAGAGAGAGTTGTCTGAGGGTAAAATGCACCTAAAAGCTAATATTTCTCTATCTTGACTTACTGCTTGAATTTTCATTCCCACATCTTCTATCAAATTCCTTATATTCCTTCCCAGAGAACTCATTTGTGCTCCTAGAAAATCTCTAAAATTTAGCCCTCCTCATCCTTTTCCTGTTCACAGTTTCCCTAATCAATCAATAACCATTTATTAAGTGCCTACTATATTCCAGGCACTGCGCTAATCTCTAACATTTGCCAAACTTGAATCACCTTCAAGGGACAAGGAAAGAGATGCAAGCTGTTGCTAAAGTATTTGGAATTTTAGGGTCATCTAACTCCATCATTTCCTCAGTAAGCACTATGTAATTGGGTGCTCCATCCTTACGTGAGTTGGTACCATTGATCTTCATGCTGACAAAGTGAAGTACAACTGAGAAAGTTTCTTTCCCTGAGTCTGTGGACAAGAGATGCACATTCAGCATAACTGTGAGCCAGGTCAGTGGTTCTACAGAGCAAGAAAGCTTCATTGAAGTCACTGGCCACAGATTGGAACCAGGGCATGAGGAACACCAGTAATTCCTAATATGTTCCATAAAAGTATGCTTGTAGAAGAATAGAGAGAGACTCCTTCTGCAGGGATCTTCAAGAAGAGTCCACAGTCCTGACCCAATTTTGCATGCCAGCACTTTTCCAGGTTCCTTCCCTGTCCTTTCATCTCATCACAAAATTGGGACAGAGCATGACAGAAGTGGTAGATTTTTATTCTTGGCTTATGAATGGGAAAACAACCATTTTTTTTCAGAATTTGATCTAGGTTAGTAAGTCCAGAAGGGTTGAAGGTTTGATTTCCAGGAAAATCAGACTTCTGTGGACTCTAGAAGACTCTCTACCTTCTGCCATAAACTCATTCTGTTGCTTTGCCTCTTTGCCTTGGTAGGTTACATAGCAGTAGATATTTAAGCCAGTGGTCACCTGAGTTTTTTGGCTACATTGCAGGCCATTCCTTAACAGCAAGGGACACAGATTTTTCAAACTGGAGTTCAACCCAAGCCTGACTGTCTGATTCCTAGCCAACCATTGAACTGCACTGCACAGAAAAGGATCTACTGTGGAATCAGAGAGAATATCTTCATGGACAACAAACACCACTCAGCCATGGTGAGTAATTGCTAGAAAACAGTCAGAGAATAAAGTCCTAGAGGGAAGGTCAAGACTCCATGAATTAGCTGAGGGAGAATTCGTTCCTTCATAGTGCCAGCTCAGAAATCCCATTCAAGAGCTGTTCTTGGTCCTGGAACAGTTCCTCTCCAAAAGTGGGGGAGGGGGGAAGTGGAAAAAAAGATCAGGAGACCAGTTAGTTACCTGTGAATTCTATTCACTGAGCTCACTATATGCACAGACTTGTATAGAGTCATGGAACTTGAGAATAGGAAAGGATTTCAAGGACCATCTATCCCAAGCCCCACCTGAAGTATAAATCCCACATGTAACATCCCCCACAAATGGTCATCCAACTTTTACATGAAGCCCTTGAGTGATCAAGAACTCATTACTTTATGAGGCAGCCCTTCCATCCTTGGATTGAATCAACTGTTGGAAAGTTTTTTTCCTTGTAGTGAAACTAAAATCTGATTCTACTTCCAAGCAGAAAGACCTGATTCTTTTTTCATAGACAACTTCTCATGTTGGAAGACAGATATCATGCTCCCATCAAGTCTTCACTTTTCTACCTTAAACATCCCTCATTCCTTCAAGTGATCATGATATCACATGGATTTGAGCCCCATCACCCTCCACTGGGGGTAATGCAACCTATCAATGTCCATCCTGAAAACTTATGCTTAAACCTAGACACAAGGGCACTATGAGGAAGTATGAAAGACAGTGAAGTTCAAGTCCAAGAGATATTTGCTTGGCTCTGGAACTTCTGGGCTACGTAACTGTGGCTAAGCTATTCAACATCTCTGAGGTTATTTTCTCATTTGTGAAAAGATAAAAATACTTGTAATACATATTCTCAAGGCTGTTGTAAGGAAACAACTTTGCACACTGTATTTAAATATGATCTATTTCGAGGTACTCCCTGCCCCACTCCTTTGCAGAAGTGGAAGGTCCACAGGTATGGAATATTGTGCAGATTTTCACACATTTTCAGTGTATTGATTGGTTTTGCTAGTTTTTTCCTCTCCCTCTTTTTTCTTTAAAAAATATTTTTATACGAGGTGGCTCTTTGAAAAGAGTCAGAGGGAAGGGCACTGAGAAATTTAGTTACTATGAAAGCAAGAGACATTAATAAAAAAATTATTTAAAAAGAGATAAACTATTAGCATCCATGGCCAGCACAGGACAGAGTAAAACTGGCCTATCATTACCATCATTTGGGATATCATATTTCTGTAAATACAGACTAATATCCCAATGAGAGGCTGATGGTGTAGCCAACAAAGGACCAACATTCATTGACTGTAATCATGGACAAGTCGCTTAATCCTCAATGGCCAAGATACTCTCTAAAATGATAGAGTTATAGATTTTTTTCCCCCACACTGGAAATACATGCCAATGAAATCACAGATTCAGACCAAAAATAAAAGATTACAATCCTTTCTTTGACTGCCACATGACACTGTTGACAGATTAATAATGTTTGCTCATTTCCAGTGCTGTTCCAAATTCAATATTAAGCAATCTGATTTGCATAATTATCATCTTGAAATTCACACCTGAATTTTGGGAATAAAAATGACCATAATCTGGTAGTTGCCAACTTCTTTTGGATCAATTAATACTGTTTCAAACAATGTGGCTTATATTTTATATTCATTTGAATAATGTAAAATGAATTGGGTTTAGAATACAAACTATTATTCTTATAGAAAACAAGTCTTTCCTGCAAGTGAATTTCAAGAAATGAATATTCCACAAAGTCTGTCATTTTATATATTTAGTATAATTTCATACAATGAATCTTTAATATTAGTACTTAATATGAGCCAGAGGAGCTAACACTGATTTAAGGAGGGCTGGTGATGGAATTGGGAGCATAACGGACTCTACAACAACATATACAAAGGGCAGACTTTCCTTTTCTTTCCTCATCACCACAGACCTGATGAAATCCATGACTAAGTTAGTTTAGTCAAGACAGTAGAGGTAGCAGGTGAAGTGGTTCTTCAAAATCAGTGGCAGTGTCTCTATTATCATGTTAAGTTGTACAATGTTGGGGCAGCTAGGTGGTACAGTGGATAGCGCACTGACCCTGAAGTCAGGAGTATCTGAGTTCAAATCTGGCCTCAAACCAAACTTACTAGCTGTGTGACCCTGGGCAAGTCACTTAACCCCAATTGCAAAAAAAAAAGAAAAGGTTGTAGAATGATGTAAGAGATCATGGATACCATTTTTGCAGATTGAGGGGACAATGATGACTTAAAGGTCGATAACATGAAGAGACATCTTCTATGAAGGTCTGGACCTACTGGTAAGTGAATAGTTGGTGACTGGATTACCCAGGGGTGTAACTATGCTTATGTCTACAGTTTCTCCAGGTGGCATATATGTAAAGTGAAAAGATAACTAGATAACACATAAGACCCTTTCCAGTCCTAAACATATAATCCTATAATGAATTTCTCATACAAGTTAGCATGCACACAGAATAATCTCTTAGTTCAAGGTGGGACCAAGGAACAGACTGTCCATGGGAAATAGGGTATTGCACATTTTGCCAAAAGAAGGAGTGGGTTGGGTTAATCCAGGAAGGTTACCTGGAGAAATTCATTTCTAGTGCAATTTAAATAAGGGAGGAAATGAAGTTCATAATGTTAGATTCCTTATTGAATCTAACCTTGGAGTCAGAAAGACCTGGATTCAAGTTCTGCCTGTGATACATTCCTTTTTCCTCTCTCATTTCTAGGATGTTACTAGATTCTTCCATCCTGTGTTCTAAGCAGGAGTATGACTGTATAAATTAGATTGCAGCAGGAAGATCTCTTAGGTAGCTATTATAACAGTCAGGCAAAAGGTAACAAAGATATAAAATAGGAGGAGGGCAATGGAAGTGGAAAAGAGAAGTTAAGAAATAAGAGAGATAGCATTAGCAAGACTTGGCAACTAATTGAATGTTTGAGATTAAGGGCATAGAGGAATCAAAGCTGACTGTAGTTTTAAGTCTGGGCTCTCTTCTCCTTTGAGCTGAGGAAGAAATCAGGAGAGAATACATGAAGACATTAGATACTTCATCATGTTGTAGTGCCATGGTGCTGCCATAATACAGATTTTCCTCCCAACCTCTTGTAAACCCATTGACCTATTTCACCATCAAATACAAACTCCTAAACATGATCTTCCAACCTTCCCCCTCCAATATCTGCTTCTGTTTCCTCATAGCTTCCCCTAGACTCTAACCAGGCCTGCCATTCTTATAAAGGTTTTCATACGGCCCCTACATCAGTCTTTATTCTCCCATCTCTCGTGCTTTGCTTTTTCCAACCTTCATGAATGCAGAAGCATTCAAGTTTGAGGTACAGTAAGTATTCCCATTTAGCTAGAATGTAGAAGACATGAAGAAGAAGAATATCAAATAAGCCTAGAGTGGCAGGTTAGAACAAGATAATAGAAAACTTTAAACATCAAGATGAATATTGGGTTTTTTGCTTTGTTTTGCTTTGTTTTGTTTTGTTTTTGCTGAAGAGGTAATAGGGAGCCATTGAAGCTTTTTGAGAAGAGTAATAAGATGATCAAACATGTGCCCTGGAAAGAGGATTTTGATCCCTATGTGAAAGAAGGATTATACAGGGAAGAACATGGTGGTGAGACAAATTCCCCCAATTAGAATATAAACTCTTCAACATTAGGGACTATCTCACTCATGTATTTGTATTGTCTGTACTTAGCATACTACTTAAAATATAATAAACACTTAATACCTGCTTTTTCATTCATTTATGTTATTCATTAGTGCAATAGTCCAGGCGTGGGTTAGGAAAACCTGAATTAATCTAGTGGCTGTATGGGTGAAGATAAGACAAGTAGGGTATGTTGTGAGAGATCTTTTATTCAGTTATAGCTCTAACCACTGGGCAACAAGAAATTCCTTATTGTCCAGACCAAAAAATTAGATTACAAAAGGGGAATATAACAAAGTTATGTGGGATTCACTTCCCAAGAAGAGGTGTTTCACTTTCTCAACTTACAAGCCATCAAGTCTCTCCTTCATTCCCTACAATTTAGCACATGCCTCAAGTCCCTCCTGCTCTAGAGCATTATGCAGTGGAAAGATCATGAGATTTGGATGCAGAGGGTCTGGTTTCCAATCCGAGCTGTATCACTTACTATCTGGGTGACCGTAGGCAATTCTCTTCCCTTCCCTGGCCTTCATCCATAGACCAAAGTGGTTGGACTTGCAGAGACATAAAATTTGTGACTTCAAACATCTGAAAAACTCCCATTCAAACCAGATTAAAATGTAGTTGGGAAATTTTAACATAATAAAATAAAAATACAATACTACAAAGATAATGTTAATTTATGGTTTTCTAAGTCATTGTACTGCCCATGTGGAGCCTGGGTCACTAAATGATCTCTCAGGTCCGTTCTAACTCTAAATCTCTGATGCTAAGAGACTATGTTCTGTACTATTTTCACTGCCCCTCTAATTGCTAAATCTCATGGTTTTTTGTTTCTTTTTCTCAGTCCTCCACTCTCTTTGATCTCTATAGGACTGGACACTTCTGATAACCTTCCTCCCTTGCAATTTGTTTCTGCTTTTGCTAAGAAGACACATCTCCTAGTTCTCCTACCATGTGGATAATTCATGAATTTTTGAACTGTCAGAGTCAGAAGTGACCTTAGAGATCATGAAGTCTACTACCATCAAGCCACAGCTAGGGAAACTGAGACCTGGAGAGGTTATGTGCCTTACTTAAGATTGCAGAGGAAGGGAGTGGGATGGCAAGAACCAGAACTCAAGTCATTTAAGTCCTGGACCAATGTTCTCTTCACTACATCATGCTGCCTCTTGTGGAAGATGCTGAGAATTTGTGTTTTGTAGGTGAAACAGCACTGGACCAGGAGAGAACTAGATTCTAGTTCCAGTTTCACCACTTACTAACCAACATAACTTTGGGCATAACAGCCAGCTGCTTCCTAGCCTAGCTCTAAACCATGTCACCTGCACTCTTCATTTCCTAATCATTGGAAACTTGGACTCTGGCCTGGAAACCATCTCAGGCTGTAATAGATCAGCTTTCAAGTTGTTTTACCCAGAATCACACCTCTCCCTCTCTGCTCAGCCATAGCATCCAAAACATGCCAACTCTACTCTAACCTTCACTCCTACCAGAAACTTGACCTCCACCCCAGGATCTTCCCTGGGCTCTGAGAGGTGAGTCTTAATTTTTTTTTCCCTAGAACCAAACCTCCAACTCATTTCCCAGCCACCAATATACGCTAAAAAATTGAGTGGGGTGTGTATACCATACCCTCTGCTTTCTGGTTGCCCTTTAGGTATGGTCTTTTCCCCATTGGAATGTAAGCTCCTTGAAGGCAAGGATGGTCTTTCTTGCTTCTATTTTTTGAATTGCATTTTGGTGTTTTTAAATTAAAAATTAATTTTCTCTCCTTCCTTACTCCCAAAACCAAATCCCTTATAACAAATATACACAGTCAGATTGCTTGTGTTTGTATCTCCCACGCTTAGCATAGTGCCTGGAATATAGCAAGCTCTTAACAATGCTCTATCTATCTACCATGTCTTTGCCTATCCATCTATCTAGTATCTGTCTATCATCTATAAGTCTTTGTTAACCTACAAAAAAAAGCTGTGTCAGACTTATGACTGATAAATTCAGTAAGTAATGGTATATTTGGAGACTGGGAGAAACTTAGAAAATTAAAAACAGCATGGCAGGGGCAGCTAGGTGCCCCTGCAGATAGAATACCAACCCTAGAGTCTGGAGGACCTGAATTTGAATCCAAACTCAAACGCTTGACACTTACTAGCTGAATGACTCTGAGCAAGTCATTTAACCCTGATTGCCTTGACAAGAACAACAACAAAACAGAGTGGCAAAGAAAAATAGAGACAAAATCTATTTTGTCTGAAACTCCTTCATAACCCTTAGAAATCCACAGTCTTAATTCTATATAAACACACATGCCATTTAGACCTTTGCAAACACACATATACTCCCATCGTGGGAAGCATAAGCATCTTGTGTCCCACATAGAAAGTCCCAAACGTCAAAGCACATTCCTTTCATATGGGAGCATGGAGGAAAGGAAGCAGTTCCCATCCTAGAGACACTCAGAGAACAAACATAATTACAGGATTTTAGGGTTGAAAGGAAGCTCTAACATCATCCAATCCAGCCCTTGATTTGCTGAGAATCCCCTTAGAACAAAATTGACAAGTAATTACCTGGCCTCTACCTGCAGGTTTCCACTGAGTTAGAAACCACTTCCTTTAAAGACAGTGTATTCCACTTTGTTGGGGCACCTAGATGGCCCAATAGATAGAGTACTAGACCTGCAGTCAGAAAGACTCATCTTCCTGAGTTCAAATCTGGCCTCAGACACTTACTAGCTATGTGACCCTGGGCAAATCATTGAATCCTGCTTGCCTCAGTTTCCTCTTCTACAAAATGAAGTGGATAAGAAAATGGCAAATCAGTCCAATATATTTGCCAAGAAAACCCAAAATAGAGCCAAGAAGAGTCAGAAGCAACTGAAAAATAACATGCCACTTTGTACACCAGTAATTGAAAGGAAGGTTTCCTTCTACTATTCCTCTCTGCATTTTCAAACATTGTTCCTGTACTGGCATAAGCAGAGCAAAACAAGCATAGACTTTCTTCCACATGACAGCCCTTCAAACCCTTGAAGATATAGCTGTCATGTTTCCCCTTGCCCCCCAACCTCTCCAGGCATTCTGCATTCTTGCAACTGATATTCATATGGTCTGGTATCTTATCCTCTAACTCTACTGGTCATTCTCCAATGGGCTTGAAGTTTGTCAAAGTCTTTCTAAAACTGTGACTTCCAGAATTAAACACAATATTTCAGATGAGGTCCAAACAATACAATGATGTCTCTTGTTCTAGCCATTATATTTCTTAGTTCATCCTATGAAAACATTAGGTTTGGTTTTTGTCTTACTGACAGACCATCCTCTTAACTCATTTGACCTTGTAGTTAACTCTTAATACTCAAATATTTCTTCCCACACACTGATTTTTTGCCATACTTCCCTTATCCTGTAATTGTGAAGTTAAATATTTGAACCCTCGTATAGGATGCTATGCTTATCTCTCTTAAATGTCATCTTATTGAATTCATTACATGGTCCGAGTCTGTCAAGACGTTTTTGAATACTTGCTCAGTTGTCTGTTTTTTTCTTGCTGCTTCAGGGCATCTGAAAATGATAGACATCACATCTATATCATTATCTGTATCACTGAAAAATGTTAAACTCACATTTTTGTCCTGAAAGTTCAGCTGAGGGATCAGAGGGAGATAGAAAGAGACACCACCGTAGAACTGACCATGGAAAAAGTAAGACTATAGATGGAAAAAAATAAAAACCGAGCAGAAGGGTGTGTGGTAGGGCAAGACTCCTTCTCTTTACTCCATGAAGTCATAGCTGGATGTTTGATTTAAGTGAGACTGACTAGGGAGCTTTTGCCAGAGAACTTGAGCTCAGCTTCTGGCCAATCTCTGTCCCAAAATATATATTTTAAAGTCTATACAACCAAGAATACAGCCATTTAGGAGTTGATGGCTTATGGACCATCTTTACAGAGTCACAATATCAGAGTTGGAAGGCACATCAATGGCTATTTTGTCTCATCTATACATAACTAAAAAAATCTTCTCTGTGACTCAGAAAGGAAAATCTCTAGATGCTTATTTTTGAAGAACATCAGTGTGAAGACCACGCCCCTACCCACCCACCCACCCCAGCAATTCTTCTGGTTTCAATAGCCATAATTATTACGGAACTTTTTTCCTACATCAACCCTAAATCTGCTTTCCTCCAATTGATATCTATTGCTCTTAGTTTTGCACTCTGGGCCCAAGCAAAACAAGCCTAACCCTCCCTTCCCTGTGACAGACCTTTAAATAATTGATGGCAATCATGGTCTCCTCTCCAGGCTAAACTTCCCTAGTTTTTTCAGTCCATTTTCTTCTGGTATAGTTTCAATTCATCCTTCATCTCACCATTATGATAACTCTCTCTGAGAGACACCCAATACTTAAGTAAACAGGGAAAGAGATAGCAGTGTAGTGAGAATATTACATCCGGAGTTAAAAGTCCTTGGTTAGAATTCAACTATCTTACTTATTATTCCTATGACCTTAAACAAGTCTCATAAGCTTTATGAACCTCGTTTTCCTCTTTTGTAAAATAAAGGGGTTAGACTAGAACATTGTAAAGTTCCCTTATATGGGGCAGTTAGGTGGTGCAGTAGATAGAGTACCAGCCCTGGGATCAGGAGGACCTGAGTTCAAATCTGGCCTTAGAGACTTAACACTTACTAGCTGTGTGACCCTGGGCATGTCACTTAATCCCAATGCTTAGCCAAAAAAAATAGTCCCTTTTAGCTTTAAATGTTATGTTTTGTGAAATCATTATGAACTCATTCTACATTCCCACTTGACAAATTAATAGCTACTCCCCTAGGGTGCCTAAAGGGCCATTTCATAAGTTGCCTTCAGGGAGGAAATGTTGATTTCAAGTGTGACTGAATCAACCAGACACCAAGAAGACACCAGGATAAGTCCCAAATATAATACAAAAGATCAGAGGAGCTAGCATGTCTTCAAGCACCAACATTAGTGAGTCTCAGTGAATTATAGTATCATAAAATATCAGAGCTGGTAGGGACTTTAGAGATTATAGAGTTGACCCTTCTCATTGTAGAATTAATGAGGAAACTAAGACTGAACAATACCATAACTTGCCCAGTCACACAACAAATTACTGAAACAGTGAGGACTAGAAGTCCAGCTTCCTAATTAGATATTAAAGTTCATGGGGCAAGCCTAAGCTTGTTTTCCTCCCTTCTATCACATCTGGAGAACTCTAACCATTTTTAAAACATTACCCTTCTCCTCCCTTTAAATAGATTCCTTCTACCTATGCTCTGGATCTTTTGTTTTTAGAGGCATAGCTAGGTTCATGTTTTTGAAGTATGGAATCTAGGAAAAAAGGATTCTTGGGTCCTGCTTCCATAGGATACAATAGGCTGACATTAGAGGTATTCCTAGGGATAGGCTCATTGGTGGTCATGGATCATTCCAGGGTTTATTCCAGATCCAAAGATCCTGAAAGTCAAATGAGTACCATTCCTACTTTACAATTCCCTTCTCAACCTTCAAGGTTCTGATTAATTATTGACAGACCTGGAAGATTTGCTTACCTATTACTCCTTGTATTATGAACTCATAAATTAATAATAGAAATAACTCAGCAGCTAACTGTTGTGATATCCTTATTTTATAGATAAGGAAACTGAGGCCCAGGGAGACTAAGTGATTTGTCCATCTTCATACAGTTAGTAAGAATAAAACATTGGTCTGATTCATATTAAAACTAGAATTTATCAGCAGGTGTAGACTCATGACTTTATAAATTGTCAATGAGAAAATGGAAATATACGAATTTGTAGGGAAAAGCCCTCTAAAGCTCAGAAATTTCCCCTATCCCTATTGAGAGCCTAACAGCAGCTTCTCATGCTTTTCACTATATTCCCTGAAACATTCATGTTCCTAAGAAACTTCAGGTAAAATAATATCCCTCCTTCTCAAAACCTGACACCTCTTATTGTGCATCTTGACTCTTCCTTCTGAGGAAGATTGAGAGAAATGATTATTAATAACCAATTAATATGGGGGATCCAGGGTTTTTCCCTTTCTATTTCCTAATGCAAAGCCCAGTCTTTGGGAAGGACGGGGCTGATAATGAGATTTGGTTAACATTCTCCCCAAGCTTGAGTGGGACCCTCAACTGGGAAAGGGTAATTTTGAGTAGAGAGTAAAGAGAATATAATTTAGGAAAATTCCCACCCACTGTGTTCTGCAGGCAATACTGGGTGGAGAATAGATCCTTTTATCTAGATTACCAAGGTGGGGGTAGTCTGAGTAGAGATAAGTCTCTTTGTGCATGAGTGACTTGATCAGAGTCACATCCCCTCTCATTAAAATATTCATTTTCATTAGGGCAAGCCTACCTCTCATCAAAATATTCATTTTCTCATTAATTGTTAACTAATCAGAATTGATTTCCATCTCTCTGTCGGGATATTTAAACATTCAGTGACCCTCAAGATTCATCTTTGGTTTCTAAGAAGGCAACTGGCTACAATTTATTGATTATTTGCCAGCCATAATTAATAACTTGATTATGAAATATCCAGAAACTACGTCTCCCAGACTTTTCATTCATGACAAGATGCTTTCCCAAGCATTCCCTGACACTCTTGGCAGCTTAAACTTTCCCTTTTCCATTGACTCTGCACTTCTGGTTTTAATTAGGTCATATCTCCTCCATCTTGGGTGCTATTAACCTGTAGTACTTCTCATCATCTGCAGCCTTCACTGTTACTTTCTGATTCTCTGTGCTTCAAGCCAAGCCAACAGGCATTTAATAATTGCTTACTATGTGCATAAGCAGCAAGAATACAAATACAAGCTGAATGATAGTCCTTGCCCTCAAGAAGCTTACATTCTAATGAGAGAAAACAACAGCATAAGGGAGCTAAAAAAGGGACATGTGAAGAGATAAAAGTACCTAGAGAGGGAGATTGTAAAGAAAATCTGGGAGAGTCAAGAGTACAGCCTGGAGAAGAATGAAGACATGGCTAGCCTGGGAATCCTCCTTAAAATGAAGGTTCTTAGAAGAAGCAGTCAATTAGTGGAAGAGGCCAAAGGGGTGATGGGCACTTCTAATATGTGAAGTTCAGGGATAAAGTGAGTTTCCAGAGTAAGGAGGTTTCTGGGACATTGTAAAGAAATTCTCAGAACATGAGAGATGGAGCTAAGAGAACATTTATCAACCTGCTTATGATCTGATTACTTGTAATGGATAGCACATAGAGATGACAGTCATTGAAATGAAAAAAAAAAAAAAGACAGAATCTGTCCACATTGACCAAGAGCACATTAAACTGGCCTGTTGTGGTTATACAATCTTCTAAGCATGCTAATGAAGTCCAAATTTAGAAAATGAAAGTTTGAATACTGATAAAATGCTTAAACAAATTCCAAGATAGGAAAATTAATAGCAACATTTTTTGAAATATTATTTCATTGATAAATAAGCTCTTCTTAAGTTTGCCTATAGCAGGTATTGAATAATTGTTTGTTTTATTGTTTCAGCTCACTGATATGAAGACTTTTTCATTTACTTATCAGTGAAGGCCATATATTCAATGTTTCCATGCTCCAGAAGTTTGCCCAAGAAGATAACCTCCTTTTTACCCTGTATATAGCTTGGGTATATATAGTTGCCTGCATGTTATCTTCCCATTAGAATGACAACTCCTCAAGGGCAGGGATCCTGTTTTAGCTTTCTTTGTACCCAAAGCAATTAGCACAGTGCCTGGCACAAGGTAAATGTTTGCACATTGTTTGACTTGTCTCTCTTGTTTACTTATAATTTGTAGTTGTTCTAGGCATGAACATTCCTAATTATTGCTCTATAATTTTAAGGCTATTGGTCTATAACTTTCCATTCCCCTTTTGCCTTTGTAGTTTTAGATCTATAAACCACATTTACTTACTTTAGAAGGGACTGGGTAGCTTCATGTTAAAATACATTGCATATATTACAGGCATTACTTGTTCAGACGTGTGGAAAATTTTTCTCATGAATACATCTAGGCCAAGTGTCTTTTTTGTAATGCAGCCCTTCATTACAAGTGACATTTTATTTAACAATTAGTCTTTTAGGTTATCTAATTCTTATTTTGTTAATTTTGCTATATTTCTGGAGAGATGTATCTACTTCTTTTAGGCTCTCAAATTTATTATGACTTGTATTTCACTTCACTTTGGTCTCTTCTTTCTCAATCCTAATTTTGAGTATTGAGGGATGGCTTTCTTCTTTTATTGCTAAGACATGCATTTCCCCCAATTGTGATAGTTATTTATCATTTCAATAATTTACTTATTTCTTAGTTATACTGATTTCTGTTCTGACTTTGGCTAGTTATCTTTTCATTTTCTGTTGGCTTGTTATCTTTTAAAGTAAAGAATCAATTTATTATTTTTCTCTTTCACTTGGTTATTGATATGGACATTTAACACTACACAGTTTTCCTCCTAGGTTGTTTGGACTATTGCCCATGCAATTTGATATGTAATGTCTCTCTGAAGTGACCTTCTATGGTTTTTAATTTTTTCTTTTACCCAGTGTTTATTTAATGAATTTTTAAAGTTTCTTTGTGGCAGAGCCAAGATTGCAGAGTAAAAGCAGTAACTTGCTTGAGCTCTCCCCCAAACCCCTCCAAATAACTGTAAAAAATTACTCTAAACAAATTCTAGAGAAGCAGAACCCACAAAAAGACAGAGTGAAACAAATTTCCAGCCCAAGAAAACCTGGATGTTTCATGGGAAAGGTCTGTTGTTGCTGGGCTGGGAGAGTAGTTCGGTTCAGCATGCACTGTGCAGGTAAAGACCAGGCCTCAGCAAATATGAAACAGTTCTCAGGGGACTGAATCACAGGCAGTAGTGGCAGTTTCCAGAATTATCAACCCACAAACACCAAAGACAACTTAGTCAGTAGGAAATGTTTGTCAGACCTCAGTGAGAGAGAAGTTCAGTCCTGCCCCAGTCCTAGTGCAGCCCTGGGGCAGCTGCTTCTGGAGCTCTTGGCCCACAGACAGTTTGGGGATCTAGCAGCTGATCAGAGGGGTATTGCAGGGTTCTCTTTGCTGGTGCTAAGGCAGGATTCTCTTGCTTTGCCCATGCTTGGATCTGGGTTGCAGTTCTGGGTGGTGGTCCTGGGGTGAGGAGGAGTGCTGGTGTGGTAGAGCTTGTGGCAGCCATGAAGAGAGAATCCTCCTCATAGTTCCAAGGCAGAAAAGAGTGCTTGTGGTCAATCACAGACCAAGGCATAGGCCAGGAAAGGAGTAAACTCCTCGCCTTTGATCTTGCCACCTTGGAAGACTGATAATTTGCAGTTCCCTAGAAGTATCACTGAAAACAGCTGCACAAAACCCTCCAAAGCTTGGGACAGTACATTCTGCACATTGGAAACATCTTAACACCTTAACAAAGAGTTTAAAACTCAAGTAATTGGCTGGCATCATGAGCACACGGCACACACAAAAAAAAGTCAGACCATAGAATCTTACTTCGGTGACAAAGAAGATAAAAACTTACAACCGGAAGAAGACAACAAAGTCAAAGCTCCTACATCCAAAGCGTCCAAGAAAAATATGAATCAGTCCCAAGCCATGAAAGATTTCAAAAAGGATTTTGAGAAGCAAGTAAGAGAAGTAGAGGAAAAACTGGGAAGAGAAATGAGAGTGATGCAAGAAAATACAAGTTACCAGCTTGCTAAAGGAGATCCCCCCCCAAAAAAAAAACTGAAGAAAATAACACCTTAAAAAATAGGCTAACCCAAATGGTGAAAGAAGTCCAAAAAGCCAATGAGGAGAAGAATGTCTTCAAAAGCAGAATTGGCCAAATGGAAAAGGAGGTCCAAAAGCTCACTGAAGAAAATACTTCCATAAAAATTAGAATGGAGCAAATGGAAGCTAATGACTTTATGAGAAATCAAGAAATTGTAAAACAAAACCAAAAGACTGAAAAAATAGAAGACAATGTGAAATATCTCATTGGAAAAACAACTGACCTGGAAAATGTATACAGGAGAGATAATTTTAAAATTACTGGAGTACCTGAAAGCCATGATCAAAAAAAAGAGCCTAGACAGTATCTTTCAAGAAATTATCAAGGAAAACTGCCCTGATATTCTAGAACCAGAGAGTAAAATAGAAATTGAAAGAATCTACCAATCACCTCCTAAAAGAGATCCCCAAAGGAAACCTCCTAGGAATATTATAACCAAATTCCAGAGTTCCCAGATCAAGGAGAAAATATTGCAAGTAGCTAGAAAGAAACAATTCAAATATTGTGGAAACACAATCAGGATTACACAAGATTTAGCAGCTTCTACATTAAGGGACCGGAAGGCTTGGAATATGATACTCTGGAGGTCAAAAGAGCTAGGATTAAAACCAAGAATCACCTACCCAACAAAACTGAGTATAATCCTTCAGGAGTGAAATAGAGGACTTTCAAGCATTCTTGTTTTGTGTGTGTGTGCGTGTGTGTTTGTTTTGTTTTGTTTTTAAGCAATTGGGGTTAAGTGACTTGCCCAGGGTCACACAGGTAGTAAGTGTAAAATGTTTGGTCTGAGGCTGGATTTGAACTCAGGTCCCCCTAACTTCAGAGCCAGTGCTCTCCACTGTGCCACCTAACTGCCCCCACTTTCAAGCATTCTTGATGAAAACACCAGAGCTGAATAGAAAATCTGACTTTCAAATACAAGACTCAAGAGAAGCATGAAAAGGTAGACAGGAAAGAGAAATCACAAGGGACTTATTAAAGTTGAACTGTTTACATTACTACATGGAAAGATGATTCATGAGACCTTTCTCAGTATTAGGGTAATTGGAGGGGAAAATATGTGTGTGTGTGTGTGTGTGTGTGTGTGTGTGTATGTGTGTGTGTGTACACACAGAAAGAGAGACAAAGGGCACAGGGAGGGTTGAAGATGAAGGGATATCTAAAAACTAAAATTAAGGGGTGAGAGAGGATTATATTGGGAGAAGGAGAAAGGGAGTTGTAGAATGGGGTAAATTATGTCACATAAAACAGACAAGAAACAGCTTTTACAGTGGAGTGGAAGTGGAGGAAGGTGACAGGGAATGAGTGAATCTTATTCTCATCAGATTTGGCTTAAGGACGGAATAACATACACATTTAATTGTGTATGGAAAGCTATCTTACCCTACAGGAACATAGGGGAGAAGGGGACAAGAGAGGGAGGGATGATAGAAGAGAGGGCAAATTGGGGGGAGGGGTAATCAGAAGCAAACACTTTTGAGGAAAAACAGGTCAAAGGAGAGAACAGAATAAATGGGGGTGGGATAGGATGAAGGGAAATGTAGTTTTTCACAACATGACTATTATGGAAGTGTTTTGCATGATTACACATGTATAACCTATATCAAGTTGCTTGCCTTCTCAATGAGGGTGGGTGGGGAGAGAGTAAGGGAGAGTTAGCCTAGAGTTCTCAATCACTACTAATTAGAGAAATGAAAATTGGAGCAACTATGAGACTCTACCTCATACCCATCAGACTAACAACGATGACACAAAAGAAAAAAATATATGTTGGTGGGGCTGTGGGAAAACAGGCACATTGAGGCATTGTTGGTAGTTAGAAATATTCTCAGGTACACACAACCAGTACATGTCAGAGGTTAGTCTTACACCAAGGTCTTTCTGATTCTGAAGCTGGCTCTCTACCTATATTGCTTGAAATGGTCATTTTGTGAACATCAAAAAAGAAGAGTTTTGAGGGAAAAAAACAAGTGGTCAAACACGTCAAGATATAGAAAAACATATAAAGGGATAAAGGAGAAGTCTCAGTGATGAGGAATCCATTAGTGACCTTTAAAAGATTAAGTTAATAGAAGAGTAAAGACAGAAATTTCTACTTCCTGTTTTTAGGCATTGCAGTCAAAATGACAGTAATGCATTAGTCTGGCTCCTTTTATGAAACTAACTGAAATGTTACCTGTTTTTTTTTCCACTCTGAAATTCACTGGCTTTGTACTGTCTTCGCCTTTAAAACTTGTTTTTAAATTGCTTTGTACTTACTCTTTGCTCCGTGAGTTCCATAATAGCTTTTGGCCAAAAGCAATAAAATTCTGACCTGGCAAGTCTGCATCTCCTTGGCTAATTTACAGCCACAGAATTTTAGAGTTGGAAGGGACATTAGAGGTCACATAATTCAATTTCTCACCCTCTACAGGAATCATAGCTATAACATTCATGACAGACAGGCAGTAATTTAGCCTCTACTTTAAAACTTTTGGAAGCAAGTAACTTACAAGACAATCTATCGCTGTTTTTTTTTCAATAGTACTGATTACTTGACATTTCAATTCAAGAAATACCTCTTAAATATTTACCATGTGCAAGCAACTGTGCTAGGCATGGTTGTGTGGGGAGGGAGGAGCAAAGATATTACATAGACCTTAGTCTCAAGAAGTTCAACAGTTGTAAAGGGTTAATCAAAGGAGTTTTCTTGATGAGTTCAAGTTCATGAATATATAGGAAAATGGAACTTTTGATTTGGAATCTTTGGAACAATGTGGAGATGCCTTTTGGCACCTTGTTAAGAAAGGAGGGGGGGAATTTCTGATTAGTGAATCGGTCCAGGTCAAACTTGGCATTTATTTAGGTTTTACTAACTCCGGGCACTGTGCTAAGTACTGCAGATATATTTTTTTAAAAAAAGTCAAAACAGCCCCTGCTCTCAAGGAGGATATGTTCTAATGGTGGGAAAAACAAGTAATTATTTTTAAAATATCAGAATATATGAGAATAGTCTGAAAGAGAAAGGCATTAGCAGCTGGAGAAAACCTGAAAAAAAGACCTCCAGCAGGAGGTGGTGTTTGAGCTGTATCTTAAAGAAAGCCAGGGAAACTAAGAGGCAGAGTTGGGAAGGTAGAGCATTTTAGGCATAGGTGACATCCAGTTCAAAGGCATGATAATTGTAAATTTTATATTATTTGATGTTTTAGTTATAATGATAGGACTCCAATCTTCTAGAGTCATAAGCGAAGTGGTCCTGATGTCCCTAAAGCTTATAGACAAAGAGAGATGAAGTTTATACTTTTCCACCATTCTGCCCTCTGTTAATTTTGTATCAGGTAGTTAATGGTCTCAGCTTTTGTTTGTATGAAACTTGACCAGCGGTGCAGGACTTAAGTCATTCTCTTCTCCTGCCTTAGATAGTTCACTTAGATCCTCCCTCAGTTTCTGGTTCCAATAAATAAACTAAACACTTTCCCAAGCCAAGTATTGATAAATGGTCCTCAGAACTTCTCCATCATATCTGGGCCTGATTAGGAATGCTCCCTCCCAATTTAGTGCCAATTATGTATTCTCAACCAAACCCAGTCTTAGGATATATGTTTGCCACTTAAACCTCAAAGGTAAGACCATTTCCTCCCTGACATGTCTTTCTCTCTCTCTCCTCTCTCTCTCTCTCTCTCTCTCTCCTCTCTCTCTCTCTCTCTCTCTCTCTCTCACTTCCAACAGGTGAGTTTCTTGCATCTATGGGGATGAATCTCTGTTTACATTGTCATGTAGTGCATATGTGTGTATTTTTTGCCTGCTTACTGTGCTACATAATTACAAAGCTCTTGTTTAATCAGCATCCTGACTATCAATTTACTATAAATTCCAGAAGCAAGGTCTTTGCTTTAATCCAAGCCGTGGGGCCAAATAAAGCAAAAGACAAGATGACAAGTGATGGAGTCTCATATTCAAAGAACTACAAGTAGGACCATGTGGCTGTATCAGAATGTAGAGGGGAATTAGGCATTAGAAAAGCTGGAGAGTTAGGAAGAGTTCAGGTTATGAAGAGTTTTAAATGACAATGGAGTTTAAATTTGATCCTAGACATAAAAGGAAGCTAATTGAGTTAATGAAGATGGAGTGAAGGGTGGAAAGTGATCTGCTCTATCTAGGAAAAACATCACCTCAGCAGCTGACTGGAGGAGAATTAGAATAGGGATATACTTGAAATAGGGAGACCAGTTAGAAGGCTCTTGAAGGAGGCCAGGAGAGAAGTGCTGAGGGTTCAAACTGGGATTGTGACTATAGGAGTGGAGAAAAAGGAACACATATAGAAGGTGTGAAAGTAAAAACAATAAGATTTGGCAATGAATTGGCTATGTAGATGAGAATAAGGAGTCAAAGATGATATGAAAATCGGGTTGATAAAGAAGATGATGGTACCCTCAACAATGAAATGGAAGTTTGAAAGTTGGGAGGGTTTAGGGTAGAAAGATAATGAAATATCTTTTGAATATGTTGAGTTGGGGATACCCATTGGACTTCCAGTTCCAGATGTCTAATATGCAATTGGAAGCTGATCATATCACCAAATGAGATAGTATAGTGTGAAAAGAGAATGGAAGGAGTCACAAAGAGCCTTGGGCAATACCTTTAGATAGTGAATATGTTGTTTGGCTTCTGGTCAGGTCCAAGTCCTGTAATCATTTTCTCTAGTATAGATACACCCTAGTTCTCATCCACAATTAAACTTCCTGTAAGAACATGGTAACTTTGAATAATTCATTAGCCACAATCCTCCCTCTCCAATCACACACACACACACACACACACACACACACACCCCAAGAAAACTTCCCATTTTGTTTCTTAGGTTGACCTCTTCATAAGAGACCATCCCAAGTTAGCAGAACGGTGGCACATACCTGTTATCCCTGCTACCAGGAAGGCTGAGGCTGTTGGACCTCTTGAGCTTAGGAGTTCTAAACTGTAGTGGGCTAAGCCAATTTGGTATGAGTCCTTTGGATCAGGGGGCTGTCTGGTTGCCTAAGGAGGAGTGAACTGGGCCTGGTTGGAAATGGAGTAAGTCAAAGCACTAATCCTGATCAAAGTGTGGTAGGGGGAGAGGGGAAAGGGAGGAAAGACTGTCTCATTGGGTTGGATTCTCCATTATATTTTATTACTCACTATCCACATCACCTTTGGTAGCTAATCCATGGCAAAATAAACTATTTGCAGACACAATTTCTATTTTACACATGTAGTTTTCCACTGGGCAAGACAAATAATTCTCATGACCCATGGCCCTTTCAGTTTTTAGTTAGACACCTCCATTTTCTTGCTCAACCTTCTCTTCTAATTACAGGTTATACTCACCTTCATTTTCCTTCCTCTTTTTTTTTCTTTCTAATGCTAAACTTTCTCTTCAATTCAGCCTTTTTCCCCCAGTTGCCCTTCTTGCATTCAGCTAGTTTCGTAGCTCTTAGTTTCTTTTTGTACTTTTCCCCCTCTATCCTCATGGGCTCACCTTTTCCTCTCTTTCAAGTACATCTTAGAAATTTCTCTAGTACCTTTATTTCTGTAGTCCCATTCCACAATTACTTATTTAGACACTCATCTCATTCTGTTATTACGCTTTTCTTTCTGTTCTCTGGTGAGATTAGAAGACCAGTGGATTTGGAGTCAGAAGACAACATTCACCATTTGGACAATGGGAAAGGTTAAGCCACTTGTTAGAAGTCACACAACTGGCTGATTCCCTATCTGTAAAATGAGGCTACCTGTTCTACATGCTCTGTGATTGTGAGGATAAAATGAGTTAAGAAATTTTGAGAGCACTTTGTAACCTAAATGCTACTAAGTCTTTTGTTTCATCCATATCCCTTTCCCTGTAGTCCTGACAATTATTTTCTTACCTCTTTCCATTTACTTTCAGGTGCCCCCACTGCATTCTGGGCCATCTCCAGTTGTCCTGATCCATATCTGGCCACTGGACCCAGATAGCTGTGGAGTAGAAAGGGAGGCTGGTGATTTTGCACAGCCCTCCCTGACTTAAATACAATTTACTTGCCTCTCATCACCTCCCTGCATGGTCCTCTTCAAAAATGAAGGACAAACAATAACTTCAAGTTTATTTCCCTTTCTCACACAGTCTTCCTATTTCTGCTCACACTCATTTTCCTATTCCCTTTTATACCCCTACTCCATTCCCTCTCATCCTTCTTCCCTCTCTCATTTCCTTTTCCTTGTCTGTTCCATGTCATACCCATGCCTTTATTCCTTTTCTTTTTATTCATCCGATATTTGTAATTGTCCATCTTCCTGTTCCCTTTTTGCTCTTAAGTCTCCCTTATCTCATAAACTGGACTCCTACTTCCCTCAATCATCCATCTCTCTTCTTATTCCCTTCTCCCTGTCTCTTTTCTCTTAAACCATTTCTCCTCCCCATTGCCCTTCTTTCCTTACTGGTTTCTTTAGCTTTAGAAGGGAAGGGACTTCAGTCCAACCACTTCATTTTACAGACGAGGATGGTCAGGCCTAGAGTCTGTCACTTACCAAATACCACATAGCTAGCAAATAACAGGGCTATGATTTGAGCTAAGAAACTCTACTAGCATCCTTTCCCATGTACCACATTTCTATCTGAAACCAAAGAATGGAAGCCTCCTATGAATTTGGAGGTCCTAGGATATGGATTTTCAGGTCCAAACAGGGTATAGAAATGAGGGGGGAAAACTCAAAAGAATGGATGACTGAAGTAGTGGTCACAAGTTAAGAGCCAGTGAGGTCTGCTTTCTGTTACCCATACCCCCTCATACTACCACCACAGTTTAAGTGGAACCAATCTTTCTCTTAATGATAGGAAGAAGCCACTTCCTCCTGGCCTAGAATAGAGAAGAGGAAGTTATTTTACCCAATAAAAGGGAAAGAAGGGGAAAATTTGCCTAAGGACAGTGATCTACCTAGGTTTAAACCCATTTTCTTTGCCCTTTCTCTTCTGATAGAGGTTGGGCAAAAAAAAGCACTAATTTTGAATCATCTCTCATTTGCTTCCCCTTCTTCCTGATGGCACTAAGCCTAAGAGAGGACCCTGTGAAGGTCCAGCAAGGCCTGTGAACTTTGGTGCAGCATTCTATACCATTGGAGTCTTATATTGTTGTAGTCCATTGGGTAGATACTTCTAGCCTACTATAGTTTAAGGAAGTGAATATTTAAGAGTTGGGGGGGAAGGCAGTCTCTGATGCCCAGAGATTAGCTACGACCACTTCTCTAGGAGAGATGCCACAAGTATCTCCCTGCCCTGCAAAGATCTTTTACAAAATGCAAATTGTAATGCCATGGGGACAGCTAGGTGACACAGTGGATAGAGTACTGGCCCTGGAGTCAGGAGGACCTGAGTTCAAATCCAGTCTCAGACCAGATATTTGACACTTACTAGCTGGGCAAGTCACTTAACCCCAAGTGCCTTGCAAAAAAAAAATAAAATTAAAAAAATTGTGATGCCATGGAATGATTCTTTTGATTCTCCTGAGGACTATTATCAATAGGACTCAGGAACACAATGGACAGGGAAGAAACCCCAAAATTTGTTTTGTGTCTCTGAAATGTGACACGGGTAGACCTTATGTCCCATTCCAAAGGTGTCTCATGTGTAGGGGTGTTATCATTTCATTCACAGACTTGAAGTTGAGGCCAATGATCATAGGCTTTTCCTCAATCACAGACAAATAGACAAAGGGGTCTTGAAAAGGTACCAAGCTCCAGGTCGACAAGGGAAATCCTAAAAACTATTACTTGTAACTGGGCAGCTCTAAACAAATTCTAGGCTTATTGGAAATGAGCTGCCATTCTTTAACTTGGAAAAGTTCCACGGATTAGGGTTAGGTGTGAGGGGAAATATAATCAAAGAAAGAAGTCCTAGCTTAGATAACTTTATTGCTCAAGTCAGAGATCCTGGATCAGCTCTTCTCAGAAGCAAAACAACATAGAAATAACTCAACACATAATGTCCAGAAGTCAGGCTAAGGAAACCTCTTCTTTTCTCTCTCAGTCTTCATTCTTCTCTGGCATACCTGCACAAAAGGAAGGGGAGGAAGAAATGGTGTGTTTCATCCTAGCCTTAGTCCCTCTCCTTTAAATCTCTCTCCTCAATATCCTGAATCATCAGGCTCACTCAGGCATAAAAAATATCCAGATCCTCCACAGAAGTTTAGGGTTTTGTCTTAATACTTATAGCTTTCTCAGAGTAGAATCACTGGCCTAAGAGACAAGAGATTCTTCCTCAATGGAAATATTTAAGCAATGGTAGATGACTACCTAGTTAGGTGTTTTATAGGGGAGATTCTTTAAGGGCTATCAGCTAGATTAGATGGATGCTGAAGTCCTTACCAGCTCTGAAATGTTGGGATTCTTTCCCCAGTGAGGCTAGAAGAACTCTCCCTCCATCCCAACAATACTGTCTTACTTACTGTCTCCATCAACAGCAACTCTGGAGAGGTGAGTGTTCTTGACTCCATCTCTGACCTCCTTGGGCAATGACAATTGCTCCTGAGTGCTAGAAGATAGTTCTTCCTGAGTCTCGAGCAGCCCAGTGCCCATTTTAGACCCTCCAAGAAGCTGGATGAAGCCTGGTGAAGACTGCTTCTCCGAGACATGGGCAGCCAAGTCAGGTAAGTAGCTCCCTCCTCCAGAGTGGTGCCCAAAGTTCTGGGAGCAGAGTGAACCTGGGAATGACAGCTCCGGCAAACAGGGATCATTCCAAGGAATAGGTTGTAGGGTTGTGAGTGGACCTAAGGGTATCCAAACATTCAGAAATCGGTCAGACAGCTGGGCCACATGAACCTACTAGTCCTCTGGAAAGAGGTCTAGCTATAATTACTGGGTTAGAGACCTAACCTGGGATTATATATTCCCCCAATACTATGAATTCCATCAATGATGAACCCCTGTCCTTAGAAACCCAAAGCTCTGAAAACCCTGATATAAATAAGGACAGGAAATAGTCTGTACATTATTAAATATTAAAGATCTAGAGAAGACAGAAGATGACCCTTGGTTGGGGGGGGAAAAAAACTCCACCACCAATTCTAAATCCCAGGGAGGATTATCATGCCCAGGGTTTGACATGAAAGATAACCAAAAAAAATGGATGTTTACATAACTGACATCTAAGGTCTACACAACCTTATGGAGAAAAAAATACAAAGGATAACCTATGAGTCAGCAAGGTGTGATAACAATAATAGCTTAATAAAGAACTTTATATAGATCCTCATTTGATCCTCATAACAGCCTTGTAAGATTGCTATTATAAGTGCTATTATTATTCCCATTTTATAGAAGAGAAAACTGAAGTAAACAGAGGTTAAGCAATTTGCTCAGAGTTACACAGCTAGTAGAACTCAAGGTAGAATTCAAACCTAGGTCTTCTGACTCCAAGATAGCATCTTAACTACTTTTCCACTTAGATTCCTTTGGGAAAGGCATTAAGGAAAAGGAAAATGACCTCCTAAAGTCTTCCTTCTTTATCCCAAACCCCATATTCTTAGCCTCATCATCCCTCTATCCAGGTAATGATCACAATTTCTATTCTTCTTGATTCCTCATTTCCCCCTAATTCTGCTTCCAAATTCTATCCCTTCCTCCTATCCCTCTCACTCACCCAAGCTCCCAGTAGGCTGCTGCAACAGAAGCTGCCCCACTGGAGTACCTGAGAACAATCCCGTTGAGGTCTCTCCATCACGACCATAGGCAAATGCAAGGAGGGCAGCAGCATTAGAGTCTCCTGGTGGAGGAGGGGTCAGTGTGCTGGGGAGAGGAAAGGAGAAAGGATGGAATTGGGGCAGGTGGTGTTGGGATTGGTGGAAGAGCTGGTGCTGGGGATAGTGGGAGAGTTGGAAGGCTCTGGATTGGTTGCCTTGATGATGATACTGGGATTCCATTTGCTCAGAAAAGTTGTAAGCATTCGGTGGGTTAATGCTGGGGAAACAAGAAGGGGAATGTGTCAGGGTAATATAGCTTGATTCAATACATGAGAATAATAGAAACAACCAAAAACTTTAACGTAGCAGCTTAGTGCTTTCTTTCCCTGTAACAACTCTGTGAGGAAGATAAATATCATTGTCCCCATTTTACAAATGGGGAACTTGATTCTATAAAGGCTGGAGCGATTTGTCCCTGGCCAAAAAGCTAGTAAATATGAGAGCCAAGACTTGCCCTCAGGCCTGACTTTGTGATTGAGGTTCTTAACACTAACGCACTTTTTCTGACCTGACCCCCACCTTCTTTCTCTACTTCTACCCTGCAGTGATTTCATTCTTTATTTCACGACTCTCTCTAGTGGCTCATCCTCTCTGATTATATTTCCCTCACTCTTCCCCAGTTGCGAGTATTCACATCTCAGGAGACTTTCTGATTAGAGGCTTTTCCTTTACATAGTCCCTAAGTACCATTTGCTCTGCCCCATGGCCCATAGCATCCTTCTCTTCTTCCATCATTTAAGAATCCCCCTTGTCTTCCAATATCCCTCATACCTTGTTTCCCAAGATCCATAGGAGCCATCCTTAGGGATAAAACCACTATTGGGCGTTTCCAGTAGGAGGGGTACCAGGTGTGGGGTGTGAACAGGGCCCATGGTCAAGGGAAGGCTGGCCCTTCGGACAGGTGGAGGGCTAAGGAGGAGAGGAGCTACCTCTCCCCTCTGAACCTCATCATTGTGTTGACTCAGAGCCATTGGTTGGTCACATGTCAGTAGCAGGTTAGATTCTAAGAAGAAAAAAAACCCAGATATACACAGGTAGGGGAATGATGAATGTATCTGGGGTTGCTGAGATGCAAGGGGATTTAAGTGATAGGCTGCAATAGATGACTATTCCGGGCCTCTACCAATGATAATGTTTTCACATGGAATAGTGCTTTGGGAGAGGACTCCTCATGATTGACAACCACCCCAAATATAAACTCCCTTCTTGGGCCCATGTCCCCTTCCTGCAAGAAGGTAACTCACCTGGAGGAAAAGTAGCAGGTGGAGGCACCAGCTCGTTAGTGAAGTTTCCTGGCTCCATGACTATGGGTTCAGGGGATGGGAGCTCAGGGGCAGAGCTGGGGGCAGAGCTGGGGGCAGAACAAATGAACAATTAAAGCCTTGATTTCCAGGTCAAGGCTCAGTTCCCTGCTACTGGAAAAGGGGGTTCTTGCTTCATCTAGAAGTGACAAAAGCAGCTCAAAAAGACCTCTCACCCAAGATGACTGTCCAAAGGGGCAGCGGTAGGGACAGGAGCTTCCAGGTTGGTCCCGTTTCCCTTTGCGTTCAGTCTCTCTACTTTCCGCCACTTTGCTCTTCGATTCTGAAACCACACCTGGAAGAGGAAGACACAGAGTGTAAGAGACAAACAGATAAGGACAAGAAAGGACATAGAGAAACACAAGAAAATTAGAGATAGCACCATATCTGAGGTTTACCCAAATCTAAAGTATATATCTACTCTATTATAGAAAAAACTCCTTCCCCTCTGCCCCTGCTAGTTTTCAGACGAGTGAATTTTTCTCTACCTTCCCTCACCATGATGCGCTGGGGCGTGACCCCCACAGCCAAGGCAATTTCCCTGCGTTTGTCACTGTCAGGGTAGTGGTCTTCCTGAAACATCTTCTCCAGCTCTTTCAACTGGTCTGGAAGAAGAAAGGAAGATCCATACTGGAAACTGAGAATCACTGATTTGGAGAAGGAGGGAATCGTAGGATTTAAAAGGTGAAAAGAAGTAATTAAGTCCAAACTATTCATTTTACAGATGAGGAAACTGAGGTCTATACATAAAAGATTAACTTATCGCATGTTATAGACATATAAGTGACTTATAAAATTATACAACTAGTTAATGACAAAGCTGGATGCAGAATACAGGTCTCCTGATTCTCAGGCCAGTGCCCTACTGTATGAGGCTGTCTATGACACCACAGTCCTTACACAACTGTCTGATCCAGCCTTGAAAACAGGAAACTTAGTTGCATCAGCTCATAATGTTAGGATGATCCCCTTCTGTGTCTATAGATGTATTCAATGTCCTGACCCTCCCACTATCAGGATGAAATTCCCTGTTCCCTTAAAATTAACATCTGAAATGGCCCAGTCCTCACCCATGGTAGGGAAGAGGTACAGGAACATCTGGGATGCTAGAGGCAGGAAAGATCAGGTCACAAGGTGACCAAGTCCCTTAGAGTTACACTCTTGATCTAGGCTTACCCACCTCCAAAAAAAGTGAAATTAAGATTTCTTACCCCTTGGAAGTAAAATCTGTTTGGACTCACCTGTACGGTAAAGGGTACGAGTCTTTTTCCGGACTTGTGGAGGTGTGTCTGGGGGCTCCTCCTTCCTGGTTGCATTCTGGCTGCTCTCCCCTGCTGCAGTTGTGCTGAGCAGGGCTGTCAAATGACAAGCCCCTTTGCCTGTTCCACACTGCACCAAGGGTTGGGTGGTAGCACCTGGGTCTGGGGCCCCACCAGTCCCATGAGGTGAGACCTGACCTGATGGTCTTGGGGTATTCAGGGTCATTCTGTCTCTACAGGACCAGAGGGTAAACCTTCTTCTCCAGTTCTACCTCTCCCATTTGGAGAATATTTCCACCCGACTCTGGGAACTTCTGTGATTCAGGCAGGGGTACAATCCCGTTTCTTAGGAGAGAGTATCCCCTGACAGCCCCGGAACTGGGTGCCCTAGATTCATTTCCCACACAGATGTCAGTGCCAGCCAGCTCCCTGGGAGCTTTCTGTGACTCCCCCTCCCTCCCACCATGACAATACAGGACAGTAGTAGCTCCTCAGTCTGGGCATCTTGGACATGGGGTACTGGGCCCCAGAGCAACACCTCCCTCTCTGTCCCCACAGTCAGCTTCTCTGGCCTGTGGGGATGTAGACACAGCTAACTTCACAAGGTGAGTCTTGAGGGCTCATTTAGGAAAGTGGCTCTGCCTTGGGAGTACCTATCTCTCTTTGAACCTCCAAATCTTTATAGGGAATCTTTCATTAGACAAAGAGGTATGATTGGGGAAGGAGAAGAGAAGGGAGAAATGGTCAGGTGGGGAGGGTAAAGATAGGAAAGGATCCAAAGGGAAGATGAGCCTTCCTCAAAGCCAGACTAACTCTGCTAAGTTATTGGGTTCTGTGCCATTTGTGGACAGAAATATTAAAAGGAAATGTAACTGTCCCTGTCTTTCCACCTCATTTACCTACCCGACTGTAGTCCTTTCCTTGAGCCCTAGAGGATACTGAAAGGAGCTTCCTCTTTCCTACACAAGGGAGTTCCTCTTGTTCCAGGTCACTTGTCCCGAGTTCTCCATTTCCCACTCTTTTTGCCTCCCCACCTCGTTCCCACCCACTTCCCCTCGTTCTTTCAATCCCCTGTCCCCACCTCGCTCACTCCGGGGCTCCTTGGCAGTTCCTGCAGTTGACTCCATAATCCAAAACTCCCCTCGCCCAGTCTCTCTCCTCCTCGTCTCTATAGTGCTGCAGAGGAGGCTCCTAATGAAGCCCTGGGGCGGTGTGGGCAGGTGTGGGACTAGCACCTAGCACGGGGGATCAGGGGGCGAGACTAAGTCTAAACTCCCCATAGGGCAGGGCCTGGGGGCAGTAGGAAGGAAAGAGTACCTTTGGGAAGTGGGGGAGGGGCAACACTGGCATCCCCCGCCCCCAATCCTTACAACGCTACCCCTCCCCCTCCGAAAGAATAAAAAAAAGTCCAAAAGGAGAGATCAGGTGTGGTTCTAATTAAGAGGACTCTTCTCCTCCTGTTCTATTTCTCTGGGTAGTAGTTCTTGAGGGCAAGAAGTGGTAGGAAGGTAAGGGGACTGCATCCTACTGAGTGAGAGACTGGGGTGTGTGTCCTTCTCACCCAGTCCTAAAGGTACACAGGTTCTCCTCTCTAGAGGGGCAGACGGAAATAAACCTTCAGAGTGTCAGTCAAGAATACTGGGTTCACAGTAGCCCGGGTTCAGAGCTTAAAGACAAACCAAAACTGCTTTACTCTAAAGGAATGAGCTACTGTAGAAGGAAGGTTGTGTCATTTCTTTTGAACGAAAATCCACATTCATAAAGACGGAATTGCCTATAGAGGGAGAGGTGTGAAAACTTTTGAGGCATCTGCATCCGAAGTGCCCAGGGGGATTCCCACTTTCCCCTTTTTGCCTCTTCAACTAACTCTGGTCTGGAAGATAAATGAGAAGCCCTCCCACCTGGAATCGTTCACACCTGTAAATGTTTATTAAGGGCCCTGCATGCACCGTGTTTTGCTGCCCGTTGCACACAACACATAAAAAGAATTTACAATCCAAAGCAAAAATGTTGATGGGAACAAATGTATTAAAGAATGACCAGGCATACTTGGAGAGGATACATAGATTAGAAATGGTGACAAGTAAAATGTTCTGGAAATGAATAAGTTTAATTTGGTCGTAGAAGGCATTTCCTGAAAGTGAGAGGGGAGAAAAGAAAGCACTACTTTACATATATCTACTTACAGGAGATTTTCAAGAAATACCTAAGAGAAGTGTGGCTTCGGTGCAGTCTAAAGTGAAAATCTAAAGTGAAATACATAGAGGGTGTGTATGTAAGTAATCAAAAGCAATCTGAGGATATTTGGCCTGGATAAAAGAACACTTAGAGATGTGCTGTCTTTGAGTATTTGATAGACTTGATAGCCTAAGGAGAGTTGTAAATGTGATTCTGACCTCCATGTCGTACAGCTTCAATGCTACCTTTATTAAGCCTGTGAATGTGGTAGGATGTCACTGCTTTTGTCATGCAGCAAGGGAATACAGTATCAGAATTGCCCACTAGATGGTGTTCTACCTGAGTCATCAGACCAGACCTTGTCAGTTATTCCCTTCTCAATGCATACACCAAGACTGTTGTTACAGCTGTTGTTTGTTCCTTCACTCTTGAAGAGGACCTTTTTAACCCAGTAGCGGTAATGAAGGGTCAAAGGGTATATGCATAGTTTTAAAGCCCTCTGGGCATAGTTCCAAATTGTTCTCCAGGATGGTTAAATCAGTTCACAACTCCATCAGCAATGGATTAGTGTCCTAATTTTCCCACATCCCTTCCACATTTGTTATTTTCCTTTTTTGTCATATTAACCAATCTGATAGATAGGGAGTGATAGCTCAGAATTGTTTTAATTTGCATTTCTGCAATCAATAGTGATTTAGAACATTTTTTATATGACTGTAGATAACGTTGATAACTTTGCTGAAAACTGCCTGCTCATATCCTTTGATCATTTGTCAATTGGGGAATGGCTCTTATTTTTGTAAATTTGACTGAATTTGAGAATTTGAAGAGAAATTGAGAAATGAAGCCTTTATCAGAGAAACTTGCTGTAAAACTTTTCCACAATTATGATTACTGTGTATTTCCCTGCATCCTGTTTTCTCCACTATTTATTCTACAACAATTTTTAGGAGTTACAGGTATGGCCTTCCCATGTAGGAGTGCAAACAATTTAACCTTATTGAATTCTTTATAATTTATCTTTCCTATTTACTTTTTTATGCTTCTCTTGAGTCTTTTGTTCAAAATGTCAAATTTTCTATTCAGCTTTGGTCTTTTTAGGAATACTTGAAAGTCCTCTAAAAATCCATTTGTGCCCTGAAGGATTCTACTTGGTTTTGCTGGCAAGGTGATGCTTAGTTGTAATCCTAGCTATTCTGCCCTCTGACCTTTTAATGTAAAATCTGCTAAATCTTGTGTTATCCTGACCATGATGTTTGAATTGTTTCTTTCTGGCTGCTTGCAATATTTTTTCCTTGACCTGGGAGCCCTGGAATTTAGCTATAATATTCCTATGAGTTTTCATTTGGGGATCTCTTTCAGGAGGAGATTGGTGGATTCTTTCAATTACTATTTTACCCTGTGGTTTTAGAATATCAAGACAGTTTTCCTTGATAATTTCTTGAAAGATGATATCTAGGTACTTTTTTTGATCGTGGCTTTCAGGTAGCCCAATAATTGTTAAATTATCTTTCCTGGATCTATTTTTCAGGTCAGTTGTTTTTCCAATGAGATATTTCACATTTTCTTCTGTTTTTTTTTTCATTCTTTTGACTGTGTTTTATTGTTTTTAAAGTCTCATGGAGTCATTAGGTTCAAGTCGCTCAATTTTAATTTTTAAGTAATTACTTTCTTCAGTGAGCCTTTTACCTCCTTTTTCATTTGACTAATTCTACTTCTTAAAGATTTATTTTTGGTGCAGCTAGGTGGTACAGTGGATAGAGCTCTGGCCTTGAAGTCAGGAGGATCTGAGTTCAAATCCAGTCTCAGACACACAACATACAACATGTACTAGCTCTGTGGCCCTGGGCAAATCACCTAACCCCAATTGCCTTGCAAAAAGAAAAAAAAAAAGATTTCTTCAGTGAATTTTTGTATCTGTTTTTCCATTTGGCCAATTCTACTTTTTAAGGAGTTCATCTCCTCTTTTTTTTTTTTAATCATTTGGCCTATTCTGTTTTTTTAAGGTGCTCTTTTCTCCAGGGGGTGTGTGTGTGTGTGTGTGTGTGTCCTTTACCAAGCTATGGACTCTTTTTTCATGATTTTCTTGCATCACTGTCATTTTTTCCCCCAACTTTTCCTCTACCTTTATTATTTTTATAATCCTTTTTAAGCACGTCAATAAATTGTTTTTATGCCTGAGAACAATTCATATTTTTTTTGAGGCTTTGGATATAGTAGTTTTGATGTGTTTGTCTTCTTTTGAGTTTGTGTTTTGATCTTCCCTGTAACCATAGTAACTTTCCGTGATCATATTCTCTTTTTGTTGTTTGCTCATTTCCCCAGCCTATTTCTTGACTTTTAACTCCCTAGGGGCATTGTCCCAAGCTTCAGGGATTTGGTACAGCTGTTTTCAGAGGTAGTTGTCAGGCTCTGTAAGTTTTCAGTTCTTCCAAGTTTGTATGATCTAAGGATGATCTACTCACCTCTGCTCACCTGACCTGTGCTGTGGTCTGTGAGTGACTACAAGCACTGATTTCCCCCCTGGAACTATGAGCAGAGTTCCTACTCCCCTCGGGCCACAAGCTCTGCTATGATAATGCTCTTCTTCCTCTTAGGGCTGTGACCTAGATCCCTGTGTGGAGAATACAACAGAGTCCTGCATCCAGTGCCAGCAAAGGGACCCCTGTATTCTCCTTCTGACCAGTTGTCTGACCCCCTTACTGTTTGTGGACTAAGAGATCTGGTCATCCCCAAGGCCTGCTGTTGGTTTGCTGGGGCATGGCCTGCACTGGACTGTGCTCTACTCTTACCCCAGTATGACAGGCCTTTCCTGCCAAACTTCTAAGTTGTCTCAGACTGGAAAATTATTTTGCCCCTTCCTTTTGTGGGTTCTGTTGCTCCAGAATTCATTTTGAGATGTTATTTGAAGTTATTTGGATGGGAATTTTGGAGAGCTCAGGTGATTCACTGTCTTTTCTTCACCATCTTGGCTCTACCCCCACCCCCTTTTCCTATTTTTTTCAAGTAGTTTACATAATATTGAAATTTTTGCTCTTTAAATGTGTGATAGAATTTGCTTATAAATTTGTATGGTCCTATTTTTCCTCCCCACCTTACCCCCACCCTTGGGAGTTTATTTGTTGCTTGCTTGATTTCATTTTCTAAGTATGGATTATATAAGCTCTCTAGTTTGTGTTCTTTTAATCTATTTAATCTATAATATATATGTATATGTGTCTGTATATGTTTATATATGTATATATCTGTACATATACATAAATATATGGATCTATCTGTGTGTGTGTGTGTGTGTGTGTAATTTAGGTCAGTTTTATTAGCATATAATTGTACAAAATAGTTCCAAATAGTTTCTTTCCTTGTTGTGAATTCACCTTTTCATTTTTATACCTGAAATTTGTCTTTTTAATATAATTTACTTATGCCAAAAATAGCATTTTAGTTATTAATTCTTTTTTTGCTTTCAATTTTGCAGGTTTCTTCTTTGGCTTTTCTGGACTTCTGTTTTGGTATTTAATTTGTATTTTTTTTAATTTTCCGGTTTTTATTTTTTTAGATGTATGCCCAGTATGTTACTCTGTTATTTCTCTTTTATCTATGGAAGCGTCTAGACATATAAATTTTCCCCCAGGACTACTTTGGCTGCATGCTCCAAATTTTGGTATTTGTCTCATTGTTGTCATTAACATAAATGAAATTGATTGATTTTATGATTTGTTCTTTGACATACCCATTCATTTAGAATAAGTTATTTAATTTTCTATGAATTTTATTCATTTATTGAGTGGGTATTTATTGATATAATTTGTATTGCATTTAATTAAACACAATTAAGATGTGTTTGACATTTCTGCTTTTCTTTATTTGTTTATGAGGTTCTCGATTCGCTTCTTCACAACTTTAATACATTGCTTCTACTTTTGGAAACCAAACAGAACAAGTATAATCTCTTCTCCACAGGTCATTCCTTCAAATACTTGAAGATGGCTATATCTCCTCTGTTTCATTTCTTCTCCGGACTAACTAGGACAAGTCCCTTCAACCAGTCATCATATAGCATAGATCCAGTGGGTCCCGCCATCCTGATTTCCTACCTCCGGACACTCTCTTGCTCATCAATGTAAAATAAACACCCAAAACAAAACACTCTACTAGTCCAGATGAAGTATGATGAGGGCAGAGAACAGGGCAGTCATCATCTAGTCTTGTTTCTGTTATTTTCTCAGATGATCAGGTACAGTTGAGGAAAATCCCAAATATAAAGAAACAGAGCCCATCTCAAATTCCAGGAATAAAGGGAAAGTGAGGACGATGGTTAAGGCCCTTTTGCTTTTCTTCTGAGACTCGTGGACTAAAAATAAAATTGCTTCTCCAGCTCACCAATCAAATGGGAGTCAAAATTGCTTGAAGCCTCAGCAATCTGAATTGTTTCTTGTCGGCTCTTTTGCTTTTCTTCCAGTTACTCTCAGCACATAACTTTTCTCATAAATGCCTTTCGCTAACTGGTTATGGTGTCCAGAGCTCTTCACCTAGTGCTCAGTTACTCCCACTTGCTCCTGTCTCTTTTTCAGAAATACAACATCAAGATCAGAGGAGGGGAGATGAAATGAGGATAACAGACGTCATCTCTGACTCTGTAGTTTCCATCATTCCCATTTACCCAAGTCCTATTGGCACTTCCTTAATAAAAATTATGTTTTCCCTATCCCCCAACTTTTCATATTAGCTCTTTATGTGGACCCTACAATTGTATTTTTTCCTCACTTCCAACTGACCCTAGATATCATTATCAGGCTCACTTTGATGGATATGTGATCTTTTCAATATGAGTGTTTCTTCCAACAGTGCAGATTACAACCCATCTATTCATCCTCTGTGACTCTTTTGCATGTCCTTCCGAATCCTCCAAATCTCTTGACTGGCTGCCCTACCACAAAGTTATTCTTTGCTCTTGCTAGATAACTAGACTGCCACCTTTTCCAGATAAATATTTTCTAATGATATTTTTTACATTCCATTCTCCTACACAGTTTTTCTTTTCTAATATCCTACAGCCTACCCACACTCACTCTATATATCTCCATTTCCCTTTGGGTGAGCTATGGATTTAATTATTCAGAAACTTGTTGCATGCTTGGCAGTTTGCCATTTAAAGCCTTTTACCATCAGAGTCTAGTCTACTTTTCCCGGCTTATTTCACACCACCGTGCTTTGAATACTACATTCCAATCAAACAGCCCTACTTTCTGTGCCTTAAATTTGGCATTCCCCCTCCCATCTCTGTCCTTTGACACTGGAGTTGTCCCCTATGCCTGGGTTGCACTTCTGCTTCAGCTGTGCCACTTAGAATCCATAGTTTCATTCAAGTCTTCATTCATTCATCTCTTACAGGAAGCCTCACCTGTTTCCCCCTCCCTACCTCATAATTTATTAGTGTTCACTCCTGCCTCAGATTATTGTATATACAGTTATTTGCAATATCTTCCTCAGTATAACATAAGCTCCTTGAGGGCAGGAAGTTTTTGTCTTTGTATCTTCACCACTTAGCACAGTGCCTTGAACAACACATAATAAGAGTTTAATTAATGCATATTGTATTAAATTGGGTTTAGTTTTTTAGGTATATAACATCACTGGATGAATATTGGTGGAGGCTTTTATAAATGTGATCTTCTATTTCAAGGAGTTATTTGGAGTCATTAAAAGCATTAAATGTGGAGGCAGAGCCAAGATGGTAGAGTAAAGGCAGGGACTCGCCTGAGCTCTCCCCCAAATCCCTCCAAATTCTTCTAAAAATAACTCTAAACAAATTCTAGAATAGCAGAAACCACAAAAAGATGGAATGAGACAAATTTCCTGCCCAAATTTCCAACTTGGAAGGTCAGCAGGAAAAGTCTGTCGCACCTTGGTGAGAGTGGAGCACAGTTCAGCACAGACTGCACAAGCACAGCCCTGGCCCCAGCAAACCAGGAGTGACTGAAATCAGCAGTGGCAAGGGCTGCTTCTGGAGCTCTCAGCTCACAGACATTAAAAGGGTCAAACAACTGCTTAGAAGGAGATTACAGGGGTCTCTCTACTAGCACTGAGGCAGAACTCTGTTACTTTGCCCATACTCAAGGGAATCTGGGTCACAGTCCTGAGTGGCAATCCCAGGGTGAGGAGGAGCACTAGCATAGCAGAGCTTGCAGCCACAGTGGAGGGGAAGAAATAATATTACAATCTTTGTTGTTTAGTCATTTTCATTCACATCTGACTTTTCATGGCCCCTTTTTGAGGTTCCCTTGGCAGAGATACCAAAGTGGTTTGTCATTTTCTTCTCCTGATCATTTTACTGATGAAGAAACTGAGGCAAGCAGGGTTAAGTGACTTGCCCAGGGTCACATAGTTGGTGACTGAGGCATTTTGCAGTCTAGCAGCTTCTATTTCAACTGATTATTTTCACTAACTTGGCGCTAAACACAGTTGTTTCTACTTGCTGAAAGAGTAGAAGTTTTGCTACCATTCTCTCATTTGCAATGCCCTGACACAAAGCCTAATTTACTCTTTTCTAGTTCCAGTTTTGAATGCTGCCTGATATCTCCTAAGTATTTTATGAGGTTGCTCAGCTTCTTGTTATGGCTTTGGTTAATACTGAGTAATTTGGGGTGAAGTCTAGAGAGTAGCTTAGAATCTAGGTTCTTCATAAGTAGGATAGTTCCATTTTTTTATACAAGCAATTTGTACTTGATGCATCTGGAAGGCATAGTGGATATAGTGCAGGACCTGGAGTCAGAAACATCTTAATCCAAATCTAGCCTCGGACATTTACCATAGCTATCTGACTTTGGGCAAGTCATTTAACCTGTTTGCCTCAATTTCCTCATCTGTGAAGTTGGAATAATAATAGCACCTACCCCACAGGATTGTGGTGAGGATCATTTGACAAAATATTTATAAAGTACTTGGCACAATGCCTAACACAGAGTAGGCACTATGTAAATATTAATTCTTGTTATTGCTATTATTTCTGTCCCTAGTATCTGGCACAGAGAGTGCCTGACACACTGAATAAAAACTTGTTGATTAGTTGATTTTAAAAGTTTAGAATGCTATACAGAATATCCAATATGAATATCAAGAAATGTGCAGCTGTGATAGAAAAAGCTGCCCTTTCAAAATAAAAATTGAAAGAATCCACAGATCTCCTCCTGAAAGAGATCCCCAGAGGAAAACTCCCAGGAATATTGTAGCCAAATTCCAGAGTTCCCGGGTCAAGGAGAAAATTTTACAAGCTGCCAGAAGGAAACAATTCAAGTACTGCGGAAACACAATCAGGATAACACAAGATTTAGCAGCTTCTACATTAAAGGACCGCAGGGCATGGAATATAATATTCCAGAGGGCAAAGGAGATAGGATTCCAACCAAGAATCACCTACCCAGCAAAACTGAGTATAATCCTTCAGGGGAAAAAAATGGTCATTCAGTGAAATAGAGGACTTTCAAGCATTCCTGATGAAAAGACCAGAGCTAAACAGAAAATTTGACTTTCAAATACAGGACTCCAGTGGAACACGAAGAGGTAAACAGGAAAGAGAAATCATAAGAGACTTATTAAGTTTGAACTGTTTATATTCCTGCATGGAAAGATGATATTTGTAACTCATGAGAACTTTGTCAGTATTAGGGTAGTTGAAGGAAAAAAATTGTATGTATGTATATATAGATAGATAGATAGAGGGCACAGGGTGAGTTGAAGATTAAGGGGTCATATCTGGAGAATAAAATTAAGGGATGAGAGAGGATGATACTCGAGAAGAAAGGGAGAGGTAGAATGGGGTAAACTATCTCACAAAAAAAAACAACAGAAAAGTCTCTCACAGTGGAGGGGAAACAGGGGAAGGTGAGAGGGAATGAGTGAATCTTCTTCTCACAGGATTTGGCTTAAGGAGGGAATAACATACACACTCAATTGGGTATGGAAATCTGTCTTATCCTACAGGAAAATAGGGGGAGAAGGGGACAAGAGAGCAGGGGGGTGATAGAGAGGAGGGCAGATTGGGAAAGGGGGTAATCAGAAGTGAATATTTGTGAGGAGGGACAGGGTCAAAAGAAAGAATAGAATAGATGGGAGGGCAGGATAAGATTAAGGGAAATAGAGTTAGTTTTTTACAACATGTCTACTGAGGAAGTGTTTTGCATAACTGCACATGTACAACCTATATTGAGTTGCTTGCCTTTTCAATGAGGGTGGGTGGGGAGGGAGGACGGGAGAAAATTTGGAACTCAAAGTTTTAAAAACACATGTTTAAAAAATAAATAAATAAATTTTTTAAAAAATAAATTAGGGAAAAACATCTTTGCATCAAGTTTCTGTAATAAAGATCTCATTCCTAAAAAAAAAGAAAAGAAAAGAAAAAGCTGTCCTTCATTTGGGGAAGGATGGTAGACATAATGAGGGTGCTCTTAGAATAGGAGTCTATGTTTACATTAACAGGAAAAAAAATCACAAGAAATCATAAGCTTTGAAACCCTATTGGTTTCAAAACATTCAACACATACACACACTCCTTTCCAGGAGTGTTCCCAATCTATTGTGCCCATTTCGGGCCTTCTGATTAGTACCTGCTAGTTACTGATCCTATTGTGTAACTGAGTTTGCCAAGGAAGAGCCTCTTCTCCACCACTAGGGACAAAGCATCTGGAGCAATACTATCTACCCCTTTCTTAGTACATGCCTACATCTGCCTCCCTCTCCCTGAAACTGAGCCAGTTACATTGGTGAAAAGGCACCCATCTGAAGATTGTTATCTTCTATGCTAGGGTTTGTGTCACTGTCTATAAGATTTTAATGTGGCAGATTGATCTCCCCTCTCAGCTGCTATATTTATTCTAATTTCTAACAGTTTATTAGTACAGCCAGTGCAGTACTATTTAAAAAAAAAAGTTGAAATCTGGTAGTTTATTAAGGTTTGCCTGCCACCTGGTGGGAGAAAATTGCTATCATCTATATGCTGAGTGCTCACTAAGTAACTTTCATTTAAAATTAATGAATTAATGTCAGATGCTGCAAATATATCAAAACAAAATAAACATTTACCTTAAATATATTTAGGGTATGGGCCATACATATAGCACAGTGCCAGGGACATGCACTTAATAAATTCTTATTGACTGCGCCTCTCTCTGTCTCTCTCTCTCTCTCTCTCTCTGTGTCTCTCTCTCTCTCTCTCTCTCTCTCTCTCTGTCTCTCTCTCTCTCTCTCTTTCTCTCTCTCTCAAACACACACACACACACACACACACACACACTTATTTGTGTAAATATATCTATATGTTGCACTCAACTTTGCTAAACTATTTAGGGAAATTCAAAAGCACATATTCCAGGGGGCAGCTAGGTAGCACAATGGATAGAGCACCAGCCCTGAAGTCAGAAGGACCTGAGTTCAAATCCAATCTCAGACACTTGACACTTACTAGCTGTGTGACCCTGGGCAAGTCACTTAACCTCAATTGCCTAAAAAAAAAAAAGCACATATTCCTATCTATGTGGCTACTTGTTCAAAAGCCCACCTACTGTAGAGTGGACAAAATGAGGTTAGAAGCAGGGTTCCTCTAGGTATAGGAAAGGCCTGGGTACTACCAATGTGATCAAAGTTGAGAGTATGATAACAAACAGATAAAGGAAATTCTCATACTGTCAGACGAATGAATTTCTATGAGTTTATTTCATACCCACTTCTATAAATGCAGTACACACATCCACATCCAGGCAGTGGATAATATGCCCAGACTCATCTCTCTCATCCAGAACAACCCAAGTTGCGTGGGATGTGGGCCTGCGTTAAGAAGTCCTGGGTCCTTATAGCTAGGCAACCCTGCTAGACATTCCTACTTGGCTGATATAAATAATTATCGAGGTAATTGGGATTGTTTTTATAATAAAGTGGAGAGCTCTCTGCTCTGGAAGCTTTAGTGATTCCTTACTGGTTGAGGATAAAATAAAAACTCCTTTATTTAGAATTTAAAGCTCTTCACAGTATGGCTTTAATCTGTCTTTCCAGACATTGTCATATTCCCTAAAATCAATGTTCTGGACATACCGGTTTATTTCATGGTTCCCTTATGTAATGTTCTGTGTCTGACCTCAATGTTATTGCGTAAAGTCTCCCCTACATGGAAAGCTCTTCCTCTTCACTTCTACATCTTGGGATCCCTAGCTCCTTTTAACATTTAGGAAATGCTACCTCCAAAAAGAGGTCTTTCCTACTTCCCCAAGTTGCTGGTGCCCTACTCCCAAATTTGCTTTGCATTGATGTTGCCGTGTTTAGAATTATACGTATCTTCAGTAATTCCTCCCAGTAGAATTAGGCTCCTAGAGGGCAGGAACATTTTGTCTTTGTATCCCTACCATCTAGCACAATGCCTGACACCTAATAAAACTTTAGATGCGTGCTGAATTGTTGTTGCAGAGGGAAATGATCAAGGCTATTTATATGGACAATGAAGTGGCAAGGGGACCATCACATTTTTAGCTTGTTCTAAATGCTGTGTCTGCTGTGACATGGATGGAGCCAGAGCTGTTTCTGGTAATAGAAATGTCAGCACCAAATGGTTGGCAGGTCACTTGTAAAAGAACTGTAAAAAGAGATGCCAGTTGGCATCTGGCCTCACATCGAGCTATGAATGTCTTACTATATAGACAGATAAACATTCTAATTAACAATCCTGGAGTAATGATGTGTTCATATAGTAAAGCAACTGATGGATTTGAAAGGCAATTTGGAGTTAATCATTTGGGTGAGGTTATTTCATAGTTGACTAATTTAGCTAACCACTTTTAAAGGGTGCTAATTAAAAATTGCCTGAGGTTATCAATTTGCTGCCAGGACTCAAGAAAAAAAAATGGGAAGGATTTCTGTCCAACTAATAATTAAATAAAGGAAAGGGACTGGCAAAGCCATCATCAATTTGTCATGGAGCTTTAATATTTAGTCCCTTTCCCCTTTTGGCACTTCCTTTTCTCTGGAGCATGAGCTATTTTGCCCCCATTTTGAAGGACAAAGAGGAATAATCATAAGGACTTGCTAGATTATTACATTTTAAACAATGATCCCTATTCCATGTGTCTGGTACCAGTGGGACAATGAACAAAAATCATCTTTGTATAAAATGAGAAATAATCAAAGAATGAAAAACTATGGGCATTTGAGTCAACTCCATCTGCTCATTTGAAGTAGCACTAGCTGACCTTCATAATTTCCCTCTAACCAGTTGTTATGACTATCCTTTCCTAAAAATAGATTTTTGATGATATCTTTTATTTTTATGTTATATTTCTCCCTGTACCCCTATCACATTTCTCTTTCAAAGAACCATTCTATGCTCTGTCTATTGTATGGAGAGCAAGACCTCTGAACATTTGGCTCAGAACAGTTGAAGAGCTATGAGCTCACTGACTTTATACAGCTTTTTCATTTTTTCCCTTTATTTGCTTGTCTTTGCTAGTAATTAATTAGTTATACTTAGTAAGAGGCATCTTTTCTTTCTTCCCTGCCTTATTTTGTTATGAAGTTGATTATGATTTAAAAAAAAAAAAGTCAGTGGTGGAAAAGGCAGGAAAAAGTCTGACAATTCCAACCACAATGGAAAGGTTTAAATCACATACCCTACAAAGGCCTCTTATTAAGAAGCAGTCTACTGGGGGGCAGAGCCAAGATGGTGGAGAGAAAGCCAGAAGTTAGCTGAGCTATCCCCAGTTTCCCTTGGAAACAATGTTAAATCAAGCCTCTAAAAGAATTCTGGAATGACAGGATACACAAAAAGATGGAGTAAAATAATTTTCCAGCTCAGGATAACTTAGAAGGACTTCAGCAAAGATCTGTCTCATTTGGGTAAAAGCGGAGTGCAACCCAGCACAAGCATTGTCTGGGGAAGCCATAAGGCTTTTAACCACAGCACAGAGCAGCAACTGAGGCCCCAAGGTTCTGGCTCAGCAGGCCAGTGGCATAGCAGGCTAGCTATGAGGCCTCCAGTCCCAACACAGGAGGCAAACTTGCCAGCCCTGGAACCCGGGGTACAATAGGTATGAGTAGGCCAGGCCACCCTAGCACAGTGGGCAAGCTACCAGTCCCAGAGCCTCTGGTACAGAAAGCCAGTGATGAGGTCCTTGGCTCCCAGTATCAAGAAGCTTGGGACAGTGCCCCCTGTACCCCAGAAGAAGAGCTCAACTTTTCAAAAAATGGGCAAAAAACAAAAAAGAGCCCTGACTATAAAAAGCTACTATGGCTACAGGGAAGATCAAACACAAACTCAGAAGAGGACAGTGTTAAAATGCCTACATACAAAGCCTCAAAAGGGAATGTGAATTGGTCTCAAGCCCAGAAAGTCCTTTTGGAAGAGCTCAAAAAGGATTTTTCAAATCAACTAAGAGAGGTAAAAAAAAAAATTAGGAAAAGAAATGAGAGTTATGTAAGAGAATTATGAAAAAAGAGTCGACAGCTTGGAAAAGTAAGCACAAAAATGGACTGAAAACAACAACTCCTTAAAAAATAGAATTGGCCAAATAGGAAAAAAAATCCACTGAAGAAAACAACTCCTTTAAAAGTAGAATTGGACATACAGAAAAGGAGGTACAAAAGCTAACTGAAGAAAATAATTCCTTAAAAATTAGAATTGGGTGAGTGGAAGCTAATGACTCTATAAGACACCAAGAATCAGTTAAACAAAATCAAAAGAATGAAAAAAATTTGCGAAATCCCTCATTGGAAAAACAATTGACCTGGAAAATAGATCCAGGAGAGATAGTTTTAAAATTATTGGGCTACCTCAAAGTCATGATCAAAAAATTTCCTGGACAGCATCTTTCAAGAAATTGTCAAAGAAAACTGCCCTAATATCGAGTAAAATTGTCTTTGAAAGAATCCACTGATCACCTCCTGAAAGAGATCCTAAAATGAAAACTCTAAGGAATATTGTAGTCAAATTCCGGAACTATCAGATCAAAGAGAAAATACTGTAAGTATCCAGGAGGAAACAATTCAAATATTAAGGAGCCACAGTCAAGACCTAGCAGCCTCTACATTAAAGATCAGAGGGCTTAGAATATGATATTCCAGAAGTCAAAAGAGGTTGGATTACAACCAAGAATCAATTACCCAGCAAAACTGAGCATAATCTTTTAGGCGAAAAGATTGACATTCAATAAAATAGGGGGCTTTCAAACTTTCTTGATGAAAAGACCAGAGCTAAGAAGAAAACTTGACCTTCAAATACAAGACTCTAGAGAAATATAAAAAGGTAAATAGGAAAGAAAAAAAAAACACATGATATTCAATAAGGTTAAGCTGTATACATATCTACACATGGAAGAAGATACTTGTAACTCTTGACTGTTAGAAGGAGTATATTTTGATAGAGGGTGTGGGTATAAGTTGAATTTGATGTGATAATAAAAAAAATTAAAGGTAAAAAAAAGAATGATGCTGGGAGAAGAGGAAAGGGGGAGGCTGAATTTGGTAAATTACATCACATGAAAAGGCATGGAAGACTTATTAGAGTACAGGGAAAGAGGCTCTAGGGCTGGTGGCTTGCCCACTGTCCTAGGGTGGCCTGGCCTACTCATACCTATTATTAAACATTGTTTGAACTTTACTCTCATAAGATTTGGCTCAAAGAGAAAATAACATATTACAGCTGGGTAGAGAAATCCATCTTACCCTGTAGGGAAGTAGGAGGGGAAAGAGAAAAGAAAAGGGAGAGGGACTGATAGAAGGAAGGGAAAAAGGGAAAACAGAAGTAGGAGGGAAAAGAAGAAAAAAGGGAGGGGAGCTGACAGGGAGGGCAGACTGGGGGAGGTGGTGGTCAGAAGCAAAACATTGGTAAAGAGGGGCAGGGTGAAAGGAGAGAGAAAAGTATAAACAGGGAGGAAAATAGGATGGAGTGATACACACAGTTAATAATCATAACTGTGAATGTGAATGGGATGAACTCTCTCATAAAACAAAAGTGAGTAGCAGAGTGGATTAAAAAATAGAACCCTACAAACAGAACCCAATGTGTTTACAAGGAACATATTTGAAACAGAGAGACACACAGAGTAAAAATAAATGTCTGGAGCAGAATATATTATGCTTCATTAGAAGGAAAAAAAAAAAAGCAGGGGTAGCAAGCCTGATCTCAGACAAAGCAAAAGCAAAAATACATCTAATTGAAAGAAGTAATGAAGAAAACTACAACCTGCTAAAAGGTACAATAATATCAATACTGAACACATATGCACTAAGTGGTCTAGCAGCCAAATTATTTTTTGTTTGGTTTTTTGTTTTTTGGCTAGGCATTGGGGTTAAGTGACTTGCCTAGGGTCACACAGCTAGTAAGTGTTATGTGTCTGAGGACAGATTTGAACTCAGGTCCTCCTGAATCCCAGGCCAGTGCTTTATCCACTGCACCACCTAGCTGCCCCCACAGCCAGATTCTTAGAGGAGAAGTTAAATGAGTTACAGGAAGAAATAGATAGCAAAACTATACTAGCAGAGGACCTCAACCTTCCCCTCTCAGAACTAGATAAATCTAACCACAAAATAAACGAGAAAGAAGTTAAGAAACTGAATAGAATTTTAGAAAAGTGAGATATGATAGACTTCTGGAGAAGACTGAATGGGGATAGAAAGGAATATACCTTTTTCTCAGCAGTACATACACCTACACAAAAAATGACTGTGCATTAAGGTATAAAAACCTCACAATCAAATGCAGAAAGGCAGAAATATTAAATGCGTCCTTTCAGATCATGATAAAATAAAAATTACATGTAATAAAGGGTCATGGAAAGATAGATTAAAAATTAATTGGAAACTAAATAATCTATTCCTAAAGAATGAGTGTGTCAAGCGACAAATCATAGAAACAATCAATAATTTCATCAAAGAGAATGACAATGAGACAACATACCAAAATTTATGGGACACAGACAAAGTAGTACGTAGGGGGAATTTTATATCTTTAAATACTCACATGAATAAAATAGAGAAAGAGGAGATCAATGAATTGGACATGCAGTTATAAAAGTTAGAAAAAGAACAAATTAAAATCCCCAATTAAATATCAAATTAGAAATTCTGAAAATCAAAGGAGAGATTAATAAAATCAAAAGTAAGAAAACTATTGAACTAATAAAACTATGAACTGGTTTTATGGGAAAAAACAATAAAATAGATAAACATTTGGTTAATTTTAATTTTAAAAAAAGAAAGAAGAAAAATAAATTACCAGTATCAAAAATGAAAAGAATGAATTCACCACCAATGAAGAGGAAATTAAAGCAATAATTAGATAATTTGCCCGATTCTATGACAACAAATCTGACAATCTAATTAAAATGGATAAATATTTACAAAAATATAAATTGCCCAGATTTACAGAAGAAAACAATAAAAGCTTAAATAGCCCCATTTCAGAAAGAGAACAAATCATCAGTGAACTCTCTAAGAAAAATCTCTATGTCCAGATGGATTTACAAGTGAATTTTTCCAAAGATTTAAAGAATAATTAATCCAATACTATTTAAACTATTTGGAAAAATAGGTGAAGAAGGAGTTCTACCAAATTCTTTTTATGACACAAATATGGTGCTGATATCTAAACCAGGAAGAGCCAAAGCAGAGAAAGAAAATGATAGACCAATTTCCCTAATGAATATTGATGTAAAATTTTTAAATAAAATATTAGCCAAGAGATTACAGCATTTTATCACCAGAATAATGCACTATGACCAGGGGGGGATTTATACCAGGAATGCGGGACTGGTTCAATATTAGGAAAACTATCAGCATAATTGGCATATCAATAACAAAACCAACATAAATCATATGATTATCTCAATAGATACAAAAAACCTTTTGACAAAATACAGCACCCATTCCTATTAAAAACACTAGATGGTATAGGAATAAATGGAGCTTTCCTTAAAATAATAAATTGCATCTATCTAAAACCATCAACAAGCATTATCTGTAATGGGGATAAGCTAGAAGCCTTCCCAGTAAGATCGGAATGAAACAAGGATGCCCATTATCACTCCGATTATTCAATATTATACTAGAAATGTTAGCTTTAGTAATAAGAGAAGAAAAAGAAACTGAAGGAATTGGAATAGGCAATGAGGAAATAAAACTATCACTCTTGGCAGATGATATGATGGTATACTTAAAGAATCCTAGAGAACCAACTAAAAAACTGCTTGAAATAATTAACAACTTTAACAAAGTTGCAGGATATCAGATAAACCCAAATAAATCATTAGCATTTTACCAACAAAGTTCAGCAAGAAGATATAGAGAAATTCCATTTAAAATAACTGTAGACAATATAAAATATTTGGGACTCTACCTGCCAAGACAAACCCAGGAACTATATAAACACAATTACAAATAAAGTCAGATCTAAACAATTGGAAAAATAGCAATTGTTCATGGGTAGGCTGGGCTAATACAATAAAAATGATAATGCTATCTAAATTAATTTACTTATTCAGTGCAATATCAATCAAACTACCAAAAAATTATTTGATGGAGCTAGAAAAAATAATAACAAAATTCATCTGGAAGAAGAAAAGGTCAAGAACATCAAGGGAATTAATGAAAAAATGCAAAAGAGCACCTATCAGATTTGCCAACATGACAAAACAGGAAAATAATAAATACTGGAGAAGATGTAGGAAAATTGGAACACTATTGCATTGTTGGTGGAGTTGTGAAATGATACAACCATTTTGGAGAGCAATTTGGAACTATGCCCAAAGGGCTATAAACATACCCTTTGACCCAGCAATAGCACTTCTAGGCCTGTATCCCAAAGAGACCATACAAATGGGAAAAGGACCCATTATAGCAGCTCTTTTTGTGGTGGCAAAAATTGGAAATTGAGAGGATACCCATCAATTGGGGAATGGCTGAACAAGTTGTGGGATATGAATGTAATGGAATACTATTGTGGTATAAGAAATGATGAACAGGCAGACTTCAGAAAAACCTGGAAAGACTTGTATGGTCTGATGCTGAGTGAAGTGAGCAGAACCAGGAGAACATTATACACAGTAACAGCCACGTTGTGCGATGACTAATATTGATAGACTTAACCCTTCTCAGCAATGCAAGGATCTAAGACATTTCCAAAGGCCTCCTGATGGAAAATGCTATCCACATCCAAACAAAGAACTATGGAGTTTGAATGCAGATCAATGTATACTATTTGCTAATTTTTTTTCTTCTGTTGTGTTTTGTTTCCTCTTTCTGGTGGCTCCTCCTATTGGTTCTAATTCTTACTTACAACACCACTAATGTGAAAATATGTTTAATAGGAATGTATATGTATATCAGATTGCAAGCCATCTTGCGGAAGGAGGTGGAGAGGGAGGGGGAGAAAAATTTAAAACTCAAAAGCTTATGGAAGTGATTGTCAATAAATCAAAATAAATTAATTTTAAAAATGCAAAGGGTAATTGTACCAGCTCTAAAACTACATTATAGAGTGGCAACAATAAAAACTCTAGTATTGGCTAAGAAATAGGATCAATGGAATAGGTAAAGTACATGAGACATAGTAATCAATGACTATAGTAATCTACTGTTCAATAAACCCAAAGATTCCAGCTTCTGGGATAAGAACTCACTATTTGACAAAAAACTACTGGGAAAACTGGAAAATAGTATGACAGAAACTAAGAATTGACCAACATCGTACACTGTATAACAAGATAAGGCCAAAATGGGTACATAACTTAGACGTAAAGGATAATACCATAAGCATATTAAAGAGCAAGAAATAGTTTACCTTGTCAGATCTATGAAGAAGGGAAGAATTTATGACCAAACAAGAGATACAGAATATTATGAAATGCAAAATGGATAATTTTTATTACAGTAAATTTAAAAGGGTTTGCACAAACAAAAAACACAACCAAGGTTAGAAGGAAAACAAAAAGATGGGGAATAATTTTTACTGCCAGTGTTTCTGATAAAGGCCTCATTTCTAAAATATTTAAAGAAATGACTCAAATTCATAAGAGTACAAGTCATGCACTGATTGATAAATGGTCAAAGGATATAAACAGTTTTCATAAGAAATCAAAGCTATCTACAGTCATGTGAAAAAATGCTCTAAATCACTATTGATTAGAGAAATGCAAATTAAACCTCTGAGGTACCACCTCAGATCTATCAAATTGGGTAACATGACAGAAAAGGAAAATGATAAATGTTGGAGAAGATATGGGAAAATTGAGACATTAATTCACTGTTTGTGGAGTTGTGAATTGATCCAAACATTCTGGAGCGCAATTTGGAGCTATGTCCAAAGGGCAATCAACATTTTATCCAGCAATACCACTACTAGGCCTATTTCCCAAAGAGACCATAAAAATGGGAAAAGGACCTGAATGCACAACAATATTTATAGCAGCACTTTTTATGGTGGAAAAAAATTGGAAACTGAAGGGATGCTCATTAATTGGGGGATGACTGAACAAGTTGCATATATGCATGTAATGGAATATTATTGTGCTATAAGAAATGATGAGCAGGTGGATTTCAGAAAAACCTGGAAAGGCTTACATGAACTGATTTCAAAGTGAGCAGAACCAGAACATTGCACACAGTAACAGCGACATTGTGTGATGATCCACTATGATTGACTTAGCTCTTCTCGGCAATACAACGATCCAACACAATTCCAAAAGATTCAAGGTTTTTCTGCTATCTACATCCAGAGAGGGAAGGAGACAGTTTGGAACTTAAAACAAAACAAAAATAATAAATGAATTTTAAAAAGACCACTTACGAAGTCCCAGAGGAATTGCAGCCTACATAAGTGGAAGGATACACCCACAATAAAAAAATTACATATACCCAAAGTATCAAATTGTGAGACCCAACTAGATGACAACAAAAGAAATCACTCTAAAGACCAATCCAATAAATGCAAGAAAACCTAGATTTGATTTCTTTTTAAAATAAATTTTACTATCACCTTTTATCTTTGTCACATTCATGATTAGATTTACCCCAAACCTCTTCCCTGGAACTGAACACTATCTTATAACAAAGTAAAACAGCTAAACAAATATACCAGATATAACTAACCTAGATTGTCATACACAGACTGTCCCTGGTAGTAAGTGTAACATTTTGCCCCCATAATGCTTTACCTCTTTTCCTAGGAGTCGAGATATAATTTATTCATTATTTATTATTGATTATTGTAGTTTCTAAGAGCTGGGATACCTTTTCATGTTTTTTTTAATTGAAAATATTGTAGTCAGTGTTCTTCTGGATCTGCTTACTTCACTTTCCAACAATCTATGCAAATCTTCCCATGTTTCTCTGGATTCCTCCTATTTGTCATTTCATAATGCATAATAATTTTCTGGCAAATTGCTATAGCACAATACACTGTCATTCTCTAATCAACAAACATTTACTTTCCCCCCCAGGTCTTTGTTAACAGAAAAGTGCTACTATGAATGTTTTGGTATATCTGGAATTTTCCTTTCTTTTACCTCATTTATGCACATGCGCAGTAATGGGGTGGCTGAGTTAAGGCTAGATTTGATTTTTTTAAAGGTTCACAAAAACAAAGTAAAAGTTCCTTATATACGTAAATATCTGAAGCATTATGGAATAAAACAACCTTATCATCTCTAAGAGCACATATCATTTTCAGATATTCATGTTGGTAAACACTTATCTTTAAGTTTCTAAGAAGTTCTACTCATGCAAAGGCTTTAGAATTGTATAGGAAAATATTTCAAGCAGAGCTTTTGTGTCGGAGGTGATATGAAAGGCTTGGGTACAGTTATGCACTAAGTAGGGCTCCCAGCAGGCATTGCCTCTTTCCCATCATTCTTTCTGGAAATTTTGTGTGCCATTTGGTATAAAGAGTGAGGGGAAATTTGCTTGTACCTCCAGCGGGGTTGTCTATGGTATAAAAGGGAACCCTGGAAAAATGTAAAACGAGATGCTTAGCAGTTTTGTGCCACTCCCATTTAGATGGCCATATGAACCAAGGGAATCATGGAATACCACGCATCCAGGGCACTTTGATTTCTCACCTGAAGGATGACTTTCAGTTCACTCTAGATTCCTATTTCCTATGGGGAGCCCCACAATCCCAGAGGAATTGCTGGAATTTCTATAGGAACTAGACTTTCTTTTTGAGATAGGCAGCTCAATTTTTCTTTTCTTTTTAAGTCTACAGTAGAGAAGCCCCTTAGAAGGTAAAAGGAGAACATAAGTATCCTTCACCTCATGCTGGTTTTGTTGTAGCACTTGGTAGCCGCCTGAGCCCAGAGTAAAGGGTCCCCACCGTAGGAGAGGCAAAAGGTATAATTTCCCTATATCTAAAGGAACAGTGCTGCTACACAAGCACCAAGCCTAATCACTTTGGTTTCTCACCTGCAAGGTGAGTCAACTCTTTTCCCCAAACTCTATGGGGAGAATCCTACCTGCTCAGGAAATTCTTGAAGGAACCAGGCTTTCATTGTGGGGGAAGCTTGACTTATTTCCTTTCCTTTCTTTTCTGTATTTTCTTGGGGCTTGGGGAAGGTCTTTTCCAAGCACTAAATATCATGTGATAACCTATTAGAACTTTATGAGATGATGGCTATTTGTTAAATTACATATAAACTATATCATTTAGAAGTATGGAAGAATTTAATTACTGATTTTGGTAATGCTATGCTTCCCATCAATATGTGGTCTCACACAAAAGTTCATTCAGCATTTAAGGATACAAAATCTACCTTTTCATTTTCAAATGGATTTCATGACATTGATATTGGGCTAAACAACAGTGAATCAACAGAGAGATGTCCACTTTTTCTCAACACCTGTCCTGTTTGTTTCTTGTTTATATACTGAATTGATAATTTATGAAATTATAAAATAGGATCAGGCATATCTGGTTCTTTGAGTGCTCACCAACTCACAGGAAGGACTATGCAGCAGAAAATAGGGCAGTAATCACACATTATTAAGGCACAAAGGGTGTTGAGGTAAACAGTACAGAAAGTGTAGTGGGGTGGTGAAGGAAGGCAGGCAGGCAGCATGGGGAAGAGTATCAGGAGGGAAAGAGGTAAACAGTATCATTCACATAACCACAAGTTAGAGTTGGGAGTACTAGGCACCATGGACTGATAGAGAAGAAAGAGGGTTCAGGGGAGAGGAGTTTGAGGTCTCATTTTTATAGGGTATTTGGGGCAAAGAGATTCACTCGTATCTGTGCCACCTTGGGGTTAGTTCATGAATACATTCAAATCATCTCAAAGTTGGCAGTAAAACTTTAAAGTTAACATCATGTCTATGTCATTTCAAAATTAGCAGCACCTTTTGGAGTTCTGCTGGTCATACTGCTGATATCTGGAACTTGTCTGAGATTTTCATATCACAGAACTAGAAGGTCCTTACAGCAGTGCCTAGATGGCTTCTGATGATTTAGCACATGCTACCAGAAGATAAATTTTGGTTAATATATGATACACCTTGTAAATTATGCTCTTTTAATCTTTGGGATGGTTTCTACCTGACTTCAGGGTTCTTCTTTGCAATCTTATTTCCTGCTATTCCCTCTTTATAACGGCTACTTATTAATTTATTCATTCTACTGACAAGAAGGGGGTGGTGGTCAGGGGGACTAGAACAAAATACAATTTTAACACACATACACATTTCCCATGAGAACAAAAGCCTGACAAAATACTCCCATTTCTCCTTTTGGAGAAATATATAACCCTCTGGTACAACTTGGATAGAGTTATTCAAATTCACCAGAACTGCTTCCCTTGAAATCAAAGCTAAGGGGCAGGAAAGGAGATGGGTAGGGAATGGGAAAAAGTCCCTCCTACAAAAATATCAGTTTTGAAATTTGCAGATAAAAAGGTTAGCCACTTCCCATTGTGTATAAAAACTGTTAATACTTCAAATGGAAGTAGAAACAGTAATAGGTGATACCTTACTTCTACAGTCATAGTCTAAGTGAACACACGATATAAGGAGTGTGCCTCACTCTAATATATTAATGTAAGGACATAATGAAACAAAATTTTAGGGGCAGCTAAGTGGTACAGTGGATAGAGCACCAGCCCTGGATTCAAGAGGACCCGAGTTCAAATCTAGTCTCAGACACATAACACTTACTAGCTATGTGACCTTGGGCAAGTCACTTAACCCCATTGCCCAACCAAAAAAAAAATTATTTTAAATGTGCATTTTTTTCTTAATTTAGGAAACTTCAACTGAACTGCTTCATTAGTCTGGTTTTAGATGGGGGGGGATGGGGAGAAGAAAGAGAATGGGGAAAGAATTCACTCCAAATCTGGATAAATCATACAACCTCTAAGAGCCTCAGTTTTGTCATCTGTAAAAATGAAAGAGTTGAACTAGATGGTCTGTCCTTCAGCTTTAAATCTATGATCCTATGATCTGCTGTTTGCCTTTTGACCAAAGCCATTGGTAGGGGTGGGGATTAGGTGTCTAGAGAAGGTTAAGACAGTAAGGGAATTTTGGTCTTTTGTGGTTGTTGTTCCGTTCTTTCAGAAGTGTCCAATTCTTCATGACCCTATTTTACATTTCCTTCTTCAGTTCATTTTATAGATGAGAAAACAGGCAAGTTAAGTGACATATCCAGGGTCACAAAGCTCGTAAGTTTCTGAGGCTAGATGTGGACTCAGGAGGTGAGTCTTCCCGATTCCAGGCCCATCACTCTATTCACTGTGCCACCCGGCTGTCCTCTTATTGGTCTTTCCCTTCCACTATTCTCATCTTTCTTTCCCTTTCTCTTTCCCTTTTCTCTTCCCTTTTGCATAACCTTCTCCTTCCTTCTATCCCCTCCCTCTTGCCTTTTTCTCATTACAGATTTCTTTTTCTCTTTCTTACCTTTGTCCTTTTCATTCTTCTGTCTTTTTTTTTCTTTTTTCCCCCTCTGTCTTTCCTTTAACTCTCTATCCTACCTTCCTTAGTAGATCACAATAAAGGCTTAAACTTAAGTGTAAATAAGTTGAGAAAGTGTTGAATGGGCCATTTGGGCTAAACAAATTTTCTGTTTATTAGCCAAGCATTAATGACCTTTCTTGCTGGGCAAGAACTCCCCTGCGTTGAATGACAGTGTTTTACCTCTGTAACTCTCTTTTACATATACACAATTACATTAGCTCATATCTATGATCACGTACTTTCAAGAAATATAGCACTCTGTTAACTATAAATCTTTAATCTAGTAATCCAACCATGAAATGCATTGTCAACAAACTTTGAAAATGCCTCATAAAAAGACAACGTAATTTTGTTTCTGATGACTTTAAGCAGAATAAATATGGAGTGGAAAAAATCATTCTCCAAAACTCCACAGAGATTGGAAGTTAAGAAGAGGCATTAAAAGTCCATAATTACTGAAGTTGAAAGTTGAAACAGACTCAGCACACATTTAGATCTACTCAAACTCAAAGAAACCTCCTCTATAATATACCCAACCAGTATATTCCAATCTCTGCTTGAAGACCTCCATAAAAGGGAATCTACTCCTTATCAAGATAGGCTATACATTGGGCCAGTTCTATTTTTTTTTCCTGACATCAAGCCCTAAATATACCTTTTTCACACTTCAATCCAAGCTTCCATCCAGGCCTTCTGAGGTCAAACAGAAAGTTATTCATTATGGCTTCTCAATACTTAAAGACAGTTCTCATGTCTCTTTTCAGCCTTTTCTTTTCCAGGTTAAATGCTCAACTACTTGTTATCGATATGGACTCAAGGGCTTCACAATGGTTCTCATCATCTTATGGACAGTCTTTATATTATAAATATCTGTGGCATAAATTACTTTTAAAAAGCCATGATGCCACAAACTGAGTATGATACTTAATATGTAGTCTAAGCTAAAATATAAGGGAATCATCGCTTCTTTTCCCCCTAAAACTATGCTTATCTTTAGGGAAATTAGGTGGTATAATGGATGGAGTGCAGGGTCTGGAAACTTGAGTTCAAATCTAGCGTCAGACATTAGTTGTGTTACTCTGGGCAAGTTACTTAACCCTGTTTGTCTCAGTTTTCTCATATATAAAATGAGCTGGAGAAGGAAACGGCTAATCATTCCTGTATCTTTGCCAATAAAAACCACAAATGGAGTTATAGAGTCAGACATGACTGAAACAACTCAACAACAATGCCTCTCTTTAGTAATTTCTAATTTTATCCTATTAGATGTTTATCCTATTAGAGAATCTAAGATGGATGAATGGATAGATAAATGAAGTTAGATAGAACACTTTCTTCTAGGCACTGTGCTAAGCATTGAAAGATAAAAAGACAAGTACTAAAGACAGTCATTACCCTCAAGGAACTTGCTGCCAGCTAACTAATTCCTTAACCATCCACCCCAGATGGGGGAGCTTTTGATCTGGTGGTTGTGGTGCTGGGATTTGGGGGTCAATCATTGACTAATTTGACTGGTACAGCCTCAGGCCCCCATTTTAGCCTCTTGGGGTTAGATTTCCTACTTTTCTTTTCTTCATTCCTACTTCTTATTTTTCTGTCCTTATTGGGTAATGTAGGAAATACCTTCATTTTACTGGTCCAATAATTAAGGGGGCAGTCTCTCATTGGTATCATACTGGCTATTTGTCTCAAATGACACATAAAGTCAAGCCCTGAGGACCTCTGGGATTTCAGCTGGAGTGCGGATAGCTCCCCACCTCCATATGTTACTCACTGTGGGTATGGAAGCACTCAGTCCCTGGTAGCAGCTGTTTTGCTCCTTCTCTCGTGAGTAGCAATAAAGTTTGTTGAATCTATCTGTGTGGGATGATGCTTTTTATCTAGACCCCCTTAATAGTATTTCCAATTTAATGAGAGGAAGCCAACTCACAATAGGGAGGCAGGGTACACATTCTATGGCATGACCAGAAATGGTTTAAAGGTCTGGACCTTGGCAAAAGCTGACTTACCAGAGCCAAAAGACCTACACAGGAAGAGATCCGGTTACCAATGGGGAGGTGATAATCTGAGAAGAGGTCATTGTTAGAGAGGGCCAAGAAGGTTACTGGGGAATTAAAGATTGGGAAACCTCTGATTCCTTGAAGGATTTAGGACTTCTTCCAGAACTTTCAATCTAGGAGCATCCTGTCCACATTGAAATCATTTGCCTGATGTCAATGATGAAGAATTCCCATTTAAGTAACTTAGAAATTCAACCATATGGAAGCTTGGAGCAGATTCATAAGAAACAATTTTTTTTTCTGTAAAAGCACAAATAAAAAGTGGTATCTACACTTATACATACACACAATTTCAGGTACCAATTTAATTTAGGAAATAAAGTAAAAAATTGGTTTTTATGTTCATTTTATGAACTTTATGCTACATTTTCCTCTGGTTGCAAAACTCTGCCTCTTAATCTCTGTTCACTCCTTCACTTACCTTTTTTTTTTAAAAGAAAAAAATGACATCAGCTTCCCCATACATTTAGCTAATCTGTCGTTTTTATTTTGTTTTCACCAAAATCATTATTCAATGCCACAGGCATACCAATAATCCAGCTGACCATATTGCTCAAGTCCTGGCAATGAAATTGAATAAAAAGCTGGATTAAAAGGTCAGTTTTTAAAATATGCATAATAAATTCAGAGACAAAAAGCTATTCTAACAACTTTCTGCACCATTTCTTCTCATCTCATTATTCATATAGGCCTCCCTGAATTTTAAGCAGTACAAATCCAGAGATGAAATTTGTAGACTACTGGAGCCAAGTAAAATTTCTTTCATGGCTGGAGACCTGATGGTAGAGTTGGTGACATTTCTTAAATTAATGAAGCTGATGCAGGATGGGAAGAATCTGATGGATGCTTAATCGTTTTCTCTAGTTCCACAGTAGAAGTGGAAATTTTTCTTAAAATGAATTCCTTATTATATGCCCTTCATAGATTCATTTCTACAGTTATAGAATTGACAACTCCTATTTTCATGAATTTTATTTTCATTATACGTTTTGTAGCCAAAAATGAACTCAATTATCATTTGTATCATTGAGATCAGTAGGTAAAGATGTGGGAATTTGAGAAAGGGAGAGGTGAATGAAGGGGATTAGCTTAGAGTTTCTAAGAGTAGAGCAAAAGTTTCTGGATGGAAATTGTTATGATTAGCTTGGGAAAGAGAAGACTTAGGGCTTAGCTCATAGCTGTCTTCATCTGAAGAGCATGGAAGAGGGGCTCATCTTCTTTTAGAGGACTCCCAGAAGAGAGGACCAGGATCAAGAGGTAGAAGTTGCGGAGAGGTGAATTAAAGCTTGATGTCAAGAAAGACTGCCTAACTGTTAGCACTCCATCAATGTGGATTAGGATGCTTAGGAGGTAATGCATTTTCCCTAACTGGAGGTCCAAGCAAAGGCCGGATGACTCCTTGTTAGATGGGGATAGACAGTATCATCATTTGGGTACTGGTTGGACAAGGTGGCCTCTAAGGGCCCTTTCAACTCTGGGGATCTGTGATTTTGTGAATGAATTTCGGATGTGGTCTTTAGATAACAAGTTCATTCTCTGTTAGATAAAGTCTATTTAAAAAAAAAGATGATATTTGTAACACGCTTAGCACAGTGCCTGGCACAGTAGGTGCTATATAAATGCTTATTTCCTTTTCCTCTCTTTCTCTGCTTTGTTCAACCAAAAGAGAATAAGTTAGAGATATTATACTGAGAAACAACGATGATTGTTTTACATGATAATATTTAATACTTCCAATCTATAATTGATATTTACTACTTTGATATTTAATTAAATAATTACACTAAATTTAAAGGTGGGTAGAACACCATCACCATTTAACTTTTAGGCTAATCTGCCTAGTTTTATAGTTATCTTTAAAGTTTGTATTTGTTTATAAATAAAGTTTTATGTATCAGGTACCTTTTAAAAAATGGGACAGAATAAATGTTCTTAGAATATTTTTTGTTTATATCTCTTTTTTTTTAACTTCTGTCACTTCCTTCTTTGTATTATACTTCTCTGTATGTATCTTCTCTACATTCCATTCCATCTCAGATTTTAAGGGGAGGAAATAAAAAGATGAAATTACAAGTTTGTAACACCAAGTAAAATTCTTTCTTGATTAGAGGCCTGAAAGAAGAGTTGATATATACATTTTTTAAATCGAAGAAGCTAATATGGGCTAAAGAAAATCTAATTGACATCCCATTTCTGGTTTTTGCATTTTTTTTTATCCCTACTGCTTTATACAAAAGCACTCAATAAATGTTTGTTGAATTAATGGAATTGACATGTTATGTCACGGAATCAGATTTAATACAGAAAAGAACCTTATAAGTTTTCTAGTCGATCCCCTTAATTTGATTCATAATGTAAGTCAGGCCCCAAGAGGTGGTGACTTGCCTAATTCACACAGGAAGTAAGGAGAAGAGTCAATTATTGAAGCCAAAACTTCTGACGCCAAATCTAGTGCTATCACTACTACACCACATTGACAGTGGTGGATAGTATGTTTGTGTCTGTCTGTCTGTCTCTCCCTCTGCGCACGTGCGCGCACACACACACACACACACACATATACACGACATATATACATATACATATATGAGATATATTTAATTTTATAATAAAATATATATAACAATGGTAACTTATCAATAACTACTATTACAATTTCCCTGTCATCAGGATTATATACGTTCATATACAGTCTTCTGCTGGGCGGTATAAAATACCACTCTACCACCTTGTAAAGAATACCCCCTCCTCTTCAACTAACCCTTCTTTCATACTTCCTTAATTCTGTTGAGGACACCCACCATCACCCAGTTTGAAACATAACTTTGGAGTAATCCTTTACTGTTCCTTCTCCCTCACTACTCCCCTCCCCATATCTCAAGAATTACCAAGTGTTGTCACCTATGCCCTTCTCTTGACCCACATAGCCACTACTCTAGTTCAGGACCTTGTTACCTCTCATATGAACAACTGCAAGAGCCTTCTTCTTCACTTCCCTGTTTCTAGTCTATCCCATTTCCAAATCATTGTCTACCTAGCTAGTAAATCAATATTTCATTTTCACCATGTCACTCCCCTGCCCCCAAGTTTTAAATCTCTTCCTCCTTATTGTTCTGCTTGGTGAATAAAGACTTCCACAACTGAGCTGTTCCTTCCCTTCCCCAACATTTCATACTGTGCCACTTCATGTATTCTGTGTTCTGATCAAGCTAGACTACTGGCTGTTTCTCAGCTATTCCATGCAATCCCCTGTCTCCCTCCATTACTTTGCATACTCCAACCCTGATGCTTGCTTGCCTAGAGAAATTGTGATTTAAGTCATATTGCTGTTGAGTAGCAGAGAGAGAATTTACTTCCAGATCATCTTCTTGTTCTGTCTAGTATTACTTCTATTTAAACATTTGTATCTCCACAAAACGTAACTATTTAAAATGCTGGCTTCGTTGATGATGGGGTTATGAAGGACCTTAGACTCCATTGAGCACATGGGAGAAAATACATCCCAAAAAGGCAAAGGATAAGCATTATATTCATATTGTCATCTTTGCTAGTGTAAAGAGAAACAAGATAATTGACTATAAACTTTGTCTTTGCCAAAGAAGCAGATGTTATTCTTGTGAGGAAGCTGGATCTAGCCAGGGGCATACTGAGAAACAAGAAGCATTTACTACGCATCTACTATGTGCAAGACATGTTTTAAAAGCAGATGAAGGGGAGAAAAATGTCTACTTGAGCTTGCATGTGATTTTTAAAAATATAGTTTATTTTCCCCAATTTCATATAAATACATTTTAAAATACTCATTTAAAAATTTTTTGAGTTCCAAATTCTCTCTCTCCCTCCTTCCCCCATTGAGAAGACAAACAATTTGATATAGGTTATACATGTGTAGTCATGCAAAACATATTTCCGTGTTAGTCATGTTGTGGAAAAAAGCATGGACAAAAAAAAAACCCACCACCAAAAATCCAAAAAAAATTAAGTAAAGAAAAAGTATGTTTCGATCTGCATTCAGAATCCATCAGTTCTTTCTCTGGAGATGGATAGCATTTTTCATCATAAGTCCTTCAGAATTGTCTTCGATCACACAGTTGCTGTGATTAGAATAGCTAAGTCACTCAGAGTTGATCATCATACAATATTGCTGTTATTATATACAAAGTTCTTCTGGTTGAATGTAATTTTTAATGTTATACAGGTTTTAGCAAGAATAAACAAAGTTAAGTTTGGCTTGGAGTGTATGCTGATATTGTCCCTCAAGGGGTACACATGAAGAAGTGAATATAATTACGTGAAATGCTTATACCATAAAATGTTAAAGTATTCAGATTTCCCAGAATTTTTAGAATATTCTTTACAAGATAATGAGTGTTATTTTATATGTTATAGCAGAACACTGATAAGTTATGAACAGTGAATAGGGAGCAGGCAAGGGATGAGAACAAACTTAAACTATATTAACCAATTCTTAGATTTTGAAGATAGTAGTTTAATGTAAATGTTAAGAGCCTACAGTACAATAATTTGACACCTTTTTGACTGGAGCTGTAACTAGTGTGGGGTGAGCAGGGCTTTGTGTCCCAGGTGCTGAATTTAAAGAGCACTTGAGCGTTATAGAAACAAAAGAGCATAGCATCAAGCACTAAGTTAGCAGGAACCGGTCTGGACTTGTACTTTCAATGATGTGCAGGATTTGTGGTACGGAAACTCCACCACGGCAGATTTGCAACTCATCTGTGACTTCTAATCATCAAGAGTTGTCTATGGTTCTGAGAGGTTTTGACTTGCCTAAGATTGCAAAGCTAGTATGTTTGAGAGGCAGAGCTTAAAGCCACACATTCTTGCTTCCAAAGCTCACCTTCTGTTCACTATGACATTCTGTCTTTCTTCATGTCTAGTCATGCTGGTAAAGTTTTAACAACTGGTCTTCTGAAAAATATATATATATATATATAGACACAACACATTTTAAAGATTAATCTGCATTATTAATATTTCCCATGTCATTTTCTGAAGTCTAGAAGTCAACAAAACAGTAAATCAAGACCTGGTTTGTATACGACTATTTCCAAGGTGTAAATGCTCACACTGAAAATTTAACAATCAGCTTTCTTGGATCAGTTCAAGCTAGCTCCAAAACATCAATGGCCCTCTCTTCCTTCACAATTCAGTGTCCCAGTAGTAGGATTTGCCTGGAGTACAAACACTACTAGTTGTTACCCTTTTTCATTAATTACCAGGGTGTTGTCAAAGTCCTTTTTCAGCAGCTTCTTCTCCTTTAGAACTGGCTTGGTAACAAAACATTTTGGGCTGTTCATTCTTAGAGACCAACAATCGTCTATCCCTGACTGAAGATGATTTCTTGTGCATAAGGCTGTTATCCCTAACCCCAGGGAAGGCTTTAGCATATACATATACACACATATATAGATGTATGCGTGTGTGTGTGTGTGTGTGTGTGTGTATTTAGCATTTTTGCATTCAGCATTCTTGTCATTTGTTTCTACCAATGACAAAAGGCAAAGAGAGAAAGAATGGCATGATGCCAAGAAAAATGGAAGGGTCCTTTTGTCTGTTTATCCCAATAATATGAACTAGATCTTGTTTAAATTACCTTACACACATAGTTATACATTACTCCTAAGTGTATTTTTTTCTCCCTTAGCAACCTCTCAAAAATCACTTACACCAAGCAGAATATGGTGGACAAAATTTAAACAAGGTTTTGAACACAGATTTAAACTGATTTTATTATAATTCTTAAACCAGATCTCATATATTTTATACCCTACTACCACAACAAATTTTCCTTTTTTTACCACACATATGAGTTGCCACCAATATCATTAGCAGATAAATACCAAGGCTCTGAATAAAGGCACACAAGAGTAGAACTATAATTTAGGTGCTATTTTAAATGGATGATTTCCAAGCAGATAGATTAGAGGAAGTTGTTACTGCAGATGAAATAACAGACTAATTTTCTCTATGTCACTTCATCATCACGGGAACTTTATTCCTTAAAACTGATGCAATATTCTGTTCAAAAGGTCCTCTTTTGTTTCTGTTGTTCCTTGGATCTTTCATTTATTTCCAGACTTCTTGCCCAAACATATACTGTACCACCTATGACACATACTTTGGCATTGCTCTTTTGAATACCTTTCATGATAGTATCCGTCTAATTAAGCCTGATGAACAAAGTGATTCAGCAAGCTGTGTTGTTTACAATCCAAATTCTGATAAGAAAGGAGACAATTTTTCTTGTATGACTGGCAAACTGGTTCTAGAGGCCATTGTGAAAAAAAAAAAAGAGTGGTTCCACTGTGAATTATTCTAGCCATTCAGGAAAACAATTTGGAATTATGAGAGATAAGTTCCTATACTGTTCATACTCTCTGACCCATCACCGAGCCGATTTTCAAGGAGCTTAACATCAGAAAGTGAAACCTACATGTCACAAAATATTTATAGCATTTTTCTGGTAGCAAAAAGGTAGAAACAAAGTAAGAAACTGCTTCTTCCTTTACTAAATATGGCATCTTGAATCATCAGCTCTTCTGACTCCGCAGCCAATTAAAGACACAACAAGGATTTATAGAGGACCTCCAAAACTTCCTTATGGCTGTCAGGAAAGAACAGCAGTTGAGCATGCTCCAAAGTAGGGAAGAGCAACACTACAAGAAAATGTATTATCCTTCTCCTACCCCCCTCCCCTTTCTTGGGATGAGGCTAGGATACTAGTGTTGAATATAAGTTCAATTTTATGTTGGGGGCAAAAATGTAAATTTTTTCCTGACTTGGACTTTGAGATAGAATTTCTAGCCACCTTTACTGACCACCTACACATCCTTGTATCCGAAGCGACCATCTGGGGAAGCTGATATCACTGTTCCCATATTGACTTTTCATTGCAGGACCCTGGAGAGAACTGGTTCTTTGCTCCTACTCTCCTCATTTTTAACCAATTTAGCCTTACTCCATCTACATACAGTCAATACTCTCCTGTGGTCTGTAGAACCCTGCTGAATTGTTGGAAAAACTCCCTCCCATCCTAAATTTCTTCAGTTTATACTTTTTGCAAATTTTGGTGCTAATAGAAATCTAGTTCCTTCTGAAAGATACTGTATCCCTGGCTACCCTTTTCCAAACTCCATCATTCTGCGCAAGGACAAGAAAGGGAGGTAAAGTCTTTGAACAAGCTTTATGAACACCTCCAACATATGAGGCACCTACACCAGGTGCAGAGGGTACAAAGACAAAATCAAAATAACATCTGCCCTCAAGGAACTGGCACTATCTTTGTTCTTTATTGCCACATTTGGATTCTCCCTCTGTCACCATCACTCAGCATCTCATCTCTATTCTTTTTCTGTCATCTACTGACCTCTAGGCTATCATCCTTCATTTCCCATGGAATTGAGTAAGTAACTTAGAGTCTTTTTTAAGTTCAATTTTTTATCTGGTTATGTGAGGACTTCAGTTACACACATTGATGTCCCCTTGAACATTCTGGCCTCCCAGTTCAAGTTTCTCACTTCCTATAACTTCCATCTTCTCTCTATCTTGGCTTAATGCAAAGATAGCACCTTAGATCTCATTATCATCCCTAACTGTATCCTCTTCAAGAGCTTACATTTTGAATTTGTTCTCTCTGACCATAATCTATCTTTCCATTTCTCCTTCTGCCTCACTTCTAATCCAATTATCCTCACCTTGATGTCCAGTCTCTCTACCTTGCCTCGTTCTCTCAGATTATTACTCCTGCTCAAGTTCATCTCTTTACATCGTTTACCCTACTGTTGGCTCATCTTCTGGGGCTCTTTAACTGAAAGGTCACACTTAAGGACCTAGAGAGCCGCATGTGGCCTCAAGGCCACAGGGTCCCCGCCCTTGATCTAGATAATATCCTCCAACCTTAACTTTCTTGCACTTTTGTCATATATCATTCAATCCCTGCCTACCTCAACCCTGAATCACCACCTACCAACTATCTGTCTTTGCTTGCACTCCTAGACTACTGGAGAAATATCAATCATAGTTTTATTTTTTAAAATAAGTTTTTATGGATATCTTTTGTTTTTGACATCATTGTGGTTTCTTCAGTATCTCCCCCCAGCCTCGGCAGAGAACCATCCCATGTAACAAATAATATTTTTTAAAAGGAAAAGAAAAGGAAAAAAGCAACATAACTGATCAATATATTGTGAAAGTTTGAAAATACGTGTAATATGAAACCTTCCACCTCTAAAAGGGTGGGCTAGGAGTGTTTTGTCCCATGTCTTCTTCTGAGCCATGTTTATTCTTTATAATTTTGCACCATTCATGTTTGACTTTTTGTGAGATTGTTTATTGTTATATTATATATTTGTGTATATTGTGCATTTGTGCATATTATTTTTATGACTCTACTTACTTCACTCTGCATCAGTCCATGTAGATCGTTGCATGCTTCTCTGTATTCATCACATTCACCATTTTTTACAGTATTGTAATATTCCATTACATTCATGTACCACAATTTGTTTTGTCATTCCCTAATTGATGGATATCTATATTGTCTCCACTTCTTTGCTATCACAAAAAAAGTGCTACTCTAAATATTTTGTGTATATGGGGACTTTTAAAATTTTTATTAATGCTTCTTTGGGGGTATACACCCAGTAATGGAATTACTGGGTAAAAGACCATGACATTTTGGTCATCATAATTTCAAATTACCTTCCAAAATGGTTGTACTGATTTACACATACATATTTTTCCATATTATATATGTATATATGTAGGTAGGTAGGTGTGTGTACACACACACATATATACGCATTGTATCTCCATCTATTTCAGTTCATTATTTCTTTAAGAAGTACTTTTTCCTTGAATCTATACAAGTCTTTTGAGTGTTTTGTTAGATACTTTACGCATCATATAGTTATTTGGTATGGGATTTCCCTTTCTTTTATGGTCTCTTGGATTTGTTTTTTATTATATGGAAAAGCAGTTGATTTTTGAGGGTCTGTTTTGTAGTCTTCTACTTTGCTGAAGCTATTAATTATCTTGTTGAGTATCTTTGCTGATTACTTAGGTTTTTCCCAGTATAGCATCATGTCATCAGCAAGTAGAGATAGGTTTATCTCTTCTTTACCTATGTTTACACCTTTAATTTCTTTCTCTTATCTTATTGCTGTTGTTAGCATTTCCAGAATTGATACATCAAATAATAGAAGAGAAAGTAAGCATCCTTGTTTTACTCCCACATTTATTGAAAAAGGTTCTAGTATATCTCCATTGAATATGATGCTTCTTTTTGGTTTTAGATAGATTCCTTTCATGATTTTTTTAAAAAGGCACTTCTATGCCTATGCTTTTTTTTAAGCAAAAATTGTGTATTGTATATTTTCATCTATCAAGCAAATCATGTGGTTTGGGATGTTTTTGTTTCTAATGTGATTAATGATGTTAATTTTTTTCCTAATTCATCCCTGGGATGAATAACTGTAGTCTGTTTTATAGGAATTCAATTAAAAAATTTAATTTTATATTTATTAATGATATTGGCCTATAGTTTTCCTTCTGTGTCTTACACTTTGGTTTAGTGATTAGGATTAATAAAAATATTTTGGCAAAGTGCTTTATTTCTCAGTTGGCTTTTTTTTTTAAGAATAATTTGTCTCATGGCTACTAATTGTCCTTTAAAAGGTTGAATTATTTCCCCCTTAAATCTATCAGGACAAGGAAATTTTTTTCCGTGGTAGTTCCTTTGTAACTAGTTCTATTTCCTTTTCTGGTATGAAGTTATTTAAGAACTTTACTTAGTTTTCTGTCAATTTGGGTATGGTATGCTTTTGAATGCATTCCTCTGTTTCTTTTGTCTTCTCAATTTTATTAGCATATGACTGGGTATAATAGGTTTGAATTATTATTTTTATTTCTTTTGGCTTTGTGATTTCACCTTTTTCATTTGCTGTTTTATTGATTTGATTGTCCTCTTCTTGATCAGATTGAATAAAACTTTATGGAGATTTACATGTGTTACATGTGTAGTTGTCCTTAATGATCTAAGAGGACCAAACTGACATCATGATGTTGGGGTCAATGGACAACGTGTCCAACTGCGGCTCATCACACCAATAAGAGCTCAGAAGGGTCTAACATGGGTTTGGCACAAATAGTTCATATGAACATTTGGGGAGATGTCTCTAAATTTGCACATCTCATGTTTCTTTTGAGCTACTGCAATTCTGCTTTGCTCATATAGCACAGAACCTTCTTTGACGCTCACACCATGCTGGTTTGTCCTGTGCCAGTCTCCCATGTCTTCCAATGGATACCACAGTTCTTCAGAGAGACCTTGAGAGTGTCCTTGCATCTCTTCTTCTGACCTCTGTGTGAGCGCTGGCCTTATGTGAATTCTCTATAAAATAGCCTTTTAGGCAAATGTATGTTCAGCATTCATACAACGTGGTCAGCCCATTAGAGTTGTATTCTCTGCACCAGAGTTTGAATGCATGGCAGTTCAGCTTAAGAAAAGACCTTGAAATTATTCATCTTTTTAAAAAATCAGTTTTTAATTTTATTTATCATTTCTATATTTTTTCCATTTTATTTTTCCTCTAATTTTTAGTCTCTCTTTTTTCTGCTTACTTTAGTGTTGTTAATTTATTGGCTTTCTTTTTTTAATTGCATGTTCAGTTCATTAATCCTCTTTCTCTCTTTTTTTCTATTTTGTTAATATATGTTTGTAGGGATATGAACTTTCCCTGGGGACTGCTTTTTCTACATCCTAGAAAATTTGGTGTCTTGTTTCATCATTTTAAAAAAGTTCACATAATTTTTCTATGATTGGCACTTTGACCCATTCATTATTTAGGATTTCATTGTTTTCTCCATCTGATTCTGTGTGCTTTGTTTGAAGTCCTGGAACTGATTATTATTTTTATTACATTTTGGTCTGTAAATGATATATTTACTATTTCTGCCTTTTTTACATTTGTTTGCAATATCTCTGTGCTCTAATACAGGGTCAATTTATGTAAAAATTCCATGTGGGCTTTTGTAGTACCATTTAGAAGATATCCTACATTTTTTAGCTCTATTTTCTACAGCAATTTGTTTAATTCTATATTTTCTTCTTTATCTTCCTTTTAGACTTAACCAAAACTAAGAATGGGACATTGAAATGACATACTTATGTTGTTGACTACATGTTCATATAGCTCAGTTAATATCTCCTTTACAGGGGCAGCTAGGTGGTGCAGTGGATAGAGCTCCAGCCTTGAGGTCAAGAGGACGTGAGTTCAAATCTGGCCTCAGACACTTGACACTTGCTAGCTGTGTGACCCTGGGCAAGTCACTGAACCCAATTGCCAAAGCAAAAAAAAAAACTCTCTTATGAATTTTGATGCTTTGGCATTTGGAGTATCTAAGTTTAATTTTGATATTGGTTTGTTGTTTATCTTTCAGCATGATGTAGTTTCCTTGTTTATTAATTTTAATTTTTGAATGTTCGTTTCTGCTTTTTTTTGGTAGCATGGTTGGAACTCCTGCTTTTTTTTTTTGCACCACTTGATGCAAAGTAATTTTTCTTTCCAACCACTCATTTTTATTTTGTACATGTCTTTGTTTTTAAATGTGTTTTTTACAAGCAAAAGATTGTGGAGTTTTGTTATCTTATCATGTCTGTGACTTTTTTTTTATTTGGGTTGGTTTAATCTATTTGTAATTAAAGTTACCAGAGTCGGGTTTATATTTTCCTTCATATGTCTCATTGGTTTTTTTTTTAATTTTTTCTCCCCAGCTGGTGTAAATACAAAATGGTTTCTTTATGTATTGTAGCTTAATCTATTTCAAGGTGGCCCTATTTCCATTGGCTTCCTCTCACTTACTTTTGAACAGCGTCTCCCTTATTTGTTACACATTTCCCTGGTTTTTAGAGTTTTGCTTATTAGTTCCTTTTTCTTTCTTGCCTTTGTCTAGTTATTTAATTCTTCCTCTTTTTTTCCCCTCAGGCAATAGTCAACTAGAATTCTTCACATCCTTTTCAACTGATTTTGTTCATTGGTTTTTAAAATTTTTTATTTTCCATTTCATCTTTTTTTAAGTATTACTTGTTCTCCTTTATTCTCTTCATTATTTAACTTCCCTTTCTCTCTATCCTTGACTTTTTCTCTTTGATTCATGGCCCTTATGCTTATTTTTGTCCTTCTTTATTCTCTATATTCCTCAAGGAATTAAAATTTTTGAGGCACCTCTTTTGAATTCTTTCTTTTAAATAGCTTGTTATTGCCTTGTGCCCTTTGTGCCCTCTTAGTTCCTTTATTTCTACTCTGACTCACTATTAGGAATACCAATTCAAGCAGTGATACAGAGGATATTGCTTCATTGTAGGAATCTTCCCATGTCCCTTATTATGCTTTTCATTATTGACTTTTGCCTTGGTCATTTTTTTTTTTTTGGCATTTGCCTCAACATCTTTTCCCTTAGTACATGGTCTCCAAACTCTTCTGGGTGTCAGTTGCCCCCCGGGTGCTCTGATTCCTTTTTTCCAGAGGTATGATACATGGTCTCTCAGCACAAAATCTCTGCAGATAATGCATATGGTGAGGTAGTCATCTCCCTTTATAAAATGTCTCTCTTGTCCCATAGGAGGATTCATCAGTGTTAACACCTCCCACCACAATGGTTACTTCCACCCCCACCCCCTCTTTTCAATCTCTCCCTCTGCCTCCTCACCCATTCTCCTACAGGCTTTCTTCTTCCTGAGAGACTAGACGAATTATTTTCCCTTCCTTGTTAGCCTTTGACTTGATTAGGGTACATAAATAATCCCTGTTTTCTTCTTTCTCCTCTCCCTCTTTAGAAGTGTTCTCCTATTCAGTAATTTAGTCCCACCCCCCAAAAAAATCTTTGATTCACCTTTAGGCATAATGTTATGAAGTTTAGTTAACGAAGTTTCAGGCCTGTTTCTACACAATAATGTCTATTTGATTCTGCTTTTACCCTAGTCTCTGAGTGTACTTTAGAAAGAAATCTCTTAGTAGGCAGCTAGGTGGCACAGTGGATAAAGTACTCAGCCCTGGAGTCAGGAGGACCTGAGTTCAAATCCAGTCTCAGACACATAATACTTACTAGCAGTGTGACTCTGGGCAAGTCACTTAACCACACACACACATACATACACACACACAAGTCTAAATGGTCTCTCTGCTGTTATCTTACTGTTGTCATCCTCAGTTGCTGTATCGGTTTTACCCTTCTTGTATTTCTATTGTCAGAAGTGTTTGAGAAGCAGATAATCTTTTAATGTCTGGTTTTCTTTCTAGGAATGTTTCAAACACTTATTTTTATTGAGTGTTGGTCTTTTTCATTTATGGTTAGACTCAGATTTGCAGGTCAGGTAACCTTGGGCTGCCTCTTCAGTTCCATTGCTCTTCTGAACATATTACTCTATTCCCTTCAGCATTTTCTGGTAGGTGAAGAATAGTCTTGTGTTATTAGAATCTCCTTTCTTTTATATTTGAAGGTCTTTCTCCAGGTCACTTACAGATTTGTTGTTTCTCAATGGAATTATTAAATTTAAACCACTATGTTAGTTTGCAGTCTTTCTTCACCCCTCCCCCTGCTCCCACCAGAGGTGATCTATGGATTATTTTACTTGAAACTTTGTTTCCTGTGTTCAGAAGTTCTGGGCAGCTTTCTTTGATAATTTCTTATTTTATGGGACCCAGGCTTTTTTTTTTTTCACTTGTGTTCTGGGAGATCTATAGCCTATAATTTATCTCTAAGCATCCTGCCTTTGAGATCAATATATTTTGCTTCTATAGAGATTATACTTTCTTTTAATGTTATTGCTTTTTGCTTCTCTTCTTCTAGATTGTCCTTGACTTCCATGTATTTGCATTCCCAATCAGTTATCCTGTCATTTGTTTCTTTGGTGAGACTTCACAACATGGATTTAAGTTTTTCTATTCTACTAATTACTTCTGCTCTCACAATTTTTATTTCTTTTTTAAACCATTCAGGAACATCTTGCCTTGGAAGGAGAGGGGAGAGAAGGTCAGAATTGAGCTCTGTTATAAGCCTGGATGTGTGTCCTGTCTCATTTCTTTCTCCACTCTTGGGTTGGGTACTGTTGCCTTACAGATTGTCATGCTGCCTTTCTCCTATTTGGATCCCCATGGTACTGAGAGGAAGGAATGGGTTGGTTGAGTTGAGTCCCATTGTAAGTAACTGGTGTTTGTGTAGCTCTGCTGACTGAAAGTGGTGGGTGGTGGATGAAGATGTACCCTGTGAGTGCTTGTGAGGAGTTAGGGATTATTGGTCTTCTCTGCTTTAAGGTTTTTAGTCTCTGGGCCCTTGGTATCGTAGATCACGAAGACAGCTTAAATTGCTTTAGCTCTGTGCACAATTCCCATTTCGGAGAGGTTTGAGAGCTTGTGAAAATGAGAGAAAAATGTCCTGCATCTTTTTGGTCACATGATCTGGAAGTCTCTCACGTTATTTTAAAAAGTCACACTGACATAGTGAGTGTTTCTACTGTAAATATGTGATATAATTTCAATTGTCACTGCTACATGGCATCCCTTTAATTTTCCCTGCTTGACTCACAGTCTCCACAGTTCTCTTCACGCCCCTCCCCACCCCCACTTTTTTGTGAGAGAAACTTTCCTCCTACTTTGATGAGAAAATAGGTGACACATGCTATCATCTCACCTTTCCCTACTCCATGCCTCAAAAATCCTATTATCTTTGCCTCTACTTCAGTGTCTGAGGAAAAGGTGATCCTTTTCCTTGCCAAGGCCAGCCTGATCTACATCTCAACCGAAATGGTCTTCTAGTTATTCCATCTCCCATTTGCATTATCTCATGCTGCCCCACACCCCATCCCTAGAAAACACTGCCTACTCTCCTCAGCCTCTCAAAATCCCTTACTTAGCTAGGAAATCAAGGATGATATGGCTGCCATCCCTATGCAAATCCTTTTCTCATCTTCCCAGGGGTTAGCTCTCTTTCTTCAAGTTATCTTTATTTGCTTAAATCTGTACATGGTTTATAGACTGTCATCTCCTTATAGGAAAAGATCATTTTGTTATTGTATTCCTAGCTCTTAGTAAAGTACCTTCCACATAGCATATGCTTAATAAATGTTTGTTTTGAACTGAAAGCAAAATAGACAATATGAAGTGCTGAGCAAGTGTTTTTTTTTTTTGGTCTTATCTATCTAGGTTATAAAAGATGAAAGATATTACTTCAGAACTGAAATAATGGACTACATCTTTGTACATTCTATTCCTCCATTCCATTCCTAGCTGTGTCATTTTTCAATTTTACAAAACCTCTTTGTAGCAAAGAATAGTTTCTTCCTTTTGAATGGCTCAACATCTTGGTGTAGTAGGAAGGTGTCTGAACTTAAATCACAGCTCTGTCTCTAGCTGTGTGCTATTAGGGAAGTACTTAGCTTCTAAACTTGGATTTCTTAATCTGAAAAATGGAACTCATTCTACTTATACTACTTTCCTCTGTGGGGTTGTTGTGAGGATTAGATATGAGAATGTCTATAAAGTGCTCATGAAACCATTTCCTGACTCTGGGACTCAAGCAACTCCCATTTTCCTCAGAACTTCCAACTAGGTGCAGTACTTTCGTTAGTCTTTCCATGGCTAGGCTAGCTCAACTCTTTGCTCTGCTCTGTGTGCTCACTACTCATGCAGCTAGAAGAGATTACTCCTCCATGTTTTTGGCAGGACTCCCCTTCCAAGAAATGGAAAAAGGAAAAAGGATAAGAGAGTCAGCTTCTTAGCTAGGGAACTTTCTGTGTAATTAGTAATTGTGCAAGCATTGGCACCTTTGCCTATTAGACTACAATGTACTATTATGTTCTAGGTAGAATAATAGATAATAGAACACTAGACCAGGAATCAGGAAGACCTGAGCTCAGATCTGGCTTCAGCCACACAGTAGCTACATGACTGGGCAAGTGGCTTAAATTCTGTATCATTTTCTTCAGTTGTAAAATAGAGATAATGATAGCAGAGTTATTTTGAAGATTAAATAGGATATTTGTAAAACATTTGTAAAATGCTTAGTACAGCGCCAGGTACATAAAAGGCACTTAATAAATGCTTGTTTCCATTTTTCCTCCTTTTCTGCTTTCCTCCCTCCTTCCTTCTTCCTTGTCAAACCCTTTTGTTTATATGGAAGATATCTACTTTATATGGCATGCAAATTCCTTGTAGGTATCTCTGTGTTGTGCTATCTCCCTCCCCTCATCTTGTATTCATTATATGTGCTTTAACTGTTATTTGTATTAGAATTGTCTATGTACATGTCTTGTCTCTCCCTAGTAGATTCCACTCAAGGTCAGGGACCCTGTATTATTTAATTTTATGTCTTCCATGGCATCTAGAACACTGTATTGCACATAGTAGGTATGTAAACATTTCTTCATATGCATGAATGATGATATAGAACATTATTGATAATAATGTTGATAATAATAAGAACATTATTCAGCTTCAGAAGCTTCAGATGAAAGAGAGCTGAATCTCAGCTTTTAAATCAGTAAGTTCAAAAGTTCAAAAGAGGGTACTGAGGCCATGAATAAAAAAGGGAAAAGTGTAATCCCTTTGAACCTTCAAAGAACTTTTGGATCTGGGATTTTCAGTTATTTTATTTTATTTATTTATTTTATTTATTTTTGGTGACGGATCATCAGTTATTTGGGAGTTCAGGTAAAGCTTTTTATTCGGCATGGATATTGCTGGGTGAAGTTAACAAATATTGAGGAAGTCTGTGGAGAGGGAAATCACTTCACTGCCCACTTCTATGCTTTTGTGACAATAGATGGTGTGGACCATCCGTTATCTTGTACTCTGGGAAGGGCATAAAGAAAAAGGCAAGAAGAAAACACTTCGCTTTTATTTCTGTGCCTCTAGTTCTCTCCCTCTTAGCACCTGGGCTGCCAGTGACCCTTGTCTCAACTCTGTCTGCCATCGAGTGTATGGACTGAGGAAGACTTGAACACTAAATCACCACCTTGTAATAGACTTTGCCATCTGGCCAGGAACCAGTTATGGTGGCAACCACCTTATACATGGGGAGCTAGTACTATGGATCCCAAAGCCCAAGTATCATTCCTTTGAACCTATCCAGTAGAAATATAAGATGCCACCTTACTCATACATTCTCTTCTCACATGCATAATTTTATGAATGTGATCTGTGTAATCTTTGGTTTTAGTTCTAATAAGGGAATCTCATTTATCTGGCAACCTCAATCACCTTTACCCAGCTGGGGATCTTAAAGTATGGAGGGAAAAAATACACGTATATATGTGTGTGTACACACACACACACACACACACACACACACACACACACACACACATAAAGTATGCTTTACTCATAGCTCAGCTCTCCTCAGGACTCGTCAGATCTTTTACAAATTGTTAATTTATATGTAATTTAAACAAACTTAGCTCTTGGCTTCTTAGTTTATAACTCAATAATTATCATGGTGTCAGCTCCTAAGAAATAGTTTTTCTATCCTCAATCTTAGCTAGCACTTGTTGCTGCAGTCAGCATACCTATCTTTAGCAATCCTCACCCCCTCAAATTATTTGTTGCTTCTCACAGGTTCATAGACTGAACTGGAAGAGAACTTTCAGATCATCTATTCCAATCTCCGTTATTTCACAGATGTGGAAACTGAGGCTTACACGTTAAGTGAATTCCCAAAGATAACATAGACAATAATATCCTATCAAGATTCAAACATAGATCCTTTGACTGTAAATCCAGTGTTCTTTCCATTGTCACACTGCAGAAAGCATGGTAAAATTTAACATAACATCCTAAACCTTCTGAAAGTTCCCTGTTAAAACAGAAGTTATGGCATCTATCTGCTACTTCCCTTCTGACCTCAACCATATATAAACATTTTTCTGGCAGGGGATGGGGGGGTGGAGGTGGGGTGGGGTTACTGCTGAAACTCCTTCTTTTTTCCTATGATGGGGCAGGTCATTTCAGCTGGGAACATAGTAAGACCAATATGTTTTGACATTGCAAAAATTGGCCACCCAGAAAATAAAATCAATACTGTTACATTGAGGGGGAAATAGTCTATTTGCTTGGGGCATTTGAAGTGGAAATGGAGTGAAAAGTGAACAAAAGATCTCTAAATCTGTCTGTCCCTTCTTGAAGTAAAAAAACCAAAAATTGGCTTTTCCATTGTAACTAGGTCAATGAAGCAATTTTGAGGAAGGCCCCTTCTGGGGGCACAAAAAACAGCTCTGTTTTGCAGGACCTTTCATTATCTGCTCTAATGAGATTTTTAGGTGGAGATCCAAGCTTGAGATCAATCTGACAACAATCTCCACATGGAACTGACATGTTTTTGACATGACAAATTTTTCTGGGTAACTGGGCCATGGATTTTCATTTAAACACACTAAATATTTGTGAATAAATATTTTTATTTGACATTGATATTTGACGCTATCATTCATCAGTAAATCACATAGTGTAAAAAATGTTCATTGAAAATCATCTTCATTGATATTGAGGGCAGAATTGCATGGTATTCACACGGCTCTCAAGACTCCAGTATGCAGGCCCACTGTTCTTGCCACTGTCCTTTCTGAACTGAAAGAGGCCAAGCGCTAGCACCTGTATCAGAAAGCTAATGGTCCCATTTCTTAGAACAATTAAAGGGCTATGTATTCCCACCACAAAATAAGTTGAAGTTGTTGTTTGTGTATCAAGGCTATGGAAGATGAGGAAATAAGTATAGTCTCCTTACAGAAGAAACTTGAGCAGCTTTCTAATACATCAGGCTTGTGATCTGAGATGGGTGTCCAAGACATGATCACAGCCTGTATTTGCTCGAATATTCCTTAAGAGACAGTTGAACTTAGTTCCTTAGAAATTGGACAGAGCTTTTCATTTATGAGCCAAAATTGTTCCTTCGAGGGTGACAAGAAGTTCCCTCTCCCATGCCCTCCCCTCCCTACCACACTGCCTTTTTTGTTCCTATTCATTTGTCCTACGCAGAGTTTAGGTACTGACTGTGATTTCAATATTTTGAACAGAAACTCTAATAGGACAATGTATATCCACAGGTTAAAAAGCTGGATTTGGGCAAGGAATGATCAAAGTTAGTAGGATGGTCCCCTAATGTAAAATTATTTCTTTGGTAACATTTCCAAATACTCTGTCTTCTTGCCAATGACTTGGAGAATTAATTCTGATTTAATTTTCAGTTGTTTCTCAGTTGTGGCTGACTCTGACCTCATCTGGAGGTTTCTTAGCAAAGATACTGGAATGGTTTGACATTTCCTTTTCCAGTTCTTTTTACAGATGGGTAAATGGAGGCAAACAGGGTGAAGTAACTTGCCTGGGGTCACCTAAGTAGTAAATGTCTGAGGCCAGATTTGGACTCGGGAAGGTAAGTCTTCCTGACTCTAGGCCTGACTCTATGTGCATCTAGCTGGCCATTCTGATTTAATACATTAGGTCATTGAATTTTGGCCATTTTCACAGATAGTAATAAGGATGATGATGATAGTAATAAGCACTTATCAGTGATTTGAGTAGAATAAAATAATAGGTTTTTGCAAGAAGCATAGAGTAAATTACAAAGTTTTGGTCTTAAGACCTTGCAACACAGTCCGACATGGTAAGTGGACAGCAGGCAACAGTAATGTCCTTTGGTGGAGGCTTGGGGGTATGACCTGAAAATTTCCTGAGGAACTTACTAGCAGCTTCAAAGGGAAGACTATTATTGGGAGGATAAGGAGAAGGGTTTGATGAATTCTACTGTGAATAATCAGATTTGAATTTTAGAAAGGACTGATCCATATTCATGTTTTAAATAAATAAACTGATTTTGATAACATTAATTAGCCATCAATTTTTCCCTTCATTTAAAAAAAATTAGAATCTCTCCTTTAAAATGTTATATCCTAAATTGCATGAAAACAACTATTAAAAAAAAACAAACCAAAATAACAAACTAGCCCCCCTTCCACTTCATGACTTATATAACTATTCTAATCCAGATGTATTCCTCCTGTTTTTCAGTCATAAACAGATTAGGTAAGGCAGGGGTGGATTTTGAAGTCATTCTGTGGGTTTATCTTTGATGCCCATGGTCCAGATGAGTGGATGATCTGTTTCCACAGTCACAACTCCAGAGCCATCATAAGTGTTTGAAGTGCTGACCAGGGTTCCGAACATGAGCACACTATTGGCTGCAAGGAAAGGATAAAAAGGAAAAGAGTTAAGCATAACAGCTAATGTTTGTATATCTTTTTTACATACATCTCATTTAATCATCCTTACCATTTGGTTGTTCAGTTGCTTCCTGACCCCATCACTTTCCTACACTATCTCTTATCCACCTATCCTTTTCACTCACATTGCCTAAGTATCAGTGAGGTTTTGAAGTTGTGAACCTGAGATGGAGGAAAGATGGCACTATCAAAAGAAATAGGGCAGTTAACAAAGGGGAAGGTTTAGGAGAAGGATGCCAAGTTCCATCTTAGACATGTTAAGTTTGATTAGCCTACATGTCAACTAGATGTAAATGTCGAATAGAAAATTCAGGATGACTGGAACTCAGGGCAGATTCTAGGATTAGATATATACATCTGGTGATCAGCCCATGGGAGTTTTACCATGGGAGAGCAGGAGAAGTTAAGGTCCCTTTAAAGGATATTTTTATCGCAAGCTTCACAAAGCCATAAAGTAGCCTCACAAATAATTTTTAAAATTCAAATCTATTAAAATCCTTTTGCATCTTTCCCTATATTTACTTACCAGTGTTATGTAGGTCATATCTTGATGTGTATACACACCAAAATGCCTTAAAAGCACAGAATAACCCAGCCCCGTACTTTTTTTTTCTTTTAAATGAGTATTTTTAGCCCTTTTGCAGGAGAAAATTAGCTAGAGCCTGGATCGAGGATTCAAATGACTCAAATGTTAACAGTGCTGCAGTATTCACTGGATTAGCTATTGTGAAGTGGCCCTCTGGTGGTGCAGTGGATAGAGGCTGGGCATGTAGTCAGAAAGACTCATCTTCCTGAGTTCAAATCTAACTTCAGACAATTATTAGCTGGGTAAGTCACTTAACAATGTTTGCCTAAATTCACTGAAGAAGGAAATGGCAAACCACTCCAGTATCTTTTCCAAGAAAACCCGATGGACAATACGGTCCATGGTGTCACAAAGAGTCATACTGTGAATGGACGAGCTGCAAAGTGGAATAATAAACAGAAAAGAAACATATACTTAGTTTTTTTTATAACCAAATAATAGGTGAGTAATTATATACTAGGCCTGCTCCGGGTGCTAACAAGAACTTAAACAGACTTTAAGATGTTATTTGTTAATTCAGAAGCAGATAAGCATTCTGTGATCTTCCTTTCACACTGCTGACTTAGATTATTAGGTCTGGATTACTTTCTTCTCAAACCTGTGACAATTCTTACCAAAGATTTTAAGCGTAAAATTTTTTGTTTAAATCAGTTTGGAGTTTTATAGTTTGATACAGATGATTAGCTCAGTCAATAAATGTTAAGGGGGTAGCCAGGTAGCACACTGGATAGAGTCAAGAGGACCCGAGTTCAAATCCGGCCTTAGACACATAACAATCACTAGCTGTGTGACTCTGGGAAAGTCACTGCCTAGCTCCCCCCCCCAAAAAAAAAAGGTAAGAAGGAGACAAAGGTTGGAGGGTCCGTTAGCTTTGCTCTAATCCACTGCAATAGGTAGTATAGTATCCCCCAAAGCTAATGCAATGTTAGGCTGCATAAACAAGGGGTAAAAAGACATGGGGGAAGGGGGTGTGGGGAGAGAAGGGTGTGTGTATGTGGTGACAGTCCTTTTTCACTACTGCCCTTCTCAGATTGCATCTGGATTATAACTTTCAGTCATGGGTACCACATTTAGGAGAGACACAAATAGCAAGGCATTCGGGATAGTGAAGGGCCTGGGGAATAATGTCATATGAAGAATGGGAGAAGAAAAGACATGGGAGGAAGGGTAGCATATGGTGGTTATCTTCAAACATTTAAAGGGCTGTCATGTGAAAAAGGGATTAGATGTGTTCTCCTAGACTCCAAGGGTCAAAACCAAGTAATGAATGCCACTTACGTAGCAATAGAGAGGAAGACCTTGCTACATGGTGAAGTGGCTGAGAGCGCTTGACTCAGAGTCAGGAAGAACTGAAATCAAATTTACTCTCAGATTAAAAGCTTTGTGACTCTGGGCAAGTCACACGATAACCTCTCAGCCTCATTTAGCTCATTTGTAAAATGGGGTTCCTAACAATGTCTACCTCAAACTTCCTAACAATAAAAACGATCCAAAGATGAAAGGGGCTGCCTGCAAAGGTACTGGGACAAACCTCAATTTTTTGTTATTGTTTAGTTGTTTCCAACTCTTTGCGACCCCATTTGGGGCTTTCTTGGCAAAGATACTGGAGGGTTTGCCATTTCCTTCTCCAGTTCACTTTACAGCTGAGAAAACTGAGGTAAACAGGGTTAAATGCCTTGCCCGGGGTCAAACAGCTAGTAAGTGTCTGAGGCCAGATCTCAACGCAGAAAAAGGAGTCTTCCTGACCCCAGGCCTGGCACTCTATCCATGAGAGGTGATCAAGCAAAAATCTGTACAGCAAATTCTTGGCTAGATGTCCTACCCTTCCAAGTCATATGTTCTGTGAGTATGATGTTAAAGCAGTTTGCTAAAAGTCAGAAAACTAGTTCGTAGCAGGATAACCCCTGTCATCAAAATCTCTGGGTGAAGGGACAATAATATCTGATGTTTGAGATTATATATAAGAAAAGTACTTTGCAAACATATTGAGACATGTAGAAATAGCACATTAAGGTATAAAAAGCACTTTGCAAACATAATCTCATCTGACTGTCATAATACACTTGTGAGGAAAATACAATAGATATTCTTATCTCCCTTTTACAGAAAGGGAAACTGAGGTTCACAAGGCTTAAATTAACCTGCTCATAGTCACCAAAAGCTAATCTTGAATCCAAGTATCCCCTACGTTCAATATCCAGTCATCTTTCCATTATAGACACTTAAGTTCTTTATATTTCCTTCTTCTGTTCCTCAATTATTATTTCCACACTCTTGTGAGAGTTAAAGGTCCTTCCATCTCAGGCCACCTCTTCTTTTTCAATTTCAGTGCCTCTCCTAGGAAGGGAGGAAAGCTAACACTTGCAAGTCCTCTTGAAGCTATACTTTTATATGTTCCTAGGCATATATTATAAATAATATAAATCATACTAAAAATTGTCAACATTCTTCACCCCCTCCAATTTTCTACCATAACTCTGAGATTTCAGTTAACTGATTTGAAAAGTTAAAGTAAAAGAACCTCTTTGACTTCTAAATTTCAATCTTTGAACTAGTTGGTGAAATCGAAGTGTCACCTTTTTATCTTTTAAACATGTAACTAGTATTAATTCTCTTATTGGCTAGTTAAATGCCTGTGAACCTGGGGTACTGGTGAGAGCGGGTACTGATGTGATAAAACTCAGATCTGCTACATACTATCTGCATGACCTAAGGCAAGTCATTCTCTGCCTCAGTTTCCTTATCTGTTTTCTTCCAGCTCTAAATCCTAAACCTTGATACTTTGACTTTTAACTAGTTGACAACTTCTTTCTTCTATCTGGGCCATGGCAACAGCATGTTACTTTGATGACAGCTCTTTACTAAAGACTAGCCCAATGAGTTTTGGGTTCCATATTTCATTTAGAAAGAATAAACTGAAGAATACCTAAAGGGATTTCACTAGGATGGTGTGGAGATTCAAAACTATGCCTTTGAAAGATTGCTAGAAGGAAGCAGAAAGGATGGTTAGCCTGGAGAAGAGAAAACCTAGGAGAAACAGGATCACAAACTTCAAATGTTTGATGGCTAGTCTCACGAAAGGCTAAAACTTACTATAGGCCCCAGAGAATAGAACTAGGATCACTGAATATAATTTATGGGAAGGCAAATTTCAGCCACAAATAAAGAAAAGCTTCATGGCAATATGAATTGCCAAGGAAAGAAAGAAAGAAAAAGAAAAAAGGAAACTCGAATTACCCACCCATCCTTGGAGGTCTCTAATCACAGTCAGACCATTTGTCATTGATTGTAGAGGATTTTCATGCTTCGGGCAAGGTTTAAACTAGATGACTTTTGTGGCCCCTAGCACCTTTGAGATGCTTATTAGTTTCACAACTTTGTATCACTCAGCTTGGAAGGCCATAGTCAGCTATTCACAACCACAAGAAACCTCCCTACATTTAAATGTTTTAATAATTAATTGGTTGGTTCTCATTTTCCAGTTGTAGTTGTTTGGTTTATGGCTACAGATTTATAAACTCTTGTAACTATGTCTTGCTATAATGTCAAAGAAGAAAATTAATCATCTCCTATATGGCGTGAAAGATTATTACCCCTTAATTAGAATACTGAATTGCACAAAGTAGAAGCTCAATAAATGTGTACTGAATAAATTCTTAGGTGGTACAATAGACACTTTGTTGGACCCTTGGGGTCAGGAAGACACTACAGTGATCCTGTCCACTTTGCAACTTTTCCCATTGAGGTTTCACTATAACTTGGGTCGGCAAAAGAAATTAAATGGAATTTTTTGGGGAGTTTTGTGGAAGCTTTAAGTGAAATATAAAGGTCAGCAGACAATATAGAAAAAGTTTAGAAATTCAGAAATACACAAAATATATGTATTGTATAATATCAACACATTTTATCTTTTAATATCATAATAATTCAGATTTCTCTGGTATGAAGGGAGTGCCAAAAAAGCCTTACGTGGATCTTTTGGACTGAGGAGGGGACAGTACCCCTAAATCCCCACAATGTGGAAAGGATAGCTGTAGTAGTTTAACACAGGGCAAGTCATTTAATCTCCGTAGATCTCAGTTTCCTCATCTGCAAATCAAAGTTGATCGTACTAATTAATTGGCCTCTCAGATTCCTACAAGCTCTAAATCTGTGGTTCTGTTATAAAAGAGTAGCATAGTGTAATAGAAAGAACAATGAACTCAGAATGTGAGGCCATAGGTTCTGTTCCTGGCTTTCCTTCCTAGTACCTGGTTGAAATTGAGGAAGTAACAACCTTACTGAAACTCAATTTTCTTATTTTTAAAATGAGAGGGTTAGAACAAATGAGCTCTAATGTCTTTTCCAACTTTTAAATCTTACAGTGTTACAAAAGGAAAGCTGATTCCAGGAATTGTTCTCTTCTGTACCACTAGAGGGAGTGTTTTACCTTTCTTGAGAAATTTCCCTGAAGAAGGCACTTTAAATATACTCCCCAGCAGAGATAAGAGATGGTTAAAACAATGATCAATTCATGATTCATTAATGAAAGCTGTTTTTCTATGCAGCCAACTTCTTAACCAGTGTGATTAAGAAAACATGCAATATAGAACTAATGACAATACAGGTACAACACCATCTAAATGCATGCCTTCATCTATGTAGAGTTAATCATTGAACCCATTAGAGTAGATGATGTCATGAGAGAGGTAGGAAGGGAAAGGGGGCATAAAAAAGGGAGTCAAAAAAAGAGTCCAAGGCAAGGTTATAGGATAGGAAGTGATAATCCAGAAAAGATGATTGAGAAGTCACCAGATGTTTGGGAGGAGAGGTTATCAAGGAAGTGAGGATGGTCAATTGTATCACAAGATGAAGAAAGGTTGAATAGCATGAGAACTGAGGAAAGGGTTAGGATTTAGCAATTAAGGGACCCATTCAGTAGAGTCTAAAGGGGACCAGAAGCCAGAATGCAAGGTATTTAAGGAGAGGGATGGGAGATGAGAAGTTTCAGGTGAACCTTTCTAGAATTTTAATTATGAAAGAGAAAATTAATAATAAAAAATGTTCAAGGGAACGGTAGGATCAAGTGCAAACTTTTTTAAGAGAAAGAGAATTATTTTTGCAAGCATTCAGGGAAGAAAACAGTAAATGAAGAGAAACTGAAGATGAGAAGAAAAAGGGGAATCATAAAGGTGCAAAATCCCAAAGGAAATTTGAGGAGATAGAATCAAGGGGTGAATACAGGGTGGAGTCAGTTCAAAAAGCAAAAGAACCTCAGCAAGGATGGCTTTGATTTTTCAATAGGTTAGCGGGATGGGGAGGAATGAAAGAGAGTGCATGAGGGAGTCAGTCAATGGGGGGAAAAAATAGGAGCTTGCTGTGTAGCAGTGAGAGGCCACTGGAGAAAACCCCATTTGGAGTTTTCTTCACAGAGATGCTAGAGGGTTTGCCATTTGCTTCTCCAGCTCATTTTGCAAGAGAAGAAACTGAGGCAAATCGGGTTAAGTGACTTGCTGAAGATCACACAGCAAATAAGTGTCTGAGGCCAGATTTGAACTCAGGAAGATAAGTCTTCCTAACTTTGGACCCAATACTCTATAAAGTGAACAACCTAGATGCCAGTGGAGATTACATAATAAATTTGTAGTGGACCCAAGCAGCACAGTTTGTGAAATATTCTTTATAAAATGTGACATTTTCAAAATATTTTCTTTCTGAAAGGGAAGAAGTTCTGAATTGATTTTTTCCTTGACAAAAAATGCTTTGGATCTTTATAGCTTGTGACCTGCATTTAGATTTGGATAAATTGACCAGATGTCTCAATTTGGTGGACAGGTGTCAATGAAATGCAAATTCAGGTTGATTAGCTCATTAATCTGCTCCTACAGATTAGCTCAAAGGATTGGAGCAAGTCTTTTCTTGGGGCTAGCTCTGTGATCTAGGAAAATTTCAGATCCTGAGATTTAAGCATCTTTGAGCTACTTTATTTTACTGTTGTCATGTGACAAATTATCCTTGGCACATAAAAAGCAAGTTCTCAGCTATCTGTCTAGATATTTCCTTTATAGAGGGCTGAGAGAGGCCCTTAGGAAATACTCCTTACCAAAAATAGAAATGGAAACTGATATATAGGTATATATTTATGTACATACATACATACATAAGATAGATGGATAGATGCAGGGCAAGTAAAACAGCGAACAACTGACTCTGAGACCAGAGTGAGGAGCTGGACTTTTGTAAAGTTGAAGGCTAAGCAGGAATAAGAATGAATATGCAAACCTGAGAGGAAAAGATTGGGCCAACATGGACTTTTCCCCACAAAAACTAAGGGGTATGACTAGTTTTGGGAAAGGTACATACAGGAGAGAGGAATGGAAATTATAGCTTCTGTACCTGCTACACTTATGCAGCTCATGTTGAAAATAAAGAGAGGTGGGGGCAGCTAGATGGCTCTGTGGATAGAGCACCTGCCCTGAAGTCAGGAGGACCTGAGTTCAAATCCGACCTCAGACCAAACACTTGACACTTACTAGCTGTATGACCCTGGGCAAGTCACTTAACCCCAACTGCCTTAAAAAAAAGGGGGGGAAAACACGTTTAGATTAAAAATTCCAGATGCATTAGAATTATAAAGAGCAAGCAGGATTTTGGCTCAGCCTTGAACCTAGGTCATGTGATGTCAAGTTTAGTGCTCTCCCTGAGAGATTTATTATAGCTTCAGTTTAACTTTGTCTCTTCGAAGCTGGATGCTGTGCTCTAACTTGAATTATTTTAGGGGAATAAGATGGCAGGGGGAAGAGCTGATACTCAGCAAGTGGGTAGATTCTAATGCCCATAGGTCATACTGATCTTATTCTTGAGATCTCCAAGACTATAAAAAGTTAGGTTTAAAACTGAGTTATGGTTCCTGACCACAAAATTTAGAGAATGATGAACACCCACGAGGAAGCTAACAAAATTGCAGAATATGTTAAGTACCAGCGCCAGTGTGGGGTAGGAAATGGCAAGCTGGTCTTAGAGTCATGAAGATTTGGGTTCAACACTTGTCTCTGACACTTACTAGCTGTGTGACCCCCTGTGTAAGTCACTTAACTTCTATCTATCAAAAATCATCCCTATGACTAATTTACTAAGTAATAAATAAAGCACAGAATTTCTACATGGGAAGTTCTTCATGTTGATGAAATCATGGATCTTTCCCATAAAGATTCATGTATGCTAAATGTGAAATGAGTGATGCAGACAATTAATGAAACAGAAATTCAGGGAAAGGAAAGAACTTCGTTCTAAGAAGGCTCCATTTATATAGGATGCAGCTGACCTGGGATTTTTAATGGTTAGATATTCATGGGGTATGGCCCAAGCTGAGGTCTTCGCCCCTTGCCCCAAAGGGAATCTGGCTCCCCTTGTCTACAGGCCCCAGCCCCTCATCTCCCTTTGAAAGCCTTAGCCTACCTTTTAATCTCATTCAGATACCTTTCAGTTCCTTCATTATCTATTCCCATTGTCTATTCAATCTCTTAGACATTCCAATCTCTAGGAATTCTCACCCAGACTCTTTTCCCAGACCCTTCCCTGGTCAGCCAAAGTATATAAGATCTACCCTGGCACTCATTCAGGGCTGAGAATCTCGAGGACTACAAGACTGAGAACCTCTCATGCCTGCCCGTCCTTATGGGCATCACCTGGCCTAACTGTTTTATCACTAATAAACTTTTCCTCTGGCTGAAGAAGATTTGAATTGGATTCTTTCAGGCAGGGCCTGGTACTGCGATTTTGGGGTCCCAGCAGCATCCCAAAAGTCCTACACCTCTTCAGATATGACTTGTATGGGTACAGGTGAGAGCATGAGGCAACTATTCATTTCTTCTCTTTAAGATAAAGAGCCTGTCTTGGTTGGCAAAGATGAATAAGCTATCTTCAAAACAAGAAACCCCAAACAACTATATAAAAGTGTTCCAAATTGATAAGAGAAATGACAATTAAAACCAACTCTGATGTTTTGCCTGAATCACATAAGATTGGCAAAGATGAAAATGACCTATGTTGGAGAGGCTGTGGGAAGACAGAAACAAATCACTCAGTGGATAGAACACTGGACTTGAAGTCAGGAAGACATGAATTCAAATCCAGCCTCAGATATTAACTGTGTGACTCAGGGCAAGTCATTTATAGCCACTATTTGCCTTAGTTCACTCAAGAAGGAAATGACAAACCATTTCAGTATCTTTGCCAAGAAAACCCCATGGACAGCATGTGAATGCTGTCCATTGGGTCATGAAGAGTTGAAATGACTGAACAACAACAAGAAATAACCACAGTAATATACTGTTTGATAAATCCAAAGACCCAAGCTTTTGGGGGTAAGGATTTAACATCTGATAAAAATTACTGAGAAAACTGAAAGGCAGTTTGGCAAAAGGTAGGCATAGACCAATATCTCACACATTCATTACACAAAGTTTTTAAATAATTACTTATACGATGTGATTTTTTTTCATTCCTATTTGGACAGAGTGTGTTAAAGTGATATAAAATTAAGATCAATAAGTTGAAACAATTCAACATGAAATAATGGATTACAATTTACTATCCCATTATAGTTATTTTGTAGTTCATTTTCCTCAAGTCATAGGATCTTGGAGTTGAAAGGCACCTTGGAGATCTCACAGGTAGGGAATAAATCTGCATATAAATGGATATATGTGTATATATATTTAAATCAGTGCTTAAATCTAATGGGGTCTTCATGTAAACAACACAAGCCTATTAGAGATGGTGATATTCAACTGCTTTCACATTTTAAATGTGAAAAATCTCCTCTGACTTGAATTATAGGAAGTATATGATGGTGTCCTGGAGGAAACAATACATGATTTTAAAAAATTAGCATGTGGGTCTCAGTGAATACTTATTAGTATAAGTTTGGATTGAGGCATTTTTCATCTCTGAGGCATTACTTCTAGCTACTTTTCCTTTACTGAAATAGTTGGATATTTTGCTTAACAGTCTATTTTGTCCTATGAGACAGAAGACTGTCCAGGTGATGTCCCAAAGACTTTCCACAGATTCTGAAGTTTACTGTACTGGTCCCTTGAAAGTTTAGGGTGTGGAGAGCAGGAGCTTGCAGGCAGCCTTTCATACAAGACTTACCTAATCGTCATTGTTCTCTGCAGGGCGGTGGAGGAATGGCAGAAGCCACAATGAGCCCACTTCCCTAGGGAGATGATTTAGTGTGAGGCCACTTGTTCAGTGCCTAAGCAGTGGTTCTGTAGGAGAGTCAATTCAATAAGCACTTTTAAGCCCCTATTATATGCAAGTTGCAAGAATATCCTGTGGAAATTGGGCCTTCTAGCAGTAGAACAAATGAGCGGTTTCAGTGGAGTGGGAAAATGTTAGACAAGTCTTCCTTTGCAGGTATTTTTCTCTCAGCAACTGTGATCATTCATCAACAAACATTTGTTACAATATAAAACACAATTGCATCTACAGTGTGTATGATGTGTCACACAGCTATGTCTGCTACAGAAGGTAATGCAGATTTTAAAGACAAAATGGTCCTGGCCTCCTGAGAGCTTACAGTCTAATTACACTTACACAATAAAACACGATCAATGAATTGAAAAGGTACAGAACAAAATGCATCGTTAGGCTCAAGGGGGTGTTCGGGTATGACTTTACATATAGGTAAAGTAACCATTCCCTCGTTTCTTCAAATATTGATTCTGCTACATTTATTCTATCATCAGAGCTTCATTTCTTTCAGAGCTGACTTTCTAGAATTCCCTTTAAAAATACAAAATTGCATAGCCCTACCCTGTAATATGTCATCAGTTAGCATCTGGGAGGGGGTAAAAAGAGTGAAAACAGGAGACCACCACTAGCTGAGATCAAAAATGAGAACCAGATCTGGGGACTAAGGTGAAGTGAATGATATGACAAAGCAGGAACGGGGAGGTAGATGGATGCCAAAAGTAATAATTCACATTTCCATAGTACTGAAGAGGTCTAGGGGTTTTGGGGTGCTGGGACCCCAAGATCGCGGTACCGGGCCCTGCCTGAAAGAATTCAACTCAAATCTTCTTCAGCCAAGGAAAAGTTTATTAGTGGTAAAACATATAGGCCAGGTGATGCCCGTAAGGACAAGCGGGCATGAGAGGTTCTCAGCCTTGTGGGCCTGAGATTCTCAGCCTCTGAATGAGGGCCAAGGTGGATCTTAAATACTAAAGTAACTTTGGGTGGCCAGAGAAGGCCGTTGGGGAAAGGGTCTAGGTAACAATTCTAATTGGGGAGGTCTGCGAGATTGAATAGACAATGGGAATAGATAATGGAGGAGCAAGAAGGCAGAAGTTTGAAAGGCACAAAATCAAGGTGGGGCTAGGACTTTCAAAAGGAGACAAAGGAAGACCTTCCTGGGGCCTATAGACAAGAGGGAGCCTAAGGCTTTCAAGGGAGATGAGGGGAGTTGATTAGGAAATTTGAAGGTTTAAGGGTTTTCTGGGTCCTGTAGACAAACAGAAGCCAGATTCTATTCAGGGCAAGGGTTGAAGGTGCATCTAAATAAGATCTAAAGGTAAGCTAGGGCTTTCAAGGGAGATGAGGGTCTGGGGCCTGTGAGTCAGATTCCCTTTGGGGCAAAGGGTGAATATCTTGGCTTGGGCCCCGCTCCCATCAGTATCATCAGATTAAAAAAAAACTTTCTTTATAACAGTATAAGTTATGTCTCTTTCATAGACAATGTCAAAACTTGAGCTTCAAAAATACTAAGGTTTGTTACCAAAAATCAGGAGAGTTGGTTTTCAACCCACACCCTCTGAATTCAATGTCCTTTCTATCCCCACCACACTATCCTGTAACAAAGACGAATATGTCTAGGGCTGGGAACGCTCGTGCCACTCAAATCGCCTTCTCTTACATAGTTTGCCAACATTGAGGCTGGTCTTCTTTGCAACAACAGCAAAGGGTGCTAACCAGTGTTCAGTGTTACTACTGGAAGACTAGAGAACCTCTTTAAAGGTTAAAAAAGAAGATTAAGTCTGGGCTGTCAACAATGCCTCAGATAGAGTGCAGAGAGAGGCTGGATGGATAAATTGGATTATTTGTTTTTAAGTTTTAAGACCTCACTGGGAAGAGACGGAATCTGATGAACTTGCTTGATATAGCACACAAGTGAGCATTTAATACCCCTTTTTTGGGAAGATTCTTAAGGACTCCATCATGAGGCATGGCTTATATCCTGGGAATTAAAGCAATCTAGTCTAGGAAGCTTCATTAACTTGTTCAGGTCAGAAGGGTACTTGCTTATAGTATGGAAGTCTTTATTTACTATCTCAGAGAAGGAACTTTTCAAAGCTCATAGGACTGAGGGCTAGAAGGCATTTCTTGCAAGTGCCACCTTCTACACATAGTCTCCTATATAGAGGGTGAGGACCTTCCCCTAATTATATTAATTAGTGTTTAATTATCTTTTAATTCCTCATTTCTCTCCAGTAGTAGGTATTCACTGTGTGAGCAGGTACTCTTGGGGGTTTTTTCTTTGTATTTCCAATACTTAAAAACACTTAGCATGATAAAGAAAAGGCACTTAATAAATGCTAGCTGAATGACTACAACCCTGGGAAAAATCCCATTTGGGGCCAGCTAGGTGGCACAGTGGATAGAGCACTGGCCTTGGACTCAGGAGGACCTCAGTTCAAATCCAGCCTCAGCTCATAACACCAGCTGTGTGACCCTGGGCAAGTCACTTAACCCCATTGCCTATCCTTAAAAAAAAAATCCCATTTGGATTTCACTTGGAAAAAAGAAAAACCTTTGTTCTTTTTTCTCTCTCTACTATTATCATTTTTAATATTTAGGTTTTTTTTAAGTTAAAAGATTCTCTCAATAACTATATACATTCAAAAACATATTGTACTTTACTAACACCTTTCATTTACATTTCAAAAAATAAAATTTTGGGAGTAACAATGAACTGATTTAATGCTATTTCTAATTATCATTTTTTGCCACTGGTTTGCAACTGCATTCTAGGAAAAAAAACAGGATAAATATTACTTTCATGGAAGGTTCATTGATGGTAGTAATAAAGTCTGTTCTACCTAATTAATTTTCCTGTGGAAGATAATCTACTGCCAATCCTAGTTAGGATATGTAAACTGGGCTTTTCTTATAGAACTAACTCTATTACATTCAAATGTGGGAGATTTTTTTAAGTGTTTTTTTTTATATAGGCACACTAGATCAAGAAACTTTACATATGAAGCATAAAGAAATGAGTGAAATATTCCAGATCAGTGAAGCAAGATACTTTCATTGCACAACACCACTACTTTAAAGTGGAAAAAAAAAAGGCTTAATTATCCAGCTAATTGCTTTTATACTCCTCTTCCTTTCTGTTATGCAGATAATGGAGAAAAACACTAAAACTATGATTTACTCAAGCTAATGTAAAGACATTTAAAATAAAGATGGATGTGAATTAATTAGCAAGAATTTGAGTATTTTCTGTGCCATGAACATTGAGATAGGTGTTGTGAAGGACGTAAAGGATCTGTGAAGGATGCATGCATTGTTTTTGTCCTCAATCCTGAAGGTTGAAAAAATTTAACCTGATATTTGGAAAAGGCCACTCAAACATCAAGTCTAAGTAATATGTCTTAAGTGTATCAATGGAATCTAATGTAGAATCTGGAAGGCAGCATGGTATAGGAGTAGTCAAGTGACCACAAACAAAGCACTTAAATCTACTGTTTTCTCACCTGTAAAATCAAGATAATATCTGTAACTACCTACCTTGTAGGGTTATTGTGCAGAATAAATGAAATAATTTATTTCATTAATTTCAATATTAAATTATATATATGTACATACATAAACATGCTTAGGTCTTAAAATGCTATATAAATGCCATTATTATTATTATTAATCATTTCTTTTTTTCAGTCAGATTCAGATAGAAATGTTCCTGGCATAAGTCACTGTTTTGCTATTATATTTTCATACTCACTATTCTGTGGATCATTCACAGGTGGATAAAATAAACAACTCTGCAGCAGACTAAAAGTCTTAGGATGTCAGCTCATCCTCCACAGATTTACTGAGAAAACTCTTGGGAGAACTGCAGTAGGAGTCAGGATCACAGGGATGCTATGTACTTCATTATTTCCACATGATCTTTATTTCCTCCACTAGATCTCTATATTTTGAAATCTTTTCATTCTATGTAATTTGGAGACTGAGTATTTGGTATGTGATACAGAATCTATTAAAAAAAGTTCTTATGGCTATATGTTATATGTCAGAAATAAGGCCTTAGAGAAATACAGCCTGTCAGTTAAAAAGTAAACTAAGCTTGGAGTGAAGAATCATTTATTACGGTTCTTGGGAGAGAACTAGGCATATCTCTCAGAAGAGATAGCACTGATTACAGAAGGGAGAACATGTTTTATACTGTTAGAATGCTGTGACTCCTCCCTTCCAGGCCCAGATTGGTCCGATTCTTTCCAGGTTACAGTCTTACAAATCCACCCATCTCATGTCCCTTTGACATGTCACCCCCCCCATCCTTCTCATCCAAAAGCCTGTGCCCTTTGTCCTACTTAGGGCTAGTTAAAACTGGCTCTGCCCTCTAGAACTTTGGGGCCCTTCTCATTGGCTTGCCCTTTCAAGGTTTTGCAAGTTTGTTAAGACTACAATGTAACTTGTTATTAACAAATTCTTTTGCTGATGTTGTAAGATGTCAAAGGTTATCTTAAATTGTGGGAGCGTGATACCTTGTCCCTTACATTATGTCCAAGTGATTCAGGACAGTTCAGTCTGTGATAATAGTCGGCTTCTAGTTCAGTTTATTTGCTGAGCTCTCCAGGATATTCTGAGGTCTCTGCTGTGTAGTTTGGGAGTGGGGGTGGGGCAGGGGAAGCAGAGAAGAAGGGAAGGGGGTCAGGGAATTGGTTATTTGTCAGTTTCTGAAAGAAAGCCCACTTCTGATGAGATATATAATTCTCACTGCAAGATTAATTCTTTCTTGCTAGCTATTCAGTTGGTGCTAAATTTTTACAGCCTCCAGTGATGTGCTGCATGGACCACCATTTCCATTCATAATTTAGTTTGCACACTAAATTCAAGCTCCTTAAGGTTAACCCTTAGTAGTTTCTGATGTCAGTGAACCAATCCTGAATTATCATCATACACTCCTCTTTTCCACAAATGAATCTGTATGACTTCATTGTTATTAGTATTGTTATTCTAAGTTTGCACTGGGAAACAATGAAGTAAATGAAAAATATTTATGAAGTTTTTAATCAGGGCACTGGACTCACAAAGTCAAAGGGCATACAAATATAAAGAGTGAGACAGTCCTTACTCTTAAAGAGATTACATTTCAATATAGTAAAGTGATGGCCAGGAAGTGAGTGTCTGGAGGAATCACAAGAGTTGTGATCCACAGAACAGTCAATCACCATCCCCTTTCTAGAAGTGATGGCGCTATTGATTTGATTACTGGAACAACGGAAAAAGAGTGCTGTATTTAAAATCAGATGACCTGGGTTCAAATCTAGTTTATCACTGTGTGACCTTGGGTAAGCTGCTTACTCAATGTGCTTCAGTGTCCTGATTTATCAAAGAAAGGGGTGAGATAAGATGACTTCTAAAATCCTTTCCAGTTCTAGATTGATAATCCTGTGAAACAGGCTGAAAAATTTAGGCCTATCATTAAAAAGACAGAGTGGCAAGGGACTGTGAAAATAGATCACAAGAAGACTTACAAACACATACACCAAAACCAGACAGAAATTTAGCCTATGAAATATGTATTATACTTGCTCCAAGTAAGCATACATATATCCCCTAGGAAAAGAATGGGGATGTTGAGGAATGCCAAGAACTGAAATGTCCCACCTTAGAAGAGGGGTACTCTGACACTCTGTTGTGGTTCTTTAAGGACATACAGGCTTATGACACACTCAGAGTTGTTATGCAGCTCTCAAAGTTATCCTGTTATCTACCTGGTCTTCTTAGTGTCAAAGTGGGAATGATAAGAACACACTTCTCCCATTCATTGTTATGCATGCCATGAATTACTGAGGAACAAATTATTTTCTTGCCCAGCCTTATCTATAGAAAGTGGCATGTTTTTACTCTGCTTCTCCCTGGAAAAACAGTGATCTGCTAAAGACACCTCACAAGGTGAGTACTCATCACCTCTTTCTCCTGACAACTAATCTTTTTTGAACTCAGGTGACTGAGGATGGGCTATTATACTTCTCTTTGAAAAGTGACTACATTTATCTTTATCCTTCTGAGGAGTCACAGTTGCCATGCCCTTGGACTGGAGCTAGAAGTCATCAGAAAGCTTCTGATGTTCAATTATTCTTACTTTTTATTCTCTATCCCGAGTTGTGACTCAGCCTGATGTCCGAAAAATAATTAGTCCAATTGAAGACCATTATTTAGAGGAATCAAAGCCAATTATACCATTTAGAAAATGTCCTCCATGATTACCATCAAATGTTCAAGCTTTTTGAAACATAAACAAACTTTATTACTTCTTTATGTTAAAATCCCTCATGCATAGGGTAATTAGTAGAATCTTTTCACATTTCCATTGTTGCAATTAGAGCTATTAAAGCTACTTTTTGAAAAAGGAAGCATATTGATGTAAAAAAAAAAGTCAAATGTGACTGGCTTATACTGATTATAGGCAGTGAAGCAGGAGACTTGGTTTGTTCTGTGAGAACACATTATAAATGTGCAAGCCTGTCTAACATTCATACCCTTTGGTAATAAGTGCATTTAATGGAAGCTCTTTGAAGGCAGGGACTGTCTTTTGCCTCTTTTTATATCCCCAACACAGTCCCTAGCACAAAGTAGGTGTTTTAACAAATGTTTATTAGTTGGTTGATAAGGAGAACATTAAATGAATGCTCAGGGGTGGGGCGTGACTTTCTCTAAAATGATTTTTATACATCATATTAATTGAAACTTGCTTTCCTCTCTCTTTTCCCCAAAAACCAAGTTGGATGACTCCAGGACAGCCTAGCTAATGAGAATTTTACTATGATAGAGTGGGAAGAAAGCAGATACTTAGGGTGTAGGCTCTCTTAGTAGTTGGGTAACCTTGGACAAGACCCCTCTCTGAATTTGAGTTTTCTCAATTGTAAAATGAGAAAGTTGAAATAGACAGCCCAAGGTCCTTTATAACTTTGGCATTTTAAGATTTTTTTACTAACCTTCTAGAGTTCTCATGCATTCATGGTGCATTAGCTCAGTCACCTTCATTAATGTTCTGTGGGCGAATTCTAATATGGGAAGAGATATCCAAAACCCAGCCTCCAAATCTATGTTTCTTATTCTTCTTCACTATTCTAAGCACTGCAAGAAAGCCTACCACTCACCCCCCGTGGCAGGTATTCTTAACTTTTTTGTGTGTCATGGACCTCTTGGGTCTTGGGTCCATGAAGCCCAGCTTTAAGAGGGTTTTTCTGGCTAGCCCAGGCCAGGTTGCCATCTATAAGTTTGGGGACAGCTAGCAGAATTCCCACTGAGATCTCTAACATAAGTTCATTTTTAGATGAATGAAATATTCAGTGAAATATTTTCATCTTGATTCACCTTTCATACTTTTGCTTTGAACAGTATAACTCTCTCAAGCCTATGGTGCATATGCATGCAAGTAGGTACACACAAAAATACCTATTCTAAAGATGTATACCACTGCACAGAATATACATAGTGTTGCAAATAGGTACATAAATATGACTTAAACTTAGCTCTTTTAAGAGGACAATTCAATTCCAGTGGTCACTGTGACTTCTCATGGCCTCGACAGATAATTAATATGACGCAGGAGTGGAAAGTAGATATTTGCCATCAACAAAGATATGTAAGATCATTTAGCATTTCTTTTAGAAGGCATATTTTTGCTGACAGTCTGACCCCTGTCTTTTTGGAAATGCAGCATCTGATTTAGATCGTGTTTATTGATATTAATAGATCTGATTTGTGGGTATCAGAGGCAATAAACCATTGCCTTAGTCTTTGTTCACAGGATCATAAAACAGAAGTTTGCTTGTTCTTAATATACTTCATTTTAAGTGCATATATCATCAAGACCTGTTTTCATCCTCAATTTTTTTTTCCTATTGATATATGGTGAAGGTATTTTATATTGGGAGCAGTTGGCCATATATAGTATGAATAGCACAATGAGGCCTATTATTGAAAAAAACTACCTTTGATTTTTGGTTCCCAGTGCCTGGAATCTGCATCCTCACACGCCCATTTCCCCAGCCCAAATCTATCCTCTTTGCCTAAGCATCTGTTTACTACTTACCTGTGAAGGCTTTTTCATTTATTAACTTGAGGTTAAGCTCCAGTTCTAACTTCTCCATGAAAACTTTCCTATCTGAGTACACACTGAGTTTCTGCTTTAGACCTTTGTTTTTTGCACCTATTGTCTATGTTGTACAATTAGCACCTTATTTTGCAATAACATTTTACTTCACAATGACCACTTAACTGAGCATGTTAGCAGTGGAAAGGTTTAAATCCTGATTCTACTACTGCCTACATTGGCTTTCTTAAACAAGTCACTTTACTTCCCTTGGGCCTCAGTTTTTTCTTCTGTATCTAATAGAGCTAGAGCTGATGTCTCCGGGACCAATTACAAAGATACATATGCTTAGAATTGGAAGACTCTGGAATTATGCGGCAACCCTTTGTTTCTATGATGGCAAAAGAGCTGCACTAGAGAGGATGTGGCAACTGAGCCAGGCAGAGATAATTTTTACTCTCGTGCTTTTCTTCCTCTCCCCGACTGTGTGGCTTGAAAGTCTCTCTGTGACTTTCTGTGAGGGGGAAAGATTGGTACCTTCTCACCACCCCCAATCTGAGAGGAAGGGCAATCACTTTCATGTGGCAGTAAGCACATATGTTGGCTAGGTGAGCTCAAGTTGAAAGTTAAGGTGCTGGCTGCTTCTTTTCCTTTGTTCCTCTTTCCCTGAGCATAGGTGATTGAACAGTGGACCTGAGACGGACACTTCTAGCTTTAAAGGCAACTTCATGAGTTCAAGAGGAGAAGAGCTTCTGGATTCCAAGGATTTAATTAATCACCAAATCTTAGCCTTTTGTCAATCCTCATTCTTGATCTCTTTGTAACATCGGACATTGTCTTATCACCTTCTTCTAAACATCTAAAGCATCTAAAACAACATGCCCAAAACAGAACTCATCATTCTCCTTTGCCTCCCCCTGCCAAAATTCTTTGTTGCTAGAAGCATGGCCATTGAATTTTTTCCTTTTGTTCCAGTTCCCAGTATTATCATGGAAAAATATTTTCTCCCAAATTAAGAACGGTGCAATTGCTACCAGAATAAGACTTGGTTATATCCAAACAGCATGTATAAATTTTAACATTTATGCATTACAAAGGCCAAACCTCCACTAAATGTTCCTCTGATGCTTAATCACCCCCTAGACTTTGTGTATTTTTTGCCTCCTTTCTGGCATCTTTTTGGCAAAGAAGAGACCCTGAGCTCTAAAACCAAGCTAGTTGAGAGCAAACTTCTCTGGCAGTTCAAATCAAGCTTGAAAGGCTTAAAGCACAGGAACAATAATGAATTTAGTGTCTATTTCCTAAAAATTAGTACAATCAATGGGGCAGGTATGTGGTGCAATGGATAGAGCACCGGCCCTGAAGTCAGGAGGACCTGAGTTCAAATCTGACCTCAGACCAAACAAACACTTGACCCTTACTGTGTGACCCTGGGCAAGTCACTTAACCTCAATTGCCTAAAAAAAAAAAAAATTAGTATAATCAAGTTCAAAGAAGCTCATCACTAGAAGGTTGGCCACCACATCATTGTTTTTATGGAGGGAGTGAGGAATGGTGGTTAAAGGAATTCAATTATAGTAAATAAAGTGAGGAAGGCAGCTAGCATCAGTGGAAAAATTCCCTTTGATCTCTTTTATGTTGGAGCACATCGATAAAATCTTAGTTGTTTTAATGATTTAATCTTTTTTTTAAATAAGCAACAAATGCATGCTCAAGGCCTTTGATTTATTCATACAGAAACAGCCTAAGACTCATCTTGAAAAGACCCTAGGAGTCTGGTCCTATCAGCCATTATTCGTATATATTTAGTAAAAAATGTGCTCAACAGAAACAAAGGACACTCCCTACTTAGGCTGGCTGAAATGAAAGATCCACATATTCATCATGATTGTACCCTATCAGACACTAACCAGACCAGACGATGTAAGCTCACGACCCTCAAATGTAGAGAGGCTTAATGCACCACTAAATTACTATAATGCTACACTGTGCACGAAAGACATTAACAGGGCAATTGATTGCCTGTAGTTCAACCTTCAAATACATTGCTTAAGAAAAATTGTAATAGTCATGCTCTGGTACCATGACATATGTCAGTGGTCTCTAAAGTTTTAAGATAAAAAGATCCGGTTTCTATTTGACAACCACATATCCCAGCATAAAACTGGATCCACCTTCACCCAACCTCAAAAACAGTGAAGAAAGCACAATGGGGAATAAGGAAGTACTAAAAAAACAATCGATTAAACCAAGAACGTTACTGATTGTTGAGATTCCTGTCTGGGCCAATTAGCTTATAGCAGTTACGGTTAAAGAAATAACAGCAATGCCCATTTAAAAGTAAGGCAATAATAACCTAACTGTCCAATGACTAGGAATAGCTAAACAAACTATGGTAGGGTAGGATGCAAATAAGAATGTTAAATACGAGGAACATAAAGAAATATGTAATGATGTAAAACGAGATAATGAAGAAAACAGTCATGGAAGTTCAATATTCACAGACTATAATGACGTAGGAAAAAAAAGACTTTGATGGACCTATGATTTCACTGTGTCCCTTGGGACAAACATTAAGCTCTTCATGCACAATTCTTACCTACGTTTCTATTAGTAATCTTTAGAGAAGTCACCAAACACTCTAGAATTCTTCTTTTACTTCTTTTAATGTCAAAGATGACTGACATTTACCTCAGATTGTGATGGTCTCTCAATTTTACTATATAAGTGATCATCTTTCCTTTCTAATCATATGTTAACAATGATGTTTTTCATGGCATTGCAGTAAGTTTACACTCATCCCAAGCCTTTCCCTTTAGTTTACTAGTAATTTCAATTATTCTAAGATCATGATATTTCTTGACTTGTAGTCATACAGAATCACTGAGAAAATCAGTGAAAATCAAAGATGAGACTTGCAGCAACTAACAGCGACCACTGGAAGATTTTCTTTCTTTCTTTCTTTTTTTGGGGGGAGGGGCAGGGCAATTTACCAAAAGTTATAGAAGCCATTCCACCCCCCACCCCCCAGTTGATTCCAGGACAAACTTAGTCATATACAGCATCTAAAACATTCATAATTGATGGACTAATTTGATAGACTGACCACTAATCTGTATACTATAGTCTGTGCAATATTATTTTTCATTTGCTTTGTTTTCCTAGCGTTAATGGTTAGTATATTTCCTAAAATTTCTGGTCATTCAGATGTCTTCAAAGTAATTTTCCAAGCGCCTTAAAAATCATGTCACTTTTAAAATGAATTTCTTAGTATTTATTTGATCAAGTTCAACAATTTTTCCAGACTTTATTTTTAAAAGCCAATGAAATTTCTTTTAAAATGGCAGAGTACAAGTTATTGTGGGTCAGTCATTTTAGTTGTATCTGACTCTTCATTTGGGGTTATCTTGGCAAAGATACTACAGTGGTTTGCCATTTCCTTCTCCAGCTCGTTTTACAGATAAGGAACTGAGGCAAACTGAGGAAGATGTGTCTTCCTGACTTCAGGCCAGGCAATCTATCCACTGTGCCCCTTAGCTGCCCTGAGCACAAGTGAGGTGCTTCAACTATTACCTCTATGAAAAGAGAACACAATAAAAATACTGACATATTTCTTCCATTCTTCTCTGTCGTCCGCACTGTTTAAACCTCAAATGGTTGAGAGCACATCTGGCTTACCAAGGATATACAATGTACACACATAAGCACAGCACGAACAAAACTGAGTAGAGAGAGAGTACTAACAACTTGGTTAAGACAACTAGGTGAGGATTCAGGAAAGGTGAAACCTGAGCCGAACTCTGATGGAAGAAATGTATTCTGAAAGTCAGACATGAGAAGAAAGTGCATTCTAGGCTTATAGGATAGCTTATGTGAAGGGATGGAGGCAAAGAAATGTAACACTAGATTTGGAGAACAGCTATTCATCAAATTTGGATGGAATACAGTATTCTTGAAAGGGAAAACAAAGAAATTAGGTTGGAAAGGTAGGTGGGAACCACATGGTGGGGAACCTTATATGCCAGATAACCTGTATGTAATGGGGAGCTCAGCAGGGGAGTGAGGAATGGTAAAATGATAGGCATAGAGAAAGGTAGGGGTGTGTGTGTGTGTGTGTGTGTGTGTGTGTGTGTGTGTGTGTGTGTGTGAGAGAGAGAGAGAGAGAGAGAGAGAGAGAGAGAGAGAGAGAGAGAGAGAGAGAGAGAAACAGAGACAGTGAGTGAGATCCATGTAGGTGTTTCAGCACAAAGAAATTGAAGATAGAAGCCCTCAGTTCTATCTTATGCTCTGCCAGGAACCAAATAATAAGAAACAGATACACCTTACATTTCTGTATAATACAGAGCTATGAAGTTTCCTCATTATAACCCTGAAAAGTAGGTCATGTGGTGAATATGAACCTCATTTTAAAGATGAAGAAAATTAAAGCCCAGAAAAGAAAGGAACATGGACAGGTTTGGTACCTAGAAACAAGATGTCAGAGCCCCCAGTATTTATGAAGAAATTCAAAGAATATTCTTGTTATTTAAGTCTTCAAATACCCTTTAGTGCAAATTTAGTTATGTTTCTTACCTGACTTTTGAACATTTCTCCTTCCTTGAAAAAATTACAACTATGACCCAAGTGAGTCATCCATTGGTAATCTACAATCCTAGCTTCTAAGCCATCTAATCTAGGCTGTTCAACTTCAGCCACAGAAGAAATATCCATTAGCATTATCTTGCTGTTCACATGAAATTTCCCACATTTTCCTGATTTATCTTCAGATACTTGTGAACACTGAGGTCATTACTGGTGTGACTTTTGGTATACCCTCAAGAATCCCTAGATCAAGAAGTTTTGAGAAATCTAATAAAGAATTCATGTTTTTAATTTTTTTTCCATATTTGCATGCAATAAATATGTGGGAGCAAGGATCTTGTTTAATAGGAGGATTTTTTCCCCCATCTGTAAAAAGTGCTTTCTACACAGAGTAGTTTTACTATTGATAAATATGTCTTTGCTTCTTGTTGGAGAAGGTAAACAAGCCAGAAGATTAAGGAGAGGAGAAGTGCATTCTGAAACAAGGAATCTGATAAAATTTTCCATATGTTTTATTGATTAATGTAGATCACAGAATGGTAATCCCAGGAAATGAGAACTGGAAGCAATATCAGATGTATTATAGTCCAATTTGTCCTTGATGCAAGAATCCCTTCCCTAAAATCCCCAGAGACTTTTAGGGATGACTAACTCATTATATACTGAGGTAGCCCATTCCATGTTTGTTAGAAATTTCTTCCTTATGCCATCAAAACCTTTCTCTCTGAAACTTTCATTCTGTGGCCCTAGTTCAGCGCTCTGAGATAATGCAGAACAATTCCTCATTGCATAGTTCAGCCTTTCAGATATTTAAAGACATTGATCGAGGGCCCCTTTCTCCGCGGTCTTCTCTTCTTAGGTAAAGATTCCTAGTTCCTTCAACTGATTGTCATATGATTTCTTTGCATATAATCAGATAGGTTTGTCTTTTACAACATTATATAAAAATATTGTATTTTTTACTACTAATATTAAAAAGCATGCATTCTTCTATGTGCTATTCTCTCACACTTTCCTTGTGTGTATTTCCTAGTTTCAATTTTCTTGGAAGTACTCCAACCTTAAATATGAGTCAATCTCCATATCCCATATGGAAATAAATAATTCCGCATATGCCATGGTCACTTTCCTCTATTTAAAAAGATGTTTGGTCAGATACTTGGTAGCAAAGTTTGTAAACATATACGCTATTAGTGACAGAGTCAGTCAATAAAGACTTATTAAGCACCTACTACACACAAGGCAAAGTGTTAAGTGCTGGGGATACAGAATAGAGTCAAATGAGGTCCATATTGTCAGGGAGTTTACAATCTGATGGAAGAAACAACAAACAAATATGCACAAACAAGCTACAGAGAAGAGAAATATTGAAGACACTAGAATTAAAAGGGATAAAGAAAGCCCTCTTGCAGAAGGTAGGATTTTAGTAGGAACTTAATGAGGGAGAACATTACAAGAATGGGGGACAGAGAAAATGCCCAAAGCTCAGAGATGGAATGTCTTGTTCATGGAAAAGAAAAAAAAAGTGTCACTAGATTGGAGGGTTTATGGCAGGGAGTAAGGTGTAACAAAGGTGGAAAGGTAGGAGTGGTCTACATTATGAAGGGTTTTCAGTGCCAAACAGGGGATACTGTATTTGATCCTGGAGGCAATAGGGCACATTGGAGTTTGTTGAATGGGTGTGGAGGGTGACATGATCAAACCTGCATGTTATGAATGTCACTTAGGCAGCTGATTAGAGAATGGATGGGAATGAGGAGATTTGAGGCAGGCAGACTCACAAGCAGGCTATTTCAATAGTCTAGACAAGAGGTGATGAGGACCCTCAACAGAGGGGTGACAGTGTCAGAAAAGAGAAGAGGCCATGTTGGGGAGATGTTACAAAGGTAAAATCAACAGGCTTTGACAGAACAGTAGAATGGAAATGGAGAGGGGTGGTGGTGGTGAGAGACAATGAGAAGGTGAGGATGACAATCTAGGTTGTGAGTCTGAGGGACTAAGAGGATAGTGTTTGCCCTCGAGAGTAATAGGGAAGGCAGAAGATAATGAGTTTGGTTTTGGACTGAGTTTAACATGTCTACTGGACATCCAATCCAAGATGGCACAAAGACAGTTGGAGGTGTGAGACTGGTGGTTAGCAGTGAAGTTTGAGAATTATCAGAATAGAGCTGGTAATCAAATCCACTATAGCTGATAAAAATAGTATAGGGGGAGATGAGAAAAGAGGGCCCAGGATAGATCCCTGTAGGATATCTGTGGTTAGAGGGCATGATCTAGATAAGAATCTAGCAAAAGAGAAAGAGAAGGATGCCAGAGAGATGGGATAGGAACACATTGTAGGATACTGGAAAAAAGTGGTGGACCTGAAGTAAGGAGACCCAGTTTCAAATCCCCATGTAGAAACTTACTATCTCTGTCTATGGGTGAGTGACTTTACCTAAGTTTTCTCATCTGTATAATGGAGATAATAATTTAACAATTTCTCTCAAATATACCATAATTATTATGGATAGAAAAAACTCTATTGGACCACTTAATAGGTGAAGGCACTTCATGAAAAGTGAAGTGAGCAAAAACCCAAAGAAAAGACGCTCTCTGTGATTCTGGTATCCTAGGAAACCTCAGACACAGCAGAGAGACGATGCTTTATGGTGGAAATTGCATAGGACTTAGGTCAGAATTACCTGTGAACTCAGGCAAGTCATTTAACCCATCTCACTTTCATCATCAATAAAATGTGGAAACAATAATATTAGATCTGCCTAATTCTCAGGGCTATTGTGGGAATCTTTCATTTTTTTATTCATTCAATAAATATTGAAGATCTATTCTGTGGCAAGGCACTGTTCTAAGATCAAACCTACCTATATTCAAATACCAAAATAGGTCTTTTGCCTCAGGGATGTAGGAGTTTCCTCTAATAATGAAGGTCAAAGCCAATCCATTCCTCTCGATCCTGTGTGACTCCATGTTCTTGCTCTTGCTTTTTCTTGGTATCTTGAAGGTACCAATGGACCACTCTGGCTGTCCACCAAACATCTCATCTGATATTAGATCAAATAAAATGTTAACTATTATTATTGTTGCTGTTATCCCCCTGCTCTTGACACACAATTTCTTACTGGTATCCTTTACTTCTTCTTCAGAGTTCTCTATTGGGTATAAGTTGCAGACTGCTTAAACTCATTATGTGCCTTTCTATTTTATCTGTTTTGCTTATCTTCAGTGCTTTGCAGGAAATTCTCCAGATCTCATTGTCATATGGCAATACTGGTAAACTCTCAGTATTGAACTGATGAGCCTTTACTTTTATGGGAAGCAATTCAGCCCACTTTTCACCTCTGAACTCATTTCACTGTCCATTTGTACTGTCTGTAAAAGTCATACACACTACTGTACAAGTTCTATAGTTTACCCATCAAAATGGAAATCTAGGCAATAAGAATTCTTCATCCACTTAGTTTTTCTTCTATGTGTGGAAGAGCAAACTTCTTTGAGTGATTACAGATCTCATCCAGGGGACTCTGCAATATCTTGGGGCTTAATGAAATCAACACAATGTCATCCACAAACAGGAGCAGGTGAAAGACCTTATTATCCACTTTCAAGTCCTTCCTGAACAAGATTCTGCATTAGCTCTTCTCTAACACAGCAGCAAATACCTTTGGTGAGCTATGTCTTCCTGTTTTATGCCTCACTGGATATTTATTATAAGAGGGTCACTGCATAGGATAAATTCTGGTGTATCAGTGTGAAAGCCTTTTTAACATTGTAATGCACTATTTTACAATTACAAGGGATTAATCAGGACAAAGGCCACTTAAGATTTAATCAGTGTAGGATTTGGAAATTGCAATGGCAAAAATACATAATAGGAACATGTGTTACAATATGACAAGCCATGTTATGATGACAAAGGAAGGGAAGCAGGAGGTTTCAGTCAAACTAAAAGACAGAAAAGGGAGTATTTGACAGAAAGAAATCTATCAGCCTCAGTCTACGGAGAGATGGATAGTAATCCAGATGATCAGTCTAGGTCTTTAGATAGATTGCTTCCTTAGAGGGGAAGAAAGGTGATTCATTCAGCACTCAATATAACCTGAAAGAAATGTCCCTTAAAACCATCTTTTTTCCCATTACTTTTCTAATTCCATGCTCATCAAAACAAACTTCTGATAAATTGTTTGGCCCCTTGGCTAAAAAAAAAAAAAGACCAAGGAAGGAGTATCCTAAAGTGAACTGGTTCTAGTTCTTGGGGCCATGTTTGGCTTCAATTTTAAATCAATTTATTGACATTCATGTTTACAAGTCAGTATCTTTTAAGACTCACTAGTATCAGCCTAAACACCCTAAGGGTCAGTGGACAATCAGGTTTCTGAATCTGTAAGACCATAGGACCAGACCACAGAAGGCAGTTTGGTATCTTAGAGCTGTAGAAAGAGGAATAAAAGTCAGGTGACCTGGGTTCAAGTACAGGCTCTGCCACTAACCATCTAAGTAAACGTGGCCAGATAGCCTTTCTGGGCCTCAGTCTTCTTATTTGTAAAACGAGAAGACTAAGTTAGTCTCTTCCACTTTTAACCTTGGATGACAATTTTATTTTAACCCCGGATTTAGAATAAAACTATTTTATTCAGAATAGAAGATAATACAAAATAATAATTAGGACAGAGGTATGTAGAATAAGGGAAAGAAGATAGCTGGCTGAAATGATCTGAGCTCGTGACTAAGACACTGAATTTTATTCCATGTTCAAATTTTGAACCTGGTTCCCTTAGGCAAGCCAAAGTTAATACTGAATTTTAATCAACATTGAATTATTGAGATGAAAAGGACCTTATCCAATCCAATGCCCTCATTTTGCAGGGGAAGAAATACTTGCCTCTCAGTTCAGTGTTATTTCTACTATAACAATCCGTTTCCCCCCTTTCTCAAGAAATTTCACTTCTTCTTCTCATTTCCCTGCTATTGAACCTGCTGACTTTATGGCCCATGGCACAGGAAGTGTGAAGTATTACAAAGAGGTGATAGAACTGATTCCCCTGGACATTTTAAAGAAGAAGGTAGATGTTGGGAAGGACGAGAGCTTGGTGCACAAAGTGTGTCACCTAGGAGAGACCAAAGGGGAGATAGTTAAAGAAAAGATCCTTCAAAATCTCAGCTTTTAAACTTTTCTACCTCTTTTTTTTCTCAGAACACAAGCAGTAGGGATCTGGGGCATAAATGATTTAGTCCAAAGACAAAGGACACTCTTCTGTTTTTCATGTATTACTCACATAATTTTCACAAGTAAAGAAAGGAAAGACAATATGGGAGTTTGGCCTTTGAAAAGGAAGAAAGGTAGTAGAATGAAGGTCAACGGCATACAAACATACATAACAACAGTGACAGATTGCTAACAATTGTCTACAAATCAGTTTTTGAAAATAAAGTATATTAATAGTGACCAACACATAGTAGAGGTAATAAATGCTTGTTGATGCAATAATAGTATATTTTTTAAAAAAAAGAACTTTTTTTTGTGGGAAGGATTTGTGACAATCTATTGAAGTTAATTTGCCTGTGAAGACAAGGCCTTTCATAATGGTACAGGGTTGGTGCCTCTAGAGTGATAGGACCCAGGTTCAAATTTTGTTTCTGACCCTTACTTCCTGTATGACCTTGGAAAAGTCATTTGAAATCCTGTGCCTCAGTTTTCCTACATGTAAAATGAAGGGTTGAATTAGATGGATTTTGAAGTTCCTTGGAACTCTAGAATTGTAAGTGTATAAGTAGAATAAAGTAAGACAAAATGACGAGTTAGACTAAAATAAAAAGAATGAGAGAATGGGACAAAAGCAAAGATTTATTCTAAATAAAAAAGTAAGAGAACTTCTTTCTGCCACAGGGGAAGATTAGGGTCATTTAGTTCTTGTTAGAACTGCAGATATAGATTATTATCCTGTATGTCAGTCCAAATACAATCCATTGGTCCTTTCTCACTCTCCAAACTTGGAGCACACACATATCACAAAAGGCTGCCTATAGGATTTTAAGAGTTTTAACATATTAAAGGGGTATAAATTGACTCTCTGCACTTCAACATTTACTTGGAGAAACTGGGGTGCAAACAGGAATTTTCCTTTGAAGTATCAACTCCAAAGGAGTTAAGGGTAATAATCAAGTGGTTTCAAATGGAATTGTAAGGCATCTAAACTCTAATTAGTTCTTTAATTCAAGGTTATTCTGCCTCTACCTCCCTTATGGAATAAGGCACTCCATGGGTAAGAAAGGAGGTGGCATGTACAGATGGTAAAAACATTGTCACCACCTGCCTATAATCTTTGTGGAGGTAAGGATCTTCCTGGGGAGCACCCCATGGCCCCAACCTCCTTGCCACCAAGATCAAATATGTTTTGGCACCAGATATCTACCAATCACTAACTAGGGGGCAGACAGCTGTTAAATCATCACGGCAAGCTGATCTCCTTATCTTCTCCCCTAAATCCTTCCCTGTTCTAAAACTCTATTTTTGTTGAAGGCATCAGTTTCTTTAGGATTCCAGGGTCAAAATTTTGGCATTATCCTGAACTACTCACTCTTCCTTAGCTTGTCCATCCAAGCAGTTGCCAAATCTTGCAATTTCTACATTAAAAACATCTCCTGGATCCCACTTCTCTCTACTCACAGAGCTACCACCCTTTGTCAGGCCCTCATCACTTTCTCACTTAGATTACTGCAATAGTCTCCTAATGGGTCTTAAGTTACTAGCATTTCCAGCCCATCATACTATGCTGCTGCCAGAGGGGTTTTCTTAAGCAGAGATCAGACCATGTGAATCTTCCACTCAGCCAACTCCAGAGGCTTCCCATTGCTCCTTGGATAAATCTATAAACTCTTGTTTGTAGCTTTAAAATCTCTCTACAGTATACAACCTGGCCCCACACAAACTTTCCAACCTCAATGGACATAAATAATCTTCCCTGACTCATTGATCCAGCCAAATGGACCTTTTCTCTCTTCTTACACAGAATAGTCCAACCCATCTCAGTTCCTTACACTGGCAAATGCAGATGTCAAGAAAGTACTTGTTTGGCTGACTTCAGAAAAACATAGAAAGACTTGTATGGTCTGATGCTGAGCGAAGTGAGCAGAACCAAGAGAATGTTGTACACAATAACAGCCACGTTGTATGATGACTAATATTGATAAACCTAACCCTTCCCACAATGCAAGGATCTTAGACATCTCCAGAGGCCTCGTGATGGAAAATGCTACCCACATCCAAAGAAAGAACTATGGAAGTTGAATTGCTATTTTTTTTCCCTCTTCTGTTGAGTTTTGTTTCCTCTTTCTGGTGGTTCCTCCTATTGGTTTTAATTTTTACTTACAACATCACTAATGTGAAAATATGTTTAATAGGAATGTAAATGTATAGCCTGTATCAGATTGTGTGCCGATTTGGGGAGGGTGATGGGGAGGAAGGGGGAAAAAAATTTTAAACTCAAAAGCATATGGAAGTGATTATTGATAAATCAAAATAAATTAATAAAAAAATAAAAAATAAAATAAAAACACCCCTGAGATAAAAAAAAATTTACTTATTTCTTTCTTCTGTCTCAGGTCCCCCTTCTTTTAAGATGCAGCTCAAGGACCATGTTCTGTATTATGCCTGTCCTGATACCAACAAGTGGAAGTGGATACCAACAAGTGGAATTGCCCTTCTTCCCAAACTACATTGAATTTAACTACTTTGTATATATTTGTATTTATTAAATTTATATGATGCTGTATATATTTTTATATGTACTTGCCTCTCCCATCAAAATATACACTCCTTCCAAGAAGAGATCATTTTATTTTTCATACATATCTTCCCAGTTTCTGGAACTTAACAAATACTGAAGGGGGCAAGAAGTCACATGTGCCAGGACAGTCAAGCCATAAGCATTGCTTCCCCTCAAATCCTAGAGGAGACAGCCTAGGACCACCATTAGTTCCCTGCCCTCCCCCCGACTCTTGTTCTACTTCCCACAGTATTTTGCACAGTGTCTGGCACAGAATAGGCATTTGCTAAAGGCTAGTTGACTGAATGACCATGCCAGAAAACAACGATTGTAAAGATTAAACCTGGCACCTACCACTGCAGATGCTATAAACACTACCTCCTCAGCAACCTGGGATATTGAAGACCCAGAAAAGAATGTTCTTGACACAAAAATCCTTGGCATTATCAAACAGTTCAAGATCAAGAACAGATATAGATTGTTGGGTTTTTTGTATTGTTTTGTGAGGCAGTTGGGGTTAAGTGACTTGCCCAGAGTCACACAGATAGGAAATGTTATGTTCCTGAGGCCAGATTTGAATTCAGCTCCTCCTGAGTCCAGGGCCGGTGCTCTATCCACTGCGCCACCTAGCTGTCCCCCAGATATAGTTTTATCAGAGGAAATAACACTAAGCAGGCACTTGTAACCATAGGAGTTCCTTCTGTACCTAAGCACCACTGGGCCTGTCTATCTGACTTGGAGATGAAATATCCTCTATGTTCCTCTCTCCCATTAGAATGCAAATTCCATCACAGCAAGGATAGTCTGGCTGTTCCATTTGTGTTCTCAGTCATAGTACAATGTTCTGTATACACTAGGTTCTTAATAAATGCTTTTTTCTTCTTTCATTTGTTTATAAAGCAAAACAGCCCTAGCCCTAAAATTAAAAGCATGTCTATAGACAAGCTCAACTTAACATCCTGTATCAGTTTATGCTGTGACTTCGATAGAGCACTTACTATGGGTGAAAAAGTGGTTGTTTGTATTCTCAAAACAAAAAAGAAATAAGAAAAGAAACTGAGGGAACACTGTCTCTCCCCCAACAAAGCCATATTAACATCACATTTTTGAGATAGGCAGTACAGGAGACAAGCTTCACTGTTTAAATGGAGGACAGCCTAACCAGCCTTCCCTCACGTCTTTCTCCCCAAAGGTTTACAATTGTAGACAAAGAAGAGTTGACCAATGAAATAGTAGATGACTTTGGCAGAGGGCCAAGAAATGGGAAACCCTGTCCTTTGCATCCCCAACAGAGATGCCTCGGCACTAGACAGCTGTCTGGTAAATATTTGTTAAATTGTTAATACACTGCCAAAGGTATGCCAACAATGCTTCTGGAGAGACTGAGTAAAGATCTGAAGCTAAGCCAAGGATATACCCTGACACTTGCTTTGTGGCAAGGAGCCAGGTGCTGAGTCCTGAGGGCCATGACACTACTTCTAGAATGACAAGAGCTAGGTGACCTGTCCTTCCCAGGGTCAGATGGAACAATATACTGAATAGCCACTTGCTGGCAATGGAAACTTTCTCCTTTTCTTGACAAGTCGACCAGACGAGGGCCAGCTGTATTTTTCTAGGGACACAGCAGGAGCCCATCTCATGTCAATGCACAGAAAAACCCTCAACTCAAGTTTTCTTTATCAAGGGTTGCTTTTTTGGCTGAAGAGGTTAGGAAAATTGACAGAATGCTAGGTATTAGGAAGAGCTGTAATGACAAGACTGGATGCAGTATTTCATAGTTTCTTCATGAGGGGGAGATTAGGGCAAATCCAGAGGAAGGCCAAATTCAAGACATTTTTGCAGGATTCCCCCACCCCCAGCAAGCCCAATGCCATGGGATCCCCAGCAACAGCCACAATAGTTATGAATTATCTTATATTTGTATAGTACTTTTTGTCTACAAGGTGCCTTGCTTTGAGATATTTAATCTCACTGAATCCTCTTAACAGCCCTATGAGATAAGAAATATTTGGTATAAGGAAGCTACATGGCATAGTGCTGGGCCTGGAATCAGGAAGATTCCTGAGTCTTCAAAGTCCTGAGTTCAAAGTGCTTCAGATACTTGCTAGCTGTGTGATGCCGGGCAAACTCACTTAACCCGGTTTGCCACAGTTTCCTCAGCTTTAAAATGAGAAGGAGGAAATGGCAAACCACTCCAGTATCTTTGCCTGAAAATACTAAACAGGGTCATAAAAAGTCAGATGTGATGAAAAGCAACTGAACAATAAATTTGGTACAAAGGAGAGTGCCAGATTAGTACACAGAAGATCTGCATTCAAATCCTGCCTCATTATTTGTGTGACCTTTGGCAAATCACTTAACCTTTCTGGGTCTCAGTTTCTTAAAATATAAAATGAAGGGGGTTGGACTCAATTGCCTCTATGGTCCTCTCCAGACTTTAAATTTATGGTCATATCCCATAGCTGTTGCCACAGGTCTGGAGCCCTTCAGTGATTTGTTCAAGAGAATGAATTAGCAAGAACTTGACCCCAACTCAGGTTTTCAATTTTCAACTACATTTCTTCTCATCTCACACCCCACTCCACATACCACTCTCAGTTTCATCTCTTCTTGCAACCATCATGCAGAAGACACTGTTATACTTCAATCCAGGATTGGGAATAGGTGCCTTAGAGAAATAAGAGAAATTTACTGACCTATAGACAAGCTTCTCATAAAAATAGAGAGTTCAATCTGCTAACTTACAAACAGAAGTAGGTGGGGGGAGGCAGATGTGACTGAGGATGTCACAGACTTAATCTTATTATTCTTGTTCTTCCATATTTGTTGTTATAAGGTAAGCTTTAGGGAGAGGTCTATAAAATATTGTTTCCTAACCAACACAAAGGACACACACATCACAGCCCCCCCCCCAAGTGAAACCAGTTCTTATTTTCACTTAGCTAGGGGATCCACATTGCCTTTCTCCCTTTCCTTTTTTTTTCTTTTTTTTTTTTTGTTTAAGGAAAGCATCACAATCCTCTGGAGTAAATTGCAAATACAATGAGCAGAAGGGTACTAGGGTTTTTGTTGTTGTTGTCTTGTGATTTTACAGGGTAAGGGAAGAAATGAGTTATAAATTATTCAACCTCTTAATAAATTACACAGGGGAACTAGAGCCACAGTGAGAGAGAGGGTGCTCATGAATAAGAAAAAACTCCTTAAATTCTCCTGACTCCCACTCTCCATACACACAACTTATTTCTCCCCAGGCAAAATTTTTAAGAGGAAAAGAATAAAGAAATAGCAATTCCAGATTTTATCAACTAGAGACCCTGATTATTAGATCATGTGAATAACTGAAAGTCTTGAGAGAACTGAGGAGGTGGAAAAGAAACATTACTAGAGGTAAGATAAATGGAAGAGAAGGAGGAGGAGGCTCACAGGAAGAGCCCAGAAAACAGGGCTGGGGGTGAATCTACCTTGAGCACTTAGTGGTATGGCTCTGAGCAAATAATTTCGCTGCAGTTCTCATTTGTAAAATGCACATGTATATGTACACACATACATACATATATGTTCAGCTATCTGAAGAGGCTCTTAGGATATACCAATGAGAAATCTAAATTCTCCAAGCTCTGAAGGGCACATGGTCATCTTCTTATCAAAGGAAGAAGGGATAGGTGCCTTTTTTTTCTTTCTCCAAGAGACTATCTTTGAAGAACTTGGCTAAAACTCTTGTCCCAGCAAATGAATCTCCAATTCCAAATTTCCTAATCTCTCCAGTCAATCCTAATATGCCTCCTCCATGTCATTCAAGGGTTTTCATTCCTAAATTGGTCAAGAACTTCTTTCACACTGTATAATGCCTTTAATGGATTAATTGATTCATTAAAGGTGTCCTCACCAGATAAGGTATCAGGGAATATTATCTTGTTAGTTACTTCAACTCTAGTGGACTAATTGATTTAATTAAGAAGTCTGTAATTATGGAGGAAGGGTCACAGAATATGCTTCTGGCACACTTAGAGCCTTTTGCAAGGTAGCTGTTATTAAAAAAAAAAAAGCTACCAGTAATAGGACAGCAGTCAGCTTTGTCACCAGCTCCCACCCACAAATCAAAACTCTTTCTTCCATTACCCTGCTTTGTTGAGTGAAATTGAAAGAATTATATAGATCTGGAGTGGGAAGGGATCCTAGAAGTCAAACAGGCCAACTCCCTCATTTTGCAGCTAAGGAAACTGAAACCGAGGGAGGGTGTGACTTGATTAAAATCACAAGTGTAGAACTATCACAAAACCACTGCGCTGAAGTAAGTTTTTTTCAGCTGGCCTGGGTACCCAACCACTGTTCCTGTAGAAAATTGCCAAGTGTGAAATATTTTGATTTTTAGAACAAAAAGGGAAGCAACTAAACAGAAAGCTAATGGCCACAATTAATCATTTAAATGCTTTGTTTCCTCCTCCAAATGTTGTATGTGGGCGTCAAGGCTAATAAAATTGGTGTGAAAAAAGAGGTAATTCAGTTTAAATAGTTCTATTTTTCTATAGTTTAAATAGTTGTTCTGTATGTAGTAGGTGATGATGGTGGTGGTTGATGGTAGGTATTAGTTAAGAGAGTTGCCGCTACTGCCTCTACCATAAGGAATTCCCTTCAGTCCACTAAACCTTTCCTTTTGTAATAATAGTTACAAAAACAAAGATAGCAGTGATAGTAGTGGTGATAATGATAATAATATAATCACCTCCAGGATTTAAATAAAATTTTAAGTTTTACACAGGCTTTCCTTACAATAATGGTTCAAAGTAGGGTATGAAAGTATCAGAATAATACATTGTCTTTTTAAGTACTGAAGAAAGCTTTCCCCATAATTATTCTATGTATTAGGTAAGGTACTATTTCATGGATGAGGAAACTGAGGCAGAGAGAAATTAAGCTCCTTGCTGAGGGTCACCATATTCTGGGCTGTCGGTAGTGTTAGTGCCAGAAATTGAACTCAGATCTCCTTACTCCTATTGGAAGATTTAAAAACCTGAGTATCAAGAGAGTTTAAGTAACTTGCCTATGGTTACATAGTTGTTTGATGTTAGATCTGGAATATCAACCCAGGAGCCCTGGTTTCAAGACTTTGATAATAATAATATAGTAAAAATTATCATCTTAATTTACATAGTACTTCACAATTTACTAAGTACACAATCTGTTCTCACATCTTTTTTGTCCTCTTATTAGGCACTTAAAAATATATCCCTTAGGTAAGCAGCCTGCCCCAAAGGTTACCATAGTTTACCTTACCTTCAGCTTACCCAAGGGCTCCCTGACTGGCATCCTAATAATTAAGAACAAGATACTGAGTACTTAAGAAGCTTTTACAAACAAACATATGTAGTCAGGTCAGGGACTAGTTAATGGAGGGCTATGACATTGTCCCAGACAGGACTTGACGAAAACTTTTAGATTTGTTTGCATCTTTTAGGGTTTTCTATGACCTAATTACTTCCTTTACAGACAAGGGGGAGGAAGGAATTCTAGGCAGGCTAGGAACTCTGGAACAGAAGAAGAGGCCTGGCCCAGGGATGTGCTCCCTTCCATTTTGTCCTCCTGAGGTGTCTTAGCAGGAATTCTCATAGGTAAAGAAGAGGATTGGCTCAGCACACCACTTATGTGTATTCACCTAATGTGAGTCAGCAAAGATGGGGCCACCAGATAACAAACTGGGGCTGCTTACCTATTGTGCTTAAGACTTCCTAACAGGGACTAGTCATTAGAGGACTATGAAAGAGTCACACGTGGTCCTTGAGGAAAACTGTTTGAGTTGTCTGAGAATGTAGGGGATCATCTGAATTAGCTATACTGCTTATATACACAGTGAGAAAACCCTTGTTGTTCACTGACCCATTCAATTAAAAAAAGTCAATGTTAAAGTGCTTTCTTGTGGTTTTTTTGTGTGTATTTTTTTTTGTAATCATGATTAGCTCTATTTTCTGAAAATGGATGTGCTTATATCTCATTTTTGAAAATAATAGCTTGTAGGTGTGAATTGAGGAGGGAGAACCATTCAACTTTCTATCCCAGTATGTGCATTTATAAATATTGAAACTGAGATTTAACTGAACATCAGCTACTCAAGAAAAAGGAGGTATAATTACAGAGAAAAACTGTATTTAATATAGATAGATAGATAGATAGATAGATAGACAGATAGATAGATAGACAGATAGATAGATTTACTATCTTTCATCCCCTCCTACTGAAACTCATTTATGGTGGATAGAGAGAGAGTAAAGAGAGCTTAAGGAACAATAGACTGTTAACACAAATTATAGGGAAAAGCACTCCCTCCAGGATCAGTGCTAGAGCCAAGGGAGGGAACTTAATAGAGGGTGAGATACTTGAGTGATAGAGTTCACATTTTGGTATTTAAAAAGACCTGGATTTCACTGTCTACCTTTACTAGTCCAAATCACTTTGTGCTTTAAGAGATTGTCTTCATGACTTGCTGTGGCCCCCAAAACCTCAATATATTGGGACCTACCTCGCATGATCAGCTTATCCTAACAGAAGGATGGCATTTCATAGACCCTCACAGACCCTAAAGCACAGGTAAGAGTATTGTGAGATTAGCTCAGTGCCTTTTACATAGTGGTAGTATTAGCAATACAATGTTAATAGTTGTAGAAATAATAGCAGTGCACATGTATATGACACTATACAGTTTTCAAAGCACTTTCTTACACATAATCTGATGTGAGCCTGACAACAGCCTTAGGTCAATAAATTTTGCCAATATGCAATTTTGGACTGGGTAGCTGGGGGCATAGTGGGTCTACAGTCAGGAAGACCTGACTTCAAATCTGGCCTCATATACTTACTAGCTATGTGATCCTGGGCAAGTCACTTAATCTTGTTTGCCTTAGTTTCCTCATCTGTAAAATGAGCTGGAGAAGGAAATGGCAAATTATTCCAGTATCTTTACCAGGAAAACCCTGAATGGGGTCACAAAGAGTGGAACATGAGTGAAAAATGACAGAACAATTCTGGACTGGGGAAAAAAAAGGCAGGAATTTTACTTCTGTGGCTGCTTTAATGCAAGAGCTACTACCCTTCTGCTGAAGGACTGGCATCCTAATTTGATATAATTTACCATGAAAATGAGCCTCATGACCTCTTTAGACATGAAGCTACCAAACTGACATGAAAAAAAACCCAACAGTAATCACAAGCCAGAGTCTTATTGCCATGTGCAGGTTTCCTTCTAGATCTCTGCTCCTGTGCTTATTCCTGGGAGTAAAGCACTCACCCACGGTGTGGTGAATAAATTCTTCCAAGGCACCAGGGTGCCATTTAGTACACTTGAGGGGTAATTTACTTAATGCCACCTCAGTGCCCTGAAAGAATGAATTCACTTCCCCCAAGAGTGCATTTTATTTCCACAGAGGTACTTAATCACTGTCCAAGCAATTAGGCCAATCATCAGAGCAAGAAACACAGGAATAAAACCAAGGATAGCTGCCTAGGCGTGGCTAATGCCACATGAATGGCAGTCTCCTTTTGTCATGTCCCCATATTCAATATCAGGGATGCGGTGAAAGTTAAAGTCACATTATCTAGTTTATCCCCCTCATTTTACACAGGAGGAAACTGAGTCCTGGAGACATTAACTGGCTTGTACAATGTCAAACAGCTAATGAGTGGCACAGCTTGAGATGTGAACCGAAGTCCTCAGACCCCAAATCCAGCAGGCTTTCCACCACCATGTGATGATATCTGACAGGAGGTTTAAGCTTCTAATGAGGAACAGAGACTCCCTCATGTCTAGCTTATTTTGGACATCTCCGGAGAGAGCTGTAATTTGGTGGACCTGCAGGCATCTTGGACCATATTCTCCAGGGCCAGAAGAAGAGCATCAGAGGACACCCTGTGCAGCCAAAAGACAGTCAAAGAGAATCGGATATAAAAAGTTAACTATCAAAAAAAAAAAAAGATTACTTCTGGTGGCTTCTCTTAAAATAGAAAGGTTAGATCTTTAATCCCTCATTGTTTGAGGTTCAGTGTGGCTTAGATGAAGCAGGAAGAATGTTAGATGGCCCTCCAAGTCAAATTTCATATCTTTCATCCTCTGATGTTTCTTACAAAAAAAAAGGAGAGGGGGGACAGCTAGGTGGTGCAGTGGATAGAGCTCCAGCCTTGGAGTGAGAGGGACCTGAGTTCAAAACTGGCCTCAGACACTTGACACTTATTAGCTGTGTGACTCTGAGCAATTCACTTAACCCCAACTGCCTAATAAAAAAGAAGAAAAAAAGGAGGGTGAGTGGGGGGAGAGAGTTGGTCCAGGTGAACTCTAAGTGACTTTCCCAGGCTCACGAAGCAGAATTTGAACTCATACCTTCCCAACTCCAAATCTTCGGTCTCTATTCACTATCCTACCTCAATTTATCCTGTTCCTTCATGGCCAGTTTTTTGCCTCTGCTTTTTCCTTCCTCTTGTGAAATCTATTTTTAACCTTCAGCAATTATTAAACTAAGATTTGTCCAAGGTCATACAAGTAAGCAAATAAGAGAGTCTAAATTTGAACCTAGGTCTTCAGCCTTTAAATCCAGTGCTCTTTTCCATAAACCATGAACCTTCTGGTGAAATGCATTACCTTGTTTTTCACAGGTAGCCTGTATCCTTAGCGACATGGAAAAACAAGAATCAATCAATCAATCAATCAATCAATCAATCAATATTTGTTAAGCACCATCTATGTGCCAGGCACTGTGCTGAATGCTAAGTCATACAAAAGGAGGCAAAAGACAGTCCCTGCTATCAAGAAAGTTACAAGTTAATGGGGAAGAAAACAAATATATACAACAAATATATATGTAACAAATATATACAAAGCAAACTATATACAGGGTGGGAAGGCACTAGATTTAAGAGGCATTGGGGAAGGCTTCTAGCAAAAGGTTTGATTTTAGTTGGGAATTAAAAAGTAAACCAGGGAGGTCAGTAGTTGGTGCAGAGGAAGGAGAGCTTTCTAGGCATAGGGGACAGCTAGCAAAAAAAAAAAATGGCCAAAGCCAAGATGGAGAGCCAGAAGGCAAGTGCCACTGGATAAGAGAGTATATGGCTGTGAGTAAGGTCTAAGAAGACAGGAAAGGTAGGAGTGGGCTAAGTTACGAAGCGCTTTGAATGCCAAACGGAGCATTTCGTATTTAAAGAAGATAAAATCCTTTAAGAACTAAGCAACTCTTCATTTAAGTAGAGTTCTGTTAGTTTCAAATAGATGTCATCACTTCCTAGATGGTAATGCTGCTTTGGGAGATAATAAGATTGATGGGAGGAGAAAAAGGCCAAATGAAGAAAAGCCTTGAATTCCAAGATGAGAAGTCTGGACTTGATCTGACAGATAATAAGCAGACCTTAGACATTTTATGGAGAGTAGCAGGATGAATAGAGTTTAAAGATTGATCTGGTAATGTTGTGTAGAACAATTTGGAAGGGGAGACTAGAATAAGGTTGGCTAAGGCAGAATCCCAGGAGTAGGTGATCAGAGTTCTCCATTAAGGTCATGTTAATGACAGCAGAGAACCCAGGGAGAAGAGAGACATTTCCAACCTCTAACATGCTAAACCTCCTATATGCTGACACTAACGTACACTGTCAACAAGGGACTGTGCTTTGGATTGCCTTTACAGAAGTAGTAAAGAATTTCTTTTCAACTGTCCACATTCAATTAAATCCCCAGTGTGAGGACAGCAGACTTGTGCAAAATGGAAGACTGGAGGAAAGGGTTCAACCTAGAGGCCCTGAAAGATAATACCATATTATTAATATCATACATTAAGAAACTGAGTTAGCAAAGCAAAAGTCTTAAATGGTTGTTTATATGACTTGTAGGTGAGCTCCAAAATGGGAAAATGCTAATTACAGGGTAGAAGTTGGCCCAAATAAGTAGAAAAATGTATGCTTTAGGAGGTAAAGTTTGTGCTCACATTTGAGCAGTATTTTACAATTTACAAAGTATTTTAACCACATTATCTTACTGAATCATTACAATAGCCCTGAGAGGTAGGCAGTACAAGTTATTATTCATCCCATTTTCCTGATGAGGAAACTGAATGTCCAAGAGGTAAAATGATTTGCCCAGTATAATATGGTGGAACCACAGGCTGACGACTGCAGATCTCCTGACACCAAAAACCACTGTCATTTCTGCTATAACATATAGTCTCCTTTTTTGGGTAAATTATATTATGACTTTAGTGGGTTTTAACATGTAAATGTGATTATAAAGGGTGTCCAAAAATTCTTAGTGCAATTTTATGCTTATTTAAAGCTTTGGCTGTATTTACAAATATATATACATATATATATATACATATATATATATATATATATACACACATTAAAACTCTTCAATTAAAGTGAAACAGTCTACAATTTCCAATATAGTTAAATGAGGCAGAATTTTAAACTGTCTCAACAAAATAATGATATATTAACTTATGTGCAAAGATGTGCCAGAGCGGAGTCACACCAGCTGTTTAGAATCAGTTAAAATTCCAGTATGACCATTTACACCTTTCGAAATAGACAAGTGCTACAAAGCAGAGCTCCTTCTACCGCTCTGTTGATTGCCTAGATTTAAAAAAGGAATGGAGAAAACGTCCCTGGAGATTAAATTTAAAAGTGCATTGTGTTGTTGAATACATCCAGAACACACGCGACTTACATGAACAATTTTGCCTTCCTGGAGAAGCTTACATAAAAAAATTTTTAAAAGTCAACCTTCTTCAATAAAAACCAAGACACATTAATGAAAATTAAGGAAAGAGGAAAAAGTAATTTTTAAAATTTCTTTTAGGAAGTTACTTCTTTTTCTTCAGTAGACCAATACTTTTTTTAAAAAAATAATAAAAAGCATAAACATTTTGCAGATCTTTGATCCAATCCAGTGAGGTGCCTTTTCCAACAACACAGCAGAACAGGTCTAGATCTCGGGTCTCCTGAGTTCTAATGCAGATTACATCTATTCCTTCCTTTTGATGGGTCAAGTCTATGATGAGACTAGTCTAATTTGAGCAGATTTACGTTAGTTAACCTTTCATTATTTCTGTCTCAGCAACTTGTAGTTTTCAAGGAACCACCCAGGTTTCCTAACTTTCCTATTTTCTGCAGAGACTAGAGTAAGTTGTGTCTGTATAGGAATTGCTATTTTTTTTTTCATTCTAAATACTACTTTCCTAAGTAAATTAGGCTATCTTGAATTTCTCTGCTGTTTATAATGTCCTTCCCTGGAACCTTTGATTCATTTCCAAAGCCCACTAAAATAATGTTTGAAAAATCCATTTTCATCTTTTTTTTTGTTTGTTTCTCCTTCCAAAGGATTCTAAACCTTTCCAGGTCATGGCCCCTTTTCTCCAATACTACTTTTCATCTTTATATCCTTGTGGAATGAAAAACAAACAAACAAACAAACCAAGTAATAACACTCAATAATTATCAGTCTCGATTTCTTTAATTTAACCCAGATGAGGCTTTGCCAATTTAAGGAATGCTGCCCCCTCAAGAAATGCCTTGCTCTTTGCAGAAGTTTATATGACAGACCACAGAAGCTAGAAATGCAAAGCTGGAAATACAACCCAAGAAGTGATCTGGACACATTGACAGCTGCAATTTATCAACATAAATTACTGTGCTTAGTTGCAAAGCTTCTGTCATATGAAGACAGTGTATTTCCTAAATTGCTTACTGCTCTCTTCAATAATAATCCTAGTTTTTACAATCTAGAAACCTTTGGATAAAAGATACCTTGATGCATACAAAGATAGAAAAATTCAGATTTTATGTACATCATTGGGGGCACCCACATGTTGCTCTATTCATTTTTAGATTAGTGTCATTTTTTTTCTTCCTTGATATGGCAAGAGATTACTTAGAAGAGATAATGAGAGAGGGACACTTGGGATGGGAAACTAAGCAGTAAACAAGTCAGTCTTTCTGCTGTGTTACTTTCCTTTTAATCAAGGAAAGACCCTTCTGACAATGCAGAAGTATCTTCTTCCTAGAAACAGCTTTCAGTAGTATTATTAGATAAGCGAAGTGCCTTGCCATTCTCCATGTCAGAGCACGATGGGCAACATTTTCAAGAAATGATATTAAAAAAATCTTCCCTTAAAGTCTTGATCTGATGCCTCAGATACCCTGGATTCTCAGAGGCTGCCACTGCAGGGTAAGCCCTGGCAGTCCTACCCAGATCAAAAGGATTTGGGGACAGGCTCAAGAACAGATTGTTTATCCGTTGTCTGAGACAGAGCAGAAGGTCAGAAAAACTCCAGCTGCCTTAGAGAAGGTGAAATCAACAACTTTCACCAGCTGGGTTGTAGGAACCTATGCCTCCCACAGCAGAGGCCCTTTAGAGAGACATGGTGAGTGGGAGGCACACCCAGGCCTAAGCAAGCCAGGGGTGTGCTGGAGCCAACCTGTACTGCATCAGGAGAAGTGACTTTTCAGTTTTCAGGGTGAGTATTTCACATGTGAGCTGATTTCGGAAATTGGCAAATACTACAAGTTGGTGCTTGACTGATTGTATTGCTGATTGCTTGGACTTCAGAAAGAGATGGAGAAAATTTTACTAATGCAGAATAAACTTAAAAATGTGTCTGGAATACTTTTTTGTTTTTCCAAAGAGCACTGGTTGTTAACCACTTACCAGCACACCCGTGAGGCAAGCCCACAGCACTTGCCTTTGAGCTAACCTGTCACTGCTCATTCTGACGCTTGCTTTTGGCCCTAGACATGGTTCCTGTCATCTCCCTCATATCCCATCACTTCCCTCGCTGCCTTAGAGCGCTGACATAAACATTGCCTTTGGCTTTTTATGGACACCGCATTACTGATGACAAGCCTAGTTGCTGAGCCTCTTTTGACTTCCCCACCAATCATTCCACCCCATACTCAGGACACCAAGGGGGACAATGCTATTACTAGAGAAGCCTGATAGTTTTCTGGCCTCAGACACACAGTCGCTATGTAACCCTGGGCAAGTCACTTAACACCATTTATCTCCGTTTTCTCAGCTATAAAATAAACTGGAGCAAGAAATGGCAAACCACTCCAGTATCTTTACCAAGAAAAACCCAAATGGGGTCACAAAGTAGGACACAACTAGAAAAACAATAGAACAATATATCTGTACATAGCTGTTTGCATGTTGCTCTCCATTAGACAGCGAGCCCTACTATACGGTGTGCTCTTTGAGAGCAGGTCCTGTCATTTGCCTAGCTTTGTACCCCCAGATCTTAGTTCAGCGCCTGGAACTTAGGAGGTGCTTAATAAGTGCTCACTGCATGACTTATTAACTCACTGACTTCCTGAGTGGTTGGGAAATAACACATAGGGATGATGGCATGAGGCAATCAATAAGCATTCGTTAACTGCACCACACTTCTGTGCCAAGGGCTGTGAACTCGTGGATATAAATGAAGCAACTGTGGACAGTAAAGAAAGGCAAAAACCTGTTCCCTGCCCACATAGAACACATTCACATTCTAATGGAAGACAAAGATCATATAGTCCAACAACCTCATTTTTAAATGTGGAAACTGACACCTAGAGAAGTTGATTGACTTGACTGAGGTCACACAGACAGCAAGGAGCAAAGCCAAAATTCAAATATAGGTCTCTTTGCTACAAATTCAATGCCCTTCCCATTATGTCACACTGATTTTTGAGCAGACAAAAGATATGTATAGATCTATGGGTTAAAAAAAAAAAGTAACAGTGGAATAAGGGATGGATAGATGGTAGGAAGGGCCATAAGAGTCCAATGGCATCTTCTAGTCTAAGGGCCACCAGGGTTGTGGCAATAAGAATAGAAATACATAAGAGGATGGAATCAAGGGCCCAGTTAAGAATATTAGCCTGAGAGAGCAGTAGTGGCGGTCCTCTGGTGACTACAGGAAAAGAAGAGAGATGATGAACCACTGACATTTTGAGCAGTTGAGGAAAGAAGCTACAGTTCATATCAGAACTCTTTTTCTAGTGACTAGGGCATTAGGCTGTAGAGTTATTCTTTACTATTTACTACTACATGTTGCATGGATACCAAATTCCTCCGTTCCAGCATTTAACTCTAACTGGGCAGTCCAGTTCCCACTGTAGAACCTTAGACTTCTAACTGGTGAGCATTCCCCTAGTCTTGACCTTCACTCACCATGCAAGTTTTGACTATCTTCTAGAAAAGTCATGTCTCCAAGCACATATTGGTTCTCCTTACCCCGTGCCACACCTTTCCATTTCTAGCTCTGGGAAAAATAATCAAATCAAAATTAAAATCTTAAAGAGGACCATGAATCATTTACATCAGGGACTCCACTCACCATCCCTAGGACTCCCTTAATCAGCAGCATTTACGAAAAATCACCTAATACCATGAATGAAAACAATATTACATCTTTTTTTTTGTAATTAATAATTCTTAATACAAATGAAGAATGGGGGCTTTAACTTTGACAGTGTGCTACCCACATTATCTTCTGCATTTTGCCCAAGTTTTGTTGACTCTTGAATATTTTCTTGAGGCACTGTGGAGAGGGAGGACCTGCTCTAGGGACAAGACATTGGCTGTGGGACTCTCTAGCGAAATAAGTTCATATTTAAGTGCATTAGACAACTGTTTAGACTCAACTTCCCAGAGGCAGCAGAAGATAGACTGCTGGGCCTCCAGGCAGGAAGACCTGAATTCAAATCTGCTCTCAGACACTTACTAGCAGCGTTACCTTGGGAAAGTCAGTGCACCTCTATTTGTCTCAGTATCCTTAACTGCAAAATGGATATAATAATAGCACTTTCCTCTCATGGTGGTTGAAAAGATGTAATATTTGTAAAGGTTTAGCAAAGTGGCAGATACACCCTCATCGATACCTCACAGTAATGAAATCACAGGTTTAGACACAGAATTCTCTCTCTCTCTCTCTCTCTCAATATTTATTTACATTTACCACAGTCTGTGTTGTTATTTGGCTCTGCTGGAGTTACTCAGCATTGCTTCAAACAAATCTTCCCATTTCTGAATTTTCATACTCAGCATTGCTAAGAGTACAACAGAACACTTTACTTTCATGTATCATAGTTTATTCAGGATTTTTCATCATTGGGCTTATGTATTTCCCCCCACATTTCTGACTACCATAAATGATAGTACTATGAATATTTATATGGTTCTTTTTGTGCCATCAATAACTTCTTTGGAGTATAATCCCTGTAGTGAGACCTTTGAGTCAATTTCATTTAATATATAAAAACGCATTTGAACAAAGTAGTACAGTTAAAAAAATAAATAAAACAAACCTCACAGATCTTTATTCTCAACTGACTACCACGGATAAATATATACATCTGGTATCAAAAAAAATTTATACTCCAAATGATCACTTGCCTTTCATCCATATTCTAAAGGGCTTCCTGTCGCTACAGATTTTGGCCCAGAACTGAAATGGCTACTACCACCTAGTCCAAGGCTATGAGTTTAGAGAATCAAGCTGACTGTCCTAAAAGCTACCCAGATGTGACTAACCTAGGCTGCTTCAGGTCAAAGGAAAGTAACTAAATAATTAGAAAACTGAAATTTTCACATCTATAAGGAAAGGTTGGGAAATTATTTAGGATTAGTTAATCTGTAGGAGAGGAAGATGAGGAGAAATAGAAATCCAATGTATCTCCTGTTTTCAGCTGAACTGGGAGGGAAGGACATCTTAACAATGGAGGTAAACAAGAAGATACAAAATGAAATTTATTATTCCAATTCTGTTTTTTTTTCTTTGATGTCTGAAAGGAATAGATTAAATGTTTGAATGCTGTTTTTCCATTTATATAGACATGGCTGGTGACTAGACATAGCGAATTCTAGAGGTTGAGTGATTTCTTGCTGAGAGGTTCCATCTGAATAATTCCATAAATGTATATTTATGCAAGCCGAGGAACATTACTTAATTTGATGTTATTTAAAATGTGAAGGGAGCATAATATTTTTATATAATATAGCCTATAATAAAGTTCTCAGAAAATGGAAATTTGTGTAGATTCACTTTTATCTATTATAATAATATGATGTTTCATGTTAGCCCTTTGATGAAGAGTAGTTGAGTAATTAAAATTTAAGTCGTCTAAACTTCAAGTTCAATAATTTTTTAAAAATGGTCATTTAGTCTGATGGTACAGGTCATGTATACCATGAATGAATCTACTAATAGCTTTTCATCATTGAACTTATATGATTAACTATGAAACATTGTGAAGCAACATTGTTTTATAATAATCCTTTATTAACACCTTCTCACCTCCAACAGGTGCCTCTCCACTCTTACTGAAGGTTTAGAGGTAGAACAAAGTGTTCCTTTATAGAAGGCTCAGAACTTTTCAGGTAACACTCAATTTTCCATCAGTGGCTCAGCTTGGTTTCCACTCCACTGAAACTCATGCCTTCTTCAATGCCCCCACATCCCTTGGTATATTATAGTCTTCTGCCATTAGAATGTAAGCTTCCTGAAGACTGAAACTGTCTGTTTTTTTCCTTATTTGTAACTCTAATGGCTGGTACAAAATAGGTGCTTAATAAATGTTTAGTGAATTGAAGATATTTAAGTGATGAGCAGAACACTGCCTTTTGCTTTCCTAATGAGTTAAGAAGGTTTGTTCTACTAGTAGCTCTAACAGACCTGGGGTGAAGCTGGTGGCAGGGAGAGAGATCAACAGATTTTTTTTTTTAACAATTTCTTTCTAATCTTTTTCTCTCTCTTAGCCAAAGGAGAAAAAAAAAAGGGGGGGGAATTCATGGTTCTATGTTACTGAGAAAGACTTAATTCTCCCATATGGCCACTCTCAAGTGAGATACTGTGGGCACTGAGTATGCAGCCCTATTTCTCCCTTTCTTCCTGAAATGTAAAGATCAAAATTTTAGACTAACATGTTATTTCCAATGCCATATAGGTGTGGTAGAGGTACAACATCAATTCTTATGCTGCTTTATGGGCCAAAATGTTTTGAACACAACTACAAAGATTCATCAAAAGTACTAAAGGGTTTAGTTTTCAGCTGAAATATAATAATGGCTCCTTTGACAATCTACTTGGCATGTCTTATTTCTTAAATTTTATATTTTAAAAATTTTATTTATTATTGTTGTTAGTGATCTTAGAGGAAAGACAGAACCCAGCATGCTTCAGGTGGGTCAAAACACTGTCACCAACCTTGACCACCCATTGTGAACTCAGCGGAGATAACTCAGAACCCAGAGCCCAGGAGCTCTCAGAATGGCAATGTATTCCCTAAATGCCTCCTGCCCCAATTCTGCTACCAACCCAGCCACTGTAACTACCACCTGGTAGAACAACCCTTGTGGAGATGCAACTTGTCTACTGCATTGGCAAGTGTTGTAGCCCCTAGCTGTTCTTGTAACCAAAGTCCTTGCTATCCTCACGCGGTTCAACATCAGAAATAGTTTCATCTGTGGAAATTATGTTAAAGACACAGTACCATCTACTTTGCCACTGCCTTTGGTGAAATAATATCTAGTCTTTTGAATATGTAACACGAGACTTTGCATATAACAAGTGATTGTGAAGTACTCTTTGTTTCTTTTTTTCTTTCACTCATTCATTCAATTATGCATTAAACCTCTAGTAAGTACTAGTATGCCAGGCACTTATTTGGTCATTCATTCATTCTCTAACAGGGACCAGCACAAGCCTTTCTGTATATAGTGGTATTTTAAAAATGTCTGCTGAATTAAACTGGAATTGTTGAATAGCACTAAATTATTACAAAAAAATGTTCATTACATTGAACCTACTAACTCCCATACAACATGCCTATTCGTGCCTTGTTAGGGAAAACAAAATGAATCAATCAACAAGTATTTTTACTAAGTACCAGACACAGTCAAGTTCTCAAAAAGTGTGAAAACCACAGCGAAAGTATTTACCCTCAAGGTTCTAACATTCTAACAAGGGAGAAATATTATGCACCAGGAGACATATATTTTAACAAAGCCAATGAGGACATTTTTTTTGTTTGAACATGCATATTTATTACAAGGAGTTTGTTTTTCTTATACTCTACAGTTCCACTAACTTAGCCTACTTTCCTTTTTTCCTTTTATTTGTTTTTTCAATCAAATAGAGGCTGAAAGAGGGAAGGAGAAAAAACAGATTTCTATTAATTTTTTTTTAAAAGCAAGGTGGGGGGACTTCAGCCAGCTGAATTTCATTTATAGTCTTGATTCTGTTACTATTTGAATTCTGCTTCTCAATTTTTGTATTCTCTACAAATATAAGCATAACTTGCATTTCTTCATCTCAACGAAATTGTTGAACTGGACCGAGAACAGATGCCCTTCACTAAAGGACTCACTGAAGGATGAAAGTAATCCAGTAAACTACACTCCTGGGATAAGGTTGTTTAAAGTAGCTACAAATCTAGATCTAATATTTCCTACTAATCATAATAAACATTTCTCAAAGGCTCTACTGAAATCCAGATAACTTATATCTGCAGCATTCACCTAATCTTTGGATCCAACTACCCATTTGAAAAGTTAGTTTAGTTTATCATAATATATTTAGTACGAGACCATATTGGTACCTATTAAATCATCACATTCCTTTGTAAAGGCTCAGAAAGCCAATGGATTAATGACCTAAATTTGGTCAATACAGTTTGGTGTAAAGAGCATAGAATTTGCAGACAGGTCCTAGGCTCATATCCTGACTCTGCTACTTATCTGTGTGACCATGGGTAAGTAATTTCAACTCTTGGCCTCTGCTTCCTAATTGTACAAGAGGGATTAGCTAACCTCTAAGAGAGAGGTTAGCTAATCTTCTGCAAATCTGATAAAGTCTATGGATATCCTCCTCAGGATAAAGTTTATAAATGAATAAAATACACAAGATAATAAAGGCAACCAATTAGATTGAAAGTTATCAAAAAATATTTTTTAAAAGTTCATAGACCCCAGAACCCTTATTTTATGGCCTCTTCCAGTTCTAAATCATATGGTCTAAGAGCCATACTCAATTGCTAGGTCTACAATATGATTTTCATTAGACCAAGACAACCAATGCTTGTTTGGATTCAGAAGCCAAATACAAAAAGGAATAGAGAGGGTATAATATATTAAATCTAATTTACGCTTGCTACTTTATTTTTAATCAGACCCTGGATGTGTAGGCAGATACTTATTTTCATATTTGAAATAAATGACAGCAGTAAGAAAAGAAAAGGGGTAAAGAGCAAACAAAACCCCATCCCTCAGAACTGAACACATTTTTTCCAGTATGGTATCAGAAAGAATGCCTACCCCTAGTTTGATTGGGACTAACCAGATTTGCTTTCATCATTTTTCTTGTTTTTAGTCAATCAACTTCTAAAGACATCAATTCCAAATATTACAAGTTTTAAAAGTTGAACTGTTTCCAACTTCCCCGAGTACCTATAGCCCACCCACAACCTAGGATTTAAGCTCTCTGCTCACCTGTGATTGGAGGGTGCATTATTGGTGAGGCCTGCCTTTTATTAAGAGAAATGAAAACCATAAAAGCAAATACCCAAAGTGAAAATGGGGTCTACCAAAAGGTTAATGTGCTCTTCAGCCCACTTAAGATAGATTGCTGCCAGTGAGCAGCCTCACAATCTGTTTATCTGACACATGCAGAAAAAATTGTCATGCTTCACCTTTTTGAAGGAGGCCATCACTCTTTGTGACGGATTGTGAGTAGTGGAATATGGCCAGCACCTGGCTAGCCAATGAATAGTTCATAAATCAGAATCAAAACAAACAAAATGCCTGACTAATCTCTTAAAGTTCTTTGAAGGGGTGAAAAAAAAAGTGAAGGTGGGGGAGGGTGAGGACAAGGGAAAAACCAGGAGACATGATTTGCTTAGACTTTCAAAAGGCCTTTGACATGGTTTGATTTAAAAAAAAAAAGAAAAAGAGTATGATGAAAAAGAAAAAAACACCAACAAAGGGATTGGTGTAGAACCTTTTTTGCCATAGACCAGGAACTGACAAATACAAGAAACAAAAGGTAAGGATAAATAAGTGGCTTTCTAGATGGAGAAAGCATATCATTCCTTGTGTAATGTTTTAGAAATAATATGCCAGAGAAGCAGTAGTTGATAGACCAAAGGAGGAGAAGTCAGGAAAGTATGGGTTCAGATCTTAGCTCAGACAGCCTTAAGGGCTCAATGACCCTGGGAAACTCACTTAACCTTTCACACTCTTAGTTTTCTCATGTCTACAATGATGGTAAGAACATCATCTATCTCACACAGTTGTTGTGAAGAACATGTAAAACTGTTTTTATTATACTCTGTAGCTGTTATATCAATATATTTGCACACCAGACATCCTCTGGAAAGACAGTTGATATAAAGTGGAAAATAATGTCAGAAGTTTTTGTACAAAGGTGTAAGATGATTTTTGTAGTTTCTCCTGGAACTCTATACCTTTACCCCTTCAGATGAGTTCCTACCAGTGGTGCCCCATGGGGTAGCATAAACAATATATAGAGACATTTTAAACTTCTCTTGAATAGGAACAAAAAAGAAAATGGGGTCTTCAAATCAGATACTACCAAGTATATTTTATAAAGAAACATAATTATTTATTTACATTAAACCAGGAGGTAAATTTATGTTTAAATATAAAATAATGTAGAATAAAAGACTTTATGTTGAGCTCTATGAATTAAAAAAAAACACACCTGATAACTAGGGGCAGCTAGGTGATGCAGTGGATAGAGTTCTAGCTTTGGAGTCAGGGGGACTTGAGTTCAAATCTGGCCTCAGACACTTGACACTTACTAGCTGTGTGACCCTGGACTAGTCACTTAACCCTGACTGCCTCACCTCACCCCCCAAAAAAGAAATGCTTAAAAAATCTGATAACTATTTCAATGTGATTGCTTTAATATTCCATATATTTTATTTTATACATTTAAAACATTATTCTGAAAGGGTATTCATGGTCTTTACCAGACTGCCAATGGCACCGATTGGCACAAAAAAAGGTAAAACCCACCTGATGCAGAGCAAGTGCACGTGCATGTGTACACACACACACACACACACACACACACACACACACACGCTCTTTCTCTGTCATCTAAGATTCCTAGGAGTACTGCATTTCCTTTTCTTTAGGAAAAACATTTCATGGCTTTTACTCCATCTTCAGCTATTAGATAATAAAAATGTTAACCATTAAACAGCACATGAACATTCTCAGTAGAATGTATGTTAGTTGAAGGAAAGATCTATTTTTGTCTTTTTAACCCCCAGTACCCAGCATAGTGTCTTGGCACAAAGCAGGTACTTAATATATTTGCTGAACTGAATTAAATGCTCTATATTTAATAAGTGTGACAAAGTCTCAGCTTGCATTGTCTGAAGGAGTTTATGTGCCCAGAGACAGAAAGAGTAATGAGATAACTGATACACCAATAAGCATTTATCAAATGTCTACTATGTGGCAGTCTCTGTGCAAGGTTCTGGGGATAGCAAGACAGAAATTAAACAATCCTTGCCTTTAAGTCTATGGGGAGGGGAAAGGGAGAATAAAAATAAAGAGCCATAAGACTGAACTTTTCTAAGAGAAGAATCTTAGAATCCCACAATAAGAAGGGGCTTCAGAGGGCAGTTCATCCCACCCCTACCTATTAACAGATGTTCTCTCTAGTAACCCTTATGCTGCTTGGCTGAATTTATCTCTCGTCTTCTACATCAACCAGCTACTACAGAGCTCTCAGTTCCTTTGTTCCAGTCTCCCCTTTGAATGACTCTTAGTTGTTGGGAATACTTTCATCCAACAGAATGATTTTAATGTCCTCATTTCACAACTGTTTGACGTGAGCTGGTGTTGTTTAGCCAAAGATGGATTGAAACTTGTGGGCTTCACGAATGTTAGGGTACACGAAAAATTTATTGATGACTTTTGCTGTTACATCAACTCCATTTTTAAAATTGTAAATTATATTTATTTTATTGGACAAACACTTATTTTCTCTCTTTCCTAGCTCCTCCCCCACACCAATAAAAATATATATCTTCTCCTATCCAGAGAGCCATCCCTTACAACAAAGAATAAAAAAGAGGGGGAAAAAAAGCTGTTCAGCAAAACTAATCAACACATTAACCAAGTCTGACAGTATGTGTGTTGCTCCATAATCATCCTCACAAGATTTAATTACATGACCATTTTGAATCATGGAACCCACTGGCAATCTGATGAAACCTATGGACTCATGCTCAGAATGATGTTTTTTAATGTCTCAAATAAAATATACACAAAGGAAACAAATTATAGTGAAGTACCATTATCAAAATATATTTTTTTTAAAGTTCATGAACTTTAGATTAAGAAACCATAGCACAGAGAATGGGTGGGGAGTGCTGGCAGACCCAGGGAAATATTTCCATTCCCCTTTCCATCATTCTTTATGCATCCTTATTCCCATAGTCACCTTATTTGAAACAATAATCCCAACCCCTGCTCCCCTTGAGGTATAGGTAGTCTTTACAAACCGTTAGGAATTATGAGAATCCACAGTATGGGGGCCTCTGTGGCAGAATTTCTATTGCTCTTATCTGGCAATATTAAAGAATTAATTCATTTCTATCCCATGTCTTCAAATTTTTCAATTGCTGGAACCTAAACCAACTGTCAGTCTTCTCTTCATACCTGCTACTATTTACCTAAGCTTAAAATTACTACTCTATGACAGCCCATTTGAAGGCCTACAATTCGAACTTGTAAGGGGACAATGTTTATTCTTTGCCCAGGGCATTACTGAATCTATTAATAGACAATTGCTTCTGAATTTGCTATACTCTTCTACTATTTTTACAGCCAGAAAATTAATTAGAGCACTCAGAACCTTTCAATAGTCCATTTGTAATGTTATTAAAAGGTAAGATTAAAAATTTTGGGGGCATATGTTGAATTTTATAGAATAACATCTTTTATGTCTATATTTTCTTGAAAGATATTACTTCTATAATTCTTCAAAACTCTTATATACATACTTTAGTACTTGCAGAAGGAATGAAGGATTAAGGGGTACAGATATTCTGACTCAGCTCACTCCTTGACAATACCATTTAATATTAGCTGTGCCTTTAATGCTGGTCAGTAGGCCTTTTATTCACTTCTTATGAACAAATTCCCAGAAGCAACTGTCCCAAATTCCTCCTCGACTTTTAATTCTCAATCTCTGATTCTTCCTCTCTTCAGTCTTTAATCTTAGTAGATGACCTCACATCTGAGTTTACTGAAGCAACAGAGGGTATCGCACTAGAGCTCCCTCAGTTCTTCTCTTCCACAGTTCAAATTTGTGCCCTCACACAACAAAGATTTTTCTCTTCTCCTATGGCAGAGAAATATGTGTATCTCCAAAGGCAAACTCTCCACTTTCATCCTTGGCCCCCAGACCTTGCAACACTAATCATCCCCTCCCTTCCTCTTCCTTCTTCAATTTTCTTCTCTTTCAACTCATGCCTTCTCCCCAACCTACAATATTTCCTGACATCCTTTGGCTCCTCTGCCTTACTGCCAAATTTCTTTATAGAGTAGTCTCTACTTGCCTCCTCTTCCTCATGACTGATTCATGTTCATACTCCTGCAACATAATTTACATCCATATCATTTAACTAAAGCTGCTTCTCTCAAAAGTCACTGTTGTTAAATCACATTGATCATTACTTATCATTCTTGACCTCTCTACCATGTCAACCACTGTGGACTATGCAACTATTCTTTGATGTTGGCGAAACTACTTTTCTGGTTCTCCTCCTCCCACTCTAACTGATCCTTCACTGTATTCTTTGTGGGCTCCATTTCTTTCTACTAACCCCCAAAATGGATATATTCTTCAAGGCTTTGTATTCAACTCTTTCTTCTTAACCTCTCTCTTGGTAAGCTCATTCATTCCAATGGTTTTTAAATTAAAGGTATCTATAGTCACATTAAGAAATGCTCTAAATCACTATTGATAAGAGAAATGAAAATTAAAAGAACCATGAGGTACCACCTCATACCTATCAGATTGGTGAATATGACATAAAAGGACAATGATAAATGTTAGAGAAGATGTGGTAAAACTGAATACTAATGCATTGTTGGTGGAGTTGTGAAATGATCCAACCATTCTAGACAGCAATTTGGAACTATACCCAAAGGACTATAAAACTGTGCATACTCTTTGATCTAGCAATACTACTATTCGGTCTGTATCCTGAAGAGATCACAAAAAAATGAAAAGGACCCACAGCACAAAAGTATTTAAAGCAACTCTTTTTGTGGTGGCAAGAATTGGAAATTGAGGGGATGTCCATCAATTGCGGAATGGCTGAACAAGTTGTGATATATGAATTTAATGGAATACTATTGTGTTATAAGAAATGATGAGCAGGCATATATTTCAGAAAAACCTGGAGAGATGTACATGAACTGATGCTGAATGAAGTGAGCAGAACCAGGAGAACATTGTACACGATAACAGCAACATTATGTGATGCTCAACTATGACAGACTTAGCTCTTCTCATCAATGATCTAAGACAATTTCAAAAGACTCATGATGGAAAATGCTATCCACATCCAGAGAAAGAACTATGGAGTCTGAATGCAGATCAAACCATGCTATTTTCTCTCTCTTTTTTCCCCCTTTTCTCCTGGCTTTTTCCCTTTGGTTCTGATTCTTCTTTCACAACATGACCAATGTGGAAATATGTTTAACATGATGGTACATGTATAGCCTATATCAGATTGCATGCTGTCTTAGGGAAGAGGGGAGGAAGAAAAAAATTTGAATATTGAAAATTATCTTTATATGTAATTGGAAAAAATAAAATACTATTAAGTGGAATAAAATAAAATAAATTAATTAAGAAGCCCTACCTTAGAATCCATTTAAATCAACCCTCACATTGTATAGATAAGGAAACTGGGGCCAGACAGTAAAATAAATTAACTGGCTCTAGGCCTCAAAGTTAGTAGGTAGGAGAGGCAGGAGGCAAAACTGATTCTCTGACTTGACATCCCATGTTCCTTCTTTTGGCCTCCCAACTTTACTCTTCTTTTTTGTTTTATGGTTCCTCCTAAAGGAGAACTTCCTTGGCCAGATCTAAGGTCTTGAGGGAAACAGTGACTCAATAATTCCCTTTCAATTAATTGCACAGACACTTGAAACCTGGCATTCACCGTAGTAATAGTGAAGAAGCAAGGGAGAAATATTTGCCCCCAAACAAATCTGTTTTTTTGCTATGGGAAAAAAGAAAAAAAAATACACACACACACACACACACACACACACACACATGATGAATGGTTGTTGGAAAGCACTCTGCTTGGGAAGAACACCTCTATCTTTCATTATTATCAATGAATCAACCAGATAGGATTTATTGAATCCCTACTATGTGTACAAGATTCACAGACAGGATAGTGCCTGAAATCAAGGAGCTTAAAAGCTACATAACAATACAAAACCTATAGAAACTGGACAAGAATAAACAATGGCAGAAGAGCTAACACAAAACAGATTGCGATTAATTAATTACTACAGGAGTTTAGAGGAGTGAATAGGCTGAGAGATCATCACTGAAGGGAAGAGATTTGAGCAGGTTTTTGAAGGTTGGAGAACATTCACATAGGCTGAGGAGTGTAGGGGAGGGTCTGATCCTCCCTCCACATTATACTATTGTGAAAATAGTGTGCGCAAAAGAATGGTGCTGGGCAAAAGCCCAGTGGGGATGTATTTGAAGGATCAAGTAGATATAAGTGTGGCTAGAACTTAGAGATCTGGAAAATGAATATCTGAAGATAAGAAATTCAATATAAAACTTCATGACCTATAGAAAATAGGGTTCTGAAATGGAAACTGAGAGCTGACCATATCATAGTGTTTCTAATATTTCTAAAACTGGGTGGGGGGGGAGAAGAGTGAGAGAACAAAGACAAGTGTTTCTTAAAATAGAACGCTTATTTTTAATTCTAGCTTTAAGGGGAAAGTTCCCGTAGGCTAAAAGGTTCTCTATTCCTGCAGAGTCAGACAGTGCTGTCTTCATTTGCTGATCACTCTGCCCAGTATAAATTACTGTGAAGAGAAACTTTTCTGCACTTTTCTTTACAAGTAGTAAGGATATTTTTGCATGTGCAAATGAGCTCATATTTCATCTAACTTGTCATCAGTTCACTGAAATCTCGACATGAAGTACAATTTTCAATGATGTGCAAATAATTCGGCAAGTATTATATCCCAAATTGTCAAAACAGTAGTAGCCCAAAAGTCACAGTGACAGACTAAATGTAACAAAACTTGGGGCAATATTTCCTCTTCTTCCATGCCAAAATGAACCTTTGAATCAATGAACTTGTAACACAGGCTACAGTTTAAAATGTGCTATTGTATTTTTTTGCTCATTAATGAATTAATGTAAATGATAGAGTTGCTTGACCTATATGTAATCCTCAGAGACACTTTAAAATTAACAATTTAATTGTCAGCTCAATAATAAAATTCTTCAAATACATCAAAGGAAGGTGAATCTTAGTAGAGCTGGGTAAATGGATATGTATTTTGTATACTTTGAGGAGAGCTGGAAAAGTTTCTTTGGCCAAAACCAAGTTTTTGTGAAGATCTACTATTAGATATTCTTTTTTTGTTGTTGTTTTAAAACATTGTTTTTCAAAGATCCTCCTGATAATGTTATCTTACAGTAGGATAATCCACTAAGCTAGTGGCTCTCGAAGTGTGGTCCAGGGAACCCTTTGGAGTCCCAGAGTTCTCTTCTGGGGATGCCAATGTAAAAACTATTTTCATAATAATACTAAGATATTTTAATTTCTAACATGGCAAATACTGAGTAGCATAGCCTATACAAAGAAAAGCTTTTGGGAGATTCTCAATAACTTAAGATTATAAAGGAGTCCTGAGATGAAAAAGCTTGAGTACTGGTACATTAAGTCATGACTACTTAAATGACAGTACCACAGCTTCTATCCATGTACAGGAGAAAGATAATTCTAATGATGAGGACTAGTACCCTGGCAGTGAAGTTCAGAACAACCCCACAGTCTAATTTAGCCAGGCTGTTTGAGCATATGGATTCTCCTGAGGAATGGAGTGTCTTCCCAGAGGATGCAGTTTTGCATCTTCATTGGAAATGAGTATTTCTGACTAGAATGCAGAAAGTCCCTTCACAGCAAGAGGAGCTGGCTAAACAGGATTAGCCCTAAAGTGCCTCATGAGAAGATATCTTTCAGGAAGCTCTCCATGGTTCTGTTACCTCTGAGTCCTGTGCATCTATGTGCTTTATACTTGCTGTGCTGTCCAGTAGACTCCCAGGCTAAGCGATTTCAACAAGATACAATCCATATTCATAATTAGAGAGCATATTTATTACAGAAGTTTGTTTTTCTTTTCTTTTTGCAGTGGAGGGAGTGAAAGGCAGAGAAAATAAATGCTTCTTTATTTAAATTTTTTTTTTCTAAAATTTCAGTAAACTAGGAGAAAGAAGACCTAGAGTCTTGCACAAATATGGCTACCACTGACTGTTATTTTAGGCAAGTTATGTTCTCTCAAGGCTTCACTTTCCTCATCTGTTAAATGAAGAGATTGAACTACATGATTGCTTAAAATCTCTTCAAAATCTAGAATTCTATGATTCTTCACTGACTATGTATATAACCTTTCCCAGAAGTCAAAGGGAATCAGATCAAACTTGAAAAAGAAAATGAGACCAAATTTGGACATTTGGTCAGGAAAAGACACCTGGGATTTCACTAGATTAAAGTATGACCAAGCCTCCTGATCCTACACCTCTCCCCCCCCAATCAAGCCTTCTAAGGCTCAACAGCTTTCACCTTTTGAGAGGGGCTATGTCCACAGAACAGAATGACTAAGAGGAGAGATAAGAAAGGAGGAGGGAACATCCAGGTCCAGCTTCTCCTACCCAGAAAGAAGAGAAAGGGAGAAGGTTTCCCCGCCTTACAATGAAAAGAAGAGGAGATGGTGAAGAGCTGCATTTCAGTCCATCATGCTATGTCCCTTTCTACTCAGAGCAAAGAATAACCTCTCTGCTTACCTGCCAATGCAAACACTTTCTGTTCCTCTCAGTTTTTTGAGAGGATGAGAGAGTACAGTTATTTTGTTATCTCAAATTCCCCGTGGGGATGTGCTTGCATTTTTAAAGAAACTGAAAATTCTATATTCAAATTGTCCAAATGAAGTATATGAATCACAGAACAACATAATTATAATGTAGGAATGTTGAAATCACCTAGTCCAGTCCACTGGACTACTCAACTGAGTTTACTATATTTACATACGAGGAAACTGAGGGTCACAGACATTACATGCCAGTATTCATTATCACACACCTTAAAACCACAAGAGCTAGGGCTCAAACTCAGGACTCCTGGTTCCAAGACAGTTCTCTATAATAAGCAACAGATTAGAAAGGTATAGCAGAAAGACCACTGGATTTGAAATCTGGAGAGCTTGGTTCAAATTCCAGGTTCTACCACTTGGTACACTGTGGCCATGGATAGGTCCCTTCCCTTGAATCAGACTCACTTGCCTAATTTGTGAAGTGTCAGTAATAACATTATTCATTACCTGTCTCCAAAGGTTATGAGTAGAGTGTACTGGAAACCTCATAGCCTTAAATGATCATCGATATGCTGTGTTCATTTGAGTTTGAAATTCACATTATTTGTACTTGTTTTTAACATTTCTTTGGCGAATGTTTTAATCTCTAACGGTTTTAACAAATCTCATATTCTCTTTCTTTCTTATCTCCGCCACAGGTGAACAAGACGAATAATTATTAGACGGTCACATGTAAGCAATGCATATAGAGCTTTGGACTCAGTGGGGGCTATCAATATCACTGATCAGTAAGAGGACTTGACTGGCAGGGTAATATCAAGGATCAAATGTTGGAAGAGTCATGAAATGAAGTGTGAAGGCCGGGAAATCACACTATAATCCTAAATAGAAAAACAGAAGGCAATCCAAGCTGTTGTGTTTCCTCATACAGCCATGTTAACTTTGGAGTAAAACCGTTTTATTATAATTCTACAGTAGCTTGCAGAAGCATGTGAAAAAATTCTTAACTTGAGCCAAAGGAGGAAATTTACCAGCTGACTCTCTGCTCTAGTCACAGTCAGAGTTGTATGGGGGAAGGCGTGGCTTCAGAAAGATACTTTAAAAAGCCCAAAGTGACGATGTGGCTCACTGGTGAACAGGTGTGCTAGATTTGCCACATTCTTTAGGGAAAGGGTTCAATTGTGTTTTCTTCCTAGTCTTTTGATGTAGTCCATTACGCACGGTTTAGAATACAGAATAAGACCAAGTTAATTTCAAACTTTTCACACTTCTTATGCTTTGGATTGAGTCAGACCAAAGTCAAGATGCATTCCCAAACACCAGAAGTGATGCTGAGATACAAATAAAAAAGGTATCATTTGGGCAGCTGTGATAGTGGTCAGCTGCACCAACATTAGATGTGAAACCTATTTAAATAAATCATTTAAAATAACCTAAGGGGCACTGAGAAATCAGGTTCTACATTTACATACTTTAATGAAGTAAAGAAGTCATCATGTAAAGTTCTGAGGACATTCTGAGAAGAGGCAGAGAAAGACTCCATGTACATGGCAGTGTACATGGACCGTGGCTTCGGTGAGCCAGCTCCCATAGTCTGTACTTTATGCATACCTACACTCTCCTCTGAAAAATTGCAAACCTTTATATCAGGTACCCCAAAACAGAACATTAAGGATGGCAAGATAACTAAGTAGAAGAGATAAAGTATATACTATGGGTCCATCAAAAGAGTGATAATAAACAACCATCATTGCAATTAAATTTTTCTCTTTTTAAGATTGTGTCTGTGATACAAAATTTTATTATCTTTCAAAAATGCATACTTTTCATCAGAAAACCAATACTATTTATATTAATTTTTCACTCCAATGAGAGGCATTGACATGTAAAAAGCACTGGATTTGCAGCAAATCACAACCCCCAGCTAGGAATCTACATTTAGTTGTGTGACTTTGGACAAGCCACTTGATCTTTTATGGCCTCAGTTTCCTCTTCAAAAAATCTCGATAATGAAGTCACATATACATACATACATATATATATATGTATAATGGATTTATCTAAGAATTTTTTTTTGGCCCAGAATTATGATTTCATCAGATTAGGGGATACCTTGCTATACAAACTCCTTTCAGCTAATGCCTATAATTTATCTTCTTAGAGAGTAAAGAAATTGTGGCTTCTATATGTTATAGTCAAAGTACATTTAAAATTTCCTTTTTTTTTAAGCAAAGATGAAAATATTAAGAATTTTTTTATCTATATATCCCATTCTAAAATCCTTGGGAAAATCTTTTAGAAATGTAGGTGATAGCTTAGGAAAAAAGGAGGGAAAGTGCCTTTAATTAGCTGACTTTTCTCCCAGAGTGATTAGACAAAGGTCCTTTTCCCTACCTACTATTCAATTTAGATTCTCCATACCATTTCTGGGAGGGACTCCATTGATTTCATGAATGAAAGTGGTCCCAGAGGAATGGGATAGTGACTAGGTTACTAGAAGTTGACTGTTAAACCTGAACTGTATCACTATACCTTGTGATTTTCTTCATCAACATTTCTACAAATGTTACCTGAAATCTTGGAGCAGAGAGTCATATTAGATGGCACAGAAGACTGTTTAAGTTTGGACATTTCTATCTCTAAACCATTAGATTCATATATTAAATAAAATATTTCTGGCATACTTGAGCCTAAATTGGAGAGTACAGTATAGTGTTAACATTTTTTTCTTTGACTGCAAAAAGTGTTTTATAAGTAGGTCCTAAACCCAGATATATTTGACTCACATAAGTAAAATATTTGATAGGCCTCTATCCATCCACTATGCCATACCAATGAAACACAACCAGGCTAATATAAATTCCAGCACTTGGTTTCAAATAACCAACTGCACAACAATGTATGAGAAAATAGCTCAGCATTTTAATCAACAGCAAATTCAATACTAGTCAAAAATATGACACAAAACTGAAGGGGATCTTGGGAAGCATTATGATATCTAGATCAAGGGATATGATAGTTGTTCTATACACTTTACTCTGTTTTGAGAACATGGACTCACTGCCATATTTTTCAGAAGGTCAGTGATAAAGTAAAGCATTTCAAGAGTAGGAGATTCAGGATGGAGAGAGGATTTTCTTGTACTGAGCTGATTATCTACCCATCTAGCCATCAGCCCAAGCTCTGCCCTCTATACCTAAAAAGAATGAGCTCATCCCTTTTTTATATGACACAGCCATTTAGTCTACAACTACAATACTTTAAATATCCTTAAAAACAATGAAGCTGTACTTCAACCAGGGAATTATCACAGATAAAACACTCATAACTACTCAGAAATAACAATAACTTTAAAAAATTAAGAATATTTTAAATAGATGTTGCCATGCCAAATATTCATATCCTCTAAACTACAGGGAATTAAAAAAAAAGAGATTCTCAAAATATAGAGACCTAGTAAAAAAAAAAATCAAAACCATATTGAAAGAGGAAGAAGTAGACATCATCAACTACTGGAGTTGGCCCAAAGATCCTTTCAATGGAAGGAACGTGAAAATGAGTCTACATCCTAATACTTACATTCACTTATCAAAAAAACCTAATCATTTTATATACCTGTACAATAGTTCAGTGAACATATCCATACAAGAATCCTAGCTGGAGAGAGCAAGTTATCCCAGGACTATTTCTATCTAAGCTCCATCTAACATAAGGATGAGAAGAATGAAATGATAATGATGGTTATAATGATGATCCTTCAGACTTGATTCACAACTTTACATGACTCATTGAAGAGTTACGTGAAGACATAAGATTGCTGGCTAACCATTCTTCCCTTCTTTTATCAACGCCAGGGAAAGCAGTGAAGTACTTAGCTCATAAGGTTGTTTATCTCTATTTTCCAAACATTTTTAATGTTTGTGCTATATGTGAGGCAGAATGCTAAGCAATGATGAGGATATAAGGCTTAGATAAGACATGGATGCTATACCAGTGGTATTTAAAGTTTCATACAAAGGTGTGATACATGCACAGACCACTTTAATACGCAATAATATATAAATGCATGAGATATCAGATTAAAAACAAAGAGCCATAAGAGTGTGGTAAAGGAAGCATTTTGCACATATTATAACATTATATAAATATGAATTACTTTGTTGATATTTGAGGAAATCTACCTTTGTTGGTTTTGAATTTTTATCTTATTTATTTTGAACATAAGCATCTGTCCTGTGATGTCATTACGTTTTGCCTTTTGTTTTTGCTATCTTGATCAGAGTCTTGAGGTTTTTCAAAGTTACAATTATTCTTTCATTGAGTAAACTGTTCTCCTGGTTCTGTTTATTTCATTCTTCATCAGTTCATACAAATTATCCCATATTTCTGTGAATCTATCTCATTAATCATTTCTTATGTAACAATTCAATGATGTTCATGGACAACAGTTTGTTCAACCAGTCCTCCCTTGATGGGAACATATTCTGTTTTAAGTTCTGTACTGCTACAAAGAGGGCTGCTATAAACATTCTTAGAAACATATATGATGGGGTGTGGCCCTAGCTAAGGTCTTTGCCCCTTAACCCAAAGGAATCTGGCTCCCCTTTTGTCTACAGGCCCCAGCCCCTCATCTCCCTTTGAAAGCCTTAGCTTACCTTTTAATCTCATTCAGATACATTTCAGTTTCTTCATTATCTATTCCCATTGTCTGTTCAATCTCTTAGAATTCTCACCCAGACCCTTTTCCCAGACCCTTCCCTGGTCACCTAAAGTATATAAGATTTACCCTGGCCCTCATTCAGTGCTGAGAATCTCAGGCTCAAAAGGTTGAGAACCTCTCATGCCCGCTTGTCCTTATGGGCATCACCTGGCCCTAAGTGTTTTATCACTAATAAACTTTTCCTCTGGCTGAAGAAGATTTGAGTTGAATTCTTTCAGGCAGGGCCCAGTACCGTGATCTTGGGGTTCCAGCAGCACCCCAAAAGTCCTAGACCTCTTCAACACGTACTCTAATTAGGCATGTATAACCTCTGCCACATCCCCATATTACCACTTAGTATTTCTGTCTGTTCATCCTCAACAACATTGTCTCTGGTTACCCAGGCACTCCACCCATAAGAGGCCTCTCTAGATTGACCTATAGTGAGTGCTCTTAAAGGCCAAACTTCTCCCTTTGACTTTCCTCTGAATTCACCTAGTTGTTGTAGTTAGCAAAGCGCTTATAAACTCATTCACACTAAAGTATGAATGCCTAACAATGAGCATAATACTAAATGGATTTTTCCTTTGTCAGTTACCCAACAAGCATTTGCTATATGCTAAGCACTGTGCAAAACGCTGGGGATACAAAGGAAGGCAAAAAACTAAGGAAGGAAAACATTTTGAGGTTCCCTTTTTAAAAGGAATACCACTTTTTTTCTTTTTTATTTTTTTAGGGAATAAACTAATGATACGAATAGCCAATGGCAGAGTTTCAGACATTACTTGCAATTCAACAGAGAATGCATACCATGTCAGAGGTCACTGATGCTACCTGTGTGCAAATTGAATTCTATGACTTACAAATGACTCTTCTATAAAACATCTTGGACAATAAAGAATAAGACAAAGTTTCTCCTTTCTTTGCCATTACTACCAATCACTACCACACCAATCACCAATCAATAAACAAAATCAGAAAAGAGCCCGATTTTAACTGCCCTACTTTGCTTTTGCTGAATCAACATGCAGGCTGAAGTGTTAGCTATAAAAAAAAATTTTCAGAAAAATGTTTGAAATTTACAAAAGAACAAGCACAACACAGGTCTAGAAAAAAAAGTTAAACTGAGAGCAAAAGATCTTATGCTGTTGTTGTTTTTCCCTAAGCCTCTTCTTGTTCATTCCAAAATGAAAGTTAGTCTTTCTAAGTATCCTTTCATGAGCAAATTTTAAAATATGTTAAAGCAGTCTTTGAGAAAATTAGATTGTAATGGCATCTTTATTCCAATACCTTTGCGTACAAATAGCTAGAATGCCTTTAAAGAAAGAAAAAAGTATCATGTTTAAAACCACTGCTGGGCCATATGTCCCACACTCAGTGAAGAATCTCTATCCTGAAAATACCTGTAGTGCAACAGTGCAGCATTCAGAGATTTGCTTGTTAAAAAAAATTTTCTAAAGAAGATCCAGTAGCTGAGATGGAATATTTCTGGTGATCATGGAAACAATACAAATTAATTATAAGAATAATAGATCATGTTTATATACTGCTTTACAATTTACAAAGCTCTTTACATACACAATGCTACTTGATCTTCGTGACTACCTTGTGAGGCTGTGGCAATATTTTACTCATTTTACATATAAGAAAACTGGGCCTTAAAGAAGTCACTTTCCCAGGGTCACACAGCTAGTGGGCAAGATGAGACAAAGAATACAGAACAAAACCAAAGGCTTGTGAAAGGGTTAGCCTCCTTTTGTGCTTTATGGAAAAAAAAAAAGGCATGTCATTCTGTGTCTGAAAAATCTAGACGCAATTCAGGAGGAGAAGTCATAGCAGAAAGAAAGTTGCTCTAGGGGCAGCTAGGTGGCACAGTGGATGGAGCTCTAGCCTTGGAGTTCAAATTTGATCTCAGATAACTTGACACTAGCTGGGCAAGTCACTTAACCCCATTGCCTAGCCAAAAGAAAAAAAAAGTTGCTCTGCTTTTACCTTGCTGGAAAAGGAAGTGTAACTTTTTGAAGGATTATGAAATGTGCTATGGTGACTTGGCTATCATCTTAAGTCACAAGTAATAATAATAATAATAGCTAACATTTAAATAGTACTTTAAAGTTCACAAAGCTCTTTAGTTACATTATTTGATTTGATCCTTTGTAGTTCAGAAATACTATCTTGTTTGATCCTCACAAGAATCCCAGAAGACAGTTTCAATTATTATCCTCATCGTACAATTCAGGAAACTCAGACAAACAGTTTGCTAGTGAGAGTCTGTTGGTTTGTCTTTTTCCCCAAATGTATACACACACATATACAGAGAGGTTCAACTCTAGTATGTTGTCGTCTGGGTGATTATTTATCTATGGAGATCCATGAAACAGATAAATATACAAAAAGGGTCTCATCCCTATATGTCCACCTTGCTCTCCTGGAGTAATGATTGTAGTATGGGAGAAGAGGGGATAAAGGATTCTATCATACAGTTTTTTAGACTTATAAAGAGTAATTTCATTTTCATTACTGTAAATATGAGATCCTTGTTCAACAATCAACAAGGTCATAATCGAGTGGACAAAACTAAACCAGAGGACACAAGCAAGTTGTGAAGTTTTTGCTAATTTGAAGACCATGATCATCAACTGAATTTTGCATATTCTCCTTTGAGAATATTGAAAGAAGTTGATTTCATTGGGCACAAAATGAAAGAAAAACCACCATTTCATATGACACTTGGTCATCTTGCCCTGTAGACCTCACGTTGAGCATATGCATACAGACCATCATGAAGATAAAGGTAGCTTAAGTGCTAATATTTGTTGAAAAGGATGAAGAGGTAAAAAAAAATGCTACATAGAGAATATAAAAAGTAGTTCATGTAAAACACATACAGAGCCTTGGACAAAATTGTCTGAAAAAATTCAACGCTCATCTCAAGAAAAGGAATAACTGAAAAAAAGGATGTGGATGAATAATGTAGCAAAAAAAAATGATGGCTATCACCTAAGCTTAGTATTAAACTGGTAATCTAAGAAATGTTAAAAAAAACAAAACAACAAAACAAAACTTAGGGAAGACCTTAATGATGTTGAATTAATCTTCTATGGAGCATTTATGTAAGAATGTAAGCAAAAACTGCACAGTATGAGAAGGCTAGTTGAAAATTGGAGTGTTCATAGATCCATCAGAATATCAGAGTACCTATTAATAACCAGTAAAGGAAAAGATAGAAGACGTTTTTTTCAAAGGGAAGCTAATCAGAGTTGTATCTGAGTATAACCTGCTTAATATCATTAAATGTTTTCGTACCAAAAAAAATGGTATTAGCTGAAATCATATTACGTGGTGAGTTCTTTAGAAGCAAAGCTAAGATGAATCAGTGATGTTGGAGAAAGAGTGTTGTACTGGCACAGGGCAGGGGGTAGAGGACAGGAGTCAGAGCTAAGCAGTTGGGGAGTCAATCATCACCATAAGGATGTGTTTATGATGTTTTATTAATATTACTGGGAAGAGAGACCGCCCTCTACTTTGTTTCTTCAAGTATGAAACAATAAACTGAGGAATGAATATGGTAATAAAGAGCTATATATAGTATGAATAATAATATATAGAAAATGCACAAATAAATAAATCTAACCCAATGAATGGGCTTATAGAGTGGTGGTCTACCCCAGCTTTGGGTTTTTGAATACTTCTTATCTTTGACTGGAGGAAACTAAAGTTTCCAAACTATGTAAAAACTGTCATGTCCTTTGCCTTGGATGACTGAAGAGTATAGGAGAGCTGCAGCACCCAATACCCTCTGAACAAATCTGGAAAACGCTGATCAAGTCGCTCTCTCGTTTGTCAAATAGTCACTTTTCACATCTTGGCAGTGCTGACACGCTGATTCAAAGGACAAAGAGAAAAACCTGGCTCTGTAGTTCCTTTTATACTCAAAAAAGAGGAAAGCCCAACTCGATCAAAAGACAAGCCAGAAGCAGGCATTTGACAAACAAGCAAGACAGTGAATAATGAGTGAACAATTCAAATTATCCACTTAGGTTATTAGGCTGTTCATGACACCAAGACTCAATTCTCGTAGGTCTTCCCCTTCACACGTAACATCTGCCTTGTGTATGAGAAACTAAGATCTAATTCTAGACTGCCTAAACTTATGGAACTTTCTCTAGCTTGCTCTGCTAATCCCTTTTCCCCCCTAGAAAGTCAAAGGAAGACTGGGTTTTGGCAGAACACAAACACAAGTGTGCACGGGTGCATATGTGTGTATCTTTTTTTTTCTATTCATACTAATAAATAGAAAAGAAACAACGCAAATAAGCAACTACAAGCCAATGAATGGGCTTCTAGAGTGGTGGTCTCCAATTTTTTTTTTCTCACTTTAATTACCTAGTGATTTAATCGGCATGGTTACAGGACCCATTTTGCCCAAGTTCTTCATTGTTCAGGGGTGGCAAATTCCAAATCTATGTAACAGTATCTAAAGTACAGAGAAATGCACCTTGTAACTGCTCTGGACAAAACCACTGTGAGGCAGGCTGACAATTACATGGCTCTTATAGAAGTTCGGTAGTATCTATTGTCATACATTGCCGTTCACTAAAGCTGAGATAACAGGATGTTTTAATGGGCAGGAAAATGGAGATGCCTAGAAACTTGTATAATATTGTTTACATCCAGCACTTCTGTTCTAAAGGCATAGCTGGCATCCAGCAATGGAAAAAAAAATCTAGATAGTCTTGAGGCTTTTGAAATAATTTATTTTAAATTACCTGGATAATGAGGAAAATCTTTTCTTTTGTGGCTCAGTGGTAAACTATGGGGGAGGGGGGACTAAAAAAACTAAACAAATTACCAACACATCAAGATTTTTCTTATCACTGAATTTGAAATGACCACTGATTGCTTGCTACCTATTGTAGTTGTTGTTTGTCCTTCATTCTCCAAGAGGACCATGACATCAGGAAAGTGATATCACATGGAAATGAACTGGACTTAATTGAGGGAGGGCCATGCAAAGTCACCAGCCTCACATTCTCCTCCAGAGCTATCTGGGTCCAGTGGCCAGATACAGATCAGGGACTACTGGAGATGGTCTTGGATGCAGTGGGAGACCATGTCCTTTTTAAGCTAAGGTTTTCAACAAGTTTCAGTTTAAGGCAAAGCCCATTCAGAGATTTTGCCTAGTAAGAAGAAATGAGACAGAAAATGGCCACTTTTAAATAGTTTAAATATATGTGTGTGTGTGTGTGTGTGTGTGTGTGTGTGTGTGTGTGTGTGTATAAAAATCAGGGAAACCGTCAGGATTTCTAGCCAAAAAAACAGAAACAATAGTTATTTACATTCACTCTGGGCCAACGGGGTCCAAACAATGACCAAGTAGGGCTTCACCTGGGACCTATTGTTGGCCAATCAGTGACAGAGTTTGAGTTTAAAGCATGGTTCTTAAGAAAGAAATCTAGAAGATAAACCCCAAGACACATAGGCTTCAGGTATCAAAATTTGTATTCCTTTGGGAAGAGCATCAGTAGATAAGGATCTGATACTCTAAATGGACTGAAAGAAGGGAAAGGGAGAGAGGGGTGGGGGAAGGGAAGAGAGAGCAGAGACAGAGACAGAGAGTTCAGTCCCTAGTGGTGCAAGAAGTGAAAGATACTTTGCAACAAGGTCAGGAGGAAAAAGCATGTCTGAATGTCTCAAGATGTAAATTCCTTCTCAGTTCATAACTGATTTTAACTTGAAGCTTAAAATATAATGTTGCAGCAGATATAGGATTGTTAAAAAAAAAAAAACTGCCAACAGTAATAACAACAACCACAACACAAATTTATGTGGTATTTTTAGATATATCAGGTATTTTCATTACAACATCTAAGAATTACAACATTCATTACAATATCTAAAGAAGACAGCTGTTGGCTGACACGAATATTCGATTAAAAAAAAAGTTAATATAGATTGCTTATATCCATCATGAAAATGTGTCTGTGACATCAAGGGGGACTTTGCTTTAGTGGGGGTAACTACTTTAGGAAGGTAAAGTTCATACCTTATTAAATGCTAATTGTTAATATTTCTAGCAGATTAGGAAATCGGAATGCAGGTAACTCGAGGACCAATATTCTGTCAACAAAACCATACATCTAAGAAAGTAAAAATGATCAAAGTATAGTGCTTACATGTAAATGATTAAATCACCCAGTGATTAACCTTAATTGCTTCAGATTGCTCACTGAGGAGTCCCAAATTACTCAGTGCCCAAGGAGTTGAGAATAGTGATTGCAAGAAGCTGTAGATGGGTTCTCCTCCCTTCCCCCCCAATCCTCAACAAATGCTTTGAAGCAAGAGTTTTAATTTGTTGATTATGAGGATACACATGCTGAGAAGAGAGCTTGAAAATTCTGTTTTGGAATGTTGCCATACACTAACCAGTTTGACCATACCTAGTGTGGACTGAAAATTTTACTTGAAAATACATATAGTCTAGTGACACTTGGGACTAAGATTTACTTGTGAAAACTAATAAACAGTGTGTATGCATATTAAATTACAACAAGGGTGAGTGAGGAAGAAAACTCTGAATAAAAATTCCAGTTGGAGACTATCAGGCTAGGAGACACACAGAAGACAGCAGTTAAATGTATAATAAAATGAAGAATTATTCTGTCCAGGAATTCATGAAAGATGAATTAGAAGGATGTGTGTGTGTGTGTGTGTGTGTGTGTGTGTGTGTGTGTGTATGTGTGTGTGTGTGGAGTAATCTGAAAAGTCTTAATACATTTATAATTTACCAAAACCTTTGTCTTATACCAACCTTACCCTCTTTTTAGCATGTCTATTTCCTTTGATTGAGAATTATGTTTGTACTGTTGCTCATTACAAGGTTAATGGGAAGTACTGGGAAGAAACTGCTTATTCCTAGATCATTCATGGGATGAATATAGAAACCACTTCCAGAATCAGTAGGGGAGAACATTCAATCCTAACAAGTTATAAGACTTAGAGGAACCTATCAGGTAGATAAGAGTTGTAAAGGGTGAGGAAAGCAACCAAGAAGGAAGGGGAAAACCAGAGTTCAAAGGAAACTTAGATGCATTCTAATCCAACCCTTTCATCTCACAGATGAGAAAAATGAGGTCCAAAGAAATTAACTGACTTCCTCAAGGTCACAAGCGTCCTCAGATGTGACCTTCAATCCAAGTCCTCTGATTTGAGAATCACTATGTTCTGTTTACCAGTTGAGTATGAGCATAAGTGAACATCTAAGTACAACGGTGATGACAAAAACAAAGATAATGTTAAAAGCAAGAAGAAAAAGCCATGGCTTTTATTTTGGGATTATTATTATAATAATTATTCTGAAATTTTATTATTATTATTGCTAAAACTCTGAGCAAATCTTACAGTCCCTATTATGCAGACAGGACAGTAGGCTCAGGGGTTAAATGTTAGGCAGTGTGATATAGATTAAAAAAATAACGATGCTGAAAGTAAAGTCAAGAGGGGTTGTGGTTTGAAATCAGTCCATCACTAAATAGGTCTGTGATCATGGCAATGCTTCTTGTCCCTCAGTTTCCTCATTTGTAGAATTAGATAACTACCAGTACTACTTACCTCAAAAGGTTGTTGTGAGTTTCAAATGAGAAAATTGTGTAAGGTGCTATATGGTGGTTACTATTGTTAAGACTGCTAATAATAATTATTATTGACCTGTTCATATTACTCCCAACTAGGAAATGGCTGAGCTTGGATTTGCTCTTATCTAGAAGGCATAAGGTGAGGCATAAGATAAAGGTAAGGCAGGGTAAGGAAGGAAGTTCTACCATTTGTGATTAGGAATAAAAACATAGGCAGAGTCTTGGGAGGCAAACAGGGATAGAAAGAGGTCAGAGTTAGATGACAACCAGAGTTATAACAACGGTGACCAGTAATGGGTGAGAAATGGCCAGGAATTGAAAGTGACTATATTAACTAATGATAGGGGAATAGCCAAGATCAAGGAAGAATAGTTAGAAAATATATTTCTGTTTATACATCTGTCAATGTTAGTAATAGGAGAAGAGCTATTGCCTTAAAGCATAAAACTGTACCTGGGTTTTTCAAGCATGTTTTATCTTCACATCTGATATATTACATACTAGGGCAACAATTTGGATCAACTAATTTTCTTTTTAATTTGAAGTCACCTATTATTACTCCCAAATTCTCTTCCATAGGCTAAATGTTCCTAGTCCTGTGAACCATTCTTGATCTGGTAGTTTCACATCTCCACAGCATCTTCTGATAATATGTTGTAAAGTAGATTACACTTAATGTTAATGTAACCCATTGGGGGTCATGCGGATCATGGTGGCAGATCGGAACATCATGAGCTAAAAGGATTATAGTTGTAGTTCGGGGTAAGAAACTCATCTATATTCTAGCTAAGTCAAAAATTAGACATGGCAGACTAGCAGCCAACTTGGTCTTGGTTGAACATTCACACATCCTGTTACTTTGGCTGCATCCTACAGATTTCAGCCCATTCCCCCCCCCCCCCCCTTAAGCACTTTGACTAAAAAAAAAACAAAAACATATAAAAAGGCTTAAGAACAAAGCCACAGTACAGACAAATCTCTTGCTGCTTGCCGTGGGTAGCAAGGTACTTATCTTAGAGGCTCCTACATGTAAATTCCCTAATAAAGCATGGACTGAACACCCTGTCTTTGTGTGTCTTTTTCCTTGTAATCTCTGCATCACAAGCAGATACAATTGGGTACTTCAGTGTCGGGGTCTACAATAATGGTTCAAATCTGGGAATTTGCATAATACTGTCCTCATTGGCAGAGATAATGATTACTCAAAGATTTGTGACTGCATGAGGGATGGAGCTGGCAAGAACTTGAGAGAGGAGAGCTCTTCTGGCATCAACAGAAGGATGCAGTTCCAGGCTTTCTTTAAGAAGTAGACCTAGGAGGTAGAAAAAGACTGAGAAGATGCCAACATGTAGAGGAACACGTTCATGTTCTCCAGCTTCCTATGTTAGAGAATTCGGGATGAGATGGGACAATTTCTCTCTCTCTCTCTCCCTCATCTTGCTCCCAGTCAGAAAAGGTAATTCACTCTCCTTATTATGTGGCCTATTCTAACTGTAAAACTTCTCTCTGATTTTTATTAGCTATCATACTGAATAAATGGGTTTATTTATTATTCACTATGTGTGATGGTCTTTATTTAACTAGCATTTGTTGGGAAAGGAATGAAGCCTTCAGATATAGCTTGTGGTACTCCTGCACCATTCAAGTCTAGTGACCAAGAAAGTGGTTTGAAGATGAAAATAATTTCACTTAGAATTGCATAAAATTGATAGTGGCAGGGGGGAGGAGGAGAGATAGAGGTAATTCTGGTCCAGCATACCATCTCCACTCTCATCCATGCAGAAATTGAGAGAGAGGTAGGAGAGATTCAGAGATATTTATTCATGCTTCCCAGTGAGCTGCATTTAGACAAAACCATATGACATACAAATAACCTACATGGGCAAAATAAACTCCTTAAATGAGGAGAAAAGATAACAAGGGGGATTGGACTTCCAAGCCTCAGTTTCCTCATCCATAAAACTGGATGATAGTAATATTGTACAACATAGTCAGGTATTAACTAGTGAAAGGGCTGACTTACAACTGAACATATGCTGTGTTTGATTCATAGAACACTATAGATAGAAGGCAGCTTAGATATTATCCAATTCAAGTCTGGGCACAATGGACAAGTCCTCTTTGCAAAATCCATCTGTTTGTGATTTGAAAAAAAGTAACTTGCTTACAGTGTCTGAATATCATAAATACATTGATGTGTGAAAAAAAGGCAAAAAATCCTTCATTTTCTCCAATGATCCAAACAGCACCTTTTTACATGATAAGCTAAGACCCCAGTCTTGGGTCCAAATGAGATTGGTATTCTGGTTTTACCCCTGTTAACAAGCAACATAAATGAATCGCTGCATAAAGTTAAATAAGGACAAAATCCAAAGAAGCCTCAGTTGACCCATTTGGGATACATTCTAATCCACAAAAAAGCAAAATTCACGAGTTCTCTGCCTCACCTTAGGTTTATCTTCACTCCTGGATAAAGGCCACAGGTGCAGCATAGTCAGATGAATGTTTTGAAGTGTGGAGAATAGATAAACATATAAAGCCAGTATCAAGCAATCATCAGTTACAGTGACCATTTACATCCATTTATCTAATCACAAGCTTCAGCCACTGCCACTAACACACAGGTCCTTTAACATGAGAGCGTAGCACAACCATACACAAATTCTGTAATATAATTTGTTTAATCCTTTCATGTTTAATTTAGATGAACACAATCCATTTTCTATCACATTCTGTACTTAATTATATATCATTTGGGGGTGTATATATGGACATTAGGGGATCAGAAAAAAAGTACCTACACATACCTATACTCAAACACACAAACACATAATCTCACTGCAACATGGTACGGCTGGCCCTGTCATTCTAAGCATAAACCTTTTCAATTCTCAAATAGATTTTCCCTGAACAAGTCACTTAACCTCCTACAATGACATAGATCCTTCTCCTATGAATTTCCAGGGAGAAAAGTCTATCCTCTCTTCTTCTGCTCCTTCATGCATATATCTCTTCATTGCTTTACTTTTTTTTTTTACTTCTATTCCTACACTTAATTTTTTCCCTGTAATGAAAAGAGAGTAAGCTTCCAAGCTAGGGAGAGCTGGGTTCAATTCCTGCCTCTCATATACACTGGCTGTGTGACCCTGAGAAAGTCTCTTCATGGTGCGCTCTAGGTGACTCTCTTAAGATTACAAAGTTGCAAAGGATGCACTGACCCACAATGGTTGAGCAAATTTTGTTTAGCAGGGAGTTCCAAATACAAGTAAAATAACAGGTCCATTTAATATCTCTATTTGCTCAAAACCATTTTCTTTTCATTTATTTCTTTTTTCATGCTGATTCTAAGAACTGGATGACTTTCTACTAACTGTTCAATAAGCCATCTCCAGGTTATTTCCATAATGGAACTTTTATGATGGAACCATTATAATAAATCCCACAGACAGTCAGTGATGGTACACATCATTTCTCTAAGTCAACCCCTCAAGATAGATTATATATGAAATACTCCCTCTCTTTTTGATAATCTCTTTCTTAGGTTTTGCACTTAATGGTTAAGGGTGATAAGCAATTAATTTTTCTCTAAGACTTACTACATAATTTAGCATATTTAATAATAATACCAGTAAAAATAAGATTACAAATTTTCAGAGATATACGGTACCATTCTGAGCATTCAAAAGCACTACTCATCATAGATTATTATCCAATATTCCTTTTTATGTGGACTACATTTGTGGTGTGAGGCTTTTGGATCATTCTACGTAGTAATAATAAGAATCTTCTCATTCACTCACATGGGACTATCTACAGATCAGGGACTTGTATTTTTAAACTTCTCTTTTATAGTGTCTAACACATCTCTTGTCACATAAATGCTATAAGAAACTCCAAAATTAGCAGATGTGTTAAGTACCTAATTAATTCATACTTCAGTAATGGAAATTGCCTGTGTCAGATTTCATAACCATTTCCTTGGAGTCAGATCACCAATTGGTAAAAAAAGGGTCAAAGTAAATAAATCAGAAGATCAAAGATGAAAATAAAGGCATTATGTGAATACTGATTTTACATCCTGATGTTTAAATATTACTAGTTTAGAAAAATGATAAGTTTTTAAGTAGTAATTATATTTACTTCAATTGGATCAATATTACTTGGAAAAAATTAACTGATGGGTAGGAGTCATCACAAGTAGGAGGCTTCAAAATCCCAGAAAAATGCTATAGCCATCAGAAAATTGATCTCCTTGCTAAGTATAGAAATATTATAATTAATGATAATAGCCATATATAGAACAAGCTCATTTGTCACATATGTGGGGGACTGATGAAAGAGTATGAGCAATTTCTTTGAAGTAAAAGTGAAAAGAAGTTGGGGATAAAGAGTGAACAGAAAGTTTGGTATAAAATTCAGCTAAGCCAAATGATCTGGGTAGCATCTATGGATGAAACGAGAAAGACAACAAACAAATGCTGAAAGTAACAAAAATCTGCCAGGAATACTATATCTAATCTTATTGGTGATGATGGTGAAACTAACACAGTTTGGATTCTACAGTCTCAGTACCTCAATACCTACAGTATTGTGGGAAGAAGTGACAATCACACTTGAGAAGATAAAATAGGGAGGAATGGCTACACCTAATCAAATGCATATGAATGAAATTTTTGCTAAAAGACATAATTTTAAAGGCATGGAAGGATGTATTTTATTTTCTAAATATTTTGTTAAAGCAATAAGAATAAAAGAGAAGGGAAATCAATTTTGGTGAGAAGGAAATTTTTATTAAATTAGGAGAAGAAAAAGAAGCCAAAACACATGGCTGTGATTTTCAAAGTAATTATTAGGTGCTTCCACAATAGGAAGCAATGTACACAAAACTCAAAGAAGAAAAGCAGATTGGGAAAATGCCTCTGTAGAAAATACATCTAAACTGGAAAAAGGCAAATGTCCCTATCTTCAATAAATGGAAGATCTGTGCAATCTATGTGTGGATTTTTTGATACTTTTTTTTGAGAAAGTGTAGGCCATCCACCATGACCACACTCTGCTTCTGTTTCAATACCTCTCTATATCATCCCAGATTATATTTGTTTTTGATCCTGACTCTATGCGGTAGCTTTTCTGCTTATTGGGGCCAATTCCTACACCTCTCCTGTTCCCTATAGGAAGGTGTACCTCAGATATTTATGTTTTTCAACAACTCCCACATATAATCTAATCAATTTCCTCTTCCTGTCTCTCATATCTTGCCCAGTTTCTTCTCCTGTTGCCGAAAAATATGCCTCACTCTAACTTATCAAAGATCTATTCTTTAAATGTATCAGAGAGATAAAGATTTTTAAATAATGGAAAAGTTTTTTTTTTTACATAAAAATCATAAGTGCTGCCTTTTACTCAAAAAAGAAGCAAAATATATGAGCAACTATTGACCCATATGCTTAATTTATTTAAAATAAAAAGCTTTCTAAGTATTATTTCATTTTATCCTCATAATAACCTTGGTAAGTAAGTACTGTTATTATCCTCATTTTACAGACAAGGAAATCAAGTCCCAAAGAGGTTCAGTGACTTGCCCAGAAAAGGCTGATAGCTAATAAGTGACTAAGTCAAGATTACAATTCGGGTATTCTTGGCTCCATGTCCAGGACTCTATCTACAATGCCACTTGGCTGCCAGTCTCCTAGGCCTATTTTCTCATTTTTATAAAATCCCTAAGAAACAAAGGTCTCACTTATGCATAATATTTACAACAGCACTCTTTCTGAGAGTAAATAACAGGGAAAAAAAAAGTTCTTACCAATTGGGGAAAAGTTGAAACAAAAAAAACCCTACGGCATATTAAAGTAATGGAATGATAAAGAATTAAGAAATAATAGTTATGAAAAATTCAGAATATGGGAAGATTTATATGAATTGATACGTAGTGAAATAAGCAACACCAAAAGGAAAATATGCATAATAAATAAACAAAATACCATACATGAAAAGAATATTAACAAGAAGTTGAAGACTGGAAAACCAATGAAGGTTCCAAAGGACAGATAATGAATGAAAACAATCTTCCTTCCTCACAGAAGAAAAGCAAAACATTATGAGGATAAAATTCTGTATAAACTGTTTATACAGGTGAGTACGTAATTTGGATGCTTTTGGTTAAATTTTCTGTTTTTTTCCTAAGAGGATTCAACTGAAAGTAGTGGGTGGGAAGCATTTTTACCTCAGAAGTGATAGGGATAAAGACAATATAAATCTTTAAAAGATTAGATAGATAGATAGATAGATAGATAGATAGACAGATAGACAGACAGACAGACAGATACAAGCTTAAGAAGGGACCCAGGCACAACAAACTACATCTTTATAGTTAGCTCTACAACTAACTGAGAAGAATAGATAAGATCAGCCTGGTATATTGTTCATTGATTTTAAAGAACTATTGGACTTCATGAAACAAAATGCTACCTTAAGATCAGAACATCGAAGAGTTGGTATCCCTTAGGCAACACAATTACTACTAATTCCTAGTGCACTCTAGAAGTTAAATACAGACTATTTTTATACATATTTTGAGAGGGGTTTCTTGTACAGAGTGTTGTAACTGGAAAGAGGAGAACTTGGGAACAAAACCTGCCTCCTACATTTATTTATTAGCTGCAGAACAATGGGACTATCCCATAACATCTGTGATACTCTTGTTTCCTCATCTGTAAAATGAGGACAATAATACCTGTAGTATCTGCTTAATGGGGTTGTTGAGGCCCTAATGAGATGCTTATAACAGGCTTTGTAAAGCATGATATTACTGGTATCACAATGATCATTCTTATTATTTAAAGTCTCTTACTACACAAGGTATTTCCCACGCATTTGTGAAATTAATAAAACTTCTACGATAAATGCTACTAGGACTACAAGATCTTATATCAAGAGCCTATAAACAAAATTTTTGTCACCATCCCAACACCATTATAACTTTGTCCCTTGTATTCCTACCATCACATTTCAGGTAAAATTAGCCCCAACATTCTACTTCTAAATACAACCTCAGAGTCCATCTGATCCAAACCCTTCATTTTAGTGATGAAGAAACATAGCCATTGTTGTATCACGGATCCCGTTAGCAGTCTCGTGGAGCCTATGCGTCCCTTCCCAGAACAATGTTTTTAGATGCATAAATTATATAGGATTACAAAGGAACAGATATCAAAATATTTTTAAAAAGTTCATGGACTCCAGGTCAAGACCCTCTGTTTTGGGAGAGACAGAGGGAAGAATTGACTAGATGAGAATGTGTGAAGGCTTTATGATGTTCACTGGTCTAAGTAGCACTTGAAGAGATACATCAAAGCATATATTTTTTCTTAAAAATAAACATACATCCCATTCAAGACAGGCTATTTCACTTAATTTGGGTCAAGAGTGAATTTAAACTAAAGATTTTCATTTATTCTTGGAATGACAGAATCTTAAAGCTGGAAAAGATCTTCAAGAAATGATTTAACGAAATGTCCTCATGTTAAACAAGAATGAATTGCATCCTGCCCATAAAAGTGGACTGACTTCCTGAAGGTCACATCACCATGTACTGACAGAGTTTGGATTAGAACACAAGTGAACCAATTTCCAATTCAGTACTTTTCCCAATACATTATGCTACCTCATTACTTTTATATTTACAAGCTGTTGTGTAATGTGCCTGAATCAACCAACCAACAGGTATCCCCTTATGGGGATATTTTCTCCTCCTTCCTTCTATGAAAAAGAGACTATAAGTCCTGTGTTTCTCCATCTCCCCTCTCTTCCTGCTCTCCTGGCTAATCGGTTACTTTAATCACTTTAAATTATTACCTATAGAATTACTTATTATATTGCTCATTATAAGTCAACTTTGATGCAATTCATAAATCATGTACTCGTGGATATCTAAGACTTCTCTGAACTTTTTATCTCAAGCCTCACATCAGGGTATTCATGTATAACAGAATTTGCTTGAACTAGGGAAAGGGAAATCAGAAACAATATCAGTTGATTGAAAATAAAGGTTTGTGGCTATATGGCAAAGTTTTATATAGATTAAAATTGTATGGCTCCCTGTTGTCAGTTGCAAGGATCTGGGAAGGGACTTACTACATAAGTGGTTAAATGAATCCTTTATTATATAGTCCTTGTCATGAGAAAGTGTTAATGCAACCATGAGAATTGATCAAAATTGACTCTGCAGTTTTATGATTCTAGATAGTACTAAACATAAAAAAAAATACATTTGACTTCTTTACTGTTAAAATACCCCAAATAAATTTAAATGGATTTTTATATAAAAGAGTTTTGGGAATCTTGTTCATTCTGGCTGAGAATCAAAACAGGGTATCTTGAAGGGATTTATGGCACATAGAAGAAAAATAGGCACTCATTTCATGAAACTAGATACACCCTGCCTCTACACCTAATTCTGAATCTAATTAGATTGGGACCTAATTATAATTCTGCCCTCAAGGTCCACATTTTAAAACTGCTTTGTTTAGGGCAGTATTCTAAATTCTTTAAATATCATCCAAGATGCACTGACTTTATACCAAATTCTTTTCTACCAATAACTGATTTCAATTCTAGCAATGAGGTAAGAGTGCATTAATAAGTCACTCAGAATTTATTAAAAAAAAAAAAGAAGAAGAAGAATTTATCAAGTATCTAATGTGCACCGGCACTACACTAAGCTCTGGGGGCACAAAGACAAAAATGGACCAGCCCCTGCCCTCAAGGAGCTTACATTATACCAGTAGAAAGAACATATACACATCTCCACAAAATATTTATAAAATTAACATGGTTGGGGGGCAGGGTTGAGTGAGTAGTAGCTAAAAGATCTACAAAAGTCTCTTGCAGTATTGTATATGTATATTAGAATGGCCTGTTCTGCTGTCAGTATTATAACATATAGTTACTATTCCCCTGAACCCTACCATTAAATCTCGGACACTCAGAATGGTTTTTCCTTTTCTCTAGGCCTAGCGACAAGATTGACATTTAGTCTGATCTTATTTTAAAAATGAAAAAACTGGGGTCCAAAGAAGGAAAGTAGTTTATATAAAGTCACACAGGTAGTACCAGGCAGATGGAAGCTGATAGCCTCTAAATCTAAATCTATTATTCTTTCCCCCACATGACTCAACATCTAACAAAGTTTTCATGTCATAGTATATAAAGCATCCCCTACCTACTTCTGGTCATAATGACCTATGCCTTCTGGAACTACCTTCGAATTTGCTATCAACTTGATTACTAGCATGTTATTTGTGAATCATTTCATGCTTTCCTGTGTATGAAGCTTGTCTCCCAAACTAGATAACAAACTCCTTATGTACAAGGACTGTCTCAAGCATAAAGTACACGAAGACACTCAATAAATGACTGATGTTTCTATGTGGCTGGGATATCTCTAAAAGGACTTATATGGGGGCAAAATACAATGCATATGAATACTTCCAGGTGGATCTTTTTAGAAAGAAGAAAGAGAAGTTTCACTCAGTAATCCCATCAGTTCCCCTGAATTTAATAACTATCTCTATGCTGATGATTCTCAGATCAACCTATCTTGTCCCAAACTCTCTGCTAACCTCTAGTCTCATGTCTCTAAGTGCCTTGCAGACATCTTGAACTGGATGTCTAATTGGCATTTTAAACTCAACTATGTTGAAAACAGAGCTCGTTTTCTTTTCCCCTAAATCCTTCCCTCCTCCTGCCTTCTGGATTACTGTAGAGCACAACACCATCCCCCTTAGTCCCTCATGCTTGATTGTCATCCTTGACTCCTTACTAGCCCACATGTCCCTTCTCTCTGTTGCCAAGGCCTGTCCATTTCACCTCTACAACATCTCTCTTCTGACACAGTCATCACTCTACTGTAGGCCCTCATAACCTCATGGACTATGCCAGTAGCCTGCTGGTGGGCCTGCCTGCCTCAAGTTTCTCCACACTCCTACCTATCCTTCATTTAGACACCAAAGTGGTTTTCCAAAACTGCATGTAACCCTCCCAACTCAAAAGCCCCCATGGCTTCTGCTTTCCTCCAGGAGCAAACACAAATGTTTTATTTGGCATTCAAAGCCCCCTCCTACCTTTTCAGTCTTCTTATACTTTACTCTCTGATCAGGACTGATCAGGACTCTTTGATCCACTGACACTGACTTCCTGGCTGTTGCGTGAACAAGATACTTCATCTCCCAGATCTGGGCATTCTTTCTGGCTATCTTCCATGCCTGAAATGCTCTCGCTCTTCATCTCCACCTACTGACTTTCCTGTTTGCCTTTAAGTCCCAATTAAAATCCCATCTTTTACAAGAAGCTTTTCCCAACCCCTATTAATTCTAGTGTCTTTCTTCTGTTAATTACTTCCTACTTGGCTTGTTTGTATACATTTGTTTGCATGCTGTCTCCCTCATTAGACTGTAAGCTCAATCTTTTTGTACCCCTAGTACTTAGCACAGCAGATCAATGTAAATGCTTACTCAACGATTGATAAGTATTATTAAAGGAAGACCCCAGGACCAAAAAGATGGACCTTGAATGAGTCTGGTATCAGATTACAAAAGTGTTTATTGTCTGAGAAGAAGAGCTTTCTAGAGTATACTTTTCAAGTATGTGGGTAGAAGTGAAAAGAATCAAGGGGAGGAGGACTTCTGTAGACACAATAAGCTAGGATGTTTATAAAAGTTCTGGGTAGGTCTGGAATCCACAGCTGATGCTCAAGGCCAGGTCCATGGTTTCTGACAGCTACAGGCATCTCCAAATTTGGCTAGAGTCCACTCACAAAGGATTATTGTTATTTCAAGCAGCTCTGAACCTCAGAAATCTTTCTAATTGGCTGGTTGTTGTATATCACCATCATCCTGCTCCCTTGTAAAGAACGGAAGCTCTCACATATAGTATATTCATTACATAGTCCATGTTCACAATATCATGGATAGGGTACTGGATTTAGAGTAGAGAAGACCTGGATTCAAACCTCATGTTGAATATTTACTAGCTCTGTGACCACATGAAATTTAAATTCTGTGCCTCAGTTTCCTCAACTTTAAAATGAGGGAGTTGGGCTCAATGGTCCTCTATTGTGAATATTCCTTCTATTTCTAAATCTGTGGTCCTGTGAAAATCAGTCATGTGTGGGTTTCATGTTAAAAACCAAGAACTGAAATGAACTTATGTTCAAGATAAACTATTGCGTTCTCAAACTGCAAGATTCTGAAAGATTTCTTACACTTTTTATAAAAACAAAACAAAATGTGTTTTTGAAGCTGGGAAATGCTTTAAGCATATACTTCTATCATGTTAGAAAAGATTTACAAAATAAACTTAACTTATTTTAAAGTAATGCATTTTTGGTCATCTAGTTAAGCACTGTTTTCTTTCTAAAGCAGAAGTGAGATTTATGCTATAATAAATCAGTAAATATATCTGTCTATATGCACATCATGTGTTAGAAGTCATATAAAATAAAGCCTGCACAAGTAAATGAAAAAATATACGTTATTCATTTATTTGCAGAAGTGACATTTCCAGTTACTTATTCATGAGAATTTCATGATGCATTAGTAAGTATGCTGCAGGATACTTTGGAAAAGTAATGATGGTTTGGTAATATGAGATTTCCCTACAGCCTTCCACTATTGTATCTTCTCAAAGAACTAAATGAGGTGAGACTTGCTTTGCAGTGTATTGCTGCAGCACTTACTGTCTGCCACATATTGTCTGTTGACATATAGCATCTTCTAGTATTATTTATCTTTCTCTGTATATGTCCTGGTTCCCCAACTCACAGTACTGAGAGAACATACCTGATATACTAAGAGTTTGACCATTTAAAAATGTACACTATGGAATGATTTCTCATATGGCTCATTATAAAGAAATTTTTCTGTAAATAGTCAATCAATGCCTACTATGTGCCGGATGTTCTTGGGTTAAAAAGATGGGCAAAAAACAGTCCCTGCCCTTAAAGAGCTGATAGTCAGTCATGCAGTCATAAATATAACAACATTTTTTGAATTTTCTTTTACATTTTGGCTAAAAGATTGAATATCTTTTCAAGTTATCCATTCTAAATACCATTGCTTCTTCACATTTATATTCTTATATTATAGATGCAAAAAGTTTAGGAGGTTAAAGTAGATGTATAACACACCCAGGACAAACTTTAACTGGCGGTGTTTCTGCCCCTAAATGGATTCTTGATCATATTAATGTCCACAACATCAACACTACAAGGCAATGTAACTCATATCATTGTAAGGACCATTCTCAGCTCCAAAAGAATGATTTTGAAACATGGCTTTTTCTTCTCAGTAGTGAGGTGGTGGGCTATAGGTACAGAATGAGACATGATAAATGAGTCAGGGTGGTCTTTGTAAAAAGGGAGGTTGAGAAGAAGTAGAAATGTTATTTTTAAAAGCACCAATAAAATTGTTTTAAAAAATGAATCATTGACCTAACCCTGCAATATCTTATGCCCTTTTTTTATTATTATCAATGGCTAGCATTAGGTCTTACCTGTCATAGATGTAAATGATGATGAAGGAGGAGAGAAAAGGAAGAGGAAGAGGTAGAAGAGGGGGAGGGGCAGGGAGGAGGAGGGGAAGAGGATGAAGAAGGAAATGAGGAGAAAGAGGAAGTTTAGAATTTAGAAAGGAAGGAAGAGAGAAAGAGAGTTGTCTGTGGATATTAATATTTGAGGTTGTGTATCTCCTCAGAAATTTCATACAAACGCAAACTGGAGTCATCAACTCATACTTCTATTACCTGCATGTGTGATTAGCTTTAAAGAAAAGATTCTACCTTATCCCACTTATTTCTCAGCAAAGACCTAACAGAAGAGTTATAGAGAAGCCTTATATTACCAAAAATCCATTACTTTCATGATATCCTGCAGCATAATTCCTGCTCTGCTACAGCGTTTGAGCATAAATAATTAACACTAAATGACATTTCTCGAATGAAGCTTTGGAAAATTTGATTAGTCTTATCTGATTGTGAATCAAATATAAGTCTTAATCTGACACAGAGGGTGAAGGAGGAAAGGGGCTTAAAATGACAAAGAAGGAAACGTGTCTGCTCTTTCCAATTCAGAGAAGGACATTATATAGGTGTCCCTTATACTTTGCTTTATACATTATACAGGATATGCCAAAAAATCTTAATTCAATTTTAAGTTATTAAAGCTTAAAACGACAGTATACTGAGGCTTTTGTGATGCCCTGTATATTACTAAGATGCATGGAAATTAAATGATATTTCAAATGCACTAAAGAAGTTGTGTGCGCATACGTGTAAAATGCCTCAGTTAAGTAGCATTAAGACAAAATTATTTTCCCACTACAATTTATTTCCTCTTAGGAGAAACATTCTGATATCCCATTAATTGTAAAAAAAAAAACAACAAAAAAAAACCTTCCAGGCTTGGTCCTGCTGTCATTACAGGTTTGGCCTAATCTAAGAGAGGTCTAGAGGTACTGAGGAGAGATCATTGATGCTGAACTCAGAGGATCCGTGTTTAAATCCCATCTCTCACTCCTTCATGACCTTGGGAAATGAGAAGGGGAGGGAACAAGGACACATTAAGTCCTTACCATGTGCCAGGCACTGTGCTAAGCACTTTATAAATATTATCTCATTTGATCCTCAAGACAACCGTGTGAGGTAGGCACAATTATTATTCCCATTTTACAGTTGAGCAAACTAAGGCATAGAGAGGTTAAGAAATTTGCCCCGAGTCACACTGATAACAGTTCCTGAAGCTACATTTGAACTTGGGCCTGCCTTCCTGACTCTTGGCACAGTGTTCTGGGCACTATGGCGCCCCCTAATGCCCAGCACATAATCTCTGAGCTTCTACCTGCTCCTTGGCAAAGTAACAGGATGAGATTTGCAGCCTCAAATGTCCCTTGCATCTATCATCCCATACCTTCTGCAAGGACAACACTGTATAAAGTGAAGTGCTATTTAAAATGGCAATCGTATTATACTGAAAGACAATTTAAGATTAAATTCTGTACAATATGCATTCCTCCTAATGCAGGAGACTAAGCCAATACATTTTGGAAAGATTTTCAACCGAAAGGGTTCAATCAAAAGGGGCTTTCTAAGGAAGAAATAACAAAAAGAAACACAACTTCATTCCGTGGCATTCCAGTGATGAGAAGTTATACTGGAATAACAATGTATTTGCACATCCAGGAAGAGGAAAACGAAGTGCATACCCATATACAACATTAAGTATTCGATTAATGTATTTATGTTTTCTGGGTGCACTTTTCAGGTTGCAAATAATGGAAACTAGAGTACACAGCCTCTTCTGTAGATGGCAGTGCAAGTTAAACAATGATTTCTTTGGCCAGACCCCTTCCAGTTTCTGGGAAACATTATCTTAGCAGTGTACCTAACACAATGAAAAACAAGTACTCTTTACTGTATCACAGATCTCCAGGTAATATTAACCTTTAAGCATAATACGAGAACACATCTCTAATTTATAACCTAATTGCCACTTTCCTCATATAGTATTAAGTCACAGGGAAGCTGCACTGATTTTGTAAACCTGCGAATCTTACAGTTCTGGGAGCTTTTGAAGTTTCCTTGTGGTTTTTGTTTGTTTGCTTGATACAACACCAGAGTGACTTTTTTTTTCACTTTTCATTGAAAGGTAATTTTTGTTGGTAGAAAATTTAAAATTTTTTTTTCAACCTTTCAATGACTTGCTTGCATTCTCTGACTTGGAAAAGAACAAATAAAATTTGCTAAAATGTTGGTGTTTGACAGCATTTCTGTATGTTCCTGAAGTAGAAATGAAATTCATAGATGGACTGATATAAAATCAATTCTCTCTAAAGATTCCAGTTCCAAAGGCTCAATCGATTGTTTCTCACTGTTTGTTTTTCCCCCTGCCACATGCCACAACTCTCACCCCCACCAAAAGACATTTCCTAATTCAGGAAGCATAGGGAAAGAAACATAATAAAGAAGAAAGGAAAGTAAAGAGGACACTTAAACACCACACAGACTATATAAAAGGAGACTGGTAAGCTGGAAAGCTAAGTGAGAAAAGAAAAAGCAAGGAACTATTTGAAGGAAGCTAAAGGCAGGATACCCTTTAATCCTTGCCACTGGGGTCTTTGAGGCTGGTGGATCACTTGAGCTCAGGAATTCTGAGCTTCAGTGAGCCATGCCTATGGGGTGTTCCCAGCAAATCAGGCACCAATAAGAGGAGCCTTCAGGAGCCAGAGGCTACCAGGCTGGCTAAGGGGTAAAGGAGCATAGATCGGAAAAAGAGTAAGTCAAAGCTTTTGTGCTAATCCGGAGTGGGATCAGGTCCATGAAAGAAGGCTATACCTCCACCATGGGTGAGATGGGTAGATCCACTATCAAGGAGGGAGGCTGGGGGAAGAAAACTAAAGAATTCAGGAAATGGAAAGGGGTGAGACTTAAAAGTGAGAAGAATTCTTTCGGATCTGAAATGCTGACATTTTCTATTTTGTTTTATTTAATGTGGGCCAAAGGGCCAAGATCACTACTAATCAGAGATATAACTAGGAATTCTTTCATAGTCTAACTTGATGGGAAGGGAAGGAGTATGGTGGACTATAGGATGACAGAATGATAACAGTGGGGACAGTGGTAGTACAGTTTAACCCAAGGTACAGTTCTTAAAGGACAGTCTTAAGACTTTCTCCCAGAGAATCCAAACCCTATAGATAGGGGTGGAGGTGAGGGGAATGTAGGTCACAGGATATGATGAATATAGCAGTAGTCCATTAAGGGTGATAGCCCAGTGCACAGAACTGCACCATGTGTTGTGGACTGGTAGCATACTTTTAGATACAAGGTATGGGGATGTTAATCCCCAGATTGCCAATGAAAGGTAAAATGTCCCCTCTACCCAAGAAAGATGCATACCTTCTCAGGTGACAGAGCCCTAGGTTAAAGCCCTGCTGTACTAGTTAAGTCTCTGCTACTTTCTAATGAAACTTCTAAATAATAGTATGGGACACAAGGTTTAGTGCTTTAGAGCTTAGCCTATCAGACAAAAGGACCTTACTCAATCTTCCTTGCTCTGGTAGTATCTTTAGTTATAGTCAAGTGGGCTTTCAGCATGGCTACACATGAGGATGTATACTCTTTGCAAGATAAAATACTGAAACATAAACATAGCAGGCCTAGTAATATATCACTGTCATTAATTTTTCAAAAGTAAGATGACTTCCTCCCCTTAAATAAGGATAGAGAAAACAGAAAGAGTGCTCATGTCATGTCAAATGCAGTGCATCAAAGTCCTCCTGCCTTTCTTGTTTACTTGTCTTGTTTATGATTATTTACCAGGCCTAAGGGTTTTCCTAAACCACCATAGCTAACAGAGCTCCTACATTGGTTCTGCTATCAGAAATAGGAAAAGGAAGGATGGGATGCTTTCTTTCTTGAAACCATGTTGCAGTAGATAGGATAAATCTTACCACTCCATGTGGTGTCCAATGTCTTACTCAGTGATAATGAGTCAAAGTAGAATGATGCTGAAGTAAGATATAATGAATCTTTTGGTAACTAGAATGATGAGAGGGAAGGAAGGAAGGAAGGAAGGAAGGAAGGAAGGAAGGAAGGAAGGAAGGAAGGAAGGAAGGAAGGAAGGAAGGAAGGAAGGAAGGAAGGAAGGAAGGAAGGAAGGAAGGAAGGAAGGAAGGAAGGGAAGGAAGGGAGGGAAGGAGGGACATGAGAAAGAAGGAAGGAAAGAAGGGAGGGAGAGAGAGAAGGAAGGAAGGAAGGATGGAAGGAAGGAAAGAGAAAGGAAGGGAGAAAGGAAGAGAAAAAAAGGAAAGGGAGGGAAGAAGGAAGGAAAGACTACCAATTTCAACTGCTATAAAAAATTACTTTAGTTGACTGACTTGACTTTTTGTTTTCAAATACATTTAGGTATGTGTATCAGAGGGAGTTTGCCATGCAGAATTTTAGTCATAAGGCCATTAGCCACATTTGATGTATGATATTTTAATTATTCTACCATAACTATGATGGGCCAATATTATACTTTCATGTCAATCATGGCACATTCTAATTAATATTTTTACCAAATCTCAGGTATACAAATATGTCTCAGAACTCCTCATGACTCTTATGTGTATCTATTAGTGCCTTTTTTCCCCCCTCTGCAGTTATTTGCCTACATGCTGGTCATACTCCTCAGGTTTATTTAGTTAATAAGCCCACGATTGTGAGAACAACCACAGTAAACATAAAGCAAAACTATGGGAAGTATAAAAACAAATGTAGAAAGAAAAGCTGGATTCTTTCATCCAGATCTACAATTAAAAACGGTAGTGGTACTATGTGTTTCAATGAAGAGGGAGAAATACAGAAAAGGTGGAACATGAACACAAGAAGTGTGCTGATTAACCCCCTGCTACACTGGACAGCTGGCTTCCAAGGAGCTGCACAGAGAGAGAGAGAGAGAGAGAGAGAGAGAGAGAGAGAGAGAGAGAGAGAGAGTATGTGTGTGTGTGTGTGTGTGTGTGTGTGTGTGTGTGTGTGTGTGTGTGTGTGTCTAGCTAACGATTTTGAGGCTTTTTGTTGTTTTTTTTTTTAATTTCAGAAAACCAAGGTTAATGAGGATGTAATGCACAGTACAGTGGAAGGAGCACTGAAACGGAAATTAAGGGATTAGGAATCTAGTGTTTCCTTGGACCCCAACTAACTGTGAGCAAGGGTAAACCACTTGAACTGTCTGGGCTATCATTTCCTCCTTTGTAAAAGATGAGGTTGAACTACATTATCTGTAACATCTCATTCTGCCTGAATCATGCTAGTATGCCATGCTATGATAATGACTTTTAAAATGGTTTACACACACACACACACACACACACACACACACACACACACAGCATTTTCCAAAAGTAAGGCAATGGTGTATAATCTACATGTAGTTGTTTTCCCTCAAAAAAAAAAAACTGAGTTCATTTAACTACCATGGACAGAAACATAATTTCCCATATAATAGAATGGGCAAAAACAACTAAATCAATTGCCCAAATAATAATTTAGGTAGTAGGCATGTCCACATTTCTTAAAATTTTAGCTACTGCTGTGGTACATAATGGGTCTCTAACTGTTCTGCTCCATCATCGTCAATTCCCTCTAAAGAAGATGTTACCAAAGACAAAGCCACCATAGATGTATCTGGATGAAAGCAGGGCAGGTTACTGAAGACTCAGCAAAAGCTACATATGTGGGATAGGTTTTCCAGTAGTGCTGCTAACAGCCATGAACAGATGTAGCCTTTTCAAGGGACAATTCTGTCTCCAATCCTATATTCCATGACCAAAAGGGTGACACCTCAAATACTGTAAGACTGTCCTGATTTTCACAGCATGGGTACCGACTTCTGCTATACCTGAGGAGCAAGACTTGACAGAAAGAAGAAATCAGTCAAGTAGTTCACCAACAGACACTGAATGCCCACTCTGTGCTAGAAACTAAAGATATAAACACAAAATTCTTCACTTCCGTGAAGAAACCACTAGACATGCTTCAGAGAAGTCTGGGATTTGATAAAATTGAGAAGCAATATCCAAAAAGAAGTACTTATTGGACTAAAAGCTCCTTGTTAAAGGCAAGAAGAGAACATTTTAACCTAAGGAAAGTCACCCTTCTAACAGTCTACCAATTACACCATACTGCCACTCACAAATTTTATGCATACTGTGTACAAGCACACATGGCCAGACCAGATCTGAGCCGATAGAGCCCAACAATGAATACATCAGGATGACTAATCTGCAATATCTCTGCTCATGAGAGTAAAATTAAAATGAGAGGAAAAAAGTATGATCAAGTCAACATCCCGGGAGTAGATTTCATAAAGCTATCAATATACCTTAAGTCTCCTCCAAAAGTCTCCTAAAAGATGTCTGTCAAAATTTTTCCAAAAACATTCTCCAAACGGATTCAACGTGTTCTTTACCTCTGGATTTCTTGCAGGAAGTGTAAAAGATAAGAATGTTGTACAGAGCAAGCTTTCTCAATACTTCAAAAAATACATGTGATTCCATATGTGTAGCCTCTCTTTCCAATGACACAGGTTGCTACCATTTTGTGACTTAACAGATGGCCTTGCAGAGTTACTTTGGATGAAAAAATTGGCTTTGTCCATACCCTAATGCCTTTAAAATTTTAATCTTCAGATGACTGACAAAGTTTATTAGGTCACTACTCAAAGCCCTTCCAGCATGATAGGTCCTGCCCAAGCCAATGATATAGCTTATAAGAATTTTGACTCACCTCTATGCTACAATGAACCATTAGAGTAATACTTTAGTGAATGACAGTAATATTTTTAAGTATATATAACTGGTTAATGTATTAGCCTGATTCACTGATTTATATGATTTTGTTTTTTAAATATATTAATAGGTATATTTTGTTTTAACAGGAGACATTTACCCCTACAGCCTTTCCTCCAAGGAAAATTCCTTATAAAGTCCTGGAAAAATACAAAACAATGATAGTTAATGGAAAGGAAGAATGTGTCCAGTATTTTACCAATACCAGCCATTGCAAGTGACCAGAGTTATGCTGCATTTTCATGCTGCATTTATTTATAATAATTAGATTATGTTCTCTTAACTTTGATTTCTTCATTCTGTATCATTTCATAAAAGTCTCCTTATCTTCATAGGTATCATTTCTTACAGAACAAATAATATCTCATTTCGTAGCATAGCTGGTTCTTCTATCACTAATCACTGGACACTGATTCCCGCATTTTGTTAAGACAAATAATGCTGCGATGGACATTTATGTATCTATGGATCTTTTCTTGCTGTCAATAACCTCCTTGGGATATAGTTCCAGCCCTGAGATCTCTAGGCCAAAGGTTATGTATCTATCCCCACTTTTTTTTTTGCATTGTTAGCTTCCAGAATGGTTGAACCAATTCATCGCTCTTCTATTAGGGAGGATTTATATGCATTGGGGAAATGTTTGTAATAGATAGCATATATTATGACACGTTTTTGTTGTTGTTGCATATATTATGACACGTTTGTTGTTGTTGCTTAATCACATCCAACTCACTGTGAACTCATTTGGGGTTTTCTTGGCAAAGATACTGGAGGGATTTATCATTTCTTACTCCAGCTCACTGTACAGATGAAGGACCTGGGGCAAACAGGGTTAAGCAATTTGCCCAAGGTCACACAGCTAGTGTCTGAGACCAACTTTGAACTCATGAAGATGAGTGTTCTTGACTTCAGATCCAGGTATATACTACTGCATCACCTAGCTGCCCATTATGACATGTCTAGTTGATTAAATATGATATTTAGGGTAATTTCTACAGGTACAGAGCTTAAGGACCTTAATCAGGAACAAAGTCTCTTTTGAAAAATAAGATTTAACTTTTGCCATCTTTCCAGGGTTACATCTTTTCTCAGGATTCAATCTATCAGTAAGTGCAAAGTTCATCAATTTTATGAAGGTAGAGACAGCACCCAAGACACGTTCCAGATTATTCCCATACATTTCTTTCACCTACCTTCAGTCTCACAATGAAACCATCATGTGTTCCATGGCACATGGATGTATGCTCTGCTAAACTGTGTGGGGATAAGGTGTAATTTAAAGTATACTAGATTTGCAGTCAGAAGATGAGTTCAAATTCCTGCTGTCTCCTAAAACTTACTTTGTGTGACCTCAACCAAGTAGATTTACCTCCTTAGGTCTCAATTGCTTTACCTGTAAAATCAGTGTTAAGACCAGGTCTAAATACTGTGGGTATTAACATCATTTATGCATTTTTAAGCATTTGGTTGGCATCTAGCATGACTTTTTATTGACCAACAATATTGACAGGCAGTATAAAATAGTGAAAAGAAGGCTAGCCTGAAAGTCAAGAAGATCTACCTTGGACCAGGGCAAGTCATTTAACCTCTAAAATTGCAAATTACACAGCAGCTGCTGCCTTGCCAGAGGGAATCGCCACACTGGGAGTTCAACACACTGATGAAACTGACCTACTGTTCAAAAAAGGAAAAAAAAAGGATGCATGTACATGGACAATACAGAATTTGATCTGATTCTATATTCCTTTTAAAAAAATAGTTTCCCCAGACATTAAATGGAATAAAAGCCATAGAGAACCATATTACCCTTGATTAACACCATATCAAGGAAACAAAATAAATGGGGATGCACAAGAGGCCAGGGTAAATTATAACTAGCTCTAAATATTGCTATGCATCTGCAGAACGTTCATAACTTTAAAATGTTGAGAAATGGAGTTTGCTATGCAGTCCTGGAAGGAAATTGATCCCATTTCAGCTGTCTATCACATTCTCTGCTGCAAAAAGCAGCATAATTTATTATTGCTATTAAATTGGTTGGTGATTGGGAACTCGTCACCAATGTACAAAGCAGAGCTTCTAATTCTAACGTAATTATTAACCAATTTTAGAGTTGTTAACAAGATTAAAAATAAAGGCTATTAGCTCACTCACCTTCACAAATTAAATTTTGATTAGACAATATAATATGCTAATGTGTACAATTCAAATTTCATCCCCAAAACCTTGGCATTACAGATGCTTTGATAAAATTTGTCAATAATATATGCAGTACTAGGGAAAGGGAAAGTATGATTGATGGATGAGGGCTTTTTTTCCCCATATAAGCCTAATAAAGAATTCTAAACATTCTTGATTTCGTTGATCTCCAACTGCTTTGATTCAAAATTAGGAATTTGAATTCTGATGATTTTCATGTGTGTTGACTGGAAAAAATATTTTATATAGCTCAAAAAGGAAAGATAATCAAGAGAACAGTGTTCTCAACTCAAAATACTATTCTTTTATATGCTGCTTACAACTTGAAATTTCATTTGGAAAAATCTCATTTAAATATGTTGTAACTCTGGGTTTAGAAGCAACATAATGTGGTTATTAAACATATCTCACATATTTATATGGACATACATATATTGTATGAGTATGTACATGTGTATGTGAAAATGAAGATTAAAATCTAGCTAATGTATAAAGAATGCGGCTAGTCATGGAACTAGAAAGCTGGCCTTTTGGGTCAGGAAAGCCAGGGTTGAAGTCCCTCCTCTAACATAGAGGCGTTATGCTACCCTGGGCAAGCCATGTAACTTCCCAGTGGCCCAAGAAATTCTTGAAGACTTTAAACTGAAGAAGTGCTGATCTGTATTTAGAGGACTCCTGTATTTAGAGTTTGGTACAATGAAATTGAAGGCCTGCCTCTAACTAGAATAAAATGCAAAAGGAAACATTTTGTTTCTATTATGGTTAGACATTAATTTTGAATGTTGAGAAAATTAAGAAGGCTAGTATTTTTTGTCTACAATTCTAACAACTCTAGAAGAATGAAATGCAGTAGGATGTATTTATATTTATTCATATCTATGCCTTTGGGGTTTTATTTAGGCTACAGACCTTCACTGAAAACCCATCTTACTCATAAGCTTCTATCAATAAAATCAGTATTTATATGATTGATCACAGGTTAAAAAAAAAAACAAATCACACACAGATAGGAGTTTTGCTTACTTATTTCTTTTTGTTCATTTAGATCGTAGTAGGAAATATTCAATACTAGAAGCTACCCTCAAAATCATTAGAAAATCCCTTGAGAAGAAAATGGATTAAACACAATTCATAATTAATCAACTGCTCTTCTCCAAACTTGAAGAGATTCTATCCTGATTGGGATAGTTTTAATAGTCCCTAGGGAGGAAATCATTCTCCATGGCCAAAATAACATCACAATGGAGGGAATTCGCTTCTGTCCAAAAAGAAATCAAGCTGAGGTCTGGAGAATCTTAGCTCTATTCTTTAAGCTTGTGTGCTTTTCTGTGATGGATCCCTGAAGGCTCCTATCCAGGACACAGGTTGGGTGCTTGCCTCAACAGTCTTATTCTTATTGCCCAAAAAAAGAGATCCTTTAAAAATGAAAGGTACACAAGTTATTCATTTACGTGACTTTCCCATCACCTCAATCCCACATATATGCTCAAAGGGGAAGAAAAAAAAATCTGGCAGAGTTTATAGAGCTTTTTCTCAGGAAACCAATATTGACGATAAAACAACTAAGACTATGCCCAAATATGCAAACAGATAAGACAGCTGGGTCAATTATCTGGATAATTTAGGCTAAACATCTATTTTCACAGGTAACATCCCTTTTTAAAAAATCCTTAAGCTTGATTACCTCAGTTATCCGCTTTGCTGTCTACTGCACACTGACACAGTCCCATTAGGATGTGAAGTCCTCCAGAGGAGATGCTGTATTTTTGCCTTCCTTAATGTCCCTAGCAGTGAACACAGTGCCTGGTACAAAGTAAGTGCTTAATAAATGCTTGTGATTGGATTGGCACATTGTCAGTGATTGAAAATTCTTATTGAACCACTTATTCCACAAGTCACAATAACAGGTTTTGAATTTTTCAAACACTAGAACTATTTGTGGTGAGGAAAAAAAATAACTGAACTGAGCACCCATCAATCCCACTTATCTCAATTCAAAAAACCTCTGTAGAATAAATAAATGGGGTTCTTATTCTTAAGTAAAAAATAAACAAATTTTAATTTTTGTTCTTTGTTTTCCTATTATGATATGTGGCATACAGTGAATGCTTAATATATGCTTATTAACTGACCAACTAGCACAGTGACTGGCACACAGTAGGCACTTAATAAGTGCTTGCTGAATGATTAACTCATGGCCACAAATGAGGGCAGTGATATGATAAAGACAAAGATCAGAAGATCATTTCAGGGCCATTTGGAGTCCACAAATAGTCTAACTATAGGCTCTAACATTTTAAAATCTCTACCTTGGCTGCCCATAGGGTTTGTTACCCCCAACCCTTATTTCTGCTTTCCACTTTTATGGTACCATTGAGAGAAGAGAACAAAAGGATGGGTTTTACAACAATGCTTTAGGGGAACACATAAAAAACTCTCCCCTTTCTGCGTTGATTCCCTCCAAGTACACTAAAGTCTATTTCTAAAGTCAAATGACAGACTAAATTAACTTTAATTTGCCTCCTTGGTCATTTAAAGGTTTCCTGCTAACTTGCTGACTGTAAGACAGTGAAACATGTTAAGAAGTAGGATAAAGAATCCCTTTCCCTTGATGTCTGTATTAGATAGGAAAGACAATTATTGATGGTGGCATAGAGACAGTCTTGTATGGGAGTGAGGGGATGGATTAGATGATTAGGAGGCCCCCTGTGGTGATACTTTTTTAAGTGAATATTACATTACAAGTCTCTAAAACCCTTTAAAAAGTTAAGCATGTCCTATAAACCCACTTCTAATTAGACTTCTATCCATTACACTCAATCTCTCCAGCTGACTACTCCCAGATAGGGTGTATATTGGAAGCAAAAATCTAAGAGAGTTAGGGAAAAAAACCCCACAATTCTATTAATATCCATATTTATATTTACTTTTGTAACTTTAACTTTTGTAACTTTAACAGGAAAATTATTTGAAAAAATAAATAATTTTCATAGTCAATGTATGTAAACTATACTCAAAGACAAAAACTCCCTCACAGCATTTCATGACTTCTTTTTAAAAAGACCTAACTTTCCAAAAATTTAAAATCATATGTTTAACATACATGAAATCAGCCATATTTTCTGCTCCTTCCCGGCTTAGAAAGCAAATATCTACTATATGGTAACATAAATGCTCCAAAAAGGATAGAGTCACAGTCCTTCTTTCTGATAATTCCTTTTGCTTGTTCTCATGGTCATAATCTTTTATGAATCTTAAATACATATGTGGTCTCATCACTGTGATGATAGCATCTAGACCCCAAAAAGGAAAAACCCTGGACTTTCCCATCTGGCCAAATCCCTAGTATTATAATCTGAGGCTATAATCCCATCAACTGGCCTTTCATTGTGGCTATACCCAATCTCCCAATTCTCTGTTACCCTTAACCTAGCCTAACTCTCCATTGCCTTACCTCCCCATGGCCCCCAGCCACTTCCCACCCTTAATCCCAGGTAAACTCCATTCTCCCTTGGCCAAGTGGTCCAGGTCCCAGGAATTCTGTTCACCCCAGTTTACTGGCCACTCTCATCCAGATCCTCCTTAGACCCCTCCTCTAGTCAACCATTGGCCACAACTAGATTCCTCGCCATAGTCTGTATATAAGGTCCATCTTGTCTCCATTAAGGTGCTCAGATTCTTATAATGTAGCCGCTGCTCAGATTCCTATACTCTAGCCAATAGCTCAATAATGTTCAGACTCCTTAATCTGCCCAATATGACAGATGTTCTAATAAACTTTATTCTTGGCTGAAAGAAGGCTTGGGTCGAATTCTTTCAGGCAGGACCTGTGTGTTATGATTTTTGGTCCCAGCATCCTTAAACCCCTAAACCTCATTAATTGTGGATATCCTCACCAAAGATACAGAACATCCATTTATAGCACTCATTTTTTGCTACATTTGTCCATATATTCTCATATGTTCACCATGGGGGAACAACCCAATATGCTCACAGTTTTCCTTTATTTTTCCTGATAACATAAGGATATCAAAGTGCATGTCTTTCATTGCATTATTTATTACTTTTAACATGTGTTCAGCTCATTCAGTCTGTCAGTCTAACGAGCATTTATTAAGCACCTCCTATGTGCTAGGCATTGTACTAAGCACTGGGAATAGTCCTCCACTCACTAAGCTTACAATCTAACAGGAGAAACCTTCAGACAACTCTACATAATCAATATATATTAAGGTTAAATTGGAGATAATCAATAGAAGAAAGGCAATCATGTTAAGACTGGGAAAGGCTTGTTATTAGATAAGGTATGATTTTAGCTGGGACTTAGAAGCTAGGGAAGCCAAGAGATAGAGATAGGGAGTGAAAGAATTCCAAACATGTGGATCAACCAGTGAAAATACTCCAGTTCCTGATGGACAAACAGACATTTCTTTGTCATTAGTTAGTAACTGTAAGGTTGACCTGCCCACCATTGCTCTGTGGGAGACATTTACTTTAAATTTTTCAATATTCCATGCCTCATGGTAGTACAACACCAGAAAAATATTATTATTATTTTTAAACAGGCCTTTGTTTCAGGGAAAAGTTGAAATTTACCAAAGGCAATCCATTATATTCATATATTCCTCCTGTTCAATGCTCTGCCCAACTCACTATCTACTTACAATTTATGCACACACTTGTGTATATATGAAAAACAGAAGAGTCACAAACAGTGGTATATGTATGTGGTAGTAAGGTAGGCAGACAGATAGATTAATAGATAGACAGAGTTGGATAAGATGTATACCATACATCCAAAGAGATGGTAGTCATTCTTTTATTGTAATGAGAGAAACGATCATTAATAACTAATAATTTGGGGAGATACAGATTTCTCTCTTTCTTTTAAAGTCTTTATTTTAAAAAGTTCAGTCTCTAGAAGAGCACTTCTGATAATCAGATTGAACTCTTGGAGTAGCCATTGTGTTCTGCTCAGGCTTGAGAGAAACATACATTCTTTGAATAGATGGCCCAAGGCTAGGGGTGGTCTGGACATAGAGATGCTCATGTTGTTGCTGATGTTGGAGTTCCAGAAGGTGATACCATAACTTTCAAGGGAATTTGATCTAAGTGACTGAGGAGTGTGCAAAGTCACCAGCCTCACTTTCTCCTTGGGAGCCACCTGGGTCTAGAGGCAAGATATAAATCAGGATGACTGGAGATGACCCCAGGGTATACAAATAGTTTCTAGGTCCCAGGGTGATAAGTCCCTCATTTTAATATAGCCCACCTCCCATTGTGTTAACCAATCAGACTTGATTGAGACTCCTCTTCAAAAAGAAGTTATAACTTCAGAGCCCAGGGCCACAATGGTCTTTGTTCTAAGAAAAAAAGGGCCAAATGACCATCCTTTTATTAATAATATACTGGCCTTATTAATAAAATGATTAAACCACCCAGAAACTATGTCCCTCAAACCCTTTTAATTGTCACAGTAAACCAAAAGTAAAATTATATAAAATGTCAGTAATTGTACAGCTCCTGAAAAAAAAAATTAAAGACAAAATATATCTACAGAAATTATCTTCACAGTCCTGAGCCGAAAGAGAAATCATTTAATAACAGAAACACCTAGGATACATGGGCATAATAACAGACACAAAATAGATTTAATATTTTCACACATTCAGTAATGAAGTCTCTAATACATGCTTAGCTCACCATGATTTCCTAGTCCTTGGCACCTTCTTTTGATTGTTTCTATTGACTTCTAGGTAGGACTGCCAATCCTCCTTGTGAGCTCATCCATTCTCTATCAAGGGTCCACCTACTTTCCTCTTAGCATTATAACTAAAAATTTGCCATAAAGGAAACTCTCCTAATAAGCAGTATCTGCAGCCCAAACAGTAATTTCCTCCCAGCTTCTCTTCTTTCATGAAATCAGATAAAACAGACCCTGAAATGCCATAGTCCCTGAAGAGCAGTGGTTACTTCATGCCCTAATTTTTCTCTATTGTTCCTGCTTTTATTGTTAAAGTTGTATTCCCCTACAATTTATTCTGAGCATTCAAAGAAATAGAACATTGAGTTATTTTGTCTGTGACCTCACCAATGGAAATTAAAAGGTTCTACAAGAACTAAGCTAAGTTATAAAAGCAGGCGGTAAGTAAGTTATAATTTTAATAAAAATGGAAAATATGGCCCACAGTATAAAACTGATGACTTTTTAAAAAAGACATCTGATGTTCACAGTCTCTAAATAAATTCAAATGGTTGACTGCTGGGATATTAAACATGAGGAAAAGTAGTGAAGGCACTACATGGATGTTGGGTATATTTTTGCAAGCTTTAGGCTTTCAGCAAGTATCTAACAAAGATTCACAGATTTAGAATTGCAAAAGACACCCCAGGAAAGGCTGGAAAGGTCTCCAAGTCGAACTCCCTCATAGACCAGATGAGAAAATGGAGGCATAGAGAGGATAAGTTGCTTTGGTTCACAGAATCCTGGTTTTCGTGCTAGAAAGGACCTCTGAGCCCATCTAATCCAACCTCTCATTTTACAGATGACGAACCTGAGGCCCAGAACAGTTGAATGACTTGCAGTCAAACAGCAGTAAAGATCACAGGAGAAATCTGAGCCTGAGATATTGGATTCCAGTCACTGCTTTTTACATTGGACTAAGCTGGCCCAGGGTAACACTGACTAAAAAGTGGCAGAAATAGAGAGAGGAACCTATGACCTTCAAAGTCAGAGTCGGCACTCAAATTTCACTTCAAGTTGCCTACATGAAACTACTTTCCCCTGGGAATTTAATCAAACTTATTGTTCATCTCATCAGAGACCACTCTGATATACTGACATTACAGTTTTCCAATCAACCAGACCCCTGTGTACCTTGACCTGAATATTCTGTTTCATAATTTTGATCTTTTAAAAATATAAATAAAGAAAAAAAAAGGTTTTATTTACCCTTTCTCCTAACCCAATTTACATTGTGCAAAATGAAGCATTACTTCAGAGCTCGGGCACATCAAAGGAAATCAGTGGGAACTTTTTCAGCAACTTTTTTTTCCCCCTCCAGGAAAGTCATGCATATTTGAGTAAATCAATTTATTTTCCTTTGATTCGTTGTTTTAGACCTTAAGTGGCCAATTGTTGCTTGCTTTGCTTTCTGGAAAGCGCACCTCTGGTCTCTGAGTAACCAGCTTGAGTGCTCCAGGTGTATGTAGGCCCTGAAAGTGTTTTAAATGACCTTTTTATACAATCCAGGAGAGATTTTGCAGTTAAATTCTCTCTTAATTATGGATGCTGACTGTGTTGAAACTAGTGTTTTGGGTATTTCAGTAATCGCTTTGTTTTTGTTTTTCTTTTGTTTTTGGTATTTTTGCCTTTTAACATCAGTCTATTTTCAGAGGTCCAAAATTGAAGACTTATCTGCTAGTGGTTTAGGAATCACCCCTTGACATTTAGGATAACCTAGAGCATAGAAAAGAAGAGTGGAAGGCAATCAAAATAAATGACAGAGTGTAAAGAGGAATGTACTTGGAGGCCAAGGTGCTGAATTAGAATCCTGACTGACACCTTCTGTACTGTGTGAGCCTGGGCAAGGTACTTGGTCATTTCAACTCCCTTTGCCTCACTTCCCTCGAGTGTGAAATGGGGATAATAATAGCATCTACATCATAGCGTTGTTGTGAGATCAACTGAGATACTATTTGTACAGTGCTTAGCACAGTGTTTGGCTACAGTAGCCAAACATATAGAGTAGATGCAAATAAATGCGTATTCCCTTCCCATCTCTGTAACTACAGGAAAGTAATTTGATTATTCTAAACGTCCATTTCCTCCTCTACAATGGGGATAATAATACTGCACTACCAATCTCAGAAGGCTGCTGCCAAGAATACATTTTAGGAGCCCCACAGATATCTGAGTTCCCAGTTTTAGACAGATGTGCTCCCACCGTGTGACCCTGTCTCAGTGAGCCAATCGGAAGCTATTGTCAAACCATTCGGCCCAGACTCATTTTCTCTAAAGCATTTGAAATCTTGCCAGCCTCTCCAAACGTGGTTCGCTTCCCTGCAATCTGTGATCCAGCCAGGGCTTCTCTCTGGTCCCCAGGCACAATATTCCATTTCCCACCTTTGAACTGGCCATCCCACATACATTCCTCCTGTACCTCCAGCTCTGAGAGGCCCTCTCTTCCTTTACGACACAACTCAAGCAGCATACTTTACATGAAGCCTCTCCTGACGCCCTCATAGGTGTGTCTTATTAAACCACTTTGACCACAGAGTACTGCAAAAGTCTTAGTGCACTTTTAGGCTATTAAAACAGAACTGCACTAAGACCTTGGGGACACCTTCTGTCTTTAAAATATTTACTTTATATTTATGCTGTACACAGTATCAAATGGACTTGCTGTCTCTTAAAGAATGTAAGTTAGATTTGAGTAACATCATTTAGACTGAAACTCTCAGTGCTTAGCACAAGTGCATGGCACATAGCTGGTTCTTAATATTTGCTGGTTTATTAAATACAGATGGTTTTAAAGTGCTTGTCAGTTATACAAAAAACACTCGAAAACAGTTCACATTCTATTCCTAGCAGTACTAGATATTCCACTGACAAACCAGTATCTCCTTCCCCACCAAGCAGACCCTAAATAAATATCTTGGGTTAGGACTGCACTATCCCCCAGCACTTGGTTCTATGCCACTCTATCATCTGACTTGCTATTGTGTTGGATGACTTCAACTTTCTGTCTTGCTAATTGCCACGTAAAATTGTGAATTCAAATATCCTCACCTTCTTCCATTCCAATAACTTCCAAGTCTATTTTATAGCAGCAACTGTTCAACACAATCTGACTTTATGGCCAGTCTTCAGAGGGTGTCCCAATATGTTTCTGCACTGTGGGGGGCTTTAAGGGAAGGCTTTGATAATAGTTAAGTAGGCTTACCACACTTAATTCAATAGTTCTACATTATAGAATCACAGGGGCACCCGATTTCATAAGTCATCTCATTTAACCAATGCCCAAAAAATAATCTTTTCCAGAACATGCCTACAAATGGTCACATAGCTTTTGCTTGAAAGTCTCCAATAAACAGAGAACCATGAAGCTAGATATAAATTATTCCACTTTTGAACACTCTGATGACAAGCTTAAATTTGCCTCTTCGCAACTTCTATCCAATGCCCCCTTTAAGTCCTAATTCTGAGGCTAAGTAGAACAAGTCTATTATCATTTCCACAATATTTGAAGATAGCTATTGCATTCTCCCCTAACCCTAAGTATTCTTTCTTCCAAGCTGAACATGCCAGTTCCTTTATCACTCTTCATTTAGTATGATCCCGAGGTCCTCCATGGTACTTGCTGGAAAATTAATGTCTTTCCTAAAATGTGATCACCAGAAACAAATACAATTGTCCAGGTATGGACTGACCAAGATAGAACACAGTAAGCCAATTATAAGCCTGTCACCTTAATATTCATTGATGTTATACATCTCAACCCAGCCTGTGATTCCATTAGCTTCCTTCTTTCTTGGTTGATGTATTGCACTGTTGACTAATATTGAGTTTGTAGTCTATTACAGCCCCTAAATGTTGTTTTTAACAAAAACTGCTGTCTTGCCCCAGTCAGTATTATTATGCATTTTAATTCATTCATAGGAAATTTAAGGCCTAATACGATATACCCAAGAGCAGGTGCACGGGGGAAATCACATCAAAGGAAGAGGATTTCAAGGTTAAAAAAAAATACCATAAGGTCTCAGTTGGTAGAGAAATGTGTGGAGGTCAATGATGATCCTGTGAAAATGAAGGCTTGGAAAAAGGCCCCACAAACAGCATAGCTTAGAAAACTACAACCTGAAGGAAAAAGCAAGCTGTACATAATAAATGAGAATGCTGTAAACAAATGTAGAAGTTTCACCTTTTCCCTTCAAAATACATTTTTGTTATCTGTCGTTTTCCCATGCCCGCCACCTGGTTCTTTTTCTTCTTGGGAACCTCACTCACTCACTTTAGCCAGTCCAGTATCTCAGTACAAATAGCCAGGATAGGCTGATCACCTAAAATCTCATCATGACATATAACTCAGCTTTGCCTACTCTTAGTTTTCTCTCCTCTCAGATTGGAAGGCTGAAGGGTAGAGCACTAAACAGCTCCCAAACTGTCCTTATTAAAGGGCTAGGGTCTGGACTTTCTGGTAACTCTACTTTCCAACAGCAACTGCACACACATTGGGTACCTCCTGATTCCTCCCTTCAGGTTTCCTTTTGTATGCTCTCTTCCTTGTTAAGATTGTAAGCTCCATAAGGACAGGGACTTTCTTATTATGTATATCCCCAGCTCTTAGGCCAGGGGTGGGGAACCTGCAGCCTTGAGGCCACATGTGTCCCTCTAGGTCCTCAAGTGCAGCCCTTTGAATGCAAACTTCACAGAAGAACATTAAAGGATTTATTCTGTGAAGTTTGGATTTAGTCAAGGGGCTGCCTTGGCTCATCCTCACCGTTCACTTTATTTTTTCTCATGGTTAGAAGAGGGAAAAAGAAGGGGAGGGAAAGAGAGAGAAAGGGAACGAAAGAAGGAAAAAGAGGAAAGGAGGGATGGATAGAGAGACAGGAACAAGAAGAAGGGGGAGAGAGAGAGAGAAAGAGAAAGGGAGGGAGGCAACCACAGCAGCTGCAACATATGGAAGTTGCTTTCCAGGAGACTGACTCTAAGCCTTGGAATGGTTGGGGTTCTTGCTTTTCCTGGCATGCAGCTCAGTATATTAGGAGTATCCAACAGAGAGTGTCTGAATTTTGGCTTCTTGGAGAAACCACTGGAACAACAGTAGATCTACTCCATTCTCTTTTTCTCCTTTTGTTTTATCCTCCTGAAATATAACAGGGCTCATTTCTCAGGATTTCTTTGCTATTTAAATTCTTTGCATACTTATTTATATTTTTAACAGTGTTTTGTGATATAAAGATAAGAAAAGTTTAAGGGCATCCTGAGGTTTTTGTCTTTTTTTTTTTTTTTTGCGGTAGAGAGTGGGACTGGAAAGGCCAGAGTAGTCTGTTACTGATGTGACTACATTTACCTGGTAGGGACCTGACTCTGTCAACTTAGCAATCAACATCTTGCCTAGGTGCTTGGAACATTTTATCAAAAATACTTCTAAATTTAATTTGTAAATATTCTTAAACATTTGCTTAACTTTTTTTTTTAAGCTTTTCAGAGAAAGGAAGCCATGTGGACCTTGGTCCTCATAACCCCCCCCCCCCCCCCACCTAATCTCATTATCTCTAAGCAAACAAACTTGGTCACTTTGCATCAGAGAAATTGAATTTGGAGTACAGAGACCTCAAGAGAAGGTCATGCCCAGAGCCTGCCCAATGGGTGCAGATACGTGTGGTCAATCCTGCCATTTTCCCCAAAGAGAGAAGGTATGTATGAAAAATGCTCCATATCGGAACTGCTCTGCACAGTGACCTCCTCTGAATAAAACTGTGATAGAGCAACTTAACCTTTCACGGCCTCATTTTCCTCACTTGGAGAGGGTTGGAGTCCTTTAAGGCACCTATCACCTCTAAATCTGTGATATTTTGCACTTAGTAGATGTATCCTGAAAATTCGAGGTTGAAAATATTTTCCCCTTTATTACATGTAATTTTTATTGCATCATGATCTGAAAATGATGCATTTATTATTTCTGCCTTTCTGTTCTAAATCACTATTGATTAGAGATTATTGATTAGACAAATGCAACTTAAAACACCTCTGAGGTACCATATCACACATATCAGATTGGCTAACATGACAAAACAGGAAAATGATAAATGTTGGAGATGTGGGATAATTGAAACACTGGTGGAGTTGTGAACTGATCCAACCATTCTGGAGAGCAATTTGGAATTATGCCCAAACGCCTATAAAACTGTGTATACCCTTTGACCCAGCAATGCCACTTTTAGGTCTGTATCCCAAAGAGATCATACAAACGGGAAAAGGACCCACATGTACAGAAATACTTTTGACAGCTCTTTTTGTGGTGGCCAAGGATTGGAAATTAAGGGGATCCCAATCAATTAGTGAATGGCTGAACAAGTCGTGGTATATGAATGTAGTGGAATACTATTGTTCCATAAGAAATGACGAGCAGGTGAATTCCAGAAAAACCTGGAAAGATTTACATGAATTGATGCTGAGTGAAGTGAGCAGAACCAGAACAGTGTACACAGCAACAGTAACATTGTGCAATGAATAACTCTGATTGACTTACCTCTCCTAAGCAATGCAGGGCTCTAAGACAACTCTAAAAGATCATGATGGAAAATGCTGTCCACATCCAGAAAAAGAACTATCAAGTTTTGAACGCAGATCAAAGCATTATATTCTCTCTCTCTCTCTCTCTCTCTCTCTCTCTCTCTCTCTCTCTCAGTTCTCTCTCCTCTCCTCCCTCCCCCCCCTCTCTCTTTCTTTCTTTCTTTCTTCTTTTCTTCTCTCTCCTTTCTTTTTCCTTTCCTCTCTCCCCTTCCTATCTTTTCTCTCCTTTCTCCTATTCTCTCTCCTCTCTTTTTCCTTTCCTCTCTCATTCTCTCTTATCTTCTCTTATTCTCTTTCTCTTTTTTCTTCTTCTCTTTTATTCTCCCTTTCCTCTCTCTCCTTCTCTCTCTCCCCTTCCTTCTCTCTCTCTCTCTCTCTCTCTCTCTCTCTCTCTCTCTCTCTCTCTCTCTCTCTCTCTCTCTCTTTTGGTTTCTTCATTCTCATGGTTCCTTCCCATTGGTTCTAATTCTTCTTTACAACATGACTCATGTGAAAATGTTTAATATATATGTATAGGTAGACCCTATATCAGATTGCATGCTGTCTTGGGATGGAGGGAAGGGAGAAAATTTGGAACTCAAAATCTTATGGAAGTGAATGTTGAAAACTAAAAATAAATTAATATTAAATCTCAAAGAGAAAACTTTTATAACTTTCTTTTGTGTTTGATATCATGGCAGTGATTTCTTTGTTTTGATCATTATCCTCATCTCAAAAAGCATCCCTGCAATTACCCTCTTAGTTTTCTCTTTAGGAAGCTCATATATACTTTATAGGAAGAAATGCATACTTGATCCTTTTTAAGGCCCTTCCACCTGTTGCCCATTCCTTCTGAATACCTGAGACTTGCTTCCATATGTATCTCACCTATTTGTAGCACTTCTCTATTTCTACTGGCTTCCTCCTTTCAAGAATACACAGACTCAAGCAATATTGATTTAAAAGCCCCATAAACTGCAAGGAGGATAAGGAGGATAGGAACTGTGTGAAGAGCTCTTTGTAACACAAGCTGTCAAAGGTTTAGGTGAATTGGGAGGCTGAAGGATAGGCCAGGGTACAGTAGGCCTTAAAACTCAAATATACTCTCATAGTACAAGAGTGTAAGAAAATCGCTTTATCATACCCTGCCTCATTCAATCTGTCACCACTGAACTTTTCCCACTAATAACCTTACTTTCACATCTCATTAACCCTTTCCTGGACTTTTTTTTTTTTGTGAATTTCTGACCCAGAGCCTGCCTACACCCCACTCACCAGGGATATCTGGTTCTGGCCCTTTTAGTTCTTATTCCTACATCTGGAACAGAACACTACCCACTACCCAGCCAAGTTCTGCACCTGACTATACCATCTAGGAGCTGAAGCAAATGAGGGCAGTATAGAAGCTTGATTTAGATATGGAAGGTTGGGATGCAGCAAGCATTTAGGAAGCAGTATGCTTATGCTGGCTGCTAAGGGGGTCATAAAAGAAATCTAAGCCATGGCTTCTGATTTCAAGTCTTTTATAATCTAATGATGGAGACAAAACCAACACACATGAAATATTTAAAGAATAGTACTTAGAGAGTTATTAACAGTTAGAGGACCCTCTAAGTAGGCTTTTCACACAGCTCCAGAACTGCACTAAATAGGCTTTTCACACAGCTAAAGGATGCAGGGCACTGAATCAAAAACCTTTTTACTTTCCAGTGAAAGGCAAATATATCAGCTTCTTTAAATTACCAAATACATCAACTACAGGCATAGGATCAAATTGTTATTCTTCCCTCTCCCCCACTCCAGAATAGCTACCTACAAAACCAAAGTTACTCATCACTACTTTTAGCATCTTAGAGATAAGTTTAAATGAATACTTTCAGTCGTTGCCTCACCACCAGAGCAATATATACATGGATCACAGAAAAGCATCTGGGAGAGCAGCTGTTTCCTTTCAAACCCAGACTCCCCCCCCAAAAAAGCCTAGAATTTTAACAACTTCCTTCAACTCCCTCTATGCAAAAATTTATCTACTTTTGTGATATTCATGTGCTTCAAAACTCCCAGCAAGGGTAAAAGAAAGAGAGAAAGAGAGAGAGAGAGAGAGAGAGAGAGATAATTGCTTAGAATTTGACTTAACACTTTATTGTTCTCATTTGATTGTCTTGTAGGCTTCTGAAAAAGGCCCTTTGCCTCAAAGTCCCATCATACTGGAGTAATTAATTCTGGGGTCTCCTTACAGAAGTTATTTGGGTGCCTCTTGATGAAAAGAAAAAAAAATATTAAACTACTGACAACAAAGCCAAGAAGAAAGCTTAACAGAGCTGCAATTCATTTTCATAAAATAGTTCTAGGGAAAAGGAATGAGAGTAAAATCAAAATGGTACATTCACACAAGAGGCAGCCTGAGATGGTATAAAGAACTAAAATATTCAAGTAAGGAGACTCCAAACCATAGTAGCTACAAGTAAGGCTTACTGCCTATAAAGGTTATTTGTAAACATATACATAAAAGAGGCTGGAAGGGAGGCATGGAGAGATATCTGGAAACTTGCTAATCCTTGTCCAAGGGACACTGTGATTCCTGATTGGTTTGAAGTAGGAGAAGAGGTCATGAGGCAAGCTACCTAGTTCTCATCTGAAAGAAGGTACACCAGAATAGAATCATATCTCTCTGTCTCCCCTTTACCCAATGTGGTTGGGCTGCAGGCATGATTTTTAGGTTCAAAAGCAGCTAATTTCCCTGGCAGCTATCCATCAAAGTGGTAACTCTTAGTTCACACTGGTTTGATGCCTCCACATGAAATGCTAGTTACACAGAATACTATTATAAACAGTGAATAGCGAATGAATCCATTTATCCAAACAGAGAGTAAACAAGTCAGAAAAGTTCTACAGATCAAAATGTGCTGGAAAATACAGAAGAGTTAATCAGCTTTTTAAGTGGGATTAAGAAGAATCTTGTCCCAACGAAGAGAGGCCCCCAATCTCACCAAAGAGGAAATTCTCTAGGGAAGTAAACAGGAAATCAGAGACATGTTGAGATGGGACCCCTAGATAGATAGACAGATAGACAGACAGACAGATAGATAGATAGATAGATAGATAGATAGATAGATAGATAAATAGATAGATAGATAGATGGATAGATAGCTCTCCTTCCCAAAATATCTCTCTCTGTGTCTCTTTCCAATTGCCCCTCCACATGATAATTTAGAACCACATATTCTATCTTGAAGAGATAGGAAGAACGTCTTTCCTCTCCAAAGCTCTCACACTAACTCTGCCCCTCACACAATCAGCATTCTCTCTAACAATATGGAATCACATTCTACAGGCAGCAAATGACACAGGAAGGACCCTCCCCCAAACATCTTAGTTGGAAGTCCGCTTACATATGGGACCATAGATAAATGACTCAACTTCTCTGAATCTTAGTTTTGCTCCTTTTAAAAATGGAGATAATGAAACTTTCATGACCTACTCCCAGAGGATTGTTATCAGGAAAGTACTTTGTGAATATTAAGGTGCTATATAGGATGTCCCCAAAGCCTTGCTGTAATTTTAAGATTTAATAGATGAAATCACCATTAAGATTACCCTGAGATACACTGTATAAGTATGAATCATTAATTTTTTATGTACTTTCTTCAGATGTGTGTATTATATATATACACACACACACACATATATATAATGATTAGCACAGCATCTGGCACACAGTGGGCACTTAACAAAATGTTTATTGACTGGCATATGGGTCATGGGACAGGTACCCTATTCCTGAGCATGACAAGCTGGGAACTGAGTTGTGGCTTCTTGTCTGGTTCCCATGGTTATTGCTTGCATGCAGTTAATGGAATAGACAATAAAGCCCCTCTGTACTTATCTGTACTGAAAAAAGCAGCCTTTGGTGGGAAACAAGTCAATTGAAAACACCACAGGTATTCAATTTGCATGTTCCTTAATTATATGTCAGATTTAAATCTCTCATAACCTGTTTCTTTCCCCTGGAGACAACTGCCATTGCTATGTTGCAAGGAGGAAGTTTTAAAAAATGTTTACAAATAAGTTTAAGTGTTGTAATTGGTTAAAGAAAAACAGTTGTTAATGCATATCACTTAATACTGTCAAGGAAATAGAACAATTACAAAGCTAGAAATGATTTTGGGGAACATAAAAGTGTTAACGTATCTAGAAGATATCTGAATATGATATGCACATGTAGAAACACAAACACTGGTCTGATAGGGGATCAAACCACAGTGTAATGGATCATTACCTGGAAGTGTTCTTATGGCTGAAGCCAGGAGTTTGGAGCTTTGAAATCCAGTTCCTGTTTCCAGATGTACTTGTGTGACCTCGGACAAATCACTTAAACTCTGCCTGAGTGTAAATGAGGAATAATTTAATGGCTGACCCCTCCTAGCCTCACTAAGCTGTTCTGAGGGATGATTTATTAAACTCTTTCAGATTCTTGAGTGTAAAGCTCTAAATGAAAATAGTAGCACGGGACACCTTTCTCCATCATGCACAAAGGCACCTTCCCTGCACTGGACTATATTACATTGTTTAACACTCACATGATACAGATTCCAGTATGCAGACACGACACCCTTTCCCTTAGCACAACAGAAGGTTCTTCTCCAAACTCCCATCAGGCCCTATAATCGCTTCTCTTGGGAACCTTCTGCTATCACAAGATGAGATGCTGTGCTGTGGGATTTATAGGCTGGTCTCTTTCACTTCCTTGGACAGTCACCCTCCTCTGCTATGTCAACATGGAGACTTTCTCAGCTCCCATGGACTGTTATCCTGCTTATGCAGATGACTCCCAAATCAATATTCCCAGCCCTAACTTTCTGCTAAGCTACATTCACACATGTCACCACCTGTCTTCTGGACATATTAAACTGGATATGCAATATATAAGACATGTATTTTAAACTCAAAGTGTTCAAAACAGAATTCTATATTTTCTCACAACCCTGCTCTTTTTCCAAATTCACCTATTATTACTTGTTATTGTCATGGGTACCACCATCCTCACAGACACCAATACTCATATCCTCAATATCATTTTTGAATCTTCCTTTCACAACTTCACCTGTATATTTTCCTTTCTCTATTCAAACACCACCACATTAGTTTAGGCCCCCATCGCCTCTGCCCTGGACCACTGTAATAGCTTTCTAAATATTCTCGCTGCCACAAGTCTCCTCCACTCAAATCAATCTTACACTCACCTATCAGGATGATTACACTAAAATACAGGTCTGGCCTTGCCATTCCCCGGCTCAATCAGCTCCAGAGGCTCAGTGTGCCACACAGCAAATATAAATTCCACTGTATGGCAACTGAAGCTCTTCATAAATTATCTTCCTCCTTTGTTTTTATCTTACATTTCACTCCTTCCATGTATGCTATGCTCCAACAATGTCAGCCTACCTGAAGATGTTGAATAGGACATTCCATTTTCGATCTCCATGTCTTTGCACTGGATATCTTCCAAGCCTGGAATGCTCTACCCCTCACCACCTCCTCCTGGATACCCTGTCATGCTTTCAGACTCAGCTCAAATCATTCCTTCTTCAGATGGCTTTTCCAGGTTTTCCTCCAAACCTCCAGATGGAATGTCTTCCCACTAAGAGTACCTTCCATTTCCAATGCATTTATCTTGGCTCAACTGAGATAATCTTCGTAAAACATTTAGGATAGTGCCTGGCACATAGTAGGCACTTAATAAATGCTTGTTCCCTTCTCCCCTTACATTTCATTACCTAGCTACTTGCATGCTTTCTCCCTCAACAGAACATAAGCTCTTTGAGCACAAGAAGTTCTTTTATCCTTCACTGGGTTATAGCATGGATAAAATAAGATGACAGATTTGAAAGATGCTTTGGAAATTTAAAATGGTTTTACAAATGAATAAAAACAAATGCTTTTGGATTCAGACCAGTCTAATAACAAGAGAAGGGTAAACTGGTTCTAAATTACATAACTGCCAATCATTATCATCATCATCTTTTTCTTTTCTTAGAAAAAGAATTCCTTCTTCTTCCCAAAGAACTATGTGTAATTGTGTTACTGATTTTTCTAAAGGAGAGGGGGAAGGGCATCTTTGGAGAATGGGACCTCATTTCCTGTGTATACAAAGAAAGGAAGTCACTGCTGCCAAGGAAGTCATGATCTAATGAAGGAGACAACATGCAAGCAATTAGGTACAAACAAGAATGAATTGGGGATAATCCCAAAGGGATGGACTAGCATTAAAGGGGACAAGTAAAGCTTCCTTGTAAAAGGTGGGGTGTTAGCAAGGAATTAAAGGGAGCTGGGGTATCCAGAAGATATGGGGAGATGAGGGGGTGGCAATCAGTGAAAATGCACGGTCAGGAGATAGAAAGTCATGTGTGAGGAACATCAAAGAGACCAGTGTCTCTAGATCTCAGATAAGAGATAAAGTATGACAAGAATGCAAAGGGGGGAGGGTGGGGAGAGTTTATGAAGGGTTTTGGAAAACAAAAAGTGGAGTATTTTGTACTTGACGCTGGAAGTGATAATGAACCACTGGAATTTATTGAATTGGGAGACTCAATAAATGATCAGGAGATCAGACCTGCACATTAAGATCAGTTTGATGGCTAAGTGGAGGAAGGACTGGAGTGGGAAGAGACTTGCAGAAGGCACACCAACCAGCAGGCTATTACAGGATTACCCAGGTATGAGGTGATGAGGGCCTGCACCAGGGGCATGGCAACATCAGGGGAAAGACAGGGGCAAATATGAGTGATGTTTGGATGTTGCAATGACAGGACGTGAATGTCGCACACTGAATGAGGAGAGATGGAGGAGTTGCAGATGACACACAGGTTGTGAGTCTGAGTGATTGTGAGGATGGTGGTGGAACTGACAGTAGTATGAAAGTACAGAAATTTGTAGGGCCTGTGGGGAGAGGGAAAGGCAACGAGCTTAGTTTTTGAAATGTTGCGCTCAAGACGTCTAAGGTACATCTAGTTCAAAATGTCTAATAAACAGTTGGAAAAGTGAGAATGGAGGTCAAGAGAGAAATTAGGGCTGGATAAGTAGATATGAAAACGATTAGCATAGAGATGTTAATTGAATCCTTGGGAGCTGACGACATTCACAATTAAGCAAGGGCTGCCCACTGTGGGTAGTTTGCTGGCAGTGAGCAGTGTTGGTGCTGGAGGTGATGGCATGCTATTTCTCTCAAAGAACTAATCCCTTTGGTCAAGGGTACAAGAGTCATGTTATGTCCTCTTCAATGCTTTTTATAAATAGAAATCCTGCCACACTTCTCTATATTTCCAGGGGAATCAGAATGACCAAATTAATTCACTAGGGAAACACAGCTGTATCCCTCAGCCCACCCCTCTGCAATCACTATTTACCTGTATACCTCACTTCTCTCCTATATTTCATGTAATCACCAAGGATTGCTGTTCTCTCATCTCAATATATTAACTGGATGGCTGAGTGCACAGAATTCACTTCTGAATCAGCACAAAAATGAAACGTCAGAGAGAGGAAACAGAAAAGGATTGTAGAGCTTGTGCTGCCCACATGAATGCTAGGAAATCAAGTCATTTAGACAACTTAGGAGGCAAAACTGAAATAGTATTCTTGAATGCAAGTCAGTAAAAGATTGGCCAACATACAAAACCCCATTCATCATATTCCCTACCAATATCTATTAATTGTTTTCATATTTAAATGCCAAGAACCAACCATGACAAATATGGAGAAACATAAATAGGAGGGAGAGGGAGAGGGAGATTTCAGGCATGTGTTAAATTACTGCTAGCTTCTGGTGCTCTCTGCAGAATCAGAAGGGCAAGTACCAAAAAGAAGAGAAATCAATCATGTTTGGTTCAAGTCCCCACAACTTATAAAACAGAATTTGAGCTGAGTTAATGAAATATATATTTAATACATTTTATCTTCCTGTTTGAAGTGGGCTATGTGACATTAGTCCTACATGAGGGAAAATAGAATCCTTGAGAGTAGGAAGCAATAAATTGACTAAACAATACTCTTTCAAGAAATATGCTCTAAAAATAATCTCTCTACATGGTAATATTGCCTTTTCTTGGTGGCTTTTCTCCCACGGATTGGGATGGGGGAAGTAGGGAATTGACTGATCTTTTCCTTTACTTTTTCCCAGTTAAAATCCTTTCGAATATCTTAAGCTGAGCTCACCTGTCACATCCTATAGGTATCCAAAAAGTCTTAGTGAATAACAAAAAAGAACACAGCTAAAATTAAAGAGAAAGTAGGAAATTGGTGGAAAAAAAATTTTTCTCTGATAAACATCTCATTTCTGAAATATATAGGAAATTGAGTCAAATTACAAAAATAAGAGTAATTCTGCAACTGATAAATAGTCAAGGGAAATAAATAGGCAGTTTTCAGAAGAAATCAAAGCTATCAATAGCCATAAAAAAAAAGCTCTAAAATAATTAGAGCCTTATAATAATTGGAGACATTTCTCATAGTTCTATTTTCTATTGCAGTATTCTTCCAATATTTCATCCTACTAAAATCCAAATCACCTTTGTTCCATATTATCTTCTAGGGAAAAGAAATAGTCTGGTTTAAACTAAGAATGAAAATATGGCATCAATTTTGAAAGTGAAATTGGTAATGAGGCCACCTGAAGCTCCAACAAGCCAGAGCATACCTTAGAAGAACCGAGTATAAAAATAAAAACACTTGAAGTAGAAAGCATCATATAATATAATTTATGATGATGATATCAAGTAGTATTGCCTGTCTTTGGGAAAGGAACTTGGTACTTGGATAGGTGCGCAGGATAGGATTTGTGTTGAGACATTTCTTTTTGCCAAAATAAAAAGATAAAATTTATCAATGATATTTTAAATTGATTTGGGAGTGGGAATCTCTTTAATGTACTCCATAGTAAAGACTTATGAAATGAATTCATTTAGCCTAACTATGACTTTCTATTCATTCCTCAATGTACCTTTTTCTAGTTGTCCAAAGCCATTTTATTTATTTAAAACCTATTTCCCTCCAGCCACAAAATTAAACAGAAAAAGATTGTGCTATCAGTCACTTATATTTTGGTACAAATTCAATCCCACAAGTGCCTCTCCCAGGAAAATTTAAGTCTTTTATTCATAATTATGGAATAAAACAATTTACCAATTAGAAAAATTTTTTAAAAAATAGAGCCATTCTAGACATTAGTAGAGAGGGTATTTTTTTTTTAAAAGGCATTCTCTTTGACCCAAAATTCATACTGAATATAATGCAAGTCATAACACAACTATACTTTAGTTATTATGGGATACCTGAGGGAAAATGCAGTGTTATGAGAGTCTTTTTATTTCTCTTCCTATGTTCCTTCAACCCATTAAACCCTTGTGAATTATATGAGTCTGGGGAGGAGGAGGTGGACTGAGCTAGCTGATCTGGTCTGGTCTTGGCAACTGAAAATCTGGTCCTAAGTTTGGATACATACAGAATGCATAAATTCTTCAAAGTGTCTTAGGAATGCTACTTAATGGCTTATGGGTGACAACTGTCTAGTATAGTGAGTGACTAACAAAGGATGCTTTCTATTTGTTTTTCAGATAGAAACTCACATAGCAAAGCAGACTATCCCTGATTTAGACAGGAAATATTGATCTAACAATTTGGAAGCATCCTTTCAGTCTTTAAAGAAAGTGGTTTTTGCAGGTAGGAATCGAATTTCTAAAAAGGAAAAAAAGGAAAAAAATAGAGGTATTAACTCATAACTCATAAAGTGTTTATAGCCCAAGTGGGTATAGTAGGTGTGCTGAACTATGCCTGCTCACTAGAATGAATTTCAGAGTTACAAAGATGTAGAAAAAGGATCCAAGAACAGCGTTCCCATAAACGTCAACATTAGCAGGCACTGTGCTTTCATGGATGCTGGAATTGTCACATTGTTAGCTTAACATTTAAATGCTCTTCCAGCAAGCTTGGATAGAAATCTTAAGCAGGTATTATGACAAAGTTTTAGAATGATAGTACATAAGGACAAAAACTGTTGTTAAACTTGATTTCCATGTTAATTTTAGTATTCAATACTGCTCCACCTGCACTGAGGGCTTTAATTCACTTCTTGTCAATGTTAAGAAATAATTTCATGCTGTCAATTTCCCTCCTATTTTCCACCTTGATTTCTTTGAAGTAACAGGAAGGTGGTGATGATGAATAAGCCACTTGGCATGCATCTGGAATTGTCAAGTTGTTTTAAATAAGAGGTCTGAGCAGTTGACAACTCCAGTTTTTAAAAAACTATTTATTTGGCAAAATTATTGAAAAGTTTGATGCTGGATACTTCAGAATTTGTATTTCTCTTGCTTCACTGCTCACCATCATTAGGTCCTGCCAAAAATCTCTTCCCTTTTTTTTTCATTTTCTTTCTTAAGTTTCTCCTATCTTGCTAGGCCTATTTCTTTTTTCCCTTCTTCTTCTCCTACTCTTTTTTCATTTCAACTAGTTTGTTTGGGACATTTGCCTCCTGCTCATGGAAAAATGACATCCTTTAGTAATGGCAGACTTCTTTAACTCTCTCTACTTGCTTGCTGATGCAAAAGACAGACATCAGACATCCCAAAATTTGAGGTGCTGATCAAAAGCCCCAAAGGAATGTCAATACTTTTCCTGCAACTCTATAGTATGCTTTAATGTTTAATTATTGATTGGTGTAGGAGTCATGCACTAAATCATGTTTAAAGCCATACTTTGATTTCATGGAACGTTTGTTTTTTGTTGTTTCTGTTTGCCTGCTTGCTGCCCAGAGCTATATAAGGCCCCATATACAAACTCTCAAAGACCTATAGCAGTACAGATGATATGAAACTATTTTGGGAATATACAAATAAGAATATTTCTTTAAAGACTGTCAACCTTTCACAAAATTTGTTCTAAGAAAGACAAACAAAATTAGGCTGTGTCCATGTTTAATTTCTCTCACAAACTGGGAGTAACAGTCCAGAAGTGGCTCGATTTGGGAGTTGGAGTGCCCAGTTTATACACCCTTTCAACAAGGGCTGATAATACTCCACCTCCTGACAGAGGAAATACCTCTTCTATCAGATCACCCTCCAACCATACAAGACCACTCTCAACCTTAGGTGATCTAGGCAGAAGAATCTGTCTCCACCCAAGACCCAAGTCTGAGCAGAACACAATGGGCTTCCATTATATAAACTGATATAAAATCAATTCAGGTTTGGGTTGGGTCTAACTAGGATAAGGAGATTCAATGCAATCTCATTGTCAGTAATGTCCTTCTGTTAAGATTAAGGGGTTTAGGGGTACTGAGACCCCAAAATTACAGTACCCGTGTCCTGTCCGAAAGAATTCTATCCAAGTCTTCTTTCAGCCAAAGATAAGGTTTATTAGAACATCTGTCATATTGGGCAGAATCTTAAGAAGTCTGAACATTAGTGAGCTACTGGCTAGATTGTAAGAATCTGAGCCCCTTAATGGAGACAAGATGAACTTATATACATAAAGACTGTGGGAGAGATCTAGGAGTGGCCAAGTAGTTGGAGGAAGGGGTCTAAGGAAAATCTGGATGAGAGTGGCCAGTAAACTGGGTGAAAAGAAGTCCTGGGACCTAGACCATGTGGCCAAGGGAGAATGGAGCCTAGCTAGGATTAAGGGTGGGAAATGGCCAGGGGCCATAAGGAGGTAAGACAATGGAGGGCTAACTGAGAATTGGGAGAATGGGTATAACCAAAATGAAAGGCCAGTTGATGGGATTATAGCCTCAGGTGATGGCCACATGGGAAAGGGTTTTTCCTTTCTGGGGTTCAGATCCCAACCTCATCACTTCTAAAGGACAGACTGAACTTTGGGAGAAGGGGGAGAGAGAGGAGGTTGTGGGGGTTATGTTAATGGGGGTGTTGGAGCTTTGAGTCTCCAAGATACTGATTACTAAGAAAAATCGTTTTTCACAAAATCCAAGCCCAAGGTCCTTAAGAACAAAGACTTAAAATATTTAAAGTCCACATTCTAATCCTGGGCTTCACCTGGTATAGATTTTAAAAGAGAAAAAAGAAGTGTTAGGAATATCCTAGTGCAAGTAGGAGATTTCATCTGTAAATAAAGGAATGCCAGCAGCTTCCATATGTAGGCAATTATTTTCTTTGTATCTTTGTCATTGGTATTCACACTGGTGGGATTAACAGCAGACCCCAATTAAAGGACACCATCTCCTTTCCCTCTCCCAAATAAGGGAGGAATATGCTCACAAATAGAAGTGCTTGAGGCCTTTTAACAACTATGTTCGTGTAGTTTGCCATAATATAAGAGGACAGCTGACTGCACCCAAGATTTCATCCCAATGAATTTTGTTTCTGCTTTGTATGTGGCTTTCCATTTTCCTAGTGTGGCCTCTGACTTGAATAGGATTTCTCTTTCTATTTCTTGCTGTTGGGCTTTGTTGGTAATATACAGAAATGCCGATGGTTTATGTGGGTTTATTTTACAGCCTTCAACTTTGCTAAAGTTGTTTATTATTTCAAGTAGTTTTTTACTAGATTCTCTAGGATTCTCTAAGTATATCACCATGTCATCTGCAAAGAGTGAAAGCTTTGTTTCTTCTTTGCCTATTTCTAATGCCTTCAATTTCTTTTTCTTCTCTTATTGCTAAAGCTAACGTTTCCAGTACAATATTTGAATAACAGTGTTGATAATGGACATCCTTGTTTCATCCCCGATCTTATTGGAAATGCTTCTAGCCTGTCCCCATTACATACAATGCTTGCTGAAGGTTTTAGATAGATGCTATTTATCATTTTAAGGAAGACTCCGTTTATACCTATGCTTTCTAGTGTTTTTAATAGGAATGGGTATTGTATTTTATCAAAAGCTTTTTCTGCATCTATTGAGATGATCATGTGTTTTTTGTTGGTTTTGGTGTTGATATGATCAATGACGCTGAATGTTTTCCTAATATTGAACCAACCCTGCATTCCTGGTATAAATCCTACCTGGTCATAGTGTATTATTCTTGTGATAAGTTGCTTCAGTCTATTTGCTAGTATTTTGTTTAAAATTTTTGCATCTATATTCATTAGAGAAATTGGTCTATAATTTTCTTTCTCTATTTTGACTGTTCCTGGTTTAGGTATCAACACCAGGCCTCTGACTTCAAATCATCCATTTAAGAAGCATTTGTTGAGTGTAGGTAGGGAAAGTGAACAGGAGAGTCTGAATATCTTATTTTGCCTGTAGTGATGTTCTAAACCTCCTAATGTACCTTCCCATCTTTCCACAAGGCTAATATTTTCTTTGTAGCCTTCTTCGAATGATAGTTCTGCATGTTTCTTTGCGATTAAATTTTACTGCATTCACAATTTTGAACCTGACTAACTATATGCCATCCAGTCCCTCTACTAGCTGAGCCCCCCAAACCAGAACGGGAACTTAAAATTCTAATGAGAGATAGCAGTATCTGGTTGAGGCATCATTTCCAGAAGGCCTCTTTTAAAATGTAAATATTTTTTTCCTAGAAAAGGGCAAGAACTCCTTTGTACTCATTAACATGAATGACCTTGTCTTCTTGACTCGTGGACACCTCTCAGAAAGTGGGGCTGTGAAGGAACAGGGCCATAGGGCAGAAGTATGTACTAAGACTTAGAGGATGGAGCTTGGCTGAGCTTTGGAAGTTGCCCAGAGATACTATGTTATGACTTTGAATTCTAAGGTGGTGCTACAGATAGGTTCTTCACAGCCTTCTCTATTATTAAACCTCATGATGTCTACCTTCCCAGATCTCTGGGACACATCCCTTTCTCTCCATTCACACAGTCAACCCTTGCTTCAGTCCATCTACAATTCTCTCTTGGATGACTGCAATAGCCTTCTACCTGGCCTTCCTCCTCCAAACAAGCAGAGTGAATCTATCCCTCACTCTGCTGCCAAGGTGATCTGCAGCTCCTCTAACAGGATTGTGGTCATCTCTTTATATCCTTGGCTTCCTCTAGGACTCAACTCAAGTCCCACCTTCTGCAGGAGGGCCTTTCTAGTCTGGTCTTTACCCCTCCTCCCCCTGCTCCATTAAGATCATGCATGAGTGGGGAACCTGCAGCCTCCAGGCCATGTGGCCCTATAGGTGCTCAAGTATGGCTCTTTGAATCCAAACTTCAGAGAAAAATCCCCTTAACAAAAAGATTTGTTCTGTAAAATGTGGACTCAGTCAAAAGGCTACCCAAAGACCTAAAAGGCCACATGTGGCCTTGAGGCTGCAGGTTTCCCACCCGTATCTGCCTTCCCCACTCAGATTGCTTTCCGTCTATATTCTGCAAGTATCTTCTACGTACCTAATTACATGTTGTCTCCCCCAGTAGAATGTAAGCTTCTAGAGGATAGGGACTATTTTTGACTTTTTTTGCACACCTTGCACTTAGCACAGATCTTGGCTAATGATGAGGCTGAGGAAATGCTTCCTGAGATGAATACTCCCTACCTCTTCAGCCACCCATGTAACTATGAGAATTAACTGAGGTAATCTGTTTTCCTGTGTTTTTGTCTATTAATGTACAAAGCCAAAGACTTCACCCCAACCACAAGCTATCCTCTACACTTTGTTATGATCAGTATCTATAGTTTCTAGCTCATAAAATCAGACACTACTAGACAAGGCTGAGAAAGATCTTAGAGCTAAGTTGTCTAGGCCAGCCCATCATTCTATAAATGAAGATGCTTAGTACTAGAGAAATATACATTCTTTTACAAGGTCAATGAAGTAATGAATGAGAGAGAGAGGGAACAAGAACCTGAGTTTTCTGACTCCAAAGTGTTTTCACTGTTGTCAGGCTACAACTTAAACAGACGAAACGAAACCTTAAATCTAGTGCTAGCTCTGCCATCAACTAGCTTTGTGATCTGAGGCAAGTAACTCACTTAATCTCATGGTCCATTCCACCTCTCTTTGACATGTTCTAAATATTCTTTTTTCTCCACTAGGTTATAACCTGGGTAAAATAAGATGAGAGATGTTAAAGATGCTTTTCAACTCAGAACAGTCTCCTGGATTACAAAGGTAAATGGGCTCTAAAGTGCCAAACACTGACAACATTCTTTCTTTTTTCAGGGTACAACAAGCTCTTCTCAGAGAACTATGTTACAAAATTGCTCTAAGGGAGAGGCAAGGCTAGTTTTGGGGAATAGGACATCAGAGGAAACTGAGAAGATAGGAGTATATGACAAAAGGCAAGCCTCCAAAACCCTTTTCTTTATTCCACTTTGACATTTGGGGGGCTGTGGTGGGAGGCAGAGGGGGAAAAGGGGAAGAGAAATCCTTTTTATTCTCTTTTATGCTCTTGAAACTAAGGATCATGTCAAATCCAGGGCCTTGAAATATAAAGGCATTCAGAAAAGGGAAGCAGTTGTTTTAAGCTGGAAGGTTTTCAAAAAAGCCTCCAATAAGAGCCTCCATCAGTCTCAGCTAAATAACTTAAAAGCCTATCACATACTTATGTGAGCAAAAGGGAACCAAGCCTGGCAGGTCTTTCAAATTCTGATAAGCTTTCTAAAAGTATGTCTTAAAACACTAGCAGTGCCTGCTAATTGTTTCTGAACTATTTCTGAGAATTTTTCAAAAAAATTCTTATGCTCAAAGTGTTATAATTTTTCATTAAATTTCATTTTCCCCAAAATTTTTGAAGCTTTTATATTTCATGAAGAAATCAATTATTTTAGAATATTACTTCAGAAGCCCAGAGACAGTGGGCAGTCTCCTAAAACAGGGAATTCTCTTGCAATCAGTCAAATCAATTTGCTACAAATGTGTGGTGGTATTGCTCTTCCTAGTGAAAGTCTACAATGCTTGAAGGATTTAACTGGAATCAGCATTTATTACATTAAGCTTAATTACATTAAGCCTTTTCATTTGTCAAGTCAGAGTTTAAGGACACGGTTAAGGACTAGTCAAAATAAAATGCAGTGAAACATTTTTTCAACAGATGGCAAAACTTCACAGACTTTGAGTGTTCCTTTATATAAGAATAATGGGTATCCAAGACAGAAATTATGCTGTGGCTTAATGACTCACTTCATAGTCTTTTCTATAGATAATATTATATCATTTTCAATGGGTAAGTTTTGTCTTCAGAACCTTCTACTTCCAGACATGTCTCCATCCTTCCTTGAGTCCTTTGCTTCCTTTTCTCTACTTAATTATTCAGTGTACTCTGGCTTCCAAAAGTTTCCTCTCACAAACGATACTGGGGGCACCTCAATTCACATTTAAAGCCTTACTGATAAAAGATATTACCCTGCACAAATAAATATGCATTAAAAATAATCTTCAAAGGTCAATACTTAACCCAAAGGAATGAATGTATAATAGTGATATTTCAAGAATAAACTGGTGGAGATAAAGGATAATTGGATACAAGGCCTTCCTTCTTTAAATCTTTAAAATCACACCATGTACACGAACATATTCCATTCAAACAGCACACAGACCTTGTCTGCAAAACTGCCAGGTTTTGGTGTTATCATGAAAACACCAGTGAGTGAGTGTGTGTGTGTGTGTGTGTGTGTGTGTGTGTGTGTGTGTGTGAGAGAGAGAGAGAGAGAGAGAGAGAACCCATGTAGAGGAATTATACAAGTATATAACGATGCTGGGAAAAATGAAGCTTGATTCTTTAAACTTTCAAAATGACTTTTAGCATGAATCAAGGAAATCAGACTTACTGAGATTCCATTTTAAGCCTGTTGTGGTGACTTGCTTACAAGGGTGTCCAACAGGAACAAGGCCACACCAATCACCTTCAAATCCAGTGTCTACATGCAGTTTGTGCTTTCCCTACAAAAAGAAAAAATGATTATTAGAAGTCCTACCTATAGAAATGAAACCACTCCCCCAAACAGATCCTACAATACTCAGAAAGCCACTGAGGAAGGACACCCCCAGAGACTCTATCAAGGATGTTTCTGGGAAAGGGGGGTTTCAGTTAGACACTAATTCATTGTTTACTCCAAGAAACATAAGGAAGGTTTCCGCTTTGGCAGGGGGTAACAAAAACAAAACAAAACAAGCAAGTATTAAATACCACGATAAAGTCTAAATGAGTACATGATTTAGATATAAAGGCTGAAACTATCAGCAAACTAGGAGAGCAAGAAACAATTTACCTGTCAGATCCATAGAGAAGGGTAAAATTTGAGCAAACAAAAGATAGAGAACATTATGAAATGCAAAATAGATAATTCTGATTACATTAAATCGAAAAGTTTCTGCACAAACAAAGCCAATGCAACAGGATTAGAAGGGAAGCAGAAAGCTGGGAAACAATTTTTATAGCCAATATCTCTGATAAAGGCCTCATTTCAAAAATATATAGAGAACTAAGTAAAATTTATAAGAATACAAGTTATTCCCAAATTGATAATGGTCAAAGGATATCAACAGACAGTTCTCAGATGAAGAAATTCAAGCCATCTATAGTCATATGAAAAAATGCTCTAAATCACTATTGATTAGAGAATTGCAAATCAAAACAACTCTGAGGTACCATATCACACATATCAGATTGGCTAACATGACAAAACAGGAAAACGGTAAATGTTGGAGAAGATGTGGGAAAATTGGAACACTAATGCATTGTTGGTAGAGTTGTGAACTGATGCAACCACTCTGGAGAGCAATTTGGAACTATGCCCAAAGGGCTACAAAACTGCATACACTTTGACCCAGCAATACCACTTCTAGGTCTGTATTCCAAAGAGATCATAAAAATGGAGAAGGACCCAGATGTACAAAAATATTTATAGCAGTTCTTTTTGTGGTAGCAAAGAACTGGAAATTGAGGGGTTGCCCATCAATTGGGGGAATGGCTGAACAAGTTGTGGCATAGGAATGTAATGAAATACTATTATGCTGTAAGAAATGATGAGCAAGAAGACTTCAGAAAAACCTGGAAAGACTTATATGAACTGATGCTGAGTGAAGTGAGCAGAACCAGGAGAACGCTATACACAGTAACAGACACATTGTACAAAGACTGACTTTGATAGACTTAGCTCTTCTCAGCAATGCAAGACAACTCCAAAAGATTCATGATGGAAAATGCTATCCACACCCAGAGAAAGAACTTTGGAGTGTGAATGCAGATGGAAACATACCATTTGCTCCCCATCTTGGGGAGGGGATAGGAGAGGGAGGAGAAAAAAAATTTAAATTTAAAACTCAAAATCTTATGAAAGTGAATGTTGAAAACTAAAAATAAATTAATTATTAAAAAATTATTAAGTGACTACTATGCTCCATGCATTGTGCTAATTGTTGTTGTCAGTAATTTTGCAATCCTGCCTGACTCTTCATGATCCCATTCAGGGCTTTGAGGCAAAGATGCTGAAGCAGTTTGCCATTTCCTTTTCCAGTTCAATTTACAGATGAGGAACTGAAGCAGAGTTCAGTGACTTGCCCAGTGTCACACAGCTAGTAAGTATCTTGGGGCCAGATCTGAACTCAGGAAGACGAGTCTAGCCCTGGCATACTTCCATTGTGCCACCTAGCTACCCCAGTGCCTTAAATACTTTAAAAATAATTTGAACCTCACAATAACCCTTGGAGGTAGGTGCTATTATTATTCTTGTTTTACAAATGAGGAAACTGAGTCAGAAAGCAGTTAAGTGATTTGCCTAAGGTCACACTTGAACACAGGTCTTCCTGAGTTCAGGCCTAGCACTTCACCCACTGTACCAACCAACTGCTCTAGTCCAATCCAATCCAATATATGTTTATTAAGCACTTACTATGTGGCAGACCCTATGTTAAGAAATGGGGGTAAATTAATAAAAAGAAAAATAGTCCTTGCCTTCAAGAAACATACAGTCTAACACACAAAAGGATAAACAAAATGGATGGAGGAGATTGTGTTCCTTGGAGTTGAAACCAGGCAGAGCAGCAGATGCAAAGTGGAGTACCAAAGTCCAATTTTGGCTGCCTATAAAGGAAGTATTAGGAGGAGGCTCTACCCTCCATGCTTCCAATCAAAAGAGAAAAGAAGCTAAGGAAGGTTGCGACAGTCAAGGTTTTAGTGTTCAAAGACATAGAATGTGAAAAGGAAGATATCTTAGTTAAACTTAGTAAGCAAATGCTTGCTAAATCTACCACCTGCCTATAAAGCATTACTACTAAGCTTTGAAAGTCTACTTGCTCTTCCTTAGCACACAACATTTCATCTCATTTACATGACTTTGCTGAGTTGGTCCTTCTTTCTTGGAATGCATTTCCCCTACCCAGCTATTTAATTAGGACCCTTAACTTCCTTGAAGGCTGAGTTGGGTTGCCACTTCTCAGAGAATGCCTTTCCTCATTCTTCCTTCTCTAGTTTTTCCTTAAAATTATTTGCCATTTGCTAATCTATATTTTCCATTTGCTACATCCTGTACATCAAAGGTAAGTTCCCAAGTTCAGGGGCTGTTTTTCACCTCTGCATCCTGGGTGCACAGGATAATGACTTAGATATACATTAAAAAATGTTTGCTAAACTGGATTTGGCGAACAAAACTAATATGTAAGGGGACACTAATAAAATACATGACGTTTCTGATGCAAAAAAAAAGATACCAACAGCCTAGAATGCTAGGCCAAATCCAATGAAAGGATATTTAATTGGGTTGAGCAGAAAATTCTACACCTGAGTTTAAAAAACAAAAATTAACTTCACAAATAACAAGACTGGGGTGTAGGGGGTAGCCACGTAAGTTAATCTAGGAAAGTTATGGGTCAAATTTTAGTGGATTGTAAATTGAAGAAATAAACCATGCAATATGGCAGCGAAAAGAGTGAGAGTATTCCTATAGACAGCATTAAAAGAAAAGCTGTATTCTCGCAAAAAAAAAAAAAAAGAGAATGGGCATGACAGTCCCACTGTACTCATCACTGGTTAGAGAACATCCAGAGTACATGATCAATTCTAGGTATCACATTTAGGAAGGATGTCTATAAATCAGTGAGAGGTAGGGTAGTATGATGGATAGAAAGCTAGACTTGAAGCCAGGACTACTCGAGTTGAAGACCTGCCTTTGATGCATCTGGACTTTGTAAGCCTGAACAGGTTCCTTGGCTTAAACTCTCAGTGCTCTAGGAAGTTAAGACTATAACTTACAGAGAAGGTGCTGATGTGCATTGGTGAGGTGAGTTGGAAAAATGTGTCCAGGATTGTTAACAGGACAATGCCTCGAGATCCTTCCACATTAGGATCTGCTGAAGGCTGAAGCTGGGGGTATTCCATTTGAAGAAGAGAGGACTCAGGGTGAACAGCTGTCAAGTCGTCTTTAAATACCAGAATGGTTCTTATACAGAAAAGGACTTAGACTTGGAATTAGGAATAAGTGACATTGAAGGGAAGTAACAGTGGCTGATTTGAGCTTGGTGACCTGAATTGAGGAAAAAAACAAACAACTTACTAACAATCATTAGAAAGTAGATTAGGTCCTTGGGTGATGAATTCTATCAAAGGCTTGATAATCACTTACATGGTATGTCATTTATATGTCACATATATGTCATGTTTTATATATATATATATATATATATGTGTGTGTGTGTGTGTGTGTGTGTGTACACACACACACACACACACACACACACACACACACACACATCTAGAATGCTGAGTCCCTGCCCTAAGGTGGTTAGCTGATGACATCTGAACTGTAAAAATGATTCAAGGTTAGTTGAAATATGAGACATGCAAACTAATAAAAAGCAATTCTATACTATATAATATAACCATTTTCTCCTCCCACAGAATATATTTTCTAATTTTCTTTAAATGTTCAATTAGGAAAGATCAAATATAGCCCATATACAGGAGTTAAATAGAGAATTGCAATAGAGAAAGCAATCTGAAAAGAGAATTAAGTAGACATTGAACTCACTATTTTAAAAGATATGATTACAAAATTGATGATTTCTGATTTTGGACAATACTAATTTTTCTCAAAAAAAGAAGGAAAAAGGATTTGAAAGGAAACAATAATAATAAAAATAATCCTCATTTCAGATGAAAGTTCTAGAAACTGAAAGTTTAAGAATGATTAAAAATGTATTAAATATATTAGTGATTGGTATAATGGGTTTTCCCCTTAAGCTTAGAGTTCTTTCTTTCTTTTTCTTCATTCTTTCATTATTTTGTTCTTTCTGCTTCCTTCCTCCCTTCAACCTTTCACTGATTCTTTTCTTTTAAATAGTAGCAGAATACTATTCTACAAATCCCAACATTAACAGATTCCTTAAGTGAATGTTTGACTCTGTTTTAAGCAAAGTCTGCTCATGAAAAGAAAGAAATCACTGGTTTTGAGGCCAGTCTTTAAAAAAGGAAGACTTCATTTGCTACTAGTCCCTTCTTTGTCACTATCTCAAAGGATATGGAAATAGGGAGAAATCTACTTTTATTCACTTTCTTCACTGAGACCCTTTTTTATCTTTAACCCTACAGGAAGCCAATATGAAATCACAGACCTAGTTAAACGAAATCCTAACATGCTGTCTATTTCCTGTTGGTTCTGTGGTGCTATGAGGCTGAAATGAGGCTAGCATCACCTTCAACGAATATTTATTGAATGCTCACAGTGTGGTACCTGTTATATTAAAAATACAAGACAGTATCTGTCCTTCTTAAGTGTTGATACTGCAAGTGCTTTTATAATGCATGAACAAAGAAGGTGGATTTAGGACATACAATTACAAATTAGTGATTTTTTATTTTAAATAAATAAATATTTCCTGATCATTAGGTATCAGCAATGAATACTTCCTCCTGGTGTTATCATTTACATATTCATCTATATAGTTATTTATGTCTTTCCCCTCCTTGCCAAAATGTAAGCTGACTTCTTTCATTGTTGACATACAAGCACCTAGTGCAAAGCCTTATGCAGAGTAAGTACATTAATTTAATTTTGTTGGATTGTATTGAAATGTTAGCAAAGCAAACAGCAGGTTAAGTTGTCTTCACACAAACCTCACCATGGAGCCACTGAAACCATATCAACCACACACATGTCATGGTACAGCTGACTTCCTATCTCTTCTCAGTTCAAAGGAGTCATGAATAAATTTGCATGGAAGAAAAGGATATGAGGCAATGCATCTTTGACCAACAGAAACCAGGCTAGGCTCTAGGTAATTAGGCTATTGAATTCTGTATCAAGGTTTTCCTGATGCTGATAATCTGCATTCTTGGAGCAAAAACTCTGTGAAGTGTAATATGGATAAAAATGATTTATGACCATGTGACCCAGGGAATTCACTACATGGAAGCTTTTAGGATCCTGAGTTTGTGTGAGGCTCTCAGTATTCAGGCCTCCAAGAAGGTCATTTTGTACTCCCACTAGATTTGTATTTATCTAGTTAGTTACAGGAACCAGTTGGATCAATAAGGAGGGTAACCAATGATGAGATTAGATTAAGCCAATAACACTTTTCTCTAAGAGTATGACTCACCACTCTGAGGTGATGTCATATACTCAAAATGAAAAATCTTTTCTTTCCCCTCTTTCTCATAAAATTGATTTAGTGTAAAGAAAAGTGTACTAGTGTAAGAAAGTAGAATTATATTTATTTCTAGATCTTTACGTAACTATTTCAATATGCTAAATGCTAAAGAATTTAAATAAAGGATTAAAATTCTATTCTGCTAATACATACAGTCAGTGTAGCCAAGGTCACAAAACAGTGTAAATGTATGGTGGTGGTATGCGGGCAAAGAGTTCTGCGGGTATATGTGGCCTTATAGAATTTCTGTGCATAAATATGAAAGGACTAAAACTATGGTATGGAGCAATTAAATTTTTTCAGAAGTCATTTTAACAGTTAATAATAGAATTTTTGAGAACCCCAGATTATGGGTTGGTATTAATACCTGGGATAGGAAACAAGGATGAGGGTACAGTTGAGAATAAACAAAACACCAGGAATGCATTGAATATGCAACACCACCAAGTCAGGAAGAAGGAATATGAGAAAGGTAAATAGTAGGGAGGCTTAAAAATTTAAGTTTGGGAAAGCTTAGGAGGGTATAGGTTGAGAGCTGTTCAAAAGGTTTTTCCTGATGTTGTTCAGACGCGTCCAATCTTGTGACTCCATCTGGAGTTTTCTGGGCAAGGACACTGGAGTGGTTTGCCATTTCCTTCTCTAGCTCATTTTACATGTGAGGAAACTGAGGCAACAAGGGTTAAGTGACTTGCCCAGCATTTTAGGCCAGATTTGCACTCTCCACTGTACCATCTAGCTGCACACCAGCTCCTTCCCCAAAAGGCTTTTCTAATTTAACCTTATTAGGTACTTTATCCCTGAAAACCTTCCTTAAAGGGACAAGCAGGTGGCACAGTAGATAGATCACCTGCCCTGCAGTCAGGAGGACCTAGTTCAAACTTGGCCTCAGACACCTGACACTAGCTGTGTGACCCTAGGCTAGTCACTTAACACCAATTGCCTCAGCGCCCCTAAAAAAGAAAAAGAAAAGATTTCTTAAAGATCTCTGAAATACCTGTCACAGGATTTAGCATAGGATTCTGATCTGGAAGAAACTTTAAGAGATCATGTAGTCACACTCTTACATTTTAGTTTATTTTTACTAAATTTTGTTATTCCAAATAACAGAAATTAATTTTCTCTCCTACCAACCATCAATAAAGGGGTGTTTGTGCCCAAGAAAAACAAAGCCCCTGTAATAGATATGCATACTAAAGCAAAACAAATTCCTGCACTGGGCCCTCCAAATAGCTTTCTTATGCTGTACTCTAAGTCCATTGCTTCACTTGTCAGAAGATATGTAGCATCTTTGGTGGTGCAATGGCGAGAGCACCAGCCTAGAGTCAGGAGGACCTGAGTTTGAATCCAGCCTCATACACTTACTAGCTATGTGATGCTGGGCGAGTCACTTAACCCTGTTTGCCTCAGTTTCCACATCTGTAAAATGAGCTGCAGAAGAAAAATGACAAACTACTCCAGTACCTTTGCCAAGAAAACTGTAAATGTAGTCATGAAAAGCCTCTTTGTATTCATGGTGCCAAAAATAAAGTACCTTAGGATTTAATAAGATAAACCAACCAAAATACTCTGAATTGAGTTGATCTGAAATATCAGTTAAGGCTTATCTTTAAAAATTAAAAGAAAAAACCCTTTCTCCTATTTTCTTTGTGACAACAACTTTGTGATACTATATTATACAATGCTCTAGCTAATTTCCTTTAAGAATTTTTACCAAAATTAAGGGGGATTTTTCCCCCTAGTTAATGGGGATCAGAGATGTAAGGGAAGACTCTTCTTTTTGGCAAAAAAAAAAAAAGTACATGGAAAGTCCTCAGCAAAGTGTTACTATGCTAGAGATAGCACAAAAGAGGCAGCTAGCTGGCACAGGGGGTAGAACATTGAGCCTGAACTAAAGACGAGCTGAGTTCAAATCCAGCCTTAGACATTTATCAGCTGTGTGACTCTATAAAAAACACTTAATCTGTCTGCCTCAGTTGCCAAAACTATAAAATAGCACCTACTTCCCAGGGTTGCTGGGATGATCAAATAAGATCATATTTATAAGGCACTTAGCAGAACTAACACATTGCAGGCAATATAAAAATGCCATTATTGTTATTTTATTATTTTTACATATTTATTTATTATCATGTCACTTTGTTTTTCAATTATTAATTTTAAATTATCTAAAAGACATAATATTACCTAAGCCTCTCTTTTAGTCTTTATGTAAAACCATTCTTTCTCACATTTACCCAAAAGTGTTCTGACTTCCTCTAAAAAAGATCTTCTGCTAAGCCAGATACCGATGATTTGGGTCTTCACGGATTTTTATCCTTTTGTAAAAGTATTGATCAAAGAGGACAACATTATGCACACAGATCCTCTGGGTTCTACTGTGGGAAACCATTCCCTCCCCATCCCGGAGGAGGGGGGGATAACGTTGTAAGGGTAGTTTTAGAGAACAATTTATTCCTTTCTTTATACACAGTACTTTCTAGTTTTCCTGGTTGCAGAGATCTTAATACATGCTAGCCTGTATGTGATTTGATATAAGCAGGCATACAGTCTAACAACCCAGAACTTCTCTGGAGATTTATGCCATTACTGGAGACTACAGGTACATTAAATAATCAATTACATCCATCCCTTCTCATGAATCATTTTGCAGGTTCCTGTCCTATTCCTGTCCTATGTACCCAGAGCTTTCTTTGATGACAATGTTAGCTTCGTGCTAAGAAGTTATAGAAAAAAAGACAAGGAAACTTACCCTGAAGTTGCTTGCCCCTTTTTAGGCTTTGCACACAGAAGGACAATAATCACTTCTTGAGTAGGGTTAAATTCATAAAGTGGTCTCAGTGCAATTCAGAGAAAGTTGAAGAATGCAATACTTTAAACACACACAAAAAAAATGATAAAAGCTTAAATACAGCATTTAACAAAGATGTGTTAGAATGCCAGCTATGCTGAAAAGATGCATTATGATGGAGCTCTCCTTTCTCACTCAAAGGGCAAAGCTAGAAGGCAGAATACATGAAATACGGTATAACTTGAAAAAGATGAACCAAAGCCTTGAAAGACAAAGGTCACTCCAGACAATGTTTCCCAAAATACTAAGACAAAAGCTCTAACCATTTACACCTCAATTCTCAGTATGTCTTTAAATCCTTAAAAAGACAGCATTTGATTTTGATAGCAATTTCCCAATTGTAGATGCTTATGAAATTAAAATATCAAAAGGTGGTATGAAAAAGATCAAGAAAGCAACTGAAAAATGAGGGTGATAAATGCAGTTTTTGCTTTTAATCTGATGTTGAAGAATGGAAGACTGCAGGTTTTAAAAACAATGACAAGCTTATGAGGCATCCATCCATCTATACAATCAAGATGCTAGAGAATGTTTATCTCATCCTTTACAGATAATCACACCCAAGATCTCTGGTCTGTGGTAGGCCTAAGTATGAGCCAAGGTTCCCTAAGCACTGGTGAAGCACATGACGATAAATGTCTGGAGATCACCCTGTGCTCCCTGTCCCAGGTCCTTAAACAATATTATCAGTAAACGTGTGGAACTACCGAACCACCCGGACCATGAAAGTACAGAAAGTAGAACGAGGGTTTGAATCACATTATCCTGAATAAGTATATTCATCAAGTCAGCCAACAATCAAGCGTTTATTGATTTCTTACTATGTGAAAAGCACTATGCTAAGCACCAGCGATACAAAGAAAGGTCCCCCCCCAAAAAAAAATCCCTGCTCTCTCAGGGATCCCATAGTTTAATGAGGGAGAAAACATGCTAACAACAATGCAGAAAAAAGCTATATATGTGATAAATAGGAAATAATCAAGAGAGGGAAGGCTGTAGCAAGAAGGATGATCAGCAAAGGCTTCTTTTAGATGGTAGAATTTTAACTGGGACTTGGAGGAAAACAAGAAGACCAGGAGATGGAAATAAGGAAGAGAATTCCAGGCATGAGGACAATGAAAATGCCCCAAGTCTGGAAACAGAGTGTCTTATTCAAGGAACAGCAAGGAGGCCATTGTCACTAGACCACAGAGTATGTGAGGATGAATAAGGAGTAAGAAGATAAAAAATAGGTAGGAGGGATTTTGTATTTGATCTTGGAGGTGAGGAGAACCACTGGAGTGGATTACAAAGGGCAGTGACAGGGTCAGAACTGACAGCTGAGTGAAAGATGGATTAGAGTGGGGAGCGATTTGAGGAAGGAACACCAAGCAGAAGGCACTGAAATAATTTAGACAGGAGAAGAAGAGACCCTGCATCAGTGTCAGGGGAGAGAAGGGACATGAGAGATTTCACCAAGGCAGAATTAATAGGTCTTGGCAAGAGACTGAATGGGGGAGGGGGAGTGAAAGTCAAAGATGATGTGTAGGTGTGAGTCTGGAAGGATGGTCAATATTTAGACAAGCTTTTGATCCTTGAAGGTTAACTGTTTTCAGGTATGCCTATGGGAGACTCTCCTAGTTAAGCAAAGCTGGATTTACAGAATTCTTAAGTGAGAAGGCCTTCTACATTCTCTTCTTATTCTACAGTACCTATATACAGAATCACAGGAAAAGATCCCTGGGATTATCATGATAAACATATAAAACAATTCCAGAAAAGGTAGGTTATTTGCTGACATTGACACGTCTGGCATAATACTGTTTCATGATTTATATGGGCTGCTTGAAAAATGAGTAAGTTATTTTTTTGCACTGTGATATTTCGTATCTGATGATTCCATCTGCACATTTCAATAGTTTACAGAACTAAAGGAGTCCTGTGGAATCAACTTTTAATAGGAATATCTGAAATGCTTTTTGGTCTGGATTGCTTGGAAACTCAACTGTTTGGCTTTGACCTTTTAACTTCTCCTGTTCTTTAAGCAAAAGCTATGGATGACCATTGAGTATGCTACAGGGATGGAAGAGAAGTTTGGCAAATCATGTTGTCTGATTCAGCTTAAACTCCTCAACCTCCAAGATACCTTCCAAATGGGAGATTCTGTGATTCTCAGATACTGAAGGTAATCTCATAACTGACATTTTTTTCTCAAAGTTTTGCAAATGCCTTCAGTCACAAGAATCACATTTCTAACCTGAGCCAGATTTATAAACCTAAAAATGACCGCTGAGAGAAAGAGAAATGTGAGTGGTTTTGAGTCCTTCCTCAATTCAATTCAATTTGACAAACGTCTATTAAGTACCTAACAGTACAAGTTACTGCACTAGGAGCTGGGATACAAAAACAGAAGCAGCAAAGAGTGCCAGCAAGGAGCTGTCTTCAAGGGGCAGCAAGGCACCACAGTGGGTAGAGTACTGGACATGGAATCAGGAAGACCCGAGTTCAAATTTGAACCCAAACAATGACTAGGGGGTGTGTGTGTGTGTGTGTGTGTGTATGTGTGTGTGTGTGTGTGTGTGTGTGTGTGTGTGACAGAGACAGAGAGAAAGAGAGAGAAGAGAGAGAGAAAGAGACAGACAGACAGACAGACTGTGACCCTGGGCAAGTTACTTAATATCTGTTAGTTTACACTAGTTTTTATTACTATCATCATCATCATCATCATCGAGATTGTACTGGGGTGGGGTGGAGGTGGGGAGGGGGCTATCATATGTACACACATAAGAATGAGAACAAGGACAGCTTCCAGCAAGGAGGAAGCTTCTAAGCTGTGCCTGGGAATAAAACAAGGATTCTGAAACTTTATTATGGAAACAATATTCTAAAATATGCTGTCACATAATGGAAAAAATAAAAGGGCAAAGCGGATAATCCTTTATCAGACCAACCACTTTAATACCACCCCTCCCAATATTATTTGTTCCCAGGTAAAACAGTGATACTGAGTAGATTACTGACCTACTGACTTCTTATTTCTGTCACCTCTCTATACCTCACATTTAGAAAGAACTAAACCCATTTTCTATAGAATTAAAAAGCATTTCCCCAACAGCCCCTCTGTGTCACCCTCATTTTTACAGTTGAGAAGAAGAATCATCCACCAGGAGTCACACACTAGAGAGTTTCACAGTCAAGAAGACTGAATTCAAATCCAAAGCTCTTTCCACTATGTCTATAACATCCCATATCCAGAACGCATCACTTTCTCCCATCCAATTTTAGTCTTTATTTTAATTCAGTAATCAAATCAAGTGTTATATCCCTTACATAACTTTACCTGATTCCCAGCTGTACGTGGTCTCTCTCATCTCTAATTACTTTATATTTACTTATTTCAATACCTGCTAAACCTCGCCAGGAAAATGTAAACTTAGTGACTGCCCTATGGCTCCAATTTTTTCCTGGCTACCATTCAACTAAATGTAGTCTCCTCTTTTTAGACTATAAATCCATTAAGGACAGGTAAAGCATCACCTTTGTCTTTATATCCCAAGAGTTTAGCCCAAGGACTGGCTTATAAAAGGCTCTTAATGTTTTTGCATTCATTTATGACGGGAACACAAGGTTGTATCATCTTTGTGTCATCTCATTTCCCAACTGGCTGCACCCCTTTGTATTTCTCTATCCTGGCCCCAGGAAGCTCATCATCCTGTAAGACTGCATTAGCCTTGTCTGATACTCACACTTCATTAGTACCTTATGTCCTCCTGATTGAGACTCCTCGTTTTGCACAGCTCAGTAAAGACACAGTCCCAATATGTCCATTTAAGGAGGGTATGCATGCCAAGCTACCTCTTCATTTTTCACGTGGCTGAACTCCTTGGGATTTCTGCCACCATTATTCTCTCCACACACACCCCTCCCCTTTACCTTCCTCTTTTCAGCTTCTTTTAACATGTTTTCTTCTTCCGTTAGATTGTAAGCAACACGAGGGCAAGGACTGTCTTTCTTTTTCATATTTGAATCCCCAGCACTTAGCACAGTGCTGGGCACATAGTAGGTAGTTCTTAATGGATATTTATTACATCTTTCTCTTAATTTCCCCATATGCTTATTCCTTTCTTTTGCCCCAGTAGTTTTGGAGGGATAAAAAAAAATACTATCACTAATTACCAATAATATTGTAAAACATGAAAAGAAAATAATTGAAAAGCCTTTTGAAAATTCAAAGTTGAAAAACTGGCTACATAGATACGCTCTCATTTTTGTACTCTGCTTAAAACAGTAAGGTCTCATAGGAAAGAAATACCATAGTTATTTATGCTGTTGATAGTTTCTAGTTTAATGTTTAACTTTTAAAATGCCCCATATTTTGTGAGATATCTCTGGGGGAGATATCCCACTTGGTGTGGGGATGAGGGAGGGAGAGCAAGAAGAGGTATGAGTGTGGATGTGCATATATTTTAAGTTCTTTTGAGAAAGGTTCTGAGAAATCCTTCTAGAATAATAACATGTCTAAATTTTGTTTTTGAATTTTTTTTGTTTTGCTCTTATTGAAGCTATGATTCTAGGAACTCTAAATTGGGCATCTGTAGCTGGTTCTAGTTCAAAAGCAATACAAGACTTTTTTCTTTTCAGCATTCCTGGGAAAAATTAGACAGTATATCGACCAGATTTCCCTCTACACCCTGCCCCCCCTTCCCCCAAAAAAGAGGTCCTTGTAATATGACAATTTGTGGCTGGTAAAATGAGCATCCCAATAAACATTTCAACTTTCTCTCTAGGTTACTTTACTAACTGCCCTCAATTCTTCTGCAAAGTAATAGATCAGCACGGACAGATACGCCTACAATAGGTAATCAACTACAAAGATTACTTTGAGTACAAACACTTTCTTCCACCAGACTCCTCCTTTCCTCTAGATCAGCTATTCATCAGGAGACTCACAAGGGAAGAACTCTGCAGTTAACTGAGTAGCTTCTTGGCAGTACATCCAGGCTGAATGGTGGGGGAGAGAATAACCAGAAATGTTCCAATTATTTTCCTGTCCAAATAAACAACATAAACTGGTCCTGCATCTCAAGAACACTTGGCAGCTAATATAAGGGATGGTTTATGGAGAAGTGAGTAGCTAGTATTTTTTTTTCCTCATGGGCTAATAATCCTCCTGAAATAGTCCACATGTTTTGTTTTGTTTGTTTGTTTTAAAGAAGTACTTTGCTATTTCTTTATAGAAAAATCAGGATGGTTAACAGTGAAGTATTTGTGGGGAAAGAATTAAAAATTTTTTCAGAAAACTGAACTTTAACACCTCTCCCACAGGGTTGTTGTGAGGATCAAATCAAGTAAGATAATATAATGTAAAGCACTTTGCACATCTTATAATGTATAAATATTCACAGTCATCATCATCAATTATCATCATCATCATCATTTAGTTAGGCATGTGTAGATTAGGATTTGTGTAGTTCTTATTTTAAATTTTCAAGTAGAACCATGCCAAAGGTAAAAAAAAATGGCCTTTAACCTTTCTACTACACAACACAGAAAGAATTTTCCTCTGATTTTTATTTTTGGTATTTGGAATATAAGGAGATCTGTAAAGATGGTATAATTTTTGGTATCTGGAATATAAGGAGTTCTGTATAAATGGTATAGGAAACAGTTTTAGATGACAGCATCTAATAAAGCTTTATTGAGCTGAACTAATACCATTAATACTGACTAGAACATGAGAGGGAAAGAGTCCAAGTGTTAGTAAGAATCCATAGGTTGGAGAGATGACATTTGACTTTCTAGCCCACCCCTTCACATCTTCAATCTCATCTTAGTGACTAGATCCCTTCCTATTTCCAAAAAAATAAGCTTACTTCCCTTCACTAGACCAAACCATTTCTAGAAGCTATTACCTTATATGTCTTCCCCTCATCATTTCCTGTAGGGGAAAAAGAGGGGGAAGTGGTTTTACAATTATTGCAACCACTGAGTCAACCTTCATTCTCCAACCTTTAGGAATTTGGCTTGAGGCTCCATAATTGAAATGAAACTGTTCTCAAAAGTTACCAGTGATCTTCTTTGAAGTGCCAAATATGATTGACTTTTCTCTCTGAAGCATTTGACCACCATATCGTCCTGGATACTCCCTCTTCTCTTTGTTTTTATGAAAATATTCTCCCTTGAGGCAGCTAGGTGGTACCATGGATAAAGCTCCGGCCTTGGAGTCAGGAAGACCTGAGTTCAAATCCGGTCTCAGACACTTAACACCTACTAGCTGTGCGACCCTGGGCAAGTCACTTAACCCCAATTGCCTCACCAAAAACAAAAAGAAAATACTCTCCCCAAGTTCACCCTAACCAATTTTTCCCATTATTCCTTATTGAAACTTCATCCACATTATATCTTCTAAATTCAGGTACATGTACTCTCAACCTTCCTCTCTTTGCTCTCAGTATTATCTCACTTGGTGATCTAATCAGCTTGTATGAATTTATTTAGCAAATGACCCACAGATCTAATTATCTTGCCAGGATCTCTAAGGAACTACAATTCTGCATTAGCCACTATGTAAAGGACATTTTGAACAATATGTTTTAGAAATATGTCAAATCCAACATGTTAGAAACATAACCAATTATTATCTGTCCCCCAAAATGGATCCTTCATTCAATCTTTTCTATTGCAGCTAAGAAACATCATACTTCTAGTCTCCCAGGTTTACAAATTCAGAGTATCATCTCATATGTTTAATCAATGGTCAAATCTCACACTTTCTACTTCCACAACATCTCCTGCAATTACCATAGTCTAGGGAATGGGTGATGAGGACCAGATTTAGGGTGGTAGTAGTGGTGAAAGTGGAAAGACAGACAGACACACAGACACACACACACACACACGTACACACACACACAGAGGAAAACATGTGTGTCTATCTTTCATCTATCTATTTAAAATGTTGTAGAAACAGAAAAAAGAAGATCTGATGACCAACTGTATATATCAAGTGAGGAAGGCATGAGGAGTTGAGGAAGATATTGAACTTGCAAACCTGGGTGACTACAAAGATTTCCTTATCATTATTCTATTCAATAACCTCAAGTGGCCCCCTATCGCTTTAAGGATAAAATATCAATTCCTCTGTCTGGTTTTAAAGCCTGTCACAAGCTGGCCCCACAAAACTAATTACACATCACTCCCATTATCCAATCTACCATCCATTCAATCTGGACTTCTTGCTACTCTCCTCACAAAACATTCCTCTAGGCTTGTGCACTGTTAATTTGCCATGTCTGAAATTTTCCCCTTGCTCAATCTGGCTCAGAAAACTTCCATACTTCCTCCAAGAAGGAAAAACAAAGAAACAAATATGGTAGCAATAATAACAAAGCCCCTAGAAGAGAAAACAAAACTGCTTCAAGAAATTTCAGAATGAATAAAACTTTCAATTAAGAGATTAAATTAAGAAACATGTTACATATATAATCACTGAAATAAGATCCCTGATTGGGGCAGGTAGGAGGTACAGTGGGCAGAACACTGGGCCTGGAGTCAGGAAGACTGAGTTCAAATCTAGTCTCAGGCATGTACTACCTGTGTGACCACGGGAAAGTCATTTCACCCCATTAACTCAGTTGCTTCATCTATAACATGAGCTGCAGAAGGAAATGGCAAACCACTCTTTGCCAAACAACAAATAAACAAACAAACAAAAAACCAAAAGGGTAACAAAGAGTCAGAGAAGTGACTGAAAATAACTAAACAACAACAAAAAGATCTCTAAAAAAGTCTACAAGAACATTATTAGCAGTGGCTTAGATAGGAGAAAATTATGGAAAATGTTGAAGCTTTAGACCATAAGGATTGGGATAGTCTATTTAGAAGAGAAAAAAATGGAGATGGCAGGCAATATAAAGGAACAAAATTAACAAAAAAAGAAAACTTAAAAGAGTATAACACAGAAAACACCTGAGTTCTCTACAAACCAAAGCAAAAGAGCAAGATGACAGAGCTCAATGAAACAATGTGGTAAATACTGGTCATTGGGGCAGCTAGGTGGTACAGCGGATAAAGCTCTGGCCTTGGAGTCAGGAGGACCTGAGTTCAAATCCAACCTCAGATACATAACAATCACTAGCTGTGTGACCCTGAGCAAATCCTTTAACCCCATTGCCTACCAAAAAAAAAAAATACTGGTCACTGATAAAAGATAAAGAATAGAACAAATATCACATCCCAGTAAAGCACTTAAGAAAATTGACTGGAAATAGTGGAAACAGCAGGCAAAATGAAAAATATTTTTCTTTTTTTTAATTAATTAATTTTGATTTATCAACAATCACTTCCATAAGCTTTTGAGTTTTAAATTTTTCTCCCCCTGCCTTCCTTCCTCCCTCTCCAAGACAGCATGCAATCTGATATAGGCTATAAATATACATTCCAATAAACATATTTTCACATTAGTGATGTTGCAAGGAAGAATTAGAACCAATATGTGGAACCACCAGAAAGAAGAAACAAAACAAAAGAGAAGAAAAAAAAACAGCAAATAGCAAACCCCATAGCTCTTTCTTTGCATATGGATAGCATTTTCTATCAGGAGACCTTTGGAGATGTCTTAGATCCTTGCATTGCCAAGAATGGCTAAGTCCATCAATGTTAGTCATCACATAACATGGCTGCTACTGTGTAAAAAGCACACTGAAGAAAACAACTCCTTAAAAAGCAGAATTGGCCAAATGGAAAAGGACACACAAAAACTCACTGAGGAGAACTCCTTAAAAAATAAAATGGCCTAAATGGAAAAGGAGGTACAAAGTCTAATAGAAGAAAACAATTTGTTAAAAATTAGAATTTGGCAAAATGAAAGCTGCATGGAGCACTGGGAAATTACGTAATTTGCTCAAGGTCACACAACCAGAAGGAGTACGGGAAGCTAGGTCTTCCAGACTTGAAGGCCAGCTTTCAATACACTATAAATATGGAAATATGACAAGACAAAGGAACTTAAGGCAATAACCCCAGACCATATTATTTTCTCTACTTGTAGATGATACTTTAAAAAGCTAAGAGAATTAAACACACAAACACACACACACACACACACACAACAAACAGCTTCAATGAAAAGCAGAAGACAAAATGTATCCACAAAAATAAACATTTCTCTTATACTACCAGAAACTAGGGGAAAAGTTAAATAAAAAGAGCAATAATTTATAAGAGCAAAATATCAGCAACTTACTCTCCTAAGATATATACTGGATTTATATAACTTCAACTACAAAATTGTTTTTGTTGAAAGGAAGACCCCCACCCCCTCACAATTAGAAAGCTACTAATGGTTGATAGGCCATGCTAATATGTAAAACTTGTGACAGTATACAACTTAATCAACAACTTTAGCATTAAACCTATTAAATTTCTGAGAAGATGCTTTAAAAATAGAGAATTAAAACAAAATCCTTATGCTGGAACAAAAACTCAAGACAATTAAGAGAAAAAAAAGTTTTTTTAATAGGCAATTGGGGGGGTTAAGCGACTTGCCCAGGGTCACACAGCTCATAAGTGTCAAGTGTTTGGTCTGAGGCTGGATTTGAACTCAGGTCATCTGAAAATTTTTTTTAAGTCAGAAAGATACAGGATTGATATTACTTTCTCTCTAATGATAACAGAAAGTTGTAACTGTCAAAACCAGCTACTTTTGGAAGAAATACAACAAGCAGATTAGTAAAACAGATTAGAAATTATACCTCAAACTTCATGCAAGGAAGGATTATTTCATTCTTTACACTTGCATCCAGACAACCTGGCACAGTATCTGGCAAAGAACAGGTAGTTAAGAAGTGTCCCTTGATTGATTTAGAAGGATATGCACACTATAAATACAAAATACCAAGGAAGTAACTAATTATTCATTAAAACTGCTGACTGAATGGAATGGTAATTTGATAGAATACAAAATCAGACCACCAGAAAGAGAATATTATAAAACAGACAATTTTCATTATGGGGATAGTATGGTGTTTTAAAAGAACCAAGAGCCACAATATTTTGGTAATTGAATTTAACAATGCCAGCTTGTTGTCTATCTTAGACCAAAAACACCTAATGGCAGTGCCTTTTGAAAAGCAGTTATTCCTGAGGGCAATCAAGTCTGACAGGGAACAATTAATGAGAAAATGAATATTACAGTGAAAGGCTGAGCTATATTCCAATGAATTTCTTGGGTTACTGTGACTTGGATCACCTAAGTCTTGGTCAAAGAGACTTATCAATTTCCATGTCACCTGTCTGACAAAAAGGAAGATCCACAGACCTGTCAGAGCAAACCCAAGGAGCAGTAATGTACCCATTAACTCAAACTCAGAATTTCTTTTAATATCTTTCATTCGATCTCAGAAATTCTGCCTGGGTTAAGTGTTTTAAAAAGATTTCCCACACTGGTTGGTTTCTAGATGAGGTAGTAGAATAGGGGAAAAATCTCGGTTCTGATATTAATAACTAAATATTCAATCATTTCTCACAATACAGAATGAACCTGTGATTTTAATGATGTTGGGAACTTCCTAAGGGGAGACTTCTTTTACCAACACAGGTTTGCATCTTCTTTGCAACTTATGGTCTTAAAGAGTTACCTAGAACACTTAAGAGTTAAGCAACTTGTCCAGCATCCACAGTTTTAGTAAAAAAATATGGAGTAGGAAAAATGTTTGCATTAAGCACTCCTTATAAATGTCTTATAAAAAGGCAAATTCTGCAAACCTCAGCTCAAGGATAAAATATTAAGAGTAACAAGGAAAAATAATTTAAATATGACAGCGCCAAAATTAGAATCACACATGACCTAGCAGCAGAGACACTAAAGGACCACATGTCTTGGAACACAATATATTAAAGAGCAAAAGAACTGGAGTTCTGGCTGAAAATATACTCAGCAAAGTTAAATATAATCAAAAGGGACATTTGATCAACTATCAGACTTTCAGAACTTTCTTTAACAAAAAAACAAAAACAAAAAACCACCTGAACTCAATAGAAAATTAATAGACATACAAGAGCCAAGAGAAACATAAAGGTATGTACCAAATACTGATTGCAAGGTATTTAATAAAGACAGACCATTTACCTTTTATATATGTGAAATGTAAAACATGCATCTAAGATCGTCATAAGTAATCTGGTAGTTCTTAAGAAAGATTGGGGTAGAGTATGATATAACTTTAAAAAGTAAAACCATTTAGCTAAAAAGAGTAATTATTTTATACAAATGAAGTGCAAGAGGAAGAATCGACACAGAGGAATTAGACGGGGGAGGAGGGATAGTAGTTCTGGTAATCCACTTTCATCAGGAAAGGGTTTAAGAGGGAACAATACCAGGGCAGCTAGGTGGCCCAGTGGATAGAGCACCAGCCCTGAAGTCAGGAGGACCTGAGTTCAAATCCGGCCTCAGACCAAACACTTGACACGTACTAGCTGTGTGACCCTGAGCAAGTCACTTAACCCCAACTGCCTAAAAGCAAAAAAAAAAAAAAAGAGGGAACAATACATACACACATATATGTCTTCTAAATTTAGAAGAAATAAAATGGTAAGGAGATAGGGAGGGGGGAGAGGATAAGGGAATAGATTAAAAGGGGTAAAGAAGGATGTTCAGATCAACTGGAATGGGAGAATAAGGGAGGGATCTTTGATAAGAAAAGGGAGGGATCTCTAGAGGGGAGGGTGAGGGAATAGGTTATAGAGGGTTATAGAAGGGGTTTTAGATTTATGGGAATAGGAGAATGGGGGGGTAGACCAAGTAATAGGAGGGTAAAGTAGCAGATAGAAGTATTTATCCTATAGGCTTTTTGAAATGAAAATTTATCACTACATATTTTGAATCCTCTCTTATGTTCTACTCTATATATGACATGCTTTCCCCCCCTTTTCTTACTTCTTATTTAAGTTTCAATATTTATGATATTTTTTTTCTTTTCTCAATTTTATACTTGTATTGTGGTGTTTGAGTCTGAAATTTAAAAAAAAAACTGTCTTGCATCCAAAATACATAAGAATATGACATCAATAAATGACTGATCCATTCCTTAATGGGTAAGCCAAAGGATAGGAATAATGTTTTAAAAGAATAGTTATTCACAACCATTTGAAAAAGTCATCAAAATCACTAATTATAAATAAAATTTGTAGCACAAGCTTGCTGACAGCATAAATAAATAAGCAAATAACTAAATGAATGAATAGACAAAAATTAACAAACGAATAAATGAGTCAATCAATAAATATTTAAGTGCCCACTATGTGCCAGCCAATGTGCTACATACTAGAATAAATGAAATGAAACGACAAATAGTGAGAGAATGAATAAAGGAAGGAATAAATTGATAAATAAATAAATGAATAAAAAAAACCTCTTCTGTCTTTTCTCTTTATGAACATATAGTCCAAAAACTGGGCCCTACAAAATTTCTTAGAGTTGTAAAAACACAGTCTCCAAATTTGCCAAAGTCCTGGATAACAAAGATTTTCTTAGAAACATTCTTTTTTAAAGAAAAAGAATGCAATTTTCTAGATTTTCAAGAAGGCAACCTATAACAGATCACACACACACACACACACACACACACACACACATGTTTATTTACACTTCAAGAACATACAAACATCAACCACTAACAACTAAGCCCTACACAGGGGCCAATATTCCCAAACAGTCAAGCACAACAACATAAAAGAGTGATTTCCAACTGATACTACACATAATTTTGAACCAACACAGTTGCCATTTGTTAAAGCAAGGTTTTGAATGCCTTTTCCCCCCATTAAAAACAAAACAAAACAAAAACATTTACTGAAGTTCTTCAAGATAAAATTGCAGACAGGTTTCTTATATAGCTGACAACTGTTACTTCATTGAAAATTAGTTTTATACATTTGAATTGTAAGGAAAATAATTCAAAGATGTTCAATTATTAAGACTAGTGATACTGTAGGCTGATAAGCCATCCATAGTTATCAATAGCTGCAAGTAATGGGGCAACATTAAAAACATTTAAACATTTTCTAAGTGAGTATGAGGATTTTTTCTACTTTTGTCTTAGACATGTGAAAGTATGCATTATGAACTGAATTTCCTACACACAAACTTTCCTCAAATTCCTTTCTTACTATATTTCTAGTTTGATTTTTCTCCTGTGCATTTCTTCTATGTCTTTATTACTCTGTGCTTCTGCTTCTTTCACTGTTTTTTTATCTTTCACTCCCTCAGTCTCTGCTTCTGATTCTTTTTTTCCTACTACCATAACAAACAGAATAAAGAATATTTTAAACATTTGTATTTACTGAATGTACTTCTTTTTCTTTTTTAAACTTTCAAAACTCAGTAGAATATTTTTCGCTGAAAAAGAACAAAAAACAAAACAGTTCCTCTGTTTATGTCAGCCTAATTGATCTGTTCCTAAAGGGTTCAATGATTCAAAAAAAGATAAAAGGCCCCCTTGCCTCTCTGCCACCATAGAAAACAAAGCAAATAAATACTTACAAACACAGTACAAAACCGATATAAGCTCTCTTTCCTAAAGATCTATAGTGAAAATAATTCTATTAAAGCAAGAATGTCTTACCCCAAAGTGAATTTAATATTTAAGAAAAAAAATGCTTATTAAGTCACCCTCCTGTTCAAAAGTCACTTTTCCTCACTTGATTTCAAACAATAATCATATGGTCTGGAGGAGGTCTTGCCTACCAGACTGGCACCATTTAGGGCTACTTGAAATTGACCACTCTCTATGGCCAGGTATATTGAGGGAAGCTACATACAGGAAACCTATTTCCTCTGTTGTTTAGCTTTTCTGTACCTCTAATTTTTTTTTTAATGCCATAAAGATGTTATTTTAGTTTTGTTAGCACTAATTTATGGTATCCTAGAAACTCCCCAGGGATGGGGAAGAACAGGTACTTACAACAAAGCAGAATTACCAGTGTATTTATGGCTTTATCATTTGACAGGAAGGTCAAACCTTCTCAGAGTTTATTCATAACCCTAGACTGGCTTTCAATTCTTTGAAAATTGCTCCCTGATACACAGCCTCCCTGAAATCACAGAGAGTGGCAGCCATTCTCTTAAGGTATAAATCAAGATTTGAACAACAGATAGCATGGTTTCTCAACCTCCTCCCTCCTAGACAAGAAAGAACCTTATACTTTTATTGTTGAATACTGGTACTTTTTTCAAAAAGCCAGTGTTTTGAGGAATTTTATGGGTTTTTTTTCCTCCTTCTATCTGGATTAGATTCCTAGAGCTATCTGTGAGAAAATGTATATGAGGAATACACAAAATAAATGAAGTATTATTGGATTTTTCTATAGTTTTAATACTTTCTTGGCTTACCTTCATACCTATTTTTTTGAAATCAAACTCTAAGCAACTACCTGACATGTTCGGTCCCTTTCAACCCCATTATGCTTTAGTATGCAAAATGAAGGAATTATACACCATTTGGGTATACAGTCGAACTAAATGAGTTGCTACAATAAAATTCCCCAAATGACAAAAAAAGATGAATAAATATAGCATAAGTTTTGTATAGAATTAATGAAAAAATACATTTTAAATGAAAATAAACATATAGGAAAGTGTCAATAAGATAAATAAATATATATGTATGTATTTATGTATATACTTTAAGTATTCTAACAAAGATCAAGAAGCCTTTGGCCCAGGAGACAATTAATGCTTGATCATTAGAAATATTATTCATCAGTATTATGTGTCTCATCTCATTTTATTTCAAGTCATACTGGTTAGTGATCAATAAATCAATGATTTATTGATAATTTCTTAAGTGCCTATTATAGGCCAGTTAGTATTGAGTATACTCCACAAGGCCAAGAAGGGGATTTGTTTTTTCTTCTTGGGGCACGCTGATGATCAGGTAAAGAGCTTTCCTTTAGTCCTCAGACTTAATCAATTTCCTGATTGCTAACTCTATTCTTCTCATTAAAGCCAGTCAAATGATATTATCAGAAGAACTCTTGAATGAATCTCTAAGATAAATTGAAAAGCATTGATTGAGTACCTACTATGTGTCTGGAGAGCTGACTTCAGAGCTAGGAAAATTTCACTTTCCCCTCTAGTTACCAGATATATGACCTTCAAAAAGTTGATTAACCTCTCAGTGCTTTAGGCAATTCTCTAAAATTGATACTAATGGAAGACGTGCTGACTGAGTTTCCTCTTCTAGGCATTCTCTATACCAATGAAAGACATCAGATCAAATTCAGCCACAGACACTTACCAGTTTGTGACCCTGAGTAAAATACTTCACTTATCTCTGCTTCAGTATTCCTATCTCTAAAAAAATGCTAATAATACTTAGCTCTCAGGGCCGTTGTGAAGATAAGATTAGTAAAGTGCTTTGCCAAATTCAAAGCACTATATAAAATCTAGGTAGCTTGATGACAGTGACAACAATATGTCAGCTACTGGGCTGAGTGTAGGAGATGCAAAGACAAAAATGGAACAGTTTCGAACCTGTGGGTGGCAGGAGCCTAACAGAGTAGGCTAGAGATAGGAGAGTCAGGAATCAAACAGCAGTTTAATTTCAAAGTGAGGGAAATGGCTTGCAAAAAAGGAGGGATCTAGGCACATGTGCCGGGGCCCCGCCCCTAGTGGGACCAGAGGCAGTGTGGGGAGATCTCAATCATTATACAAATAGCCACCCAGTGAGCTGTAGCCCTGACAATGAGGGGGTAACAGTAACAATGCGACAAGTTTGATTCATAGCAGGACTTCATGACGGGAACACGGATACTTGTCCAAGATCAGAGAACACCTGGTGCTGGTCCAAGCAATACAATAATTATGTGATTTTGCCAGAGGCTGAGTGCAAAAGATTGTGGTTATGCCAAGTTCAGAGGACAGCATACTTACTGGTCCTTAGCTCTGAATAAGAGGGAGTCTCCCAAATGTTGACAAAAGAAAGGCAGATCCTAAAATAAGAAAGTGAGCACAGACATGGAAAACCACCCGTCTAAAGGAAAGGGGATGGGGGAATACAGTGTTGTGTAGAGAGAAGAGCTAGCAGATCAATTTAACGAAAACAGAAAGCATGTGGGCAGTAGGAAATGTGACAGGAAAGATATAGGAGACACACTGTGGAGGGCTTTAATAACAGGAACCCCTTCAGCTCAGCTGAGGTTAGAGGAAAGTTCATCATCAAATACAGGTGGTATTAAAATTTATACATACTGGCAAAGCCAATAAGAGTGATAAATTGGATCAATTCTCTGGATCTAGCTCAATCCCTTATTTATTGCCTGGTACAGAACTCTTGCAGCCCAACTGTTTCACAGGTTAACACCATTTGTTCAGCAGGAGAAGACTAACAAGTGTTCTAGCACAAGTGCACTTTTGATCCGATCAGACAGGAAGACAGCTTCATAGGGGTTAAATAAGGTTACTTTATTTTAGTCTAGTCTTCTCAAAGAGAATGGCAGATTATGGGAACACCAGCTCCTGCAGCATTCCCTACTCACACTTCTCACAGGGGCAGGCGAGAATAGGAGTACAACTCTTCATCCCCTAAGCCTCAATGGGGGCAGGTTGAGGCAAACACAGATTCCCCCCAAGCCTTGATGGGGGCCGATCACTGAAATGGGTTCCCCACTTACTGATGAGTGCCCACTTAGTTTATAAGGCAACAAAGACGGCATCTTGCAAACACTAAGCTCACAGGTTAACTTTAGCAATATCGTCATGATCTAGCACAGCACAGGCCCACGTTACTTAATCCCTATGTCACACTGTGCAAGTGTGGAAGAGATCTGGCCATGGATCCTGGAACTATTACCTAAAACAGAATAACAAAATCATCCTTACACACACTAAAATTCACCTCACTTATACCAACTCTCAGCCATTACTGCCTATGATCTTTAGTTACTTTTAGGTCACATTATTATGGGCTTTTGACATTGCTTTTATGTCAAACATGCCTCCCATCTCTGGTCCAGTGAACATATTAGTTAACAAGCACTGAACTCATGAACTTGAATGCCTGGTTGTTATTAGCTTTTTTACACTTCATTTAGAAAACCTTGGCAAATTGTCAGTAGACCAAAAAAACCTAACTAACAATAGGTGAGCTAGGAGCTCTTATTTAACAGGTTTAATTTTTCCATAGTTTATACTCAAGGTGGAAAATTATTTGGGCATCAATATCCATGAAGTAGATAAAAATACAAAATGGCCTTTGGTCATGCACAGTCATCTCCTTTTGTTAGTTATGCTGGCAGAACAGCAGTACAAGTCACACAATTTTTAGGCTGTCTACAAACATTAATTTAATTTTGGGGACTTTAATTTCATAAGTATGTCAAATGACTAACAATATTACAACAGGGATTGAGTCATATCATTGATTTTCTCACTACAAACGAAAAAATAAGATGAAATGTTAGAGAGAAATGTATTTATTAAATTTATTGATTTACAAATTAACTAAAGATACAGCTCATAGGAAAAACAAAAACAAAATGAAAGGAGTCAGAAGAATTGGTTTCATTGTTCATCCAAATGGAACAAGAAACCCTTCACAGGGTGTTTGGTCATCATTGCGGCATTTCAGTAGTCTTAAGAATTAAGCAGAAAAGAATAAACTTGGCTATGTGCGAAGTGCTACAGTGCTATTTTCTCAAAAAGTAAACTAAGGCAGACTAAGTGACTCATCTAGACTCACACAGCTACTTAAGTGTCTGAAGGAGGATGTTGTTCCCAACTCCAAGTCCATGACAGTCCACATTATCACACCATCTCTCAAGTACTCACAATGATGAAAATGATATTCACTGAAGTAAAGAACTATCTATCTACATCTATACATATGCTTATATAGATACAGATACAGCAGGATAGAGTGCTAGATGTTGGAGTCTTACCTTCAAACCACAGATCTAATAGAAACAACAAAAACCATGTCTACATATACATGTGTGAGTTCATACATATGTCCACATATAAATGTACTCATAAATCTTCACTGGTATATATGCTGCAACTTCACATTCCAAAAATCTTAGGGGCTTTTTATTTTTAGTGAGTAGTGTACATGATGACACTACTTGCACGTAAATAGAGAATACTATGATGGTAACTGTCTTCATCAACTTTTATGTTTTAATGATCTTCTCAAGTGAAGACATAACTAATATCAGATAGTCTGAAGGCAGAATTTCAAAACTTTATTTTTATTCTTACAAAATTTCTTCTATCTTTATGGTCCTCTTCTATGGCCTATTGGGTGACAGTTTGTTAGCTTTGGGCATGGATGAAATATGTATAGCTCAATTGTTTAAGCAGCTTAAAAAAAAAGCCCATTCAGAGAGGAAGACAGATCACACATTCTCAAAGGAGGAGAGTTGGCATGCAGTGTGAACATTAATAAGCTTCAAATGAAAAGCCTGAAAAATGAGGGGGATCAACTGGCTGATCTCCAGGGTCAATCCTTTCTCAACTCTAAATCCTATAATCCTATGACAAAATAAATACTATTTTACACTGAAATAAATTTTAAAACTACCACACTTTTTATACCACTATTAGGAAAATCACTTCTCTTTTCTCTTTTCTGGCCTTGTAAGGTCAGAGATAATGTAAGAAAAATATCAATTTTGTGCAGTATTGGGGTAAACTTGGAAGAAGATCAAGGAGGAGAGACCACAGAATTTTAACACTCTCAAGTTGGAGAGGATCTTAAAGAGATCATCTCATCTAGCCCACTAACTGCTATGTATAAATTTTCTCTATAGTATCAACAAAAAGAAATAGTCATTCAACTCCTATGAATGCTTAATGATGTGGCACTCATTACATCTACAACCCACCTTCACTTTTAGACATCTTAAAATTGTAGCAGAATTCTTCTCAATATTGGAAAGAAAACCTGTATCACTATAGTTTATACTTACCTATTTCAGAGAATTAATGTAATGTAATGTAATGTAATGCCTCCATATAGCAAATTTTCTAGAAGTTTCAGTATTACTGAATTAAATGTTATGACATGCATCAATTACCCTAATGCTTGCTGCTAAATACTTCAGCAAACAAGATGTATTGAAAGTTAATACTGAAAAAAAAATAACAGTTTAGGGTGGTGCTAATTCAGGATAATTATGCTAGGCTTCTAACCTAAAGGACAAAGTGGGGAAGTTACATAGATAAAGAAAGCTCAAGTGACCTATAAATATACATCCAGAGCCTTCCTTCTCCAATTCATTCTCCACATAATTGCTAGCAAAAATTTCTACTATGTTGCATGATGTAATGCAATGATTCCCATTTACTGGTTTATGCCATGGGTATTTGTTAACAACAGTCCAAATGATTCATTCTATATATAAAATAATGGTGCTTTAAGTAGTAAATAATTGCTCAATTATGTTACAAATATAGTTTCCCTCTGTGACAAGCAAGCACATGTTGAAGTATTATAAGTTTATTTCTTCATTGATTTGAGACTGTCCCTATCATGTACAAAATAGTTTTGCTTTACCTGTAGTCATTAGATAAAACTCTGACAGCTTCTAAGAAAAATCTGTTCCAACACTTTCTCAATTCATTATCAAACTGTTTTCAAAATGTTAAAAAGTTTGAATACTTGAGCAAAAAGCAATTGGTCAGGCATATGCACATACTCTCATTTGAATTCAGTACACTATACTACCCATATAATCTATTATTAAGATGTTATGAATTTTCGAGTTTGGGCAATGCAAACGTTAGCCTAAAAACCATGACTGCTGAGCATATGCATTATAATCATTTTGAAACCAACATAGGCTACCATAAGTGTTCTCCAAAAACAAACCTTATATTGCCTCTTCTCGCAATATAAATGGCGTTTTCTGATTTAAACTGATCCTCCACTTTTGTTGCTACGCTTCTCTCTGGAATATTTTCAAATGAACTGGTTGGGAACAGGGGTCAAATGTTCAATAGAGTTTATGTGATGGTATAGTCTATCTGCCAATGATAGAAGAGAAGAAAGTGTCTAAAGAGATTCTTTCCTTACAAAGGATAGTTATACACATTTGAACTACATTCAACTAAATTTTAATTTCATTTATCATTTAATATTGTGCTTGTCATTAGCCAGAAAAAAAGTAAATATTTATATCACAGCTGTTCATTTTTGTTAATTGGTGAAGTGACTGAACATTTTTTTAAAAATTTCCATCTCCCAGCAAGATAGCTTCTAAAATTTTTCTGCTATTTTTCGTCACACATTTATATGACTGAGCAATTCCATTTTATTCTTGTTTGAATTCAAAATACAGGGAAAAAAAAGCCCTTGATGCAAACCAAATTCAAGAATGTGTCAGGTGCTAAGCTAAATATTAAAAACTTGTTTTCAAATAAAAAAATTAAAATTACACCATATGATTACTATTATAATAGATGACATAGTAGCCGTAACTTATTTACATTCAAAATTTATAAAATAAAAAATTAATATGAAGTCTTAGAGATGACTGTAAACATACAAGATTTTGTTGCCTTTTAATTTTTTATAATGCCCCATATAAGGTGGTTAATTATTTTGCAACTGCACAATTTCATATTTTGAGTTTTCATACTTATAGGTAGAGTACAATTTCACATTAATTATAATTATATAATATGAATTTTAATTTGGAGGTTTTTGGCACAATGGATAGCCCACTAGGCCTGGAGTTAGGAAAACCTGACTTTACACATAAGTCTCAAACACACACTAGCTATATGACCCTGGGCAATTCAAGTAACTTCGGTCTGCCTCTATTTCTTAATCTCAAAAATAGGGATAATAATAGTACCTATCTCAGAGAAATCTTGTGAGGATTCACTGAAGTAATATTTATAAGGCACAGTGTCAGGAAAGTGGACCTTTTCTTCCTTTCTTTTTTTTGAGTGAAAGTTATCATTACAGTTATTGTCAGTACTCAACGATTAAATCTGAAAGAATACATGGAGTAGTATATTAAATTATCCTGGGGATTGAAGATGTGTTTTAATATTGTACTTTCAGGAACAAAGACATTGGGAATCATTGTTGTAGAGACAGAAAACTGAACTCAGAGTTAGGAGACCAAGATTCAAGTTCTTTTCTCTAATATACTGGTTATACGACCCTAGGCAAGCCAATTAGCTTCTTGGCGTCCCAGGTAATTTTCTAACATTATACATTGTAGAAAAGTTGCTGATCTGCATTGGTAGAAGTTTTCATACTAGAAAACATCTCATACCAAAGAAATGACCAGGATTGCAAATAATCATCTCTCATCCACTTCAGTCTTTAATCAAATTGGCCTATCTGCTCTACCCTATCCCAATCCCATTAATGAAATCACTTTATATTGATTTTCTATGTAATTTGCTTCATCTACTGATCTCTAAACATGTTGAATCTCTCAGCAGAAAGTAAAGACATGGACTTTCACATTTGTGTTCTAAGTATCTAGCACAGAGTACGTACTTGATAAATCATATTGACTGATAAACTGTTAAGCCATGATTACAACCCCAGACTTCCAAAGAATTCTTCTACTCCCTTTCTTTAGACTTATCTAACCTATTCAAGCTTAGTGAATTTGTAGGAATTTCCAATTCTCTTATGATTTAGTGTGAAACAGCAAAATCCCTAGAATCTGTAGGCTAATCAATAGTCAAGCTAGGTTCAGAAGTCACTTTCTGTGAACATTTATACATGCAATTTGTGGCTGTTCATCTTTCATTCTCTAAGAAGATCAATGACATCATGAGAGTGATGCAAAGTTGTCAGCCTCATTCTTTTTGTCCAGTGCCAAGACAAAAGTCAAGATGACTGGCGAAGGCCTGGGATGCAGTGGATGACCTCGATCTTTCCAAATTAATGTATTTCCCAAGCCTCAGTCTGTCTAAAGCAATACTCATTCAATGACAAATAGGTAAGAATTGAGACCAAAAAAAACCATTTATATAGTCAACTATTATATGCCAGGCACTGTGCTAAGTGTTTTGAACAAATATCTCATTTTCTCCAAGACAAATGATGACAGGAATACAATGCTTGTTGGTGAAGGATACATGCATATGTTAAACCTCCCTACATGAGTATATCTATGTTGATGGCATATGTAATAAATTCCATCCCATGGAGCCAGATGAGAGTTGTCCTTGGTTTCTAGCTTACTACGTGGTAACTGAGTTCTGCTCCTGTGATATGGTGATTAAGAGTTGAAAGAACATGGAAGTTTGGTATTATGTGGCAAACACTTCATTCTCTGTCATTAAATCTGGAGTTGTTATGTGAAAATTCACAGAGTTGTGAGATGTTATACACACACATATCTGGATGCATGGGTATATATATGTGCATAGAGGCTGGGAATAATATGTATGTATGTATGTATGTGTATGTATGTGTGTTTCTTTGTTTTTTTACTCAGAGTCTCAGCCTTTTTCCACCGTTTAACCTCACTTTATCTTAACAATACAGGTAGCTAGCTATGTATGTGATTATTTCCACTTGACAGTTCATTAAAATGATGCATAGAGTAGAGAAATTATTTTGCTAAGGCTCTCCATGCTAGATCATGACAGTTTTGTCTAGAACCTTGGTCATTAGTGCTGTGGATGAGGTCTACTGTTTCCAGGTTTGTGCTTGTTGGCAGGCAGGTGGAGGCAGGAGGTGAGTAGCATAGGGGAGGAATGGAATCTTGGTGGGCTAGAAAAACACAAAGGTAGATATGTCGGGGTATTTGTGTATACTCCATGATGCCATGGTCTTATGTAAAACTTAAATTTGCCTTAATGCGTAACATAGTGCTCTGCATGCACATGGTAGGTGCTTGAATGTTGGATGAATAAAAGGTTGTATGGGATGATAAATTTAGAATTGTAAGGACTCTTGGAGGCCATCTATTCCACACCTTCATTTAACAAAGGAATAAACTGAGTCCAAGAGAGTTTTAGTAATTTGACTTAGGTCATGTAGGTGCCACAGGTGGCATATCAACAGTCAGTCATCTGACTCCAAAGGCAGCGCTCAATGCCAAACTTCCTCTCCTAATTCTATTATGTCTACTAGTTTGTGATACTGGGCAAGTGGTTTCTATGTATATTATGCATAACAAGAAGAGCATATGTACAACAACTTTCAACTCTGTGAATTTTCACATGAAATAACAACTGTAACACACATAGTTATTTTCATTCCTCCTTGAGAGCAGGGATTGGCTTTTGCCTATCTTTGTATTCCTGGTGTGGGCACAATGCCAGGCACAGAGTAGGCTCTTAATAATAAATACTTATTGACTAATTTTCCTCAGTAGGTAACTGCATATCACCCCTGAGGTGGCTATGTCCAGTTTTTGGTGGTGACCTTGTACGGTCAAGAAGCCAGAAGCCTTGGATTGAATGAGTAAAGCAAGCAGGTGGCTTGGGAAGCTTCTGCAAAGATGTTGGCCACCAACAAGAGATTTGATCCATGGCTAATTATTTAACTAGCAGAAATGTAGCAGGAGTTGTTTGGACAGTAAAGAGGCGAGGTGAAATATTTCCACAGACTGCTTTATGTTCTGATTAGGACTGAGTATCAGTTTCCCAGCTGACAGTAGGTAGTTGTGATTCACTGGATCCTGTTGTAAGTTTGTTTTTGCCAAATACATTCTTGCGAGTGTTCTGTTTAGCATCCTTTCATGTGTATGAAGTAAATACCTGTCCCATACCTCATTATATAGTATACTGGATAATTTTAATCTCACCCTTTTAGGGAAAACTCTAGGTGTGAACCTATAACTAAACTAATTTGTCTTCAGGTGAAAAGGTGGAGTCTTAAAGAACTGGAAAGTATGGGGAAAATGGAGCCTAATCTCCCCATCCTATTAGAGACAAGGTTTCATAGAAGCACTTTGTATAGGGAAAAAAAGAGAAACTACAACAGTCCCTATACGGTCAGAAGTGGTTTCTCCATGTGACGCATATTATTCAATAAACCCTTCAGTTAGATCAATTTTATGACTTTGCCTACATTCTTTGAAATTCCAAACCTGACTAGTGCAGGGATAAAAATTTACAAGACCTAAGATAGCATACAATGTATTGTAAAGCAAAGCACTTGTACACATGGGAGCTCCCATATGCCACAGTGCCCAGGAGAGCTACTAAAGCTGACATAATGTCAAGATATACCATTTTAGAGCTTGACACTAGCTGATGACAAGTTTTCTAAGCACTTAAGTCTAAATGAATATGGAGAGGATAATAACACTTGTTCTCAAACCTAAGCCAGAGGAATGACGCCTGAAAGCAGCACCAGTCATTTTTATGGCTATTCAGGAAGGTAACATGAAAGCTTTTTGTTGTTGTTGTTTTTGTTTAGTTTTACAACTATAAGGGGTATTTTTCTGATTTTCCTAAAACAGCTATATCCCGTTGAGAAGAAATTTCACTTCTATACACTTGGGTTGGTTAAAAAAAAAACAACAAAGCTTTGTGGCAGAACTGAAGAAAAAAATAGATTATGTATATAGGAAAAATAAAACCAAGGATTTGTGCTAATAATTTTATGTCCTAATTAGGCTTTTAGTATTATTTGTAACCAAAAGGATTCACCCTACTAATAGTACACATGCCTATACAACTGCATCAGCTATGCTTTATGAGAAGGAAAATGTATGTGTGGATATAAAACTGAGTGTGATGGGAATAATTTCTTTTTAAACAGGACACAAAGCAAATTTTTATAAAGTCATTGCTTACCGAGGACTTTGAAGGAATCTGGAAGTATTGGTAAGCTTTAAAGTGGTATCATAAACTGAGGGAGATAATGTGAAAATGAGAATGTTTTAATCATAATTAAACGTGATTATGCCTTTCAGAGACAGAGATGAACTCCAAGGCAAAGGATAAAGCAATGTTAAAAAGACTGCTGCTTTCTAAAGACAGATCTCCGACAGGAACACTCTTCGAGGTATATGGTATTTTGCCACTGGTAATGTTTTGGGGCAAAAACAGTACTTTCATTAGTCAGAAGAAAAAGCTTCTAGTCCTGGCTGTGTCACTATCTGGCTATATGACCTTGAGTAATTCACCATGCTCAGTCCCATTTTACTCATTTGCAAATGGAGAGTGTTGGACAGATACCTAAATTTTCTCCCAGCTCTAAACTGCTAAAATTTCAGTGTTTTTCACATCTCTATATGAATGGTAATTAACTTGGTGTCCATAAACATAAAAAAATTTGATAAATACATTTCCAATTTCTTTGTAATCAAACATTTAGTTTTTGCATTTAAAACATTCTGAGAAAAGGCCTATAGACTTCACTAGACTCCCCAAGAGTCCAAGACACCAAAAAAAGTTAAGTATCTCTACTACTTATTATTTAGATGTAGAGAAATGAAAGGTAAGGCAGAGTGGAAAACTAAATGGATGTGGAAATTGCCTGAAAAGAAGGCAGGAGAGAAAGAGCATATGAAGGAGGAAAGGAAGGAAGGAAGGAGGGAGGGAGGGAGGAAAAGCAGGAAGAAAAAAATAAAAAAAAAAGTAAGAGATGAGATCCGAATGAAGAGATTCTAATAACAGAGAAGGAAATAGCTAATCAATTGAGAAAGAGACTGTCAGGGCAACCATATCCTACAGGGATTAATAGCTGTAATGCATTAGTGGCATCCCCCCTCCCCATTACACAGGCTTTCAGTCTGTCCACTCAACTCAGGCTTTTGCTTTTTCCTGGCCCACTCAACAAATTACTGACCTATTCTTTACCTGCCCATATACCTCTGACACACGTACATCCTGGTACCTACTGATCAGCTATAGCCAGGTTTGTTGAAGCATGTTGTAAACTTTAAAGTGACATATAAATGTAAGTTAATATTATTATAGGAAACGTCACTCAAAATTGGAAAATTGAAAGTTTGGTTACTAACACAGTAAAACTTCAGTGATGTGGAGTTGTACATTCACCAATGCTCCTGGAATTGGATAACTAACTTGCTACTGTATATTCAAATGCCTTTTAGTAAACCTTCTTATGTTTCTGTTTTCCCTCCAGAACAACAATAAAAGTTCCACAGCTCCTTTATAATGCATAACTGTACTTAAGCTGTGCATTTCTAACTATTCATCTTCTTTGTTGTAAACATAATGGTAGTGGGATCATGCCTGACTCTTGGTAACACTTTTAAAAAATCATTTTCATCCTTATATAAGCACATTATGCACTTATAAAGAAAATATTGAAAGCAGAACATCACTCGGTATAGTATACCCTGCTGGAGCTGATATTGCTAATGTTGTGTCACAAACATACATTCTTAGACCATGCTGTTTCCTAAGGATGATTTCTCCTGCCACGTTATATGCCAATATGCACCTATAGATGTTTGGACAGCTTTACATATATTGTAAAGCTAGACTGATACTAAATATGGAGATATGAAAAGTAGTTTAAATATATAACTTGGCTATATTATCAGTAGTTTATGATAATATGAATTTCAATTCAAGGCATCCTGACTATTATTTTATTAGCAGACTGTGCATGTGTAATAAAATTGTAGTTGGAAGACATTCCAGAGGTACCACAACTCAAACAGAGCTAGCCTCAAGTATGAATTCCCTCTACAACATCTCTAGCCACACCATGAACACTTCCATTGACAGAGAACTCACTAAGACTAGCTAATTTTATGTCAAACATCATTAGGAAGAAATGAAGAGAATACTATAGGTATGTCCTAACCCAGTGTATAGTGGGTCCAGTGTACGGGACACATTTATAAAGGGTTAAGATTGAAGCCACAAGACACAGCAGGAAACAATCTTTTATTCTCCATTGAAAGTAGAAAGGAGAAAATTAGGCAAAGGTATAGGAAGGAATGAAGTGGTGGAGGCAACATGGTACAGAAATATTTTGAAGACTTAATCAGGATAACATAATCTTTACTGAACCTAGGTTGTGCTATAGTTAAGTCAAGAAGCAGCAGCAATACTTTCAATCTATACCCATGTGGAGGTGATGGGATTCTGGCTTTCTTCTCTGCTGAACTGACTTGAAATTCTTCCTAAAAACTTTTTCGCTTTTGAGGTTTATTGTTGACCAATACATGTCCCAAACTGAACTTTTATCTCCCTCCAAACTGCCCCCCTTTTTACTACCCTCCATTTTAATTTTGGGGTAGAACTATACTTCCAGACACCCAGGCTTACAACCTTAGTGTCAGTCCTTGACTATACAACTCGCTCTCACCACACCTTGCACTCCATGTCTGAATAGTCACCAAGTCTAACTTCTTGTTAGAACTTGTCTAACTTCTCAACATCTCTTTTCTCCTCTGACACTGACACCACCCGATAATAGTCCCTTAGCACCTCATACCTAAACTATTTCAAGAATCTTCCAATTGATGTCCACACCTGGGGGCTGAGCTGCAATCAAGTCCAGTGATTCATGCTTCACTCAAATATCACATGTGGAATGAGGCAAATATCACAGAGGACCAATAGGAATTTCTTACACTAAGATCATGGGGAATTGGTTGTCTTCCCACTTTTTTTTTTATCTTTAGTGCTGGTTACTAAGCTTCAAGAAAAGCTAGGGGACATATGTGATAACCAAATTAAAAAAATGAAACCTGAGAATGTCCAATTTGGAACACACCCTCCCTTTTCTCAATACCCTACAAAGTTACATAACTCAGATGGCTGAATTCAACAAAGAAACTTTTCATTTCTGTCAGTCTTCTACTCTGAGGCTCATCTCATTTCTTTGCTTGATGGTCCATTGCCACTCTGCTGCTAACCTACTGTTTTTTAATCAAAAAAGATGCTCAATTGAGCTAAGCATATATACCATTGTGTACTTGTGTCCTTGCTGAAAAGAACTGTGGGAAGAGGGGCAAAGGGAAGGAGGGTGACAGTCAACCACCAATATTCCATTAGTTTACGCAGAATTGGATTATGGTAAATTATGAGAGCAAAAGAACTCAGACAAATGCTGATCTAGACTTTTCTGTTGTTTTACCTACGCACAGTTCTGTTTTATGGATTACACTGAGTTTCTAAAACTGATTCTCTGTCACTCATGGCTGGGAATGAAAGGTCAATGTTCAAATAATTTGTTTTTATCGTTTCTATAAGATTCAATTTGATATTTCATGTTGCTCTTTGCATAGGAATCACTGAGGAAGCACTATGAGTTTTTGCTGATGGGTGTCATTCTACCAATTCACCTGAAGGACAGAGCGCATCAAGGTCAAGCTGCCTGTAAGAAATGACACTGCCAATTAAGTAATAGGTTTTTCACTCTAGTTTTTTTTTCTTGTATGCAGAAATATATATCTACACACACACACGCACGTGAACATATATGGAATATGCACACATGTTTAAAGCTGGATTATATTGGAAATGATCAGTAATTGTTCAAGCAAATTGCAAAGTTCCAGGGCTTCAGTATCCCATGCAAGGAATGAATTACAGAAAAGACAGGATACATGTAAATTGAAGAAACTTAGATCCAAAGGAGCCAAAAAATACAATAAGACTTCTGTAGAAGAAAGGACAACCAAGGGTTCAGGTCCTTCTTAGAGATGCAAGCCAGCAAGAAAGAGGACAATTAACAACTGAAAAGGAATTGCGTGAAAAAAGACAAAGGGAATGGGGTAAAGAAGGAACATCATATCTGCAAAGAGTAAGGGGGACAGTTTGGCTGCAACCAAGTTTCTTGTAAAGCAGTAGCTGGTTCTCAAAAGGTGGTCTAAAGAGAGTGGGAATCTATAAGATGCTTCTTCTGGGGGGTCCTTGAGGTTAAAACAATTCTCTTTCTGTTTTTTTTTTCTTTTTCTTTTTTCTTTTTTTCAGGCAATTGGGGTTAAGTGACTTGCCCAGAGTCACACAGCTAGTAAGTGTCAAGTGTTTGGTCTGAGACTGGATTTGAAGTCAGATCCTCCTGACTTCAGGGCCGGTGCTCTATAAACTGTGCCACCTAGCCGCCCCAGTTGAAACAATTTTCAAAAACTACTGATGTTATTTGCCTACTGAAATACCATTTCCCTTTCCAAACTCTACATGAGGTCCACATTTTCCTCACATACTTCAGCCAATACAACATATCTTAACTAAAGGAAAGCAAAAGTAGACTAGAGAATCCAAGAGGTCTTCCATTGAGCCAGACATTAAGGGGATTTGCAAAAAATAATGTAAAACAATATGACTTCTTCTGAATTTCTGTATTGGCAAAATTAGGTAACAATTTAGTTTATCAGCATTATTTTAAATGAATTAATATTTTTTCAATTATATTTTAATTTCCAATATGATAAGGTAGATCCAGGTTATGAAGGGGTTTGAATGCCATGCTAAGGAGTTTAAACTTAATTCTGTATACAATAGAAATCCATTATAATCTTTTACACAGAGGTTTGACTGTTCAGAACAATGTTTTAGGAAGACTACCCTCAGCAACAGTGTCATAATGCTGGATTGGGATGAAAAGAGAAGAAACTACAGGAAGGGAACTATCACAATAAACCATCAGATCAAATAAATATACCAAATTAACAAAAATCCTGAAGTCAGGAGAGAAAGCAGATTTGAAGAAAAGATGAGCATAGTTTTGTACATTTTGAATTTGAGGGAAAAGTGAGACATACAGATGAACAAGTCTAGAAAAAGGAGATAAGAGATTGAATATAAGAGAGATAAGATTTAAGGACGTATATTTGAAGCTAGGAAGACAAAGGTGACATGGGATGCATTAAAAAGCAAGGAAAAAAATAAGGCTAAGAAATGTGTGTGTGTGTACATATGTATACATACAGAGGGTTAATGGATATGGCCAGGGTCACAAAGCTAATAACCGTGTGAGGCCAGATTCAAACTCAGGAAGATGAGTTTGTTGACTCTAGGCCTGGTATTCTATCCACTGCGCCACCTAGTTGTCCTGATACGGACTATATGTAGTGGAATAAATGAGTTCACTCTCAATCATTCAGTAACCAGGACAGGTCAGATCTAGGTCAGAGCACTTTTAAAAAAAGTCAAGTGGATTAACTACCAATGGATTTTGGGATTAGGCGGTCACTAGTTGGAAGGGGAGACCTATCACCTAACTGACTTGAGTCTCACTTAGAGAAAACATTAGAGTGCTGTTGATAAAAGTCATTTATTTAGCATGTCAACAGAGGATATCATTTGTCAAAGATAATCCAAGGAAAGGAAAAAGTAAAACTATATGTCACAAAATGTGCCCACTGTCATCTATTTCCCTTCATTTTTTAAAATATTTAGGTCAGAGGTTAAATGTTTAAATTCAAATTTATTCTGATTCTTTTTTGGTAGGTCACTTAATTATGACTCCATTCCCTTTTTTCTGCTTCACACTGTATGAGGCTGCATGTGGTTTAGAGAAAAGTGCTTTGCAAACTATAAAGCATTACTTAAAAAGATGCCATTATCAACCACTTTCATTATAATGATAATTGAAAGTGTGTTCTATTTTTATCATAAAAAACAGGCAGCAATTCCATCTTAACTTCATCCTAGACATGAACAACTTGGGAAGAGCTAGAGTGATTATCTGAATCTGAGGAACTCTCAGACAGTTTGGTAGTAAAAGAAAACTTTCCCAGGCAGCTCCTGGCTAAGAGGAATGATTAAAGAAGTTCTTTTTTTCTTTCTTTCTTTCTTTTTCTTTTTTAAGGCAGTTGGGGTTAAGTGACTTGCCCAGGGTCACAGCGTCAAGTGTTTGGTCTGAGATCAGATTTGAACTCAGGTACTGCTGACTTCAAGGCCAGTGCTCTATCCACTGCGCCACCTAGCTGCCCCTCCACTGCGCCACCTGGCTGCCCAAGAAGTTCTTCCAAGAGAATAAAAGTAACAAGGGACTAAAGAGTAAAAACCAATCGAGTAGGTTCATCCCTTGTTAATATCAAGTCTTGAATTAATTCCACCATCTGCCCCACCTGGAAAGTGCTGAAAGAAATCACAAAACCAAGACGAAAAGGCACACGCTACAAATTCATATTATTTAAGTTCAACTAGGCCTTCACTGCTGAAAGGCAATCCTTTTATTCCCATTTCCCACAGAAGCTATTCTCTCTCTTCAAGACTCCCATACCAGCTCCAAAACTCAATATGCCTCAGTAGGGGGTTACCTTGCCTTTCACTTTTCTGAAAAAACTGAGCCCATTCACTGAGTTCCCCCATCTCCCCTCTTCTTCATCTCAAAACTCTTTGACAATCTCTTCCATTCTTCAAGCCTCCAACAGTAAGGTGGACTTTCTCCTTACGAAGCTCAAACCCTCTACATGTCCTCCTAATCACACTTTCACCTATCTTCTCCAAAAGGCTAGGCCTCAACATCTCTACTCTGTAATCCCCAATTTCTCCCTACACACTGGTTATACCTGTACAACCTTCAAATATTCTGAAGCTTCCCCCATATTTTAAAAAGATATTCATTATATTCTACCATCCCATCAAGCTATCGATGATCCTATATTTCTCCTACCTTACTCATCCAAATCCCCCTGCCCCACATAAAACAACTCAATCTACACTAATTTCTTCCACTTTATCATAAAATTCCTTTCTTCCTTTAAAAGGTAATTCAAATTTTCATCTATGTGAACACTTTATTGTTCTATCCTATTGCTAGTGCCCTGCCTCCCTAAGTCCCCTATATTTAACAACCTTGTAGTTACATTTGTTCAGTATATATGTGGATGCATTTATATGTATAAATACACATTCACATAGGTGAAATGTATAAATATGCATATATACATGTATATGTGACATACACACACACACACACACATATGTGTGTGTGCGTGTGTGATTTCCTGAACTTTGTACTATGGGAAAATATATTGTAGCATTATGGGAAAAGAATATTACCTCTGGTCTTGGCAAAGCAGAGGTCTCAGGGCTATTTGACAATAGTTTATTAGATGTCACTTTCTTGTTGCTTTTTTCTGTTTAAACAGACTTGTTGGGTTTTTCAATAACAAAAGTGAAAAATGGCATTATTACATCATGAGAGAGTTCCATAGGCCAACCACCAGGAGGCATCATGAGGCTATAATCACATAATTGATCTTTCCTGAGCAACTGGTTGACTACAAAGCTATCAGGGATTCCATAGGCAACCTAGTCCAACACCCATATTTCACAGATGAAGAAATTAAAGCCCAGTCAGGTTAAGCGACTTGTTCACAGTCACACAGGCAATAAATATCATAATATGGGTTGGAATGCAGGTCCTGTGTGTTGTTTCCCTGGGAGTAATACTTCACAGGCTTTGGGCAGTCCATTCCATTTCTGAATACCACCACTTGTTAAAAAGTTTTTCCCTTATCTTCATACTAAAGCTGCATCTGCAATTTCTCCCTATTTATCCTTCTACCTCTGAAGAAGACAAAACATGCCTAAAACACAGTCTATAAGATTACCCTTCAAATACTTGAAGACATTTAGGTATAATTACTTTTTTTTTCACATTTTGCTGCATTTTAAAATATTATATTTTATAAGGTGGGGTGAAGTATGACGTATCAAATGACAGAAAATCCAAATTCTGAAAAGCAATTGTAAGAGGAGAAATTGCTAGAGATTTAGCTACAGACAAGACACTACTGTGCATGTTGGGGGAGTGGAGAGAGGTTCTTTATATTGAAGATGGTCACAAGAGGTAAGAAAAGATATTGTGTTGACTGCAGGCTAAATTAACAGAAAAATGGAAGCATCTTTAAAACACAGATATAGTCTTAACTTGAAGGAGTTTGAGCATGACAGCTAGGTGTACAGTAGATAGAGTGCTGGAACTAGAGTTAAAAAGCCTTGAGTTCAAATACAGCCTCAGACCATAGTTGTATGACCCGGGCAATTCACATAAAGTTTGGTTACCTCAGTTTCCTCACCTGTAAAATGGGAATAATAACAGCATCTGCCCCAGGGTTTTTTTTGTGAGATAAAATGAGATAACATTTTTAGAGGCAATTAGCATAGTGCCTGGCACATAATAGGTGCTATATAAATGTGAGCTCTGATGATAATGACGTTGATGATGGTGTGGTTAGTTCTAGGAACCTAGGCTTTACCAGGTTATATCAGAACACAGATGAGTCAGTACTAACTTAGACTACACACATAATTGAAGGAAATGCTAAATTTCATTTAGAAGAAAGTGAAAAATTAAAACCTAGATTTTCTCCTCTAAATGTACGGACCCCTTGTATCTTTCTATGAACCACTAGCAATGTGTGGACCCTAAGTAAAGAATCAATGCTACAGACTAAAGGTTAAGGCACTATAACATAATCTAAGAAACCCAATATCCACTACATATTCTAAATAGCAGACAACTGATTTACTACCTAGAGATGACACAGTGAAACAGGAAAGCTGGACCTAGAGTCAGAAGACATGAGTTCAAATTTGGCTTCAGGCTCTTACTCGCTATAGGACCCTAGGTAAGTCACTTAACCTTTGGCTCAGTTTTCTCATCCATAAAAAGGGAATAATAATAATAGCATATACACTGTTGGGCTGTGGTGAGGATTAAATGAGATAACTGTAAAGTGTTCAGCACAGTGCCTGGCACATAGTAAGCATTACATAAATGTTACCTATAAGTATCATTATTATTAGCTGTTATTACCAAGATGATTTCAATATTCTAATTTTTTTATAAGATCTCAATATAGTTCTATAGAATTACTACTTTTTTTTGGTTTTATGTACACACACACATCCTAACATATACATGCATGCATAACTGTAAAAAATCTAAGACTCCTTTGCAAAAATATTTACAAAATATTTGGAAGTTAATTTGAGGAAGATAAAAAAATGTGCAGAATTCTGCTCTGTAGCACTTACCTATATCAAATATTGGTACCCTACACAGGAAACACTGAACTTGGTTCAGTATAATGTAAAAGGCATGCCTTATTAACTCTTGGACATCTCATTTCTTGGTCATAAATCCTATTACCTTGTATTACAAACTGCCATAAAACTCAGAGATAAAAGATAATTTATGCTCAGTGTACAGAAGCTAATGTTTCTCTACTCCTGAGAAGCACAGTAGCAGAAAATGAGAAAGTATGTATGTGAAACCATAAGCCATTCACGCTGTGCATGGTTAGCATGATAAACACAACTCAGAAAGCCTGATGTTCTTCAACCAGGGACAGCCTGGTGGTAATTGACATTAGTAAAGTTTCATGTGCAAAGTGTCTGGACTATTACATAAAATTTCCTATTCATAAAGGGTGATTGGACCTTATTAAGAACATTTTTCAGAAGGAAGGGGATGATCGCTTTTAAATAGAGTGATATTATGCATTCTGATTTTGATTTTATACTTTAAATGTCATATTGAAAATCCCCTCAAAGACAATGTTACTGACTCATGACTTTACCCATCAATACACAGAGTATTATTTTGAACCACAGTAAGTGAAGTATATGCCATAATATACTAATGACACTAGGAAAATTTTAAAAACCTTTCTACAATTTTAACTGGACCATGAAATATCCTGTTGTGAACTCATTATTATAGCTGATTTTCAAGTAGTAAAAATGAGCTGTGATTAGTGGAGAAACTAAACAAAAATGTAAGAACCAAAATGCTGCATGGTTAAAAAAAAACACTAAGGAATTTTTTTCATTATTTGATATATTCAATGAGTAACTGATTGAATGTAAGGATCTGAAAGGCGTTTGGATCGTTACAGTGCAATCCTTTCCAAAAGCATTGAAGTCCATCAATATTATCCCCAGAAAGGAATCTTCTAGACTCAATTTAATAACATCCTATGATGGAAAATTCATTACTGCCCAAGAAACTTCACTTAATTTTTGGATGGTTTAAAGTATTTCTTTATTTGGAACCAAAATCTGTTGCCAATAAGTTTTACTTACTGGTATTATTTTTCTCCTTCTTCACTCAAACAAAGAACAAGTCTCATCTCTTTTCCACATGATTGACTTTCATGTATTTGAAGACAGGGACCCATCTTCTCTTCTCCAGGTTATAAATATTCAGTCCTTTTAATGAACTTCTCAGGTAATATGATTATGGATCCCCTTATCATCCCATTCAGTCTCACTCAATAAGGTCTAAAATGGAGCATACAACTGTATATAATATTATAGATGTATTCTGATCAAGGTTTCTTCTGTGCTTTAAATACCATATTTCTATTAAACTAAACTTTTAATGGTGGAGGTTTCCAACAATGATAGAAACTCTGAGTTTGCAATCCCTGGGGTTTTTTTTTCCCCATGAAATGTTTTCTAGCCATTTCCTGCCCCATGCTAACTATCATCCGTACCCGCGGAGATGAAATTTTCTTGTTTCTTTTTCTTCTTTAACCAATTGAAGAATTTTACGTTATGTTTCATCTTTTTAGATTAAACTTGCCATTCCAACCTACGGACATTTTAAAAAAATACATTAGCATTCCTTCAATCCTCTTGCCACTTACAAATTTTAGATGTATACATGCGTTTTACCCAAATTATTTCTATAAGATTGGCATGGTACAAAACTGTTTTGTCAGGTAAATAGTTCAAACCTCATATCAATTGTAAAACAATCAAGTCTGAATCTCTCTATCCTATAAAAATACTGAGAGAGATTATGTAAAGTATCTTGGTGAAATATACACATATTGACACACAAGTTTCCTGACCTACTAGCCTGGAACTTAAATATTTAAGGATCTATGATGTTGTACATGTGGGAACTTCATCCAGCAGTGCAGATCATAATGCATCTATGGTTGAATAGCTAAGTCTTACAGAGCTGCTCGAGATTGAAAGAGGGCAAATGACTTACCCAAGGTCACAAAACTAATACATGTAAGAGGAGGGATTAGAATCCACATATTCCTAAATCCAAATCCGGCATTCTAACATTTATATCACACTGCTAACCTAATCTAGAAATGCTGTCCAAAAAGATTATAAAATTGTTCAGACAGGACTCATTCTTAATGAATACGTACTGGTTTGTAATGAACACCTGTTTGTTCCTAAGAGCTCATAAATTCTTTTAATAATCCCTGGTAGAATCTGACCAGAAATGTATACCAAATTCAATGGCCTAGAGTTTAAAATATGTGTTTTTATCTCAAATTTGAAAATCTTATCATTTACCTATCTCTAGTTTTAATGAGCACAGCACAGTGGATAAAGAGTCAGGCCTGGAGTCAGGAAGATCTGAGTTCAAATCTCACCTCAGATACTCACTAGAAATAGTATCACTATCTAGATGGTATCACACACTCACTAGCTGTGTGACCCTGGCCAAGTCACTTCACCTTGTTTACCTCAGTTTCCTCATTTGTAAAATGAGCTGGAGAAAGAAATGATAAACAATTCACAAAGACTTAGACATGTCTGAACAACAACAATAAAAGGTTACAAAAGGATAGGTTGATTTGAGAATCATCTGCACAGAGATAATAATTAAATTCACAGGATCTTATCAGATCATAAAATGAAGCATAGAAGGAGACAAAAAAAGGTAAAAGGACAAAGACCTGGGGGATATCCACAATTAGCAGGAAATCACCTGGATTAAGATCCCACAAAGGAAACTGAGAAAGAAGGGTCAAGAAGGAAAAGGATTGAGAAAAAAGCCATTAGATATGGCGATGAAGAGATCATTAGCAACTTTGGAGAGAGAATAGGTTCAGTTGGTTGACTGTAAATGGTTGAGAAATGAGTGGGGGGTGGGGAAGAGTAGACACTCCTATTATAGAGAGACTTCTCAAATTGTTTAGCTAACAAAAGTAAGCAAGATATGAAATGATAACTAGAATGGATGGATGGATTAAGAGAAGGTTTTTTGAGAAGTAGAAAGACATGGACATATTCGTCAGCAGTAAGGAAGAAGCCAGTAGAGAGGGAGAAGCTGAAGAAAAGTAAGAGAGCGGGGATGATAGAATGGATGATTTGCCAGAAAACAAATAGAACGAGATCGCTTGTGAATGTGGAGTCGTTTGACTTGGCAAGGAGAAAGTTCACCTCTTCGTCTGAGAAGAGTGATAGTGGTAACAGCGATATGAGTGAAGAAAGTAGAAGAGGGAGATTTCCAAAAATGGCTTGCTTTTGTTTTTTCAGTAAAATGAGGCAAAGTTCTCAAATGAGTTGGGAGAGGGAGTCATGGAGGTTTTGAAGAGGGATGAAAAAGTTTGGTAGAACAAAGAAAACAGGAAAGAGGGAACAAAACAAAATAGGTGTCACATACAATTTGATAATTAAAAGGCAATTTTTGAATTTTTAGAAATCAGTCGCTCTGTCAAGTTCTTGATTTTTTTTTTCTAATAGCTATACAGTTCCCTCTTAGGACTCTTGGCTTCAAAATGGCAAAGGTATCTAATTTAAGATAGTAGAGCCAAAAGGTTGGAAGGTACTGCCATAGGGTATCAGAAGTTCAGCATAGCTAAAAATGACAGCACTGGAGCAAGAAGCAGCTGTCCAAGGTACTGATTCAGCTGAGTCTTTAATCTAGCACTTTTGACACTTATGTGAAATAAGTTTTTTAAAAATGCATCCAGCATTACTGGAACTGGTCAAAGGAAGATATATGGTATATATTCTCTGGATACTCAGAAAAATAAGATGCTTGAATGAGGTCATGAATGCCTTTCAGTATCTGTGATGAGATGGAAGTGGAGTCTGATCATCAGTTCATTGCGTAAACAGTAGATAACAAGTCTGAGGAAAAAAAAAGACTAGAAAGAACAATCAAGCTTTAGCTTTATGTTCAGCATTCAGAGAATCTATTCCTCCCTCTCAGCAGAGAGTATAAAATAGAAAAAGATGCCGTCTGTCATTATCCATGTGGATGAGAAGTTCAAGATGTGACAAACAAGCCTCTCTTCTCTATACTGTCAATAGATAATGATAATCTTTCAATTCATGACTAAATTATTTTCAGGACTTTTTATAGAATTATCATTACTTCATAAATTATACACACTGGTTGACTGTTGTCCTGTGTGCTTGAAGAGGACAAAAATGACATCACTATGTTACAGTCAAGTTATAGTGCAGCTGACTATGGTTGATCAGACCAATATGAGTTTGGAATGCTGTACCAGAGGTCAGGTACAAATAGGCCACGTGAATATCTGGGGTGGATTCTCTAAATATGCCCATCTAATGCTTCTTTTGAGCTACTTCAATTCTGCTTCACTCATAGAGCACAGCACCTTCTTTTGAGGAGGGCACACCACGCCGGATGGTCTTGTGCCAGGGTCTTCCATGTCATGCATTCAATACCAAACCTTGAGAGTGCCCTTGTATCATTTCTTTGGACCACCATTGTGAGCTCTTGCCCTGTGTGAGTTCTCCATAAAACAGTCTTTCAGGCAAGCATACATTTGGCATTTGAACAACGTGGCCAGCCCACTGGAGTTGAGCTCTCTGCAACAGAGTTTGAATACTTGGCAGTGTAGTTCAGGAAAGGACCTCAGTGCCTGGTACTTTATCCCAGACGAAAACAGAATGAATATTGTGTTTGAGAAAAAGTGAGAAAGTGAGCTTACCTGGACCACAGTGTATAAAGGGGAATAATGTACAAAATGGCTAGAAAAGTACATGGAAGCCATGTTATAATAGCCTTCATATTCCAAAGAGAGAAATGTTTTCCACAATTCTCCAGGTATCATTTAAAAAGTACCAAGAAGATGATAGCGGGGGGGGAAGAGGGGGAAAAGAAGAAAGAGGAGAGGAGGAGAGAATGCAGGGAGGGAAGGAGGCTGAGAGAGGGAAGAACAAAGAAGGATGGAAAGAAAATGGTCCTTCTCCCATCACTGTGCCTTTTGCTAGAACTTACTCCTTACTCTCCTTCACCTCACAGAATCCCTAGCTTCCTTCATAGCCCAGATCAGAATGCATTCATGATTCCCCTAGTTACTTGTGCTCTTCCTCCTTCCCATATTGCAAAATTATTTGTTTTGCTTTGTTTTTTGAGGGGGAGGCAATCAGGGCTAAGTGACTTACCCATGGCCACACAGCTAGTAAGTGAATCAGGCTAGATTTGACCTCAGGTCCTCCTGACTCCAGGGTGATCTATCCACTGCTCCACCTAGCTGCTTCCTTGCTTCAAATTTCTTTGGAAGGAACAAATGAAGGAAAGCAGGAAGGAAGGGAGAAAAGAAGGAAAAAAGGGAGAAGGGAGGTAATCAGGAAGAAATAATGAAAAAATGGCCAATATGGAGAATATTAGATACAATTTTATAATAGCAAGAGTCAGAAGCAAGAGCATAGCTGAGGATAAAAATCAAAGACAATGCAGCATAAGAGGACAAACAAGCTCATGAAATAATTCAGTTGGAAAGAGGTTTAGAAACCTTTCAGCTGCAAATAATGAATATGGAGGAGAAATGAAGACAGAATTATTGATATCCTGAAAAAACACAGAAAAATAAAACAATAAATTCTATATTCCAGGAAATTATTCAAGAAAAACTTTCTTAAAATACGAGGGAGGGGATAATTTATAAACAATTTAAAACCAAACTTTCACACAATTTGTGGGAACAAATGCTTTTAAGTTTTCAAAAGCACAGATATGACATAGCAATGGCGTATCAGTCAAGATCACACTAGACTTTTCTGGGCAGATCAAGATAAACTGGAGAAAATGGAACATGAAAAAAAGCAAAATAAACTTCCCAGATAATCTAAGAATGTTGTTTGTAGTAAAAGATAGGCATTTAAGAATTAGAAATTACTCTAAAAGTTCAAAGGGGGGTGAGGAACAAATACAGATTTAACAAGAAAGCATAATCTTGACAAAAAAGAGCTCAATACTTAAAAGAGTATATACTTTTAAAATTGAAATATACTACATACTAGTTGAATGGCAGAACTTTCAAAGGATTAGACTGTCAAAACTACTCAATTTCACAGAAAGGCAGTCTCAGACAAAGAAAAGAATAACATAAAGGGTAAACTGAGGGGAAAAGAATGGGAGGATGATCCCTAAATGAAGAAATCTTTGATAAAGGAAGAATCCGCCTTTAACTTCAGCTTATATAACTAAAACTTAATTAATAATGTATAAGCAAAAAATCTTGTTTTAGATAAGTTCAATTTAAATACATATAAAAACAGAGTAAAATATTTTGTGTTCCTTTCAGTTGTCAACCTGAAATCTGAATGAAAAGGGTCAATACAGCTAAATGGAGATCTTTCATAGTACCCCACAGCAAACACTGGAGTATCCAAGGAATGGGGCTGGGACAGGGTTTATATACAGTACCAAAGCAGGTTGGCTGTGGAAGGAGTTAGGTATTTTAGGTATCTCACAGTTTTACCAGATAGGAAACCTTGGGAGTCTGGGGAGATGGGCATTTGGGAGATTTTTGCTGAATTATTTTAAATCTTTTTTAATACCATTCAAATTACCACTTCCTCAAAGAAGCCTCACTAGATACCCTGGTTAATAAAGCTCTTTTTTCTTAAACATCAATTAACATAGGGTTTTGCAACTTTCTAATGCACTTAATGTGTGATACCAGGTATTAGAGCAGTCAGTAATTCCATTTTATCCCACTACTAGACAATATTCTATATGATAGAGACCATGCCTAAGCTACTTTTAGCTTTCTCAGTGTTTAGCACAGTGACTGGACAATGAAGATGATTTTTACAAAATGGTTTCCTGAATGGATGAGCAAATAGTACAAAAATAGACAAATTTAACAGTCTACTAAATGTTTTTGTCCCTGACTCTCATCTTTCTTTCATCCATCCTCACACAGTTATCTAAGTGATATTCCTAAAGTACAGGTCTGACAGATGAGGCTAACTTTGGCCAAGCAACAATAAGAACTTTCAGGCTAACTTCTGCCCAACAACTTTGAGGGTCCTGTCTAAATCTTCCCAGCAACAGGAAGCTCTGTCAGGTAACAAAAACCCTACTTCATTAGCCCATACTCTGTTTGCATGATTAGCCCCCCACACTGGAACAAATTTTGCAAGCTATGTTCCTCGTTCCGTGATTGCATCCTTGAACTGTTTTCAGCACACCTGCTTCACTTTCCTGCCTCACCTTTTCCCTGTGATTAACTACTCGGGAAGGAACATACTCTGTGTATGGCTGAGTGCCCAAAACTGTGCACAAAAACAAATCCCTGTCTTCCTGCAAACTGCTAGTACCACCCCCTCGCCCCCATCCTAGGGCTGCTTTTCGGTCAATAAAGCTCCCTTGATTAGAAGAATATCTGCCTCTTGAATTCTTTCCAGACAACCCAACTCCTGAATGGCATCATCATCTTCATAACCATATCAATCTCTTCCTTTGATAAATTCCATTACCTGCATAACTATCTCTAGGATCAATTACAAAACAGTCTATTGAATATGTAAAGACCTTCACAACCTGGCTGAACTCTACTCCTCTAGCCTCTAAAACTACTCTCCTTTACTCACTGAACAGTAAAATGTTAAGTCAGACAGATCTTCTTACTATTCTTCATTCTTGATGCTCCATTTGCCTTAGTACTGGAAACCTTCCATGCCCTAAGTTTGCACTGACTTCACCTCTCTGAATGCTTCCTTTTCTTCAAAGCTCAATTCATGCACATTTTTGCATGAGGCCTTTTCCCACCCATTTGCTAGTGCCCTTCCCCCCAATTATCTTGAAAAATTACAACAACAATAATAAAATACATACATACATATGTATATATGTGTGTGTTTATGTACACACACACATTTTACACGTACTTAAATATGGAAATGCCATCTCTCCTTATAAAATACAAGCTACATAAGGGCTGCCACTGCTATATTTTTGGCTTTGTATTACCAATGCCAAGCACAGTGCATGTCACATAGTGGTAAGTTCTTGCTGATTGATTAAATTATAAAATTAAATGTAAATCAACTAAAATAATGAATAAAAATTGAGTCACAAAGCTAATGCTGTTTGAAGGAAACACATTTAATAGAGATTTGCAAAGATTTAAGATTGGACAAAAACATTTCATGGTATACTAAAATATGCTGAAGTAGCATCAATTATAACAATATTTCAACAATAAAGTATGAAGAGGGATAAATGTGAAAATAATATTATATTCAAAGGTATTATCCAAATAAGAAAATAGCAATTTCTACTATTTATGCCTACAATAATGTCAAAACTACTTATAGCCCTTACTATTAGATTATGGTAAATTTTTAAAAAGGTTACAGAGAAGAATATAATATTAAACAAACTAGGTCACGTAATTCACACACACATATGATCTAATCTAAACAAAAAATCTCATATATATATATGATGTGATATAATTAACATGGGGGGAAAAAAGAGATTGAGAAGGGGTGTATTTTTTTCCAGGCAAAATGGTTAATATACTGAGTAATTAAGAAGTTATAAGTAAATTAGAAATAACAAAAATTTTAATATCTATACTAATAAATTATAATAAAACATTATAATAATTATTATAATGCTATTATAAGTAAAGTGTATGGGTACATGTGGGTGCAAGAAAAAATACTTAATATACAATGACTACACATAAAGGAGAAATTATAAAAACAACAGCATATTACTTTAAAGATAATGACAATACCAATACTGCATATCAAAATCTATGAGCTATATCCAAAACATACTCTAAAACAAATTGATATGGTGGAAGGCCTACATTAATAAGAAATAAAAGAAAGAAACTTAATGACTTGTGTCAACAACAAAAAAGAAACAAAGCAATAAGCCAACAAAAATACAAAAGAAAGAAATAACCAATACAAGCAGTGGAATGTACAAAATTGAAAATGATCACTCAAAATTATGATCATACTGTTTACTTCTTAAAATACCACCAAATATAAATTAGCAAAATAATTAAGTGAATTAGCAAATTTAATCAAAGAAGAAAATATCAAAATTAAAAAGGAGAAATGAGAACAAATGAGTGAAAAATAAATCGAGTATCAGGCAATATTAGAGTTTTTTGATAAAATATTGGATAACAAAAAAAAAAGAATATAACTACCAAAAACTTCAATGGCTTTTCAGTCTAATTACTATGGATATTCCATGTAGATGTAGACCATGTAGATCACAACTCAACCTGGAAAATTTCTTTCCATTTATTGTTGGCCCAGAGTTGTGCTTTATTGGGATAAGGCCCTTCTGATGAGGAACTTTTCAGCTAATTATAATCTTTGAGAGTTCCCTGAGGAACTGAAAGGTTAAATGACTTGCCCAGGTCCCCAAGTTAGTCTGTGTAATTGGCAGGAATTAAATTCAAGTACTTTAACTACAAAACCAACTCTGTCCATGTACTTCTCAGCTCTTATATATTTCTTCCAAAAATTTATCAAAAGGAGTCCTCTGAACATGAAGATCTGTTCCATATCTCTAATATTTTCTCTTTTTTCAGATTATTTGAGAATTGATTCTCTCAACACCAGCAATGTGGTATAATCTCTAGCACAGATCACTGTACATACTTTATCTACTGAAGCTGCTTTACCTATATTTGTTGCTTTGTTACTTATTTGTTACCCCTATTTCTTACAGTACTTTCGGTACTATCTGTACTTCTTCCCGTAACACATTTGGAAATGCAATGTGAGACTCAAAAGTATGGTGGTTTTACTGTGCTTATTGGGAAAAACAAACAAACAAAAAACCCCAAAAAACTACCAGTTTCATACTGGAAAAAAATCAGATATTCTCCATTTTTCATTTATTGTTTTTCCTGTTTTATCCTTAAGTGCCCACAGGTAACATTATTTACTTGGGTCTCTCAACAAATTTAACTTCATCCCCTCAATTATTTTTTGCCTTTTTATGAAGTTATACTGCACAAAAATTTATGCCATCATTCTTCATAAGATTTTGGAAGTAATTTTATGTCCTAAACATGCATGGCCATTTATTTTTTATTGGTAAAGAGAGTGCTAGCTGAAATGAATTCTAGATTCTTTTATTCTTCATGTAATGATAGTTTATATCGGATAAATGTCAAACTCAAACTGTTATTATTGGTGTAAATGTCCATTGTATCACTGGGACATCAACAGGATGCATAAATATCAAGTCTGTAGTTGTTTTAATGACATGCCACACACATGTTTTTCACATTTTTATTCTTTCTTCTGGCATTGCATCAATATTTTTACTAAGAAAGTAGTGGTCTGACTATACAATGACTTATCCCTTGTCTGTTCAAAAATAATTTATTTTGGGGGTGATTTTATTTGGCACTAGAATGCTCAATACCTCTCAATTCTTTTTCTTAAGAAATTATTCACGTTTTATATGAATGCACTCTGCTAACCTTTGGTCTCTTGTTAATTACCCATTAATCATATATTCCAATGTATTTTTTTGCCGTCATCTTCTATAATGTCCCATTCTAAACTGAAGTCACCAATTATCAAATTCAATGCTAATTTAATTAACATTAATTAAATTGGGAGCTCTGATCAAGTTTCTGTTTTCTTTTTCTCTATCTTATACGCTGCAAGAGATATTGCTATGTAATCTTCAATTATTTTATGGTGAAAATACTTAACAACAGTACCAAAGTACTAAATAACAATTAGCTCATGAAATGTTTCCTGTTCCCTTTAGATGCAGGACACAACCACCTTCTCCACCAACTTCTTTATTTACTACTCCTAGGGGAACTTGTGAGCCATCCAGCCATCCATACATTTAGTTGAAACTTCCTTCTGTATTTTCATTCCATTTATACCAAGAGTGTCAAAGTGGATCAATGATCCAAAATCATTTTTTTTAAACTGGAAGTATATTTATCTCAATCACGAACAGAAGAAACATTCTTATATAACACACAAGAAGAAATTGTTTCCGGGAGCCAAGATGGTGGAGTAAAAAGGTGGTCACTCTCACTCTCTCCTATCAACCTCTGAAAACCCAGAAAATATTACCCCAGAAAAAAACCCTGGAACAACTGAACTAGAAGAAAGACGGGGAACAGCAGTGAAGCAGCCCAGCAAACCGGTCTCCCAGTGCCTCAGCAAAAATACAAGAAGCAGCACTACAAAGGGCCCCAGGCAGACAAGCACCGAGCAGCATTCATCTGAAAGGAGCTGAAGACAGCAATGTAAAGTCTTCCTAAAGGCCCAACCTTGCTGATTCCAACCCAACACCGGGTAAGCTGCCAGAACCCTACAGCCTCCAATGGCCAACATAAGAGGCCCCAGCACACAAAGCCAGTGACCAAGACCTAGGCTCCCAACACAAGAAGCTTGAGTCAGTGCCCTTTGTTCCCCAGCACGAGAGCTCAATCTCTTTAAAGGCCAGGGAATAAAGAAACACCATGGGAAAAAGAAACGTACGATAGATTCATATTATGAGAAGAGTGAAGATCAAGACAGAAATTCTCAAGAGGACAACATTGTCAACAAACCCACATCCGCAAGCTCAAAAGGAAGTATGAACTGGTTGGAAGCACAAAAAGCCTTCTTAGAAGAGCTCAAGGAGGATTTTAAAGTCAAATGAGAGAGGTAGAAGAGTCCTTCAAAAATACAATTGGCCAATTGGAAAAAAATACACTGAAGAAAACAAGTCCCTAAAAACACAATTGGCCAATTGAAGAAGGAAGTACAAAAACTAACAGAAGAAAACAATCTGTTAAAAACTAGAATTGGACAAATGGAAACTTCTATGAGAGAGCAAGAATCAGTTAAACAGAAACAAAAAAAGAAAAAAAATAGATGAAAATGTAAAATACCTCATCAAAAACAACCGACCTGGAAAATCGATTCAGGAGAGACAATTTAAAAATTATTGGACTACCTGAAAATCATGATGAAAAAAAGAGCCTGGACAGTATCTTTCAGGAAATCATAAAGGAAAACTGCCCTGAAGTCCTAGAACCAGAAGGAAAATAACCATAGAAAGAATCCACCTCACCACCTGAAAGAGATCCCAAATTGACAATGCCAAGGAATATAATAGCAAAATTCCAAAATTACCAGATGAAAGAGAAGGTGCTGCAAGCAGCCAGAAAGAAACAATTTAAATATCATGGAACCACAGTCAGGATTACACAGGACCTTGCAGCTTCTACATTAAAAGACAGGGCATGGAACATGATATTCCAAAGGCAAAGGAGCTTGGAATGCAGCCAAGGATCAACTACCCAGCAAAAATGAGCATCATTTTTCAAGGAGGAGATGGATATTCAATGAAATAGGGACTTCCAAACTTTCCTGATAAAAAGACCAGAGCTCAACAAAAAATTTGATCTTCAAGTACAGACTCAAGAAGGACATAAAAAGGTAAATGGGACAGAAAGATACAATATGTTGTTAATAAGGGGCTGTTTAACCCCTACAAGGGAATATGACACTTGCAACCTTGAGAACTGTATTGTTATTACACCATGTTAAAGGAGTATACATAAAGAGGGTGGATATTAGTTGACTTTGATGTAATGATAAAAAAAATCTAAACAAGTGGGTTAAATGGATCCAAATAAGTGGATCAATCTGATCTTAGAAAATGTACTGAGAAAGGAGGAGGCAGACAAGGGTAAATTACATTACAGGAAAAGACAAAATCCTATTACAGCAGAGGGAAAGAAGGGAGGGGGAGCATTGTTTGAACCTTACTCTCATCAGATTTGGCTCAAGAAGGGCATCATAATCAGTTAGGTATAGAAATCTAACTTGCCCTATAGGCAGTAGGAGGGAAAAGGGGAAAGAAAAGGGGGGAAGAAGGGAGAGAAGAAGCAGTAAGGTAAAGGGGAAGAAAAGGGAAAGGGATAATAAAGGGAGGAGGGACTGAAGGAGGCGTGGTCAAAAGCAAAACACTGGGGGAGGGAGAAAGGAGAAAGAAAAGCATAAACGGGGGAAAAAAGGATGGAGAAAAAGACAGATCATAATCATAACTGTGAGTGTGAATGGGATGAACTCTCCCATAAAAGGAAAGATTGCAGAATGGATTAAAAACCATAATCCTACAATATGTTGTTTACAGGAAACACATTTGAAAAAGAGTGACACATACAGGGTAAAGGTAAAAGGCTGGAGCAGAATATATTATGCTTCAGCTGAAGTAAAAAAAGCAGGGGTAGCAATCCTGATCTCAGACAAAGCAAAAGCAAAAATAGATCTAATCAAAAGAGATAAGGAAGGAAACCACATCCTGCTAAAAGGCACCATAGACAATGAAGTAATATCATTACTAAACATATATGCACCAAATGGTATAGCATCCAAATTCTTAGAGAGAAGTTCAGGGAGTTACAGGAAGAAATAGACAGCAAAACTATACTAGTGGGGACCTGAACCTCCCCTCTCTGCACTAGATAAATCTAACCACAAAATAAACAAGAAAGAAGTTAAGGAGGTGAATAGAACATTAGAAAAGTTAGGTATGGTAGACCTCTGGAGAAAACTGAATGGGGATAGAAAGGAATATACTTTTTTCTCGGCATATACATGACATAACCAATCCAATGCAGAAAGGCAGAAATATTAAATGCATCCTTTTCAGACCATGATGCAATAAAAATTATATGTAATAAAGGGCCATGGAAAGATAGACTAAAAAATAATTGGAAACTAAATAATCTAATCCTAAAAAATGATTGGGTCAAAAACAAATCATAGAAACAATCAATAATTTCATTCAAGAGAATGACAATAATGAGACAACATACCAAAACTTATGGGATGCAGCAAAGCAGTTCTTAGGGGAAGTTTTATATCTCTAAATGCTTACATAAATAAAATAGAAAAAGAGGAGAATGAATTGGGCATACAACTAAAAAAACTAGAAAAAGAACAAATTAAAAATCCTCAACTAAACACAAATTAGAAATATTGAAAACCAAAGGAAAAATTAATAAAATTGAAATTAAGAAAACTATTGAACTAATAAATAAAACTAAGAGCTGGTTTTATGAAAAAACAGTAAAATAGATAAACCTTTGGTTAATTTAATTAAAAAAAAGAAAGAAGAAAACCAAATTACTAGTATCAAGAATGAAAAGGGTGAAGCTACCACCAAGGAAGAGGAAATTAAAACAATAATTAGGAATTATTTTGCCCAACTATATGCCAACAAATTTGACAATCTTAGTGAAATGGATACATATTTACAAAAATATAAATTGCCCAGATTAACGAAGAGGAAGTAAAATACTTAAATAACCCCATCTCAGAAAAAGAAATTGAACAAGCCATTGATGAACTCCCTAGGAAAAAATCTCCAGGGCCAGATGGATTTACATGTGAATTCTATCAAACATTTAAAGAACAATTAATTCCAATACTATATAGACTATTTGGGAAAATAGGTAAAGAAGGAGTCTTACCAAATTCTTTTTATGATACAAATATGGTGTTGATACCTAAACCAGGAAGAGTCAAAATAGAGAAAGAAAATTATAGACCAATTTCTCTAATGAATATAGATGCAAAAATACTAGCAAATAGATTGCAGCAACTTATCACAAGAATAATACACTATGACCAGGTAGGATTTATACCAGGAATGCAGGGTTGGTTCAATATTAGGAAAACTATCAGCATCATTGAGCATATCAACAACAAAACCAACAGAAACCACATGATCATCTCAATAGATGCAGAAAAAGCTTTTGATAAAATACAACACCCATTCCTATTAAAAACACTAGAAAGCATAGGTATAAATGGAGTCTTCCTTAAAATAATAAATAGCATCTATCTAAAACCTTCAGCAAGCATTATATGTAATGGGGACAGGCTAGAAGCATTTCCAATAAGATCGGGGGTGAAACAAGGATGTCCATTATCACCACTGTTATTCAATATACTGGAAACTTAGCTTTAGCAATAAGAGAAGAAAAAGAAATTGAAGGCATTAGAATAGGCAAAGAAGAAACAAAGCTATCACTCTTTGCAGATGACATGATGATATACTTAGAGAATCCTAGAGAATCAAGTAAAAAACTACTTGAAATAATAAACAACTTTAGCAAAGTTGCAGGCTATAAAATAAACCCACATAAATCATCAGCATTTCCATATATTACCAACAAAGCCCAACAGCAAGAGATAGAAAGAGAAATCCATTTAAACTTACTGTAGACATTATAAAATATTTAGGAGTCTACCTCCGAAACAAACCCAGGAACTCTATGAACACAATTACAAAACACTTTTCACACAAATAAAATCAGATCTAAATAATTGGAAAAACATCAGTTGCTCATGGGTAGGCCGAGCTAATATAATAAAAATGACAATCCTACCTAAGCTAATTTACTTATTCAGTGCCATACCAATCAAACTACCAAAAATTATTTTATAGAGTTAGAAAAAATAATAACAAGATTCATTTGGAAAACAAAAGGTCCAGAATATCAAAGGAACTAATGAAAAGAAATGCAGGGGAAGGTGGCCTAGCAATTCCAGATCTTAAATTGTATTATAAAGCAGCAATCATCAAAACTGCTTGGTACTGGCTAAGAAATAGAGGTGGATCAGTGGAATAGGTTAAATATGCAAGACACAGTAGTCAATGACTATAGTAATCTATTATTTGATAAACCCAAAGACCCCAGCTTCTGGGATAAGAACCCACTCTTTGAAAAAAACTGCTGGGAAAACTGGAAAAGAGTATGGCAGAAACTAGGCATAGACCCAAATCTCACACCATATACCAAAATAAAGTCAAAATGGGTTCATGACTTAGATATAAAGGCTGATACCATAAGTAAACTGGGAGAACAAGGAATAGTTTACCTATCAGATCTATGGAGAACAGAAGAATTCATGACCAAACAGGAGATAGAGAACATTATGAAAAGCAAAATGGATAATTTTGATTACATTAAATTGAAAAGTTTTTGCACAAACAAAGCCAATGCAACTAAGATTAGAAGGAAGGTAGAAAATTGGGAAAGAATTTTTACAACCAGTCTCTCTGATAAAGGCCTCATTTCTAAAATATATAGAGAATTAAGACAAATTTATAAGAACAAGCCATTCCCCAATTGATAAATGGTTAAAGAATATGAACAGACAGTTCTCAGATGAAGAAATTAAAGCCATCTATAGTCATATTAAAAAAATGCTCTAAATCATTATTGATTAGAGAAATGCAAATCAAAACAACTCTGAGGTACCACATCACACCTATCAGATTGGCCAACATGACAAAACAGGAAAATGATAAATGTTGGAGAAGATGTGGGAAAATTGGAACACTAATACATTGTTGGTGGAGTTGTGAAATGATCCAACCATTTTGGAGAACAATTTGGAACTATGCCCAAAGGGCTATAAAAATGTGCATACCCTTTGATCCAGCAATAGCACTTCTAGGGCTATATCCCAAAGAGATCAAACAAATGGGAAAAGGACCCACATGTACAAAAATATTCATAGCAGCTCTTTTTGTGGTGGCAAAGAATTGGAAATTGAGAGGATGCCCATCAATTGGGGAATGGCTGAGCAAGTTGTGGTATATGAATGTAATGGAATACTATTGTGCTATAAGAAATGATGAACAGGCTGACTTCAGAAAAACCTGGAAAGACTTATATGGTCTGATGCTGAGTGAAGTGAGCAGAACCAAGAGACTTTGTACACAATAACAGCCACATGTTATGATGACTAATATTGTTAAACTAACCCTTCTCAGCATTACAAGGATCTAAGACATCTCCAGAGGCCTCTGATGGAAAATGCTGTCCACATCCAAAGAAAGAACTATGGAAGTTGAATCCTATATTTTTTTACTCTTCTGTTGAGTTTTGTTTCTCTTTCTGATGGTTCCTCCTATTGGTTTTAATTTTTACTTACAACTTCACTAATGTGAAAATATGTTTAATGGAATGTAAATGTATGCCTATATCAGATTGTGGCTGTCTTGGGAGGTGGTGGGGAGGAAGAGGGAGAAAAATTTAAAACTCAAAAGCACATGGAAAGATTGTTGATAAATCAAAATAAATTAATAAAAATTAAAAACAAAGAAATATGCAATAAAAAAATAAACAAAAAAAAAGGAAGAAATTACTGGAGACAAAATTGACGGCTTTAATTATATAAAGACGAAAGGATACAAATGTTTCAAAACCAAAAAAAAATTATAAAGGGGCTTTTGGAAGATATAAATGCAAGTTGTTATAATGTTAAGTGGATTTGTTGAAATTCTTAAATCAGATAAATTATTATACCCATCCAACTGGGGAAAAAAAAAGATCAAAATGCAAAAAAAATTCAAAAATTCTTTGGACAGAAGAAAAGTAAATACTCATTATATAAATAGGGGAAGGGAAGGTAATATACTATTATATAGAACCTACTATGTGCCAATAACTGTGTTAAATGCTTTAGAAATATTTTATCATTTACTCCTCAAAACATCCCTGTAAGGCAGATGGTGTTATTGTCTCCTTTTCAGTTAAGGAAACTGATGCAAATGAAGTTAAAGTGACTTGCCCAAGGTAACACTACTAGTAAATGTCTTAGGCTTCATCTGAACTCCTGGCTTCCTGACTCAGGCCCCACCCTCTATATAGTGCACCCTATAACTGCCTCCAATTAGTGACATTAAAGACTGCTACTAGCTTTTGAGAGCAAAACAAAATAAGTAAAAACAAACAAACAAAATGAACCCATATCCTTTGACACAATGATTCCATATTGTAAGGATCATACTAGTTAAATAGTTTTAAAAGGATCTATGTGTATAAAAACATCCATAGTTACTTTATCGGCAACAGTGAAAAACTGATGACTCAACTGACCAGAAACTAGACAATAGTTCAATTAGCATATGACAGTACGTAAAAAGGGCAGCTAAGTGGCTAAGTGGATAAAGTGCTGGGGATAGAGTCAGTAAGATCTGAGTTTCAATTCAGCCTCAGATATCTACTAGCTGCAGGACCCTGGGAAAGTCACTTAAGCTCTGTGTGGCTTAATCCACTGGAGAAAGAAATGGCAAATCCCTCTCTGCAAAGGAAAACCCCATAGACAATATGGCCCATGATGAGTCAAACAAAACTAGATGACAAAAGAAGTGAACAACATAATATAGTAAGAAAGCATATTCATGTCATAAAAAAGGCAGTGAGAAAGAAGACTAAGAGGTAAAAAGATAAAGCTGCATGGTATAATAGAGCATGGGGCTTGGTGTTAAAAAAGACATTGTAAAAGGGCACATAACTTGATTAAAACTAGGTAGAAAAAAACAAGTCACAAGGAAACACATAAAAATGTTTATTTTTATAATCGAAAATTACAAAACATTCAAAATTTAAGGCTTTATTTGGAGAAAGGAAGAATTTGAAAATAAAGAGTCAGTGATAGAATACATTTGCAATGTATTATGATTTTACCCTTCTAGTTCAGGCTTTCCTCACATCTTACCTGAACTACTGTATTAGCCCCAAATTGGTGGAACACTCTTAAGTGTCTCTCTATTCTATTTTGATTTTTGAAGAGATATACTTGAACCAAAGAAAGGTATAGCCTCATAGCTCTTCTGCTCAGTAGTCATGCTTCCTGCTACTCATAGGATAAAACCCAAATTGCCCAGTGTGGCCTTTTAAAGCCATGTAAAACCTGCTCCAACCCAAACGGATAGTTTGTTATTACATATCACTGCCCTCTGCAATCCCTACAGGTTAACCAAATTGGCTTTCTTACTGTTCTTCATAAAGAATATATCAGCTCCCACCTCTGTGACTTCGCACAGGCTGTCCTCCATACTTAGATCATATTCTGTCCTTTCCCTTTCTTCTTAAAATTATTAGTTTCCCTTTATTTTTGGTTCAAATACTACTTGCTTTTCACAGATGATAATAGCTCCCCTCCAAAACTGTTATGTATTTATCTACTCAAAATGTACACATGGTATTCCCCCAACAGAATGGAGGCCATTTCAGATGGCCTGCTTTATTTTTTGCTTTGAACCTCCAATGCCTAGCATAAAATCTGGCACATAGCTAGATGCTTGATAATTGTTTGTTTGATTGGGGAGAAAAAAAAAAAGACGAGATAGTATGGCTCAGTTGCAATCTGCACAGAAGAAGCAGATATCACATCAAAGAGATCTTGGTCTTTAGTAAAGTATCTGGAGATTAACTATATAATTTGCTTGATGGCTTGGTAATTTGTATTTGTTGACAGGATTACTGTGCTAATGATTTTAAGAAACAAGAAAAAGAATGTATCTCTCTTTGTTTTTCTATCCCATGCTGATCTGGTCCAGTAACTAATAAGCCCCATTGGAAATACTAATTTAATAATACAATTGTAATCATTCGTGATCAGGTCAAACCTCATCACTCAAAATACATGCTGTTTTTGTTTTTTGTTTTTAATTTTCTTTTTAAAATCTTTACTGACCCATCTTTGGCCAAAATAGTAAATTGTCTGCTTGTCTGAAAAAGAGAGCTCTGTAAAAATAAAGTATAGAAGAGACTAAAAATCAATTTGGTTTCAGAGACCTACAATAGCACTAATTCTGTGTCAAGAAAGGCATGTATGTTGTTCTTTTTTTCAGTTTCCTGACATATTAAGACATGACGTTGTTATCTTTCTGAAGGGTAGCTTCCTATTTATTTTTGTACCACAAAACAAAACCTAATAGGCACAACAATCTGGTAAGAGACAGGTCACTAATGCATAGCTCAGTTAATCCATCAAAATGTAAGCTTTTTTGCAGGTAGGGAATTGTTTCATACTTTGTACTCCCATCTATATCTCCTAACAGGTACTTTGCCAATAAATGTTGATTGAATGGTTAATCAGCAGAGTTGAAGAGTGCAATGTTCCAGTTAAAATAATTTTCCAATTCACTGAGAGTCAATCAAATTATGTAATGAGACTGGCTAAGGCTAAATTGTCACTACCTACAATTAAAACACCTGTATGGGAATCCTCTTTCAGTTATGAATAATCCTATTAGTCACCTTCAGGAATTGGCTTTCCAACCAATACATCACTGAATTAGTAATTACAAACCTCGCCACTAAAAGTCACCAAATATTGGAGAATGACTTAGAAACTTTTGTCTGCCTTCAGTGACCTGAGGTAAGTAGAATACATGGAAGAGACCACAAAACAAAAGAGGTTATCCCAAGAGAATAAAAATGGCAAAATTTCACAACAGTAGGAAGGAGAAAGCTTTGAAAATACATTAGTAATAATGAGTATTTGAAAAACAAAACTTGATTCTAAGTGGAAGAAGAAGCTAAAGGAGGTTCTAAACACACACAAATATACACGTGCGCACACATGTGCACACACACACACAAAATGCAACAACTGGGCAACTTAAGCCCCAAACTGACCTTTCCCATTCGTCTTACTCCCTCAAGAAGTAGACCTAAAAAAACAAAACAAGGGCATACAAAAGCACTTCAACAACAAACATTGATGTGCTTACAATGCACCAAGAACTGTGTTTATCACTGGGGATACAAAGTACAAGCAAAAAGGAAGATGATCTGTCCTCAAACAGCTTACATTTTAACGGGGAAAGATAACACATAAGACAGACATGGAAACAAGTGAGTGGATTTTGTTGTTGTTCAGTTGTATCCAACTTTTCGTGACCGCATTTAGGGTTTTCTTGGCAAAGATACTGGAACGGTTTGCTATTTACTTCTCCAACTCATTTCACAGATGAGGAACTAAGGCAAACGGGGTTAACTGACATGCCCAGGATCACACAGCTATTAAAGGTCTAAGGCCAGATTTAAACTCAGGAAGATGAATCTTCTTGACTCTAGGTGGAACGCTCTATCCACTCAGCCACATAGCTCCCTCCACCTGAAGCATACAGCCTAATAATTCATCAGTCAATAATCCCTTCCGGTATGAATGAAACCTAAGTGATGTTTAGCATTAGAAGTAGAATTAAACTAATCAGCAGTGCATTCCATGAAATTAATATATAAGAAAATTATTTCAGAAAGAAACAAAAATCATCTAACAAATTTTTTCTTAAATGCCTACTAGGAGTTTGTTAGATATTACGTTGGATGACAAATTTTAAGAGCGGCATTTATAAACTAGGCATCAGAGCATCAGAGGGAGGAAACAGAGATAATAACCCTATTTTTCAGAGGAAGAGACTGGACATCAAGTTTTTCTGAGGATCCGAACCCAGGCCTCTTGATACCTGTCTAGTTTTTTTACACTGTATCATGCCACTTCTCTTTATGTCAGTATCTAATGTCCAATTTCCAGTAATTTTAAATTAAATTTCTTCAAGGTCATCATCATTGAGGAATTTCTCGTGGCACAGTGAAATTAATAAGTTGTTGAATTATAAGAACAAAAGATTTCCACATAATTCCCTCAGAAAATCAAATCTGGTTTCCAATTATACTAAACGACAGTACTCAAAATATACGAGAATTCTAGCTGAATTCTTGGTCAAGCTCTGCATTTCCTATGCTCAGATTTCTCCTAAGCATCATTCATAAAGAGCTATTGAAAATGTAGTGTCAGGCACAGCTAGGTGGCACAGTGGATAGAGCACAGTGCCTGCAGTCAGGAGGACCTGAGTTCAAATCAGCCTCAGACACAACACTCACTAGCTGTGTGACCCTGGGCAAGTCACTTAACCCCAATTGCCTCACAAAAACAAAAACAAAAAAAGGGAGAGAGAAAGACAAAGAAAAGAAAATGCAGTGTCATTAATGTAATTCTTTGTAAATTAGATTAAAATTTTTGAAATTTTTTTGTGGGCACGATCAAATGAAAACGAAAAGCAGAAACATCTCCATGTTTAATGTTCAGTAACTTAGAAACCATTATTTTAAAAGCCTGATGGAAGCAAGCTTTGTCCCCTCCTTCTTCATGACCTCAATGGGCATGCTGTGCCTTAATTTAGCCAATGGCTCATTCATCCAATTTTGAAGTGTATTAGAAGCTTAGATTTTGTGCCTCAGGCCATGATTTTACTTACTGGCTGAAGCAGGCAAATGAGGGAACCTGCTTGTATGATGATAACAGGCACTGGAGTGATGGTAGTTGCATGAAAAAGGGTCTCCACAGAAGCCATGATCTGGTCAAACCGTCCTGTGAGTCCACCCAAAGTCACAATCAGGTCAACCTAAGCAAGACAAAAAAATGCATCTATAAATGAAATGTTAAGAGACTTACAATAATTACATAGCAAATTAAAACTATTCATTTGTTATGTGCATTAGAAGTAGAAAACTGTCATTATCATAGAATCATTTGCCATTAAAATGTCATCTACCTTTAACCTACATAAAAAATTTGATAATTTTCAGCACATATTTCTCATTTCATATTTGTCAAATAAGCAGATGTTTTATAGAAGATGATTTATATAAGATGATGACATGAATACTTCAGTGTTTAAATTTGATTACCAAACATTTGTTTTAAATAGTAATAAATTATTTTTAAGCAAAGAAGTCTTAACTCTTGGAGGTAAGAGGGGAAAAAAAAGAAAGGATCTATTTTTATTATTATTATTTATTTTTTCTTGTTAAATTCTTATTTTGTTTCTGTAACTGGGTACCTAGTCATCCTCAGTGAATACAAGTCAAGAGATGAGGCAATATGAATTCATTAAAAACAAGTTACCTGGACTTCATTAAGGCTCTTATAATATCCTCATGTAAAAGGTAGAGAGATGTAAACTGGTTGAATAAAGAGAACCAGCATTTTGACTAAAGGATCAATGGGATCATTGATGGGGATCACAAGTTCTGCAAGGCTGTGTCTTCTGCCCTGTTTAGTTATACATCTTTATCAAAAGCCACTGTCATCGTCTAAAAATCATTTATTCCCCTTGAACCTCAGTGGAGAAAAACTCTAACAATTCATGTAAGGAAAAGAATATTCGAAGGCCACTGGTCTTGCTTCTAGACTTGCCCCTCAAAGCCATCACAAAGGGGAGAATACCTTGTAAAGAAAGAGTTTATGATTCCTACCAATACCATTATCAACTTCAAACCAACCACCACCCACAGAGCAGGCAAGCCAGCTTACCTGAAGCATCATGAGGAAGCAACAGGTATCTGGTGGATACTACCCAGGACTCAGAGCTCCAGACACCTGGGAATGGCAGTGACCCCCAAATCATTAGTTTTGTACCCAGCAGAACTCCCAGAGCCAATATACAGGAGACCAATCATTATTTAGATGTGACCTGGCAACTGGTTCTGCAGGTGCTACTGCCCCACCTCTTTGTCAAATACCGCTACTGAAGACCAAGAAAAGAAAGTCCTACCCAACAAATTTCTTGGTACTGTCATATGTTTCAACATTAGAAACAAATTTAATTATCAGTGGGAATGTTGTTAAGAAAGGTTCATTGTCATCAGTTTTGTGGCAATACTTTAAAATCCACTGGACTTTAACATCTGACTTGTAGCTAAATCCTCCTATAAGTTGTGCCTCCCCCATGAGAAACTGATCTTCTTAAGAACAGGGGCTGTCTCACTTTATTATTTTCTACACATAGTAAAAACTTAATAAATGCTTTTTATTTATTAATCATCAATGACTTGGAAGAAGACACAGATTACATGTTCAGCAAATATGTAGATACAAAGCTGGGAGAGAAAGCTAATACTTTGCCTGCCAGCCCTGGTATCTGAAAAGATTTCATCAGGTTGAAATACTAGAATGACCCTAATAAGATGACATTTAATATGAATAAATATAAAACAGTGATTTTTTAAAAAAAGCTTGTATGAAGTGATACAGAAAGAACAAAGCAGGACCAAATGAACAATATACATGAGTCCAAACTCCAAAAATTAAGAAAATAAAAATTTGAACCAAAATTACAATGATCCAAGTTGGTTCCAGATGATTGGTATTAAAACATACTTCCTTTTTGTTAAGAAATGATAAACTACAAGAGCATAATGTACCATGAATACTCACTATTTGTTAAACCTCAAAAGACCCCATAATTTTTAAAAAATTAAATTTAATCACTGTATTTAGAAAATAGACGTGATGAATCAGCAATATCTGCAAATCAGTCATCAAATTCCTCAGACCAGAGAAGCCCTATGATTACTTCTCATTTCCCTGCTGTATGTGCATTTGCAAAGGCTGATCAAATAAATTAAATCAATTACATTGATCAGAAGATCATTGTAAGCTGGGGAGCAGAGAGGAGAAAGGAAAAGGACACACCTTACCTTTGAATAATTGTTAGAGCTTACCAACAATCAATAAGTAGTGCTTCTAAGAGTAAGTGAACAGAAGGAAGAAAAAGAAAAAGAATGGAAGAGGAAAAGGTAATTAAGCAGTTAACATGAACTTAGCAACACTAGACTTCTCTTACTAGAAGTTTAACACAGGGGGCATCTAGGACTTAGCATGAAGTATTCACACAATGCCAGAGTTTATAAAATATGTAAAATGCCTCAGGTAGTCAAGTATTAATTTAGCTCTCAGAAGGCATTCACTATTAGGAATTCAGAAAATATCAGGCACACAGAACAGCAATTAGGTTGAGTTAAAAGCTACCTCATTTTTTTCCCAAACAATACTTTCCTATTTGATGAGGGTTCGGTTTTAATAATATAGAGTAAATAATGCCCTCTACTAACATAGAGAAAATTTCAAAACATATTTACCTAATGCGTAGTCCTGATCTATGATAAAAGAGGAAAAAAATAAAAACAACGTATAGGGTGATTAAGTAGAAAAGGTCATAAATTGCCAATCATAAGATGGACATCCTAGACCTTAGCCATTGTACCAGCATCAATAGTGAGTTCAAAGCAGGATACCACCCCACCCTCCCTTGACTCCAACTACAGATCCCACTTCCATAGACCTGAAGGGAGATATATGACCTTAAGTGAAAAAGTCATGGAGCCAGTTTGTTCAGCATCCAGCTCCACCCACAAATTTGGTTTCTAATTCCCAAGATTTGTTCATTTATCATCTATACTTTTCTTGCATAGCTACTGACTTACTAGAGGGAAAACAATCTCTGCTGAAGTAGCTAAGGCCAATAAACCCCTAAGTTGTAATTTAATTTGTTTCCTCATGTATAAAATAAAGATGAGTTCTAGGGTCAAATCTGGCTCAGCCCAAGACTCCCTAATCTACTTCTCTATCTGTATCTCAACAGCCTCCTCTCTCTTTCTCTCTTCTTCCAGCTGTGGAGTTCTCAACTTGAACCTCCATTTGAGAGAGAACCCATGCTAGACATTTTCACTTCAAACAAGGCTCAGTTCCTGAGTCTGGACGATTTCTTATCATCCTTCAGCTTCCTTTTATATGGTATTTTCTTCCTTTAAACTCTTTCAGAGAACACTTAAATAATCTGCTGTTTTCTATCATTCTCCTCCCCCACCTCTGGAACTATTCTGGCAAAAGCCAGATAGCTATATATGAGGATAGATAGTATGCCCCCACAGCAGAGAGACATTTCAATTGCTTTTGTGGAATCAGAATGCGCTCAGACTATGTTTTTGGCACCTGAACTGATTTAGGAACCTTTAGCATTACCACCTGGATGGCCTCTAACCCACTAAAGATTGGAATGCTTAACTCAAACTTATATTTATAATTAGTATGATGCTATTAGCTGAAAAAATAAAGAATTCTTTCTCTCCCTGTGTTTGCTAGTTCACAAATGACATGCCAAATCAATCATAAATGAAACTTGGGGAAATAGCCAGCAGAGCTCCCAGATAAGTTTCAAATCTTTTCTTAGATTTCTTAGTCTTTTCTTACACTTTCATACTTTTTACAAAGAAATTTTGTAACTTTAGTAATTATCTCTGCTCAGATGAATTCCCTTATCTGCTATATAATGCCAGGGCTTGCCATGTCTGTCTTCTTTTCTTCCCTACCCCCCAACCCACCACCAGTTTCCATGTTTTAACATGAGGATTACTTTACTTTTTTAAGTGGATGGGACTTTCCATTATAGAATTCTATGGAATTCATAGGAACAGAACATGACCACATTCATTCTGAGCCAATGAACAAAGACCTTGAGAAGACTTTCACTATTACAATGTGTCCTCCCCTCGCCCCCCACCCACCCACCAGCCAAAGAAATACATTCAACTGTTGGTAAATACAACATCAAAAACATCAGCATTAGAGTTCCCTATAAGATCAAAAGTTTAAGGATCTATAAAAGCAAAAATTAAAGACATGTAGATTCAACAAAGTCTGCTGAACACAAACTCAGATGACTTGGGTTCAAGTCTCAGCTCCTCAACTAAAGAGTTATCTTCCTTTCATAAATCACTGCATGCCAATTAGCCTCAATTTCCTAATGCATAAATTGGAGTCACTAATAATGCCTATCCTACCTAGCCCCAAAAGCAATGAACTGAAAAATGTTCATAAATTTTAAAGCAACATAGTAATGCTAAGTGTGATTTTTTTAAAATTACAACCCATCGGAGAGAAGAAAAGTATAATGCTGGTTGAATAAGAGTCCACATCGCCCAAGTAATCCCTTCTTTGTCATTTTTCACATTGTAAAATGTTAGACAGGGAGAAATCATCATTAAAGCTATAAATGAAACAACAACACCTGGCTCCTTAGTTACCACCCAACAACTGAAAGCAATGTAGATTGAAAACGTACTTTACAAGTAAGCTGGTTTTCTTAGGTTAGTCTAAGATTTCATTTGGATTAGATGTCATCTAAATTGTAAAACATTACTATTGGAAGGCTGTTTTGCATTTTTTTTAAAAAGCAAAACCATATGGTTGTTTTAATCCAGAAGACTACCTGGAGGGTAACTGTTGATCCTCTCAGAAAAGAGCATCAGGGCAAACTGACCATAGTAAGAGTCAATGTTTTGTTCTGGTTCCTTTTTTATACCTTTATCTGATGTGTTTCCTTCACAGAGCTGCTCTTTTCTTTTCTTAAAACTATCCATATCATTCATTGTTTGCTGGGTGACAGACTGAGGTCAGGGAAAGAGTCTGAGTGACAGAATAATTTTCTTTATACGTGAAAGTCTAACTTTACCTGAAACAGACTTTGTTCTTTGAAGCACATTGAAGGATAACAGAAACTCTCAGCCAGGCAAAATGGTCTAGGTTACCAAGGACTATGTGTATATAAAAGAGGGAGGAGTAAGAGGGAAAGGGGAAGAAGAAAGGTAGTGGGAGTGGAAGAGAGAATATGAAATAGAATGACCTGGGGGTATCTTTCTAGTAAATGGAGAAGATCACTGTATATATGTTATGATTTCAAGAATAGAAGGAAAAGCCCCCACTCAAAAGCATACCTCTACTAATCTAGTATCCACAATCCCACATTTGTTAGCTCACTTTGTGATAAGAATCAACAATTCTCTCTTTAAACACGCAAAGGTTAGAGGGAAGTATGTAATAATTATAGTCCAAATATCTAGTAAATGAATTGATCAAGTTTTCCTAGGGGCAAGAATGGATTGAGCATCATGAGAGTAGTTGATGCATTTTCAAGGATGATGCAATGAGGGAAGACGTGGTACCAAAAAGGAGCTGAGGTAAATGGGGGCCAGAGACAAACTACCTATCTTTGCAAATTTGCTAAGGACTACTCTTCTCTAAGAGCTACCAGCAAATTCAAAGAAGCAACTTGAAGGAAGAAATGTAACCAAGATGATTAAAAAGCTTTCCTTTAACTTTCATAGATCTGTCCTGCATTGCATGGAGGCCTGAAATAAATAATGAAATTCTCTGGTCTGATAGTTTATTGCTCTAATTTCAAGACAGAGGACCCTTCAAAGACCACAGAGAAAGAACTCTAGTATGAGTAAAAACAAATGATCTGACAAAAGCCGTAAGAGTGGAGAAAGTCTTAATAAGCCTGTAAAATATAACCTCAGTGACTGGTGCAAAGAACAATGAGTACTCTGAGAAACCGTCAGCCTCATCTTACAGATGTACCATTTGGTGCGCAAGGAAACAAGGAATACGGTGAGTTCTTGACAACTTGTGCAAACTGTTCTGGGGGATGGTCAGTATGTGACCATCTGGATTTTCATTGCACAACCAATGAGTCATGTCTGAAAAAGGTTGTATCGGGGAAGGATAAACACTTTGTGTTCCAATGGCACAGGGGCACTTCCAGGCTTTCAAACACATAGGATTTGCAGAAATTCTTGTACCCGCTCACACCCAGAGTTTGAGTACTTTCATGATAAAGTGATTCAGACGATATGATTCTGACTATAAAATAGTAGAAAACACGAGGTCTTTGCATGCAGTTCCAAATATCTGATGAGGAAACTGAATTTAAAAACTTAATCAAAACAGATAAGTATAGCAGATGGAGAACATGTGCTATCTATAATACCCACCACTTCCAAAAAGTCTCTCCATCCTACCACCTTCCCATATTTTCTAATTCCACTACTTATCTTGCTTCCTTCCCCAAATGCACCTTGCTTCTTCCTAGCCCATAGCATTATAAAGGCAAGTTTTTGTAAAATTTTGTTAAGTTCAATAAACACATTAAGTAATAAATATATAGTAAGTATATTAAGTATTAAGTAATTTTAATAAGACATTGTATATGTCATGACTACCAGATTAAAAATTTCACTCTCATTTCCTAAAATGTTTCTCTTACTTTCTGGCTTAGGAAGCAAAAACAGTCCCCAATTAATGATAGACTAACATCAAAACTACACAAGTCGGCATATGAGATTCTTCATGACTAACCTCTAATTTATCTCCCACAACTTTCCAACATGACTTTCATTCCATTTGTGTTGATCAACTCTTGATCCAGGTGGCAAACATGCCCTGCCTAGAGTTTGCCATGACTACCAACTCCTCTCCATTCAACTAGATTGCCCTCAAAATTCAATTTTCATTTCATAAAATACTGTCTTGCTAACTTTGCTTAGAAACCTCCAATCAGTCTCTCATTACTGTCTAACATGAAGTCCATTACATTTTACATTGATCAGTTCATATTCTAAATATTAATTTGTTCACTCCTCTTCTTTGATTTTAAATTTCATGAAATGCTTTACTCACAACAACCCAAAGAAGGAGATGGTGCAAATATTATTAGCCTCATTTTATAGCAGAAGAAAGTAAGGCTATGAGAGGTGAACTATCTTGGCCAGGGGCATTCAGCCAGCAAGCGTTTGAGAAAGGAATCAGACATTTGACTCTAAGCCCAAGGCTTACTGTACTACAACAAGCTGCCTTTATTTCATTAGTTAACTTTTTATGTGTATGTATTTTATCTTCCCATGTAGATTATATGTGCCATGAGGAAAAAGTCTATACCTATTATGTATTTTATTTTTCAATTTTTATTTTTTCAAATTCTGAACACAGAAAAACAAGTATTAAAATATACAGGGGGCAGCTAGGTGGCACAGTGGATAGAGCACTGGCCCTGAAGTCAGGAGGACCTGAGTTCAAATCCAGCCTCAGACCAAACACTTGATACTTCCTAGCCGTGTGACCCCCAACTGCCTAAAAATAAAATAAATAAATAAATGAAATGTGCACAGAAGAGTAGAAGCGTTGTATATGACAGGGGGAACTTGTATTGCATATAATTAATTCGCTACAAACTGACATATTCATCTCTGCTCACTCATGAACTTCTTTTTGCTGTCTTCTGTATTATTTAAAGTTCTGACTAACTCTTTCTTTTCTTCTTTTATTTTGTATCACTATTTCTATTCCACAACTCCCACCACTGCCAAAGGACCTGTTTTATAGCAAATAAGCAAGTGAGAAACAAGCTCACCCATTGACTATGCCTCAAAATGATCGATCTCTATAGAGAATTCAGGACTGGTCATAGCATTGATCTAAGTTTTAAAGCCTTTCAGTCATTTTCCTAAAAATAAGTGGTTTCTGATGCAAATTTCTGGTTTCAGTTTTATTCATCTTAGAAGGAAGGGCTTTCCATATATACATGTAGAATTAGAAGATAATCTTTTATCTGAGGAGGACCCAAAGATCAATTATTCATATTGGAGCATGATTGTAAATGTTCAGTGGTTGCATATAGTTTATCTTTTAGCTCACAGATGATAAACAATAATTAATCTGCAGGTATTTCATTATTGTTTGGATTTTCCTCAATCTTAAAGCACAGTTAGAACTCGATGAAATTGGAGGGCCATGAGAAGCACCAGAAACACACTGAAATATAATTGACTTTGAATGTTTCTCTTTATTTCTATATTTGTATTTAGAAGTTTCTATTTAGCTAGTTTTTCCCTCCATAGAACTACACTCAGTTTAAATGATTATGTTGTAAGACGTTCATGGTTGAAAATCTATTTCTTTCACCTTTTGGAATATAGTAGCCCATGCTCTCTGCTTCTTTATGCAGGAGGCTAACAAATCTTGCATGATCCAGAAAGTGATTCATTGGTATTTAAATTCTGTTTGCTTACATTCATTTTTCTATTCCATCTCTTTTTTCCCACCTACATTTCCCTCCCTCACCTTACTTGACATGCATACTCTCCCTCTGTAAGCTCTAGAATTTGACTATAATGTTCCCAGGAATTTTCATTTTAGGATTGACCTCAGGAGTATCATCTGGTTACTTTCTATTAACATGTACATAATCTAGTTCTAATAGGTCCATCCAGTTTTCTTTTAAGATTTCTTAAAAATAGAATCCAAAACAAAACTACTAATTCTGAAGGAAGGCCAAAAAGGAAGGAAGTCTGTGGTCTATAAGGATGCTTTAGATTGCCTCTCAGACAATTGTGGAATGGCTGAAACAAGTGAATTATATAAAATTAAGCAATGATGAAAGAAATTATTTCAGAGAATCCTGGGTAAAAAGAAGTGACATACATAGAGTAAAGTGAGCAGAATCAAGAGAACTTGCACAAAGACAAATGACCTTGAAAGACTTGAGAAGTCTGATCAAAGCACTGACAAACCATGCACTTATGCATAACATGCTTCATCTGACAGACAGCCAATGGTGCAAAGCTACATTTTTGGAAATAGCCACTATATGGATTTGTTTGGCTCAACTATGCTTATTTGGTACAAGGTTTTTGTGGTTTCCCATTCTTACTCTCCATTAATGATGTGCAAGGGACAGGGGGGAGCGAGTTAGCAATAGTAAAACAAAACAAAACAAAAATTTATTGAAACATTTTAAAGAGGGCACTCTCTTTCTTTTGCTCCTATAGTACAAGAAGTCTTAGCTATCTGACTCTCTTCTTCCAAGAGGTTCCTTCTCCGTCTTTTAGGACAATTCTGCAAACCCAATAGCATAAGGTTTCACATGACTGTGGCGCTAGAGGTATATCTCTAATTATTATGTAACCTATATAAACTTGAAACTCAGGTCTGACATTTAGTATGACACTTACAGAACAGTAACTGAAATGACGCTGCTGTCACTTCCTGTGCAGCTGCCCAAGAATCGACTCACCAACCATACAAGCATTTACCCAAATGCTGGCATGTCCAAACCTTAAAAAGATTTTTTTAAAAAATCATTAGCCACTTAAGGAATCAATACACTTGCCATCAATATTTGTACTAACAAACCTATCTGGAATCAATACCACAAACTAAGTCTTCAGGCTGACCAAACTAAGTCTTAGGGTGGCCATAAAAACAACAATGAACATCAGTAACAACAAAAGGAACCTCAATTTGAATTACAAAACATCGTCTAAGCTGATGAATGAAATCTTTTTTGTTTACTACTCAGTTTTCATCTTTCCTTTGTTTGTTTTTCATTTAGTGATACTCTGCCTAGCCAAGGTTTGGTGGCACAAAAATTCCAGGTATAAAATCAGTTAATATATGGGACACTGTGACTCACTACAGATCAATCCTTAAGTTTTGAAATTTAGAGCAACATAAAACACAGATTATTCATTACTCCACTTCCAACTCGTGTAACAGGATGAGCTTTTTAACTGAAGCTTTCACGTTTGATGATTAACACACTAATGTTACAACATGCTTTTCAGTCTGCCCTGAAGTAATAATGACAACAACAATGATAATAATAACAGGATCGATGGAATAGGTTAGGGACAAAGACACAGTAGTCAATGACTATAGTCATCTACTGTTTGATAAACTCAAAGACTCTAGCTTCTGGGATAAGACACTCACTGTTATAAGCACTTACTATGTGCCAGGCACCGTGCTAAACATTTTACAATTATCAACTCATTTTATTCTCACAATAACCCTGAGATGTAGGTGCTGTTATGCTCCCATTTTACAGTTCAGGAAATTGAAGAAGAGGTAAGGGACTTGCCCAGAATTTTTCTGATTCCATGCCCAGTGCTACCAGCACATAAGTAAATGGAGGATAAGTGACTTTCCCAGGGACACAAAGATAAAAAGTGCCTGAGGTCACAATTGAAATCAGGTCTTTCTCACTCCCAGCCCAGGGCTCTACCTACTGTTTTACCTGGCTGCCTCTACTTATAATGGCAAATAAATATGCTTAAACTGCATCCACAGATACGGTAATGGCCTTTAATTTGCTGCTTGCAATAGGATAAATCAGTTATTGAATCACCAAGCATTTATAAAATGTTCACCATGAGTGAGGCAGTCATCTTCAACTGACTCTTAGGCAAAAGCTGAAAAACCCACAGGCATAAGCACATTGTGTCAAAAGTCAGGAGTGATTTTGTTTTTACTTGCTGGATATAGTTCCAATTAGAAGAAGATTAAAGTGAACCTCTTTTACATTCTTTTTCTGAACTGTATGGTGTTAGTTTGATAATTTTTATAATGTCTAATAGTACTAAATGAAAAATCAAGTCAAATGCTTTAGAGTACTCAAATAATGTTCATATTCTGATATCCCTGGGTTTCAGATACAGCCCCTAGTGACACACCTCATAATTGCTTATTTGAGTGATTGATTTAACTACCAATCCCTTCATCTTCACTCAAAGTAAATATGTTAATGTGTAGCTTTCAGAGGATAAGGTACATACTAAGGCTCACCTCATTCCTACTTCCTGTATAATGGAAAGCACTCTTTTTTTTTTAATCAAAGAACACTAGAATAGGCCTAGAATTGTTATCATAGAAATCTGTGAGTCATAGGAAGTGGAAGATGTGTTTCCAGGTCTGAGTATCCCACTCACTATTGCTAAAAGAGTGGTAAGGAAGTTAGTCTTATAAAGCTCTTCTCCCAAATAGTACATTCCTGAGCCATTCACACTCATTAACTGTGCTGTCAAAATCCATATCCTTGTACATATCTCCCTTCTGTTCTCCAGCCATGATATCTACTCATAAGTTAAGTAAACAAATTCATTACAAATAAGATGTACTTATGATTACTAATAATCACAATCATAATCCCATATATTATCATTTCTCAAGGCATGTGCCAACAACATACGATATTCCTGACCAAGAGATTGTATATGAGAAAAGAAAAAAAGGGGGGGGGAGGAATTTATAGCCCACTAAGCAACCTCAAGCAGCTATTTTATTATACCTGCAATTACTTTCATAATCAGTCCCGAAGATAGAGCCTTCTTTACAGGGCCTGCACTATCTGTGTCTGGGCAATGCTGGAATTTGGAAATAAAATGGTCCCTTTCACATAAGGTCAGAATGCTTTCCTCAGTGGGGCATCTGTGCCAACGAAATCTCTAATCCTGGGCATTATGATCAAATTTTATCTGCCAAGTAAGCCATCAAACTGAGATTTCTAGTAAGTAGATAAACTTCACCCTTGTCCAGGAGCCTATAAAAGCATGCGTCTGATCAGGCATGGATGGATTAGGTGCCATACTCTCTAAGGCAGTAGACTTTTTTTTAATATATTTGTACCAATACCTCCTGAGTTGCCTCAAAGCCATGGGCTTATCTCTTTTTCCTTGTTGCACAGTTGTTTAAAAAAATAAAAATAAGAAGGAGGAGGTACAGAGGCCAAGATTTCAACTGTTCCTTTTTATGGCATGGTCAAATGATCTAGGAAAAAAACAGTCAAAGTGACTGCCAGCTGCTCAGTTTGAAGGTCAGAAATATTTCTTTACCTATTCTCTCCATGCCTCATGCTTGTTTGGCACTATTCTTGCTCTGAAGTTTGAAACCATGTGCAGTCTTATTTTGAAATTCCATATATATATATATCGCAAGGACAACAATAAACTAAGTGATGACGTTATTACAGGTATACACCATCTATCTTCCTCGAAGCAAGGAGCGCTTTCACATAAATTATCTCTTTTATTCCACATAATATGCCTGTGGTGGGGGAGCTGGAAGAAGCAAGTGACACAGGGAGCAAATAAGAAGGCAATAAAAGTTGAGGAACTTGTCTAAAGTGAAACAATGAATCATTTTTAAAGCTGAAGCCAGAATTCTTCATAAGCATCTACTGATATACTGCCATCAAATGAATTGCTTTTAATTGTTTAGCTTTCCATAAGGTTTCCCAAAATCATCAGGACTTATCCTTGTGAAGTTAAAATCCTTATGTACATTTTCCTCTACTTAGGGCTAGGGCCATGATCTAGAGGAGACAGAAAGCCCAACACTGAGAAGAGATGAGTAAGAAGGCAAAACATGTGGAAGGGCTCATACAGCTCCAATTTCTGCATCAGGTAAATGCTCATATTTGCAGATAATAGGAAATAGATATAGTTTCATTAAAGTTTGGAACTCATTGCTTGAATCTGATAGTCTTATTGATTCTAGATTAGCAATCAATCTTCAATCAAACCTTTATTAAGTACCTATTATGTATCAGGCACTGTACTAAGTACTGGGGAGTCAAGACAAAACACCTTAAGGAACTTAAATTCCAACAAGCTTATGTTATTAAAAGTGATGTTGGTTCAACAACAGCATTTGCTATTAACAACCCTGTAGAATCAAGAAAGGTATAGGGCTATGGCCGATGGATATCTTTAAAATTCCATCCCTGCTCTCAGAGTACCATTAGGAAGTGCCATAAAGAGGTCACTGGCAGAAGGCCAGTAGCAGCAGAAATTAAAATAAGGAACAGGATTGTAAGTTGGGCAAAAGCACAATGTACACTAAGGTCAAGGTTCTCCAGGCTCGTGCTTCAGTTTGACAACTATGGCATTAGGATTTAGGGAAGGCCAAGTCTCTGCTGCCTACCCACCAGTTCACATGACATGAAAAATCAAGACTTATTAAATATCTTGATGTTACTGGGCAGCTAAAGGAAATGATTTCCCTTCTTTTTTGAAAAGACTATGCCTCTCTGGAGGAAAAGATATTACATGAATACCAAAGATGCACAGCTATAGCTGGGGGGGGGAGGGGAGGGAAATCAATCAAGATGTGAACTAGCTGAGTCAGTGTGTCATTTTTTCTATCTTTCAGAGTAAGAGAACACATCCTTTTCCATCATTATTTCTTCATTTAAGGGCATTTCTACAATTGATTTTGGGGAACATTCAGAGCAAATAAAATCTCAGAGCAAATAAAGCCACAGCATGTGAAACCAAAAACAGCATGAGATGAGGTTGCCACTTGTTCTGCCATTATGAGCTTACAGTGTCATCACCAAATGGATGAATTTAATCGTCTGCTAGACTTCCCCATACCTTATATGTCGTTTGACTCTTTATCTATTATATGTTATACATCTATTAACTATCTTTTCCAGTCTCTCCAAAATACTGATAACTTTTTGAGAGCTTCAGGAAATTTTCTGAATACATAAATGACAAAGACAATTGTATCTTTGGTACATGGACAAGGGTTACTGAAAGGAGATGTTGACACTGGTTTGGTTGTAGTTATTATTGCTATTATTTTTAAATTTAATAGAACATTATAACCAGAATATTAAGTGACTGTTACCACCACCAATCTGCTGGAACATGGTGGTTATAATAGTATATATACAAAAAAGGATATTCTAGAGCAACAAATATCAAATAAAAAACCCTAAGACTAATTTGGAAAAGGATTCTATATGAAGAACAGCTGAACAATCTATAGTGAGAAATAGAGTTAGGAGGGAAGAGCCAAGATGGTAGAGGAAAAGCAGGGATCTGCCTGAGCTTTCCCAAATTCCCATCCAACTTTAAAATAACACAGCAAATTGAATTCTGGAGAAAAAGAACCAAAAAGGATAAAACAATTTTCTAGCCCAGGACAACTAAGGTTGATGGGAAAGGTCTGTTTCACTGGGGTGAGAGTGGAATGAAGTCCAGAGAACTACAGGCCAGGTGGCCGCATGTACCACAATAAGTAAGCCTTGGGGTCAACTGAATCTGCAAAAGCTATGGCTTCTAGAGCTCTCAAGCCACAGGAAGGAAGGTGGTTGGACAACTGGTTAGGAGATTATAGGGGAGCCTTTGCAGACGCTGGTGCAGGACGCTGTTGCATTGTCTATACCTGATTCAGGTATACGGTCCCAGGGCAAGGAAGAGCACTAGCACACTAGAATGTACAGCCAAAAGGGACCAAGGACCCTAGAAACAATCCCAGGGTGGAAAAGAGTACTTTTGGTAGCACACATACAAGAGCTCAGGCCAGGAAAACAGTGACCACACCTCTCCTGAAATCATACCACCTTGGGACAACTGACAATTTACAGACCCCTGGAACTAGCTCTGAAAACAAAAGCATGAAAAACCTGAAGCTTAGGACTGTGTCCCCTACACCCTAGGAGCACAGTTTAATATTAACATAAATTTAAAAGTCAAGAAATAGGCTGGAAAAATGAGCAAGCAAGCAAACAAAAAACCTAACCATAGAAAGTTACTATGGTACCAAGGCAAATCAAAACACAAACTCAGAAGAAGGCAATAAAGCCAAAATATACATTCAAAGCCTCAAAGAAAAATGTGATTTGGTCACAGGCCCAAAAAGAATTCCTGGAAGATTTAAAAAAGAACTTTACCAATCAAATAAGTGGTGTAGAGGAAAAACTGGGGAAAAAAATGAGAGGACTGCAAGAAAATCATGAAAAGAGAGTAAACAGATCGGTAAAGGAAGCATAAAAAATACTAATACCTTAAAAAATAAAACAGGCCAAAAGGTAAAAGAGGTACAAAAATCCATTGAAAAGAACTCCATAAAAAGCAGAATTGGCCAAATGGAGAAAACGTGTACAAAAGAAGAAAATAATTCCTTTAGAATTGGGCAAGTAGAAGTTAATGACTCCATGAGAATTGAGAAACAATAAAACAAAATCAAATGAGTAAAAACAAATGGAATAAAATGTGGAATATCTCACTGAAAAAACAACTGATCTGGAAAACAGATTCAAGAGAGACAATTTTTAAATTATTGGACTGCCTGAAAGCTATCACCATGAAGAGCCTAGACATCATCTTTCAAGAAATTAACATGGAAAATTGCCTTGATATGTTAGAACAAGAAAGTAAAATAGAAATTTAAAGAATCCACTGACAACTTCCTGAGAGGGATTCCAAAATGAAAATTCCCAGGAATATCACAGCAAAATTCCAGGGTTCCCAAGTCAAGGAGAAAATACTGCAAGAAGTGAGGGGGGAAAAGAAAAAAAAAACAATTCAAATATTGTGGAGCCGGAGTTAGGATAACACAAGATTTAACATTCAACATTAAAGGATCGGAGAACTTGGAATATGATATTCCAGAGGGCAAAGAAACAAGGAATGTAACCAAGAATCACTTACGCAGCAAAGCTGAATATAATTTTTCAGGGAGAAAATAGATATTTAATGAAATAGAGAACTTTCAAGTATCCCTGATGAAAAGACTAGAGCAGAATAGAAAATCCGACTTTCAAATACAATACTCAAGAAGGCACAAAAATGTGGACAGGAAAGAGAAATCATAAGGGATTTATAAGGTTAAACTGTTCACATTACTACACGAGAATATGATACGTACAACTCCCATGAACTTTATCATTACTAAAGCAGTTACAAGAAATTATATAAAATTATATTTACTATATTATATATAATATAGACCATCCTATATTATATTTATTATATTATGTTATATATAATTATTAATATATACACATACAGCATAGGTGTGAGTTGACGATGGGATTATATCTTTAAAAAAATTAAAATTAAGGGACAAGAAAGACACATACACTGGGAGAAGGGGGAAGGAAGAGGTAGAATAGGGTAAATTAACTCACATAAAAGAGGTACAGAAGAGCTTTTACAGTAGAAGGGAAGAAGCAGGGGTTCCAGACAAAACTTGAACCTTATTGTCATAGGAATTGTCTCAAAAGAGGGAATAACACACACTGAGTGAGGTATAGAAATCTATCTTATCTTACAGAGAAGGAGGAAGGGAAGGGAATAAGAAAGGTGGGGTGCTGATAGTAGGGAAGGTAATTGTGGAGGTTGTAGTATGAATAAAAACACTTTTGAGAAAGGATGATGAAAGAGAGAAAGATAAACAGGGAGGAGATAGGATGAAGGGAAATACATAGTAATCATAACTGTGAAAAAAATTTATAGCACATTTCTCTGATAGAGGCTTTATATCTCAAATATAATCAAAGCTATATACAGTCATGTGAAAAAATAATTTAAATAACTATTCATCAGAAAAATACAAATTAAAACAACTGAGGCACCACCCCACACCAACTAGATTGTCTAATATGACAGAAAAGGAAAATGATAAATGTTGGAGTTGATTATGTGGAAATTGAGACACAAATGCACTGTTGGTGGGGTTGGGAACTGATTAAAACATTCTGGAAAGCAATTTGAAACTATTACCAAATGACTATCAAATTGTGTATACCCTTTGACCCAGCAATACCGTTACTAGGTCTGTAATCCCAAAGAGAATCTAAAAATAAATAAATAAATAAATAGGCCTACATGTACCAAAAAAAAAAATTTTAAAGCAGCTCTTTTTATGGTGGCAAAGAGTTGAAAAATGAGAGGATGACCATCAATTAGGGGATGGATGAACAAGTCACAGTATATGATTGTGATGGAATACTACTGAGCTCTAAGAAATGACAAGCAGGATGCTTTCAGGAAAACTTGGAAAGACTTACATGAACTAATGCAAATTCAAATAAGCAAAACCAGAAGAACAGTGTACACAGTAATAGCAACATTGTACGATGATCCAACTATGAATGACTTAGCTATTCTCAGCAATACCATGATCCAAGAGAACAGCAAAGGACTTTTTATTAAAAATGTTATCCACCTCCAGAGAAAGATCTGATGGAGTCTGAATGCAGATCAAAGCAAACTTGTTGTTTTTTTTTAACTTTATTTTTCTTGTTAATTTTTTTTGTATTTTCTTTCACAACATGACTAAGATGGAAATATGTTTTGCATGACTACACATGTATAAACTATGTTAAATTGCTCATCTCAATGAGTGGGGAGGCGAAAGAGAGAAAGAGAATTTGGAACTCAAAAAAAATTTAAATGTTAAAAATTGTTTTCACATGAGACTGGAAAAAATACTTAAAAAAAAAGAAAAATAATTGGGTCAGTTTAATGGGAAAAGCAAAAAGGATAATGGCAAAGAGTTTCCCAGAAAATATACTAAGTTGCAAAATGGACACATGTGTGCATGCACATACGGGTGTGTATGCATGTACGCATATATGTATGCATGAGTAGAAGGAATTTCATTGCCATAAGTTTCCTACAGAATTAAAAATCACTAGTCCACACACTTTTACTATGCTAATATATTAGAGCAACGGAGAATGGTGTCTATCAGTGGATACTGAATTCCCAAAGTCTACATGACCCATTGGGAGCCAAAGGACTGTGACTATACCTGAAAAGATAACATTTTCTATCTTTAGTCCTGGAAGAAAACCTCAGGAAAGCTGAGAATTTTGTGCAAGTACAATTTTGGGTAGTCAATGGCCTCAAGCATCTCATTACATCAAGAGATTTCAGTTCCCACCTACCTTGAGGATGCCCTACTAGTACTACAACAACAACAACAACAACAACAACAAATGACTAACACATAGTACTTGAAAGTTTGCAAAAATCTTTCATGGTAAAAGTATACTGAGTCTTCACTCTTTAACTTATATATTATGAAATAATATTGGGACAGTATTTCAGCACGAAATCTTTTCCAAGCTTAACTTAATGAGAAATCCTACCAGTCTTTAATTATCAATTATTAAATGAGCCCAGTACTGAAAACATTTCATCATATTTATCAAAGGACTAAATACTTTGTAAATGGGAAAGATGGTCAGCCCAGGGAAAGAAGAAAAATCTTTGATTATTTCAGTTACCAGACTTCACTGGATTTCACCTATGATTATAAAAAAAAAAGGGAAGAATTCTTATGCAGGGCTTCTTAATTTGGATTCTGAGAACTTTTTCCTTTTAAATATTTGGAAATATGTATGTGTGCATATGTATGTATGTGTATAGATATGTATGTTTATGTATACACACATACATACATCTTCTCTCCTTGTTTTCTTGGTCTCTCTCATCTTTGTGACTTTGTGTACGCTATCTGTTATGCTTATAATTCAATTCTTCCTTTCTTCTGCCTCTTCAAATTTTTAATTTCCTCCAAAAATCTGTTCCACTGCCATCTCTTCTACATGAAGCAAGGGGAAGGAGTAGCGGATTTTTCAGGGGATGTCAGAAGCAGGATTTTTGAACCTAAGAGCTCTAACAAAAAAAGAAAAAAAAATGTCCTTACTACTTCACCAAGACTGTTACTCCCCCTCAAATAAAACATAAACATTTAGTGGCGTACATACTACAACTTGAAGATGAAGAGAGTACCAAATCCCAATGCCTCACTTCTGCTTTCTCTGAGCAATCCTTTCCTTTATCTGAATACCTGTTATCTACGATGGATTAATTGGTCCAGATCTGTAATTTCATCACTCTCCCAGTGAAGAAATTCCCTCTATTAATTTGGACTGACCAGTGTTCCGTAATTTATATGATCTCTAAAAGACATCTTAGACATTGAGAAGTTAAGTGACTTTCCCAAGGTCACACAGTCAATATGTAGCCAAAGTAAAACTTGAAATCAAGCTTTCCTGTCTGTGAAGTCATTTGTATCCATGCTGTTATTCAGAAAAATGAGAAAATTTATTTGGATTTTGAAAACAAGAAATTAATTGTATGTCTGCTACAGTTGCTACAAAAAGTAAGTACAAATATTTACTATTTTCTAAGCTTGTTTCAATACATGAAAATAAAACTGTTATTCAGCTATTTAGTATATTACAATAATCTTTTTCTCTGAATTTAGTAGGCAATAAGAAAAAATTCTCAAACACACATAAAGAGCATTAAAGAATAAACTATACACAATGAGATTTCCTTTTTTAAAGGGTATATTAACAAATAGAGTCAATAAAAATATATTTAAATTTGTGTTTATTAACTCTGCTGTAGATTTTTTTTTCTAGGATTGATTCTGGAATATTTTAAAATAATATTCTTAAAGTACTTCAAAGATGAATATAAGGTTATTGTTGTCAACGAAAATCTTTCCTTCTTTTGCTGCCTCATTAGAGGGTGTTGAGGGAGCTATTGAATTCCTGAAGGTCATGACAGGGAAGCACAAGCAGAGAATGATCACAGGTTGACAGGATTACACTTTTAGAGCCATGAGGGATCTTAGAGGCCCCTAGCCATCATGTTATAGATGAGGAACTGAGGCACAAAGAGATGAAGTGACTTCCCCAAAATCACATAAGCAGCAGAACAGAAATAAAAGCCAACATCCAATACACCCCACACCATATCATGATCCCTCTGTTTACTGGCCTGAAGCCAGACCTCATGTCTTGTATAGATAGAACCACCTAGCTAAGTTTAGAGGGGCTCATGATGGGTCAGAGTAGAAACAGATTGCTAAGGGATAGAATACTTTGAGGAGTGGACAAGCTGCTGAAATCACAGATATTTAGAATAGCAAGATATCATTCATCACTTTATTCATTCAATAGTCCTAAGAAAATGCAATTTTGAAGGAGTATTTGTTCACTCATCTATTATGAAGTTTTAAAGAAATAATGACATAGTAAGTCAGAAAGATTACCTCAAACTAAAGAAATATAAAGCTATACCTTCTTGTCAAAATCTATAATACGGCCTATTTTCACAACACAGTTCTGGAAATTTCAAGTGTATTTTTTCCATAAAAAATGGGTAAAAAAGGGTAAAATGGTATATATCACTTCATTTAAATAAAACCCATTATTTTATTGATAGCTTATCATATTTTTGGATTTAGAATCAGTGCTTTTAAAATAATAAAATATTCAAGGCCAATTTGATCACTGACTATATGTAGGTAAGTTATCTAATGTTTATTGGCCTTATTTACTTAATCTATAAAAGAATTGAAAGTCATTAGGCCCGCTGAGTGATATAATTCCATAAATGCTCAAAATAACATAGAGATATGATATTAATTAAGATCAATACAAGTAGAGTACAAATGTCACAACATATCTTACTTATTTTAAGGATTAGTATTTAAATGTAGGCTATAATGAACCAAGTCATCAAAGTTTCTTTTCATTACTGGTTAAAAACTACATGCAATTAAATTTAATAAATAGTTATTGAGGCACAACTAAGTTCGTGACCTATGGTATGTCAATGATTATACTCACTGGAAACAGAAATCTAATGCTTTCTCTCTAGGCCTCACAGAACGGAAAAATAAGCAAATCATGGAGCAGACTGATGTTGCCATCAATAATTGGGGTTTGAGGCTGCAGGGTAAATTCTACTCTGGAAGACCTAAGACACTGGGTCTTCACTATGCCATAATGTGGTTAGAAACATTTACTGGGTATAAGGTTCACTTACTTTATATATGGCTAAAAGGAATAAATAATGATGTCATTCCACATACTGACCAGTGCTTTTAATAATAACTTCAAAAAGACATTTTAGATATCAGCATATAAATGTATACACTGGGGGGGGGGAGAAGGAAGTACAAATAAGATCAATAAAGTACTAGCTCATTTTTGAAATCTCCAATTAAATGTTTTTTGCCCATCTAAAGGTTACCAGACACCATTTTCATGTCATCCAGTTTATTTTAGCTTATGTATTGCTGATAATCAAAACAGAATTACGGTTTCCTTTCCTAAAATACACAGCATTGTTATTTATTCAGATCCCTACATGCCTCCAAATAAATCTTAACTTTCTCCCTAAGGCGGCTGTCATATACTGTCCAGAGTTTATATTTGGAATATCTGTCCCTTTATCTTGCTCAAGTGGTGCTAGAAAATGTCTGCCTCCAGATATTCTTATTTCATTCACTTAGTTCTGTTTTCTTCATCTGAAAAATGCAATCTGGCTTCTAAAAGGGAATAGATCTCTATTTCTAGTTCTACTGAACTTTTGAGCCAAATCCATTCAAAAATAAAAGCACCCAATCTCTGACATATACTGTATGTGTAAGAAGTCTCTTCTCCTCTCCTTGCCCTAAAGACCCAAGACTTTACATTACAAAGAAGGTGCCAATTTGTAATGGCAGAGTAACTTTCCTCATCTGGGAGTTTCCTTTAACAATGAAATCATAGGTCCAGTTTCTATCTGGCAATCAGTTAGCAAGCAATTATTAAGTACTTATGTGCTATGGTCTAGGGATAAAAGAAAGGTAAAACATCACCAAAGACCTTACATTCTAACAAGGGAATGCAGTACGTGCGTGAGTGCATGCGTGTATGTGTGTGTGTGTATACATATATATATGCACACACACACGTGATATTTACAGTGTGAATGGACTCTTTAATTTTATTCCTCATCCAGTATGATGAAACAGGCTCATTTAAGTTTTACTGACTTTCAAAAATATTGGTAGCTTTTTAAATAGCTATACTTGCAATATGTATTTGGGAAAATAATAAATTTTGAACTACTACATAATAATGTAGAACTATCTTCATATATATATGTTTTTCTGGACATTTTTATTGAGAATTTGAAGAAAACATTCTCAAAACTGCTACAATAGAAATTCTGTATTTAGAAATGTTCACAATGTTATGACAACATGTTTATTTATCATCTTTAGACTACAAACATATCAAAGTCTGTTACCATTATGTGAATTAAATTTTTTTCTGTTACTAACACTGTTGACATAAAAATTTCTTACCTATAAGAGGATTCTTATAAAAATGCTTCATTAAAATATTTTGGGGAGGGGTAGCTAGGTGGTGCAGTGGATAAAGCAATGGTCCTAGAGTCAGGAGAACCTGAGTTCAAATTCAGCATCAGACACATAATACCCAGTAGCTGTGTGACTCTGGGCGAGTCACTTAACCCCAATTGCCTCAACAAAAATATTTAGGGAAAACAAATCAAAATACTGAGCAGAAAAGATAAAGATGAAAAAAAGTAAGGTCACAAATACTCCTAAAGTAGGGCCCTATAAAGAACACACTATTAAAATTGCAAAGGGGGGTATAATTCTATAAAAACTGAGTATTAGGTGTATGAGGATAATTCAAAAATTCACAGACTCTCAGAGTGGAAAACTTTTCCAATTTCAAACCTTTCCAATCATCTTGGAACACTCTCCTCTAGAAAATACTAAACAAGTGGAAGAAAAATAAATTAATGAATCAACTGACAAGCATTTATTAAATTCTTGCTATACATCTGATACCGTATTCAGTAGTAGTAATACAAATATATAAGGTGAAGCAATCTAATTTCTAGAGGCTTAATCTCTAAGAAGCCTAAAAAGAACATCTCTAATCCTCTGACACATGATAGACCTCCAAATACTTGAAGACAGCTATCATGTCCCCCTAAAGCTCCTCATATCCAAGTATAACCATTATTTCATGTGATCTTCAAATATCAAAGCCACCATTTCTGGTCATTCTTTCCTGGACAGTTTCCGTCTTATAAATGTCCTTTGAACTAAAAACTGATTGAAATTCTTCAGATATGGTTTGATCACATCTGGATATTATGATTTCCTTGAAGGCGGAGACTGTCTTTTCTTTGTGATTAGCAGTGACGGGCACAAAGTAGGCACATAAATGCTTACTGACTGAATGATCTCTCTAAGTCCAGGATACAAGGATGACTTAATTTTTCATTTCTTTTTTGGGAAGGGATGGCAAGGTGCTAGGTGAGGATGACATTATTTCACTAATATAAGGAGCCCTACAGTGAAGTAACTATCTCTACTAATAAGCATCTGCAATTTTTGGCAGTTTTAAATGACTAGCTGGAGCACAGAGAAATTAAGTGACTTGCACAAAGTCACACAACCAGTAAGACTTGATTTCAGAAATGAGCCTAGCTATCTATCTGTATGCGATGATGACTCTTATACCTTATACCTTACAATGTCATCTCTCACTTCATAAATCTTAAGATTTCCTTAGCTTTTTTTTTACCTATAGCGGAACTACAGAAAGAAGACATTTCTTCAGCATAAAACAGGTTATGTAATAAAACAGAGCCTCTTTGAACAAAGAACAATCAATCAATGAACATTTATTAAGTTCTGCTAAGTGTCAGGTACTGTGCTAAGTGCTGTTCCTTTCCCAAGAAATATTTTTAGGCTTTCAGTTAAGCTATGGTCAGCATAAAGGATAGTATAATAATTTTATATTCAACCAAGAGAGTATTGCATCTAAATGCAAATTTGGAATTTTTCCATTACATGATACAAAAATTGAAAAATACATAGTCCTTACCTACATATAGCTCACAAACTTAGTGAAGGGAACAATGTTTACCCATAGATAATCTAGTATTAATAAGGTAGGAAGACATTAATGTAAATGAAAAGTCTAGACAAATTCTGATGAGGTTCTAAGGAGGGGAAGATCACTTTCAGTTGAGAGATCAGTGAAGACATCTTGGAAGAGGAGATAGTGAATTGAGCTCAGTGAAGAGTACAGTTTTGACAAGTAGATGGAATCCATTTCAGACACCTTGGATAGGCTAGAGCAGATGGGAAAGGGAAAAAAGTAACTGAGGAAAACCTCACAGCCCAACATAACTGGACTATGGGCTAGAATGGAATAAGGATGAAGAGGAATGCTGGAGTCAGGCTATGGAGATCTTTTAAATGACAAGCTAAGGAAATTTAGGAATAGAGGTATCTTACAGATATCTGAATTTCTACTTCAACCTAAAATATAGATAGATAGATAGATAGATAGATAGATAGATAGATAGATAGATAGATAGATAGATAGGTCAGGTTATTAGAAGTTTAAGGAAACATTCTTTTAGAAGTTTAAGGAAACATGTTTTCTATGGGGCCCCACAGTCATTTTTTTAAATCTCAAATGTGTACCAAAGCACCAGAATATGCATATGTACTTTAAATATTCAGACAAACCAGCATGCCACTCAGATAATAAATTATTCATGTACCTGTGATAGTTAAATAATGTGAGAACACGAGAGTAGAGCAAGTCCAAACTGAAAAAGTCACCAGTATCAGAAAACTGTTTTATGAGAAAATAAAAGCTTAGAATCAGACGTCCAAGATACAAGCAAGACAATGTGGCAAGCAAAAAATAAAATGAATTTAAATTGCTTGTGTTTTGAATTTTGGTCAAAGCCTTACTGAAAAAATGAAGCTATTTATACAAATGTTAGAAGAAGCAATTTGAGGAAACTCTGTTCTTGATATTTAAACTCCATTCCTTATTCAAATGCTCTTTTAAGAGGAAGAACTATGTAGCTCTTACCTCCAGATTGGCTCCAAATATTGCCCTTTCGATACACATACCAACAGTTAGAATACAGAAAAATCTATTATAATTCAAAGCTTGTAAACTTTCATTTTATCCCATTCTTTCCATTCACATTGTTGCCCCACTAGTTGAAGCTGTGATGTTTAAAAATTTTAAGAGGCAAAATTCTGAGTAATTATTTATTTTATTAATTATGATAGCAATATTAACAAAAGGGATCAGTGAGACTCTTGAATGCCAAAGACCTCTCATGGAACCTGCTCAACGCTTACATGTCCTTGGACTAGTGGTTGTTCTTGAGGGTGGCAATCCACTCAGACTGGTTAACAATTGATGAAATAATGAATATTATAATGAGAAGTGGACCTATGCTAATGAGGATCTAGGGAACTGACTTTGATTGTGTCATTTATTTCCAAACCACCCCCAGCCTTGAGCAATTTAATCAAAGAATTTATCCCCACCCAAACCTAAGTAGAAATAAATGGGCAGGAATTCACCTAGGTAAAAGATGACCATCTCTTAGATGGGGTAAATTTTTGGTAGAGGTCATTAATATCCTTCAAAGGATGGGCTTCAAAGAGGAAATAGGACAGGGAAAAGGGCTGCACGTCCTCTATAACTGGTTATGAATTATCATTTCTCTCAAAGTCTACATCAGCTCTTAGTCAAACTATTAAAAGGCCTTCCTAACTAGAAACCAAGCTTCCAAATTCTTCCTTCAATATGGAAATAATATTTTTATGACTGTGTGGAGGTTGAATTAATCTCCAAAGCACTAATCTGTCCATACCATTCATCTGGGCAAGATCCTTCAAGGGTTTTCCATTGCTTTTAGACAAAAAATAAACTTCTCAGTTTGAATTTAAAGGCCCTCATTGTCTAGATATAGCCTATCTTTCCCTTAACAAATTTTAATACCCATCACTTCACTTCATGAACTCTGCTCTCTAGCTACACCAGACAATTTAGTGCTCCCCTGTGCTTTAAAAAGATACCCCACAAGGCTAGAATGCACCTCCTACTGCATTGTACTTCCTTCATGGTTCACCTCATGTGTCATCTCTTGCAGAGAAACTTTTCTCATCTCCTGAGTTGATGGTGCTTTTTTCTTTCTTTGAATTATGTTTATGGTTAATTGTGCAAATGTTGTATTTCCTCCCAACCCCAGTAGAAAGTAAGTTCCTTGAGAACAGGGACTATACTCATTTGAAAGGCTCTCCAGGCTCTCCCTCCTTGCCTCTGTCTCTTGGCTTTCCTGGTTTCCTTCAACACTCAGTTCAGATCCCACATTCTGCAAGAGGCCTTTCTTTCTCTCCTCCACTACTAATGCCCCTCTGAGATACCCTAGATTAATCCCATATATACTTGCATATACTTGTTGACATCTGGTTCTCCCATTAGCATACGGGCTTCTTGATGTCAACAATCGTTACTGCCTTTCTTTGTACCTCCAGTGCTTAATACAATACCTGACCAATAATAAATGTCTATTCATTTAAATACCTGATATCTAGTCTAGCCCATTGTAGGTGCTTAAAAAATGTTTGTTGGCTTGGATTTCCTGTTCTATATTTTCATATAATTCGTTAAACAAGTAAAAATAATAGGTATCTCAAGAGGAAGGTACTGTGCCAACCTGAGGATAAAACATTTAGAACAAATTAAAAATATACTGTGGTCTCTGGTTGCAAAAAGAGTATAACACAATAGGGAGAAATGTGAAGTATGTGGAAATAACCATAATACAAATGAGAATATGTCACTAATTTTATCACCCAATCCCTAACTTCCCTGCTAGCCACTCTTTCTCTTTCCACACTCTAAAGTTTGGCATTCCCCAATGATCTGTCCTTGGTTCCCTAAATACTCATTCTAAGCAATTGTATATACTTCCATGTATGTAACATTACACATGGACGATATTAGGAAAGACATTTCATTTCTATCAGTTTCATTGTCTTCATTTGTAAAATGAGAAGGTAGGACTTAATCAGGTTTTCTCAACTTGGGGGGAAGGGTTATGGACTCCTTTCACTAAGGCTATGGACCACATATTTAAGTTAGAGGTCAAGGAAAAGAGTTGTGTATTTTTTTTCTCATCCAAGTTCAAAAACCCCTCGAAATCTCTCAATGGCCCCTTGACAGTCCATGGACCCCAGTTAAAGAATCCTTGGTCTAAATGCTGGCAGGGACAGTGAGGTGGTGCCTGGGGTTAGGAAGACCTAGGTTCAAAAACTGCCACAGACATTAGCTAGTTGTATGATCTCAGACAAGTTATTTGTCTTATGTTTGCCTCTGTTTCCTCAGCTGTAAAATGAGGAAAATAACAGCACCTAATTCAAAGGGCTGTTGTGAGGATCAACTGAGACCGTATTTGTAAAGCCTTTAGCAGACTGCTTAGCACACAAATATATATTTAGGCAATTGGGGCTAAGTGACTTGTCCAGGGTCACACAGTCAGTAAGTGTCAAGTGTTTGGTCTGAGGCTAGATTTGAACTCAGGTCCTCCTGACTTCAGGGCTGGTGCTCTATCCACTGCGCCACCTAGCTGCCCCAGCACACAAATATTTATTCCCTTTTCTCCTCCTCTCAAGATTTCCTTATATCTTTTTCAACTTATAGCCACACAATGATGAATCTACAATCTTTATCTTTTTTAACTTTTAACTTCTCTCCTGAGCTCTACGTGACCTACGGGCAACTTAAATTCAACATAACGAAATATGAATTTGTCTCATTTTATCTAATAGGTGCCCTGATTTTAACTTCCTGATTTTTATTAAAAGTAAACATCAAGGGTCAAAAATTTAGTAATCTTTCACTTTTCCTTCTCCCCTACTTCCCATATCTAATGACATGTCAAATCAAATTCATTATAATTCCAAAATATCCTTATTAAAAAAACAAAACCAAACATTCCCTACTACAGTCCCTGTGAATCAGGCACTTGTAAGAACTTCCTGCATACATTACTATAACAGCCTAATTTTTGTCTCAGATTCTAGTATGTCTCCTCTGGGAGACAATTCCTGAATACTTCTAACCTCACTCCACAGATCATCAATAACCTTCAGCCCCCAATCCCACTGCACACTAAATAAAATATAACTCTTTTAGCATGGCCTCACAAGATGGTCTGAATTATCTTTCCAGCTTTATTTCCTATTATTCTTTTAAATGCCTCTTATACTTTTGCCATTCTTCATGAATATTCTTCATCATGTGAACATACACTACGTATTCCTACCACTGCATGAACACTTATTCTTAGTCTTGGTTTCTTTACTCAATACTTACCCTTCTAAACCTAGCTCCAAGACAAGATGAAGGAAGTGGTCCTTAAACTTATGCCTTGACCCAAAACAATCCCCACTAACTGGATTTACAGTTAGTCTATAGTTGTGTTAATAAAATATTCATTATAATAACACCTACTCGTTATCCTTTGTAATAATTGTAATGTGCCAGAGATTTATTGTTATTTAATGATTAATAGTCAAACTGACTATGAAACTTTCTGACAACTAAATACCACCATTCACCAGTACAAAAGTTGGTATTTAATCAGATTGAGGGACAAAAGCAGACATGAGAATATAATTGGTCACTCAGCTTACACTCTTTGTGCTTGTGTACTACACCTTCTTCTCACCAAGGTAAAGTGTCTGAACAGATTTGTGGAGCAATATTGCCTCCACAACTTTTTTTTTGTAGCAAGCAGTTACAGAAGTAATAGAATTGAACTTCAATATTTCCCTTGATTTTATTGGTCTGCACTCATGTTATCTGAACATATTTCTGTTTTTTAAAACTAGACACAAGGAGGGGAAAAAAAAAACTGACCTAAGAGAACAATGAACGAGTCAGTCAAATACATGCCTAACTTCTAGGTCATTTTTGAATTGGTCCTAAAGGAATATGCCACTCTAACAGTTTGAGAATTAGGCAAACAGGATTTCTCTGGAAGAAAGCCTATATAAAGAAAAGCCAAATGTTCTCACTATACAGTTAGAACAGCTCTTGATCTTTCATCTGTAAATTATATTTCTATATTACCCAATATCTATTTCAATTCAAATAGATTCTTGTTTACCAGTTTTAATCCAGGTCCAATATGGATGCAGATTTCCTCTAAAATGTCTCCTTTCTGAGCGTTTGAAAAGTATAACATTCAACTATTCTTACAGGACTACTGAAACACTCTGGTAACAAGTGTCTAACAAGTCATTTTTAATTCATTTATTACCTGTGAACAAGAGAAATAGCTGATTAACTCAAATTAGCAGAGAAGTCTAAATTCACCAAAGAGATCAAATAGAAGAAATAGGAAGAGTCAACCATTGCTATTGAGTATGCATACTTTCTTAGCGAAGTATGAGAGCATGAGGGTACAATACACAACTTCAAATGAGTCAACAGAATATAACAGTCAATGCAAAATGAGTTTCTATCTTGGGAATTTTTAAAAATAGGATTCCTGTTCTACTTTTCTTAGGAATTTCTTACTTCAAGTACATTTGCTTTTTTTCTCTAACAGATGACTTCATTATTCACCTCAAATCCATTTGTATGCCATTTGAACGACTGAAAAATATCAACGGATACGATAAGCATTTTGGTTTAACAGATATAAGTGTTAAAAATACATATATATCCCAGTAAGGATGCCAAAGCCAAATCACTCAATGGCATCTATGCAATTCATTAGTGTAGATCATTAAAAATTCTCCTAGCCAAAAAAAAAAACAAAAACAAAAACAAGACAAGAAAAAAAGCTGATGTAAATTCATTTGTCTAGGTGTCCTGGGAAATTTTCATCTGAGGTAAAGGTAAGCACGAATGCTTCTTAATGAACTATGGCCAAAACACACACTAGTAAATGACTATTTCATTTCAATGAAATAGCCCCTTGTACATCCTAGAGAACAAAAGAGTAAACACTAGTAGTACAGGCTTAACAAACTTAGCTTACCTGGAGCTTCTTTTCCATTATCTTCTCCTGGAGCACTTTAAGGCACTTAGTAAAATCAGTGTAGTCTTGATCAGGAGTTGAGACAAGTTCACATCCCTAAACATTAGAAATGATGGAGAAAGAAATAGGGTTGGTGATGCTTCATCTTCATTAACAAGGTAAAGTGTAATAAGAACAAGACAATGATAACACTGTTTTACCTTACAATGCTAGCACTGTTCAGCAGCAACATCACTGTTTTCAGTGCTCTTACAACCGACTATGATTTGTTATGATAATGACAATTTATTCCCAAAGGTATAGGCTATAACAATAGTCTTTACAAATGGCTGAAGCAGTAACACAGATGATTACGGCTTAATATTAATAATGTGGAATTAATATTTCGATTTAGAGAAGAAAATGTAAAACCGCTTGGTATATTTGCCAAGGAAATGTCAAATGTGATCATAAAGAGTGAGATACAGAGGCAGCTAGGTGGTGCAGTGAATAGAGAACCGACCCTGAAGTCAGGAGGACCTGAGTTCAAATCCAGCCTCAGACTAAACACTTGACACTAGCTGTATGACCCTGGGCAAGTCACTTAACCCCAATTGCTTAAAAAAAAATAATAATTGGCAACAACAACGATAATATTTAGAAAAATTATTTGAGGATGGTAAAACTCACTCAAAAATAGCAAAGAAACTTTCAACAGAAACTTCAAAGGCTTTTATAAATATTTTTTGGAAAATTCATTACACATGAATAAAAGAACTAAGGTACTAAGTGATGGAGATTTTCCCAAGATTCCCCAGTAAACAGCCGAATTCAGTGAAATATCAGACTACCCTCCCATTTAAACTTGTGATGAAAATCTTTTACTTCATTCTTTTTTCTGTCTAAAAAAACTGAATTAATATTTAAGCCTGTATATTTTTCATGTCTTTGGGCATAACTGCTCTAAATGAAGTCCTTATGGTTTTGTCAATTTCATGCACATCGAAACATCTTCTTATTGCCAAATGTCATAATATATTTTGTAATATATCCTGGGATATATATGTGTTTATATGTGTGCATTCATGCATATGTATACATATTTCCAAATATAGATACAAAAAAGTAATGCCACCTAGTTAGCTGCAGTGAACTCAGATACATTATTATGTTTAAATGATATCTTCTAATGCCACGTCCATCATAGAGGCACTGAGTACAATGGGAGTTCAGATTTTTAATTCAGAACTAAAACAATCTATAGTTTCAACTAAAGAGCTGAGTAAGGCAAAGTTAAATATACCTACCATATAAAGTTGCCATTCAAAGAGTTTTCAAGGACAAAAAAAAAATCCATATGGCTTCTTAAATTACAATAAGAACTCTCCAAGCTAGATTTAGAGGTTCCTGTACCCCTTCAAGGTCTTTTTAAAGGTTTCTAGCTAAAATTCTGGCTTACTCATTTATTATTCTGTCCTATACTGTAGTGACCAATAAGAAAATTAATTACTACTCATTCAAAAAATATATTATGCTCTAAAAGTACTATATGCCACCTTTAAAGGACTGTCAATTTCCTCTCTCCAGCTGTCAACACTCTCTCTCTCTCACACATACACATACACACTCTCCCTTCTCAGCTCTAAGTGGACTTTGAATTTACTGTCACCATCAAGGTAGGGAAGACAAAAACCTACTAAATACTGTGCTCATGCTGATATTCCTACAAGGAAGAGAAGAGCACTGGACAGTGAACCATCTGAACAAAGAATGCTATACCCAACTCACAGATAATGGAAGCTCAGTTCTCATAGTAAAGACATAAAGCAATAGAATGGTGACTATATCCTTTAAACATTGATAGATGAGATAAAAGCAATAAACCAAACAATAACAAAACTTTTAGCAAATGTAAAAAGCAGTATGATATGATTCAAAATCTCATCAGTGAAACTACCAATATTTTACAAAAAGGCATCTAAATTGGATAGGTGGAAGTCAATTGGAAGCATGAGGATACCTTTGAAGAATTATCATTGCTCTGCCCTACTGTGCAAGGAAAACCAACCAAAGACCACAAATAAATAATGAGGAGACCAATCTCTATTATGTCTACTACTATGTAGTTACTTTTTAAATTTTTATTCTTGTTCAAAACTGAGATTTCAAAGTCCCTCCATTGATAAAGATTAGGAACATCTCTACATTTTATAATCTTTGGAGTACTGTTTGGAGACACTGGGAAGTTGAGACTTGCCCATCATATCTTTATCAGAGGCTATACTTAAAGCTAGGTATTCTTGACATCAAAGCAAGCCCAAAAGCCCTTTCTCAAAATGACTCTCATCATACCTTATGTAAATTTACCTAGGTATAGATTACAGACAATTCTCAAGAGGGGGTCTTAATTGTGTATTCACAACCAGGGTGGGAGGAGAAGAGAGCCGGGCAGTGATGGAACACTTTGGCAATCTGGAGGAACCTACCGGTTCCTTCTCAGAACAGTATTTTTTTAACTGAAGAAAATTTTTAAAAAGAATCTGTGATTCCAAAAGAAATAAATTATATTAAATAAATTTGGAAGTTATACATACTTTTTAAGTTCATGGACCCCAGTTTACAAGTCCTTTCTCTAAGACCATCTGTTACACACCAGCGACTGATTCAAATCAGTAGAAGGAGACATTACATCAGAATAACCCCACAACCCCAGACAAGTCTGTAGAGAAAGCAACTTAGTTTCAGACACCTCTTTCCTTGCTCTTCTGGACCTTTTCTCCTGTCACAGTAGAGCTAAACTATTTATACTTTTCCCCTTTGCCAGCCACTAATCTCATGCCTTCCTACAAGATATGTGCTTATAAAAACTTACCAGCACTGTAGGTTTTTATGAAGGTTCTCATTCATACTCAGGTGAAAATATCTGATCAGAATATTGGTATTTTAGCTGGGGGCAAAACCTTCAAATAAAACAATGACTCTTGCCATGGGTTTTCACCCTTCAGCAAACTGAGCTGATGGGAAAAGTATTTTTCCAGCAAGAAGCCTACACTATACTATACCACGTACACTTTGTTATCTCACCTAAAAGTTATGGCTAGCCTTGCCTGAAAGAAAACAATACTCAGCAGAAGCAGAACAGGGTTACAGAGCTGAATTTAACCTTCCACATCTCATCCTCATCTCCTGAATTTGGTGCATTATGTTGCCCCTCCAAGTCCATGTTACTGAGCAAACTCCCACACAAGTTTAATTGCTTGTTTTGCCTGTGCCTCACAATCTCCTTGAGCTAGAGGCTTTGAATTGGGATGCAAAGCACTGCAGGAACATACAGTAACAAATTCTGTTGGAGAAAGGAAAGCAAAGCCTTAAATTCAAACTCTGAATGAGCAGGAAGGCTGAAAAGTCTGTTTGGGAAGGTCAGAATCAAAAGAAAGTACTTTCAGCTACAGTGGGTCTTAAAACACTATATAATGGTCCAAAATACAGGTTTATATTAATTATTAGTATTAAGGAAATGACAAAATCACAATATCATTAAAAATCAGATAAAGAAAAACAAGTCCTATCTCCAACACTGCAAACAGAATATCACTTTGCCATACTTAGGAGTGAGCTTTCCTATGACATAAGGACAATATCAATAGCTGAGGCAAATTCAGAGAAAATTTGATTATAGGTCTACTTCTGTCTAATAAAACATAAAAGCAGACATACACCCATGAAATGAGTTCAGCAAACTACACTATCAATCCATAGGGGTGGGACTGGGGTTAAGACTTATTGACCTATTTCCCTGTTTCTGACCTTAAACTAAATCTCTGAAGATTGGTTCTGGATCTGACCTTTAGCTAACCCTCTACGGATTTGTTTTGATCCAGTTTCACATTATTTCCATTCAAGAGTGTGCTTCCACCTTTGGCCCTTGGCTCTATAACCTATATGCTAGGTACAGACCTTATATCTTACTCAAGACAGTCTTGAATATGCCAAAGCATAGGGAACAAGCCTTACCACAGAAACCACTCAACCATGCCTTGTGAGAACAACGCATACTGTTTGAGATGAAAGAAAACAATGGAACATCACTTCTATGCAGACAGCAGGTGTTTGGAATACATAACAATGTATAAGAAAGTAAGAAGGTACCAATGCCGCTAACTAAACACATCTAAAAATGAACCCAGTGGGACAATTGACCCTCAAAGCAGAAATGCTGAGTTTGAATCATTTTTCTCTGCTCTTTAGGGTCATCCACATCACTGCTCTGAGGTTCAGTTTACTTATTTGTCCTATGAGGACGTGGAGCAAATCCTAAAGTACCTTTTCAGCTTTAAACCTACAATATTCTGATATGATCTCCCTTACCTTACTACCTCACCCAAATACAACTCCTCCTCCGGACTTTCCTGTTAGGACCAAAGCATTTTGAAAGCTCTTGGCATATGCAAACCTCATACACAAGCTTCACCACATTACTGAAGGCAAGACCATCACAGAAAAGGCCATTGGATTCCCTAATCCACACAATGCACAGTGGCACCTGGAGCAGATTAACCAAAGTCACTCAGAAACCAGATGTACATACAGGACTAATTAGGCAAGTGTACCAGCCTCTGATAAATCCAATCCCCACCACCATGACAGACAGAAGCTGAGACATAAAATATATTAAAACATATGCACACCTCCACACAACATAAAATGCTAGAGCTTATCAAATCTGACAGAAGCTGAAAAGGCCTGTACCACTGAATCCTAGATTTCAACCACTTCTTCCTCCTTTTTCCCCCTTCTCTACTTCTTGAAATGTTGTTTTACAAGTCAGCATGTGGCTGCAGCTTGGTGAAAGCATTCTGAGACTTTCCCTATCTGGTGCTTGTCATTATGGAAACAGAAATTTAAATTACCCAGCTATAATGAAGAGTCCCCCTCTGTGAATAAACTACTTTGCTGAGCTAGAGATGTTTTTTTAAAAATGCCATTTTTATTAATCTTGTTTTATGCTATATCTGTAAGTAAATGGACTTGGAGCTATCATACAATTGTCACATACAGGTGGAGTGTAAAGTGATATTCCACAGGGTCCTCGTGGCATAAACCAGGCAAAATCCCTGCTTGAAAGAAGAGAAGTGCCAGTAGTAGTAGTAGTAGTAGTAGTAGTAGTAGTAGTAGTAGTAGTAGTAGTGACGAATAATCTGAAGAGGAGAAGAAAGGTAAGTGGGGTCAAGTCGCAGTTATTCCACATTTGTGGACCTGCCTGTCCTATAAGATGCACCAATTTTCAACAGGAGCCACATCAGGTTCTTTAAATTGCATGGATGAAGTTACAATTAGGCTTACATACTACACCCCACCCCCTACCCAAAGACTATGTCCAAAGGACTTCATTCTTTTTAGCTCAGGAACTCTCTCCTTGTGGTCCCTACTGTTCCTGATTAGTGAATGCTTTCCTGCAGGCTACTAAATTTAGGTTCAATCTAGAAAGACTTCATTTCCTACCTGCGATTTTCTCAGAAGGAATCTTGCCAACTTCCAATCCATTACCGCCTTTTGGGTTCATTCCTATAATCAAATCAATACTTAACTTGCTGGGAGAAAGGGAGGCCCACGACTCCACGTAATTTCCTAAAACAAACTACTCTCCCTGGCAACTTCTCTCCTATATATGCTGTCTCCTTCAATCAAAAAGTCAGTTCCAAGAATTGTCTTCACTTTTTTATTTGTGTACTAATCCCTTACCATGATGCTTGGTTACCTGACACACAGTAAATTTTTAGAAATTTTCATTTTGTTCACTCATGATCACCTAGTACAATCCTTTTATTTTAGAAATGAGCAAACTGAGGCCCAGAAATGTTAATTCACTTGCCCAAGGCCACACAGATACTAAGTAGCAGTTAGGATTCAGACCCAGAGGGAGTGTATTACAGACGAAAGTTCAGGAGAACAGAACTAGATCATTTTATCTGTGTGACCTTGGACAAGTAACTTGACTTCTTAGTGCCTCAGTTTCCTCATTTATAAAACAAGGGATTTAGACAAGATCAACTCTGAAGTCCCTTCCAGCTTTAAATCCATGAAACCATGGCTCCAAATCCCAGCTTTTATGATTTTCCATATTATCTCTGCCATCAAATGAAAAAAAGGTATATAAACCATAATGTGACTCTTCCAAATGTTTTATGCTAAGTATCTAATTTTATACTCACTTTCCTTCCCTGAAAGGTTGTTGAAGCAGAGCCAAGATAGTGGAGTACAGGACAAGACCCAGCTGAATTCTCCCAATATTCCCCTCCAAACAAGTTTAAATTAACAACTCAAATAAAATTTTGAAGCGACAGAGGCAACAAGAGGTCAGAGGGAGCCATTTATCCAGGGTATCACAGAAGGAAAGATTTATAACACTAGGGTGGGTACACTGGAGGTGACCAGGACAAGACAAGCAGCAGCTTCAGGAGCTCTCAGCCCAGATATGGTAAGAAGTCAGAAAGGTGGTAATTGGTCAGAAAGACACTATAGGAGAAACTCTGCCGGCACTGGGTGCAGATGGTGCTGACTAGAAAATTTATTGTCTGTAAGCAGTTCCGGGTCACAGTTCCAGGGTGGTGATGAGAGATCAGTCAAAAGGGGGCAGGAGTCCTGGTCACATTTTCAGGACCAAGAGGATGCCTAGCACTTACGGCAGCAGGAGAGAAAGGGATGTGGCCAAGAACCAGGGCCAAGAAGAAGGCTAGTTCTTGTAGGTGCAGGGTCACAGGGGACCTGGTTACAGGGCTAAGAGTACTCTGCTTGTGGTTATAGGAGAACAGGGGCCCTTCTTGGGTGAAGCCTAGAGAGCAGACCTCTCTGAATCACAACACCCTAATAGCACCAAAAACTTTCAGACTCTCTGAACTAGCTCTGAAAACAGCAGCTAATAACTCCCTGAAACATCATGAAACAATAAAAGAAAGCCATAAGAATGGGGGGGGGGGAGAGAGAGAGAGAGAGAGAGAAGAGAGAGAGAGAGAGAGAGAGAGAGAGAGAGAGAGAGAGAGAGAAGTAAATGTGAAATATCTCACTGGAAAAAAAACTGACCTGGAAAATAAATCAAGGAGAGATAACTTAAGAATTATTGGACAACCTGAAAAACCACAGAACCTTAATATATTTTTTTAAAAATGATATTTCAAGAAATTATAAAGGAAAACTGCCCTGATATCCTAGAACCAGAGAGTAAAATAGAAACTGAAAGAACAGGAGAGTATATAATAAAGTGTTAATTATATGATACAAGCTCCTCAGCATCTTAAATCTCATGGTTTTTAGGAAAGTATTGTATGGTAGGTCAAGGGGCCTGGGTTCAAGACCTGGCCTTCTCACTAATTTGTTGAGTCACTAATTTGTAGGGCCTCTGGTTCTACTTCTATAAAGTGAAGGGGGTTTGCACTTAGTTTTCAATGAACTTTAATGGTCTTCAATGATCTCTAAGCAGAAATTGGTGGGCTTGGAATCAGGAAAGGCTCGATTCAAAACTCTGAAACTAACTAGTTGTGTGGCCAGGGGGAAGTGATTTAACTTCTCCCAACTTCTCTTTGCTAATCTAATACCTGTGATATCTGATTTTTAAGAGAATCAAGTGAGATAATGTAAAGCTAAAAGTCCTACAAAAATTTCAGATATTATTCTAAGTTCTAACATTTGAGTTCCTCTACAGTAGAGTTAAGGGATAGAGAGACCGCTGAATAGCTCTATTATAGAAGGATTCAATAACACAAATTTTCCAAAGATAACCTCTTCTCTCAATCCCCATTTATCATGACAGCCACCAAAGAGGAAATTGACCCCAACTTTCTAAGCTCTAGGAGCCAGTAATAATCCACAGATTATAAAAAACAGAAACCAAGGGAAACATTTAAATATGAAAAACAAACAGGTATATGAAGAAGTCACAAGCTCCAGGGAGAAAAAGGAACAGGATTTTGTAGGTCAGAGAGGGGAAAGATGTTCTCCAGCCTTCATGTAGACTTGATTACTATAAAGCATTTATTCATCCAAGAAGTCAGTATTAAACTATACAATGTCCAATGCAATATGCTAGAAGATTAAACATGCCAGACAAAATTCTCTACCAGGGAGGAGCAGGGTAGGGGAAATATGGGGGAGGTAGAGAATGAGGGGAAACATGTACACTAAGAAGCACAACCTAGTAAGTAAAAATTCATTTCCAGAATGCTAGGGAATTAGCAACTCGAGCAATCAGGTTAGGTAAGCTTTATGTAAATTGCAAAATGAAAGAATCTAACAATTCTAAGACTCTGAATCACATGAGCAGAGTAATCCAAGCATAGGGACATAACAGCACTGACAAAAACACGGAGGAAGATAGAATATAGTACAGAATAGCAAGTGGGGTTCACTGAGCTACAATATTGAACTTAAGAAAGGAATTAATGTTCAGTAAATCAGGATGTGTAGATTGGAGAAGAACATTAAAGACTTTAAATGCCAAATATGAGATTGTAATTCATCATAGAGTTTCTTGAGTAAGGAAATGGCATAGTTAGACCTGTGAGATTAGACCTACTGCAAGTCTTCAGTCCTCTGATATCAAAGGTAAACCACAGGTTTTGCCATTCTATCTGCTCGAGTGCCCATAGAATTTCAAAACTGAAAAGAAACTTAAGAAATCACATAATCCTGGGTGGAACATGAACTACTGAAGGAAAATGAAGAGTTACCTGGAAGTAGGGATGCAAGAAAGCTTCAATAATAGGAAAACAATCAATATAATTTATCATAATAAAAAAGCAAAAAATTCAAAATCCTATGATTATCTCAATGGATGAAAAAAAATCCTTTGACAAAGTATAACATTCATTTACTCTAAACAATGTACAAAGTGTATCACTAGGTCAAGCCATTATTAAAAAAAAAATGACAGGGGCAGCTAGGAGGTGCAGTGAATAGAGCACTGGCCCTGAAGTCAGGAGGACCTGAGTTCAAATCTGGCCTTAGACCAAACACTTGATACTAGCTGTGTAACCCTGGGCACATCAATTAACCCCAATTGACAAAAAAAAAAAAAAAGAAAAAGAAAAAAGAAAAAAAGAAATGACAATACTACCAAAATTCATCTACACTTTTAGTGCTATACCAATCAAACTGAAACAAAGATACTTTACAAGGCTTGATAAAATAATAATGGAATTGATTTGGAAATACAAAACATGTGGACTATTAAGGAAAATGATTAAAAGAAATAAAGATGAAAAGGAAATAACACATCTAGACATCAAACTATATTAATAAAACAAATTTAAAATTCAGTAGTGAATACTTTCTTTTGAGAACTTTTTGTTCATCTCTTTTTACTATTTATCTATTAGGCAATGGCTATTAGTCACACAAATTTATTTATATATGTATATTTGTATCTGTTTATTTATAGGATATGTATCTTGGATACTAAACCCTTATCAGAGATATTTGATAAAACATTTTTCCCCCAATTGACCACTTCCTTTCTTATCCTAAACATGTTAATGTTTTCTATGCAGGAGCTTTTCAGTTTCAAAACCATCTGATACAGATGATGGAAAACGGAAAAGATTAGCCAAAGGGTGAACTCAATAACCAGGTGTCTGATAAAGTGGAAATCATGTTAGCTTATTTACAAAAAGAAAAAATATGTTTAATAGGAATGTATATCTAGAGTCTATATCAGATTTCGAGCCTTCTTAGGGAGGGAGGGGGGTATGGAGAGGGAGAAAAAATTTAAAACTCAAATGCTTATGGAAGTGATTGTTGATAAATCAAAATAAATTAACTAAAAACAAGAAATGATACATGTCATAAATACAGAGAAGCATAGAAAGATCTTTTACAAACTGATTCAAAGTGAAATAAGAGTAAAAAAAATACATTCAGTGACTTACAAAATAGTGTAAATGGAAAGAACAACAAAACAAAAAAAAAGAAATTTAAGAAAATTCTACAGATAAAGTGGGACTAAAAAGAAGAGAAAAGAGAAGAAGCCTATAACCAACCCTTTCATGGAGGTAGGAGGTTCACAGGTGTTATAAACTACACATGTTTATAGACTTTCTCAATACATTGACCAGTTGTGATGACTTCTTTTTTTCTCTCACTAGAAAAATACTATTTGTCATATGGCTTGGCTCTTCAGAGAGGAATAGATGGGATACTTCGCTGTATAAGAAGAAGAAAAAAAATTAAGATAATACAAGCTCCTAGAGGGGAGAGATTGTCTTTCATTCCACTTGTATTGATATTCTCCAAACTTAGCAGAGTGCTAGCAAAAAGTAAGCATTTAAATATTTAATTATCAATCGACTAACTTCCTGAGAAGGAGCAAGGGCATAAGGAAGATAAGTAAGGCCAAGATGATAGGAGGCAGAATTGTATATCAAAATCAACCAGAATTTATTCAGCAGCTACTATATACATGAAAAATGTGAAATGAGCATTCAGCAGTTGCCCATTTTAACTTTTCATTCTAAGAAGCGTACATATAATCAAACAAGAACTATTAAATATTATTGCTCAGATCAGTAGCTTCTATCTTCTTTACTTGCCCTCCAAAACTCCTTGCCTCCCCACGTAAAATTATCATCATAATATTTTGAAAAACATGTCAAACTGAATTGAGAATATGTTCTACAGGTATTGCGTTCCAATAGTTACTGTGTGTAATTATGGTGTCAAGAGGATAAAATATTTCTTAATTAGATTGACTTCTAAATGGAGAATAACTTCTGAATGCATCTGTTATACAAGATTTCTTATTCAAACATAATCTGTTGTATCTCCATCAGCACAGCATTATTAATATGAGACGCCAGCTGGGGCAGGAGAAGAGCCTTGTAATATTGAACTAGACTTAATAATAACAGTATTTGTGGAATGGAATTCTAACTTGAACACGGATTCTGAAGACAGATAAAGCATATTCAGAATGCTGTAGTTTAACCTAAAACAAGATTCATATAAGACACCACAGGCACTCGGTACAAGGTAGGAGGTTGACAAATGTAGTTTCTAGTTATTACTATTAGACCTATCTCAATATAGGAATAAAAAGGACAATAAAACATGAATATAATGCAAATGTTAACAGTAAGAACTATAAACTTTCCACTACAGTATCTCTAGGGGCATTAAATGAAATAAGTTATATGAAGATAATGGTATGATGGGGGAAAAACAGTCTCCGGGTGTCACAGAGGACCTGGATTCACATCTTATCTCTGATGTTTCCTTACTTCTTTGACTTCAGGTAATTCCCAAATAATCTGGGCCTCAGTTTCCTCATCTATAAAATAAGAGAGGCATACTAGATGACTAGGAAGGAGTCTTCCAGCTCTAAACCCATGATTTTATGAAAGAATTTTGAGTAGCCAAAAGCTACCTACAAATATAAGATATTATATTTATAGAGGCAGCCAGGTGGCTGTCAGATTTTTTTTTTCTGACCACATGTTTTGACAACCCAGTGGTTGGGTAAATTATGAAGGTATAAGGAATATAGGAAAAAAGGCCATTGAAGGGAAAAACATTTAAGAAAGGGAAAGTTGACTTTTCATAATGTTGCAGAAGGCAATCGATGGTGATATGAGAACAGTGTTCTACCAAACTAAGGTAACCTGCTGAGAAATAAAATTAGATTGGAACACATTGAGCCACAGTTAGAACAAACCACATAATCAAGAATGTCAAAGAAGGAAAGGACCTGAAAAAGCATCTATACCTAAATAATAATCTCCTTCAACAGTGTAGCCAAGAAGTGGTCACCAGCCTCTGGTTCTTCAAGGTAGTACAGCTGGCAAGAAGAGAACTTGGGCCTCTTTTCTCCAAGTAGAGCCTTCTTTCCACTATGATATGACATAAAGTAGACTTCCTAGAAAAGGCAACTAATTCATTTGAGAGGATGTACTTAATTGAACTATTTATGTTTTTGGAAGGAATGCTTTGACTTTTTAGCATTAACACCATCAAAATAAGGCTAGGAATACATGACCCATAAAAGATGACTGAGAGGCAAATGAACATTTCATTTTTAAACTTAGAGATTTCAATTCTCCAGTTCTACAAGAAATTATACTTGAAGCAGGAGACATGGGTGAAGGCCTTGTTTCACATACTGACATAGAGGAACATAGACAGTTTGACAACACTTGGCTAATGCTATAAGCTCCTGGAAAGTAAAACTATCGGTGATTAGAAAACAATATTATTGTAGAACTTGAAAAGGCACCGTCCCTATTTATTACAAAGTATGAGACAATGCATAGGCAGGCTACAATTTACTTGATCATATTTTAATGAAGCTTATCTAAAAATAAAACTATGTGATAGACTTCCTGATGAGGAAACATTTATAAGGAATGATATTTATCTTCCATTTTCTGCATAAAAAAGTCATTTCATATACAGAGATGATCAAAAGGAGTAGATATAAAACAACTGACCTCCATAAAATGTGTGCATGTGTGCTTTAAATACATATTAAATCTAAAGTGATTTATTGTATGGGATAGCTCTCTGGAATGTCAGAGGGTAGAACTAGTGGGGAGAAGGAGCAGACAAATATTTTCTGAAACTGAAAAAGGTCAATGATGAATAATCTGTAGGCCCAGATCCTAGATAATAATTGATTTCAGTGTTGGAAGAAGAGCTGGATCATGGACAATTAATGACATAAAAGGATTAAAGAGAGGAATAGGGAGTATAATCTCAAGAAGCAAAATAAGTTATGTGTGGCAAGACAAGGAAATCTAAGAAATAAAAGGTAAGAGGCAAATTTAGAAGAGAGAAAAATGAAAAACTGTTTGATGAGTGGTACAGATTATAAAACAAAAAGGTTGATGCAAAGTTAAGAACTGTAGGGCAGCTGAGGCTTAGGACTAGGAGGTAATTAGGATTTTCAGGTTATTAAAAGGTGATAATTGGTTAGGAATGTTTTAACCAAATGTTTATTGAACAGGAAGAAGTGGGAGGATATAATCAGACCTAGTCCATAAAGATTAAATTGACAGCTGAGTGAAGGAATGGAGGCAAGGAGACCAACCAGAAGGCTATGTATGATTCAGGCATGTGGTGATGGCGTCACCAAGGCCTGCACCAGTCTGGGGCAGTGTCAGAGAATAGAAGGGGGCACATGAGACATATTATGAAGGTACAAATGACAAAACTTTGACTAGAAATAGGATGGCAAGAGAGAATGCAGAGGAAAGTATGACACCCAGGTTGGGAGCCTGGGTGACCAGGAGGATGGCAGTACCCTCAACAGTAACAGAGAAGTCAGGGAAAAGGGAAATATAAAGAGTTTGGTATTGGGCGTGCTGATAACACTAAGACAAGGCACTGTCCAGTTTGAAATGTCCAAAAGACAGCTGGAAAAAAGACACCAGGAGAGAGGTTGGGTCTGGATAAATAGAATCACACAGAGATAGATACACACAGAGTAATAAATATTCTCCGTATTTATCATATTTGTAATTTCAGTCACTTACATTTCACAAAGTCTTAAAAACAAAGTTAAAAGTCAGAGATATCAGGGAAGGTCCATGCTGCTGATTGCTGAAGGAAACCACTAACACCCCTCAGGACATTGGATCTTCCCACAGACCTTCCACATTACATTTATATGCAAGTGAACACCAAGACTTTTCCTGAAGAGCAAAAGACAGAAAATTACAATAGCACAACAATAACCCTTCTACTGAATTGATTTTGTAATGTAACTCCATGTTTGCTTAAACATGCTTCTTCAAATTGAAAAGAAAAAACCACCCTCTTACCTTTCACATCAAGTTATTCACTTGTAAACTGTGACCTTTACAAGTAATTAATTTCAAGTGCTACTTTTTTTAATTTTTCATGTTTCAGTACAAGGGAGAGGGCACCTTAAATTGTAATTCTGCTTATGCTACAGTAAGCATGCTGCATGATACTGGGAAAACAGGGTAAGAAAGAAAACAATGATAATTGGGACAGAGCTTATTCTAATGGGCTAGAAAAATGTCAGGTTTTTTGGGGGGCGCCGGGGGGACAATTTTTTTCTGGAAAGAGATTAGTTGGAGACTTAGCAATTCGAAGAAGATTGAGAGGACAAATGAATTGTAACATGCCTATCTGAAACAGTGCAAACCCTGGGAATAGGAGAAAGACAAACTTCCAAAGGATCAAACAGTAAAGTAAATTGAGGTGAAAACCCCTTGTAGAGCAAGTGGTGAAAAATTAAATACAATGGGTGGCAGCATAAAGAACAAGTGTTATTTTTCCAAAGTGATTTACATAAATATATGAAGATGAAGTTACTGTAAGGATTATTAACATGGAAACTTATCTAGTGAAGCTTTCCAGTCTCAGGAGTCTTATGGTTCTGAATATTTTCTTAAGTTCACAGGTGTGCATTATTGTACAAATCAGTAAATGGGTGCTAAAGTCAAACATTTTATTGTTTCTCTAAAAATGAAAATATGATCATTTTATTTGTTATATTAAAAATTCTTAGAGTAGCTCCATTTTATTTTTATCTACCATTTTGTTAAGCTAAGTTTCAGCTGCAATGTCACCTGATTTTGATTATTTGATCATTTATCAATTGGGAAATGGCTCTTATTTCTACAAATTTGACTCAGTTCTTTATGTTGCAGGAATGAGGCTTTATCAGAAAACTTGCTTCAAAACCTTTCTCACAATCACTATTGCTAACTGTATTTCCCTCCATCCTATTTCTCGCAAGCCACACAGTCTATTCTCTTTCTTTTTTCACCTTGTCCCTCCTCAAAAGTATTTTGCTTCTGCATATCTCCTCACCTAATCTGTCCTCCCTTCTATCACCTCTCCATCTCTTATTCCCTTCCCCTCCAAGTTTCCTGCAGGTTAAGATAGACTTCTGCACCCAACTGGGTACATATGTTACTCACCTTTTGAGCCAATTCTGATGACAGTAAAGTTCACTCACTCACTCTGATGACCTCCCCACCCATTTACCCCTCTATTGTACGTTGCTCTTTTAAGTGAGATAATATACCCCACTTTACCTCTCCCTTTCCCTTTCTCCCAGTATATTCCTGTCACCCCTAATTTTTTTTTGATATCACACCTTGAGCTCACACCTGTCTATTTATATATACTCCTACTAGCTGTGCTAATGAAAAAGTTCTTATGAGTTACAATTATTATCTTCCCATGTAGAATACAAACAGTTTAGGCTTATTAAGTCCCTTATTATTTCCCTTTCCTGTTTACCATCTTTCTCTTGAATCTAGTATTTGAAAGTCAAGTTTTCTATTCAGCCCTGGTCTTTTCATCAAGAATGCTTGAAAGTGCTCTATCTCATTGAATGCCCATTCTTAGGAGCAGCCAGGAGGTGCAATGAATAGACCACCAGTCCTGGAGTCAGGAGGACCTGAGTTCAAATCTGGCCTCACACACCTGATACTTACACTTAGCTGTGTGACCCTGGGCAAGTCTTTTAACCTCCACTGCTTAACCAAAACATTAAAAAAAAAAAAGAATGTCCATTTTTTCCCCCTGTAGGACTATACTTAGTTTTGCTGGACAGGTGATTCTTGGTTGTAATCCTAGCTCCTTTAGCCTGGAGAAAATCCTATCTCAGGCCTTCTGGTCCTTTAATGTAGAACTGCTAAATTTTATATTATCTTGACTGTAGCTCTACAATACATGAATTGTTTCTAACTGCTTACAATATTTTCTCCTTGCCCTGGGAACTCTGGAATAGGGCTATAATATTTCTGTGAGTTTTCATCTGATGATCTCTTTCAGGAGGTGATGGTTGGATTACTTCAACTTCTATTTTACCCTCTGGTACTAGAATATCAGGACAGTTTTCCTTGATAATTTCTTTAAAGATGATGTCTAGACTCTGTTTTTGATCATGGCTTTCAGTTGGTCTAGCAATTCTTAAATGGTCTCTCCTGGATCTATTTTTTAGATCAGTTGTTTTTTTGTTTTTTTTTCCTCCCGATGAGATATTTCACAGTCTATTTTTTCATTCTTTTGATTGTGTTTTATTCTTCCTTGATTTCTCCTAGTCATTAGCTTCCATTTGCGCAATTTTAATTTTGAAGTAATTATTTTCTTCAGTAAGCTTTTGTGCCTCCTTTTTTCATTTGACCAATTTTTCCTTTTAAGGAGACATTTCCCCTCGGTGAATGCTTGTGCCTCTTTTTTTTTTTTTCTCCATTTGGCAAGTTCTGTTTTTTAAGGCATTCTTCTCCTCATTGGCTTTTTGTACCTCTTTTACCTTTTGGCCTAGTCTAGTTTTTTTGGTTTTTTGGTGAGGTAATTGGGGTGAAGTGACTTGCCCAGAATCACAGTTAGTGAGTGTTAGTGTCTAAGGCTGGATTTGAACTCAGGTCCCCCTGATTCCAGGGCCAGTGCTCTATGCACTGCACCACCTACCTGCCCCCTCTAGTCTGTTCTTTAAGGTGTTATTTTCTTCAGTGATTTTTTGTTTGTATATTTGCCTGTGACCCGGATAGAATATAGGCAAAGCAACAGAGTCCTGTATCAATGCTAGTAAAAGAGACCCCTGTCATCTACTTTTGACCAGTCATCTGACCATCTTACTGTCTGTGGTCTGAGAGCTCTGTAAGCAGCTCCTGCTGCTGCTGCTGCTGATTCAATGGCTCATAAGGCCTGCTTCTTGTATGCTGGGGCTGGGGTGGGGGAGGTAGAGAAGAGAGCAACAGACCTTTCCTGCTGATCTTTTAAGCTTTCTTTGGCTGGAAAACTATTTTACCCTGTCCTTTTTTGGGTTCTGCTGCTCCAGGAATTGTTTTATAGCATAACTCTTCTGGTATCAGGTGAGTAAGGAATTTGATCCAGTGATATCATAAGTGTTTACAAAGGTAGCCTAAGTAAGGAATAATCCAAATAAGACTGAGTTATAGCTCATAATTTTTACTGGAAGACCAAACCGTTTTTTATCTGATAAAATATTTTGATGAAGCAATACTTTCAGGTGATATGAGCACTGTCGTGACATATGTTTTCTTTCTATACCTCAACCTAAAAATTCTTGACTATGTTTTCCCATAAATTTTCCATAGAGGATCCACTTGATGTAATAGAAGCCTTTTCTTTATTCTTTTAGAACATCTGGGCCTCACTTGTCTATTCAACTTTTATCCACAATTTTTAAATTATTTCCCACCTCCTTTTCCAGAGATACACATACTTGACAACATCGTTAATGCTTTTTCTTACATTACTGGTAAAGGCCTACAACTAACTTACATTAACTATGCCTATTTCCACAGAGATGGGTTTGTTTTTTGGGATAATTTCAATTTTTCTGAGATTTTTGGTGTACAACAATTCAGTCATACTATTTGAAAAGGGGCATGCTGGTGTTTAAAGAGCTTTTTTATTTTTTGTTCAAGAGAGAAAAGTTTGGAATCATTGAAATAACTATGCAAATTTCCAACATGCAATTTAGTCTCATTTACTGTTCCTATCCCATCACAGACCCAAGTAAAATGCCAGTTTAAAAGGTACACATATTTAGAGTTGACCTATACAATGTACTATTTACAGAAGACAGAAAACCTGCTCTGAGGAGCTACCTAAAACCTTATTGTGTTAGAAAAGTTCATCAGCCTGAGCAAATAGCACCCCATCCAGGAACGCAACTCAGGATTACAGGCAAATCAGTTTAAAAGTGCTGTCAATTTTTTAAAAGGGCACAATAATGAACATCAATAATTAATTTAATTTCCATAAGGCTAATGCAAAACTCATTAGGATATCATCCTAGATTACTTAACTAATCACAATTATTGAAAAATATTTCACATATAACAAATACAAAACCAATCAGGTCACATGGTGCTGACTCCTCAAAACTTTCACCAGAAGAGAAAGCATACCATTGAGAATGATTTATAGCAGCTAAACAGCTTTGATGCTCAAAAACTAATAGGACATTCAGAAGGATCTACACCATCTCCTAAACTCTGCAGATTATTCATTTCATGGCAGGGGGCAATGACATCTAGCACTGGTCTGGATACTGTAGACAGCGATAGGAGAGTAGGTGGTACATTAAATGCTACATAAATATTAGCAGCTACTACTACTATTTGGTTCTGGATTCCACGTGGCACTTTCTGAAAGCCATGATCAGAAAACCTGTGTTTTGCCCTTCTCTTTTCCACATACGAGTACCTTCTTATAACTCAGGGTGCAACAAAACTATCTCCAAAAAAAAAATGCTGTGTCTTTAAGTATTAGTCACTTTGTGTCCAATGCAGAAAGTACTTGCGCAAATCACTTGACTCTGAAAAAGATGCATTCCGCTGTATGCCTTCTTTTGTCACTTTATAAGTAGGGTTTTTTAAGACTAAACAGTCCGAAATCTTGGTAAGTACTTATATCACTTGAATCATTGTATCTTAAGGATTTGGAGTCAGAATGGGACTTAGAGATAATAACTGATAACAGATATTTACATTGCACCTTAAAATTTGTGAAGCAAATCACATGAATTACAAGAGACTGAGCCTCAAAACAACTCTGTGATTCACATACTAGAGGCGTTATTATCTCCATTTTACAAATGAAGAAATAGAGATTAAGTAACTTGTAGATAGGTGGCACAGTGTAGAGAGGGCTAGACTGAAGTCAGGAAGAATTTACTTTAAATCTCAGCCACTTACTCACCTGGATAACCCTGAGCAATTCACTAAAACTATGTCTGCCTCAGTTTCCTCATACGTGAAATGGGGAGAATAATAGCTCCTATCTCTCAGAATTGTTATGAAGATCAAATGAGACGAGGTTTTAAAGGAATTTTGAAAATCTTAAAGCACTACATAAATGGTAGATATTATTTATAATACTACTATTGGTAGTAGTTAGTAGTACTAGTAAGTATTTATTATTCATGATCATATACTTAGTGTCAGAGGCTGAAATTCAATCAATTTCTCGCTGACAGTAACCATTTATTTAATTGTGTCACTTTAAAAATGAGGAAACTAGGGACTAGTGAGAGAAATGAATATTAATAACCAATGATTTCAGAAAATCCAGAGTTCTCCCCCCTTTTCTCTGTCTTTTTCTAAAGCCCTCATTTCAAGGCTCAAACTCTGAAAAACAGGACAATTGATGGTAGACGGGATTAACTTTCTCCTCAATCTTGGTATTGCTATCCCACCCAATCTTAGAAGGAATGTAATCTAAGGTGAAATTCATGCTCCTTGTGTTCCACTCAGGCTTAGGTCTAGATTTCCCAGAGGCTGGAGGTGATTTGGAAATAAATGACTTGATCAAAATCAAGTCCTGTAGGCCCTCATTAGAATAGGTCCAGCTCTCATTACAATATTCATTCTCTCTCACTAAATGTTAACCAATAGGAGATGATTGCCCCCAAAGGAACACCCACTATCCCAAAGGCATATGAACTGTGAGCCCACTACCATAGCTTTGGTCTGAAAGAGATGGCCAAATGATCATCCCTTTTATTAATAATACACTAGTATTATTAATAAAATAATGAGTTACCCAGAAACTATGTCTCTCAAACTTTTTAAACATTATACTAAAAAGTGGAATAATTACTCCAAGGTAATAAATACCAGAGCTGGCATTTACGTCCAGCATTTGGTCCCATGGTTATTGCATTGTAATGTGAATAGTTATTTTCCCCGTAGACATGGTTAAACTATATACTAAAATTACACACACACACACACACACACACACACACACACACACACATAATTTCTATTCAATCATGCTGTTTGTATAACAAATATGCCATTCCATTAGGATAACTGCAAATCTTTACAAACAACCACCATATTCAAATAGGATACATAAATTAAAGAGTAATATGGAAAGGAATACAAATAGTACCTTTTTCCAACTAATCAGAAATTATTCTAGATGATTGATTTACTTAAGCTTAGGCAGAAAAAGACCAATCTGCCATGTCTCAGAAAGGCACTCAAGCCCTTGACTGCATACTTCTTAGAATCATGGAATATTACAGCTCTACAGGACCTATGAAAATACACACTCAGCTAGGTGGCACCATAATGCAGACTGCTGGGCCTGAAGTCAGGAAGACTCAACTTCCAGAATTCAAATCTGGCCTTACTAGTTTACCAGCTGTGTGACCCTAGGCAAATCACTTAACACTGTTTGCCTCAGTTTTCCTTTCTGTAAAATGAGCTGGAGAAGGAGTGGTGTCTTGACCAAGAAAACTCCAGATGGGATCATGAAGAGTCAGAAATAACAGAAACAATCAAACAACAACAAAATTCAAAAGCACCTGTACAGGTCAGGAAACTGAAGCTCATAGAAATGAAGAGCCTTGCCCACAGTCAAACATCTCATCACGTGCTGCTCAATCAACTTGTTGGGCTTCAGGAGTTATGGCTTCATTTGTGTTTCTTACAGAATGGAGCAAGGATCTTATCTGTCTTGGGCTACAAAAGCGGTTGGTTAATGGGGTACCATTAGTCATCGACCAAGGTGAAATTCCTCTACGATTGTGAATGATGATATGATCAACAATCTGCTGGCTATATAAGAATGGTGAAACCAAGGTCCCCATGAACTGTAGGGGCAAAAGTTGTAATTTTTGTTCCATAGAATACTAGGGCAGGGCCATACATTTGGCACATATGGAGTCTGAAAGACCCGATGGGGAGGCTGCCTTTTCATTTTTCTTTTGATATCCTCAGTAGGAGGAAAGAAGAGGGAAGAAAGATAAGAAAAAAAAAAAGGGAGGGGTTATTTCTTTCCTCTGGCTACAGTACTTTCAATGTATTCCTTTATTTACACTTATACTTAGCTGTATCTAATGTGCTTTTTACTTATTTGTATAATGAAAGAATGAGTGGTACAATCTGAAAGATAAGGAGATAGCTTCTCCAGCCCCCATATTTATTTATCTTCTATAACTGTCTTTAAGTTTTTGAAATTCCTTATTTTATTTTGTAACAATGGTTGAAATGACACTGTCTAGAGATTTAATTAAATTTAAAAAGTATAAGCCTGCCTAATTAATCACATAAGGCTAGATACTTCGATTCAATTAAAAGTATATACTGATTGTGAACAAGTTCTTAATTAAGAGAATTAGTGTTTTAATGTTGAATGAAAGCAGATGGTGCCACATAGAAAACCACTCATAATTGGCTGAGAGAATGAAATGCAGAAAAAAAAATTTTCAATCTTATAGTGATATCAGTAAAGTGATGAACCAGTTTAGTGGTAGAAGAGTTCTAGTTCTTTGTGGGGATATGAGGATGTGGGGATGTGTGTGTGTGTGTGTGTGTGTGTGTGTGTATGTATTAGGGAGGGAATGAAAAGATAAGTGCCAAAAACAAATCATCAGAGGCTTATCCTAAAAACAGGTACATAATCTTTGGGTGATATTATTATTATATCCAGGGTTGGGGAACCTGCAGCTTTGAAGTCACATGTGGCCCTCTAGGTCTGTGGCTGCCACATTTTGACTCAGCCCAAGTTTTACAGAACAAATTGTTTTATTAAGGGGGTTCATTCTGTGAAGTTTGGATGAAGTCAAAGGGCCACACTTGAGGACTTAGAGGGACATACGTGTCCCTCTAGGCCTCAGGTTGCCCCCTCTGTTAGTAAATCCATATGGATTTCTAAGCAACTACAGGACTATGTTGGTTCAAAAAGTATCACTGCCACACACTTTTGGTAATGATGAAATGTGTACTTCTCCCATTCATTCCTGAAGTTAACTAATCTGTTTCATGTGATAGAGGGGAAAAAAAGGCTGTGTTATTTTCCAGGCCAATAAAGACAGTAGGCTATCAATAAATATTTGTTAAATTGAATTGAACACAACTCTGTAATTGGAAACTATGTGCTGGAAGATGAGCACAGCACACATTGTTAACTGTGAAATGCTATGATCACAAGGATCAAAATTATAGATCTAAAATTAGAGCAATTCTTTCCCTCAAATTTGCTACAAGAGGAATGGATATAGAAAATCAATTTAGATCTAAAATATCTATTATTTTGCTTTTTCTGAGTATTAATATTATCCATTCCCCTGAAGAGTTTAATCACAAAATAACTTCTTTTTTCCCCAATTTTCCTCTCAGATAGAACTGTCCCTTTATAACACATTTTGTATTGTTGAATCTTTGTATTCAATTTACTCTCCTTTTTTATGCATGTTGATGTCTAAAGCTTATGAAGAATTATTTTTTTCTATCACCCAGCATGACTGTGATAAATGACTTCTTCAGAAATGATGTCAGAAGATTAAACTCTTTAGAACTCAAAAGAATCAGTCACCCCTTTTTAATAGTCTATTTAAAAAAATAAAAAAGTGTATTTTAACTTCAAGAAATCCTCAATTCCATCCCAAACATAAAGGAACATTTTACAAGTGTAATATCCATTCCCTATGACTTATAAGATAACTTTTTGACACCACAAGACACTAGGGATGAAGGTAGGGCAAGAGTACAGGGTTTCAACAGATTCACAACTCCTCTTAATGAGAGACAGATGGCTTTTTGGTAAAATGAAGAGGTTTTGAAATAGATGTTTAAGGGTAAAAGCAGAACAACAACAACAAATAATTTAAAAATAAGAAGTATGAGGCAGAAGCAAAGATGGCAGATTAAAGCCAACCATTTAGTGAACTCTCCCCAACATTCTGCTCCAAACAACTTTAAAATAAATCCTCAAATAAAATGTTGCAGCAGCAGAACCAATGACAGGTCAGAGTGAGACATTTTTCCAGCCTAAGACAACTTAGGAGATTGGCAAAAGAGGTCTATTACACCAGGGTGGGAGAAAGCCCAGAGCTTGACAACAGCACCAGCCATGGACCTTGGAAGTGGTTTGATAGTAGTGGCACCAACAGCAGCAACTTCTGGAGCTCTCAGGCCAGAGGTGGTAAGAGGATCGGATAACCGGTCAGAAAACAAACTGTAGGGGCCCCTTTGATGGCACCGAGTAGAAACTGCTCATTCTACTGCCCTTATGAAGTTCTGGGTCACAATTCCAGGGCTGAGAAGAGTGCTTTGGTTAATCACAAGGGAGCAAGGGTTCTGGCTGCAGTTTCAAAGTAGGAAGGAGTGCAGCTGCAAGGAAGTAGGGGACTTTCCTGGGTAAAGACCAAAGCACAAACCAGCAGAGCAATGATCACACCTGTCCCTGGATCACACAATCTTGGATACACCAAAAACTTGCAGACAACCAGAAATAGCTATGAGAGCAGCAGAAAAAAGCCTAAAGCTTGGGACAGCGTCTCCTCACCCTCGGGTTGTGCCCAACTTCACCACAAAGTTCTAAGACAAAAAACAGGCTGGAAAAACGAGCAAACAACAACTAAAAACAAACAAACAAAACAAAGAATTTCATAAAAAGCTACTATGGTAGCAGGGAAGACCAAGATAGAACTCAAAAAAAAAAGTCAATAATGTGAAAATATCAAGTAAAATGTCAAAGAAAAATGCTAAGTGGTCGCAAGCACAACAAAAATTTCTGGAAGCATTACAGAAAAAGAGAAGCATGATAGACAAAAAATTGGGAAAAGAAATGAGAGAGATGCAAGAAAATCTTGAAAAGAGAGAAAATTAACAGCTTGGTAAAAGAGGCATAAAAAATGCTAAAATAATAATATAAAAAATTGGCCTAAGGGTATAAGAAACACAAAAATTCACTGAGAAATAAAGTCTTTAAAAAGCAGAATAGGTACAAAAGTTCACTGATGAAAATAATTCAAAATTCATATTGGGTAGGGAGAAGCCAATGATTCCATGAATCATCACGAAACGATAAAAGAAAGTCAAAAAAGGAAAATAATAGAAGAAAATGTGAAATATCTCATTAGAAAAACAACTAGCCTGGAAAACAGATGAAGCAGAGATCATTGGGCTGCCTAAAAGCCATGATCAGAAAAAGAGTCTAGACATTTAGACATCATGGAGTCATTCCACAATTGATAAATAGTCTAAGAAATGGTCAATTATCAGAAGAAGAAATCAAAGCTATCTATAACCATAAGAATTATTGATTAGAGAAATGCAAATTAATACAATTCTGAAGTACTACCTCACACCTATTAACAATGACAAATGCTAAAACAGATGAGAGAAAATAGGTAAACTAATAAACTTTTGGTGGCATGGTCAACCAGTCCAATGATTCTGGAGAGCAGTTTGAAACTCTTCCCAAAGGATTATAAAACTGTGCACACCCTTTGACCCAGAAATACCATTACCAGGACTCTACCCTAAATAGATCTCAGAAAAAGAAAAATTATGTATATGGACAACAATATTAATATCAGATCTTTTGGGGTAGCAAAGAATTGGAAATTTAAAGGATGCTTATCACTTGGGGAATGGCTGAACAAGCTGTGGCATACAACTATAATGGGAGTATTACTGAGCCATAAGAAATGATGAGAAGGGTTGTTTCGGGAAAAATAAAACAAAAACAATCCAATGACATCACCTGTATGAACTGATGCAAACTGAATTGAAAAGAACTGGGAGATTATTGTGCATAGTAATAGCAATACAGTAAAGATGATCAACTTTGAAAGACTAGGCTACTCTGATCAATACAATGATTCAAGACAATTCCAAAGCAGTCATTGTAAGAAAAATATGTTATCCACCCACAGAAAGAGAATTGATGAACTCTAAGTACAAAGTAAAGTACAATTTTTTTTCACTTTATTTATCTTTGGAGCTTAAAAAGGAAAAGAATGTTAATAAAAATATAATAATAATTGGGGACAAAAGAAGTACTCTGTATATGTGATCAAAGTAAATACAGAGGAGACTTTGGGATGGATTTTTAGCCAAGGAGGGACAATCATGAGATGAAGGGAAAAAAAAAAGGACAAGAAGGAGCTTCCTGAAGCAGAAAGTAATGAATCCCTATCCAAAACTATAGTTACTCTTTGTCTGAGTTTATTGATGAAGGAATTTAAAGCCTTGTCCCTGCTCTTCATGTCAAAGCCATAAAATCAAGCAGATAATATTATAAAAAGTAAGTCTGAACCTTCTTCCATATGACAGCCCTTCAAATTATAGCCTCATAGATTTAAAGGTGAATGGGACATGAGGGTACATCTCGTCCAATCCTATCATTTCGCAGATGAGAACACTGAAATCCACATAGATTTAAGTGATTTCCCCAAGGTCCCACAGGCAGTATGCATCAGAGGCAAAATTTAAATCCATATTCCAAGATTCCAGAGCCAGTGTTCTTTCTATTCTATCATAAACAAAAACAGCTATCATGTCGAATGAAATCTTCTCTTCTTATGCCCAAACAAGTCCTTTTAAGTGATCCTCATATAACTTTCATCAAGCCATTTGCCCTCCTCTACATGCACAGCAATATCATTGCTAAAATATGAATGACATTACTCAGAAACTGAGCACAATATTTCAAATGTTGTCTGAACAGAGCAGAACACAGGAGAAATGCCTGTGACACCTGGACTCATTAAGATTACATTAGCTAGGCAGTTCACAAAAAAAATTACATATAGCCAAAATTAAGAGTAGTTTACTAGTCCACAAAAATCCCTTAAAAATAGATTTATTCTTTTGAATTCTGGATATTTTTAAACAGGCACTGTTTATTAGCCATGGTTTCCTCAGTCTGAACTTCTTAAAGTTGATTTTTTTAAAACCCAATTTTGGAACCATCAATCCAAAGATAACATATAATGTACAACTCCGTTGCAAAGATCTACTCTTAAGAAGTACTTTATAAATAACATGACAATCTGCTTATCAATGGCATATTTTAACATCATTAGGAATAATAAATGGAATTATTAGTTGACTGCAATTTGGGTAATTAATACTTTCAATCCACATAAAAATACTAACAAATTATTGCCACACGCAATGCCAAAAATTATCTTTCATTAAAAGCTTGGGATGCTCAAGTATCTCAAGCCTCAATTTGAAATTTTGTGTAACTAAACATTTTTTATTTCTGCTAATACCCAACCAGACTTTTAAAAATGAATTAAAATCCAATAAAAATCAAAAAAAGTCATTACTAATAGTTATTTTTTTTTCTCATTGAGTTATAGCTACTCTTAAATTCTTTGACAGCTCCCTTTGGGTAGCACATTCTGGTATTTAAAGCACAGGGACATAGTTTCCCCAGGTCTAGATCTAAAACTCATTTCTCCACAGTCTGTAGAAACCTCAAACAAAAGAAAAATGCTCCCACAGTCACTTTGGAAGGTTTCTGAAAGGCTAATTCACAGCTATTGACAGCTATGAATCACTAACAGTCTTGAATGTCACACATATCCAAGGTAATTGAGCATCCCTCAATGTAATCTGCTTTACAATATAGATATGCAAAAAGAAAATGAAGCAACTCATGAAGAAAAAAAAAAAGGTCTGCCAAGAACTTGGATACAAAATTCATCTCAAGAGACACGAAAAAGCTCTTTTTAAAAAATGCCTTTTAGCTTTATGCAAATATACTACATGAGAGGTACACACAGCCAATTGTTTCTTCTGTCATAAAAATGGAACTTCAGTGCCAATCAAAACCTTGAGACAGAAATTTCAGTTGCCATTAATAACACACACACACACACACACACACACACACACACACACACACACATCAGTGTTGCATTCTTACAACTATAGGCATAAACAAAACAATCTCATATTATTTGCTCCATGGGTCAGAGATCCTTTAATCTAGGGGTGTGAAAACAATATCTCTGCAAGTGACATTTATTTAGAAAACTACATTTTAATATTATCTGTGTTTTATTGTATTTTTATTATGGAGTTAAATATTTCCCAATAACATTTTAAGCTAATTTGGCCAACACGGGTAAGTACTATGGGCCACATGCAGCCTATGACCTATTTCTTTGACATACCAGATCTAATTTACCCTATTTTACAGATAAGAGAACATGTTGCCATGACTTCCCAGGGTGATAGAGTTAGTAAATAAGTGACTGAGACTTTAATTCAAGTCTTTTGATAGAATAATAAATATCTACAGTAGGACTTGCTAAAACACACTGAAAAAGCTGAAAATAATGCATTTCTATAGTTAGAATGCTTCAAGCAGAAACTGACCCCTTTATGGGATGCTTTAGACAGAATTCTTATTCAGGTACATGTCTGACCAGATGATGAGTTCATGCCCCTTCAACTCCAGGACAATGCAGTTTACCATGGCTACAGAGACAATAAATTTCTGTTTGGAACCAGCCACAGAGAACTCCAGTATTCACTCATTTAAAATGCGCTGATTACCTCAAGAAACCATACAAATTAATAAGTTTCCTTGGAATTCTTTTCCCCCCCTTGGCATAAAGGCATATCAAGGGACCTAGTATCATCAATCTAGAGTTAAAAGAGCCCTCAGAGGCCAAATAATCTACCTCTAGAATTTTACATGTGTGTAAACTGAAGCTAAGTGACTTATCAAAGGCACAATTAGAACTCAAGTCATCCATTACCAGCATTCATATCATAATGCATCTTCTGATAGTTTAATGTCATATGGTACCTCCATTTGTACTGAAGCAGCATGGTACAATAAAAGGGCTCTAAACTAGGAATCTGGGTCCCTGGGTTCAACTTCCATCTCTATCATTAATCATCTATGTACTTTGGGGCAAGTTTATTAATCTCTCTAGACCTCATTTACATCAATTGTAAAATGGTGCCTTGCCTACTGAAGTTCTGAGCATTTGAAAGTACTTTCCACAACACCAAGTGATATGTAAATATAAAGGATTGTCATTAATAAAATGCACAGCTAGTAGACAAGTCATCTAATCACTTTGAAACTTAGGTTTGTTTGTTTTTTTTTTCCTCCCTCTTACCAATAAACAATAAGAATGTTGAACAAATATAATCTCTTAAGGATTCTTTCAGCTGTAAATCCTATAATTCTATGAATGTGCAATGTGGAAAAAAATGTTGGATCGGGATTTAGAGACCTGGGTTTGAATCTCGGCTATCCTACTTACTACTCATGAGACCTTGGGAAAAGAATTTAAATCACTCTGAGTCTCAGTTTCCTCACCTGTAAAATCAGGAGGTTCAACTATGTGAACTTTAAGGTCCTGTTCAAGCCATTAAGATAGGATTTTATGATTCTATGACCCCATGACCTTTAAAATCTAAACCTTACAGGGATTACAGGGCCTATTGTTTGCCTGTAAGCATGTCACAGTGCTTACTGATCATTATGCCATTTTAGATGGCATCTTGAAATAAGAGTTTTGTGTTCCACATAACATGAAAATAGCTGTATAAAATTGGAGGCCACAAGGTAGGGACTATTTGTACCTACTTACACCTTACTTTCTTTCTGTAGGAGTATGAACAACAAGGACTGGCATTTACTAAATGTTAAATAATCATGATAAAGAAATGTGGAGGTAGAAAATACACTAAAGCATGAGAACAGCCCTACTGGCATGCAACTGGTAAACCTATTATTTCAGTTTCCTCTCATCTGTCATCTCATGAAATACTCATTCTACTCCAGCTTAGCACTGGAAATCCATGACTCTTCCTGAGTAGTTTAATGATGCCTTACTCCCTCCTCCCCCTAAATCAAGATTCCATGGCTTCTAGATATACTAAATAGGCTTCTAGACCTACTAACATTTGCCCCAGAGAAGGGATAATTAAAAAGTGCCTTGGTGTAGTTACACAGGTTGGAAGATTTCAGTCTGACAACTTGTTAGGACTATAGTTCAAGGAGACTGAAAAGATTCAACATACATGCTAAGTCTATATGGGCTGGAGAAGCATTGTGAGCATTTATCCTAAAGAAGGACATAAGCCCCTTCTTGAATTCATTCAGTAGTTGGATGGCCTACTGCTCTGCTCTCTTGAATTCAACATTTAATTTCACAGTATCCAAAAAAGAGACTTCTTTATAAGGCAAATACTATTGAATCAAAAAGTCAAACACATTCTTTTGAAATCAATGGTGTTATATCAAAGCACTGGAGACATCTGCCAGTGCCTCTCTCATGATGCTGCAAGGCTAATCTTCCTGAAAGCTCTTTTATTAAGTTTCTGAAGAAAATAATTTGATTCCTCACTGCCTATGGCATTAAGGTCAAACTCACCATTTTACTTTCTTGCCAGCAAAGTCCTCAGCACTGTCAAATAGTTGGACACTAGAAACTGATATTATTTCTGCACTGGTCATCTATACTTTATTCAAGGCCCTCCACAATTTGTCCTCACATTAATGTGGGCTATATGACTGCTAGGATCCCATGATCTATTTAACTTTATGCCCCAGTACTCCCCAAAATGGAACATTACCTCTGTTCTCTGTTTCTTGCATACCTAAAACCCATTTCACCTCCATAATAGTATGTTAGTCCTGTCACCCATTTAATATAAGTTAGCCATGCTCTCCTTTCTCTATGAAGTTTTCTCTATTCATTCTATAATGATCAAATATTTCTCTGAAGTACTATTATATACATGCTTAGTACCATCCATTTTAGTAAGCAGTTTTCCTCTTATTGTTAGGTTATAAGATCCCTATGGCAAGAGAATTCTTTATCCAGAATACCAGCATTGTCTTACCCAGGACTTACATTCCCCCACACCAGGTTATACACAGAAGAGATGTTCAATAACTACTTATTAATTTATAAAGCACATGATATACCTAATACATTTGTGTTCACTATCAACAAAAAGCAGAAAATAACATAACCCATGTTTTAAGTCTTTATATAAGGTGTATTCCTCATTAGTAGAGAGAATGATAAAAACTGGTGTGAGAGTTTTAGAGGACACATACTATACTGCTACTTCAAGAGAAGACACAAGGTTGTAGAATCTCTTAAGGGAGAGATCTATGTAGAGAGAAAATGGAAGGCAGACATGGAATTATCTCTTTGGAGTAATCACGGCCTCTCTATCAGTTGGGCTGAGATATCTCTCTCCTAATAGAACAGCTTTAAACTCTGTATGTTCTGTCAGTAACTACACTAGGTACTGGGAATATATAGCAAAAAAAAAATCCTGATCAAGGAAACATATACCAATGATACATGATAGCTATCATGGAGGAGACAGCACTTAAGATGGGCCTTGAAGGATCATATATTAGGATTATAAGGGACCACCTAGTACAAAGTCATCTAGTTCAACCTTTTCTTTATCAGGAGTAAACTGAGGAACAGAAGGTTAAATGTCAATACACAAGGTGACACAGTAAATGGCAGAGAAAGGATATGAACTCAAGATCCTCTAACACTTAGGACTCCTTCAATTGTACTTTGCAAAAAGGCCTTGCCTGTTTCTCCTTCCTTCTCACAGACCAGGACTTTATTCTGAGAATTATGAGAATGCATTCACTGAACATGTTAGAGCAAAACTTTATTAACTTTTTAAACTGTATCTTGAATTTTTTAAATGGACAAGAAAAATGGTTTCTAATTTTCCTTCCAATGAAGAACAAATTAATTCTAACTTATGGCATTTTCTTCTCATCCTCTTCTTTTTCATCATCATAATCATTATTATTAATGTAGATAAGCTGCTCTTCTTAACTCAAAATAAACCATTGCTCAGTCTAAACAAACAGAACTTTGGCTTCACCAAATCCTTGGGCTCTTCATTTTCTTCTCAGCTTCCCATCTGTTCTTTAGAGCCTCCTTTACTGAGTCCTCTCTAGTTTTAAAAAGGAATGGTAGGAGCAGGGGGAAAATCTGTTTGAAAGGGGAATGGGTTCCACTGTCATTTATGAAAGGGCACTTACTGAGCTTAAGGTTAAAGATAAAGGCCTGTGGGAACCAGGTGTAATGGAGCATGAGGTTGTAATAATCACCCTAATCACCGTTATTATTAGAAATAATAAAAGCTAAAATATGCTCACAGTGTACAAAAGATCACACATTATCTGTGTCCAAAACATAGCTTTTGCCCTCCATAAACAACCATTAGAAATCAAATCCGACAAACAAATTACACGTGTTTTTATGATACACTGTGTTATGTTGTTTAGGCCAGTACTTTCAGAAACTTATGTTTTTATTTAGTTTTTTAAAATGTTTTAGAAAAGAAGAAGCTTGACAAAAGTGATAGGAGCTAGCCTGGACATTTTTTTTAAAAAATGTTAATCCAAATGGCAAACATTTTCTTTTGTTCCATTACATTCATACGAATATAAAATGGTCTGTCTAACCACTGCTCTGCTCTGCTCTGCTCCCTCCTTAGCAGACAGGGGTTGCAAAAACCACCCACTCATTTAGAAGATGGGGACAGATGGGTCAAGTCTTAAAAAGATCTTCAACTTTCTCCCAAGTTGCTGCATGCCCCACCCCCACCTTCTTTTGCTATTTTCTCTCATCGTGAATGCATGATTAATAACTGTGTATTTCTAAAACTTTGCCTCGTAAGCAAAGCTGAGGGCTTTCCATCCAAAGGAGGCAGAGGTATACAGTTAATGAGAAGTGAGACTGTGGGGAATGAGTAGGAACATGCCAATGTTAATGTAATTGAGCATGAATATCAAACACTGACAGGGGAACACTCTTCCTCTGCTGATGGAAAGCCAGATCAGCTGGTGAGCAGATGGAATATATGTAGAACAGGCTTCACAGCTATCCCCAGAACTGCCACTTCACAGCAATCTCGGCTTCACAACAGCAGTTCCTCTGGTTTCCCAAATGCAATCTTTTCCCTTCTCTTCCATTTAAAAACAAACAACTATTCTTCCCTTTCCTTCCTACCTCTTCTTTCAGCCTTAATCACATTTTTTCTTTATCCATTTCCCATTCCACCACTCTAAGCAAAGAATAAGACTTTACTGATTTCCAAGACACATTTTTTTTAATGAGCAGAGCAAGATCACCACAACCATTTCTGTGCATAGTGAAAAGAAGAAATGTATTTTCACAGAAACACAGATGAGGTGAAGCTGAAATGACTACTACTTTGGTTTTGCCTTGGCCTCACATGCCAGGGAAATAATGAATGTTAAATTATATAAATACTCTTTTATATTATTACTTTCATTTCTTACTGCACCATGGATAGGATAACACTAACGCCAGGGATTAAGGGGAATTCTGCAAAGCATCACGGATGAAATGAGTTCTTCAGGGAATTGTGACTAATGACTGCTTTTGGGTCGCAGTGAAGTGATAGTCTGGGTTCTCAGGTTCATATGAATATTAAAATCTAAACTCTATAACCAAGGATCACAATCGCTAGGAAAAAGACAATTTTAATTCTAAACAATTTAGGAAATAAATACTTATAACATCCAAAATGAAGTGTGGCTTAGGTAGCACAGCCCATGAAAAGGAAGCAGAAAAACAGGGCAGGAATTTATGGTGGGTACAGGGAAAATAACGTTAGGTGGATACAGAGGACATGAGTTCAAATCCTATCTCTGTCTTGGCAGCCAATCAAACTTATTTAGCAGGATGATACCAGAAGAGTTTAGGTGACAAAGTTAACACATTATTTTGCCTGAGTTTCTATCAAAGAGATCAAGGGTCTGAGGCTCACGAGAGCTGAAACTTAAAAAATTTGAGTCTGGGTATCATAGACTCACCATGGCAAGATCATACAAAGGGTGTCATGTTGCCTAGATAGGTATGAGGTGCTAGACACAACAATGAGGGTGAGGAATGAGTGACTAGTCTAGGCAGAGTACACTAATTAAGTTCTTACTATTTTATTAAATACGTATTATTTACCAGACACATTTTTAAGCAATGGAGATACCAAGGTACATGCAGTTTCAAGAAGCTTTCACTGTAATGAGAGAGACAATATGTAAATAACTAAATATACATACGAAGTAGTGGGATGAAATCTTCCAATAGAAGGGAAAGACCTCCTGAAGAAGGTCAAACTTAAAGTGAGTATTGAAGGAGGCCAAGGAAGCTAAAACATAGCGGTGGAGAGGGAAAGTATTTAAGGCACAGGGGAACAGCCAATCTACCACCATGGAGGCTGGAGACAAAATGTTTTTTCTGAAGAAATGCAAGTTGACTAGAAAGATTAGGAAGTGGATAGGTTATGAGAGGTTTTTAATGCTAAAGAGGGTCATTTCTATTCGATCCTAGGGTTAACAGGGAGTCACTGGATTCATCAGGTAGTAGGGTCAAAACATTTAGTCTGGTACTGAAATGGGTAGAACTCACTTAGGCAGCAATACTAATTAACAGGCTATTGCAGTATTTCATGAGAGGTGATAGGGTCCTGAGCTACAATTATTGGTTTTTGTGTGAGTGGAGAGAACGGAATAAATACAAGAAATGTTATGAAAATAAAACTACAAAAGTTGGGAAAAGATGGCTATGTGTGCAGAGGTAATTCAAAGTGAGGTGTCAAGGTCCCACTGAGACTGAAAATTTGGGTGAGTAGAAAGATGATACTGCCATCAAGAGTAGCAGTAAAGTAGGGAAGAGAAGAGGGAAAGAGGAGTTCTATTTTATATATGTTGAATTTCAGTTGCCTAGGGATAACTCCTCATCTACAAAAAGAAGGCACTGGATTACGTCACCTAAGGTCCCTTCTAGCTGATAACTGTCATTCTTTGATAAATAGTTGAAGTCATCTTTGGCCCATCTTCTCTTCCTCTCACAGATTTCCTTGATGACATCTTTTACTAACGTTCTTTTTCAAAGTTCTTCACTGGTTTCATCCAATAGGGCCCACTCCACTGTGACATAGGTCTCTTGGTTACACAACAACAAAAGCAATTACCAATGGGGGGCTCAGTTTTCAGGATTGTAAAGACAATCTTCACTCTGTTAAATGCTTTTTTGCCCATGTTTGCTGTCTCTCCCAGTATATATATTTATGTGCATGCATAATGTATATGCATGTATATAGTGCACATATAGCTGCGTCTCTAAATAGAAATATATAAACTTACAATGCTTTTCAGCAAGTTAGAAATGGCACAAAAGAAAACAAAGAAGGCAAAGGAATAAAGATTCATGCTAGTGTCCAAAAAGATCTGGGGTAAACAATGATGAAACTATGAGAACACTGAGGAATGAACTGACAATATATCAGAAATAGGCAAAGATACTAATGGAAGATATCCAGAAAGGGGAACCAGGAGAATATCAGCAGCTACCAAGCTAAATGGATAATTTCGATCAACACAAAATCTCTATGAGACTTATGAATATATGAATCAAGGGCATTTTCAGGAAAGGATTATTAAGAGAGGTTTTCACAACCAGCTTTTCTTCATCATCTTATAATTCACTGAAAGGCACAGAGAATACAAGATCACCGATTTCCTTGATGACATCTTTTACTAATGTCCTTTTTCAAAGTTCTTCACTTGATTTCTACCCTGTACCTGCTGCTAACTTGTTAATTTCTGTACTGTTCGGCCCTCCAAGTCATACTTTTTCTGCTTGAAATGTAATCTCAGCACTAAGCACCTTGCTTAGCAAGTGCTCAATAAATGCATTTTCATCTATTCATTGCTTCCTTTTTATTGATTCTTAATAATGAACAAAGACATTTTATCTAGTAGAGCAAAATATAAAATTAATGGCTCTGTTAAAACAACTAACAAATAAATACCTATTAAGTACCTATAATTCACTAAATACTGCACTAGGTACTCAGGATACAGATACAAAAATGAAATAATCCTTACATTCAAGGAACTTTCATGGGAGCATGTCAGACACAACATACGTATATATGTTTACGCATGCATTTGCAGAATAAAGGGCAGGTAGAGTGCTAGGCATAAAGCCTCATCTTGCCAAGATCAAATCTGGCCTCAGACATTTAGTAGCTGTGTGACTCTGGGGAAGTCACTTGACCCTGTTTCACTCAGTTTCCTCACCAATAAAATGAACTGGAAAATGAAATGAGAAACCATTCCAGTGTCCTTACCAAAAAAACAAACAAACAAAAAAACCCTATATGGAGTCAGAAAGAATTGGACACAAATGGAAAAAACTGAACAACAACAATACAAAATGAATGCAAGGAAAGAGGACAATAATAGTTCCAGTGATCAGGGAAAGTTGTGTGTATTAGGTGGTGCTTAAGCTGTGTCTTGACAGAAAAGACTGGCTTAATGAAAGGGAAGTGAAGAGGTACAGAGTTGGCAAGATAACTAGGAGATGGATTGTGCAGAGAAGTCCATATATACCCAAATGAGTTTATATTTTATCCTACAGGCAACAGAGTATAATTAGAGTTTCATAAGTGGGACACAATCATATCTGTACTTATGGAAAATCACAGTGGCAGCTATGTAGAAGACAGATTGGAGTGGGGAGAGATCAATTAGGAGAGTGTTGCAGTAATCTATGCATGACATGATGAGGGCCTGAACTAAGCTGGTGGATGTGTGAACAAAGAGAAAAGCTCAGATGTCAGAGACACGGTGATGACAGAAACAGCAAAACTTGGCAGCTGCCTGAGTATGTGGAGTGAAGGAGCAGTAAGAATGCAGAACAACAAGGTTACAAACCTAAGTAACTGGAAGAATAGTGGAATCTTCAACCAAAATAAAGACGTCTGAAAGAAGAGCGTTTGAGGAAAAAACATAATCGATTCTATTTTCCCTTCCAACAAGGTATTCTCCACCTACACATCAAAATTATTTAACGTTTCTTTCAAAGTATATGCAATAGAAATAACCCTGTCCAATGGTTCTCTAAACACAAACATAAGACAAGACAAAAATCAAAGAAACCATTGGTCAGACCAATCATCCCATAGGCTTTATAAATTAAATAATGAAGAAATAAATACACAAACAAGAAGTAATGAAGAAATGAATGAATAGATGAATAGAGACATAGGAAGAGAATTAAATTTTTAATTTTATTATTTCTATTTTCCCTAAAGTTAAATGTATCATTTCCTAACTAATTCTCAGAAGACACCTCCCTAAAAAAAAATCAAATTAAAAAAAGACAAAGGAAAAAAGTATTCCATACCAAGATAGCTCTTTAAAAGAAAAAAAGTTTCCAATTTACCTTGGCTTCGTAGTACTCTTTGACTTCAGGTCTAATAGAATCAAAATCTCCACTGATGTATTCAGGTAAGAAGCTGAAAGAAACATGGTTCTTGTAAATTAAACAATTAAGGCTAGTTCTTTACTTAACTTTTCAGTTAAGATTGTATGGAATGGCTATACTTCTCAAGGTGGGGAAGAAGTATAACTCACTAGAAACTATTTTTTTGTCACTGATATAAGCCCTTATAATTTGCTTTGTTTTGATCTGATATAATTGACAATACTTTGTATGCTAAGGCTGTCTCTATGAGGATGAAAATGATTCAAATGCCTCACTAATTCATTCAAATAGCTAGTCAGCACTAGGTTGTACAAGAAAGAGTTATTGTCTAATTTTAAAAACATTTTTTACAACAGTAATGTTTATATAGTCCTCTATAGCATCTCCATTTTCTGAAACCACAAATATTACCAAAGCAAGTCCATCTTGGTGGAATTAACTGAGGTGGGAAGGCCCAATTTAAAGCCTATTCCAATTCTCATAGAGATGTTCATTTTGCTTCTTATGAACTTTATTTATTCCCATCCCCAATGACTTGTTTCACCTGTATTATCTAATGTGACTATGTACAATGAACAAAAAAAACAAATAAGAAAAATAAGCAAACTTCAGCTTTCCTTTTTCCTCTTTTCTTATTTCTGTATCAGAAGAGCTGATGAAAAAGGCATATCCAAGTCCACGAAAATCAAAAGTTCTCATGATCCGTTGAGGTCTCTGAACAAAAATTTGGATCACAGCCTCTATTAACTCTTCTGGGTTATTCTCAGGTTAAGCTAATTCATTAAAGTTCTGTTAGAATGCTCCACTTTGCAGACTAGTGAATTATTTCACATCAAGGAAAAACAAGAACAATTTATGTTGGATATCTCTGAAAGTCTACAAAAGGCAAATCCAGTGAGTTATCTGCTCCTGAGAAAATACATCTAGATTATTTTTCCCAACATGGATGTATCTTTACTAAGGTGAGTAGAATTCCACCTCCCTGAATGAGATGCAGAGCTGCTATTTCCCTAGGATATATGGCTAGCCAGTACTTTTTTTCCTTAGGTAATATGTATTTATATCAACAATTTGCAAATTTGGTAAATACTGTATCTCCACTGATACATCATGTTTCAAAACAGAAACCAAAACTTAATATGTGGCATGGGGGAAGAGTGCATGTTTCAACAAATTCACAAACATGCTCTCTTTCCTTCAGCCTTGCTACAAAATGCCTCAAGTGGTCATTCCAAAATCAGATCTCTTCCCTTGTTTTCATATCCATAAGATAATACATCTAGTCACTTAGTAGAAGTTAGGAGTAAGTTCTAGCTGATTGTTTGGATGATATGTTGAATGATGTAAGTTTGATATAAGTTTCCCACTTTATTTATTACTGTAAATGTAACCTGTGGAAAGATCATAGGAGCTGATCTAAGATTTACATCTGCATCATCATCTACTAGATGCAAGGCTATGATTTAGTCATTTAAACTCTCTAAGCCTCAGTTACCTCATTTGCAAAATAAAAATAATGATAATTGCACTAAAAGCTTCACCCAACTACCGCAAGGAAAAAGCTTCACAAACCATAAAAGAATACATAAATGTGAGATTTAATATTTCAATGGATTTGTGATTTCATTGATGTGGAATGCTGACTCCCACTAGCACAGCATATAATTCAACCACCTCCTATACAACTCAACTCTCACCTTCTCCTCCTCACCATAAATCCTCTGTGGCAGTTCCACTCAATGTTTTCTGTTAGGTCAGGGTTTCTTAACCCTTTTTTGTATCCTAGAAACCTTTGGAAGTGTGGGACAGGCTATGGATCCCTTCTCAGATTTTTTTTCCAAAACAAGTTTTTACCGATGTCTTCTGTTTCTTACATCATCATAGCTTTTTCCCTTGAGTCTCCTCTTCTCCCTCCCAGAGAACCATCGCACATAACAAATAACATCTTTTAAAGGCAAAACAATAAAAAGAAAGAAAAAGAAGGAAAAATAAATCAGCAGAATGGATCAATACATCGAAAAAGTGGGCAATGTGCAACATCTACTTCACTCTTATACTACTTGATGAGTTCTCTGCATTTCCCAATGTTACAGATCCTTTGCTTCTTTTCCCAAAAACACGTTAAGACATATATTTAAAAAAAAAGTTTTAAATACATTTATAGCCCAGTTTCCTTATAATGCTGAATATTTTTAACACCATCTCTCAAATTTTCAATTACATTCAACCTTCAACTTTCCCAAGGGTAATATTCCTAGAAAATGGCATGAACTTCAAAAACGTGAATGTTGATAACACGGAACTTATGGGAAATAGGCAGTTAAGTTCTCACACCCAGGAAAAAAAAAACTGTAATCTTTATGTACACATTGCTGAAAATACACTTTTCTGCATACAATTGTTTACCGGAAAACATTCATTCTGATAACAAACACTTTTCTAACACAGTACCCATGACACTCACAAAATGCAGTACACAAAAATAAAATTGGCAACATGTAAAACATTTTTTCTTGCTTTTGATCTTTTGATCTTTTAAATAAAATACATTAAATTTAAAAAAAAAAACATTGACCAAATTCACTTTTCAAAACACATGTAGTACCATAAATACAATACAGCAAATAAATTCTTAAAACTAAAACATTTTCTAACTTGAATTTTACCTTCCACTGTGCCAGATGGCAATCTGAGGTCATTGTATTATATACTATGCTACTGAAAACCATTCTACCTTGGCCACCTTCTGAAAACCAAAGGAGAGGTAGATGGGACTTTAGTCACTGCTGTCAGAAAAAGCCAAGACTGATAAGGTCTTGTCATCATATTAGAGCCCTGAAGACTTGCACTACACTTTGGAGGCATAATTGCAACACAAAATTTGAGTTTTAAAGGTTAACAATGAAAATAAGCAATGAATGCATGGGAAGCTCTTTACAAATGTTGGGTGTACAAGACCAGTGAAGTTGCCAATAGGGTACCAGTTACTGCATAAACTTGTGCCCATTACACTTCTCATCTTTTTTCTCCACTGAATATAGCCATGAATGCGTGAGGTTGCCACAAGTGAAAGCGAACATGAGGTTACAAATAAAATCACCTGAATGCTTGAAGTCACACAAGTTAAATGCTTGATATTGAGAATTGACTGTAACTACATTTCTTTACAATGGTGTTTCAATTATTAGATAATTGCAATGAGGCCCAGAGTTCACAAAAGCACTATTTTAGTAACAAAAATAATAAAACAAACTTCTGAAAATTATAACTCTAAGTTCTACTCTTTATATCAACAAATCCTTAAAAAACACATTGTATAACAACAACCAAGTATATTCTGTCACAATTTTCTAGTGCCAAAAACAGAGTAAGTTACTGTGACTATGTCCTTCACTTGATATTTGTTCATTAAGAAGGAACAACAACGGAAAAATATGCTAGGTTAGGAGTTAGAAGATCTGGTTTGTAATACTGAATCTGCCACTTACTATCTGTACAACTATGGTCAAATAACTTAAACATTATTTAATATTCTGTTTTCTCAGTGTTATAATGAAGGTATAGGACTAGATGTCCTCCCATGCCTCATTCAGCTCTGGGAACTGTGATCCTGTAATCACCAAATGACAGAGAATGCATTTTACATGCTATGCATTGAAATATTTAATTGCCAGGACCTGTGTGGTTCTTTCCTAAAGGACTTATATATGATTCTAAAATTATCATTTCCATTTTCCAAGGATTGCTAATCTGACAAAACACACACACACACACACACACACACACACACACATACACACACACACAACTGGGAACAGAAGGTGAGATTGCTCAGTTGCCCTGAAGACATTCACCCTTTTAGATCTAATACAAACTCTGGCTTCCTGTGCAGGTTGCCAGTCATTAATGCTATTTTTGGCTCCAGAGTCAATGCCTTACATTCCCTTTTTATACAGCTTTCAAAAGATAACTAATTAAAAGGCAAAATAAAAAGCCATTTAACTTGGCTTTCATGGTCAAGATGATTTAGTGCATGAGAAATTTGCTGAACAAGTAAAATATGATTAATCTCTCTGATTTTTTTTTGGTGTGTTACAATATATCCTATTAGATACCCTATTTATATATTGCTGTTACGCTAATGGAATACAGTACAAAAGAGGGTCCAAACCTGCATCCATGGACCCCTTTGTGGATCCATGAATGTGGATAAGGAAAAATTTGTATTTTCATGACTCTCTAACTTGAATTTAATATTTCCTTGCATTTTTAATTTTTAAAACAACAACAGTACGTTACTCTGACAAAAGATTTATGAAAGGCATCGCCCAGGTCACCAAAGTTAATCATCTCACAAAACACAATTAGAACTTTTGGTATAGATTATGGAAAAAGGAGTTTACTTCTGCTCTGAGGGATAATTATTCTGTAATATTGGCATTCTGGTCCTGATGCCATCTCTATAACGCATGTTAGGATGAAGAGGACCCACAATAGTCTCACCACCTACATGCTGGGTTGCTACAATACCAACTCGGGGGGGAGGGGGAACGGACTCCTAAATTGTACTCGATGAACCTTGTTGATTGGTTATTGGCAACAGCATGTAGTCAACTGAGCACAAGTGTTAGACAACCTAAGTTCAAATCTCATACCTCTTCTTCCTCTTTTTGCAATCTAGAGAAAATCACAACCTTTTTCTGGACCTTTAAGGCCTTATCCCCTAAACGAAGGGGACCTGTAGAAAGGTTGTAAATCTGGAATGTGAACTTGCTTTGTTAAAATATATTTTGAAAAATGCATTTCAATGTAATTGGTTTCCTTTCTAATCTTATGTAATTTACTTTATTCATTTAAAATATCATTCCAAGGAAGTATTCATAGACCTTTACAAAATGTCAAACATATCTATCACACACAAAAAATAAAAATTCCTTTAGAAGAGGACATTTAAAGACACTCTCATTTCCTAATCCTGTAACATCTTCTATCTCACAAGAAAAGTACTGTGAAAATGTACAGCATGAATATGAGCTGTGATCACTGCATAAAATGACATTCCATTTGCAGTGTGGCTTTAGGTTTGCACTAGTCACAAAGAGGATATATAGCAAGCACAGGATCAGTGCTACTTCTTTCCACCTGTACACCTCACATGGGCCTGGACCATCCATTTCCAACTTCTTCTCCAGCTCTGCGTTAATCAACACCCTCCCTAATTTAATTGTAACAATCATACCAGTCATACTCCCAAGGAACTGATTCCTTCAACACTGTTTGCTGAAGTTGCACTTCTTTGTATCTATCTCACTCTACCCAGCCCCAGCTCTGGACAGCAGCCCCTATTTGCTATGTCACTGAAACCCTTAGGTCCACTGTGGATACACTAATTTCTCTATATCTCTAATTTATTTCTAATATTTATGATACGGATTCTAGAGGGCAGAATCAGGAGTGTGCTAATTCATTTGCATACCTGTTTACACTTCCTCAAACTACAATATTTCTATCCTTGCTCGTGTGTATAGTTTGCTGCTAAGGCAAAAGTCAAAGATAATAACCCTGAGAAGTAGGTAATACAAGTATTACTATCTCTATTCTATATTGGAGGAAACACCACCTTAGGGAGGTGAAGTGATTTGTCCACAGTCATGGTCCTAGCAAGCAGGAAAGGCTCAGATTGGAAACCAGGGGTTCTGTCCAGCATTCTTTTCACCAGAGGTGTCAACCTCATGACTTGTGTGCCCTATGCCACCTGCAAAACTCTGGCTGCAAAAGTGCAGCCAGAACCAGAAAGTATTGGGAAATGTTTATCAAATGAAATAAAAACACAGCAGAACACAGTATTAATTTGTGGTTTTCCAAGTCAATATGCAGCCAGTAGGAAACCATTTCAAATTGAGTTTGATACAACTGCTTCCCTGCCCCCCCCAACTACACTCCCTTTTCACTAACCCTCTTAAAGACAAACAGAAGGATGTTAATGAAAAGTAGTGTTGGGGTGGAGGTGGGACGTGGGGGGAGGGGGGCACCAGCAGAAGGTATATGAGTGAGAAGTGAAGGGTGTTTAATGAAATAGCCTGAAAAAAAAAGAGGCTTAGTTTCATGTTAAGACTTATTTCATATTAACTTGACATCATCCAGACCAATCAGCCAATGCAACTCACAGAGTAAAGAAGTGAGAAGGGAAATTGATCAAAAGAGACCTTCCCAGAGCAAGTCCTCTTCATTTCTGCTTTTAAGTTAAAACTTAAAATTAAGTTGCCTAAAAACTTTTATGAGGTAACTAGAGTGAAAACACAACAGCAATACAAAACTAAATTGAACTTATATAGAGAGCTTTTAAGTTTATGAAGCACATTACACATATTATTTCATATGATCTTTATAAAAAAATACTACGGGTATTACTATTACTGTCATTTCCTTTTTGTTTATTTATTTTGAGGCTGGATGGCCCCCTCTTGTCAGAGTCAGAAGTGCTGTGGCCACTTCTAGACAGATCCCAATGACCATCACTTAAATGGCTCCATTTTTAAGACATAGGCCTGTTCAATCTTCCCCACCTCATGCAGCCTGTTGTTACTCCATTCCTGGAGTATTATATTGTCACTAGATAAAGCACAGACACAAATTAGCTCCATCTCTAACAAAGATCAGAACCCTGCAGTCTCATCCTTTCTAAGTAGCAGGGAATAGAGGCGTACCTGACCATGCCTAGAGATGATTTCCATTTTACAGACAAAAATATCAATGAAGGCTGAGTTAATTTGGTGGCTGAATTACAACCTAGGTCTGACTCGGTCAAATATTCTGTCTACTGTATCACAATAAGAATGAGTATCACTCTCAATGACCTACTTCTAGAATAATTGGTCTGTTTCCTTGCATACAAAGAAAATGATGGCTAATCTTTGTTACTCCCATGAGAGTCTTCAAAATGGAAACTGCTGCTCCTGTAGAGTCATCCCACTATTTATCTGACGGACAAAAACTTAACATATCAACTAAGGACCAAGTATGAAATTAATAATTTTTGTATGGAGTCCACAAGTCTGGAAAGCATTTTCAAGACAAAAAAAATCTCAGCTTTGAGTCAACCAGTGGGTCTCTCTTGATAACCATTAATCTGCTGGAGTTGTATGTCTCCAGAAGAATAAACAAGAGACTTCATTTCAGTCTGCTTGAGATCTAACAAAATAATCTGACATCCAAGGCTTTGTCAGAACAATGTTCTCACCCATCCTCTTTTAATGACCTCACCACTCAATGACTAACAATCACCTCATGCCTTTGTCTAAACCTTCATGCATTCATACTGTCCCAAGTTTCTTAATCCACCTTTGGAGCCTACCCATTTACAAACACAGTAATCATCTTTTCTGTTCATACAGTTTTCCTCCATCTCTTTTCCTTTTGGGGGTTCTTTTTCTCCTGTTGAGACTTACTTATCTTTTCCTCCTACCAGCTAAAAAACAGAACATAGCCGTGCCTCTGGCTAACTTTCCCTCTAATCCTCATCAAATAGGATGCTAGAGACACATATTCTCCCACTCGAAAAACCTATCATAAAGTTTATGACAGATGTGCCAGTTCCACCACCAACAAAAAATAAATGTGTTGTTACTGATAGCAAATAACTAAGGAATAATAAAGAAGGTAAAAAAAAAATTCCTTTATAACCAAGATTTCAGGCAAAACCATCTATATGATAAACTTCAGATAAGGCAAGTTAGACCTATCCACTATGGTTCCAGCAAAAGTTATAGGATGAATCTCTTTATTGTCAGTTTCCTAAAATTAAAGACACATTACAGATTCAGCAGGCAAAAGAACACAATTTGGTCTACCTCCATACATAATCTACTCATTTGTGCAAAAATCCCTCAGATATCTGGAATCAACCTGACAGTCTTTCTGAGTATTAAACTGACAATTACTTAAGCTAGAAGCTCAGAAGTAAAAGGCATAAAGAGCTGAATATCTGTCCTTATGGACATTAAGACTTGTAGAGAATATAATTTTTTGTTTTGTTGTAATTTTTTTTCTGAGTTCAGCAACAGAACTATTTTTTCCCTCAACATCTGTAAACAGGAAAGGAAAGTAATAATGCAAATTCTAGCACATTTAGTTGTATTGAGTGCATTGAGAGAAAAAAGTAGGCGGCTGAAAGGCAATTAAATACTTTTTAGATAGTATATCAGAATTTAATGTATGTCCTTTCCAAATTAATCTGGGAGGCTCACTTTAAACAAAGTGTATGCCAAAAATACACCTGGTATGCACAATGAGATGACTTAAATAATTATATCTTTTCCTCATATGATACAGTAACTTCTGCTATTTGCTTTCCATCTCTGCAATTAAAAAAAATCTTCTTTCTTGGAGGTTCTTGTTGCCATGGATTTGGGCATTCTGAATAAGTACATATTCAGGGTGACACTTTCCAGATGTGTTTTATGTTGCAGTACTAATGACAGCTGATACGGGAAGGTTATTTTTGGAGCTGCCTAGGGGGATGATTATACATAACTTATTAACCCCACCCAAACCAGATTTACAAGAGAGCTGATTACTTTTGGGCAGACCATCTTTAAGTGACACATGCCCATGCCCATTCTCCACACTTATACAGAGGAAAAGATAATCATCTGCCTTCAAAAATTAAATCACACATTGTGTTTCCCTCTATGATTATGTGATCTAATATTGTAAAATAAGTTTGAGAGGATTTGAAACAAATTCATGGATGAAAGATTATTTATGTATTATACTGAGATGAAAAGGGAAAAGAATCACATCATGATACTGTAAAATCATTAATATTCTATAACCAAAGTAACATTATGAAACTCTGCTGTAATATTATTTGTACATTATAACATTTATGATACTGTCATGCTTAACTGACTTCCTTGTAACATTATTTCATCTAAGATACTATTTTCAGGGAGCCATTTAAGATCATTAGACAATTTCTTTCTTTAGCAATCCCACTCTTTAGAGATCAATATGACAAAAGGCCACCATGATCTTTTTCACAAACCATTCCTTGATCCCACTGTAAAATAAGCTTCACAGTTTTTTGAAATACAGAATTTCTTAGGAAAGATGTTTTTGCAGAATGTCATTCATTTGTTTTTATTCTTAATATTAATGGATGATCTGGAGTAGTCTGAGAAAGTTTCTTGGGGAAAGCAGACCTGGCTCTTAGTCTTATGGTATTAATCAATTCATTTCAATCAATTTACTTGGGTCTCATGCCAAGTATTCCAAAGACTCATTTTAACTTCTTTAATGGGATAGCACTTGTAATCTTCTATCACCATTCTTTCTAGTTCTGTAAAAATGAACTTTTAATGGAAGTCTGTATTGCCCTGGTCTACCATATTTTTCTGATAAGCTAGAAGATTGAGTATTTTATGGCTAAGCAAATTTTCTGGGCTCTTTCAGCTACCACATTGAGGTGATTAGAAATTATGATATTTTATGCATTTCTTATTTCTTAAAAAGTCAACAATATATTTTAAAAGGCTCAATTAGTTACAGTTGTGAATGCCGTCTCCTTTGGTCTTGAACCAGTTAATGCTTTTGGACACTAGATTTCTGAAATGAAATGCAAAACTAGCCACTTTTTTCCTACAGTTTATTTTTTTTTAATTTACTATTATTATTTTTTTAACCATTCAGTACTATGTCAAGAACCTTCCAACTCTCCTTTTGAAGAATGTATTCATGATGTACAGATGTTTCATTTCTGGGTAATGTATGAGTTTTTGACCTCTTTCATTCCTTGATCCAAAATGCTAATTTCCAACACAGTTTTTGTCTTTCTTTCCCATTCCCATTTTAATGCTTGAAGTTATCAAGTATCAAAGTGACTTTAGTTAAAAGGTTCATGTTAGCCTCTTGCACAAACTTCTTGATTTTTTCCCCATCTTTTGCTATGTATGTTGGTGCAGGTATCTTTATGGTAGTCTGTTTCCTAATACTCAATATAACAAACACAGGCAAGATGATCAAGCATCCCATTGTTTGGGCACAAAATGAAAAGCATTCTGTCAATGGCTAAGTCTCTAAGGAGAATCTGTAAATTGTAACTGCAATAATTTGTGGCTTTTTAAAGCTTACCTATTTCATTCATTACCTGGAATGTCAAAGCACATATCTTTTAATTCCAGAGACAGAACACTGAAAAGAGTAAGAGTTCATTAATGTTTGCAGATAGTCTAAAGAGCTTTTCCCAAAATACCTCCACCAGACTAATGAATGGCTAATATGGATACATTAAACTGAGATGAAAATGATTGTCTCGTCTCTCAATTCAACTGCAGCAGCTTTTATTGGTGCCTACTATCCACGAAGTATGTTTGTTTGAATTTACTAAACTGCATATATGTTATTTCGATCTTTATACACTAACCCTAACCCTAATTCAATATATGCAATTGAAAGAGTTATGCCGGTTGCCATATTTTCAAGGTACATTTTCTTCCAGAAATCTTTTTTTTCTTACAACTCTTCATTTCTTTGCACCTTCATCATTCATTTTCTCCTACCCAGTTGATAAAGAACGCAGTGTGTTCCAGACACAGAGAGAAGGATTTTGTTTTGTTTTGTTTTTTTAGCACCCTCTGGAGTCCAAAAGTATTTCTATCGAATGCTCTTTTTTCTTCCTTTCTAGATGTCAACTCCGGAGGAATCCAATTAAACAATGTAGTTATTACATATGTTAATTATACCACTCCTTGAAATGGGGGAGTAGCCCAAGAAGCTACTTCTATCAGTTGTGAGGAACAATTCTGATTTTTCTGCAGCCTACTCAAACATTTTTAATAGACAATATAGATGTATAGGTTTTAACTGCTATTCCTATGAAAACAAAAAGACAGGGAAAATGCATACATGGCATCATTAAAAGCACAAAGGAACACTTATCAATTCATCTCAATATTCTCTTTAAAAAGGCACAGCTGAGTTCCCATCGCCTGCGTTTTGAAAGCTACTTGACCAGTATTCCTCACTGGCAACTAGTACTGATGGGGATGGGATCTGAACCCCTAAAAGGAAGAGACCATGTCTTTGGGAGCTGGACCCCAAAAAGGAAAAGCCCCTGAACAATCCCACAAATTTCAGAAAGGCAGACCCTGAACCCAAATCCCTGGCACCCAGCCTATGCCAGTCAAATAATCCTTTTAACTGCCCTTTAATTATGGTCCTCACTGTCTGTACCTGGCATGCCCCAGGCTCCTTGCCACTCCTTAATCCCACTCAGATCTGCCCACAGTCTTTCTGTATAAAAGTACCAATTTCATCCTCATCAAAGGTGCAGATTCTTAAAATCTGGCCTGCTTATATTGGTGTTACAAATAGCATAGGCTCATTAAAAATCTTGCCCACCACAACACACTATTTAGACTGAAAGAAGGCTTGAGTAGGCAAATGCTTTCAAGGCAGACCGGCACCTTGGACCCTTACATTTTGAGGTTCCTAGCACCCCAAATTGCAACAGTACTAGAATGTCTGACAACACTTCATTAATGATAAACACAATTTCTGATACTGTGATTTAAATACAATATGGATTTATCAAAATATAAATAACAATCAATAGTTATTTTCTATCAAGAATATAGTTTTAGGAAGACCGTTAAGGGTGGTCTTTAAATGAAATGCATAAACATATATTTATATCTCTGAAATTCCAGTTTAAGTCCCTTAGTAAATATTTTATTGTCAAAAATCTCACGTACCTGTAAAACTTCTACAGTAATATACCTGCCACAATTTTAATTTTAATAGATATTTCTGTCATACATTCAGATATTTTGTAATAATTTCACTACTAATAGTAATATTTCCACTAATTTAAATTGGTTTGGATATAGGATAATCAGAGCATGGGAAATAGTGAACAGAATATTTAAAATGTAGCTTGTTATGGGGTGTCCAATGGCAAAAACTGAGTTGAACACAATAAATATCTATAAATATGATAAACAATTATTTCTATAAATATAATTTTTAAAAGTTTTTTATATAATTAGCCCATGCATCCCTTAAAGGTACATTTTTCTTGTGTTCTGGGCTTGGCCTAACTCAAGCTAGCCAAGGAGTCACTTTCCAGCTTAGAAAATAATGTGGACTTTAAAATGCAATTATAACTACTTTACTAATGACAAAGGACCAAAAATATGAAATTCTTGAAGTTAAAAAGGTATCTGCATGATTAATTATGGTCTATCTTCTAGAATGAAATAGATATGGATGTATATATGGCTATATTATTCTAGCTTAAAGACTGAATGCTATTTAAGAGCAGAAAGTAGTATTCATCTTTGTATTCCTGACACTCTTGTTTATTCTTTCCTCCTAATGGGTCATTATGTGGACTGTATCTTCATCTCCCCCTCACTCTCAATCCCCACTCCCCAGTTAATCCTCCAAGGCAGGGCAGGGGGGCAAGAAGAAAAAAGCCTCCATGCTCTCTTGCTAATAATGAAGAAGCTGATTTATTTGGGCAGCTGCTTGGCCAAGGGCATAATCAGATTCCTCTCTTACTATCCAATTTATTAGGTGATTCTTCTCTTCCTTCCTACCTCCCCTTCAATAGCCCAGCAAGTGCTGCTGGTGGTGGAGATATCTGAAGGATGAGCAAGGGGCTAGAATGAGGTGGAGCAGGGGAGGATGGTGGCAGAGGCAGAAGTCAGTCCAAGGCCCTGGGCCCACTGGACTTGTAGAAAACACCAATAAATACATACACTATTAATTGCTTTCATTTTGCTGGGTACTGGACAATGCGCTAGTCACTAGGGATCCCAAGACTGAAAAAGCACTGCCCTTACAACCTGTGAGGGTTGTGGGGATGGGGGTGGGAGGGATGTGTACATACTTAGATTAAGACTCTGTAGTCATGGTAATACTGCAAATCTCAGGAGCAAATGTAGACGAGGATAACACATGACTTTTAAAGATTTGTAGTCTCTTGTCCCTCCCCACAGCCCAGGAGAAAATGGAGGAGTTATAGACTGAGACTGTAGTAAAGAAAGAGGAAGGAGAGGACAGAGGACGAGGGGGGGGGAAGAGAGGTGATAGCCACTCCGCTGTAGGGCAGCCACAACAGAACAGGAGAGATAGCAGAGAAGCAGCTTAGGAAGCTTAGTGACAGCAGGGTGATGGGATGGCAGCCAAACCACATAAACACCAGAAGTTTCACCCATCATTGGTAATTGCAACAGGTACAAGATAGGGAGGAGAGCCCCAAGCTTGACCAATGCTCCCAAAGCAATAAAATTAAGGCAGTAGATATAATACTCTCAGCCCTTCTCATTTTGATCATCCCTTTCCGGTACTCTGTCCATTTAAAAGGAAGTAAAGAAAATTAATGTATTATTATTAATAAATGCTTATTGACAACTTCTGGGCTTTTATTTATTGTATTACTTATATTTTCCATATGCATATGTCTTCTGGATACACTAGACTTAAGAATCAGGCATACTGGAATTTGCTGTTTGTCCTTCATTTTTGAAGATGACCAATGACATCAAGAATGTGAATAGGATCAGCCTCACTCTCTCTTCTAGAGTCAACAAAGTCCAGTAGCAATACAAAAGTCAGGAAGACTGGAAATGGCCCCATGTTGCAGTGGATGCCCTTCCTTTATGTTTTACAAAGCCCTAAGCATTCCACAAGGCTTGCTTCAGCCACCTTCATGGCCTTTGGAAAAAATTGTTCTCATCTGCCCATTCCACAAGGAGAAATCTTCATATGCTCAGTAGGCATCCCCCTAACTCATCAATGGGTTTAAAACTTGTTGGTTACCCTCAACTTGGCTTAGTCATCTGCAGTATACCACGGTGTGGCCACTGTGCATGCTACTAGGTGAGAGTTGGGTGCCAGGTGGACATCAAAGGCAGCCTAAAAGGAAGAAAGACATCTCTCTTCAAGGAGTTTACATTAGAATGGAGGAAAACAATAATGGCCAGGGAGCTGGAAGTGGTGGAGTTATGATACAGAGACTAACCTGGCAAGATAAGGCAACTGCTCCCCTCTAAGAGCTGAGAAACAGAGGAGAAGAGTCTTAGTTACTGGTAGAGGAGGAGATGCTCTTAAATAGAGCATAGAGGATGCTGGGAAGAGTTAGAGGGGTTATGAAAACATAAGCACACTAATGTACTTTTCATAGAGCCATGAACAGGAACAACTATTCTGGAAAGCATTTTTGGAATTATGTAATAAACTGACTAAAATGTCCACAACTTTGGACCTAGAAATTCTACTACTAGGCATATACCCCAGGAAGGAAGTCATTAAGAAAAACATTCTCTACATACCAAATTATTTATGGCAACACTTTTTTTTCAACTATAACAGCAAGAAAGCAGAAACAAATACGTCCAACTGTTATGAGAATGGCTAAAGTTTAACTATTTAAACAGACTATGGCACATGACTATAGTAGAACATTAGTGTAAGAATTTAAATCCTGCCTGAGACACTTATTGAGCTAGTCACTTAACCTCTCTCTCCTGCAGTTTCCACAGCTGCACAACAAGAAATAATAACACCTATCTCATGGGTGGTTGTATGGATCAAATGAGATAACATTTGTGAAGTGCTTTGCAAACCTTAAAGTAATAGAAAGGTCAGTTATGATTATTAGACAGACTGTCGATTTCATGCGGACAAGGATGATGCCTTAGACTGTTTCATTGCCTAAGCTAAATTTATTAGGCTTTCAATAAATATTAGCTTGCTTCAATCCAAGGAAAACATTATATAATTGCTGAGCACTAGATAAATGCCAACAGAAGCTACAGCTGACTTGGTTCTGATTTATCTGTCTTTATAGAGATCTTACTTAATCATTTTAATGAGAAGTTTGCCCTTCTGAGTTTACCCTACTTTAGTGAGATTAAGAAATTATAGATGCAAGGATCACTGTGTTAAATGGGTCTTTCACATAACCAGAAGGCTATAAAAATTATAAAGAATTTACAAAATGTGCATTGCCTACCCACAAGCATCTTCACTTTTTTTGAAAGCACAGTCATATTGTCAATTATTACTCTAATTAAATAACTACAACATATTCCATTCTCCCAAACATAGATTTCCAAGAACACCTAATTTAGAGTTAAAAGGAGAAAGAAAAAAATGTGTTATGAACAGTTTAAAGACAAAGGCCTGGTTTTATTTAAGCTCAAAGACTACATTCAGTTGGCTTCAGTATAATTTCTGTAACCATATAAATGCATGGTAACTTGTTTAATAGGGAAGTTCAGGGAAGTGGAATGAACATGAGAGCTAAGGTCAACTTGTGTAAGTCCAAAGGAATAGTTCAGAGATAGGAAATTTGCAGCCATGAGGCCACATGTGGCCCTGTAGGTCCTTGAGTGTGGCCTTTTGACTGAATCCAAGAATCTGCAGCCTAGAAACCACAGGTTCCCCATCCCTGGAGTAGTCTATAATAGCAACAAGCATCAAATAAATACATAGGTCAAATAAAAACCACTTGCCTCAAATATCAGGCTTTTCTTACAAATAATAGCTAACATTAATATTTCGTGTTTCTCACTAATTAAGAACCAGGGTGTTTGCCTGGTCCCTGAATTGATTTTCCCAGTCCTTGGCTTTTCCTCTATTTCCTTTTGGCTCTCTGCTTTTTGCCTATTTCAGTGCTCATTAACAATCCTTTATGTGGTGGGCAGGGAGACTGCACACCTAGGAAGTTTATCATGTGGCCTAGGCAAGTTACTTTATTTCTCTGGGTCTCAGGTTCTCTATCTTAAGTATGAGGAAGTTGGATTCAATGGCGTCTAAAGTCCCTTCTCAAATTGAAATTTTATGATCCTCTATGTAACTTCTGTCACATAGGCTACTTAACACTCACAAAAATAATCTTTAGGATTCTTCCTGAATTCTAATGATGAGTATTCCCTCTCTTTTCTAAAGTGAGCAAAGCCAGGCAATTTATTTCAGGACACCACAAATAAATGATTTGCTAAGGGATGTAAATTGAATAAAATTGTGATTTGATTTAGAAAATATTGAGTATTTTGATTCAGTTCCTGTTCAGTCTAGTTCAAGGTCTTTGCTTTGTTTTGTATTATTTTAAGAAATATTTTGGTATAGCGCATGGCTCAGTATAAGAAGTATACTAGTGATATCAGAGTAAGCTGTAGTTTGGAGCTCAGTGAATCAACATAGCTTGCTATCGTTCGGTGCTGATGATCTCTGGAAAAAATATTCTAAGGCCCTTAGCTAAATAGCCTAAAAAAACGAACAAACACCACACTGTCAAATGCGCATTGAATTCACCGGTATTTGACAACTGTGAAGCTAATTTTTCCTTCCTCCTACTAAAAGGCGTATAAATACTCTGCAGAAGGCACAACTATTAACTATAAGTATTAACAGAAGCATGCACTAGAGAACTGTCACACATAGGGGTTTCACTGCAAAACTATTACTGTTAACAGGAATCATGAACCTAAATTGATACAATGAAATGCTCTTCTCACTTACTAGTACATTCCAAGATGACTGGAATAACTGTGTACTTTGTTTTTTCTTTATACTAACATGTGAAACTGCTCTCTGGTTACTAATAACCCACATATATTGAGTATAATAGGGAGAAACCTAATATACACTAGAGGCCACTAGTAATAAATGAATGAGTTTTGCATGCTAGTGGGGGGAAATGACTAGAGCTCTGTATTATATACACTGGTTCACAAAGGAAGCCTGCACTCTGTGAGTTAAGTTTCCCATTGTCCCCATTGTTAGTTCCCATTGTGAGCCTGGAAATAATCACGTGAATTTTATGTCTTCCATACTTTTTGCTAGGAACCAGCAGCCATCTTTTTAAAACAAGGGAAAGTTAAGCCTACAAGAGTGAAAATGTTGATTAAAATTTTCTGTGCTGAATTGTTTCTTAAATACATAGTATCTGGGATCATAGGATTGGACTTAGAAAAAATAGGAATCATGGAGGGAATCTAGTCCAAGCCCAGTCATCTTACCTATAATGAAACCAGGCCCAGAGAGTGAAATGACTTGTTTAATTCAGTCTAGAGGTAGGGAAAGGTAGAGTTCAGGATTTGAACACTCTTGATTTCAAATCAGATATTCAGTCATTATAAATGTGAAGAAACACATCTTTCCCACAGAGATTGTGTGGCACAGCAACTAGAAAGCATGACTTTTGCAGATGAATACCAAAGACCAGCTCCCATTCCTGATGCATACTGCCTATTAGATCCTGGCAGGTTATTTTAACCTCCTTTCAATGTCTCAGGTAAAACTCTGAGACTAAGCAGCAGAGATGAGGGTGGTCTATAACAGAGCAAGTTATGGAAAACCTCCCTATGGCTATGAAAACAGAGATCCAGTCTAAAACAGCCAGTCAGTTAACTAGCATCTATTAAGCACCTATCATGCGGTGGGTACCACGCTAAGGGCTGGTGATACCAAAAAAAAAAAATATATATATATATATATATATATATATATATATAAAAAGGAAGGCAAATAACACTCTCACGGAGCTCACAGACTAAGTAGAGAGATGACATGTAAAAACAAAACAAAATTAAATGAAACAACCATTATGTCAAAAGAAGATATCAAATTGGGTGTAATACAAGAGAAAAGGCACTAAGATAGAGGAGGGCTAGAAAAGGCTTCTAACAAAGGGTGAACTTTAGCTGAGTTCTAAAGCAGGCCAGAAAAGCCAGAAGGCCATCTTTCTGATGAAGAAAAAAGAGAATTCCAGACTCAGAGCTGAGAGACAGAGTGTCACATGCTAGGAACAGGTAGGAGGCCAATTTCAGTGACTCACAAAGTACATGCAGAAGAGTAAGTTTTAAGTAGACTGGAAAGGTAGGAAAAAACCTGTTTATAAAGGGCTTTGAAAGTCAAAGGATTTTGTCCTTGACTAGGGGAGGTTATACGGTCAGACCTGTGATTTAGGAAGATCAATTTGACAGCTTAATGTCAAACTAAACCAAAGAAAATAAACCTTTTGCAACATTCGACAAAACTAGCATATCCAAATGTTAGGTCAGATTTACAATAAACTATACTGGTATCCTTAAAGCTTTTATCACTGCATAAACAAATGAAGTCATTGTAGAATATATAGACGTTAGAAGGGGAAATTGTTGGTTTGGGTACAATACAATTTGGCGCAATTTCTGAGTAGGCCACAGTGGTATTATCCTTATGCTTAAAAAATAAGATTAAATTACATTTTAAAAATAAAATTTAGGAAATTTTAAAAAGTAAAGATTGAGGAAACAACTGTGGTGATATATTACAAATCAAGGGATAAACACATATGTTTGCATACACACTTTTATGTTTTTCATCTTTATTTGAATAGTCTCAAGGAACCTAGTCTAGTTTGAAATCCATAAAAACCCAGTCTTGTGCATATACACTGAAGGTCAGCTATGTAGATTCATTCAGTCATAAAATGTAAAAGCTAACATCATAGAAGTCATCAGGCCAAACCCTCATTAGAGAGATGAAGAAACTAAGGCTCACAGCGCTGAAGTGACTTGTCCAAATGAATAACAGATAAATGAAATGCCAAGGCAAAGATTGTCCAACAGACACCTAATTGGTCTTCTCAGGAACAAAGTCTCTTTACGCTATGAAAACTAAACAATTTGAGGGAAAGATCCACATGAAGACGGAGGATAGGCAGCCAGAAGGAGGTAGGGAGTGAGAAAAGTGCAGACACACTCAACCTTCTAATTAAAAGATTTTACACCATGAAAGTACACTGAACTCCAAATTTTTTAAAAAGTATGAAATGTTATTGAAATTCTCAGTAGTACTCTTGAGATGTATTAGGATTATATATATGCATGGTAAAGATGACCGCATTCTATCACGAGCAAGGTAAAGAATAAAAATTACCCTAACATCGAGGAAGTATTTTATAATAGAAAAAATAATAAAATAATACATTTGCAGATGATTTCAGCTCTGCCTTCTGGCTCTATGTCATCCTACAAAACACTTCATAGTTCTTCATTCATTACTATTTAATTACAGCATAATACCTTCCTTTCAGACCTAATTAACCATTCAGAGGGAAGCTGTGACCAGAGGGCCTTGTTTCCCATTTACGCTGTACTGTTAGATTGTTACTCTTCCAAGAAACATTTCTAATTACTGAGGAATGTAATGAAAGAGAAATGTATTCATGAAGAAGGAATGAAAGATGGGATTTCTGCACATAACCATTTTAAAAACAAGAGCTAAAACACGTTCATTTACACTGTAATAAAGCATAGGGCCAGAAGAAATAGCTTCTTTCAAATATAAATTTCAAATGATTTTTAATAAGACATTAGGATATATATTTTTCTCATGAAAAAAATTTGTAAGTGGTCAGTTAAGACCACTAGTCTCGGAGTTGATAAACTCAAGGCCTGCAAAACGCCCAAGAACACCTTAACCAGATAAAAAGGTAACTGGGAAATTTTTAACAACAAGAACAAGAACTGGCACAACTGGTTAGATTCACTTGGGTGAAGGCAGTACCTCCTACTGTGAATTTCAACTCTGGAAAATTTTTTGGCTCATGATTTCAAACATTCTATGATTCTTCCAAGTTTTGTAGGAAGGACTTAAGGATGGCATAAAAAGAAAAGTCATTTTAAAAGTCTCATTAAAGGAATGAGATCTCCCTGTAGAACTGGTTTATTATCAACTGCTTCCCAACTTAAAGGCATTCTATTATAAAAAAAAAATGGCCACTTTAGAATAATAATTATTTTTACAGGATAAATAATGAAACTCATGGATAAGCCCTCCTTTGCCTTTCACCTGAAAAAGAAATTGATGGTTGAATATTAATTCTTTGGAATTAGAGCATCCAGAGACAATGCCTAAAAGTTCAGTCCCATTCAGAATGAGGGTAGTGCAAACTCTTCAGAAATGATATTTCAAGCCTCTAGTGCAATGGAGAGAATGCTAAGTTTGGAATCAGAATATCTGGCCATTAATTGTCTCGGTGACTACAGACAAATCACTTAGCCACTCCAGGCCTTAACTTTTTCAAGGGGTCGGACAAAATTATCTTTAAGTTTCTTCAAGCTTGTTCAGTCTTTGTTTACCTCTTTGTGACCTCGTGGACAATAGCACACCAATACTGTCCACAGGGTTTTCTTGGCATAGATGCTGGAGTGGTCATGTGGACTATTTGTGTACAACCTGTGGCAGAGCATTGCCGAGTGCATGTGGGTCTGATCAGTCACAGCTGGACACACTACACCTTACCCCCAACATAGTGATGTCATTTTGGTCCTGCTGGAGCACAAAGGCCAACAATCAAGACAGAGTGAGTCACCAAGGGTCACACAGCTAGCAAGTGTGTGAAGTCACATTTGAACTCAGGTCTTCCTGTCTGTAGGCCCAATGCCCTATCCACTGAGCCATCTAGATGCTTCTGTGATCCTTTGTTTACTATCCACCAAAAACTAAAATATATACCCTTCACCTGTATAAACCTACAGCTTTATTTAGTCTCACAAGAAGAGCTATTCCTCCTCCTGTTTAGATCTAATTTATGCACTCCAGTTCATCTTTTTTCAAGGCCTTGATAACTCAAAAATTAATACATTTGACACATATTTATTGAAATCTGACAGTGTGTACTTCACTGGACATTGCAAGGCACACTCATAAGGTTCCATTTCTTGGGCAGAGAAGGTAATAAATGTGAATAGTAAAGTAAATTAATCCAAAAAGCTAATTAATCTCAAAAAAATATAAGCTTATTTTAATTAGGTAAAACAAGTCAGAGTTGAAAAGCTGAGAAATGTAATATAGAGAGGGTTTGGTGTTTTTTAAGGTAATCAGGGTTAAGTGACTTGTCCAGGGCTAGTAAGTGTCTGAGGGTGCTTTTGACCTCAGGTCCTCCTGACTCCAGGGCCAGTGCTCTACCCACTGCATCACTACGCATCCCCAATAAGTAGAAAAGTTTAAAAAGGAAACAAGACAAATGATGGGAATAAATTAAGAGATGATACTGATCATCTAGGCCCTTATAAAGATGAGGAAACTGAGGCCCAAAGACTAAGATCCTGTTGCTACTGAATATCTGAGGTGGGTATGAGCACAAATCCTCTGACTCCAGACACTACTCCTTTCATTATACCGAATTCTGTTAGAATTAAGGAAGGCATACTTCTAGTTACCAGATTTGGTACAAGGACATCACAGAGTAATACAGTTTGTTGAGCAGGAAGGGATCTTAAAGGAACATCTATTCCAATACCTCTGATTTTGATGAGCCCACATAACCTTACTCAAGTAATTCAACAAGTGTTTACTAATTGCTTGATACCAAAAGATCTCAAACACATAAAAGGGGGTAGAAAATGAGAGCTAGTAATTGAAATCACCTAAATGAGCACCAATGGAAGTCGAAAGAGGACAGAAACTGTCCACTACTCAATCTTTGCTAGCTATTAAGATGATTTTAAAAGGGACACTTCACATTTAAAAAAAAAATTATTATTCAACCCATTCTTCACTCTACCAATTACAGATTAGGTACAAAAAAGTCCTCAGTGAGGAGCACAATGGGAAATGTGGGTGATATTAAAAAATACAACAAAAATTTGAAAATGAAATGTCAATATTTGAGAGAGGGGTGTCATACCAATCACTCACAACTTACTGTGTACAAATTAATACTGATTAAATTAAACCACATAACCATAAAATTAGTAATAATGAGAGAATAAGGAACAATATATATGATTTGGTACACTTTAAATCAATACAGGCCAGAGTGAAGTGGCAAACTCTGGAAAGCAGGAGAGAGTAGCAAGTTGGCACAGCGGACCTGAGAGCAGGGAGAAAGCATGATGTGAAAGAGGAATTCAGAACTGGGATGGAGCCAAAGGCAAGCTTTGTTTGGCCTTAAGGCCTAGAGGAGGCTGATATACCATTAAATTGCTGCCTATGGCACATGTGCTGTAATTTCTCAAGTCTTCCAGAACTAGCTTGGTAAGCATGAAATAAAAACACTCAAATAAAATCAGTGTCAACTCAAAAGGCCTTTACTAAGTGCCTACTATATGCCAGGCATTAGTAATCCAGTTATTTCTAGTCTACCTTTTTCAAGCCGATCTAACTTCTCTCTCACTTTGTTCTCCCATGGAGAGGTCTTTAAGACTCCTCAAAGCTCTATATTGTATGAAATGACCTGTTTGATATTGTAAAAGTGAAAAAAACTAGGAAGAAGGTTAAGAATTATAGTAAGTATGATTTCAGAACTTGGATTTGAACCCAGATCCTCTGACTCAAAATCTAGTACCCTTTCCATTGAACAATAGCTATTAAACATAAGGTACTTGAAACAGATGGCATTTGAGCTAGTTGGTCCAGTGGATAGAGTGGATCGGTCTGGTGCCAGGAACTCTTACTAGCTGTGTGACTCAGGGCAATCACTTAACCCTGTTTGCTTGTTTCCTCATGGGAAAATGACCTGAAAAAGAAAACAGTAAATAACACCAGTACCTTTCTAAGAAAATCCCCAAATGGGGTCATGAAGAGTCAGACACAATTAAAAAATTACTCTCGAAGAACTTGTAATCACTAAAAAAGAGTAATACGAAATTAACCTAAAATCCTCTTTTTTTTTTTTTGACAGGATAGCAACCTTGGCAGACTAAGATAGTATCACAGACATTATAAATGCTGACGTCAGAAGGTGATTAGGCAAGGACCCATCAAAACATCCCTGCAATACCTTATGGAAACATAGTCTGGATGACAGATTTGCTTTACATTAATTAATGCTTCTTGATACTTAGTTTTGTGTATGCATTTCCCCCCTAATTAGGTGACTTCCTCAAAGGCATTTCCCCAGTCTTATTTCTTTGTCATTATTCCATTCCTCCCAGCAAGGTACTTTGCGTTTGTTAGGCTTTCAATAAATGTTGTTGACTAAATGACTCAACAACTTGTGGTTTCAACAGCTTTCACCACAGCATATACATTGTTATTTAGAAATATCTAAGCTACAAAAACTTGAAATATCACTTTGTAAATATTAAATATGGTGTCATTTCTGGGAAGTGGCCTACTCAAGAGTACTTCAAAGAGGTTGAGTAAGGTTAAGGAAATCCATCCAAAACCTAATAAATTAGTGACAAAATGGGGGGAGGGGGAAATAGATAAATTTCTTCTCTGAAAAAAAGGATTAAGGATTTCCATAGGAAGTCAGAACTGGGTCCCACTAAGCTCGGCATTACTGTATCTGAGAGCAATGTAAGAGAGACATTTTTAGGTTTTTTGGAAAGCCATAGTTGGTCTAATGAATATTAGGTTTGCAGATGTGCTCTTATCTTCCCTTGCTCATTATAGAATGACCAACATTTACTTTTAAAGCTTTTTTTTCCCCATTCAACCTATTCCATCTTTGAAAGGTAAGAAATGAGTTTGATAAATGCTGTATTAAACAGTCTCTTTTATTCCTTTACTGCCACAAAACTGCCTCCTTTGAAGCTTCAGGGGAAGTCCCTAGTTAACAATTTGGTGAAAATCCCTATCTATATCCTTTATGATTTTGTATACTGATTTCATCTCCTCTCAGCTTCTGCCTTTCCAGACTCAGTTTCATCATTTTATTATGTTAGAATGAGAGTCTATAATAAATTTAATTTCCTTCACTCAACCTTCTTCTGTTCTGTTGTCTCTGTCTAGATAGCAAACAAAACTATACACAATCTGGACCCTTACATATCCAGCCCTTTTGAGTTTAAAATCCCTTCATGCACCCATTATCCAGTCAAAATGACCTTCTTGTTCCTCACACAATACATTTGAACTCCCCTCTATATCTTTGTAGTGGCCACTCCCATAAGGAGAATGCCACCATAGAATCCCTTCCTTCCATGAAGACAGTTTTACTACAATCTCCTACAGGGAGCTCCCAGTTGTTAGGATCCTCCCACCCAAAACTAACTTCTTTTTCTTTTCCTTTCCCCTTCATTTCCCTTTTGCTTTTTTTCCCCTCCTCCTTCTTTCCAGTGTATTGATTCCAACAGTGTAAGGAGCTCCTAAAGACGAATGCCAAGCAATGGAGATCCACTTCTACTCTGCAACTCATATTCTCAGAGACTTGCTCAAGATTCATTTAATAAGGTTAAAGTTAAATGACTGGCTCAGAATTACATAGAATATATGTCGGAGGTTCAATTTGAATTCGGCTCCGACTCCAGCATCAGCATCATATCCACTGTGCTACACTATTTTTGTTTTGTATATTGTCTTTATACGCTTACATGTGTACTAGAATAGAGTATGCACTTAACTGATGCCTGTTGATTAATATCGTATGTATGTTATTTTGTTTCCAATACACTTACTGAATATGTATGTAGCGTACACACATATATACACAGATAATGGTTTGTTCTTATATTCTTCTGTCATGATGCCTAGCATGGGGTTTAGTCTTCATAGCTGTGGTAGGACATTGGTCACTGATTTCAATAATCACTCCTAGGTTATAACTAGTTGCTAAAAGTCAATCACTTGAATGAGTGGATCCTCAAAGCACTGCCCTGAATGGCCTACGCAAAAACTCACTCATTCAAGACTTCTCTGCCTACTTGTCTCACCACTTCCTGATCATATCATCTTCATTGACTATCCTGTCCCCTGCAGTCTAATTGTGTCTTCCCTCTCATTACTGTAAAATCAAAATGTTCTCATAAGAAACCCAGAAATGTTATGATGTGGCAGAAATCTAAATGAATCAACAGCATGTGTACATGTATACATGATAGCCTGATCACTCAATTGTTGTTGTTGTTTTTTTCTCCCCTGTGAATATGGGACAGGATGCCTACTTTTGATATATCTAACTTGTCACTGTTTCTTTCAGGGATTTCAAAATGTACTGGAAATAAGTAAAACTTCTGAGACAAGTATTGTGTTTTCATCTTTCATAACTATTGTTAGAACTACTCTTTAAAAAAAATAAAAATAAAAGAGTCCTGTGTCACTGAAAAGCCATCACAAGCAATTTGTGTTCACCCTCAAAATGGCCTGAAGCTATTTTATTTCCAAAGAACCCATCTTCAATAAAGAAAAAAAAATTTTGTCAGGAACATACTTTATGGAATATAATAGCTATAAAGAACAATGCCACTGATTAATCTAGCTGTAAAATGACTTCTTACAGCTGCTTCAAATGATCTCACACTGAAAATTTATTCTCACTTTAAACATGATCTGACAAACACAGTACCTACGCCCTCCTCCCAAGAGCACCCCTAAATGATTCAGGGCTATGCATGGATAACTTCTAGATCTCCAATTTATAGCATCTGATAACCAACAGAGTAAAAATATATGATTAAACTATCCCAATCAATAATTCAAGATAAATATGTCCTCACAGTTTGATTCTGGAGAGCACTTTAACACCCAGACTCCAGCTATAAATCCTTTTCCAACGTGCTAATCATTTTTCCTCCCATCACTTCTGTGAATATTTGATTCAGAGACCCAATAATGTTGATATGCTTACAAAGCTTAGTAATTTGATTGCCTAAGTATTTTTAATACATACCTAACTAAATCCAAAGGCTAATTGTTCCTTAATATTACAGTGACAACAATCAAGACTTCTGAAAACCTGAGTGTTCTCTTAAACAAGACTGACTACATATTATAGTAACCTTTGTCCTTCATTATGAAATAAAGGCCAATAAAAGAATATTATTTTATATGATATGTGTCTGCAGGGACAAGAGGAACTACGGCTTAAATAAGTCTCAAATATAACAAAATAAAAAGATAAAACAAAAAACCCCTCAAAAGCATTGCATTCTAAAAATGATGATTGTCCACCTATGTTATGGTGCCACACTCTAGTTACTGCAATGTCTCATTAAATACTTGAGAACGGTTTACTTCCATTCCAACTCAAATTCTTTCATGATCTATAAATCCTAACATCTTTTAGAACGTATTTCCATTATTTCCAGCTGGAAACCTGTCAATTTAAGACTTAGTTACAACAACTTGCCACATTATGCATCTAAGTAGAAGCCACAGGATCTTACTTGGTATCCTCAAAAAGCATATTTGTTTTCAACTAAAAGAATTTAATAATAAGCTTGCTCTAGCTTCAACCCCAAACAGAAACTACATCTTATACAGTACTTAAAAAAGATCATTGTACAGGAAGTTGAGTAAGGGTTTTGAGAATAACAGAAAAGACACAGTATTCTCAACATTGATTTTTCAATGATATATCATTATTTCACTGTTATGGTGATTCCCTTCACCAAAGCAGATGATTAGCCTTCTCTATACCTCTGTGGACCATCTTCAAAAATCATTACAGGTACTCCAAAGGCCTCGTGATGTAAAATGCTATCCACATCCAAAGAAAGAACATGGAATTTGAATTGCTAGTTTTTTTTTCTCTTCTATTGAGTTTTGTTTCCTCTTTCTGGTGGTTTCTCTTATCGGTCCTAATTTTTACTTACAACATCATTAATGTGAAAATACGTTTAATAGGAATGTATATGTATAACCTACATCAGATTGTGCACTGTCTTGGGGAGGGAGGTGGGAAGGAAGGGGGAGAAAAATTTTAAACTCAAAAGCACATGGAAGTGATTGTTGACAAATCAAAATAAATTTTTTTAAAAAAAGAATCACTACAGACAAAAACATTCACCAACTGTATGATGACCTTTCGGTGAAGAGACTGGTCATAAGATAAGCAATATACCATTGATCCATGGAATAAGCTGGTACTTAAAGCCGTCCTAGCTGAGGAGGGGCTTGACAAGTCAGAACCACACACATGCCATGAAGAGGCATCAGAGTGTGAGTTCGGAGGGAATATGACATAAGTCAAATGCAAACAATAACTGCTGGGTCTTTTAAGTAGTAAAGTTCATAAAAAAAATCATGTAAAAGCAAAATTTACCTTCTCCATCAATACTGATGGGTGTGTAAATGGTTCTCCGATTCAAGAATGAGATACATTGGGTCTCTGACTTCAATAATCATCCCTAGGTTACGATCAGTTGCCACAAGTCAATCACTTGAATGAGTGGGTCCTCAGAGTGTCTCCCTGAACTGGCCTACACAGAAACTCATTCATCCAAGACTTCTCTGCCTACTTGTCTCAGCATCTCCTGACCCTACCAGATCATCTTCATGACAGATGAACAATGACTGCCTGTCCCCTGCAGACTAATTCTGTTTTCTTCTTTATTACTGTAAAATCAAAATGTTCTCATTAGAAAGCCAGAAATGCACTGATGTGGCAGAAATCTAAGTGAATCAACAGAATGTGTATATGAATATGAATATGTACTTGAGACACCTGAGTCTTGCCAATGTTTTAATTTGATTGCTATTGTGACACCAACACAAGTTGTGTGAAGGTAGTCAAAAGAAGGTTTGTTGTTGTTGTTTTTAATTTGTTTCAGTTGAACTGAACAAATAAATGACTGATTAAAAATATCAACAGTGTTTCTATTGTCTAAGCATGCTGAAACATACATGATAATCTGGAAGGGCCAAGTAATCAAATATTGTGAATGTCATTAAGATTCAAATATATGTTTACATATTCATAAATATGTTCACATACTAGATAATACTGTAGGATTTCAAGAAATGCAATTAACTACTGCAACCAGATCAAACATCAAGATTTCACTATCTAATAACCTCATATTTAAACAGATAATGAAACTATTTGGACTAATGACTAGAGACAGGAAGGCCTGGATTCAATCTGATAACCCCGGCAGAATGGCCCCGCATAAGCCACTTAATCTTGCAATGTTCTATGCAATTCTCTAAGACTATCATTTGCAGAGCTAGTGCTAATCTCCACTGTTAAACAAAGTTATCAATGAATTCTGGTTTCCACACCAGAAGGTAACTAGGTCAATGAAACTGCAGGTCAGCTCAAAGAAACAAAAACAAACAAAATAGAAAATGCATGAGAAGAAATCATCAGTAAAATTGTAGCATTTATTTAAGCTTCCATTAGTGCAGAGGCCACAATTTAGGTATCCATGATTTTTTTTAAAATTTTGATAACTGTACACAAATAAAATTGGTTCGCTTCAAAATCTTATGTATCTTATTTGTTTAAAAGCATCATTCTGGGAAGGGACCCACAAGTTTCATCAGAATGCCAAGGGTGTCCATGACACATAAAGGGTTAAGAATCTCAGACATAGAGTTATCAAAGGGATCTTTAAAATAAAGATTTCTCTATACTAGACTTTTCAAGAATTATTTCTCCAGTAATAAACAATTAGGTGACCATCATTTTTATATTATCATTATATAGTTATGTGATGAATTATCATCAATTGCTCACTAGCATAAAGAACTCTTACCAGGTATTATGCCTTTAAGATTTATTGTGCTGATACAGATGACGTTAACTCCCTTCCACCAAAGAATGAGCAGTTTATGTATTTCATCAAATGTGTTCTTGTTTTTTGTGCTAAAACCAGGCTGCTGACAGGGACCACTGCTTTTCAATGTTTGATGCAGCGTTTTGCTCATCTAGGATGCTTGTCCATCCTCCTCATCAGCTGTCATTATTGTCAGAGAAAGAATAAAAGGAGACAATTTGCAGACTGGAGAACTAGTAAAACTACTGTTTCTGCTTTTTAATAATGCCTTTTTTTGTTCCGTGGTGCAAGGAGAAGAAAAACAGATGGCGGCAGATGCCATAATTTGAAGGGTGAAAAAGATGCTGTACATATGTGCCTCTAGTAAGATTTAAGCTCCCGGGAAACAAGAACTACTGTCTTTTTCTTTTGTCTTCAGCCTCTAACAGTCTCTTGTACGTAAAAGATATTAAATAAATGTTTTCTGAGTCAAATTAGTGCCGGACTTAGAGAGGGAAAAACATTCTCTCCCTCTGATAAGGAAAAGCCAAACCCCACAGCCCAAAAGAAAAAGGCATAAAGGATGGTGTTGGTGCTCCAAGGCTAAAATTATAAGCCAGGGCTCGTTTCAGACATGATCTTGGACTCAGTAATCTGAAAATTCCACAAAAAGCCACTGCTTAGAGGTCAAATTAAAAAGGGACAAAGGCTAATGGAAGCAGCTTGCATCAGGCAAATGGCAGTTTTGTCAACACACCAGTTAGCATACCCATTTCTGTTGTTGTTGAGCCATTTCAGTCACATCTGACTCTTTGTAACCCCATTGTAGTTTTCAAGGCAGAGATACTACAGTGGTTTGCTATTTCCTTGTCCAGATCCTTTTTATAGCTGAGGAAATGCAGGCAAAGAGGGTTAAGTGACTTGCCCAGGGTCACACAGTTTGTATCTGAGGTCATATTTGTGTACACTGTGTACATGTGTATACATTAGTTCTAAGCAAGAGGCACAATTTGAACCAAGGTCCTCCTTCCCAAGCTCTGTACGGCCTCCCTCTTGTCTACTGCTTACTGATTAATTTTGAAAAAGGTATGCGAGTCACTCAAATAAACTTCTGTCTTCAAATTGTACTCAAACAACGTATCACTCACGCATGTGTTAAAATTCTATGACAGATGAAACTGCTGAGATTAGTTTCTTCAGTTATCTACTGAGCCACACCATCAAGTGAGGCAAGAGTGGATGTTCATCAATGTCATGAAGGGTGTAATATTCAAAGTCCTGTGAGAAAAAGGATCCCTTGCCAGGAACGATGCCCTCCAAGCAATCGTAAGAATTCATGGATGTTGTATGAATTGCTTCAAAACCATTTAATGAAATTCACAGGGATTACCACAGACTAGACCAAACACTCCTTTATTACAGAAATTTTCTCATAGGTACACATATTAACATCACCTCCCCCAGTGTCTATCTACATGTGGCCCAAGCAAATACAAGGTTGACCTTCCAATTAACCCAATATGAAAGTATAATTTAAAACATTACTGAGTGCCTGATAGGAAGCTATTTCTTGTGAAATTAGCCACTAAAAGTCTCTATCATGTCTAATTAACACAGGATTAATTCAGTTACATGATAACTGTTAAAGACTCAGAAATATAATATACATGAGTTGAGGCACCTAGGTGGCTCAGTGGATTTAACACCGTGCCTGGAGTCAGGAAGACCTAAGTTCAAATTCAGACTTAAGACACTTACTAGCTGGGTGACCCTGGGCAAATCATTTAACCTCTGTTTGTCTTAATCCACTACAGGAGGAAAAGGCAAATCACTCCAGTATTTCTGCCGAAAAACCAAAAACAAACAAAAACCCAAAAAAACATTGACAGCTGTGGTCCACAGGATCATTAAGAGTCAAATACAACTGAACAATAACAAAATATATGTAAGTTACTTTAACATCATACTATTGGTATATTAAATTATTATTTTAGGTAGTTGGTACAACATGGATCCAAGTAAACTGGTAAACAAAATTTGGTACAGGCTGAACTTGGGTGCCCTAAAAATATTAAACACCACTGTGTCAATGAAAACAGAAGTTTATTAGCAGGAAATTGTTGATGGTACAGATGCTTAAGAATTAGTTATTTCACCATTAAAACATATAGCCTGAAGTATTACTAAGTCCTTTCCTTCTAAATATGCAAACATGGTGACGACCACTAATGCCTAAACGGAACATGATTCATAGAGGTATTTTAGTTTCTCTTGTCTTTTTGCTCATTCTCTCCCAGGACCTTGTAATGTTCCTGTAGTCTAATTTCTTGGCCATGTGATATATTGTATGATCCCACCTCATTATTCCATGAACTCTCTTTCTCTTCATTTTAGCCAATAAATTCTTTTTATTTCTTCCCCAAAAAGTCCCCAAAAAATCAGTCAAAGAACATTAAGGTGAAAAGGTACCTCAGGTATTGTCTCTTGAACCTCCCCAACACCTCAGTCACCTCCACCACCACCACCACCGAAAACAGTACATGTCTGATTACTGGATTTGTGACATTTGGAATTGGAATTAGATTACAGCATAGGAAAGGGAGCTGCTGAGGCCACAGCAGGACAAGGACACACTATCATTCTGCTGTATACTCAGGGAGCTTTTGTTCTACAAACTCATGTCCTAGAATTACTTAACCTAAAATAATCTATGTTTATAGAGTTCATCATAAACTTGATATACAATCATAAACATAGAGATCATGTAGTTCAGTGATTAAGAATGGACCCCAAAGGGGCCATAGACAGATATCATAAGGTCTATGAATTTGGATGGGAAAACAATTAAAGCTTTATTTTTACAAGCCTTAAACTAAAATATACCAATCCCTTTGATGAGTTTAAAACATTATTCCGATCAAGCATCTGTACATATTCATAAGAATATAAAAGGGCCTTTCTCAACCTACCCAGTAGTCAGCTGTATCAATAATCTCTGTTAGTTCTGTGAAAGCACTTCTCTTCTATATAGAAACATGCTTAAGTTTCTCCTACCCTTAAAAAAAAAATTCCCTTAATCTTACCATTCTCTCAAACTATGACACTTTATCTCTAAGATTCTTCACTATAAACATTTGGAAAGAAGAGTCTACACATAATTTCTTTGCTATCTCACCACTGATTTACCTTTAACACCCTTCCCATTTGTCTTTTGCCCCTACTAATCTGTTGAAATTGTTTTAAAGGTCATCAGTGACCATGTCACTATTAAATATATTGCCAAATTTTGTGTAAATATTTATTTGCTTTACATACGTAAGTTTATATACATATATTAACAAACACATGTATGTGCAAATGCATGTGTATATATTTATGTACTTTACATAGTTTCCTCCTATCTAAAAGGGGGAAGAGTAAATTGGACAAGAAGATATCTAAGGTTCCTTTAAAATTCTAACAAGTCATGATTGAAAGGCATAGTAAAAAGATAATGGGAATTAGAGGATGTATGATAAAATCCTAACTGAGCACATATTTACATATGTGATTTGGGGCAAGTTAATTAACCTCTGCGGTGGGTGCCAGTTTCCTCATTTGTAAAACAAACGAGTAAGACTAAAAGACCTCTAAGGTCCATTATAGTTCTAAATTTTAGAACATATCAGAAGAAATCATTTTCCAGTATACTATCAATAGTATAAGCAATTCGGTCAGGATGAAGAACTGGGAGAAAGAAGACTTCACACCTTCTAACCCGTGCCTTCAACCCTGATAGACTTAGTTTTGTAATTGTAACACTTCTGTAACAAAAAAGGCATCCTTTTGATAGAGCAGTTTCAACATGACAATTATTCTTAAAGAATATTATTCTTGCCTTATTTTTAAAAGATACCAAAAAAAAAGTACAAAGAATGAATATGAGAGCATTTAGAAGGTAATACACACACACACACACACACACACACACACATCCACTTAGATTGGCATATGATAAAAACATGTGATAAAGCATGTGTTCTTTCAAATATTACTGCCTTTGAGGAATGAAATGTATCAGCAAACCACGGTTGATTTGAAAATGACAACAAAAATGATAAGACAAGATAAGCAAAGGTATATGATCATTTATTTCAATGCATAATCTAGAGTTTAGAAATGTCCTAAAATGCACTAGTATAATCCAGAAGCAGAAAAAGAAATCATGATCCCTCATCCTTAATCCTAACCTTTTCTCTATTTATAGATGTGTAAGTGTGCCTATGTAACCATAAGTGTGCACATTCACCCAAACACATATTTAAGAAGCATATGAAACTTAGAAAGCACTTAATAAATTCTGATAGCCTGCCTGACAAAGAGGGACCAGAAATGGCAGGTTTTCACATCAACCTAGGACCTCAGGCCCTAGGGAAAGAAATTTGATGGGCCTGGTCCCACCATTTTGATATGAGAGAGAAAAAGCCAGTGAGAGCTGCAGCACCTGCTACAACTTAGGTGTAACTGAAAAGGAAGCTGGCTTTCTAGTCTGAGGTTCTGGATTCAAATCCTGACTTTACCAACTTACCTATTGAATTAACCTCTCTAAGCCTCAGTTTGCTCATTGGTAAGGTAATGAGGTTGTGGGGAAATGGAGAGAGAGCAGTGGACATGGAATCAGAAAGACTCACAAATTCAAATTTGACCTCAAACACTAACTAGCTGTGTGACTGTGGGCATATCACTTAATTCTTTGCCTCAGTAAACGAACTGGAAAAGGAAATGGCAAACCACTCCAGTATCTTTGCCAACAAAAACCCAAAGGGGTCAAATGGGGTCACAAAGGATCAGACATGACTGAAATGATTCAACAAAAAAAACAATGAAAAGAAATACAATATTTGAACATACTACAAGATTAAGAAACTGTGGCCAAGGCCATATTCAGAGGAATGAAAATTAAGCATACCTCCCTCCTCTCAGTGGACAAGTAGGAATATGGACTGAAGCATAGTTAAACGAGATAGACTAACATATTGGCCATGTTAACTATGCTTCTTTGTTACAAGGTAGGATTCTGGGGTGGAGTCTGGGGAGGGGAGAATAATAGTCATCAAGAAGTGACATTGATATAAAAATCATTAAAATATATTTTAAAAGAAAAATAGTAAAATGAAGAGCTTAGACTAGATTGGATTGCAATTTCATTTCAGCTCTCAATATATGATCCAATAATCCTTAAATTATTATGATATTTGCTGCTTTTTTCCCTTTGTGGACCCTTGTTTTTAAAAATATTGTTCCTTTCATCTCTGCTGTACTTGTCTATTTTCAATGTCTGAATTTTTTTTTAAAAAGTAGCTTAATTTAATTCTGACAAGCTTTTTTTTTAAATTGAGGGTTTAAAAAAATATGCCCCACTGCTTATTATTTCCAAAAAGACATAATAATAAAAGGGGGGAGATTTCAGAATACGCTTTTTTTTAAACCCACAGCAAAATAAAAATGGGCTTCAAATTGTAACTTTTAGGCCCAGTCCCCTCAGGCATAGCTAAAAAACACCCTCACCAACTGCTGTAAGTAACAAACGTATCTTACTGAAGCCTACATTATTCCTTTCAAAAATTAAAAACCTTTCAAATTTGTGCAAAAGAAAAGACAAAAACATGGATTTCAGGAAGGACCTCTAAAGATTTAAAATAGAAGTAGAAAAATTAAAGAACAACTTCCAAGGCAGAAATAACTTTGAAACAGCAGTGGTAACTTTGATGCCCACATGCCACCAAGTGACCAGAAGGATGAGATATAAGCACAAACCAGTAAAATCATGAAAGCTGTCTCCCACTCCTTCTGACATACCCCACCACCGCCATCACCAACTCCTCCTGTATTTCTTGGCTCTCTGTTGTTTTTGTTGATTTACCTTTTTCTAGGTCTACATGTCTACGTCTGACTCTCTTGTGATTGCATGGTTTTCTCCCCCTCTTTAAGCTACATTTTGTCCTGGTTTGAACTCTAATCTGACTATGCTGAGAAACGAAATATATGGAGAAATTTTCAGATTATTAATATAGAAATGGATAAGCAGAACATATCATTTTGCTTTGTTTTCTTTTCTTTGGTAGAGAGTTTTTTTTCCACTCTTACAGAAAATACTACAGAGCACATGTAGGCTGGTGGGGACTATAAAACAGTGGTATACTTACTAGTCTGCCAAAGGGGAATTCAAGCTGTGTGTGCTATATTGCTTTTGGTACATTGCATTTGGGATCACCTTTTCTAATTGATTTGCTATTTCAGTAAGTAATCCAAGGTACTTTGCAGGTTTTGGTCTCCCCAGATTTGACAATATTACTTTACCTACAAAACAGACAACCATTTCTATAGACAGAATTTCCAGTGGATAGGGATGTGTTGAAGCTATCGTGACAAAACAGTATTACTACTAGTTGCCAGCCAGGGTTTGGAAGAGACTTACAAATACAACTGGATGTTATGAGGACATTAACTTAACCAGTATAGTACCTGCATATGAAAAACCAGATTCAGAAAAGTGATACATTAGGGAGTGATTATTTACTTATTAAAACACACACAACAATGTAAGAAACAAAAAGTAAATCATACCATTCCTGAAAAAACAAATGTCCTCAATATATAACTGTTATAAAACTTTTGAGTAATACTCATCACATGGACATACAGTAGGGCAAAGGTTCTTATTAGCCTTTTTGTGTATTATGGAACCCTTTGCATTCTGCGGAAATCTAAGGATACCTTCTCAGAATAATGTTTTTGAATGTATCAAATAAAATACATAGGATTGGAAAAGCAGACAATGATATTGAAACATAGTTATAAAAAAAAGTAAGCTCACAGACTCCCAAATTCCTGAATTATGGCATTAAAAATCAGAAATGAGATAGATGATTGACTGGAATTGCACAATAAACAGGGTAATGCACAGCCTAAAGAAAATTATTCTACCACAGATATTAGAGAATGAATTAAATAGTTTGGTCAATTTTTCAAATGCAGTACATATCACATAGGATAAAAACTTCCTTTCCATGTCTGCAAAATACATCATATATATGTATTAATCTGATATCCTCATAAAATGTAATTTTATGAAATGCCAAATAATCTATACTGCTTAAATTCAAATATAAAAGCCCATAAATTATATTTATGAATTTAACATATTAACATTTTAAAGATTTCACTTAAACAAATGACTTTGATGACCCTATAAATGTTATAATACAGCCTAGGTTTATGTCACAGCAGCTTTTAGTGAATATGAAGTATGCAAGTACAAGAATGCAGAAAGTCAGCTAGGTTCTTGCCACTTATGACCAACAACATCTTGAAAAATGAAATGAACAAATAATGGCTAGCCTGCCCCCCTCAGAGTAAGAATGACTTTTATCCTCATTGTAATGCTGGAATGAGATAATATTTGTGTCCTCGAGAAAGGCGACTGAATCCAAGGGAAGGTGAGCAAGAAGCAATGGGATCTTAGAATGCGTGAGCTGAAAGGGGGTTTTTACTTGAGCTGATCTAGATGAAAGGTCTTCTAACTTTTCTGATGACTCATCCTTAAGAATGAAAAAAAACTGAGCATGTACTCACAATACAGTACATAAACATTAATTCATGTACTGCTATATTAATATATTGTGTATAGAGATAAAATAGAAAGCTTAAGTTTTTAAAATATATTTATTTTGCTAATTGGGAGCACAAAAACTTTCGTGTTCTCCCTAAAATATTAATATTAGTAATATTTTTATAAAAACACTGATTGAATATTTCATTTTTTAACATCTTGGTTTACTATCTTTCTGTTAACAATTTCATACAGCAAGAAATGATGAGCAGGCAGACTTCAGAAAAACCTGAACAGACTTATATGGACTGATGCTGAGTGAAGTGAGCAGAACCAAAAGAATGTTTTACACAATAACAGTCACATTGTGTGATGACTAACTTTGATAGACTTAGCTCTTCTCAGCAATGCAAGGATCTAAGACATCTCCAAAGTTCTCATGATGGAAAATACTATCCATACTCAAAAGTATATGGAAGATTGTTGAAAACCAAAAATAAATTAATTTTTAAAAAAATTTCATATAGCAATTTGAAGGTCTGATTATAAGTTCTGAAACGTCCCAAAATGCTTTCAAGTTACTTGCCCATTCTGTGAATCTCAGTTTAGTTAAAGTTAGATAATAAAAGAACAATATCACTTGTACACAGGGCATAGTACATCAAAACTGAAACCCCCTTTGTGCAGTGCAGTTTTACTTCCTTCAGGATACCTCCCACACCATATATATAATGTGATCTGACATATGGACTGTCATTTCATATTTTACATATTAATAGCAATTATATCAAGATACAAAAATATAAATATTCTAATATTTTTGACATACCACAGTGAATTATATTGCATACCTCACTTTAGAGATCACAGACCTAAACTAAGTCAACAAACAAAAAGAGCCCATGGGCCAAATCCAGCCTGCACTTTATTTACAAATTTTTAAAGAGTAAGATTCTTAGCATACGGGCCATACAAAAATAGGCAGTCAGTGGATTTGGCCCACAAGCAGTTGTAGTTTTCTGACTCCTGATTAAGACCATATAGTCATGTTGGAGATGAGAATCAAGTGAAGTGATTTGCCCAAGGTTTCATAGATAAATGGCCAGACTGGAATTTGAACCCAGGTGGGTTTGGGGTTTTTTTTAAATTTTTTTTGGTTAGGCAATGGGATTAAGTGACTTGCCCAGGGTCACACAGCTAGTAAGTGTTATGTGTCTGAGGCCGTATTTGAACTCAGGTGCTCCTAAATCCAGGGCCAGTGCTCTATCCACCGCACCACCTAGCTGCCCCTGAAACCAGGTGTTCTGACCACTAAATCCAATACTCCTATTATTATAATACCATATGTGGATTTAGAAAACGGAATACTGAAGGAGACTTTGACGAAGTAGAAGGGAAATTAGACAATTACTTCAGAGAACAGAACTCTGAAAAATGATTTGAAATTTCACATTTCAACTCAATTTAAGAAAGTTTTTTTTGAAAACAATTACACATGTTTATAAATTAATGTGCTTTCTCCTCAAGTAGTGAGCTTTTCATTACTCTATATGCCCAAGGAGGAATGCTAGATAATTATATCCAAGAAGTTGCGGAGAATATTACTACATTGACTGGGAACTTAGACTAGAAAATCTCAAAGGTCCCTTAAGTTTCTAAAATTTTATAATACATGATTCGGTCTCCTACTCACTCATTTTCACCCATTACTAAGCAAATAAATCCCATTATCTTTCTCAAATAAGGTATGTTGTAGTGCTAGTTCTATCAACAGAGCTCAGTGTTAAATGAACACCAACTAAAAGGAGTTGAGATTGTTAAAACTTTTCCTCTTACATTTCCTTTATATTATGTGCATCTATGCTTCAATACATCAAGGACTTATGAATTCTTTCATGTAGGAACTCCCAATATGAGGAGCTCCTTCTAGCAACACAGATTCCAACTACTTTATTACTTAAAAAGTCACACCATTTCTAGCCTGAGGGTACTTTTTCAACATAACCCCCATGCCTTCACATCTCTGGGTCTGGGTTCCTTAAAGTCTCAACTAAAATGTCATCTTCCAAAAGAAGCTTTTCCAAATCTCTCTCAATTCTAGTGCCTTTCTTTTCTTTATTATTATTATTATTATTTAAATCTTGTACACAGCTTGTTTGCAGATATTTATTTGATTACTGTATTCTCCATTAAAATGTGAGCTCTGTGTGGCCAAGGACTTCCTTTTGTTTCCTTTTGTATCCCTAGTATTTAGCATGGTCAGAGTTTGGTCTGAGACAAGATTTAAAGACATTCTATGTTTCTCCAAGTTCACCAGGCCATATGGTCTCTGTAGATAGCATACTTTTTGTTTTCTAATTCAAATATTTTCATTATACTTTCATAGGGGATAATTTCAGGTGTCCAAAAAGTGATCAGTATCTCTTTAATGATCAAAACTTGGCAGTAAATGCTTTATAAAAATGATTATCTAATAAACATTATTATGCACCATTAATAGAGGAAAGACTATAAGACATACACATTCAAGTGAGGTTCACTGAATGACAGTACTGATAGATGGTTTCCATATTTGACTACAGCAGGGACCAAGAAATCCTTAGCAGCAAGGAACAATTGGAGGTAGAGCTGTCCTTACTTATACAAAGAGAGAGAAAAGGCTTCATTTCCAACATCAGCAAATTCTCCCTTGCAATCTGGTTTTAGGAAGCAGTGATTTGCCAGAAAACATGGACAGTCTTTCTGAACTCATGATTGGTATTTTGGGCAGATCAACCCTGGCACACAGGCAGTGATATTAAAGCACATGTGACTGTGCTTAAATATGGATAGATGGCCTATACTAGGAATTTTCTTATAATTGGTCTAAGGATGACATACATTTGGTAACCCCAGGAAATAAAGCAGTTTGCGTAGTCCAGGGGCTTATACCCTTATTTTGAGTAAGACCTTGGAAGGATTAAGTGTTATCTTACACTAAAACTTCTTGTAAAAAAAGTTAAAATGAGGCAAACTGTTCAATTTTCATTGGTAAACTAAGAGACAGCAAGTGGATACATTCTACTTTATCAAATCTCTTACTTTTTCATGTCAAGGGTTACAAAACACAGTGTTTCTTTACTCAAGAATGGTTCCATGATGCAGTTTGCACTAGTGTACAATAAGTAATAAGCGGATTCAATCAAATTTAGTGGCTTGATCCATCACTGGACTTTCTTCTATATGTAGAAATTCATACATAAGCATTTTCAATCATGAAATAAGTCAGAGTAGTTGTGCAAGACATTGACCAATGCAAAGGAAATATGGAACATACAACAAAATCAAGCCCAATATTAGGTCTACTTTAAAATAAAGAGACAAGAGCATATGCATGGCGGTTTTAACCACGAGAATTAACACAAAAAAATTTTAGCTCCTACAAATTATACAACCAATCAGAACATGGCACTGTGTACATCAATGTTTGAATAGGTAATGTTTTTCAACTACTCTAAGATTTGTTTGCACCTGCATCTTAAAATAAAATATGATAAACAGTTGGAAATCTACTTTCAATTGCGGCAATGTATTTTCTGAACCTCCGGCCCAACTTCCTTTCCCTTGTGCACAACTACATCTTTCATCTATGCTAAATTCCAATTTTGAGGGGAAATTCAGGCCTGAAATAGGAATAGATACTAGGTGTGTTATCCAAAGGTAGATGATTTAATTCATTTGTAAATGGCTAAGGAAGTATCCAGAAACCATTATGAGCAGATTTCAGGTGCCATGTGTGCAGGTGGAACCAGAGAGCCTCTCTATTCTGTTATCTTGACACCAGTAGTTTTCATTTTGATTTATTCAGTTACTTTTTAACCAATGATGCCAAGAGAAACACTTCAGAATAAGATTTTCAAAACTAATTTCACCTTAAGGCTTCTTTTGAACCTTTCACTTCTGCTATGCCCTGTTGTATCCTCATCAACATCTAGAACAGCCCTTTACAGACAGTAGTTGATTAATAGTTTTTAAATTAAGTTACATATTTTAATAAAAATTTAAATATGATTTCTAATTAAACTGAATTACATAATGTTGCTACATCTCTCTTACCTACAATCAACAGGACAGCCTACTTGCCAGACTGAAGTCTGTGGCCAAGGAAAGATGTTCTCCCTGTGTGAAACTAGCTGGCCCAAACAGGACAGAATTCACAACTTGGGCTTTGTTGTCACTACCTTCCAACTAAATGAGCCAACTGGCCTCAACACGCCTTTCCATAAATGTGTAAACATTTTTCACAATGATATGCACCTGTGTTTCTATGCCCTAACTAATTTAGAAGGCCCAGCATTAGGTCTTAGAGAAAATACAGGCAGAAGAATCCCTAAGGGAAGAGATGAAACAGAAAAATCAAAAGAGATTCAATAAAGCCAACCATTCATTACCTAATATTTGCAAGACTTTGTGCTAGGTACTGGGAATACAAAAACAACAAATAAAGCAAACAACAACAAAGCAAAGAGTCTCTGCTTTCAAGAAGCTTACATTTTACTGATAATCATAACTGGCAGGGAGTTAACAATGTACAAATAAATGGAAAATATGGAAAATCAAAACAAGAAATCTTTCAAGGGGCAACACTACACTGGTAACTGGGGGAGTAACTTGGGAGGCATCAATCCTCAAAGGCCTCAAGTGAGATAGGCAGATATCTACTCCAAGCATATGAAGACTTCCTTGGGAAAGGAATGTGTGGAAAAGAACAGTTTGTTCCGACAGCCACAAAGACAGCTGAAGCAGTTGCTATGGAGTGCATACAGCTTGGTCAAACATCAAAGATGCACAAGGCTCAGTGTCCTGCCTTTTGACACTGATGGTGCTGGAAGAGAGAGTGAGGCTGATCCATCTTCGTGCAACTGTACCTCACTTCAATCCAATTTATGCATGAGTCAAGACATCACCCCATGATATCATTGGTCGTCTTTGAAAATAAAAGATGAATAATAACTAGGGCAGTACTGAAAGGCCTCTTCTAGTGCAGCACCTGAACACAGCCTCAAAGGAAACCAGGGATTTTAAGAATCTAAAAGAGGAGGAGAAGGAGAGTATTTCAAGCACAGGGTACAACAGCCTGTTAAAGGTCCCTGGGACAGAAGATGGAATTGTCACTGTTGAATAACAATAAGGCAACATACACCAAAAGTCTGATGATATATTCAGTGTTTAACATCATGGTCCCCCATCTCTGTAAAACGGGTGGAAGGTGTCTTAATGTTGGCCTTAATTCCATGATGTCATCTGCCCTGTTCTTTTCTTTGTTTTTTACTCTCTAAAACCTACATAAAGGGAACTGTCCTTTTGTTCGGGGTCTTTGGCACAAAGGAAGGCAATTTACTGCCCTATTTATTGAGAAGTAGCATGTCCCTGCTTATAAATATTATGCTGCTCAGAGACCTGCCTCAGTTTACTCTTTTGTTAAATTTCAATTCCAACATGATGTTTTAACCAACTATAGACAGTTCTCGGTTTAATGTAATTTGCATCTTTTAATTTTGTTTGCTGGTGCTTGTTCTTTCCATTTACATTGTTGTAGCCACTGGGTAAATTATTTTGCTGGTTTTGCTTACTTCACTTTGCATCACTTTAAGTCTTCTCCATGATTCTCCATATTCATCATGTTCATCATTTCTTATAGCACAGTAATTTTCCATTACATTCATGTACAACAATTTGTTTAGACATTTACATTTACTAGATATCTGCTGAAGAACTTTATCCTTGAGAAGTTTCCATCTCTTTTGGCATTACTTCCCCTGCCAGCATTTCCCTAAACAAAATTTAGGTTACATGTCAGATTATTTATGCTTGGCTTTCCTTTCCCCCATCACTAATTTTAACATGGAATGGTCACACCCCACTAAGGTTCCAATCATTTCTATTCCAGTAACTATTTACTATATATTGGTTAGAATCAGGTCCAATCTAAAAGTTATATTGCTGTTACAATATATAATGTTCACTTGGTTCTGTTCATTTCTCTGTTCATTATTTTGTGCAAGTTTTTCCATGTTTTTCTAAGATTACTGACTTCATCTTTTCTTATAGCACAGTAGTATTCCATTTCAATCATATATCACAACATGTTCAGCTATTCCCCAACTGACAGTAGTTCTTCCTGTGCTACTTCCTCCATCTTTTAAAGGATGAAATTATCATGAAGGCGAAACAAGAATGTATTAGCTGTTTTACTTTTGATAAATATAGACAGAGAGAGATTTCTAAAAGGTAATGATTTAAGTCCCACATCAGCATTATATCATATCTCAAAGTCTTATATTCTATTGTCAAACTCCTAATCTAATTCTTCCTCCTTTCCAGTTGGTCTGTAGTTTACTTCACTGAATACATCCCTTTTGTTTGACTACTATTGTTTATCCACATATTTTCCACCATGATGTCAACCTCAGGTTTCTATATTTCCTGCAACAATTCTGCATCCTCTCCAAGATTGCTAAGTCCCATCACACCAAGTTTCAATGACATCTAAAAGTTGAGATCTTCATTAAGATCTCTAGTTCAACTTGGTTATTATCCATATTTGGATTCATTTGTGTAAATGTATCTGAGGCCATGAGTTTTTTTACTTGTTTCTTCCTTTTGTGTCCTGTTAATTACCGGTCATTTCTTTTAAATTCTTCCTATACTATTGCTGATATTGTATGTGTGTGTTAAATACTACTCGATCAGATTCTCAAAATTCCATCAACTATTTAGCTTTTTCTTTTTTAACTCTCCCTGGACTCTATAACATCAAAAGCTCTTATTTTGCTATATTTTAAGCAGTGATCCAAAAATCCAGATCCTGAGAAGATTAAGATTGATCCTGTATCATTTTCTTGTTGAGCCTAGTCACAGGAATTGATTTTGTCCTATAACTGCTTAAGTTATGGTTCTTTTGTCTCTGAATTTAGTTCAGAATTCAGCTGACCTGTAAAGGGTTAATTTCAAAAATAAAGCTCTTTGGCTAATCACTGATCTATTCTGGCCTTATGGAATTTTGCTAACCTTAGGGAATTCGTGTCAAGACAAAGGGAGTTGATATCTTTACTCCACCAAACAATTCTACAAGGATGCAGTCCAAAAGTCTGGGCTGCTATCTTGCTCTTGGACTCAAACAATGAGCACTTCCTAGTCTCATGAACCAAAAAGGAGAGTCCTTGCTAGTCCCCATTACAAAATTTCCAACCAATCATGTTGTTCCCTGCACCTCAGTTCTTATAACCAATCATGTTGGCCTTAATTCCATGATGTCATCTGCCCTGTTCTTTTCTTTGTGCTTTGCTCTCCAAAACCTACATAAAAGGAACCGTCCTTTTGTTCGGGGTCTTTGGCACAAAGGAAGGTGATCTACTGCCCTATTTATTGACAAGTGGTATGTCCCTTCATTATAAATATTATGCTGCACAGAGATCTGCTTCAGTTTACTCTTTTGTTACATTTCAATTCCGACATGATGTTTTAACCAACTATTCACTTCACTCAAAAGCCAGCTCAAAATTTGAACATTCTGATTCATGTAATTTTAGTCTACAAATTGAATTTGAATTTTTTAAATTGACAACCCACATAATTAAAATTCAACCTACATCTAGACAAATGCTTAATTTATGCTAAATTAAAAAAAATTATTAAATCTGAAAACAAAATGTTCACATCAGAGCATCCTAATATCCACACTCCAACACTCCTATATACAGTCATACTATTTTGCCAACATATATGGAGATTCACTCTTCATTGAACTGCTTTATCTTCTGGAAGATGGCAACATTTCTCCAATACCAAATATGGTAGAAATGGAATTGCGCTTAACAGTAAGTCAGCTTACAACTGGAATATAAATGAATGTGTGCATGTCAAGGGTTAGACCACAAATATGCTAGCAACGAGTTGTATTTAAAAGCACTTCCTATCCTTTTTACAGCCTGTAATTCTTTCAACTAAAAATACCACACCATGCAAAGACTAAGGAAACCAGAGAGTACATACAGCAAATCATTAAGGGATGAACTATTTATCCCCTAAAAGATATATGAGTGCATAACTCAGAAGTAATTAAGTCAAAGTAAATTATACTGGGCTTTCCTCAGCAGCAGTATAAAAATGTCACATCTTCAAATAGCAAAATATGTATTTCATTTACATGTGTTCCTTTTAAATTCATTTTAACTGCATTAATAACATCTCAAACCTCCATTTGGAGTTCTAATTTAGGGAATCATAGAAATCTCGAATTGGAACAGACCTTAGAGGTCATCTGGTCCAATATCCAACCTGGTACAAAAATTCATGGAGAGCTAGGGCATAATCTTTAAAAGTATCAATGCATGAAAACACTTGTGTTTTATGAGGGTAAGGCAGGAAAAGAAAACATTAACTTTTTTATTACAGGTAGCTGATGAATAGAACAGAGTAAAGGAATAAGAATGATCAGACCAGTTCAGTTCTTCACAATGCTCAAGATTTCTCTATTGATGATGTTTTTGAGAGAGCTGATTTCCTCATAGCAGACAAAGGAGGGTAGTGGGGTACATAAGAAAAGACCAGAATACTGAATGACATATGAAATTCTGAATACTCTAAAAGTCCACATACCTCTCCCGCTCTCCTTCAGTGACATGATACAATTGGTTAGCACCTCCATCAGCACAGGCTTTTAGAAGAGCTTAAAATAAAGAAAACATATTAATTCAACAGTGGATCACTGAAAATAACATGCATTAAAATACATATACAAACACATATTCCCCAACTACCTTGGATAAAACTTCATCCAGCCACATGATCAAAGAAGAGCAATCACCATTTGCCGTTCTCTCTAGCTGATGCCCTAGGTTTTTGTTGTGGTTTGTTTTTTTTTTTCCCTCTTTATCAGAGGGTTGAAACTGATGATCTCGAAATTCCCTTCCTTTTCAAAAGATCATATCATATAGCGTTACCATTCAAATATGGTGGCAAAAAATATAAGAGAAAGGATCAAAAAGTGCTATTCTCTGAAACGAACCTAAAAATAATTCTTGACAATAGCAGACGGTAGAAGTCATCTCAGAAAATAATCAGCCTTGACAGGCAATTTGTAAATGTAGGCAATAAAATTTTGGTATGTCTCAAATCTCAAAGTGTCTGAGATGTCCTACCTAAAATCCTTTCTGAAAACTATGACTTAAAAGTGTAGACTATAAGGGCAGCTAGGTCGCACAGAGAATAAAGCACTGGCCCTGAAGTCTGGAGGACCTGAGTTCAAATACGGCTTCAGACCAAATACTTGACACTTACTAGTTGTGTGACCCTGGGCAAGTCACTTAACCCCAGTTGCCTAAAAATGAAAACAAAACAAAAAAAATGTAGACTATAAAATCAGGTTATATAGTCAAAACTCACTTATTTGGTATTTCCTCCACACTACATAGAATCTCCCTGATAAATGTACTGATACGGGTTGCTCATGCCTTGAATGTACTCTCTCATTATCTCTGCCTCTAAAAAGTCCTTGATGCCTTCCAGGGTCAGTTCAAGGGCCACCTCCTACATACCATCTATCTTGATCCCTCCTGGGATCACCACCTGCATCCCCCCCTCAAGTAGCTGACTTGCCTATCTGTATAAGTATTTTTCATTCTTCCCCTGTACATGTATAATGAGGTAAACTCCTTCAGGGCAGCCTTTACTTCATTTTCATCTCTGTAACCTCAGGGCCAGGCACATTAAAAAAAAAAACAGTATTGAATGAAAGAATGAAATGAATGGATGGTGAATGTACTCCTAAGGAAGCAATGCTGTTATTATGAAAGTTAAAGTTATTACGGCAGACAAAGACTGAAAAAAGAAATATTAGAAAGAGATGGATTTCCATGTTTATTTAATACTATCCATAACAGTATACCACCATACCTGCAGAGAGTATTTCTACCACAAGATACATGGACTCTATTATGACACAAGGAGAATTCAGACTCTAATCACCATCTGTGTAAAATACCTTACCTCACCATTCCTTAGAGTTAATAAAAATAATATTTACAGAGAATTGTAATGTTTACAAAATAAGTTAGAGCTATTTTTCATTTTGTCCTCACAACAAACAGATGAGGAAGCCAGAAGTGAAAAGGGTTAAGAGTGACTTGCCCAGGGTAACAAAGCTAGTGAGTTTCTAAGGGCAAATGTGAACTCAAACATTCTATCCCACTGCGCCACCTAACTCTCTCTATTCAGCTATTTTAAATAATGTGCTGATAACTAATTCAATTTCTCAAGTACCTGGATATGGTGAGAAGAAGTGGGGATAGGGATGGAAGGTAGAGGCGGGAGAAGCCAGGGAGAGCCCTGGAAAATAGATGTTTATTCCATTCACTGAATCTATGCATCAAAGTAAATTAACAAAGCAGCATCCTAAACTATGGAGTCTGGTTATTTTTCAGTCTGGCTAGTCTGTATCAGTATTTCAGAAGATGATAATCCCCTGGTGAAAGACAATTTAAAAAAATCAAGTTCCTGAACCTGTATCCGTGAAGACAAAATTTTGGGCTGTGGTGACTCCCCCCTCCCCCCGCCCTGCCCCGCAAGCACAGGTATCCAATTAGCCTCAGTCTAAAATACCCAAAGAGCTGACCACCCTCTAGCAATCTAATTACACGACTTATAATTTAGTTGAGCTAAGAAACTATTAGGGGACAATACAAAATAGCATACAATTAATTACATGTTAAACTGTGTATTACAGATTACAAGTGTTACCAGATTATCAGGCAGGGAAAGCAACTGGTAGTAGATATAGAAGGTAGGGCCTGAATTAGGCCTTGATGGCCTTGGACGGAAAGATAGAAGAAAGGATGAGGGCATTACAGGAGAAGGGAACGACATGAACCATGCAAGGCATGGGTGTATTCTTGAAGCAGGGGATATAACTACTTTGACTAGAGCAAAGAATACATATTGGGAAGGAAATAAGGTTAAATATGAGGCTAAGCAGGAGAACCATGTACAAAGAGAGTTTAAGGAAACTTTCCTACTGAAACAAGAGATTCTGGGCCTCATAAATCAAAACCATCCGTGAGGATGAGGATTCATTTGACCTCTCATATCCTCTTCTAAGTAACCTGGTATTTATCACTGGGAGAAAAAGGCAGAGGATCACCCTGGCTATGGAATCATCAAGTGCATAGACAGGGATTAGACCTATGATTTCATGTACAACACTTCATGACCCCACTTGGGGTTTTCTTGGCAAAAATGCTGGAGGGGAAATTTACCATTTCCATCTCTAGCTCATTTTATAGATGAGGCAACTGAGGGAAACAGGGTTAAGTGATTTTCCCAGGGTAAGGAAGATAATTAGTGTCTTAGACCAGATTTGAACTCCCAAGCCAGGCACTCCACAGGGCCCACCCAGCTGCTGAAACAGTAAGTGATATAGTTAATACCCACAAACTGTATGTGTCAGAGGTGGAGCAGGTCACTCTCTACCTACTATACTAAGAAATGTCTCCTCTGTAATAATTAAAATGGCTTAATGCTGCTACAACACAAACATGGTCAAGGAGTCAGTGTAACTGCATTTGAATCCAGGTTCTGCCACTTGTTAGCAGTGCAACCTTGGCCAAGTCACTTAACTTTAGTGAACCTCAGTGTCCACATGTATAAAATTGTAATGCAGAACATTATCTTACCATTTTAGGTAGTAGGGCCCTTTAAGGCATGGAAAGCAGAAATTACTGCTTAATCTTGCCCCAGACCTCTTTCCTCCTAAATCTAAACAATAGTGAAATGTACTCTTGCATACCTCAGCACAGCCCATACCCCCAACGCAAATGGATAAGAAAGCTTGCAATATAATTGCTTTAGATAATTATGTTTATACCAGAGACCAGGACACCAGGTCTGGTTTGTGTGATCTCTGACCTGTAATGATGGAGTGCTCAGGTGCTCCTGCTTGTACTTGTGCCCCAATTTCTCCCTAGTCTCAGAAACACTGTCTCTGACAACCACTCCCCAGCCCAAGGACACTGTGCCTAGCAGTTATTCATGCATGAGCCTCAGCATGACCTTTATCTCTCTCCCTGGTACAGCTACACAAAGCTGGGCTGCTCAGGCCCCAGCCCTCAGATCACATCTCTGGAAGCCTCACAATTCCTTAGTAAGTTCCTGTCTTGTGAGAAAGCTTTCCCTTGTTGCAGAGCATTCTCTCATCAAGACAGAGGGAGAGGGGTGTCCTTGGCCAGCCTAAGGACTCTTCCTCCTGCCTGACTCCAAAGATCCGTACCTCTGTCATCTCCCTCCCTGTCTGGTATACTCCCTGCACTTTCCCATCTATAGCCCCCAAAGACACCTGCACCTTTGGATTACCTCATCAGTGTTCCTGGCATTTCTTTCCCATGCTCTTTTCCATATAAACCCTAGCTCGACCCCTGATCGGGGCTGCTTGATTTGGACGTGCACACCCCTTGCAGCCCACGCTAATAAATCCACATTTTAAATTACGTCTGGGTTTCACTCGCTGATTTCTCGGTACAACAAAATGAGAGGGATTAGATTCCACAGATGGGGTTAGATTTAGAAGTCTGAGGGGCTCAGATTTCATTCATTTCTTGGACACAAAATATGACTTCTTAGGTACCTTACAGCTCTAAACCAATGATTCTTATTCACTTCCTATTTTATTCTCCTCAGGAATTTGGTTCAGATCTTTTCCTCTCTTCTCACGCAACATCCAACACTGACAAGAGACAAACTTAGAATTTTACTTCACTGGGATTAAGCACATCCATGAGTTCCTGCAACTCCCTTCTACTTTCCAACCTTTCTCAGGATCGTCCATTATTCTCTCTTCTTTCTTTTGCATAACTTAGTAGATATCTATTGCTTGATAAAATCAATTTCTACTTCTCATCTCTCCCTGCTTCATTCTGGACCTGGTTCTGGAAATCATCCACTTTCTTTCTCATATCTCTAATCAATTTCCACTGGTTTCTGCATATGTACCAATAAAAACACCTATCACACGTCTCAAAAAGAACTGGTCCTTTTAGCCCATCCAGCTGCCATCTTCCTTACCTGATTCTTTTCACTCACAAACTTCTTGAAAAAGTTATACAACTCACACTTTTTTTTGTAGCAAAGGATTGGAAACAAAGTAGTTGCTCATCAGTTGGGGCATGACCAAACAACTTGCGGCGTATGAATGAAATGGGATGTTATTGAGCAATAAAAAATGATGAGTGATATTCAGAGAAAGCTTGGGAAATTTGTATGAAATGATTCAGCTGAAATAAACAGAAAGAAGACAATTTATATAAAGAATAAAGCAAAAGAAATGAAAGCAACTTTGAGAGACTGAAGAACTCTGTTGACCAATAATGACTTCACAAGATTCATATTCTGTGGGGGAAAAAATAAGAACCACAATTATTTTGCTCCATCTTGACTGATGAATAATGGTGAAATGCCCCAACCCCTGACAACCTAATATTAGAAAGTCTCCAAAGGCTTTGTAAGGACATAGTAAAGTGGACAGTCTCATCCACTGCTGCGAAAACGATTTTGCTGTTCTAGGATAAGAGACTCTGTAGCTTTGTCTAAAAGGTCTATTTTCACAATTCTGAAAGAACTTAGGCTTTTCCCCTTGTCTCATGCCTTTCAACAAGGGACGTTTTCTCACTCTGATAATAAATCATGTAACTCACATTCCAAATACTCCTCTTTCTCCCCATTGTTGTCTACACCTCCCTCTCTTGGGAAATGCTTTACTTCTCTAGCCTAAATTGCAGCAGAATGATGCTGATTGGCTGTGTAATCTAAACAACCCGAAAGGTTATACAAACCTGAATGCCAGGAATATGAATTTGCTAGCAATGACAGTAGATTCCTTAGCTCACTAATCAATCTCTTTACTTTCACACTGTTCCCTTATCCTTGACGCACAGTCACCCAATGGCAGTTATGCCTCTCCAAAAACGTGAAGAGAATTCCCTGATACTTCTTGCCTCTCAGTAGAGAGGAAATGGTCTAGAAGAAGCTAGGCATCACAGCGATTAGAGCATTAGTCTGAATTACCAGAATTCAAATCTACCCTAGGTCATTTAATAGTTATTATGACCCCAGGGCAAATCAATATAACTTTGTCTGCCTCAGTTTTCTCAATGTTTAAAAGGGGATAATAATAACCCCTACCCAGAGATTTGTCTTGAGGATCAAATGAAATAATATTTGTAAGGCACTGTACTCAGTGCCAGGGACATAGTAAGTAGGTGCTAAATAAATACTTGTTTTCTTCTCCACACACATCCTCCCCCTAGCTCAGAACAAAGCTCAATAATCAATAGTATAAAACAAACATAAACAGGACCAAATAATCCAAACATAAGAATCCTCGTGGTGGCATATTAACTTAGTTTTAAAGTGTAATATTATTTGTTTTATTATATTTGTATTTATTTTGTTAAATGCTACCCCATTACATTTTAATCTTGTCCCCTCCGCACTCTGCAATGTTCGGCCACAGATAGCTGCAGGGGTTTTGACACCTCTGTTCTATGTGTTCTCTCCCATCTTATCAGTCCTCTCCCATGGGTTCACAAACACCTGAGGTATCCTTCACAAGCTTGAACACCTCAAATGAAAGGGCTGGACTAGGTTTCCTGTGAGATCTTCTTCAGCTCTAAGGATAGGATATGATGCTCTGATTTACAATGGTTGAAATAGCCTATTTATTCTCCTGTTAGAAGAAATGACCAAAGTAAATAAAGACCCTTTGGTTTTTATGAATGAGGTATTCTAAGTTCATGGCCTCTCACCATGTCATAGCTTAATCAGAATCAATGCCCTAGGAATCAGGAGCCCATATCCCAACTCTGCCACTAACAAGTCGCCATAAGCAAATCGCTTCAGCTCACTGTGCCTCCATTTCTGCACTTTGAAAAAGTAGTATTTGGGCTTATGCTCTAACCTCTAATGATTCTAGTTCGGAGAATTATAGATTAATAGCTGGAACGGACATTCTAGTCTCTTCAAGTCCAAAGTTCTCATTTTATAGATAAGGACAATGAGGCATAGAAGAGTCTAGTAAATTGCCAGGTATCACACAGCTAGTAAGTTTCTGAGATGGGATTTAAACACAGAACGTTCTGGTTCCAAGTCCATCTCCCTGTCCACTCCTCCACCTGGCTCACCTTTTAGCAATACACAGGAGGGAGTGTTTCTTTGTTTGTTGTTAAGAGATACACAGGATTTTAATTAATAAATGAGCAACTAGTCTATGTCCCAGCGCATCCTGATTAGTCTCTCAGGGAGTATCAGTTAAGCTTGAGCTACTCATAATACAAAAGCTGATCCATAAAAGGTCTCCTGTCAAGTCAGCTTAACTCCCCAGGGTTAAGTTAACTTCCCTTGTGCATAAAACATTCAAACCATGATAATCAAACCACAAACAACTGTGGTTTCTTTATGGGCAGTTTGTTGGCTTCAAAACTCTGCCATACCTGGATAATAAATTAAAGGCAAGTTTCCTGATGATAAACTCTGCCATGCTGTCTTTACTAGCTCTGCCAACTGCATGACATAAGTAATATGCATCTGCCTAAGCCACCTTCAAGACATGTCCATGGTGAGCAGCAGTTGGTGATAGAGAACTGGATCCAGCACATATGTATCCCGAGGCTGAGGCAAAGGCCAAAGGTGTTCTGTGTGTGTGTGTGCGTGTACATCTGTTCCCTTTGTGTTTCTTTTTTGTTACAGTGGTTAAATTAAGGTTAGGTGACAATTGGGGCGCTTTTTGGGGCTTCTACTACTACTTCTCAGAAGGAATATGTTCACTCTTTTTAGTGGAATGAAAATTAAGTGTAGAACTTCCAGCTGCATCTAAAAAAGGCTTAAGATAATTGTAAAACAAAAACACCTTAACGGCTGACTCTCAAAAAAAAAAAGTAACTGGAGCCCCTAGAATGAGTTGACAACTTCTACATTTCTAAGACAGTTTGAAAAAAAAAAACCCATTTCCACATGCTAGAAGCTTCCAGTAGCAAAGAAAAATTACAATATTTAAATATGATCAAATGCCACTATATATAATATAAATTGTATTATATAATGTATATATATGATATATATAAATGTATAATTACATATCATATATAAATACATAATGCCATTAAAAATAACGGCACATATTGATTGGTCTGTCTCCAGATTCCAAAATCAAAGAGCTCAAGAACATCAAAAGCTGAAATGCACAGAAAAATTTTGTACCTAAAATGCTACGCCGAATACCTGATCTGAGAATCATCCAGGTCTGTGTCAGCAGTGTGTTAGATATATAGCTGATAAGAAAAGCAGCTCTATTATAAAAAATACGTTAAGTCTCAAAAAAGCATGTGTTAGGTATAATGTAAATAGCCTTTAATTGTGAACTAGCCCCCAAGAAACAAATGGTGACACTGTACAACAGGATTAGAAACAGTCTGACACATTGGGTGTCCACCACAGCTGCCACTTAGTAACACTCTATACAAACCAGTAGTGAGAAAAAGTCTGATGCTGGTGATCTGAACAGTCCAATTCCACACACCACCAGCCCCAATCCTCTACAAAAAGATATATTACAAGGCTGAAATTCTACATAATTTTAAAGCTAAGATGCTCTACCTGGGGCCATTCCTACCATATCTAAGATTCTTTCTTTAACTATATTTTTGTGTGAATTGGAATATCTCCTTTTGAGTCAAAGCCTGTATGTTCTTTATATTCCTAAAAGAGCACAGATATTCCCACTAATCTGTGGTCATCTTTACCAAGAACTGGAAGACGGGGATGATAAGAGGGCCCAAGGTATTAATTTGACCTAGTTTGAAAGCATATTAACCAAGTTCTTATATGGGTGGCTCTGAGGTTTCCCCTAGGGATAAACACCAACCCTATAAAACTGCTTGCTAAAAAAATAAGGACCAAGACCATCAATCATTGACAAGCATTTATTAAGTGCCTATGGTATTATGTTAAGTATGCTAGGTGATGAATAGGATATGTTTAGATAAGCTAACAATCTAATACTGAGGTAAGATAAACACACGTAAAATACTGCATCGTAGGTATGAGTCATGCTATATGAATGCTAAAGAGTTGTGAGGCATAGGGGGTCTGAAGAGAAAGGTCATTATCTAAACTAAGGATCTCGGAATGATCCTCATATAATTATGGAAGAAGTGACCTTTGAGTGGGGTTTTGGAGTATGAGTGAGATATAAATAATTGTAGAGAGGGAGGGAGGAAATTCCAGGCACAGTGAATAACATGAGCAAATGAAAAGAGGTAGGAAAGTATATGGAACGTTTTGGGGACAGAGATAAATTTTATTCGGTACGTGAAGCAGAGTAGCTTGAAAGATTATGGTGGAGTCAAATTATGCAGGCTTCCATTTGCACACTGTATTCCAGCTCGCAAACAAACTTTTAGTGATGAGCACAAGAATACCAGGAGTTCAGCAAGATTGGCTTCATCCTCAATTTGGGAATGAGGAAGCTAAGCCTCAAAGAAGTAAAGGGAATTGTTCACACTATTAATTAGTGGTACAGCTAGGAGTAATACACAGGTCATCTGTTTATTACTAAGCAATTGTTTTTTTCCAGGAAACTGTGCCAACAAAAGGCAATTATCTAAGATAATAAATTTTAGAAAAAGTGCAGAGTTGTATTGAGGAAGGCTCACTGTGAGCCCTATATTGGTGAAATCAAAGATATCATCAAAATACATAGATTCCAAGCCTGGATATTACAGATCATAGTCATTTCTTCTAAGGTGCTATTATTATCAAAATTCAGTTTAAATAGATACACATTCCAGACAGTCTACCAAGAAAATTAAACACATTAACATTTTTAACTTGTCCTTTAAAGAAAAAAAAGTCACAAAGGACTTGAAACAGTCATTATGAAACATCATTTTTGCTCATTCTATCCAAAGCTGCTTATAAAAACATATTGGACATAGTGGTGGAGTAGAAGTCATGAAGACCTGAGTTCAAATCCTACTCCTGATACTTACTAGATATGTGACCACAGTTTCCTCATCTGAAAAAAAAAATATGGCTACCTCACAAGGTCAATAGGCCCAAAATGAAAAAAAAAAGGGCACTTACATCAACTTACAAACATCAGCAGTAACTATTATGAAACAAAACAGAGGAAGATGACATCATAAAACATACTGAATAGGGTGGATTAGTATGCTTGTGGGATTCTAGTGTTCTGAACCTCAACATGAAGTCTTGTGCTAAAAATAATTTTGAATTTTTTTTTAAAAAAGACAGCATAAAATATTGGTTTTCCCTCTATTAAATTACACTGAAATTGGGGAGAGGAAATGTGTTTACCAATTTCAAATCCTTTATGTGTATAACCACACAGGAATTTAAAAACTAAAGTCTGTCAAGCAAATAGTCTCCAAAATGTTATGTGGGATATAGCAAGAATGGTGGTTTTTTAAGGACTATTAAATTTTGAAAAATGACCACTGTGCATGCAGCATAAAAAGGTCGGCGGCATACCTAATTTTAAAAATGAATAAAATACTTTGCTGGTCATGGAACTGAGCACAATGGCAGGGACTATAGCAAAGGCTACTTTCATGCTGAATTCTTAGATTTTTTTGGTTATACTTTCATGCATCAGCCTCAAGGATCCATTCACTCTGTCATCATTTCAACTGCCCCAGGCTCTAATGAATAGCAGTTATAACAACTGCTATCCTTCTTAATGTAAAATTTTCATTGGCTTCTAAAGTAAAAATCTTGCACACTTGTCAAAATGATGTAACTTCCATAGTCAAACAGTCATTTCATACATATCATGTTGATAAACAGCAACAAGATAAACAGCAAAAACAGATTTTAAAAATGGAGATATTACCATACCTTTCAGTGTCAGGGAGGAACGTATTGAAGATAGCCTTAGTGACCCGAAAATGCGGTAAGACCTCAATAGTGCTGCCAATTAATGATCAGCTTTCATCCTCTGCTACAGTCAGTTACAATCTCACTCACATTGTAGGGTGACATTTGGCAAGACTAGTTTTACTTTTTGAGGCATATAAACCAACTAGCTTCTACTGTTATTATAGATATTGAACAGAGGGGAATAAAAGCTTCCATGAAACATTTCCTAGGCTCTCTCAAAGGTATTTTTTTTTAATGTCACTTGCTTTTCATCCAAGAGTCATAGCCTGATGGTGTTTTTCCCTTTATTGTAAATGACAATACTGACGAAGGCAGGAAAGTCAGGAGATTAAGAAGCCTAACAAACAGGAATGTGTAGACCATATAAAACTCATATCAGTGGATCAAGCAATCCAGCCGCTCAATTAGCAGTAACAACTAACTCATTGCAGCCAACCGATTTCATCACTGATGCTGTAGTGAGGTCTAAAATATGATAATCCTAACTATTCTTGACTTAAGGGAATTTCTGAGAGTCTCAAATGACTGGCAGCTTATGGACTGTTCATACTGATGCTCCCTGGACACTTCTCTGTGGAACATCACACTAATGGCATATAGGGGAGAGGAAGGCAGTGACTACATTTATAGGAAAGGGTGACAATCTGTTTGCTAGCCTTTATTTTAGTGTGAAATCTGGATTGTTATTTCAAGGAGAGTGAAAACTAATTATGAACATAATTATCTTTGGAACTCCATCTCCATCTGGTTCTGAACAATTGAAAGTTAGCCATTATATGCATTTATCTGACCTTAAACTGTTAATAATTAAAATTCCTTCATAAAATGCCTTTAAATTCAACATTGCCATCTGCCATGCATCTCCTCTATCCCCCATCAACAAACATATGTGAGTACTGAGAAGGCCGATTCAAAAATCTAAATGATAAGTAAATAGCACGCCTCAAGTCACTGCCATCTTTTGCTAAACAATTAACTTCCCCAAAAAAGTAAAAAATTGTTAAATGTGTTAAGTATAATCAATTCATCAATATGCTTTGATTAAAAGTCTACATTACAGGCATTTTGTTGGACATTGAGGTAAAGACAAAAGTCAAACAGATTCTATCTTCAAGGACCTTACATTCTATTTTGGGAAACAATACATAAATATAAAAGTATATAACAACATTAATACATTATATTTATAATAAAGGTAATAGAAGGGAGGGAGACACTAGCACTATACTGCTCAATCAAAAGTGCTGACTTTAGATGGACAGAAAGGAAATATCTCTCAAGGAAAGAAAACAAAAATCTAAAATATTGTGCTGGAACTGGGGTGTGACCATTACCTTGAGAACAGAAAGGATAAGGGATCGGACCTGTGATCCGAAAGACCTAGGTTCAAATCATACCTTAGACATTTAATAGCTGTATAACCATGAGCAAGTCATTTAAACGCTCTGATGCCATTTTACCTCATCTGTAAAATGAGCAAGTAGACTTGATGGCCTTGAAAGTTTGGTCCAGTTATAAATGCATAATCTCTTGCCCCTTACAATTCGATTTAATAAAAATTTATTTAAACAGCTACCATGTGCCAGATCAGCAGCTGGTGGCACAAAGAATAGAGTACTGTGCTTGGAATCACGAAGATCCATCCTCATGAGTTAAAATCCAGCCTCAGACACTTACAAGCCGTGTGACCCTGAGCAAGTCGCTCAACACTGTTTGCCTCAGTTTCCTTATCTGTAAAATAAGCTGTAGAAGGAAATGAGAAACCATTGTATTATCTTTCTCAAGAAAGCCACAAGTGGGATCATGAAGTCAGAAAAGACTGAACTGACTCAACAAATGTGCCAGATACCATGCCAAGCACTGGGGATATGAAAAAACAAAAATAAAAAAGGCAAAAGATAGCCCTTGCCCCCAAGCTGTTTACACACTGTAAATCCTCAACATATTCTCATGATAGTGCTTTTAAATCTCACAGAAACTGCCATAGAATGGATGACAAGGAAAAATGAGTGTAAAATGTACCCAATTAAATAAAAATAGGAACACAAGACAAATTCAGAGGGCAGCTTTGCCCACCTTGGGAATTAAGGCTTATTAAGATCACTCGATGGTAGATATCTCTGTTGAGTCCATTCCTGGCCCAAGTCTTTTTGCCCTGGCTCCTGATGAACTCACTATTTCTCCTTCTAGCTCCAGATCATTGCTGTTATTGGTCCAAGTCAAGATTCTCTTCCCAAATATACAAGAAGCAATATATCACCTGGTCTCCAGTCTCCATTGCCAGTCTAGGCTTACCTCACAGCTGAGCTCCTTTGGCTATCTAAGCACTGTGCCTCTTCTGGCTGGCCTTCTGTTTACTTATTTGCAATCTACCCTTACCAAGTAAGCTATTGTCAGTTAGCACACATAGCCAGGCATCAGCATAGGTGATCACACATTCTAGTACAGCATAATTATAATCATAAAAACCACATTGCTTTACAAACTATAGAGGGCTTTGTAGCACTTTCACATAAATATTTAAATTTACAATCCTGTGAGTCAGAGCAAGAGTTATTAATCTCATTTTATTTTATGGCTTTTTTGTTTTGTTTTTTGCTTTTTAGTGAGGTGATCGGGGTTAAATGACTTGCCCAAGGTCACACAGCTAGTAAGTGTTAAATGTCTAGGGCTGGATTTGAACTCAAGTCCTCCTGATTTCAAGGCCAGAGCTCTATTTACTGCATGACCTAGCTGCCCCCAAAAGTTTACTTTTTTTTATTTTTATTTTTAAGGCAATTGGGGTTAAGTGACTTGCCCAGGGTCACATAGCTAATAAGTGTCAAGTGTTTGGTCTGAGGCCGGATTTGTACTCAGTCCTCCTGATTTCAGGGCTGGTGCTCTATCCACTGAGCGCCTAGCTGCCCCTGTTATCCCCATTTTAAAGATAATGAAATCAGACTTTGGAGAGGGAAAGTAACTTGCCCATGGTCACATTTAGTTCAAAACCGGTAGAGAAAGAAATGGAATCTGAGTCCGTAGCTCTATCCAACATACATGTTGCTCCAAACCTCAAAACAGGGAATCACTGAGAGTCATATTTGACCAAATCAGAATCACTGAAATACGCCTGAAATAGGTTTTTTTCCAACTAATGCGCCCCTGGGTGCCTTCCTGGGTAAGTTGAGGCTGACAGATCTCTACTTAAATTCTGCTTTCAAAAGTCTGCCAAAGTAGGCTAACTTTAAATAGCTTGTTTCATTATTACATATAAAATTAAATTAACCCACACACCTTTCAAGAACACTTCCATTACCAAGACAAGATATCCCTGTGCCTTTATTCTTATTTCATTCCAGAAAGTGGATTGTCCATCTTGAGTAAGTTTTTCTAAATCAATCTGGCTCACCTCTCACATTCAGTGAAGTCTTGTGGAGGCTCTTTTCTCATTATTTCTCACATCTGTCCTGTCTCTCAGTCCCCATTACCACCACACTAGCAGAAATCTTTGTTACCATTCACCTGTATGTTGCTTCCAAAACTGGCCTCCCCACTACATTCTTTCCCACTGTAATTTATCATTTACACTGTTGGACTGAATTTCACAAATGCATACCTCTTTCCATGCCACTCTGCTTTCAATAGCTAACTATTTCCACTAAGTTAAATTCAAACTCCTCAAGCAAGATTAAAGTCCTGCAAGTAGGTACAAGTTTTCTAGGCTTATCTAATAGCAACCTCTACTATATATATTCCCTGTTCTGGGGAACAACTTTACCACAAACACCATAGATGAATTATACTATTTTCATGTGCGTGCTCTTATTCACAGGAGAGAATCTTCTACTTGTAATGGTCCTGTCCAACCACTGTCACTTTATAGGTTTATGTTTTCAGGTCAAGAGACTGTTTTAAGGCTACCAAGATAGCCAGTCACCAAGAATGTATTGAATATAGTTCCATGATCAGAATAGACAAGCTTCCCACTGATGACATAGAAATTAACATGCTTTCTTTGCATTGTTTTTAAACTATAAATAGAGCTATTATAATACCTAAGCAGAAATAGTAAATATTTTGCTCTCTAGCATATTAAAAAGATACATCACTTGAAAAAATATTTAAGGAAATAAACACATGGGTACAATATGTGGTTTTTACACTAATCCTTAAATACTTTCAATTATTCCTTCTCTATCATTTTCTATAAGGTTAAGTAGAAGATTTACTTCTAATTTACCTTGAACAGTTGGTACTTCCAGCCAGCAGTACTCAAGGGAGAGTCTCATACTGCAGGGATTCAGAATAGCTTAATATCAAAAGACTTCACAAATTTAGTTTCAGCTTTTTTATCATTCCAGGACCTAGCTCGCTGTATACCAGTTTATGGCTACAGTAGTTTCCCCCGAAATTTTAGTTCTGTTCTTAGCTGGGCTTCTTTTTTATATACTTTCTAGCTATGTAATCTTTGGAACAAATCACTAGACTTTCCTGTGCCTCATTGTCCTCTTCTGTAAAATGACCTAATGGGATGATGTAAAGATGATGATAATGGATGATGAAACCTCATCGTGATCTTTTTATACTCCCCTCAATCATAGTGGGTTTTTGAAAATGTTCCTCTCAGTAGAGGAAGCTATCTTCTACTTTTTCGATAAAATAGATTATGCCCCATGAGCTCCTTCTTTTCTACTATACAACACAAAATTCCACTATGTTGTCCCCCATTTCTTGACTCCAGTCTTTGAGAAAGAGGTGGCTCTTCCAAGTCAAGATCAACATTTTACTTAAGCTATTCATCTTCTCCCCTACTATCTCCAGCAGAAAACTGCTTGATTTTTATTTTCTGTCTCTCATTTGCAGACTACAGAAGGGGTGGGGAACCTGCAGCCCTTAAGTGCAGCCCATTGACTGAATCCAAACATCACAGAACAAATCCCCTAAATAAAAATACACATATATGTGCCTGTTTGTGTCTGTGTACACACACACACACACACACACACACACACACACACACAGATAGATACATTTTCAATTCAATATAATTGGTTTTCTTCATAATCCCATATATTTTATTATTCTGAAAAGGGATCTATAAACTATGATAGATCACCAAATAGGCCCATGGCACACAAAAAAGTTAAGAACTCTAGTTCCAAAAGACAGTACTAGGTTGGGTGGTGATTGCAAATGAGGGAACCAAAGTCAGAACATGAAAGTGAGTTTACGTTTATGTCAAGAGGAAGAGCTGAGCTCTGTTGGTACAAACAGAAATCCCATTGCAGAAAAAAGTAAAGGCATAGGCAGGAAAGCAGTATCAATTCATAAAAGGTCCTTGCTCATATTCTCAGTTGAAAGTTAGAGAATGGTAGAGAAAGCAGGGCAGTATTGCTACATTGCATAATTTTTCTGTCAAACATATGGTTTCCTAAGCCATGATTTCTTATATTATCAAGATAGCAGGATTTTTTTCTACTGGGACCAAGGGTGTTCTTGGAATTCAAGAATCAATGTTATGGAAGACAGGGAGTACAGCTTACAGTCATGAACTTCTGCATGTGATGCCAGGAAGACCTCTTGACTCTGTGACAGTCAAGTCCAGCTTCACTGATTACTGCCCAAGGCCAGCAATGTCAATCTCAAAAGAAAGATGAGGGGGGCACTACATCATACACAAAGATCCTTGTGGGCCACATATTGACCCAGAAAACCACAAATTAACATTATCTATGTTCTGTTGTATTTCTATTTATTTTGTTAAATATTTCCCAATCACATTTTTAATCTGGTTTGGATGGGGATCCCAGAGAATATTGGGGACTGGCTGTTTGATAGTGCTGCTCTAGGCAACTCTCCAATACTTACAGAAAGTTACAGAAAAGATGTTAACCTAGATTTATAGAGGGAGTTCCAATGAAATCAGAAGTTCACTCCCTTGCCTTATCTGAATACCCAAGGAAAAGTTCAAGCTTTGGTTATGTGTCCTCAGTTACTGAATTTTGGCATTCACTGGACAACGTGAGACAGAGGCCAAGACAAGATTGGCTAAGTGTTGGCTCCAATCACAACTCCCAGAATGTAACTATGCCATGACACTGTTAAGTAATATCCAAGCTTTCCACACTATAGACAAAATAATATGTTTTAAAAAACACACACACACTTTCATTTCAAACATTTCATTTAATTCTAAACTATCTGAAATAGGGATAAGAACAAATTACTTGCCTCACAGGAGTATCGAAAGGCATAATGAATTGCTATTTAGAAAACCCTTTCAGAATATAAGATGAAGTATCTTATTCCTAGTATATTTATAGGCAATTATTAATAAGAAAGAGCACATAAACCAAAAAGAAATCTTTTTTATACACACACACCACACACACACACACACACACACACACACACACACCCCAGGCAAAATTTTTGAAATGTTTTAGTCAGGCCAGGAGCACAGAAAATGGTCTAGGTATCAACTACCCTGCCAGAGGCACTGAGGTGAAAGAGAGAGAGACAGGCAGGAGGGGCATTTGGACTGAGCCTCAACCATAAGAGGGGCCTCAGATGAAGAAGTCAGTAAGGAAATATTACCATTTAGCTATATGACAAGAACAATTGAATGATCTCACCATACAGTTTGAACTGAAACACCGCACAAAGGGCACATGATGGGATTAGAGTATAGAAGTGGAAAGAATATTGGAGATTAAATTATCCAGTGCCCCAATTTTACAAAAATTGGAAACTGTAGACTCAAGAGAACTTTATATTAATTAGCACCATATAGAAAAAAATGTTTTGCCACATTTTGAAAAAGGTCAAATTATACATCACTTTCTGTGAGCCTTATTTTGCTGGTTTTCATGCTTACTCCCTCTTATTATTCCTTTGTTGTTGTTCTTCAGTCATTTCAGTCATGTTATTCAGTCGATTTTAAGTTGCACCTGCCCCTTTTTGACCCCATTTGGGCTTTTCTTGGCAAAGATAGTGAAATGGTTTTCCACTGCTTCTCCAGCTTGGTTTACAGATGAGGAAACTGAGGCAATCAAGGTTAAGTAACTTGCCCAGGATCACACAGCTTGTAAGTGTCTTGAGACCAGACTTGACAAATCTTCCTGACTCTAGGCCAGGCACTGTAACCACTGAACCACCTAGTTCTTCCAAGTGCTAGGAGCCTCAAAAGCTAGAACCGAGACAACCCTTTAAAGACCTCTTAGAAAGCCTGTACCTCGGAGACATCAAATTAAAAAAAAAATCAGCCAAGAAGAATCCATTGACTCTTTTACTACCTCACAGTTCACACAATAGTACAAGGAAGAAAGTTTCCTGGCTCTTATTGCGTCTTGCTAAATGCTGTGTGTAGGTCAAGGCAGGGCAGAAAGGATGGCTTGGAGAAGTATGACAAGACTGCCAAACTTATTCACCTTCAATAACCTTTACAGAGCCCTAACCCTAAACCCTGGAGTTCTAAAAAGCCCAAACAGCACATATCTAACATGCTAACAGTTGGCAGCACAGAAAAACAAAAGCAAGAAGCTGAATGTCATATCCCATCTGTGATGGATCAACTTACCCCAAAGCAATAAAAGCCTTTATGCCAACAAACATAGTGCCCATTTTATTAAGTAGCTGCCAAACGACAAATATCAGAGGGGGGAATGGGGGGGGGGGGAGGGCAGTAGCGGTTTGAGGGTAGGGGATTTGTCCTGGTTTCCAAATACTTGCACTTAGCTGCCAGCCCTATCTTTGGGGAAATACTGTACACCTGAGTTTGTTTGGGGAGAAATCTCTATTAACTGTTATGCCTAATTTCTTGGCCATTCTTACCTGGAGATAGCAAAGACACTTCCTGAAGCTGGAGTCATTTTTAGACAGTGACAGTGAGTAAGGGAATGAATGAATGAAAGAAAAGGAATTATTAAGTGCTTACTATGTTAAGTGGGGAGAGAGAGACCTGAAAAGATAGGTCTTACTTCAAGAAGCTCACATCACATGTAGGCAACATATATAGGAGGATTCAGATGACAATCAGAGGGAAAAGCCCCAATGACAAAGCAGAAGGAAATGCAACCTCTTTAATATCATTTCCACCAATAAAATCATATCTGCTTCTGATACTGAACAGTTTTACAGGGTCAGGGACTGTGGTGGCAAGGTCTTCATGCAGCTAACAAGACATTTAACTGAGCTTTGCTAGTACTGCTTTCGAAAATATTCCTTGCCTGGGGCAGCTAAGTGGCATAGTGGATAGAATGCATGGCCTGGAGTCATGAAGACCTGTGTTCAAATCTGACCTCACACTAGTTTTGGAACTCTGGGCAAGTCATTTAACCTTATTTGCCTCAGTTTCCTCATCTGCAAAATGAGGTCTAAAAGGAAATGGCAAACTACTCTAGGATATTTCCCAAGAAAACCCCAAAGGGGCAACTAGGTGGTGCGGTGGACACAGCACCAGCCCTGGAGTCAGGAAGACCCGAGTTCAAATCCCACCTCAGACACATAATACTCACTGTGTGACTCTGGGCAAGTCACCTATCTCCAACTGCCTCATAAATAAATAATTAAATGAAGGAATGAAGGAATGAATGAAGGAATGAAGGAATGAAAGAAAGTGGGCATCCAAGAAAACCCCAAAAGAGGTCACAAAGAATGTACACAACTGAAACAACTGAATAACATTATTCCTTTCCTATGGAAGGGGAAAGAAGGCTATCATCCTAAACGTTTCAAGGTAGATCAAGGTTCCTCCTTCCTCCTTTACCTCTAACAGTGTGGACTGCCACATGGGGTCACCAGGGATACACCATACAGGGCATAATGAACCCATACAATGCCCACATTCTGTGACAACTCAATTGAACATTTGATATTACATTTCCGTGATTTTTCTCTTACTTACATTACATACTTACTTTTCTAGGTTAAATTTGCTATGCCCTTCAGGCCCATAACTGGAACACTTTATTTCGCTTACATTAACCACCATGACTGTTCCTTTTCCTAGTCAATCTATGCAAATCTCTGGACAAGTTATTGGTTAGGTGGTGTTCCTTGGAAACAGTTATCTAGCCCTACTGTCAGAAGAGACCCTTCCTGCCCCTGCTAACACTGACTGATCCTCCTCACTGATCTCTAGGGTGTCTATGGATAAGCTCAGTAGAGAAATCTCACCTTGGACATGCAACTTGTGAAGCAAAGCTTTTTTATTGCCCCATATAACTTGCCTTTAAAAACTGTTAGGGGAAAAAAAAACAAACCGAAACCTGGGTAAGTAGCTGAACAATTCTGACAAATGCTGCTGTATCACAGGATTCAATCGATCAATTAAGTATATATCAAGTGAATCTGTGACAGATGCTATGGATATATAGCATTTATATATGCAGATAAATATTTGTTAATTCATACATATAATAAATTCATATATATGAATATACAGATAAATATAATAAAATCAACCCTCCTCATGAGAAGCTCAAGAAGGGAGAAAACAACCACATATATAAAAGTATACAGCATCAACATTAAAATGTCATTAAACACAGGTAGTTTTGAAGGAGGGTACTAGGATTTAGAGAAATTCAGAAAGGCATTATGGTGCCAGAGCAGTGCTGTGAAGGAAGATAGATTCTATGGGCCAGGGTGAAGAGGGGGTGATTTCAGGGTTTGGAAGAACTCTAATACAAAGGATTGGAGATAGGGAATGAGATGTCCTGTGAAGACTAGATAGAAGACCTGTTTAACTGGTTCACAGGTTGCAGGAGAGAGAATAATCTCCACGCAAATGAAAAGAAAGGTTGGGGTTAAGATGTGAAGGGCTTTGAAAGCAAACAGAGGAGTTTATACTTGATGTTAGAGACAATATAGAGCCGCTGGCATTAGATGAATAATGAAGTGACAATGTCATGTCTGTATTTAAGTAATCTAAGTCAGGCAGGCAATAAATATTTAGTAAGGGGTTACTATGGGACAGACACTGTACTAAATGGCTACACAGAAAGACAAAAGACAGTCCTTAATCTCAAGAAGTTTGGACAGCACTGTATAATATGGAGTGGAAAGGAGGAAAACTTAAGGCAACTGCAATAATCTGGACAATAGGTGATGAGGCTTTGGGCTAAGTGGTAGCTGTGTCACTAGAGAGACAGGATCACATATGAAAAACGCTGTGGAGATAGAAATGACATGATTGGCAGAAAGTTAGATAAATGATGCGAGTGAGAATGAGGAGTCAAGAGTAACGTTGACATTACAAATGTGGAAGCCTGGAAGGATGGTAGTGTCCAAACAAAATAGGGAAGCATGGACAGTTAAAGAGAAAAATGAGTTCAATCAATCAGCAAGCATAAATTAGGCACCTAATTCATGCCAGACATTGTGCTATATACTTAAAAAGCAAAGACAGACAAACATAGGAGTCCTTTAAGTAGCTCACATTCCAAAGGAAGATACAACATGAAAACAACTATATGCACGCAACACATATACAGTATAAACTATAGGTATTTCAGGAAGAAAGGCACTAGCATTGAGAGAGATGGGGAAATCTTGATGATGATGGGTTTTAAGCTGAGACTTGAAAGAAGCTAGGGAAGCCAAAAAGTAAAGGTAAGAAGAAAGTTTCTAGGTATGGGGGACAGCCAATGAAAACGCACTCACTGAGTCAACAAAATTTGTGCTTGAGGAACAGCAAGGAGGCAACCATCACTAGAATGGCAGGGTCACTATAAATCTGTACACCTCAGAAATCAGTAAATGCTGAATATCAGGGCTTGATTTTTTTTGTTGTTTTTAAATTTTGAAATGTAAAAAAGTGACGAAGAAAAAGTCAGTAATGCAAATTAACCTAAAAAGCATATACTTCCCCCATGCAACCCTGCCCCAGCCAATTCTTAAACATTTTCCTGACTGTAAAGTATGAGAATGGAAGTAACATGTAAGAAAATTAGAAAAAAATATTAGTAAAAGACCAGACTATGAAGGACTTTAAAAGCTAAACAGATGATTTTTATATTCGATCCTAGAGGTGAAGAAGGAACAGCTGAAGTTTACTGAATAGAGGGAGTGACATGGTCAGACTACAGGAAGATGTCTTTGGCAACTGATTCGAAGATAGACTGAAGTGGGGTGCCATACTGAGTTTGAAATGTCTCTGGGACACCCAGTCTGAAATGTCCAATAGATAGAACAGAAACTTGGGGGACATTTATAGCTGGATTTATAGATAAATGAGTCATCTAGAAAAAGACAATAAAAGCTGACCAGTTTACCAAGAAAGTATAAAGAGATTAGAAGGTCAATGATAGAACCTTGGGGAATACTCACATTTAGAAGGGGTGAGAGGGATAATGATGGAGTTATAGAGTAGGGGTCAGATAGGTTTAAAAAAAAAAAGGAACAGAAAAAATGAAAGAATAAAATGGGTAAAACTGTCCCACACCATAATTTTGTTGGTGGATAACTATTGTTCAATAAAAATAAAGCTAATAATTTGGGCCAACATAATTTTAATTTGTTTCAGCATAAGCCACTTTCTTTCTTTTGCACTACTGTCTGTATGGTACTAATCATTCTGTTTCTTTGTCCTCCATTGAGAAATTAGTGGAGCCAGGATCTGGAAGGATTCAATGAGAGACGCATTGCTGCTGATCTCAAAACTGAAAGTCAATCATAATTGTATGCTTTGTAACAAGACACTAAGCTTTCATTTATCTTCTTTTATATAAAGAGATGAGCAAATAATCAGGTTATATCTCCATCAATCAATATGTTGACAGCGCTAGAAAAAATGTTTGTTTTTTAAATACCTACTGACAGGTCTAGAGTATGAAAAACAGAATCTTTAATTTTGTTATTTGTTTTTAGAAAAGCCTAATCACAAACACTGACAAATATTAAATTCAGGAGTTAGGAAGAATCACTCATCATACAGCATTAGGAATTATCCTAATGATAATGGTAGTTTTAATTTTATACTCTTAATCCTATGAGGTTGAGATGTCATATTGTTGGAAATATAGAACTGCAAAGGAGAATTTAACTGTAGTCTGGGATTTCACTAACTAGCTGTGTGATTACAGGCAAATCACTTCGCTCTCTAAGCTTCCGTTGTCTATTTTTTACCCCCAGAAATTTGAAGAGCAGGGGACAAAAGCATGGATTAGAGAATCTCTAAAATCCTTCCAGATCCTAATAGTTTGATTGCAGATTTTTGTGCCTGAGATGGATAGCTTTGGAAAGCTAATTGACCATCTACCTTTTCTAACCTGAGCAGTCAATCTATCATAAAGGACAAAAGGAAAAGTCATTTATATGCCTCAACCTACACAAACATCAATTTACCATCTATAAAAAAGTATTACTTTCACCTGTTTGATGTCTTGTACTTTTGCTACTGTTTTCTGAATGCCCTGTCTGCCTACCAAAACTTCTCTTGGCTAAAAATTAGTTCTCAACATCTTGATGTGCTTTAATATTGCAGCCCTGGCACCTACCCTGTCACGCTTTACAATGCTTCATGTTGAGCTGTGAACAGCTGAAAGAGAGAGAGAGAGAGAGAGAGAGAGAGAGAGAGAGAGAGAGAGAGAGAGAGAGAGAGAGAGAGAGAGAAAGGGAGAAAGGGAGAAAGGGAGAGAGAGAGAAAGAAGGAAAGAAAGAAAGAAAGAAAGAAAGAAAGAAAGAAAGAAAGAAAGAAAGAAAGAAAGAAAGAAAGAAAGAAAGAAAGAAAGAAAGAAGGAAGGAAAGAAGGAAGGAAAGAAGGAAAGAAAGAAGGAAAGAAGGAAAGAAGGAAAGAAAGAAAGAAAGAAGGAAGGAAAGAAGGAAAGAAAGAAAGAAAGAAAGAAAGAAAGAAAGAAAGAAAGAAAGAAAGAAAGAAAGAAAGAAAGAAAGAAAGAAAGAAAGAAAGAAAGAAAGAAAGAAAGAAAGAAAGAACTACACTAAATGCCTTCCTGGGAAATGTATTTGTCTGAAGAGGTCTCTCTTTGTTCTAATGAAAATCATGTCATATAACAGTACTGACTCATTTTTCTACTGAATGATAATTAAGACAGTATTTTGATTGGGGGGAGGTTCTTGTTTTAAAGCAACATTGGGCTAACAAAGAATCTGAAATACACAAAAACCAGCAATTTTCTCTCACAGAAGTTGGAACGGTCCACCCAGGTTTAGTAGGATTAAAAATTAAAAGCAGGAAGTAATATCCATAATCATGCAGACCAAACCTCCCATTTGTTAGATAAAAATAGTGCAGCCTAGGAAGTTTCAGCGACTTGCCCAAGGTCACATACCTAATAAGCAGATAACGTGGGAAATTAACCCAGAATTTCTGGCTCCATAGCTAGTGCTCTTTCTACTGGGTAAAAATGTACTTCTTGCCCTTAGCAGACCATAGGATGATACTTCATAGCTAGAGGGACCTCAGAGGACATCTAGTGTAAACCTTAAAATACAGTGGGCACAGTTTCCCTTATAAGTAAAAGGGCCCATTCAAGAAATTGAGTCTTGTCTAATTACTGACAACAGAAGTTTAGAAGATCTCAGAATAACTGAAAAGAATACCCAGATCAATGTGAACAGACTAAAGTAGAGATCACATCATCTCTGATTTGGTGTTGGGAGTAACATCCAGTTTTTTTTTTCTTTTTTTAAATCAAATATAATCACACTTTATGTTTGTAATCAAGTAAACAAGCAAGCATTCATGAATAAGTAGGCGCCAGGCCCTGCGCAAAGCACTGGAAATACCAAGAAAGGCAAAACCAGAAGTTTTACCCCCCAAACTCAGAGCCTCCAGTTCCTATCTATAAAATCAGGAGGTAGAGGTGGTTGGTTTCTTAAGTCTACACAGTTCTATAGTCAGTGATACAACATTCCAATGGTCTGGAGGACTTATATGCTGCTTTCTTTCACCATTCAGGGAAGGGGGAATTTTTTTTCCTTAATTTCCTTGCACAAAACAGAAAAGTGCCTGTAAAACAACATGAACTAACCTTACATGAAAGAGCCTTCCACACTCACTCACTCACTCTCTCTCACACACATCCCTTTGCTTCATCAGAAAAAAAAAAAACTTCACATTTAAAAAGTGAAGTTGAGCTAGAACTCTGAGGAAGTCAATGAGAAAAGATTTTTGTCAATCTTAAACTATGGATCATAACTGAAAGAACACTGCAGCACTCCAGCTGAAAAGTCACTCTAACACTTCAACTGAAGAGAGCATAGTCTCACCATAGCCAAGTCAGTGGCTGAAGGTCAGAAAAGACTGCAGTTGCTTACTGAAGAACAAACACATGAGTATAACAAATAGCCTTTTCCATCAATGATGCCTTGCTATGCCCTGAAAAGCCAAGTGGACTGCCTAGCTCAGCATTGCAAAGGCACACCAACCTACCTATCCCTGCCTGGGAGCAACTGCTTGGTGGCAGAGTGGTCTGCACAGCTTGGTCCAGTAGTCATTGACCAGTGAAAGTGTTCACTCAGACAATCTGATGATTCTTAATTTTTTTCTCGATCTGTTTTCTAGGCTAATTGTTTTTGCTATGAGATATTTTACATTTTGTTCTATGTTTTTCAATCCCTTTAATATTTCTTGTTACCTCATGGAGTCATTGGCTTCTGCATTCTAATTTTCACAGAGTTTGTTGCTTGGGCAGGTTTTGTATGTCTTACACCAAGCTGTTCATTCCCTTTCCAATTATTTCTTTCTTAGCTCTCATTTCTTTTCTAACTTTTTCCTCAGCACTCTCTTTTCATTTATAAACACTTTTAACTCTTACTAAGAAAGAAAAAAAAAACTTGCTTTATCTCTTCCAGAAATTTGGACTGAATTTTTGTCCAGGCTGTGCTTTTTTCTGAGGCATTATCTGTAGATGTTTTGGAGTCATTCTCTTCTGCATTTGTGTCTTCAGCATTAGTGCCACCATAATCGCTCACTAAGTTGTGGTCCTTTTTTCTTTTTTTTTTTTTTAATTTCCCCATTCTTTCAGCCTAATTCCTGGCTTTGTTCTCAATGTTTGGGCTGGCCTCTGCTACATGTCTGAAGGAAAGGTCTGGGCTGGTCCTTTTGATGGAGATGGGATCTGCACCCCATTTTATGTCTCTCTTTGATGAGGTCTAGAAGTTTAAGGGTGCTGGGACCATAAAATTACAACATGCAGGTCCTGTCAAAAGAATTCGACCCAAGCCTACTTTCAGCCAAAGACAAGGTTTATTAAGGATCTGCCATATTAGCCAGACTCTTAAGGAATCTGAGCACCTGTCTGCCCAGATTAAGAGTGAACCTGTTAGGGGCTAGAGTCCAAAAACACTTATTGGCTCCTGTGTTACAAATACTCAAAAGAAAAATGAGCACTTCCATATACAAAATAAAAAACAAAAAGAGGATTATATGTGAATGAATCCCTGACTCTCTATTCTACACCACTGGCATAAAAAAAAAATCAATACTAATAACTCAAAACTGAACTAACACTTTTGGAATACTCTGTATAATAAATTTAACCCATTATTTTCCAAAGTGAAACAAAATAAAAAGTGAAGTTGAAAGGGGGATTCTGATGAGGTCTAGAGTCTTAGGGGAGGAAGACACGTAGGTCCTGCTCGAAAGAATTCAACCCAAGCCTTCTTTCAGCTAAAAACAAGGTTTATCAAAGATCTACCATATTAGCCAGACTCTTAAAGGAATCTGAGCATCTGTGAGCTATTGGTTAGATTGTAAGAATCTAAGAAGTGGCTAGATTTTAAAAATCTAAGCACCTTAATGGAGACAAGATGGACCTTATATACAGAAAGACTGTGGGAGGGATCTAGGAGTGGCCAAATAGTGTAAGAGGTAATAGAACTCCAGGGACTGGACCACGTAGAGAATGAAGCCTAGATAGGATTAAGGGTGTGAAGAGGCCTGGGGCCATAGGGAGGTAGATTGGGTGTAGCCACAAAGAAAGGCCAGTGGATGGGATTACAGCCTCAGGCTAACACCAGAGATTTGGCCAAGTGGGAAAGTCCAAGGTTTTTCCTTTTCTAGATCCCATCCTCATCAATTCTATCACCATTCTAAGATTCTACAAAGGTAGGTTCTTAATCTCTAAACTATATTCAGCCTTTTATAATTTAATAGTGTTTATCAGAAAGAACAAAAAATGAAAGTACTCTCCCCTCAGAATCTCTAACCTTAAAAGGTAAAGGTTCTATTTTCTTACAAAAGATTAAAAAAAAATCAGTGCTCAAGGGGGAAAAAAGTTACAGAGCAAAAGAAGATTCAAACAAAGGAAAAAAGGAAAATCCTCTCAAAACTGAGCCCAAAATAATCAACATAATCAATGCTTCTAAAAGTTTACTCAGTATTCTGTCATGAAATATTAAGGACATGTATAAGCTTCCTATGACAGATTTCTCATTATCACCTACAGCACAACAAACCAAAAACACAGGCTGTACTATAACATCCACAGATATATAGTTAGCACTTTAATGTTCCTTGGCAACAGTTTATGCAAACAAAGACAGGGATGTTAACTAACTTCCCAGTATGTTCTGCTTAAGCGTTACAGTTGGATCAGAGCTTGTATAACTCTAGTTCCTGGAAGCATGTTAGGGTTCCATGAGAGTACTGTTAAAATACAGTTGGTCAGGCTCTTGGTATCTATGGGGAAATTAATGTGGTTTCTTTTTTTTTTTCAGTACTCTAATTATATAAGGATGTGATTTCTGTAGCCATTTCCTTTCTTTTTCATCTCAAAATTGTAGTCTCATGTTCACCTTAAAGTGGCACCATGGTTCTAAAAGTGCCATTTTCAAATGCCAACTTCAATTTCTTCATTTACAAAAGAAGAGTTTAGACTGAATTACTTCTGAGGTCCCTTCTAGTTCTAAATCTATGCTATCATGAACTAATCCAGGAGTGGGGAACCTGCAGCCTAGAAGCCATGTATGTATGGCCTTCTAGGTCCTTGGGTGCAGCCTTTTAACTGAGTGCAATTTTACAGATCAAATCCTTTTATTAAGGGTATTTGTTCTGTGAAATTTGGATTCAGTCAAAGGGCCCCACTTGAGGCCACATGTGAACTAATCTAAAGAAACCTCATATATTCCTAAAGGAATCTAAATGCATACTGCCTCTGCCATTAAATGACCTGGACTAAAAGATCACAAAAAGGCATTACCTAGCCCTGTAGAAGCTTGTACTCTTAAGAGATTGCAAGAAAGTTCTCACTATAATGATGCCACCTAGAGCTGGAAAATGCACAGCATTTGATTTCACTGAGAAAGCATGAGTGTTAGATGATTGTAAGTAGGGCAAATTAGGGTATCTTAACCTTCCAAAGTTAATTTTTGTTGGTTTTGTCTCAAACTTTGATTTCAAGGAATTCCCAATGAAGAAACTCCCTCTACCAACTCTGATCAACAACTATTCTTTAAATTATCATCTTAGATCTACATTCAAACTCCATAGTTCTTTCTCAGGATGTGGATAATATTTTCCATGAGCCTTTTGTCTTAGATCCTCGTGTGCTGAGAAGGGCTAACTCTATCAGAGTTAATCATCACACAGTGTGGCTATTACTGTGTACAGCGTTCACCTGTTTCTGCTCACTTCACTCAGCATCGGTCCATAAAGTCTTTCCAGGTTTTTCTGAAATCTGCCTGCTCATCATTTCTTATAGCACAATAGTATTTCACTACTTTCATATACCACAACTCATTCAGCCATTCCCCAATTGATGGGCATCCCCTCAAATTCCAATTTCTTGCCACCACAGAAAGAGCTGCTACAAACATTTTTGTGAATGTGATTCCTTTTCCCATTTTTATGATCTCTTTGGGACTCATCCCTAGAAGTGGTATTGCTGCGTCAAAGGGTATGTACAGTTTTATAGCCCTTCTGTTTTCTTTTGTTTCTTCTTCCTTGTGGTTCCTTGTATTGGTTCTAATTCTTCTTTACAACATGACCAATGTGAAAATACATTTAATAGGAATGTATCTGTAGAGCCTCTATCAGATTAGATGCAGTCTTAGGGGAAGGAGGTGGGGAGGGAGAGGGAGAAAATTTAAAACTCAAAAGCTTATGGGGGCAGCTAGGTGGCCCAGTGGATAGAGCACCAGCCCTGAAGTCAGGAGGACCTGAGTTCAAATTGCCTTAAAAAAAAAAAAGCTTATGGAAGTGAATATTGAAAAATAAAAATTAATAAAAATTTAAAAAAGAATCTATGGGGAAAAAAATTATCATCTTAGAGACTCTGAGAATTTAAGTAGCTCATAAAGATCAGGCAGTGTTAGAGCTAGTACTTGAAAGGCCAGACCTTCTTGACTTCCTACTTGACTCTCTATTTACTCTACTACTATGCCTCTCGAGGCTTAGGGAACCTGCGGCCTTGAGGCCACCTGTGGCCTCCTAGATCCATAAGTGTGAGCTTTCAACTGAATCCCCACCCTTGCTTCTTGACCATCCGGTGGTGTAGAAAAAATGGGCAGAGAAAAGAACTAAACCTATAGAGAACAACATAAATAGGTCCATAAATTAAGGGGATAGAATTTAAAAAGATGGTCTTGATTTATCAATTACACCTGCTCCTAGAAATCTATACATAAATACACACACACTGTTTGTTTGTTTGTTTGTTTATTCTGAGACTCTATACAGAAACTAGCTAATTTTCAGATCAGAAGTAGAAAAGATGACCTACCCCAAATTAGTTCAAGGATCAAAAATGAAACTAGAGAAATTCTGCCCTTGAGGGATTTATAATCTCTTGAGAAGGATACTGCAATTCAGTTCAACAAGCAAACACCTACTATGTGTCAGGTGCTAGGACTATAAGAAAAAAATAAACAATCCCTCAAAAGGTTTATATTCTACTAGGTTAAAACAACATTTGTACAGATAAGTAAATAAAAATTATATCCTGAATAATTTTATTAGTGGTAGCATAGGGAAAGAAAAAGAGACATATCAGGAAATCAGGAAAGGCCTCTTATGACAGAGGTCCTTTGAGCAGAACCTTGAAGGAGGCTAAAGATTTGAAAAGAATCTAGCGATGAGGGAAAGTAATCCAGACAAGAGCTCCAGCCTGTGCAAAGTCACAGAGGCAGGAACGGGTATGCCATGTACAGGGAACAACAAGCCTGATGGATAGGTAGAATTAAGCAGGAGAAGAATGTGAAATCAGATGGAAGGACAGGCTCAAGGCAGATAGTCGTGAGTTTTAATGCCAAAGTGAGGCTGCTTAATCAGTCCAGTGACATGGTCAAAGATGTCCTTTAGGAATATCACTTTGGCAGCTGGATAGTTGGGAGACCAATTATAAGGATAACATAATAGTCCAAGCAAAAGATAACAAGGGCATAGACAAGGGTTGTGTCTGTGTGAACAGAAGACAATGGGATAGAGACAAGAGATGTTATGGATGTAGAACTGACAACACTTGGATATAAAGAAGGTGATGGAGGACAATGTATGAAAGACGAATATGAGATACCAATGTGAGCAACTGGAAGGTGCTTAGACAGAAATGGGGTAAGTGGTGAGGACACATCTGGGAAAGACAGTGTGTGCAGACAATTGTTCAGTGGTTTCAGTCATGACCCCGATTGGGGATTTCTTGGTAAAGATACTGGAGTGGCTTGCCATTTCCTTCTCCATCTTATTTTACAGAGGAAGAAAATGAGACAAACAGGATTAAGTGACTTGCCCAGGATAACCCGGCTAGTAAGTGTGTGAGGCCAAATTTAAACTCAGTAAGATGAGCGTTCCTGATTTCAAGCATGGCACTCTATCCACTGGGACCCTGAGTTGCCCCATGCAAACAACACAAGTTATAAAATCTGAGGGAGGGTGGGGTGGTGACACCTCAGGGGATTGAAAATGGACAAACTGAGTAATCAAGGAAAATTTCATGGATAAGACTGAAACTTAGCTGGACTTATTTTTAAAAAAGGATTTCAACAGGCATAAATGTAGAGAGCAGAAAGAGACATTGAGGTTGAATAGATATATATGGGACTGGGAATGATGAACAGTATAACTTGTCTAGAACATAGTATATTTGAAGAGGAAACAGCATGAAAGGACAGAAATGTAGTTTGAAGGCAGAGTGTGGAAGGTCATAAAAGCTAACCTAAGTAGGAAGTAATATTTTATTTGGTAAGCAATGAAAAACACTGAAGTTTAAAAGTCAAGTCAGTGAGCATTTATTTATTTATGTCTATTATATGCCAGATACTGTGGTAAGTGCCCTATTTTGTAATGCTATGAGCTCTATGTTTTAAAGTCAGAAGACCTAGTATAAAGGCCTCCATCTGGCATTTACTAGCTGTAAATCATTTAACCTCTCTAGACCTCAGTTTACTCATTTGCCAAAAGAATGGGTTGAAGTAGATGGCCTGTAAGATTTCTTTCATCTCAGAATTGACAAACCTATGATTTACATGGAAAATAAAAATAAAAATGCTTGCACAATTCATGTCATAGGATTTTGTGAGAGGTATTTTGTAAACAAGAAAATAATGCATAAATGGGATCTATCAATAATTATCTTTACCTGTATATCCCTAGAGCTTTATTTTGTAATAAAGAGAACAGAGAAGAGCAAGGGCATGTGATCTATTGTAAACTGTGCTCTTTAGATAGATTTTTGCTAAAGTTAATGGCAATGTGGCATCATTGTGTGGTGTGGGGGGAGGGAGTGGGGAGAAAGAACCATGTATGGACATTCACTAAGATACAAGGGGAAACTATACTATAATACAGTGGAATGTCACCTCTATAGTACTGCCTATACCAATGGCAAAATATGGTTGGCCATATTGTAGAATACATCCTATGCTATCAATAAAGATAAGTAATTATTATAGTCTATAATATGCTCGCAGATATATAGGATTCTTGGTTTCATAATGAAACACTGAGCAGATGAAAGAAGGGTTACTTTTTTTTTTGGAAGATAAACTAGTACGTGATCTACATATATATATATATATATATATATATATATATATATATATATATATGTATATGTGTGTGTGCATGTATGTATGTATGTATGTATGTATGTATGTATGTATGTATGTATGTATATGTAGGTACAGGAAATTTGGCCATCCAAAGATATACATTGATCTTATACATAATTAGCCTCCAAGCCACGAAGACAATGTTTCATGTCATCCTTCTGAAATGCTCTGGTCTGTGTGACCTCTGGGAAAGTCACTTTATGTTTCACAATTCTAAGAAATTCTGTAAGACTGAATTGTAGAGAAGGTGCCAACCTTCACTCATACCAGTTTCCTCATCTGAAAGTTGTCTATATACCAATGATATCACAGCTCTAATCCCTATTCCCAGCTGATGCCCTTGTCAAAAAGCAGGTGTCAGTTAAAGGGGGAAAGAAAGAAAGAAAGAAAGAAAGAAAGAAAGAAAGAAAGAAAGAAAGAAAGAAAGAAAGAAAGAAAGAAAGAAAGAAAGAAAGAAAGAAAGAAAGAAAGAAAGAAAGAAAGAAAGAAAGAAAGAAAGAAAGAAAGAAAGAAAGAAAGAAAGAGAAATGGAAAGGAAAAGAAAGTAAAGAGGTGGTAGTGACAGGAAAAAGTTGCCAAAGAAGGGCTACTATAGTTATATCATTAACAGGGTTCCTAGAAAAATAATTCATCTCAACACCTGGAAATTAGACAGCATTCTCATGTTAAAGAGATATTGGCAAACATGATCAACATGGAGTAGCTTGCTAGCATGATGGATAAAAATAAATGTTTCACTATGAAAAATCTGCTTCATTACTGTCCTTCTAAATTTAAAGTGGTTAAAAGTGTTACATGGAAGCATATACTGTTAGCCATTCTCAGTGACATGCACAGTGCTCCGTTACTGTCTAATATTTTGGGGTGCCTGTACCTTTTAGGATAAACAGGCTGAGATCTGGTTTACTTTCCACTAAAAGTTTGGTTTTTTTTAACATATGGATGTCTCTTTATTAGATTGCTCTCATTACTTCTGAAATGGCACAATCCTCCTTTTGAACATAAAAAAGCAATAGAAACAATGATCAATTTCCACAGGTAGAAGACAGTACAGCCATCTGAACCCAGACCTTTTATTCTGAATCTAGCATCCTTTCTGTTGGGTCATACCTGTGTGAGTGAACGTGGTTGCTTGAGGCTTGCACACATTTGGTTGTTTTGGTGTTTGATAGTAAGACATGCCATTAGAAGGACAGAAGGTAGAGTAGACGAAAAATAATGAGCAACCATGAACTTGAAGACTTCAGGTGCTTTTTTCAAAAAATTCACTTCAGAGCTCAACTTTTTCAAGTTCTGATGACATTGGTTTCTTTCGGCCAACTTTTATAACATCTGCCATGGCAGGCACCAAAGAAAAAGGAGGCCTCAGGTTGAAGCTGAGTAAGGAGAGATTGTTCAGGTGTGTATGCTAATGCTGCCGGCTCTCAAAGAGTAAACATTTGGTGACTGGAAAATTCCATCTTCATTCTAGTTTTTAAAAGATGCCAAACATTTGTGTGTTAATTGTAGAACACAAGGACAGAGAGGAATTTAATCCTGAGTAGTTTATAACACCTATGTACATTAATGTGCAAGATAAGTTAAGAAACCAAGATTTATCTGAATATATCATAGAGCTGGTTTTTGTTGTTTTGTTTTTCGGTTAGATAAATGTAGTGCTTATTCTGCAAAAGAACCAGGGTTGGTGCCCAGTAATATATTTACCATCTTCCTCCCTTATACTCCCCAGGTTGATTGAACCTATGAACCATGTAACATTCAGAATATGAAATTATATTACAGAAGATTTTTCATAAGAGTGTTGATCCATCATGCAGACACTTATACACAACTCGCAATTCCATTATAAAAGTCAAAACTGTGAATATTGCATCAATCTGGAATTCTATTAAAAATGAAGCAACAAAGGATGACTCAGAAAAGAGAAGTAGAATATACAGCTTAACACTGGAGGGTATTTCTCTGATCCTGACAGCTGACTTGTAGAGTTTACAGCAAATTTGGCCTCCAAATACTTGTCAAATACATTATTAAAATTATGGGAAAATTTCCTTTCATGTTTATTAACAGTTTTAAATGAGATAAATGATGGTGCTGAAGTCAAAAGAGTATGCTATATGCACAGTACAGGAATGATATTTAGAATTATGCGGCTGCAGGGCAGCTAGGTGCCACAGTGGAGAGAGCACCGGCCCTGAAGTCAGGACGACCTGAGTTCAAATCCAGCCTCAGATACTTGACACTTACTAGCTCTGTGACCCTGGGCAAGTCACTTAACCCCACTGCCTAGCCAAAAAAAAAAAAAAATAGAAGTATGAAGCTAAGCTAATGGGCATGAGTCAAAAACAGCATAAAAAGGTTTCTTTGTTCATTTAAATGTATTTTGCTTTATTTTGTGTTTTGATTTTGGCATATTTGATTTGGCATTTGAAGGGCATATTAAAGGCAGGAAGAATGGTTAATATAAAGCACTCATGTTTGATTGTGCTGGACAAAAGTTTGTACACTCTTCAATTCAAGAGGCCAACAACCACAAAAAAAAGTAACATCAGTTACTCATACAAAATCTCAATCTGGAGTCCATATCCACACAGCATGTCTCACACAGTCTACATGTGCAGCTACACCTAGGAAAGAGTTCAATAATAACATGGACAGGGCCCTCAGTTTCTTCCAATTGGAAGTTAACATTACAAGATCTTTTTGACAAATGAAACAAATTCCAGTCAAACCCTTTGCTGTATGTGGGCTTTTATCTCTTTTGGATGAGACAAGATAGGGGCAAAATCTATGATTTCATCAGTTCAAGGAATTCCCCCAAAAGGTAACTCCTTCTTTGCACTGGTACCTTCTCTAAATTTAGGGAGTCTTAGGGAGTTACCTAGAACACTGAGAGGTTAAGTGAATTAATTGCCATCCAGGGTCATATAACTTAAGTGAAAGTAGCAAGACTTTAAACTCAGGTCTGGCTCTAAGGCCATCTCTCTAAGAATTCATACTAAAATGGCAATTTAAAATCTATAAAGCACTTGCTTCTCAACTCTGTAAAGCAGGGAAAGTAACAGGTAGCATATTACAACAAAAAGGTTAAGTGGCATGACCAGGGCCATGACTAGCAAAGTGGCAGCACTGGGATATGAATTTAGGTTTCCTTAGGCAAAGCTTCCTTCATCTTAAAGATTTCATGGGTTCTGTGAACTTGGAGGAAAAAATAAATACATGTATATATAAAATTTCAATAAAACTAAAATTTCTTTTGTAAATGTATAAATGTAGGTATTAAGCATTTAAAAATATCCTGAGAAAGGGCACGAAGGCTTCTCCAGACATCCGAATGATTCATGAGACTAAAAAGGTGAAGGACTTTTGCGATAGGCCAAGCCGAAGTCTCTTTTTACTCTACTTAAAAAGCTGAAGGTCATAATAATGATACCAAAAAAGACTGAACAGTGTTAGGTGTACTCTGTTTGCTATGGCAGGGAAGTATATGATACGCTTTAGAAAGATTTCAATTAGAAAATTAAATAAAGTTTCATCTCTCAAGCTTCAGTTATTCTCAAACTCCAATCATGGAAACATCTCATTTCCTGATAAATGAGACGTTACTGTAATAATAAAAAAAAAATTTACAATTAGCCACATGGACATTTCTAACCAACTGAACTGGAAAAGACAAAAGGATAAAACATCCCTTCCCATTTTCAAACTGCTTCAGGCCCAAATTCCAACAAAATATAAAAATACCTTATACAATTTAACTTGAGCTGCAGGGGAAAATGTTTATAAAACCTAACCCACCAACTCTAAAATATTATATAGAATATTCTACACCATACATTTAGTGGTATAATCAGCAAGAAATGTCGAGTTTTATGCCAAATGCTTCTTATGCATCTTTCTAACATAAGGTATTGACTATCTGTTTTCGCAACGAAATTAGTAAACAAGTATTATTTATGACACCTTATGGTGTCTAATCAACTCGTTGGAATTTATTATTTTTTCACCCTACTGCTGAATCCCCTTCACTATTATTGTTTGAATACTGCATAATCACTGAGAGATTAAAAAATATAAATTGAACACATCACTGAAATGATATTTTGGACCTTCACAGAAAGAAAAGCTGACAGGCAAAGAATCCATTCTAGGTATTCCGTTTGCAGCAATTAGAAGATTATGTCCCAATGACTTTTCAAAAAGTTAAACAAAACCCTGTTAAACCTTTTGCTGTACTATAATGAAAAGAGCTTTCATATGTTTAGAATGAGACCAGAACAAAGAGTCCAAGATTTTAAAATTGCAACCATTTAAAGGACAGGAACTAAGAGAAGGGGACTCCAGTATCTCCACTCTACTCCTCAGTAGAGGAGGTTGTAATTAGAGGATTTAGACAAGCAGAAGTAGTTCAGGATTTTGCACCCTTGTACTTCTTTGTTCTAGAGAAAAATCCAAAGAGACAATGTCTGTTACTACGATCGTTTTGAAATATGGAAAACAGTGGTAGCATATAGAGAAAGAAGCCCAGTGTCTGATCTGAATATAAGCTAACTAAATGATAGCTTTCAAGAAGAAAAGCCACTGTTGGGAAAAAAAAAAAGTCAAGGTTCCAAGCCATCCCTCACAGAAATAACAAAGTGATATTCCTTAAGTACAAGCTGAACTATGTCACCAGGAACCCTGATTAAAAAGCTTCAGTGACTCCCTAAGATACAATACAAACTCCTCTGTTTTGTACCGAAAGCTCTGAGTAAGCCATCTCTCAAGAACAACTCTACATAATTCTGTGTTACACCCACTAGTTGATATCCTATTTATATGACTGAATGTCTATAATCCTGTATCTGTGACTCTGCACTGACTGCCACCCACGTCTGGAATGCTCTCACTCCCTCCACTCAATGTTCAGCTCAAACACATGACATGTTTCCAGCCCCCTCCACCATCACACCATCACCACCCCCAAAAGTGCAAGGCACTAAGGCACCTATTACTCAAGAAACATTTATCAAGCATTTACTATGTGCTAGGAACTATGAAATAAAGTGAAAAATCAAACATTCTCTGCCCTCAAGGAGCCCATATTCCACTCCAGGGATAACCATGCACCAAATACAATATGCCAGTAAATACAAAGTTAATTTCAAAAGGCAGAGAGGGGATAATAACCAGGTTGGAGGGCTGGGGCGGGGGGTGGGGGGAAGTGGGCAGTGTTGACTTCTGATTTAAAATCAAGAAATATGTCTTCGAAATAATCCCAATATTTCCTGCATAGATTAGGAAATGGCTATATGTTGTCTTCTAGTACTTCCTACACAGTCTGTTAATAAATTGAAGTAATCAATAGTGATAGTAATGAATTTTTGAAACATTTTGAAACTTGGAATAATATCCTCAGGGCTAAGTAAAGAGCTTGAAATACCAGGATTTGCATGAGGTATGTGTATGATATAGATTCACAGTGCACTGCACAAAGTAATCAGAAACATTTGTTGGTAGATGAATTGGCTGCACATCTCCACGGACTAAGCAAGCCATTATGAGTCAATTTCCAGTTTTTAAAAATTATTATCACTGTCAGAGGTGAGAGGATTGTCAAGAGCCACCCAAATCATGACTACACACTGTATAAAAAACACTGCCTCAGAATATCTTATTAACAGAAAAACAATGATATCCCCTAGCTCAAATATCTATGCAAAACAAATGAAACAACAGATGGTGTTATACGTGTAAATAAATATGTAAATATGCATAGGTAATCAGATATGCATGTCACTATGTCAAATGTATGCATGTATATTATATTCATATTTTATATGCATACAATTATACAGACCCACAAATAGGGTGCCTATATGTATACATAATAATGCTAACCACTATCAAACTGTATTTCTTTCATTTTTTTCCTTAGTTCTCTCCAGACCTACTGAATTTTTAATATGTATTCAAAGATAAAAATAAACCAAGGCACACGAACCACCAGAATGGATGTAGTATTTTAAAAGAACACCAGCTGCATAATACTTCTGCATCAATCACATACATATAGAAAAACTTTATGCCTTTTGCTGGCTATAAATATGTCTTTAAATATTAACTGGGGTAAACAGTTTGTCTTTTGTACCTTGAGTCCAAATGAAAAATGGGACATTTGATTTAGTGCAAGTACACCAACTATTAATTACTAACCTTAAGCTATTGTTCTGTTTTGGTAAATTGTCCACAGTGCTCTCTAATTGGTCAACTGAGGCCCTGAGGTAATCTGAAGAACAGTGGTTCTGGAAGAATTTGCTTCATTGGAATTATTTAAACTTTGGGATGCAGACAATGAAATATGTTTCTACTCCCACGCTCGCCCAAAGTGCTGACTCTGGAGAGTACAGCCAATAGAAAAGACAAACCTTGTGGGATTTGATGTACAGGAAACTTTAAAAATTCAGGATAATACAAGAGCAAAAAGAAAATCTTATTATACCACAGTTTCCATGTTTTCCACTAGATTTTTCTAGAGAAACAGTAACACCATTTCAAATTGAAGTTGAAATTAGAGGAAACACATTAGCTTTAAAAACAAAACAAAACAAAACAAAACCACTGCAGTCTTTTCTTTTAAAAATTGCAATCTTTCTTGTTTTCAAAATCAATTGATCGATCAATAAGAATTTATTAAGTACCTATTACCACTATCTGCCAAGAATTTGATTAAACCCTGGGGGGATATAAACATTAAAATGGAACAGTCCCTTTCCTTAGAAACCTGGGATGGGAAAAGCATATAAACATATCAAAAAAAAGCAAAACACACGTGAAGTAAAGACAAAGAAATTTTGTCAGAGGGAAAGGCACGGTAGTGGGGATTACAGAGGAGCAGAAGGCTTCATGTAAGAGATGAGGTTTGAGGGAACCTAAAGAAAGCCAGGGATTTTGAGAGGTCAAAGCGAGGCATGGATTGATAGCCTGTACCAAGATGGAGAAACCAAAAAGGGAAGACTGCCTCTCAGGAACAGATAGCAATGAAACCTGATTGGCTGGAGCATTGAGCTTGCCAAAGGGGAACAAAGCAGAAGGGCTTTAAAGGCCAGACGAAGGTGCTTGAATTTTATCATAAAAACAATAAGGGAACACCACTGTAACATTGTGAGCAGGACTGGGACAAGGTCAGACCTGTATAACCAATAGCTAGGTAGAGGATGACAGAGGACAGCCTAGCCTAGAATGAAGGAAGACCAATAGGCTATTAATAGGCTACTGAAAGACCAGGGCAGCCAGGTGGCACAGTGGATAGAGCACCGGCCCTGAAATCAAGAGGACCTGAGCTCAAATCCAACTCACACAAGTAATACTTACTAGCTATGTGACCCAGGGAAGGTCACTTAACACCAATTGCCTAAAAATTAAAAAAAAAAAAAGTAGAAGAAGTGAAGGATCTAATTAGGTGATGGCTATTTAAGTCAATAGAAGGAGAGGTTATAGAGGGGGAAAAAATTAAGAAGACTTGTTGACTTAGAATTGGGGGGGAAGGGGGTAATGGAGAGAGAGTAAGAGTGAAGATGACGGAGATGTTATATATCTTTGTGGCTGGGAAAGTAATGCTGCACTTGACAGAAAGAAGGAAGTTAGGAGAGGAGTACTATATTTGTAACTTGACAAAAATGTTTTATTTATTTGATTTAGGACAATGTTATGAACCCACATTGCTAGAGGGATGATGGTGCTTTGACAAAAAAAAGAACAGTACTCCATTGGCAACTTGATAAAAAAATCTGTTCATTTTACTTTTATGCATATTGAATAATGATTGTGTATTCTGAGCTATTTTCTTAACAATTAGAGACAGCTACATGGTAAAGCTGGATAAAGAGTTGTGAAGACCTAAGTACAAACCCTACCTCAAGACACTTCATAGCTATGAAACTCTGGCCAAGTCACATAAGCTCTCTCAGCCTCAGTTTCCTTTTCTGTAAAATGAAGGTAACAATAATAGCACCTACTACCCGGTGACTTTGTGAGAATCAAATGAGATAACATGAGCAAAGCACTTTGCAAATATTAAAACACTATTTATGTAAATGCTAGCTACTATTACTATTATCATTATTATCACATATAATTCTTCCTCCCAACTTTCCTACTTGCCTTGCTTAAAAAATGGTACAAAAATCACATACATTCAGATTTTTTGCTTGTTGTTGTTATAGTGGGGGAGAGACTGAGACAAGATAAACATAGAATTCAGTTTAGCCTTTCTGTAGATCCAAGTCTTTGAAGTAATCTGTCTGAGATTTAAAAAGATTTTCCCCCCTATGTTTTGAGCAACTGGGCTAAAAATAGCACATCTTTAATGTTTCTGATCTATCCTTAATAAAAATGGTGTCTGTAAATCTTAAGTAACACAAAGCATTTATTTATTTTCTTAAAAATCACAAAAGTATTACTTTTAAGTAGTAAACTCCCCCAGTGTGTTTAAAATGTGATTCAACATGGACGTAACTTTTCAGTAATATATTTTATTTTGATTCAAACATGTAGCTGTTTGGGGTAACCAAACAAAGAAACAGCTTTCTTTCCCAAGTATTTCCAAACCAATTGGGTGTGTACTTTTTAAAAAGACTCTAGAAATGTATTTAACAGGCTAAAAGTGGATGTACATCAAAGGAAAACAATGAAAGTGACTTGTCTATCTCATCTTAGTGAGACTGCACTTCCATCATAGACATAATATTCCCCTAACTGTAAAGCTATCATAGCCCTGAGACAGATCCCTTTAGACAGACTGGTGTTACATTGTCTGACAACAAAGAACTTATGTTGGCTGTGAGTGCTGTCTCCATATTGAATTTTATTTGCAGTGGAAAGCCTTTGCAAATAAAACAAATGTAATCTTCCATAAACAACCAAAAAGACAAAAGAACAAGTAAAACTCAACTCAGACAACCATTCTGTGTCCTAACCAAGTGTCTCCAAGATGATCTAGTATATCCTACTGCTGTAAGCTCATTTGTAGGAGATGGGACAAAATTATTTCTTTGGCCTAATTCATTTTTATATTTCCTTTCTTTTCTACAGAGCTTCCTTGGATTCTATGAAGTGGAGAATTCTCCAGCACGTTGCCTACAGCACTACAAAGACCCCTCCAGAGCACTCACCATACCTAACAGCTGGCTAAGATCACAGAATGATCTATCATGTTAGGTTGGGATGAACTAATGCATACAGAGTACATGCATACCCTTAACTGAACTGTTTTATTGAGGATTCCCAGAGTTCCTCTTATACCAAACCCAGGAGCTCTAAAAGAGTTTAAGTTTTCTATTATACAACACAGTTATTTTATCACTTTTAAGCATTTGGGGCAAGGAAAATGTCCAGTTGTTTATTTGTGTGTGCGTGTGTGTGTGTGTGTGTGTGTGTGTGTGTGTGAGTGTGTGTGTATAAAACATCTTCTTTACACAGCTGTTTTAATGTTGTCTCCCACATTAGACTATGAATTCCTTGGCAGCAGGATTCTCTTTTGCCTTTCATTGTACTCCCAAGTGCTTAGTACAGCACCTCAAAATAAATATTTATTGGCCGACTGACAAATATTAACTAAGAGACGCTGAGATCAAATGAAATCTTTTTGGATCCTTTCTTCCTAAAATCCTAGGACCCAGATGCTTAAATGATGTTTAATCACTAGCTAACTGACAATTGTCATGATTGTTTTACTCTTGATCGTATTGGAAAGACCTCTGGCAATTCCTAATTACAGATAATGCTAGCTCAGGGTCGTTCATAGATGTCATAACACCCTCTTGGGGCTTTCCTGGCAAAGATACCGAAGTGGTTTTCCTTTGCCTTCTCCACCTTAGTTTACAGATGAGGAAACCCAGGCAAAAAGGGTTAAGTGACTTCCCTGGGGATCACACGGCTTTGTGAATGAAGCCACATTTGGAACTCAGGTCTTCCTGACTCCAGGCTCCACACTCAATCCAGTGCACCACTACTTTCCATATTAAATAAAGATCCATTCCAACCTATGCTTTTCAACATGAAAGAATGCTGTTTTGTCAAGAGTATTTTCCTTTATCTACTGATACAAGCATGTGATTTTTTTTATTGGTTTTCATACACACACACACAAACATATTTTATAATATTCACATTTTTCCTAATATTGAACCAATGTTGTATTCCTCACAGCTAACAGAATGGAAATTTAGAGATGGGGAAAGAAAGAAAACGGCAATTGTTAGAAAGGCCATAGGAGGACAGGCACAATAATAGGCTAATACTGTTCCAGCCCTTTCCATGTTTCAGGCTTCCAGATTTAAAGCCCCTGTCCCCACATCAGTTACCTTCACACTGAATGATTTTCACATATGAAATTTGAGGAATAATGATGTTACCAAAACTGTGGTGAATCATGCTAATTCTGATTTCTTTATATGTATGAAGGACCACTATATTTCAAATCTTTTTTTTCCCCACTATTTTATGTAGCTTCTCTTGCACAAAGTGTGCATGGGAAACTGATCCTATTTGATGGCAAGAACAGTTAAATTCTATACATCTGTTAGCTTGTCTAATGACACATTGTCTCAGCTCTAGAAAAGCCCCCTCTCTCCTGCCTGGTAACACTTTCCTGACCTTTCTGTGTTACCTCCCTCATATCTGGAATCTTCTATGCCTCAAATCTTCCAAGCATGCCCTTTGCAGCCTCAAGACCTAGGACATGCTAGCAGTGGGAAATCAACCCAGCACACCTGAGTATGAATCAATCTCTCCCTGTAAAACACTGCTTCTCTTCCTATGTAAGTCCTTTTTCTTTTACAGACTAGCCCCATACTAAAGAACTGGATTGGTGTATGAGAGATTGAATAACCATGATGCCAAGTTAGGAAGGTGTTGCTCACCTAGATCTTCAATCACCTTCCATGCTTACCCACCCTGAAAATCATCACAACCAAGACCAGGTGCCTGCATAGCCTCCCCCCCTCTAGAAATCCAGCTGCAACCTTGTCTCTGATTCCAGTGTCTTCTTCCCTCTCTGTATCCCTCTCTATCCAAGAATCCAAATATTGAGCACTTTCTCCTGTGTAGAGCGCTTAAAGTCCCCCCCAGGCAGAAACAACAGACTGTGACAAGACCTACTTTGTTTTGAGAGCAGTTTTAAACACATACATTCACAAATGTTCATCTTTGCTTCTTTAAAAATTGTATTTGTTTGTCAAGAGATACATCTGGCCTAGTCTGTGATACCTACATACAAATCAACCAACAGCCTTTTGATTTTGACACTATCCAAAGCATTCACACATCTCTTGACTCTTACAGACAATTATTAACATCGATTGAGTGCCTACTACACACAGAAGAGGCTTACATAATGAAAAAGGCACCAATATTAATACCACTTAAATAGGACTACGGAAAGCAGGAGGACATAGGATATGTGTGAAAATGCCAAATTCAGAAAACTTTATTTAATACACCTAAGTCTCGGGACACATTTGAAATTAAACTGGAAAGAGCTCCAGGAACTATAGTGGGGAGAAAAGTTTGAATTCTTGTTCTGCCAGAGTTCAGTCTGGGCTACTGTTATTGCTACCTTTAACACTATGACTTCATTAAAAAACATTAAACATTGCCTCTGCATAACACCAGTCAGTATCTATCACAGTATCAAACTGTTAATAACAATGAAATGGAAAGAAAAAATAAACCACTTTCCATATCCTATTCATCAAGCCTGAATAATAAGATGCCATTATTGAATCATCATTATTCTGAACCAAATGTGAAATAATCATAAAACACAATATGGCGAATGTAAAAATGCACTCTTTTTTTAAACTTATTAAGGATGACCATTAAACTCCACTTTTCTCTGACAACTGTGATTTAGGTGGTAACCCAAAATGCTGGAAAATAAATTGTCTATGCTATAGCTTCCTTCTCTTTCATGCTTTATTTATGGTGGTTGTAATATTGCAACCCATAAACAGTGGTTGAGCATACAGTGCAAAGGCAGCAAAACTAACATTAATAAAGTTTTATCAGAAAAGGCAAGGCTACCAGCAAACCTTATATTACAAGGAATTAACACAGATTCATTGCCAACTGCATGCCTTAGTCACTGACTGACTACTGAATTTTAAAAAATATATATTTTTAAATGGGGATTCCCTGAACAAGTAACATCAACATGTATGAATTAGTCATATTTGCATTACTTTAGGATAATTTCATTTGCTAAAGTTTTAAATGTGAATCATTAACTGGCTTTCTAAGTTATCATATTTATTATTTGTGACAGGGGGAATACCAATGACTTACCTCCCCCCCCCCCCAACTGCCCAGTCCTGTTACACATAAGCATCTGGGATGCCCCCCCCAAAAAAAAAAAATATATATATATACACACACACACAAATACATATAAGAGAGAGTAATTTAAAACAATCCAAATAAAATAAGCTCTTTAAACAAAACCTTTGCAACTAAATAAAACTAAAATTGTCTTTTCTGCCCACATTTCAGTAAAATTTATTCTAATGTATCACTAAAGATTCTGTCAAACTCTCTATTCCTTAGAATACTATTTTCCTTGATCTAAAATATCTCTAGAGAATTCCCCAAAGACAGCATTACCTCAAAAATGTATACATCTATACAAACACATTAATATGCTGTTTAAAGGAGACTTTTACGCACTTTCAAATGACCATCTTCCTAAATGAAAAAAAGATTTCCTCTTTTGTGATATATTCATTTCCCTGGGGAGATGACAGAGCTTCTCTTCCATCTAATGTCTCTTCATCCACTGCAAGAGCAACTTCAAAGAGATTTCTTGTTCTAAATGATTAGATAAACAGAGTATGAAAGACCTGGGTGGATGTTCCTGTTCCTAAAAAGACTGGTGTGTAACTTCATGCTTGCTCTCCTGAGTTTGCATCTCTTCTGGCTTAACACTAATCCTGACTCTGTGCCTCAACAACTCCCCACTGAACGGATCTACAATACAGCATTCAATACAGCAAGCTTCTGCTACCCTCTTCTGACCCCATTCACATAGTGAAAAGGGCAACATTTTTGAGCACACAACTTCATATTGTATTTTCTAATATAGTAGACTACAAGAAAATACATCAGAAATTTAAAATACAGAATGTCCCTAGTATTTTATGCTATTAAGCTATTAAAGCACTAAGACTTTTGGGACACCCCATATAGCATCAAAACCCTTCAACCATAAACTCAAATTGTAATCCTAAGAAGAGTCATTAAAGAAAGATTTTAGGAATTATTTGGGGCACAACTTAAAAGCCCTAGGTAAAAAACTCACTTTCAAAAACAGTGTCTAAAAGATACATGATAATAAGTTTTTGAAAGTTTTCTATAGTATCTTCTTTATGTTACAAAACATAGAAAGGGGAAAAAAACTTCCTTAGGATTACTGGGAAACATAAAACCAAAAAGAACAACAAAATGTTGGAGCTGAAAGGGAACTTAGAACAGTTCTTGTTATTGTTCATTGGTTTCAGTCACGTCTGACTCCTTGTGACCCCATTTAAGGTTTTCTTGGCAAAGATACTGGAGTGTTTCACCATTTCCTTTTTCAGTTCATTTAACAGTTAAGAAAACTGAGGCAAATAGGGTTAAGAGACTTACCCAGGGTCACACAACTACTAAGTGTCTGAGATCACATTTGAACTCAGGTCTCTGTGACTCCAGGCCTGGTGCTCTATCAACTGTACCACCTAGTTGCCCTTCTTTAATAAATGCTTATTGGTTGTGCCACCTAGTTGCCCTAGAGAAATTCTAGTCTAAATATAATGTAAGGGATGAGAGAGGATAATTCTGGATAACTCAATAAGGTAAAAGGGGGCTCTGATTGGATTTCTCTAATTCAAAGACTGGACAATGAAAGGTTTGATCTACTTGATGGAAAAAGGAGCATCATTATCTAGGTGCTTGTTGACCTATTTAAGCATCACTGAGCATGTCTGATTGATATGAGGCAAGTCTATTAAGAGGAGAAAACATCCCTGTCATAGATACAAAGAAAACTGAGCACAAAGACCAGAGACCTGCAACTGACTTTGGAGAGCTAACTTTACCCAGGGGGAGAGAAAGTCTCTTTCCAGGGAAATCCTAAGCCCCATAGATGGTAATCAAAGAAGGGTAACAGCAGGAAACTTCAGTCTAGAGATGGTGGTAGCTGGGCTATCAGTGGAGGGGTAAGAATCTTAGTCTGAGTGAGACTTGGGACACAGTGTGATGTCATTTTAGACATGGGTTAGTTTTACTCGCTAATTAGACTGAAAGCTGCTGAAGGACAAAGGCAAGGTTCCTTTTCTATCAGTGCACTGGTGAACATATTCACTCCTTCCAAGTAACAAATTAATTTCATAACAGTCATATCTACCCCATAAGGCTTTCCAGAAAAGTCAGATTTATCCTATTAAAAAATAAAATTCATAACATATAACAGTACTAAACTTTTGCTGAATTGAATGTTTGGTTATTCTAAATTGCAAACAAAATGAATATTATTAATTAAATATGTACAAATGAGGTACAGAATTGTTCCATAAACTTGGTATTGGCTTTCTGGCTTACAAAACAAAAGCCAAGACAACCCTGATAAAAGTGAGCACTAAATTTCCCCAGGTTCATAGGACCAGCAATAACAGACTTTCCTAAGGCTCTTCTAAAGCTCAAATGTGCCACACAAGTTTGTAAGACTAAGAATACTTAGAATTCTTTACATTCCAGTATTTTCCTCTTCTTTCTACATCTGTTCATAAAAATGAATTCTTAATCCTGGTGATATGCCTACACTGATCTCAACAATGTCATATATTATAAGTTTAAGCTGACTGTTCTTGGAGCCTAAGCTTCTTTACCCTTCCAGAAGAGCCCCCAAACTCAGCAGTGTCAGCTAATGCTCAATACAAAATGTACGGTTGTAATACAAGTGAGCAAAGGAAAGTCCTAAGTTGGCCAGCATTCACCAGTGCTCTCCAATTTGATGGATAACACCTGCTCTCCTACACACCAGCACAATAAAACAAAGAATTCTACTCCCTAGTAGTTGTTGTTTATCCTTTTATTTGAAACATCACTTTTGATACCTCTGCAATTTTTTATTTAATCAGGAATGGCAGTTTTGCCTTCAGCATTCTTCCAATAAGCCCATGATGCAAGCATTCTGATTGATTACAAGTACAATCCAAACAAGTCCCTTTCTGTATCTCTGATCGCAGGCTGTGTGATTTGAGCCTGTCATTGTTTTTTTGGTACTCCTGTTTGGTCTCCGACAGCAGACAGTAAAATCCTCAAGGGCACAGGCTTGTCTTGGCTCCTTTTACATCTCCCATCCCCAACCCCCAGCCCCGGTCAGAGTGCTCAGCAAAAAGAAGTCACTCAATAAAGGCTCCTGGATCTAGTGACTAACAGTTCTTACCTGGCGTTAAACAGAGGGCCTAAGGACATAGTTCTACCAAAGAGACAGCTCACTTTTGCACAGGCCAATGAGAGGTTCTGTTTGTTTGTATTTAAATCAAAAAGGAAAATGTCTCCAGACAGTAACATTTACTCATTAAAAGCTAAAAATGCTAACATTGCCTTGCATTAAATTTCTCCTTATTCAGTGCCAACATATAGAGAGTACCAAAGTACACAAAGAGAGACACAGAGAGAGACAGGATAGGTAGGTAGGTAGGTAAGTAAGTAAGTAAGTAGGTAGGTAGGTAGGTAGATAGATGAGAAAGAGAGAGAGAGAGAGAGAGAGAGAGAGAGAGAGAGAGAGAGAGAGAGAGAGAGAGAGAGAGAGACAGACAGACAGACAGACAGACGGACGGACAGACAGGATAGACAGACATACAGAAGACAGACAAGGTGTTTTAATTCCATAATGGATAACAATTTCAACCAACCAGTCAGAACACATTAAACACTACCCCATGCCATGTGTGCACACGTACACGCACATGCACATGCATGCACACACACACACACACACACACACACACACACACAAAAATCACAGAGTCTCTGACATCAGGAAGGTTACACCCAATGGGGTGAAAAAAATAAAGAACTATACAAAAAATAAACACAAAAAATTGTTAGTGATGTGTGGTACACTAAATAGTATGGCAGGGAGGGGGAGATCAGGAAAGGATTCATAATAGAAGGTGGAACTTATGCTGAATTTTAAAGAAAGTCAAAGCATACAGACTATATAAGGTGCCTTATAAGTGCTTACTGACTGAGTGGTTAAAGGATACCATAAAACAGAGGTGAAGAAGGGCTACATTCTGAGAATGGAAAACGGCCAGCACCAAGGCAAGGAAATTTTAAAAAGAAGAAGAAAAAAAATAGAGCAAGAGAGAATGACATCTTGGTTCATTCAGTAGACAGCAGACAGGCAGACAGAGAGGGAATAATAAATAATAATAATGACAATAATAAATAACGAGGCTAGAAAGCAGGTTGGGACTGGATTGGAAAGGCTTCCAATGCCAAACTGAGGCTTTATATTTGATCCTAGGGGCAAAAGAGAGCCATTGTAGTTTATGCAGTAAGAGAGTGACATGGTCAAAGCCATGCAGAGGAAGAATCACTTGGGCAGATGATGGCAGCTTAGAGTGGGGAGAGACCTGATGAAGGGAGATCATTGCAATACTGCAGGCAAGAAGTGATGAGAACCTGAATTAAGGTAGTAGCTGTATGAGTAGTGAGAAGGGGATGAATTCAAGAGATAGTGTAAATATACCAATGATTACATTTGGCAACAGACCGTACATGTGGGGGGAGTGAGAGTTTAATGATGTAGTCAGAAGCCAGATTATAACGAGCTAAGTAGTAAAAGATGAAGTGAAAGCAATGAGTGTAAAGAGCTTTTTACAAAAGTTTGACTTAGACAGGGTAGACATATTAAAGGAACTGTGAAGTCCTACCATTGCCAAAGTAGAAAAATAAGAACAAGCACAAACATTGAAAGGGCTGAAGTAAAATGAATACACAAATGCACTGCTGGTAAAACTGTGACTGTCTCTAGGTACTCTTTGCAAAGCAATTTGGAATTCTGCCCAAAAAGTTACTCAAATGTGCCTATACTTTAACTAGAACTAAATCTATACCCCAAAGTAAAAGATAAAAAAGGAATCATGAGGCAGCTAGGTAACACAGTGGTTCACTGCACCTAGAATCAGGGAGGTCTGAGTTCATGCAAGTCCAGGATCAAAAACGTACTAGCTATGTGACCCTGGGCAAGTCATTGAATCTCAATCTACCTAAGTTTCCTCATTTGAAAAATTCAGATAATTATTAAACCCTCTTCCCAGAACTGTGGTGATAAAATTAAGTAATATTTATAAAGTGCACTGCAAATCTTAAAGCACTATGTAAATTCTAGTTCTATATACAAAAAAAATTTTAGAGCAGTTTTGGTAGTAGCAGAAACAAATAAAACACCCTGTAAACTATGGGAGCACCAATTAAATGGAGAATGGCTAAACAAATTAGAGCACAGATGACATTAACATGTGAAAACTAGAGCACTCTCTCAATCTCACTATCTCTCTGTCTCCCTCCCCCCTCATCCCTTCTTCCCTCCCATATTTTTTAAATTAACCTTTGGTAATTATACCACATATACAGGTACACACACACGCACATTTTTTTTGCTTGAAATGAACTGTTCACTGTAAGAAGTATAGTTCATTTAAACTTTCTAAGACAATTTATAAAGAAGCCAGTTGCTAAGAGGCTTAGTATAAAAATCATCAGAAGATGAGCTGAAAAGTAACTCATTTTACAGAGATTTAAGTCAAATATCCAGCTTTAGCAGCAGATGCTCCTTGAGGGTAGGGACTGCTTATTACTAAGCTTCCCCTCCAAGCAAAGTGCCTTGCATATCAGTAAAAGCACTCATAAATAGTTGTCAAGTTAAATAGAAAAGTGTAGGAGGGGGAAAAAAAGGATGTGCGATGAATAAAGCAAAAAATACCCCCTGGACTTCCTGTGTCTAGTGAAAGACAGACAAGAGGATGATGTTCTAAGGCAAGTCATGACCCTCTCTCTCACTATGGGCTTCTTTTCTCAGATGGATAATTAAAGACATGAGAAATTACCTCAGAATCAAGCTGTAGTGTCTCAGAAATGATTCCCATGGCAAACATTGAGAACAGCCAGCCAGAAAGATTTTGACTCAAATTTAAGTCTCCCAGTGAGCTGTTCCAATCAAGAGACATTATAATCAGAGTATGTACATATGATTAGAGTTAGAATGAACCAATAAAAGAAATTTTAATGATTACCAAAGCAAGGGACTTGGGGTTTATTTACATTTTAACATTTTACTATAAAATATTATGCTTGAATTTAATAATTGAGATAAAACCATTCAAGATTGCTGAAGACATTTCCTGATCTGATGTTACCAATGGTCATCAGAGACCAAACGAATGTTATTATGTTGGAAAAGATAGATTGGACAATAGCACAGGCGAAGGGAGATATGAATATTTCTTTTTATGTTCATGAAAGTGTGTGTAGCAATGTCTAGAGAGCAGGACTTAGAATCAGGAGGACCTATGTGCAAATCTCCCCTCTGTTACTTATCAGCTATTACTTTACCACTCAGTTTCCTCATCTCTAAATGTAGAATGATATGTTTATTACCTACCTCACAGGGTAACTGAGATTCAGTTGAGACAATGTTCTGTAACTTGTCAAGTAGTTATTATCACCATCACCATCAACAAACACTAAGCATGTGCATTGTACCACCATAGCAAGCAGTTAATTTACATCTCTTGGTCTGAACTAAATAGGACTGCAAGATAAGATTTTGGCACTGAGAATACAAAGAGATATAAAATACAATATCTGCCACTAAGTAGTTTACAGTCTACTTGGGGATTCAGGACATCGATCAATAATCAATCAACGAACCAGAAAAACTTAAAAAAAAAAAGTTCAGAAGGCAACATGGCTTCAGTGACATAGATAGTGATACCAAAAATCAAACTGAGAAGAGCTTACCGTGGGCTGACAGAGAAACTTTCAGCAACAAGGGATTGAAGCTGGGCTTTGATTTCCAAATATAGGGAATTCTCAGGAGAGCAAAGTTCCTCAACCAACACAAATTGATATCTTCCCCGAAATGTATAGTCTTTATATAAAGTTTCCTACATACTAAGAAATTAAGTGCATTAATCAAGATCATATAGCCTTTATCAGTCAGAGGCAGAGTTTGAACTCAGAGCTTCCTAGTTTAGAGGCACTAGATCTACTACAACATGCTGCCTGCTAAGTATTAAACTTGTGGTAATATTTAGAACGCAACCTTTTCCCCCCACCAAATTCCTGTATTTCTTGCTATATAATTACAGTATCCACAGCAAAATAAACCTACTTGTCTTATGATTATATTATGTACAGTTCTCAGTGAGTGGAAAAATTCTGGCAAACCCTTACAAACAAGATGAAGGATTAGGTGGATGAGGCACAGAGAAAGAGACAGAGAAATAGGGAACTAAAGAGAACTCCCCAAAAAGTATTTAACCCAGTGAATTGAATCCTCCTCCACAGGCACTAAATTCTATTTATAAACTGCCTACCTCTGTTAGAGCAAAGGACTTTTAACATGATCTTATTCATTCTTTTAGAAATTGTATGGAAAGGAATCCAATGGACCAAAAGAAATAAGGAAAGAAGACATCAAAGGATTTTCCCATGACTGAAAACCACTGGCAACACCAAGTCTGAAACTTCCTGTCTTTAACAGGGTTTCTAAGAGACCTATAATATCTTGTGTATTAATAAAAGCAATGAGCCTATTATCTTATTATCTAAGTCTCTTAAGGACTGGGATCATTTCTTATGTCTTTGTATTTTTCAGTTCTGTTCACAAGGTAGGGACTGCATACGTGAATGCTGATTGAACTGAACAGAATTTTTATTCATTCCAGATCCTGTGTTTCAAATGTAAAATTTTTAACTGATGCTACAAAATCTATAGTAAACATCACTTACTTATTCATCTTTAGGTAAAGAAATATGGGCTTAAATCTTTCCTTACTTATGAAACTTAGGAACTTATGTTTAAAAAGCTATTTCTTAAGAGAGAAAATTTAGTAAACTATTTTAGTAATGCCAGGCAGAAAGGACACTAGGAACCAAATCCTCCCTCCAGAAATACGTTCTTTACTCATTTCTGGATTAGTTGCAAGTCTTCTGACTCTCTTCCTCTTCCACTTGTCCTACACTAGCCTCCAGGGTACCACCAAATAGCACTGGATGGCAGGCTAAAGAATTTGGATTCTATTACTTTAACAAACAGGGTTTTGAACTAAACGTAACGTAATTAGACCTGAAACTGGTGTCAAATATGCTTTGGAGGGGGATTAATGTTAGAGGTAGGAACATCAGTTAGGCTATACTGCAAAAATCCAGGCAAATAAGGTGGTGTCAGCAGGAATAAGGAAAATAAGCAAAAGATATCAAAGATTGGTAGGTATTTGGCAACCACTTGAATGTGGAAAGTGAAATAAAGGGGAAGGTCAAAGAAAACACCAGCATTTCTAAAATGAGGGACTGCGGGAATTGTAAAACTACATAAAGAAATAAATCACAAAGACAAAGAGATTATTGGGGAAAGACAATGACGTCAGTACAGGACATAATAGCTCAAGATCCTAACGGGACACATACAAAGAGATTTCCAGTAGGCAGGTGAAGATTCTAGCCTTAGAAGAAAGCTTAGGGCTAGAACTACTGATTGGGAAATCATCTGCACAGAAGTAATAGTAAGTCATGGTAGGTTGGATAATGTGAATAAAGGACAGAAAGTGGAATGGGAAGGGAGCAAGGCAAAAGAACTTTAAGGATCAAGGAGAAGAAAAGGATGAAGTAACTGTTACATGGGGGGAATCATTAAGAGTTAGAATCAGTACATGAAAGAGGCCAAGTGATTAAAGAATAAGTAAAAAGAATAAAGTAAAGGAGAGAGTGGACAGCAGTGTAAAATGATATTGAAAAGGTCAATAAAAATAAGGACTAAGAAAAAGCTACTTAATTTGGCAATTAAAAGGTCATTAGCCACCTCAGAGGAAACAGTTGAATGGAACGGGCATTAGCCAGGGTTTCAAAAGGTTAACAAAATGAATCAGGGGAAACAAGCAAGAAAGTTGTTGGGAAGATGTCACTTAAAATGGCAAGATCACTTGGCTGGGAGGTGTCAGTGAGGTAACAAAACGACAGACAAAATGTCTAACTGATTTACTTCAACAACCACCAAATCCACTATAACTCATCTATCCAATCAGACGACAATTTGGTGGAATAACTGAAGCAAGTAGAAGAACCCTCTACCCTGTATAGACAGGGAAAATGATGCTCCGAGGATTTAGTCGGGGTGGGGGATGGGCAGTGAGAGGAAATAGTGCTGGGCAATCAGGTCAAGCAAGGCAAAGGCTTTGTGACTTCCTCCAACAAAAATGCCTCATTTCCCATTTTACAAGGGAGAAAAGTGAGGGTTAGAAAAATTAAGTAACTTGGCCAAGTAACCAACTTAACTCAGCTGGTAACTATCATTAAAGGTCATTCCTGAGTCCAAGTCAAAGAAAGGGTTTATTAACTATATGCACACTGTAGAGTGATTTTAACTTGTTAAAAAAAATGTGGTTATCAAATAAATTCATTACCAACAATTTAGCAAGTTGTCCCAGATATATGTGTTAAAAACGAGACAGAAAGAAAACCAAAAAAACCTGCAAAAGAACGATGCAATCATCAAACAAATCATAAAAGTTGGATAAAAGGAAATAAAATGAACATAGGCATCAACGGAACCCTCACTGACAGGTAAGTTTCCTTTTAGATTCCATGATTTAAATATATTTTATTATTTGTCAAATGTAAGCAACATAGTATTTATTTCTTTAGTTGTTTTTCCTTTTTGAATGGGTGCTACATTCATTTGTTTTATGTTGCCACTAAGGAAGAAAAGAAACTTGGTACCATCAATTAAAACTAAAGTCAATTTGGAGGAAAATACAGAAGGTTAATTAACTACTAATGATTTTGGTGTTTGTTTGTTAATCCTTTAGCTTAATTTATGGATGTGACATTATTTCAACATGCCATGATTCACAAAAGAAGAAAAAAATCCAAAGCTAAACAGTTATTCTTGGAATGATCAAAATTATGAGTGAGAACAAATAAAAGAGGGGAAAAGACATTTCCTTTAATAAATCAAAACAGACTACTGAAAAATAGCAGAAATAACACTGCCTGTGGAATTAGAGGATCTGAATTCAAATCCTGTCTCAGATGCTTACTGCCTAGGTGATTTCAGGCAAAATAAGTATTCTCCCTGGGCCTCAGTTTCACATTTGTAAATTAGAGGGGCTAGCCTAGATGAGTTCTGGTCTTATTCAGCTCCCACCTGATACTATGATTCCATGTAACTGAGTAGCCCTTAAAAAACAAGTAACTAGAGTGTCAAGAAAAACATATGACTAAGAATGTAAAATAGTAGAATTTAAAGAATTAAAGCCTCCAAATTATTCTGATTAGAGTTGTACCTACTTCTATAAAAAGAAAATTTGCTGGAAGAAAAAAAGACATTAATAATAATAACAATAATAATAGCAACAGCATTTATATATTATGGTGGCAGGCACTGTGCTAAGCATTTTTACAAATATTATTCAATTTGATCCTCACACCAACCCTGGGAGGTAAGGGCTATTACTGACCCCCAAAAGTAGTGTAAATGGAAGTAGGAATAAAGGAGAAAAGGTATTCCAAGATGCCAAATTATAACACAAAGTGGTAATTAAAATTATTTGATACTGGACCAAAAGAAAAAAAAAGTATACTGAAACAAACTACATAAGAAACTAAAATAAAAAAAAGTAAGCCAAGCCTTTAAAAAATAAATAAAACCATGAACATAAATTATTGGGAGGGCATTATATTTGACAAAAACTGTCTCAGGAAACAACTCAACCCAGTAGGAGAGGGTGTAAGTTTGCATAACAGTGGGAGTAGGTGTAATAACAGTAGGTAAAATAAATGTGTTGGAGACAAGACCCAGAATTGTCTACAAGCAGGAGAAATGGGATGAAAGCCATCTTCCCATTCTCTGACTGATCACACACTGCTTACAGTCCTGCCACAGCCCCCCCTTTGGAGTACACTTCTCTAGAATGCATCCACAACTAATTGAACATTAACTGTCAGTTAAAGGATGGCTAGAGACTGAGTTGCTTTACCACTCTGTTTTTTTTCAGTCTTAACAAATATTTTATCACTATATCAGTTGTCTTTTCAGTATTAACTTAGTAAATATTTGTTGAATTGAACTTTTCAATAATCACTAACCTCAAAACTTTTCACTCTCAACACTGTATCCTCACAATGTTGAGTGACTTGCAAAGGCAGAATTTTTGTTGTTGTTGTTGTTTTTGAGGCTACGCAATGGGATTAAGTGACTTGCCCAGGGTTACACAGTTAGTGTCAAGTGTCTGAGGCCAGATTTAAACTCAGGTCCTCCTGACTCCAGGGATACTGTTCTATCCCCTGTGCCACCTAGCTGTCCCTACAAGGACAGAATTTTAAAAAGCTATAGTAATGGGGCAAGATTCATATACTGACTGCCAACTATGTTTTAGCATTGCAGTATATTACTGTATTTACACTGAATTGCCATAAAGACCAAACTACTACAATATCAATTTAAGAGAAAGGTCTGAAAATACAGGAAATACAGAAAATCCTGTTTTGTTTCAAAAATGAGAGTTGTTAGACTAATTATTTAATTAGTATATGTAATATACTAACTTTGGGCCTTGTAACTAACTAGGTAACTCAGTAGATAAAATCCTAGCATGAAGACCTGTGTTCAAATTGTATCTTGCTTATAGCTGTGTGACCCTGCATAAGATACTTTCAAGTGTAGCCTCCCACTATGCAATACTGAACCCGCTTCCATTTTCCCAAATCATCCCCTTCCATTCAAATACAAGGTATTTTGGTCACTTAATAAACAAACATTTCTTTTCTCAGGTAAAATAAGGGAAATTTCATTGTTTCCCATTCTCCACTACGCATGGCAGAATCACAAAACAATTTTCTTCTGTAGGAAAATCAGAATTTGAGAACCTAGACTTTTCAGCATATTTATGTTATTTTAATTAGCTCCCTCTCTTTTCTTGCAACTCTTTTATATGTCTTAATTATTGGTAATATGGCAAAATGAAATCAGAGAAGTTTAAAATTCAAAATGCATATGTGTACACATACACATTCACACATTATACATAAAGCTTTAGTCATTATATGTATGGATATATGGATATTGAATTCACACAGAGGTGTACTGCTAAATTTTTAACAGCCAACTTTCCAGGAAAAAAAAAAGAACACAATTTTAAATTTAATCTGGACTTTTAACATTTTCCCATCATCTTTCTAAGTTTACACAACCTATATTACAACAACAACAATACTAATCGATCCCTGATTTGTAGCTTTTGCTAATTTCTAAAGTGTAAATGCTCATACTGAAAGTTTAACCATGATTTCTCAAGAATTCAATTCAACAAACATTTATTAAGCACTTACTATGTGCCAGGCATTACACTAAGTACAAGGGATACAAATAACAGAAAGAAAGACAGCCTCTGTTCTTAATAAGCTTACAGTCAATGGGGAAAGATAATACAGAAAAAGAAGCTGGAAAGATGAGGGAGGGGTAAGTAAACAATGCCCCTTGTAAAATGGAACTCCAACCAGAAGAGCTGGAAAGTAGAGAGCTAGATGGAAAGTCCAGATCCTGTGGGAGCTTTGAAAGAAGTTTTAATGCTCCAATCTCCATTGCTCCAAACAGAAAGGAGAAGTTAAGGGATGCTCTGCAAGCTGGCTGCAACACATTCTACAAATACATAGATGCTGGATCAACTGAATTCAGTTTTATTATAAAAGCAGAACTGGGTCCCTACATCTATTCTCCTTTCCTCCTCTTCCCCAAGGTGCAATTACTTAACATTAATATTCAACAACTTTTTTGAGTAAGGTTATATGCCAGTGAGGGCCATTTAGAATCTCTTTGCTATGGAAAGGGATCTGAATGCAGAACCAAATTGGTCTAACTCCATAAAGTAGTTCAGATGAATTTCTACTGAGATCATTCTCACAATAATGACATTTTTTATTTCATCATTCATTCAAAGACCTCAAAAAATATTTACATATGAAATTACCTATAAAACCTAAAGGATAAAGATTTCAAAGTCCACCAGAAGAGTCAACATTTTCCCCTAAATCAACTGTTATTTTGTGAATTTCAAAAATGCATAGGTTTTTTTTTATTGTTTTTAGTTATTTTTATTAGTGCTATACCTGGGAAGTTAAAATCAGGTATATTTAGTTCTGGACAGATCTTGCAAACTGATGCCTATATAAGAGGAACTTCCATGGGAGTACCTATCAGTTACCTCTACAAAGAAAGAAATGAGGGTAGCCACCAATGCTTTGCTGTTGTTGTTCAGTCATTTTAGTCATGTCCAACTCTATGACCCCATTTTAGGTTTTCTTGGCAAAAATACTGGAGTGGTTTGCCATTTGCTTATCCAGCTCATTTTCATCAATAATGCTAGTTGCCATCAAATATTGGTCCCCCCAAAACGATTGCTGGCATGTTGGCATAAGAGATACTTAAGCTACAAATAAACACATACTTAAGCTACAAAAAGTACCTCTCCCATACCTTACACATTCATCATCTTCTAGAATATCTGCCTTTCAAAACTCAGAATGAGAAACTCCAAAACAGAAAAATCCACATAAGGAACCCTAAAATCAGCTAGAATTTGCTCAGAACATTGAGGCTAGTAGCGTGCCTTAATTGTTCCATTACTTTTTAATCAAGAAAGAGGAAATTCAATCCAGTACTTATTCAAGGATTTGAATAGCTGATGAATATTATCTCCTGGAGCAATTGTGCTCAGGCATTTTTCAGCAATAATGTTTAAAAGTGCATTTTAATGTTTTTATGTCCATAAGTTCTTGCTAGTATAGGATATTTGGTGGAAGATTATTAAAAATTAGTTCCACTTAATAGATTCTTGACATTTGATCACCCATGTGTATTGCCTGGATAGCCACTTGGTCATTGTGGGTACTAAAATAACAAAACAAGAATAAGCCTACAAAACTGGAACATAAATATTTTTCAGATACATAACAAGTTGGTAATGAAAATTAACAGTCTAATATTGGCTATGGCAGTAAAGAAGTTGTATGATATAGTGAAATGATAGAGACCTGGGTTCAAATACCACCTCTAGTATCTACTATCTATGGATAAACCACTTTACCTCTCTGAGACTCTGTTTCTTTCATCTGTAAAATGAGAATAATATCCATAAAGCTCCCCTTAAAGGATTCATATAAATCTCAAATGAGATTGTGATGTAGAGAGGGCTTTGCAAAATCATGGAGGATAATATCAAATCCACTATTATTATTATTTTAGGAGTTTTGCACTTTGTTACGAAATAGAATCCTTATATGACTTGAAGGGTATGAATAATCTCAACTAGATCTACTTCACCATTCTGATACAATTATCTTACATGTGTTACAGAAGAATAGTTAAGAATCCAATGGTCATTCCCCTGAAAACAATAAAAACTAAGTTTTGCTCTTAATGATCTATTTATAGAATAACAATTTGTGAAACTTGTGCAGATTTTGAGAAGGATCTCTGCAACCAGGAAGAGGTGTTTAGTGTACAGGTTTCGGGGAGATGTAGTTTCAAGGAGATATCCTTGTCTTCTTCCAGTTTCTTCCTTCAAAGACTGTGGAACTCTCTTCAGACTGAATTTGGAGACTAGGTGGGGATTTTCTTAATGGCTCTCTGGGGCTTCCAAGGTTAGTGAAAGAAGAGCTGTGGGAGAAGGATAATGAGGATAAAGGAAACAGGTGGTGAGGAAGGCTGAGATTCACCAGGGTAGTGGGCACTTTTGCCCACGAAGGCAAATAGGGAACAATGAGGAAATTTCCCAGATCCAAGAATCCAGGAGTGAAGTGACACATTACTGCTTCCTCCCCTCCCTCTTCTATTTGACAGAATAAATTGAGAGATTAATAGAGAATAAGAAGGGCTTGAGTTGTCCTCAAAGAGTCAGGCTTTCTCTTGGAGGGAAGGGAGCCAAAGCAGTAGGGAACCTTAGGATAGAAGTATGGATCTGGAGATCACTCCTTCACCTCTCTCTCTCATATATGTACAGAAATAAATCTCTTCAGAGGTGGAGTCAAAGCAGGTGATAAAGGAGTACACCAGGGGGAAAAGTGGTAGCCAATCCTATCCCATAATGCCCTTCGACTTCTACTGCCAAACCCAGAAGGGCATAGAGGCTACCCTTAGGACAAACTATTACTGTGAGTATTTAATGCATGCTAAAGCTTCACAATGAAAATGTGTATAAAGGCTAATAATCTGAGTGTGGTATCTGATCAACTTTTACTTTTCTGTCCCAAAAGCACCCCTTCCCTAATGCAGGGCCTGCCTACAGTCCAATGATGAAGGCTTATATTATCGTGAAAAAGTTATAACGTAAGAGTCAACTGTTGTACAGCCAAACACATTATTAAAAACCATATGTGAATATGTTTTGACAATGCCATTGTTGATTTGATGTTGTCAATGTTCCTTCATTCTGTGAGCATGTCACACGCAGATTTATGGAATTTCCAGAATTCCTTTTGGAAATGAACTATGTATTACATGTAAACATGGATGGAGTTAATCTGAAAACAGCCAGAGGACAGGATTTTTTTTTTTGGTGTGGCAGATAAGGTTTATTATTTGAAAAATGTGCCCCCCCCCAAAAAATCCAATGAGCAAAAGAGAAATCAGAAAAGATGTCATTTTTAGAGTTTTCAACAGTTTTTTTTTCCCAAAAAAAGTTTTTATGAACTCCAATTAATACTGAAAAGATCACAGGGGCAGATTTTAGTTAGTTTGCTCTATTTTCACACTAGGAAGTAGCAGTTTTTATTCATTATGCACATAGTTTAACATTTCAATAAAAGTTGCTAGTAATAAATGCTAGTTTGTTACAAATGCAGAAACCTCAGGTGTCATGTGTTATTCTGTGAGTGCTACTATTTATAATATTTGCAGGTTTTGTATGAATAGAGAAACTTGGTAATTTGCATTGAATCTGTTTTTTTTTTCCTCACAAATTAAAAGCTAGGAGCTTCATAGCCCAATTGGGGGAAGCAAAAATAAGATTTAGAATATTATTTTTCCACACCTGACCTTTTTTATTTTCCTAGAGGAAGTGTGCTGGAGGAAGGTTCTGTACTATTTAAATCATCTTAACCACTTTACTATATAGCAGTTCTCCAGTTGAGAATACTGCTCTAATTTACTTCTTTCCAAACAGACTTTCAACACAGCAAAGAATCATTCTTGATGGCAAGGAGTTTTGGCAACCTTTCAAAAGTGATGAGGGAACTGGGGCACAGAAAGTTAAGTCACTTCATCAAGCTCACAGAGGTAGTTTGTTAAATGACAGGCAGGATTTGAACCAAGATCCATTCTTTCATATCATAGAGTAAAGAAGGAAAATGAGCTCTTAAGAGCTCGGCACTGGGTTCAAGGCTCCTCTGCCACATGGCTGCCTGATGTAGTTACAAATACAATCCCCCTTCCTCTAAAGGATTAGTGAGAAGAAACAATTCTTAGTGAAGGATTGGTACCCAAAGGAGCCCTTCAAGAACCTCTGTCCCTCCCTCCACCAAAAAAAAGTGTCTCCCTAAAAATATCCAAAAAATTTCGTTTCACTTTGGCACACTACCTGAATTCACATCAGTTAATGAGCCTCAAATTTTAAAATTCATGTTCCCCTAAGAAGGCTATCCATAGCTTAGTGTGAATTAAGTAAACTAGGTGTTTTTCTTACTGTTATTCAATCATTTCAGTCGACTCCAACTCTTTGTGATCTTATTTGGGGTTTTCCTGTCAAAGATACTAGAGTGGTTTACCATTTCCTTCACCAGATCATTTTACAGATGAGGAAACTAAGGCAAAGAGAGTTAAGTGACCTGTCAGGGTTACACAGCTAGAAGTATCTGAAGCAGATTTGAACTCAGGAAGAAGATCGTTCCTTACTCCAGGATTGGAATTCTAACCATTGTGCCACCCAGCTGTTCTTACTAACACTTAGCTAAGATCAGTCTATGCTGAGAAATTAAGGGTTTTTATGGCTGAGATAGAAGACGTAATTTTAAATTTTTGACTACAGAGTACTGTGGGGTTGAACTCGGTTTTACAGGAGGATAGGATGGCACTGGGTTCTTATGGACAAAAGATTCTTGGAAGTAGGAGAGAGGTATTGGGATTAATATGAAAGATACTTTCTTATAGAATTTAACCTAGGGCCAGTCATCTGAAATTGAATAGGAGGAGGGATGTTGCTTGGCATGACTTTCATAACAGGGCAATGGGCACAGTGGCTGTTTGTTTGTTTTTTTAATTGATTTTCTCAAGGGGCAGCAAATCATGGTGACTGATGGAATTTCTAACAAAAAGCAAGGGGAAAAAAAAACTAAGTGTCACAGGCTGCTGTACCTTGCTCTAATTTATTGATACTATGGAAAAAGGTGGTTACCTTAGGGGAAAAAAGGCTAACACTGCATATATCTGATTTATTTTTCTCCTACATGACAATTACTAGGAAGGTTAAAAGGATGGCCTATTAGGATGTCCAGTAGATAGATGTTCTTGCTTCACAATAGGAAGGAACAGTAATGTCACCGTTTCAAAAGTTTTGTGTTCTCGTTCACTGGTCACCCCCACATTCTCTGTTGAACTGACTGGCCTACCACGCTTCTTTGAAGATTCCAACAGTGAGAGGGCGAAAAAAAAAATATGCCATGAACAATAACCACTCACTGAACTTCTGAGATTCTGCCCAGGTATCAGACCACTGCATCACCTCAAGAACTACTAGTTGAACTACCGCTTTTCTATGTTCTGCATAACTGAGGCAAGCAATGTAGAAATGAGTCCTTTTCTACTTTAGTCTTCATACTGGCCACTATACTCAGGGTACCAGCACGTTCCATTTTTATGCAATCAGAAAAGTAAGCCCTAATGAACCTAGGAAAAGCTATCATGAGGGAAGCAGGTAGGAGTTATGGTTAGGATTACAGGGTGGTAAAAGAAAAAAAATAGAGCACAAAACACTCCTGAACGTTGCAGAAAACACACACACCAATGCTACATGGTGGGGGAAAAAATCTGAGTTTTTTTCCTTTTCTAGAAGAACCACTTGGCTCTTGGAAAAGAGGACACAGGGAGTCAGAGTGAAATACAGATCTGGTTTAGAGAGCTACACCCTTGGCTCTAAGGAGTGTTATGGGAACAATGATATTAATATTAACTATTTCTACAGTTAATAATTAATGCCACCTTACATTTGCCTAACACTTAAGGCCTTTCAAAGCTCTTTCATCTCTATTATTTTGTCTCATGGGGTGCTTAAGAAAGCAAACAATAGAGGATAAGAGAAAATAATATGCAGGAGAGTCCCTAGTACTCAACTTCTTTACACTGTCATTTGTATCTCCATCTTTCCCATAGTTTAATGCAGTTTGATGCCCCTATAAGGGAGAAGACTCCCCTATAGAGAGCTATTTAACTTTAAGTCCACTAGGCACCACTAGTGGATTTACCTCAGATAATCTTTTGCTTGATAAGTTATGTTCAGGTATCTTTTATCACTTACATCCACCCATCTATCCATTTAACAAGTATTACCACAGGCTAACAACAACATGCTATTCCAATACAAGAAGCCTCTCCATTTTCCTGAACAACTGAGTAACTAGAATTTAATTAAGAAAATAAAAGCTATCACCATAATGACACAAGACAGCCCAGAGCACAAAAGCTGTGCCAAGAGAGGAAAATGTCTTTTCTTTAGAAGGAACTCCCCTCTTGGTAGATTTTTTAACATTATCACCCGACATAATTTAATTTAGGTTCTGTGACTTTAAATAATTGTGAAGATGGGTAGGTCATTATGCCTATTGTCTTTATATTTTGCAAGGGAGAGAAATAACTTCCTATTCTTTGAATATTGAACATATCATTGAATATGTTCAATGTCACTAGTGTATTAGTATTACCAACACTCAATTCAAACATAGAAAAAATGAGTACTAAAAGGAGCTCCCTTCAAGGAAAGAATAGCAAATCAGCTTCCCAGAAATTATACAAATGCATATGCTGAGGAATATGACAACCCTACAACAAAAATTTATCTAGCATTGTAGGGAAAATATTTTATTATTTATTAATATTGTTCGAACCTAGCTTTATGTGACTAGAAAATTGTGTACACCAAAAGTTTACCAAAGAGATCAGGCTGACCTCAGACACTGGAAGCAAGCCAGTTGGCTATAAGAAATGTTTAGATACCACACTGTGTTTTGTTTTTGATTTCCTCAGGTCTTAATTTGGGTCCATTCAAAGCTTGTGTTTTGGGTTCCCCAAATTACATTGAATGTTTATACTTACCTGCTGACATACATCTCAAATTGTCCTTCTCTGAAACTGCCTACTGTCTGCACATGGCCAATCAGGCAAATGTCCTTCCACCCTTGTCTGAACTCTATATACAGTAATATCACAGAGACTTGGGAGAGAGCTACAAATTTTTCTGGCTCTCTCATTTGCCAAATAACCTAATAAAACTCTTTCTAAAACTGTTTAGGGTTTGTTCCCCAACTCACAGCACTTACTAGGTGCCAAGAAAGAGATAACACAAAATGAATGAAGAGTAGATAGACACTAATATGTGAGAGTAAGGCATTATCAACTGGAAGGGCCTAAGAAAGCCTTCATGAAAAATGGGGAAAATTGAGCTGTCCTGAATGAAGACAGCAGCAGAGGTGAAGGGTCAAGGTATTTCAAGAACAGGAGACAACAAGTATGGAAGCAGGGGGAAAGGGGATGGAGCACTGTGTTTGAGGAAGTACAAGTAGGCTATGCAACTGGATCCTAGAGTGTGTTGAGGAGTATAAAAGAAGACTGGAAATGTCGGAAGGGTCCAGGTTATAAAGAGTTTTCAATATCACAAGAATTCATATCCTAACCAGAGATAATGAAGAGCCATCAGAATCACATCAGAAGGGGAATGACATGGTGAGACATATACTTGGGGGGGAGGTCCTTGCTGCTGAGCAAAGCCTCGATTAGGATGGGGAGAGACTTAAGTCAAGGAGGAAACCTAAAAGGCTACTACAATAGTCTATGTGAGAGGTGATGAACACTTGACCTAGAGTTATGGCTATGTGAGTATAAATGCTGAGGTGTATACAAAAGACATGATTTGTCAATATATTTAATGTATGGGGTGAGGGAGGGTGAGGAGTTGAGGCTAAAATCTAGATTCTGATCCTGTGCAATTGGAAGATGGTGGTACTCTCATCAGTTCAAAAAAAGGGAGAATTTGGGAAGAAAGTTAATGAGTCCTGTTTTAGATGTACTGAATTTGAGATAAATCGGTTACATCATATTTGAGATGTTAAAAAGGTCTTTGCTGATGCTGGACTGTGGTTCAAAAGAAAGATGAGGATTGGGCATATCATGCTCAGAATCACATCTGTACAGAGACCATAAAGGAACCCCATGGTAGCTGATGTGGTCAGTAAGTGAGACAGTAAAAAGCAGGGAACACGAAACACAGACGTGAGGGACAACTATGGTTAATGTGTATGACACGGATAAAAAGTTAACAATGGAGACTAAACCTGAGAGAAAAGATTACGGGGAGGAAGTGATCGGTAGCGTCAAATACTGCAGAGAAAACAAGAACTACGGGGGGAGAAAAGGCCAGATTTAGCAAAGTTGGATTTGAGAAATTATTCTAAAATTGCAGCTGTAATGTCTATAACCTGGACCTAGTGTACCTAACCACAGAACAGCTGCAGTCTGGTTTTTTCATAGAAGACATTAATCAGGAAACCAATTTGGTAAGGATTATTTAGTAACTGTCTGTCCCTAATCTTGCCCTCAAGTGACAAGCAGCTGTGGCACATTGGCAGAAGACCAGAATATTTACTCAGAGAATTTAGTTTCCAATCCTGGTTTTGCTACCTAGCAGTTATTGGGCTAGTCACCATCCCATTCTGGACCTCCACTTCCTTACCTGTAACACAAGAGGGATTCAAAGTTCCCATATATCTCTAAGACCTATAATCCTATGGCAGATAGAGGGCTTTGTTGTACTTAATGCTTTTTCAGCTTAGGTAGAGCTGACAAAGCTTTTCCCCTTCAAGTAAAGCCTATGACTCTCCAGAGTCACCTTCATAAGACACTGAGCAGCACACCACATGGTAGAAGTCTTAAGGAAACAAAAGGTTAAGATTGAGCCACAGCTCTTTAAACTGGAGACTGGGCAGTAAACTGTGCTTAATAAATATTTATCCATTGATTATTGATTAAATCTCCTAAGGTAACTGGGCTACTATTTGTGCTTTGTCCAGAAGAAGGGTCTCTCAGAAGATGAATCATGTACTTTCTTTCTGAGTTCATAACCCACTAGCTTGGTTAAACACAGAAATGTAGGAAGGCCTCAAATAAGTTGGGTGTCTCCACTCGATGGGCCTGACATCTTTGGAGGTGATTGATAAGATCAAGATAACCTGGAATACTGAAGTAAACTGAGTATCTAAGATCCCTAATACTCTACACATTTTTGTCTGTTTTAGCTCAAGCCCCTACAAGAGTTACCTATACTAGGTTGCTTAGCAATGTTCTTTCTTGCTTATCTTCCAGATAAGTGGTGCTGTGGGTTAGAAATGAGATTACAGTTTAGAAATATTGGTCACTCAAGGAACCCCTAAAGTGTCCTATCATTGGTCCCTTTGGAGAACAGGAATAGGACTGGACCTGTGATTTTATTAATATCACCTGAGAAGAACCACCTCACCCTGCCCCCCCCACAGGAAACTCAAATGGAGGATGGCACCTTCTGTGTAATTTATTATCTTAAGAGAATTACCTAAAACCCTGAGAAGTTAAGTGACTGAGCCAGCCATATAGCTTTTCATTTCAGAAGTGGGACTCGAGTCCAGACTTTCCTAGTTCTAAGGCTGGCTCTCTATCACCACAACAAGGTATTTCTCCTGTTAATCATGAGACCTTAGGAAATTCAATTCAAGAAATATTAATTGATTACTATGGGCAAGCTATTATGCTTGGCATTAGGGATAAAAGGGTGGAAAATTATCACATTCTCTGACCTCAAGGAACTTACAATCTAGTATGAAGCAATAACACCTCAGTAACAGAAGTCAGAAAAAAGGTGACTGGATGGAAGATAAAAGTATTACACAACAAGAGATCACAATAAATGTTAAAAAAAAAAAAAGAAAGAAAGAAAAAGAAAAATAGGTCCAGCATGTGTGACGCAGCAAAAATGTTGAGAAAGGGGCAGCTATGTGGCATAGTGGATAGAGCACCAGCCCTGGATTCAGGAGGACCTGAGTTCAAATCTGGCCTCATACCCATAACACTTACTAGTGTGTGACCCCGGGCAAGTCACTTAACCCCCATTGCCCAACCAAAAAAAAAAAAAAAAAAGAAAGAAAATGTTGAGAATTACAGTTTTTAGGGCAGAGAGGAGGATTCTGATTTCAAGATCTTCAAGGTGGAACAATCAGTAGTGGCAAGATCGAGGTGTGACCATTTAGCTAAAGCAGCAAGTGAACTGAAGTTTACTGGAGTTGAAGAGGTAAAGAGGACATTGTTGGCAGAGAATTCTGGTCTGGGAGAAGCACCAGAAAACAAAGAGTTAAGTGGTTCTCTTCATTAGGTATCATGCTTCCCTTAGAAGAGGCTGATCACCTGTAATCTCATCACAGCGCAGATTGACTAAGGTTCTGATTCACATACTCAACACCTTCTCAGCAGTTTCCACTCCCCTGTGACTGGAGGGGAGAAGCAATAAAGTACTCCCAAAGCCTTCCTTTATGAAGGACTCAACTTCTTGGGTAACAATTCATTTTCCACAGGCAGCTTTCCTAGGTTTTAAGACTGCAGATCCACGGCTCCTTTAGGTCACTCTCCCACTTTTCTTCTTCCTTTGGTGTACATCTTCCCCCATGACAGAGTAAGCCCCTCGAGGGCAGGGATTTCTTATTTCAATCTCCAATGCTTGGAAAATCATACTTGCTTAACAAATGTTTGCTGTTGTTCAGTCACATCTGACTCTTCATGACCTCACGTGGGGTTTTCTTAGCAAAGACTGGTGTGGTTTGCTATTCCTTCTAGATGAGAAAACTCAGAAAAACAGGGTGAAGTGACTTGCCCAGTAAATGTCAGAGGTCAGATCTGAACTCATGAAGATGAGTCTTCCTAATTCCATGTTCAGTGTTCTATCTACCTACCTGACTTAATAAATGTTTACTGAATTAAATTGACTTTTCATCCTGCTTTCCCAAAAAGTTGAGGAAGGTAGAAGAAAATCTAATTAAACATAAATTGATTATTTACTGAAAGAGCTACAAATTTAAATAAAACATGCAGCTGCCACCCTCCAGGAGTTTATAGTCTAGAAAACTTGCTTATAGAAGGCTTTGGTAGAAGGAGAATAATTTAATTAACAGGGTATAGATGAGAATCAGCAACAATCAATATTTGTGAATTAGAGTATAATTGTCTGCATGGCAAATTATGAGGTAAAACTTAAGGGAAATTGGACAGTAATGCAGAAAAATAAAAATTCTCTCTAACCTCAAACCAAACCTGCCATGACAGATTAAAAAACCAATTCCTCAAAAGCATAATTAAGACCTCTTATCCGTATTGCACTTTGCAATTAACTTAGTGCTTCCCTCACAACAGGCCTAGAAATTAGGCAGTGCAAGTATTCCCATGTTAAAGAAGAGGAAACAGTCAGAGAGACTTATACAGTTACATAGCTAGTCATTGTTGATACCAGACCTTGAACCCAAGTCTTTAAACATCAAGAGTAGTCTAGTCTATTATAGCCTTGACATCAAACTCCCAAAAGCAGTATGAAGTGGTTTTTAAAAAAAAGGCTAGATTCATAGTCAGAAAACCTGAGCTTAAATCCCAGCAACCACCTGTGTGACTTTACTTGACTTATTTTAATTAAGTACCTAAACTTTCTGCCTCAGTTTCTTCTTCTGTCAAATGAGAAACATCAGACTAAATGGCCTAAGGTCCCCTTTTAGCTCTAAATCAATGTTTTGACATGTGATTGAATAAGGTACCATTATAGGCAAAGGGATAAACTTAGGATAACATAAGTACCAAAGGAAAGATTTATTTTTGTTAAACTAATATCTCAAAGGTTCGTTTACACTAATATGGTCCTTTTGCAGCTCCTTAAAGGTTCTTCTTTTTTTTTCAAAATGGGACATATATTTTCTGCCAGCCTTATTTACAGAGATTGAAGCTTGTACATAACAGTTTTGCTCAATAGACCTGAACCAAACATGCAAATTGCTCATCAGATCCCAGCCACAGTATTCACTTACGTGCTCATAAAACAAGTTCAGCATGGCAGAGTACACCAAAAATAAGAAAAATACTGTCAGCATGGTAGCTCTATAAGGAAGGTGATATGCCTATTATCAAACACTTAAGGCTATTTCAGGACTAAGATAATCAGTGCTAGGAAAAAGGGCCTGCTCCCAGCTTACCAGAACCTATAAAAGCTCGTGGAAACACAGGCCAAAAGGAAAAAGGTGGGCAGGCCTCACCAGTTGGCACTGTCCAGGCTGAAGTAAACACTGGCTTGCTGCTGGCCTGGGTGCACCTGAATGGTATGTATCACGCCTCTCCTATCTCAGAATGTCATCTCAACCAGCAGGATCCCAGGAAATTAGTCACATAATGAAACAGAATCCTTACTGGGGGACCTAGCTATCGAATTTCATTTAGATCTTGTCCATAGGTCTAACTCTTTTGAATGTATGCCTAATTAATGTTTTCTCCCAAGTCCTCCACTCTGTAGTTCTCTCCCTGGATGTCTCAAATTACTACACTAATAAGCACTTCTCCTAGATAATCCCTGCTTGTTGCAAATACCCCCATCAAAATCTCAACTAAGGGAAATTTTTCCAGGATTTCACCTAGCCAGTGGAATTTCTCTCCAAAAGCAGTAATAAAGACAACAACAACAACACTCTCATATTTTATTTTGTGCTCTTGCCCACTTGGCAGGTTTCTTTCCAAATACTTGAAAGCAACTATTATTGAAACCTAAAAGCTCCATAGGATTCCACTTCCCAAAATACTAATGCAACAGTTTCTAATTATTATTTCCCTAGCAACAAAACAAAACACATAACTCTATAAATAAATAGCTTCCTATAGGAGTCCTGTTCTAGGACTCATCTTCATTCAGTAAAAGGTACATTCTCAAAACAATAAGGTGACAATTATCAGTAGCTTTTTGGATACCTGGCTGCAAAGGAAGGCCTATTTAGCAACTTGTGGTGAAGAGCTGAAGCAGTAACACTGAAGACTTGGTTTTATTTATCTAACACAGTTAAAATGAGAGATTTTGGTCCCACACAACATTACAAAGATTATATAGCTGGGCTGGACTTAGAAATAAATGCCTTTATGGACTGCTGTAGGCACTATACTTTGGGGAGGAGAGCACGGCTAGATTCCCCTCAGTGTTTCCCCATACTGTGCTTTCCCACAGCATGCTGTGGAAGAAGTCCTTCACATGCCAGCAGAATAAATTGTGTACTTCAATTGAAATGGTCCACCATGGGGAATAGCCCTTTACTTTTCAATAACAAAACAATTTCAGAGAAAGGAAAACCACTGTTGAAAACAAAAATGCCAGTGTTTTAGGAAAGGCCATTTCAAACAAACTTGCACTGATTTGGAACGCAGTAGGATGGTCTGGGGAATTAGGCCATCTCAACTCTAAAAAAGGTCAGGGGTGGAGCTCATATGCTTACCTTTTCTTGTCTCATGGAAAACTCCTGATCTGGTTTGGTCAATCCTATCTTCTCTTACTTTCACTAAGAATACTACTCAGAAGAGGTAGTCAGAACTGTTCAACCTCATAGGTAAACAAAATTAATTCATTCCATTAAGTTCTAACATCACACCAAAGTGGAAAATATTAATGCCTTTACCACATAAAAGTATCTCTACATGTTTTTGTTTTTATTTATTTATTTGTATATTTATTTTAGGCAATTGGGGTTAAGTGACTTGCCCAGGGTCACACAGCTAGTGTTATGTGTCTGAGGCCACGTTTGAACTCAGGTCCTCCTGACTTCAAGGTGGGTGCTCTATTCACTGCGCCACCTAGCTGCCCCTTTTGTTTTTATTTTTAAGATAATTAGATCAGCAAACATAATTGGAAAGCATCTTCCCATTCCAATTAAAAAAAAATATTTTGGGAAGAAGAGATATGAGAAGCCACCCCTATCCCCCCCCAACAGGACCAAGTTATACTAAACCTGCATGTCTTTCTTTGAGTTTGACACCACAGCCCTAAAGCTTAGGGAATGAACTACTTTGTGGGGACATGGCTTCATTCTACAAATAATATGCACCAAATGTATTAATATGCTTTTTCTTTAAAAAACTGATCCCCCTTGAATCAGAAAAAAAGACTCATTAATATGCAGTTTGTCAGTAGGAGAGCATGGTGTAGTAAAAGGAGCACCATATTTAGGAAGAGAATCTGGGTTCAAGTCCTGAATCTGCTAGGACCTGAGTAAATCATGCACAACTAGATGGTACAACTACAATCATGGACAACTAGAGTGGGCAGAGCCCTGGATTTGCAGTCACAAAGATGTAAGTTCAAAAGCCAACTCAGAAGTTAGCTGTGTGACCCTGGGGAAGTCTCCTCTTAGATTCAGTTTTCTTTTCTGTAAAATGGGGAAAATAAGAGAACCTACTTCATGGCATAATTGAGAGGATAAAATGAATGTAAAAGTGATATAAAAGTAAGTTATTAATTTATCATTAATTTAACTTGTCTCCATCAGCAAAATAAGGGGTGTGAATTAGAAGATCTCTAGGGTTCCTTCCAGTTTTAAAACTTAAAATGACATGCTGGATTAAGTTTAACTACTGCATTCCTACTGAGAAAAGCTAAACAAAATCACACTGAACCTCTTACTCTCATGAGAGCTATATTCCAAATATTAGCATGATCAGCTTCCATTCCTTCAGCAGCAAATACAGTCTGACACTGGTTCTGTACTTTCAATATTAGTGAAACCTCCCAAAGACTATGTTCTGCTGTCTCAAATTGCAAAAATGCCACAATGAGGCATCAGAATAAGATTTGGGTGAAGGATTCCAAGTACTATGATACTGTGAAAAATGATTATTAATAACCAGTATCTTGGGGAGATTCAGAGATTCCCTCCCTCCTCCCCTCTTTCAAGTCTTTACTATAAATTTGTTTTTTTCTTCAGAAGAAAGTTACTGATAAGAGATTTCTGGACTCTCCTTATCCTGGTCAGCCTAGGATAATTGCAATTGCAAGGAATTTATTGTAAAGTAGGGAAGCCCTATTCAAGCTTCTTTGGTCTAGAGAAATGCAAGGCTGGGAGTGGTCTAGTAAAGCTGGGTGGTCTGGTATGGAGGAATTTTTTTCTATTTTCTCTGAAATGATGATGGAGTGACATCAGCCCCTCTTAGGAACCCTGTGTAACCTAGCCCCAAAGGGAGCTCAGTTTTGACTGCAGCTCAGCCGGCATGCTCCACCACTTATATAGAACTAACCCAATGCTGCTTGTCTTTCTCAGACAGAATAGGGAAAGTTGACAATAAAAACATATGTACATATTCAGAATTTGCAATGTCAGGCTTTGCTTTCTGCTGCCTCTGACAATAAGAGTACATACAGTTGATCCTCCTACATTTCATACAGTTGTTTTAGTAAGAATATCATTGGACAGGACTAGCTGTGTTGCATGGACAACAGTGAAAGAAAGAATAGAAAGGAAATAATATTACTGAAACTGTGTAAAGGTCTAATATCCCAAGTAGCTTTAGTCTTGTGCCTGCACCAAAATCAACCCAAGAGACTGTAAACCATATAAAAACATACTGATCATTGGAGTCCCTTTTTGAAGAGATTTTTGGGTGTTTTTGTTTTTTGCTTTAAGAAAGATTCTGAAATTTCTTTGGGACCCTACAAACCATCTGATAATCTCTCCTAGAATCAGTATTCCTATACAAACAGCATAGTGAGGAATGGTAGATAAAATTCATTCACATTTTCTTTACATGTCAATCTACCTCAGGGGGAAAGCAGCCCACTAAGTGGAATTATTCCATTCTTATTTTTTCTTTTAATTCTCCAAATGCACTAATCTATGTGTTTCTGTTACTTCTATAAAATCTTACACCTTGATGTTGCCAAATATGAAATACGTGGATTTTTTTTTTGGCTTATACTGTTGCCATCTCATTAGGTGCTCCAGTTATGAACAAAGAATATACCAGCCTAATGCTTCAGTAAAATAATAGTATCAGGTTCCATGCTGGGACACTTTTTATAGATAAAAGAGCCTCATAATGATGTCCTTTTGGTAGATCAGTAATTAAACCCCCTTGAATGGCATCCACAGTAGATTGACTTAAGCTTCAAATCTACTTTTTAATGGCCTGAGATTCCACTATATTCCTGTCATTTGAGCTGTGCCTTGATAGCCATAAAAAAAAGCAGACCATCCTGTAACAAACCTAATTATAATTACCTTTGCTCCACAGATGATGAAAATGACTTCTGTCCAAAGGCTGATTAAGGATCAATAGGCAATATTTCAAATTTCCTAAGGAGAAGGGGGGAAAAAAATGAACTGATTATTTTTCGCCTCCATTTTGGTCTTAGTCACACATTGTATTTCAAATAATTAATTGTTTGATCAAAAGAAAAAAGTATTAAAGCAATCACAAACTTTTTTTTTAATTTTTAAAAGGTACTAAAGATTAATAGGATCCACTTTGCCATACAACATTTTCTACACGTTATTTTAATTTTGGTACAACTGGAAGAAAAACCTTTCAGGTTTTTTTTGTCTTTTAAAGTCAATTCCCTATGATGCAATGTTCAAATTATTGGATGATCTACTCATTCTAAGGATCAATTCTCCAACCTAATACCTAGGCTGTTCCTAAGGACACAGGATCCTGGCCATACTTCCCAAAAGGTATCTTTTCTCATGGGAGATGATCCTATAAGCATTTTAATTAAAACTTTATTTCCTGTTCTGTTCCATTACTCTAGTCTAATATGGTAGTTAGATAGAGAAAAGCCAAGGGCAACAGGAAACTAAAAAAAACTTACTAAGCATTTTCTTATATATGTTAATACTTGATATTAATCTCAATCCACTCTTTCTTCTCCAGTTAAACCAACAGAAATTCTAGTTAGAAAAATGTCCCCTAAGCAATATCATGTTTGCTAATGGTACAAAGAAAGAAATGAAAATGGAACATCATCATCACTGCTGACATTTGCTTAACACTTATTCCATGTAACTTAAGAGACTTATAAGAAATAATGGAACATGTTTCTTTTCCTCAGGGAGCTTATAATGGAGAGAAGGATGCATACATAGAAAAGAAAGCAAAGCAGCATATACATATATATGTGTCTGTGTATGCACATATTATATATAGAAATAGAGACATGTGTTAAGTACTAAATAAGTGATATAAACAGTAAGAAGTTAGTCTGGAGCTGAGCCTGGAAAGAATACCTAGTGAAAAGATAGTTAGGAGAACATTCAAGGCAGAGAAAATGATAAAAGCAAAGCTAGGACAAAATCACAGAGAGGGACCAAATTGTGAAGAAACACTAAGCCATTTGAACCTCAGCCTCCTAAATATGGAGAGCCAATGAAGGTTCTTGAGGAACAGTATTATATTCATAAAGCAGAGTTCTGGAAATGTCAATCTAGGGACAATGTTTAAGTGGATACTAGATTATGAAGTCCAGTTAAGAGATACTTCACTCATGTAGAGTCAAGATAATAAGGCTTGGAAGAAGATAGGAGAAAGATGATACTGTTGAAAGAAATGTTTAAAAATCTGAAGCAAAACCAAGTTTTAAGGGAAAGACAATTAGTTTAGTCTTAACATATTTTGGTTTTAGGGTCAATAAGAGAGACATTTGGAGATACTTTCTCAATAGTTAGGGTAACAAGACTGGATTATAGTCAGGGCTATATGCTTGGGAATCATCTGTATAGAAGTGATAACAAATGTTACAAAAACTAGCTAAGATCATCAAGGAAAAGAACACATAGAGAGAAAAGCTGAATATCTCTGTCAGAATCTTGAGGAATATTCACAATTTTTTTTTTAAAAAAGACAGACAGGGGCAGCTAGGTGGCGCAGTGTATAGAGCTCCGGCCTTGGGAGTCAGGAGGACCTGAGTTCAAACCTGACCTCAGACACTTGACACTTACTAGCTGTGTGGCCCTGGGCAAGTCACTTGACCCCACTCCCTAGCCAAAACAATAAATAAATAAATAAATAAATAAAAAAAAGAGGCAAATTTTATTGGGGGAAGGAAGGAGGTAGATCCCACTCCTCCCATATACCTTCAGGGGAGGGGAACCTGAGGCCTCAAAGTCATATGTGGCCCTCTAGGTCCTCAAGTGCAACCCTTTGAGTGAATCCAAACTTCTATAAAACTTGGACTCAGTCAAAAGACCACATCCAAGGGAAATGGAGAGCAGCAACTGTCCCAGTGAGAGAGAAGGTGCCTAGGACAGCATTATTAGGGAGACATTTAGAGGTCTAAGAAGCATCTGGAGATTGCCTATTTTCTCCTCCAGATCTCATAGGTAATAGCCCCTTTCTTCTCAGACCATGGCCATGTAGCTGCTGGCAAAGGTCACAGGAGTTTGGCCCAAAGTCCATGAAGTTGCAGAAACCACACCAGGTGCATTCACCCATCTCGCATTGACGAGGGCAAGACTCCCAAAATTCAATGACAGGTGAAAGCTGAGCTTGCTTGGTGTGACCACTGAACCAAAGATGGCTGAGCTCAACCAAAGCCTACTCAGCACCTTCTTCCCTCTGGAACTTGACATAGACAATGTTCAGTGTGGCCAAAATGAACCAATGTAGCCAACAAAGGAGACAGAAAAGGACAAGCCAGAAAGTTAAGAATCAGGATAATGTTTTCAGAAGTTAGCAATGATCTACTGTGTAGAATGCTGCAAAGAAGAAAAAAAAGGTTAAGGACTGCAAAAAAGTCATTCAATTTGGTGGTGAGAAAAGACATTGTTAAATTTCTAGAGAGAAGTTTGAGTAAAATGATAGAAATCAACACTACATAACAAATGAGCGAAAGGATGGTAAACAAATGTATGTGGTGCATATTATCTACTCTTTTAGGAAGTGTAATGGCATATGGAAAGAGAGAACTAGCAAAGTACTTCAAGAAGATCGGATCCAAGGATTCTTCCAAGTCAGAGAAATGAGTGTCCGTAGCAGAGAATGAGACAGAGAGAATGAAGATGTAGAGTGGATATAAACAGTGGCACAAGATCCTAAAACCAATCTGTTCCTAGAAGGAGAGATTCAAAAACACAAGTGGATAAATTAGTCTTGAGAGGGAATTAGAGAATATGGAGAAGATGTAAGTATCAAAAACTCTTTAAAGCATATCCATAGTTGTATCCCTGGTGTCTAGCATGGAGCCTTGCACATAGTAGGGCCTACAGAATCAAATTAAAACAACCATAATGCCCATGGCAAATGGCCAGATCTCAGTGTAGAAGCAGAGGTTATTTGGCCAAAGGAGGGGTTGGAAGAATGGGAGCAAAGATCTGAGGCATTTGAAAAGACTTTGAACAGCTGCTGTGGGGAACTTGCCAGGGAGATGAATTAAAGGATTGAGCAGTAGCAGTGAGGGCCAAAATGAGATTAGAAAGCACAAATTTGTAGTGAGTTCAATCAGCCTAGTTTCATTACTTTTGCTATCAATGTCTGATGGCATGGAATTAGGAACAGAGAAAAAGAAGTGTGGTGGTGACCCAGGGTTAAGGATTGCTATGTCAAGATGTCAAGGGGTAAGGGTTAGAATGGGCTAAGCTGCATAAAAAAAGTTCAAGAGCAGAATTCACCAAAGCCCAAGAACCAAAAGGAAATTGAGAAAAACATGTACTTTAAATACCCTTCCATTTTCCCCTACTCTGAGATCACTTCTTCCTCCCTGATTCTTTTCCTATTTGAACCCACATCTCTCTAACTTAAATGCTACTGTGGTAGTCAGGAAAAGCATCATTATCTACATGATTGCTCCTTGCAATTAGAGTGTTCATCAAATTAATGTCCGTAAAAGCATTTTGAAAAGTATAAAGCACTATACAAACTATAATTTATTAATACTGTTATTAGTGATATCTAGAGTTGGCTATCTTAATGAATACTCTGAAGAACAATGTCTGACATTTAATTATGTTGGGCTGTGCGCATGGACTATTTTAAACATATACACTAAAATATATCTCCTTTCAGTTGTGTAAACATCAGTTACTTATTAGAGTAAAGATGTTCTCTAAAATGGATCATCCTTTACCATAATTACAAAAGGTTTTCTCACACGCTCAGAGGCTCAAACAACAACAATAAAAACAAGGTAGATGGAACTACACATACTTCTGCCTCCAGGATGACCTAAACCACTTATTCAAAGAGCCCTGGAACCATCTCCAATTGCCTACCACGTTGCCTTGAAATCTTTCTGGTCTTCAGGTCTTGGCACCTGTTGTCACCAACATATTATTTATTTGACTTGGGGAAAATCACTAAACTTCTGTGGATTTCAGGAGGATGAAAGACTTGGAGTACATGATCTCCAAGTCCCCTCATATATCTAAAGTACCCTTTTGACACATGATTTTGACATATGATTCTCAGGAGATTAGAGTTAGGATCAATTTCATCTGACACGTTTGTAAATTATTTGGAAGAGAGTATACCCAGTGAAATTTTCAGATTCACAGTGGAATTAACCTTTTCTAGATAAGCTAGCAATGCCGAGCTAAAATCTTCAATATCTCCCTCAATGCCTATCAAAATATTTTGCACATTAAGGGCACTTAATAAATGAATGTAGAATGAATGAATAAATGAATACACATTTTGAAATTAGATGACATTTACAGATGTAAGCAGAAATGTATTAATGCATAATACTGCAGAAAACATACTATCTAGCATTAGAGAGCAGATCCTAACGCTACAAACAGCAAGATGGATTTTTTTAAGTAGAAAGTTGAAATTAAAAAATCATAACAGATAGTTGAGAGTTGAAAAGTAATCTGTGGTACATACAGTAAGAGCCCATGGTTCTAGTTTGTAGAAAGTCTTCCTCATAACAAGATGCTGAGGAATGCCTTGGCATTATGCCTCCATTTCACTGATTAGGAAACTGAAGCTTGGAGAAATAATATGACTTGCCCATATGTACCCAGCTATTAACTGGCAGAATCAGATTCTAGCCTAGGCCTCCACACACCAGTATTTTCCAAAGATATTGTAGACACAAATTCAAAAGTCAACCACCAACAAAAGTAATCATTTCAAGGTGTCATAATAAATCTTATATGGAAGTTGCAAATTTACCTGGAAAACAGGCAGAATGAAGTGAAAAATGGGCTTGTCCATGCCCATTGCTCTAAAAAAATGCTAATAACCATTTTTGAAAATTTGCTTCAGGGCAGCTAGGTGGCACAGTGGATAGAGCACCAGCCCAGGAGTCAGGAAGACTCAAATTCAAATTCAGTCTAAGACCAGATACTTGACACCTACTAGCTATGTGACCCTGGGCAAGTCACTTAACCCCAGTTGCCTCACCAAAAAAGAGAAAATGTGCTTCTTTAAACTAGACATTATAATAGTTATTATACATAATTTGCATGAGGGAGTAGGGTTGAACAAGCATTTATTAAGCACCTACAATATTCCAGACATTGCACCAAGCACTTTACAAATATTATCTCATTTTAGCATAAGAAATCAAGGCACTGGTTCTAAAGTATATTGAAACCTTTTATAGAAAAGTGTCATCTGTTTATATGCTGATGGGCCTTGGGCTAACAATGACTTAGGAAAGAGACAAGGAGATCATTATATAGTGTTTCCAGAAGACCTCTTCCAAGTGGACTCCTCCAGCCAAATGGGCTGGAAAAATTCTGGGCTGTGATAGTCAAGCTATGATTTCTAGAAAACACAACAACCCCAAAGTCTAGAGCCAGGGCTAAAAGACCCCTTCCATGAAATAAGGTGAGCTAAATGCAGATGCCAGATGATTCACTGGTTTCCATTAATATGGAGTGACCACAAAACTCAAATGATCTGCAATGGATTATTGTTTGAGGCAGTGTACTTGTTTACCTTGGGCGATGTGTGGCAGCTTCCAGAAAGTATGGAGATCACGGAGAAATAACTCAGTAGTGACCTAAATAGATAGTGGGATGCAACTGTGACACCCACAGCCAAGTAATTGTTAGGTACACTCAAAAGAGTAAGCTTAATCAACCTCCAAGAGGAGGAGGTAAATGGGGCAAGAGGTAGGTCTCTCCATTCTCCAGGTAACCAGAGAGAAAGAGGGGCTCCTTGAAAAATGAAAAAGGTCTTTTATGTAAACAGGAAGATGAAAAGGCAATCTGAAGAAGCAAAAAGGAATCTTGACCTGCACATCAGAAAGTTGGAAGTGAAAATGAGAGGAGAAAGGGAAGAAAGAAGATGACAGAACACTTAGAGCAAAGTAATAAATAGGAAGCTATAATAAATAATACATAGAAGCTATTCTCAAAAAGGAGGGAGATTGTGACTCTCTGAGCAGGATACAGCACCTTGTTAGTTAATGATATGGATCCACAAGGACCTATGAGCTAAGAGATAATCCAGTAAGAGATAAGACAGTAAGGGTCTGAGTAAGATGCCATGAGAACTGGTAGTTTTTGACTCCCTGCTGAGAGGTATTAAGGAAGCTATTTGTCCAGTTGACATAACAAGCTTTAGCAGTATGCTCAAACACTCCCAGAACACAGGTGCTCTTATAATCAAGGCAAAAACATAGCAGGAGGCTCTGGACCATTGACAGCAATCTATGAAATGACAAATAGTATGAAAATGGTATGCACATTCACCAAATCTTGAGATCCTAGAAAGAGGCAGCCCCTTGAAGTCTGAGAAAGGTGAATTTAGTTCAAATGTGAGGAATTTCACACAAGGGGGACTCATTACTCCAAAAGGTGCCATGCCAGCATACTTTGTTTTATTGCACTTTGTAGATATTAAGGTTTGTTTGTTTGCTTTTTCCAACAAAATGAAGGTTTGTGGCAACTCTCCACTGAGTAAGCTTACTGGTGCCATTTTCCAACAACTTGAGCTCACATGTTGCCTCTGTCACATATTGGTAATTCTTGCAATATTTCAAACTTTTTCATTATTGTTGTATGTTACGGTGATCTGTGATCAGGGATTTCTGATGTACCACTGTAATTGTTTTGGGGCACCACACCCACAAGACAGCAAACTTAATTGGTAAATGTTGTGTGTGTTCTGACTACTCCACTGAACTCCCCATCTCTCTCCCTCTCTTCAGATTTCCCTAAGTCTCTGAGATAACGATACTGAAAACAGGCTAATTAGAAACCCTACCATTGCAGTGCTCATGGGAAAGGGTCAAACTTCATTGACGTCTTATTTAAAGAAATTGCCACAGCCAAGCAACTTTTAGCAACCACCATCGTGAATAGTCAAGCAGCCATAAACACTGAGGCAAGACCTTTTACCAGCAAAAGATTACAATTCACTGAAGGCTCAGATGATGGTTAGCATTTTTAGCAATAAGGTATTTTTCAATTAAGTTATGTACGTTGGGTTTTTTTTTACATAATACTACTGCACTCTTAATAAACTTCAGCATAATGTAAACATAACTTTATTATGTACTAGGAAACCAAAAAATTCATTTGACTCACTTTATTGCAATATTTGCTTTATTACAGTGGCCTCAAACCAAACCCACACTATCACCAAGTTATTCCTATATTCTAAAAAAGATAAGTAATTCAGGAATAAAAAATTTATAATGAGATTATTAGAGAGAAGGGAAAGATATATGACACACATGCTTACGTATAATATGTATGCACATATTTGAATATATACACATATGGTTTCAAAGTAGAAGGGACCTCCAGAAGCAACTAGTAAGAGATGAGAATCAACTTACAGATGAGAAAAATGAAACTGTGACTTGATCAAGATCACATAGCTAGTAGATAGTAGAAGGATTTGAACCCAGGTTTGTTGGCTCCAAAATCAATAGTCTTTGCACTGTTTGAAAGGATGCCTCTATCCTTCAAAATTAATGTCATAAAGAAAAATCATGGCCTTCCACAATTTGCCCCTTGATAACATGGTCAAAAACCCACTTTGGATGAAACCACTTTAAGAATTCTATAATAAAATCTATATCACAAAAATCAATATAAATTTATTGATTTTCACAAATCCAACCCATAGTTCTTAGAAGCATTAAAATAATTTAAAAAGAGAAAGTATGTATTTTATAAACACTGAATACCTATTGTGACAGCAGAAAAAAGTACAATTAAATTTAATTTAGAAAAAAAACAAACAAAAGAAAGATCAAGCCCCTTCGGTTGAAAAGTTCAAAATCTAGTGATTTCATTAATCTGTGATTTTATCATCAATGTGGCTACTCCTTTTAACAGTGAAGAGGACAATTCCTTTCTTCCCATAATTTCCCTCTGGGGTTCACCCAACATGCTATGAACCTTCCTTTAAAATCAGATTCAGATGTAATAAAAAAATGTTTAACAAAATAAATTAAATTACAACATAGACAATGCTAATTCATGATTTTCTAAGTCAACATGCAGCTAGAAGGCATGGGTTTCAATTTAATTTGATGCCACTGCTCAAGATCTCATGAACATCAGTAGAAAATTCAATCCTGACTTGCCTGCTTTTCTTAACATACACATTACATCACATAAATACACATAAACATCCAAAATAAAAGATGAAGTGAGAAATGTTCTAAGAAGTAGAGACAAAGTGCTATGTAGAGGTGAGAATAAAAAAGGGTTCATCAAGGTAATCATTCTGAAATTCAACTGAAATTATGTAGTTCAATTATGTGCTAGGTTCAGGGAAAGATATGTTTAAAAATCTCTGTCCTTATGTGGTCTATCTAGTAAAGGAATAATATAGTTGGATTAACTGTCATAATTAATAATAATAATAAATAACACAAGTTCCTTAGAGAAGTTATAAAGTGTCTACTTAAAGGGTAAAGTTATCACCAACAGGGATTGGATTTTCAAAGGTGATAGTGATGGGGTTTTGGTGAAGGAAAAAGCATAAGCAAAGACATAGAGGCAGAAAAACACAGGACATATTTTTGAAATAGTAGTCCAATTTGGCTAAAGAGCAAGATTGGTGATCAGACTGTGGTCAGCAAGGTAGTGTAGTACATAGAGTACCAGGCCTGAAATCAAGAGTTCAAATTCAGCCTCAGACACTCACTAGCTATGTGACCTTGGGCAAGTCACTTGCTATTGGCTATTTGCCTCAGTTTCCTCATCCGTAGAATAGGGTTAGTAATAGTATCTACACTTCCCAGAATCATAAGGATTAAATGAGATAATATTTTTTAAATGCTAAGCACAGCACCCAGCACACAGCAGGAGTTATATTAGCTGCTATTGTTGTTGCTGTTATTGTCATAGTAGGAGATGAAACTGGGAGGGTTTGTTGGAGCCAAAAGTGAGTTGAATGTCAGGCTAACAGGTTTGCAATTAGTTGAGTAATCAATGCAGAACCATGAAGGTTTTTGCGTAGGGAAGGGAAGCGGTTGGGTTGTACTTTAGAAGGTTTTATCTGAGAGTGGTATGGAAACTGGATTATTAAAAAAACAAGATGGTGTAATGGAAAGAGCATAGGGTTTGGAATTTTACCACTTACTTAGACAAATAACGTAGCTATTCTGAGTTTTACTTCTGTCTTCTATAAAATGAGGTGTTCGTCCTACCCTCTTTACAGGGCAGTTGTGAAGATGAACAGAAATAAAGGATCTGAAAAACATCATGATGGTAGAATGTATAGAATTGGGCAGCTGACTGAATTACAGCAGTCGGAAGAGTCACATGACAGATTTTTTATAATAAAATTATGATATATAAAATAAAAATAAAAAAGCAGTGCCATCAACAGAAAGAGAAGTTAGGAGAGACAGCTATTAGACAGGGAAAGGTGAAAAGGAAGGGAGATATAAGGAAGAATTCCTTTCTGGATATGATGGGGTTGGGATCTGGACCCCAGAAAGGAAAAACCCTGGACTTTCCCAACATGGCCAAATCTCTGGCATTCACCTGAGGCTACAGTCCCATAAACTGGCCTTTTGTTATCATCCAATCTCCCAATTCTGTTACCCTTAACCTAGCCTGGCCTTCCACTGTCTTATTTCCCACCATTAATCCTAACTAGGTTCCATTCTCCCTTGGCCACCATGGTCCAGGTCCAAGGTGTTCTCTTCACCCCAACTTACTGGCCACTCCCACTCAGATCTTCTTTAGACCCTTCCTCCAGTCACCCCAAACTACTTGGCCACTCCTAGATCCCTCCCACAGTTTTTCTGTATATAAGGTTCATCTTGTCTCCATTAAGATGCTCAGATTTTTACAATCTAGCCAATAGGTCATAGATGCTCAGATTCCTTAAGAGTCTGGCTAATAAACCTTGTCTTTGGCTGAAAGAAGGCTTGGGTTGAATTCTTTCAAGCAGGACCTGGGTGTCATGATTTTGGGGTCCCAGCAACCCTAAACCTCTAGACTTCAACAGATATACTGAGTTAAAAGTGTTAACAAGACATAAGGAAGAGATATTTAAACTCACTTCTAACTCTACTACATGCAATTGAGCTCAATAGTTTCTAAATCTATTTTGCTATGACCCAAATAAATAGAAACAAGAAAGACAAATTAACAGCATTCAGTACATAGTTGGAAATAGAAGACTTATCAGGAGGAGAATTAGAAAGATTAGAAAGGAGAAAGAAACTTGACAGTCATCTGAATTCCAAGGAAGAGAGAAAGGGCCAGAGTTCTGGGAAAATCTACATTCTAGAGGCGGAAGAAGAGAACAAAGCAGGAGAGCAGACAGAATCGTCAGAGAGATAGAAGACAAGGTGGAAGACTAAAGCTAAGAAGGGAACAAGCAGGCCAACAGAATGATCTAGAAATATAAGGACTCAGAAAATGCCATGGGGCTTTGTAAGTAGAAGGAGGGAAAAAAAATTAGGAATGTTTTGAGCTTTTCTTAACAGAAAGTAGAAAGATGTGCTGAGAAATTATTTCCTTCCTTCCTTACTTTTGCTAAGCTTAACCATATCCTCTTTACCATGGAACACTAACTCAACTTTACCCTCACTGAATACAGCCAAGTTCTTTATCTTAGTAAACTGACACTGGAGAGACAAATTGACAAGAGTTCAGAAAGCTTCTCCCAACAGCCTTCCCCTGCCACACTGACCTAGACAGTGTAAACTGTGTTCCTATCAATTAGGAAAATCAATCACTTTCTAACAAACAGCAGATGTGATGCTACAGACTTAGGAGTTCAGAATGAAGTGCTAGAAAAAAAATGACAGTTCATCACACTTGTTTGGACATTTTGACAGCTATGCCACCACTCCTTATACCTGTGTGAATGCCTGTAAGGAATCCCCCACCCCCCCCCAACGTCTTAATCCCTAAGGTTGGCATACATCTAACACCCAATAAAGGGCCCAATTTTTAATCTTGACTACTCTGTTCACATAAAACCTGAAAACTATAATTGAGAATAAGTCTTAAAATTACAACAAAAGCAGTTGGCTTCTGAATCAACAGACTGTGTTTTCACCCCTCTCTACCCAAGTTAACTCTCTACTGAGACAGTTGCAGCTCATCTACATTCTGATTTCCAATTTATTAGGTAAGCAGTCTTCTGGTCTTTTTTTCTTTTGTTTTGGTAGAAGAAGAATTCTTAATTGCTAAAAAAGATTTCTGCTGCTTTTCAGAATACAAATGAGAGGAAGTTAACAAACTAAACCCCCATTAAATCTTCTTGCCAATTCCCTAGCAATAACTGAATCTTCCCACCTTCCAAGAGAGTCCCTGAAAGGATCTGTGACCAACTGTAAACAATCACTGTGGCCCAAATTAGCCATTTTTTTTCCTTTTGTAGAAAAGAGAGTAGGATTATAATATATGAACCCTAAGTATTACTATCTTCTTAGGTTTGTAATTTTTTTTCTCAAATCTTTTGATTTTGTAGATACATGTGGTAATCATTAAAATGTACATTTTAATAATACAAGTAGGGAATGGGGGGAGGGAATAAATATTTCTTAAGCACCTATTTTGTGCCAGTCAATATACTAAGCATTTTATTAATACCACCTCATTTGATCTCATTTCAGCATTTTACTTAAACCACATTGAAGTTCACTCTCAAATAGCACTGTCAGTTTCAGAAGGTTCCTACAATGTCTGAAGGAAAGATGATCAGCAAAGTGAAAAGGAGCCTTTAAAAGAACTGATGGAAAATTCCTTAAACCCAAGTGATTTGGGTATTATCATGAAAAGTGATCATATTAAAGTTTATATTTCTTTCACCTTAGTAGTTTCTTCCTTGGAACTTAACACAGTGTCTGGCACATAATACATACTTAATACATGTTTATTGATTGATTGAAGTAGCAAAGTCTTAAAATCAATGAAGCATATTGCATTGATTATGGGAGAAGACACTTGAACTAATTTGGGCATACAGGCTGAATTTACTTCAAAGAGAATGTGGGCCTATTTTCCTATTGTGGCTTACTTCAAATAGCCCCTTACATTGACATTTGTGCAACACATTTAGATGTTTCAGGTCAGCAAATTCCTACCCGCTTTCCCTGAAGAATCCTCCATATTGGGCTCAGTCATTCCCAAACTTCAGTTTTGCCTCCCACAAAAACCTTAACAGCTTCTCTCACAGGGAAGAAAAAAGAGCTGTATTCTCTTGGGCATAGTTATAAGCCCCATAGTTATAAACACCAATCGTACTACAATTCTATTTTTTTTGGGGGGGGCGCAAGGTGGGAAATAACACAAAGCAGGGAGAGAGGCCCAACAGTATTTGACAGTGATCTAGATGAGGTAAAATTATCAAGAGTCACTGCTAATGGGCACATTTGACAGTTTGAAGCTGTCATTGCCTTATGATATGAAGTTCCCCACTGGAAGAAGTCCAAGGATCACAGATTCAGTGACAGAAGGGACCTGAGGTCATCTAGTCCAATTCCCTCATAAAGTACAGTGGCAAAAATCACTTTACCCACAAAGGTGATTTGCCCAAGATCTCAGAGTTAGCAAACAGCGAGGAGTCCTCTGAATGACTTCAAATTCTGTGCACTTTCAATTGTAATGTGCTTCCTCCTGGTCAAGCAAGTGCTCAGGTCTGGCATCCAAGTTTAATTGTGATCCTGGAGGACAAATTGACAACCCCTCATCGAGGACACTGTAGAGGACTGGTGTAGAAAACAACCAGGCTTCCTGTCCCTTACACTGCTAGAGTAGCCTGAACCAGATTAAAAGGTAATTTGGAAATATTTAACCAAACAAATAAAATTACAACAAAACATGGTATTAACGTGGTTTTCTAAGTCAATATGCAGCCCACAGGGAACATTACATATAGCTTAGTCAGCCCCATTTCAATACCACCATTGCAGACAGCATTCATGCCTCAGGTCGGGGCTCAAGTACATCCATTCCTAAGGACTCTTCAAGCCCTATAATCCTAAGATTTTGTATGACAGAATAGTTTGGGCTAGTTGGTACAGAGAAAACATCTGTACTCATTTTCCATTTAAAAATAAGTTGTGGGTTTCTTTATGTGCTGAGTGGGAAAAAAAAAAGGGGGGTGGTGGAAAAGTTCTCATTTGAAGGCTAAATTGGCATTGTACTTTTATTTTACCAGATGTAAAGCTTACCAAACAGGTCTCCATTATGTAGTAATTTAATCCTCACTGTGTCTAGAACAAACCTTCTTAAGAACGGAGCGGGAGAGGGAAAGAGGGAATCAGAGAGCAGAAGTCCAAAGCCAATTAAAAGGCCTAAGTGATGAAACATTTTGCTTTTGCTTCAAGCCCAGTTCCTCATTATTCCAGCAGAAAACAGCCACAGGGTTTTGATGGTCTGAAGAAAAGCCATCTCATCCTCCACTTTAAGTTAGTTTAGATGGTGCTGGGAAGAACTACAGAGACATCTACTGCTTAAAAACATGAAGGATGAAAACTAATTTTAAATAATTTAAGTAATATCGTTAGAGAGATAAGGCCCTGCCTGGCCCTTACAGCAAGTATAAGCTACCAAAAAGAAGGATGTAGGAGCCAGCAAAGCTCAACACTTTAAATCTATTTCAAATTTGGTAATTATAAAGCATGAATTAGAGAAATGCAAAGAAGGGCCAGTTGTGCACAAACTGTGGTTTTTTGAGGATTTTTTTTTGTAATTTGTTCCAAAAGGGAAATTTTTGTTTGAAGCTTAATTGCAATAGTAAGATAAATAAATGTATCTCTCTTGAAATGATGAACAAATTTACATAAATGTTGTTAAAATGAAAATAAGTTGGCTATATGCTGAGTGGTTATATATCAGAAGACACCAATATATATTGGTTCATTCATTTACTTAGTGTATAATTTGAGCAATTTACTTAATCTTTCTGAGGTCAGTTTTCTCATCTGTAATATGAAGCAGGGCTAATCTAAAAGATATCTAAGGTTCCTTTCACCTCTGGTACTTTTGAAATATACAGAGGTACCACCAAGGATCCAATAGTTCAAACTCCTAACACCTGGTCCTTGGGACCTAGACAGATACAGCAAAGATGAAAAATACAAGACACAGCACACAGATTTGAAAGGATAACAAGTAGTGAGATGTGAACCAAGATTAGTTTTATAATTAGGCTCATGGGGAGGTAAGGCATAATAGATTAATACTTGGAAGGCAACTTGGAGGTCAGTTTAACTCTCCTATTTTATAGATCAGGAAACTGAGGTTCCAGAGGTTAAGACTGAGGTTACATAAGCATTGAGCGGCAAGATCAGGCTCCAACTTTCAGCACTTCTAACTCCAAATCCAATAATCTTTCTATTACATGATGCTGCTTTGACATTAATATTCTATGAAAAGTGATATGGTTATATATTTCCATGATAAAAATTAATAAATTCCTCAGGAAGTTTATCAGGACAGTGCAGAAACACAAATTTCTTAGAAGGTATCTATTCCAACCCCCTTATGTTACAGATGAGGAAACCAAGGCTCCTAGGGGTAAAGTGACTTGACCAAAGGCAGTAAGCAGCACAGCCAAAATTAGAATTTAAGCCTTCTGATTTCTAGTCTCTTACCTTTTAGATTATCACCTATATGTGTACATTCCTCTATTGAGAATATAATGATGACAACTGGCATTTCTGAATTGATGCTTTCGGAGTGCTTTATATACGTAGAGTTACGCAGAACCTTAAAAGTTGGAAGAGACCTAGGAAGTCATCTGGTCCAGTGGCACCAATTACCACACTCCAGTACTCCTAAGAAACAGTTACATAGAATTTGCCTAAATATCTTCAGGCTGAGGAAAGCTTGGGACAGTGCATGTGATTTTTGGACAATTTTAAGAAAATTTTACTTACGTTGAGGTGAAATCTGCTACCTGTTATCTCCCTGATCCTTACATGTTCCTGTGAGGTAAGTAAAGCATAAATATTATCATTTTATAACTAAGGAAACTGCAGAGAACCTTGGTTAAAGTGGCTAGCCCAAGTTTTTAGAGACTGCAAAAGGAAGAAACAGGATTTGAACCCCAAAATCCAGTTCTCTTTTGACTATCCTAAAATACCTTTAGATGTGAGATTTCACCAAGTTCACATTGTTCTGGTAAATAAAGAACAGTGATGTCTCTCATCTGACTACAGCTCTCCTAAAGAAATCTGCAGGTCTCCCAAGATAAATAGCAAGAGCATTTATTAGAATTCATGAGAGAATGTGGGTTCACATTTACATATATGTGTGTGTGTGTGTGTGTGTGTGTGCTCAATAGGGTTCTTAAATTAAATTTATATGCATTCAGGAATGACTGTAAGAGCCTGAGTCTGTAGGACAAATGTGGTAGATTCCCTGGACTCAGTAATATTTGGAGACTTTTATCAGTTCAAAAAACATAGCTCTGCCTCCTGGCACTGCTTCTCCTGAGAACAGACTGACCGAAAGCCCTGGAAAAACCTACAGTTAATCTTTCATTGCTTTTTTTGTTCAGAATGGGTTTTGATCACAAAATTGAAGGCAAAGAAAAACATACAATAATTTGTGGACACATTCAAGTAACTCTTATCCTTTCCACTAAACAGACATCAAATCAACTATGTCAAGAACTGAGAGGTGGGGACAGACAGACAAGACACACAAACCATGAATCTTTCATAAAATGAGAATACTCAGATATGAAAGAGAAATTTTTGGCCAAAAAAAGCTACACGATGTTCTAGATTTCCAGAGTCAATAAATGAGAAAGAAATCTAAATACACATTAATAAAGCATTTATTAAGCACCTATCAAATGCATTGTACTAAGCACAAATAAATGTATGGAATACTTGCTACACGATGTTCTAGATTTCCAGAGTCAATAAATGAGAAAGAAATCTAAATACACATTAATAAAGCATTTATTAAGCACCTATCAAATGCATTGTACTAAGCACAAATAAATGTATGGAATACTTGCTCTCAAGCAACCACATGAGATATGTGCACAAAAATTTATCAAAAACGAACTGATCTGAATATGGTAAGTAAAATGGAGAGGTCCAAACAAAGTACCAAGAGATTTAAGGAGAAGAAATCATAGAAGATTTCATGGGAAAAAAGCAGAATTTGAACTGAGCCTTGAAGGAAAGGATTTCTATTGAGGTAGATTAGGGAGGGAGAAGATAGGTAAATTTTGATTTATGCTAGTGGATATAAAAATATACCCTTCCAAGCATGCAGTATCATGTGAGTAAAGTAATACAAGAAGAAGAGAACAAATCAGGACTGGAAAACAGCTGAGCATTTCAATTTGGCTGCTACATTGTATAGCAAGTGGAAGACAGGATGGAAAGGTATTAGAACCACAAATTATTATTGTCTGAAGGGACTGTAATAAAGAAAGATGACCTCTACAACATGGCCAACATCAAGTCTTTGTCTAAAGAGCTCAAGTAAGGTGATAGGAAGACAGAAATGAAAGAGACTGTTCCAAGGAGTTGGTGAGTATCTATAGAATTCCTCTCATCTTCTCTAAATAAATTAACTTCATAATCATTTTTGCCATTACAATTTTCCATTAATTTGGTTATAGCCTCCTCTTATATGGACCCTTAGGAATATATACTTAGATTTTAAGTGAGCTTCAGGCCATCTTTCCCAGCCTCATCATTTTATAGAAGAGAAACTAAGGGAAAAAGAGGTTACCTGATTTGTGCAAGGTCACACAGTCAGTAAGTATCTTAGGCAGAACTGAAACAGTAGACTCCAAATCCGACACTCTTTGAATCGAAAAGATATAGTTCAGATACTTTACACTTTATTTACACTTCTACCAGAACAGAAGTTATCTTTTGAATATTCGGATACTCATCTGCAAATGAATTTTAGTTGCTTCTTTGGACCCAAGACTGAGTAAACCCTCTGTCCTCTCATCAAAATCAACATTGGCCATTAACTAAGTATTTATACAACACACTGTTTAACAATGTCTCTGGCATCCATGGAGAAAGTCTTTTAAAAGAATAAAAGCAAAAATATAGAAAGACTTCACTGACTAAGGAATAACTGAGTAAACACAGCATATGAATATGGATACTATGTCCCATAAGTCCTGAGGATACTTATAGTCAGCTTTGATCCTGGAACAAGACTTCATCACCCTGTCAAGATTCTAGGGGCATCCCTACAAAACTGGGAAGAAAAAAGAGGTCGATTCTCTAATGCCTTTGGCTTGAGCCGCCACCAATGTGCTTCCCTCCAGGAAAATCAGTTAAGAAACATTTTATTAGTCAGCTTTAAGCAGCATTTAGTAACCAATATGTTTACCGAGGTAACACAGTAAGAACAGTTGGTACAAAACATCACCACAGAAGTCTGTGGCACACCCTTAAATGAATACATTGAGAGTCCACGGGAAAGCTTAGAGATCGTACGCTGTAAAGGGATATCTCACAGTCTCTAGTTGGGAGAAATCCTTTTCTTCCATTCATTAAGAAATTCTTTTTGGGCATGCCGTGGTTTCTCTGCTAATCCACATGCAGTCTACGCTTGACTACCAAAGCAGGCACTTCCATTAGCTGACTCAGAGAAGCCACTAAGACATCTAGGACATCAACAGGAAGGTGGGAAGTTCAATATCTTCCAGACTCTTCAAAGCTCACAAGTCTCCTCTACCTTAAAGTTTGGGGAAGGAAGACGTGAACACCAGGTATTTTTTTTTCCCTTTTGGTGAGGCAAGCAGGGTTAAGTGACTTGACCAGGGTCACACACCTCATACATGTCAAGTATCTGAGGCCACATTTGAACTCAGGTCCTCCTGACTCCAAGGCCAGAGCTCTAGCCATTGCATCACCTAGCTGCCCCTCACCAGGTGTTCTTAATGGAAAGCCAATCTTGTTCTAACCTCTTCATCAACTCCCTTCTCAGCAAACTTGATAATTAGAAGAAGACTCCTAAGAAATGACCCAGTTTACTTAACCTATGGGAACTCTCTTCCTTGGGTTCTCCCCTAGTTAAAGTTTCAGGGCTAAAATGGGGTGCATTGTTTCAAATCCACACTCACAACAGGTTGAAGAGGCTAGAGATATTTAGCTTAGGAAAAAAGGGTCATGATATCTTCAAGAAGCTAAAGGGCTGTCATGAATTAGACTTCTTCTTCTTGGTTCCAGATTGAGAATCAGTAATGTTGTGATCTATTAAAGAGGTCATTTTAGCCTTGCCAAAATACATGCAGAAGGTAGCATGAATAGAATTCTGTACTTTGAGATCCTATGAATTCTATGAATAGGACTATGGACAGGAAGATACAGATCCACATCTTGACTAATAATTACTACATACAAAGATCATTAGTTATCATACAAAAACGTCCTAACAATTACATACCAAATTTAGAGTGGACTGCCTCATACAATACTGTGGTTTCTCTCCTCTTTTCAACAAAGTCTGAACACGTTTTTTTTTAAAGATAGATTCTTATTCAAGACAAATCAGTCTTTTATGTCATACCAAACTCTGAGATCCTATTTTATAGACTTAATAGAGCTGGAAGGAACCTGAGAGATCACCTAACCTACCGTGGGAGGTCATCTGAAAAACAGATATTTATCAAGGCTTTCAGGTTGACAGAATCATAGAATTTTAGCTCTGGAAAGGCCCTCAGAGATTGTCCAGTCAACCATAATGACTTAATGTATGAGAAACTGAGGCCTAAAATGAAATGACTCCCCTTGCATCCCCAATCACACAATTAGTTAAATGGGATCAGAACTCAGGTTTCCTGGGACATGGTCCTAAATTCTGGTTGGAGCTCTGTCACTATCTGTCCCACTTGCCAAATGACTATTTGAAACACATATATGTTGTATAGTTCACTACCTAAAAACAAAAGCTATGCTGTTTTCAAGAACTAAAAGCAAATTCAAGTACTCTATTTTGCTCATCTAGTTCAAGCTATGAAGTATCCTTCTTCTGACTGCTAGAGAGCTGCCTAACATGTAGACTGAAATACAGGTTCTGAAGAAACTTCCTATCTCCTTGTCAGAATATTTATGAAGACAAGATCTTGAAGGGATATTCTGTGTAATCAGTTAGTTCAAGCATATTTTGAATACTAAGCTAACTTCAATGTAAGTATAACCTATAAAGACTAATAATATCAGAACTGAAATAGCTGCTATTGGATAGACGGTCAATCAAACACTTACCCCTAGCTGTTATATGCCCTAGTCAACATCAGAAAGCATTGTGGGAAAGGCCAGGCTCTCTGTTACTATCAGAAAACAAAATTTAAAAAAATAATCTTTATTCTTAATTGCATTCCTTTTGTTGGTTGCTAATGCTAATTACTCTAAGAATTTATTCATGAATTATTAGGCTCTCACCCCAAATTATCAATTTTGTTACATTTGTAAATAATTATTCTTAAAAAATTATGAAAGCACTTAGTACAGTGCTTGGCATATTTGTTGTTAATTTAGTCATTTTAGTAGTGTCTGACTGACTCTCTGTGACCCTTATCTTGACAAAGGTGCCAGAGTAGTTTGCCATTTCCTTCTCAAGCCCATTTTATAAACAATGAAACTGAAGCAAACAGGGTTAAGTGACTTGTCTAAAGTCACACAGCTAGTGTCTGTGGCCTGATTTGAATTCAGCCACTGTGCCACCTAGCTGCCCCACCTGGCATATAGTAGGGACTATATAAATGCTTAGTTACTTCCCCTTCCCTAATGATCCAAAAATTTCTCATTCTCAATTTGGAATTCACTCATCGATGCGTAGGGTTCAAATCATTCCTTTGGAGAGGCCCACCTCACAGGGGGCTAGTTAAGATTTCACTTGCTACTCCTTTTTATGCTAATTCATCCAGAACATAGATTAAGTCTATGCAGCATAAGGGAGGCAGTTCTAAACAGTGGAAAAAGCATTGTATCTGTAGTCAGAGGGGCTGGGTCACTTACTAGCTGTAAGTCTTCAGGAAATAACTTTTTTTAAGTTTTTTTTTGGCTTCAGTTTCCTCATCTGTAAAAAGTGACATCTAACTTTCCACCACACTCAAAAATCTATGATTCCAGAATATTCTCAAAGAATGGAGAAACAACAACATCTATGGGGCGTTATAGTTCAATGGACAAAAGGAAAATACAAATTACTGAAATGTATGTAGATTAATCATTCAGGAAATAAGAGCAATGAACTCATTTAGAGCCAGAAGATGCCACAGAAGTTACCCATTCTAACCTGCTCATTTTTCAAATAAGGAAACTGAAGCCCAGAGAGAGATCATAAGGGTAATAGGTAGCACAGCTGCTTCCCTACTCCAAACCACCTCAGAAACTAAAAATGCCAGTGATCATCTAACCCACTGGAGTTAACCAAGCTCATCTTGAGGCAAGCAACTCAACATGGGTATTGCCTACTATGTTGGTTACTGATTCACAATAACTTCCCAGAATGGCACAGTACTCATTGACCATCTAGAAGTCAAGGTTGGTAATGACAATCACACAGCTACAGTTACATGGCCTGATGGGAGATCATCTTCTGGCTCTGGGTTCAAGGGAAATCCCACTGTTGGCAACCCTACTCTATGATAGTAGGATTCAAACCAGTTATGTGACAGACAATCCAAGCAATGAACTCAGGGGTTTTAGAATGGAATGTAGACAGGACAACGATCTTTAGGAAGACAAGACCATGAAAATACCCTGGTTGCTCTTAGGCACAGCAATAAATTTGTGATAGATAGATGGATGGATGGATGGATGGATGGATGGATGGATGGATGGATGGATGGATGGATGGAAGGAAAGATAAACAGTTAAATAAATAAATAAATGAGCAAATAAATGAACAGATGAATGAATAAGTAGGCCAACACAAATATTTTCTGTGAAATGTGTAGCACTGAAGTGCTAAGGGAAATAAAATTTTAAACAAGATATGTTCCCTAATTTTCTGTAATTTATAATCCAAGCAATAGAATAAGAAACAAACATTGATGCTTATTATGTACAATTTGTTCTTTATCTGATTTATGCATGTGGGCATTACTGCAGGGCCTCTAATAGCATGAGGAAAGCCTTTGTGGAGGAAGAGGTGATCTGTTAGGTCTAAATTTGAATTAAAGAGCTATAATCAGTCTGATAGAAGAGGCACAAGCAGGACATTTACTTTCTGTACCCCATTCTGAAGATATCCTGAAAGATAAATATTGACTGAAAGTGCATTTCTTCAAGATGCACTATTAAATTGCTGGGGCCCTTGGACACATCATTTTCATTTTTAGTCTTACATTATCAAAACAGGGGTAATGTCCACTATTAAATACTTTCTGCAGTTTTTAATTCTTCAAAAGGTAGGTTTTTTTAAATCAAAATTATTCTTCTTAATGAACTCTAACCGGTCTAAGATGTGGATCCTGCTTTCATTGAACCCTGCTGACTTTCTTCTAATGTAATACCACTCATCCAATAGAGAAAACTTATAAATATTTATCTAACATCATTAATATTTTACAGAAGTGCTCTTATTGAATGACAGGTTGCAAAGTATATGGTCATAACAAAATTATATCCAAAATAATTTTGTTTGAGATCCAATGTCATCATTTGCACTTTGAATTTTTCTTCCCTAAGGAGAAAAATACATTTGAGAAGGGAGCATTGTATGAGTGTGTGGCATGTGTGCAGTGCTACTGCTACATTCAAATTCCCAAATCCTGTTAGTAGACAACCAAGCTTAACTAAAGGAATCCAGCGGTGCTGTCTTTGAAAAGTCAGAACTCAATCTTTAATTAAACTTTAGAAGGTCTCATCTACACACTGAAAATTATATTTCTGGCACTGAATGATCAGGAACTAGGTTCAAACCCTAGTTTCACCACTTGCTTCCTGTGTGTCACTTCACCTTGTTCAGCCTCTGTTCTCACAACTCTAAAGCAAAAGTAACCTCTAAGGTGTAGAGAGTGTAACTTAGGATACTATTACATTGTTCTTTTCATTATTCACCATTGACCACGATGTTTCCTTTAGGTACAAGGTAGTGCACAGAGAATATCCCAAGGCTAGATGATGACATGATGGGCCCTTAAAGAACAAGGAAATAATAAAGAGAAAATTTGAACATTGTTAAAACTGATAAAGATCTGGCACTGTCTCTTTTCTTTTAAAGAACAACAATTAAGGTCAACAACTTGAAAATTAAAAACTGGTCTCTTCCCTCTCTCTTATAATTTCTCCTTGCAAATTCAGAAGTAATACAAGCAAGGGGCTTTAAGAGGAGTTTTTATGAGGGGTTTATAATGTTGGAACAGAAAGTAGAATCAGCTAATTCTACAAAATGTGCTTAACTTTCTATTCTATATCAATGTGATGTTCAGGAAATGTGGCCCGTGAGTACATTTGTTATTTAAAATAAAGCATAAAAATGAGAAAAGGGAATATTTAGACTCAATTGCTAAGGGTTTAATGACAAACTGTATCTGGCACAACTAATTATTCTAAAGGATGGCTACTTTGAAAAACACTCTGTGTGGTGATAATTATGCAAGATTTACATTTTGCTAATTGTATATCTGATGTGGATTATATCCCATGAAGCAGTGTATGCTGTAAAGCATGACTAATATCTGTGGCTTACCATCTGTATGATACAAATATTTTACACACATTTTGTTTTTCCTTTTCCTTCTTGCTGTACCCCATTAAAAAAATAAAATTAAGGCCTGTGGATTTGTAAATATTGTAAAGCTTTAAATTTGATATTGTACCAAGATTACTCTTCAAATAAAATGTAATAGCAAAGAAAGCATGCAAACTAACTCTTATTTTTCATTAAGTGCCCTTGGCTATTATATGCATTTACTTCATTTCTTTGATAACTTAGAATATTCCCAGAAATCTTGTGACCTGTGTTTTTTTTTTAGTTTTTTTTTTTCATAGCAACTGTCGTTGGTAAAAGGAAATTAAGTATTTTTGTATTCAGGCCTAGAAGACTCAGCTGAAGACCTTAAAAATATGCAGTGAGCAATGGCATTCACAACCTAATCTCAATTATCCACGCTCATTAGAAAAGGCAGAAAAGAGCTGAATGAAATCTATAAACAATCCCCAAACCTCATTTTTGCCATAGATTTCAACTTTTTCTGAGTATCAAATCAATGTGATAGAATTAAAAGTGGCTTATGAGTCAGAGGGCTCCCATCACCTAAGCTCTCTGTTTAACAAGATCCAACACACTAGATCAGCTCCTCATCACTTTTCACCTGAACTACTATAATAGCCTCCTAATTAGTCTCCCTGCTTCCAGCCTCACCCTTCTCCAATCCACTTCCTCTCCACAGCAGCCAAAATGTATTTTCCCAAAACTTGGATCTAATCGGGTCATTACCCTGATCAAGAAGCTTCAGATTGCCTCTAGGATAAAATGCGAACTACTCAGACTGACATTTAAAGGCCTTTACAATCTGCCTGGTCTGAATTAATTCATATTATTAACCTATATCTACTCCATACTTTAGCCCATTGGGCTGGTCCAACATTCATTCTTCCTTAGAACCCATAGCAAAGCAAAGAAACTTTAACAACCTAAAGCAGGTGAGACAACCACTATTCCAATCTCAGACCTTGACTAATAGGTGACTCTACTGAGGGTGGATGACCTTTTTCACATATATTAAGGGAAGCCTCATCCAGGCAGGAATTATACATATATACATTTAAAATTTTATAAGTGTGGGATAGGATTAGGGACTGGACCTGTGATTTTACTGGGATAGAGGACTCTCTGGTTGGAAAACTTGTTTAACCAATGTACCTTCTCTGCAATTTATAGTCCAGATTTCCAAAGGGAAATGGCAGCTAAAGTGATAGCCCTAGGGTCACACAGAGACTGGACAATAACCCCACTATCTATTTACTATGCCATGCTGCCTAGATATTTTTTTTAATTTACAATATTTAACCTTTAATCCATTTGTTTATGCTACCATTAATTAAAACCTAAGTAAGCACAGAATGGGTTGTTACAGTGGACTGGTTTACCAAACCACTATCAATTCAAATTTCTGATGGCTTAGAGCGAAAGCTATATTCATCATTTCCAGGAAATGATTCATACAGCACACTTTGAACCTCTCATAGTCTCATTAATACCAGAATGAAAAAAAAAAGTTCTGATCTTATCTAATCAATGACTAAAATTTGCAGGAATAAATGTCCATGTTCTCTAGAGGATAAAGAGGCTAAGTATATTGTTTATCACAAATATATTATGTTAAGTATATTATGTGTATAATACAGTCTTTAAGCAAAAAACACAAAAACCCAGCATTTCTCCATATCAACAAAAATGAAAAAAAAATTTCTTATTTTGTTTTAAAATGCCTATCCTGAGTTACATAACTGTGTAGGATTTGGAACACTAATCTTCACTGACCTTTTACAGCATCATTTATGGCAAAAAGACATTTTAAATAATTCCACTGGGATACAGAATGCCAAGTTGTTATGTTGTCCTTTATTTCCCCTTTCAATACCTGAAGCAAAATTATATACCTATAGAAAGAGAATAGCTGTCAGTGGGTGAATAATAAAGCTGTTCTATTGGTCACTTTCTCCACACTGGCATGCCCACAGACATAAAATTCCCAGCCATGAGAAACATACAAAAATCTAAGCTTTCTTTCATACCTTTCAACGTCTCCCCCTTCTTTTTGGAGTGGGAGGAAACAAAAGAATAGAAATTAAGTAAAATAACTTTTTTCCTGGTATATATTATCCTTGACAAACCCAAAATCATAAAGCTAATTTAGGAACATGAAGTGTGTGTGTGTGTGTGTGTGTGTGTGTGTGTGTGTGTGTGTGTGTGTGTGTAGAAGACTCAGCTGAAGACCTTAAAAATATGCAGTGAGCAATGGCATTCACAACCTAATCTCAATTATCCATGCTCATTATCCACACACATATATACACAGAGAGAGAGAAGGGGGGGGGGGTTTGGCTCATAATTGACAATAGATGAAACTTTAAAAGATAAGTTTAAATTAAAATTAAGTTAAAATTAATTGGATTCACTTAAATATTTTATATACCTGCTAAAAGAGTTAACTGAGGGTGGGGGTAAAGATAGTGACACCAAAACAAAAAGGAATTATAAAAAAAGAGTACCAATGAATCATTTTTTAAATGTACAGAAGAGATGAAGTTAGAAAGGAACTCAAGAAGACAGAATAATGTCAGGAATAACATGTTAAATGTGAAATATGCTTCAACAATAAGCGATACATAGTGGAGATTTATGATCTCCCTTGCTGTCCAATTTCTGTCTGAGAAAATCAACATATTTGTCAAGTTCATGATAATAAAAATAACCATTTGTAAATAAGTATTTCACCTGTTAGTGGAATCAGTAGAACTACAATCCGCTGAACTCAGAATCACTGTTCAAATCAACATACACTGATTAAGAACCTACCATGTGGGGGTGGAACCAAGATAGCAGAGTACAGACAGAAACTAAGCTGAACTTTCTAAACATTCCCATCCAAACAATTTTAAAATAACTTCTCAAATCAAATTTTGGAGGAACAGAGCCAACAAAAGGTAAGTGTGAGACTTTTTCAAGCCTCAGGAGAGGTCTGACACTGGGGTGGAGGCCTGTCAAGGCACATACACACAGACGCAGCAGCACGAGTAGCAGCAGGTCTTGGAGGCAGCAGCTTCGGCAGTGGCCACACAGCTTTGGGAATTCTCAGCTCATAGATAAAGAAGTCAGACAACTGGTCAGAAAAAGATTACAGGGGACCCTTTCCTAGCACTGGTTGCAGGTGGTGCTGACTGGCAACTCTACTGACCATAGGCAGATCTAGGTTATAGCTCCAGGGTGGAAAAGAGTGCTATAATGATGGGTCACAAGGGAGCAGGAGACCTGGTCACAGTTCTAAGGCAGAGAGGAGTACTAATGTTTACAGCTGCAAGGGACATTGTCATAGTGACCGGTCTGAGAGGAGCATTAGCACTTGCATCTACAGGTGAGCAGGGGCCCTTCCTGGGTAAAGAGCAGAGCACAGACTGTGAGAGCACTAATCACACCTCCTCTCCCTTCATCACAACTTGGAAGCACCGAAAATTTGCAGACCCCCAGAAATAGCTGTGAAAACAGCAGCCAGCACGAAAAAGGCTGAAGCTCTGGAAATTGTTTCCCTACCCCCAGGTGAGCATAGCCCAAGGAATTTCAAAGTAAAGAAATAAGCTGGAAAAACGAGCAAACAAGAGAAGGAGAATTGAGAAAAGAAATGAGAGTGATGCAAGAAAATTATAAAAACAGAACAATTTGGTTTTTAAAAAAAAAGGGAAAAAAGTCTGAAGAAAATAACACCTGAAAAAAAAAACATAATTAGCCTAAAGGTAAAGGAGGTACAAAATTACACTGAAAAGAATTCCTTAAAAAGTACAACAAAGCAAATGATAAAAGAGGTCAAAAGTGCACTGAAGAAAATGATTCTTTAAAAATTAAAATTGGGCAAGTGGAAGCTAATGATTCTATGAGACATCAAGAAACAATATAACAAAATCAAAGGAATGAAGCATAGAAGAAAATGTGAAATTTCTCAATGGAAAAACAACTGATCTGGAAAAATGGATTGAGAAGAGACAATTTTAGTACTAGGGGATTAGCTGAAAGCCATGATCAAAAAAAGAGCCTCCGCACCATATTTCAAGAAATTCAAAGAAAACTGTTCTAATATCTTAGTTCAAGAGGCTAAAATAGAAATTGAAAGAATCCACTAATCACCATCTGAAAGAAATCTTAAAATGAAAACTCCCAGGAATATAATAGCCAAATTCTAGAGCCTAAGGTCAAGGAGAAAATATTGCAAACATCCAGAAAGAAACTCCGATATCATGGAGCCAAAGTCAGGATCACACAAGATTTAGCAGCTTCCATGTTAAAGAAGCAAAGCACTTGGAATAGATATTCCAGAAGGGAAAGGAGCTAGGATTACAATCAAGAATCTCAACAAAATACTCAACAAAAATCACTATAATCCTTCAGTGAAAAAAAATAGATATTTAATGAAAGAGAACTTGCAATCATTCCTAATGAAAAGACCAGAGCTGAATAGAAAATCTGACATTCAAATACAAGACTCAAGAGAAGCACAGAAAGTTAAACATTAAAAAGTAATCAATTATAAGAGACTCAATAAATTTAAACAGTTTACAATCCTACATGGGAAGCTGATACTTGTAACTCCAAAGAAATTTCTCATTATTAGGGGTCTACACAAACAAAGGTAATGAGTGTGAGTCTATTATATTGGCATGATCTTAAAAAAAAAAAAGTGAGAAAAAGGGATGCTCTAGGAGAAGAGGAAAGGCAGAAGTACAATGCAGAAAATTTTTCTCCCATAAAAGGGGCATGCTAGGATTTGGAATGGGGGGGAAGGGAAAGCAGGCAATGTTTGAACCTCACTTTCATTGGAATTGGCTGTCACACACACACACACACACACACACACGCACACACGCACTCACACACACTCTCTCAGCTGGGTTAGAAATCTATCTTATCTAATAGGGAAATAGGAGGGGAAAGACGAGATATGCATTTGGGGGGGCTGTAATGATAAAAGGGAACATAGATTAAGGGAGGCACTGTTAGAAGCAAAACAGTATTAAGGAGTGACAGGATAAAGAGGGAGAAGGATAAACATAAGAAAGGATAGAGGAAAATACAGTTAGTAATCATAACTGTGCATATGAATGGGGTGAGCTTACCTATAAAACAGAAGCAGATGGCAGAATGGATTAGAAATGATATGTCGTTTACAAGAGACACACTTGAAATAGAAATATACACATACAGTAAAAGGGCTGGAGAAAAATCTAATATACTTCAGCTGAAGTAAAAGATGCAATGGAAGTGATCATAGCTCTCAGACAAAGCAAAAGCAACAACCGACCTAATTAAAAGACATAAACAGGCAAACTACATTTTGCTGTCCACAGCCAATGAAGTAGTATCAAAAAATTTCACAGCAAAGCTCTCTGATAAAGGCCTTATTTCTCAAATACAGAGGGAACTGAATCAAATCTATAAAAATAAGAGCCATTCCCCAATTGCTAAAATTGTCAAAAGGATATGAACAGGCAGCTTTTAGATGAAGAAATCAAATCCATCTGCAATCATATTAAAAAATGCTCTAAATCACTACCGACTAGAGAAATGCAAATTAAAACAACTCTGGGCTACTACCTCACACCTATCAGAAATGACAAATGCTGCAGGGGTTGAGGGAAAACAGGTACACTAATAAACTGTTGGTGGAGTTATAAACTAGCCCAAACATTCTGGAGAACAATTTGGAACTATGCCCAAAGGGCTATGTGCATACCTTTGACCCTGAAATACTATTACTAGGTCTGTGCCCCAAAGAGATCAAAGAAAAAGGAAAGGACCTGTCGGTACAAAAATATTTATGGCAGTTCTTTCTGTGGTGGTAAAGAATTTGAAATTGAGGGGATACTTATCAAGTGAAGAATGGCTGAACAAACTGTGGCATATGATTGTGTGGGGTCCTATTGTGCTTTAAGAAATGATGAGGAGGATGCTTTCAGAAAAAAACATGGGAAGACCTATATGAACGGATGCAAAGTGAAGTGAGAAGAACCAGGAGATGATTGTGCTCAGTAACATCAATGTTGTAATGATGATCAAAGACTTGGCTACTCTGATCAATACAGTGATCCAAGACAATCCAAAGGACTCAGGATGAAAAAATGCTATCTACCTCCAGAGAAAGAGCTGATGAACTCTGAGTTACTTTCTCACCTTTTTAAAAATATGGCTAATATGAAAATACATCTAACATGATTTCACATGTAATTAATATCATTTTGCTTCCTTTCTCAGTGGGTAGAAGAAAATTTGAAACTCAAAATTAAAAAAAAAGAATGTTAAAAACAATATTTACAAAGACAATTTCATCTAAACACACACGCACACAAGTAAGAAGCAATTTTTAAGAGGGAGAGAATAATAGTAAAAACTGGAGGAATCAGAAAAAGGAATTGAGGAAGATGGTAGCAATTTTGTCACAGCTCTGACAGTTTATAAGAAGGTAAATTACGAAGAACAGAAACCTAACAGGGATGAACTCTATTTTTGTTAATATCTTTTGTTTTTATTGCTTGAAATTCCAATTTATTACAAGTCTGGTCTTTGGCAGGCCCTTTCTCTCCTTAACAATTTTTAAAAACAAAAAAGGAAACATACAATTCAGACTTCACTGAAGCAATATCAAATGCTCAAGAAAAGGTGGGCCTACGAAGTGGATGGATGTCAGGGCTGTGGATGTCTTTCTAACTCCAGGTCTACACAAGAGAAAGCTGGGAACAACCAATCCACATCAGCCACTGTGAGCAAGTCTAGCAAACATCCTTCTCTGCCACTGAAATAAGACATATGGGGACAGGGGTAGCTAGGGGTACAATGTCAGGAGGACCTGGGTTCAAATACAGCCTCAGACACTTGACACTTACTGTGTCACCCTGGGCAGGTCACTTAATCCCAACTGCCTCACAAAATAAATACATAAATAAGTGAGTGGGTGAATGAATGAATGAATGAATGAATGAGCAAGCAAGCAAACAAACAAATAAATAAGGGGGGGGGGGAGATATATACGTATGGACATACACCTTGCAGTTTAGCAGCAAAGATTTTATTCTCAAATCCCAAGAATTACATCACTCTGGCGGGTTTATTTAAATAGGTACATGAGAGCTGTTTGGCTCACAGTTTCCAAATTCAAACTTGATAGAAAAAATTTAACCCTGTTCTGTATTTTTTCTCAAACTCAGCCATAAAAGGGAATCAGGACTGCAAAGTTTTGCCTAAATACAACAACTAGGGCTTACCAAGAAAAAGGCTCACTCTCTGGGTTCTCCCTCCCCTTCTGTGGCCACTGAAATCCTCTCAGATTCTCCAAGCTGGAGTCCTGAGAGTAATTTTTGTAATACAATTCATCATTCGTAATATGCTGTGGCCTAATGACATCTGAATTGTCTTTTGAGCGACTAACAATTTTTATCCTTTGGAGGCTGTAGTGTATCCCATGAATCACTGACATATATCATTGAAAGAATCTGTTTATTATTATTGAATGGGCTTTTGTTTTGTTGGGGTCATTAAAAGCTTTGCATAATTTCCCAAATGTAATGTAATGTAATTGAAATTGAGGGATCTGTTAACAGTAAATGGATTGGCTGAAATATTTTTTTTAAAGCGTCACTTTATTCTGCATATATTGTCTCAAATATAGTTAATTTAAACTGTGTGATGGGATAATGAACATTTAACAAAAGTATATCGGCATGATGAATCATTAGTCTGACACACTGTTCTTGAGCACCAGGATGACTATTGGTTAATGAGAATGGCCTTCATTTACAGCTGCTAAACCAGTTTTATCAGTTGGAAATCAGGCAAGCAGATGTGTACCTTCTAAATAAAGTTCTTCTACTCGGGTGTCTCATTGTGGAATGGAGGTGATACTAGATAGTCAAACAGTATGCCAACAAATCACAAATTCTGGACAGGACCTAATTGAGTAGGTCTTAACTCCACGGACTAGCCTAAGCAAATGCAGACAGGCCAACCATCGGAAGGAAGTCTTACCACCAGGAAACGGATTCTTTAGGCCAAAGCAATTTATGAAGACTATGGGCTAAAATAATGTCGATATCTGTCAGTGAAGGGAGGATACAGATTAATTAAACAGTAGGTCTTTGGAGGAATTAAAATATCTGTGAATATAGGCACATATGGGTAGCGACGGATTTTTCAGTAACTTTACCAGTCAGTTTTCCCATACTGACAATGGCATTTTCATCTATAGTCAACACAATGTTCTCTAGAAGATGATTATGCATTTTGTTGGGTCTTCCATATCTGTTTCTTTCACTTTTTCACATGCTTGCTTCCGGATATTTGCCCATTTCACTGCTTATTAACCCGTCTAACAGAAGGGTAAGCAGGGGAACAGAAAGAGAATAAAATTTGCATCATTCAATTCTCCTCCTTAATGAGGGCTTTGATAAAAAGGATATAAAAAACTTGGAGAAGATTGAAATTATTGTCTGAAATAGGTTTGAGTTGAATTACTTAAATTATGTACATCATTACTTTCCTCTATTATCATAAATAGTTGTGAGCTTTTGATAGGGGCAGTACATATCTGATTTAATGCTTGTGAAAATACTGAAAGACTCCAGGATAAAATGTATATGTTAACACAGAATAATGACTATTCCTTCTGCTTTTCCAAAGGTGACTGATATGTTTACCAACATTTAATACTGTTACTTTGCTGTGAGCAGGATTCTTATGGGATGATTATTCATACACCAGTAATGGCTCAGTATATTGGCGTTAACTGGAATTAAGTTCATTTGTGGTCCTATGACAATCCTAAAACACACACACACACACACTTATATTTAGTGTTAATTTGGGAAATGGAGAGAAATAGTCTATCTAAAACAGCTTTGTTCATCCAAGGCCCGCCTCAGGTCACATCTCAATATTTTCCTGGATTCTCACAACTGGAAGAGATTATTCTCTCTTTTAATGTCAAAGCATTTTAATTGAACCTCATTTCTATACCTCTTTTGATTTTAACATGTATTATCATTTTTATTATATGTATCTCTCCTGATCAATAGAGTAGAAAGGTGGTGAGGTGGATAAAGTGCTGGGCCTTAAGTCAGTAACACCTGAGTTAAACCAAATCGGCCTCAGACATACTAGCATTATGACCTGGGCAAATCACTTAACTTCTTTTGCCCCAGGTTCTTCAACTGTAAAATAGGGGAAATGGCTCCCAGCTCACAGAGTTGTGGTGAGGATCAAATGAAATAATTTTTGTAAATTGCACAACACAGTGCCTAGCACACAGTAGGGTCTATATAAATGTTTATATCATTCCCCTTCCTAATAACGACTGATAACACTTATGTAATGCTTTAAGGCTTACAAAATGCTTCACACATATATTAACTCATTTGAGCCTTCCAGGAACTCTGTAAGTAATATCATTATGTCCATTTTAAAGTTGAGGAAATTAAAGCTAAGAGATCATAAAAACACAGTCAGAGTGGGAAAGGACTCTAAGGACCTAAAGTCCAACCCCTTTATTTCACAGAAGAGGAAATTGAGACATAGAAATGCCAAGTAACTTGACCAAGGTTAAGAAGTAAGGGCCTAAGGCAAGATTGGAATTCAGGTTTTCTAGACTGCCCTACTCACAACAATTGTCCTCTTACAGTCCCAGCCAGATGGCAGCTAGAGATAAAAAAAAAAAAAAAGAGGAAACTAAATGAAGTTCTTCTCCCTTATCTCCAGCATCCAAGGGAAGACAAAGGTGTACATAGTAAGCATTTAGTGAAAATTTAAATACATAGAATTTGTGAGCATAATAAACCTAAATATCTAATTTATACTCAACATTTGCTATAAACTAAAACAAGCCACAAACATTTATTAAGAGCATACTATGGGGGCAGCTAGATGGCTCAATGGATAGGGCACAGGCCCTAGATTCAGGAAGACCTGAGTTCAAGTTTGACCTCAGACACTTGACACTAGCTGAGTGACTTTGAGCAAGTGACTTTACTTCACTGCCTCGAAAAAACAATAAGTAAAATTTTAAAAAGAGTATACTATGTGCACATGTAACTGTAAAAATATTATTTTAACCCCCCCCCAAAAGAACCTACTATGTACCAGGGATTATGTTAAATGCTAGGGAAACAGAAGAACAAGATAAAGTCCCAGTTCTTTAAGGAGCTCATAGTCTAAAGAACACAGGGAAAATCCTAAGGTTCAAGTTAGATAATAATCAATTGTTTGATAACCTCTTGCCTGGTATCGCATTTATCTTGCACATATGCAAGCACATACATGCATATACAGCCACAAGGTACAACCATGCAGGAATGAATCCTAAACTGGGCAAAATTATGTCTCCTTAAATTATGCAAATAGGAAACTAATCCTCAAAACAGGAATTAACTACCAATTATTACCCTACTCCTATAAATGAATGTCTTACTAAAGACATTGTATTTTCATTTCAAGAGTTAGCTATATTTAAGTGTTGGTTAAACCTGAGACCATCTCTTAAAATGGGTTTTAGAATTAATTACAGAATTTAGGATTGGAAAGATGTTTGTGGTCACCATCAAAGCCAAAAGGACCACTTGAGAAATATACACATACTTTTGGAAATCCTAACATAATTTATATTCATGCGTACTAATAGGTCTTAGTTACTTTTCTACCATAAAGGCTAATAAATATTAATTTTTTTTAAAAAAAAACCTCTCCAGAGAGCTATGGCTAGGTGGCACAATGAATAGGGCCTCAGGCCCTGAGAATAAGAAGATCCAAGTTCAAAACTACTGGCCTCAGACACTCATTAGCTGTGTGACCCCAGGCAAGTCACTTAACCTCTATTTGCCTCAGCTCTCTCATCTGTAAAATAGAGATGAAAATAGTAGCTACATACCAGGGTTGTGGTGGGATCAAATGAGATAATTGTAAAGCCATTAGCACAGTACCTGACACATAGTAAGCACTACACAAATGTTAGTTATCATCATCATCATTATCATCATCTTTTCAAAAAACACCTACATAACATAGTGTATGAATATATTCTTTGTTTTTCATACTGTGGACATTACCCAGCTTCCCTAAGGGGAAAAGTGAACGTGTACAGCAAAGTGGAGAACACGAGACCAATCGCTTTAATGCAACATTGATTTGAGAGGCCTCACAGCATGGAATAATGAAACGTAGAAGAGTGCAGCTGAGAATAGAAGGATTGAAAATGAGAAGGGACCGTGAGTATTAGCAAAACTTATGATCCTGGAAAGATATTACCAAAAGATCTGGAGGTTTGTTTGTTTTTTTAAGAACTAGCAGAAGCAATAACCTAAATAATGAGTAAATTACTAGGAATCGCTATACCATTTTCTAGCAGAAGGTTAACCCTCTAGTCTAAGAAAGAATTCAGTGATTCAAGTTCTCTCAGGTTCTTCCTCTGTGGACCTGTAAGGACATCATTTTCCTCACTGGTAAAATAAGAGGGGTTAAACTTCATAAACTCAATGGAAGTTGCCTTCCATTTCTTGGAGACCTGGGTCACAAGCTAGAGAGGAGTCTTTGCTTTCCTCATAGTCACTCTGTGAAGGACCATGCTTATGGGATCACAGATTTAGAGCAGGAAGGGGCTTTTGAGGCCAACTAACCCAACCTCACATTTTATAAATCATTATAAGTCACACAAGTAATAAGAGTCAAACCCAAGATTCCCTGACAATAAATCCATCACCTTTTCTACTCCACTACCCTAATTCTTTCCCTTTCCTGGCCTTAATTCATTTTATCTTCAGCTCTCAAACAAGTATAGGGCAGCTTCCATCTTCTCTAAACCTAAAGCAACTAGAAGTCATGACGTAATTTAACAATAATAGCTCACATTTATATAGTACCTTAAGGTTAATGAAAGCCTTTCTACAGCCCTGTGAGATAGGAAGTATTAGTATCCCCATTTTCAGGAAACTGAGGCACAGGGTTGAAAAGTATCTTGAATGAAGTCACAGTTCTTAAATGTCACACCTGGGATCTGAGCTGAGCTGTCTCTCCTGACTCCAAGTTCAGTATTCTTTCTACTATAGATTCTTACCAATTAGCTTATTTCAGTAAGAGACTTTACAGAAATTCAGGGCTCATCTCAGTTCCAACAAGCAAGATTTGGTGCAACAGTCCTTGCCCTCAAGGACCTTACACTCTTCTGCCCAATGTTGCGATTTAATGTCTCTGCTTTTGTATCTGGAACAACTTGTGTATAGGAAGGAGAGCTAAAATATTTTGAGAGTTATTCTTGCTGTGACACTTATTCTACTTATTTTGAATAACAGCAGAAACTTATCAGAGTGCTTGGCACATGACAAGTGCTTAATCAAGGACTGAGCTTTCTAGCCAGCATTTTAAATTCTACTTGTTGTTACACAATAAGCCTGCCAATATGGCTCTTGAAGACTATGAAACATGTTATTTCAAATAGTTCCTGTTTGGAAAGAAGAACTGATTACAGAAACTATTCAATATTACAAAACTACCTATATTTAAACTTAAAGAATTCATGTCCATCATAAACCTAAAGGCCTACTAGTTAATACTCAAATTCACTATAAGCTAAAACAGTCACTCAATGTCAACTTGTTTGTCCTTCACACTCTGAAGAGCACCAACGACATCAGGAGGGTGACATCTTGACTTGCATGTGAATTGGATATAAGTGAGGCAGGGCTGTGCAAGGTCATCAGCCTAACTCTCTCCTCCAGGGTCATGAGTCCAGTGGCCAGACATAGGTCAGGATGACTGGAGATGACATCAGATGCAGTGGGAGACTTTGGCCTTTTTAAGGCCAAATTTGAGTTTGTCTGAAGCAACATCCAAATAGTTTAAAAAAAAATCAAATTTGGAGAGGAAGACTCTCAGAGTTTCTGGCAAGAACAGAAACAATTGCTATCTATACTCACTCTAAGCCCTCAAAATCCAAACAATGAATAAGTGATTCTTGGGCTGGGACCTATTATTGGCAAGATATTTTGGGATCTGGGGGCTAGATTTTTCTTCTTCCCTACTTACAGATTCTTAAAAAAAACAACTGGACAACAAACTCATTTGTCCCATGTAGTTTCGATTATGATTTCTTGAAATAGAGCTCTGGAAAACAAGGCTTTAATGAAGTCCACTGGGATTCAAATGGAGCTACTTGACCATGCCTTAAACCCAAATCACTCTGGCTCTCACTGATTGGCCAATAATAGGTCCCAGTCAAAATCAACAGGCATTTATTAAGCATCCACTGTGAGAGTCACTCCAAACATAGGGTACAAGATGAACTAGTTACTGTAATTTACCCATTTCCTTTTCTTGTGGCTCACTGTCCCACGGGGATTATACCACAGTATAGTGGAATAGGCTCTGGAGTCAAATTCTGGTTCTACCACCAACTAGGTATGGTATGTAACCTTGACAAGACGCTCAACCTTTTAAAGTCTCATTTTCTTCATCTACAAGATGAAGTATTTGATTAAATGGCTTCAAAGGTCCCTTCCACTTTCAGAATCTATGATCTTTGAGTATAAGAAGCCATATCTTGTCATTTCAATTTTCCAAAATGTTTCCTAACCTTTACGAAAAAGGAAGAGAGATCAACCTTGTTATTTCTTGCTCACCAGATAGGGATCTTGAAATTGTTTCATTTTGGCAGGATCGGCCTCTTTTGTGCTTTTCCCTGTGATATTATTATTGGCCTTATTCCAGAAGGTGACACTGACACCAGCTAGCTACTACACTAGCCAGTGTTTTGAGCTATTTTCCACGCACACACACTTCCCTCTCCCCCACAAAAAGTAACTCAACACAGTGATCCTCTACTGATGAATGAGCCCCTCAGAAATTAGCTATGATAGTCCTCAGATGATGGACATGCTGTTTGACCAAAGGTATTCAAAGGCTTTCCAGCTTGGTAGAGCCTGCCAGTATTTATATTCCCTTGACATTGCTTTCAAGAAACCAGGTTTACCTCCACAATGAGGGGGCTGAGGAAGTCTTTTTTAATATATGCACGACTGAAGCAAGTACACAAGTAAGCTTTTAGTGGAAGAAATATTCTTTATCCTTCAGCTCTTTTCACATTACTCCTCAGCAAGCTGGAATAGGCAGGCCAATAAGGAAAGAAGGGGAGCTGAAGACTGACAGGCAAGGATGGTTCCAAGGGCTGTTTACTGGTCTCTAAAAAATCTCCAATGGTGTATAACAAGCAAAGAGTTTAGCCCGTGCCACCTGAATGATGGCTCAACACAGTAAGCATTGGGCAACCTGAAGTCTTAGCAGAGGCCTTTCAATGAAACCAGAAACGGTGAGAGTTTCTGTGTGCCTATCGCTCTTACTCAGTCCTGTGGTGTTCCAATCAGAAATATTTACTGAGCATGTATGATTCCACAGCAATCTCCTCTTATTTATACCTGCATCCACTTAGCTCTCAAATTAGACTGGAAGCTCCTCAAGGGTACAGAATTACGTCTTCTATTTCCTTTCTGTTCTTCACAATCCCTTGCATATTCCATACATATTAGATGGTTAACGAAGACCCGTTATTTGGAAGGGAAGTAAGGAGGAAGAAAGAGAGAGAAACATAAAAGGACAGGGAGAGAGAAAGAGACTGAGAGTTAAAAACAAGAAGGGAGAAAGAAAGAAAACCAGGTAGAGAAAAAAAGAAGAGAGACAATTGTTCAAATAAATGTTTAATTGCTAAAAAAATTTTGGAACAATTTCTAAAGGGTACATTTGTCACTAGTAAGTGAAACATCTTTATTTTCAAATACGTAGCCCCTAGGTTTTTATTCCCCCCAAGCTGCTTGCAGGTCCGTTAAACTTAAAGGCTTAAACATCTCTTCTACTCTAAGGAAGAGGTAAACAATTTTATATGAACACAACAAGGGAAAATGGGGTACTTTTGGTTTGAAATTGTTATTTCACATTACTCTGGGGGGATGAAGCATTGAAAAAAAAGCAGAGAAGGGCTGCGAGATAAGGAAGCTGCTCAACTTTCCAGCTTCTTCATTCATCAAGTATTCTCAACATAACTTTTCTTCAGGAATAACTAAGTACTCCCATATCAGATAGTTCCTTCAAACAGATAAATGCATGTGGGTTTGTGTTTGTTGAGGGGGGTGTGTGTGTGTGTGTGTATTGTATGGTATGTTTGTATATGCACACATGTACATACATATGAAATCAAATAATTTTTAAAAAACTTTTATAATTTTTCTTAATAACTTGCCCCATGCCAAAATCACAGAATTTCAGAAGTGGAAGAAACCTCACTGGCCACCTAGTCTAACCCATAAATCCCCACCATGGCATACCCAGCTACTGGTTATCCAGATGGTTTCCTCAGACTGTAAAATGGGGTTGTTATAAAGTCAAATGAGATAATATTTGTAAAAAGCAGTTAGCATAGTGCCTGCCACCTTGTCCTGAGGCATCCTATTCCACTCCTGGACACCCAAACATGTTGGGATTTCTTCCCCCTGGCATCAAGCCTAAATTTGCTTCTTTGCAATGGTCACTTCTGGTTCTGCGCTGTTATGTCTAGTCCCCTCACTAAATGACAACTCTTAATTTATTAAATCTAGATGAATCTTATAAACCTTATTTTATATAATATGGTATTATAATATAATTTTATAGTATTATATTTTAAATTTAATTTAATCTTAATTAATTTTAACTATAAAGCTAGATTGTGTTCCTTGAGTCTTCTTTTCTTCTGGATAAACATGCTTCCCATATCATGAAGTGTCACCATACTCGATGTCCTCCTCAGAACACTTTTCAACTTATGTTGCCAATGTCAAGAGCAACAAGAACTACTAACATGAATAATCAATGCAAGGACAGAAGGCAAGGAGAGCTTTTCAATGTCCAAGTGAGAAAAAGTTAAAGATGAGATGTAAATTAGGAGAGAGAGTAACGTCACAGAAACTAAGAGGAAAGTAGACTCAGTAATGCCAAATGCTACAGAGAGGCTAATGAGAAGGACTGCCTTGTACAATGCTCTCCAGAACATAGTACATGATGATCTCAATTTGAACACAGCATGGTTTTGGAGAAGGGTAGGTGTTAGTGGCACTAATCTACTACAATGGAGTTAACAACAGACAAGATCTAAGTTGTTCACTCCAAACACATAAGTTAAAGAGTTTACAATAAACAAATGCAAACCCACAATGTAAAGTTAACAAAATAAAGGCCTCCCAGAAAGAGATACATTTTATATAATCTTGCTTTAAGGAAGTATACAAGTATTTATGTTTTTCAGATTAGCACAGGCCACCAACTATGCAAATCTTTTTTATAAAAAATGATTTTTACAATCCTTAAATCTATCTGCACCAAATTATTCAATTATTAGCTTTTAATGTAGATCATTTAGTACTAACACTTTACTAAAGGTTAACCAGGGCAAATAACTTCATCCTTTGAGACAGATCTTCATGCAGATTTAACAGATAAACTTAAAATTACAGAAAGTCTCTTCAACAGTGTTGGAGAATTTAAGGGTGCAAAAATTTGTTTTACGAAATATCCTTTCTAGTGTAGGCTATAGGGAAGCCAAAACTAAAGGCTAAAAACTCAATGCAAGAATTTTTAAAATATCATGCTTTTTTTAAATTTATTTTGATTTATCAACAATCACTTCCATATGCTTTTGAGTTTAAAATTTTTCTCACCCTTCCTCCCTACCACCCTCCCCAAGATGGCGCAAATCTCATATAGGTTATACATTTACATTCCTATTAAACATATTTTCACATTAGTGAAGTTGTAAGTAAAAATTAAAACCAATAGGAGGAACCATTAGAAAGAGGAAACAAAACTCAACAGAAGAGAAAAAAAAATAAGAGCGATTCAACTTCCATAGTTCTTTCTTTGGACATGGATAGCATTTTCCATCACGAGGCCTCTGGAGATGTCTTAGATCCTCGTGTGCTGAGAAGGGCTAACTCTATCAGAGTTAATCATCACACAGTGTGGCTATTACTGTGTACAGCGTTCACCTGTTTCTGCTCACTTCATTCAGCATCAGTCCATACAAGTCTTTCCAGGTTTTCCTGAAGTCAGCCTGTTCATCATTTCTTATAGCACAATAGTATGCCATTACATTCATATACCACAACTTGCTCAGTCATTCCCCAACTGATGGGCATCCTCTCAATTTCCAGTTCTTTGCCAACACAAAAAGAGCTGCTATTTTTGAATGTCATGCTATTTTAACAACATTTTAAAGGAACTTGAAACATCTACTGATTGTGTTAGGGTCTAATCTTCTAAACTGGGAAAGTTCACCTCAATTTATTCAACTATAAAATGAGGAAGTAGTCTCTGAGGTCCCCTTCAGGTTCTAGATCCAACTATGAACCTATGATCCAAAATTAGGTAGGCTCCTCCTTGGACAACAGGTTTGCAATCCATAACTGGGTCCATAATCTAAATTGTTCCAGCTTGGTATCAGGCCCTGCCAGGGCTTACATTCCATGATACATCCTTCACTTGACCCAGGGTCACCTTCACTCCATGATAAGCCACCACACAGTAGGAGGTAGAATGTATAATAAGGGAGAAACCTTGCCATGCTGAGCAGAGTTAACCTGAAGGACTCTAAAAGGCAGTTAGTTACATTACTAATTTTGAGGAACGAATAAGACAGCTGAATGACAGCCCAGACACTGTCCCAAAGGAAGCTCTCTAGCCTTTCTCACATGAATTTCCATTAAAACCAGAGCTTCTCAAATGAGCTCTAAGTAATTCATCAGCAGAGGATGAATATCACAGTAGTCATATTTCAGAAATGTTTAAGAATACCGTGGTATACAGAAACAGTAAACCTGTCAACAGAATACATATTCAGTCTTGTGGGCAGAACTCATATGGCTCAGTAAAAGAGGTTGCTGAAAACGAGTTGATTTTTTTCTTCTTTCTGTAAGACAATATTCAACTAACCCATAAAGCATGCTATACCTCTCTGTTCATACCATAAAATACCATGTTAAAATGTGTGAGTGAATGTAGGCCTGAAAAATGTCTCAGTATTTCCTTGCTCATAAATTTCTAATGTCTGATTATAAACAAAGGCTAGGAACAAGATCCATACTTCATCATTTCTGAGATAAACCAGAGCTCACACTTGATGAATTCCATACACTTAAATAACTGGGTTATACATTAATGGAACTAACACTCCCCCAAGAGTGAAACAACATGATAACTACTTTGAAAAAAAAAACTTTTTACAAAAATAAAGGATGCAAATTAGAATCAATATCATTATGCTAACAGCAGCTAATTTCTCTTTGAAATGTTATTAACATTCTCATTTCTCACTAAAATGTTATTAATGCTGTGAAGTCCCCTTAATATCAATTTCAGTTTTACAACTGTACTTTGTTTTAGCTTAGCTGTGTCACCCATAGGCCACTTATTTGTGGATTAACAAAAGACTAGGGTCCAGATGTGTGAGATTTTTGAACAATTATAATTTTTCTCAGCAGGTAAATTTCCTATCTTGGCCTGTTCTGTGACGCCACCAAAGTTTTACTCAAAGCTTCTAACGTGTAGTCTTTGAGTTTTCAACACCCCAAAACAGACCAGGCAAGGAAAATGAATGGAAAATAAAACGTTTAATTTGGGATAGAATTGCAGAGTAAATCAATTCCAAAAATTAAATCTCAGCACCCATTCCTGAATGAGTGCCTTGTCATCCTGCTTACCAGCAGGGTAAGACAGCAAAATAGCTTCTCTAAGATTCATGTCTTTAAAAAGAGTAAAATTTGGGATAGGCTTCTTTTCCACTCCTGACAGCACTGATGTTGTTGCTGCTTGAAACTGTACCAGCCATTATTATCCTCTCTATGGTGAGCCTTAGGAACACTTCTACCTTTCACAATTCTGTTCTTATCTCTCTCTCAATCTACACTGGATACATAGCATAATTCAGTGTTTCTCAATCAAGCAACTATCATTAAGTAGGGCCTATCCCCAACCTATACCTCACTTTATATGACCATAAGAAGTACAGACCATCTTTCCCAAAGATGGGGAGTATAAAACAGGCTAGAACTCTCCAGCCATCTTCTCTTCGCTCTGCCCCTTCTTAGCATGAGTCATCATCAGTCCCCAGGTTAAAACTTCTCACCATCTCTACCTCTGCCCATCCCACCCTCTTTGACTCAGAAAACAAAAACACATCAGACTTTACAGCTCAATTCTCTCTGGAGATCCGATGGAGTGTTCAATTTTACACAAGGGCCCAGCAGACCTGACGTGTTTCCATCATTCTTCCTGATTACCCTTCATTTTACAAGTATCTTCCTTCAATAAAGCTAGCTTGCTTTACAATCTTATTGTGAACTCCATGTTTCCGTGTACTGGACCTTGGTATTCTAAATCTTTCTAAGATTCCCTGTAGTAAACTCCTGGGATTACATAGACAAGAAAAGCTCAGGATGGACAGGCATGAATGGGTTGAATCTGCATCATTTAAAGGGAACTTCTTGTGAGCGTATGAGATCCCAAGTCCATTCAAGTATTTGAGAATGTAAGGCATACTATCTAAAAGACATCTAAAAGACAGTCACTGCTCTCACAAAGGTTGATATCTCAGATTTTGTACTGAGTGCTCTACAAAGCACAGGATTGTTGGATTACAGCAGAATTCCATCTTTGCAGCAGTTCTGATGAGGTCAGCTGCCATACTTAGTATAAACTCACAGAGTAACTCTTCCTATTACTCAAAGAACTGTGCCAGGTGCTCCAGCTGTGAGAACCATTTTCTTACAAATGTTCAACAGCCCAAAGCAAAACGATGCTACTTTTCTACCTTAAAGCAGCATCTTTTTTTCTTTTTTCCGGAGGGGGGAGATAAGATAGTTATACTCCTATGGTAGCACGTCGAGAAAAGAAAAGAAGGGGATTTCAGAATAGCTCAAGACCCATATGAAACAGTTGTAGTTCTTCCATGATCACAAATTACATAACTAATGCCAGCTAAAAATCTTATAAATCCATGCTTTAAATCATAAGCAAGACTTGACGGAAAAGAGTGAAATTAATCACTCCTACTGGTGGAAAGAAATATGAAAAATGGACCATCCTGAGATAAAAAATTAGAGATTTAGAGCATGAAGGGACCCAAGAGGCAATCTGTTTTAAGTCTGTTTCATGGAATTATCAATTATCAATTATCAATCAATAAGCTTTGTTTTATGGGCCAGCACTATTGGGGGGAAAAAAGAAAACTGAAACACTCATGGGGCTTACATTCTAATGAGACATATAACATATACAAAACACATACAAAACAGACACAAGGTAACAGTAGAGGGGATGGCAACAGCAGCTAAGAGGACTAGAAAAGGCCCCCTGCAGAATATGTATTTGAACCCACATGTACAAAAAATATTTATGGCAGCTCTTTCTGTGGTGGCAAAAAATTGGAAATTGAGGGAATGCCCATCAGCTGGGGAATGGCTGAGCAAGTTGTGGCATAGGAATGTAATGGAATACTATTGTGCTACAATAAATGATGAGCAAACCGACTTCAGGAAAACTTGTATGGACTGATGCTGAGCGAAGTGAGTAGAACCAGGAGAATGGTGTTAACAGCCACGTTGTTCGATAACTTATGTGTTCTTTTTTTTTCCTTCTGTCTTGTTTTGTTTCCTGTTTCTGGTGGTTCCTCCTATTGGTTCTAATTCTTCCTTACAACATCATTAATGTGAAAATCTGTTTGATAGGAATGAATATGTATAGCCTGTATCAGATTGCAGACCGTCTTGGGGAGTGGGAGGAGGAAGGGGGAAAATTTTAAAACTCAAAAGCTTACAGAAGTGATTGTTGATAAATCAAAATAAATTAATAAATATTCTTTAAAAAAAAAAAAGAATATGTATTTGAGCCAAATCTTGAAGGAAACCAGGGATGCCCAAGAGACAAAGGGGAGAGAGATAAGAAGAAGATTACTAGCCTGGAGGCCAACAAATACACAGGATGGGGCCAGTATGTAAAAAGCTGTAAATGCTTTAAATGTCAAACAAATATGTATGTATCTGAGAGGTAACAGGAAACCAATGGACTTATAGAGTACTAGGAAATTATGCCCTAGGAAAATTATTTAAGGCTGTGTGGAGAATGAATTGAAACAGAAGGAAGTTCAAAAGAAAGCACAGCTAAGCAGGGCAGTTTTGAAATTAATGTGTGGAATTATTATGTACCATTTTCTAGGAAAAAAAAGCAAGCAACACAGAATGGAAATTTGGTCTTATATACAATCATTTTGTGTTCTGCTCTGCATGTAAAAATGACCTTTTTTAAGGTATTTAAGTCCAGACTAAAAATTAAAATTTCGGGAAGAAAAGGATGCAGTGGAGTGATAGGAGACAGGTCAATTAGGAGGCTACTACAATAGTCCACATAGGAGGTGCTAAGAATCTGGGTAGTAGCTATCTAAGTAAACAAAAGGAAAGAGATACTAAGATATAGAAATAACAAGATTTAAGGTGAGAGTTGGCAAAGACAGAGGTTTTAAACCTTCAAACCAATTTTGTGTCCTCTAGGTTACCCTCAATGAAATTTTAGATGGCCCTATCAGAAGGATTCTAGAGAATAGCCACCCACCTCCTCTGGATGAGGCCTATGCTGAGTTCCAGCCAACCTCCCCTGGGACCCCATGAGGCAGAGAGAGCTCTAAGCCCCTTATCAACCTGAAGCAGTCCCAGAAGATGAAACTTCCATCCACGTCCCCAAACTAATTTGGGCCCCCACTTTTTGAGGGGGGATTTATAAGGAATGCATGACCCTTGCCCTTTTTCCAAAATGAATTTGGGTGTCTACTTCTTGAGGGGGAAGATGGTGAGATTCAACTAGAGTGGTCAACGAGAAGCCACTTAAAACCACTTTAGGAGACAGTGAGAGTCCAGTAGGCTGATCAAACAAATGCCAAAACTAACAGGGGCCCTCCACCTAGGGGTGAACTATGGAATCGATAATGCCCAAAACTACAGTCCCTGATTACCTCATCTCCCCACCCCCCTAGCCCATGTGTCTCTAGTCACCTCATCTCTCCACCCATGCCAGGTATGACTCTGTAAGAATCCCTAGCCTCTCCGGGGTAGTGTAGTTCTCCTTAATTACTGCCCCCTCAGCAGCTCAAGCATCTCCCTTAAACCCCTCCTCCCTTGGCGTACTTCCACCCCCACTTAAGCTGGGGTTTCCCTTGAGCTTCCTCTCGCTTAAGGGACAGAGAAGCCTACTTGGTGTGTTATGCTTGCTGTATAGTATGTTACCCTCAATATACACCTATACTTAATTTGGAGGCGGCTTGAGCCAATTCTTTCAGGACAACCTGGCGCCCCAACTTTCTGGGGTGCCCCTGAACTTCATCAAGAGCATCTTGTCATCTGCCCTCCATAAGTCACTTTCATAAGGAATGCTCCCCTGCACCCGACGCCACATACACTGCACTTCTTGTTCTTGATCCGCAAAAAATAATATGGATATTGCTATGGAAAGAAAAGATCACAAAGATGACATGAAAAATGGTGCCACAGCCAGCAGAAACAGGGAATTAATTCTTTAAATTCATTAAAAAATGAACGTTAAAAATTATCTTTGCATGTAATTGGAAAAAAATAAAATTAAGAGAGAGAGAGAGAAAGAGAGCAGTTTAGCCTAAGTATAAGGTACACTTTCACAATGGAAAAGCTGGGAAAGTCAGCTGGAGCCAGAGCATGGACTAACTTAAAAATCCTAATTAATCTTACTGAAGCATAACCAAAATCATATCAATATACTGCTCAGAAACCTTTAATAACTCCACATTCCACATCAAATGAAATTCAAACCCCTTGGTGTTGCTTTCAATGCTATCCTTTATATAACCCCAGCATAGCTGAACAAAATTGAGAGTCAAAAGTTTTCATTTTTTAGCTCTTGGCAAATCAGGACCTCTCTGAGCCTCATTTTCATTCTTCACAAAATGAAGGTTAGACCAACTAAGTTCTAAACTCCTTTCTAGCTCTCAAGTTACATGGTTTTAATAGTTCTACGCTCTCATCCATCCAGTGGTACAAACTGCAACCTATTTATAACTTCATCTTCCGTACAATTATTATTCATGAGATTTCATAAATTCACCTCAGCTGATTCATTCAAAAGCTTTCTTAAATACATATTTTTAACATTTTGTAGGATGTAGGTACCAACACAATACTCACTTATCCTTCTGGTATCCCTTGTTCTGACTACCACCTTTTCTGCTCACATTCCCCTCATTTTAGATACTCTATTAGTGCAACAAAAAAAATGCATTAGCCATTTTACCTTCTACAAAATAACATCACTTTTGAATGTGAAAGCCACTAAAAGCTCAGTATCATTTATAAAATGCTTGCTAATAACATACACTCCATCTAGTAGACAGTTGACTTTTGTAAGGTACAGTAGTGCACATATTTCCTCACACTAAATTTTACCTTTTTAAATTCAGTTCATCATTGTAGCCTGTCACAATCTTTTTTGAATTCAGATTATATTATTCAATGCATTACCTATATCTCCCAGTTTTGAATCATGCACAAATATAATCATGCTTCTCGACATTCAAGTTATTAAAAATATTGAACAGACCAAGGCTAAGAATCCAGGTCTCTGATGGAGCTCTGAGACATCTCACTAGATACCTTGCATCTAGGCTAATGATCAAAGTAATCAACACTGTGATGCACATTACTCACCCAATTTAGCACCCACAGGTCTCTACTATCTAGTTTGTACATTTTTCATCTTGTCTACAAGGATATCATGAACAACTGTGTCAAATCACTTGTTGAAATCCAAGTAGTCTATGTTCATGGCAATCTTGTGATCTAACAACATGTTCCCTTCACTATTCTCTTGACCTTGGTGCAAAAAAAGGGGGGTGGGGAAGGTAATATAGTAAATCTGTTATGACATTCTTAATAAATCTAAGCTGGCTCTTAGTGACCATAATTTCCCTTTCTAAATCCATTTATGTCAGTCCTTAATAACTTGTTCAAATATTTTTCAAACTATCGACATCCAAATCTCTGACCTACAGTCTGGAGAATCTATTTTCTCATTTTAAAAACTAAGGCATTTAATGATCACTAGTTCTTCTCCATGATTCTTTAAAGCTCAATGATTTCAGATTAGCAATTTTACTTGAAAGGCCCTTCAGTACTCGAGTATATAACTTGGTCAGGCCAAGTGACTTGTACTCACTGTCGGATTCCTTACAATCTTTCTCATTTATAATGGCTTTCAGGTCCCTCTTGACTATTTTATCCCTCCCAAATACTTTTGTTCCATGCAAAATAGGAATTCAGTAGTTGTACTGTATGTGATCATTATTTAATCCCCCTAAAGGAGTCTTGTTCTTTATTTCTCATCCACAAAATTAAATATTTAAGAATCCTTTTGTAAGCGCTAACATTGGTCATACTCGGTTTTAGCCTAATGCTATATTTTACAAGACTCTGCCACTTGTTTGTGTTTACCTTTAGTAGTCTGCCCTCCATTCAACTAATGCACGTCCTTTTTTAAACATGAGATCACTGATTGCATTTTCATACACCTCTTCTTTTTCTTCCTCATTGGAATCAGCAAGAAATATTTCATTAGGATTTCCTTTCTGAGCAGCTTTCATTTTCCACGAAGTCAAGAACTCTAATATTTATTTTTGTATCTTTCATAATATCTAGAACCTTGTTTTGTCATAATAATAGGGAAAACTATGATAAAATGCCCACATCCTTTGATCTGGAGATCTGTGGTTAGCATTTACCCCAAGAAGGCCAAAGGTGCCATATACCCCAAAATATCCACAGTGACATTTTTGTGGTAGCAAAGTGAAAACTAATTGGATGCCAATCTATTAGTAAACAGCTAAACACATTGCGGCACATAAACATTACATAATACTATGGCACCATAAGAAATAATGTAAAAAGTTCAGAAGAGCATGGGAAGATATTTGAACTCATGCAGAGTGAATCAAACAGAATCCAGAAAACAGGTATGTAAATAGAAATAACATAGGAAACAAAACTAAAATGCTATGTAATTACAATGACCATGCTTATAAGAAATTATAGCTCCCTTCCTTTTTTCCCCTATATTTGGGTAACTACAAATGTAGGATAATTTATATTATGTGTATTATCAGATTTTACTGGTATGTTGCCTAATTTTGGAGATAGCTAGGTAGTACATGAAACTCGTCAAAAGATCCAAAGTTTAAATCTGACCTCATAACACTGGTGCCCTTTGGCAAGTCATTTGACCTCTATTTGCGTCAGTTCCCTTAACTGTAAAAGGAAGACAATAATAGCACCTACCATTGTGAGGATTAAGCACTTATCACAGCTCCAAGCACACAGTAGGTACTATACAAATACTAGCTATCTAAATAATTACAAATAATAAATAGTTCTACTTCCCCATTTAAAAAAATTATCTCTTACAAGGGATGGCTCACTGTGTAGGGGAAGTAACAGAGAGACATCTGGAAAGGAAAGTTATGTGAATGTAAAAATAAAATCAATAAAAATTTTAAGAAGAAAGGGCAACAGAATGCAAGTCAGAAAAACATGGTCTGGTCAGAGTTCTTACACATACTAGTTATAAGAATACCTCAATTCAAATCATTGAGCTTTGTCTTCAATAAGATTACCTAATGGTAACTAGCTTCCAATAGAATTGTGCAGATAGTCTATGAACCAGCTTTGAACAAGGCCTTACAAAATGCTATAGAAAATGAGTTACTAGTATTATCAGATGCAAAATAAATGTGCTGAATTGTACAACCCCTAAAATTGAAAATATTGTATACAAATGTAAAGGTTTTTAAAAACAATTTTTAAGCCTTAGAACCTTCAATTAAATCAGGATTTTCTTTTTCCTACACATAATTTTTGTAAGAGAGAAAAAGATAAACAAAAAATAAGATCATAGCCAGGATATATTAACTTGATGAATACACACAAAATTCATGGATTTAATATAGATACAACTAAAATTATTATTCAATATAGATAAAAATTACTAATTCAATATAGATACAATTAAATCTCCATCTAATAAAAATTAATGTTCAAAATCACAGTCCTTAGGCTCCAGCACAGATCTTAAATCAGTAAGAATTCAATTATGTTTACTATACTAGGGCAAGAAAATGAATTTATATTTCACTTTATTTGATACTGTAGTCGTTTCACCTATGCTATTGAAATATCAAAGTCTCTTCTTTCTACATGCCTGACTTCCCTCTTCAGAACAACCTGGTGAGGTAGATGTTATCCTTATCCCAACTGAGAAGACTAAGGTCAACAAAAGTTAAGTGACTTGCCCAGGGTTACACAACTAAAAGGACCTAAAATTAAATTTAAACTTTGTACTTACTAATTCCAGTTGAATCATTGCTAGTGATATACTGAAGCCAACTTACACAAATTATGAATACAGGATCCATCACCAGCCTTTGGGATGTTTTGGGGACATTTTCCAATAACTGTCAATCATTTATTCAGTAAGCATTTATTAAACACCCATTTTGTGTCATGTAATGTAACAAGCACTCTGGACTAAAAAAAAAGAAAAAAGAAAAAAGGTCCCAGCCCTCGAGGAGCTTACATTCTAATGGGGGAAATAATACAACTATGCAAGCACCAGATGTATATATTGTCAACAGGAGATAATACTAAAGGTAAGGTGGAATGTGATAACTTCAAATACAGAACAGAATTCACCAGAACATTCCATTCCTATTTTGATTCATTAAGATTCTAATGTAATACATTCTTCTTTTATTCAATTCAATTTCACCAAAATTAAATGACCCAAATTAAAAACAAGGCTCCTGCCCTAAGTAGCACACAGCCTAATAAAGGAGAAACAACATGCAGACATACACAATTTTAATGTTCCCATTAGATAGCTGGCATGGAAAGGGACCTTAAAAAAATCTAGTTCTGTTGAGGTTTAGGGGTGCTGGGACCCCAAAATCACAACATGTGGGTCCTGTCTGAATGAATTAACCCCCAAGTCTTCTTTCAGCCAAAGACAAGGTCTATTAAAGTTCCGCCATATTGGCCGGCTTCTTAAGGAATCTGAACATTTGTGACCTATTGGCTAGACTATAGGAATCTGAACACCTTAATGGAGGTCAGATGGACCTTATATACAGAGAGACTGTGGGAAGGATCTAGGAGTGGCCAAGTAGTTTGGGGTGACTGTGGGAGGGGTCTAAGAGAAGGGGTCTAGGGGGGATCTTGATGGGAGTGACTGGGAGGTAGAATGGGGTTTAGATAGGATCAAGGGTGGGAAGCCACATGGGGCCACTGGGATATAGACAATGGAGGGCTGGGCTAGGTTAAGGGAAAAGGGTAGGGTCATAACCTATCCTAAAAACGAACAGAATACATTCCTCCTTTATCAAAACCATATTTCATTCTGTTTTTGCTTTATCACTGTCATGAACTGTTTGTTCCTGCATTGCTTATCCACTGCAGATTTGCTTTCAGATTTAACAGCCAGTCAGTGGGATATGTAATTATCTGCTATTTTGAATCTACTACTCTCTTTTCATGCAGCTTGCATCCCAACAAGAAGACCCTTTGAAACCCAAACACTGTCTGTGGCCAGAGATTCCAACACATCTGTCTCACATTCGGAAGCATGTAGAGAAGCAGCAGTCAGCCTTGCTAATACTGGGCCTTTCTCAAAACTGACCACCTTAACTGGTCCTTGACCTATTTTATCTTGTACCAGGAAGCCTTAACCCCGGTTCTCTAGCAAGTACTCTGAGGAGGAGTCTAGGAGGGAGAACTAGGAAGTAGCCACCTTCTCTACTCCAAGGCAGAAGAATAAGGTAAATTAGAGCAGCATTTCCCCATTGGTCCATTCTAGAGTTTTCCTTTGTGTTTTGTTTTGAACCTGCCTCTTATTAAGTGACTGCTATGCATTCTGCTGGGTGCTGGGAAAAGATATTAAGTTTTAACAAGATATAATCCTTATAGATCATTTTTTCCCCCTAAGGCTCTTACTTCTTAAATTATTTTAACAAGAGTTTTCCTCTTTCTTCTCCCTGTATTCTGCCTCTCCTCTTACCTGCTCCCTCCTAATTGATTCCAGCTCCTGCCCCATGGTCTTCTGCTACTAAATACTCTGGTGTATTTTGCAAAGAAAGGAAAGAAGGGGAGGTCCTCTGCAGAGAGCTAAAATATTCTTTGGAATAAATATGCTTTTAGAATAACCTTTAGATTGCTAGACCGTGGATGAAAGGACAGCTCTGCCTAGATTGCTGTTTCACATTAGCCTGAGATAAACCATTTATTTCCAGTATGAAGTAGCCTGCAAGCAGAAAGTGAATAGAACAAAGTAGAGAAACATAAACAGCTTCCTACTATTCCTAAAACAGACTCAGGCTCAATTATTTTATTTTTCTTCTTGACCATACAACCCATGTTCATTCTCACCTCCACAACAGCTTCCAAAATAATTAAGGAAAGGGTATTAAATTGCCTCCTTGGACTCAAAACCTGCCCTCTTGCCTAGGAACTTCTGAATCTTTCCTTTCTCATGGCAGAAATTGAAAGGAAAAGAAAAGCACCCCATGGTGTATCTCTGTACCTTTTCTAGCATGAAGCCCTATGGTTGTCTTCTTATAATTAAAAGGGAGTAATTATCCCTTCTTTTCACCTTCCATCTCTGCTCTTTGAGACTAGAGCTGGTAATATTCCTAATCTACATCAAATGGTTCCTTGGCAACCATCACACTCAATGGAGTAGATAAAACTAAGCCTATCAGGACGGAACACACACACACACAGAGCACGCTTTTAACAAGGGATAACAATAGCAACTTATCACATTTTTGTAGCATTTTAAGATAGGCAACAAGGTAGAGTAGAATAAATACTAGTTTCTAGTGCTACTTCTGCCATTAATTATTTTATTATTATTATTATTATTATTATTATTTTTAGGCAATTGTGGTTAAGTGAGTTGCCCAGGGTCACCCAGCTAGTAAGTGTCAAGTGTTTGGTCTGAGGCCGGATTTGAACTCAGATCCTCTTGACTTCAGGGCCGGTGCTCTATACACTGCACCACCTAGCTGCCCCTTCTGCCATTAATTAGACATTGGTGTTCAGTCATTGTTTTCAGTCCTGTCTAACTCTTCTTGACCCCATTTTGGGTTTTCTTGGCAAAGATACTGGCATGGTTTGCCATTCCATGGAAACTAAGGTAAACAAGGTTAAGTGACTTTGCCCAGGGTCACACAGTTAGTAAGTGTCTGGGGCCAGATCTGAACTTCTAGACTGCCCCAATCAGCAATTGGATATATCAAGCAAAACCCTTAAGTGTCTTTGGCCAGATGAGGGCAATAACTTTTAAAATTCCTTCCCAGTTCTCATCTTCAGTATTTTCAAAAATTCCATTTAATTAGATTCAACAAACATTCATTAAACACCAACCAAGGCTGGGAAACATTGAGTAAGAAGACAGCTCTGCCTAGCTTGCTGTTTCACATTAGCCTTCTACTTCAGCGTGAAGTAGACTGCAAGAAGAAACCGACTGGAACAAAGTAGAAAAACACCACCAACTGTGCTAAGTACTGGGGCAGCAGAAATGAAGATGAAGTACTCGCTCCCTTCCTCAAGGAACTTACGTCCTATTGCAGTGATCACATAAGTACAGAGCTAAGTAAAAATTAAATATATACTGTGAAAAGTGATTATTAATAACCAATATCTTGGAGATTGAGAGCTTCCCCCAGCCCTCTTCTTCCAAAGTCCTGATTTTAAGTTCAGTTTTTCTTCAGAAGCACATTATTTATAATGAGATTGTTTTGACTCTCCTTATCCTGGTCAGCCACACCCAAGCTCACCAGTAATTTAATGAAAGGTATGGAAGCCCCATGGCCTTCTACTCAGGATTGGGTGGAGATGGATTTTTCTGTATAGACAGCCCAAGGCTGGGAGTGGTCAGATAAGGTTGGGGGTGGTCTGATAAAAGACGTATTTCCTCTGTCCAGGGATGAATGATAATAGGGTGACATTAGCCCCTGTTGGAAGGGTGTATAAGCTGTGCAGCTTAACCCCCAAATGAGCTCAATTCCAACACTGCAACTCCTATGAAGTAGAAAAATGAACTATACAACCTAATTGTTTGTCTTTCTTAGATCGAACTCTGCAAATTTGACAATACAAAGCAATTTCACCCGAAAGAGGAGGAGAGCACCAATAACTGGCTGTCTCAGAAAAGACCTGAAAATTGACCAACTACATTGCTGGCAGTGCCAAGAGTCACAACGTAACAAAAAGTATTGCAATAAATCCCAAAATCATCACATCCAAAGAATTTTGCTGATCTTGAATTTATTGTGATGACTCGTAAACAGGAATCAGTGGGTGTGTCTGTGTGCGTGTGTGTTTTTGAGCTATGGTTTTTATGCTCTTCCAGTTTTGTAAATATAATTTCACTTGAAGAACCAACCCTCGTGTGCCCATATTCTAAGTCTTTCCACCATTGTACTCAAAGTCTAACCAAAGACAAAGCCTTCCAAAATGCTACAGTAATCTACATACCATGAAGCACTGAAACAGACTGGGGAGTAGGGGGGAAGCAGCAAGTATTAATTTTTATTATTTCTCCTGGCTCTTCTTAGGAATAGTTTCATATGCATGTGACACACGTTTTCTTGAATTATGCTTACAGTACCCAGAATCAGGGGACACCCAGACAAATATCAAGCCTTCAAAAGATCCAAAAGGATTGAAATGAAATGATGTAATCTGGAGATATAACACTGGCACTATCAGCCCCAAACATGAAATCTATGGACCACAATCCTCATACAACTCTATAACCAAATCCTAAATTCTCTTTAGCTGAAAAGGATAGCACTAAGGCTCTTACTTACTAAGGTCCACTACTGAGGGTTCAGGACAGCAGTATGGCAAAGTTCATTTGCTGCATGCTGGCTGGCTACTCTGGTGCTTTCTGACTCTCTCTGTATCTGATATCTCCTCCCAACCTTGGACCCACTGAGCTTCTCCTTGAACTCTCAGCACTGACTCTCCAGCCTCCACTTCAATCACAATGACTTTTCATCCCCTATTAAACATCAAGACATCTTTTTTTCTCAACCATGGTGAGTGATTCAATATCCAAGGTTTTCAAGGGCAAGAACTAGATCTTATGTTTCTCCTGTATTTTCCTAAATTGCCTAGCACAATGCTGGACAAAGTAAATGATGAATGTATTCATATTGGCTTGGAACATGTTATTGGTTCTACAATCAAACACCAAAACTCATTCTAGAAGGTGACACTTCTTCCAATCCCCCTCAACCATTAGTGCCTTCTCTCAGATTATGCTGTGTTTAAATACTTTTATATTTCATTTATTTTATTTTAATTCCCAGTACCTAACAGTGCCTAGCACATAGTAAGGGCTTAATAAATGCTTACAGATTAATTTCTTGAAGGGAATGATAAATTTAAGTTATGGGCAATTCTATATTAATCATACCTTGATTCCCTTACTTTTAAATAACTGATCAACAGGTCAACAATCACCTACTATGTGCCAGGCACTATGTTAAGTGCTAGGGAACAGAGTAATAAAAGACATCAGTTGTGATTTAAGATATTATGAGAAAAAGGGCAAGATTTCATGTTGTAGGATTGGGGAGGGCAAACAGGAGGAAAAGGGCATTAGTCGACTAAAAAAATACTAAGGTCATTTTTTCTCCATAGCTATACTTCTGTTACTATCAAATGAGATAACATGTACAGTGTTTTGTTTCTTAAAGCACTTCATAAATGCTAGCTTTTACATTGTTACTACTACCACATACTTTTCTGCTACTACAGATTACATACTGTGCATTCTGTTTAAAGGAGGGAAAGTGAGAATTTGATACCAAAAAAAGTAAGATTGGAAGATCTCCAGGGCCAGAGCCACTGCTGAATTTCAATGGTGCAAAAGCAATTATCAAGAAGCTGTATTACTCTCAGGGCAGTCCTAACCTCTCAAAGAACAAGAAAAGAAAAAAAAAAGCCAATCTCAGACAGCTTCTACATATCAAAAAAATTTTCAAGCTGATACTTATGTAAATTGGCTCTAAGATTTCAAAGCAAATTTCTAAAATCTAAACTACTCACACACATAAGAAATCTTGAGGATTTTGTGAAGAGTGGCTTTGCTAGTTGTTACTTTGGGGGCACTGGACTACTCACTCAAATTCTCTAGAATGAGAATAAACTGAAGTTTCCTGGTCTATAAAAGGAGTTGTATACTACATGACCCCTAAGTTTCCTTCTGACTCTTAACCCATTTAAAATCTGTATTTTAAAATCTAAGGCCAAAAAAAACAAAAACATAAAACCAACCCTGGGAGATGATGATTAGAATTTATTAAGCATCAAATTACTACCAGCCACCTTTTACTTATACACACACACACACACACACACACACACACACACACACACACGCACAATTTCATATTGGCCAAAGAAATCATGCCCTAAAAGTACTGGAAATGCAACTACTTGAGATACTATGATAACTAGGTGAAATATTTACATTGCTCCATATTAATTTAAAAAACTATCTTTTGGAGAAATAAAACTTTTATTTCACAAAGACTCTATATGAAGTTTGAAAATATCAGAGGACAAGCTTTTTCTCACCAAAGAACAGGCTATTAATGAGCATTTCGGAAGTTTAGGATGGTTTACTCAGTTGTAAGAGTTTAGTATGAAGATTCACTTCAAAATCATTGCCACCTCATCTCTTTCTCCATCTTTCCCATATCCACCTTTATGAGTTCTACCAAGATAAGTCTTCCCATGCCACTTACCTACTCAAAAACTGTCAGTGGGTCCACCATTGATCTTCTAGGATAAAATGGTAGTTCACAATGACCCAATGGTAGTTCCTTCACAAAGAATCTTATTTCACTCTACATATCTTATCCTTTTACCACTCTATATTCCAGCCAAAACAGGATGACAGTTAGTTTGTTCTCTGTTACCTCCTGGCTGCACACCTCCATGCATTCATGAAGACAATATGAATTTTGGACTGTTGAAATCTTTCATTTTCATCATACCCAGGCTCAGCTGTCCTTCGCTCCCTCCATGAAGCCTTCTCTGGTCTCCCTTTTTAACCTAAGTATAAATGCTCTCTTCCTGATGAGTAATTTTTAGAGCACTTTGTACTAACCTTCCTCTTTGCCCTTTCTGTAAGTATCTGTAGGTATCTTGGACCTACCTATTTATTTACATGTTGTCGAATTGTTAGTATGTAAATTCTTTAGGGACAGGGACTACTTGTGTTTTTATTTGCAGTGCTTGGTCTAGTGACAAACACATAATAAGCACTTAATAAATACTAATGAATCGATTACTTTCTGTTCGTTATCTCCCTATGAGATAAGTAAACTCTTCAAACATATAAAACTTGCCATTTTTTTCATCTTTTATATGCCAAGCATAGTGCTTTGCACACAGTAGGCCCACAAGAAATATTAAATTGAATTTCTTTTCTCCTCAGTATACCATCTCTCCCTTAACAGTTCATAATATGAACTTACAATGTGTCATACATTAATAATTTATGCTCCTACTCTTAATTTAGAAGAGACAAACAATTTGTTTAAATTTTTTTTCTGCCCAAAATACAAAATTAAAGTAGGTTTTACTTTTGTACCTAGCCCTCAAAACTGACTTTTCCTCGTGTGAGTCTGCAGATATCAATAAAAATTCTTGCCAATCAACTAATCCCACAAGGTCAGCCTGCCTTCAGCCTACCTTCTCTGTGAGGAGGACACTGGTGTTTGGGAAGTTTTATGATGTTCCACTACACTGAATCCTTAGCAATCTAAGTCACAGCTCATCAAAGAGGAAAACTTTTGCTGCTGGAGGACACAGGAATATCTTCCACAAGCTGAACAAGAAGCCACAGAAAGTGGGTCTGCCTCTCATCCTGAGGATCCTAGAGACAGCCAAAGTTTTAATCCCATCTCAAAGACCAGCTCCCTAGAACCTGCTCCAGGTTCCTGTACAGCCTCCACATGAACAAAATACCTCCACAAAAAACAAGGCATTGTTTCAAGTTAACCTGGATAAGTCAAGCAATTCCACAATTAAGAAACTGTTCTGAAGGAAGCTTCAAGAATAGGGAGAAAAAACTCAGCAATAGGTATATAGCGAAAAGAGCATGTTCAGTTCTGCTAGTTGCTACTTTGGAAGCATTGGACTACTCACTAAAATTTTCTAGACTGAGGATAAACTGAAGTTTCCTGGTTTGTAAAAGGAGTCTTGTACTACATGACCCCTAAAGTTCCTTCTGACTCTTAATTTGTACTTTAAAAACCTAAGGCAGAAAAACCATAACTGGGAACTAAAATATACTAGATTAAAAAAATTATAGAACTGAGAAGTTCCTAATCTTTTGAAAACAAGGAAAAGCTTTAGTATACCATATTGTTCTACATTAACATTTTAAACAGGAAATTAAGTTCCTTTAAGAAGACCAAGAAGAGAGACAGAGAAACAGAGAGAAAGGGGAATATTTCTAGACACGAAGACCTTAAATGGAGATGGAAAAATGGAAATGATAGATTTTTCCTTTCCTTTTCATTAGAGAACTGAGGCAGATGATGCCCATTTCTGTATCTGCAGAATCTCGTAAGCAAGATTTCTCTGTATCTTCTGATTCTGCTATCATTCCACCACACCAACGTACTTTTCCAAAGACAGGGCAACAGGTGTGGAAACCTGTGCACCATACACCACTATGAGGTCTTTGTTTTTCCGCAGTTTTGATATTCAAAGTCTAAACTCTAAACATACCCCAAACCCACTCCCACTTGGGATTCCCTTAAGTAGTCAAGGTGGCTTACTCACCCCCACCCCAGGATTTCACAGGGAATCCAAAAGACTTGGGGCTTTCCGGTACTGTTGCTCAAAAGCTCCCACTGTGGTATGCTTCCCTTTGATTATTAATTAGAGTTAATTAGCTTTCAGTTAGATGGATTTCGGGTTTCAAAATTGACTTTCCTCAGCTTGTTTAATTTGTTCTCCAGGCACTGGTGCTAGCCGCAATGGGAAGTTCAAATATTCTGATCTTCTGAAGCTCATAAGCTTTTCCTCTGGGGAGTAAGGTTAGGGAAGAGGTCTCTTCCTCACTCCCAAGCAATTGTGAATTTGGCTACAGCTAATCTCTGTCCTATCTCCTCCCTCCCCCTCATTGCCAGGTGGGCCTGGTATTAGAATTCAAGATTCAAAAGACGATTTACTCCTTTATTAAAACCACACAAGACACGACTGATTCTCTTCAACAACCACAAGGTACTTCCTATATGGCCTCTTCTGCTTTCGTTTAATTTCTATTTAGTTTATACCTTTGACTGACTGGTTGAATTCAATAGAGATGTCTAGGATTTGTTCACATCGGTTTATGCCTTGAAGTGATTGGTAAATCTCAGAAATGTTATCACCTGATAAAGGTAATAGGGTTTAGGACCTGGTATACGTTACATTAATTGGCAATAAGAAGTGTGGGATACTTCATTTACATAGGCATTCAACTTCTATTAACAACTCCAAATTTTCCAAATGATTAGCCCAAGCAGCATATCAGCTTCATAACCTTTCAGATTTAAGAAAAAATCTGCCAAAGAATTCTATATCCCTATAGAACACTTCCATTCAATGTGATGTGCCTGATTATGACAAGCAGAAAAGACGTCCATCTGAGAGTTGAAGGTGGGGCCCTAGATAAAAAGTTATCTAGTCTAACCTATATCTGAACAGGAATCCCACCTCTGGCATTTGTTAGTTGCTCTAGGAGTGGCAATCTGTACAGGAGGAATACCTGTTCTATTATTATGAAGTTCATATCAGATAAGGTAAGAAAAACATATTGCAAATTTTAGAACACACAAATGTCAGTGGTTGTTATTATAAACACCCATTAAAATCTATATAAGTGATAACTAACTTTTGTTGGAAGACTTCCAACATGGGAACCTACTCACTATTTTCTGAGGCTGCCCATTCTTCTTTGGCATCTACTAGATACTTAATGTTTTTGACTAAATCTACACTTGTTTCTTTGTAACTTCTCCCCATTATTTCTGGGTATGTCCTCTAAGATAAAGCAGAATGAATGTAATCCTTCTTTCACAGGACAGCCCTTTAGATATTTGAAAACAATGCTCTTGCCTCCTTCCCTCTTCTCAAGCCTTGTCTAGTTTAAGCTAAGCACCCCCATAGGAGCAGCTAGATGGCACAGTGGATAGAGCACCAATCCTGAAGACAGGAAGACCTGAGTTCAAATCTGTTCTCAAACACTTACTAGCTTTGTGAACCTGGGCAAGTCACTTAACCCCAATTCCTAAAAAAAAAAATTAATAATAACCTTAGCACCCCCATATGGTGCTAAGCACCCTAGGCCTCATATGGCATGAGTTGAAGGTCCCTCAGCATCCTCATGCCTCTTAAGGGGATTTCTCCAATGTATCATCACCCTTCTTTAAATGTTTTGCCCAGACTTGAATATGCTATTTGCCTAGACAACAATGCCTACATGTGGTATGACTAGGGTAGATCAGACTAGGGCCATCACTTCCATAGTGGTAGATGCTTTGCCCCTCAACTCAGCCTAAGGTTGTATTTACAATATTTGGTTTTCATATCATACCACTGAATCAAACTAAACTTATGGTCCACTAAAATCTATGGCTTTTTTTTTCAAAAAGACTGATGGCATATCTACCCCACCTTACATTTGTGAAGTTGATTTTCTCAACCCAAATATCAGACATTTATCCATAATATAGCTCATTTTATTAGAGCTCTCTTCCAACTCTCTGACAACAAAATTGTGTGGCTTGGACTTAGAATCAGACTGAAAGGCGTGGGTGGCATCTCGCTGTCCTTTACTAGAACTATATAATCTGGATATTCAGGAAGCCAAAAGTTACATTCACAACAATAAGTTTGTGGAGCCCTTATTGTGTTAACTGTCACAGATGGATCAGTTTCTGTCTTACCATTAGCTATAAGGAGTGGTAGCCTTACAGCTTGGAGGGTATATAAATACGTGAGAGAAAAAAGCTGAAGAGTTTGGGAAGTAAGATGAGAAAAAATTCATTTTCTTGGTATAAAGCAAGTTGTTTAAACAACAAGAAAGGGGATCACATGGTCAGGCTCTTGATATGTACACAATTTGCTTCTTAGGTGTTTAAAGACACTGTTGACCAAATAATGCTGTCAAACAAATGGAAAATCTAACTTTAGGAGTCTCTCCCCCTTCAGTCCCTGATTGCAATAACATTTCTCCAGTGTACAGAAGAGTTTTGTAGTCAAGATGTGTTCCACGATAGTTCAAACTGATTAGTTACTCATTAATTTAAGGTCCCCAGAGATATGAGGACCTGGACCCATTAAATAAACCATGAAACAGTATGGCTATCTGTGGAGAATGCTACAGGCTTTAGAAATGGTCATGAGAGAACTATGTGAAAATCAGGTAGGATTCAAACAGAGTTTGAAAAGATCAAAGATTTAGAGACAGAGGTGATCTTCAAGGTCATCTGGTCTAACCCCCTCATTTTACAGACAAGGAAACTGAAGCCCAGAAAAGTGACATAACTTGCTCTGAATCCCATAGCTGATTAATTAAGAATCTGAGGTCAAATTTGAACCCAGAATGTTGGACCTGGAATCAAGGGAAGATCTGAATTTGGATCTCACCTTTAAAAAATACTAGCTATTTGACCACAGGCAGGTTACCTTACTTTTTTCTCTGAACCTCAATTACAGAATCTGTAAAATGAGGGAAACAATAACCAAGGTACCTACCTCAAAAACATACTGTAAGGCTCCAATGAGACAATTTGCATAAAATATTTTTAAAATCTTAAACAATGTCATCATCATTGCTATTATCTATCAGATTTTTATCTTTGTTTCTCCAAAAGACCTACTATTATCTATCAGTAAGGTGGGGTGGGGCGGAGAATGAAGGTGTGGATGTGTGGGTGTGTAGGTGTGTAGGTATGTGGGTAGCCCTTTGTGTATAGACTAATATTTGCTGTTCTAGGAATATAATTCAGTCAACAAGCATTACTTACTATGTGCCAGGCACTGTGCTAAATGCTATAAAAAAAAAAAAAGACAGCTCCTGCCCTCAAGAAGTTTACATTCTAATGGGGTAGGACAACATATTAAAAGGAAGCTAAAAAGCAGAAAGAGTTGGGGGGTGGCAAAGGGAAGCATAGCAGAAGGTACCAGCTCGGGGACATGGTAGTGAAAGACTCTGGCAGTCAGGAATTTGGGAGGAATGAGTCAGCTCTAACTGCAGGTGATAAAAACTTTTTAAATCCCAACTTACTTGTGCCCTCCCACCTCACTAACTCACTCAAGCCAAGATGCCTAAGCTTCAATATCTGATAAGAATCTTCTATAGGTGGACCAGCCATTTGCTGCATTAGAATCTATGAAAACATAAAATAATTTGCAGCAGTGGTGTCAAACTCAGAATCGAAAAGGGGACTACTAAACCATACAAAGGATGCCTACAGGTGCTCACTGATTTAGAAAACCACATATTAACATTAAATATGTCCTAGTTATCTATTTCCCAATTACCTTTTAATCTGGTTCAAGCTTCTCTGGGGAGGGCACCACAGACCCCAGATAAAGAAATCCTACTCTACAGTGGGTTTACACTCAGAAGTGTTTGGGGCCCATGTCTGAGGTAAATTCATCTACTCAGATGATTCTCAGATCTATGCATACAGCCTTAATCTCTCTCCTGACCTCCCATCTTACATCACCAAGGGGGCAGCTAGGTGGCACAGCCTCAGACCAAACATTTGACACTTATTAGCTGTGTGACCCTGGGCCAGTCACTTGACCCCAACTGCCTTAAAAAAAAAAACAAAAAAAACATTAACCATCCTACATCACCAAATACCTACTGAACACCCCAAACTAAATGTTCTATAGGTATCTTAAACATGTCCAAAACTCAATTTATTATCTTTCCCTCAAAATGTTTTTTCCTTACAAAATTCCTTCTGACAATGCACCTAGTCACCAAGGCTTGCAACTTCAATGTCAAACAACAGTACAATATGAATTGGTTACATGAATGTGGTCTGCCTAACCTTCTCAGTGTCAGAAGGTACAATAATGAGTTTTCTTTAAGACACCCAGAAAATCTAAAAAAGAAATAAATAAAATGTCATGACCTAGGGGCCAAAAAGACTTCATCTTAGTTCTGCAGCTAATTTTGTTGTTTAACTTTGGACAAGTTTGAAGGCCTCACTTTCCTCATCTGTAAAATAAAGGTGTCAGAAGAAATGATACCTAAGGGTCCAAGCCCTAATATTCTTAGACTCCATGACTCATTTAGCTTATTTTAAAGGGGTGACAAACTTTCTTTGGTTTCTTGTTTTAAGCAAACATTAGCAGGCTGAGCAGGTCAGAAAAGGGTGGCTCTAGTAATCGAGTACACTTTAAAAACATGAGCAGTTTGTTCTTGCTGATAAATTAGACAGCTGCTCTGAATTACATTTCATGCTGTTTTCACAAACAGCTAATTTCCTGCTGGTGGTACTAAAGCTACTTGGAACTATACATAATTAACTCCATCACCTTTTCTTTATCCTTCAAGAAAGACATCAAATTATTTGCTTATATTTCTAATGGTAAAGTCTTCAAAAACTTTCTCTTCCAAAATGCTATGGCAAATACATATTCAAAGTACAGGATATTTCATTAATTCTGTAATGCTTACTGTAAAATGAATGCATGAATTTTTTTTTAAAAAGTATTCCTGTATTATGCTAACCTCCCTTTACTGCAGGCTTTATTAAACTAATGTATTTTTCACTTCCCACATATTTTACAGTTCATAAATTTTTTTTTCTAAATTCAAAAAAAAATCACCAACTTGTGTCAGCCTTTTTGATTGCTAAATCCAATTTACATTTTTACATCCAACCACTTCCAATCAACATTATGCAAATTATAACATAACTGAATGCAGCATAAAACTGCAATACTTTCTAATGGAGATTTAGAGGGGGGAAACCTTAGTTACAAAAAACATTTATCAAGAATGAGATTATTCCATTATAATTTAATATAGAGGAAAAAATACAGGAAACTCTTGAAAGTTATTCTTTCCTGAGTATTCTAGCTGCAAAGTGTATATCCAACATCACTACGAGGATGCTTGTAATTGTAAACAAAAGACAAACTTCCTTTTACCCAAATTACCACAGGAACTTCCAGTCCTCTAAGGGTAGAACCAAGAGTTCATAGCTGTACATTTGTTATCTTGCACTCATCAATTTACAAAAGTTTTTTTTAAGTGCTATTTTATTAATAACAAAATTCTGACTGTAGCGAAAAACAGTCTGTTGGTATTTACACTTGTGGTTATGATATACTATTAAAATAATTTATTTTCTTCCAATTTATATTTCATTTTCATGTTCCTTAGTTAAGTGTGTAACTAAATTTAAAATGGATTTCACACAAATATATATACACAGAAGTACTCACTGGAGGTTCCAAATAAAAATATTTTCATTGCAATTGTAAATTATACTCATTCTTCTATGTACATACTCTCATTAAAAAATAGGTTCTTTTTCTGCTTATAATGACAAATTGTTCCATGCTGTAGAAAAAATAAAATAAAATAAGGTCTATTTCAGTCTCTGAATATCATTGAAAAAAAAGCCACACTGCTATATACAACTCCTTAAAATTCTTCCCTTAAATACCACATCTGCACAAATTTTCCAAGGGATTTTGCAAACATTTCCTAGAATTATAATGTAAAAATATGTCAGTTTTCACATCTTCCTCACTGTTCTTTCTAAGCACTTACTTATTTAAAATGTTCAAAGATGAATACTTAAATTCATATTATTTCATCCATGAGCATAATTACATCAATATTATACCACATACATTTTTCTGTGACAAGGCTCTTTCTATATGTTTTTTTTTCTCCCAAATGACCAAATGCAGACAAATAAATGTCACTTTACTCCACCTCTATTCTTGCCCCAATCAGTGTCCTCTTCCCTTTATTAAATATTCTTCCCTTTACTCTCCTCACCAATTCAGTCATTTTCCAGTCATGACCAACTCCTTGTGACTCCATTTGGGGTTTTCTTGGCAAAGATACTGGAGTGGCCTGCCATCTCATTCCCCAGTCCATTTTACATATGAGGAAACTGAGGCAAACAGGGTTAAGTCACTTGCCCAGGATCATACAGCTAGTTAAGTGTCGGAGGCCAGATCTGAACTCAGGAAGAGGAGTGGTGTCGAATACAAACCTTACCTTAGGATCCTGACAAGCTGCATATTCACTTAGAAAACCACACGTATATTTGTATATTTCTTTTATTATTAATGCATTAATACATTAAAATCAGATAGGAATTACATTTTAATCTGGTTCAAGCTATACTCAGGAGGTGTTTGGGGCCCATGTCTGATGTAAATTCTTACTTCAAAAGAGCAGCTATCTGACTCTTTAGATAATGATTTCTACCCCACCCAGTCCATAGTTCTTGCATATAAATACAAGGAAACAAAATGGCCTCTACTGTCATGATTCTTACATTCTAACAGAAGACAAAATATAAAGAGGGGGCTAGAAGGGGAAGGAGAGTAGCCTCACATGCATAAGGCAGGTGATAGTGAGGTGAGCAGTCCAAAGAATGAAGTGAGCTGAGGGTGAAGCAAACATCATGGCTTGGATTCTCAAAAAATAAAAAAATAAAAAGGGCAATCTTGTGTAGGGATTCACCAATCAGTGAGTAGGCCTAGGGAGGAAGGAGCAAGGCAACCGGGGAAAGGTTGTATAGTCTGGAGAATGAGTTGAGTTAGTGTCTTTTTTTCACTAATTCTCTAACCTATGAACCTCTGAGACCCACCCTTTCAGTCCTTCTGAAACTCAACTTCTTTGTCTACTAGAGTTGGTAGAGTATCTACCAGAGAGGTAAAATGGGCCTTACCAGAGGGGCCCTGCTGCCATCAATGCCTTTAGGTGCCTTACATATTCCAGGTCAAAGCTCAGTTTACAGTTTCATCTGCACTACTTTTTTTCCCAACTGGCATATACACAACTTGATGCCAGGTATCTACACCTCCATTTTTGTCTCTATCCCCATGAAGAAAGACCCTAAGAATAAAGTACACTATTTTGAAGTAAATTATATTAACCTGGATTCTGACAATTCAAATTTTAACAATGAAATAAGAAAATTGCATATTTTGCTTAGCATAATCAATAAGAAAGAACTGTCAGCTGCAATAGAAGAATTCTAATATATTCCTCAAATTTGGATACCAGCTTAATACTATTGAGTCAAATAGGTCTGTAAAAGATGCAGAATCACTTCCTCAGAAGTACCTTCATAATGTCAACTGGATTAGAACCAGCCTCTAACCTGTGGGTGGCCAGAGCAAAAAAAAAAAAAAAGCCAAACAGGACAGGAACAGAAATTTAATTAATTTCAGAGCGAGGAAAATGACATGTGCATATGGAAGCCTCCCATCCTAAGAAGGAGGGCTAGAAATTTATAAGGCTGGGGCCACTTATATACATGAAAAGGGTTGGCCCACAACACAATCATTCTTAGATCTTAAGATAATTCTCGTGGTTGGCATTTCTTGGGACAATACAAGCATTCTTGAGTCCCGTGGGAACAGCCATTGTCTTGGGGGTCATAGCCACCCTGCCAGGTATAAACCAGAGCTCTGTGACAGGAACAGGAGTACAGTACTTGTCAGTGATGGTGAACATGTGATGGATGGCCCTGGGAAACAGGGAGAGCTAAATTCCTCAGTGAACACCTGCTGCTGGTCCACGCACTATACTTTGCTCATCCTAAGCGCAAAGGATTATTGTTATGCTATGCTCAGAGCACAGCCTGCTTGTTAGGCCTTAGCTCTGGAAAACAGAGTATCTCCCAAATATTTTGACAATAGTCTCAGTTTTCTTACCTATATAGCTAGGAAATTTTCTGAAAATTCAAAGTTCTTTGTAAATTCTGTTCTAAGCATTACTTTCAAGTTAGAAATATTTTAGGACAATTTGCACCACCTAAGTAAAGCTGGTTTACCCAGCTATTAGGATTGCAGAGCATGCTGACATTTCATAAAACAGGAAAAAATATTATAGCTCCCAATTAATGGTTTATTCTAAAACATGATAAACAAAATTGCTTCCAAGGGTCTTTCCTGTATTTTACACCTTCAGACATCCTTCTTAAACTCAATCAACAGCTTAAAAAAAAAAGCAGCCATTTTGCTATGGGATGATTCAACATCTGCAGGGGCCTATAGTTCCTCTGGAGATTTTTTTTTTTAAATAAATTAATACAATGTAAGCTCTTTCATGGGGCAGGTAGGTGTCTCAATGGATAGAGTGCCGTCAGGCCTGGAGTTAGGAAGACTAATCTTCCTGAGTTCAAATCTGGTCTCAATCATTTACTAAGTGTGTGACACTAGGCAAGTCACTTAACCCTGTCTGCCTCAGTTTCCTCATCTGTAAAATGAGCTAGAAGGAAATGGCAAACCACTTAGTATCTTTGCCAAGAAAACTCCAAATGGGGTCACAAAGAGTCAGAAATGACTGAAATGACTGAACAAGTTTTTTCTGAATTTTTTTCCCCTTTAGATGTCTAGAAGCTAAATAGATAACAATGAATACAATTTGTAATTGGGCAGTAAAATAAAAAGCTACTGTTTTTTAAGCATCAAATGCTGAAAGACTTTATTAGTGGTTCCATCACTTTCAAATCTTTCGAAGCCTTTGCAGATTCTCATCCCTGTAGTCTAAAACATACTCCATGAAGATTTTACCTAACATGCTGGAGGTTTTTCTATTGTTTTATTGTCCTGATACATATTTAATGAATATCTCACTCATTACATGACCAGCCCTCCTCCTTTTCCAACAGTACATGGGGGATCAGAGTGCGAAAAGGAAGGGGCCTAAGACCCCACCTCATCCAACCCACTTCATCTTACTGTTGAGGAAACTGAGATCAAGAGAAGTTCAATGACTTGCCCAAGATCACACAGGTAGTAGTAAAAAGAGCAGAACCAGGATTTGGATCCAGGATTGATTATAAACCTAGGACACCTCCCACTACCTACCTTTGTTCATCCCTCCCCCCCCACACACACACACACTCCCTTGACAATGTCTTTTATATCGTTTTTTGCACAGAAATCAAAACTAATACAACAGTCTACTTATAACCACCCTGCATCTTTCAACTACCCATTAGGTTGTCATTTAAAACTTCCTGAAATCACAATGTTCCACGAATCATCAGGAGAACACTGATGTTCCAGAAATAGACATTTCCAGTTCCAGACAGTTCCAAAAATAGAAATATATACATAGACATTTATATAATGTGGGCAGCTTGGGATGACAGAAAACACAGCACCATTTCCAAAATCAAGCCCAATATCCTCATTCTCCCCAATTTGGACCCAAATCATTATCCATCTGTAATGTTTATTGGTACCCACATAAGCTGTACTCATTCAACAGGCTACCAAACTTCATGTCATAATCAGCAATATGAGAGCTTCATTTTACATTGTTTTAGCAATATGAATAGTTAAGATAACCTCTTTCATATTACTATAGTTTCACTAAAGAGACTTTGTAGGCTTGACATAATTATGATTATAAAAACTTTATATATAGTTTATTATATGTCAGGTACTATTCTAAGCACTTTACATATATGATTTCATTTGACCTTCACAACAGGTAAAGGTAGGTGTTATTATTATTCCTATTTTACAGGTGAGGAAATTGAGGCAAACAGTGGTCAAGTGACTTGTATAGGGTCCTACAGCTGGTAAGTGTCTGAGGCCAAATTTGAACTAAAGACTTCCTGGCTCTATCTACTGCACCACCTAGCTGCCCTCTAAAATATACATTTTTTTTTGCCCTACAAAATACGTATAAAACATGTACAAGTTAACTTTGAAGAAGAAGGCACTAGTGACTGAGGGGAGAAAAGTTGGGGATCAGGAAGGAAGAACCAGGAAAGGCCACATGCATAAGGTGGCATTTAAAGGAGCTTAAAGGAAAACAGGAATTAAAAGAGGCACCACTACTGAGGGAATTCATTCAAGGCACGTAGAAAAAGGCAGACACAGTGATAGGACACAGAATGTCATGTCTGAGAAACAGTAAGAAGGCCTGTTTTACTGGACCATAAACTGTGGGAAGGGGAGAAAGTTGTATTAAAGCGGGAAAAGTAGGGTAGGACCAGGCTGTGAAGAACTTTAAAAGAGTCTATTTGTTCCTAGAGGTAATAAGTCCACCTTATAAACCTCAAGCCACTGAAGTTTATGGAATAAGGGAGGAAAAACGAGGTAGGGTAACAAGCCCTCCTCCTAGTAAGTGCCTACCATGCATCAGGCTGCTCTCAGCCTAATGGGGTGACAACATGCAAACCATTATGTATAAACAACATATACACAGGAAAAAGTAGAGATGATCAATAGAGTAAGGAGGCACTATCATCTGATTTCTGCATTGGGAAAGCCATTTTCAAAGCTGCATGGAGGATGCATTGGAGGGAGAAGAGACTTGAAGTAGGGAAACCTATTAGGAAACTATTACAAAAGTCCAGGTTCCTGAATGATGATGACAACCTTAACTAGGCTGTGGCTATGAAAGGATAAATATAAGAGATGTTGTGGATATATGGGGTAAGAATGGGGAGTAGAAGGTGACTCCATGAGTTGAAACCTGAGTGACTTATAAGATTGTAGTACCCTCAATAAAAATAGACAAGTTTGAAAAGAGGGAGGAAAAAAGAAGTTTTATGTGAGCTTTGTTTTGGAAATGTTGAGTTTTAAACTCCTACAGGACATCCATCTGGTTCCTATGGGATCCATCCACACTTTGAATATATGTAGTGCAACTATATCTGGGGTAGGGAACCTGGGGCCTTGAGGCCACATGTGGCCTTGGGTGGGGCCTTTAGACTGAGTCCAAGTTTTACAGAACAGATCCTTTTTATTAAGGGGATTTGTTCTGTGTGAAGTTTGGGAATTCAGTCAAAGGGCCACACTTGAGGACTTAGAGGGCCACGTGTGTCCTCGAGGCCACAGGTTCCCACCCCTGTATATATGGGAACATAAAATATACCTCTCATTGAACATGATGCTCTTATTTGTATGAAGAAACAATCCCTTCCACAACTAATTGCGCATTTCAGGGTAAAATGTATTGGGCTTGGAGTCAGAGGAGACTTAGCTTCAGACACTAGTTGTATGACCACAATCAAGTCACAACTTCTCTATAGCTTCCTAATCTGTCAAATGGGTATAATCAAATCTGTAGTAATTACTTCCCTGAGGTGTTACAAAGATCATAAGGTCACAGACATAGAGATAAAAGAAACCATAGAGGGCATCTAATCCAACCCCTCATATAGGGGAGAAGCTGGGGCTGAGGGCAAGTGACTTGCCTGGAGTCACTCAGCTAGTTAGTATCTTTGAGGAATTAGAACCTAGTTCTTCCTGATACAAGTCCAGCACCCCGTCCCCTCTGCCATGAAAATTAAAACCTGTTTTTATTTTAAGGACAGCTCTGTAAACCCTGAAGAGCTATGTGTATCAATTAAATAATGATAATAAGGACACTTGAAATGGTTGAGAGAGACAATATTGGAGAGGCATGGGAACCCTGACCCCAGGGGAAGTGAGGGGACAGGGTTTAGGGCAGGAACAAAAGCTACTTGAGGAACAGGGAATCCAACTTTGTGGTTCATTGCTGGAAGAGATACAATCATTTTCTTAGCTTTCCCAGGATCATACATTGTGTTCTACATTTTAAGGGAACTCTTGATTAGGCAGAACTTCAGAAATTAAGTCAGAAGAACTCACTGAACTGTGTTGCCTAGCAAATCCTCCTGAGATACACATTAAAAACCAAACTTTTTTGGTCATACTGCTGACACATTGTAATGAATATATTTACATTTTCATTTCAATGTGATGGCATTTAGGAAACAAATTTCGTTTTTTGGCTCTGGTAGGAAATTTTATACATTATAAATTGTAATCTGCTTTGCATTTTTTCAAATAAGGTGGTTATTTATATAACATTTACCTAGAATCGGTCTAATTTGAAGGGTGTTTTTAACATAAAAAAGAAATGGATAGAATACTACACTGAATACAGATCCTGTTATTACTGTTTTATCTGTTCACTTTGAATTTAACAATTTAAAGCAACATTGGGTAGTTTAAGAAGCAAGTAGTTTAAGTGCATTATGCTCTATCATTCTAATTTTTTTAATGTAATCTCTCTCTCTTCTCCCTATTCTTGAAACCTGGGACAGACTTTAACTTAAAAAGGTCAATGTTTCCCACTGCATCTGGGGCCATCTCCTGATGGCTATCTTGCCACTGGACCCAGACTGAGGAGAAAGTAAGGCTGGTGACTTTGCACAGCCCTCCCTCACTTAAATCCAAGTCAATAGCATCACCTTCCTGATATGGTCCTCTTTGAGACTGAAGGGCAAACAAGCAACAACTCCCCTTGTGTTTTCCTATCTATCATGGTTTGTTTTTATCATTTCTATTTATTCAAATCTCTTCTTAAATCATAAGGCTTCTGTGAAGTCTATCACTATAAGGCCTCTGAAGACCAACTCGACATTTCAGACATTGCTGGCTGAAAGCATTCAATCCCCCACCACTTTGCCTTGGCACACTTTGGGCCCTAAGCCTAAAATGTATTCATCACTAACTTATTAGCTCCCTTCAAAGCTGCAGTGTAGTCACCACCTTATAAACAAAGTCTTTCCTGATACCCAGTGAGGGAGTGCTCTTCCTTTCCTCAAATTATCTTGTACATGTTTAATTATTTATTGGGTCCCCCAGCATAATTAAGCTCCTTTGGGGGCAGATACTGTGTGTTTTTTCCTTTCTATTTTGGTCTTTGTATTTCCAACATCTAGCCCAAGGCCTCGAACAAATAGGTGCTTAATAATTGTTTGTTCAATTTAGTATATCTAGAGGTATATGGAAGAAAGGCAGGAACTCATTTCTGAGATCCTTTCCTTAGCTAACTCTAAAATCCTATAAAGAATTCCTGTATTTTCATTCCTTTAAGTCCAACTCCTTCATCATGAGAATTTAAAAAGTGAAATGAGTTGGTTCCAAGGGTAGTAGGCAGTACAACAGCACGGCCAAGATTTAAACCCAGGCCTTCTACCTAAAAAGCCAGTGTCCTTTCTGCTACACCACGGTTTGCTTATCACCTCTAGAGATTCTATGATTACACTCACAGGAGAGCCCTCAGGCCTTAACTTAAAGCCTATGTACTCTTATTGGAAGCATTTTCCAGCTAACAGCAAACTAGACGATACATACTAGAAAATGTAGGAAGGCCCTCCTAGAAGTAGGTAGATTCATAACAGTAAGAAGTGACACCTAACAGATTAGGAATAGACTGAAAAATTATTTGAAAAAAAAAAGACAAAAGAATTCCAAAAGTACAGCCACCTAGGGCTGCTAGGTATAGAAACAAATATCGCCACAAAACTTTAATATTAGTCTCATATTCAACAGCACAATGCATTCATATGTCTAATAATGCTAATATCATCAATTAGGTTAAATTATGTCCAGTATAGGTAATTTGGAGAGCTGAAAAACATTACTCATTTCCCAAATTTTCTTCTCAAAAATGGTTATAGTTTTAAAAGCAGTTTCAGTCTTCAAAGGCATAGGCTTCCCAAATTCAACACTAGTAGCTTTCTTTTGTACTTCATTTCTGAAGAATATCAGGCAACTCAGATGACCCTGTATTCAAAAGCCACTGTGTTCCACTGACTGACTACACAGCCTGTGCTCCTTCTTTGACAGATGTGTTAATGATAGCTAAAAATTTTTTTTTAATTAGGTTTTTGAATAAGATAAGATTAAATTAAATATCTACCTGAAATATTTAGCAAGAGACCCTTCTCTACGCTCTCTAGGGAAGGAAAACAACTTATTAAATGAGAATCTTCTGCACAATTGTTCATGCACTAGGATGATCCTAGTAAAATGAAATCTCCATTTTCAATGAGACATCTTTCCTGAGCTCCAGTCCCCCAACTACCTGACTGAGATTTCAATCCGTAGGTCTTGACAGTGCCTCAAACCCCTGGTTTATAACCAAAATCATTCCCTGCCCCACCTCTCTTCTGTCCCGTGCCAAACCAGTTCCTCCTCCCAGGTTTTCCATTTTGGTCAATATCACCATTTTTCTTGTCACTTCAATTTATCTTCAATCCCTCCCTTTCTACTAACTCTAACATAATCATTCACTGAGTCCTGTCAACTTTTCCTTTGAAAAGCCTTTCAAATGTACCCCTTCTTTTCTATCTCTACTGCAATCATACTGCCTCTCTTTAGAAAATAAGGTCAAATGTCATAAAAACCTCCTCTCCCTGGTTTGTTTCCTAATCTCCAATCTCTCCCTTTTTCCTCTACCCTGCAAACAGGTGACAAATTCATCTTCTTGAAATACTGATCTGCTCATGTCACTCTCCAACTTTAAATCCTACAATAGACATCAGTTTCCTAACATCTTTAGTCAAAATTTCTTAGGTTGGTGTTCAGGGCCCTCTACACGTGGTCCCATCTTACCTTGCAAATGATGTCTCTCAATGCTCTCATATATTATGTACACTCAGGCCATATTTCATTGTTCACCAATTCCACCTGAAGACCAACTCTACATTCCAGCCACACTGGTCTGCTGGCTATTCTTGAAAGGCATTCCATCCCCCACTTCTATGACTTTGTATATTCTGTACCCTGTGCAGATGAAATGTATTCATCTCTAAATCCTTAGTTGCCTCTGCCGTCAAGCTCCAGTTTAGTTACCACCTCATGCACATAGCTATTACTGATGGCCAGGTAGGGAGTGCTCTTCCCTTCCTCAAATTATCCTGTACGTGTTTAACTAATTAAGACCTTGTACCTTCCCAGTTCCATGCCTTTTCTTGTGCCATTCCTCCCTACTGGAATGCTCTTATTCATTATTTCTATCCATCAAAATCCTACCCAACCTCATATAGGTCAGCCTCAAATGCTAATTCTTCATGAATCAACACAGATGACAGTGAATTTTCTTTCCTCTAAACTCGTATTTGTCGCCCCTTTTATGGTATTTACTGAAAGACACCAATTGGCCCTGGCCAGTGTTTATCCCACCCATCTGTCCATAATAGAGTATAAGCTCCTTTGAGATCAATAAATAAACATTTATTAAGTGCCTACTAAGTGCCAGGCACTGGGCTAAGTGGTGGGGATAAAAAAGAAGCAAAACGCAGTACTTGACCTCTTGCAAATAAATATATACACTACATCAATCAACCAATCAGCATTTACTTAGTGTTTATTGTGCTAAGCACTAGGGACACATAAAGATTCCAAAGACAGTCCCTGTTCTCAAGGAGTTTATAATTTAATGAGGGAAACAACATGTAAACATATACAAATAAGCTATACACAGGATAAATAGGAAATAATTGACAGAAGGAAGTCACTAGAATTAAGAGGGGCTTGGAAAGGCTTCCTGTAAAAGGTAAAATTTTAGATGAGAAATAAAGAAAGCCAGGGAAGTCAGTAGGCAGAGTTGAGGAGGGGACAGTATTCCAGGCATGGCAACAACCATAGAAAATGTCCACAGCCAAGACAGTTGGCATAAAAGATAACATTTTTTTTAAAGTGCTGGGGCAGCTAGGTGGCCCAGTAGATAGAGCTCCGGCCTTGGAGTCAGGAGGACCTGAGTTCAAAAACAGCCTCAGACACTTGACACTTACTAGATGTGTGACCCTGGGCAAGTCACTTCACCCTGATTGCCTCACCAAAAAGAAAAAAAAAACCTAAAAAAAGTGCTTTACAAAGCCTAAAATGCTAAATAAATGTTAGCTGTTATTACTATGTTATTATTTCAACAGATCGATCTGTGATCTTGTTGATATAGTTACCCTCTCAAAAAACCCTCTGAGGAAAAACACCACCCATGCATGCCTTATCATTCTATGAGATCCTCATTTGTATTCCATAGTTGATCCACAGAGGGTCTATCCAACAAGCCAGATAGCTCCTTCAAGGGTTAATAAACATCTTCTGTGACATGGACCCTACTGACAGTTTAGCGAAGCCTGTTAAATGAAGCTTCATAATCTCATTTGAAAGTTTCTTCTGGAAGTCTATTGTATATGTATGGAAATGATCCTTTTCACGTGTGTTGAATTTCAGAATTAACATACGTACCCGCATATGCACACCCCTCCTAAAGAGCATGGAAGGTATAATATAATGCTGGCTCTTCCCTACTTCTAAGCCAGAGATTACAGGTCATTAAGTCAGTGCCATAATAAGCATAAAATAAGAATCATCCAAAAGACAGCCTGGGTTCACGTGCTGTGTATCATAGGAGTTAACACAAGTAAAGCACATTGCAAATCTTAAAGTGCTACATAAATGCTAACTGTTGTTATTATTATTATTAGTTATTTACTGCCTCTATCAGTTACTATCCATGTAACCTTAGGGAAGGCACTTACTATCATTTCTGGGCCTCAGTTTCCTCATTTTTAAAATGAGGAGATTAAACTAGTCTCCTGGGGCCCTCCCAATTCTAAATCCATAGTCCTATGATATTATGACCTGCATTCCCCAGAACCACCTTCCCCGCCCCACCCCTCCCACCCCTGGTTCTATACTTGTGCTGTGACTGTTATATAAATGTTAGCAGACAACTGCAGAGGCAGCTAGCTAAGTGGTACACTGAACCTAGAATCAACAGGACACCATTTCAAAAACAGCCTCGGAACCTTAATAGATGTGACACTGAGTTTGAATTGCTCTCTGACTCAGTGTCCCTCTCTGTATAATAAGGGTAACAACAGCATCTATCTCCCATGGCTATTATATAGTGCTTTGCAAATTTTAGAATGTTTTTATGAATTATCATTATTAATCATGAGCCTGCCTAAAAAATATACATGCCAGGATGTGGTTTAATGTAGACAAGTGAATAAAAAATGCTTCTATTACCCACACAGTACCCCCTATCTTCAAGCATCCTCTGCCTCAAAGGAATGTTTCTTTTTTGGTATCTGCTAATAGCTACAGCAGCAGCTCTAACTCTACATGCCATAAAAATGATTCAATTTCACAACAAGTATATTGCCTAAACATAAGCCATTTACACTTCAAAAAGTAAGTGAAGTAAGTGAAGGGCAAAAGTGTTATGTCAGATTTTATCTCACAAATATTATTCTTACTAACCAAGCAGAAATGATAGCTTGTCTCTTCCCAATAGGAGAGGCTAGTTTATGGGAAGTCCTTATATTTCCACAACTATGTAGACAATTTCCTCATATCATCTACATTAAAGTTCATATCTCTGCTGTGTTACTAGTCTCAATGAACTATCACCAATACAGAGCACAGTAAAAGAAAAATTTCAGCTTCTTTGTTCATATGTGGATTTTAAAACAGAAAGGATTTACTGTGGAGGACCAAAACAGACCCCACAAAACAGGTGATGGGAATAAATGGGTACTGCATGGTGATGTAGATAGGAGACCAACTTTGGAGTCAGGAAGTCCTGCCTGGGTTCAAGGCCTGTACCTAACACATATTGGTTGTATGGCAAATGGCAAGTCACTCCAACTCTAAATGTCCCAGACAACCCCCTAATAGATTATCTACAAGTTGCCATTCTGAATTTATGAATTTCACATTGTGAATTGTGAATTTCACATGGTGAAACTCTTCCACACTTAGGAAGGTCTGAGCCAAATTAATGTAGACTAGAATAGCATAAAGAAAGAAAAAACCAAAACACCACCACCTTTCTCAGTCTTTTTTTTCTCCCTTCCTCCTGCTTGTTCTCTCTCCTACTGGCTTCCAAGACACTCTTCTCTTCTGTTTCTTCTCCTGTCTGACCATTCCTGTTCAATCTCCTTTCCTGATTCATTACCCATCTCCTGTCGCCCTAATCACAGATTCCTCTGTAAGCTCTTTCTCTTTCTACATCTTCTCCTTTAGTGACCTCATTCATTCTGGTCATATTTTAATCTTTTTTCTTTTTCTTTTGGCGAGGTGACTGGGGTTGAGTGACTTGCCCAGGGTCACACAGCTAGTAAGTGTTAAATGTCTGAGGCTGGATTTGAACTCAGATCCTCCTGATCCCAAGGCCAGAGCTCTGTTCACTGCGACACCTAGCTGCCCCCTGTTCATATTTTAAGTGAAATGTGTCACTCCTAATTTCATGCTTAAGATAAGTCTGAATGTATTATACTATTTGGCACTAAGGCAAGTTCGGAAAATGTATGGATACAAAATTTGTTAACTGGGTGACCATAAACAAGTTACCTCACATGACTGGAAGGTGCCCAACACAATGCCTGGCTGGGGCAGATACTACAAATGTTAACTATTATTATTGCTTCCTTAACTAGATGTGACCAGTATACAATGCAATAGTGATGAGAGGCCCTTCAAGGGATCTCATGGCTATGAGATCTTATTTGCTCTGTTTGGTCCCTTTGGGCAAAAGGAGTAGCAATCAATGGAAGTTGAAAACAGTAAAATTTAGAAAATTCAGGTGAATTAAGGAAAATCTTCTTAACAATTAGAATTACCCAAATATGGGATGGAGCTCCTTGGAAGGAAAACTGTTCCCACTCACTAGAGATCTTCATACAAAGGCTGGATAAACAATTCTCAGGAATGTTAATTAGAAGATTCTAGTTCAAGTCAGGTGAGACTAGATGCTGTATTTACAACTCTTGAGATTCTGTGCAATGTAATTAGAGCAGAACCTTTCCTTGAAAAGGTACTCATCATAAAACAAGAGATACCTGATTTTAGCCTAAGTGAATCTTGGAAGTCAACCAGGAGCAATCAGGCATGCTAATAACCATCAAAAGTCATAACTTATTACCAGCTACAGCAGAAATGCCATCCCTGGCAGCTTAGAGAATGAAATCGACCCCTTCCTTGCCTTTCACTATCGTATTACTCTGCAAACCATACATTCTGACATAACGTCATTCTTAGTCTTCTAGTTTACAAGCTAAACTCAGGGTCACTGTTAAGTACTGCTCTTACTGTTTTTATAACACATAAAAAATACCCACTTTACAAGAGTATAGATTCTAAGTTTGTGTAATTTATCATGTATTATTACTATGACTTAGTTACCTATTCAGAAGGCAATTTCTAACTTGAATTGATGGTTTGTTGTTATCCAGTCATTTCTGTCATGTCCAACATTTTGTGACCGTATTTGGGGTTTTCTTGGCAAAGATAACAAAGTGGTTTCCCATTTCCTTCCCCAGCTCATTTTACAGATGATGAAACTGAGGCAAATAGGGTTAAGTGACCTGCTCAGAGTCACACAGCTAGAAAGTGTCTGAGGACAGATTTAAACTCAGGTTTTCCTGACTCCAGGCTTGGTGCTCTATCCATTGTGCTACCTAGCTGCCTACGGTGATGGTTAGATATTTGTTTTTTAAATATTAATTGAATAATTCAAAATGTTAAATATCAACCAAGCTTGACCACCTGGATTCCAGAAGAAACTGCCACTTTGACCTAGTTCTTCATGTGGAAGGTCTTAATACTTTAAATTTTAAAGCTGCAAACTTTGTTGACAAAAAAAAATTATCACACTTCTCTCTCCCTTCATTCTACTTTCCCTTCTTGACTTTACTGCAAAATATTACTAGGGATTTATCAGTTGCCAAAAACTAACCTACTGAACATACTATTTGCTTTCAAATAAAGGACAGGTTGTCTCTGATACATATGAACAGTTGGCCCCAAGCTACGAGAACAGTATTAAGAGTAGAATGTACATGACATTACTGCTACTCATATCCTTATGTTGGCAAGTAAAGTGTGTCAAAGTCTCTCATTACCATTTTGTGGAAAGGATAAAGAAATGTCCCTAATAATGACAACAATAATAATAGCTTTAAGGTTTGTAAAGCACTTTATAAATATTCTCATTTGATCATCACAACAATCCTGAAAGGTAAGTGCTATTATTATCGCCATTTTATAGATGAGGAAGCTGAGGCAGGCAGAGATTCAGAGACTTATACAGTGAATCAGTGCCTGATGTTGAGTTTGATCTTCAGTTTTCTTGAATCCAAGTTCATGGTTCTATCATCTGTGTCACCCCACTGCCTCTATTAGAAGGATTTAACAAGTACACCCAAAGAGACATGTTTCTGGAGGGATGTCTGAAGGCTGCCCTAGGCCCTCTTCATGTGGTTGCTATCAAAGATAATCTTAGGCAACATGTATAGAAACAAGGCCCTCAGATCACAGAGGTGACAGCTTCATTCTATTCCTCATCAATCGGAGGTCTGTGGCATTGATTTGAATTTTGGATACCACGTTTAAGGGGAGCTAACAAACTAGGAGTCTTTTTTTTCTCTGGGGCATAGTAAGTTTTTATTAAATACTTATCGATTAACTACTATGAATCTAGAGGCTGGTGATAAAGGTCTGGAAACTAAATCAGAAAAAATAAAAACTAAAGAAATCAGAGATTCTTAAGCCTGAAAAACATGCTAAAAGGAGACATGACAACTATTTATACATATCTGAAGAGTTATCATGTGAAAGAATAAATTTTTTTTTGTATTTCTCCAAACCTAAGGAGTTAAAAGCAAGGAGGTCTCACCTAAATCTAGGGAAGTACTTTTTTTTTAATTTTTATTTTGTTTTAGGCAATTGGGGTTAAGTGACCTGCCCAGGGTCACACAGCTAGTAAGTGTCAAGTGTTTGGTCTGAGGCCAGATTTGAACTCAGGTCCTCCTGACTTCAGGGCCTTGCTCTATCCACTGTGCCACCTAGATCCCCCCAGGAAGTACTTTCTAAAGGTGAAAGCTGTCAATCAGTCCATCAACAATCATTTATTATGCACCTACAAATTATGTATCAGGAACTGTTCTAAGTTTTAGTGATATCTTTTCACTTAAGGAGCTTAGACACCACCAGGAAAGACCACAGATATATATATAGATATAGATATAGATATAGATATAGATATAGATATAGATATAGATATAGATATAGATATAGATATAGATATAGATATAGATATAGATATAGATATAGATATAGATATATAGATATACAGATATATAAATATACAACCATAAACCAAAAAGTAAATAAATAAATGAATGAAAGGTACATGGGCGGGGTGAAGAGGAGGACTCAAGAAAGACTTCACTTAGACATGATGTTGTCAAATACCATAGAAAGAATTCTTGGGGCAGCTAGGTGGCACAGTGGATAGAGCACTGGCCCTGGATTCAGGAGGACCTGAGTTCAAATCTGGCCTCAGACACATATAACATTTATTAGCTGTGTGACCCTGGGCAAGTCACTTCATCCCATTGCCTAGCCAAAAAAAAAAAAGAATTCTTGCAGTAGGTAGGAGTAAGTCCACAACACTGCCTCCAAGTTACCTTCCAAACCTAATAGCTAATGATTCTTACATAAGGAAGAAAAAGAGAAATAGAGTTGACCTACAGAGTCAACATCATATATACCCTAAAGAACAGTAACTTTAACTTGACCTGGGAAATAGTCAAAAGTTATTCACTGGAAATTAGGCATATAAAAAAGGTGAAAAAAGAACATTCCAGCATTATGGGAGAATCTATCATGCCATCGAAGAAAAGGGTATATGATGCAGACACGGAATACACTCAAAATAAAATCCATTTGTTTGAGCATCTGTTTACTATCAAGAATAACTCTTTCTGATGGATTTTACTAACAAAAAAGGTAATAAAATTCATTCAATGGGAAGTTAATGCACAAATACACCTCATTTTCCTGGAAAACCACTGAAAACATCTGGTGTTAATGCATCAAAAACCACAAAAGACTGATTTTGTGTATCAAGTCACATAATTTTACCACTGGAAATATTAAAATTTCTGCGTGATTCCAATCAATTATTAATTTGTTTCACAAACAAGAATATCCATATTTCTGCTGTTATGGAATATACATTTACATTGCTTTTTAAAATGCTTTAGAATTTGAAACCTTTAAAAATCATTTAACTATAAAAATGCTAATATGGAAAGTTTTGGGGGAAATGCTACAGACTGAATACCATTACAAACACAGGAAATTGATTCTCTAGATAGCTTCTAAAGTTAATGAGATATTACTTAAGGCAAGAGACACAATTAGACTATTAACAGTCAAGACAAACCAAACACTGTCATTCAATAGAAAGAAATTCCCTTAGACAGAGGTAAAAATTAAGAAGTGAATATGAAAATAAAAATCAAATAAGACTTAAGTAAAGCTATGACATCCCCAGTGAAGTATGACTCTATTACAGCTCGAATGGCTGGTTTTCCCCTCTTTTAAGGCCAGAACAAATTTGTAACCAGTCAATTAAAGTATCACTGAAAGGAAGACAAATTCTGGCCTACTGGAAAACCAACAGTGGTCCTGGAAAACAGATAATGAAACACACTTCCCTTCCAACAGCAGAAAGACGGGGGATTACTAGGAGAGAATGTTGTATACAGAGTGTTACAGAACCGTTATCATTGAATCAAAGTGCTTTTAGTAAACTTTCTGAGCTAAAAAGGAGAGTTTAGTTTGACAGAGTCTAGGGAACAGGTAATATTTTCAGAAATGGGGACAGCTAGATGCCGCAGTGGATAGAGCATTGGCCCTGGAGTCAAGAGAACCTGAGTTCAAATCTGGCCTCAGACACATGATACTCACTAGCTGCGTGACCCTGGGCAAGTCACTGAACCCTATCACCTTGCCAAAAAAAAAAACAAAAAAAAACCATAGGCACATGGTATCACAGTGTAAAGTGTGCCAGACTAAGAGAGAACTGGGGCTCAAAATCTAGCTGTGTGACACTGGGTAAATCACTTAAGCTCTCTGCACCTTCAAGTCTCAAATCTTTAAATGAGGCGGTTGAACAACATGACCTTTGAAGGTAACTTTTTTTGGGGGGGCGGTCTCTGCAATGGGCTTAAGTGACCTGCCCAGGGTCATACAGCTAATAAGTGTCAAGTGTCTAAGGCCAGATTTGAATAGGTATTTTACAGATGAGGAAAATGATCCTGAGAGAAATTAAGTGAATTTGCCCAGAAACAGGAAACTACTAAGTTGCAGATTCAGAAATGAAACCAGATTTTGTCAATTCTAGCTCTGCAAACAGCTCTCACATCTGTCCTCTTTCTCTAGTCACATGGCTATCATCTTGGTTCACACTTTTCACCTACTGTTTGGTCTGTCACAACAACTTCATATTTAATCTTCTCCATCCTCCACACAGTTGCCAAATTGATATTCCTAAAGCTTAGATGTGGCCTGGTCTGGCTCCCCACTTCCATCAGGATAAAATACCAGCTCCTGTGTGTTCCCAATATGGCTCAATACGTGTTAACCCTTTTCAAGGACGTTACACTGCTGTCCAATTGGCCTGTTTTCTGCTCCACGTCTAAGACCTTCCATCTTCCTGCTTCCCTGCTTCTGCTTAGGCATGTCCTCACTCCTCACCTGCACTCCTAAGGATCCCTAGCTCAAGGCTCTGCTGAAGCACCACCTCCTGGAAGAGTCCTTTCTTGATTCTCCTAATGGCTGGGAGGTTCCCCCTTCAATCACTTCAATCACTCATTCTCTCTGTACATGATAAATATTTGTCTATAAAAACTGAACACCCCCACAAACCTTTACAGAGGGCAGAGACTGTTTCCATTTTGTATTTGTATTCTCAGTACCCAAGGACCTAGCACGGGGATGGGCACATTTAATAAACATTTATTAAGTGATATTTTGACTGACTGAGTAGACATGCCATCTAACACTGTCTAGTGGTGGCCAAAAAGCACATGCTACCTAGAACTAGTTAACTTCAAATTTCATCCCTCAGTTGTCACTAAGACCTTGCTCTCACATTTCCCTTGGGTGCTTCAAAAAATAAAGTGAAAGAGCTTTGGAGTGACCTATCTGCCAAAAAAACGTGAAATCACAAGACCTGCTATCCCAGGATGGCAGTGTTACAAGGATGTAACACATCATTTAGGTCAGGCCCCTTATTACAGATAAAGAAACAGCCCCAGAGAGATGAAGCTATTTCCCCACAGTCACAGAAATGCCAAATTTATGGTCAAGCGCTCTAACATTATAAAGCTGCATTGGTATTCAATTTTTCTGTGCAGTTTATTATTATAATCAAATAATCTGTCTATAAACATCAAATACAAAGAGATACTAAATTAAATTCATGAGAACACAAAAGAAACAGCAGAAACACAGTACAATTTCTTCAGATCATCTGTTACAAACAAACGTACTAAAAATATTTTGAGCTGCTATGTAGCGCAGTGGATAGAACAGGAAGACTGATCTTCCGGACTTCAAATCTGGCGTTGATGCTTACTAGCTGTGTGACCCTGGCCAGTCATTTAACACTATTTACCTCAGTTTCCTCATGTGTAAAATGAACTGGAGAAGAAAATGGTAAACCATTCCAGTATCTTTGCCAAGAAAACCCCAAATGGGGTCATGAAGAGTTGGACACGAGGGGGCAGCTAGGTGGCGCAGTGGATAGAGCACTGGCCCTGGAGTCAGGAGGACCTGAGTTCAAATCTGGCCTCAGACACATAAAATTTCCTAGCTGTGTGACTGTGGGCAAGTCACTTAACTCCAATTGCATCACCAAAAAAAAAAAAAGAGTCGGACATGACTGAAATGAGTTAACAACAAATAAAATGATGGGGGTGGAGAGTCTCCTGGGCATATACTCCTACAAGGTCAGAAACAAAATAAAAGGTCCTATATATAATAAAATATTCTCAGCAGCACTTCTGTGGTAACAAAGAACCTGAAATAAAGTGAGTGACCCATCAACTGGAAAATGAATGAACAAATGTTGTATATGAACATAACAGAATATTAGTGTACTATAAGAAACAATGAGTATGAGAACTCAGAGAAATACTTGAAGACTTATAAAAACTAAATCAGCATAAAGCAGAACCAGGAAAATAATAAACAAAATAAATGCAATAATACAAATTAAAAGAATCATATAACAAAGCCAAACACATTATAATTAGAATAACTATTCTTGGCCTTTTTCATTGGAGAAGTGGAAAATTCACTAAGGGTAGATGGGAAAGAAAAGAAATAACTAATGAAATATAAAAGGAATCAATAAATAAAATCTTGAATAAAAAGAAAGGGGAGCAACAAAGTTATAGATCATTGCTTGTTGAGCTTTTATAAATTTTTATCTCCTACAACAGAAGACATGAATGAGGAGAGAGGAAAGGGGGCAGGTTGAGAGTTTTACTTTGATCTATATTTTTACACAGAAATGAAGCAAAAATTTAAAAAAATATATATGATTTAAAATATTTATAACAGAGAATCCAGCAAGCAAATATTCCGTTGCTAGTAATAAGATGCCAGATACAAAAAGAAACAATCACTTCATAAGACATTCACACTGAAAATTATGTATACAAGGCAAATGTCTGATCATCCTAGCACAGTTAGCTGTCTCTGTTTCTGTATACTTATCAATTTATTTACTAAGGAGCCTGAACAACTAAGAAGTTCAAATACATAATAAAAACTGACATTCATAATGTCAACCCTACAGGCTAGTGAAGTACCTTATGAACCAAAGATTAAATCATAAAGTTTAAGTGTATACTTTTAGTGTTAAATTAATACATACTAAGTCAACATTTCCAGAACTATATTCTGCTTGGCAAATATAGTTTCGGTGAGCAAATTTAAATGCTATTTTAATATTAAAATTTAGAAAGGAAATGTAGCATCATAGCCATGGCTCACAAAATATCCCCTAATGACTGACTCAAAATCCTAGAATATGAAAACAGGCTTAAATTTCTTGCTTTCAAACTTCCTTACCCTTCCCTATATCAGAGAGGTATTACATACCCCCATTCTTACCTGAACACAATTCTGTCAAAATATTTTAAACACCGGGGGAGCCAAGATGGCAGAGTGAAAGCAGTGACTTGCTTAAGCTCTCCCCCAAACCCCTGCAAATATTCATAAAAAATGGCTCTAAACAAATTCTGAAGCAGCAGAACCCACAAAAAGACAGAGTGAAACAAATTTCCAGCCCAAGACAACCTGGATGATTGATCAGAAAGGTATATCGCGCAGAGCTGGGAGTGGAGCTCAGCACGGCGCGGGCACGCAGGCCGCAGAGAACCTGGAGCAAGCCTCAGAGGACTGAATCTCAGGCAGCTGTGGAGGTTTCCAGACTCCTCAATCCACCAATGCCAAAGGCAACTTAGAAGGTCAGTGGGAAAAGTCTTTCTGTCAGTGCTGAGAAAGGAAGGCGGGGTTTCAGCTCCATTCCCCAAGAGCTTGGCCCTGGGGGGCAGCTGCTTCCTAAGCTTCCAGCCCACAGGCTGAGGGGGAATCCAGTGGCTGATCAGAGAGGGATTGCAGGTATCTCTTTGCCAGTGCTGAGGCAGGAATCTCTTGCTTGGCTATGTTTAGATCTGGGTCACAGTTCTGGGCATCGGTGCTGGGGTGAGAGGGAGCGCTGGTGTGGTGGAGCTTGTAGTGGCTGTGGAGAGAAACCCCTCCTCACAGGTACAGGACAGAAAGGAGTACTTGTGGTCACAGGCCAGGAAAGGAGTCAACACCTCGCCCCTTATCATACCACCTTGCAAGAACTGAAAATTTATAGGTCCCTACAAGTATCTCTGAAAACAGCTGTAAAACCCCTGAAGCTTAGGACAGTACACTCTCCACATTGGAAGCACATTTGTACCTCAACAAAGAGTTTAAAACTCAAGTAATTGACCAGGATCATGAGCAAGCAATGCAAAAAGAGTCAGACTATAGTATCTTACTTTGGTGAAAAAGAAGATCAAAATATACAACCATAAGAAGACAACAAAGTCAAAGCTCCCACATCCCAAGCCTCCAAGAAAAATATGAATCAGTCCCAGGTGTTGGAAGAGCTCAAAAGGGATTTTGAGAAGCAAGTAAGAGAAGTAGAGGAAAAACTGGGAAGAGAAATGAGAGTGATGCAAGAAAATCATGAAAAACAAGTCAACAGCTTGCTAAAGGAGACCCAAAAAAATACTGAAGAAAATAACACCTTAAAAAATAGCCTAACGCAAATGGCAAAAGAGGTCCAAAAAGCCAATGAGGAGAAGAATGCCCTAAAAAAAAATTGGCCAAATGGAAAAGGAAGTCCAAAAGATTACTGAAGAAAATACTTCCTTAAAAATTAGAATAGAGCAATTGGAAGCTAGTGACTTTATGAGAAATCAAGACACTGTAAAACAAATCCAAAAGAATGAAAAATTAGAAAACAATGTGAAATATCTCATTGGAAAAACAACTGACCTGGAAAATAGATCCAGGACAGAGAATTTAAAAAGTATTGGACTATCTGAAAGCCATGATCAAAAAAGAGTCTAGACATCATCTTTCAAGAAATTATCAAGGAAAACTGCCCTGATATAGTAGAACCAAAGGGCAAAATAGAAATGGAAAGAATCCACAGATCTCCTCCTGAAAGAGATCCCCAAAGGAAAACTCCTAGGAATATATGGCCAAATTCCAGAGTTCCCAGGTCAAGGAGAAAATATTACAAGCTGCCAGAAGGAAACAATTCAAGTACTGTGGAAACACAATCAGGATAACACAAGATTTAGCAGCTTCTACATTAAAGGACTGCAAGGGCATGGAATATAATATTCCGGAGGGCAAAGGAGATAGGATTACAACCAAGAATCACCTACCCAGCAAAACTGATTATAATCCTTCAGGGAAAAAAATGGTCATTCAGTGAAATAGAGGACTTTCAAGCATTCTTGATGAAAAGACCAGAGCTGAATAGAAAATTTGACTTTCAAATACAGGACTCCAGTGGAACATGAAGAGGTAAACAGGAAAGAGAAATCATAAGAGACTTATTAAGATTGAACTGTTTACATTCCTGCATGGAAAGATGATATTTATAACTCATGAGACCTTTGTCAGTATCAGGGTAGTTGGAGGAAAAAAATTATGTATGTATAGATGATAGATGGATAGATAGATAGATAGATAGATAGATAGATAGATAGATAGATAGATAGACTGACAGATGGCACAGGGTGAGTTGAAGATTAAGGGGTCTTATCTGGAGAATAAAATTAAGAGATGAAGGAGGATTATACTCAGAGAAGAAGAAAGGGAGAGGTAGAATGGGGTAAATTATCTCACAAAAAATAACAAACAGAAAAGAAAAGTTTCTCACAGTAGAGGGGAAACAGGGGAAGGTGAGAGGGAATGAATGAATCTTATTCCCATAGGATTTGGCTTAAGGAGGTAATAACATACACATTCAATTCGGTATGGAAACCTGTCTTACCCTACAGGAAAATAGGGGGAGAAGGGGACAAGAGAGCAGGGGATGATAGAGAGGAGGGCAGATTGGGAAAGGGGTAATCAGAAGTAAATACTTCTGAGGAGGGACAGGGTCAAAAAAAGAATAGAATAAATGGGAGGGCAGGATAGGATAAGGGAAATAGAGTTAGTTTTTCACAACATGTCTACTATGGAAGTGTTTTTCATAACTGCACATGTACAACCTATATTGAGTTGCTTGCCTTTTCAATGAGGGTGGGTGGGGAGGGAGGAAGAGAGAAAATTTGAAACCTAAAAAGTTTTAAAAACATGTTTTAAAAAAAAAGTTTTCACATGCTACTGGGAAATAAGAAATACAGGAAATGGGGTTCAGAAGTCTATCCTGCCCTACAGGAAAATAGAAGGGGAAGGGGATAAGAGAAGGGGGGAGAGATAGAAGACAGGAGAGACTTGGGGAAGGGATATTAAGAATGCATGCCATCTTGGGGTGGGGGGAGGGGTGAGATGGGGCGAAAATATGGAACTCAAAAACTTGTGGAAATGAATGTTGAAAACTACAAATAAATAAATTTATATTTTAAAAAAATATTTTAAATACAAAAATATTGTAATACTCTATTACTTTGAGAAATGCTGCCCTAATTCTATAAAATGTATATATATGAAAGCCAGTTAGTCATTTAAAGTCTTTCATAATCTAGCTCCAACTCACCTTTCCAGCCTTATTACATTACACTGGTCCAAACTAGCCTCGTCAGATTCACACATGACCTTCACATATATCTCATTTCCATTCCTTTGCTCTGTCTGTCCTTTATGCTTAGAATGCCTTCATTCCTCACTTCTATCTGCTGGAATCCTTAGTTTCCCTCAAGATTCAGTTCAAAGTTAATGAAACTTTTCCTGATGCTATAGCTTTTACTGACCTTCTTATTACCTTACGTATACTTTATACATATACCTATATGCATACATGTTTTCTTCCCGACTGAGAAAACTCCATATGGAAGCAACTATTTCACTTTTGTTTTTGTGTCTCAAACACCTAGCAAGGGTGCCTGACACATGATTTAGTAAGTGCTTGTTGATTAATTCATACAGCTGGGTCCATATTAGTGTGAAAAACCAAATTCCCCTGAATTGGTAGCATGTATTCCAATTGTACTAGTAAAAGTTATAACTACGTAAAATATGGTAATTGGTTCCAATTCAATGGGAAAAAATGCAGAGCAACTTCAAACAATCCAATGACTTCAGAGAATTAGTTATTTGCCCTCATCAAAACCCAGGTAACATGCTTCTCAGAATTAATATTCATAAAACCTTTTTACAGGTATTCTTTAATTGAACTGACTCAGAACTCTGAGTTACATGCATAATAAAAGCTTTATAGAAAACCACAGCTGAGATAACTTGCACTGATAATGATTTTGCTGACAAAAACCTATTAAATATTTGTTTCACTAATTAGAAGAATATCACATGAAGGTATAACTTAAAGAAGCAATTGTAGAAAAGTCAGGTAAGATATGGATTTGAATCCTGCCTCTAACACTTCTAAGTTGTGCGACCATAGGCACGGCATTGAACTTCTCTAATCCTAATTTCCTTCATCCCTAAAATGAATATAATCAGAATAATATGCTTTTCTTTTTGTGTATGCATGTAGTAGCTTGGTTACCTTAAGCAAGTAATATTTTTAAATATATCACAGTTTCTACATTAAAGCCATTTTCCTCAGAAATTCAGTCTGTTTAAATAAAATTTTAAAATGCATGAAATATAAAGGCATATATTTGACCAGTCAATTTTAGTTTTATAGTAACAATAGGATATAAAAACAGTGTCTACAATATGTTTAAAAGGTAAACAGGATGGACAGAGCCAAGACAGCAGAACTCACAAAAGGACAGAGTGAAATAGTTTTCCAATTTAGAAGGTCAGAAGGAAAGGTCTGTTGCAGCTGGATGAGAGTGAAGCACAGGCTGCGCCAGCACAGGCTCAGCCCCAGCAAACCAGAAAGCAGGCCTGAGGATGAATGAATCAGCAGCACCGGCAGACATTAAGGGCTCACAACAACCAGTCAGAAGGATATTACAGGGGGTCTCTTTACTAGCATCGAGGCAAGATTCTTGCTTTACCCACACCTGGATCCAGGCTGCAGTCCTGGGTGGCAATCCGAGGAAAGAGGAGCACTAGCAAACTACAGCTTGCAGCTCCAGTGGAGTGGGGATTCTCTTCACAGTTCCAGGGCAAAAAAGAGTGTTGTGGAGCCAGTCAGGATTACAAGTTTTAGCAGCTTCTACATTAAATTCCAGAGGGCAAAGGAGTTAGGATTACAACCAAGAATCATCTACCCAGCAAAAATGAGTGTACTCCTTCAGGGGGAAAAAGTTGACATTCAATGAAATAGTGGACTTTCAAGCATTCTTGGTGAAAAGACCAGAGCTGCTTTTTGTGGTGGCCAAGAATTGGAAAGTGAGGGGATGCCCATCAATTGGGGAACGGCTGAACAAATCATGCTATGTGATCACGATGGAATACTATTGTGCTATATAAGAAATGATGAGTAGGATGCTCTCAGAAAAACTTGGACTTATATGAGCTGATGCAAAGTGAAATGTACTGTGTACAAAGTAACAGCAATATTGTAAGATGACCAGCTACAAATGACTTAGTTATTCTCAGCAATACAATGACCAAGATGACTCTTTGGGATTTATGATGAAAAATGCTATCCATCCCCAGACAAAGAACTGATGGGGTCTATACAGATTGAAGCATACTTTTTTTTTTTACTTTATTTATTTGGTGAGGCAGTCGGGCTTGCCCAGGGTCACACAGCTAGTTAAGTATCAAGTGTCTGAGGCTGGATTTGAACTCAGGTCCTCCTGACTGCAAGGCCAGAGCTCTATCCACTGTGCCACCTAGCTGCCTTTATTTTTCTCGAGCTTTTTTTTTTTTTTGCTCTATGTTTTATTTCACAACACAGCTAATATGGAAATGTTTTGCACATGTATAACCCATATTGAATTCTTGCCTTGTCAATGAAGGGGGTGGGGAGGAAAGGAGGCAATTTGAAACTCAAAGTTTTTAAAATGAAGTTAAAAAATTGTTTTTACATGTAATTGGGGAAAAATAAAATACTGAACAAGTTCAAAATTTTTTTAAAGGCAATTGGGGTTAAGTGACTTGCCCAGGGTCACACAGCTAGTAAGTGTCAAATGTTTGGTCTGAGGCCAAATTTGAACTCCTGACTTCAGGGCCAGGGCTCTGCACCACCTACCTGCCCCAAAGTGTTTCTTAAAATAAAAGGTAAATAGGCATTGACGTCTTTTACAGAAGAAATTGGAATGCTTACATTCTGCCATTAAAAATAATCAGGAATTTATCTTCATTCATATATATTCAGTTCACGTACCATCTTATTCCTGCAATATGCTATTTATGTATGTCCTTGCTTCACCTAATTGCTTCCTACACTATTAATTTTCTCTTAAGATTACCATATCTTGGCCTGTGTTGGTCTGAACAACACAGATTTATTACCTGGGTCCCAACTTCCCAAAGCTTCCACAATCATGGCATCACTGTGTACTCTGTATCCCTCATGGGCTTAGACGCTGGCACATCAGTTGATATTTCACTATTTTGCCAGTTCTGCCAAAATATTTGCAAGATGCAGTATTTATTTTCTAAATCAACAGTCTTGTCAATGACTGCAGCACAGAAGTTCCTACAGCCCGAGTGAGACTTCATTGCCAAACTTCACCACACTACAGCCATTCACAATGAAACAAGGTAGTCTGCCTGGGGGTGGGGTCACTTAATTCTATTCCTCACTGGATCTCAGAAGAAATAGTGAGAAAGCCAGTCTAGGTCCACTGAAACAAATAACCTCAACCCATGTCTGACACTCACCACTTCAAGGGAAGGGAAGGGAAGTGAATAAGCACTATATAGTGTTAAATATCTGCTAGGCACTGTGTCAAGTACATTCTTACAAAACTTATCTCAACTGATCCTCATAGCAACCCTGTAAGATAGATGTTATTAGTATCCCCATTTTAGAGTTGAGGAAATTGAGGCAAATAGAAGTCAAGTGACTTGCCCAGGGTCACACAGCTAATAAGTGTCTGAGGATAGATATGAACTCAGATCTTTCTGACTCCAGGCCCAGCACTCTACCCAACAGCTACATCTATAGCAAGCAACAGAAAGTTCATAACACTACCACCACCATCCCCCCAACTCCACCTCCTTTATAAGGTAGGCACAGAGATTTGATATTGGCTCTTTGAGAAAGATTCCACCATCCCTTATGATTCTTTCTAACTCTAAGAGGCTAATGACACTCTTAGGGACCACACCATTGTTAGAATGAAAAGAGACACAGGATAAAATTTAAGTGTTCGCTTTGTCAATATCAATTCCCTATGACGATAACAGGTAACATTTACACAGTACTTACTATGTGCCAGGCACTGTGCTAAGTGCTTCACAATCATTATCTCATTTGATCCTCACAACAACCCTGTAGATGTAGATACTATTATTATCCCTATTTTACAAATGAGGAAACTGAGGCAAACAGAGATTAAGTGACTTGCCCAGGTCACACACTTAATAAGTGTCTGAGGCCACATTTGAAATCAGGTTTTCCTGACTCCAGGACAGGCACCATATCCAGCGTATCACCTAGTTGCTTTGTAGCTGGCCAATCTAGATTTTTGCCAATCATCTCTTTAGTAATCCAAGGAATGAATTCAAGCTCATTAGAGGAAATTCCATTCTCTTCTCTGTTTTGAAAATTGGGACGTTTGTCCTCTATCTTTGTGATACCCTTTCCATGAGTTTTCAAAAACCAGTGATGAAGGCTCAACAACCACGTGCCAGAACTTTCAGGACCCAAGGATGTAGCTCTCTGTAGTTCCAGGCTAGGTGACTTGAATACCTCCAGGGCAGAGAAGTGCCCCCTCACTATCACCTTTCTTATCTTGGCTGTGTCAACTCTTTCCTATTAGTCATTTTATTCTGTCACTTCTAATAAAAAGTTCAATTTGATAGTATATTACTTTTTATGTGTAATCTCCATACCACGAGTACACTTTCCATCTGACTCCACAATATACCTTCTCTGCTTTAATCCCTTCATTCTTGTCCCTCCTGTTGTAACCTTGGACTCTAACCCTGGGTCCATCAGCTCTGGTAGATGAGATTTTCTTTTATCTTGCCAGGGCCTGGGTCTTCAGAACACTCCCCTATCAACTCTCAATCATGCCACAGCATATATCTTCTTCCCCAACTCCCAATAAAAATTTGGGAATTTTTATGTGATATGTTCTCCCCCCCACCTACTTCATTAGAAACTAATCTCCTTGAGTGCTCTCCTGTTTGCCTCTCTTTACATAATCAGCTCTTAGCAAATGCTTAGCATATAGTAAGTACTTAAATAAATGCTTTATTTATCTTCAGAGCAGCTATGTGGTGCAATGGATACAGGGCTAGCTAGCCCTGGACTCAAGAAGACCTGAGCTCAAATTCGGTTTCACTTACTAGCTGTGTGACCCTGGGTAAGTCACTTAACCCTATTTGCCTCAGTTTCCTCATGCGTAAAATGAGCTAGAGAAGGAAATGGCAAGCCATGTTACTATGTTTGCCAAGAAAACCCCAAATGGGGTCATGAAGACTTGGACACGACTGAAACAAGTGAACAACAAAATCTATCTTTGGATGGATGGAAGCTGAGATCCAAACAAGGAACTTAGAAATGAACTTAAGAAGGCAGTATCATGATTGTCCAGCCACATCATAAAAGTCTCTTTAACCCAATGTGCCTAGAATATTACAGAATGAAATGGAAAGGGCATGAAGTCAACTGGTCCAACTTCTGAAGCATGAAGCCCCTCTGAATTCAGTGTAGGGATCTTTTCTACAATTCTTCAACCAATTCTAAACCTACTTAATGGTGCTATCATGTAGTCCTAACTGTCCTATCTCTTCTTTCTCATCTTGCCTACAAGGATATCAGGACTGTGTCAAATGCCTTGCAGAAATCCAAGTAAACTAATGTTTATGGTATTCCAATGGTCTGCCAGCCTGGCAATCCTGTCACAAAGAGAGGTAAATTTAATCTAGCAAAAATTGTTCTTAATAAACCCATAATGGTTCATAATGATCATAACTTTCTTTTTCTAAGTGCTTACAAAGAGACTTTAAACCTTCCTATCATTTTTTCTACAAATCAACTTCAAGTTCACTGGTCTAGTTTGAAGCTTCTACCTCTTTGCCTCTTTGAAAACCGAAATATTTTTAAAGTCCTGTTTCAAGTACTCTTTTACTCTCCATGTGCCTGAAGGACCTTTATAACTGTCTCTCCTTGAGTCTGAATTTAGCTCTTTTGTTTTACCTATCTTTTGAGGGGAGGAGAGGTGAGAGAGGGAAAAAGGAAGGAAGGAAAGGAAGGGAGAAAAGAATGGAAGGAGGGAAAAAGGAAAGGAAGGAAGAAGAGAAAGGAAAAGGAAAGGGAAAAGGAAAAGAAAAGGAAACAGAAGTTAAGTAGTTTCACCTTCCCTGCATTGCTACTTTCCCATTTCTCCTTTTCCCCTAGACTTTCCCCTTCCTTCTCTTGCCCCTCAAATATTTTAGAGCTTTTCTATGTCCTTAGATTTTATCAAAAAACAAGTCAAATTTAGTTTTAGGTAGTCTATACTGTACTCAAAGGATTCTGACATTCTTCTACGTTTATCTTTAGTCACCTGCCCTCCCATTCATCTCCTGCATATACAATAAGCTCACTCTTGGACACCTCTCCCTTAGCTTCTTTACTAGGATCAGTCATACCTATATATATCATCATGACTTCATTCTTGAGAGCCTCCTATTCTCCTATCATTCATAAATCAGGCATTTATAAGTGAAGACTCTTGGTATACGTCCTTGGGTACTCTATGGGCTTTGGATGTCATACATCAGCTTAAATAGGTATTTGCAATGAAAATTACTTAGGTCTCCAGAAATTTGACAGACTGTATTAAGGTATGCTGAACAGCACATTGCTGTCTTTCTTGCCAGTAACTGTGAGGCATCAAAAACCTTATTAATTATTTCCATTATTTATATTTTATGTATCTATAAATAATGGAATTGTCATGAAAGAAAATTCTCAACAGCAAAGGAAATAGTAATGTTAGTCTTATATAATATTTTTATTAACTATTTTCTCTCATTCACTACATAGAATGAACAAATGTTGAAGTAACCTGAAATTTCTTTTGAAAACTCAGCAGAAACTGATTAATTGTAAGGACGTTAGCATACTAGTAAAAACTCCCCAAAAACTCGCATTAATCAAATCCAGCCCAAGTAATAATCATGCTCTGCATTTTTATAACACTATTTATTCTGTAAAATGCCTCCACTCATTTTATCTTTACCTCTGCGGTGAAGTGGATAAAATACGTAACAGATGAGGAAACAGACTTAGAGATTACTATATCAAGCTGACTTAGTAGAGAAAACTGAACCAGGAGTCAGGAGATCTGAGTTCAAGTTTAACTTTTACCAATAACTGTGACACTGAGCAAATCACTCAACTTCTCCGGGGCTGTTTAACTATCTGTAAAATTAGGGGGTTACACTAAGTGATCTCTAGAGCTCCCAGTAGTGAGTTCCTTCCTGGGGCCAACATTTGGGAGATGGGTCCAGGCCATGATTCATTTCCCTCCCAGCCACACTTCTGACTCTCCAGACTTCACCACTATATTCCTCTGGGTATCTCCCCTTAACTTCCCTTTCTGCTCCTTGTAATGTGCTATTTTCTCCCATGCAATTCCTTAAGGACACAAGGTTTTTTTTTCCTTTTTGCTTGTTATCTGTATCCCCAAACCAAATCTTGACTCCACCTATAACCATGTTTGATGCAACACAATGGAGAACCACATACCAGTCAACAGCAGCATACCATTAGGTACTAAGAAGTCCACAATGCTCAGGGGGTAGATTCAATCTGCTGAATGAGTTTGTTGTCAGATTTAAAGGGAACAATGAAGCTTATGTGGGGCCTCATTCTATCTAGCCAACCAATGACGCACCACTCTCTTTCACCCTGGCCATCTCTTAGCTTACACTGACTACTGCTACCATACCCTTGGAGTAGACTTCCAGAAAGTAAGCCTTCAAATTCCAGCATGGATGTACGGATGGTAAAACCTCACTAAACTGAGAGCTGAGAGACCTGACTATGTTTTTTCAGCCTCTACCAAAATAAGACCCTACTACCCAGAACCTCTGGTTCTGAAATCAATCAAATCAACATTACCACAGCGGGTAGAAAGGACATTGTAAACTGACTGCCAGATTATTCCACTCAACATCTCTTTGACTTTCCAAAACCAAAACAGCAGCTTTAAGAGGAAGCATGCTGGAGTAGTGGATAGAGTGCTAGGTTTAGCTTGAGGAAGACCTGAGTTCAATTCCAGCCTCAGGTACTTGCTAAATTTGTGAAACTAAGCAAGTCACTTAACCTCTTTGACTCACTTTCCTCAACTGCAAAATGAGAATAAAGATAGCACATACCTTGCAAGGTTGCTGTGAGGATTAGATAAAATACTCTTTGCAAGGCTCTTAGCATACTACTTGGTATGTAGTAGATATCACATAAATGTTTAATTCCTCATCCTTACATCTTCCCCAAACACCCTTTCCTAACCACCACTCCCCTAAATGTGTGGTCTCTCCTGTTAACACGTAATGCCCTTGACGGCAGTCTGTCTAGCTGTTTTATGTGTATCCCCTGCACTTTGGTGCACATAGTGCATTAGCCAGTGCACACAGTAAGCACTTAATAACCTTTCATTCATGGATTCATTCATTCTACTGGCTTTAATACTGCACTACTGATTTGGTACGTAATGCCCCAAACCCTTCCAGCTGGTAATATTAATCAACCAGACCCGAGAAGTCATTGCTATAAGAATTTTAGGAGTATAGCCTTCTCACATGATTTATGTATGCTTCCCTGTCTCCCACCAAGGCACTCTATTCCTGCTGCCTAACCTGCTAGGCTGACTACACCAGTCACTAGAACTGAGGGGGCTATAATCCTACCTAGATCCACAAGGGAGATAAATAGAAGATGGCAATTCAATTATTAGCTAATGTTACTTGGACTATGTTGCACTCCTGAATTTTTCCAATGGTTTATGAAACAACATGAAGATATCCTAATTGATTCCCAAGATCCTAACCAATCTTCCTCCTTGCTATTAAACAGTCATCCAAAGTCAGCAAATTTAGAGCTGTAACAGTTTAAGTTAAGTGAGAACTGCCTGGAATCTTTAGAGCATGTTAGTGTTTCAGAATGGGGAAGGGGGGAGAGATGAGAGGGAAGACAATACAGAATAAATGAACCTATGACTCCTACTTATAGTTTGGTTGCTGTTTCAGTGTGGGACTTCGTTTCAAACAAAAGTCCTATAAAATATCTTCAGTGAGTCCTCCTAACTATTACCACTAGTTTATTCCTCAGTTTTGAAGGCTGCCCATATCTCTCACTGATATGCTGACATACCCAAACACATACCAATGGAAGTCCGTAATAGAAATCAATTTCAAAGAAGTGGCCACTGAGGCTTATAATCCCAACTATCAGGGAGGCTGAGGCTACTGAATCTCTTTAGCTCAGGAGTTCTGCACAGCAGTACACTATACCAATCAGGTGTCCACACTAAGACCAGCTTCAATAATGGTAAGCCCTCAGAAAGCGAATGGGAGAGTAGGCTGCCTGGGTCAAAGCTCCCCTGGCAATCACAACAATCAATAGTGGGATTGGGTCTTAAAAACTAATACAATGGAGGCAACTAGGTAGTGCAGTTGATAGAGTACCCACTCTGGAGTCAGGAGGACCTGAGTTCAAATTCAGCCTCAAACATTTAACATTTACTAGCTGTGTGACCCTGGGCAAGTCACTTAACCCCAACTGCCTCACCAAAAATAATAATAATAATACAATGAATTTAGTATATGCTTTAAAGAGGAAAAAAAAGAGGAAAATGTCATAAAGAGAGATTAGTGGTTTCATATACAACGATCTTTTTCTGTTTGATGCATACAGAATTATGTTAAGTGTTATTTGATAAGTCTAAAGAAGAACAAAAAAATTTTTTTTAATTGTAGTCATATGGTTCCCAGCCCCCAACCCCCACTAACCTTCCTTGCTCAAAGCCCTCTATCATCAGCAAGAAAATCAGTTGACCCACACCACAGCTCTACCTTTGGGCCCAGCCAAGTGAGACGCATAAACTATTTCAAAGTGTTCCTCAGAACACACAGTACCTATAAATGTGTTTCAGAAGGAATTTTTATGGTTCTGCCTCAAAGTACAAAACTTAGAACAAACCCTCCCCTTCTTCCAGGTGGGGAAAAAATGAGTATTGTTTTCTAATTTGCTTTTAATTAGCATAAAAATACAGACACATAAAATTAATTCAGGATCTTAGATATACATAGGCCAGCTTAGGCAATGAAACCTTAACTTGTAAATTCACTGATTTCCCAAGCAGTAAAATTTTCAAATTTAGTGCTAAATTAGTTTGGTTTGCTGCCTGGAGTAATCCAATGTAAGTTATGGTTACCTGTACTGAATCTTCCTGACACACAAATCTGTATGCCATATAAAAGCTTTTGATATTTTGTAAGAATATACTTTTTAAACACCATTCACTTTGTAGTACTAAGTAAAAACTAGACTACCCTCTGAAATTCAGGCAGTCATTTTCAATGTTCAATTATCCTTTTTTTAATAGCATTTCATCTATGCTATTTCTTGTGACTGCGAAGAGGATAAATCTTAAAATGTAAGATGCCTATGCCAAGAAACTTTTAAGTAGCCATGAAACTTTGCTAGCTTGGCAGGAATATTCAATTTGCATATTTTCAGTTATTTTGCTTCATGAACCAAGCTGTCATTTTTAAATGTTATTATGAATGGATATGATGCTATAGAGTCAGCTGATAACACTCATTAACACAGGAATCATTAGCACAGGAACAGTTTATCTGCAACATTTTCCAATCTGATCACCATCTTTTTCTAAAGTAATGAGAAGAGGTATGGGAAGTATGAAACCAGGCTAAAAGTTTGGGGCTAAAACGCTAATGCAAATGAAAACAAATCAAGCCTAGCTTGAAACCACCAAGCTCTAGAATTCTAGGACCTCTGCATACAGTTGCTCCCTCTACCAAGATTCAACAGGTTCCACTGAGAAGTTGCTGTGATTGTCAAGGCAGATATGAGTCTCTAGAGAAGAAAATGGGGAGCTTCAAAGCCCCTAAGCCAGGGGGAATTAACCTTTTCTTTGAGTCATGGACTCTTACTAGAGAAGTCTGATCAAGTCTATGGACTCCTCCTTCTAATAAGATACAAAGCTTAATCAAGAAAATAAATGAGTTATCATAATATTATTTTCTTCAAATCAAATTCCTGAACCACAGATTGAGAACTCAGAGGGCTAATCTAACAAAAGTAGTCCAAAGGTTACTACCATTTTTGCAATCTGTATCTTGCAGCCAAATCTATTGTAATATAAAACACTAGGAACAGCTACAGCCTTAACTTAAACCCAACCTACCCATACTGAAGCAACTTCAAGAACTTCTGAGAAAAGAAAAACACAGCAAGGTTGAATAACTTGCCTCAAGCTATTCAGCCAATCAGGAGGTGATATGTATTAAACAAGTAAGCACACATTAAACAACCAGGAACTTCTTGCTCCATTCTGGGACTGAACAAAAACAAGCTTTGAGACCTTGTTCCCTAGGAGCTTAAAAACAGGTAAGTGTTGGTCACATGAACAACAAAATAAAAAACACAACAAAATATGGGAATGAATAATGAAGTATTATGTATATCTTATTCTAAACACACTCATCTACACAAAAACATGGACAAAAGCCCCTCAAGGCAAGGATGGGTAGCAATCTGCACACAGCACAGAATGACCACATAGCCACTCAAGTGTTAAAGTACAGATCATAGAGGCATAGGAGCATAAATTTAGAACTGAAAGGGACCTTGGAGGCTACTGAATCCAACCCTCTCATTTTACAGGTGAAGAGACTGAGGAATTGAGACGTTGTTAAGTGGCTTGTCCAGAGATACACAGCTGTTAAGTGTTTGAGATGGGATTTTGAACCCAGAGCTTCATGATTTCTAACCCTGGGCCTATCCATTAGCCACTGACGAACACAATGCATTTTAGGAACTAGTGACATACTTTTGATCAGGGAAACAGCCACTCAAATTGCTTGGAAAATCACAATCCAACTACAATCCTTCTGATGTTGGGTAGAACAATTAGGTAGGCCTCACCATCAGTCACAAGGCTTTTTAGACATACAGGGAAGCTGCCAGTGCACCTTAAGAATTCCTGGACTTTTTCATTCAACTTTATTCAGTCATAAGGACCAGCAGACTTTCCACCTGTCCTGTCAATGAAATTCTCCTATATGTGGTCTCCCCTAATTAGAATGAGTTCCATGAAAGCAATTTTCTATTTGTATCTTTATTGCTTAGCAACAGTCATATTTAGCAAATGCTTCTCCATTTCACTGCCCAGGGACAAGAGAACTTACATGAGATTTTGTGGCCAGTATCCACAAAGGTCCATTCAACTAGGATTTAAAAGGTGCTGCTGCTGAGCAGGGCCACTGAGAAGTAAAGTGAGATCTAACTGTTGTCTACATAGAGATTATGAATAAGAGCCATGAAAGCCCTGTCCACACAAAGTGCTGAGGCTGAAATGACAGAGATAGGTACTTTCCAAAGGTAAGTAGACCATGCCACACACTACCAAAATCATATACAAACATACCCTGAGGCTTTCTGTCCTTATAGAATCCAATATCCCTATAAAACCTATATTTTTCAGGATACAAATCCCAAGGTATGTCATATTCAGAACACTCATTAAAAAAAAGAATTTCCTTCCTGGGTCATATGATTCTGACAGTGGCACCATGGGATACTATGAGAAGCACAGTTGCTCTCCTTGACGCCAACCACAATGGCTAGAGGTAACCTAAAACATTGTGACTTTTCCTCAACACTACTGAGCTACCATACTTTAATTACTTTAAGCTCCATTCACAAATTCATCTTGTGGAGTATTCCAGGAAACAGCTAAAATACAAGACTGGAGCTCTGGAGGGAAGAGTAAGTTAAGAAAAGAAAGAGGAGCTAGATGGTAAGGCTATTCTTAGCTTGGGGTAGAAAATCTCATCTTCAGAGACCAGAGGAAATGAAGAGATGGATAAGGCCATAGAGGGATTCTGGGAAGTAGAAAAGGGGAGATAAGGCAATTCACAGCATCGGATTTAGGGCTCAATTTCTTAAACAAAGTAGGAGGTTAAGTAATCTGCTAAAATTGACCTAAGGCTAAAGGAGATCTCCAAAAGAGAAATTAGAAAGTCAATAAGGTTTATTAAGGCTTATCATGATTGCAAAAGCAAGGGCCCAATTGAAGCTAAACTCCAAAAATGTGTAGTAGGTCCAATAAAGACTGTTTTATTATTTCATACTTGACTGGTCAAGAAGAGGAGTCAAGTAGGTGAATAGTGAGATTCATCACTCAAGACAGGGAGTTTAGCAGAGATGGTGAAAATTCAAGGACACAGAAGAGACCATTTCGAAATGACTAACCATTAACTTGAGTTTGGTTAGAGAGACAAGGGAAGCCAGAACAAGAGGTGAAAACTGCAGCTTGTTCAGGGCAGGGATTACTTCATTTTTGGTTTTGTATTCTCAGAGAGGTAATGGTGCAGAGTGGATGGAAAGCCAGCCAACCCAAGTTCAACCCAAGGTGGAAGCCTTTGGCACATACTGGCTGAGTGACCCTGGGCAAGTCACTTAACCAATCTGAAGAAGATATCTGATCATGTAATAAGTTAAAACTTAATAAGCACAAATGTAAAGTCCCACCCAAAAAAAAAACCTGTTTCTAATTAGCTATTAAGTACAGGATGGGGATGAACAGTCAATCATGTTTTTTGTTGTTGTTCAGTCTTTTCAGTTATGCCCAATTCTTTGTGACCCCTTTAAGGTTTTCTTGGCAAAGATACTGTAGTGGTTTGCCATTTCCTTCTCCAGCTTGTTTTACAGATGAGGAAACTGAGGCAAACACAATTAAGTGACTTGCCCAGGGTCACATAGCTAGTAAGTGTTTGAGGCCAGATCTGATCTAAGAAAGGGTTTTAGTAGAATATAAACTTAATGTGAATCAATAATGTAATATGTAACAGTCAAAACAACAAATGAGGTTTTAGACTAAATTAACAAAAGCTTAGGGCCCAGCATGAAGGAGGTGATTGTCTAGCATACTCAGGTCAGACCACAGTGGAACACCTTTTCCTATTCTAGGCACCAGAATTTAGGGGAGACACTGAGAAGTTATAGTATATCCACAAAGGAGTACAAGTTCTAGAAACCACGTCTGGTTTAAAAGAACCATTTTAAAGAATTGCTTAAGCTGAAGAAGAAAAGACTGGGAACAGAGAGAGATCATGACTGCTGTTTCCATATATTTCAATGTCGTATAGGAGAGATGGCCCACATTTTTTGTTCTGCAGAGACACGGAGAACAGAACTTCAGGCAATAGTAGAAGGTATAGGAAAGCAAATTTCACAAGACGAAGACTTCTCAATATAAACACTTCACAAACCACAAAAGCTGCTGCAAAACAGTCAATCCCCAAATTTATTAAACAGCTATCAAGAACCCAACATTATGGTAGACCCTGGAGATAGAAAGACAAAAAAAACAGTTCCTAGCCTCAAGGTGCTGACATTCTCACAATAAAAGTAGAGCAGGCAACCTGGAGTCACTCTAGTAATGAAGGAAAGGCTGGACGAGTGCCCAGGATATTATAGAAGGGCTTCAAGTTACAGTTGGATTAGATAACCCTGAGGTCCCTTCTAATGCTGAAATCAATCTATATATTAACAATAATATATTTCTGAATCAGAAAAGGGGAATAATCAGCCAAAGGACTAATAAAAACAAAGTTTGACCTTCAATTATGCTACTAATATCTGTAGGGGATTGGCACAACACAAATCTTTGCAGATTCCTTTTAGGCTGGCAGCCCAATTTTTTAAATAGTACAGACTTTTAATGAACCTAAAAATGGGCCCCAGTTACCACAGGAATAATTAAAGACCTTATTGGATCTCTCAGCTAAGGAACTAAAAGAGGATGTATTATCTCCAAAGATGTTAGAATAATCCCAATTGGAGGGTAGGCACCAATTGTTCCTATATTGTTTACACAGGTAAACAGCTCAGGCTTCTCCCCTGTATCTTCTCAATACTTAAAAATTAAATAAAAAGCTATTGCCCAATAGCTTTCAAGAATGTAGCAGAAAAGGGGCAGCTAGGTGGCATAATGGATAGAGCACCGGCCCTGAAATCAGGAGTACCTGAGTTCAAACCTGGCCTCAGATCAAATACTTGACACTTACTAGCTGTGTGACCCTAGGCAAGTCACTTAACCCCAATTGCCTAAAAAAAAAAAACAAAAAAAAAAGAACGTAGCAGAAATTCAAGTTTAAAAGTAGTTATCAAGTGCACATTATGTATAAGGTCTAGTGATAAATGATGAGGGGGGATACATAGGAGAATAAAGTTCCTGCCCCTGAGTTTAGCTTGCAAACTAGAAGACTAAGCAAAACAATCTCCAGGCCTTATCCACACCAAACAAGGGTACTGACCTTTTAGTCTACAAGGTCAGGATGCAAGAAGGAGTGGCCTAGAATGAATTCACACACACACACACACACACACACACACACACACACACACACACACACACACACACACACACACACACTTCCAGTCCAGTGGCAAAGTTGGTTATAATGCCACAGAAGTGGGTGGAAGTTCCTAGTGAATGTGCAAACTAATGAGGATGAAGCAGATAGAATGCGAAAGGATCTTTGTGGGATTAAGAGTCTAGGGTGAGCCAGGTCCAACAGTGAAAAGAATATCAAGTAGGCTAATTAGGTGATCAGGGTGGGTTGAGGTGGGCCAGGTAGCTGGGGAGGCTGCAGAGGGCTCCAGTGATCTGGGCTGCTGAAATGTATGGGAAAATTCAGGGCCTGGGTTGCTTTCAAAGACATGGTTTTTTAGGGGTCCAGGTCCCATCATCCCATTATCTACCATAGGTAGATTAGAAAGGTTCTTGAGGGTAATAGTCACTCTAGAAATATCCTAAGAAAAGGTTAACACTGTCCAGCACTGGCAGGTTAAATGTTGAATTGGCTACTTAAAAAAAAAAAATCCAAACCAAAATGATTTTAGACACTACGGTTAAAAGGCAATGGTGATATACTGGATGAAGTAGTTCTTTTATAAAGTTAATTTTCAGTTCCCTATTTTTTATATTCAGAAACCCATTCTTGGGTTTTCTGTTTTAATCTTTTCACCATTCTAAAGATCCTGTCTCTTTGCTCTACAGGCCTCCCAACAACCTCTGACCAAAGGCAATATAACTCTAACCTCGTGATTGACTGTATCCTGACTCCACAGGAATGTCCAAGCTCTCCTTTCATGCTATGTTCTGAAGAATCCCAGAATCAATCCCAAGCAGAGTTGATTCATGTTTATGCATTACCAACGAACACCTAACAATGTAAATGGTTAACACTTACATGTTTAGGCTTTTGAGTCCCTGACTACACATTACCAATACATTCCACTAGAATGAAACCAATAGACTTTTGTAGTAGCAAAATATACACATGGTTATGTGATATATAAGGTGGGTATTCATCATTTGGGAAACATCTGAACAAATTATGGCATATGAGCTAACTGTAAGAAATGAATGGCAATGAGGTATTCAGAGAAACTTGGAAAGACTTGTGCGGTCTCACACAGAGAGAAAAAAGCAGAATCAAGAGAATAATATACAAGCTGGCCACAATAACACACAAAGGAAACAACACTAAAAGACATCAGAATTCAGATCAAGGAAATAGCCAATCTTGATTCTGGAAGACTGATAATGAAGCCAGAGAAACTTATTATATTGCACTGTTAAGGGAAACTTCTCTGCATTTACACATTTTATCTTTTCCCTAAGATGAAGTAATACAAAAAGTTCAAGTACTCCTTGAAAAATCACTGACTGGACGAAAATATTCAAAGATTGGTTTTGGTCAAGAACTTTGGTCACTAAAAGATTACCAAGATTCAATTTGCTTACAAAAAAACCCGGAAGAGGGAAAGTAAACATTTTTAAAACAGTAGCCCAAAAATATTTAGATTTATGTAACTAAGGAAATAGAAAGTGAATAAATATACAAGAAAGGGCAACTAACTGATAAGCAAGAATTAGCATTCCTTAAGCTGCAAACATCAATTCCTACTTAGAAGGAAAAAAGCTTCAGAATTTTGGCAGAAAAGGTGATTGACTTTGTTTACTATAAAAGCCCTGTCTGTCCAATTTAAACCGTGGTAAATAGAGCGCTTAGAAAAATAAAAAATGCTTAGAAAATGGAGCATATGGAGGAGCACCAAACTGTTTACAAGGGTAATCTTGGTCACATTCCTGGCTGGTAAAGTCTAACAATTTTTAGCATTACAAAGTAAACTACCTTAATTTTCACAAACAACTGAACTGTGGTGCTGAAATGCTTTACAAAAACAAATAAGTCTGTCCAGAAACTTCAAACAAAGCTTTTTGGAATTAGGAGCAAGGAACCATAAAAATTACTTGCTGTAAGTGCATACTGGCTTCTTTTATAAAATAAGACTTTCTGCCTAGGGATTCAGCCACTGGAATTTTTTTCCATATATTAATAGATGATACTGAAGTTGGCTCTAAGGCATCCTTGAAACAATGCCAAATGCTGTTTCAAAAGGCAAAAGCCAATCAGAAACCTGTGCCATTATTCCTAAAACTCTCCAATAAAAAATGCCATTTCCCATAGCTAACATTTTTAAACCTATAAAATCAAAACCTAAAAAAAAGGCCCGTTCAAGGAGACTGCAGCCTGCTGAGTTTTCACAAGCTCAGATGCAATCATTCCATGTGCTGAATTCAAAACCCTGTTCAATCTTTATAAAAACTTCACTTGCACATCAACAGATGCTCGTGTATGAACGTCTTCGGAATATGCTTTCGAGCTGTTATTTTGCTTTGCCGTCTATCCCCCCAAACTGTTGCAAACATAGGGAGTAAATCTGTTCACTAAACCTCAAACCCAAATGGTCTGATGTGCTTGCTACCACCTTGACTACCCGAGTTAACGTCTGGGGACGAATCAATGACTTTATAAAATAGGGAAACAGGTACAGTACCAGCGGGCAGCAGGCATTCCAGCGGGGTGAAGACATGCTCCATGTCAGATTATTGGCTTCTGCCTTAAAAACATAAAAAAAAAACAACCAAATCACTTGGTTAGACTTTCTCTTTGCTACGTGAAACGGAAAAGCCCAGAGGGCAGACGCCGATTGGGGAACATGATAGCCCCGGGAGGCGAGTGCTTTGGCTGGGGTGGGGGGAAGGGGGGTCGGGATCGCCTCCCACACAGCCCACTTGGGCTCACGCGCGACCGGCGGAGCGCGCGTACCCTCACTGCGAACCCGCAAGGAGGACTGCAAAGGGGAGGAAGCAGGACAGCAGCCCCCACGTGGAGATAGCTGGGGGATGTGCATAAATGGAGAACGTAGGCTTTCCTGCCTTCATCCATCACCCCTTGGAAGAAAGACTTAGGAGTGGGGAGAAGGTGGAACTGGGGAGATGGTGAGAACCGCAGCCCCTATGCCTCCCCACTCCCCCGCCCGCTATGATGCAGCCGCAGCTGCGCCGCCCGCGCGCACGCACGGGCCGGCGTCCCACTTACACAGCTGCTGGAAGAGCCACCCGCCAGGCGAGGCAGAGAGCAATTAAGTAACTAAGAGCAAAGGCAATCGACTGCTCGGCGCTCGACCACAAAGCCTCCGGAGCCTTTCCGACCAAGGCTGCTAAAGTAGGAAGAAGCAAAGGCCCCGCCCCCTAGCCGGGCGCGCGCAGCGCCTCCTCACCTCCCCGCCCCTCGTGGGGAGGAAAAGGGGAAGAAGGGGGAGGAGCAGAGCCGTGAAAGTGACCTGGGAGCTTCCAGCCCGGGCCGGAGCTGCGGGGTGCTAGCTGCGGAATGTTATACACTGTCAGAACCTGTAGGGTCCTTAGTCTACGCCTACCCCTACTTAGATGAGTAAACAGTCCCAGAAAAGAGCATTGATTATGGAGGCTGAGGCTTTGGGTTCAAACGCTGCCTCGACTAGACACAATCCATGTGACCATGGGCAAGTCACAGCCGCCCAGCTTTAGTGTCCTCACTTATTAAAGGTTGAAGTTGAAGGGGATGGAGGAGAGCTCTAAAATCCCTTGCAAGGTCTAGACTGATGCTGCTGCAAAACTTTTGCGTGTTCGGAAAGTCTTAGTGCAGTTTTAAGTTTTAATAACAATGTAATATTAATAACTTAATAAGTTGTTAATTTAATAACTTAATGAGTTATTAATAACTTAAATAATGTAAATTCATATGAATTAACAAAAAAAACAAACCCACCTCATTTGAAAGTTTAGCTACTTAAATTTCTTTCAAGCTTATTTGGTTCTGTGAATTTTGAATGATGAATTTTTACTTAAATGAGACAGGTCACCCAGTCATTATGCATTTCACACGTGTGACAGTTTCTACATAACATTTTATTAGACTGGTAGTTGGGTAGGGGAGGTCCTTTTAACTGGTCATCTTGGTTGCTTGATCTATCTCCATTAGCCTTTGTTTTTCTTGAGGGGTCATGTCAAAACTGTCCTGTATGACAGCTAATGTGGAAATATGTGTTGCAAAAAGGGGAGGGGCGGAAGGGAGAGAATTTGGAACTCAAAATTTTGTTAAATGATTCTTTAAAATAGAGATAGAAAGAAAGAAAAAAACTTATATACATCAAAACCTTGCATGGGTGATTTTAAGGCTAAAATTATAAACAATCCTTTCAGTCACTGAGCAAAAACAAATATTGAAAAGTTAATACAAAGTTGGAAAATTGACTAGATTGATGTGTAGCACAAGACTGGTTATATTCAATTTTAATAAGAAACATCATTATTTTACATTTTAAATTACCTTTCAGGGGTTTTTGTTGGGGGTTTTTTTTTGGCAAGGAAATCTGCACTAAGATTTCTGGGACACACTGGATCTGTAGAGATCTTTGCAAATCTCTTATTCTCTAAAAAGAAACCCCATCTTCTTGGCACTTTCACCAGATGTCTTCCAGGCTTGGGATGCTCTCTTCCTCATCTTCACCTCATAGTTTCCCTGGCTTTCTTGAGTCCTAGCTAAAATCTCACCTTCTACAGGAAGCCTTTCCCAATCCCTCTTAATTCTAGTGCCTTCCCTAGGTTGAATTATTTCTCTTTTATACTGTATAGCTTGTTTGCACAGAGCCGTTTGCATATTGTCCTCTCAATTAGACCGAGCTCTTCCAGGGCAAGGGTTGTCTTTTGCCTTTCCTTGTACTCCCAGCTTTAACACAGTACCTGATATGAAAAAAAAATGATTATTAATAACAGATATATTGGGCAAAATCAGAGCTTCCCCCAACCCCCTTCTCCCAAAGTCCTGACTTTAAGTTTGATTTTTCTTCAGAAGGTCATTACTGACAGATTGCATTGACTCCTGGTCAGCCCCAACCCAAGCATGCATGGAATTTAATCTAAAGTTGGGAAACCCATGGTATTCTACTCAAACTTGGGTGGAGACAGATTCTCTTGTCTAGATGGCCCAAGGCTGAGAGTGGTGTGATATAGCTAGGGGGTGGTTTGATATAGAGAATTTTTTTTTCCACCCAAAGGTGAAATGTTGATGGAGTGATAGTGATGGGGTATGAGCTCAAGCCGAGACCTCTGCCCCTTACTTCAAAGGGAATCTGGCTCCCATTTGTCTACAAGCCCCCAAAAAACCTTAAACTTTTACTCTCCTCATCTCCCTTTGAAAGCCCTAGCCCCACCTTTTGCCTTTCAAACGTCTTCCTTCCAGTTCTCTTCATTATCTATTCCCATTGTCTATTCAGTCTCTCAGACATTCCAATTGGAATTCTCCCTAAGTCACCCAGACCCTCTTCCCAGGCCCTTCTCTGGTCACCCAAAGTTACTTTAGTATATATAAGATCCACCCTAGCCCCCATTTAAACGCTGAGATTTTCTCATGCGCTCTCATCCCTACGGGCGGGCGTCACTAATATTTAGATTCCTTAAATCTGGCCTGTATGGTTTATCTCTAATAAACTTTTTCTCTGGCTAAAAGATTTGGGTTGAATTCATTCAGGCAGGGCCCACGTTTCATGATCTCGGGGTCCCAGCACTGCTAAACCTCTAGACTTCATCAATGGCAGCTAGGGTTGGAAGGATATATGAACCATGCAGCCTAACCCCAAAAGCGAACTCAGTTGCTGACTGCTGCTCTCCTGCATTCATATGTATGCCCACCTGCTTTGAGAGAAATGAGAAATAAACTGGAATACAGCCTAAATCTGTCTTTCTTAGACCAAATTCTGGAGGCTGACACTGGCATGCCTGTAGGTGCTTAATAAATTCTTACTGACAAACCTGAAAGCACTATAGAAATGCTAGCTATTGTTATTGTTAGTACCTGGCATAAGGTCACGCCCATAATAATTGTCAGAATAGTTATTATTTCCTCTTTTATGTTAACTGGATGTTCTAGGTCAGGGCTGGGGAACCCTTTGACTCAAAGGGCTGCACTTGAGGACCTAGAGGGCCATTTGTGGCCTCAAGGCCACAGGTTCCCCACCTCTCTTCTAGAACCTTTTTTTTTTCTGGGGGAGGACTCCAAGTCAGTTCACTCAATAAAAGTTTTATTAGGGGGCTACTAGGTACTGGGAACTGGGGTTAAGCCCTGGGGATACAAATACAAAAAAAAAAAACAGTTCCTGACCTCAAGGAGCTTACAATCCAATGGGGAAAGAGAGCAAACAAAAGGGAGCTGAAAAGCAAGGCTAGAGGTAGAAGAAGGAAGGAGATGGGCACAGTGGAGAAGTCAGTCAGAGAAGTCCCAAAGTAGTGCAGCTGGGTGGGAAATAAGGAGATGTCTGAGCTGGGCTCTCTCCTTAACTAGAGGTTTGGAATTATGGCCTTATCCTCCAATCAGGCAGCTAGATGGCACAGTAGATAGAGCTCCAGCATTGGCATCAGAAGGACTTGAGTTCAAATCTGGCCTCAGACACTTGACACTTGCTACCTGTGTGACCCTGGGTAAGTCACTTAACCCCAACTGCCTCACCAAAAAGAAAAAAAAAGAGGCAGAGAACAGTGATGCTTTCAAGTCCCAAGGCTGATGAAATCTTGCAGCAGGATGAGGTTCCTGGGACTTGGTAGAGAAGTCAGAAGTCCTATAGCTGAGGAGCCTTCCTATCCAATGAAGATGGACAGCCCTAGAGAGTTTTCTGGAACCGGAGAGATTAACTGACTAGCCTAAGATTTCACAGCAAGTATGTCAGAGGAGGCATCTGGATGTAGGTCTTTCTGACTTCCAGACACACTCTATTCTCTTGCCTTGTCTCCACGTACTGCTTTCTCTGGGTCTTAAAGCATGTTCCAGAATCCCTTGTCTGGAAAAAGACCTCTTCAGCCTGATACTCCCACGAGCTATTGTCCTCCCTTTCATCACCCAGATCCAGGAAGACTGCGCTCATTTGCCTAAAACAAGTCAGTTAACATCACCATGTCTTTCTCCTATAAACCTCTATAATCTGACTTCTGAGAAAAATTATTATCTTCTTATTCAATTAATAGCCAATTTTATACCCAAAGAAGTTTTGTTTTGTTTTATTTTTCCTTTTTTCTTCCTTGTGAAGGAGTAGGCTGACAATGAGACGCCCCCACCCCAAATTGGGAGAGTTTAGTTCTGTTAAAGGGTAAAGAGAACACAATCTGGGTGAATTCAGTCCCATTGTTCTACTCAGGTTAGACAGAGTGGAGGATAGAACCTTTTGTGGGGTGGACTAGGTAGAGATGGGTCTCTTAGTCCAAGAGTAATCTCATCAAAGTCTCTTTTCCCCAACTCCTCATTAGAATAAACCCATCTCTCATAATAACATTCACTCTCATTAATTGTTAACCAAGTTGATTCCCACCTGTCAGAGACATCCAAGGGTATTTAAGCATTCAGAGACTGCCAAGGTTTGTCTTTGATTGCTGAGGGAAACCACTGACCTCTATTTATTGATTTTTCACTAGCCATAATCAATAAATTGATTATTAATTACTCAGAAACTATGTCTCTCAAAATTTTCATTCATCATACTTTCGAGCAAAACCCTCCACCAAAGCAGGTCTTCCAATGTCACTAATAACCTCCATTTTTAGTCCCCATCCTCTTGAACCTCCCTTCAGTACTGAATAATGTTGAATAAACCTTCATGCTTCATTTTTTGGTCGTACTGCAGACATAATCTAAACCGAGAAAGGAATGTTAAAAGGTATCTAACTTTTCACTCAAAGCAGGAATTCTATTATTCTTCAAAAAATTCTAATGATTAAAATTTCAAGAGAAGTACTTCAGCTGACATCCAGGAGCAAACAGAATGGATTAGAAACCAGAATCCAACAGTATATTGTTTAAAAGAAATACACTTGAAACAAAGAGACACACAGGGTAAAAACAAGGGGCAGGAGCAGAATCTATTATGCTTCAGCTGAAGCAAAAAAAGTCAGGGGTAGTACTCATGATCTCAGACAAAGCAAACACAAAAATAAATCTAAATAAAAGGAATAAGCAGGGAAACTACTTGTTAAATGGAACCAGAGACAATGATGTAATATCAATACTAAACTACACATGAACCAAATGGCATATAGCATCCAATTCTTAAAGGAAAAGTTAAATTAATTACGGAAAGAAATAGACAGTAAAACTATACTAGGGGAGGACCTCAATTTTCTCCTCTCCAAACTAGATAAATCTAATCATAAAAAAGAAATAAGTCAAGGAGATGAATAGAATCTTAGAAAAGTTAGATATGATAGACCTCTGGAGAAAAATGAATGGAAATAGAAAGGAGTATACCTTTTTCTTATGGACATAGAACCTTCACAAAAATTGGCCATATATTAGGATATAAAAACCTCACAACCAAATGCAGAAAAGCAAAAAATATTAAATATACCCTTTCAGAACATAATGGAATAAAAATCACATTTAATAAAAGGCCCTGAAAGATAGGGCTTTGGCCTTTGAAAGCATAAATTAAAAGTTAATTAGAAATTAAATAATTTAATCCTAAAAAATTATTGGGTCAAAGAACAGATCATACAAACAACTAATAATTTCATTAAAGAGAATAACAAAAAATGAGACAACATTCCAAAATTGTGGGATGCCACCAAAGTGGTACTTAAGGGAAATTTTTCATCTCTAAATTCACACATCAATAAAAGAAAGAGCAGATCATTGAATAAAAAATTAAAAAGAGAACAAATTAATAATCCTCAATTAAACACCAAAATAGAAATCCTGAAAAATCAAAAGAAAGATTAATATTGAAAGTAAGAAAACCATTGAAATAATGAATCAAGCTAGGAGCTAGTTTCATGAAAAAAAAATAAACCAATGGTTGATTTTTCTAAAAAAAAAAAAAGAGAGAGAAAGAATGACTGAACAAGCTGTGGTATATGATCATAATGGAATACTACTATAGTATAAGAAATGATGAGCTCATTTATTTTAAAAAGAAAAGAAACTGAATAAACCATTAATGAGCTAGGTAAGAAAAAATTCCCAGGACCAGATAAATTCACAAGTAAATTCTACTAAATATTTAATTCTACCAAATATTAAATAAAATATTAAATATTTAAAATCTTCTACCAAATAATTTAAAGAACAATTAATTCCAATACTATACAAACTATTTAGGGAAAAAAAGAGTCCTACAAAATTCTTTTTACAATAGAAATATGGTGCTGATACCTAAACCAGGGAGAGCAAAAATAGAGAAAGAAAGCCATAGACTAATTTGCTTAATAAATATTGATGCAAAGGTTTTAAATAAAATACTAGTGAGGAGAGTACAGCAATATATCACAAAGATTACACACATTGATCAGGTGGGATTTATACCAGGAATGCTGGTTCAATATCAGAAAAACTATCAGCATAATTGACCATATCAATAACAAAACCAACAAAAATCCCATGATTATATCAATAGATGAAGAAATAGCCTTTGACATAATACAACACCCATTCCTATTAAAAATACTGGAAAGCATAGGAATCAATGAGGTCTTTCTTAAACTGATAAGTAATATCTATCTAAAACCAAGAGCCTTCCCAATAAAATCAGGGGTGAAGCAAGGATGCCCATTATCACCACTATTATTTAATATTGAAATAAAAATGCTAGCTATAGCAATAAGACAAAAAAAAAAGAAATTGAAGAAATGAAAAAAAACTATTACTCTTTGCAGATATAATGGCATACTTAGAGAACCCTAGAAAATCAACTAAAAAACTAGTTGAAATAATTAACAACTTCAGCAAAGTTGCAGGATAGAAAATAAACTCACATCAACCTTCAGCATTTATATATAAATATACAGGGGCAACTAGGTGGCAAAGTAGATAGAGCTTTGGCCTTGGAGTCAGGAGGACCTGAGTTCAAATCTGTCCTCAAACACTTTATACTTAATAGCTTGGGACCCTGGGCAAGTCACTTAACCCCTATTGCCTCATCAAAAAAAAAAAAAGAAAAAAATTGTTTGTGTGTGTGTGTGTGTGTGTGTATATAAAGCCTAGCAGGAAGAGATAGAAAGAGTAATGCCATTTTAAAATAACTGCAGACAATATAAAATGCTTGGGAATCTATCTGACAAGCCAAACCCAGGGATTATAAGAACACAATTACAAAACACTTTTCATACAAATAAAAGACAGATCTAAACAATTGGAAAAATATTAATTGCTCATGGGTAGGCCAAGCCAATATAATAAAAATGACAATTCTATCCAAGTTAACTTACTTGTTCAGTACCATACAAATCAAACTACCAAAAATTATTTTATAGAGCTAGAAAAAATAAAAACAAAATTCTTTTGGAAGAACAAAAGGTCAAGAATATAAAGTGAATCAATTTTTAAAAATGTTAAGGAAAGTGGCCCAGCAGTTCTAGATTTCATACTATATTGCAAAGTGGTAATCATCAAAACAGTCTGGTACTGGCTAAGAAATAGAGTGATAGATCAGTGGAATAGATTAGGTACACAATACACAGTAGTAAATGACCATAGTAGTCTAGTATTCAAAGATCCAAGCTTTGGGGACAAGAACTCAATTTTGACAAAAATTTCTGGGAAAACTGGAAAGCAGTTTGGCAGAAATTAGATGAAACTAGGCGTGGACCAACATCTCACACAATTTAGCAAGATAAAGTCAAAATGGATAAATGATTTAGACATTAAGAGTGATATAAGTAAAATAAGGGAGCATAGAATACTGTACCTGTCAGATCTATGGATAAGAGAAAAGTTTATGACCAAACAAGAGATAGAGAAGATTATAGGAAGTAAAACAGATAATTTTAATTATACAAAATTTAAAAGTGTTTGCACAAACAAAACTAATACAACCACAATTAGAAGGAAAACAGGAAACTGGGGGAAATTTTTTAAAGCAAGTTTCTTTGATAAAGGCCGCATTTCTCAAATATACAGGGAACTGGGCCAATTTTTTTTAATTACATGTAATTGGGAAATGTTTCATGAAATTAATAAAATAATGCTAAAAAGTAAATGAATAAAATAGGGAGCTACAGTTGGAGATAAAAGGTTTTAAAATTCAGGCATTTAGGATCTCAGAAAAGATAGCCCTGGTCCTAGAAACTATGAGTCTGAATCCAATCCAAATCATACTTTATAAACCCTCACAAACATTTCTGTTTAAAGCAAAGGCATTTATTGACAGAGCAGAGTATGAAGAGTAGCTAATAGAACATTTCCTGTATGAAGCTGAGGCATATTCTCCCATTGATTGATAACTGGTCAAAGGATACAAATAGGTAGTTTTCAGAAGAAATCAAAGCTATCAATGTGTTAAAAAAAAAAAAAGCTCTAAATCACTACTGAGAAATGCAAATTCAAACAACTCTGAGATATAACCTCACACCATATTGGCTAAAATAACACAAAAGGAAAAAAAAACAAATACTGGAGGAGATACGGAAAAATTGGGACATTAATGCATTGTTGGTGAACTAGTCCAGCCATTCTGGAGAAAAATTTGGAACTACACTCAAAGGGCTATAAAACTGTGCATACCTTTTGATCCAGAAATTCCACTACTAGTGGAATATATCCCAAAGATATCAAAGAGAAGGGAAAAGGATCTGTATGTACAAAAATTTTTATAGCAACTCTTTTTTGTGGTGGCAAAGAAATGGAAATTGAGGGGATATCTATACGAGTTGTGGCATATAGTTGTGTTGGAATACCATTGTGCTATAGGAAATGGCAAGCAGGATGGTTTCAGAAAAAATTGGGAAGACTTGAACTGATGCAAAGTGAAATGAACAAAACAAAGAGAACACTGTACACAATATTGTATGATAATCAACTGCAAAAGATTTGGCTGTCTGATAAAGACAGTGATCTAAGACAGTTCCAAAGGACCTGTGATGAAAAATGATATCCACCGCCAGAGAGAGAAGTGATAGATTCTGAATGCAGATTGAAGTATACTTTTTTCTTTTTGCTGGGAGGGTGGGGGCAGGAAGAGAGCTTTCTTTATTTTTATTGTTTTATTTGGTTTGTGTTTTCTTTTGCAAAAAGGCTAATATGGAAATATGTTTTGCATGGCTTCACATGTATAATTGGTATCAAATTGCTTGCCTTCTCAAGGAAGGAGAGGGGATGGAGGGAGAGAATTTGGAATTCAAGTCTTTAATAAATGATTGTTAAAATTTTTATATGTAATTGGGAAATATTTAATGAAATGAAAATAATTTTAAAAATAAATGAATATGATTACACATGTATAAACTATATCGGATTGCTTGCCTTTTCAATGTGAGGGGGTAAGGGGGGAGCTCGAAGTGGGAGGGAGAGAATTTGGAACTCAAAGTTTTAAAAATGAATGTTAAAAATTGTTTTTTACATGTAACTGGGAAAAAATAAAATACTAAATTATTTAATTTAAAAAATAAAAACATAAAAAATGAATACAATAAAGAGATGCAGTTGGAGATAAAAGGTTTTAAAATTCAGGCATTTAGGATCTCAGAAAAGGTAGCTCTGGCCGAGAAACTATGAGTCTGAATCCACTCCAAACCATAATTAATTAGCCCTCACCAAATACGTCTGTTTTAAAGTAAAGGCATCTATTCATATAGCAAAGTATGAAAAGTAGCAGTAGAACATTTCTTCTATGAAACTGAGGCATATTCTCCCAGGAATTTATAATAGAATATTATACATGCCTAGGAAATATATTGGCAAGGGCATACATGTAAGTAATGCATGTGGCCAGGGCTCATACATGGAGGGGAATTTCATGAAGTTGATGCTGCAGGGCTGCTAATGGCTTTTGATGATATTATTGCATTTCTTCCACTAGGCTTGCTCCCCCACTGACCTCATGTGGCATGAGGGCTCCATTGGTCTCATAGCAACTGTTTGATTGTGCTTTACTGGTCTTGTGGTCACTGCCAGGTATACTACTTCATTAGGAATTTGGTTGCAGAGCTTCTTTTCTCTTTCAAAATGGCTTCTCTTCCTAACACCCTCAGACTTTCAGGTTAGAGCTCTTTTAATAAGGCAGACCCTTCATTTATCCAGTATCAAAGTAGGAAAAAAAAAACCTCTCCATTCATTTTCTCCCTATAAAGACAGGGGCATTTTCCAGTTTCTAGAACATTGGCTGTAGTCAGCTTTTTCTCTTCAGGAGAGCCTTCTCCTCAGGAGAGGCCTTTTGGGCACAGAAAATTCACAGAAGAAAACTTCTCTCCAATGTAGGATTAGAAAGTCCCTTTAACTCCTATTTATTTCCATTACTGCCAAACTGTAACCTTCAGTACCATTTCAGGCATTGTTCTCTCTACAAACCGGCAGAGGTTGTTTTGATCTAACCCAGTCCAGAGTCTGCTCAACTTCCTCTTCCCACCACACAAGGTTTACAGATGAAGGAAAAGTTAAATTTAGAAGACAACGTCGTTACCTTCCACCCACTGGACTGAATTTCATCTTCTAAGAGCCACATACAAAACAAAGAGTTATCACTTCGTTACTAAGTGTCCTGATTAACTGATGAGCTGTTTCCCAAGTCTTCTAAGAAAGGAATAAAGAACCCAAAAAGGATGTTGAAGTCAGTCCACAAACATTTATTAAGCATGTATTATGTGCCACTGTGCTAAGCACCGGAGATACAAAGAAAGGCAAAAACCAGTCCTTGCTCCAAAGGACCTCACTTTTTAATGGAGACAACACATACACATGTACATGCATTATGCAGCATATCAAACAAACATGTACACGTATCATTCAGTGTAATGGGAGGCAACTGTTACTAGGGAAAGCTCTAGCAATGAAGGAAATTGGGAAAGGGGGGCAGAAAGCAGTCATAGAAGAATTCACAACTTTTTCTGGTTTGAGTCCTTTTTACTTTCAAATGCCTAGGGACAAATAAAAACCTGAGTGCCAAAATATTCATCAGAAAGATGCAAAAACAGTCTATGTTGCTTGACATAATTTATGAAACCTTTTTGTTTCCTTTGACTTAAAGAAGTTTTATTCCCAAGAGATATGTTAATCAAATTATCACTCTATTATTTATTTTATAGTAAGTTCAGATTACCCACCTTTCTTTTCTCATCTTATCTCAAGGATTGTTCCTGATAGAGGACTCTCCCTTGGTTCCAGCCCTTTTTTGACCTTAAAAAACTTTATTATTCTGGCACATTCAGAGGTTGTAGCAACTGCTGCAGCAGAGGGCAGCAGAGGAGCACAATTTAAGATCGAAAGCCTGGGCTATGTTTCAAATTCTTTTTGCTAGGGCTTACCTTAAACTGATCAACTGCTACATCATTCAGAGAGAGGCTGAAGTAATTTACAGGAATGCAACACTGAGTGGTTCAGGATGGTGGGAGTTCTAACAGCTATCTATAGAGGTTGTGAAGCAGGGTGGAAGGAGTAGGAGAAACTGGAGAAATAGAATCTCTTTTAAAATTTTGAAAAATCTGAGGAAGTTAGAAACTGTAAATTTTTTTTTTAATCATCACTGTCATAAAAAAGAAAAAAGACCTAGTAATTCCAAAATGAGGTCAGGGGCAAGGAGCGCGACCCTACTTTTATTGAATCTTTCCTTCCAATGATTCAGCCTTACTATTAACTAATAATATATATTGACCACTTTGATATAGATATATCAAATAATACACACACACACACACACACACACACACACACATATATATTACATTGGCACAGGAAATTTGGGTCCTAAATATTTGGTTCATAAATATTTTGGGGGAAGTTTGAATCTTTTAATATTCATCCTGAACGTAGAGCAAGTTGACTTTTTTGTTATTTGAATGACCTCAACAGGTTTCTGAACTTAGAAAAGCAATTGTGATGTCATAAATCTTACATTATGAGTAACACATAGTAAATCATAAAGAAACATTTAAATGATTCAAAATATGTTGGTTTCTCTTTATGGAGAAACTCAGTATAATATTCTTCTAGGACAAGGTTTTTAGGTTTAGAAAAAGTAGGTAACAGGCACCATTTATATAGATCCCTAAAGTCTATAAAGCTTGCCATAATAGAACTATCATTTTTTAAGATTCCTAGTCACAGAAAAAAGATATAAATTGAATGGGGAAGCAAGTGGGGAATGGCACGATATGTCTACCTGATTATACTTTCAAGCAGATCACTGACACAATCTTGAAAATGAACTCCTCATTCTTACTTACTTGCTACTGCTCTAGTCCAGTTCCTCCTTATTACCTACCAGTAATACTAAAGTAGGGTCCTAACCAATATACTAATCTCCGCACTGTCCTTCCAACCTGTCTTTCATACTGCTGCTTGGCAAATTGGGGTATGTCATACCTTGGCCTAATGAACCTTCAATTACTTCCTCTTGTCAACTGATTAAAGTTTAAAGTCTTGGCAATTTGTTGTTTTTTCTAATGCCAAGTCCAGCATTCTTTTTTTTTCTAATTTCTAATTTTTATTTTCAGTACCAAATTCTCTCTCCTTTTATTCCTCCCCCATCTATTGAGAAGGCAAGAAATATGATACCCCTATACATATGAAGTTAGGCAAAATGTATTTCCATATTAGCCATAGCTTGACATTTATGGCTTTCCATAGCCTCTTACCTCCATGCCTTTAAAGTTTATTTCACACTATTTTCCTTCGTGTGCTATAGTCAAACTGCACTATTTGCTGACCTTCGTGTGCATCCAGTACTGTCCTAGCTCTGGGCCTTTGCTTATGCTTTCCTCTCCTGTATGTCCAGACTTTCCTTCCCCTTCCCTCTTTTGAAATAGTCATCCTTCAAAGTCCAGATCAAGTACAAACTTCTCTACAAAAATTTCCCTGATCCCAGGGCCTAGTACAGTGCTTGAATAATAATAATAGTTAGCATTTATGTAGTGCATTAAGATTTGCAAAGTGCTTCTAATTATAGAACTGAACTAAACTGAAAGAATTGATTTCATCCAAATGGAAACTATCTTTCTATGCTACAACCTAAAATATCACTTTTTATTTATCTTATGCTTTTATTTTATTCCACTCCATATTATAACTATTGCATAGTTATAATATAATATTTTTGAGACATTAAAACCCTCTCTCCCAGATTTAAGCTTAATGATAATTAGAGTCCATGACTTCTTCACTGTCTAGCACAATGCTTTGTACATACTAGGTATTCAAGAAATAATTGAGAATGAATGGATGGCCTAAAAAAAATAAAAAATAAAATAAAATAATAAAAAAGAATGAATGGATGGATAGATGGATGGATGGATGGATGGATGGATGATGATCAGGGAAATATATGTAAGTAGATAGCAGTCACCCACTTTCTTCTTTAAAAAAAAGTTCCACCAAAAATGGGATGGCAATGATGGGGCGCTCAGACCCTAGCCCGAGGACCATATCTCTCCCTAGCCCAAAGACCCTATCTCTAGCAATAACTCATGAGTGGGCCTCAGTAAGGCAAACTATCTCTCCCCGTTACAAGAACAAGCTGACTTCTGTAGAATTTCCCTTGTATGAACAGGACTATCGAGTACCAGCAGAACTATCATGTATTGATTTCCACAGTTACTGTATACAATCCAGAGGTCAAGCCATAGACCTCATTTCCCAAGGCTATCTTGTTACAGTCATAACCATATACAGACCCCTTAGAAGCACCCCTCTCAGGGTTGCCAGTAGTGAATGATGCCTGTAGCTGAGGTACAGAAAGTATATGTTCACCACTTACTTAGCATAGTTGGCACACAATGCACTAAGTTTTTCCCACATAAGTTTTAGGGATTTGGACTAGATGGTCCTCTGAGGTTCTGTTCTGGGCCAGGCCTAGTTCAGACCATTCTAGTGATTCAGGTTCAGAATTTAAATGTAATAAAATACTAGCGGACCAAAAAATTCTATAGTCAAACAATAAACATTTATTAAGCACCTACTATGTTCCAGGCACTATGCTAAGCACTGGAGATACAAAGAAAGATAAAAGATATTCCCTGTTCTCATGGAGTTCACAATCTAAAGGGGGACACAACATGCGAATGACTATATGCAAACGAGTTATGCCCAGGATAAATTGGAGATAATCAACAGAGGGAAGGCGCTAGAATTATGTAAAATAAAGTTTAAAGGATACAATTTGCTAATTTAAATGGATGTTGTTCCACCTGTCCTCCACATCTGTCAGACAAATAAAGCTGGGTCCAAAAAACATCTTCCAAATCAAAAGGAATTATTCCAAACTTCTGCTATCACAGTACCCCTAGGCTGGATTTTTTACATCCAGATGACAAGGAAGCAATGACAATGGCTCAAACTCTAGACCCCGAAACAACCAAATCCTTAGGTTGCCTTCTTCAAGAGAAATCATCTAAACCGGCATAAAAGATACTAATCTTTCAGGACAGGCTGCTGGCTGATCTCGCTGTATCTGTTCTCTACCTACTCCAATTCACCTTCCATTCAGCTGCAAAATTATGTTCCTGAAATCAAGTTTAGCCATATCACACCCTTATTCAACAAACTCCAATGACCCCTATTGCTTCTAAGGTAAAATACAAAATCCCTTTATAATGTGTCCCACTCCTACCTCTGCAGTCTTCTTATGCCTTATTCCCCTTCATGTACTCTGCAATCCAGTGACACTGGCCAGCATTCTATCTCCCCACACCAAGCATTTTCATTAACTATCCCCTATATATATAGATCTATATATATAGATCTATATATATATACACACACACATACACACACATATACATATACATGTATGTTTGTACATAGTTGTTTTCATATAGTCTCCCCATTAAAGTGAGCTCTTTGAGAGCAAGAGCTGCTTTTTGCCTTTCTTCATATTCCTAGCACTTAGTACAGTGCCTGACACACATAGTAGGCACTTAATAAATACTAGTTGACTGAGTGTTCCTACTACACATTCCTTCTATTTCCAGATATTTGATTCTGTGATCCCACAATTGATAGTCCAGGAAAGGTTTTGATATTTCGGTCTCTTGGAGAGATATCCATTGGTATTGTAGAGGGGATTACAGGAAATAAAAATATATTTATTTCACTTGAAATCTGGCCAGAGTAACAAAAAAAAAATCTGTTTCACAAATGAAAGAATGCCTCCCTTTGTTATGCTAAAAATGAGTTCCATGGGAACAACGACTACAAAAAAATATGATGGGATTTCTGCCAAATTCAAGGATGCTCTCTAGATACAGAGTCCATGATGGCTTTATGTATAGCTCCATCAGAGAAGACTCTTGAGTTCCATCTCAGTAGCCACCACAGTTAATTCTCACATTCTGCTATCTATTCTGTAATGTTTTCTGAAAATAACTGACTCCTACTTCCTTACCAAATCAAGTCCCCATCAACAAGTGTTCATAAGTTTCTACCCAATCCAATGAGGGCAATTTGACTTAAAAAAAAATGCATCCACATATTATGAAGTCTTGATATATACATGTTTATGCATATATTCATATATATTAATAGAAAAATTATTTAAATAATGATTTAAAATCTTTGCCCCTTCCTTAGCTTCTCATTACATGGAAACAAGCCCAGTTAAAATGAACATATATGGCAATAGTTTCATTGCATGAAATAGCTTGAAATCCATAACAAGGTTGGAAATGTTGAGCCAGCTCATCAGCTTGATTATATGAATGGCCTTCATAAGTGCTTCATAATTCAAAAACAAAATGCATAAATATGAAAAAGATAGATGGAAACCTTGGCTATAAACATTAAGTCCTCTCTCATCAACCTTTCGGTTCTCTTAGCTTTCACAATACAGTTTTAGAAAACAGGATGGTTTGAGAAGTCAATACCTTTTGGGCCATCTGGTCCAGTGAAACATAAATGGCTTATAAACAGATCACTGGACACTTTATTCATGTACAAATAACCATCAGGATCTGGATCCAGCTCAAATTCCTACTTAGACTTTACCTGGGATGGCTAAATGCTAGGCATATATTAGTGTTATCACATCTACATAAAGGAAGAGTGATCATGGGTTGCAACAGTTATAAACTACACAGGGTCCAAGTTTAGGAGTTGCAAATGTCACAGAATCAAAACCCAGTGTTGTAGCAAATACATATGATATTATATATATATATATATATATACATATATATATATATATATACACACACATATATATATATGCATATTAATCCTATTCAAACATATAGTTCTCATGTATATGATAGAAAAACAAGTGAGGTGGCACTTACTATACTAGTTACAGGAGACAGTCCCAATAATATCCCCAGAGTGTGGGCTAGCTGTGTGGCCATTCTCAGCATCATGGGTTTCATCTAGGTAGGAGCCTCATTGATCCTGGACACAGCAGAACTTTTTTAGATAAAATTGTGTTCTTTACCTGGGAACCAGCTGAAATTAGACAATTGTTGTTCTATGGAATCTCGAGTAATAGGTAACATCCAATTTATTAGTGCTTGGGTGTTGTATTACACCTAAGGGGAATTAAGGGGTTTCTGGTGACTGGGTTCCAGCAGAGGTCAGTACACTTCTGAAACAGAGAAATACCGTTTGTTCAATCTGCCTACATAAATAAACTCTTCAGAAGAATTTTTTTTTCAGAATTACTAATGTGCTATTGTCTAAAGCAGAGGTTTTTAATCTGGGGTTCATGGAAAGATTTTTAGGGGGTCTATGAACTTACATGGGGGGAAAAAGTCTTTATTTTCACTAACCTCTAACTAAAATTTAGAGTTTCTTTTTAAATTTCAAAACTTTATTCTGAGGAGTCCTAGGCTTCATCAGACTTTTAAAGGGGTCCATGATACACTCAAAAAAAGTTAAGAATCACTGGTATGAGCTAAAATGTTGTTTAGGCCTGTACAGTGCAGCTAGAGATAGGATTCAGATTGCATGGGACTCACATGCATAGGAGAGAGAATGACTGCTATATGATCTAAGATAAATCACAATGTTTTATTATCTCAGCTTCCATATTCACAAAGGAAGATAAGTTTCACTAAAATATTTAGTCATCAGATTTTAGAACTAGAAGGGACCTTGAAAATCATAGATTCATAGATTTAGAATTGGAGGGAATCCTAGAGTCTATCTTGTCTTACCCTGTCATTTTACTGATGAGAAAGTAAAGTGACTTGCTCAAGGGCCCACAGTAAATGGCAAAGCCTAGACTGGAATACAGGTCATTTCATTCTACATCCATTCCTCCTTCCATTACACTATGATTCATCTACATCAGAGATGTGTAACATGGGATCCATGAACTTGTTTTTAAATATTTTGATAACTGTTTTCAATATAGTTGGTTTCTTTTGTTCTGTTATTTCATGTTGTGTATTTAAAATAATTATTCTAAGAAATGGTTCATAAGCTTCACCAGACTCCCAGAGGGGCACATGACTCAAAAAATGTGAAGAATCTTTGGTATAAATGGATAAGAAAGCATTCTTTTTAAAATATATATATTTATTTTATTCTGAACTTAAGAAATAAAAAAGCATTTTCATAAAATAATAGAATGGGGGGGAAGATGATTGTATGAGAAATTGCAAATCTATTATGTACAATTTGCTATTCTTTTTAAATATGTAACAAAGTTACTTAACTTTAGTTTTCCTTTTTTTCTTCCCCCTCCCTACCCCCGCCCTAGAGATGGCTACCATTAGACACAAATGTGTATATACATGTAAAATCATTCTATGCATACTTCTGTTTATCAGTTCTTTCTCAGGATTCAGATAGCATCTTCCTTCATATGTCTTTTGTAGTTAATTTGGGTATTTATAATAGTCACAATGACTTAGTCACTCAAAGTTCTTAAAACAATATTGTTGTTACTATGTACAGTGTTCTCTTGGTTCTGTTCTGTTGATTTCATTCTTCATTATTTTGTGTAAGTCTATTCACGTTTTTCTAAGATCATCAAGCTCATCATTTCTTATAGCACAGTAGTATTCCATTACAGTCATACACCACAACTTGTTCAGCCATTCCCTAATTGACAGGCATCCCCACAATTTCCAGTCTTTGTCTCCACAAAGAGAGCTGCTATGAATATTTTAGAATATTAGGTTCTTTTCCTGTTCCCCCAATCATCTGGGAAACAGACCTATTAGTGAGATTGCTGGGTCAAAGGGTATATAGGCAGTTTAATAACACTTTGGGCATAATCCCAGATTGCTCTCTAAAATGGTTGGATCAGTTCCCAGCTCCACCAACAGTGAATTTGTGTACCATTTTTTCCACATCTCCTCCAACATTTGTTGCTTTTCCCTTCAATCATTTTAGCCAATCTGATAAATCTAAAATGAGATCTCAAGGTTGTTTTAATTTGCATTTCTCTAACAAAAATGATTTAGAGCATTTTTTCATATGACTATAGATGGTTTTGATTTCTTCGTTGGAAAACTGCTTGTTCATGTCCTTTGACCATTTATCAATTGGGAACGACTCATATTCTTATAGATTTGATAAAGTTGTTTATATATTTGAGGTATGAGAACTTTATTTGAGAATCTGTCTATAAAAATTCCCCCCCAATTTTCTGCTTTCCTTTTGATCTTGTTGCGGTCTGAGAGGTTGAGACCCCTCAAAGACTGGAGTACAGGACAGGGTCGTCTGCAATGAATTCACAGACTTAAGCATTCTTTAAGTCAAATTGGCAAAGAGTTGATTGTTACACTTTTCACTAGGCAAGGATTTTTAAGGAACCTGCAAGAGACTGAGGATGGAGCTAGGGTTTATATGGAAAAGGACATGGGAAAGGAATGCCAGGGATACCAATTAGGTAATCTAAAGGTCCAGGTGTCTTTGGGAGATGTGGATGGGAAAGTATATGGAGTATACCAGACAGGGAGGGAGATGTCAGAGGCATGTATCTTGGGAATCTGGCAGGAGGATGAGTCCTTGGGCCAGCCAAGGACAAAACTCCTTGGGTCAGACAAGACACCCCCCCCCATCCTTATTAGAGAATGCTCTGCAACAAGGGAAAGCTTTCTCACAAGGCAGGAGCTTACTAAGGAATTGGGAGGCTTCCAGAGACATGACCTGAGGGCTGGGGCCTGAGCAGCCCAGCAGTCTCTCACCAGCTTTGTGTAGCTGCACCAGGAAGAGAGATAAGGGTCTTGCTGGGGCCCACTCATGAGTAATTGTTAGGCACAGTGTCCTTGGTCTGGGGAGACAGTGTTTCTGAGACTAGGGAGAAATTGGGGGCCAGGTACAAGCACAAGCACCCAAACACAAGTGCCCAAGCACCCTATCAATCTTGGCTACATTTGTTTTATTTGTATAAAACCTTTTAAATTTAATGTAATTAAAATTATCTGTTTCACACCTCACTTTTCTCTCTGTCTCTTGTTTATTCATAAATTTTTGCTTATCTATAAGTCTGATAGGTAATATGTTACATGTTCTTCAAATATTCTTGTACTATCTCTCTTTATATCTAGGTCATGTATCCATTTTGATCTTATCTTGGTAAATAGTGTAAAATATTGGTCTATGCACAATTTGTGCCATATTGTTTTCCAGTTTTCCTAATAATTTTTACCAAATAATGAATTCTTATCTCAAAAACTTAAGTCTTTATACTTGTCAAATACAAGGTTACTATATTTATTTGCTGCTGTAAATTGTATGTCTACTCTGTTCCACTGATGTATCTTTGTATTTCTTAGCCAGTACCAGATAGTTTTGATAATTACAAAAATGTATATGTAACCTAAGTTGATGAATCTTTTCCTTATTCTCCTTTTCTTTCACTATCCCCTCTGTTCTTACAATAAAAATTTACTTTCCCTAAGGATGACCTTGACTAGGTATTTATCTGATTAAAACACTTGATCCTAAAGGGTAAATAATGGCTTTAACCCTTGGGGAGGGGTGATGGACATTCTATTTGCATTGAGAAGTTCCTTAACCAAAATGAATCCCTAACTGGTAAATTGTGGGCATATGATATGATGTGTATGTATATATGTGTATATTTACTTGTATGTATGTATGTGTGTGTGTGTGTGACTGACGGAGACAGAGACAGAGAGAGAGAGAGAGAGAGAGAGAGAGAGCCCTCTGTGTTAAGAAATGACCCAACCCCTTCTATTTTCTATCAATATTCTTAAGACTGTCATCATTACTACTGCAGTTTGAAAGAAAGGTTAGAGCTGAATTGTGTATGATGGAGTGATTCTAAAAAACAAAAACAAAATTGGATAGAAAAAAGTAAAAAGCAATTATCTCATAAAAGTGTATCAAGAAAGGAAGAACAGATTCAGAGGAAGCAGGTGGGGATGGTAATGTTGGAACCTTACTCCTATCAGATCTGGGTTAAAGAGGGAACAACATATGTGTTTAAAAGGGTCTAAAAGTCTTCTAAACTTAAAAAAAGAAATAAGAGGAGTAGAGGACAGGATAAGGGAGGGACTTTTAGAAGGATGTGAAGATTAAGATTTAGGAGGGTGGGGGGAAAATTAAGGGAGGGATTTTTAGAGGGGTAGATAGAATAAAGAATAGGAGGGTAAGGGGAGAGGATAAGATAATAGGGATTGAGTAAAAAGAGAGGATGAGAAGGACAATAGTGAGTAAAAATAAGCAGGAATAAAACATTTTTAGGAGATTGGTGTGAAGTATAACATAAATATAGACTTTGTGGTACGGGAAAGAATGGCATGTTCTAGGGATGGGGAGAAGAATAGCCAAACTGCAGCACAGAATTTGTACTAGAATGGTATGGGGGAGTTTCATCACTAAGGGTCTTAAAAACATTATAGGGCATTTTGGAGTTTATTTTTTTGACAGAAAAAAGGTTAAGAACTCCTACTTTAAAGGTAAGCATTGTTGAAAGGATAATTTCTATAACATTGTAAGTTTCAGGGTAAATGAAACCATGTAAATATAATCTGCATCTCTCTTTTGTAGATACATGCATGCACATGGGAAACCTTCCACATTCATGGATTGTTTATAGTCATATTTACAATGACATCCACATTCTTTCCCCAGTGAGACTTAGTTTTAAATGAACTTAACTGAGAGTGACTTGTTCACTTGCATAGGTGAGGGAGGGTAGATAGTAAGTAGTTGAATGCAAATAAACAATGCTGATTTTAAGTATCAACTAATGGTTGACTAGGAAGGAGGAAAATGGAAGGGTTAGGGTCATTTTTTTTTCTTTTTTTTCTTATTTATTTGTTTATTATTATTTTTTAGGCAATTGGGGTTAAGTGACTTGCCCAGGGTCACACAGCTAGCAAGTGTCAAGTGTTTGGTCTGAGGCTGGATTTGAACTCAGGTCCTCCTGACTTCAGGGTGCATGCTCTATCCATTGCCCCACTGTAGCTGCCCCTAGGGTCATTTCTTAACAGAACTCTCTCTCTCTCTCTCTCTCTCTCTCTCTCTCTCTCTCTCTCTCTCTCTCTCTCTCTCTCTCTCTCTCTCTCTCTCTCCCTCCCTCCTCCCCCTCTCCCTCTTTCTCTCTCCACACACACACACACACACACACACACACACACACACACACACACACATGCACGCACACCCCTATGCCTACAGTTTACCAGTTAGGGATTCATTTTGATTGAGGAACTTCTCAATGCAAATAGAATGTTCTTCACTCTTCCCTGATGGGGATGAGATCTGAACCCCTAAAAGGAAATGTCAGGACCCCAAAAAGGAAAAGCCCTGGACTTTCCCACATGGCCAGATTTCTGGCATTTGCCTGAGGCTATAATCCTATCAACTAGCCTTTCATTATTGCCTAAACCCAATTTCCCAATTCTCTGTTACCCTTAACCTAGCCTAGTACTCCTTTGTCTTACCTTCCTATGGCCTCCAGCCATTTCCCACTAAATGAGAGTTCTCTTACCTCATAGTCACCCCAGTTTACTGGCCACTCCCATCCAGATCCTCCTTAGACACCTCCTCCAGTCACCACAGACTACTTGGACACTCCTAGATCCGTCTGGAGTCTTTCTCTAAACAAGGCCCATCTGGCCTCCATTAAGATGTTCAGATTCTTAAGATCTGGCCCCCTTGCATTAGGGATACAAATGCTTATATTCCTTAGGGGTCTGGCCAATATGGCAGATTCTTTAAATCTCACCCACCCCTGATTTATGTTCCAATAAACCTTGTCTTTGGCTGGAAGAAGGCTTGAGTCGAATTCATTTGGTCAGGACCCGCATGTTGTGATTTTAGGGTCCCATCACCCCTCTACCTCTAAATCTCAACATCCCCAAGGATTAAAGCTATTGTTTACCTCTTAGCATCAAGTGTTTTAATCAGATAAATATCTACTTGTGGTCATACTTATAGAAAACAAATTTTTATTTTAAGAACTGGAGGCATAGTGAAAGAAAAGGAGGATAAGGAAAAGATTCATCCACTTAGGTCAAAACTAACTTCCTCAACCATGACCAGCTTCTCCCCTCCCTTTTTACTATGTGAAATTCCCTAGATAAATCTCTTGAGATCCAAGGGCCTGCCTGTATATAACTTGGCCATTTGATTGGTAGCACTAAAATGTAGTTAGGTAGAACTTTATGAAATTTAATGCTATCTCTAATGCAAATATAATTCTTCTTGAATTAGACTTGCTTTGTGCTGCCTTGGAAAGCAGAATTAGGGGAAATGAGTGAAATTTACAAGAAGGCAGATTTTTCCTGGACTTCCTAACTAGAATTGTCCAACAGTGGAATTAGGTGCTTTGTGAGGCAGGAAAATTCAATTCAGCTAGCATTTAAGATCACTGGCAGTATTCAAGCAAAAGCTGAATGACTACTTGTCAGGAAAACTATAGAAGGGGTTCTTGAATTGGGTGGGAGGTTAGGCTTCTAAGTTTCTCTTTCCAATTCTAATATGTTAGCAATTCTCTCATAAAAAGAAATGCATACACACACATATACACACACACCAGCTTCCTAGTAAAGAGGCAATATTTAATTTTGTTCTATGCCAAAGCACACTTTAAAAGAAAATGCTCAGCCATCCTAGTCACATAAAGGATCAACAACTCTTATGCTCTGGTAGTTCAAATCCCTCATTATAATCTCAAATTCAGAATACAACCCATTATTTGAATTTATACTTTATGTACTTTGTAGTTATTCTGTTTAACAGGCTATCCATAGGTGCCATAAAATGGACCACATGTTGTTCAGACGGAAGAATTCTATGGACCAGCTTCAGAGAGTGGTGGGAAGTTGCAACAATATAAGGGGATAGAGGCAATGTTGATGCTCTGAGGAAAAAGAACCATACTCCCCAGGCAGACTTAAGCTGTTATGCTCTAATGGTCTATGGGCATCTTCACCAAAATGAAAAGGGGCCTCACAGCTGTGGACCTGTGGATACACAGCTTGATACATTGCACTTGCTTTATGAGTTATTTAAGCTCAGTTGTAGGCTGACATATGGCAGAGTTCACATTTAAATCTCCTAAGTGAAGTCCTTTGAAAGCAAACCTATTAAGGTTAATAGAATGAACTTAACAATGACCATAGTTGAAGGAAGGAGGGGTCTTGAGAGATTCAGTAAATTGTTCACCAAATAACCTGTCACTTCTAGGTCTTCAAGTGAAGCCCTCCCAATGGATCACTCTGTTGTCCTTAATGCCTTTAATTCTAAGGGACTGTCATCTTCAAATTCAAGCTATTGCTATTGGTTATACCACCTGACATGCTGAAAGTACTTCAAATAAACATATAATAGAGTAGACAGATAAATGAGGCAAGCAGATCATCGATCAGCAGTGATATGAATTACTCAAAATATGTTTATCATTTGAGAGGTAGGGGAAAATAAGGAGTGTGTGTGTGTGTGTGTTTTCTTTTCCTTGTGGGAAGTTAAAAGAAATGTGTAAATCTTGATTTGATTCCTATTATCAGTCTGAGTTAAATTATGGAATGTTACTGAAAAGAAACTTTGAACTTCACTATAAAATTAACAACCTCCCATCCAAAAGCTGAAAAAAGGCTGTTTAACCATATGTCTCTTATTCAGTCTGACAATAACCTCTCTTTCTCCCCTTCCCAAATGAGACAGGCCTGATAACATTTGTAACAGGAAATGGAGAAGGCTGGCAGAATGTTTTAAGATGGATCTTACAGTGTAGATGAATAGCGACTTTGGTGGAGTTACCACAGTCCAGGATTGAAAATTCAGTGTCTTTTGAGTCTCTACTATTTTAGGAGCATGAGTACCATGATGTACTAGTCCACACTAACCAAATCTATCAGAGAACTGTTTAGAATTCAAAATGCCAGTTTATTAATCTACAAGAGAACTGTAACTGCTCCATGAACTGGAGTGTTCACATCAGGTAGACTCATTGTCTTCTTATTTGGGATAAGGAGTTATTAGGAAACTGAAATGAGAGCAGAAGGCTGCTTGTTGTAGGGTTGCTGTATTCATTGACTGAGCAAGTGACCCATTCTGTGTTATCATTTAGGGGGCACTGAGAAAAGTTCCTGACCAAATGGAATCTGTCTGACTTGCTCATGATGACACAATTAGAAATTCTTTCAGTTTAATATAGGCCTGCACAACACATGGCCCACCAAAGGATTTCAAGTGAGGCTGCCAAAAATGTAGGATTGCATACCATTTTTGTATATGTGGTCCTTTTTTCCCATTTGTATGATCTCTTTGGGATACAGACATAGAAGTGGTATTGCTGGGTCAAAGGGTAGGCACAATTTTATAGCCCTTTGGGCATAGTTCCAAATTGCTCTCAAAAATGGTTGTATCAGTTCACAACTCTACCAGTGTTCCAATTTTCCCACATCTTCTCCAACATTTATCATTTTCCTATTTCGCTATGTTGGCCAATCTGATAGGTATGATGTGGTATCTCAGAGTCATTTTGATTTGCATTTATCTAATCAATAGTGATTTAGAGCATTTTTTTTTCATATGACTACAGATAGCTTTAATTTCTTCATCTGAAAACTGCTTATTCATATCCTTTGACCATTTATCAATCAGGGAATGACTTGTATTCTTATAAATTTGACTTAGTTCTCTATATATTTTAGAAATGTGGTTTTTATCAGAGACGCACTAGTTCTAAAATGTCTTTCACAGTTTTCTGCTTCTCTCCTAATCTTGGTTGCATTGGCTTTGCTTGTGCAAAAACTTTTTTTTTAATTTGATTTGATTTTTATTTTTAAATTTTTATTTATTTACTTATTTTTAGTTTTTGACATTCACTTCCATAAGATTTTGAGTTCTAAATTTTTCCCCTCCTCCCTCTCCCCCTCCCTCCCCGAGACGGCATGCAATCTGATATAGGCTGTACATATACATTCATATTAAACATATTTTCACATTGGTCATGTTGTAAAGAAGAAGTAGAACCAATGGGAGGAACCATAAGAAAGAACAATGACAACAAAAGGAACAAATAGTATGCTTCAATCTGCATTCTGACTTCATAGTTCTTTTTCAGGATGTGGATAGCATTTTCCATCATGAGTCTTTTGGAATTTAGATCCTTGCATTGCTGAGAAGAGCTAAGTCTATCGAAGTTAGTCATTGCACAATGTTGTTGATACTGTGTACAGTGTTCTCCTGGTTCTTCTCACTTCACTCAGCATCAGTTCATGTAAGTCTTTCCAGGTTTTTTCTGAAGTCTACTTGCTCATCATTTTTTTTGAAAATTCATTAATTGACTTATTTTTAGTTTTCAACATTCACTTCCACAAGATTTTGAGTTCCAAATTTTCTCCCCATCTTGTCCCTTCCCCAACCCCAAGACAGCTTGCATTCTGAATACCCTTTCCCTTAATCTGCCCTCCCTTCTATCTCCCTGCCCCCCCTTCTCTTATCTCCTTCTTCTTCTAGTTTCCTGTAGGGTAGGATAGATTTCTATTCCCCATTGCCTGTATATCATATCATAGTTGCTTGTGAAAACAATTTTCTAACATTTGTTTTTAAAGCTTTGGGTTCCAAATTTTCTCCCTTCCTCCCTCCCCACCCATTCTCATTGAGAAGGCAAGCAACTCAATACAGGTTATACTTGAGTAGTCATGCAAAACACTTCCGTAGTAGTCATACTGTGAAAAACTAGCTATATTTCCTTTCATCTTATCCCCCCCCATTTATTCTGTTCTCTCTTTTGACCCTGTCCCTCCTCAGAAGTGTTTGCTTCTGATTACCCTTTCTCCCAATCTGCCCTCCCCTCTCCCATCCCCCCACACACTTTCTTGTCCTCTTCCCCTCTATTTTCCTGTAGGGTAAGATAGCTTTCCATACTCAATTGAGTGTGTATGTTGTTCCCTCCTTAAGCCAAATCTGATGAGAATAAGATTCACTCACTCCCTCTCACCTTCCCCCACTTCCTCTCCACTGTAAAAGCCTTTTCTTGTCTGTTTTATTTGAGATAATTTATTCCATTCTACCTCTCCCTTTCTCCTTCTTCCAGTATAATCCTCTCACTCCTTAATTTCATTCTTCATATATCACCCATCCATCTTCAATCACCCTGTTCCCTCTGTCTATACATATAGTTCCCCCCCCACTACCCTAATACTGACAAAGTTCTCATGAGTTACAAATATCATCTTTCCATGTAGGAATGTAGACAGTTCAACTTTAATAATTCCCTTATAATTTCTCTTTCCTGTTTACCTCTTCATGCTTCTCTTTAGTCTTGTATTTGAAAGTCAAATTTTTTATTCAGCTCTGGTCTTTTCACTAAGAATGTGTAAAAGTCCTTTATTTCACTGAATATCCATTTTTTCCCCGGAAGGATTATATTCAGTTTTGCTGGGTGAAAACTTTTCAATTTAATGTAATCAAAATTATCCATTTTGCATTTCATGATGTTCTGTGTCTCTGTTTGGTCATAAATTCTTCCGTTCTCCATAAATCTGACAGGTAAACTATTCCTTGCTCTCTCAGTTTGCTTATAGTATCAGCCTTTATATTGAAAATCATGTACCCATTTTGAGTTTGTTTTGGTATATGGTGGAAGATATTGGTCTATGCCAAGTTTCTGCCATACTATTTTCCAGTTTTCCCAACAGTTTTTGTCAAATACTGAGTTCTTATCCCAGAAGCTGCAATCTTTGGGTTTATCAAAAGGTAGGTTACTATAGTCATTGACTACTGCGTCTTCTGTGCCTAACTTATTCCACTGAACCACCACTCTGTAATAGTCAATCTTGAAGCTTTAACCTGAGCAATATTCCTTTCCTGTGACTTTTGAAGATTATATTTGCCTTTCCTTTAGCTCATGGGGAATTCCTAAGGAGAAGGGAAATACAGCTGCAACAGCCCCACTACCACATTATTATCACTATTGCCCTTACCCCACCATGGGCATGTATAAAATTTTAGGGAAATCTCCTTATCAGAAAAATGTTAGAGGCTTCTGTTTTAAGAGACATCTTCTTCAACCTTCGGTAAGTAGCCTGCTAAGTAACCCTTCTCTGTTAAGAGAACATAACTCCTTTTTTTCTTCACAGCTTTCTCTTCAAATCCCTTGCCACTCATACGAGATAACAACCCTTGAAGGAAGTTCTCCCTGGGGCCCTCTCTCTTGATTGGTAACTGACTCTCCAAGAACCTTACTTCAGGAAATCTTCAGCCATACTTCACTCCCTTCTCTCCAGCCACCTCACCCGTGTCACCAACTTGCCTTGCCACTATACCCATTCCTCTTCCACCTCTCAGTTATGAAACCATGAACCATAATCAAATCAATTCAGCAATTTTTCCATAATGAAGTATGTCAATCTACTTCTCAATGGTCCCACCCACCATCCTTTCCAGAGTAAAGTACCCATTCCTGGCTATCATACTCCTATATGTATTGTTTCTCCACTGGAATTTAAATTCCTTGAGGGCAAGATCAGCCTTTACTTTTTTATTTGTATCCTCAATGCTTAGCATAGTGCTTGGCACATAATAAATGCTTAATGTGTAATTTTTAAAATTTCTCCCCAGCAGTTCAGGGGGTTCAGGTCAGACAATAAGGTCACCTACTCCTTTAGACAATTGGTAGAAGCACACTGAGAAATTGTAAGTGGAATCGCAAAATATTGGAATTGGTAGGAATCTCAGATCTTATCTAGCCAAAAATGTACCTATATAGATGTCCCCTCATTCCCAAGAAATGACTGTAGTTCATTTAAAGTCTCCAAGTAATTGATATCTTACTATGTCTTCAGGCAAACCATTCTATTTTTAGACAGTTGTAATTATAAGGAAGTTTTTTCTTATATGAATCAAAAATATCTGCCTCCTCACATCCACCTGGTGTTCCTAGTTTTGTCCTGGAGAACCAAGAAGACAACAAATCTGGTTCCTCTTCCACATGACAAATCCTTGATTATTTAAAGGCAGATATGACTCTGTGTGTGTGTGTGTGTGTGTGTGTGTGTGTGTGTGTGTGTGTGTTTATCCATTGTTTAGAAATTCCAAAACAGAAACAAGTACTATTTACAATCATTCTGAGCCAATTAGGGCCCAAAGCTTGTCTAAGTAGGGCTTGGCCTGGGACCTATTGTTGGCTAATTGATGAGAGCCAAAGTGATTTGGGGTTAAGGCTGGTCTTTAAGAAAGAAAAAAAAAGTTTCAGAGACTAAAATTTACATTTCCTTTGGGCAGAGCATGGGCAGGTAAGGGTATGATACCCTATGTGGACTGAGGGAAGGATAGAAAGGAAGGAAGAAAGAAAGAAAGGCACTGAGTAAACTTTTGATAGATCTTTTGCATGACTATGGTGTAACATGTTGTTTGTTATTTTGCCCATTATTCTCCAGTGTCCACATAAGCCCCCCCTTTTTTTTTATCATCAGTGAAACATTTGTCTTTATTTATTTATTTTGGCAAGGCAATCAGGATTAAGTGACTTGCCCAGAGTCACACAGCTAGTGAGTATCATGTTTCTGAGGCTGGATTTGAACTCAGGTCCTCCTGACTCCAAGGCTGGTGTTCTATCCACTGCTCCACCTAGCTGCCCTGATGAAACATTTGAATACTCTCTCAATAGAACCCTCTCCCTAACAAAGAACAGTTTAGTTAAAAAAAAAAAGAAGCATCTACTCTATTTGGCAGAGGATGCCTCATTTCCACTCCTATAGTCCATGACACTCACTCAAAAATATTTATTATTTATTTATTTAAAATACTCTTTTCTTTTTAAATTTTGACTTTTGACTTGCAGATTCTCTCTTTCCCTCCCACCCCTCCTCCACCCACTGAGAAGGCAAACAATATGATATCAATTATACAGGTGATATCATGCAAAACATTTCCATATTGACCATATCACCAATAAAGCAAAAACCAAAAATAAACAAAGTGAGAAAGTTATATTTTAATCTGCATTCAGAGTTCATCAGCTCTCTCTGGAGAAGTAGATGACAAGTGCAGCTAGGGGGCACAATGGATAGAGCACTAGCCCTGGTGTCAGGAGGACCTGAGTTCAAATCTGGCCTTAGACACATAACACTTACTAGCTGTGTGACCCTGGGCAAGTCATTTAACCCCATTGCCTAGCTAAAAAAAAAAAAAGAGAGAGAGAAGTAGATAACATTATTTTGCCCTGAGTACTATGTAATTGTCTTGGATCACTGTATTGATCAGAGTAGCAAAGTCTTTCTCAGTTGATCTTCACTACAACACTATTGTTTCTGTGCGCAAGGACTTCCCAGTTCTCATTTCACTTTGCATCAGTTCATATAGGTCTTCCCATGTTTTTTTTTTTCCCTGAAACCACTCCCCTCATCATTTCTTATAGTACAATAATGCTCCATGACAATTTTATGCTACAACTTGTTCAAACTTTTCCCTACATGATGAGCATTCCCTCAATTTCTAATTCTTTGATACCATAAAAAGAGCTGCTGTATTTTTGTACAGGTCATTTTCCTTTTTCTTTGATCTCTTGGGGACACAGATCTAGTAGTGGTATTGCTGGGTCAAAGGTATCCAAAGTTTTATAACCCTTTGGAAATAGTTCCAGATTGCTCTCCAGAGTGGTTGGATCAGTTCATTACCCCACCAACAATTCATTAATGTACCGGCCATCCTTCACCCCCTCCAGCATTTGTCATTCCTTATAGGTGTGATGTGGTACCACAGAGTTATTTTAATTTGCATTTCTCTAATCAATAATGATTTAGAGCTTTTTTTTTTTATACGACTACAGATAGCTTTGATTCCTTCTTCTGAAAATTGCCTGTTCATTTCCTTTGATTATCAATTGGGAAATGGCTTTTATTTTTTATACATTTAACTTAGTTCCTTATATATTTGAGAAATGAGGCCTTTATCAAAGAAACTTGTAATTTTTTTTTTATATTACTTCATTGTCTATGGTACCTTTTAGCAAAATGTAGTCTCTCTTATTGTCTCTTTTAACATCTATTTTTGCTTTTGCTTTGTCTGAGATCATGATTGCCACCCCTGCCCTCTTCACTTCAGCTGAAGCATAGTAGATTCTGCTCCAATCCTTCCTTTCAACTCTGTGTAGGTCTTTCTGCCCCAAGTGCCTCTTATACACAACATACTGGTTGGATTCAGGTTTCTAATCTTTTCTGCTATCTGATTCCATTCCATGGGTTAGCTCATCCCATTTACATTCACAGTTCTGATGACTAACTATATATTTCCCTCCATCCCATTTTCTTCTATTTATCCTTCTCCTTCTCTCTCTCCTCTCCTCCTCCTCCTCCAAAGTCTGTTTCAGATCACTGCTTCCCCTAATCTCCCCTCCCCCTTTCACTTTCGATTTTACCTTGTTTCTAGAAAATCAGGGCAACTTTCCTTGATAATTTCTCAAAACATGATGTCTTGGTTTTTTTTTTTATCATGGTTTTCTGGTAGTCTAGTAATTCTTAAATTATCTCTCTTGGATCTATTTTCCATGTCAGTTGTTTTTCCAATGAGATATTTCACATTTTCTTTTATTTTTTCTTGAAGTCTCATGGAGTCATTAGCTTAAACTTGCCCAATTCTAATTTTTCAGGAATTCTTTTCCTCAGTGAATTTTTGTATCTCCTTTTCCATTTGGCCTATTCTGCTTTTAAAAGAGTTCTTTTCTTCAGTGAATTTTTGTGCCTCTTTTACCATTAGACCAATTCTGTTTTCTAAGGTGATATTTTCTTCAGTATTTTTTGTGCCTCTTTTTTTCAAGTTGTTGATTCTCTTTTCATAATTTTCTTACATCACTCATTTCTTTTCCCAATCTTTTCCTCCACCACTCTTAACTTTCTCTAACTCTTCCAGGAATTCTTGCTAGTCTTGGGTCCAATCAGCGTTTTTGTTTGTTTGTTTGTTTGTTCTAGGTTTTGCTTGTTCACACTGCCTCTAAGTTCCTGTCTTTGCCTTGAAAGCTACCATAGTAGCTTTTTATGGTTGAATTCTCTTTTTGTTGTTTGCTCATTTTCCCAGCCTATTCCTTCATTTTTAACTTTGTGTTAAAGTGGGGCTCTGCTCACTTCCAGGTGGGGAGGCAGTGTGCTAAGCTTTTGGCTTTTTCACGCAGCTGTTTTCAGAGCTAGCTCTGGGCAGTCTGTAGGTTTTTGGTGCTTCCAAGGTAGTGTTATCCTAGTAGGGGTGTGGTCATTGCTCTCCTGGTCTGTGCTCTGGTCTTTACCCAAGAAGGGCCCCTACTCCTCTGCAGCTGCAAGTACTAGAGCTCCTCTTGGGCCTGGACTGTGAGCAGAACCCTTGCTTCCTTGTAACTGATCACAAGTGCTCCTCTCTGCCCTGGAATTGTGAGCCAGAACTGCTTATGGGCGGTTGCTAATCAGTGCCAGGTGCACCCAGTGCCAGCAAAGGATCCCCCCGTGATCTCTCTCTTTACCTTTTGTCTGACCCCCTCACCATCTCTGGGCTGAGAGTTCCTGAAGCTGCTGTGGGTACTGCAGCTACTGCTATCTTTGTTGTAGCCATCTCTCAGGCACACCACTGGTGCTCTGGGCATGCACCCATCTCCGTGTAACAGACCTCTCCTGCTAACCTCCTACATTGTCTTAGGCTGGAAAAACATCTCCCTCTGACCTTTTGCTGTCTCCGCTGCTCCAAACTTTGATTGAGGTATTATTTTATTTTATTTTATAAATTTATTTTGATTTATCAACAATCACTTCCATAAGCTTTTGAGTTTTAAATTTTTCTCCCCCTCCCTCCTCCCATCCCCCCTCAAGATGGCACATAATATGTATAGGCTATACATATACATTCCTATCAAACATATTTTCACATTAGTGATGTTGTAAGGAAGAATTAGAACCAATAGGAGGAACCAGCAAAAAGAGGAAACAAAACAAAACAGAATGAAAAAAAAAAGCAAATAGTACGTTTTGATCTGCATTCAAACTCTATAGTTATTTCTTTGAATGTGGATAGCATTTTCCATCATGAGACCTTTGGAGATGTCTGATATCCTTGCATTGCTCAGAAGGGCTAAGTCTATCAACATTAGTCATCACACAATGTGGCTGTTACTATATACAATGTTCTTCTGGTCCTGCTCGTGTCACTCAGCGTCAGTCCATACAAGTCTTTCCAGGTTTTTCTGAAGTCTGCATGCTATCTTTTCTTATAGCACAACAGTATTCCATTACATTCATGCACCACAACTTGTTCAGCCATTCCCCAATTGATGGGCATCCCCTCAATTTCCAATTCTTTGCCACCACAAAAAGAGCTGCTATAAATATTTTTGTACATGTGGGTCCTTTCCCCATTTTTATGATCTTTTTTGGGATACAGCCCTCAAAGAGCTGTTGCTGCATCAGAAGGTGTACACATGTTTATGGCCCTTTGAGCATAGTTCCAAATTGCTCTCCAAAATGGTTGGATCATTTCACAACTCCACCAACAATGCATTAGTGTTCCAATTTTCCCACATCTTCACCAACATTTATCATTTTCTTGTTTTGTCACGTTGGCCAATCTGATAGGTGTGATGTGGTATTGAGGTATGATTTCAAAGTTGTTTGGTGGAGACTGTCAGGAAAGTTCAGCTAGGTTCCTGCTTGTACTCCACCATCTTGGCAGACATATTTCATCATCAGTCACCTGGAATCGAGACTGTTAATTGCATTAATCTAAATTCTACTATCCATTAGTGTTGTTTCCCTCCCTATTTACTAATGTGATTATCATATGCCTTGTTCTTGTTCCACTTTCTTCACCACTCTACAGAGGTTCATTCAATTTTTCTTAGAAAAATTAGAACTCAGAGAAAGGAAAAAGACTGCCCCCACACACAACCTTTACATTTCCCTTTATCAGACAGTGGGAAATAGAAGTTTCTCTTTTTGCTTTAGCTGCCAAGAAGTTATTAGCAAAATTCAGCACTCACTTGCAGTAGTGAATTCCCTGGTTCCCCTTGCATCTATTTCTCAACTCACTTGAACTTTTATAGGGTTCTGTTTTTATTCTTAATTGTCTTGTTTTATGTCTTATAGCTTTGCACATCACCTCAAATCACTCTTGGAATTAAGCTGGGTATAAATCATAAGTACTTCAAGAATCAGTTTCCTCATCTATAAAATGAGGGAATTGAATTAGATGACCTCTGAGGTCCCTTCTAACTCTAAATCTGTGATCTTATGATCCTATAATCTGTGATTTTGTTGTTGACTTAGCTGGGTACTAAAATAAAGGAATAGAAATAAAGCTATGTACTACTGAAGTATAACTACAGAATGCACTGATAGTACACAAACTACCAAAGGTAAACACATCCAAAAAATGATACAAGACTTCATGTCCTAATCAGCTCTGCCAGCTATCACCTCTCTCTGATGTGTGTTCTGGTCTAGTTTCAAAAACTCCATTTCTGCTTTGTAACGTCTTGGTGGTAACCACATTTAGGAGTAGCCCAGTTTAATATTCAGATGAATAAAAGGTACAGATTTGTTATCATTAAGTCATTTTTCAGCTGTGTCCATCTCTTTGGTATTTCTATTTGGGGTTTTCTTGGCAAAGATACTGGAGTGGTTTGCCATTTCCTTCTCCAGATTATTTTATAGATGAGGAAACTGAGGCAAACAGGGTTAATTGACTTACCCAGAGTCATGCAGTTAGTGTTTGAGGCCAGATTTGAACTCAGGAAGATTCATCTTCCTGAGTTCAGGCCTAGTGCTCTATCCATTATGCCACCTAGCTGCCCCAAAGAGTACAGAACCTTTTTTAGATATGATAATCTAGATTAAGTAGACTTTGATTGTACTAATAATCAGTAAACTAGATAAAGAAACTGAGAGAAATTATTATTTCTCTCTTATATTAATAATCAATTATTGAATTACATTGAACTGAAGGACTTTTTTTTTTTTTTTGGTGAGGCAACTGGGGTTAAGTGACTTGCCCAGAGTCACACAGCTGGGAAATGTTATGTGTCTGAGGCCGGATTTGAACTCAGGTCCTCCTGACTTCAGAGCCAGTGCTCCATCTATTGTTCCACCTAGCTGCCCTTGAAGGACATTGTTGATGGATGAGATTGCCCAAATCCCCAGGGTGCATGCCTTTTGATCCTGGGTGGGAAACCCCACCCAACTAGAGAACCACACAAAGAATTTAATGTAAGGTGAATTCCAGCCCATTGTGTTTCATTCAGCTAGGTCTGAGCAGGAATGCACTCTCTTTTGTCTGGATTGCTATAGGTAGGGGGTATTCTGGATCAGAGATAAGTCTCTTTGTCCAAGACAGAGATCAGAGTCAGGGCTCCTAGCCCCTCATTAGAATAAGCCCAGTCTCCTTACAATAGTCATTCTTCTCATTGATTATTAACCAATCAGAGTTGATTGCCACCCTTAGGAACAGCCACTCTTCCAAGGCCTTATAAGCATTGAATGGGTTCCATGAGGGGTCTTTCGCATTTGAGAGTGTCACTGACCCCTTTTATTAATTATCTGCTAGCATGATTAATAATGGTTAATTACCCAGAAACTATGTTCTCGAATTTTTTATATGTTAAAAAAAACAACGGAGATTGATAGAATTCCTTTGGTGTCTAAGGCTGTGCTTATGCATTTACTAGTTACCCTAGGTTTCTGGCTGTCTGTGCACTGGAGAGAAGATATAATCTTATTGTTGTGTTCTAGGGGTCTTGGGAACTCGGAAATGCAAGGGCAAAGGTTGCAGGTCCGCCTGGAAAGAATTTGACCACTCAAACCTTCTTTCAGTCAGAGACAAGCTTTATTGTATAGCAAATAGAAATCGGTGAAATTTTAAGAATCTGAGCTATACGGCAAGGGGCTAGAATGACCACTTTAAAGCTACAAACAGCAGCATGTAGCATTTTCAGGACAAATTGTTAGGCAAAAGTGTGCAGTACATAAAGGAGTAAAATAAAAAAGCACTTCAGGAATTCTAAGTTTAAGAACTAGTCTTTAAAGTAATAATGTCCACATTTACTTAAACATATCACCTTTCCTTCTTTGCCAATAAAATGAGAACTAGAATATAATTAAAGCCCCTTCATATTCCACATTTTATTAACCTGTGATATTTTTGTGGTTGGAGGAAATGGGGAGATTGGAGCTAATTGTGCTGAAGCAGGTTGTCAGAAGGCTGTCTGCTGGGCGGTGTAGTCTCTTAATTTTATCAGAGGCAGAAGGTAGGAGGTCCATCAGTACCAGGACAAAAATTCCAAAAGGAATTTTTTCTAGGTAATCTTTGGGTCATGTGCCATTAGCCATGAGATACTAAGAATCATGGGGAAATGTAATATGTATACCAAGTGCAGCAATTAAATTCATAACCCTAATTTTAGAGACAGAGGACCTAGGCTCACAACTTTCTCTTTCTATTTACCATTTGTGTAACCTTGGACAAGTTACTAAACCTGTCTTGGCCTCAGTTTCCTCATTTGTAAAATGAAGACACTGTACTAGATCAGGCCTGCACAATCTGTGGCCCTCAGGCTGCTTGCAGCATGCCAAAGGATTTCCTTTACAGTCAAAGGATGTTTTCCACTACATTTTTCATGGGCTACCTGAAATTCTTTACCATAAGCCCCTGGAGGGCCACAGGTTGTTCAGGACTGTAATAAATCATCTGTATGGCCTCTTAGAGATTTATGTGTGATTCTATGAAGGATCTTAAGGAATGGCATAGCCATTGACAAAATTTCATTAATAAAAAACATTCTGAATACAAGAAGAGACCCATTAACTCCCATATTATCTAGGATGGTTTCAGGATATGCAGAGTCTGGGTCTATTTAAAAATTTTGAAACTGGAGAATGTCCTGAAGTCTTTCATGGCTAATAATTGGATCCATTTTCTATCAGAATGGAAGCATTAGAACTTAAGGCGGCATGCTGGAGCTGGCATCTACCGAGCTCTCCTTCATCTGGGATAGAGCTTATCTTGATTTTCTATTCTGTGGTTATTTAATTGGGCACGTAGAAAAGTTGTAGACAAGGAAGATAGGCATGATATAGTAGTCTGACTGTTTCAACTACATGCTGACTGCAAAAGCCGATATCAATTGTAGGTACTCTCTCTGGCTTCAAGATCGAGCCAAGAAACATGCCAACAGGAAATGCTCATTTAGTAATGTTACATACTGGCTATTTTGTTGGGCCAAGGGTAGATATATGTGCATGATGTCTGCTTAAGCAGTCACCCCAACATCTTGGCCCCGCCAAAATCAGGTACTCCAAATATAGGAAGTTTTCAGGATTTTCTACCAACTCAGAAATGCTTGGATGCTGCTCATGACCCTAGTTCTTAGCTGGGGAGGGACTGGGGCGAAGGGGGTATGATTTTGCTTGTGAATCTTTTATATAAGATGCAGTTGATAGAAAGCTGGACCTTTAATCAAGAGTCAGGGGGGCAGCTAGGTGGTGCAATGGATAGAGCACTGGCCCTGAAGTCAGGAGGACCTGAGTTCAAATCCGACCTCAGACAAAACACTTGACACTTACTAGCTGTGTGACCCTGGGTAAGTCACTTAACCCCAGTTGCCTAAAAATAAAAAAAATAAAAAAAGAGTTAGGAAGACCAGAGTTCAAATCAGACTTCATGTGACCTTGAGCAATTCACTTAACTTCTATTTGCCTCAGTTTCTTCATAGGTAAAATGCGAATGAGAATAGCACCCACCTCCCAGGGTTATTGTGAGGATCAATTGTGATATTATTTGTAAAGTGCTTAGCACAATGCTTGCCACATAGTAGGCTCTATGAAAATGTTAGCTATGTAACAAGACACTGGAGATATAATGTACTGGCAAGCAGAAATCCCTAGAAACCCCCTACATACCAGGAGGCAGGAAGCTGCACAGAGGAGGCGGCAGCCCCAAGAAGTCATGAATAGGTGACTGGGAGAAAAGAAGTCACAGAATCAATTGCCATGGAATCACCACAGTGATGAGGTTGCCAACATTGGATTCCAGGGCTCTGGACAGATCCTATTTTTGCTGAGATTTTTCTTTGACCCAGGCTGGTGATTCTCTACTCCCCTTCTCTCTTTTCCCTCTCTCTCCCTTCTATTTCTTTGGAGTTTGTTTGCCTTTTCATTTACTTTGTCTTTAAGTATGATAAATATGATTAACCATTGTATTCTTGATCTATATGTTTCATTAGTCAAATACCAGAGAGAGACAAAAGGGGAGCACACTAAGGGGGTAAGGAGAGAAATACATTTTATGACTCTAATATATTTCATCAGAGAAATTCTCTTGGGAGGGGAGTGTTTGAGCAAGAGAAAGAGAGAGAATTATTGATTCATATCTTTGTAACTTCCCAGAGGGGAGAGAGAGAGAGATGGGGGGAGAGAGAGAGAGAGAGAGAGAGAGAGAGAGAGAGAGAGAGAGAGAGAGAGAGAGAGAGAGAGAGAGAGGGAGGGGGCGAGAGAGAGACAGAGAGAGAGACAGAGAGAGAGACAGAGAGACAGAGAGACAGAGAGACTTAGACCTAGATTTTTGTAAGTAAATGAGCTAGCAGTTTTTGCTTGGGGAAGTTGGGACAAACGAGGGCTGAACAGGATGATGTGGGGCATCCCATTGTTTTCCCAGGACTAATCTGAAAGAAAAACCACTTCTCCATGAAAGAGGAGCTGAAAGGTGACTTAGAAAAAGTCATGTCCAGGAAGAAGAGCCAAAGGAAAGAAATGACTATACCTACTACAGAGGTATAGTGGGAAGTGAAAGGAACCAACAATCCTCATGCTACCCAGGCCGCATAGCACTACATAGTCACAATACTACACCACTGATAGTTATGTAAGTAACCCAACTCAACACAAACATATCAATTCATAATGGTACCAGGGAATAATTCAATAGGAACAAAGTATATGAAGTCCCTTAACCAATGCACAGTAAATGGGGATGGTTAGCAGAAGGAGGGTCCCTGACTGAACTTCAAGAATGGAAATCCTTTCCCTTTGCCTACAAGAGAATGGGGATTTTTTCCTTTGTGCATGACCTTGAACAGGGTCCATAGTGGCATCTTGTTTCAGTCTGATGGTAATATCAGCATCAGTAATATGTATAAAACCTAGGCCATGGGTGTGGGGCAAGGACCCAGCATCAGGAGACCTGAAGTTAGTTTGGCTTGACTTGGTTGAGAGATAGATGTAGGAGCAAACTGGGACTGAGGCAGAGCCTAGGAGCTGATGGTCAACGTGGGATCTGGAAACTGCTCTGGAACTCACAATTATAGAATGTGGTAGAATGTGGTAACAGTAACATAAGGCACATTAAAGACTTAATGTTAAAACAAGACTTAGAATGAGGTAGAGAAGTTCAAGCCAGCACAAATAAAGAAGTATGGGTATTATATGGATATTAGAGTAATGGCAATCTCAGAACCATATTCTCAGATAAGAGAATAAACTATAGCCAATTTCCCTTAGTATCAGCTTCCTGTTCTTAGCTGATTAATGCCAACTTTCTGGCTCCCTGTCTCTATCAGCAGATGAATAAGGTCCCGGACCAAGGATCCTTCCTTACCTGGTAAATACAGAAATGACACACTTCTCCTAGGATTCAAACCAGGAAGGGAAAGTTTTCTGCAGGGAACTCTGACTCCTTTGAGTGGATTCCCAGTATTATAGATGTGAAGAACCTATTTTTTATGGCCAAGCACGCATTCCTCATGAAGATACTACTGCATTGTCTAATGACAGCTTGTCTTATAAAAATGAAGACAAATGTTTAGATTAGATCACCAGGCTCTAAGATTCAACCATGGTTGCCCTTTAAAGGCTAATAGCTCTAGAAAGGCAAAAAAAAAAAAAGAAACGCTTCATGCACTTTTTAGCTACATGACGAATGCTGCTTCCCTGCAACCCTTTGCCTATGCTTTTGTTCTTTCATTCTGGATCAATATTTGAAGTCAATTTTATTGTGTACCTTGTATGAGAATTGGAACTTTTCCTGCACTTCTCTGGCTTTGTTCTGACAGCTGGCTCTATTGTGCATCACTATATAAAGGGCAGGGCCTCCCTCAAATGTCAGGAAGCTAGGTAAACAGACAAGACACAAGACCCAGGCATGCACAAATGACAGGAGACAGAGAAAGGCTGGAAGTCCAAAGTTCAGACAAATAGTCAAGAACCTTTAGGAGACCTAAAGGACTTGGAGCAGAACAAAGCAAAGAGAATAGATGTGAGCTATTAATGATGAGGAAGCAACTTTTCTATCTAAGTTCAAGGCTTTTATATACTGTGGGCTGAGAGCACACAGTGACAGGAAAAAGAGCAGAGATCCATGGGGAAGAGGTGGAAGGCAGGCAAGGAAGAGGAAAGGGAAAAGTAGGGAAGAGAGCATAAGGGCCTGTGCCTTGCTTGAACTTGAATCAACATTTATTAAACACCTCTTTGTATATATCACTGCATCTGATGCTGAGGGAGATTCACAGATTAGGATGTGATATCTGCCTTCAGGGATATTATAACCCAGTTGAGAAGTACATATATACATAAATAACTACAATACATGATAAAAACATGAGAGAGACACAGACCAAGTGCTATTCAAGGTTATAGGATTTAGAGCCGAAAGGGACTGCTAAATCTCTGCTGTCTCTTAATCATAATAACAGTTGGGGATAATAACACTTGCCCTCCAAGTTTCACAAGGGTTATTGTAAGAATTTTAAAAAGATGGTGTTGTTAGCAACATATAAAGAGAAGGAGACAGCTAAAACTAGACATCTAAGTATTGACAATTAGGTAGTAGTGGGAATTAGAACAGATCTGTTACAATAATCTCCACTGCTTGACAGTCTTCCCTAAGAATGGTGGATTGATCTCAGTCCAAAGCCAACAAGAATTTATTAAGTACCTGCTATGTGCCAGGCATGATGCTAACCCCTGAAGGATATACAGTTCTGAGGCCAATTTCATAGCATATTGTCTTTTCATTGGCTGTCCCCTATATCTGGAACACTCTCTTTCCTTGCCTCTACCTCCTAGCTTATCTGGCTTCCTTCAAGTCAGTTCAAATCCCACTTTTGCCAAGAGATCTTTCCAGATTTCCCCCTTCCCTTTGTTAGGGCCTTCCCTTTGAAATTATCTCAATCAGTCACCTGGTATTTATTAAATGCCTACTATGTGCCAGACACTGTGTCAAGCCCTGGGATACAAAGAAAGGGTGGGGGGGAAAGCATCCCCTGCTCTCAAATATCTCATAGCTTAATGGGGAGACAATAAAGCAAACAGTTATGCACAAACAAGATATATACAGGATAAATCTGGGAAATCTCAGAGGTAAGGTATTAAAGGTTAAGGAAATCTGGGAAGGCTTCTTGTAGAAGGAATGTGGGACTTTATCTGAGACTTGAAAGAAGCCAGGGAAATGAAGAGAATAGAGATGAGGAAGAAAAGCATTATAGGCATGGATTTACAATGTATATATATTCTATGTACAGTTGTTTACATGTTTTCTACCACAGTTAAATGTGAGCTCTTTGAAGGCAGGAATTGTGTTTTTATCTTTACCTGTATTTTCATTAATTAGTATAGGGCTTGTTAATATAGTAAAAGCTTAATAAAGGATTATTGACAGAATGAGAGGATATGAGAATTTCCAACTTGGTGGTTGGAAGTAGGTATGAAAGAATCTCATGCTTTTGATGTTATGGATAACTTTTGTAAGCTCCCAAATAGCAGAGATAGATGTACCAATTAACTCAGGACCGTTGTACCTCCATGCTGAAAGAGTCATTGTCAAAACAGATTTAGTTGTAGCTTAGAGCACTGACATCTCAGTGAAGCACCAGCCTCCTGGGCCAATCCTATCCTGGGGATAGGATCTGAACTCCTAAAAGGAAAAGACCATGTCTTTAGGATCTGGACCCCAAAAAGGAAAAGCCCCTGGACTTCCCCACACAGCCCAGATTCCTGGCATTTGCCTGGGGCATCTGGCCCACTCCAGCCCACTCCTTAATCCCATCCAGGCTCCTTTCTCTGTTACCCCTAGACTACCCCAGGCTACTTGCTGTTTCTTAATCCCATCCAGATCTTCCCACAGTCTTTTTGTATAAAAGTGGCCATCTAGCCCCTTGCCATTTAGCTCAGATTCTTAAAATTTCACCGATTTCTATTTGCTACACAATAAAGCTTGTCTCTGACTGAAAGAAGGTTTGAGTGGTCAAATTCTTTCCAGGCGGACCTGCAACCTTTGCCCTTGCATTTCCGAGTTCCCAAGACCCCTAGAACACAACAATAAGATTATATCTTCTCTGTGCACAGACAGCCAGAAACCTAGGGTAACAGTAAATGCATAAGCACAGCCTTAGACACCAAAGGAATTCTATCAATTCCGTTGTTTTTTTTAACATATAAAAAATTCGAGAACATAGTTTCTGGGTAATTAACCATTTATTATCATGCTAGCAGATAATTAATAAAAGGGGTCAGTGACACTCTCAAATGCGAAAGACCCCTCATGGAACCCATTCAATGCTTATAAGGCCTTGGAAGAGTGGCTGTTCCTAAGGGTGGCAATCAACTCTGATTGGTTAATAATCAATGAGAAGAATGACTATTGTAAGGAGACTGGGCTTATTCTAATGAGGGGCTAGGAGCCCTGACTCTGATCTCTGTCTTGGACAAAGAGACTTATCTCTGATCCAGAATACCCCCTACCTATAGCAATCCAGACAAAAGAGAGTGCATTCCTGCTCAGACCTAGCTGAATGAAACACAATGGGCTGGAATTCACCTTACATTAAATTCTTTGTGTGGTTCTCTAGTTGGGTGGGGTTTCCCACCCAGGATCAAAAGGCATGCACCCTGGGGATTTGGGCAATCTCATCCATCAACAATGTCCTTCAAGGGCAGCTAGGTGGCACAATAGATGGAGCACTGGCTCTGAAGTCAGGAGGACCTGAGTTCAAATCCGGCCTCAGACACATAACATTTCCCAGCTGTGTGACTCTGGGCAAGTCACTTAACCCCAGTTGCCTCACCAAAAAAAAAAAAAAGTCCTTCAGTTCAATGTAATTCAATAATTGATTATTAATATAAGAGAGAAATAATAATTTCTCTCAGTTTCTTTATCTAGTTTACTGATTATTAGTACAATCAAAGTCTACTTAATCTAGATTATCATATCTAAAAAAGGTTCTGTACTCTTTGGGGCAGCTAGGTGGCATAATGGATAGAGCACTAGGCCTGAACTCAGGAAGACGAATCTTCCTGAGTTCAAATCTGGCCTCAAACACTAACTGCATGACTCTGGGCAAGTCAATTAATTATTTATTGAAATTCCACAATGGTCTTACTACTATTCAGCATGTTTGCAATAAGAATCTTAATTCATTCATTGTACTTTTAGATTATAGAAGGTTTATTAGTTTGTTTTTTATTCAAACACACAGTTGTACACTTAAATAAGAGTGAAAAATAAGGAGAAGAGAAGGTAAATAGGATGTGCATTGAGACAAACAACATTCTGTGAAGGATAGAATAGAGTTTTAAAAAGGAAATTTTGAAAATGGAAAGAAATAATAAGAAACAAAATGAAAGGGTTTTTTTTAAGGGGGACACTACTAGACTGTAGCTCCTTGAGATCAGGGACTGACTTTTGCCTTATGTTGTAACCTTAGTACTTACCACAGTAGATGCTTAATAAATGCCAATTGATGACTGACATAGACTTTGATTTGCATTGTGATGTTCCAGTAAATTATCAATTACACATCTTGTATAAATTATCAAGATTTTAGATGAATTCTAAACTACTCTATTAGGTGGTTTAATATACTAAATGATTTCCTAAGTGAAATAATTTCTAAAATCAAAATACAGCAATAAATACTTTAAATTCTTCATTTTTTTCCCAAATCACTTGAATTATGATGAAACATATTACATTGATGATTCCACGATTTATAATAAGATATGGACAAATACTGTCCTGGATGAGGACCTAGATAGATTGAGATCTGTAGAGGGAGTGCCTACTTTGGTAAGCTTCCAGAGACATTGAAAAAATAGTTTTTAACCTGTAAAGACTTGTATGAACTGATGCTGAGTGAAGTGAGCAGAACCAGGAGAACATTGTACACAGTAACAGCCACGTTGTGATATGACTAATATTGATATAGCCCTTCTCAGAAATACAAGGATCTAAGGCATCTCCAAAGGCCACATGATGGAAAATGCTATCCATATCCAAAGAAAGAGCTATGGAGTTTGAATGCAGATCAAAGCATACTATTTGCTATTTTCTTTCTTCTGTTGTGTTTTATTTCCTCTTTTTGGTGGTTCCTCCTATTGGTTCTTATTCTTACTTACAACATAACTAATACGAAAATATGTTTAATAGGAATGTATACATCAGATGAGGAGGGAGGGGGGGTGGGAGAGGGAGAAAAATTTGAAGCTCAGAAGCTTATGGAAGTGATTGTTGATAATTCAAAATAAATTAATTTAAAAAATAAAAACAAAAAAATAAAGTTTTTAAATGGAAGGATTAGCTCAAATTTTGGCTTACTTAGGGATCCCTTTGCTAATAGATCAGGTAGAACATAAGAGGGGAACCACTAACTTCTTTTCCTTTCCAGTGCCTTTGTGGAGAAGCTGAAAGCAAGAGGCTGAGTAAGAGGAAACAGAAACAATGATAAACTTAAAGAAGTTAAGTAAATTGAAGAGATGATTGAGGCAAGAAAGAATCACTAGTTCTGTTTTCTCTGACTACCTTTCAAGTCTTAGGAGGAGAGAGGAGGAAAGGCAAGTAGCTTTGAGATTCCGCTCCATACATTTTCTTGAGCTACCAGAAAATAAAGGACTGAAAATAGGAGTTTTTGACAACCAAGCAGTTTTTTTAAAATATAAATTTCTTTATTTTCAGTTTTCAACATTCACTTCCACAGGTTTTTGAGTTTCAAATTTTCACCCCATCTCCCCCCTCCCCTCACCCCAAGATGGCATGCATTATGAATATCCCTTCCCCTAGTCTGTCCTCTCTTCTACCTCTCTCCCCTTCTCTTATCCCCTTCCCCTTCTATTTTCCTGTAGGGTGGGATAGACTTCTGTACCCCATTTCCTGTATTTCTTATTTCCCAGTAGCATGTGAAAACATTTTTTTAAAACTTTTTTTAAAAAACTTTAGGTTTCAAATTTTCTCTCTTCCTCCCTCCCCACCCACCCTCATTGAAAAGGCAAGAAGCTCAATATAGGTTGTACATGTGCAGTTATGAAAAACACTATGGTAGACACGTTGTAAAAAACTAACTCTATTTCCCTCAATCCTATCCTGCCCTCCCATTTATTCTATTCTTTCTTTTGACCCTGTCTCTCCTCAGAAGTATTTACTTCTGATTATCCCCTTTCCCAATCTGCCCTCCTCTCTAGCATCCCCCTGCTCTCTTCTCCCCTTCTCCCCCTATTTTCCTGTAGGGTAAGACAGATTTCCATACCCAATTGAATGTGTATGTTATTCCCTCCTTAAGTCAAATCCTACGAGAATAAGATTCACTCATTCCCTCTCACCTTCCCCTTTCCCTCCACTGTAAGAGACTTTTCTTTTCTTTTTTTTGTGAGATAATTTACCCCATTCTACCTCTCCCTTTCTTCTTCTCTGAGTATAATCCTCCTCATCCCTTAATTTTATTCTCCAGATATGACCCCTTAATCTTCAACTCACCCTGTGCCTCTATCTATCTATCTATCTATCTATCTATCTATCTATCTATCTATCTACATATATAATTTTTTCTTCCAACTACCCTAATACTGACAAAGGTCTCATGAGTTATAAATATCATCTTTCCATGCAGGAATGTAAACAGTTCAATCTTAATAAGTCTCTTTCTGTTTACCTCTTCATGTTCCACTGGAGTCCTGTATTTGAAAGTCAAATTTTCTATTCAGCTCTGGTCTTTTCATCAGGAATGCTTGAAAGTCCTCTATTTCACTGAATGATCATTTTTTCCCCTGAAGGATTATACTCAGTTTTGCTGGGTAGGTGATTCTTGGTTGTAATCCTATCTCCTTTGCCCTCCGAATATTATATTCCATGCCCTGCGTCCTTTAATGTAGAAGCTGCTAAATCTTGTGTTATCCTGATTGTGTTTCCACAGTACTTGAACTGTTTCCTTCTGGCAGCTTGTAATATTTTCTCCTTGACCTGGGAACTCTGGAATTTGGCTATAATATTCCTAGGAGTTTTCCTTTGGGGATCTCTTTCAGGAGGAGATCTGTGGATTCTTTCAATTTCTATTTTGCCCTCTGGTTCTACTATATCAGGGCAGTTTTCCTTGATAATTTCTTGAAAGATGATGTCTAGGCTCTTTTTTTGATCATGGCTTTCAGATAGTCCAATACTTTTTAAATTCTCTCTCCTGGATCTATTTTCCAGGTCAGTTGTTTTTCCAATGAGATATTTCACATTGTTTTCTAATTTTTCATTCTTTTGGATTTGTTTTACTGTGTCTTGATTTCTCATAAAGTCACTAGCTTCCAATTGCTCTATTCTAATTTTTAAGGAAGTATTTTCTTCAGTAATCTTTTGGACTTCCTTTTCCATTTGGCCAATCATTTTTTAGGGCATTTTCCTCCTCATTGGCTTTTTGGACCTCTTTTGCCATTTGGGTTAGGCTATTTTTTAAGGTGTTATTTTCTTCAGTATTTTTTTGGGTCTCCTTTAGCAAGCTGTTGACTTGTTTTTCATGATTTTCTTGCATCACTCTCAGTTTTTCCTCTACTTCCCTTACTTGCTTCTCAAGATCCCTTTTGAGCTCTTCCAAGGCCTGGGACTGATTCATATTTTTCTTGGAGGCTTGGGATGTGGGAGCTTTGACTTTGTTGTCTTCTTCTGGTTGTATATTTTGATCTTCTTTTCACCAAAGTAAGATGCTATAGTCTGACTCTTTTTGCGCTGCTTGCTAATGATCCGGCCAATTACTTGAGCTTTAAACTCTTTGTTGAGGTACAACTCTGCTTCCAATGTGGAGAATGTACTGTCCCAAGCTTCAGGGGTTTGTACAGCTGTTTTCAGAGATACTTGTAGGGCCCTGTAAATTTTCAGTTCTTGCAAGGTGGTATGATAAGGGGCGAGGTGTTGACTCCTTTCCTGGCCTGTGACTATAAGTACTCCTTTCTGTCCTATACCTGTGAGAAGGGGTTCCTCTTCATAGCCGCTATGAGCTCCACCACACCAGCGCTCCTCCTCACCCCAGCACCGCCACCCAGAATTGTGGCCCTGATCCACACACGGGCAAAGCAAGAGATTCCTGCCTCAGCACTGGCAAAGAGATCCCTGCAATCCGTCTCTGATCAGCCTGTGGATTCCCCCTCAGTCTGTGGGCTGGAAGCTTGGGAAGCTGCTGCCCCCCCCCCAGGCCATGTTCTTGGGGAATGGAGCTGAAACCCTGCCTTCCTTTCTCAGCACTGACAGAAAGACTTTTCCCACTGACCTTCTAAGCTGTCTTTAGCATTTGTGGATTGAGGAGTCTGGAAACCTCCAGAAGCTGCCTGAGATTCAGTCCTCTGAGGCTTGCTCCAGGTTCTCTGCGGCCTGCCTGCCTGCGCTGTGCTGAGCTCCACTCCCAGCCCTGTGCGATACACCTTTCTGATCAATCATCCAGTTGTCTTGGGCTGGAAATTTGTTTCACTCTGTCTTTTTGTGGGTTCTGCTGCTACAGAATTTGTTTAGAGCCATTTTTTATGAATATTTGCAGGGGTTTGGAGGAGAGCTCAAGCAAGTCACTGCTTTCACTCCACCATCTTGGCTCCATACCTCCCCCCCACACAACCAAGCACTTTTATGAGAAGATGGCAAAAAAGTCACTTATGTCAATGTCTGTAGGGAAGGTGGGAAAGTGGGGGGGAAAGCAATGCCTAAGCACTCCTCCACCAAACCTCAAGGTTTTGGGAAAATGGGAAATAGTTCCACCTTTCAAAAAAAGTTTGTAGACTCTCTCAGAGGTTATTTCATATAAACTTTATGAGTTTAAAAAGAAAAAAATATGTTGTCTGCTAAATGTAACATCAGGAAACTTCAGTCTGGCTGTAGGGGACTGGGGTGCTACACTGTCTTATTTCTTCGCTCTGGACCCAGGAACATGAGAACTGGAGAGCTGCATTAAGTCCTGAAAAAGCCTTGCCCTGGAGTAGCTAGGTGGCACAGTAGATAGAGCTTGGGTCTTGGAGTCAAGAGGACCTGAGTTCAAATCCTGTCTCAGACACTTGACACTCACTGTGTGACCTTGGGTGAGTCACTTAACCCCGATTGCCTCACCAAAAAGCAAAGAAAAAAGAAAGACCCTTGCCCCTAAAGAAAAGGCAACCTCCTTTTCTCCAACTATTTGTTCTTTATATCTCTACTCAGCCCACTGCCTTTCAGTTAGGGAAAATGATTTTAAAACTTAGGATTAGCTTATATCCAGGGTCTTCTCAAATTTGGTAAAGAAAGGTAAATGTAAATAGAAATACAAAATGAAGATGGGGTATAGGACAGCTATTTATTTCTTCTACATCAAAGAAATGCTTAACATGCACAAGGTCCACATGCACCAATGGATAGATAAGCATAAGTAAGAAGCAATAATTTAGAACTTCTGTCATACTTTCCTGGGAGAATATTGTAATATGAAGAAATCTGAAGGGCTGTTGTATTTATACTTTGTATTACACCTTGCTTTGTACTGTCCAAACAATCCCTTCTAGGTACATGTGTTTGAGCGTGTCTTTCTCTCCATGTTCATTTTCTTCTCCAAAAAGAGCTGTACTAGATATAGAGATTAATTCTCTCACAGGACACAAATTGAGGAACCCAGGAAATCCTGAAACATTGAAGTTCCCATTAAGGTTCCCATCTTAAGCTCCATCTCCATAGTTTTCAGGTCAAGTTTCATCAGGCAAAGAGACACAAAACACAAAGGCCAGTCAGAAGTCCAGGACCAATCTTGCCTAGCTGAGTCCCTAACCTCGCTGTCCTTCCGCAGAGCTTGATGTCATAGTGAAGGCAAGGGTGGTTCTTCTACTCTGACCCCTTACAGGAAATCTAAATTATATGACGACATCTAGAGTATTGAAATCAGGAAGACTAGCTGGAAAATTGAGCTACCAGAAAATAAATAAAGGACTGAAAATAGGAGTTTTGACTTTTTATCTGAAAATTTTATCTGAGGAAATGCTTGCCCTTGTCAAATTGCCAGAGGAATTTAGAAAATGCTCCTGATAGCAGTTTTAAAATGTGTTCATCTTAAGACTCCATTCCACTCTTTAAAATAGAGAACTGCCCAAAGAGCTTTTGTTTATAGCTATTGATATTTACTCTATTAGAGATTAAAATGTCTTAGTACTATTATGAAAACAGTTTTGACTTTACAGAGCTCCTGAGGATACTAGACTACACTTTGTATGTGAATGTCTGCTCTATAGAGTGATCCCTCTGAACCTATTTCCATGCAAGCTCAGTGCATGCAATGCTAGCTAAATATAGGATGTATAATCATACAAAGCAAGGTTTTACTCATATTCGTGTAAACAGAAAAAGGAAAAGCTAATTATGGATCATAAATGATCAGGAAAAGGAAGTGTTATTTATTTATATGTGAAGAAATAAACAGCAAGTACACCCCCTGCCAGCAGCAGCTCAGGGCTTGGATTAAAGGTGAGGTTTCTGCTAGTTTAGCAGAGGAGAAAGGCAGAACTTTCACTGAAGCATTTATGAAAGACAGAGGAGAGAGACAGAGAGAGAGAAGGAGAGAGAGAGGAGACAGACAGAGATAATCTTCATATACATCAATTAATCCCACAAGGCTTCTTTAGGAAGAAGGGAAATCCTAAATAGTTCCCTAAAAAGGGAAATCCTAAGTTCAAGGGAAAACTTTTAAGGAATGTGTTCATACAGTACAAAGTTCTTTATATATATAATGTGGGGTGGGAGGGAAGTGAGACTGGTTTCTTTGCTTCCAGGTAATTAATATAATTACAAAGGGAACAGATAACAGAGGTAACAAGTGTTAATATTCTGTGAGGTACAAAGACTTGTCTATACTTTCATAAAGTATGAGGAAATTCTCTGACTGATTTGGAAAGATAGCTAGCCATATGAAGACTGGCCATGCCCCTTGAGGCCTTTAAAAAGTTAAGCCTACCAAGCTTTGACTTGGGGTTGACTACTTTAAGAAGTTCTGAAAGCCAGGGGATTCTAGACAGGAGCACTGCAGTGCAGCATGAATTCTATGCTACTGTCAGAGGGTAGTATGGAGGAAAGGGGATTTTTTTCTTATAAAATTTTATTGATATCTTTTATTTTTACAGAGTCTAAATTTAGCCCTATAACTTTTTCCCTTTTCCCTCCCAGAGAGCCACTCCTTTGACAAATAACTTTTTTAGGAAAAGAAAGCCAAATAAGCACAACCAATGAATAATAATAATAATAATAAAACCACTCATATATGCAATGTTCCATATTATGGAACACCCTCTTCCCCCTCTGCAAAGAAGTGGGAGGTGTTTTATCTGTTTTGTTTTTTGGCGGGGGTGTCCGAGCTTATTCCTTGTCATTTAGCACATTCACTTTTGTGGTTGTTGTTCTATTCATTTACACTGTTATAGTCATTATATATATATCGTTTTCTTGGGTCTGCTTACTTTACTTTGCACGTGGATATATATCTCTATATGTCTATGTATTAAATAATGCTATATATATGTGTATACACACACACACACACACACACACACATCTCTGCTCATTTCTTACATCACAATAATATTCCATTACATTCACGTACTACAATTTCTTTAGCTGTGCCCCATTTGGTGGACATTAACTTTCCCCCAAGTTCTTTGCTATCATAAAAAGTGCTGCTATGGAAAGGGTTTTTTTCTCTTCTCCTCTTTCCTACATTGGCCAAGGAATCTCACAGCAGAGATAACTGCCTAGTAGAAGGCACTGTAGCCAAGCCTGAGCAGTCAGGGCAAGCATTTTGAAGCAAAGAGCAGAGAGGAAGCATTCAAAGCAGGAAGAAGATTCAAGAAATAAGATCCCTGGAAGCAGAGAGGAAAGTTGATTATTGATTCAAGAGTGGACTAACTGACAATCAGAAGTTGAATTGTGGAGAGGATATGAGCTGGGGAATTCAACTGATCAAGGAATTGGGGTTGGGATTTATTGATGATTCCATGAGAAAAGACATTAAAGTACCATTGATGTGAATTGCTTTAGCCACATCAGTCAGTAAACTTTTATTAAAAACCTACTATATGCCCTGTACTATGCTAAGGATCTAAGACTGGGGTGGTGAACCTGTGGCTTTGAGGCCACATGTGGCCCTTTAGGTCCTCAAGTGCAGCCCTTTGACTGAATCCAAACTTCACAGAACAAATCCTTTTATTAAGGGGATTTGTTCCGTAAAACTTGGACTAAGTCAAAAGGCTGCACCCAAGGACCTAGAAGGCCTCAGACCATAGGTTCCACACCCCTGATCTAGCATACAGATACTTGACCCTGCCCCCAAGGAAGTTATAATGTAGAGGAGGAAGACAACATACAAAAGAAAGTTGAAAGAAGAGGGGGGGAACAAGTCCTGTTCAAAGGAGTGCAGCTTGGTGGGAAGTGAAGAGATGGCTGATCTGAAAGCCCTCTTTATTTGTTGGTTTGTTTATTTATTTGTTCGTTCATTTTTATTTATTTATTTATTTGTTTGTTTGTTTGTTTGTTTGTTCGTTTATTTTTGAGGGCCCTCTTTAAACAGAGAGTTTGGGAGGAGTTCTTTGCTCTATTCTTCAGTCTTCCAATCAGAGGGGCAGAGAGTACTGAAAGTTCTGATATAAATTCTCTACATTTGTACTCACTACTATTTTACTCTAAACTTGGACCTACATTTCTAGTAACATCGTAGGTATTTGGAGGAGAGCATACTCCAGGTTCAGGTGGTAGCGGGATGTTGTGTGGATAAAATAATGTTCTTACTAGTTGTTGCTGAGTCATTTTGATGGGGTACAGGCCCAAGCCCAGACATTTGCCCCTAAAAAAATTTGGGTCCCTTTGTCTGAGAGTCCTAGGAAACCCTTGGACTATCCTTGAACTCTCCCACTAGGTCAAGGAAGTCTTTAGAGTTTGCCTGAGGTTATAATCCTATCAACTGGCTTTTCACTATCACCTAAAACCAATCTCCCAATTCTGTTACTCTTAACCTAGCCTAGCCCTCCATTGTCTATTACCTCCTGAAGGCTCCCAGCTACTTCCCACTCTTGATCCTATCTAGACCCCAATCTCAACCTCCCAGTCACTCCCATCAAGTTACCCGTTCTCCCAGATGCCTCCTCCAGCCACCCCAAACTACTTGGTCACTCCTAGATCCCTTCCACAGTCTTTCATTACATAAGGTCCATCTTGTCTCCATTAAGATACTGAGATTCTTAAGGTCTAGCCAAAGCTCAGATTCCTTAAACGTCTACACAATGACTGAGACTTGCTCAAGCCTGATTGTCAATATGAGCAAAGAAAGCTTGGGTCAAATTCATTTGGGCAGGACCCACGTATTGTGATTTTTAGGGTCTCAGAACCCCTAAACCTCTAAACCTCAACAAAAGTCATGTCCAATTCTCTGTAACCCCATTTGGGGTTTTCTTGGCAAAGATAGTGGAGTGGTTTGCCATTTCCTCCTCCTTATTTTACAGACAAGGAACTGAGGCAAACAAGGTTAAGTGACTTGCCTCAGTTCTTACTATGTCTTCTGTTACTAAATTCCTTTGCTTTGAGCCCATTTTGTGTACTATAGATAAACTTACTGGTGAAGCCCCATAGTTTTAGGAGTGAGGGAGCCATAGGATAGCCTGGGATCCAAGCTTGCCAGTGCTGAATTGGAAAGTTGGGTTGAGGTGCTCCACATACAATATCTCATTCGATATTCACAATTCAGAAAAGCTGCTCAGCAGAGCTGACCATGAGGTGGTCCCCCCCACTCCCTGCCCCACCCAATTTATAACAGTTTATAGTGACAGCTAGGTGACTCAGTGGATAAAGTACCAGAATTGGAGTCAGGAAATCTCATCTTCCTGAGTTCAAATCCAGCCATGTGACTCTGGGCAAGGCACTTAACCCTGTTTGCCTCAGTTCCTCATCTGTAAAATGAACTGGAGAATGAAATGGCAAACCACTCTATTATCTTTGCCAAGAAAACCCCAAATGGGATCATGAAGAGTCAGACACAACTAAAACAAATGAGTAACAACAACAAAACACTAGCTCATGAAGAATTTTTAAATTATACAGATTACAGGGCCATAGATTTAGAGTTGGAAGGAATCTAAGAGATCATCTAGTATAATAACCTCCCCCACCCCAATCTACAGAAGGTGAAGGATGAAGTGACTAGTGGCTAATGGCAGAGGTGGGATGAAAACACTGATAATCTGATGTCAAATTCAGTGCACAATAGAGGCACTTTGGTAAAACAAGTATCCACATGAAATAAAAAATCATGAATCCTTGAAGTATTGAAGTATGCTTGTATGCATAAATTTAACCTGGAAATAGTCAGTTAAAGGTTAATTTCCAAAGAATTCTTAAAGATATCGACACTGATGTTTTTGTTTGTTTGTTTGTTTTTTTAACCAACACTGATGTTATAGCCTCTTGGTAACATTTTTTTTGTTACTTTGAACTAGTTTTTCATGTAGTTATGATGTTTTGAAGCTACCCCCTTATCAAAAGCGATCTCAGCAATCCATCTTGACCAGCTTCCTCAGTTTTTAGGTGAGAAACTAAGGCACATAGAACTGAAGCAACTTGCCCAAGGGCATCTATGTTTTTAAAAAATTAGCCAGTGCAGGTAGAACTGGACAAGCTAAAAGCCTGTTTCTTGTTCCTCACTTTCAGCTGGGTTTTCTATGCAGTTTAGGTGAATTCACAAATCGTTAAACTTTGTTATGTTTTAAAACAACTAGGGTAGAGTAGAACAAAATAGAATAAAAATCTATTTCCTGAAAAAAAAACACCCCTTTCCCAATTTTTTAGCTGTGATTAGCAATTCAGTCACATGACATAACTGTTACAACCCTACTCTGATGCATAGTAAAGTCCAATTGAATATACATTTATTAAGTGCCTACTGCATGTCATGCACTGTGCAAAGTGCTGGGGATACAATTTAGAAAAAGAAAAGAGTCCCTATCCTCAAGGAACTAACAGTATAATGGGGAGAGGCAAAAGGAGGCAGAAGGGTAGGTGGGAGATGTGAGGGGAAGAGACCAGGATGGGTACTTGGCTCGGTGGAATCTGAAACAGGCAGAGAAGCGAATGCAGAGTGAGTCTGGTTTCCTCTATAAAGGAAGGCATTGGGAGGAGTTTAGTACTCTACTCTCCAGCCCTCCAATTAGAGGGAAGAGGAGGCTGAGGGAGGTGGTGTCAAGTCTGAATTGGGAACACAGTGATGAGCTTAACCTAGGAAGGGCATCTTGTTCCATACAGAGTTGAAACCAGGCAGAGCAATAGAAGCAGAGTGGAGTGACTTGGCCTGGGACGGATAAGGACCATCTTTGTTAAGTTGAAGAAGGCTTATCACCAGATCCCAGGTGATGAATTTTGATGACCACAACACCTCATGAAGGCAGGTTATTAAGGGGTAGAGGGGCTGCTATTTGTGTTTGTCACAGCCCACAGAGATGAAACCACAAACTTCTTGGGGTATTAAAGAAGTGAGATAGGCAGCTATCTCAGAAAGTAAGCCAGAGGGGAATAAATTAAGCTTAAGCTTTAGACAGGATTTTAGAGGTTATCTGTTTCAATGCCCTCATCTTACAGAGGAGGAAACTGAGGCAAAGAGCGATTAAGCAAATTGTCCAAGGACACACAGACAATAAGGGACAGAGCTGGAATTTAAACTCAGGTCAACTGACTTTAACTTTACTATTCTTTGGGCTACCCCATGCTTCTCTCAAGATACACTTGATTAAGCAATCTACAAACATTAATTTGGTATATACTGTGTGTCAGGCACTGGGCTAGTTAAAGCTTTAGGACTCATACTAACTGTAAGGATGATATACTCAAGATTTGCCCTGCTGTTATTTTTCAGGGTTTGAGACTTCCAGATACCAGGCAAGAGTTTTGCCTTAACCCTTAAGTTGCTGCTACCCAGTAAGAAAGAATGGGAAATTCTAATCTAATCAGTTTCAGCAAGGTTTTAGCAAGGTTCACTCTTAAGTCAGCTTGATCTCCAACATGGAAGCCTAAGAAAAATCTCTGATTGGATATCCCAGAAGGTACTAAATTCCTCTTTGAAAGCACCCTGGCCATAAAATCATAAGATCAGAAATTTAGAGATGGAAGCGACCTTTGAAGTCATTTAGTCCGATCTCCACATTTTAGCAATTAATCAAAAATCCACAAGTATTTACTGTTCACCAAATGTTGTGCTAGGCTCCAGGGATACAAAGACAAAAAAAAAACAATTCCTTCCCTCAAGAATCTTACCTTCTATTAGATGAGACAATGTGTATATATAAAGGTAAATATGGAATAAATTCAAAGTAATTAGAGATGGAGGGAACAAACAAATGAGGAAATTGAGTCCCAGAGAGGTTGTCATTTGCTCAAAGTTAAACAAATAGTAAGTGGCAGAGCTGGGTTTCACACTCAGGCCCTCTCATTCCAAATCCTGCTTTCTTTCTAATATAGCACTCTGGACTAAATCACTTCAAGAGTTCCTTCCAACCCTAAAATTCTATGATTCTAAGTATAGTCCAGAATGTTAATCATTTTATAATATTTAAAAAAAGAGAACACAACACAGTTTTTGTTCTGTAACTTGGTATCATTAAGTTAAAAATGGTTTATTTGAACAATTCTTTGCTCATTAAACTTGAACATGGCACAAAAACTATTTGTTAGTAACATACAATTTATGCAATAAATTATAACCACAATATATAATAATATAGAAATATTAAGTGAATGTATAATTATTAATAGTAATTAAATCATTAATATTAGTAGTACTATTTGCCCTGGTATGAAGAGTGTAGTTGATGTGAAGTAAACTGTAGTTACTACAAGTTTTCATACTCATGATCTTGGAGCAAAGAGGAATTTGCCTGGCAAGAAGATTAAACTTCCAACAACATCAGCCACCATCTCAGTTAACAAGACTGGTGTGGTTCATCCTTCACATATAAAAGATATTGAGCCTGACACATTAACTGCCAGAAACCATACAAAAGGGTAGTAAAACAGATAAAGCAGCCCCTTTCCCTGGTAAAAAGATTGAACAGGATAGAGCAGATGTACTTCTACTAGCAAACAGTCCTCTGAGGAAAAATCCCTTCTGTCTTTTTGACATCTAATATGAGGTCCAAACCTGTCCTCAGTTTCTTTGTCACCTAAATCCCAGTAAGTCTCTTGACAAGTTGTATCAGAATTGGGTATCTTTTAGGCTGACATTAGAAAAATGAATAAATGAAAAGAATAAAGAATAAATAGGCAGAGATGAAATCAATAATACGAAATTTATGGGAGGCAAAGAAAAGAAACTGGACTAGAATAAGTATACATTGAGGAAGGAGTTCCATGCAGGAGGTAACATATTGTGAGGGACTTAAGGAACTGATTCTTCATCTAGCTGAACAACAGGAAGCTATCAAATAATTGAAAGGAAAAAAATCACAGATGTTATTACCCATAAAAATGGCCACCAAGAAATTATTGGTAACTATTAACCGTTATGATTCCTACGTCATTTCCGCAAAAACCTTCATGAGAATAATTGCACACCTAACAAAAGCATCCTTAATGAAAATGTGAGAAGGGAATAGGCAGACTTTTGTGAAAGAGGTTCTATAAAAAATTTCTAAATTGTTCATATCCTTTGACCCAGTGAATGTACCATTTGGTCTACACTCCAATTATGACAAAAGCAGAGAGCAAAGTCCCATATATTAAACTATATTCATAGCAGCAGTTAGTCAAGAGATGTTTATTAAATGTTTGCTATGTGACAGGCAGCATACAAAGTAGTACAATTACATGGAAAGGCAAAAGACGATTGTGGGTCTCAAGAAGCTCCAGTAGAGGAGGCAACATGCAAACAACTGTATACAAACAAGATATGAACAGGATAAATTGGACACGATCAGATAGGAGAAGGTATCAATATTAAGGGGAGATTAGGAAAGGCTTTTTATAGAAGATGGTACTTTGTCAAAGCAAAAAAACTAGAAACAAGTGGGTACCTATTGATTGGGAATACCTAAGCAAATCATGGCATGTGACTATAATGTAATGTTATTGTGCAATAAGAAAAATGTATTTTAAGAAATATCAACTAATACAAAGAAAAGAGGAACAAGACAGTAATATACATAATGACCACAATAATGTAAAGGAAAACAATACTAAAAGACATTAAAATTCAGATTAACTAATGAGCAATCTTGATTCAAAGGGGCTAATGTTGAAAAATAATTCCTTGCTCTTAGTAGAAAAATGGTGTCTTATACATACAGAATTCTGCATATATTGTCAAACATGGTCATTTTGTTCATTTGTTTTCATTAACTGTAGTTTTGTTTTTTGTTATGAGAGTATTTTGTAGGGGCAAAGGTGGAAAGAGTATTGGAAAGTTATAGTCCTTTTAAAAAACAAACAATATCAGTAAAAAATTTTTTGTATAAAAAAATCTTTATTTGATTTCTGGAAGTCTCTTATTTTTTTGGCCTTTGGAGCAATTGCTTTCTGGCCTGGTGCTTTCTGAGCAGGTCCCTTTTGAGCTGGTCTCTTCTTAGCTGGCAACTTCTGGCCTGGGGCTGCCTTCCAGCCCTCAGCTTTTTTAGAGGGGATCTTCTTGGCAGAGACCTTTGAGGCAAGTGCCCTCTGAGCAGCTCCCTTCTTAGGAGACCCCTTCTGGGTAAATGCCTCCTGAAGTTTCTTCACTTTGTGTTTGATAATTCTGTTTCTCATTTTCTTGGCCTTCATGACTTTATAACAGTCAAAATCTGTCATCTTGACTTTCCTTTCTGTGGCTTCAATCTTCTCCACCCATCTTGTAGATTTCCATTTTGTACTGATCTTTTCTTTCTCACAAACAACCTGGACATACTTCTGAGGAGCACTTGTGTGGGAACTTGAGAATGAAGTGATTCAGTTGCATACATTTCAATGGCACAGACTGCCTCCTCACACCACTGCATGGGCCACCAAGCAAACCCTGTTCTGATCAGTGATATCTACAATAGCTACCAGCTCGCTGGCATATGGCCCATGGAATATATGCCACCTGGAATATATGTGGAAATATATGCCACCTGACCAGTTTTCACACAGCAGTGAATACCAAGTTGGCAGGGCTGAGAAGGAAGGGCATGAAGAGCTTAACATATTTTTTTAAAAACAAAATACATTCTATAGAAGATTACATCTTTACAATTGTACAAGTAACTGCAAGTTGTAGAGAATATAAAGTCCTACTGTACTTTTTTTTTTTACTATTTAAAGGCATTTGATTTGGTAGAACAAAATGCATTCTCAAATGCTTTCCCTCAACAAGGTATGTTCCATGCATATATTATGATTAGAAAGATTTCGTGATAAACTCAATAATACATAATTTTGTTCAATGGCCTTCTGATTACTAATATTAATTGTGGCATAAAACAGAGAAATTGATTATTAATGTCAAGCAAGACACAAAACAGAAAGCTGAATGCTTGCCAAAGATTTTTGTCATTCTCAAAGAACATACCCAGATAGTGAGATCTTCCAGATGTTCCTTTTTGAAGACTGAATTGTGTTCCCCCGAAACACTACAAGGCCACCTGAGGGAGAACTATTCACGCAAGAAAAACCAAGTGGTTGAAGAATGTTGGCCGTCCGGTTAAATGGATGGCCCATGGATCTAGTTTGTTTACACACACACACACACCCTTGTGTATACATGCATATATGTATGTACATGTATATACACACACATGTGTATACATGTAGAATACATGATAGATACTAAAAACAACAATGATTATATATGATAAATATTATAAACACACAATGAACTGGGCCCACAATGAGAGCTGGTTGATTTACATTTGGGAAAATGCATAGTAGTTTCACTGACTCCAAGCTTCTTGAAAACAAGAATCCATATATTTTTTAAACACCAATCAATGAGTAAACATTTATCAAGCACCTACTATGTGTTAGTACATTTACATTGTGCATTTACACTGAGTTGGATTTGTTTTTAAAATAGGATTGTAGAGATATGTAGAAGGATGGAAAGAATCAGATAGTAAAGAGACTATTCAAACAAAAATTCAGACTTGATCCCCAGAAGGTAAGACTTCATATGCAGAACGCCTCTTAATGGAACCACATGACCAAACAGGAAGTAGTTCCAAGGAATTGCAAGGGATAAGAACCATTATGTGAATGAACCAAAATAAACCTTGCCCTTTAAAGCTGCCATGAAACAAATGGATCATGCAGGTCCATAGGAAAGGGGTACTCCCTAGTGCTTTCCCTTGGTGAGGGTGGTGGTGGTGGTTATGTGTACTATAAAGGGTAGAACTGTAAGTAAGGAGGACTGTATGGACTTTAAGTGTTTTTTTCTTTTTTGCAGTATGGGGTAGGGGCAGATGATCCACTCAAGAATGGCAGCCTAATGGACTTCAGAAAAACCTGGAAAGACATGCATGGACTGATGCTGAGTGAAGTGAGCAGAACCAGACGAACATTGTACACAGTAACAGCCATGTTGTACAATGACTAACTTTGATAGACTTAGCCCTTCTCAACAATGCAAGGATCTAAGACATCTCCAAAAGTCTCATGATGGAAAATGCTATCCACATCCAAAGAAAGAACTATGCAGTTTGAATGCAGATCAAAGCATATTATTTGCTATTTTTTTCTTCTCTTTTGTTTTGTTTCCTCTTTCTGGTGGTTCCTCCTATTGGTTCTAATTCTTCCTTACAACATGACTAATGTGAAAATATGCTTAATAGAAATGTTTATATAGAGCCTATATCAGATTGCACACCATGTTGAGGAGGGTGATAGGGAGGGAGGAGGAGAAAAATTTAAAATTCAAAGGCATATGGAAGTGATTGTTGAAAACCAAAAATAAATTAATAAAAAAAAAAGAGGAAAAAAAAAGAATGGCAGCCTAATAGAGAGGGAAAGAGAGTCATTTTGTGGGTTCATGGGTATTTCTGTAGATCTTTTGTGTGCTGTGTTTTCAGTCAGTTGAAATACAACCTGTCCTATAATCAATGTGTTGTTATCTGAATGTTTGCAAGGGCATTAAATGCCCATTTCTCTTTTTTCGTCCATTAGGTCAAATTCTGTTGTTCCCAGAGGAAAAGCTTTGCATGAGGGTCTAAGCCAGAAAGAATATGATTGGTGAGAAACCCCCAAGACTGAATCCAGATCCTGTGAACATAATGCTTCAGTTCTTAACCATACAAGTTAAACATATATGGTAGAAACAGGGAATGGAAAAAGTCACATGACTGTGTCTTAATAATAACAATATAAAAAAAATCCGTGTGATTGGCTTTTCCCAATCACAAAAATAGTAACTTTCTATACTACTTAGAAGAAAAAGAAAGAAGCCTCCCTCTACTCTACTGCAACAGATATCTTTGACTGCTTGTTGCTAGGCTGAGGATTGCTTGCAATTTAAATACAGTGGCAATTTTCTTGGCAGTTGAGTTGCCTGTAGGAGCTTAAACTTTTACAAGCTGTGTTCTTGTATAGACTGCCTTCTTTTATAGAGTTTACAGTTATAAATCCAAGCTTAGAGCACTTCTGGTGTAGGTTTTTGAAGAAAGATTTAAAGAGGTTTCATCACCATCTCTGTGGGGAAGGGAGAAGATATTTATATTTTTTGATCTGTGTTGGGTTTCAGATGGTTCAGAAAGGACTGGGTCCTTTAAGAAACCAGTTGGTAAGAGGTGTAATAAGTCAATTAGAAATAACCTGGGAGTAGTGTGGAATGTAGGTGATGAAAAAAAATGAATAAAAATCTATTTTAAAAATGAACTTGCTGGCAGGATACACAGTTACTACATTATGGGTATACACTATAAATAAATTCAGAACTGCTTAGAGGAAAAAGGAGAAGACAGAAAGAAACTAAAGAACTTCCATTCTTTGGAGAACTATGGAAAGTGATTAGCCTCATAGAGCTTAATAAAGCAACCTTTTTTTTTTTAAAGCACACATTTAGAAAGCGTTGTAAGATTTGTAAAGTACTCTCATCAAGACAATCCTGTGAAATTTCAGCACAGCAGCATTTCCTTGGTAGTATGAGTATTATTGTCTCTACTTTTCACATGGGGAACCTGAGGTGCTGAGTTTCAGTGACTTGCCCGTGGTCACACAACTAATTAATGCCTGAGATAAGATTCAAATCCAGGTGTTCTAACCCCATGTCCAGCATGTCTATTGTACAGTCACATTGCCCTTCAGTTTATGAGTTATTTGAGACTTTTATGCTAAGAATGAATAGCTGAAAAGGAAGCAATTATTACCTGTAGTCTAAATACCATCTTTTAATCCAAAACAAATGGGGACACAAGCTATGAAAATGGCCTTTAACAGCATGGTGGTGGGAAGAAAAATAAACTAACCAGTACTTAAAGAAACAAAAGCTGGTAAGTTAGAGATAAAAAGGCCCAATGTCATTAGCAGGATTTTAATTTCTTTCATGGTATTGTACTTCTTTTTCAATATTTTAAAATATTTAATTGCTGTATTTTGAACACTGAGTAGCCAAAACCCACTGACTCTCAGTTAGCTAGTCTTTTGATGTGAGCCTGTCCAAGGTTAGCTAAGCTGGTCCGTGGAGAACATACATCCAGTCTTTCTTCAAGCCCATTTCCATCTTGGTAGGACCTAGCAGGCACTATGTTCTGGTGGCTTAGCTTACAAGCCTTGAAGGGTACTTCTGTGCTATGATGATACACCAGAAGAGGATGTTAGTAGAACTCCATTCTTCTATCAGAATACTTCATAGTTTTTATTAGCAACAATAACTAATACTTATATCATTTTTTAAGGTTTGGAAAATGCTATGCATATATTATCTCATTTCATCCTCACAACCCTAGAAGGGAGATACTATTCTAATTCTCATTTTACTGATGAAGAAATGGAGGCAGATAGAAGTTAACAGAAGTGTTTGTTTGAGGCAAGATTTGAGCTCATCCTCCTGAATCCAAGTACAGCATTCTATCTACGATGCTGCTTAGCATATTAAAAAAAATTAAAGTGATATGAACTATGTTTTGTTGTAAATGAATATGTGTTTGTGCATGCACAATTTCAGAGCATGTGAGTAGTGAATGATCTATTCCTGCTATTCTCAGTTTTCTGTGCCTGAGATCAGTCTAACTTGCTGTGTCTATCCTACCCTAATTAGGCATCACTAATCATTTGGTAGCAGTTATCAAAGGGGAGGCATAGTACCATAGAGGAATTAAAAAACCTCTCTTGGACTTGCCTTGAAATCCCAACCTCTTTTAAAGTGACAGAAATGTCACAGTTCCCATTAAGCAAGATGCACTTAACATTTGCTCAAGGGTGATATCTATCAACTGTGAACATCTCCTTATCTTCAACCTTGCCAAGTGCCAGCATAAATCAGTAGTTGCTGTATACATTCATGCCATCTCTGGGACTTCTTATTAAGTTCATAGTTTTCGCACACACATCTTTCATTGCTATAGTCACTTAATTCAATTAACCCAATCGATGCCTAATGCAATCTAACATTCTCGTTCCTCCATCATCAGAGCCTATTTTTGCTTATTCGGAGTTGTCTCCTATTCCTCTGGAACTTGACTACTAAAACTAAGCTGAACATTGAGTAATTGTAATGATGAATCTTGCCCCACAGAAAAGATAAGTAAGCACCTCCCTCTGTTTAATTGAAAGGGTTTTTTTTTTTTTTAAGGGCCAGAGGAATCATGTGGGGGAGAAACGACAGTATGTCCAGAAATAACTAGATAAAAAGACAAAAGGCATTAGTGAAACTTCTTTTAAAAAATAAAATGAGCCATTGGTTTACTTATAACTTCAAAATGATAGCAGGTATTCCAGGCTGAGAGAGTGGGTTTCCTTAGGAATCTCTCAGCATATTATTCTGAATCAAACTGAATGAATACTGCAGAAGACTTGCTCCATGCCATTGGTTATAATGTAACCTGTAGCACTGCCTTTAGACGTGTCTCTCTTGATTCTCTGAATCAATAGCTTTCTAGATGCCCATCCAAAGTCTAAGATGCTGGTAATATATCAAGAGGTAGATATTCATTCAGGAAATGTCATAAAATACATATTATGTGAAGATAATATCATTACAATTATCTAGGAATGGGGAGATATGAGCTATCTGGCTATAGCAGAATTACTCAGGGGATTTATATAGATTTTTAAAAAAGTCAATGTTTATTGATAGATTTGATTTTATATCAAATGTATTTCCCAATTTCTTCCTCTGTCCTCCCTTTCCAGAAAATAACCCTTAGAAAATAGAATTAAGAGTGAGGAAAAAGAAAAAAAAAAGGTCAACATAATGAACCAATATATGGGGGAAAAAAATCTAACATTCTATACAGTATTCTTCATCCATATTCTCCCACATCTGCAAAGATGTTGGGGAGATGCCTTCTCATATCTCTTATTTGGGGCCAAGCTCAGTCCTTATATTTCACAGAATTGCTTTTCAGTTGTTATTTTATTGTTACTCTTTCCATTTACATTTCTGTAGTCACTGTGTATTTATAATTAAGTGCAGATCAGAAAAATATAAAAATAAGTTTAGTTCTGAGCTACAGTTGGACTTTATCATACTGATTCCCATTTCTATGCTTTTTCTTAAATGGTTCTCATCCTTCACCATTGTTATAACTTCCCATTAAGAATTTTTGCAAGTATGTTTTTTTCCTTGTGCATACATCTATTATATTGGGCATTGTTTTTCCCCTAATGGGGTTGTACCCCCATTAGGATCCATTGAAACAAACAAAACGAAAGATTGGTACATAACAAGAAATTTCTCTCTTCAAAAAACAGTAATAAATCCCTTAAATGTCAACAAAGTATTAAAAATTGATTAAATGTAGGATACATTTTTAGTAAAACACAGAAATTCAAGAATTTGTGACAATTCATGTTAGACTAAGCTGAAGTTTGCCTGTATACCGTCTGTAAAGAAAATAATTAAACAAATTAATGGTGTAAACATGACTGTATGGGCCCATAATTAGCTTATTAAATTAGAAAAGATTTTAGCATATGAATTACCTTATCAGAAAGGCATACTATTACTTATAAGTGAGATGTTGTTTTTTTAAAACTGGTCCAGTGTGCCTACTTTGAACTATTTTGTTCGAAGTTAGTTAGATTTTCTATATGTACTTGAGAATAGCACAACTCCATTTCTTTTTTTTTTAAATCATAAAAATCACACTTTTTACGAATTCAGACTGTCTCACCCTTACCCCCCAATTATATCAAATCAGTGAGGTTTGACTAGTCTGGGATTCTGTATTCCCAATTAAGACTAATAAAAAGGGAGAATACATGCAGAATAATGCAGAGACTGCAAAGCCAAGTTAAGTTGTATAAGGATTGCTGATAACGTAAGAACACAAATAGATTTCCACGCCCTGGTTTAAAGGAACACACTTTGAAGTACAATTGAACTACATCCCTTGTACCAAAAAAGTGAGCTGAGATCTATCAAAAGTCATTATGAAAAGTTTTAAATATCCTTCTTTAGAAAAGATGTGAGCTAATAAAAGAGAATGTAGAGTAAATTAAAATGGGGAGGTTTTCAGTGGCCAAATCAACAGAATTGTTGGGATTGAAGGGAGCCTGGGAAACAAAAATCACCAGGACTTGGTGACTAGAGGATGTGATGAGAAGGAGCAATGGGGAGGGAGAAGGAGGTAAGGTTGTATTACAGCATGGTAAAAACATTCTTTAGTTTATTCAGAAAAATCAGGAGGAGGAACTTATTGAGGGTTAGACATGACAGGATTATAGATTTTTTTTTCTTTTTGGTAAGGCAATTGGAGTTAAAAATGACTTGTCCAGGTTCACACAGCAAGTCAGGGTCAATTGTCTGAGGCCAGGTTTGAACTCAGGTCCTCCTGACTCCAAGGCTAGAGCTCTATCCACTGCATTACCTAGCTGCCCCTATAGGATTTTTTAAAAAGTTTTTCTCCAATCAACAAGCATTTACTTTCTCTCTCTTTCACAACTTTGGAGAAAGAAAATCAAAACCTCTTAACAAATATGTGTAGTCAAACAACAAATTCCCGTATTGGCCATGTTCAAAAATGTGTCTCATTCTGAGGATTTAGTCCATCCCTTCTCTATCAGGAGGGTAGCATTTTCATCATTAGTTCTTTGGCATTACGGCTGAGGATCACAGCATTTTTGGGTTGTAGAGTCTTTCAAGGTCATTCAATCCAGCTTCTCCATTTTAGAGATGAGGATTCTAAGGCCCAGAGAGTTTAAATGACTTGCCCAAGGTCACGGGGAGTAAGAGAACTAAGAAGACTTTCACTTTTGGATTTGTTGAGTCTGAGGCAGCCAGGACATACGTGTGAGATGTTTAGCAGCCAAATGGAAATGTGGGAAGACGTCAGAATGAGGCATAGAGATTTGTAGGTCATCTAGCATGGAAGTCACAGCTGAGGTTGCAGTGATGGGATGGAGTAAAAGACCCAGAGGAAAGAATGTAGAAAGCAAAGAGCAGAGAGCCTACACAGAATATTGAGGAAGGATCATAGTTAGGATGCGACAGTAAGAAGAGCTAGTGAAAGAGATAGAAAAGTAGCCATCAGAAACATAACAGGAAAACCCAGAAAGAGCAATGTAAAGGAAATTGGGAGAGGAAAGAATATCAACGGCCAACAGTGTTAAGTGACGCTGCCAGAAGATGACAACTAAGGAAAGATAAATCACCGGATTATATACACCGATAACTTTTGAGAATCCTGCTTCAGTAGGTTGCCCAGATCGGGACTTAGACTTCAGGGGATGAGGCAGCTCATTCTTAGCTGATGAAGTAGAATTACCTTAGGCATAATTCTCTGCTGGGCTCCAAAGGTCTTCGGCTTTCTTGAGTCCATAGCCCATAGTTTTCTCTGCCATGAAGGGTCATGATCTCTGCAGTGGCCTTTCTTTGGGTGACTATCGCATTCTCAGTGTGTCTCTCTTCACCCAATGCAGAAACTTGCATTGCCATTATCTCTTCAGTAGACACTACTGCTAGCTCTGGTGGGCACTACTACCAATGCCACAGATGCCACCTTGCTGGCTTCTGAGATCAGTAGAACCTGACAAAGTCTGGACAATTCCATTTTAGAATACCTCTCCACCTAAGATTTTGAAAGAGCAAACACAAAGAGACTGAGGTTTCGATGTATTCACAGATATGTAGTGGCTAGGTGGGAGATAGGGAAGTCATCCTTCCTCCACCTGGGTCTCAGACTAAAGTAGTCCTAATGCTTGGAAGCAGAAAAGTGAGACAGAGTGAGATAGACAGACACAGAAAGACAGACATAAAGACATATGTATAGACATTCAGAGAGACAGACAGACAAAGAGACAAGACACAAAAAGACAAAGAGAGACATGCATACATACACAGAGCTAGACAATGAGACAGAAAGATACAGAGATAAGTGGGTCACCTCTTTTTTAGGTACACTGACTTTTGGCTCACCAACATTGGATTTTTCAGTTCTTCTGCGGAGCACTCCATCCGCTGTGTCACCTAGCTGCTGTTGGCCAGTGTTTATCGAACTATTTTGAGCACAGAATACTTTGAGACTTGAAATATGGGCTCATGGTTTGTCAAGACCCATAAATGCTATTCTGGAGGTAAGTGCTACTTTTAGGATGAAGGCAGGGAATTGGAATAAGAGAATTGAATCATTCATCTGCATTAGTGTGGTGAGATTCCACACCAGTGACTCAGTCAAAAAGCCACATCCAAGGACTTAGAAGGCCACATGTGGCATTGAGGCCGAGGCTGCACTTCCCAACTCCTGGATGACTATGCTAAGTGATTTACAAATATCTCATACGATCCTCACAACAACCCCGGAAGGTAGAGGTTATCATTCTCAACCCCATTTTACAGTTGAGGAAAGAGAAGTATACAGAGATTATGTGACTTACCCAAGGTCATAGAGCTGTTAAGTGCATGTGGCCGAATTTGCCTCAGTTTCCATATATGTAAAATGAGCTGGAGAAGGAAATGTCTTTCTAACTCTAGGTCCATTACTTTCTTCACTAATCCACCTAACAAATGCTTCTTCAGGGAATCATCCCTGGGGAAATGATGGGATGTACAGTGGAGAAAAACAAGGGTCATTTGTGTTTCTGAACTCTAAGTATCTTAGGTTGAATAATTTTCTTTCTCCCCCCCTTTTTTTTGCTTAAACTTAGGGGAAAAAATTTAAACATATGCAATTCTCCAGCAAGTTTCCTAAATTAGCTGCTCATTAATAATTTTGATTGTGATATTCTAAAAATGAGTTCTAATTCACAATCACTCTTTTCCTTGGAGAAGTACTTAAAAACTTTCACAATGGGCAATTTAGGAAGAAAAGAATCAATTTTGAGAATTACAAGACAGGGGAAACTTGAGGCTCTTATCCTAGGGAGTTCCCATAAAGTTCTGCAATTCACACTTCAGACCCTAAACAATTCCCACCCAGTTTTTCCTAAAATGCATCTTCAGGAATAAGCCTGACTATAACATTTAGGAGAGTCATTCAATGGTAACCTGGAGAGTTATTCAGCAGTAACCAAGAGAATCATTAATAACATTTGTTTCAGGGCAGGGCCTAAGGCAACATGTGAAAGAGGTAAAATTACCCAACCTTTTTTCTTGTGCTATTTACTCCTCTTCTAATCTACCCAGTACCCCATAGCCCTGTCTGCTGAGGGACTGAGGTTGCTATACTTACTCCTTACCCCATTAAAACTTATTATCCTGTATTCATATATTCACTTAATAAATCTTTATTGCACACCTAGTATGTGCAAAGCTGTGCTAGGCACTATGTGGGCCAATAAAATATAATCTTTGCTTTATGGAACTTAAAGTAAAATTAGAAACAATATGAAATTTCCAAAACCATAATAAACTAATAATTTGATAAACTACCTGCTGTGAACGGGAGGAAGCTAGAAGATACCTCTCGATTCCATTTCAGGAACCATACTCACAGTTAGTTTCTAGGAGTAAAGGCTGGATTTGCAGTCAGAGTGCCCAAGTTCAGGTCCCTATTCTGACACATAGGAGCTGTGAGCCCTTGAGTTAGTCACTTGAAGAATATTTTGTGCTGGGCTTGTTTCTCCACTTGTAAAATTGGGGTAATGATGCCTTCCTTACTCAAGGTAGTAATAAAGACTTTAATTGACTTATTCCAAGTATTTTCTTTTTTGTGCTACAAGTCACCGCTGACGGTAATAGGGAAAGGGAGAGAAACCCCCCCCCCCACCTCCCTACTCCTTTGGCTAGAAGTCCAAAGAAGAGAAGATTCCGGGGGAAAAAAAATCGCAAGGAATAAGGGTCTAAAAAGAAGGTCAAATTTGTTTGTCCTCAGTTCCTCTTACAAGTCAGAGAGGGAAAGCTTCTTCTAACCCTTCCCCCCATCCCACTACACGCACATACTCTTGTTTAACACCGTCTTTGAGACAGCTTCCCTTCATTAGGGATCAAAACAATTAGCAGTTCAATGAGTCATTCCAGCCGGGAATTGGGGTGTACCATCTATCAACCACGGCTAGTTCATGAGTCCACCTGCATGAGAGGTGCCAATCTTTATGTGAACAAAGAACCTTACTCTCCAATCCCATTCAGTGAATGGGGTAGGGTCTCAGAGCAATCCCAGGTCTCCTGATCACTGCTACATCCTCCTCCTTCCCCCCAGTAATCAACAATCTGTGTCTTAGAGAACTAACAAGAAAACAACAGACACTCTCTCTCTCTCTCTCTCTCTCTCTCTCTCTCTCTCTCTCTCTCTCTCTCTCTCTCTCTCTCTCTCTCTCTCGTAGGGGTGGGGAAGGGAGGGGTGAGGAGGGAAGACCACATACCTGTCAGATATAATGGCTGGATCAGCGGCCTTTGATTAAATGCTTTCCTTTGTTAAAAGCTATTTATATCATGATATGGAGCAGAATATATCTTGGCTATCTCCTTCAAACTCTGAGATGGGGAGAGGGAGTACAGGAAGGGGAAAGAGGAGGTGTAACTCTGGGCTCTTAATAACACAAGGGGCAGGGATGGAAGGGCCAGAAAAGATGGGAGTTGGGGTAGGGAGAGTAGGGGTAATGGAAAGAGTCAATTTAAAAGTTTATGGATTTTAAGAAATACAACTTTTTTATGGACCAGTAAAAATTTGCCATGGACCAGAAGTTAGGAACCATCGGTATGAATTAGAACACCTCTAAGTTATCTTTCAGCTCAAAATGAATGATTCTATTATAGTAGGGACCATTCTCTCCTGCTACCTCCCTGTATCCCCTATGGAGCATGCTCAGTCACCATTCCTGGTTCCAGGTGACCATTTGTAGGGGCCTGCTTCCAGTCAGGTATGACTTAGGGCTAAAAAATTTGGTCGATTAATGGGCGATCACAACATGTCCATAGCACGTATCTAGGTAAGCTGTAGACTGGGTTTGGGCTGTCTCTTTTGTATTTCCTTCTCTGTTTAAGTGACCAAAGAGGAACCTAAAGCTGAATGTGTACAGAGGGTCAGCCTTTAATAGAAAAGGTCTAAAGGTCCTGAGACCAATGAGAAGAGTAATTGGTTGTGGCAGAGGCAAGAGAAATTTTTATATGCCCTAAAAAAAAAGAAAAAGAAAAAGGGCCAAACCTTGTACAGTACCTAGTGGAGGTAAAACAAAATACCTACTTAATAGTCTTGTAAAATTGCTTTGTTTTCTAATCTGGTTTAAATATTAATCTTAAATTATTAAATTTTGTTGTAACTATTCTGTCAATTCATGCTATGGTTTTTTTATGCTTAGCATTCCTTTTTATGTGTAGGAATAAATTACCTAATTCATACTGTACATTAAACACTTCTTTCACTTTCCTTTTTTTGGGGAACCCTGTAGACTGGTGATCCATAATCTAATGCGTTATAATTAAAAAGCACCCTGAGGTCACCAGGAAATTTAATGAACCAATGAATCTGAGAAGAGGGAAAATCCTCTTACCAGAAGCCAGGCTCCCCTGGACTAGGGAGGAGAAAGGGAAGAAAATAAGAATTTATATAGCAGCTATGATCATTGGAATTGTATTAAGTGCTTTTTTACAACTATTATCTCATTTGATCCTCACAACAAACCGGGGGAGGAGGTGCTATTATTATTCCCATTTTTTAGTTGAGGAAACTGAGGCAAACAGAGGTTGAGTTACCTAGGGTCACACAGCTAGTAAGCGTCTGAGGTCAGATTTGAATTCAAATCTGCCTAATTGATTCCACTTTGCCACCCTCTGCCTCTGAATAAACCCACTCCAAACCTCATGGCTGAGTACAGGATAGAGAAGGGTCAGTGTGAATGCTCTCTGTCTCTGTCTCTCTCTGTCTCTGTCTCTTTCTCTGTGTGTCTCTGTCTCTGTCTCTCTCAGTCTCTCTCTCTCTCTCTCTCTCTCTCTCTCTCTCTCTCTCTCTCTCTCAGTCTCTCTCTCTCTCTCTCTCTCTCTCTCTCTCTCTCTCTCTCTCTCTCTCTCTCTCTCACTTCTCTGCCATTGTACAGGCCAATCACCATGCTGAGAAAGTTCTCTCATTTCCCCTTTGTGTCTTGGAACCTCTAGTCAGGATGCTGTTGTTGCTACGGTTCTGAATAGAGTAACTGGAGATTAGGCCCCATCCACTTCCACAATTTCTGGATTCTACTTCTGCCTCCCAGTGGACCAGAACAGATTCTAGCCTTATCTAATCTTTCCCCTATCCCACTGGAAGTTGGTTACATCCTTGTTGTCATCTTGGCAGGTCCCAGTCAGAGGCTGGAAATCTTTCACGTCTCAGGCCTCCTGCATGCCTCTACCACCCTTCACTTCCTGTCACTCCCCTCCCCCTGTTTCTTACTTTGGCTCACAGTTCTAGGCATGACTCCCTGGCACGTCTACCTATGTACTGGCCTATGGCATCTGTCTTTGTTCCCAGCTGCTTCTCTGACAGCCAGGGCCAAGAACCTATTGGCTTCATTGAACGGAGCTTGGGATAGCATTGCTCCCCACCCCAAGCTTTACGGAGCTTGGTCTGGCTTCTGCCTCCCTCATGTATCCTCTCTGTTTATTTTCAAGTCATCGTAGAAGATGGGCTTATTGGCGATTCTCTTCAGCCTTTCTTTTCATCATTCTATTCATCATTCATCTTTTTTTTTTTTTTAAGATCTTGCTGAGGTGTTTGCGGGAGAGTATGACTCCTGTAGAGCCTTTCATATCCCCGTCTTAACTAGAAGTACCGGACTCAACAAGATTCACTGGGTAAGATCTTATTATGCAGTCCTATGTGCCAATCACTGTTAGGATCCAGAATTTGAAGACAAAAATTGAACAGTTCTTGCCTTCAGAAGCATTCATTCTTTTTAGGAGAAGAAATAGCATGGATATAGCTAAGTAAATGCAAACCATAAAAAAATGCAAACTAATTGGGGGAGGAGAGGAGAGTGCTAGCAACTGCAGGGTCAGGAGAGGCCTCTTCTTAATGCTTGATCTGAAGCTTGAAGGAAGCTGGAGATTCTAAGAGGCTAAGGGGGAAAGGGAGCATTTTAGAGTCATAAAGGTACAGGTCCTGTTAACAACCTCTGGGCCATAGGGATTTCTGCCAGTATTCCATGGAAATCACACCCTTCCGTTGTAGGGCTTTTTGATTTGATAGAATTTTTTAAACCCCAGGCCAGCATAAAATATCAGTCTTCTCCTGTTGCTTGTTGCATGGCTTTGCTTCCCCTCCCCCCCAACATATAGAAGTGAGTTCATAGAATGATCACCAGACTGCAGAGCTTGCCAATTAAAGCCCACACTGCAGTGTGATAAAAAAGAACAGTTTATCGTAATCACAGATATACAGTACATAACATAGCAATTTGCTTCTTCAAAGCTAATTACAAAAGTTGTTTGAAAATAATCAGGACCTTATTCAGCAGATCAAGGGAGAAAACAGCTGTATAAATGCCAGCTACTACAGCAACAGAATGTAAGTGGAGTGAAAAAGAAATGGGAAAAAATAGGTTAGTTAAAAGTTCAAACACAAAAGTCCAAAATATAGGAATTGAATTCCCCATAGCTCTCTTCCAGGGCTCTAATGAGTACCCAAGGACATAATGTTCCAGATTTTTAATAAAATATTGAAAGATACTTTTGACATGACATTGAAAGCTTTCTGTGTTTGAATCCTGTGATGCTGAGGGCCTACTTAACTAATTGCTTCTAACCTCCCCAGAGCTCTTCCACGCTCACCAAAAATCACTCTTGCATGTTTGAAGTAAGATGTTATTTTTTTCTTTTCTCAGAGAAGTGGCTTAAAATACTATCAAACAAGGCAAATGACCATTTAAGACCCAACAATCTTATTAAAAAAAAGAAATCTGTTTTCTTGACAGAATCTTAGTAAACTAGATTTAGCATGTAATTGGACATATTTGATGAGTAAGATGATAGAGTGGACTTAGCATAGCTCCAGGTTTAAAGTTAGAAGTCTTGGGTTTGAAGGCCAGTCTTGGATTTATTGTCTCTGGGTGTCAATTTCCTCATCTGTAAATTGAAGGACTAGAAAGGGGAATGGGTTATCTCCCCTGAGGAGGGGTTTCCTCCCTGATGGAGGTCTTTGAAGAATGACAGGATAACTGCTTGCTAGGTATCTTGCAGAGAGGATTCTCGTTCAGGTCCTAGGGGTAGACGAGATGGCTTTTGAAGCCTCTCCCAACTCAGATTCAGGGAACTCTCACAATCACTATTTCAGGGCCCTGCTCAAGGGCTATGGTCTTCCTGAAGCTCCTATTGCCCTAGCTGTTAGTACTCTCTCCTTCAAATTATCTTGTATTAATTCTTCTTTTCATGTATTGTATTTCTTCTCACCTTCTCTCCTCCAATAGAGTGTGAGCTTTTTGATGACAAAGAATAATTTATCCTTTTCTTTTTTAATTTTTGTATCCCTGGCTCCTAGCCATGTGGCTGGTGCTTAAGAGTTTGAATGGAAAAATATTTAAATGAACTTCTGATTTCTTCATTTTGGGTGTTCCCTCCACGGTGTGATAATCACAATCAATGCATATTTGCTTGCATTATCCACATGACCCATTTATCATCTTCTTCTTCTCCTCCTCCTCCTCCCTCTCCTCCTTCTCCTCCTCTTCCTTCTCCTTCTTCTTCCAGTCGGGGTTGAGTGACTTGCCCAGGGACAGTAGCTAGTAAATGTAAATGTCTGAGGTCTGAGTCAGGTACCACCTAGCTGCCCCCACATTCATCTTATTTTTGTGTTTCTTTGATGATATCTTTTATCCTGCTTCTGTTATGTAATTTCTGATGAATATATTTTTTAGGGGGCTTTTTGGCGATGCAACTGGGGTTAAGTGACTAGCCCAGGGTCATACAACTAGTAAGTGTCAAGTGTCAGAGGCCAGATTTGACCAGGATTTTCCTCAAGTAAAGGTCTGACCATGTCACCTTTCTACTCCACTGGCTCCCAACTGCTTCTAGAATACATACAAAATGTTTGGCATTCAAAGCCCTTTATAACCTAACTCTGTCTTACCTTTCCAGTCTTCTTATACTTTATTTCTCTCTCTCTCTATTTGATCCAGTAACTGTGGCCTCTTTGGGGTTTTATGAAAAAGAGGCTCTGGGCATTTTCTCTGGCTCTCCCCCATGCCTGGAATGGTCTTTGTCCTCATCTGTACCTCCTGGCTTCCTTCAAGCCCCATCTAAAATCCTTCCTTTTATGAGAAGCCTTTCTCAATCCCTTGTTATTCTAGTGCCTCCCCTCTGTTGATTATGTCCTATTTATCCTGTATATAACTTGTTTATATGTCATTGTTTGCTCATTGCCTGCCTCATAAGACTGTGGACTCCTTGAGGGCAGGGTCTGTCTTTTATCTCTCTTTGCATTCCCAGAATTTAGCATAGTGCCTGGCACCTATCATTAATAAATGGTTATTGACTGATATACTAGTGGAAGAACTCTATTGGTTGAATTAAAAAAATAAAATGAGAGGGTTAGACTAAGACTAAGTCCTTCAAACTTCAAAATCCTTTATTGCCATTTATAACTCTTGGGCAATGGATCCATTACGTATAGAGTGACTTCATTCTTGGTCAGCACTGAATATAGCCTAGAAAAGGTTGTTCTTGTTGTTATTCTTTTGCCTTGACTTAGGGATCAGCTTGATCTTAGAGGGTAATTTAATCATCTTATCTTACCATGAGATCAGACTCAATGTTATTATCTCCTCAAGGAATAACCACAATTTCAAAAGCAAGAAAGTGAGAAGGGGGCTAACGATTTAGAACATGTATCTTCCAGAATTAAGTGCAGGAGAGACACAACTGTTGGAGGGTGGTGGACTTCTCAAACGGATTGCATTATGTTGCTGGTCATAGATTTCAGATACGCAGTGAGGATTTCTTGATTTATGGCTGTCTTTGATCAACCATAGAGTTAGTAAGTTCCTGTATTCACGTAAATGTTCCTGTTGTTAAAAGAAATTATTTTCTAAACAAGGAGCAGTCATTGCAGCAACAGAAAAATAAGGTTATTTGTTGAGTTAGAAGAACCCAGTGGAGTTACACGTGTGTGTGTGTGTGTGTGTGTGTGTGTGTGTGTGTGCACATATCCATCCATCCATATATCCTTATATACATGTATGTGTGACATGCACATATTCATAGATCTCGTTTAAATAATCTACGCCAAGCATTCTTTCTTTCACTTTCGCAATAGTTCCCTTTACCCTTCTAATCAATCCCATCCAGGCCTAATTAAATTGGGGATGGGGGATAACTATATTTTTTTTATCCTTTACATAGCCTGTAACATTAGTTTCATTTACTTGTCAGCATGGATGGGACATCCTTATAAATAGCAGGAAACAATATAATGGTCAGTTATTTCCATGCAGAGTAATTCCTTTTTTCCTAATCTTCATTTTGCAATGTTTATAGTATTGATCAGGTGTGAATATACTGGTTGATTGGTTAGGCATTAAAGAGAATGTCATTATGATGCTGGGTTTTTTAATATGACTTTTAATAAAATATAGTATTTTTGGATCCAGAAGATTTTTTTTATCTAACTCAGGGATTGTGTGTGTGTGTGTGTGTGTGTGTGTGTGTGTGTGTGTGTGTGCACGCTGTGTGCCTTTATGGATTCTTCTGAATGATGTTTTTAAATGCATAAAATAAAATACATAAAATTACAAAAGGAACTGATTATCCTAAAATACAGTTGTTGAATACTAAAAAAAAAATTCATAGACCCCAGGTTAAGAACTCCTGAGCCTCACTTATATCATCAAATTGTTTTATTTCAGAATATTAATTCAATGTACTACTTGTGGGACCTTAAGCAATTCATTTAATTTCTCTGGGCTTCAATTATCTTATTTATAAAATGAGGGGATTGGATTAGGTGAAGTCTGAGGTCTATTCTCTCTCTTAATCTCTTGACTTCAATAGTTAATACTTTTTATATCATTTGTACCAAAAATATCATTTTTGAAAACATTATGCTATGGACCTTTTAGCTTTTTAATGTCATATTTAATCTGTCAATTAAGTAAATCCTATCAATTCTACATCTCTTGCATATACCCTCTTTGTATTCCTAGGACAACTATCCTACTATAGGTTTAATTACGACATGCATATACTGTCAAAATAGTCTTCAAACTGGTCCTTCAGCTTTCACTCCTGTACCACTTCCATTCCCACTTTTTTTTCCCTAAGGAATGTGTATGTGTGTATATAGATATAAATACATAGATATCTTCCCCATGTCCAACAGAACCTACCCTCTTAAAAAATAAGTTTAATAAAACATATATGAACATTGGCCATATCTGAAAATTTGTAAGTTATTCTTTAATAGGAAGAGGGACACATGACAGCCCTCTAAAGTCAAGACGGGTCATTCCATTGATAGGGGAGAAAGGAAAGAATGAAGGAATGAAGGAGGAAAGGAGGGAAAGAGGGAAGGAAGGAGAGAAGGAAGAAAGGTTATTAAATGCCTACAATGTTTCAGGCAATGTGCTAAGCAATTTAGAAATATTATCTCATTTTATCTTTACAATAAACATGGGAGGTTAGTGATATTTTGATCTCCATTTTTACAGTTGAGGAAACAGGCAAATAGTGATTTACGTGATTTGCTTAGAATCCCACAACTAGCAAGTGACTGGGTCTGGATTTGAATTCTGGTTTTCTTGACTCAAGGTCTACCACTGTATCCACTGATCCACCAGTTCCGGTGTCTTCCTTTATAAAATTTTCTTTTTTTTGTTTAATGTGAATTTAACAATTATTAACAAACTCAATCATTTCAATACACAAATAAAATGTTCAATTATGAAACAAAGTAACCAGTGAGAATTATAAGACCTTCTGAGAAAATATCAGACTCCTTCACAAAAGAATTTTTTTAGTAAGAAGCACAAGTGTGACCAGCTATAAAAGTCAAACATTCATTCTCAAATGACCAACTTTACAATCTGGTGATTTCAAAGTCTAGTATATGTTCTTAAGGTATTTATTTCAAGAAAAGGAAAATTTGGAGTGCTGAATTAGATACCAGGAAGATCTAGGTTTGAATTCTGCTATTATTAGCAAGGTACTTAATACCTCCTAGCCTCAGTTTCTTCATCTGTAAAATGGGGATAATAATAATAATAACATCTACTTCATGTGATTGTTGTGAGGGTCAAAGAGCTTTGCAAACCTTAAAGAGTTATATAAATGTTAACTATCATTATTATTATTATCAGCAGCAGCAAATATAAACATTTAAATATACAAAGAGCCTATTTTCATACTCAGCTACAAAACAACCCTATTAAGAACCATGAGAGCCATGAGATTGGAAATTCTTTTTCTAAAGGAGAATTTTAGCAAGAAATGTTCATTCAAAGGGTGGCTAGGTGGTGCAGTGGATAGAGCTCTGACTTTGGAGTCAGGAGGACCTGAATTCAAATTTGACCACAGACACTTGATACGTACTAGCTGTGTGACCCTGGGCAAGTCACTTAACCCTGATTGCCTCACCAAAAAGCAAAAAACAACAACAACCAAATAAAGAAATGTTCATTCAGTATACGTTCAAAATCTGCTTATTTCCAAACCCAATAAATATGTGTAGGGTATTTATATCATGTTAAGGGACATAGAGTTTATTGGACTTGGAGTCAGGGAAGCCTGAGTTTGAATCCTGACTCAGTGACTTAGTATGTGACCTTGAATAAGTTGTTCAACATCTTTTTGTTTAATTTTTCTCATGTATAAAGTGAGCACATCAATAGTGTCTATTTCACTAGCTTGTGAAACTCAAATGAGGTAATGTACGTGAAACATTTTACAAACATCAAAATGCCATAGAAATGTTAGTTCCTCTGTGGTGGAATCAGTGAGAAAAGGAAGGTATTTATTCACTAGTTAAAAAAACAAAAAACAAACTGGCAGTCCTTTTTCCTTCTGGCCTTATAAAGCATATCTTAAGCCTCACCAAAAGCCATCACTTTTCCTTTTTCCCTTGTTGAATTGAGTACTTTTTCATCCTTTCCAAACATCCACCGCTACATCAGGGATCCAGTTTATTATAATCAGTTGCTTAGAAGGGTCTCAGCTGGTCCCAGTATTTCTAATTGCAAGCACAGCCTAAGCTTTTAATTGTCATATAAACTGCTTAGTACTGAACCATTTAGAAAACAAGGTATAATTTCATAATTAATGATATAATAAGGTTTCTAAACTAGGATTATGAAGAAATCTTAAGAATCCATTTTCCCAAAATTATAGGACATAAAGCTTCATGGTGAAAGCATGAACACATATACTCAGGGATTATAACAGCATATTTTAAATCATCTTGAAAATTCTGGGAATGATTCAATTAATCATAGAATGCAAGAAAAATCAGAAATAATTTGAGATAAAAAAGTTAAGTATTAAGGAAGAATAAAGCAAAGTAGGAATGACCCTGCACAAAACTGAGTTTGAATTGGGTGCCCTCAGCTATTTTTACTACTACTACTACTGCTACTACTACTACTACTACTACCACCACCATTTATGTAGCACTTATGTCAGGCACTATGCTAAGTGCTTTACAAATATTATCTCATTTGATCTCCACAACTACCCTGGAAGGTAGGTGCTATTATTATTCCCATTTTACAGTTGAGGAAACTGAGGCAGACAGATGTTAAGTAACTTGCTCAGGGTTGCATAGCTAATGTGTCTTAAATCTGTAGCTGAACTTAGGTTTATCCTGATTCCAGGCTCAGTGCTCTATTCACTGCTTATTTGCCCTTCTTTCTCCACCTCCACATATGACAACCTTAACTCTTCTCCATCATCTCAATTCCCCAAGCATCTTCATTTATTTTTCCCCATCAAAATTTTCATTGATGAAAGGATGTGCTCCATTAATTCTCACTGAACTATAAGTAACTGATAAGATTTGTTGTGTTAACATTTCCAAGGAGGATCTGACATGTAGGAGACAAGAGGAGATTAATCCAAAGAAATACATCTCTAATTGTGGAATTTCTAGTATTAGTAAGTCAATTATGGGAAATATCTTTATTCTCTGTGTTAGGGCTTCTCTTTCTGCCTCTCTCTCTTTGAAAATGTTCATATTTTATTTTTTCCAATTACATGTAAAAACAATTTTTATCATTAATTTAAACAAGTTTTGAGTTCTAAATTCTTTCCTTCCTTCCCCCCTCCTTGAGGAGGCAAGCAGTTTGATATAGATTATACTTGTGCAGTCATGAAAAACATATGTCCATATTAGCTATGTTGTGAAAGAAAGCATAGACCAAAAAAAAAAAAGAAAGAAAGAAAAATAAGACAACCCCAAGAAAAATAAAGTCTTAAAAAAGTGTGCTTCAACCTGCACTCATTCTCCATCAATTTTTTCTCTGGAGGTAGATAGCATTTTTCATCATAAATCCTCCAGAATTGTCTTGTATTGTTATATTGCTGAGAAGAGCTAAGTCATTCACAGCTGATCTTTGTAAAATATTGTTGTTACTCTGTACAATGTTTCCTGGTTCTGCTCACTTCACTTTGCATCAGTTGATTTATCTTCCCAGGTTTTTCAGAAACCATCCTGCTCATTCTTTCTTATAGTACAATAGTACTCAATCACAATCATATACCACAACTTGTTCAGCCATTCCTCAATTGAAGGGCATCCTATCAACTTCTAATTCTTTGCCACCATAAAAAAGCTGCTCTAAATATTTTTGCACATATAAGTCCTTTTCCCTTTTCTTTTATTTCTTTGGCATACAGACCTAGCAATGGTATTGCTGAGTGAAAGGATATGCACAGTTTTATAGCCCTTTAGGTATAGTTTCAAATTGCTATGTAGGATGATTGGCTCAGTTCACAACTACCCTAAATGGTGCAGTAGTCTCCCTATTTTTCCACATCCCCTCCAACGTTTGTCATTTTCTTCTTGTGTTATGTTATCTAATCAATAGTGACTTAGAGAATTTCTTCACATGACTACAGATATCTTTGATTACTTCTTCTGAAAACTGAGTGTTCAGATCCTTTGACAATTTATAAATTGGGGAATGATTGGCATTCTTATAAGTTTGACTCAGTTCTCTATGCATTTGAGAAATGAGGTTAGGCCTCCTTTTCAAATCATATCACAGAGGAATCATTTGTTTAATTGTGGAAACTCTTGAAGCTGTCAGAGATGAGATCTCTTTTCTGAAATAATGGAGACTTTTCAGTAATTTTTTATCATTTTATATAAATTTGTAATTTTATATCAATTTATAATCATTTATAATTTCTCTCTCTTTACTACTCTTGGTTTGGATTTTTTCCCCCATCTATTTGTCAGTTATTTTCTGTACACAAAGTATTAGAAAATGGTTTCAAGCTCTTGCCAGGTCTTCATTTCAAAGTTAAACAAAAAGAAAGTCCAAACTAAAACTCCACCATACTTATACCGACTAAACTGTTCTGGTTGATTAGGTTCTCAAGAAAAAAAAAGAAAAGAAAAAAACAAACCAGTTACTGAAAGTGTGAAAGGCATCACTCTGGCCATCTATTAAAATCAACACCATTGTAGGAAGTCAGGAATCCTGCTATTCCCCCACAGCCCACACAATCCTCTTTCTGCCTCTAGAATTGAACTTCCAAGGATAAACAAGGTCAGATTTGTCAGTTATAACAGTAAAAGAAGTGGTAAGTAATAATTACTTTGGTAGGTGGCATATTTTATAGGCGCACACACACACACACACACACACACACACACACATACACACACATATTTCTTTTCTACTTCAGCTATTTTAATATGCAGTCTAATTACATTGAAGAATAACCATTATACTTCAGAAGATACTTCAGAATATAACCCAGTTTTCAGGTTCTTAAGTTTCAGCTTTAAAAGTTCTCTTTCTTTTTTAAAGTCTCATGCATGTTCTTTACCTGAAAGGTGAATGCTTAAAAGGAAATCCTAGGTATTTGGCAGCTTAGTGTCATTTCATTGAAAAGATGTTTCACACACACAGAAAGTTACAGATATACATAATTCTGATTCAGAATAAGGATGCTCCGAAGTCATGTAAAACTTCTGAACTACTGATGGAGTGGCAAAGTAGATTGTACATCTAATGGTGAAGAACATTGTTCTAGATAGCAAGACCTGTTGCAAATTCATAGGAAGCATACTTTTAATGAGCCAATCATGGATTGGGGAAATGGGATAGAGCCAGTGGCAGGGACATGATGAAGAGGAGAGTGGAGAGGAAGGAGACGAAGATAAAACAGTGGAGAAGAAAAAAAGAAGATATAAAAATGAAAAAAAAAGGAAAGGGAAAAGAGAAGAAAGGAGTGAAAAAAAGAGGGATACAAAGGAGAGAGGAGGGGAAAGTAAGGAAAAGGGAGAGAAAATGAAAGAGATTCTTAGCCATCAGGCAACTAGTATTTCTTGTAATTCCATCCAATCACACTCCCATTCTTAAACCATAAGATGTTATCAGGAATTGGGGTATACAAAGGAATGGTGGAAAATACTGAAGAAAAAAGAGGGTTCATAAAGGTAAAATTAGTATTAATTTGTATGACATTTTCATAATTAAAAAAAAAGCTAGTACAAAAAAACCCCTCAAAAGATTTAAATATAATTACTATGAATCCCCTATGCTGTTCTAGTTTTTCCCCTTCACCATTGTAGTTTTGAGGGTGGAACCCTGTAATTTACACACATTTTAATACAATTAAATCAGAAAAGCTGTCTGATTCCCATGTTCTAGATTCTGTGAAGTATCTCTTTTAAGATAGGAACATAGCTAGATATGTCTAACATTTCAATTTAACAACAAAACAAAACAAAACAAAAAACAACACATAACTGGAGCCCCTTGAAACATGGCAAACTGTTTTCTTCTAAGGTGTTATGTTCATGTGAATAATTCCTGATTCTTGAATTTCTGTGTTGATTCTTTTTATATGTTTTCATATATTTTGAGGGCTGTCCCCTAACATGTGGCATGAGGGTGGCAAGGGAAGCAGAATAGATATCTCTAGCCTCTTCTCACTCTACCTTTTTCCAGGGGCCCGAGTACCAGGCTAGAATTCTATTTATCTATTCCTTTCAATATTATTAATCCAGGGGAGCAGCTGATGGAAAAAAAGGAGTTAGTTGGAAAGTTCTGAGTCCTCTACAAGGAAGATTTGGGGAAAAGTTTATTGCTCAGCCCTCTAATCAGAGGGGAGAGACATGAAGAAGGGCAGAGATGTCCAGTATCAGAGCTAAATTAATCTCCATGGTGTTGGTATACTTAAGATGGAAACCAAGCCGGGGTTGATGGAAAATAAGGGTATTGCCCTTAATCCATTTACTTAAGAAAAGCCTTTTTGTCTTTGACAAAACCCTTTGACCCACCCTTCCAAGGGGCTTTCCCCAGGATTTTGGAAAGGGCTTTTTAGAGAAAATATTATTTCTTAGTATTTCCAGTTTTACTAAAAAAGGGGTAGAAGTAGTAATAGTAACAACAACAATAATAATAGCCAGCATTTAGACAGTGTACACTGTGTGCCAGGCACTATGCTAAGCATTTTTTAAAATTAATTAATTTATTTTTAGTTTTCAACATTCACTTCCACAAGATCTTGAGTTCCAAAATTTCTCCCCATCTCTCCCCTCCCCCACCCCAAGACAGCATGCGTTCTGAATACCCCTTCCCTGATTTGCCCTCCCTTCTATCACCCCCATTCCCTTCTTTTATCCCCTCCCCTTTCTATGTGCTAAGCATTTTGCAAACATTATCTCATTTGATCCTCACAATAATCCTGTGGGGTGGGCATTATTAAATTTAAAAATATGCTTTCAAGGGGCAGCTAGGTGGTGCAGTGGATAGCACACTGGCCCTGAAGTCAGAGGATCTGAGTTCTAATCTGGCCTCAGACACTTGACACTTACTAGCTGTGTAACCCTGGGCAAGTCACTTAACCCCAATTGCCAAAGGAAAAAAAAAATCATGCTTTCAAAACAATGAAATACTTAGATTGTTCATTTGCTATCAGATAATGTTATCCTTCAAAAGGTGGTAGAAGTAACAAAAAGAATTGATATTTTGGATCTAATTCTTACCAAGGAGTAATCTGTTACTGAAGAAATAACAGCCAAGCTTAGCCCCAAAGAAGATGTATGGAAAATGCCCCTCCATGCCGTCTTTGCAGATGTGGGGAATATGTTTGCAGAATATTTCATATAATGTTGGACTTGGGTCATGTAGTGTTTCATTTTGCTGAACTATTTTTTTCCTCTTTTTTCAATTCCTTATTTTATAAAGGATGACTCTCTGGGAGTGGGACTGTATGGGGAAATAAAAATGATAAAAACAAAAAATTAATATATTTTTTAAAAAAGCTAATAGCTAAAATATTCATAGGCTTAGAAGAGGTTGACTTAGAAATCATCTAGTTCAAACCCCTCATTTTACAGATAAGGAAACTGGCACCCAAATAAGTTAAATGACTTGCCTAATGCCATATAGGCAGGAAGTAGGAGAACCAGGATATGAACTAAGTCCTAGGAGCATGTATTTAGGACTAGAAGGGATCATGGATGTCATTGATTCCAACCGCTTCATTTTTCAGATGGTAAACTGAGGCCCAGAGAGATGAAGTGACTTCCCTATGGCTATCCAGCTGGTAAGTAACAAAGGCAGGATGTGAATCTACATTCTCTGCGTGAAAATCTTGTGCTGTGCCCACCGTTTCACACTGCTTTCCTTACTGGGTGGAATCAGCCAAACGACTAGTTAAATCAAGCAAATATTCTGAGCAAAGGAAGTACCCTGCACAAATAGGATGGAGGGGGGCAAAGGAAGAGAGACAGACAGAGACAGAGAGAAAAAGAGAGACTGAGATACACGCACAGAGACAGAAAGCCAGACAGAGACCGAGACACTCAGAGACAGAGGTACTGAAAGAGAAAGACATGAGATATAGAACGTGAGAGAAAGAGAAGAGACAGAGCCTGAGACAGCTCGCTGCAGGTGTGCCATGGAGGAAAGGAATAGGTGTTGCTATACTCTCCAGAGTTAAGTGGCTTGTGGGTAGAGGTTTCTGGTTTTGTTATTGTTATTGTTCTTTTGTTTCCCAACACGAGAAAGCTTCAGGGAGATGAAGCCCCTGATAGCAGAAACTGAGAGAGATAACGGCTGTCTACTCTGCAAGCACAGGAAGCAACCAGAAAAAAAGATCCCCTCAGGGAAATAAGTAAAATCCAAGAGAGAACTGTGAGCTACCAAAGGTATCGAAGCCTAAAATCTGGAGCGGAAAGGAGAATCAACCAAGAAGGTCTTAGCGCCAACTTAAAATATCAGGATGAATTCTAACAAAGATTTAGCATTCTAATCATGATACCACATAAGATCAATGTTGGTACAAATTACTGTATGTATCAGAATAGGCAAAAGTCAATTTAGATCTAGTTAGGAAAAATGTCTTTATCACGGGAGTTTTGTTTTCTTGGACAAAAAAAAAGAATAATTTTTTTAAAAAGAATAATCCTCTTTGATGTTTGTACAGTGATCTTTTGCACACAAGTTATATGCTGTTGCTCCTATGGGTGGGCTTGAATTGAAGACCACTCTCTAGGGGTCGAGACTGCGTGACTGTGATACGCTGTCACCACCTGGTGGCAGTGTGCCAACATTTTCATAGAAAAGTCAGGGAGAGGACGTTTCTTTTAAGTGTTGGACGGTGAAAACGAGTCATAAGGTGACAATTTTATTATGAAAGAGGTTAACTCTCTCAAGAAGAGGTTCCCTGCCTCTCTGTAAACCTGACTACACTGGAGAATGTACTAATCGTCTCTTCCAACCATATTCTGGTTACATAATTGCTGAAAATAGAAAATAGGTCTCTCAGAACCGCTATATATGTACTGTAGTTGATAAATACAGCCGAACTGGTTAGCAGGATGGGGAAAAAAAAAGTAATGGGGATGACATTTTCATTGGAAATTTGGCAGAATTGTGGTTCTAAGGGTTAGGGCAACTTTTCATAACCAAGAGGTACTTGCTTCTTACATCACTGTGTGGCTTTCTCAAAAGTACTCACCCAACAACAGAGTCTTTGCATGTTGCCTTCTTTAACAAAGAATCAAAACCCAAACCAAAAGCAAAAAAACCCTACAAGTACCCCAGGCGTGAGTCACTCATTCATCTGCATCTAAAGAGTATCCTTTTAAAATGAATGAAGGCCATATAATCACAGAGTTGGAGCTGGAAGGATCTTTGAGACTACTTAGTCATAGGGCATCAGTTTAGAGCAGGCAAGGATCTTAGGCCCAGCTCCCTCGTTTAAAAGATTAGAAAAGAGACATGGGTTAATTGACTTGCCTAATATCACACAGCTAATAAATATATGAGACAGATCTTGAGCCCAGGTCTTCCTGATTCCAAGTTTAGCGATTTATACATTGTGCCATGTAGTATAACCTTCTCATTTTCCAGATGAGGAAACTAAGGCACAGAGAGGAGAAATGTTTGTCTAAGGTGACATAGGCAGGAAGCAAGAGAACAACCTTTAGTTGCAGATGAGTAAGTGGTTCATGAATCAATAACCACCTCCTTCTTGTGCCTTTAGGGTTTTTTTTTATTTGTTTTTGTTGTTGTTTGTTAGCTTCTTTGTTTTTGTTAAAAAAGGTAATGTATAAAATTGCTGTTATTAGAGGAATACTTTTGAGAAAGCCACGCGATGATTAGAAAATAAAAAGCGGTGGATGTTGGTTGTGAATAGGGAGTCAAATTCAGGTCCTCTGAATTTCAAATCCAGCACTTTTCCCATTGGCCCATGGGCTGCCCCTCTTCCCCCCCACATTCCCATTCTGCACTTCTCCTTAGTCAACCATGTCCATTCATTCCTCTCTTAATAATCCTTTGTCCTAATAATCCTTAGTCTTATTAGGTTAAAGTCACTCAGAGGTCTCAGTTTCACACATAGGAATTAAAGGAGACCTTAAATCCTTGTGTGTTCTTATTCTTCTAATAGTCAGTACAAAAGAAATTCTAGTCAGCCTAGGAACTAGACCTATAGGCAGGGCTGTTTGGGTAAATGTTTAACAATCAGCTCTCTGGAGTGAAAAAATATGAGCATGACACACTTTTAAGTTTAATCTCATTATTAACATTTTCTCTATCACATTATTAAGTCTAGGAAATGAAGAAAGCAATAAATCAACAACTGTCTTGTGGTATTTGCCAATTTCTAAGAAATAAATGCTTACACTAAAAATAGAGCAATCAGCTTTCATGAGCTGGTATGAGTTGGCTCCAGCACTAACCATTCTATAAGCCTCCAACATTTTCCTTCTGTTCTCTGCCCTGCTCAAGTACAAATCTAGAAACCTCCAAAACCCCTTCCACCTCTAATATGACCTACAGTCATTATAGAACAGAAATAAAAGCCAGTATGTGGAACAACTCCAAGTTATGCCCTTATTCCTACCCCCATCCCATTTAACAACACGATATAAGTGCAGTTTGATTTCTATGTCTTAAAGCTTGTCTTCCTTCTTTAGGCATTATTAATAAAACTTTCAGCCTAGTGTATAATCACAATATATGTTTAGCCTATAGCCCTCCTTTCTAGTTCCCACTGCCATTCTGCCTGTCATTCCAGTCTATACTGCTACTTTCTTCCTGGCCAATTAGGGCTCAGTTCTGGGGGGATGGTTCTGCCTGTTGCCAACTCACATGGCAGCTTGGGAAGCCTGCTTCTCTAAGGGTATAATGATGCATAATGGTGGCATTCTTGACTTTTGATTCTATTTACTTTATAGTGAAGAAAAGCCTTTTAATTGGTAGCATACAAAAGGCATTAATCAGCCAATTCACTCTCATTTCTCTTTCCTGCTAGCCATAAAGCATAAGGAAAATTCTATGAGCTCTGAAGAACCTATGAGTAAATGGCCTCCTAAACAAGATTATCTGGGATGGGGCCACCTTCTCTTTGTGTCTTCTTTCCTTCAGTATGAGGCCTTATGAGAAAAGGTCAGAAGACCCACAACAGGCCCAGGGGCTGAGGCCAGGAAGGAACCAGCTTTGAGGAGTAATCTGCTTTATAAAGCTAAGCAGTGAATATACCTGTTGGTCTATTATAATGCCTTGCAAGCATATGGTCTCTCTCATTGGAATGTGAGCTCCTAGAGGTCAGGAACTGTGTTTTTTTATGTTTCTGTGAAACTCCACAGCTTAGTGACCCTAGGCAAATCCTTCAGCCTCTCTTAGTTGCAGTTTTCTCATTGTAAAACGGGAATAGTAGTAATACCACTTTTCTTGAAGGATTATTGTGTGGATTAAACGAGACAATATATTTAAAATAATTTTGCAAACCATCAAGTATCATAGAAATACTACCTATTATTACTAGTATTATTAGCATAATACATGGCACATAGTAAGTTCCTATTAATAAATGCTTGTTGACTGACAGGTACCTGAACCTAAAGCAATTAGTCTCATTTCTGTCTCCCTTTTTTTTTTTGAAACATGTGCTTGCTGGTCAAATGCTGTCTTCTCTCTTCTCCACTCCACCCCCCTCTCCTTTGACTCTTCTTCTGACTGTTTTGACAGTCAACAGCTGATACTTTTTGGGTCCCCTCCACCACTATCCCAGACATAGCTGCTACATATTAAAACCATTTTAATGGCTTATGGTATCATCACTATGTCATGCCCAGTCAGAAAAACTCTCACTTTCCAGTAGATACAGTACACTGGGTATCTGAGACACCCTGGGGGGGGGGCTCATTGATAGGTTTTAATGTCTTCCCTCTTGTGGAGGGAAAAGACTATTCTTCACAGTTACTGTGAAACCAGTCAAATACTAAAGAAAAAAAAAGACATTTTGATGGCATTTTTAATACCATTTTGTCATTGCTTAAAAATATCAGCAGGAGGGAAGACATGCATATTACCGTGCTGGAGAAAGAATGACAGCTGTTTAAATTAAATTTAAGGGAAATTATGAGAGGAAATATTGAAAATGATTTGAAGAAATGAATTCAGTTACCCTTTGAAACTAGTGGCTTTGTAAAGCCTTTAAGAGTTGATGCACAAGGTGAATGTGTCTTTCTTTCTATTTCAGGTTCACAGTTGTCTGAGGGGTCCATGAGTTGTCAAAATACATTATGAAGAAGCAATTCGGCATAATGGATCGGGACTCCATTGGACACATGTTGTAGTGAAAGGACATTGGGCTTACATTTAAGAGTCCTTGTTTGGAAACCTTCCTCCACTGCTGACAAGCTATTTGTCCTAGGGCAAATCACTTAAGCTTTCTGAGATTCAGTTTTATCATCTGCAAAAGGTCATGGTAATACCTATGTGGTTATTGGGAGGATGAAAGTTGATAATAAAGGAGAGTAAGGAATAGTTTACCTGTCAGATCTATGGGGAAGGGAAGAATTTATAATGAAGCAAGAGATAGAGAACATTATGAAATGCAAAATGGGTAATTTTGATTACATTAAATTAAAAGTTTTTGCACAAACAAAGCCAATGCAACCAAGATTAGAGGGAAAGCAGAAAGCTGGGAAATAATTTTTATAGCCAGTGTTTCTGATAAAGACTTCATTTCTAAAATACATAGAAGATTGAGTCAAATTTATAAAAATACAAGTCATTCCCCAATTGATAAATGGTCAAAGGATATGAACAGGCAATTTTCAGATGAAGAAACTAAAGCTATCCATAGTCATATGAAAAAATCCTCTAAATCACTATTGTTTAGAGAAATGTAAATTATAACAACTCTGAGGTACCACCTCACACCTATCAGATTGGCTAATAAGACAGAAAAGGAAAATGATAAATGCTGGAGAAGATGTGGGAAAATTGGAACACTAATGCATTGTTGGTGGAATTATGAACTGAACCAATTATTCTGGAGAGCAATTTGAACTATGCCCAATGATTATAAAACTATGCATACCCTTTGATCCAGCAATACCACTACTAGGTCTGTATCCCAAAAAGATCACAAATAAAGGAAAAGGACTCACACAAAAATATTTTAGCAGCTCTTTCTGTGGTGGCAAAGAATTAGAAATTGAAGGAATGCCCATCAATTGGGGAATGGCTGAATGAGTTGTAATGGAATACTACTGTGCTATAAGAAATGATGACCAGGCAGATAGGTGGCGCAGTGGATAGAGCTCCAGCCTTGGAGTCAGGAGGACCTGAGTTCAAATCTGACCTCAGACACTTGACACTTAACTAGCTATGTGACCTTGGGCAAGTCACTTAATCCCGATTGCCTAGCCAAAAAAAAAAAAATAAATAAAAATGATGAGCAGACTTCAGAAAAACCTGGAAAGACTTACATGAACTGATGCTGAGTGAAGTGGACAGAACCAGGAGAACATTATACACAGTAACAGCAACACTGTGATGATCAAGCATGAAAGACTTAGATCTTCTCAACAATACAACGATCCAAGACAATTCCAAAAGACTCATGATGGAAAATGCTAAACACAACCAGAGAAAGAACTATGGAGTCTGAATGTAGATGGAAGCATACTATTTTCACTTTTTTGTTTTTTCTTTCTCGTGATTTTTCCCTTTTGTGCTGATTCTTCTTTCACAACATGATTAATGTGGAAATATATTTAATGTGATTGTACATATATAATCCATATCAGATTGCTTTCTGGGGAGGGGAGTGGGGAGGGAGAAAAATTTGGAACTCAAAATCTTAAGAAGTGAATATTGAAAACTATCTTTACATGTAATTGGGAAAAAAATTAAATACTATTAAGTGAAAAAAAAGAAAGTTGATAATGAATATAATATGCTTTATAAACTATAAGTAGATATGTAGATATCAGTTCTTACTGTTAATCTACTCCAGAATAATACATTGCTGAAGTAACTCTTCTTTGTGACTCTACAAGGGACTAGTATCTCTCTCTCTCTCTCTCTCTCTTTGGTGAGGCAATGAGGGTTAAGTGACTTGCCCGGGGTCACATAGTAAGTATCATGTGTCTGAGATTGGATTTGAACTCAGGTCCTCCCGATTCCCAAGGCTAGAGCTCTATCCACTGCACCACCTAGCTGCCCCAGGGACTAGTGTTTCTTATGCCATACAGTTTGACTTCCTTAGAGATCCCTCTACAGAGGATTGCTTTGTTTTCATGTTGCTTTGGGGACCAGAGAAGTTCGCTTATTGGAAGAGAATCTTGAATTCTAACTTTCAAGGAAATATGCTTTGGCATAGCATGGAGATATCTCTCTGAATAGGGATGACTTTCTGTTTCAGGGGTGAAGTAGGGTACCCATTGCTCTAGTGGGTGAGGAAGCTCTCAGTTTCCCATAGTATTTATTAAGGAATATTTACTTTACCCTCATATTACTTCTGGTTTCTCAGCATAGCTAAAGAATAAAAACCCACATTATGAGCTTGCATTATCTTGGAATTGGGGATAGGTTTTTTCCCTAGAGTGTCTTTCATTCAATCATGATCCACCCACCTGGTTGGGGGACTCATTGAGCCTCTCAATAGAATTTGTTCATGTTCTCTAATCCTCTAACCTGGGATCAAGTCAATTAAAAAAAATAATGGCTAAGTGTTAAGGAATCAATCTGTAATTGAATGTAGAGTGGTCAATCAATTCTTGAGTCAGTGACATGTCAAAGGTTCATCCAGATAATTCTATAGAGTTGGCCTTTTGAGCACCATAGGTTGTAAATGGAAAAAGACATACATTTACTAGGAAGTTATGAAATGTTGCAGCTTTCAGCCTTTTATAACCTGTGAAGAGTCCATTAATGTTCAACGTGGCTCTTCAGTGAGCCACCAACTTCTCTAATAGAATGGATGACAGTAATAACTATATTTTAGGCAAAGATCACAGATTCAGAACTTGATGGGGCTTTAGAGATCTCTCTCTCTCTCTCTCTCTCTCTCTCTCTCTCTCTCTCTCTCTCTCTGTCTCTGCCTCTCTCTCTCTGTCTCTCTCTGTCTCTCTGTCTCTCTCTGTCTCTCTCTGTCTCTCTCTCTCTCTCTTCTCTCTCTCTCTCTCCCTCATCTCTCTCTCTCCTTTTGTTTAGTAGATAAGGCATGTGGCAGCACAAAGGAGGAAAGTAATTTACCCAAGACGAGTGTCAGAGATAGGACTTGACCACACATCTTCTGACTATAAATTCATCTTATTCTACTACACCATAGTGACTCCAGCATTTATCAAAGCTCTGCTTTGTGATTATCTTTTGAGTATTCATAGCATATTAATTCGACAAAACCTAGCAGAAGATGCATTCTCCCCACTAAGGGTTTACAGATAAAATGAGACAAACATAACACAATGAAACAGAAGAGGAAGAAGGCTTTTCTACATCATGACTCCGAGTTTCCCTTACTCTTGCCATGAAGGCCTAGAAGAGGCTTTTTTACTCTGGAATTAGATGATGGTTCAGCGCCTCAAAAGGGGATGACCCTCAGTCACTTGTTTCATTCGCTCTCCTTCTTCAAGACTAGAGAAACATATGCTGAGGGACCGAAGGAGAAGCTTGGTAGAATGGGGAAATTGTTAAGAGTTATCTAGAGGTGATTGCTTAGGAGCAAGTTGTGAATGTAGCCTTGAAGAAAGCTGACACGTACAAACATATGTGAATGAAATGAGAGGCATAGAGTTAGAAAAGAAAAGAGACAATGCTGCAATTCTCTCTCCAGGTCAAGGACATGCTTTTGTTATGCATCTTTCAAGGCCTGCAACAGGTGGCTCCTTTCTCACAGTCAGTCATTACTTATCATGTATGTATATATCTACAGTAAAGTAGCATAGGAAGTAATCAGCATTATATGTGTATATAAAATACACGCATATATATATATCTAGGAATATATAAATAAGCACATCTCTATAGTAAAGTAGCAGAGGAAATAATCAGCATTATACATGTATGTATAATGTATGTATAATACACATATAATATTTAACATTTATATAATATGCTATATTTGTATATATCATATGATGCAATATACTATACATTAAATAATATACATTACATATATGTATATAATAGATAACATATGACATATTATATGTATGTATGTAGAAAACTAAGGGAAACAGAGTTAAGTGACTTACCCAAGGGCACACAACTAGTAAGTATCCAAGGCCAGATTTGAACTCAGAAAGAGGAGTCTTCCTGACCCCAGGCCCAACACTTTAACCATTGTGCAACTAAATACCTAATACAATAAGCTTTTATTGATTGGTTAACATCAGTTAGAAATCCCAGTATCTTATTTGGCATTCAGAATGTGATCAGGAAGAGAAAAAACAATTGTATATACTCTTCCTTATTCAGGGGCAGCACATTGAGAAAAACTAGGAAATGACATGGTATTTGGTTCAAACTTTCAATAAGAAACATCATTAACAGGTCTGTATCTTAATAACTTTGCAGCAGTGTTTAGCTGACATAGTTACTCCTGTTTCATAAGCTGGAAGATGATTTTCTAGATCCGAGGTAGGAAACCTTTTTCCTATTATGAGTCACTGACCCATAAAGGAAAACAAATCACTTGTGTCTCACAGACAAGTAAAAAAGCAACTTAATTTAATTTTTAGAAAGAAAAAACATAGAAATTTCAATCTACTCACTTTGAAAATTAAGAGTAGGTAATATAAAATAATATTCAATAAATATAGAAGCTATTAAGGTCATAAGTGTGGAAGAGCAAGAGAGAGAAAGAGTAAGAGTGGAAAAAAGGGACAAAATGTGATCAGTGAGAAAGAGAGTAGGTTCTAACAATACTATCTACATTTGCATAATTCTTTTGAAAACATTTTGCACATACGTATTTGTTTCTTCCAGCAATCCTGTGAAGTAAATAGGATAGATCTCATTCTCATTTTAGAGAAGAATCACCAGAGGTACAGAGAAGGTAAGTAACCTGTTTTAGGTTGCAAAAGTTATTGATTGAATTGGAAATAGATCTGGAGCTCCTGACTTCATTCCAATGTTCTTTCTAACAGATTGATTCTAATGTGTTAGGTGAAGTTAATTATTCTGCTCTTCCTTGTTATCACTAATTATTACTGAATTTCAACGACCTCTTAATCAGTTGGAAACTTTCTTTTTATGCTAAAAAAATTACCTAGGAATAAATAAATATACTTTCCCCAAATCTGCAGGTTTTGCAAGTACCTGAAATAATGATTTAGGCCTTAGATGGGACTGTCAGTTTATAAGCTATTACCTTACAGACTCTTTGACCTTCAAAGGTGGCCATTTTGCCTTCTTTTTGCTCTTTGAGTGATTATTGGTGGTGACATTTGAAATCAGCAATGAAGTAGTTGAAGGGCAACTCTTGTTTGAAACCAAGAAGACCTGGGTTCAAGTCCCACGTCTGACACATACTGGTTGTGTGACCTTTGGTAAGTCATTGAACCTTGAGATACTCTAGGCCAGTAGTGTTAAACTCAGATAGAAAGGAGCCACTAAATCATACACAAGATCTCTGTGGAAGGATGTTGACTTAGATAAACCAGATATTTTTATTTATTTTGTTAAATATTTCCCAATTATATTTTACATCTGGCTCGGGCTGCAGTAGGGAGTGTTACAGTAGCAATGCAGTCTGTCCTTGTGTGTTTGATGCCTCTGCTCTAGTCCACCTTCTAAGACTTTGAGTTGTGGAGAAGGATGATGACCTGCACTGGTAGAGGGAGTTTTCTCACCTGGGAGTTCCCTATACCAATGAAATCACAGGTCTAGTTTTTATTCTCTGTTTTTATTCAAGTCAAATCTAGGAAGTTCTGTTTTGTTTTGTTTTTTTGGCTGTTATTATTTTGTTCCAACGGAGCACTAGTAGAAATGACAACATAAAGTACCTCAGAAAAAAAAAAATCTCTTATGAATAAATATTATTTACTACCCTTCAGTTGGTGGTATCATTTCAACTATGTTTATGAACTGCATTTATCTCCATGAATGGGAGAGAACACATTTTGCATACTTTGGGGTTTTAGCTGAAGCATTAATATTTGACTCTAGATGGTTATTGAGGTACCTGTTGGTGGTGCAGTGGACAGAGTGCCAAGCCTGGAGTCAGGAAGGCTCATCTTCCTGAATTCAAATCTGGCCTCAGATACTTACTAGCTGTGTGACCCTAGACAAGTCATTTAACTCTGCCTCAGTTTTCTCATCTGTAAAATGAGCTGGCAAAGGAAATGGCAAATCATTCCAGTATCTTTCCCAAGAAAACCCCAAATGGGGTCATGAAGAGTCAGGTACAACTGAACAACTGTATAACAACAACAACAACAACAACAAATGGGCATAGGATGAGCAAGTCTCTGCATGATGGTACCCTCATGCTGGAAAATGACTTTTGACCAATGTCACTCTAGAAAAGCACCCCAATCCACAATGATCTCTTCTTCTTAGATCTCATAGTTCTCAGTGAATACATCATTTATTTCACAATAAATCATAAGTTGTCTACCGGCATTTCTTCTCTTGTTACTTTCTCATGTGTTTGTGTCTTTTATGTGTTTATGCTAATAATGCAATTGCACAATGCACAAGTAGGGAAACTTAAAAATGCCCATCGATAGCATTACTAGGAATTAAAATGAAATATATTCAGGTCAGTAAACAAGTGGGGAATGGGGATTTTGGGAACTACTGGAAGAAGTTTTTTAACTGAGACTGAGGAGATGAAATGGACCTAGATAGAAAGTACTATGTTTCACTAGAAATTAGGAGAGATGAGAGTAAGTAGTTGTGGATATATACTGACCAATGAAGTATGAGTGAGCCAGAAAATGAAACTGGAGAAGACTTATAAAATTCTCAACTTCCTGTCACTTGCCAATTGTGTTTATAGCTTATGTCCAATAATTTTCTTATGTTTAAGTAAAATGGTCTGCAGGTTTTAAAGGGCTGACGTGTTGAAGTGAACAAGTAGGGAGATAATTATCAAAGGAAGTAGAAGGGAAAGATGAGGGGCTTATGGTCATTTATTATCTTGCCTGTGTGGGATGCCACTCAAATTAAAAAACACAGAGGTATCCAAGGAGAAACAGAAAGTTAATTTTTATTATTATTGTTATTATTTCAAATCTTGAGATTTGGGTGTCCTTCCACCAGGATGATCTGATGAGGGGAGACACAGACAGAAGCAAAGAACCAAGTTATATAGCCCTAACGGGTAAAGCACCCCCTCCCACCAACTGGCCAATGTTTTGGCTCCCAATCTCCACACGAAACTCTACCATAGGAACAAACAACACCAAACAGTATGCATATCTTAGTTACAAATTATAGATATCCATCTTTAGTCCTTAGTTTGTTGAAATGTTACCAGAAAAGCAATTAAAGATGTACAGTCAAGCTAAACACTGTACTGTATAGCAAGGTCACCATGACTAAAGTATAGCAACAGGTGTATCAACAAAATACAGGGGGGGGCTTCTTCAGGAGTTTCAGGCTTGGCAAACTTTAACTGCTGAAATAACAATGGCATAGAAAAGGCGGGGTACTTGGGGCTAGACTTCCGTAACTCAGGTGATTTCTAGTAAACTAAAACTTAGGCCTGTCAGACTGCTATGCCTACCTTGTGTCCTAATACAATTTCCATTTATTCTTCTAAGAAGTTTTCACGGGACCTCTCATCTCACTCAGCCTTATCCCAAACCTTAATTACACTGAGGAGTCTTCACTGGGACATCCCATTCATTGCCCCAGCACCCCTTTGCAGCCATGACTTCCAGTTCTATACATGAACCCTCAATGTCAGTCAAATTGGTCTAAGCCTTCATTATTTTCTAAATGTGTTGTGATTTCCCGCTGCCTTGACTTTGCTTATGTAATTCCTTTGGCCTGAATGCCCTCTGCCCTTCCTCTGCCTCTTGGCTAAATAAAATCACATTTTTCTTTTAAGGCCAAGTACAAGTCCTTCCTCCTCTTGTTCTTCCACCTTGTTTTCCTCTTCCTCACCCTGTTCTAACTGTTCCATGAAACCTAAGCATACTCCAAACCATAGCGATCTTTTCCTCCTTTGATCTCATAGTTTAGTTTGAATATATCATTTATTTGAAAATTAAGCATAATCTCTGCACTATTTTCTCTCTGTTGTTACTTTCTCTTTTGTGTCTATCATGTATTTATGATTAGAATGCAAGCTCCTTGAGGGTAAAGGCCTGTGTCTTACACATGGGTGTATTCCTCATGATTCTTATCACAGTGTCTTACATAAGCCAGATACTCAATAAGTGTGTATTACCTGATTAATTGTTTCATACATGAATATAATGGACCCTGGATGGAATAGTAGAAAATTACCCAAGGTAGCAAGAAAATCTGCCAGTCTTTTTTTGTGCAGAGGGGTGGTTTCAGTTACATTTCAACTTACCAGTGTAGTCTTTTTGTCAGAGCTGTAAGCTTGAATATTAATTTAAAAATGGATTCAACCTAAAATTCCTTCTAATATAATGATTTTCTACAATGGAAATGGTTTGTGAAAGTAGCTAATGAAATATGTACTTTCTGTTAAAAGCTTTAAAAAGCTCAGTAAATCAAGGACAAAACAATTCAATGCTAAAATAATGAAAACTAATATTTATTCTTATTGCCACTTTGTAGCAGTGTTCTGCTTCTTAGAATTTCATTCATCCCTGAATTATTTTTTATAGAAACTCAAAAGGCCGTTTCCTAGATCAGGAATTATACCTCTCAAAAATCAATTATTCTTCAGGACAACACTAACACCAAGAATCTTTTTATTAGAAAATAAAACCACAGGACACAGATGGTAATAAAACTGGAATTATTTTACTGGAAAAGTCCATAAAAGAAGCCAATAATTTCAGAATCAGAAGAGTAGAAAACACTCCCAAGATCTGCTTCTTGATGGACAACATTGTTTGTATTATTTTACCCAAGCTCACATTGAATTTGCTCTCTTCTTCTTTGAGGTACTGTTTACATATAAAAACATCTGTGCCCTTTTCCTGTTCCCCTTGGTTATGGCTACTGTGATGCTGAAACTCTTTTTGACATTCCTCAACAGCTGCCTCCTTAGCTTTTCCCCTTCTTTCCCTCCTAATTCATTAATGAGAGAGGAGGGAAACAAAGTTAAAGATAAGGTTTCATTAGGTATAAATTACAAAGCATTTTTTGAATGAACATATATCTCAGGTCTGTTTTGATAGGCCTTGGGGGAACACTTTTGAGTATTACTCTAAGTGCTAGACCAAGCACTGAACAATTTAATGGGGCTGTTAGAGTTTGGCCTTGTTTCTTTCTGGTTTTTGCTTCAAAAAATATTCACAGGAAACTTCATTGCCTGAAAGGAGGGAACAAAAGCTTGCTTTTGAATATGTGCTTTACTTCAAATGGGAGTTATTTAAAGGGAAGCCTTTAAATGCTCCAGCAAAAATACAATGACAAGGGTCTCTTTTAAAGCCCAAGTGATTCGAACACAATAATTCTGGGAAAAGTCAGAATTACTTGCCCCAAAGTAAATTTCTTTGGGGGTCTTCATTTCAGATCAGGATTGGCTATGCCTGCTGAGCCAAGCCATTAGCTCTGACATCCCTTTTTTCTTTTTTCAAGTGTCTTTTTTTTGTTACCAACTTAACAAGCATTAACAAACACGACCTTTTCAATAAGCAAAGATGAAAAAGAAAAATCCTGTAAGGTACAGTTTTTTTTTAAAGTGTATGTTAAATTTAACAAGATAGGAATATGATTACCCTGTTTTTTATTGCTTTCTGAACCTTTTTGTTCCCTTTGCATATTTTAATATTGTATTGATTCTCTTTTGTTTCTTTCTTTTTTAATCTCTATCACTACCCACCCACTAACTCCCCCTATCCTCATGCCAACAGATCTCCCTTATTAGAAATATATATGTATATATACATTATACGCATCTATGGAAACAGATATAAATATAGATATGTGTGTGTTTGGGGGGGGAGAGAGAGAGAGAGAGAGAGAGAGAGAGAGAGAGAGAGAGAGAGAGAGAGAGAGAGAGAGAGAGGAAATGGCAAAGGAGTCAATGCATTGACTGTGTCTGGAAATGTGTCTCATTCTGCACCTGCACCTCTAGGCCATCACCTCTCTAACAAGAGGCAGGAGGGTGGCTTTAATTGTCAGTGGGATCAACTTCTCTGCCTGTGTTAGCATTTCCTGGTGATGCTTTTCCCTGTGGCTGGGACTAAGTCTGCTGTTGAAGACTCTTTTTTTCAGCTACTGGACAGCAGGATTTAGAGTTGGGGGAGAGAACTCAAATATCATTCAGTCTAAATACCATTTTATGGAAGAATGAACTGAGGCCCAGAAAAGGAAAATATCTTGATGTAAAGTCACACAGCTGAGAGCAGACCTGAGACAAAAATAGAATTCACATCTTCTGACTCTTAGAAAAACGCCCTTTTCACTGATAATAATAATTATAGCTAACATTTATATAGCACCTAGTATATCCTAGGCACTGTGCTAAGCACTTTACACGAATCATTTCATTTGATCCTCACAACAACTCTGGGAGATGGGCATTTAATTGTCCCTATTTCAGAGATGAAGGAATTGAGGTTAAGTGATGTTCAAGCTCATCCACCTAGGAAGTATCTGAAGCTGAATTTGAATTCTGGTCTTCCTGGCTCTAAGCACAGCATAACCTAGCTTTATATCACAATGCTCTCATACTTGACACCTATCAAAATATGTTGTAACCTACTCTTCCCATCTTACTAACATCAACCGTTTGGGGCAAAGAGAGTTATGTTCTGTGGTCCTTATATTTGAGAGCTTCACTCTCTCCATGTATCAACCACTGACCATACTTCACACTGTGGTTCTTTTCAGGCACACTATGTTGTATACTTGTCACCAAGCCACCTTGGCATTGTCCTGTGATTGTAGTACTCTTCTTCTGTGTTACCCATTTTATTCTCCAATTGGTGTCCGGGTTAGGTGTAGGGGACGGTCTGCCTTCCCAGCCATTGTGACTAGTTCAGCTATGCTCCGTGTTACTGCCTACCTGCCTATTCTTGCCTTCAACAACTGTTGTTGTCCTCTCTGAAAAAATTCTATTGATAGCTCTGCTATGATGAAACAGTCTTCATCATTTTATAATTTTGTTGTTTAGACATTTTTTTCAGTCAGGTCTGACTCTTCATGACCCCATTTGGGTTTTTTTGTTTTTGTTTTTGGCAAAGATATTGGAATGGTTTGCCATTTCCTTTTCCAGTTCATTTTATAGATGAGAAAACTGAGGCAAATAGGGTTAAGTGACTTGTCCAGGGGCCCAGAGCTGGTAAGTGTCTGAGGCTAGACTTGAACTCAAGAAGAGGCTTCTTTCTGGCCTCAGGCCTGGCATCCTAACACTGTGCCACCTAGCTGCCCATTCGGTCCATAATAGACTCTTATATTTAAGGCTGGAAGGGATCTTAGAGGTCATTTGGTCCTATGTTCTTATTATTGTCCAAAAGAGGAAACGAGACATTAAGTAATTTGTCCAAGTTCAGACAGTCATCAAATGTCAGAGCCAGAGTTCTAGTGCAGACTCTGACTACAAATCTAGAGTTCTTTCCATTTTTCTCAAAATGCTCCTGTTCACACACACTCCCACATACACTGTTAATTCCTACCTTACCCAAAACTCCACAAGCCATAAAACACTTCACCATAAATCATTCCATAGCATAGCATGCAATATCCTTGAGAAAAGGAACTTTTTTTCTTTCTATTCTCAGTGCCTAGCATAGTGCCTTGCACATACATGGTACCTAATAAATGGAATGATGAGGGCTAAAATTGTACTTTCCAATTTGGGAAATTCATTATAGGTGCTAGATTTTGAGATTTGAGTTTATAATGTTCTGCGCCTTGTATTTTAGTAACTAATTACAGAAATTTTTTTTTGTTTTGTGTTTTTGCTTTTTACTTATAAAGGTGTAGGGCATGATTGTTTTTTTCTGCAACTAATAACACTTATTCAGTTTCTCATTTGTGTACCTTTTTTTTTTTCTGCAATAACAATCCCACGTGAAAACCACTCCATTGTTGTGCTTACTACTTGAACTTCTTATCACAAATCAACACAATCTTAGCCTATTATTTCAGGTATAATTTATGCATGTGTTATGCATAATTTGCCCTCATTCATACTGCTTCATAGCACTGGGAAAAAAAAACCCACAACAAAACCCGCAACGTGTCATATGGTTAGTATATCTAAAGATCACAGGATGTTTTAAATCATTGTTTAGGAAGCATTTTTCAGGGAGAAGAAAATAGACTGTGAGGAAATCATTGTATAACTTTTCTGTTTCAATTGTGTTTTTAAATGTTAGATGGGGAAAGGGCAAATCCCTTATTAGAGCAACCTGTGTGAAAAGTATTTGTTTCAGAAGACAGAAAGGTTGTAAAATGCAGAGCTGTGGCAAAGAAACCGCTGTCCCAGGAACATAAACAACTTCTGGGCGAGTTATGGATTTGGAGTCAGACTTGGCTGATCCTGACTCCGCTACTTACTATTCTATGTGACAGGAACAGGAGTTTCACTTGTTTGGGCCTTTATTCCTCTGAGGTCAGTTCTATCATCCTAATGGTGGTGGTTGTTGTTGTTGTTATTTCAGCTGTTTTTCAGGTGCGTCCAACTCTTCACAACTCCATTTGGGGTTTTGTTGGCAAAGATACTGAAGTATTTGGACATATCCTTCTCCAGCCCATTTTATATGAGGAAACAGAGGCAAACAGGGTTAAGTGACTTGCTCAGGGTCCCACAGCTAGGAAGTGTCTGAGGCCAGATTTGAATTCAGAAAGATGAGTCTTCCTGACTCCAGGTCTGGCACTCTATCTACTGTGCCACCTAGCTGCCCCCATCCTAATGGCAGAAATGACTTAATAGCTTGGTCATAATGAAAGCTTTGGCTGCCAATGAAGGGGCAATTGATGGTTTTGATGGGAAAGTGATGGAAGAGAACTAACACGGTCTTTCTTTTCTTTATTGTTTTGACCAGGTAAGAAAATGGATCAGTGGGATCATGGCCAGGAAGTTTTGAGAAGACTGGGTACCAGGAATCTGAAATCAACACATTGCTCGTTATGTTCATTGAAGTGTGCAGCTAGTTACAGCAATACCCTGATCACCAATTCTCTGGAAACATCATACCTTTATAACAAGGGCCATATATAAAAAGCAAAGAGAACCTTTACAAATCCTGTGAAGCAATGCCAGCTTTTTGAGCCACAGCCAAAGGCAAGGCTTCCAATAAGCATGACAAAAAAGACCGTTGTAAGGAGTTTCTATTTGTCCTGAAACGGTTGAGGGTAAACCTAACAAAATTGTGAACTGGGAAATTTGCTTTTGGTCCTCCCCAGCTTTACCTTTCTCATCCCTTTCCTCTTCTTCCTTGAAAACTTTTTCCATGTAGGGACCCAATGACCTCAAGGCCCGCCTGCCCCTTCCCTTTAGCTGGGCCCCACTTACAATCTGTTCTTAGGATAAGATCCAGTATAGTAATTCAGACAAAGGTGTCATTGACTAAGGAAGCCCAATATGTGACCTTGGTGGGGATTTGGGATGGAACAAAATCTTTAAGGCAGAGGGATAAATTTCAGTGGTAGAATTTCAAGTGTCTTTGAGCTGGATAGGAAGTGTTTTTCTTGGTTGAAAGGATTTTTAAAATGATTTGAAATCAGACTAGGTAAGTGCTGTGGGTACCACCCCTGGCAAAAACCTCTTCCTAAGTGTCAGAATCTCAGAGTAGAAACTGGATTTAGAGTCTGAGGGACTGAGTTCAAGCCCTAATTCTCCTACTTAGTCACTCTGAGCCTAAGCAAGTCTCTTACCTCTCCAGGCCTCAGTTTCTTTATCTGTAAAATGAGGAAGTTGGACTAAATAATCTCTAAAATCCTTTCTAGCTCTAGTTCTACGATTCTATGATCTTAGTTCTGCCCCATGTGGATGTGGTACCAGGTCTTTCTCACATCAATCTGGTTGTATGGATGAACCTGACAACCAAATCATTTGCCTCATTTGCCCCTACCCATGAGATTCTTCTAGTTCTCTTCTTGCATGGGCTTCATGTAGTTTTTGGTTATTGTTTAGTAGTTTTTCAGTTGTGTCCAACTCTTCATGACCCCATTTGGGATTTTCTTGGTAAAGATACTGGCATGGTTTGCCATTTCCTTCTCCAACTCATTTTACAAATGAGGAATCAAGGCAAATAGGATTAGGTGACTTGACCAAGGTCACACAGCTAGTAAGTATCTGAATACATATTTGAACTTAGGAAGATGAGTCTTCCTGACTCCAGGCCTGGCACTCTATTCACTAGCACCTAGCTGTTTTATGTAGTTATCTCTATTAATAAAGTTACTTTAAAAGGCATGGAGAGTGATAAAATAAAAATAGCTCTCTGATCCAAAGGACTCATGGGTTTAAGGGCCTGGTGTTGCCCATCAGCTGACTTTAAGGACACATAAGAAGCAGGGCCCCTCTAAGACCATGGGAAAATAACTTGGCCAGCCTCCTTACTGGCACACTGATTAAATACCCAGAAAGCTACTATTAGAACAACTTGCTGCAATTAAAACAATTTTGAAGAGCTGCACTATTGTTCTCAACCCTAGGATAATGTTTCTTAAACATCTATCAGGAGTCTTTTTCAGGAGCAGAGAAGATGTCCTCAATGAGATTTGGAGAAAGGGAATTTCTCCCCTTCTTTTTACCTATGGGAGGATCCCCACCCCTTTCAATGGAGGTATAATACTTTGTGAAGCATAAGCTCATCCCTAGAAAATGAGAGAGGAAGCAAAGAAGTGTTTCTCATTTTTATTTCTGGAGAGTAAGAATTTTGGGGGGTATTAGAGGAAATTCAAGAATAAGTCCAATATGCTTCATGGAGAACTGGGTATCTTTTGGTTACCTTTTGTACCTTATCACTCTTCAAAACTTAGGAAGTTCCTCAATTTCCACCGTTTTAAGTTCAACATCCTGATTCAGAAGCATCAAAGTATCGCATCAGTTCATTTGCTTTTATTATGTTCTTTTTTATTATATCTGAGACTTCCACAAAACCACTGGAGGGTCCTTATGTCCCTAAACACCTTCCTGCACACATATCCTGGGGATAGTCCCTAAGCTGGCTGGGTAGCATCTTAGATATTTGTGTTTACATTGGCTCTCCTCTGCCTTAGGGAATAGGGGTATGAAGGTCTCTGGTGATGGTGGGATGGTTGGTCACTAAACAATTGATCAAGGGAAGCTGACCAAGTTAATTGAGGTCAGGACAGTAATTATGCCACTAGGATGTGCAGAAGTGAGGTCCAGAGGGGTCAGGTATGCTGAGTGATGATGTCAGTCTTAACTAGGATTTATTAAGCTCCTTCTACATGTGAGAAACTGTGCTAAGTGATGAGGAGACAAAAAAAGGAAAAACAAAAAATCCCAAGCAGTCCCATCTCTCAAAGAACTGGCAGTACAATGAGGGAGACAGCATGCAAACGACTATGTACACGCAAGGTATATCCAGGATAAAGCTGATCCAGGTCAGGAGAGGGGGAAAATTGGATACAAATAGAATGTAAGCTCCTTGAAGGACGGACTCTATTTCTTTTTGCCCTTGTGCCCATAGCATCTGGAACTGCCTTGTGGTCCCTATGTGCTTAATAAGTATTTGCTGAGTTGAACAAAAATGACTTTAAAGGGAGCAGAGCAAGGTGCAATCCTGTTGCAATCAGGCTTAAGAATAGGAAGTGGTAAGGTGGATAGCTAACTAGGCTAAATGCACCTACTTGCCCCTGGACCCAGCTGGCTCTGGAGGAGGAAGTGAGAATGGTGACTTTGCCCAGCCCTCTGTCACTTCAATCCAATTCACTTGCATGTCGTGGCATCAGCTCTCCGATGTCATGGTCCTCTTCAAGAACAGAAGGACACACAACAACAGCAACAAGGACAGGACGACTGCTTGCCTGTGATTAATGCCATGGTGAAATCTTCCTTAATTCTGCAGGGGAGCTTTCTATTTTTCTCATGGTATTAGAAACATTACATTGGTGTTGCTGTTGCGGTTGTAGTTGTGTTGTTTCAGTTGTGTCTGACTCTTTGTGACCCCATTTGGGGTTTTCCTGCCCAAGGTACTAGATTGGCTTGCCATTTCCTTGTCCAGCTCATTTTATAACTGAGGAAACCGAAGCAAGCAGAGTTAAGTGACTTGCCCAGGGTCACACAGCTAATATGTGTCTGAAGCCTGATTTGAACTCGTGAAGATGATGAGTCTTCCTGGTTCCAAGCCCAGTGCTCTATCTACTGTGTCACCTAGCTGCAGTCTTCATTTTTATGTTAGCTAGGAATTAATTATGGGTTTGACAAATTTTTTTTCCTTATGTTCTTTCTCCTCCCATTTTTTTCTTCTTTTGTACATTTCATTTCTGTTTTTTCTTGGTAATCTTCTATGCCTCCTTTTATTTTCATCTTCCTATCATTTAGGCATAAGTTACAGGAATGACAGAAAAGGGATCCAAAATGCACAACTTGTTTGCTCTCTTAGATAATTACATGTGATCTTTCCAAATACTCAGACACAAATGACTCATAAAAGTGTCATTTAAAAAACAAATGTGCACTTTTCAAAAGGAGAAATCATCCTTTCACTTACATGGGTTATAACTCTGACAGGGGGAGGGAGGCTGTTTAGTCTAGGCCTGAAGTTTTAATATTAACTCTACCTTCCATCATTTGGTATAAGAAAAATACCAAATATTCACAAAGTGCTTTAAGGTTGGCAAATACTTTACAAATATTACCCCATTTCATTGTCACCACTACCTTGGGAAGTGGGTGTTATTATCATCCCCATTTTACAGATGAGGAAACTAAGGAGAATGGGGGGAAGGTAACTTGCTGAGTTATTATACAGCTATTAAGTGTCTAAGGACAGATTTGAAGTCAGGTCTTCCTGACTCCAGATTCAGCTGTCTCTCCTCTGTGCCACCTTGCTGCCCTCAGTCTGATTATCTAAGATCTCAGTCAGATCACCCATATCTGATGAAAGGTCTGGAGAAAATGATATTATGGTACCCAAACTCACAAGATTGATTAACAAGAAAGTCAGTTTTCAAAGAGCCTCTAAGGGAAATAGAACATTCCTGTCCTCATGAGGAACCTGTCTCCCAGAGAGGCTGTGGGCTTCCCTAAAATCCCACAGCTGGTCAATGGCAGAGCCAGAACCAGGACATAGATTTTCTGATTCCCCAGCCTGCCAAATGTGTGTACGTGTATGTGTGTGTGTGTGTGTGTGTGTGTGTGTGTGTGTGTGAGTGAATTCAGCTCTTCTGTGCTCATCAGGAGAGTCAATCAGTTATGTACAATTTAGTGAATGATTGCCTTGTATATCCACTAATGGAATTTATTGCATTCTCCAGATTTACTGTTCTCTTAATAATGTGGAATGGTGCAGTGCGTAGAGTGCCAGGCCTGGAGTCAGGAAGAAGCCTATTCCTGGGTTCAGGTCTAGCTTCAGATACTTACCAGCTGAATAGCCCTGAGCAAGTCACTTAGCCCTGTTTGCCTCAGTTTCCTCATCTATAAAATGAACTGGAGAAGAAATGGCAAACCACTCTAGTATCTCTGCCAAAAAAACCTGAAATGAGGTCAGGAAGAGTCAGACATGATTGAACATCATAATAATATGGGAAAGGCACTACTGGACTGGATGGAAGAAGAGGAAAAACAAGAGGGTTTGTGGGGAGGAGGGGGCAGCTAGGTGGCACGGTGGATAGAGCACTGGCCCTGGAGTCAGGAGGACCTGAGTTCAAATGTGGCCTCAGACACTTGACACTTACCAGCCATGTGACCCTGGACAAGTCACTTAACCCCACTGCCTAGACAAAAACCAAAAACCAAAAAAAAAAAGAGGGTTTGCAAGAAAAAGAAAATTACTCATTGGAACAGATAGTTCTAATTTACACAACTGTAATTCTGAGCATACTCGGGCAATCAGAATATGTGCACTCAAAGTTCAAAATCTGAGTTCTCAAATCTCAATCTCAAATCTGAATTTTATTTATAACAGTTTAAAGCACCATGTCATCAAGCTAATGATTAAAGGCTCTGTATCACAAGCCAAATATTAATTATACCCACAGTGCTTTGTGGTTAGTGGTAGTCATGACAGCCCATAAGAATGTTGACATACTAATGAATAATCAAATAATTAAAAAAAAAACATAGGGCAAATAGTCCTTGAGAAGTGAACCGTATTTTCAATTGTTATCATTCACAATAATGATAATAACTGATATTATATGCTTTGTTTTACAAGACACTTAACAAACATTATTTCATTTGAACCTTATGTTTCACAGGTAAAACCCACAGGTAACGCCATTTGTTGGGCAGGAGAACACAGAAGGGTTCCTAACACTAACAGGTGTTCTAGCACAGGTTCACTTTTGATCCGGTCAGATAGGAAGACAGCTTCAGAGGGGTTAAATAAGGTTACTTTAACCTAGTTTAGTCTTTCTTTTTTATTTTTTGGCTAGGCAATGGGGTTAAGTGACCTGCCCAGGGTCACACAGCTAGTTAAGTGTTAAGTGTCTGAGGCCGGATTTGAACTCAGGTCTTCCTGACTCCAGGACCTGTGCTCTATCCACTGTACCATCTAGCTGCCCCTGGTCTAGTCTTCTCAAAAGAGTTTGCTGATAAGGGACCACCAACTCCTACAGCATTCCTTAATTACACTTCTCGCAGGGGCAGGTAATAATGGAAGTATAACTCCTTCAAGATCCCCTAAGCCTTGCTGGGGGCTGCTCAAGGAAGATACGTGAGTTCCCTCTATGCATTACCCAAATTCCCAAAATGGGTTCCCCACTTACTGACCAGTGCCCACGTGCTTTATAGGGCAGCACACAAAGAAGGCAAATGGCCAACATTAAGCTCACAGGTTAATTTTAGCAGTATCACCATGACCTAGCACAGCGCAGGTGTACATTATGTCGTCCCTATATCTCACTGTGCAAGTGTGGTGGAGATGTTTTCAACCATGACCGTGAGAAATATTACCTAGGATCTTGGAACTATTATCGAAAAAGCAATAACAAAATTCTCCTTACATACACTGAAATCCACTTTACCTGCAACTTATAACAGCATGCTAGGCAATGTAGGCAGTAGTAGCCTTATTTTACAGATAAAGAAACTGAGGCTCAAAGAAGTGATTCATGGTGTCACATAGCTAGTAACTGTCAGAGTTAGGCTTCCAAAGCATTTAAAAATAATAGAAAGAGCCCTGGATTCAGAATCAGAGCCCCTGGATTCAAAACTTGCCTTTGAAACTTCCTGCTTGAAAAAAAAATTCCTGATAATCATTTAATTTTTCTATGCCTCAGTTTCTTTCTCTGAAAAATGAAATGTTATATTAGATGATCTCTAAGGTCTCTTCCAGACCTAAATCTATCATTGTGAGTTTTACATGACTCTGAATCTTATATACTGTACTGCTTCTTATTCTGAACTGTTCAGAGTGTCTGTCTCAGGCACAAGGTGTGGTGCTCATACTTTGGCTATCGGGAAACTACTAATTTCCTAGAGGAATTTTAGCTTCATCATACCTAAAATAAAGCAGGTCAGTTTCTAGTTCATTTAGGTTGAGAAGGAAGGCTTGTGTCTCTCCAGCCTTCCCAACCTTTCTTCTTTGGTGGGTTAGGGGAATGTTCTCTCCCAGACTGTTGCTTCAGGAGGACAGGGGAGGTGTCTTAGCTAAATTCTTTATCACCTACTTCTCTTAGCATATACAGTGCCCTAATCAATGAGGGCTTAGTAAATGTTAGTTGAATTTGAATTTGAGTCAAAGTTTGTCGTGGGGAAGGAGTGGAAGCAGGGCTAGGAAAATCATCTCTAAAAACATCATGGGGCAGCTAGGTGGTGCAGTGGATAGAGCACTGGACCTGCAGTCAGGAGAACCTGAGTTCAAATATGACCTCAGACACATAACACTCACTAGCTGTGTGACTCTGGGCAAGTCACTTAACCCCAGCTGCCTTGCAAAAACACAAAAACAGAGGCGGAGCCAAGATGGCGGAGTGAAAGCAGTGACTTGCTTGAGCTCTCCCCCAAACCCCTCCAAATACTCATAAAAAATGGCTGCAAACAAATTCTGAAGCAGCAGAACCCACAAAAAGACAGAGTGAAACAAATTTCCAGCCCAAGATAACCTGGATGATTGATCAGAAAGGTGTATCGCTCCGGGCTGGGAGCACAGCCCAGTGTGGCGTGGGCGTGCAGGCCGCAGCAAACCTGGAGCAGGGCCTCAGAGGAGTGAATTACGGGCAGCTGGGGAGGCTTCCAGACTCCTCAATCCACCAATGCCAAAGACAACTTAGAAGGTCAGTGGGAAAAGTCTGTTTCTGTCGGTGGTCAGAGAGGAAGGCGGGGTCTCAGCTCCATTCCCCAAGAGCCTGGCCCTGGGGGGGGGCAGCTGCTTCCCGAGCTTCTGGCCCACAGACTGAGGGGGAATCCACTGGCTGATCAGAGAGGGACTACAGGGATCTCTTTGCCAGTGCTGAGGCAGGAATCTCTTGCTTTGCCCGTGTGTGGATCTGGGTCACAGTTCTGGGTGGCAGTGCTGGGGTGAGGAGGAGCACTGCCTTGGTGGAGCTTGTAGTGGCTGTGGAGAGAAACCCCTCCTCACAGGTACAGGACAGAAAGGAATACTTGTGGTCACAGGCCAGGAAAAGGAGTCAACACCTCGCCCCTTATACCACCTTGTGAGAACTGAAAATTTACAAGTACCTACAAGTATCTCTGAAAACAGCTGTACAAACCCCTGAAGCTTGGGACAGTACATTCTCCACATTGGAAGCAGACTCTTACCTTAACAAAGAGTTTAAAACTCAAGTAATTGGCCAGGATCATGAGCAAGCAGCGCAAAAAGAGTCAGACTATAGCATCTTACTTTGGTGAAAAAGATCAAAATATACAACCAGAAGAAGACAACAAAGTCAAAGCTCCTACATCCTAAGCCTCCAAGAACAAATATGAATCAGTCCCAGGCCTTGGAAGAGCTCAAAAGGGATTTTGAGAAGCAAGTAAGGGAAGCAGAGAAAAACTGGAAAGAGAAATGAGAGTGATGTAAGAAAATAATGAAAAACAAGTCAACAGCTTGCTAAAGGAGACCCAAAAAAATACTGAAGAAATTAACACCTTAAAAAATAGCCTAACCCAAATGGCAAAAGAGGTCCAAAAAGCCAATAAGGAGAAGAATGCCCTAAAAATCAAAATTGGCCAAATGGAAAAGGAAGTCCATAAGACTACTGAAGAAAATACTTCCTTAAAAATTAGAATAGAGCAATTGGAAGCTAGTGACTTTATGAGAAATCAAGACACTGTAAAACAAATCCAAAAGAATGAAAAATTAGAAAACGATGCGAAATATCTCATTGGAAAATCAACTGACCTGGAAAATAAATCCAGGAGAGGGAATTTAAAAATTATTGGACTATCTGAAAGCCATGATCAAAAAAAGAGTCTAGACATCATCTTTCAAGAAATTATCAAGGAAAACTGCCCTGATATATTAAAACCAGAGGGCAAAATAGAAATTGAAAGAATCCACAGATCTCTTCCTGAAAGAGATCCCCAAAGGAAAACTCCTAGGAATATTATAGCCAAATTCCAGAGTTCCCAGGTCAAGGAGAAAATATTACAAGCTGCCAGAAGGAAACAGTTCAAGTACTGTGGAAACACAATCAGGATAACACAAGATTTAGCAGCTTCTACATTAAAGGACCACAAGGCATGGAATATAATATTCAGGAGGGCAAAGGAGATAGGATTACAACCAAGAATCACCTACCCAGCAAAACTGAGTATAATCCTTCAGGGGAAAAAAATGGTCATTCCATGAAATAGAGGACTTTCAAGCATTCTTGATGAAAAGACCAGAGCTGAATAGAAAATTTGACTTTCAAATACAGGACTCCAGTGGAACATGAAGAGGTAAACAGAAAGAGACTTATTAAGATTGAACTGTTTACATTCCTGCATGGAAAGAGATGATATTTATAACTCATGAGACCTTTCTCAGTATTAGGGTAGTTGGAAGAAAAAAATTATATGTATGTATGTAGTATATATAGATAGATAGATAGATAGAAGGCACAGGGTGAGTTGAAGATTAAGGGGTCATATCTGGAGAATAAAATTAAGGGATGAGAGAGGATGATACTTGGAGAAGAAGAAAGGGAGAGGTAGAATGGGGTAAATTATCTCACAAAAAAAAACAGAAAAGTCTCTTACACCGGAGGGGAAGCAGGGGAAGGTGAGAGGGAGTAAATCTTATTCTCATAGGATTTGGCTTCAGGAGGGAATAACATACACATTCAGTTGGGCATGGAAGTTTGTCTTACCCTACAAGAAAATAGGGGGAGAAGGGGACAAGAGAGCAGGGGGATGCTAGAGAGGAGGGCAGATTGGGAAAGGGTGTAATCAGAAGTAAATACTTTTGAGGAGGAACAAGGTCAAAAGAAAGAATAGAATAAATGGGAGGGCAGAATAGGATTAAGGGAAATAGAGCTAGTTTTTTACAACATGTCTACTATGGAAGTGTTTTGCATAACTGCACATGTACAACCTATATTGAGCTGCTTGCCTTTTCAATGAGAGTGGGTGGGGAGGGGGAAGACAGAAAATGTGAAATCTAAAGTTTTAAAAAAATGTTTAAAAAATTTTTTTCACATGCTATCGGGAAATAAGAAATACAGGAAATGGGGTACAGAAGTCTATCCTCCCCTACAGGAAAATAGAAGGGGAAGGGGATAAGGGAAGGGGGGAGAGAAAGAAAAGACACAACAGGGCTATTCAGAATGCATGCCATCTTGGGGTAGGGGGAGGGTGAAACGGGGTGAAAATTTGGAACTCAAAAACTTGTGGAAATGAATGTTGAAAATTACAAATAAATAAAGTTATATCAAAAAACAAAAACAAAAAAACCCTCATCATAAATCTATGTACTCCAAAGTGAGAGATGATGAATTTCCCTCAAATGTATGCCCCTGGAGTTATTAAAATGTAGTTAAATTGTTTTGACACCCTCTCTGTGTAGGGGTAAAGTATAACCCTATCTACAATTCCAAGTAATAACCACTAGATAGCAATATGTGTTGAATAAACAAAGGGGCACGCCCCTCATTTTGATACTAAACAGTGTAGACTGTTATTAAGTCTCTTATTACTAAAAAACAAAAAAAAAACCAGAAACAGAAACAAAAAAATTAAAACACCAAACCAAAATAAAACAAAAGAAACCAACTCTTTAATATCAAATTTACAATTGGAGATAGATTTTAAACTGAAAGAAAACTTTAGATACCTCTGGGTAGCTCTCTGTTTTAGTCTACTTATCTCCATTTATTGTTATCTGGTTGTAATACTGGTTTATTCCAAGTCAAAAATTTTCACTTAATCAGAAGTTATCATGAGACTGGCATACTACTTTTCCTCTTCCCCTGACCCCTTTGCAAATGAACAATCTCCTGTATCATACTGAAGAGGCAGCTAGATGGCTCACTGGTTGGAGCACTGGGCATGGAGTCAGGAAGACTTAAGTTCAAATCCAGCCTCAAATACTTACTAGTGGTGTGATCACGGGCAAATCACTTAACCTCTGTTTGCCTTAATCTCCTGGAGAAGGAAATGGCAAACTACTCCCATATCCTTGCCAAGAAAACCCCATGGACAGCATGGTCCACAGGATCACAAAGAGTCAGACACAACTGAACAACAAAATCATATTTAAATTGCAGATCATGTTTCTTAGTGCTATATTCAAACCCTCCTTCTGATGGTGACTACCTGTGTGCTGTTGGGTGTATTATTTAACTTCCCAGGCCTCAAATTCCCCATCTGTAAAATGAGAGGCTTGACTAGGTGTCATCTGAAATACCTTCAAGCTCTAGATGCGTGATCCCATGTACCTCCTTGCCTCTGCCTGGATTATTATTCAGTTAATTCTGCTTTTATATTTAAATGATTTTATGTGTATATATATATATATACACACACACACACACACACATACATATATATATATATATATATATATATAAAGTTGCCCTCTCTTTCTTCTCCAGGAAAGACCAAATGGGTCTGGAATTTTAAAACAGTAAGAGCAGGGCAGTCTGTGTGACCATATAGAGACAGAAAATAGAGCAAGAGAAAGTGTTTTAGCTGTGTTGAAGCTGAGGACGAATAAAGACATTGATTTCCCATGTGGCTTGGGGAATTAAGCTCAGCTCCACTTGAGAGAGAAACAGAGTGGGTCTCAGGAGAAAATAGACTCCTTGGGGAGCCAGACAGGAGGATCAGAGGTCAGGAATTGATTTGACATCAGGGGCTAGACCAAGGTCTGACCAAGGAATTTCCAATCTGGGCTCTGAAATGGTTTTATGTCCTCGTAATCATCAGTAAGTACATATATACACACACACACACATATATATATACATATATATACACACACACACATATATATATACATACATACACACACACACACACACACACACACACACACACATGCCTGTAGTAAAACAGTTATATACTCCAATATACCCACCTGAGAGTATTTCGCATTTGTGAAACCTTGTTAGGGGGAGGGTGTAGGAAACTGGGAAGGGAGGTGCCTTCCTGAAGCCCCAGGTGGTGATCAAGATATCCCAGAAGTAGCTGCCAAACAATTGCTGCACAGGCACCACAAAATTTTGATTTAGGACTGGTTTGAAGAGGGTGAGGTACATTTCCCCTCTGTTCCTAGCTTGAAGGGCAACTGGAATTGCTTTAACCATGTCTAGTCAATGTTTTAGGACATCTGCACTGTCAGCCATGGCCAGGCCATTTAGGGCAACCTAGTCCAGATGAATAATCATCTTTTTCACTTGGCCATTGTCCATCCAAATAAGACAGTATGAATTAAAGAAATTAATCCTGCTTGGTCTAATTTTAATTCTCATTTAGATTCCAGGGTAGAAGTATTCCAGTTTTTTTCCCATGTGGGAATAACCAGATACGTGACCACCTCCCAAGATAAAAATATATGTGGGGAAGGGAAGGTATGCCCGTAATTTTACCTTTTTTAAAGTTTGCTAAAGTCCTCTACAAAATGTCTCATCACGGTCATGGAGGTTATCTGAAGATGTCGATGGTATGACAGTATCATGCACACTTTGTTAGGTTGAAATCACTTCACTTCAAATACAGCCCTAAAACCTGGCCATGTCCCTTGTCGGAGGATCCACCTAGATATGTAAGGCAAGGTTCAGCTCTAAGGGGCTGGCTATTAGGGGATGGATTATTTGGCCATAACAATGCATGAAACAGTAAAATACAGAGGGGTTTTCTGTCCTATGTCATATTCCTCTTTTGTGACAATACTACAGTAGCAGAAAAGAGAGAAAGAGGATGCTAAGGAGCATGCAACTTTTAGACTGCCTAATCCAATGATCAATGGGATGACACATACTGGAATAAATGAATCATGGAATTATTTATATTCTTGCTATGTATGAAACCACAAATTATAAGAAAGTTTCGGTTAAATCAAAGTTCTTTTTTACAAGGCAAATAAAGGAGTTTGTAGAGTTCGTTCATTGTATTTGCAAAGTCTAGATGTAGCCATCAAGGGGCACTGTGACTAATGCTTGACCCTATTCACTATGACCAGTGCTTTATTCAATGCCACATAGTGCTCTGGTATAACCAGCAAGCTCTCTATAGATCTCAAAGAACTTATTATTCTCTCTTCTCTATTATACCCCCTTTGTGGGTAGTAGCACCTTTCTTTCCTTGATCTAGGATCTATATATGAATTATCCAACTGGGTCATAGCTCATTATGTCCCTAGCCTTTTCTGTGAAAAGTTTTCCCTTTTGGTCTGCCACCCACTATGCTTTCTATAATAACTCAAGCTTCCATGCACTATTAAAATAAATATTTAATCAAATTAATAAAAACATAGTAAAATTACAAAGCATAAAGGAGGGTCATCATCAACCCATTCATCCACTCACTCAATCACAAGCTTTAATCTCCCAGCTGAAACCATATCATTCTTCTCAATGGAATGATGATAAGGGGTGAAGGCATCTGGGTTTTTGGTAGAACACTTGCCTCATCACCGCAGAAGACACAACACAGAAGACCCAAGAAAGACAGAAGAAAGTCATTTCGGCCCAACATAGGAATTCAGTTCTTGATAACCTCTGGTCCAGCTTTGTGTAGGTCTGGATCCTTACTTGCCTCTAATTGTTCCCTGCTTTGCCAAATGCCACAGTTCCAATCACTGCCTTCTCACTTGTCTTGCTGTATTCACCAACCATACCTGAATCTGAACCACGGCCAAAAAACCACACAGTCCTATTAGTTGTTGTTGTTTGTCCTTTGTATTGGAAGAGGACCAATGCCATCATGATGCTGGGGTCAAGTTACAATGCATTTGACTGTGACTGATCAGTCTAATACAGGCACAGAAGGCTGTTCCACAGGTTCAGCACAAATAGTCTGTTTGAACATTTGGGATGGACATGTCTCTAGATTTGCAGCCCTCATGCATCATTAGTAAAACCTCAGCAAAAGTAAGTGGCTCTTGTAAGTGACTCCATTCTGATCACCATTTTCGTCTCTTCTTGTCTGCTCTGATATCTAGTGTCCTTCCCACCTCCTGTACCTATGTTAGGCTACAAACGATGCAAGTGAAATTGATGTTAGCACCATCACAGTCATTGGAAGGGCTGTTATAAAGAAACGTCATTTCATGAGAGACAGCCATGTTGCCTTGGGATTTTCACGATGAGTATAAACAAAAAGACCTTCATGAATGTAAGCATAGCTCATATAACCATCTAGTGTAGAGAATAAAGAAGTAGAAGCAGTCTATGCGTTACCTGATAAATTCTCAGAATTAAAATCAATGATGGAAAGATGGGCAAAAGGGAAAATAACAGAGCGTTAAAAATATGATTCAGGATAAAGAAAAAGAGGCCAAAGCCTTGCAGACTAATCAGAAACTTTCAAATTCTGTGCCATATATTTCAGGCTGCTCATGACAATCACATGCCTCCCCATTGCCCTTTGTATGATACTCATTTTTAATTCTTCAAAGACTACGATGTTCTATGAGTTGCAGCCATAAAACAATGTTGGTAGAATATCAGTATCAAAGAGATAACCCTTTGTTTCTGGGAGAAGTTTGGTATTATTTCCAGTAAAGCTCTGCAGTTTCCTAAAGTCAGTCTAGGCGGCTCTCCTCCTCCTGCTTAATTCTGGGCCCAATTCATTGTCCATTTGAATTATCAGTCAGTCTGTGCTATCTTCCCAGTTGTACTATTTGTACAACTGAAAACTTATTGGGATTGTTCATCAGAAAAAACAAAAAATCTCTCTGTCTCTGCCTCTTTCTCTCTCTCTTCCCCTCCCTCTCTAGATCTCTCTCATATATCAATCTTGCTATAGATAGATAGATAAAGATGAAAGGATATTTCCCAATAGAGATTATCTACCAGGAGAAAACTATACATATATATAGATGCATATAGTATTATACATATACATCTACATGCGTACATACATTTATGCACACATACATATAATACAACTATGTGCACATACCATATGTGTATATTCATATTGCATATATGCAAATTAGTATATATATAATATTCCATATAGTTGTGTTTGGATATATAATACTTGTATATATACATAGTTTTCTTTCAATGGACATCTCTATAGTTTCTCATCTAACTGCATGTCATAATCTGAAAAATTGGCATTTCTTATCCACTTAGTTTTCCTCTATGAACAGTTAGGCCAAAATTCTTTGGCATGAGCATAGATCTCTTCCAGAAAGCTTTGATTGTATGCAAATTACTGATTCAAGAATGCTGAATCAAGAATTACTGCATCAATAAGGAGTTGTTTTCTATCTGTTAAAACATAATCAATTTCATTGTTATCAATATTATTCAGTACTCACCATCCCCAATGCTTACTAATTCTTTTCTTGAAGAAAGTGTCCATGGTCTATGAACACGCAAATTCTGTGTAGTCTGCCAGTCTTTGGCCTCTCTCCTTCTTTATTTCTGATGAATATTTTCCAATATATTTCTTGCCTTGGTGATCAGTCTCTCTGTACTTAGCTAGGCTGGACTTTAGAAAGTGGACTCAGTCTATTGCTAGCACTCTACTTGAAGTCTTATCAATATGTTAGAAAATTCTAGAGCTTCCATTCTGCTTTGGTAAACTTCAAGTCACCTCTATGTCATCTTAAGGTATCAAAATAGGACTTTTGCATATGTCAAAATTGTTCACTATTCCTTGAAAATTATAACATAAATATAAATAACCTTGTTTAGTGACCTTATATTGACAAATAATACAAAATAATAAATAATAATAATGAATAATATATAATAAATAGCAATAAATAATAATAATAAAAATAACAAGTGACAAAGCAGGAAGATACATGCTCATAAAACTTGTTGCTAATTGTCATGGAGGAGATCTAGCAAAGAGTTCAAGTCAGACTTGGATACTTATAGATAGTAAAGTCTTTCAGATCCAATCATACCTGTTTGCATATGTGACTGTGTTGATTACATTAAGTAATCTAAGCCTTTTACATGAGATTTATAATCACTTAAAGGAGTTTGTTCTAAGCAATCACAAGGAAAAGGCCAATGGATAAAGACTGCTTTTTTTTTTTAAATTTTTAGGCAATTGGGGTTAAGTGACTTGCCCAGGGTCACACAGCTAGTGTCAAGTGTTTGGTCTGAGGCTGGATTTGAACTCAGGTCCTTCTGACTCCAAGGCCGGTGCTCTAATCCATGATGCCGCCTAGCTGCCCCCAAGAATGCATTTTGTCTGGATGATATGTAGTCATATGGACTATCTTAAAATGGTCCAATATATACATCTATATCTATCTATCTATCTATCTATCTATCTATCTATCTATCTATCTATCTATCATCTATCTATGGACACATCTATCTGTCTTTGATAGAAATCACCAATTGACAATGAGGTAAGTGCAGAGTGCAAAGGAAGAGGAAAGCAGGTTCAATTGCTTTTGGAAAATTGTAGCCATTTTAAAAATTAGATTCTCCCTAAAACAATAAACTTTCTATTTAATACCAATTTTTGTCCAATGATGTTATGTGGTAGTAAGACACATGCCAAAATGACTAAAGAAGAGCTAAAAATTTCCAAAGCAGTGAATCTGAGAATTTGATAATAACTCAAAGGGCCCATAGTAGGCCTGAATATGCGATGCAAGTTGGTTCATTTCAATTCAATTCAGAGAGCTTTTATTAAATGCTTACTGTGTATCGGGCACAGGTGCTGCAGTTACAGAATCAAGTCAAGTGAACAACAATTGATTAAATGCTCACTCTGTGCCAGGCAGTGCATTAAGCACTAGAGAAACAAAGAGAGGCAAACATCCTGGTCCTATCTCTCAAGGAGCTCACATTCTAATTGGGGAAGACAACATGCAACAACTATGTACATACAAGAGGTCGTTTGAGAGTGAAGGCACTGAGGGGAAGAGAGAACCAGGAAGGTCTCGCGTAGAAAGCAAGATTTGATCTGAGCCTTGAAGGCAGCCAGGGAAGCCAGGAGGCAAAGGTGAGGAGGGAAACCGCTCCAGCCATGGAAGGCAGCCTGGAAACAGGCCCAAGCTGGCAGATGGAGCATTGTGTGTGAGGAAAAGCAAGATCAGTATTCAGTTGTAGAATACTTGGAAGGGGCTAATAGGCAAGAAAAGTAGAAAGGTAGGAAGGCACTACGTTGTGAAGGGATTTTAAAGCCAAACAAATAACTTTATATATGATCCTGGTGACAATAAGGAAGCACTGAAATTTACTGAGTGTGTGTGTGGTGTGTGCGTGTGTGTGTGTAATGTGATCAGACCTGTGCTTTAGACAGATCAATTTGACACGTGAGTGGAGGATGGTAGGGAGAGATTGAGGCAGGGAGATCAATCAGAAGGTTACTGCAACAGTACAGGCGTGAGGTGATGAGGGCCTCCCCCAGGGAGAAGACTGCCTGGGATAAAACCTAAACTGTCTCTGTCTTCAAGGAACTTACTTTCCACCAGGCAGAAGAGAAATGACATGTACAAAAATAAGAAATTATATAGGAGAAGCAATGTGAAAAGTATACAAGAAATTTATGGTTGAAAAAGAAGATGGGTTAGTCATGCAATGAGATGAGGGACAACCGGCAGAAAACCTGTTTGCTCCACTAGTACCCTCATGCTGTTGAGAGAACACAAGGAAGGCCCCAGGCTCTCTGGATGAACCCCTTGTATTAAGCTGATGGAAGGACACAGACAAGATACACGTAGAAAAGATGGGGCATGGATGGGTTGCAATGTGCATCCTTGGAGGAAGCACAAACATTCCCTCCTTACCTTTCCCTCCTGGCTTCCTTCAAAAATCAAATCAAAGCCTACTTTCTATGAAAAGCCTTCCTGGGTCTCTTCCTGGTTTACTGGAGTAAAGGAGGACCTCTAGTGTCTGCACGGTCTTTAAGAATACAAGGTCATGGTCACATTACTATGAGGTCAGACTATGTTTTTTGGTGATGTTAATGAATATTAAAAGCAAAAGCATTAAATAAAATGCTGACAAACTGAACACAGCAATATATTTAAAATATTCATTAAGCTCAAGTAAGATTTATATCAGGAATACAAGTATGGTTTTCTCATTAGAAAAATAATCAGCATAATAATTTATATCAATAATAAAAAAACACAAAATCATTAATAATATCAATAGATACATAACCCCCCCAATATAATATCCACTTTTGTTAAGATACTGAAAAGCATACAAATAGAAGGATTTCCCCCGAGTATGGTAAAACATGTCCGAAACAAAGAGCTAGTGTTTTATGTAGTCATGAAACATTATAGACAGCCTCATTAAAAATAGAGTTGTGAAGCACTGCTGTCCACTCTCACCATTAATATTCAATGTAATTATGGAAGTGTAAGAGGGAAAGAATTAAGTAATTCTAGACAAAAAAGGTTAAAATATGTGTTTGCAGAAAATATGAAGGCATATTTAGAAAAACTGAGAAATTCAATTAAAAATCATTTGAGGTGCTAAATGACAAACAAGATAATAAAGTATAAAACATTTCTTTAATATAATGAAGTATAAGACATGCTACAAAAATCATCTGTAGCTCTGCATGCCATTTTCAGTTTGATAAAGATAGGTCACATACTTCAAAATCTGGGAATTATGGAAAAAATGGTCAAGAAGAGGGTATTGCCGTATTTGATCTCAAATTATACATTAAAAGGGGATAATAATATAAAATTCTAGCACAAAAGAGGTAATGATAAAAATATTGCCATTATATAAAATAAAAAGAAAATGGAACAATGGAATAGGATAACTAACTAAAATTAGGATAAAGTAATACATACAGGAGACCAGTGTAAGGTAAACTCAGGATTATAAATCATCAGATAGAGAAATCATTATTCAGTAAAAGGTATTGGAAAAATTATATAACATGATGAAATGTAAGATTGAGCCATATTTCTTATCATATTAAAAATTAATTCCAAGTTTGTAAATGCTGAAAGTATAAAAATTATAAGAGAAAATTGTGATATATTTGTCACAATTGTGAAGAGGAATAATTTTTAAACTATTGAAGAAATGGGCAAAATTTTAGGAGACAAAGTAAATGTATTTGATACCATAAAAACAAAAAGGTTTTTCCACAACAAAAAGCAATGTATCAAAAATAAAAAGAAACAGATAGCAAAACTTTTTCCAGTAAATAAATTTGATAAAAACCTGATATTTGAAATCCACAAGGAATGGACAGTTACAAGAGCAATGTCCATTCTCCACTGGGTAAATGGCTGTAGGCTTGGAAAAACTCATCTGGTCCAATTCTCCCATTTTAGTGGTGAGGAAAGTGAGACTCAGGTTGCTGATGTAATTTTCCCAGGTACTAAACAGTAGTCAGGATTTGAACTCAATATTTTCGATTCTAAATCTAGAGCTATTTCTATTAAACTACACTGACAATGAATATAAGCAAGCATATATCTAACAGACAAACATAAGTAGTTAGTAGTCACCTGAAATAATGATCAAATCTTCTAAAATCAAAGAAATATAAAAGAAGCCTAAAGGTTTACCATAAACTTGTCGAGTTGACAGAATTTTAATAAAAAGTAAAGTCAATGTTTGTGAGCTTTGGGAAAACAGTCACTATGAGAATACTGGTAGAGCTCTGAATTAAATTAATTTCAATTCAGGAAATACTTATTAAGAACCAGCTTTATGCAAAGCACTGGGGATACAAAGACAATGCAATCTTTTTTGTTTTTGTTTTTGTTTTTTGTTTGTTTGGGAGGCAACTGGGGATAAGTGACTTGCCCAGGGTCACATAGCTAATGGGTATCATGTGTCTGAGGCCAGATTTGAACACAGGTCAGTCTGACTCCAGGGCTGGTGCTCTATCCACTGCACCACCTAGCTGCCCCCCTGACAATGCAATCTTTTGGAAAGTAATATGGCAATATGCAATGAGTTACCAAGCTCCTTATACCCCTTGACTTAGTGACAGCACTATTTACTAGTCCTCTATCCTGTTTTTTTTTTTTTTTTGGTTAGGCAGTGGGGTTAAGTGACTTGCCCAGGGTCACACAGCTAGTTAAGTGTCATGTGTCTGAGGCCGGATTTGAACGCAGGTCCTCCTGAATTCAAGGCTGGTGCTGTATCCACTGCGCCACCTAGCTGCCCCCACTAGTACTCTATCCTGAAGGTGTTAAGGAGGGGAAGGAATCTATCTCCACAAAATATTCACAAATGCTAATTTGCAATAGCAAAAAAAAAAAATTGGAGGTAACCTCTGAATGTAAAAATTGGGAAATGACTGAACAAATTGTGCAGTATCAGTATGATATAAAAGTATTGTGTTATGGAAAATGGTCATAGATGTAGAATTGGATGGGACTTTAAAGATCTAATGTAACCCCCCCATTTTACAGATGATAAAACAGAAACACAGAAATATTAAGTCATTTGCCCAAAGTCACACAGGTATTCAGCAAAGCATAATTGAAACCCAGGTCATCCAATGACAAGCCTAACATTCTTTTTACTATACAATTCTTCCCTTCATGGAAGGGTCCTCTCAACAAAGTGCTGAACAAAAGCATTTATGGTCTCAGACCTGAATACTTTAAGGTCCAAAAATAGTACTGCTGGACAAATGATGCCCTAAGGCTAGAAGGCTTCTCTCTGTCTGTCTGTCTGTCTGTCTCTCTCTCTCTTTCTGTGTGCATGTATATGTCCCTATCTATATCTGTATCTGTATATCAATACACACATATGCATTATACCAGACCTCAGACAAAAGTACATTGATTTCTCCTACCTTGATTGATTACTCCTGCTTTGGGAAGGAGTCAAACATGCTCCATGACATTCCTTGCTGACTTTCTGGACTCTCAGAGTCAGAATAAGCAATATTGCATCAGAGCAGCATCACAATGAGTCTTATTCTTTCCCCTCAAAGCACTTTTTTCAACGAGTGCTAGCTGTGTGACCATGGTTGTCCTTTATCCCCTCATTGCTTCAAGAAACTCTCTAATTTTATAAGCTACAAATGAGTTGTGGATATGCATTGGCAAATGGAGTTTCCACACTAGAAATTCCCTAGAATGATGAAATCACAGGCCTGGACTTCTCCTCAGCACCCCACTCCATGATAAGAAATTACAACTGCCAAGAAAACAAATAAATAGCAAAAAATATGAAATGATGCAGATTCAAAAAAGGAGAGTCTTAGCAATAGATATTCTGACTATGATGATTTGAAAAAAATCAAAATCAGGTAATATTTACACAAGAACGAGAGATCAGGACTAACAGACAATAAAATATCTTTTAACATGGAAATGATTTTATTAATAAAAATGTTGAAATGTAGGCATACCAATTTAAGTACAAAGTTCTTTAAATTTCAGTGATCATTACACTAAAACAGTATTGGATTTAATATTCATATTTACAACTACAACCATAGTTTATAAAGCTTTTAATTAATATTTACTCTGTGTAGTCCTCCTCTGCCTCCCATGGAGTGGGTTACACCTCTTGGTTGGTTAAATTGATGACCCTGGACTCCTGTTCTCAGAGTCTGAGGCTGAACCCTAATTCATCTGAAAGGCTTAGGTTGAGCTCTACTAGTATCTGCAGAGGAGCTGGATGGAAGATCTTGGCTGGTAGAAGGAAGATCAGACTCATTGGATGTCTGAACAGGCTCCTCCTCCTACTGGCTATCAATTTCTAGGCCATCTTCCAAACTAATTCCTTCAGGTTCTCTCTCCAGAAATACTTCATCTCCATCATCACCTGTCCCGGTTTCTGCAGTTGTGGATAAACTGCCAGTGAATGTTGTCACCACTGGAACAGACTGACCTTGCTGTCAAAGTGGAAGGTTTTTCAATTGGCGAACTTTGGACAACTTCTACAGTGCTGGGGGGTTAGTTCTTGGCTAGCAGCCTCAATCTGAGGATGACTTTGGTGAGTGGGCTGCGCAAAAGCTGTAGCTTGTGTTTGTTGCAGAACAGTTAAAATAAGCTGAGAGAAAAAAAACCAGCAAAAACAAAAACAAAAAATAAGCTGAGAGACAGAGGACCAGACATTGGGACTGGAAAAATTGAAACATGATCCATAGGTCCTTCTGATGGCATAGCTTCTTGGGATTCTACCTGTGCCATGGGTATCACTGTAGCTGTGGGAGCAGCCGTTTGATCTGTAACTGTTGCAGGTCTAACCATTGGTCAGATACTAGCTCTAGGTGTTGACTTATTCCTGGCTATGGCAGCAGCTGTCACTTTGCTTGGAGTAGCAGGAATTGGCTTGATATTAGCTGTTGGTGGAGCTCATGTACTAGCAGTTGTTTTGAATGTGATCTGTCTTTGTTGATCAGGGACCTTTCTAGTGGTTTCCTGAAGCTCATCTCTTTACCGAAGGTATCTTTCTTGTTGCTCCCCATTCCAAGTGTTGTTCCCATTCCAAGTGGCTAATTCAACCTTCACACAGTGATTTAAGAGCCATCATACATATGTCCAACTCTTCCTTCTGTTGATCTAATGCACCATTTCTTTGTTTAAGCTCTTCATTTTCTTTCGTTAGTTGATCTTTGACACCAGCTAAGTGTGCCAACTTTGCTTTGGCTGTAACAAGCTCTTTTCTCATTTTGTCTTCCTTCTCAGTCCTATGTTGATGCAGCTGTCCTCCTGTGTAGTTCTATCTTGAAGATTCTGATGAAGATGTGAGAGTGCAGACTGCAGCTGTGTTATCTGTTCCTGAAAACTTCTAGCTTCAGCCTCTTTTTCAAATACTGTCTTCTGAAGGCTCTTTAGTTGCTTCTCTAGAGATTTTGTTTTTATTTCAGCTTGGTTCAGAGTTTCTTTGAGCTCTTGCACTCCGTGGACATCTAGATACAGTAGCTCTCCAGAAGACTGAGAAGTCCCCATTACCTTATCATGTTGTGCCTTATGTTCTTAAGCAAATAAAATATTAGTTTAAAAGTTAAAATACACATACTTTTGATAAATTGCAAATAATTGAGATTATGGTTTTATAAATGATTTAGTTTGGATTATATTTATTTGAATGTTTTTAATGATGTTTACTAAGTTTATAATTAAATGTTACTTTAAAGAACATTTATCAACTCAAGTTCTAATGGTCAGAATGTATAAAGGAAGTAATTTCTTAGCAATTGGGGTTTCTCTCTTGCTTCCTTCCTGACACTCCAGACTTTTCCGCTCTGTCTTCTTACCCTACAGACACCTTTACCACTGAGGCCCTCTCCTCTGATTGTCAAATTTCTGCCTAGAATCACTATTTCCAGAAATGCCTAAGCCATTCATATGCTTCTTCTTATACTTCTCTAATCTTGCCATCTTTGTCTCTTCTCATGGATCTTTTTTACCTTCCTGATTCTGTGGACATCCTCCAAGACTTAGCTCTTTGCTTTCCGTTCTTTTTCTACCTTCATTTCTTCCATTTTCCAATTACCCACAAATCATTTCTATTTGGATATACTTGAAACTCTGCCCTCTGGGGAGGTGATGGGATAGAATCACAGAATTTCAGCTCTGCAATTGCTTTCAGGGGCCATCTTAATAAACTTATAACTGAACAAGAATCTTCTTGATAGTACACTTGAAAAATGGTCACCCAATCCTTGCTTAAAGACTTGGTGAGGAGGAGTATATGCAGTTTAGAGTTCCTAAGAGAAAGAAAGAACTCCGGGGAGAAAAAGATCATGCTCCAAATGGTGACCTTATAGAGTAAACAAAGTTTGGAACTGAGTCAAGCTAGTCATTTATTCCAAGGTATGGACAGGAGGAAGAAAAAGTAAGTTGAAGCAGTAGTCGGAAGCTAGAGAAGTCCACAAGGAGTCAGAAAGCACACTATGAAGGGGAAATCTAGCTTTTGGTAAGCAGGTGGCTTGTTTCATGCAATTTCTTTACTCCAGAGAATAGTCTTTTCTAAAAATGATATCTTTAATCTACCTTCTTTCTTATGCATTTCCTTAAATTCTCCATTTTAGTGGTGGTGGTGGTAGTGGGGAATTGGATCTGATTTCATCAGAGTAGAGAGCTCTAGATGAGAAAATTCTCATTACCAATTCAGATGGCTAGGCTACCTGTTCTACAATTTATAGTCTTAGAGAGATGACTGGGGGCATTGGGAGATTAAGTGACTTGCCTAGGGTAATGCGGAAAATATATATAAGAAGGGGAATTTAAACTCTAAAAGGCATTCTGCCTCCTAGACCAGCTTTCTCTACATTACACCACAGTTGATACCACCTCTCCATAAAGAGAATCATATAATGTTGATTATGTGATTCATACTCTTCACCTCTCCCCATAAGAAGGGATCATTTGGCCCAAATCACTCATTTCATAGATGAGGAAACAAAGGCCCGTAGACATAAAACACCTGGCTCCAAATCACATAACTACTAAGTGGTAGGATTCATCCAACATCCTGGCCTAATTCCTCTAGGTCTTTTAAGATTTCATAAGTATTAGTGTAACCTATGGTTATGCAGGTTGTAAGGGGTAGAGCTGGGATTCAAATACTAGCTAACTACATTTGAAGAGTTCAATAGATCAAATGGTTTGCTTTCAAGTAAAATGATATGTACACCTAGGTGGGGTAATGGACACCTAAACCAGTGAGTCCTGGGCAGGGCTGGCCAATTTGTGGTCTTCCTGAGCCTTGGTATATTCCAGAATCAAGACAAGAATTGAGACAGAAAGTTATGACTTGGGGAAGCTATGTTCCATATAAGCATATGTATCCTAGCTGTATTCTTGATTTTATATCAGCAGTATCATAATTAGTTATTATAATTATAGGGAAGGCAGGTGGCACCATGGATAAAGCTCTGGGCTTGGAATCAGGAAGACAGTCTTTATGAGTTCAATTCTGGCCTCAGACACTTACTACCTATGGGACCCTGGAAAGTCACCTAACCCTGTTTTCCTCAGTTTCCTCATCTTTAAAATGAGCTGGGGAAGAAAATAGTAAGCTACTCCAATATCTTTGCCAAGAAAGTCTCAAATAGAGTCACAAAGAGTCAGACACAATGGGAAAATGACTGAATTATAATTATGTATTACATATTATGTTATGTTATATTATTATATTATATTATATTATATTATATTATATTATATTATATTATATTATATTATATTATATTATATTATATTATATTATATTATATTATATTATATTATATTATATTATATTATATTATATTATATTATATTATATTAATTATATTATATTTTAGTCAAAGACACTGACTGTGACTCTTTCCCTAGGATTTCTAACCAAACTGGAATACTTACTTTCATGACTCAACTGCACTAAACAAAAAGGAAGCATGCCAGAGTGCAAAAAAGAATATGCTTGAGTGAGAAAAGAGCTGAGTTTGAATCTCACTTTTGAGAGTTACTACCTATGTAACTACGGGCAAGATACTTAAGTTTTCTGAGCCTCAGTTTCCACAATTGTAAAATGGGGGATGGTTGACCAAATTGTGGCATATGAATATGATGGAATATTATTTTGCTATAAGAAATGAGGAAATACATAATTTCAAAGAGTCATTGACAGACTTTTATGAACTGATGAAGAATGAAGTTAGCAGAACCAGAATAATTTAGACATCAATATTATATAAAACTGAACAATTCTGAAGATTCTATAAGCTGACAAAGAAATGCATAAAACAAGAGAACAATTTATACAATATCGACAGCATTGTAAAGACAAATTTTGAAACATATAAGAACCATGATCAATCATGATGGTCAGTATCCATAATTCTAGAGGACCAATAATGAAATATGAAGTGATAAATTCAGAGTGCAGAATGAGACATTTATTTTTTGGTCATGGGCAATGAGGAAATATTTTTTTTTGTCTATCTATGCATATTTGCTACAGAGAATTTTTCTTTTTCTTTTTTCCAATGGGTGGGAGTCGTAAGCAAAGAAAATAGATTTTGCTTAATTAAAAAATAATTAAAGTAAAACTAAGAATAATATCTGTAGTAACTACTTCACGGGGTTCTTGTGAGAATCAAGTGAGAGAATGTTCCTAAAATATTTTGTGAGCCTTAAGTTCTGCATGGTAGTCAATCAATCAGTCAATAAACAGTCATTAAGCCCTCACTATGTGCTAGCTTACGTGGTGCTAAGCACTGGTCAGATGCTCAGCAATTATTATTTCTTCCATAAAAGGACCTTATTCCCATGTTTCTGCTTCTCTCAAATGTGCTTATTGTAGAAGGCCTTCCTTTAGGAAGCCTATTTTCTGTTCAATGCTGATCTTTTTTTTTTCTCTAACAGACTATATTTTTTGGTATTTGGTATTTTTTGGCCTGTTTGGCAAACTATTTCTCACTGTAAAGGAATAAATTGGATATTTAGTACACGGGAGTGGGATTGATTTAAGAGTGTTTTGCTAGAGTCTGGTCATCCTTGATTAAGTTGACCATTTTTTTTAGTATTTGAGATCTTGGGTTCAACACTTGTCTCTGCTACTTACTATCTCTGTAATGTTGAGCAAGTTGGGTAACCTTTCTGTGCCTTGATTTCATCTCTAAAATATGGGGCTTGAATTAGATACCTTCAAGATACCTCTTCAATTTAAAATTGTTAAGCAAATTGCAGAAGTTGATGAGACCCTGACAAATAGCAGAATACTTTCTGCTCAAATGAAGTGTTTTGTACTTCATCAAGTCTAAAATAGAACAAAGAAATTAATTTTCAATATATGTTAAGCTGATTTTTGCTTTTAAAGGAAAGGCAGAAGAAAAAAAAACCCAAACAAACCAAAAAACCTTCAACTCCATTAAACTACCTGCATTTTAAGAACTTTGAGTTTTAAGACAAAGTCAGTATGACAAAACCAATTATTAGCTAAAATATACATCAAATCTGTCATTCATCTGTTTGTTCAAATAACTTCCAAGTTATTATGGCAGTACCTAAAGTGCAAGAATTTTAAAAGTAATGGTTTTGCTCCTTCATTCCTATTTTCTTTTATCATATGAATAATTTAAGTACTTTTCAGAACTATGCCACAAAGGTCTCTGGATTGAGAATCAATCTCTTTTATCTGCTCATTAGGCTCATCTCTACTCTGCCCTCCAAAAAAAACCCCTTCCCCCCACCCAACCCCCCCAAACCAAAATCTTTTAAGTTGTATTGAAAATTCAATTACTAGTTGTTAGAGTAACCCTTAGTTCACAGCCTAACCCTAGTTCACCTCTCTTAGGCACTAACATTCTCATCTCTAAAATGAGGCAGGGGTTGGGGGGAGAGTAATTAACTAGATGATCAGAAGAGCACCTAAAGGTGCCAACATTTTATAATTCTATAAATGACAAACTTGAAATTAGGAGATTTTGATTCTCTTGGGAAAGTCTCTCACTTAGCCCAGGTACCTTTATCATGTGAGAACATCTCTGTTGAGCCAATCAAAGGCATGAACTACTGACAAGGTCTATATATACCTTTATCGAATCATTCAAAGACTAGGTTTGAAAAGTTCTAGATCAATTAAGAAGTTCCTGAAAGCCAATGGATGACAGAAATATATTTGGATTAGTTGAGGAAATTTAGTTATGCCTTGCATAGCTTGTATAAAACTAGCCAAGCTAGTTGGAACTAGAACGTGGGGTGTTTGGCAGCCAAGAAGAGAGAGTCATCTCAGCCAAGCTCCTGAGAAGGAGCTTGAGGCTAGAGAAAACTTAGTCTTCTCCCTCCATCTACTCTTAGCTAGTGGAGGATGTTGTGAATTTTGGAGGGTTGCAGGATTATGGACTTCCTGTTAGCATCTTAGCAGTATCCCCACATTAGCTGACACAGTGGGAATCAAAAACAAACAAAAAAGTGGCTGAACAAGTTGTGGTATATGATTGTAATGGAATACTAGTGTGCTATAAGAAATGATGAGCTCAGTAATCTTAGAAAAACATGGAAAGACTTGCATGAAATAATGAAGGGTGAAATGAGCAGAACCAAGAGAACACTGTACACAGTAACAGCAATATTGTTTTAAGAATGACTTTGAGCAAATAAATTATTTTGACTATTATAAGTACTCAAATTAACTATAAAGGACATATTGAAGAAAGATCCTATCTGCATCTAGAGAGAGAACTGATAAATAGAAGTATGTATAGAATAATTTTACACACACACACACACACACACACACACACACACATATATACATACCTATTTGTGTGTAATGGTGGACATCTCTAGGATGGGGTTAGGAGAGGAAAGAAAAATGAGGAAAAAAAGAAATTTACATAATTTTGTGATATATTTAAAAAGAATAGCAAGTTGTACATAGTAGATTAGCAGTTTTATGTGCAATCATCTTTTTATTATACTATGTTATGGAAATGCTTATTTTATTCCATAAATTAAAAAACAAACAAACTGGACACATTGAGGAAAGGCAGCTTCAGGACTCTACAATGACCCAGCAAAAAAGCCACATTATGCTAAGAAGGACGTTATGTGTATCCCAACAAGAGCAGAAAAGGACTTCCAACAGCCAAGATCTGTGATAGTCAGTTTGACACATGTTCTCTAATCTTGAGTCCACTTTCCTCTTTCTTAAAATGATAAGTAGGGACAGCTACTCGGGTGCAGTGGATAGAGCACCAGCCCTGAAGTCAGGAGGAGCTGAGTTCAAATCTGGCCTCAGACCAAACACTTGACACTTAGTAGCTGTGTGACCCTGGGCAAGTCACTTAACCCCAATTGCCTAAAAAACCAAACAAAACAAAAACAACACAAAACAAAATAAAATGATAAGTAATATCTATCTAAAACTAAAACTCTATGTACTTGTGGGATAATGTATTAGACTTTTGAGGAGATGTTTTTTGTACCAGCTATTCTTACTATAATATTATAAAATACTCCTTTCTAAAAGTTAATTAAGCCTGGATGATTAATTGATATGAATTGATAATCACGAGAGGAGGAGGAGAAATACATTGGTGTAGACTCATGAGTAACAGTATGAAAAAGCCCTCCCCAACTTTTCAGAATTAACTCCTAGACCTCTAAGAGGAGAAGTTGTAGCTGAGCTCTGGGGAACCAGCCTATATTTGCCAATCAGTGCTTCTGTAGTATTGATTCAACTCTGTGTGTGCGTGTGTGTATACACATGTATACACACACACACACACACACACACTCATTCCAATCTGCAGTCATACTGAGAGTTCTAGGTTTCCAGAGAAGGACCACCATAATATGGTAACACTCATATTCTCCAAGGGTCCTAGGAGTAACTCTGTTGTAGGGGAGTCAACTTCTCTTACTCATCACTTCAGCTCTTAGGACCCACTGACATACTTCTATTAACTCAAAAGCAGTCATTCACAGTGCTGACACTTTCAGAACTTAAATATAACCAATCATTACTAACAAAGCAAAAGAAATAATATCATGAGTACTCAGTCAAACAAATGCATTAGTGATAAATAAATCAAAATGCATATATAAATTTGGATTATACCATACTTTCCTGCCACTGTATTCAGTATAGGTATAGATATCTATACATTTATATACATATACATATGTGTTTATTTGTGTGTATCCTCTTTGAATGAGCACTTGAACTCATACTCAGTACAGTTTGTATGTGTGTGTGTGTGTGTGTGTGTGTGTGTGTGTGTGTGTGTGTGTAGGAAGTCTTTGGCTTCTAGAGGTCTGGGTCCTGAGAATTACTGCTCTTGATAGGGAGAAAAGAGATAATGAAAGGGTAATTGGCAAGATATTCATGCTGGGTAGGCCCTGGTTTTCTAATGGATGGATAAATAAGAAGAGGAATATGTCTAGGGCTTGGATATGAGAGGATAAAGGGCCTGAACTAGGAGTGACAGTTGGGCAAAAAAAGAACAATTATTGGCCTTATTACTAGAAGAATTCAGCCAGGAAGTTAGCTTGCAGAGTACGAGTTTGAAACCAAGAGACATACAGCTTTTGAGGTTGCCAAAAGGAAGAATCATAGCCTAGACCAGGGAGAGAAATAGATTAGAATTAAAAAAAAGCCTGATTGATATAGATTTTCAAGTATAGGACACACACACACACACACACACACACACACACACACACACATCTAGAACCAAGGAAACCTGGAAAAACTGTCTTCCTTGCTGGGCAGAGCTGGACATGCTGTGGAGCAGATAAGTCTACATCATGTTATTTGCTGATCATTGATGATTCGCATAGAGTTTGAATTCTCATAATTCTCTGTCTACTGTAGTAAAGCAATTTTGTTGTTTTCAAGACTATATGAACAGCACTGACTAGTAGAAGGTCAAAGTCACTGATATTAAAGTCATGAGGCAGTGCCATTAGCCCTTGAGAAGTGATAGAAAAGGCTCTGTTGTCTTGGGGTTAAAAAATCAGCCTGGATTTTAAGCAATAAATATATTCCCTCCTAAAGAGGTAAGCTAACCATTTTCTTGGACAGACTATAATTCTCTGAACAAGTGCTTTGCAAAGAAAAAAAAATGCATGCACTCATTTTTGAGTAGGATATTTTAATAGAACTCAGAATAAATACAAAATTAAATAATTAGATATTATCTTTATCTCATTTTTCTCCAATTCTAAGATGCTGGAATAATAAGCTATGTCATCATCTTGTAGTATATTATTTCTAATATCCTGTTCTGCAGTCCTCTGGATTAAAAAAAAATTAGAATTATTTTCTTAAGTGTTTATAAAGTCAGTTCAATTTGACATACCTAGTCAGAGATATGAAACTGTAGTTTATTTTCTGTGTGTACAAACTCTTAAAATAAATATTTCTGTCCATAGCACTGTGCAATGTTCTTAAAAAAAAAGGTGAATGGACAGCTAAGTTTTATGAGCAACGAACTATAAAAGTTGAGCATACATGAACAGCAGGGCTGTAAATTAACAAAATCTATACAAGTTTATCTGAAAGATATTTAATATTACAATTATTGCATAGTAATTATTTGTAAATGCTAACTGTAATGTGTGTATGGGGTGGTTACCTATACAATAATAACTTACAATTGTCACAGAGGGCATGTGGACACTGAATTAGTTCATTCCAATATGTTCTCACACTGAGAGTTCTAGGTTTCCAAAGAAAGACCACTATTACATGATAACACTTGAATTCTCCAAGGGTCTAGGAGTAACTCTGTTATAGGGAAGTCAACTCCTTTCACTCAACACTTTAGCTCTTAGGACCCACCGATGTGCTTCTATTTACACAAAAGCAGTAGTCACAATGCTGGTACTAACAGGTCTTAAACATAACCAATCATTATTAACAAAGCAAAAGAAACAATATTACAAGTACTCATTCAAACAAATGCATGAATAATAAATAAATAAATAAATACATACATACATAAATTGGGATTACACTCTACTTTCCTACCACTGTATTCAGTATATGTATATGTATAAATATAGATATCTATATGTTTATACACTTACACACGTGTTTGTATGTGTATACTCTCTCTGAATGCTCACTTGAACTCATGCTTATAGCAGAATACAACCCTTTGGAAATCCTGCTTTCCTTTGAATTGTCCCTCTGAAGGATGGCTTTGGTTAAGTAACTCCTGGACTATCATTTCATCCTTCCTTTATCAGAAAAAAAAAATTTTTTTTGTTCCTCCTTCTAACTTTCTATTACCTTAATCCCATATTCTCCGTTCTGAGACCCCACTCTCAATTATTCCCTTCACTTTAACATTTGTATTTCTTTCTCTCCTCTGGTTCCTTCTCTTCTTTTTACTAAAACTGACAGATCTCTTCTTTCACTTGTCCCTACTGTCTCCTTTAATTATCTCTTATTGTAATAAATTAAAAAAAATTCTGAAATGACAAGTCCTCAAATACTACCTTTACTTCCTCATCACTATTAACACCCTAAAATCTACCCCTTCCCAGTGCAGCTAAAATCTCAAAGGTCACCAATGATCTTAAGTGTCAACTAACATATCAACTTGACTTTTCAGTAGTCTTTTCTCATTCTTCATTTTACTTGTCCTTCTGACAACATGTGACACTATTGGGCATCTTGCTTTCTTGGATATCATTCATCTTTTGGCTTCTAAGACATTCATATATCTCTTGCCCTGACCTTTCTCTCAGCTTTCAGTCCAGTATTTTGAAATTCATGCTGAACATTTCAATTTGAATTTCCTCAAGAAAACCCCAAATATGTCAAAAAATGAACTCTTCAGTTCCTGCAAACCATGTTTCCTTTCCTACCAGTCTATTCTTGTAAATGGTGCCATCATTCTCCTAGTCATCCAAATATAAAACTGTGATGAGTACAGAAAAGAGTCATATTAGTAAATTACTCCTAGCTGCCATATTGCTATGGCAGGATCATAACAGGTCCTGGTATACCTGGCCCTTTTAGCAAGTGATGCAATCACCAGTCCTCTGTGAAGAGGCTCTGAAGATTATTTTTTTTCTAGAACAGTCAGGTACTGCTGACACTTCCGTAAGGCTCTTACTTTTAGTAAACAAGGTCATTCATACCTCTTTAGCTTCCGCAATCCTATCAACAACTGATATAGCAGGCTGGGGAGAGAAATAATGTAAAGAAATGAACTCTAGTCTAGCACTTTTTGTACTTTTTGTTATGGGGACTTACTAAAAGTACCTACTGAACATATGTCTATTGGTAGAGAAGATACTGAGTTCATCAAGGAAATTAATGACTAATCGTTATTTAGAGGCCCTGAAAATGAATATTCTCTTGTCTATCTAACATGAATTTGGTTTTCAGCTCTGCTTTCTTAAAGCATAACCTTTGACCCTATATTTCTCATATGAGCAAGGGATAGAAGACATAGAAATGATACAGCTATATGCAGAGGAAAGAATTCATTTCCTTCCAGAACACTAAGCATACAGCACTAACCAAATGTTTCTTGGAGCAGAGTTGGGCAAGGAGAGGAAGGGATATTACTCACCTTTACTTCTTGTAACCTTTTACTCCCTTCCAGGTTCAGCTCAAATGCTACCTCTTTTAAGAGGATATTTCATGATTCCACAGTCATTAGTACCCATTCCACAAATCACAGTATATTTATTTTATATATATATATCTCGTATTTACTTTGCTGGAAATGTGTAGTATACCTTTAGTAGAATAAAAGATCTTAGAAGGGCCAGGGATGTCCCACTTTTCTATCCCCTGCACCCAGCAAAGTGTTGGTCACATTAATAAATGTTTACTGATTGTAATTGAATAATAAGACCCAACATCAATCAATGTTCAGTGAAGAGATACTCCAACAAAACAGAGGATTGAAATCCTCTGTTTTGCATGATTTGTAAATATTCTCCCAAACTTAAATCTATAAATGAACTTGGGCATGTGTATTTTATGTTTGGACTCTACATTTAAATGCTATTTCTGATTGCACTACCTTTGGCACAAAGTATTGTCCAAGAAGATACACAACAGGAAACGTTATATTATATAACTCAAGGTGGGGGGGGTTGGAATGGAATAGAATAAGCATTTATATAGCACCTACTATGTACCAGATACTTTGCTAAACACTTTACAAATATTATCTCATTTAATCCTCACAACAACCCTGGGAGGTAGGTGTTGTTATTACCCCCATTTTACAAAAGGTGAAACTGAGGCAAATAAAGGTTAGGTGACTTGCTAAAGCTGGATTTGAACTCAGGTGTTTCTGTCTTCAAGCCCAATGCTCTGTCTATTGTACCTCCTACCTAGCTGCCTACAATTGATGAGAAGCATCACTGTTCAGGCAACTACTCTATAAATCGTTATTGGACTGTGGTCTTAAGAAACAAATAAAAGTAGCAATTAGGGAATGAGGTACATTAAGTGATGTGGTAATATGGGACAGAGGGCTATGAATCGAGAAACACGGGTTCTAATCTTTGCTTCTCCACTAACTTAGAGGAATTTAATGATTTCCTAACAATTCAAACTTAGCACTACAACAAATTTAGTATTATTCTTAATAATTAGAGCTCCGAAAGCGGAATGGACTGTCCCAGGAGCTGATTGTTTCTTCCTCACTGAAGGTCTTCAGGGAAAGGTTAAATGATCTTCTGAGATTGATCTTTGAGCAGACTGTTGTTTGGGTGTGGGTCAGACCAGTAACTAGCCTCTGTTACTTGGGACCAAATAGTCAAATGACCTTGGGCAAATCTCTTAGCCTCTCTATTCCTAGTCAGTTTCTGTTTATGTGAGAATCTGGTCTTTGGGGCCTCTTAGACAATCTTGTATCAGTCAGATTCTATGATTGATTGAACAAAAGCAAAAATGAGATGAAAATCTGGGAATTACAAAGTAAGTCAAAACCAAATTTTTACTGTCCAACAAAATGATCATCAGTGGATTCATTAACAAGAACATAATACTAACCATAAAAAGTCTAGATTGCTGTGTCAAGCCCCTGCTTTCCTTCCAGGGAAGCTATGACTGCCTTGTGCATCATAACACTTGACTATAAATTGAGAACTTTTCTCTGCTTCTTCCATCTGCAGGGGACAGTGCTTGCCTGTATACACAGGCAATGGCTTTTGCAATTCAAATTCACTTGCAAAAAAACTGGATTACTCAGAGCAAAAGCAAAATGTTTCCCTTGGGTATTATAATCAGAATAATACTTATAGGCCTACTCTATGTATCCGATCTTACCTGGGTGACATATGTAACAAACTGACCTGGCCAAAAATTTTGCTTCTTGAGGAATTCAGACTGATTAGGGTACAGAGATACAAAGCTAATCTTCTTTGTGAGCGGAGTGGGTTACTACTTTGTTGCTGAGGTTTGCATAGTATTAAAAAGCTCAACTAAAATCATCTTCCAGGCTGGCTTGCCTTGGAGCCTAAAATTTCCTCAGTTTGACACATTCTTAAGGGTCCTTTTTCCCACATAATATAGATAGTTCAACGAGATTTATTGAGTGCTTACTATATAGGTGCATGTATAGACAAGTAAATAGATGCGTGTATGGTAACCAAAAACCAGGAGAAAACCAGGAGAATTGAGACACAGCTTTTATTGTGCTAGCACCTAGCTGCGTGACTGTGGGTAAACAAGTTATTTTGATGCTTCGGACCTCAATTTCTTCAGCTGTCAAATGAAATGTTAGACTAAACGATTTATAAGGTCCCTTCCAGCTCTAAAATTCTGAAACTCTATGATGTTGGATAAATGAAAACCTTTCTGACTCTTATTTTCTTTATCCAGAAAAAAAGGGATATTAATGATTTCTCTAATTTCATTAAATTGTTGTGAGGATCAAATGAAACAATGTATGACAATGCTTTGGAAACTATGAAGTGTGTGTATATGTATGAATATTCTTATAATATATGCATATATATGCATATATACACACACACATATACAAATACTCTCTATATATGTACACCTTACACACACACACACACACACACACACACATACATACGTACATACACCCATATAATAAGTACTTAATAAATCTTGTTGAACTATCTATATTATTTCCCACCTTCTTAACTCAGTGGTAAACACAGTAGGTATTCAGTAAATGTAAAAAGGAACTGAAAAAATGGTATGGAGACTGAATTACCATGAATGACTTTATCTGATTACTTGTTATTGTCTCTTGTCATCCTGAAAGTATGGATCCATAGATCTGGGACCACTGAATAATTGCATTTTGAGAGAAGGAAGTAGCAAGATGTCTGGAACATACATTCCTATTAAACTTCTGGTATTTAAATATGTAAGAGCTAGTGGGATTTAGAAATGTGAGGGGTCTTAGAGATCATCTACTGCAATCCTCTTATTTTAAAGATGGGGAAACTGAAGCCACGATATACTTTTCCCGAGTTCATATTCCAGCAGAGCTTGTGAGAGGGGCAGTATAAAGTATTATTACTCCCATTTTACAGATAAGGAAACTGAGGCTCATGGGGGCTACATGACTTGCCCATGATCACATAGGTTGTAAATATTAGAGCTGACATTTCAGTAAAGGTTCTTCAGCCTCCAATCTAGTGCTGTTCCCACCATTCTCTGATGTCTCCATGTTGAAAGAATATTGGGTTTGAAAACCATAGTTTTAATACTGGATGGTACCTGGAAGGTTTGGCCTAACTGACCTCTAAGGTTCCTTGCAGCTCCAGATATTTTTCTAAGGACAGAAGAAGGTAGGAGGAACAGTTCATGGTTTAGGATCCCCAGCCTTCCCTTTCTGTTCCCTTTTCCCTTTCAGAGAAATGTCCATTCCTACCTTTTAGCACCAGTGTCTTTCTGATTCTAATTGCCTCAAAACTAGGAAAGGCTTTGACACTATCATTTACACTCTGACTGAAATTTATTCATACCTACTACCTAACTTTCCCAATCTATTTCCATCAGCTCTCTTTGACTGTGGAATGAAAGACTCTGTTTCCTATTAATAGAATGTCAGGCATTAGCAAGAAGATGGAGAAGACTTTATTTTTTTGAGAGGGAAGGTCAGGGAACCCTCTCCTTGCCCCTCAATTATGAAATAATATTATATTATACCTTAAACCGATTCTGAAAATAATATACCTAAATCAATTTCAGTTATTTTTAGGTTCCTGGGCAGAGTGCTAGAGCAAAGGGACTATTAGGTCACCTAGGGCAATCTCCTTTATCCCCTGCTCCCCTCTTAACACTTATCCCTCCTTTTTCATTCTTCCATATCAAGATCTGTTTGGTCACTTCTCTCCTCTCTCCCCCAGTCTGAGTAGTCTTTTCCCTGACCTTTGTCCAGCTGTCACATAGGTTGCAGGCAATCTAACATCCTTATGCTCAGTTTCTGCTGCATCAAACCCTCCAGTACCGTGGGAAACCAGATTCAGAGCCAGAAAAAGTAGCAAGAGTAGGGAAAAGCTACTTAAGAGTTCCCCAGGGGCTCGTATCTGAATGAGCCAACAGGAGAGGAAGGAAGAGGAGGTGGGAGGGAGCATGTAACCCAACATGAGCTGGGGAGAGGCTTTGTTAAGCACCTATTTGCTATATACCCGGTGCTGTGCTAAGTGCTTTACAAATGCTATTTCATTTGATCCTCAACAACCCTTGGAGGTGAATGTTATTATTATTATTATTTCTATTTCACATTTGAGGAAATTGAGGTAGGGAGGTTAAGTGACTTTCCCAGGGTCATACATAGTAAGTGTCCAAGGCTAAATTTGAAATCTAGTCTTCCTGACTCCAGGACCACTGCTCTCTCCACTGTAACACCTAGCTGTCTCAGGACTTCCTGTGTTCAGGAGTGCTAGCCATTAGGGAGTAAGATCCAGTCTCTGAGTATGTACACACGCTAATATATTCCAATGGATCTACGAGTTGTCGTTTGAGATTCCCACCAATGATGCTGAGTGCAATTCACCCTGTCCATAATTTGTTCTTGCAACTCTTGTTCATGTCCTTCCATATATCACCATAAGGAGTTCACTCAATATACCAGAAACATTCCTAATGTTCTTTTTACATAATGAGAATGTCAATGGAGCATATGAATGGCCAGCCAATTATCCTAAATTGTAGGTTTGATCACATTACCTCATTACTCAGTACACTTCAGGGCTCCCCCTTATCTCTGGGATCAAATAAAAAGCCCTTTAGACCTTAAATTTTTTTAAAACCCAGTCCCTTTCAACCTTTATAATAATCTTGTTATCTGTTCCCCTCCCCAGGCTCTACTACCCAGCCAGATGGCTTCCTTGTTCTTACTTCAAAATGTCAGTGCACTTCCTACTTCCGGACCTTTGAGCTGACTCTTTCCCATGCCTGGAATGTTCTCCCTCCCAACCTTTTACTCTTAGAATTCCTGTCTTCCTCTACTAGTTTAGTTATACTCTTAAGAACAAAACAAAACAAAACAAATTAAGTTAGTCTACCTAAACATCATTTCCTGAACATCATACCTGTTAGGGTGAGAAAAGGATCACTCATGTGGCTTCTAGAGCTAGAGGATCACTAAGGGTCTAAAGTCACAGTCTGTGGGATCAAAAATCACTGGCTTTTCTGTCTTGTACTTTCGTGGCTCAGTTAATGTTGAGGGATATCTCAGCCATAGGAAAGCTCAAAGCCTGGAAGACTCTAGGATTCTGTGGAAATACTAGACCAACTTTTGATAGAGAGGAGAAAAAAAATTCTGTGAATTGTTTGTGACCTTCTTAGAGTCCCTTAATGTGTTTTCAGGATCCTTCAAGTCCTTTGCATCTTTTGATTTTTTCCCCACTTGGATTGAAATAAGGGCTATCCTGTATCATATCTGTATCTATATCTATCCTCCCTCCCTTCCTCCCTCTCTCTCTCTCTCTCTCTCTCTCTCTCTCTCTCTCTCTCTCTCTCTCTCTCTCTCTCTCTCTCTCTCTTTTAGTGCTTGTATGAGAACTAGAAATCCCATTACCACTTCTGTGGAAACCTAAACACAAGCAATATTAAAAGATTTCACTAGGGTAAAATCTGAGTGAGGGGAAATAATGAGCTAAAATGTTGTTGCTATTTTGGGGTGACACCAAAGATTCACTAGAGGAAGATACCCCCAGGCCTTCAGTTATCTCTGTGCTTATCTGTGTTTTTCTCCTTGGAAAGATGAGGGAAATAGTTTAAAGTTAAATTTTATTTTATTTCCAAATGACGATCCTCCTTCTCCCTCTCCCCTAACTCTCTACCAACTGAGAAAGCAATAAAAACAAAACCCTTGTTACAAACATGAATAGTCAAGCAAAACTAATTCTTATGTAGGCTAAATTTTTTAAAAGTCTCAATTTGCACTCTGAATCTACATCTCTATTAGGAGATGGGTAGCATGTTAAGATGAGAAAAATTCTGAAACTGTAAATAAGCAAAAAAAAATGCCTCATAGCAAGGTGATATGTGTAAGATATACATCCTTCTGTGGTCCTCTTAGAATCGAAGGGAATGAACAGAAATTGAAAAAGATGTTATTCCATGTTGGCAGATTCGAAAACTTTGCTAAATGTTATCAAGTGCCTGGAGGGAAAGTTAATAGCATGGAAATCAGAATTAATATATAGCAAGATTCTGAGATGTTAGAGAAAGGGACAGCAATCAATAGAGTAAGGTTTAATCAAGACAAATGCAAGTTAATTCACTAGGGAAATGCAGAACCTGATGAAAAAATATAGCATAAAACAGAAAATTGCCGATTTGGAATCATCACTAAGGGAAAAGGCCCTAGGGTGCTAGTACTCAATAAATTCAACATGAGTTTATAGTGAATTGCTGGCACAAAACAGGGTGAATACTATATGGAGAAGTATTAAATGATATATGATATGTAAGACTAGGGCAATGATTATTCTTTTACCTACTGTGCTGGTGAGATGACATATAGGGGTTTGGCATTCAATCATTCTATGTTCTTCAACATGAGTTTGTAGAATATGGGCCACTAAAAAGCTGTGTGACCTTAATTAAATCAGAAGTTTCCTAGGTCTCAGTTTTCTCATGTGCACCCAAGACTATATTGCTATAGTCACTTACAGCTCTAAAATTCAATTTTGAGAAAGTTATCTTTTTTTGTTTTGTTTTGTTTTATTTTAGGGTAGCAATTAAAATTCCAGAAAAATGCTTTTAACATCTTTGGAAATATAATATCAATATTTATAATTATTCCTTTAAAGAAATTTTAATTAACTAAAAAGAAAAAGTGTGGATACTGAGGTCTGCAAAAGGTCAGTGACTTGTCTAAGGTTCCCCAGCTAGTTAGTGACTGAGTTACAAAAATCTACTTGTCCTGGTTCCTATCTTGTATTTTTCCTAACATATCAATATGCCTTTGTTGTTGGTGGAGTTACAGTCAGGAAAATGAGATGGTATACTGAAATCCTTGACTGGTTTAAAATATTTTTTATGGGTTTACATACTCTTAAATGGATCAAAACCAATCTTATGTGGGCATATTTGGGTTTTTAGGACCACAAAAAGGATATATTCATTCTCTTAGACTCCTTAATGTTCATCTTCTTATCATTTTCCTCCACAACAGAAAGACAGTTTTACACAACAAAGCAGAGAAGATGGAATTAAAAGAAATGCAAGCTGGCTGGGCAGCTAGGAGGTGCAGTGGATAGAGTGCAGGCCCTGAAGTCAGGACGACTTGAGTGTGAAGACTTCCTGTGAAGATTTCCCTCAGTGGAATGAGTAGATGAGAACAATTTGTTCCACTGGCCATGAAGGCAGCTGAAGCAGGCACAGTGGAGTGCTTAGAGCTTAGTCAAACATCATAGGCACCAAGGTCACCCACTACATCCCAGTCATGACTTTGTTTTGCCACTGGACTTTGATGACTTAGGAAGAGAGTGAGACTGATGGCTTTGTGCAACTCTGCCTCACTTAAATTCAATTCATGCTCAAGTCAAGATAATCACTCTATGATGTCATTGGTCCTCATAGAAAACAAAGGATGAACAACAGCAGCAATTTCTTTCATTTTTAACAAGTTCATATTTAACTGATAAAGACTGCTTATTTTTTCCATCTGGATTAATATTTTTCTAGGTTGTTTAGTTTTTGATTAGATGCAGTCTTTTCCTCACATTCGTACTTAAATCAAAACAGATAATATTGTGAGTCTATAGAAACCGACATTTTAAAAAATCAACAAATGACATGCATTATCAAAGATATGATTATGTATATAAGTACTGAATCAAAATGCAAAAATAATTCAAAATAACAAAATGGAAAAAGAATTGTAAATTGGTCTTCCTTACTAAATACCATGAGAAAAAGAGTAATTGTAACTGGGTTTTTTCCACTAAACCTGAAAAAACAAATAATTAAAAGTAAGTTTTTGCAACTAAATGCCATTTTCACAACCACTACAAGATTTAGGAAGAAATTAGTATATAATGAAGAAAAGCAAAGAGTGGATGGGGATTTCATTAAGTAAAAATAGCCATAGTATTTCAAAATATGAATGAAATACAGCCAATCATATTTTGAGGGAGAATGCTAATAAGGTATCCTATGAGAATTTTAGGATAGCTCATGCATTTTTCAGTGCCATCTTAACTTTCTTTGGTGGGGGAATAACACTTAAAGTACTGGATCAAAAATAGAGGACCTAAGTTTTTTTTTTCCTCAGCTAATAGTCATGTGGCTTTGGGCAAATCATTTATCTCTGTAAACCTCAGTTACTTTATTTGTTAAATGGGGATAAAAATATTGTTCTAGTTATCTCACAGGTTTATATGGTTATATGTGAATGCACTGTGCAAACAAATTCTATACAAATGCAAGTATAAGGTTGAATAGGAGAAAAAAATAATTGTGCCTTTAAAAAAAATTACCAGTGCCTATATTATAAGAGACCGAGATTTAGACTGAATAAACCATCCCAATTTGACCTTGATTATTTGGAAAAGAGATTGAAGATACTGTTTTACTGTCAACTATCTGTTGGTATTGTTCCTTTCTCCAAACCAATGCCACATCTCCTGTGCTTCCCAGTAGCTGGGTAAGAACCTTGCACATAGTATGGGCTTAGTAAGTGTTGGTGAAATGAATTGGGTTTTTAAGATGTGGGAGGGGGGTTAAACTAAATATTTTCTAAGGCCCTTTTAAGCTAATCTAATTTAATTTAATTTAAATCTAATTTAATCTAAATTGCATGATTCTGTGTTCCTATGAATGTTATAATTACATTTACTCATTTTTGTTACATTTTGCCCCCTTCTCCCTTCTCTATGGACAAGAAATAGAAGAGAGTTCTAAACTAGAACTGACTGTTCATTATTGCATTTTCCCATTTCTGAGAAAGCATTCTCTGTGTTGGCACAAATCTCTCTCAGAAATCAATCAACGAGTATTTATTGTACATCTATTTATGTGCCAAGCACTGGGGTTACATGGGCAGCTAGGTGGTACAGTGGACCACTGGGCTTGGAATTAGGAAGATTCATCTTCATGAGTTCAAATCTAGCCTCAAACACTTAATAGCTGTGTGACCTTGGGCAAGTTACTTTAGCTGGCTTGCTTCAGTTTCTTCATCTGTGAAATGAGTTGGAAAAGGAAATGACAAACTACTCCAGTATCTTTGTTAAAAAAAAAAACCCAAATGAGGTCATGAAGAGTTGGACACAACTAAAATGACTTAACAAGAATAACAACACTGGGAAAACAAGAAAAATCTTAAACAGCATATCAATAGGACCTTGGGTAAGTAATTCAATCTTTGTCTGTCTAAGTGTCCTCATTTGAATGATGATGAGGATGGACCAAGTGATCTTTAAGTTTCCTGGAAACTCTAAAATTCTGTAATTCCATGATCCTATATAGCTTGTAACAATGACCACTGTCTTATAGTGCCATTTTTTTGGTATAGGAATAAATTTAAAAAAAATGTTTTCTTTTGAAGAAGAGATATAACATGTTACTTTACTCACTTAATATAGTTGGCACTTAATATACTTCCCTATTCTGTCAGGGAAATTATTACCATTCTGCATTTAAAAAGCCTTTTTCCTCTGAGGTCCCCAAGTCACTTTGCAAAACTTAATTGCCAGATAGGTAGTAATCCTCATAAAGCTCCCATGAGGTAGGTAAACCAGAAAAGAAAAAAAAAACCCTTATACAACACCTTGAAAAACAGCTGAACAGCAACAGAATTATGCATACTTATTTTTAATACTTGCTTACCTAAATTATTCTTCACCATTATATATAGCTGCCTGTTACTATGAAGTTAGAGTAAAATAAGGAATCATTTAAATTTATTAAGTGTCTAATCCATTTCTCACTAATGAAAAATATGAAATCATCTAATAATTCCCATTCACCTATCCATATAGCTTCCATGACAGGTGTCACCGAAATACACCAAAATTAATATATACCTGCCATATTAGATTTAATGGCAGGGGGAAATGATTTAGTCCCTGCCAAACTGACATTAAGAGCTAAGGGAACAATTTATTTGAGAGTTGAAATTGTTTAATCAGATGAAAATTCTACCCTCACCCTGTGCTACCCCTCTCCCAGAACCTCTGCAATGCTTATGGAATTACAACATGAAAGGATTTATCCCTTTGTAGAAGGAAACAATATTGGGCTCTGAAAAGCCCAAGTTAGAAGCAACGTGAACGAAGACCAGCATTCAATAGAGGCTTCATAGTTATGGACTTCGACTTGTCCAGCCAAAGGAATGACTGAGTCTTGACCTTCACCAGCTTTTAGATCTTGAGAAGAGTTTAATAGCAGAGGAAGAAAAAGGATCAAAGGGGGAAAGTTTGATTCCTCTCAAATAGTCTTTGAAAGTCACTGGAGAGGACATTTTAACGTGTGTGAAGAGTTCAGAAAAGCACACTTGCTAAATTCTAACACATTTTACAAGAGTAAACACACAGCGAAATCCACGGCTATTTCCTTTCTCCCCTTAAATTAATGGTTTTTAAAACAACTGTCATGGGATCACATCTACTCCCATTCCTCATTCTATTTAGTTCTACATACAACAAATTATCTACTTTCCATGCTTGTCCCAAATATTCTAAATTATACACAAATATACCACCTCAATAGACTGGCCATCCAGTTATTTATCAAAGCCCATTCAATTGACTTGTTTATGATACGTCACCAGATATCCTTGACACTGGTGTTGAGGCATTCTTCAGTGGTGGAGACCAGTCTCAAAGTATTATGAACCAAGCTGTGAGTAGAAAGAAGGAACATAGGACAAAGAATGAACATTCACATGGAGTAAGTGAATGATGGTTATTAGTCTCTGCAGGTAACCATCTTGAAAGCATGACAATCATTTGGCTTCTGAGTGTTTATGACAGAGTGGGTAGCTAGGTGGCATAGAGGATAGAATGCCAGGCCTAAAGTCAGGAAGACTTATCTTCCTGAGTTCAAATCCAGCTTCAGACATTTACTAAGCTGTGTGACTCTGGGCAAGTCACTTAACCCCCTTTGCCTCAGTTTGCTCATCTGTAAAATGAGTTGGAGAAAGAAATGGCTCACCACTCCAGCATCTTTGCCAAGAAAACCCAAATGGGGCCAGATATTACTGAAACAACTGAACAGCAAGAATAGGTAGAGAATAGATTATAGAGAATTTGGGGAGCTGAATACGGATGAAAATGAGATATCATTGATTTGATTAGGAGATTGTGAGGCAATGTGAGTGGAAGAGGGTATGTTCAGGTACAGACCTCCAGAAGTTTGGATTTGCCCATAGAATGAACCAAAGCCCCTTCAATCCTCCACACCCTGCCCACAACTGTGTAACTAACTGATACAATCGTACACACACTAGGACATAGCACATTATTCTCAGAATAATTCCAAAATCCTAAAAGCAGTGAGGAAAGAGTCCTATAAAATATTATATCTGAATGGCATAATTCTGAACTCCCTGGAGTCTCAGTGTTTGAACAGAGAGCATTCAATGTCAAGGGAGGCAAATGGATTTGGAGCTTGAACCCTGACTGCAATCAATGCAAGTCCGAGTGACTTAATACCAGAGGTTTGGGAATCTGTCTACGTATGGGAGAATGAGTGAGCACTACGGCAGTTCAGAGGCTGGTGGTTCCTGGATCTGTACTGAGCTCAGAAGTGAAGGGGACTAGGTATAGGAGTCTGGGTCTTAATGCCTCCCGTATACAGCAATGCCACTACTGGTTATCATGATGAGTATAACAATCAGTTATTCTTCTATCTTTTATGTGAATCAGATGTAGTTCCAAGCTCTCTGTAAGATCTGCATGGGAAAATAGAGCCCCCTAGGGGAAGGAGAGTCCAGTAAAACTAGATCTTGGGGCATGAGTGACTACAATTAATTCTCTCACACGGCACTATGACTTTCTTAGAATGATGAGTGGATCAGAGCAGGGGTATAGCAACAGTGAAAGTCAGTCAAAGCTGATTTAAATACCTGCTCCTTTCTTCCACTAGGTAGGGAAAGACAGGATCTCTGACACTCATTCCCATTTCATGGTGCTAGCTGAGTTCCAATGCCTCTGCATTTGTGGCTACCAGACAAATAGTAAGAGATGAAGAGGATAAAAAGGACTTTAGGTGAGGGCATAATATACAAACAATATGTTCTAACATATTAGGAAAAAATTACCAAGTGTTATAGAGGTATAGAAGACGAACAGTGAAAATAATAGACTTTAAACTTTTAGCACAGAAATTTTGTCACCTTCATCTGATATTTTTCTACAATGTATATATGAATAGCTTGGAATGGGCATGCTTTTCTAAAGTCTTTTAACACAAAGTACAAAGTAATAGAATGAATGCCTCAATAACTAGATATTAGAGCAGACATTATTAAGGCAGGCTTGTGGAGGAGGAAATAGCTAGAAAAATGAAATCTGCACATTTTGTTTCTTTTAAAAAAACTTAGCAATTTATTTATTTTGAAAAAAAGAAAGGTGAATTCTGGTGGGATGTTGGGCTGTGCTTATCTGTTATTAACTCAGTGGGTTTACTTTAAACAGTAAGAATCTATGGAGTATTTCTGGTATCTTCTAATTGTCTAGTGCTTCTTGAGATTATTGTATTGATTGGAATGTTACATGGTGGGTCCCAAGGGTGCAAAAGGGCAAATAGCAATCATGAAATATGAATGAGATGCCTCATTAACCTCTGGGCTTTCGACTACTTAGAAGCATCTAATCTATGACTTTTTAATAAAAGCCTGGAAGCACTGGGTAGGGAAAGGACAAGCAGGGGGTGAATTTTGTGGCTGCTAGAAAGAACATTGCTATGCCGAGGACCAGCATTACAGAATCCTGGTGCTAGACTTCAACAATACAGGGATCTCAAAGACAAATACTAGATTTCATGTGGTTTTCCCTGTAACTGAGCTAAGTTTTCTTTCTTAATATTTCTTACACTATACCCCTGAGAGTATGAGTTCAGAATGATCATAGGATTACAGATATCGAGTTAAAGTTGGAGAAGGGTAAGGTGAGAAGGAGCATAAGGTAAGGGGAGGCACCAAGGTTTGAACCCCAGGAACAGTAGCTTTAGAGCCCAGGTACAGAAGTTTCATTGGGAATCACTGAGAATACAGATGATCAGAATACCCATTCCTAGTACATTGAAGATAATGTATTCTGAGATAACTGAGATGGGTAGTTGTAGGAAGGGAGTCTCTACTTAGGCCTCAGACTCAGATATGTCATCTTGAGGTATTTAAAGCTGGAAGGGACCTTAGAGATCATATAATCAAGGGCTCTCGTTTTATAAATGAGGACATGGAGAAGTTAATTGATTGCCCATTGGTAGTAAGTAAGTAGTAGAGCTGGTATTTGAACCCAGGCCATCTGAGACCAAGTTCCTTGTTTGTTCTACTATGCTATGCTCACAGATAAACAAATTTTAGTCAATGCTACAGAAATAGAATGAAAGTAAGTTAATATCAAGGTCCAGGCTCATATTAAAAGAAGAAAAGAAAAGAAAAGAAAAATTAGGCTGGAGGGAGTCAAGAAGAGTAAGTAAATATTGTGTAGCCATTGCTAAGGTCTAGAATTAACTATAAGGACTCAAAACTGAAAACTTATTAACTGTCATTTGTCATTGAACCTCCCCATGTTAGCGCTTCATAGTAAATTGCCTCCAAATTCCCTGAGAAGTTGGTGATGATGTTATAGTGGAATAGAAGGAAAGGGGGGTGGGTCAAAGGCAATCTTTGTGGTCTCCTACCCATAGGTAATTTGGAGCAAGGGAGTCTAGTAAACAAGAAGTGATAACAGCCAGAAACCAGAAGGGGACACCAGTGAGCTGATACTTGCTAAAGAAAACAAAACAAAACAAAACAGTGAGGGTGGAGGTGGGGTAGGAGGCTTGTGTGGGAGAAACAGAAGTTCTTCAGCTTTATTTTTCAATTTTAGCTTCAGAAAAAGCTCCCTCCTTTCTCAACCTCCCCATTCTTTTTTTTTTTCTATTGGTGACTCTCAATATGGTTGAGTATAAGAATAGAGATAATGAAAAACCTGTATCAATAGAAAGAAAAGCAAAACTTTTGAGGTGAATATACACATAATAAAGAACTAGTGTCATCAACTTCTAAAGCCTTGCAGGTTCCCAGAATTCTTGGTGAGAATATCCACAAAAGTCTCTATTTACCTTCTCATCCTCCTGTAATTAAATCTGCCTTTCTCGAACAACTATGATTTATGGTTTAAAAAGAAGCAACTATTATTCCCCAATTTACTTTTGAGGTAGTGGAAGGACCATTGGAATTGGAATCAAAAGGCTGGAGTTTGAATTCTGCCCTGGCCACTGATTTGCATGTGACCTTGGACTTGGGACTAGAGTTTTCTTTTGTGGAAAATGAGAGTACTGCAAGACCTTTAAAATCTCTTCCAGCTGTGGCATTCTGTGATCTATGATCTAACATGGAAAGAACAGTAGCTTTTACTGTACATTGCAATGGGAAGACAATGTGGTATAGGGAGAATTATGCTAGTTTTAGATTCAGGAGATCCCTGGGCTCAAATGCTACCCCTGAAATTTCCTGTTTGTGTAACTATGGCAAGTCACTTTAAGTCTCTAGTCCCAAGTTTCCTCATCTGGAAAGTGGAGATAGTAATACCTGTAGCACCTTTTACATAGCGTTGTTGTAAGTTTCACGTGTCATGTGTGTAAAGTGATTTATAAAGCTTGAATTAGAATGTCATTTTCAGCTATCACTATTACTTGGAAATACAGGGTTTTAAACTATATTATGGGATAAACAGTATTCTTTGGTATAGGCCGGAAACCTAACTGCTGTTTATAATATTTATAGAGGAAAAATTGTTTCAGCCTTCAATCAATAGGTATGTGTCTCCTTCTATTAGAATGTAATTTCCTTGAAGGCAGGGACTGATTATTTAACTGAGTTTGTTCAAACACATTACCATGCAAATGAGTTGATGATAGCAGTACTAGCATTAGAACATAATGATGCTTTGAGTATCCTGTCAGGTTTTCAAATGAAACCTAATAGATATTCTTTAACTTTATTATGGCTGTCAGGCTCCACAATGACTCCATGATCAAGACCCTTTTAATACCCCATGGCCATGCAAGGCATCTAGTACAAAAAGAGGAAGAAGTTGTACTTGTCCTTTTAGTAGCTATTTCATTATCTGACTCAATTTGGATCTGTTTCTAACCCTGAGAACCATAAGTAGTTAGAACTGTCCTTGAGGAAAATTCAGCTTATGAGGGTTTTTTGTTTTTGTTTTTATTGAGGAGAAGATAGGAGGAAGGAGAAGTTTCTGACACTAGCACAGAAATCAACCAGACCTTGGGTAAAATTGTGTGGTAAAAGGTATTGGCCTATCCCTCAGAGAATGGCCTTTGCCCTAGTAGGGGTTGAGGGAGAAAACAGGGCTCTGGAAGAAAGGTCTCTTGAAAATCGGATCCTGAGGATGGTGGTTGAAAGAAGATCATGAGGGATGAGGATGGGGGTTATTGTGGGAAGGAATCATTCTCTTTTCCAGAAAGCAAAAGTTACCTGCTGCCATTTTGACACCATAGGGCAAAGTCTTTTTTCTACTTACTTGTTGCAGCTCTGTTAAACCTTTTGTTGACCCTAGCCCTAACCTAGTGTTACCTGAACCTTTGATGCTGGCTTTCCCTGATTTTGGCTTTACATTTCCTTACTCCTCCACATTACATATGTGCACATACATAAACTCCTGGCTTGAATTCCAACTGGAATATTCATTAATATTCCAGCTTATCTACCCTGCTTCTTCCTTAGTGCCATTTTCCTACATAACAATTTCTATTTTGAATTGCTCTTAGCTGTTAGATTGGCTTTTTTCTTTTTTTAAAAAACTTTAAAAAAATTTTTATTTCTTTATATTTCTTTATTCCTAGTTTTCAAAATCAATTTCCGTAAGATTTTGAGTTTTAAATTTTCTCCAGCTCCCATGTCTCTCCCCCCAAGACAGTGCACAATATGATATAGGCTCTACATATACATTCATGTTAAGCATGTTTTCCCATGAGTCACGTTGTAAAGAACAATTAGAACTAATGGGAGGAACCATGAGAATGAAGCAATAAAACAAAACAACAAAAGAAAAGGAGAGCAAATAGTATGCTTCCATCTGCATTCAGGCTCCATATTTCTTTCTCTGGGTGTAGATAGTTTGACTCTTTTCTTTTGGATCTTTGGATATCATATCTATAGTGGTACTTCCCTCCAGTTTGGATAAACTGTATCATACAAAAAGCCTGCTCATTCCTCGGTCTTAGCACCCTATTGACATCAGCTGTTCTGCATCAGCCTCTAATAGTGGCATCCTCCAAACTACCTAGCCTATGCCCTGATGTCATGACCGTTATTCTCTAATCTCTAACTCCTCAACCTCTGGGAAAAGGCTGAAAGTGGTAAGAGGAAGGAAGTTAATGGCAGGTGGCCAGAGGGTATGGGAATGGATCTCTTAATACAGATTAATAGCCTAGTTGATCAACTTGGCATGAAAAATTGGGACATATTACCATCCGTTAAAACTTTATTGGAAAATTAAATCTAACTTTTGCCCTGGAAAGAAAATTGAGAATTATTGGTAAGAACAAAAATCTTAAGGGGCAATAGCCTAGTGAGCCAAAATTTTAAGACCTTTAAGACGTTAAGTTCTCTGTAGAATCAGTATTACTGAAGTTCTACTTTGATGCCTTATCATTGTGCAAAGGTGACCTTAGGCTCTCAAAGGCTATGCCAGGAGAGCCTTTTTAATGTTGCATTTTCTTATACATTTTTAAAATAAGGACCTTTTAGAAAACACCAAAGAAGTAGAACTTTCCCAGCATTATGTTTTCACATTATGTCTGTCTTCTTCCTTGTTTTCATGTTTAAAAGGGGATACAGCAAGATCAATCATGTATGAATGCATTCCAAAGGATGTTTCATGACTGACTCCCATGTAGCATCTATGATCTTCCCACACTACCTTTCCTTCCATTCTCTCCCCACTTAATACTATGCATCAGGAAACTTTAATTAGGCAACAAGCATTTATGAAATGCTTACTATGTTCCTGGAACTATCCTATAGTGCGTTATAATTCTGTGGTTAATATAGAGAATATATTGTTTTAAGAGATGGTGATAAAATGGTGCGATATCAAATCTATCTTTAAACTATCATCCCTTCTCCTTGTCTCTATCATCCAAGTAAATTCCAGTTGAAGACTTTGAAATAACAATGTCATAATTTCTAACATTGTACTGTGGAGCTACTCAATTACAATTCAGAAAGGAATTCTTAATTAGATTTAGCTGAAATGATTACAGATTAGAAATTAGTGCATTTAGTTGAGGATTTTATTGAGCTGACCAGGTTGATGTCCTGTCCTACCAGTTAGTTTGCTTCTTTTTTGGTTAGTGGAAGGAAGAACACTTGACAAATGCTAAGAAATTAATGCTACTGAAATTTTTCTAAAATGTGACTATTGACAGATGTTTTATTGAAAATTATTCATCGTGATTTTCCATTAATCAATCCTATCAAATTTATAATAAAAAATGACCCCTTGAAGCTCTGACGTGTCCAACTAAGAATAGCTGATGTGTGTAGAGTACTTTATATGTATTATCTCATTTAGGTTGCATAGACATTCTGTAAGATAGATTCCATCTCCATTTTATAGATGAGAAAATTGGGGCTCAGAGAATTTAAATGACTTGTCCATGGCTGCACAGCTAGTACACCTGAAGGCCAGTACCATATTTACTATCCCAAAATGCTTTTGTTAACTTGTTTGGGATAGAAATACAGGTCCAGTGACAGACTGTTAAGTCTATTGTTCAAGGACTAGGCTCTCTAAAGTCAATTCAATTCAATAAACATTTATTAAGTGCTTACAGTGTGCCAGGCTCTATGCTAGAAGCTGAGGATACAAAGATAAAACCAAAATAATACCTCTTCTCAAGGAGTTTACTTTCTAAAATCCTTGAAGGAGAAGATCATTAACAAAGAGCTGACCAACAGGTGTTACCTTTTATTTTGTTCAGTTCAGACAATTAAAAGAGCATAAATTAGGGTGGGGAGAGTTTGTGGTCAATACTGATGGAGCAAGCACTTTCACCAATCATTGCAGATTTTGAAATGTAAGAAGAATAAGCTCACAGATATAGGAAACAAATTGTATGTATTCACACTTTACAGATTTCACATATCCAAAAGGAAGTCTTTTGTTTTGTCCTAGCAGCAAAGTCAAAAATTCATCAGAGATATTTCTTGTTCAAAGCATACAACCATGAAAAAGGTAAGTGACCGTTCTTTCAATTCTCACTCCAGAATAATCAGGATTGCTGTACATCTTTTCTCAAATCTACATTAATTAAATCCAACTCCTCCATTGTCCTAAAGTTCTGGAGACTTATGTTGGGTACTTAAAGAGTTGGATGAATATGTGATCTTATCAAGGCAGTGAATTACTCAGCCAGGTAGATTGAAACCCACCCATGATATTCAATAAATGAAGAAAATAAAGCAACTAGGAAGTTGTGATGTAAGTTAACTGAATCATAAGATTCCAGTCATACTCTCTCATTCATTGTCAATGAATTTTTATTTCTGCCTAAAGTAAGGTCCACATGCATTGAAATAAGCAGTATTGGCCACATTTGGTAACCAAGGAATGGCCAAATTGAATTCACTCAAAGTTGGTGATAGAGATAGAACTCCTAAACTCATGATTCTTGGTCCTTACTCTAATAGCCAACACTTCATTGATGACCCAAAACAAATAAACATTTTCCTCAGCACTGGACAAACAAGTACTGAATTAATATCCATGGCAGCACAACACCAGTGGGTACTGGCTTAGTTATCATCAACATCATCATCAAGAAGAATTTCTTGACATTACTCTTGGCACTAAGTAATTAACATTACTCATGGCAGTGGACAAGGGGTTAAGGCAGTTTTATACATCATGTAGACACAGTCTTTGTTCTTGTGACTTCATAGGGCTGGAAGGTATCTCAGAGGTTTTCTATAATTTACAGTATGACAGGAAAACAGGATATATGAATATGGAGCAACTAACTCATTATAAATGCATGATATGTGTATGGAAATGTAAATATGGAGACTATATACACACCTTGGGGAGTAGGAAGAAGAATGGTCTTCTAGCAACTACTCAAATGCTTCCACAGGTGGGGAGCTCATTATTTTACATGGAAGTCAGATCCATTGTTGGTTAGCTCTAATTTTGAGAAAGCTTTTCTATAGACTGAGCTGAAATCCACTTCCTTCTAACTTTCACTCTTTGATCAACATTCTGCCTTTCTAGAAGAAAGAACATGTTTATTTTTCTTTCATATGCTTACCCTTCATCTTTTTGCAGACATTTCTCATATCTCTTAAGTTATCTGCTGCCTTTAATTATTCCTCATATGATACATTTCTTGAACTCACGTCATCCTGCTCATTCCTTTTTGGGTACACTTTAGTTTATCAATGCTCCCTAGAAAAGATACTTGGAACTGACTGAAACACTCCTGATACCATCAGCTGAGTAGTAGATCATTAACAATGTATTATGCTGGTGTAATCATATTCATGAATATAGATTACTAGGACAGAATTCATATCTACATCTATATCCATATAACATGCAACCATGTAAATATACACATATAGATGATGGTATATATATATATATATATATATATATATATATATATATATACACACATATATATGTATATGTGTGTGTATAACAGCATATGCAGTGGTGTGTTGCTAAATGTTTAGCAGCTGGATCTCTGGAAAAATATGCATATATTTTAATATATTATATAATACATAAGTTTATTATAAATTTTACTGATATAAAGGATGTACAGCACACAATTTAAAAATAATAAAAAATAAACTATCATCTTTATTTTAAATTCCATATAGCCAATTTATTCTCATAGAATGCTTTCTCTGATTTTTTTGCTGAACTCTTGCGTGTACAGCCAATCTATGATTGCAATTCAACCATGATTTGACAAATAGAGTTACATTCTAATCCAACCATTCTTTTCCCATTACTCTTTTATCATTAAATCTGATGTTATTTAATGTTACACTATTTCTTCCCCTTGTAAAATTATGTTTATTAAACTGGAACCTCTTTCAATGTCAGTGCTATTGATTATAGCAATGCTAACTATCTTTTTGTATAGTCATAGGGATTGGAGAATTGTTTATTTCTATATTATTATATCAAATCATTCAAATCAATTTAATGTTTTAAAATTTGACCTAAATTATATAATTTTTTCAATAGCTATCCGTGGTGAATGAAGTTAGTTCTTAAGGCCAAGTGCATGGTTCTAATAAATCAAAGTAATTTAAAACACTTTCATCATTTCTTTGTGATAATAGATGTAAGTTCATGTGTTGAATTATATATTCTAGTAATATATTCCTAGGAAGAGCATTAAATTTATTATTTTTATTAAATGGAATGTCTTTAAATTTATCTGACTTAATCAAATCTTCAATGTGAGATGCATGCTTTCCAGGACAAAACTTTAAATTTTCCAAAGCTCTTATGGAACATTTGATTAATTTTTGTGCTCTCTGAATGTTAGTTGATCTTGGTCGCAATGCATTTGAAAGTAATGGAAATTCTTCAAGAATGTCAGTCATTAAACAAGATTTTGAAAGAAATTAATGTTAGCTAATCTCTTTGTCACATCAGAAGAATAACGGGAAAATGCATGTGTAATGCAGGATATGTGCACCACACAGCTGCAGCAGCTCATAAACTATATGCCACTCATCTAGGTCCCAGTATTTGACCAATTTTAATGAATTTAATTTTAAGTTCTTTAAGTAGAGTTTCTAGGTTGTTTTAATTTTTATTAGATTGGTGATAAATAGAATAAATTTTATCCAGAAATATTTAAAAATAATCGACTTGTTTTATTTCAGAATTGAATTGTCAAATGATTATTGCAATGGATGACTTAAACAATGTCAAGTGATGATTTTAGGAAACTTTTCTAACAATTTTCTTCCCGACATTGTATTAACACCATTAAAACAAAATACAATTAATTTTGCTTTCAGAAAATTCATTATTAAGGCCACAATCATTGAAAGTAGAAAATAATATATTGAAAATACACTTTGCTATTCAGTCATGTTTCATTTATTCATTTTCTTGGCAAAGACACTAGAGTGGTTTGCCATTTCCTTTTACAGATGAGGAAATTGAGGCAAATAGGGTTAAGTTACTTGTCCAGGGTCACCCAGCTGACTGGGTGTCTGAAGCCTGGTTTGAACTCAGGAAGATAGGTCTTCCTGACTCCAGGGCTACCACTTATTCACTGCACTACCTAGCTGCCCCACACTCTTCCGTGGTCAAAACCTATTCCTTTAAAACAACAAACTGATGCAAGAGATAACTGAACTGCTCATTGGCTAATTTTAACAACTGGCTCCCAAAATTCCTGAAAATTTTACAGTTGGCTCCAGTGAGCCAATATGATCAGACTTGGGCAAAACACTATATATGTGCACACACATACACACACACACACACACATAAAAATCATGCATACCTATATATATATCCATATACATATATATGGATATATTATCCATATATATATATATATATCCATATTTATATACACATATACAATATATATATTTCCATTACAAACATATGTATATGTGTGCAGTATAACTTCATATATGTACAAATATGCATATGTGTATCACATGTAACCTTATGAAACAAGAGCGACTGAGGTAGAAGAACAAAGAGAGGAAAAGATATAAGAGAGCTTCTAGAGATTTTTGTAGAATATTCCCATCTAGATAATAATAAAAAACTTCAAGGAAGCAAAGCACCTAATTCTTGAGGAGCACGTCATAGTGTCATAGAAATAAGTCTTATCAAGGACTTGCCTTCCACCTGATTCTGTGGTATCTTTTTGGTGTCTTTTTGGACTATATCATGATTATGAAAGAAGGGCCCTCTTCTCACAGAGTAGGTAGAGTTAGTGAGAGATTAAACTATTAGATATATAGTTTGTAAGAGTCATAGGAGACAAGTTCCTTATTGTTGACTGTTGATTGATTTACCTTTTAATTATAATAATAATAATATATTTATATAACACATTAAGGTCTGCAAAGTGTTTTACACATATTATCTCATTTGATCCTCATAATTACCCTGGGAAGTAGATTCTATTAGTCTAAATGGACAGATGAGAAAACAAGCTGAGAGGTTAAATTATTTGCACATAGATTTGCATAGCTAGTAAATTTCTGAGGCAGGACTGGGGCTCAAGTCCACCTTACTTCAAATCTTTGTCTACTGAGCCACTCATAAAAGTAGCATACCCTACTATGTGTTTTTAAGGTGGTTAGTGGGGCCGGGGGTGGAGAGAGGAACAGGATTAGTTACTATAGTATTTATGGTTAATGATCATATGGGGAGATCCTGGAAGCCCAATTTAGCTTACAACAAAGAAAACTCAAGCTGAGGACTTACCAGATTATATTTTCAGTGATGCTTCCCTTGCATAAGGAAGACTCAAGACCACCAATTTATGGATGATATGAGGTGCAAAGATGAGGAAACTCTTGCCACCCATGGAAATGTATTGGAACGATAGGCTTCCTTGGAACCAAAAGGCCATTAAACTGCTAAAAAGAGCATTTAAAGCTAAGGCATGGCAGACAGTCAACTGCAGGGAACACTATTCTTATTGACAAGGTTCTTTTAGAATAGCCAAGGGGGAATTACATGGCATGCTTAATGCAATTTAATTCAGCAAGCATTTACTAAATACTTATCAGGTTAAAGTTACTGTGCTAGGCAATGGAAATACAAAAACAAAACAGCTCCCTAAGTACAGGGACTATTTTGTTTTTGTTTCCCAAAATCGTTGTACTGATTCACAGGTACAAAAGTGCTGCATGAGTGGGCCTATTTTCCAGTGTTCCTGCAAATACTGAACTTCCCCATTTTTTTTTTTTTGCTATCTTTGCCACTTTGGTGGGGTGAGAAAAATTGTTTTTGTTTTAATTTCTCTTTTGATAACTTTTTAGATGGTTACATATTGTTTGCATTTTTTTTCTTTTGAGAACTCTTTGTTCATATGCTTTACTTATCTATTGGAAAAGAATTCTTATTCATAAAGGTTTGTGTCAGTTCCCTTAGATTTTGATCATCAGACTTTCACGAGTTATTTAAAACAAAATTTTCTGGGCAGTTAGGTGGGTGCAGTGGATAGAGTTCTGGCTCTGGAGTCAGGAGTACCTGAGTTCACATCCAGCCTCAAACACTTGACACTTAACTAGCTGTGTGACTCTGGGCAAATCACTTAAGCCAGATTGCCTCACCAAAAAGAAAAAAAAATTCCCCAATCTGTAGTTTTCCTTAATCTAGCTGTATTTGTTTTACTTTGGGAAAAAGTTTTATTTTCATATTACCAATATAGTCTATTTTGGTCTTTAGAGCAGTTTCTATGTTGCACATCATGGCTAATTAAAATCTCAATTTTTGTTGACAGTTGTGAAAGATATAACCTTCCCTTCTCATTTTGCAATAATGTGATTCCTTCCCCCAAACCCTCACCAAGAAAAATTGCTATCTAGTTATGCCTTTCCAATCTTGCGTTTTTCAAGATGATTTCTTGACTGAGTGTAAAACTTTGTCTTTAAATTTTATCTTTGAAAATTTTATTGAATGTTGTTGGATGGACAGATACTTTTGCATCCTTAGCTATTTCTTTTTTGCTTTGTGTCATCTTGAAGTTTAATAAGCAGGTTATCTAGGCATTCCTTTACACAAGTCTGATAACAATGTCAAATAGCACGTGATTAAAGGCACATGCTTGGGATATTCCACTAAAGAACTCCTTCCAAGTTTACATCAGGTCATTATTAACGTGGCAGCAAGACTGGGGCATAATATTTCCCATTTCTTGAGAACAATGTCTGCCATGTTAGCATCATCCTCCATTTCAGCCAAGTACATCTGACTCCCATGTTTTGCCTTCCTTTACTCCAGATCTTGGAAAGAGAACATAAATTAGTGATGAGATAAAAAAAAATCTGATTGGAAAAAAAAAGACTACAACTTAACCTCTGTAGGCAGAAATGACACATTTCAACAAAAGGAATACCCAACAGAATATCTTACAAGGATGAACCTGAGCTAGAAGTGTTAAATGAAATTAGTAAAATGGCCAGATTAATCCAAGTCAGCATAGTGGGAAATTTTAATTATCCACAAGGAGATTGACCAAATTATCTCACATAGATGAACCAAAGTTCTTCTGGTAAAGTTTTGGAGAGGACAAACACTACCCCTTCAGGTTAATCATTAGAACTAACAAAAGGAAGAACATACAATAGCCCTCAACCTGTGTGGTGGATATGACCTGGCATGGGAAGTGTGTACCACTCTGCAGTAGCAAATACAATACAGTGAAATTCAACTTCCTTTGGGAGAGTGAAAATCAAAGAAATCCATCATGTGGATATTCAGTTTTTTTTTTTAAAGAGAGCTCTAACAAAACGTTGGCATCAGGGGAAAAAATTAAAAGATAGAGTTTAATAAGTCAATAATCCATAGGAAGCCTGGAAGCTATTTAAAAAAATTAAAAAAAACTTTATTGGAAATCTAAGCTAAATTCATGCTGAAGATCAAATACACTAGGCACTCAGAAGTCAAACAAACACTGTATATATAACTCAGTCAAAGAGGCTATTGAAGTGAAAAAGGCATTTTTCAAACCAGAGAAAGTGCTCTCAGACAAGGAGAACATGGAAGACTAAAAAACATGGCAGGTCAAGTGTAAACTAGAAATTTGTCTATATAGAAAAAATTATTTAAGGGGCACCTAAGAAAAAGGCTCTCTACCCAACAACTAGGGCCTATCTAAACACAATGAAGGAAGGAGCCAGTTAGAAAATCAGTTGCTCTTCTTGATGACTACAGTGCTAAAAGAATGATCAAGGATGAAAAAGAAACCAGAAACTATTGGATGGATTCTTTGCCCCAGGCTTTCCTGAGAAAGATATCAGGTGGGTTCTCATTTTCAAATTCCATCTTGAAAAAGAAAAATTGGAGGTGGTGAGTCAAATAGTAATGAATGTACAAGCTATTTTAAATCTAATCAATATATTTCCTCTGAGAGATCACTTGGAGAAATGGCATCTGTCAAAGAATTTTGAAGAATTTTCAATGTGAAGTTGTGCAATTAAGGGTATTCTCTTTAAAGGCGAAGGTGATACCACAGACAATCCTAATAAATGAATGTGATTCTATCATTGACTTATGAGAACAAATAATAATAATAATAATAATAATAACAATAATAATAAATGCTTCAGTTTCATATAGGGATAGGGATTAGGCTTGTGATTTACAAGGATACAGGGAATTGCTAGATAAAGGAAATCCCCATAACACTATACCTTCTAGTTCTAGAGAGTTGCCTATGACAAAGGAAAGTTAAGTGACTCATCCAAGACCATATAGTCCATATATATTTCTCTACAATGCCTTAGAAACCCCTTTACCCTGGGAACTCACTCTACCTTTGAACTTCACACATTGGAAGTACCCTTGCTCCTGTGGTCTCTCCCTCTGGTTCCTTGAGTACCTCCATTTTAAGAACACCCAAGACATGATGTCTTCCTTCCTTTTGAGGATATATTCCATACTTTCTTTTATTTTGCCACTGCCTCTTTCCCCCTTTCAGCTTCTTTTTATATGTTATCTTCCTTCACTAGAATGTAGACTCCTTGAGGGCAAGGACTCTTTCTGTTTGTATTTATATTCGCCATTGCTTAGCACAATGCTTATCATGGAGTAAGCACATAATAAATGTTTGGTGGTTTGACTTGCTTGTTGACATGTGGCAAATGTAGGACTTGGACACAGGTCTTCCTTCTTCTGAGTGCGGCTTTCCACCCACTAGGCCAGACTGTGCTGCCTCCCCTAAGGTGCTAACATGGAGGATAGAAGTATTCCATGGCAGAGAAGGGGAAAAATCTCACTTGATCTTGATTTTCTTTATATATAGTTTTATGATGTTTTTAATTTGTTCAAATCATTTTTCATATCTATTATTTCATTTGCTCTCTAGTGCGACCTTGTTAATGATATAATTATGATAACACATTTAATATGGCCTCTGAAATCTCTTCTAGCTCTTAAAATATGATTTTGTACATAATAGTTTTAAGGTTTATAGTGGGCTTTCACCATTAACAACCTGGAAGTTTGATTTTACGAATAATATTGTCACTATTTTACAAAGGAAATTGAAGCTCAGAGAAATTAAATGACTTAACCATGGTCACATAGCTATTAAATTTAGAAGCTAGGCTTGAAACTCAGATCTCCTAATTTCAAGTCCAGTATTCTTCCTCTTAGTCCCATTTCACATATGGCAAAAATTGTCATTTGCTCAAGATCACATAAGTCAAATTAGAACTATAGATTTCTAATGTAATACTCTTTCCATTTTAACCCCTTAGAATTTTTTAGGATAACATCTACTCTGTTTTTCCCCCTATAATTTCATGAGTGTAGAGAATTCCTGGTGTGAAAACTCCATCACTGATGTAGATTGGCAACTTGTCCATAATTTATATTTTCAGAGATTTGTCTGGGACATGGAGAGATTAAGTGACTTTTTCATGGTCACTTGCCTAGTATGTATCAGGGGCAAGACTTGGACCCAAGTCTTGTGGGCTTTAAAGCTTACCTCCTCTATGGCTCTCACCTCTGATTTTATTGCACATTTTTTAATATACACATGAAAACACCATGAAAAACTTTGTTTAATACCTATTCTGATGTGTTTAAGTGTTGAAACTTGCAGTGTCAAAAAACTTTAGATATTTCATGAGAATCAGGTTATAAAGTAAAGATGAAAACTCAGACTGGAGAAAGTCCATCATGGGAAGTCACATTAGAAAAACAAATGCAAAGCTGTACCTGGAGCCTCCATTTTCAGGAGTTTTGTGGAGAGCTCTAAGGCAGATAACACTGTGAAGTTGGCCATGTACAACCTTTATTGGGAGAGTAAAAACTGTCACTCACTCTCTAGGTGACAGAGCCAGCTGGGAGGGTTAGACACTAAGGGGAGAGTGTTAAAGAGACAATTAACTTCTATACTGTGATAAGAAAACAGAAATAGACTGGAGAAATGTGAAAGCATTTTGAAAACTAAAAGCACTATACAGAGTAAAATATCTTATCATTATTATTTTTCATTAGGCTAGACCATAATTTCACTGGAATAGAGAATTCTCACTGAAGAAACTACCAATTCAAATGGGCACTTGCTCCATACATACCACTTTATAGACTTGTCTGGGCCATTGAGAGGGTGCATTGCCCAGGGTTACATACCCCTTATGCATACTATGCAGGACTTTAAACCAGGTTGTTCCAAGGCTGGCTTTTTATCTACTCTACCTCATCCTTTAAGAAGGTATCAAGGACTCCTTGAAACTATGTGTTTTATCTTTAAGCATCTAATGAAAAGGGGGCTGTCTTTCAGAGTTAAACAATGGAACAAAAGTTTAAGACTCCACAATTTAATATTTATGATTGAAGTATGTATTAAATCGTAAGTTTACCTACAGAGGAATTATAGATGTTGGATTCCTATCCCCTTGTCACCTCTTAAACTTGGGTTCTGCAATGTTCTCTTCTCTTCCACTATTTTATGCTTTGGTGATCTCATGCACTCTCATCGCTTTAAGTATCTTTGCTACAAAGCTGATGACTAAAAGTGTATCTTCACTCTCAATGATTGCGTCTTTGCAGTTTCAGCCCCACATTTCCAAATCCAACTCAGTATAAACTAAATAGCACTCTTTACTTTCCCTCAAAACCCAGCTCTTTCCCTAACATCTTTACTTGTGTTGTTCCTTGAAACTTCAGTTATCTTTGACTCTTTCCTCTCCAAATCCAGTTGTCAATTTCTGAGCACATCATTTCTCCAATATTTCTTTCGTGCACTTACTCTTTTTTTTTTTCAGTAATCTCACTATAATCCTCTTATCCCTTCTGGTCTAGTATATTATAACAGCTTTCTACCTGGTCTTCCTGCCTCCAGTATATTTCTTCTCCAATCATTCACAAAGCTGCCAAAGTAATTTCTCTAATGCTCTACTCTGATCCTCTCACTCCTATACTCAAGATCTTCAGGGGCTGCCCTTTGCCTATAGAATAAAGGATAATACCTGATCCTAGCATCCAAGGTATTATACAATTTGACTTTGGTCTACTTTTTCAGCATCATCTCATGCTAGTCTGCTTTATATACCCTATATTCCCAGCCAAACTGAACTACAATTCCCCTTTCCATCCCTGTTCTTCCCTCTTTCCCCTAGCTCTGTGCTTTTGCTCACACCATCCCCTGTGCTTGGAATTCTCTCTGTCCTCATCTCCACCTCCTAGTTTTCTTGTCTTCCTTTCAAGTCTCAGCCAAAGACCCTCCTTCTGCAAGAAGCATTTCCTGATCCTCTGTAATGCTAGTGCCTTATCTCTGTCAATTATCTCCAATGTATTCCCTATGTATCTTATTTTTTCATAGTTATTTTCAGGTTGTTACCCCTTTTAGACTGTGAGCTCCTTAAAGAGAACTGTCTTTTTTTGGGGGGGAGGGCGGTATCCCTTATTACAGTGCCTCGTACATAGTAAGTCCTTAATAAATTTTTGACTTGACTTGCTCTTGGAATTGACAACTCAAGTATCTCTAATTGTTGAAGTGCTTGCCTTCTTTCAAGAATAAAGTCAGTTGTTACCTCTTACAGGAAGCCTGCCCTCTACCTCTAACTGTTGAAGTGCTTGCCTTCTTTCAAGAATAAAGTCAGTTGTTACCTCTTACAGGAAGCTGTAGGTGATCTCTGCCTCTTTAAATTTTTTACAGCAGTTTGCCTGGACTTTTTAGCCGTCATCACATTTCCCCTTTCATTATGGTTATTTATGAATACCTTCCTTATTAACACAACAGCTAGTCAGGGAGCTTCTTTTTTTCTTTTTTTCAGCCAAAGACAAGGTTTATTAGAACATCCGTCACGTTGGGCAGACTCTGAAGGAGTCTGAACATTTGTGAGCTATTGGCTAGATTCAAAGAATCTGAGCAGTGGCTAGATTTTAAGAATCTAAGCCAGTCAGTGAGCTTCTTAATGGAAACCACTGTTGAGTGTGTTTTTGTACCATCATCTCGCCTTGTGTAGTGACTTGTATACAAAAGGCACTTAATAAATGCCTGTTGACTTGTTAGCTTCCTTATTTTATACAGTAACTTAATAAGCCATAAGACTGTTGAAAATGTTAATGCAATCTTAGGTTGCGTTACTATGTGGTTAGTGTCCAGATTGCAGTGTATTCGGTTCTAGGTGCCATATTTTAAGATGCTTCATATTGTTCTGTATACTGAAATGCATCCTGAAGAGTGGCCAGAAAGGCAAACAGTATTCCTGTCACATTGGGAATAGTTGGAGGAGTTAACCACCTTTAGGCAGATGAAGAGAAGATGTAAAGGTGGCCATGATAGCTACCTTTAAACATTTAACAAGGCTGTCATGTGAGAAAGAGATTACACTAATTTCGCTTTTCCCAGAGGACAGAATAGAGCCAATGGATAGAACCTATGGGGAGGCAGATTTTTACTCCATTACTTTACTCAGGTTTTCATTCATTCATTGTCCTAGGTGTTGGGGAGACAAATACCAAAATGAAAGAGTACCTGTCCTCAAGAAGTTACATTATCTTTAACAAAAACAATATGTACATGTACACAAAAGGTTAAATATGAAATATATGTGAAGTAAATATAAAACAATTGGGGGGCACTAGAAATTGGAGGGATGAGAATAGACTTCTTTTAAGAGTAGCACTCTAAGTGTAGTGCTTTGTAATGAGGCAGCATTGACTTTGAGGGAGGAATAACGGTTTGAATGTTTCCTCTTATGTTTACCATTTTTGCAACCATGGATATTTCTCTTCTCTGATTTGTAGACAGTGTTATGACACTATAAATGACAGCTGGGTTATAATCTACATTAGTGTAGAGATGAAATTACAGGTCATCCATAGATGGCATCCATCCATGCTTTCATCAACTAATTTGGAGAGGAGTAGAAGGTTTATTCAGATCCTTAAACCCTGAAGTTAAGCTGATTAGTTGTAAGTTTGACTATAGAAAGCTGTTTACTTAGGCCAGGCCTTGTAGCTATCAGCATCTTAGTTTAAAGTTTGATAGCAGGTCTAGAACTTTGATAAAGAATTTGAGATGCCTCAATTACGATGTTCAAGATTATGAATGATTAAGGGTTAGAAATACAATTTATTGATTTACAGCTTCCAACAAGTGTGGTGTTCCATTTTAGTTATCCGGAGCACCCTCTTTCTAGTTTCTGGGAAAACCGTTTAATAATTAGAAGGTTATTGTGGTGAAAATGTAATCAGTTGAGGAAGATATATGGGGATCAAGACTATGGAGATGCCTAATACATTAACCCCATTTCATTATGGAATATACTTTTGTAGTGGTCAGAATGTTCACTAGTACCAGACACAGACTAAGAGAAAGAAACAATGAGACAGAGAGAAAAACACTGAAAGATTGATACAGAAAGAGTATAATATAAAGAATCAAAATGAGATTGAAATTTTGCCTTGTAGGTTGAAAAAAAAATGATGTTGCTTTTGAAGAAAAGCAGTGAGATTACCCTTTATGTTCAATACAAAAAAACCCTTCATATTCCATAAATATAAAGGTCATACTAATGATATGCCTATATCAAGAAAAAATGAAAAACCATAAATTTTGCTACAATAAAGGACCAGTGTTGTCAGCCTTAGCTCTTATAAGTGACCTAAAATTCCCTCTAAATTTCCAAGTCAAGTAAAGTCAAGAAGTATTTATTAAGCACTTGATACTGGGCTAGATACGGAGCTAAGCAATGTGAATACAAATACAAGCAGAAAGAAGAACAGTCAAGGTTTAACTACCTTAAAAGGGTTACCTGGAATGGGGCATGGCAGAGAAAGTCCAGAGGACAGTTAGCAGTGCAACCTGAGAGGAATGAAATCATGGCTAGATGGGGTAACCTCATTAAACTGGAGGTTCTGGGAGGAGATAGTCAATCAGAGGGAGAGGCCAGAGAGGTGGAGGGTATTTCTAATGAAGTCTAGGGCTAGAGTGAGCTTCCAATGTGAAGACGTTTGAATGGCACAATAAAGTGTAGAGGAAAGTTAGGAGTACAGCTTAGAGAGGAATTTTCATAGAAATCTGTATTGACAGTCATACGTCCTCAAAATAGGCCCATGTACTATGTAACATAACCTTAGAAAGAATATATTTAATATTTTAACTTTAATTTATTGTTAAATTGATTATATTAAAACATTTTGCAACATTACAATCTGCCTGAAGTGGTTCTTTCAAAAATTAATTAATTATTTATTTTTGAAGGCAATTGGGGTTAAAGTGACTTGACCAGGGTCACACAGCTAGTAAGTGTCAAGTGTTTGGTTTGAGGCCGGATTTGAACTCAGGTCCTCCTGACTCCAGGGCCAGTGCTCTATCTACTGTGCCACCTAGCTGTCCCTTAAAAGTGCTTTTTTTAAAAAAAATGTTTGGTACATATTTAGGAGGAAAAAGGAAAATTCAAATGTACAATTATCAACCATGTTATCTGTTAAAAATGTTCTTGTACTAATTTTGAAAACTAATTATAAGGTATAGAATTGTTTCTGCTGGGAAGCATCTCTATGTTTGAAACAATTAATTTAAAAGTGAATTTATGGAACACACATTGTCTGTATGGCAGGACAGTCCATATTTGAGTAGTCACTAATCATTTATTTTCTTTTTTTCTCTGATTAAATACGTATAATTTTTCTATTAATGGATATCACTGAATCCTCATGTAAGTTTTAAGATCAGAACCCATGTTTTCTTTTCTTACTTCCCCTCACAATTTAGATATATTCTCAAGTCTTTAATTACTAGTGTTATCTGCATAAGCACTAGGATCTTAATCTAAACTCCCACTTGCACTGGCAAGTTGGGTTTCCCCAGGGCAAAGCTGACTACATCTCTTTCCTCTATCCCTCCAGAATCCTAGAGGTAACTCTGAAGGGCTGTGGATGCATTTCTAATGCTATCAATATAACTTCCCATTCTAGTGTATCCAACGTCAATTGCCAGCCATCTCTTCAATATTATCTAACCATTGCCAGTTAATATCTTTCAACATAATAGATACCTTTGATTAGTACTCCACCATCATTTAACCAAATAACATCACAGCTTTTACAGAAGTATATTTACTGAGAAGATAACAGCAAGAATCACAATACAAGGTATCCTCCCAAAGTGAGAGGGAGGTCACATTCTCCCTTAATTTACTTCAGTCCATAGGAAGGGGGCTCAGACTTAAAGCGGCAGCTATAAAGCATTTGCTCCACCAAGTTCACTTCTAAATGCTCCTAGTATGAGTCTATGCATTGCTGGAATTAGTCAAGCGAGGCACTCCTCAAAGGCCTTGTTGGCATCTCCTCAGATTCAGCAGCTAGCAAACTTTGGTATGCATCCCGTTTCCTGGATCCCTGGTGGCTCTTCTGACCTTTTGAAGCTCACAAGATTAGTTCAGAGGTTGTCAAATTATTGAAAAATGCAAATGTTTTTACATTTAGTTTGCAAAACATAAACAAAGAAACAAAAAAATAAGAGGTGGGTCAGATTTAGTCCTCAGGCTTTAATTTGCTGACTGCTGGTCTAGTTCATCAAATTCCCTATACTCCTTCACCTAAGAAAAAATGGTGTCAAAGAAATAGTGGAGCCAAATTCATGGTGACATGTTGGTCCAGGTGGGAAGACAGGCAGCTGGTCAGTGGAGGATTCTTTCTTCTCAACTCCATGCCCCCTATACCTCATCCTCAGGCTTACAGCAGTTATTTACCTGTTCAACACTAGGAAAGAGATTGAGTTCCTCTCACGGGAGTCTTTTGTTTACATATTCAATTCCAGCTTAGCAGAAAAAAATTCTTTCTTCACTATGTGGTAAGTGGATAAGAAAAAAAAATCAGAGAATATTTTCACATATTTCAGAATCTATATGGAGAACTACAACAGGTTGAGTTCCCATGGTTTTGTTCCTGATTATAGTAGGAACATTTCCTTAAATATACAATGATGGAGTAGGGGTTTTAACAATAGAGAAAATCAGGTGGCACATAAATCTTTCTTTGAATGAACTAGGTGTTCCAAGAGGCAAACATTAGGAGAGAGCACATTCCAGATATGGCATGTGAATGAATGAATGAAAAAAGTTTTATTACTTGCTGTGTGCCAATCATTGTGCTAAATGATGGTGTTAAATTTTTTTTTTTAAAGTGAGATAGCCCCTGATCTCAAGGAGCTCATACCCTAACTGGTGGAGACAACTCATAAAGGGAAGTCCAGCTATTGGGCAAATGGAAAGATCCAGAAGTCCTAAGGATGTCAAGAGTTGGTAAATAATTGGATGTGTAGGGTGAGAGAGAATGAGCAATTAAAGATAATGCCAAGGTTATGAATCTGGAAAACTGAAAGAATAGTGGTGTCCTAAACAGAAATAGGCAGCTAGGTGATTCAATGGTTGGAGAAGTGGACCTGGATTCAGTTCAAATTCAGTTCAAACCTGAGTTCAAATTCAGCTTCAGACACTTGTCTGCCTCAGTTTTCACAACTGTAAAATGGGAATAGTAATAGCACCTAACTCCCAGCGTTGTTATCAGGATCAAATGAAATATTTATAAAGGGTTTAGTAAGGCTTAAAGCATCATATAAATGTTAACTAAAAAATAGGGAAGTTTGGCAGAAGGGTAGGTTTTAGGGGTAAAACATTGCATTTTAGTTTGAACATGTTCAATTTGAGATATCTGTGAGACATCCAATTTGACATTTCCAATAGGCAATTGGTGATGAAACAATAGGCCTTAGGAGAGAGACTGGGGCTAGGTATAAAATCTGGAAGTGATATGATACTCAGGAATGCGCTGGAGTAGCTTCTACTGGTTTGTGACAGACAGTATTTACATATCAGAAATCAGCAAAAGCTACAAATCAAGGCTTGACTTATTGTTTTGTTGATTTCTAGACTTGAGAAAATTATAAAGAAAATATTAATAATGCAGATTAAACTTAAGATTGTGTCATATTGTGTCACATTCCCCTGCCTCACAGAGAGTTAGTTGATAAACATTTATTGGCACATAGTGATGTGCCTGATAGAGACAATTTTTAAATCAATAGGAGTCCATGAGGTGAGTGAGATGAGAAAAAGAGAAAGAGAGAGAGAGATAGAAAGAGAGAGAGACACAGACACAGAGAGACAGAGGCATAGAGACAAAAAGAGACAGAGACAGAGAGACAGAGAGACAAAGAGAAAGAGACAGAGACAGACAGAGAGAAAGAGAGAGAGATACAGAGAGAGACACACAGAGAGACAGAGGCAGAGACCATGGAAAAGATAAGAGAGCCAAGCATAAAGTCTTAAAATTCATTTATAGTGAAAGTTCATGATATGTATGATTAGCCAACAAGTGAGACAGATGGAGCAGTCAGACAAGGAGGAAAAATCAGGAAAGTTCAGTGTCATGAAAATGCAGTGAAAAAAAAGTATGTAGGAGGAGAGGTTGGTCAACAGTGTCAAATGTTTGGAAAGGGATGAGGATAAAGATAAGACTATCACATTTGGCAATTAAGAGATCATTAGTAACTCTGGAGAATGGAGTTTCAGATGACTGATGAAGCTGCAAGCCAGATTGCAAAGGGTTGAGAAATGAGTAAGAAGAGAGGAAGTGTAAGCAATAAGTATAAATAGTTTTTTCTAGGAGTTTGAGAAAGGAGGGGAGAGATACAGGATAATGGCTTGAAGAGGTGGTATGGTCCAGCGAAAGTTTTGTAAGGATGAAGCAGACTTGGGCATACTTGAAGGTAGTAGAGAAATAAAGAACAGTTAGTGAAAATTAGGGAGAGGGTATGATTGAGAAGATAATCTACAGGAGAAAATAGGAAGTGATAGAATCAAGGCATAATTAGAATGGTTGGGCTTGGCAAGAAAGGCTACCAGTTACCAGAAACTATAGTAAAGGGGAACAGAATAGGGACGTTGTTAAGGGTTTTTGAGATGAAGCAGAGGGAAGAGGGAACCCAAGACAAATAGACTTAATTTCATCAATAAAGTAAGAAGTGAGTCCTCATCTTAAAGGATGGAGAGTAGAAAGCTTGAGGAGAGAAGAGAAGGTAGAGAAACTCATTGTAGCAATGTAACATGGAACAGTTGGGACAATTAGGAAGATCTCAGGACAGTTTTCAAGCAGAGAGGAACAAATTATGCCTATTGAGTAAGTTTACAAATATATTTAAAGTATATATATATATATATATAAAAGTAATCCAGGTAGAACTAATTTTACTATGTATATTACACAAAGAAATAATAATAATTCTATTAGATTGCAAAGGCAGTAGAAAGGTGTTGAGGCTATCATCAAAGAGGTAGAATAAATTTTTAAAGGGGGAGACTGACAGAACTCTGACAAGCCCCATGACTTCTCTATTTGTCTTCTTTCCAAAACCAGACAGCACAGTTCATTTCTCTGTGTATTACAGAAAATTAAATCCTATAACCCATACTTACCAATGCTCAGAATGTACACACTTTGAGACATATCAGGAACTGCTAAAATCATCTCAACCATAGACTGCCACATAGGTTTCAGGCAAATGGACTTAGATGGAAGAATTCAAGCCAAAATAATACCATATAAGGTATATGAGTTTAATGTCTTATCTCAAAGGTAGAAGAATTTGTTTACTTCTTTCCAAGGACTGGTTAGTGTATTATTAGCTCACTTAATTGCATTTACCCTGTCTGCACTGGTAATATAACCATTTGCAGTGAAAATGTAAATGAGAATATGGAACACCTCAGGTCATGCTTAGTAAATTCCAGTTTGAATTTCCAAAGGATAGCTATTAAAACACTTGACAGGAAATAGGCACCTAAATTCCTTGTGGGATAATTAAGTAGCTATTAACTAAGAAATCTTCCAGGACATTTGAGGGACTAACAGCTAGCTATGAAAGGCTTAGTCTTCATTTGGAGACCATAGTTGGACCTTTTTCGGACAGCAAAGTAGGGTAAACTCAAAAGGGTTACCCATGTACAGTGGCTATATAGTTGGATATGGAGAGTAGATTGTTAAATTTTCAATATAAGCAGTTACAGTTATTTATTGTTTTTTTGATTTCTTAACTTAAGAAAGTGAAAAAGAAAATGTTAATAAAGCAGATTAAATTTAATAACATATCAAACAGACACATTCCTCCTCCATCCCCCTCCAGACAGCTAGTTGTTAGGCATTTACCAGCATATCTCTATCTTAACCTCAGTGCTCAGTGTTGAAGTAGGCTTGGAATTCCTTACTTAGTCTGAGGGGCCCAGAGTTAGCAACTCTTTTTATTTTTTTATTGTGGCAATTGATTCATCAGATGCTGGGTTGGACATTTTCAATAAATGTCTATTTGAATGTAAAACACCCTGTGACATAGCTCAAAAATATTATTGCCATGGAAAATTTAAAAAAAAATCCTAGAAGGAGTATTTGGCAAATTGTTTGAGCTTTGGGGTAAATTTAGGCCATTACTTTTTGGCTCAGAGTTTGCCTTGTGTATGAATCATTAAATCCTCTCATGGAAAGATTATCCAGAATTCTGCAACTTAGCAATTTGCAGAGATGCTTATGGAATCTTCAGGACTTTCAGATGAATAATATTAACTTATCTGTGTATACACTGCATTGTCACAGAAGAAAATAACTTTTTTGAGGTCAGAGACTGTTTTGTTGTTTCTTTCATATCCCAACACTTTCTTAGCACATAGTAAGTGCTTAATAAACACTTACTGAATTGAACTAAACTGATTTGAATCCTGGATGAAAGAAGAAACTTGTGGACACGTTTTCTCAAAAAGAAAATGTACAGTGTTGTGAGAAATAACCTATGTGTTATGACTGTCAGATCTCCAAGGCAGGATCAGGGAGTTAGCCTGGGCTGGCTGCCACCACCCACTGCTTCCCTGGTTGCAAGCCTTATTGAGGTGGCTCCTCCACCTACTCTCACACTCTCACAAATAAAGACTCCACACAATAGAGTGTAAAGAGGAAAGATATGATTCTCAAGGGAAGCGGGTGTTCTACTCACAGGAGCAAGCACGCTATACGGGAGCAAGAACGGACTTTTTATAATGGTGAATTAGTCCTACTGCTCCCATCAGAATCTGGATTGGTCCAGATTCTTCCAGGTTACAACTCTTCTTTATACAACCCTAACATGTATGTTTCACGCCCCCGTCCCATGATCTTTATTGAGCAAGTGCAGTATTGGGGGATTGTGATTGGAGGATGACCCCTTGAGCTTGAGCTTGAGCTGTTTGTCTCGTCTCAGCTCTCCTAATTCTTTCTTGGTCAAGATGTGTGCAAACACTGTGTTTGCCAAACAAGATATGTTTATCTATGAGCACATTCTTCTATCCACCTGGGACTTTACCCTTTCTTAAGATAAGAACATCTGTGGAAGCAAAACAGCTTAATTTACAAAATTCCAACTCCTCTAGGGCAAACATGTAATATTTCCCGTAGCTATCCTAACTAACTAATCTTACTCTCTGAATTTTTGAAAGGCAAGAACTTTTAAGTAGAGTGGTTCTTAACCTGGGGTCCATAGACAGATTTCAAATGATATGTGAACTTGGATGGGGAAAAAATATTACTTCTCTATTTTTGCTTACTTTTGATATCCTTTGCAATCCTATTGATGTGGTGCTTGGGTGCTTGTGCTTGTACCTGGACCCCAATTTCTCCCTAGTCTCAGAAACACTGTCTCTGACAATCACTCTCCAGCCCAAGAACACTGTGCCTAACAATTACACATGCGTGGGTCCCAGTAAGACCCTTATCTCTCTTCTTGGTGCAGCTACACAAAGCTGGGTGAGAGACTGCTGTGCTGCTCAGGCCCCAGCCCTCAGATCATGTCTCTGGAAGCCTCCCAATACCTTAGTAAGCTCCTGTCTTGTGAGAAAGCTTTCCCTTGTTGCAGAGCATTCTCTAATCAGCACAGAGAGAGAGTCTTGTGTCTTGTCTGGCCCAAGGAGTTCTGTCCCTGGCTGGCCCACGCACTCTTCCTCCTCCCAGATTTCCAAGGTCTATGCCTCTGACGTCTCCCTCCCTGTCTGGTATACTCCCTACACTTTCCCATCCATATCTCCCAAAGACACCTGGACCTTTAGATTACCTAATTGGTATCCCTGGCATTCCTTTCCCATGTCCTTTTCCATATAAACCCTAGCTCCATCCTCAGTCTCTTGCAGGTTCCTTAAAAGTCCTTGCCCAGTGAAAAGTGTAACAATCAACTCTTTGCCAATTTGACTTAAAGAATGCTTAAGTCTGTGAATTCACTCCAGTTGACCGCATCCTGTACTCCACTCTTTGAGGGGTCTCAACCTCTCAGATCATAACATTTAGTATTTTACTAATTTAAAATATTATGCTGAGAAGGTTCCAAAAGACTTCACCACACTGCCAAAGTGATACAAAAAAGGTGAAGAACTACTGTCTTAAAGGAAGTGAGGGTAAAATGTGAAGAAGCATTCAGATTTTTTATTTAACATGATTTGCTCTGGGATGAACTTAGAATAATAACTGGAAGCTCTGTAAAATGAGACAACTTTTAAGCTAAAGTTTTTGTTAGGAAATTGCTAAAGGCAATTCCACTCATCTCATGTGAGATACTTGTAAAGCACTTAATGCAATGCTGCCATACAGTGGGTGTTTAATAAATCCTTATTCCCTTCTCTTCCCTTTTGATTGATGTGTCACTTGGTTAACTGGTTTTTGATTGGATCCCTATCCATTCACACGATGTACCTCAAACTTAAGTATTATTCGAGGGGTCTATGTGAAAAGGGGGACCTAGGTGCTAGAGTTAAAGCCATCTGCAAGAAGTGAAAGCTGCAACACACTAACTGGGGAAAATAAAGAACTAGGTCATTTTACATAAGCTTGATCAAATCTAGTATGTGTGAAAAGAATCTTTCAAAGAATCATAGATTTCAAGTTGGAAGGGTCCTGAGAGTTCATCTATTCCAATTCCATCATTCTACAGATGAGGAAAATGGGGCCCAGAGGTGTTACGTGACTTGTTTATGGTTGCATAGATAGTGTTAATGCCAGTATTTAAACACAGCTTCTCTGATTTCTAAATTCAGTACTCTTTCTATTCTAAAAAAAAACTTTCTTTCTTTGAGTCTATAAATGTTTGATAGATAGATAGATAGATAGATAGGCAGACAGATAGACAGACAGCTAGCTAGCTAGCTAGATAGGTATGTAGATAGATAAAGCATTTATTAAGAGCTTATTCTGTGCCAGATACTGTACTAAGAGCTGTAGATACAAATATAAGCAATTCTTAGCCTTAAGGAGCTTACGTCCTCACGCATGAAGACTGTACGTAACAGGGAACTGGAAAGAGAAGAGAAAAGGGGAAATCACCTGAGTATGGGCAAAGCAGGTAGGTAGGTGGTGAAGTTTGTGTAATGACTTGAGGTACAGGTGAAATGAGCATGACTGCAATGGTGGTCCAAGCAAGGGAGTAATCAATCAAGAGGGGCTTGCAGGGTGGTGGTTTCTTTATATGGTCAACAATCTGTTGACCTGTCATCTATGTGCTTGTGAAAGCCAGAAAAAGGACAAATGGTAATATTTGGGGATTAATAAGCAAGGTTTCCATTAAAATGTAGAATTTTTAATGGCGCATTGGTTGTTTTTAATAAGAAGTTATATTTTAAGGGGGGAAACAAACTTTTTTTTTAAGTTTTAAGCCTAATGTAACAGTAAATATGATATTGTTGAGATTTAGAGTTCAGGTGTGAAAGAATTCACTTAGACCTTCTCTGTAGCCATTGGGAGCTTTATTTCATCAAAGCTTCATGGGCCTGGGGTTAGCAAGGAGCTAAACAAAGGACGCTGATATAGGAAAAGACCCAGGCTTATATAGACAGAAAACTATATAGCCTGTAGGAAGAGGATGTATTTTTAGTGTTTCATATGGGAGCTGGAGATTAGGGACAGGATAAGAACAAACAAGATGAGGAAGATGGTTGACAAGATAAGGAAAAATTGTGACACAGGATGAGGAAGATGAATGACAGGGTAAGGAACACAGGGTAGGGGAGACAAAGGTAATTCTTTTGGTACAAGTTGTATGGCATTTCAAGATGAGGGGGAAAGGACTTGAGAAATTCTCAAGTTCCATGATCTCAAGGTATAGGATGGGCTACAGAATGAGCCTCAAACCCCCTCAGGGGCCTGGGAAAGTAACCCTTAATATTATTTTTAATCATAGGGCACTCTTTGCCCCCATATCAATATGAAATAATTATATTTTTATATGTTATATGGATAATGAATATGAAATGTTATGCCAAGTTTGAAGCTACATACATTTGAGCAATTACTGTTTACATTGGTGGTGGGGATTTTTTTTTTTAATTGAGAGATTTTTGTCCATGGGGAGAAGGGTGAGTGGAATCAATCTCAGGACACAGAAAGTTAAAGGCAACTGTATTTTGAGTCATTTTGGGAAGAGAAATGCAAAAGTTTCAAATTATTTCACATCATTTTAAAATTAAGAATAGGGAAAATAAAGCTTATTAAATGCCACAAAGAATAAATAGTATGATTTAGTTTTATATTATAGCAAATTAAAGTTATCTAATGAATATAGAGGGAGAACGAAAGGAAGAAGAGGGAGGGAGAGAGAAGGAGAGGGAGAGAGAGGGAGAGAGAGAGAAATTGAAAGAGGAAGAAAGGGGCCCCAGATGTCTCACTTTTCCTATATCCCTCTTTATCTCTAGGTAGTCCTACCATGATGTGATATTTTGTTTACTGTTTGTTGTAATTGATAAAGTCTTATTTTCCTTATCCTTAATTTAAAAAGTAAAGAAGTTGATCCTTTTATATTTCTCTTAGAAAAAGAAAAAAATCAAATTAATTGTTATTTTTCATAAGTGGGCTGCTCATATTTAATATATGATACAATATGCTCATAATAATAATATGCTCATATTTTCCTTGATCCTTCATATAAAATTGGCTATCTACCCTTTTTTAAAGATAAACGATCAAAAGTTCCTCTAAGGCAAGGACTGTGTTTTATGCTTCCACAGCAGGACATTGCATTGCCTTGTGCTAATAGGAATTTAATAAATATTTGTTGAATAAATTGAAAACCTAGTAATGTATTGAAGATAGGAAGGACATAAACCTGGGAATAGTGGATTAAAAGCTTACTTCAGCTAGAAGCATCCATTATTTATTAACTATCACTAAGAAAAAAACCAAAACAACCAAACCAACAAAAAACCTGACAGTACATTTATGCAAATATTAGTATTTTAATTAAATAATAATAATAATAATAGCATTTATATAGTGCCAACATGTACTAGGCACTCTGCTAAGCACTTTGCAAATATTATCTTATCTGATCCTCACTACTACTCAGGGGAATAGGTGATATTATTATCCCTATTTTATAGATGAGAAAACTGAGATTAAATGACTTGTCCAAGGTCACACAGCTAAGTGCCCATGGCCAGATGTGAAGTGAAGTCTCCTTCACTTCAGGCCTAGCTCCTTCTATCCTTTGTACCTCCCAACTGCCTAATTAATGACAAGGGCCACAAAGTATGCCGAACGTAAACATGGGGTAAAAACACTCATCTGCCATAAATATGCTAAATTTTGGCATTGACATAAGGGTTTAATAGGCTCTGTATCTGCCTACTTTCTCTTTCTGGGAGGAAAGTAAGAAGTCAGGCAAATTGTCTGCTTTGGGCTGCAAGCAAATGCATAAATTATGCAAGGGCTATTTGGTAGATAAGAAAGTCAGTCTCATTACTTTGGAGGCACTCCACTTAATTTAAAAAATTTCTTTATCCTAGTATCTCGAAGCTTGATCATTCACATCACTCCCTAGTCTTGGCTCTGAGAGATGTTTGGCTGTTCGCCAGAATCAAATTGACACTCGAAAAACTTTCCTGCACTGATATTATTTAAAAGCATGTGCTTTGGGTCATGAAGTGAGGTAATTCTGGAGAAGTTCTGGAAATTCTGAACAGGGATGCCATCATTGAGATGAATACATACCCTCTGAAGAGGACTACTCTCTCTGAAGGGCTCACCACTCACAATCATATAAACTGTGTTATTTTTGTTTAAAATCTTGTTTTCATCTACACCACATATTCAACCCTTCGCCTGGCTTCTACAGGTGTAAGTATGACAGGCCAACAGATTTTATCAATAAAATTTGGAAAGTACACTTAACAAGTTTTCATAATAATAGCAATAATAATAATAGCTGACCATTTGTTTGGTGCTTTTAGGTTTGCAATGATTTCTGGCACAGACAGAAATGTCAGATACCTGGGGCATAAGAATATCTGGGTCAAAGTATATGAAGAAAATTTTCTATTAGCTTTGTTAGGTTTCAGCATTTTATTATTCTTTTTTACCCTTTTTGGTGAAAACTGTTAAAAAATAAAGAAATCTAAAAAACAAATCTAAGCTGGTAGAAAATAGAAACCAAAAACCTGAAAAAAGCCAGCATTTTTAAGAAGAATAAGATTGCTTAAGATTTTCCATCTGCTAAGGCTTACTAAGCAAGTATTCCATTCATTTCCTAGTTTTCTTTAAAATTGCTAATTACCAACTTAATCTGAGACCTGGATCAGAATCTTTTGGGAGAAATGTCAAATTGATGGTCTCTATTTTTGTGGTGGCAGCTAGGTGGTGCAGTGGATAGAGCACCAGGCCTGGGGGCAGGGGAAGGAATTTTTGAAGCATACAGTATTTTATGGGTAAGGCAGGCCTAGCCAGAATGCCAAAGTATGGGATTTTGAAGAAATAGCAGACATTCCTTAAAAGTGCATCCTAGAATGTGGCAGAGGCACATAGATAGGAAGGTGAGCAAAAACTAGATTTTGCCGAGTGCCTTGGTGACCAAAAACTGCCCCACAAACCATTAAAATCATCTTTTATTCTACCTTGGTACATACCTTGTGAGTTGTCAATGCCAGATCCATTAAGAAGACTACTGGGAGAAATAGTATATAGAAGATTACTTTAAGATCTCAGCCAATATGTGAAGACATTTTTGGAGCTCAGTCAGTAACATTTATTGACCAGTACTGAGTCGTATATTGAAAGATGCTGGATATTACAAAGGAAGCATTCAGTTTCTGCCTGTAGGATCATACAGCAGAATAAGCAAACATATGTGAGATGGCCAAAAATAAACAAAAATCCCAGAACAGGCCCACAATCAGTATTTATTACACTCTACTCTGTGTACATCATGTAATCAATTACATCTCCAAAAAGATATATACCCACATACTGAGATATTTTAATTTAATTCAGTCATTATTCATTAAGTAGGCAGCTTGTTGGTATAGTGGATAGAGTGCCAGGCCTGAAGTCAGGAAGACTTATCCTGAGTTCAAATCTAGCTTCAGACACTTATTGGCTGTGAGACTCTGGGCAAATCACTTAACCCCATTTGCCTTAGTTTCCTCATCTATAAAATGAGCTGGAAATGGCAAACCACTCTAGTATCTTCACCCAAATGGGGTCACGCAGAGCCTGACACTATTGAAAATTAGCTAACTAAACATCCTACATTTGCAGAATACTTTTCTATGCACGGAGAAGATACAAATGTTAGATAACACACAATTCCGGACTTCTTGTAACTTTCAGCTTTGTTTTTTGCAGTGGGTTGGAATACTTGCACTAAGTGGGATTAATTATCATATTCCCCTCCAAATGGTAGATTGTAGCATATACGGTTGTTTTCTATTTCCTATTTTAAGTGCTCTCTGTTTGGTGATTAACACTTAATCATTATTTCTGGGTGATATAGGGGTGACAACGCATGTATTCGAGATTACTCACAGACTCTATGTCCAGCTTTTAAGACTTGACTTGATTGTTGGATTAAGTGTCTCAGTGCTAATACTGAGTTTTCTTTCCTTCCTAAAAAAACCAAAAACAAATACATGAATTCCATTCAGTAGTCTATTTGAATATAAATGTTTTGTGCTCAATGGAGGAAATATAATAAGGGAAAGTATAGTTATATATACATTATGGGTAATAGCCGGTGGGTCTAGATAATGTTAAATATTCAATATAAACCAGAATGCTAGTACATTTCCTTCAGGTGGGACGAGTCTAATTTACTGGATCAAACATGAACTCAAAGGTGCATTTGCACCCTGTGTGTGTGTGTGTGTGTGTGTGTTTTAGTTTACAATGCACATTAGATAGCTCCTTAGGGTAATTTGGCCCCAAATAGGAAAGACTGCAATTATGATACCGGAATTTAGATGACATTGCTGATGAGAGAAATGTAACACGGTAGAAACCTATTTTGCATTCCTACATACACAATGGAATTGGATATGTGGAGAGTACAAGATCAGAAACTGATATAAATTAAAGTAATACAAGTCCTAATTCTGAGCTGGGGAAATAGTATTCATTTTTTTTCTAGCCAAAATAACGTGGAATTCCTTAAATTAAGAAGATTGTGACATAACTTTTCTGGATTGAAAAGAATGTCTTTGAAATATGCAATCTGATTCTTCCTTCAAATTCCTCACCTTCCCCATATTAAAAAGCTAATTAAAAAAAAATCTAACTCCCTTGTCCAAGCTTACTGAATATTGCCTCAGGCACTTGGATCATGTACAATTCTTCTATTAGGTTAAAACTGCTAAAATATTACTTTTGAATTCATTCATGAATGCAGTTTCTTAATGTGTTTTATTTACTTTCATATTCTCCATGGTTTTGAATTTTAGAGGTCATTTCCCTCCCGTTCATTTGTATTGGAAGTCCGAGTCTCAGATGGTGATCTGAAAATCTTTGGGAAGTATACTCAGACAGCCCTTGAAAATATGTTGGAAGGGTTGTCTCTACACTCATGTTGATTGGGTACAGGTTAGCAACAGAAAATTAAGCAAGAAGTCATAAGAAATTTCTCATCATGAGTTAGAGTGAGGTTTCAGACAGAAAGGTTGTTTTTGGTGAGCAGGAAGTACAGGTTAAGAAATGGATTTACCCCTGATTAACAGTAGTTAGCTGCGAGTAGCTCTACATTTCAAAGAATTTGGCACCTGGGGCAAGGAATATCATTCTAGAAAGGTAGCCCTTTTTGACCAAGGCTCAACAAAACAACTACAATTTCCCCCATGATCCCTTTCCCTTGTTATTACAGGAGAAACTCTCATTTCTTTTCCTCCTTAGCTTGATTAAAGATGCCTCTGGGCTTTCAGTTAAAGAATGGTGGCACAGCTTACTCCTTCCCTTATGGAATCAAAATAAACCTGGCTAATGATCTTAGCTGAAATCAGATCATGATCTCGTACACAGTGGATACATGCCTGACAGCAACAGTAGAGCACCATCAAACATTTACCATGTGAGGCCAAAAGGGAAACACCTATATGTTGGGCAGGTACTGCACATCATGTAAGACCTAAGGGGGATTGGTCCAACAGGAGCAGAGGGATGATATTAATGGAAGACATCAATGACACAAAAGCACCAGAAGCAGACGTTACTCCCTTTCCCATGCGTGCCTAGCCTCATGGTTTCCTTATATATATGCCTTCCATGATCTTTGCACTTATTTCCCTCCACAAAACTCATATATTCTCTATGAATGGGACCTTCCATGAGCATTTTCTTTCTGTATTCACTCTTCCCATTTGATGAGGATGGGATTTGGACCCCCAAAAGGAAAAACCCTGGACTTTCCCACATGACCAAATCTCTGGCTTTCCACTGAGGCCTTTCATTATCACCTAGGCCCAATCTACCTCCAGATGGCCCCTGGCCACTTCCCACTTATTCCTATCTAGACTCTATTCTCCCTTGGCCACACAGTCCACGTCCCATTCTATTCACCCCAGCTTACTGGCTTGAAACCTCACTCTAACTTGTGATGAGAAATTTCTTATGACTTCTTGCTTAATTTTCTATTGCTAACCTGTACCCAATCAACATCAGTGTAGAGACAACCCTTCCAACAAATTTTTGAGGGCTGAGTATCAGCACTTCCCATCCAGATCTTCCTTCGTCCCCCTCCTCCAGTCATCCCAAACTACTTGGCCACTTCTAGATCCCTCCCACAGTCTTATATAAGGTCTATCTTGTCTCCATTAAGGTTCTCAGCTTCTTATAATCTACCCAATAGCTCAGTAATGTTCAGATCCCGTAAGAATTTGGCTAATATGGTGGATGTTCTAATAAACCTTGTCTTTGGCTGAAAGAAGGCTTGGTCAATTCATTTGGAAAGGACCCATGTGTTGTGATTTTGGGGTCCCCCACCCCTTAAACCTCAACACCACTGATGGTATGTACATATGGGAAAAGAGTGCCTCAGGTTTGTGGAGAAAAATATTCTATCACTAAGTCTTTACTATGATATTTCATTAAATGCCTTTGCTTTGAATTAATTGCAATCTCTGTAAAACTAGGTAAGTAAACTCATGGTGGGGGCTCATGAGCAAGGCTTTTTGAGTGGATGTGGACTCTTAGGTGTCTTAAATCTGGCATGTCATTGACTGAGGAATCTGTATGTGAATCTGTGTCTCTTGGTGCCATACCTCAGCGTCAAGTATGAGATAATAACATTTACACCCATTGGCTACTTAATAGGGTTGTTGTGAGGAAAGCACTTCATGCACCATGAAGCATTATGTAAATGTGAGCTGTTATTTCTCTATTGTAGTCTCTTCTCCTCTACTGCTTCATTATGTAAATCTGTCCTTAAGTTCTTAGATTCATAGAATTTGATCCCTAGAAAGAACTTTGGGGATTCTCTAGTTCATTTCTTTCACTTAACAGATGAAAAAATGGAAACCAAGAGAGGTTTAATGGCCAGCCCGATATCATATAACTAGTTAGTGGCAAATCTTAGAATATAGCCCAGATCTGTTGATTCTTAGAATAATGATCTTTTCCATTATGCTGTAACTGCCCTTTCTTCAAATTTTAGGTTAAGTTTATTGGAATTTTTTTTTACTGTATTAACTTCTCTTATCTTCAGAAAAATCCTGAATCAAAATTATTTAAAACTTTCCTATAATTTTAGATATACAGTAATTGGAAGGCAAATTGCTGCAGCTATGTTCCTCTTAGGAAATAGTCTCACTTTAAATGGTAGTGATTTCATCCCAATGCACAGCAGTCCATGACACTCTGAAATATCGTGTGCAGTGGGAATCTCTTTTAAAAAGGTCAAAAATCTTTGGGATTTACTAAATCGATACTGTCTATTCAGGGATGAACTAGCACTAGCCTATTCATGACAGGAGATGGACACATTTATAAAGGAATAGGATATGTCTCTAGTAAAGTAGAGACACATTTTAATTCCACCTAGGACTAGATACAGGCCTGCTACACTTGAACAGACCAAGGGATAAAGTGTTGGTTTAAGAACTTTGAGAACTGAAAAATTCAGACTCCGAGTAGCAAGATACAAGTGGAAAAATAAGTTTCACCAAAGAGTGTATTAAAAACCCAATTCTGATTCAGCGAAAGCATTTTTACCTTTTTTAGGCTCTGAAAGTTAAGCATATAATTTTGTAACATAAGGTAAACATTTTCAAATAGTCAGTAGCAGGGCTTTGACAGTTTGATTGCCAAAACAGACTTTTCATAACAATTCAAATGGCTCAGATCTATTAGTGTCAGTGGACTGAACTTTCAGATCTCTAGTTTTCTACAATAATGATAGTTTGCCTTTATGTAATGCTTTAAAGTTTGCAAAGCGTTTTATTCATATATTCTTATTTGAGCCTTACAATATCATAGGTGGGAGGTATTCTAGGTATTACCATTCTTTTTTAATCTTTTAAGAAACTGAGACCCAGAAAGGCTAACTGCCTTACCTATGGTCAAATAGTACTCGATAGAGATGGGGAGGCCTTCCTGACTCATAGTCAATTACTTCATCCGCTAATGAATTCTGCCCTTCACGTAGTGTGTTTTACATTTTTATAGTTCAAAAATGTTAGTATAAGTCAATAATTAAAAATGGTCAAAATAAGTTTTGTTTTTACATGTTCTATGCATTTTAACTTTCACTAAAATCCAGCGTGAAGTGACATTTGTCTTTCAATGGCTTTGCCAGAAAAGCACAAGTTATGGCAGATCTAGTCCCAGATGACTATTTTCTGAGGGCCAGCCCATCTAGTTTGGAGAGGCTCAGTTCTAGGATTAGATATAAGGGGGTGAATTTTTTTTCCCACATAAACCGATCAAGAATGTTTCTAGACTGTGATCAGGCTCAGTTGATGAAGTAACCATGCTGATGGTCTTATTTCTTTAAATGATGGTAAAGAATAGCTCCTCATTAGGGGTCTACTTGATTGGCATTGTGGCAACTCTGGATTGTTGAAGGCAATCCCAGTGAAACACAGCACTGGGAAGTCTACTAAGCTGGAAAGGCTTCAAGAATGGGCTTCTAAATAGTCTATAGTCCTGCAATCTAGGACTAGCCTAGTTAAGTTCATAAAGAGTCATCACCAGGTTGGCTACAGGGAGATAAATGTCCACTCTTTCCAAGTGGAAAAAGATTATCTAAAGAAGAATTTTAATTTCTCTCAGTCAAGGGACTATCTACACCAATAAAGATTACAGATATTTTGAAGTATTTTGATTTTTGAATGTAACCAGTAAGGAGGAAGGGAACAAAGGAGGAATTAAGAAAGAAAAGAAAGGAAAGAAGAAAGGATGAAAAGCAATAAGCATTTATTAAGAGCTTACTATGTGCCAGGCAATGTGCTACATGCTAGGGATATAGATACAAGCAAGAAAAAGACAGATCCTGGCCCGGGAGTGGTTACATTACAATGGAAGATACCACATAAAAGGGACCTAAAAAGTGTATGTGTGTGTGTGTGTGTGTGTGTGTGTGTGTGTGTGTGTGTGTGTGTGTGGAGAATGAAGATGCCCAATAGAGGGGCATGCTTTTGAAGTCCAGAAGCCAGGAAGAGAATGAAGGCTAACCTTGGTGCTTTCTCAAAATGGAGTTCTTTGGAGGAACTAACCAATGGGAGAAGGGCACAGGCCTTAGAGAGGAATATTGTATGTTGAAAAGGCAGTAGAAATAATTGGATATTCCATGATGAGGAGGCCAAGGCTCTGAAGGAAGTAGTAGAGATTATTTTCCTTGGAGACTAAACCCCCTCCTCTTTTTTTAAAAAAAGTTGGGCATTTAAGAAAAAATAACAATTCTTTCAGATTATAGGGAATCATTTCTCAAACTGTGTTCTCTTGATCCTGGAACTTCTGTGAACCAATCCTAGGGGTGTCACTAAAATTATAATGAGAGAAAAACACATTAAAAATCCATCTGCTTTGCTTTTGTGTCTGTCGTGTACAATATATACATTAAACTAAAATAAAGAAGTGTTGGGATTGGTTTAAATTCATCATGTGACAAAATGTTTCTTTAGCAATTTAGACTCATAGAATTATAGAATCTGAGTTGGCAGAGACTTCAGCTGTTATCTAGTCCAAAGCTTATTTGAAGCAAAATCTCTACTAAAACATTCCCAACAAACGATCATCAAATTCCCAATTGAAGACTTCCAGGGATGGGAGAACACATCACTTCTAGAGTCAGTCTATTCTATTTTTTTTTAAACAGCTTTCATTATTATTAAGTTTTTCTTTATATTCAACACAAATCTGCCTTTTGTGACTGATAGGACTATTGGATCACATTGATAGGTAGAAGAGACCTCAGTCATCTTCTTGATCATCTTACACTTGAATATACTTCTTATAATCTCTTTCTATGAGTCTCTATTTTAAAATTCTCCTCCTTAGCAGAAAAAAACAGAAATCAAACAAGAAGTGAGTGATTCTTCCTTCCCTCGTCCATCTATTATCATTGACTCACCTATACTTTACAGTGTTAAATAGGCATTTTTAAATGTGCCTATTAAAAAAATTCCTCTTATCTACAAAATACCTTAAAAGTCATTTTTGTTATCCTTCCAGAGATTCTTTAAATTCACTTCAGTCTGAATTTTCGGGCTCCTCAGTCACTCTTTTGTAAGTTATACTTTATTACCTGTGTTTTATGCTCTTTCTTATTCACACACCGGTCTGAGTTTGTTAGTGAGTTATTAGTATACCTTCTTCAGTCTTGTTAGTCAGCTCTACCCTTTGTTCCTTGTAATCTGGAGAACCTATTCTTGGCAAGCCAACACTGACTCCTGGTGACCACCATTCCTCTTTCTAAATGTTGACATTGCAACCCTTTTAACAACCAAGAGTCTGAAAGGAACACCTAACTGTCTAGTTCAAAACCCAAATACAGATGAAATGCAAATATGATATCTAGTGACAATTTAGATTTGCTTTTAGTAATTCTGATTGGCAGCATTCATTATTTCATTAATGAAAAATGCTCCCATGGTTCCTGAAAAATTGCAAAGGACTTTACAAGCAAAACAGAAGATTTAAATAAAATTTAAAAGAATGCTATCAAATTGGTAAAGCTAAAATGCAAAATGCAGTGAAGTACAGCAATCATCCAAGATACTGCCTTTATGTGAGAAAAAAGGGAAAATTAAAAGTGATATGTAGGCTTTTGCAAAGAGAGCTGTATAATTGACATCATTGACAATTATATAATACTTTTATAACCATTATTTCCATCTCTTATTAACTAAGATATTTGTGCTATTGCTTGGTTTGGAATGAAATGGTTCTGAAAAACATAAGACTTATTAACAAAATCAGCCTCATGTCAAATGGTCTCAATTATCTGATAGATATTTTTTTAAAAAATCACAGGACAAGGAACCAGAATGGAATAAATAATTTGGAAAAGGGGAGGGTTGTGGGGAAAGATACTAAGTTTTGGACATGTAGAGTTTGATATGTTTCTGGGACATTCAGTTTGAAAGATCCAATAAGAAAATGACTGAAGTTCAAGGAAGGGGGTGAGGCTTGGCTCTTTGCCTGACTCAGTGTTTGTTTTTTCAATTAAGTAAAAAAGTCAGGAGCTGCAACTTGGTTCATTTCAAAAGGTCAGCACAGCAAGTAAGCAGGGAGTTTGAAAGTCTGGGAGCCTGAGAAGGTGATTCTGTGCTAGGTTTTGCAGCCACCTCAGAATGCCTCTAAGAGTGAGTAAGGAGAACCTTATAGGACCCAGTGAAATAGGACTAGGATTTGAGATAAAGACTTACTTTAGGGCATAAACTTGGCGTGACCAATGATAAGTAGAAATCATGTCAAGTCTAAGCCCACTTTTCCCAGGAATCTGAGAAGATGGATGAAAAAGGCAGGAAGTTACTTGGCTCTCACAGATTTACCCACAAATAATTTAAAATAATGCTTCAAAGTGAACTCTAAAGTGGCAGAAATAATAAAAGTCAGAGTAAAGCAATTGCCTGCCTGAGACCTCCTCAGCAAAGACCTGACCTCAGGGCTGAAGTGCATATGCTTTTGAATCAACAAACAAGCCCTGGGGACAGCTATGTCAGATGGCAGCTTCAGCTTCAGGAATTTTCTCCCTGTGGACAGTGTAGGGGTCTGAAGGCTGATCAGAGGAAGATTGCAGGGCCCTCCATTGGCACTGAACATAGGGCCTAGGGGAGCTTAACCAGATTTAGTCCCAGGCTGTGGCTGTGGGTGAAGAGGAGCAAATACATGCTGGCAAATGCATCACACAGGGTCAAGACCTTGCTGGCTGTGGACACTTGTAGGAGAGTGAAGTCCCTGGTTTTGGTTCCAGGTCAGAGGGGTAAGTAGAAGCTGGCAACCATGGGAAGGATCACAGCAGCATTTGTGGTGACAGTATCAATTGGGCCCTGGTTGTGGCTTAGAGGCAGAGAGCAGTACCTGAGGTCAGGCCCCTAGACAGAGTTCAGAAACAAAAGCATAAAAAACCTGAAGCCTGAGATGTTATCCCCCATATCTTAGGACTAAAGCCCAACTCTAACATAAAGCTAATAGCCAAGAAATAAGCTGCTGAAAAAAATAAGCTAAAGAGAAAGAACCCAATCACAGATAGCTATGACAGTGACAGAGATCAGAGTTCAAATTCAAAATAAGACAGGGAAGTCAAAATAATTACTTCTAACACTTCAAATAGAACCATAAAATGGTCATAAGCACCAAAAGAGATCTTAGAAGACCTTTAAAAGGACTCTAAATAAGAGAGGGTTAAGGAGAAATCAGGGGAAAAAAATAAGAGTAATGCAAGAAGAAAATTATGAAAAGAAAGTCAGCCAATTAGAAAAAGAGATCCAAAAACTTATGGAAGAAAATAGCTCCTTAATAACTAGAATTGGGTAAGAGGAAGCTGATGACTTCATAAGACATGAAGAAATAATAAAAACAAAATCAAAAGAATAAAAAAAAGAGAGGGGAATGTAAAATATCTCATTACAAAAACAACTGACCTGGAAAACAGATCAAGGAAGGACAATATAAATATTATTATACTACCTGAAAGTTATGATCAAAAATAGAGTCTAGACACTAGACTTCAAGTTTTTATTAAGGAAAATTGCCCTTAAGTTTTAGAACTAGAGGGTAAAATAGAAATTAAAAAAAAAATCTGCTGATCACCACCTGAAAGAGATTCCAAGATGAAAACTCACAGGAACATTATAGCTAAGTTTTGAAATTTCCAGATCAAGGAGAAAACATGACAAGCAATTAGAAAGGAACAATTTAAATACTGTGGAGCTACAATCTGGATAATACAAGATTTAACATCTTCTACATTAAAAGACTGAAGGGCATAGAATATCCTGTTTCAAAGAGCAAAGGAGTTTGGTTTGCAACCACGAATAAATTACCCAGTAAAGCTGAGTGTAATCTTGCAGAGGAAAAAAAAAAGGCTTTTTAATGAATGAATTAATGGACTTCCAAGTATTCTTGAGGAAAAGACCAGAACTGAACAGAAAACTTGACTTATAAGAATCAGGAGAAACAGAAAAAAGTGAACATGAAAGACCAATTATCAAGAATTTTAAAGGCCTTGGAGTCAGAAGGACCTGAGTTCAAATCTGGCCTCAGACACTTGACACTTACTAGCTGTGTGACCCTGGGCAAGTCACTTAACCCCAATTGCCTAACCAAAAAAAAAAAAGAATTTTAAAGGTCAAACTGTTTACTTCTTATATGGGAAAACATAATCTGTCACTCAATAATGTTATCATTACTAGGCTATTTTGAGAGAGCATAAATAGATAGAAGGCTTGGAGTTGAGTTGACTATGATGGGATGATCCTAAAAAATAATATTGGGTAGGGAGAGGTAAAGTGGAGAAATTATCTCATAAAAAAATGAGGTGTAAATGGAAAAACTGTTGCAGTAGAAGGCAAGAGGTGGTGGAGGGCTGGTAGTGCTAGAAATTTATTCTCATCAGAGCTGGGTTAAAGAGGGAATAACACATACATCCAGAACAGTATTAAAGTCCTTCAACTTACAGAAAAATAGGACAGTGAGGGGGCAGGAAAAGGGAAGGACTCTTAAAAGGGTGTACAGACCAAGAAACAGGAGAATAAGGGGAGGAGAGTAGAACCAATATAACAAAAATGACAATTCTACTTAAACTAATCTACCTATTTAATGCCATCCTAATTAAATTACCAAAAAATTATTTTATTGAGCTAGAAAAAATAATAATAAAAATATTTTGGAAGAACAAAAGGTCAAGAATATCAAAGGAATTAATGAAAAAAATATAAGAGAAGGACATTTAGTAATACCAGATCTTAAACTATATTATAAGGTGGTAATTATCAAAACTATGTAGTACTGACTAAGAAATAGAAAGGAGGATCAGTGGAACAGAGGAACCATACAATGTACAGGGTAAATGATTATAGTAATCTTGTGTTTGACAAATGTAAAGATTTAAGATTTTTGGTACAAAATTCACTATTTGGTAAACATTATAGGGAAAACTAGAAAGCGGTCTGGCAAAAACTAGATATAGGTCAACATCCTACACCATTTACCAAGATAGAGTCATGATGGATTAATGACCTTGATGCAAAAGGAAATATAAGAAAATCAAAAGAACACGGAAGATGCTACCTATCAGACTTATGGATAGGAGAAGAATTTATGAATAAGCAAGAGATAGGGAACACTGAGAGATATAAAAGGAATAATTTTGATTACATTAAATTAAAAAGGTTTGTACAAATATAATTGATGTAGCCAAGATTAGAAGGAAAGAAGAAAACTGGGGGAAATTTTTTATAGACAGTTTCTCAGATAAAAGCCCCATATCAAATACATAAATAATTTTGTTAAATTTATAAAAATGAGTCATTCCCTAATTGATAAATGATCAAAGAATATGAATAGGCAGTTTTTTGAAGAAAAAATTGAAGCTATATATAGTTATACAAAAATGATCTAAATCATTATCATTGGAAAAATATAAATTAAAACAATCTTGAGATATCATCTCACATCTATCAGATTGGCTAAAATGATAAAAGGGGAAAATGACAAATGTTGGAGAGGATATGGAAAAATTGGGACACTAATACACAGTTGGTAGAACTGTGAACTGATCCAATCATTTTGGAGAGCAATCTGGAATTATGCCTGCAGAGTTATAAAATTGTGCATACCCTTTGATCCAGCAATACCACTATTAGGTCTGTTTCCCAAGGTCATTGGGGAAAAATAAAAAGAACCCATATGTTCTAAAATACTTATGACAACTCTCTTTGTGGTGGCAAAGAACTGGACATTGAGGGGATATCCATCAATTGGGGAATGGCTAAACAAGTTGTGGTATATGATTGTGATGGAATACTACAATGCTGTAAGAAATGATAAGCTAGTTGATTTTTAGAAAAACTTGGAAAGACTTGCATGAAATAATGAAGAGTGAAATGAGTAGAACCAAAAGAATGTTGTATACAGTAATAGCAATATTGTTTAAAGAATAACTTTGAATGACCAAGCTATTCTTAGTATTACAAATATTCAAATATACTTCAAAGGACCTATGAAGGAAGATGCTATCCACCTCCAGGGAAAGAACTATTAAATAGAAGTATGCATATTGTGATTTTACATATCTTGATAGCTAGATAGCTAGATATAGAGATGTGTGTATCAGGGTGAACATGTGTGTGTGCGTGTGTGTGTGTGTGTGTGTGTAAGTGTGAAATGGTGGTCTTCTCTAGTGTGGGGTAGGGAGGGAGGGAAAGGAGGGAAACAGTTCTAAACTTAAAATGTAACAAAAAATATTAAATTAGAGGGTGGAGCCAAGATGGTGGAGTAAAAGCAGTGACTTCCTTGAGCTCTCCCTCAAACCCTTCCAAATACCTGTAAAAAAATGGCTCTAAACAAAAACCATTAAATTAAATTTGAAAAAAAAAAAGAAACTGAAGTAGTATAGAAGAAAGTTTGCCCCTATGTGTTGAGAGGAAATATTTATATACTGTTCTTGCCATATTTTCAAAATAACTATTTCTTTTAAAAAAAAACAACTAACTAATTGATATTAGTTAAATGGAACTGGAGCACAAGTAATGGCTCTATACCAGCAAAAAAAAATGTACTCAAAATGGCGGCTCAAACTGATAACATTAGAGAAGAAATGCCCAACCCCTCACAGTTACCCTTTAAAATACTGAAAAGAAGATTTAGTGAACTAACCCTGTGATACTGAACCCAAGAAGCACTCACCATAATTGTATAAAATGCAAAAACAAATTACAAATTAGTAGGATTGTAAGTTCTAAACAAGCATGATGTAATTTACTGTGACGTAATTTACCATGATCAATGATGGAAATACAATCACTTGAAAGAAGAACCTCAAGGGATAGGAATAAAATAAATTGACATATGTAATCTAAGAATGAAATTCCCGGAAACAATGAGGAAACACCAGAGTAATACAATGGAAATTATCTTGGCTCAGGTATCAGCAGACATGAGTTGGAATTCTGGCTCTACCATTTTGCACCTATGTCACATTGAACAACTCACTAAACTTTTCTCAGTCTGAGTTTCTTTATCTGTAAAACTAGGGGATTGGTAAATTTCCTTAGAGCTCTAGCTCTATTATCATAGGATTATTACAAGAAGCCATCATCTGTCTTTCTTTAGAATACCTGTAATGTGACAGTTTAGTCCAAATATGAAAAAAAATTTGTTTTTTTACCTGCTTGCCCCTATATACCTATTCTCACATTCCCTGCTAATATCCTTTTTCATTTCTGTTGGAAGCAGGCTCCCCAAACCTAACTGATGTACTTACTCTGTGCAAGCTCATAAAGACCAGGGTTATTGGACAGTCTGCAATTACAAAACTCACTAATGAAGATTGATAACCAGTTGTTTCTTTCTCCCTATACTCTTTTTCTAATTTTGAATTTTGTTCACTAAAGCAAACCCCTAAACTGAAATCATTTAAGAAAGAAACTTATTAGGTCATTTGGTAGAGAGAGGGAACCAGAAAGAAAGGATGGTTCTCGATAGAAGTTTTTGTGAGGTTACATTATATAGAGTTCAGACAAGGGTGTAAGGATATTTGTCTGATTGACATCAAGGTAGGCAGAAGGTAGTCTCCAAGAGGGCAGTTTGAAATTTGTATCATTAGGTAAGTCAACCTAATTTGGGGAATCTAACACACAAGCTTTGGGTAGACTAAAACACAAAGACTTGAGGGGATCCAAAACAAGGATTATATATGTCTAAGCATTCCTTAACAACCATCTGACTTGCCTGGAGTTTCTCTGAGGCCAGCATGACTTCTACAATAAGCTTTTTGAGTTAGACAATTTTCTAGCCACATAAAAGCTAGGTTTAAACAATATTAATAAATGATAAATAATAATCCACAAACCCATATTCTTCACCAACAATTCCTTTTTGGCTTGGCTCAAAGCACTTAATAGATGAATTGAATTGAACTGAATACCATGGCTTTATTTAATGCACACATACGTACTTCAATACCCATACCTTGAACTATATACTTATTGTATTTAATCTATAAAGGATTGATGAGAACAGAAGAAAGATTAAAAAGTTAGTTCCCATTAAATTGTATTAAACTCAAAGCACCTTTGTTACTTATGCAGTCAGTTAGGTGGTGAGGCAAATAGAGTGAGGGAGATCCTGAGTTCAAATTCTGTCTCAGATGTTTACCAACTTTTTCAATTATAAAATAAGGATAATAGGATAGCACCAACTTCACAGGATTGTTGCACCTAGCACTTATAAATATTTTTTCCCTCCCTCTCTCCTTATGTGTCCCAAGTTGAGATTCTAGTAAATTTCTAGAATGTGCATTTTATCTGAAAAGACTGGCACTTAGGACTATGGACACAAAAGTTCACACAAGATCCCCAAAGCTATTAGCTAATGAACACACAGGGTACTTTGTGGTTTTTGTGCTTGTCCTATTAAGTCAACAAGAATTTAATTAATGCCCTTGGGGCATATGGAATTATTCTTGGTGTTTGAGGAAAATAGAGTAAATTATAGGCTAAGAAGCTGTATTCAAGGATAATATCTGGATATCTTTATATCTCCCACAACATTTAGCATAATGCCTTGCATATAGTAGGCACTTAGTTAACATGATTTGATTTTAAAACTCTAATATGGAAGATAAGGCAGAGATGTGATTAATAAGAATGTGTGATTGTAATAATTGTAGAAATTCACTGAGTGGGGACAATAGGTCAGAGATTATCTTAGCAGATTGGGTGTTTAAGAATTGTTGTTCAGTTATTTCAGTCATGTCTAACTCTCTGTGACCCCATTTGGGGTTTTCTTGGCAAAGACACTGGAGAGGTTTGCCATTTCCTTCTACAGCTCATTTTACAGATGAGGAAACTGAGGCAAATAGGGTTAAGTGATTTGTCTATGGTCACACAGCTATTAAGTGACTGAGGCTGGACCGGAACTCAGGTCTTCCTGACTCTAGGCCCAGCACTCTATACACTCTGCCACCCAGTTGCCTTATATTTAAGAGTGGGGAGCCTTATTTACTGTTTTCAATGCTGAGATTATCTCAAGAAATGTAGTGGCACTTGTACTGCCCTGAGCTAAGGTGTGGGCAAAGAGTTCTATCCCTAGACCTGCCACTAAATCCATGGACGACTTTGGACAAGTTATTTTGTTTCTCTAGGCCTCAGTTTTCCAATCTTATCCCAAAAGAGATAGAAAGGAGATATTTAGATAGTTTCCTAGGCAACTTAAAGACAGAATGAAAATGAACTAAATAACATGACAACTGAAGTGTGAAGAAGTTCCTTAATCAACTTGGTGGAATCATAAGATATTGGATGTTGAGTGAAGGCAATTTGTTGATCTGACTCACAGTTTTTGTATCTACTCTTCCTAGATCAGGGTTTTTGAATACAGTGGCCCATGTTTTTAAGGATAAATTTTGGGGGTGCATGGATTTAGATAGGAAAAATACACATTTTTTTCACCATCCTCTAACTGAAATTTAGCATTTCCTACAATTATGAATTTAAAAAACATTATTTTGAAGAGTATACTGGTTTTACCAGACTGACAAGGAAGTCCATGACATAAAAATGTTAAGAACTCCCTGTCTAGGCTGCCTACAAATTCCTTAATAACAATGAAAGAAACAATCATTCAATGAAGATTCATTAAGCACCTACCAGGTGCCAGGTATTATGGTAAGTGTTGGAAAAAATGGAAAGAATACTGGATTTTGAGTCAGAAAGACCTTGATACAATTCCTGTCTCTGACACTTAATAATTGTATGACCTTGGGCAAGTACCCTGTTAGATTACAAGCTTCTTTGGAGCAGGGACTATCTTCTACCTCTTTTTGTATCCCTAGCACTTAGCCCTGTGCCTGGCACACAGTAGGTACTAAATAAATGTTTATTGAAGTCACTTCACCTTGATGGGCCTAATCTATAAAATGAGAGGGTTGGGATTCAGTGACCTCTAAAGTCCTTTGCAGCTCCAGATCTACAGTTCTATAAGCTTCTTCTTTGAATCCCCCAAAGATCCTTTCAAAGTTCTTTGCACATAACTGTGAAATAAATGTTTGCTCAGTGATTGCTTGGTTACCTAAGGGGCTGAAAGGAGAAGGAAGGGTCACAGATAATTGCAATGTTTTCTGACTAGGGAACTGAGAGAATGATATCTCTTAGATAGAAACAGAAAAAGAGAGAGAGGGAGGGAGGGAGGGTAGACTGGAGAGACAGAGAGAAGGAGAGGAGAAAGAGAGAGAGACACAGAGAGAGAGAGAGAGAGAGAGAGAGAGAGAGAGAGAGAGAGAGAGAGAGAGAAGAAAAGAGAAATAAAAAAGAAGTGGGGAAGTAGGAAGAGGGAAGGAAGTGAGAAGAGGAGAAAGGGAAATCAGCTTATTGGGTAGTTTGGGATGCTTCTCTCATAAGTTTGACTCCCTACTTCCTCCTAGTCCTAGTCTCTGTTTGGCAGTATTGAATATCCCTGGAGTTGTTTGCTTGGATTCCTCCTCTCCTGCCACAATCAATCAGGTTTTAAAAAGGTAAATACCTAGTATGTGCTTCTCTCACCAGTCCCTCCAGTCCTATACAAACTGTGGAGTAGGTGAGCTCTGTTCTGCAGCACTGAATAGCATTGGATTCTTTTGTTTGGAATTCTCAGCTCCCCTTTCAATCCACTTATACATACTAGACGCTAGGGTTAGGATTAGATGAAAAATAATCGTCTTCGGTCTCCAGATGCTTAAAAAGGATATAGATGACAAATACCTAAGTATAACTCTAGGAAGAGTATGATGGGGGCAAGGATGGTTTGAAGAGAGAATTCCAGCTACATGAATCAAGGAATGCTTTATGAAAGGTACTAGTGTCTGAACTAGGCCCTGAAGGAAGAGACTTTCAGTCGGCAGACGTCAGGTGTATTAGAGTGCCAGGCATGGGACTTGGCCTATAGGATTGCAAAGAGGCAGGAGATGGCACGAGACCAGGGAACAGCTACTAGTGGTCCATCTGTTCTGGACTATATTCCACTGTATACTGAAGGAATAATGTGAAATGAGGTGTAGAAGTTAGGATGGATCCAGGCTGTGGAGAGACTTTAGTGCCAGGCTAAGGAGTTTATATTTTATTCTAGAGGCAATAGGGAGCAATCAAAGGATTTGGAGCAGGAAGTACCATGATCAGACCAGTGCCCTGGGAAGGCAATTGTGGCAGCTGTGTGAAGGATGGTTTGGAGTGGGGAGAGGCTGCTATTTGTTAGAAGGATTGTGATTTTCTTTTCTTTTTCAGAGAGGGATACAAGAGGGAGAAAAAAACCAAATGCTTGATAATTGAAAAAAAAATAAAATTCAATTACAAAATAAAATTCAACTACCCAGCGCACAGGCTTGAAAACATATTTAAATAAAGTAATGAAACATGATACCAAGAGGAATCCGTAGGATTTTTGGAGTACAGTCTAAAATTAGCAAAAACACCACCTAGGACCGTCTTGTTGCTCTGCCCTACATTTTGGGCCAAATGGTACCCAGTCTCCCAAAAGAGAAAGATAAAACCAATGAATAGTTTTTGAATGTTAATACTGCTTCTCCCCTAGGTTTTACAAATTGAAGACATCTTTAGGTTTTAAAAATAAATTCCTAAAAAGCCCAGTGTGATTGTTTCATATGTACAGTGAAAAACTTTCAGGATTCCAAGGGGCAAATAAACTTTTTATTTCACAAATAAACTTTGGAGCTGTTCAAAGGTAAGAGAAAAAGCCTGAAGCCAAATCCTGAAATAATGCTGAAGGACTAGGACATTTCAAAAACAGACAAACTTTGCATAGCTCATCAGAATTTGAAAGGGCTTTAACTGAGAAAGCTGTAGGGGACAAAGAGAACTGAATTTAGAGTCAGAAAACCGGCTTCACTATATATTTGTGTGTGTGTGCGTGTGTGTGTGTGTGTGTGTGTGTGTGTGTGTGTGTGTGTGTGTGTGTGTCTGTGTCTGTGTCTGTGTCTGTGTGTGTGTGTGTAGCAGCCTTGGGCAAGTCACTTATCATTTCTAAATATCTCAGGTTCTGCATTGTAAAAAAGGGGTAATAAGAAAGGGGTAAATAATTATGTATCCTCCCAGTTTAGCTAAGACTAAGATACACAATACCACTCTTCAGAAGATTTTCTTTTAGCTGACTCTCCTATTTCAGTGCCCTGTGTTGACCTAAATGTGGCTACCAAGTAACTCATAATATGATTACATTTATTGGAAGAGAACCAGGCCCAATGACTTTAGGATGTGTTTTAGATGATAAATGCCACGAGATGCCATATTTCATATAGAGAATGTAGGATGGGTCTTTTGTGGATGGTGGTTATGATGGCTTTTCTCTCTTTGCCTGGGGATATTCCTTCTGGAGATGAGTGTCAGTACTTTATTCACCATAGAGTTTGGTTTACTCGAAGAGGAAGTCTTCAGACATACATAGGGACAATCATGGGAACAGAAAGATTTTTTTTTTTAATCTGTGTTCCAACCATTAAAGTACAATGTGAGACCTAAATTAATTCATTAGAAATCTGAATAAATTCTTCAAGGACATTTTTGTAATTAAAATACTCTGGGTACTCAGGAAGAATTAGGAGAGGAGTTAGATGTTCTGCCAGTAACAGATATAGGATTTCTACCTAAAAAGTTTTTGTGAAAAGTTATTTTACAGTTATTCCCTTAAAACCATAAATATAGATAGGGAAGAAAAAAAAAACAAACCTCTCATTGAAAGGATGTTCAGCTCCTTTTCTGCAATAGTACACTTTGAAGAACACCTGGTAAATCCTCAAGATTTAGGCGTGGTGAGCGGCCTTCTTTCTCAGCACTGATTTCAGCCAATAAGAAAGTCTTTTGCCCTAAAGAAGAAAATAGCTGAGTTGCATGATATCATACACTCTCACAAAGTGCAGGCATAAGAAATGTTGAAGAGGACTAAAACCTGCTCAGGGGGAGAGAAGTTTTCTTATAGCTGGTTGTTACTGGACTATGAGATAGATCTAGAAAGATTGCCTAGTTGGAAAATGTGAAGTCATCCTATTATGTGGTTCTTATTCTCTCTCTCTCTCTCTCTGTCTCTGTCTCTCTCTCTCTCTCTCTCTCTCTCTGTCTCTCTCTCTCTCTCTCTCTCTCTCTCTCTCTCTCTCTCTCTCTTATCATTAATCTTTTTATTTATCATTTATTTATCATTAATCTGTCGCCACATCTCACCTAGGCTGGAATTACAGGGGCTACTCTACTCACGGACTTGATTATCTTGCTGATTGACACAGGAGCTTTAACCTGCTTTGTTTTTGAATAGAAGAAGCTTGCCTCCTTAAGCAGCCTGGTACCTTCCTGGGAGCTCACCACACTGATGCCATGCTTATAAGGGGGGACACTTGGATACTGCAGCTCAGAATCCCCAAACTCAAGATATGTTATACCCTCAGCAGCCCCGTAAGCAGGGATTTCAGATACGTGACACCATACCTGGCTATGCCTATGTTTTTTAAAACAAAATAATGTGGTAATTATTTTACATTTTGATAATTATCTGTTTAGAAACTTGGATCTAATTTCTACTCTAGTTAGATGTGGAGTAGTAACAAAGTATACTGGATGGAGAATCAGAGGACCTGGGTTTGAATCTCAAGATCGGCTATTTACTATTTGTGTGATACTGGGAAAAGTGAGCATACTATAAAATAAAGTCAGTGAGTCAACAAGCATTTATTAAGTGCTTACTGTGTGCCAGGAACCATGTCAAACTCTGTGGCTACATAGAAAGACTAAAACAGGGTCCCTTCTCTTAAGAGGTTTATATTCTAATGGGAGAGACAATATAACATATAATAACTATACATACACACACACATACATGTGCACACACGCACACACACACACACATACACACACACACACACACACACACACACACACACACTATATACAACGTAAAAAGGCAGTGATTTCAGAGGGAAGACCTAGGGAGGGAGGTCCAGAAGGCCTCCTGTAGGAGGGGAGGAGCTAAGTCTTAAAGGAAGGTAAAGAAGTTAGAGGTAGTGAGGAAGAAAGGTCCAGGCAGGCAGGACAGTCACAGCACAGAATTAGAAGATGGAATGTCATAAATGAGGAAGAGTAAGTGGTCCTGTAGAGCGAGATTGTATAGTACATGAAAGAGATTAAAGTGTACTAACTCTTAATTCTTCTGCACCTAGCTCTGTTCTTGTTCAGTCATTTCTCTCATGTCCGACTCTTCCTGACAGACACTATTTGGGGTTTTCTTGGCAAAGATACTGGAGTGGTTTGACATTTCCTGCTCCAGTTCATTTTACTGATGAAGAAACTGAGGCAAACAGGGTGATATAACTTGCCCAGGCTCACACAACTAGTAAATGCTTTATCTCTAAAATGACCTAATTAAACTAGATCTCTGGAGGTCCCTTTCAGCTCCAAATCTATGATTTCTTGGATGTCATTGAATAGACTTCTGCAAGTGAAGATTATAAAATGAAGGAGTTATACCAGATAACATCTAAAGATCCTTCCCAGCTCTCATTCTTTGATCCTATAAAATATGTTAGGAAATCTCTTAAAGCTCAACTCATCCAAAGGGTTCAGATAATTTCTAAGTCCTATGAATTTTGCCATTAGCTATGTGACTTTCAGTCAAATCATGGACTCTAGTCTTCAAAATGAGAAGGTTAGAGACTCTCTGGGTCACAGGGGGAATGTCTGTCCAGAGAAGGTAGAAGAGGTGAGGCCAGGTGTTTTGTTTAATAGTCAAATTTGAAGACACTTAGGGAAAAGAGGGAACACGCTGAGTTTGGCAACTGAGGGAGTTGTCTAGAGCCATCTATCAGCTTAGAATCACAGCTAGAGAGGAGTAGAATTCTGACACGTTGTTTGGGCCAGACAGCCTCTTTCTTGCCTAACATTCTAATTGTGGAGATATCTAATGAAGAGAATTTGACAATGATATGACAAAGAAACCGTGGTAATCCTGGGCTGTCCACAAGCTTAGGAGATCACAACAGAAGTGTCAGATCTGTTAGCACAGAGACCAAACTAAGACATGATGCTTTAGGAGAAGCAGAAGTAGTTATCAATGTAGGCAGGCAATATCTACTGTCCTAAGTGTTTTGTTTATAATCACTGCATATACTCTTATGAGCTCGTATGAGCTCATACACACTAGGTGTGTATGCCTGTATTATGCATTATTGCTACTAATGTTGTTATGCAATGTTGTTCATGAACAACTGCTATAGTACATGTTACATGTTTCTATTCATGATTTATGCACATAGGGGCTGATACAACTCTGTCACCTGTTGCTACATGTTTAGTCTTGCACTGAGAGTTGTAGCCTTAGCTATTATGTTGTTGCACATACCACAATTATATACTGCGTATTATGTTCATCACATGGACTAATGTTAGCTTCATGGAGTTCTAGTGTGAACACCATAAATTAGTCTTTAAAAAAAAAACAATGTGAGGTGGAACTAGATAACTCCTCAGACCCATCCAACTGCTAGGACTATCTTTTGTCTCTTTTTGTATCCCCAATGCTTAGCGCAAGGCCCAGCACATAGTAGACACATGATAAATGTTTATTGATTAATTGATTAAGATCCCTTGAGCCTATTGCTCTAAGAGCTTAGAGAACCACAGAGGCAGAAACAGCAGCAGCAGCAGCATACATCATATGTAACTTTAAAATGAGCAACTATTTTAAATACCCGTGCAATCTTGCACCAGACACAGAGATCATTTGACTTATTTCCTTGGATTTGTTCAGTGACTTTTGTACAGTTACTAGTGTTGTAGGGTTTCTGTTTTCCTTAATGGAAAAAGGAGAGTGAGAAAAGGTAGTAAAATGGAAGGGGGGCTGTTGCTCTCTGCCCTGTAACTCTCATTTCATTCTAATTTGTGTTGCTACAATTCAGAAGAAATAAGGCAAGCCCTCTCCCATCAGAGGTTACCCCTTGAATCTCAGTTCTCTCCATTTCTTTTATTTTATGAGTTCTGGCCATGCTTCTGTCTCACCATTCCCCTTCACTGAAGTATAGTATAGCATGCAGAGATGGTTTCAGGGCACACTAACTTTTACTATCAAGGTGTATGTGTGTATTTCAGGGGAGGGAGTATTTATAGTCAATAGTAACCTTAACGACTTGAGTTAATGTTGTTTGCCCAAGTTCAAACTGCACTACATCACTGGGATGGGTCCCCTGAAAACAGCTACCAAGGCACCTCCAGGTGCCACTGTCATCTGCCCAACCTATTGATTGTTAGATTTGTTGTCCTCCTGGGTCAAAGGCCAGCTTTCTAGTACTCTTCCAGCCTTAGAATACTGCATCTATCTTTCTTACTAGCTTCCTTTCTCTAAGTCCGGTTTGAATCTTCTTTATTATTTCTCTACCAGTTCTAAGTCCCTCTAACTAGCTAGTATTATATTCTCCCACCTCTCCTTCTGAAAGTCTCCTCCCTAATCTTTTGAGATCTGATCCTTAGGGGGAAAAGGGCAAATATCTATTACAGGAGTGGGGAACCTGCAGCCTCAAGGCCATATGTGGCCTTTTAGGTCCTCAAGTGCAGCCCTTTGACTGAATCTAAATTTCACAGAACAAATCCCCTTAATAAAAGGATTTGTTCTGTAAAACTTGGACTAGTCAAAAGGCCACACCCAAGGACCTAGAAGGCCACATGTGGCCTTGAGGCTGCAGGTTCCTCACCCCTGATTAGTTTCCTTCTCCTTTGTCTTCCTGTAATTCTTCCTGATAGTTCTTAGATTAAAGAGCATATTCATTAATCTGAACCTGCTTCAGACTAGGGGTGCTTGCCCCCACTAGCAAGGTTACCACTCCTACTTTACTTTTTTTGCTTTTTTTTTTTGTGAGGCAATTGGGGTTAAGTGATTTGCCCAAGATCACACAGCTAGTAAGTGTCATGTATCTGAGGCTAGATTTGAAGTCAGGTCCTACTGACTCCAAGGCTGGAGCTCTATCCACTGTGCCACCTACTTGCCTCACCATTCCTACTTTACATAACTATTATGTAATTGGTAAATAAGACAACCACATTTTCAAAGTAGCTTGTGTTCCTTTCCACTACATGTTTGAGAATTCCTAAGATGCTCATTTACATGGAATCACAGATACCCCAGACTTGTCTTTCAGTGGGTGGGAGGAAGGCAATTTCAATTGTTTAATATGATGAAGTTTCAATATGATGAATCCTACAATTCAACAATTCAATTAACGAAGTGATTAAGTGACTGCTATGTGTGAATTACTGTGTTAGACTCCGGAGATACAAAGATGAAAAAGGCAATGCCTTCCTTCAAGACACTTCAATCCAGTATGGTTTGGAGAAATGCATATAAATAACTAGAATACAAGACCTGTTATCCCATCCACAAATTAGAAATCTTGGCCTTGAAGTGGGCGATTACTAATACTCTAAGTTCCAAGACTGGATGTATATAGTGCTTAATTTCAAGTTTGGATATAATACAATCCATTGGTATATTTTGAATAGCACTAAATTATATGCTGCCAGTTAGATGTTCATAGTAGTACCTGCCAAATATGTGTATTAACATGCAGGGAAAGTGAGTGGATGCAGATGTAGACCCCAGGATATAAAAACCTTGTTGGTCACCATAAACAGTATTAATTGAGAACATGAACTGCAAGGCAACCCAAGAAAATGCATCTGGGAACTTTGATTATTCCCTGGGGAATGTTCCATCAGTGGACAAAAATACTATAATGTTGGACCAATTCTCCCTGCACCACTTTTCTTTGTATGGATGGTGGTGAAAGAAGTTGTAGGATACAGAGTTACGGATTTTCAAGAGATGATACAAGTTGAGAAAAGGGAGCATGGCTCTTGGGGACTCCAGCTTTGCTCTGCAGAAGACATTTTATGTAAAGAAAGGCAGGATTTCAAGCTAAGTAATGGAGTACTATACCCAACACAAACTTTAGGAAGGGAGTTGGTATTACTCAAAACCTATGGTTATGAAAGAAACGAGTGATGACACTAGACATTTAAGCCAAGAGACAGCTCTGGACCTAATATGTAACAGATTCTACTGGTCCAAGATGGCAACAGGTATATGCATGGAATGTGAGACCCATGTTCATTGTATTTAAAGGTGAATGCTGCTAAATCATACTGCCTATAAGAAGGGAATAGGAACCAGAAAGTTTTTGGAGCTTGGGGATATAGATATTTTTCCTTTGGAAGGATATGGGAAGAAAAAAATTATATCATATAGTGACAGATTGCTTCATCTGATGTGTATAGATGTACCCAACATGAAATAATAAGCCTTCCACAGTAGCCAAAGCATTGTGGGAGATGTATTTCTTGGTATATGCCTTCTTTGACAGGGCCTACTTTGATAAGGATCAAAACTGAGAGAAAAAACTATTCAAGGAGGTGCCAGTCTTGGAAAGAATCAAGAGTTCTATAACCCCACCTTACTACTTTCCACATTGGTTCCCAACTGGGGCATTTTAATTGCATATTGTTAAACATGTTAAGGATCTTGAGGTCTGTCAAAGTTAAATGGAGTCTGCACAGTGCCTTTCTAGTTTATATATATAATGCCTCCAAAATCATAGTAGCAGCTTTACTTCCTATATGATAATGTTTCCTATGAGTCTTGTTTGTCTACTCATTGTGTTTTAAAGTTTCAGAATACAAAAATGTGCAGAGACTGATAACCAATATATACCTTGTTTGAGAAATCATTTGACGTAGGCCTTATTGCCTATCCATCATCACTTCCTGTCAGTGAGGAAAAATGATGATCTGATTGAGTTAACTGTCAGGAACTGCAGCCAGGGATTGTCCTATTATAAAATATTTGTGTTCTGGGAAAATACAACATAGTGGAGTGGTGAAGAGCCACCTCATACCAAATAGTTGGAAAATTGAGTAATCTTCCAATCTAAATGAAAAAGCACTGGAGATCATTTGGGCCCTTGCAGAGATGATACATGGTAATCATCTCCACATAGAAAAATTAATCAGACTTCCTGGTGACCTGGAAGTCAGGAACGACCTACATTTAGATAAATAGGTTTAAAGAACGACTGGTCCACAAGATGGAGATGGACAGCTATTGCTTTACAGTGGTAACATATATGATGGGACATGGCCACCAATGCAGATAATGAGCCTGCCAAGATAGCCTTGGCCTGAGGCAGTCCTCTACCTGGATAGGTAAGTGGATTGATTTAGGAGATACCTTTTTATTGTCTATTCCAGTAGGGAGGTGAGGTTGCCTATTAAGTCTAACTCATTAAGAACCAGATAACATGGTATTTGGCCTGGGTCATCCATGGATTAAGGCCAGGTCAGAAGGTCTAAGAGTGACAAGAAAATAGAACCAGCATTGAGTCTATCTAGTATCCAGGTTGACATATTCACGCATAATAGGTGAAGTTACACATGTCTTAGTCAAATATTTTGATACTTGAATTTTGTTTCCTGCATAGGTTGTGAATAGTATATATGTTCTGGATTTGGAGCCTGAGACTTATTTGCATGCTTAAGGTTGGCCAAAACATCCTCTTGCTGAACTCAACGTAATGAAGTATTCAAGAGTTGAGTGGAAATTTTTGTGAAGATGAGATGTTAAGGTAAGCTTCATGAAGCTTCACTCTAAAAGAAAACATTATTGGGAATATACCGTATAACTCTTTATGTATTTTATGTGGATAGAATTTTATTGGTATATTTTCACTTAAAGACTTTCACCTGCATGAAGAAATTACTTGAGAAATTTTTGTTGATCACTTGCTACATAGAAGGCACTATATGAGGAAAAAGGAGCATATACAGAAGAGTGAGATGTGTATTCTGAACATCATGGTACAGTGGGCAGAGCAATGGATGGATTTGGAGTTGGGAAACTTGATTTCGAATCCTGTCTCTGTCACTGCCTGCATGACTTTGGGCAAGTTATTTTTCTTCTTTGGGACCATTTCCTCATTGTAAAATGAAGATATTGGACCAGATGCGTTCTAAGATCTCCTCTCCTTCTAAATTATTATTTTAGATTCCATTAAAACAGACCCATAATACAAGACAGTATGAGATAAATGTCCCGAGAGTGAAGGAAATGGAAGGCTATGGGAGAAGAGGAGGAAGAAGTCACTTGGAGAAGATCCAGAAAGATTTTATAAAGATGGTCTGAATTTTACAGGCATGATAAGATTTCAGTAGTTAAAGGAGGTTTGGGGAAGCATTGTTTCCATATATTAATATTAAAGTACGTATGTTAAAACGTAATTGACAAGGATAAGAACAAAAGAAAATTTTAGCAATTCAATTTATCCGGAACCTACTGTGTACAAGGCACCGTGCCAGGTATTAGGGATAAAAAGATACATAATACAGGCCCTACTCTTAAGGAATTTGCAATGTAATGGTTCAGAGACATCATTTTTCATCTTATAACTAAATATATGATCTGTGTTGAGATGTAAATTCTAGCAGTAACCTGTTTTCCCTCACTTTTCTTCAAGAATAATGAAATTAAATGATCTTTATTGAATACATTTCATCCAAACAAGAAAGCCTTAGGTGAAAATTCTTGAGAATTTGTTTTGTAGTGATCTCTTCTTTTGGCTTCCTAGACAGTTGCCTACTCATCAAAATGAGCTCTTGCTTTTTTATCATTATTATTAATTCTCCCATTTGAAATGAATTTTGTAGCTCTTACTTGAGTCCAGGTAGGGTGAAGTTTTGAAAATCAAGGAGCCTGAACGAAATGTATGTATATTTGTCCCCTATCCAATCATGTATCTACTTTTATTGCTTTTTGCTTGGTTTATACAGAAAATGACGGTAATACCCTAGGCTTAGTGTTGCCTAGAATAATTTGTATATTCAGGCAAAGTAGGTATAATGAGAAAAGACACAACTGAGGATGGTCAAAATAATCCTCCAATATGAAACTATGGCTCCATTTATCTTTTGAAATGGGTAAGATTATACCACTAGATGATATTTAAGCAGTTTCTTGATATTCGAAATGAAAGACTGTATATAAACACAAAAGACACTTATTAGAATTCCAGACAGGACCAAGGGACACAGATTTCCTGATCATGGTGAAAGTCAGGGGACAGAAAGTAATTTGAACTTGAGCATGCTATACTGTTAAAATGTATATTCTTAAAAGGAATGCAACTTAGGAGTACTCAGAAATATATTTAAATATCTCAAGGCATTAATGAGAGGCCCTTCATATGATACATCTAACTTTCTCCCTTTTGACTCACTCATTTCCTCTCTTAAATATTATGCAAATCTTATTTGACTCAGTGAAGCTTCCATAAAATATGTAAAATCAATCCACAAAATAAAAATATTGAAAAGTGATTCTTCTAAGTTATTTTTAGAAGACCATTTTTTAAAATGCAATTGGGGTTAAACGACTTGCCCAGGGTCACACAGCTAGTAAGTATCAAGTGTTTGGTCCAAGGTCGGATTTGAACTCAGGTGCTCCAGACTTCAGGGCTGGTGCTCTATCCACTGCACCACCTAGCTGCCCCTTAGAAGACTGTTTTTAAAAACTTGATGAATGAGTAAAACAGAAGTCTTTTTTGAAGAATTACATTTGGTCAAACAACCTCATCACTCCTTGCCTAGACTATTGCAATAGCCTCCTAAGTGATAGCCTTCCCTTGTCTTTTCACTCCACATCATTCTCCACACAGTTGCTAAGGTGAATTTCCTTAAAATCAGGTCTTATCATGTCACTCTCCTACTCAATAAACACCAGCAGTTCCTTACTACCCCTAGGAATCAAATACAAAGTTCTCTGTTTGGTACTTAAAATCCTTGATAACTTGGCTCAACCCTCCTTAGGCTCTTCAATCTAGTTCAGCTGGTCTTCTTGCTGTTCTGCACACATGACACTTTGTCACTCATCTCTGTGTCTTTGTACACTGGCTGTTCTCCATGCCTGGCATGTACTCTTTTCTCAAATCTGGCTCTTAGAATTCCCCGTGTCTTTCAAAACACAGCCCAAGCACCAACTTGTATCTGAAATCTTTTTTGATTTCCCAGGTTCTAGTACTTTCCATTCTGCCTCACCTAATTACTTTGCTTGTGTGTATATGTATGTATATATACATATATGTATACATGTATAAATATATATATGCATATTTAAATATATATACACACATAGTCTCCCTCAATAGACTATAAACTCTTTGAGGGCAAGTGTTGTTTCCTTCTGTCCCAATGCCTAACACAGTGTCTGGCATGAAATAAGTGCTTAATAAATGCTTGTTGATCAATTGTATTGCAGTGCCTACTATGAACATAGCTCCATTGTAGATTGTCAGGTTGAGCACAACTTAACTTTTGTTTTTTATTCTTTCTATACTAAAACACCTCACCACTCTTTACTCAAAGTGAGGCAATGCTTTTGTACAAATTTGGATTAGTACAGCTTAATTTTTTTTTTATGTGAGGTAATTGGGGTTAAATGACTTGCCAGAGTCACACAGCTAGTGAGTGTTAAGTGTCTGAGGCTGGATTTGAACTCAGGTGTTCCAGACTCCAGGGCTGGTACTCTATCCACTGCACCACCTAGCTCCCCCCTTAAATATTTTTAAAGAGAAAAAAACCCCAATGAATGGCATGTATACTTCTTAAGTCAAGAATCCTGCTTTTGCAAATAACAAGCCCTAATGTCTCAGTACCAAGACGCTTTAATGAGTTGCTAAGATACCTCCTCCCACTAAAAACAAACAACAGCCAAAAAACCTACACCACTATCTGTTGCTTGACCTTCAGCCGATGGGCTTCTTTGAACTTAACTAGGCAGACATTTTTATGATTGACACACAACCCTTCACCAGTATGACCTCTTAAAGCTTCTCCTCCACTGGAATAATCTTCAGAACCCAGGACCACCTTCAAGTCATAATAAGGCATTAGAATAGGACTTTAACCAAGGACACATATATTGATTATAATGACATGTTTTTGTTGTTATTGTTGTTGTTTGCTTGTTTTAGATAACATAACTTCCAAAATAAGGGCTTCCTTACTCAGTTGGAACAGAGTCGCTTGCTCCTCCTCCTCTGTTTCCTCCTTCTTCTGCTTCTGGTTCTGGTTCTTGTGTTCTTGTTCTTCCGTTGCTGCTTCTGCTACTTCTACTTTTTAAAGTAGATAAGTAGAAACAAAAGTTAGGAGAATGATCAAAAGATCCAGATGTTTTCCAGCAAATCCATAACTGTAATAAAAGGTTGAAGTCCTTGTTTCATAATCTATATCTGGAATACTCATCTTGACTTTATAAATTGCTAAACATACTTGATTAATTATAACCTTCATCTTTAGTTTGGAATATCCAGCAATTATTTAAAGGAGATAGTTTTCAAAGCTTATTTGACATTATAGTGGAGTGAGTATGTTTTATCATTGCCTTGCACCCATATAGAATTCCCTTGTCAGAAGAAATCTAACCAACCAATTGAAATTTTATTCTTTGTGGAAAAACACTGGATCAGGTATGTGACAGTCTTGGCTCTACCAATTTACTAGCAGTGTGGTCTTAGATAAGTCACTTGACATCATGAAGCTTCATGTCTGAAATGAATTTGATGAGATAATACTTAAGATCACCTCTAGCCCTAAATTGGGTTACTGTGTGATTGTTAGGTTTTGAAAAAAAGTTTGAGTCTGAAATTAAGTACATTTCACAACAAGGAAAATTATTCTTGTGATGTGGCCCTTTGAATTATAGGAGTCTGAAAACCAAATTCTTTTTCGCTTCTAGATATTATAAATTTGCTTAGAATGTCCAAAGGTAATTGAACCACCAGTGGTATTCTCCCTAAGTGAAATTCTTCACAATGAACAGGGTTTGGAGAATCAGAAAGTTTATCCAATGTTCTTGGCACCTTTGCAGGTATCCTTAATGGACTGAACATTTGGCTTAAGAGAAGGATTAGTTCACTTTAGAACATTCTTGTTAATTAAATTATTTCTCGATGTATCCTTCACTAAAAATAAACAACCAGCTCCATAGTATTCTCATAGTCATATGGCATTGTTTCTTATGAATGATTTCCATGTATTCATTGAATCTATCTTCTACTATTATGGGATATATTTAGGAATGTCTTCATCTAGTCCTGCAACATAGTACCAAAGTACCTACCCCATACCCAGAAGCTCATTGTAAGTTGCAATTCATGAGTTTACTACCTTAAAGTAAAAATTGGATTAACAGCTGAGTTCTACCATTTTAGGAACTCAGCAGCTATAACCAATGGACTGCAGTGTTTTATTCAGCTTTCTTTTGGGCTTGAGACATCAAGCTTTATGAGACCAGACCAAGAGAGGCTACTTATTTCCTGCAAAGTACTATGCCCAAGTGATGAGACTAGCTAAATTTATAAATAATTATTAAGTGCCTATGATGTGCAGGGACATTGTGATAGGTAATAAGGATACAAAAATGTGCCCTACTATCAAACTCACATTTTACTTGCCAGTTTGCCCAGGTGCCATTCCTTACCCAAGTGGGTAGTGACCTGGACTTGGAGTTAAGAAGGCCTGGAATCAAATCCTACCTCAGACGTGTGCTAGATGCAAGATCCCAAGCAAGTCACTTGACCTCTGTGTGCCTAATTTTCCAAAATAAAAGGCTGGATGTGGTGGTCCTGGAGGTACTTACTACCTCTATATCTCTGATCCTATGAATGAGATCAAAGGACTTTTGCATTTGGTGCAAGGGGTGTCACCTTGAACTCTTTTCTAAACCTTGACTAATTACCATTAGCCACCCTCCTGGCCTTCTGGCTCCCCTCTCCCCCATTTTAGAGACCTGAGGCACTCTTGCCCTATTTATTCCACTATACCAAGTCACTTCAATTCTTCAGTCACTGCCTCTGTTCCTGGATAACATGGTCCAATATCTGCTCCCTCTTTTTCTCCTGTCTCCTAAAGCTACCCACTTTGCATTGAGAAGCATACTTTTTAGGGTTTATTTGCTAGGGAAAAGAGAATACACAAATTCAGAAATAACATAGTAGGGATAGTAACCAGAAGTAAGTGTAAAAGAAATCTATCTAGTCCCAGACTTAGTAACATTAAACTTCCAGGGTTATCCGATTCTCTGTATGCTAGAGAGGACCCAACTCCCATGCAAATCCCAAGATTTCTATTTGCTATTTTAGAACAATCCCAAGTTAATTTTTTGATTTGCCCAACTGGGAATGGTGGGGTAACCTTATTCCTCTTAGTTCAGTTGAAAGTCTCCTGATGAAGGGTGTGTGGGAAGAGAAGAGTTCTCTACCTAATATTAAATTATTGTTTAACTAACTAGATATCTTCTTCCTTTCCTACCCATCAGTAAAAGGAAAACAAGGAAATGCAACCACTATAAAGTGTTCTGATCACCATAAAATCATAATATATCCTAACACAAAAAAGTTGACAAGAAGAAATCCTTAGAGCCTGAAATTCAGGTAAATGCCACCAGGTGAATGATGATGTTTAGTTCTGCTTTTGTGATCCAGTAGCTAGGATGCCTAGTTGTTAAAGTGAAAGAAGAAATTGACATATTGATTTTTCTAGAAAATATTCAAATAATGTTAAGTATTAGATAAACAAATAACATGTTAAACATAAATTGAGTATTAACATTATGAGATGATGATTAATTGAACTTTAATTATCAGTAATACATGATGTAGACAAAGATTAAAATAAAAGCAAATATGTATGTAAAATTCAGTATTTTCATTAATCTTTATCAAACCTTAATCTACTCTGAGACTAACTCTTAGAATTAAGGGTAAAACAGCTTTCAAATTTCCCTTGAATCTTTTTTTAGTCAAAAATTTTATGTGGAATTTCTAAGTTCCTGATTCTTAGAGTTCCAGAGTTTTCTGGACACAGAGCAACTTAGCATCAAAAGCCCTCCAATACAGGATACAGTTTCCTCACTGCTAGTTGATGATCAGAATGTCTGATCAAGCTATGTAGTTTCTTTCTGTTGCTTTTCATGAGGAAGAAATTGATGCTGTAGCTTCTAGCACCATACAACTTTCCTCAAGCCAGAAGGAAAGGGAGAAGCAGGGAGACAAAGGCAGTAGAAGAGAGAGAAACTGATGAAAAGAGGAGAAAAGATGAAGAAGAGAAGAAAAAGGGAAGATAGAAAACATGAGAGAACTCTGGGGTCCACTGCTGGCTAGTTATGTGGTCATTGATCAGTCATTGTACTCCTATGGACCTCATTGACCTTATCTAAGATTCTCTCCTAATTTTCTCTGTCTTTAAATACCTTTGGAAAATTCTCATTGCCAAGTCCTGGTTCTACTTCTATAATATGTCATCATCTACTCCCTTGCACATCCACACTAGTTCAGGCTCTTATCAGCTTTTACCTGGGTTATCATCATTGTTCTCCAACTGGTCTCCTAGCCTCCAGCCTCTTCTGTTTCCAATTCCTGTTCCTCATAGATATCAGAATAATCTCCTTATGTACAAACATGACTATGCCATTTCCCCTTCTCAGAAATTTCTGTTGATTCCCTATTGCTTAAAGAAGTAGTTAGTTACCAAAAGTCCCAGACTTTTTCAGGAGGTCTGCAAAGTCAAAACTATTTTCAGGATAATTCCAAAATGTTATTAGCCTATTAAAATCCTCTTCCTTTTTCCAACTACCATTCTCTACATGGCTGGATTTTCTTCATATACTTGAACCAAAACAATGTATCACAACAAATTGAGTGTAGAAGCAGATATGAGAACCCAGTTGTTTTCTATTAGGCCAGACAGTAAAGAGATTTGCAAAAGTCTATAAAACAATATCAGCCTTCTCATTAATATTTTGAAAATATAGCTTTTTTCATAAAATGTTATTCATATTAATATGTAATAGATTTATTATTTTAAATGACAAACAAATATTTTAAAAATGATCAGTTTTAGTTTTGGATATGGTAAATATAAATAGATACAACACACATAAACAAAAAATCCTTTGAGATTCTTAATAATTTTAAGAGTGAAATGCGGTCCTTAATAATTTTTTTTTAAATTTGAGCTAGACAATGGGGTTAAGTGACTTTCCCAGGGTCACACAGCTAGTGAGTGTTATGTGTCTGAGGCCATATTTGAACTCAGCTCCTCCTGAATGCAGGGCCGGTGCTCTATTCACTGCGCCACCTAGCTGCCCGGTCCTTAATAATTTTTTAAAAGTATAAAGAGTTTCTGAGACAGAAAAGTTTGGGAACCAGTAGACTAACGGACAAAATTTAAATTTCTTAGCCTGACTTTTAAGGCCATATATAATCTGGCTCTCAGCTATATTACTAGTTTCTTTTCTATTAGTCTCCTTCATGCACCCTGTTTTCCCTTCCAACTATAACCATTCCCTAATCTCGCCTGCATTTATTCAGGTCATTTTGTATTATATGGTATGCACTTTTCTTCCTGTCATAGTTGAGTTCGAGTGTGACCATGTCCATGATCTCTTTAATCAAAAAGATCTCTCACTCTTCAATTTTTCATAGAGAATTTTGGCTTGATCTCTCCTGTGCTATTATTGTAATTCACTATTTATCCTCTTTAGTTTCGTACTTGTATCTCCCTTCTCATTGGATTTTAAGTTATTTTAGGGCAATGGACTTGTGTAATTTTTCATCTTTCTATTTCCAACCAGCAGCACAATCACTTGCACATAGTAGGTGCTTAATAAGTTTCACTAGTTTGAATCAAATTGGCCACACATCTCCAGAGTACATATTGTGACCCTCCTTTCCCAATCAAAAGATATTTCCCTACATCTTACCAAATATCAATATGCCTACAGCTCTCTATTCTTTGGATGCTGAATTCCTGTAAACAATTGATTATCTATAGCTGCATCTAATAGGCTTCTTTACTAAGAAGCTGCCACTTAACTTTTAAATATGCTTCTTTCTTAAAAGAATTAGGCACAAACCTCCCCTCTCCACCTAGCACATACGGGATTTTTTTCCTCTAGAAAATGCACTTGAAAATACATTGAAACAAAGAACAACTAGGTTTTAAAATATCAATATACAGTGGTTTCTCTATAGGACTAATGACCATAATTGGGGGGCAAGAACTGGAGCTGGGGTGATTTTAGCCCATTAGGGGTTGCTTAAGCATTAGGCTGGAGGAAGCTCTGCTGCCCGCTGGCTATAACTGCTCAACAGTGGTGGGATAGAAGTCAATCTATAGGTCAGAACCTGAATTTCTATGCAGAAAACTCTAGATCAATTTTTAGACTGTTTGCTTCCATTGTGCAATATACAGTAAATGCTAGGAGAATTTGAATCAATATTTACAAAGTATTTTGAGACTCTAAAATAAAAACTATGCATATATCTCGCACTATTATTCATTGGGTTTTGCTTCTGTAGCTGGTCCTAACAAGGTAGTTTTCTCTTAATTATTTCTTTACCAAAGAGAATATTGCTGTTATTTCAACTGTTAAGTTTCTTGTGGAGAAATATGTGAAAATGCAGTGGGTTACCAAACAGGCTCTCAGGTGGTATACTCATCTATACAAGTGTAAATTAATTTTTATTTTTCTCCCTTAATTTCTTGGTGAACCAGGAAGAAGAGGAAAAGCAGCATGATGTTGCCGTATAAGTACAATCAACATTGCAGGATGTAAAACTGATCTTAAAAACCAATTTCTAAAAATATGCTATTGCCCTTTTGACTAGAACTGCAATGTTATTTTAAGGATTCTGCATTAACTTTAGGAGATAACATAGGGCATTGGCTTTGGAATCAGATGGCTCAGATTCAATCTTCAGGTCTACCCTTTACTAGTTATATGACCCTGGCCAAGTCATTTAACTTCTATGACCCTCACATTTCTCATCTACACAAATAGGATAATAACATTACTTCACAGAGCTGTTGCCATTGAGGGACTCAAAAAGAATAGGGGTACAGAACCTATGGCCTTGAGGCCACATGTGGTGGCCTCTAGGTCCTCAAGTGCATCTCTTTGACTGAATACAAACTTCACAAGACAAATCTTCTCAATAAAAGATTTGTTCTGTAAAACTTGGACTCAGCCAAAAGGCCACACCCAAGGACCTAGAAGGCCACATGTGGCCTTCAGGCTATAGGTTCCCCACCCTACCCCCATTCTCAGTCTATTAAATAGACTGTGACCCTTCATGTCCTCTGAATATATTTCCATCTTGGATGTCAGATGTAAAAAGTGTCTGAAGAAGGTAACCCAGCAGGAAGGAATAATCATCATCATCTTACCCTTTCCAAAGAGTAATGACATTAAAAAGAAAGGACAGTCATTTGTTGCAAACAGAACAAGTGTTTTTTTTTTTTTGCTTTGACAAGGGAACATAAGAAATAATGTTTGAAAGTATTTTGAAAACTGTCAATTGTTATTAAAATATGAGAATATTTTCATGGAGATTAACAGTGTGAAAAAAAAAAAGTAATGAGTGGCATTAAGGCAATTTGTTTTAGTTTGCTTGGTCACCCAGCCCTGCCATGATCATTCTTACTTTGTTCATGTTATGCTTTCAACTCCTGCTTGGAAATTGCTTCTTTCTGATTATCTAATTTCTAGTCATCCTTCAAGGCTCGTCTCATATTCTATTTCCTCTATTGAATCTTTCTTGATCATTCCAGACAACACTGACTTCCTCTTTTCTGAATTTGTTACTTATTTTGATGAATTCATGTTTTCATCATTGTTGAGTTCTGCCTAAAAAAACATACATCAAAACTGTCACAAAACTTCAAATAAGATTAAAATAATTTTATTGCTATCCTTTTTGCTTTTTTACATCATCAAAATTTCTCCCAGTATTCTTCTCCTTCTTCCTCCCAGGAGAGGAATCCTATATTACAAATATAAGATCAATCTTACATTACAAATAAACTTTCAAAACAAGGGTCAAAGAAAAAGAGAAAAAGAAAGCAACAAAACAAATAAATACATTTAAAAAGTCTGAGCATATACCCAACGTCCACACCTGCAGACTTCCCGTCTTTGCAAAGGAGTGGGTGGAGGTGTTTTTTCATATATCATTTTGGGGAGCCATTCTTGATCTTTGTAATTTTGAAACATTCACTCTTTGACTGCTTTGTTTTCTTGGTTTTGTTTATCTCACTCTGAATCAGATTGTGTAATTTTTCTATGCTTTTCTCTATTCATTGTATTTGTTATTTTACAACACAGTAATATTCCATTACATTAATGAACCACAATTTGCTTAATTATTCCCTAAGTGATGGGCATCCAATTTGTTACCAATTTGTTTCTCCCACAGAAATGTGCTGCTGCTTTAAACATTTTGGTGTATGTGAGGATTCTCTCATCAATGACCTCCTCAAGGCATAAGCCTAGCAATGGAATCTCTGGATCAAAGGTATGGACATTTTAGTCATTTTATTTACATAATTATAAAGAGTTTACCAAAATGGTTTCAAAAAAATGCATTAGTGGGGCCGCTAGATGGCACAGTGGATACAGCACCAGTCTTGGAGTCAGGAGGACCTAAGTTCAAATCTGACCTTAGACACTTACTAGTTGAGTGAGCCTGGGCAAGTTACTTAACCTCAATTGCTTAAAATAAATAAATGAATGAATGAATGAATGTATGAATAAAAATATAAAAAATGCATTAGTGTGCCTATCTGTCCATAATCCTTCCAACATTAACTATTTCTTTTGCCACCTTTGCCAGTGTGTGGTATAGAGAGTGAAATCTCAGGATTATTTTGATATGAATTTATCTTATTATTAGTGATTTGAAACATTAGTTAATATGTCTGTGAATTTGTTTGGAATTTTTTTGAGAACTATTTGTACATACCCTTTGTCACAAAACTTTTAAGTGAAAGAGAAAGATATTTAATGCTGGTGGTTTTTTTGACACAAAGGTACACTGTTCTTTCCCCTATTTGATTCTTATATGTCAGCTGCTTACAAAAAATTCGTAATAAAATAGGCCCATGATATGAATACTTTCATTGATAGATAATAAGCTAAGTATGAAGAAGAAATAGAACCTTCCAATTTCATTATTTTAGTAGTAGCAATCGTAGTACTAGTAGTGTTCAGTTGTTTTTCAATCATGTCTGACTCTTTGTGACCCCATTTTGGAGTTTTCTTAGCAAAAATACATTTGCCATTCCTTCTCCAGCTCATTTTACAGATGAGGATTAAGAGGATTAAGTGACTTGCCTAGGGTCACACAGGTAGTATGTGTCGGAGGCTGGATTTGAAGTCAGGTCCTCCTGCCTCCTGGGCCAGTGCTGTATCCACTGTGCCACCAGCAGCTAGCATTTATTTAGCACTTCAAAGTTTGCAAAGAGCTTCATATACATTGTCTCATATGATTTTACTATCAATGATATATTTCAGAATGTTGATCACTACTGTTTGCTGGGTAGTTTTGGAACAAAACATAATAGACACTCAAATACTTATGGAATTAGTAAATAATATTATAAATGAAATCAGAACTTATTTAAATTACAATGGTATTCTGGGGTTCAGTTCAATTAAAGTAAATTTAGCAAGCATTTTATTAAGTGCCTACTAGGTATGAGACACTATGATAGGAACTTGGATACAAAGAGAAAAATAAAAACACTCCCTAACTCAAAGAGCTTATATTCTACTGGGGGAACATAACATGTACTCAGATAAATGTATACAAGATATTTATAAAATAATTTTGATGGGAGGGGACACGCTAACATGAGGTAAAGCCTCAAGTAGGAGGAAGCTCTTGAATGGTGCAGCTAGATATTCTTGGTGGAGGTAAAAAGGGAGAACATTCTTGGCACGAGGGACACACATGAGTAAAAAGCATGAAGGTAAGAGTCTGAAATAGGAACTTTTGATAGGAAGTTAAGAATATGTGAGCAGGATCAATCTGATAGATTCTAGGAACCACCCAAATGAAAATATGGTTATTTTATGACAGAAATCATGCGAAAATGTCAAAAGTTCTGTTACACTGTGCTAACTACTAATTTGTCAGTTGCTAAGTTGTTGGAATTATATTTTAGTTTCTAAGTTGAGTTTTCCTTCCCCACCTCAAAGTGCCTTTTTTATTTTATTTTATTTTAAAACAATATCACCTCTGGGGACAGTTTGCTTCTTTGCTTCTTGGGAATTGTACCCAGACACTTTCAGGGGACTAAACTTTCAGAATATTGATTCTACTATGGCTGTGTCCAGATTCATCAATGAAGGAGAACTCAAATCTGTGAAATCACAGACTCATTACTAGATTAGTTACCATGTAGTAAATGTGAATATAATCCAGATAATTGGAGTAATTGTGATTATAGGTTTTGGGAAAAGCCTCTATGAGAAAGGCCTATTTAATCCAGAAACAATAGTGTGAACACGTGTGTATATGTGTGTGTGTGTGTGAAATATGAGGATTTCAAATATAAGAAGGAATATGAATAAATGCTGATGAAAAGCTTTTCTCAGTACCTCTTAAAGACAGAACAGGATATAGTTTTTCATCTTGTAAGATGTCAAGTAGGTTTAAATTGTAGTAGAAGGGATTTAGTTTACACTTTCATGAAAAATCTTTTGTATATAAATTTGTAAGACAGTGAAAGAACTTTAAGGAGAGGAAGCAATGTCTAACTTCCTCAGGGTCAGACGAATAGAGTAAAAATCAACCTTTTGAGGCAAGCTAGAGTACATATAGTCCTGTCTGGAGGCAGCAGAAAGAACAAGATGACCTTTAAGGTAGCTTAGAGCCCTATCAATTTCAGGATTATAGATCTAAATCTGGTAGTGACAGTTAAGGCCATCTAGTCTAACCTCCTTTATTTTACAGATGAGAATCTTTGAGGCCTAGAGAGGTTAAGTGACTTGCCCTAAGTAGTTCTTAGGTAGTTCTGCCAATAGGTAGTTCTTAGGGAAAAAAAAATAATTTATTCATTAATTCCAATTCTATTCATTGATCCTCTGACACCTATATACTCACTACTAGTCAAGCTTTGTAGAAAGAATGTTGGATTAGAAAGAGCACTGAATTTGGAATCAGAAGGCTTGCCTCATGATAACTTATATGACCATGAGCAAATCACTTACCTCTCTAGCACTGATTTTTTCCTTCTGTGAAATGAAGGTAGATTTGATCTCTATCATCTCTGTCAGCTTAAAGTGTATGTTCTTATGAACTAGGTTTGAAATACTTCTCTGACACTGACTGTGAGACCATGGACCTTTTAGCTTGCTTCTCAGACCCTCAGTTTTATGACTTACAAAATGGAAACAATAACATCTAAATTACCTACATAATGGAGGAGGGTTGTTAGGAGGAAAGTGCTTTTATTAACCTTAAATATTAATATTTAAATGTAAGCTATTTAGAGAAAATCTGATATTTCAGAAAGCTCCCAAAGAGGAAATCATAAAAGTCCTTAGTATATTACTGTGGCTCTTTGAATTTGTCAATATGGCTACTTCCTCTACTTGTATGGATCATAGACTATTCACACTTTTCCATCCTGTGAAATTCTTGTCTATGTGATCCCATAAATCCCCTCTTAAGGGATTTACATACCTCATGAAGCAAGGCCATGATGAAAGCTGGATTATTTCTTATATCCTTTGCCAGGAAATCATGTGGTCCTTATCAGTGACAAAATTCCTATTGGTATAAAGAGTGTCACTTCTAGACAGTACTTTTGTTGTACCTTCACCCTCTGTAGACATGCAATACCATTAGCTGTGTCGTCCTGCCTGCTGGATCAAGATGGCAACCAATTAGGAGTACAAACGCCCAGACACCAAGGAGATAGAGTCTAGGAAGACTGCCTGGGAACAAGCCAAAAAGACCCTCCCTAAGAGGTTTCTGAGAGTCCAAGGAACAGAGGGGACATTTAGCAGCAGCGTGAATTGGATCATTCTAGCCTGCAACATAGACTCTAAAAATAAGGGTGAGCTGGAACAATATTGACAAGCCAGAAGCACCAAACAATCAGCAAGCATTTAAGCACAGGAACAGCACACAGTTACTGGGGATATAAAGTAAAAAATGTAACAGTCCTTCAAGGAGCTTAAATCCTGTCAAGAAGATAATATATCCATATATACAAAACACACTCAAATGGATCCGTGATCTCCCTCCAACAATGCATATTGCAACCCACGCATGCCTGCCCATCCTGTGTGATTTGCTTCTATGTCTTCTCAAAAGTTTGCCACAGAAGGCTCACTTACTTTTCCTCACTCCCCCCTCAACATTGTGAAGGTATCAGCGGAGCACTTTAACTCTCTGTTATCTATCACTATTGCCATGTGACTGACCCATCTTCTATCATACAATTATTTGATTAAATACTTTGCAGTTCCTCATTTTTATATGTGATGCTTGTATTTAGTTCTTTGAAGGAGGTGTAATGTTTGTATTGAGAAACTTAGGGTCAATCAATGTCCTTTGCAATTTCCTGAAAGCAACATGCTTACTCTCCTCCTTTTCGACTCTGTGCCCAGCTCATTGTCAATTTGTACTTTCTGTCCAAGATATGTGTACAATTGGATAAACTTGATAAGATATCCACTTAGGTAGATATCAAAATCTGTGCAATAAACATACTTCATTCATTTGGTCTTTTCTGTCTCGATGGCCAAAGTCACTTAAGTGATTAAAGATCTGTTTAGGAGGCTTTGCAATGTATCAGGGCTTTATGTAATACAATACATACATCCGATACACAATTTTCAAAAAAATTACAGATTTTTTTTGGGGGGGGGATGATAGTAGCAGCTGGGCATGGTAAAGAATATTTCAAGCAGAAGTTGGTGTTTGAGTTCAGTTTTGAAGGAAATGAAGGATTCTAGGATGAGGATATGAGGAATAGGTACATTCCAGGAATGGCAGACAATGAATGCAAAGGCATGTAGATACAATGTTATATATCAAGAAAAGCTAAACCAGATATCACAAGAAGAGGAGTAATATAAAATAAGGTTGGAAAGGTAGTAAGGGAATATTTTGTGAAGGGCTTTGGAAGTGAAAGTATCTTATATTTGATTCTAAGGCAAGAGGGAGCCACAAAAGTTTATCGAGTAGAGTAGTGACGTGATCAGACGTTCACTGTAGGAAAATCACTTTGGAAGATGTGTGGATGATGCTTTGGAGAGACTTAAGGTAAGGAAGCCAATTTGAAGACTTATTACAGGAGTCCAAGTGCAAGCTTATACAGGCTCAAACTAGGGTGGTGGTCATGGGAGTAGAGAAAAGGGGATGGATCTGAGAGATGATGTGGAGGTAGAAGGGATAAAATTTGTCAACTGATGAGGGAAATACAACTACGGAGATAAATGGAGCAGTTGGGACATAGAAGTGTAGAGTTAAAAACCTGAGCAAAGTGCCAGTGTATCTGACATGGATGGATCATGCTGCTCGTGTGACCCTCCGTGAGTTGTAAATTCCATGAGTCAATTGGTGCATTCACTTTTGCAATGAGGCATGGGTTAGTACACAACTGTGGCAATCTTCTCTCCCATCCCCTGTTCAAGGAGCAGGGTAAACCCAAGAGTAACAGAACAAACAGCTTCTGGACTTCACACCAGGTGCTTGCAAACACTCTCAGTGCTATCCTCTAGGAGATTTCTGGCTCTTTCTTCAGCTTCATGGTGTTGCTGCATAATCTGGGCTCTGTGCCAGCATTAGCTTGCTTTTAATGAAGAGGGCAGCGCTTGCTCCTGAGAGACATTTATGCAAGCTGCAAAGTATGTCGCTTTATTGAAAAAAAATAATGTTTAAAAATGGAAAGATGCTAGCAACTTCAGAAAAACTGTAAGAAGAGATGAAAAGCATAAGGATTCAATGAATGTACAGGGCTGTTAGAAGCAAAGGGAAAAATATTCTCTCATTCTTCTCTTGCTGACTATATAAAATGGCCTACCTTTGTGCATTTGTCTCTAAACTGAATAAAAGAAGGGAAAATGGTTTCAAGCGTAAAGAATATTTTATCCCAGAAAGTACTGTCTTCTGGTTCATACATTTATTACGCGGATAGCAGAGAAAAAGGATCAACGTTTCTACTTAAAATTCAGTTTTGTGGAAAAGGCAAAGGTTTGAGAAGCATCAGAATTCCTCAAAAGTATTAAAACTTGTAACAGTAGTGATTTATGCTATTTCTTGTAATTGTAGACTTTCTTTAATTAAAAAAAAAACCACATGTGGCGGTACATCTGAGTGAATTATTCTCCCTGAAAGCAAGTATGATAGAAAAGTCCCTATGCCAGTATCTGTACACAGCCCCTCAATGGCAAACTCAAGAGCTTTAGAGAATAACCTCCTAGATAGAAGGTGCTTCATGGCACAGCAAGTAACTTTGTTTTAAAAAAAAGATTTGTGGCATATAAACCTTATTTTTCACTTGGAGTCATTTCTCATGGCTTTTATGAGCCCTGTGCTAAAGAAATAAAATGAAAGGAAATATTCCAGCCCAGGCCTAGGCACATGGCAAGTGCTTAAAAAAAAATCCGGCTGATTCATTAACATTCTCATAGTACAAAAAGAGACATTTTCATTGATGATCACGTTCTCATTTCTCACACTATAACTTAGATGGGAAATAAGTAGAGGGGAAAAGACCTAAGAAAAGATGAGGAATGGAGATACATGTATTTTAAAAGTCTGATCTTTAATGATATCTTTTATTTTTTGAATAATCTAATCAACCCATATTTATGAAATACCTAAATTTGCTGGGCCCTTTTGGAAATCTAAAATTAAAAATAATATATTATCTCTGGCCTCAAGCACTTCACAATCCCACTAGGCAGATGCAAAGGCATAAACTAGCGTGAGGTTATCAGAGCTTTGTGTCAGGGTGCCCAATAGCTTGGGCATGTGTTTCAGACTCTGGTGAACCTTTTATTCCTTATGGCTTTTTGCCAGTATTATGGTAATGGTCATATTTGTGCACAACTGCCTCTCTCTGTCATCTAGTGTAGGGTCACAACCCCTTGACAGGTTCTGTCCTGGGGTCAGGCTCACCATACTAAAAAAGTACTTTTGCGTCTAGGAGTTAAGAGAGATGACCATCATTATGCTTTCTTCTACTGCATGCTTCCTGCCTGCTGACTTCTCTCTGCCTTCTCTTGGAACTTGTAGGGTCTGGGAGCATAGGCCATACTCTTATGGTAATGAGCTGCCCCTTCCTTTGAAAGACTGAATTTGACTAGGAGGTAGTGCATTCCAAGCTGGTGTCTCAGGGTCTTTCCCCCAGTGGGGCCTTGCATTCTAAGGAAATCTATCTCCAAGGTCTCCCCATCCCTAACAACTCCAAGATCTAAATACATAAAAACTGAAATGATAGTAAAATAGAAAAATAGTATGGACAATTAAGCCTATGAGTTTAGAAGATGAAAGGGATCATGGTGGGATGGAGTGGGCTAGCAAGCCTTCAATGAAGAAAGAATGTTGAGAACTTTCTTATGCTCTGGATTCTAATTTGCAATTAGAGATCAGTGTTTCTCTTCCCCTTGACAACCCCCACCTATTCAGAATCACTATTCAAGTAGAGCATTTGTAGCCCCATTATTCAAAGGGCAATGTGTCTTAGTAATGCATATTTCAATTCAGTTTTGCTTTGACACCACTGATAGAAAATTCCTATGCATGACAAGCATTCTGTCTCTTTCCTTGGATTAATCACAAATGCAGTTCATTCTTTGGATAGTGGTAGCTGCCTATAAATGCTGCTTTTGTTTCCAGCTCATTGTCTCACTCCATTAGCATCACAGAACCACAGAATCTTAGAGTTGGAAAGGACCTCAGGGGTCACTAAGTCTAACCTTTTACCCCTGTATTTACTGAGCAGTTGTCTACAAGTTGGTCCAAATAATTTTTTAGTGAATCACATTATTCAGATTAATTTAAGTTGCTTTAGAGAAGTGTAAAGATCCTGTCGTTAGAATTCTAGGAATCATAAAGATTTTGGATACAGGCAGGAAGTCATTCATCTATTCTGAGCTAATAATATCCTCCTAGTTTATAGTTATATAGTTAATTCTATATATTCTCTCTCTCCCTATATATATAGAATAGCTAATTCTATATAGTCAAGAAGCAGACTAAGAAAAATAATTTTCTCTTTACTTTTAGAGCATACTATGGCTGCCTCTAAAACTCTTCTTGGGCTTAGATTTATAATAAATGATAAGGCTTTTTTTTGTTTCTTTGTTTTTGTTCTGGGTATTTTAATTTGAGAAAATTATCTTGATGAGCAGGAGAAATTTGCATCTTGAATCCAATTGATGAGATCCTATAGGAACCTAAACATGAAGCAGAGGTTGGAGATAGCCTTTCATTCACATATCCCACTGTCATTTTTTGGATTTACTCCATAAATGATGCTAGATATATGACTGAGATTTACAGAGGGCACCGAAGCTGGTGGCTGGCTTTATCAATATGAGAACACTTTAGTCAAATAGTACATTGGTACATGGAGAAGATTATAACATAGACTTAGCGACCATCATAATAATGAAACAGATATATGATTATTAGGGGTAAGTCTAACAGCAGTATCCTGTTAGTTCAGGTTCTATTTCAGGATGCAAGTCATTGAATAGTTAAGAAAAGGAGGTTTGCTTTGCTCTAACATAGCTAAAATATGGTACAAGGATACAGCAGCATCTACCTTCTACAGATATCCCTATCTCCACCCCTCCATGTTGAAATGCAACAGGAAAGATTAGGTTGATTCCTGTGATTTTCAGACATCCAGCTAGTCATAATGATGGGGTGTGGTCCAAGCTGAGGTCTTCGCCCCTTGCCCCAAAGGGAATCTGGCTCCCATTTTTCTACAGGCCCCAGGCCCTTTTTGATCTCATTCAGATGCCTTTCAGTTCCTTCATTATCTATTCCCATTGTCTATTCAATCTCTTAGACATTCCAATCAAAATTCTCACCCAGACCCTTTTCCTAGACCCCTCCTCCGGGTACCCAAAGTCACTTGGGTATATAAGATCTACCCTGGCCCCCAGTTAGATGCTGAGAATCTCATGCCCAAAAGGCTGAGACTCTCCCATGCCTGCTTGTCCTTACGGGCGTTTCCTGGCCTATGTGACTTATCACTAATAAACTTTTCCTCTGGCTGGAAGAAGATTTGAGTTGAATTTTTTCAGGCAGGGCCCAGCGTCGCGATCTTGGGGTGTCCCCCAGGAGCATCCCAAAGTCCTAGACCTCTTCAATAGGAGCCCCAATACCATGTGAGTGGGATTTGAGATGAGAAAGCTGTGTCAAGGGAAGCAAGGGCCAATCAGGTCCTTGTGGACAGCTTTGTTCTCTTTCAGGAAAAAGGAATCTCTACAGATTTAGGAGAGAAGCCTGGTAGATATTGGTCCTATCACATTAATAGGGACATCACAAGTCCTTGGTTTAGCAGGTTCAGAAGTTCAAGAATTGACACTAAACAAACCTAAGAGAGACTGAGTTAAATCTAAAATGTGAGATTATTAATTATAGCAGGAGATACTCTTGCCGTCAAGGTCAGAAATAATAACTCCCTCAAAAAAAAGTCTCAAAATATGTTCCTTACTTACAGTGCTAGCCATTTAAGCCAAATATCTTTATGAATATAAATTTATTAATTAGCTTTCATAACCACAGGGTGTATATACTTTAGGTAAATTGAATAGATCAGAGAAGAATGGACTGGGGTAAACAGAGGCCTTCCAGGGTTGTAGAGCCATTCACAATCCCCAGGAGAGAGATGAAATAAGTTCTATGTAGGACCAGTGCAGAATGACATGAAGCCCACCAGAAGAATGTGGGAGGCTAAAGAGGAAATCTCTCCCTTCCTCCAGGGGTGCCAGGACCAGGTTGATTGTAGAGTGGAAGTGCGGTGGTGTATGCTGGGATGAGAGAAAATGACTTGGATGATTTATAACCAGAGATAAGATGAGGAAGAAGCTGCTGGGAGGCTTCTACTAGACCTAAAAGTGGTATTTATTTATTTTAAAGGAGTGGAGGACAGAAGTTAACAAGAAGCAATGTAGAGTAGTGAAAAGTACTGAATTTAGAGTTAGGAGAAATTTGATCAAATCCTCCCTCACCTATTTATAGGCTATGTCACCCTGGTCAGTCACTTACCCTTTCAGAAATTTAGTTTCCTTATCTATAAACAGGGTATAATAATATTTGTTACTCTCTATTTCATGGAGTTGTTGAGGAAAGTGCTTTGTAACGCTGAAAATGCCATGTAAATGTGAATTATTACTAATAGATTTAATCTTCAGAATGAAAAAGACTGGACCTTTTAGGGGTCTCTAAAGGTGTCCAGACTGGAGGGATATTAAGTCTCCCGTGCTAGTAGAAACAAGAAAATAGGTTACATTGCACACTAAATATCAAAACTTGCTTTGGGAAGAAGGGAGCAAGATGTTACAGAAGGAACGATCAACAGTCTGGTCCAATAGAAAGTACACTAGACTGGGTAATGGCACAACTGGGTTCTGGTCCTGTCTTTGCCAGAAGCAAAACTGGATAGTTCTCAGCCTCTCTAGGTCTCAGTTTCCTAGAAAAACCTATCATATGATTAATTATTAATATTAACATATATTACAATAATATTTTATTATAATAACTATAAGTCATTGGATTGGAAGACTTCTAAGATCCTTTCTACTTTACATTCCTATGATTCTGTGACCTACCTGTTGTAGGTACTACATCTGGATTATATCTTCAAACCATCCGGCCATCCCCAGTTCTCGTTCTTGTCTTCAAGAAGTTTGACATAAAGGTCTCAATTAATTCAGATAATGAATCCAGTGAAGTGGTGACACGTGAATTTGAACTATTCAAAGTTATAATTATGTAAATTATGATCATTGGTTCCAGGCCAGTGGAAATATGCAGTGTGAATCCAAATAATTCGACCACTTCATGGTCCACACTAATTGAGACCAACCAGTAGTTTGGGAAGATTAGAGACATATGTAAATACCTACAATTCAAATTAGAATGTAAGTGCAGAGGAGAGGTGCCTATTATAATAGGTGGTATGGCAAGATAGAACACGAGGCCTGGAGTCAGGAAGACCTGAGTTCAAATCTGCCCTCAGGCAGTCACTCACTAGCTGTGTGACCCTAAGAAAGTCACTTAACTATTTGCCTCAGTTTCTTCATCTGTAAAATGATCTGGAGAAAGTGGCAAACCATTCTATTATCTTTGCCATAAAACCCCAAATGGGGCCATGAAGAGTTGGATACAACTGAAATGACTGAAAAACAACAACAGTCCAGGTAAGAAGTTCTGAGGACCTGTGCCTGAATATAGTATGTATTCTGTGTACCTAAAGTGTATAATCTGTACCTGCTGTCTCTGTACCTGGAGGCAGTATGTCATGGTGAAAAGGACGTTGGATTTTGAGTCAGGAAAACTGTTGTCCACATCTTCTGCCTGCAATTTACTAGCTGTGTGACCATGGGCAATTTGATGGAATGGGTGGATGAGAACAATTTGTACCAACAGCCAAGAGGGTGTCTGAAGCAGGTGCTGTGGAGCACTTAGAGCCTGGTCAGGCATCAAAGATGCCAAGCTTATCCACTGCATCCCATCGTCAGTCACCCTGATTTTTATCTTGCCACCTGATGATTCTGGGATTGTGAGGCTGACAACTAACTCTATGCAACTCTTCCTCATTTAAATCCAATTCGTGAGCAAGCCAAGACATCACCTGTGATGTCAGTGGTTCTCTTCAAAAAATGAAGGTTAAGCAACATATCACTTAATCTCTTAGTGCCTTTTTGAAAAATGAGAATAAAATATCTGTCATAACTCCTTTATTAGGATGTTGTGAGGATCAGATGTGATAATATATGTAAAGTACTTTGCAAACTTTAAAATTCCATATCAATGGCAGTTATGATAGAATAATGACAGAGGAATTGAAAAAGAGATCTCTCTACTTTGGAGGTGTAATTGATCAAGTGTTGGAGAATTATTTTAGAGGCATAACTGATGGCATTTATTTTATGTGTGAAATGAAAGAAGCATAGGAGTCAATTTTTTTCTGGAGTTTCTAGCTTAGGTGTTGGAGGTGGTGCCAGTGATAGATATAGGGAAGCCAGGAGAAGGAACAGGTTTAAAAGGAAAGAGAATGTTCAGTTTTGGAAGTGTTGGGCTTCAGATGCCAATGGGACATCCAGGTGGCGATTTGCTACAGGTACTTGAAAATGAGGATAGTTCAATTTAGATTTCGATGTACTGAGTACACATCCTTCATGTACTTGTCTAAATGAAAGAATAAGAATCTGTCATTAACGTATCAATTATTTGCATATATGAGGATCATTTTTTAATGTGGTTGAAATTTTATTTCCTCTTAAATAGGGTAAAATAAATCATTTGCAATCTTGTTTACAGTAATACACTCTTTATAAAATCCTTTCCTATAGATTGTACATAGAGCAACTTCAGCCCAGATCCTTTCAAATTTTTAAATGTTCTAGAGAAATTCAAAGCAGTAAGGTTTGATTGCAGTTTTTATATCTTTTTAACACCAGAGTCTAGCCAAATGGAATCATGATCTCCAAAGTGGAATGAATAATACTAATTTTCTGAGCTCTGTTATTAAAATTTTAAGACAAATGGTGAATTTTTAAAAATGGTTTTATTTTATTTTTCTTTTCCCTTAAACCTAATGAAGCAATTTAAATTAGGTGGAATGATATATGTTCTAAAACTATTGAGCTGGAACCAAATTTGAAGATGCAAATATTTACTGAAGCTGGACAGAATTATTATTTCATTCACTTAGCTCCCCCTATTTTGCAAATATAATATTCTTTTTATTAAATAATTGATGATTAGGAGAAGCTAAAGAAAAAAAAAAGATGTGTCTATATCCTAAAATTATTTTCAGACAACAAGGTCATTTTCTGTGTTCTGATCTTCTCTATTGTTGGGTTTCTTTTTTCCCTAATCATTTTTTAATATTCACTTGCTGCTTAATACCTAAGGCTTTATAACTGAAAACATGATAGCTAACACACCTACGAGTAACAATGATGAACAACTGGGACAAAAATCCAAATGCTGAAGGATATTCAGTAAATTTCTTTTCCATGTTTCTACCAGGCTGTCACTTGGCTACCTGTCAATTTATTTTGGGATATATCAGGCCTTGACAATATAGCATCCTTAGTTTATTACTTATACCTGAAAAATTGTGCATTGAGAGATATGTTTGTAGTTTAACCAATGCTTCCCAACTAAGGCACTCAGAGCTTCATATTGTGAAGATTTGTAATCCTATATATTATAAATTGAGCTAAGGATGCACAATAGGTGATCTCCTGTTCATTCCCATAAATTTCACAGATGATAATTAAAGCAAAGCATGAAACAGCAGTGCAAAATAGATGGCGTGTCCCCCCAAAGTACAGCTTGGGAGGGGGAAAAATAAAACTTGTAAGGCAACAAGAGTGTACTCTGTGATTATGTGCTCTGGGCCAGTTCATACTGTAAGCATGATGGGGATTACAAATGTGCTTGCTCTGGCAGCAAGTATATGCCTATTAACTGAAACCAGCTGTTCCAAGAGAAATGTTATGCCAAAAGTATTCAAAGGATATCTTAATTTAGCTCTAGGCCATGTTTCTTACCATGGGGGAAAAAAATTCAGGAACTATCATTTCTATTCAATTAATGCAATCCCAGTGATTTTATGCAGCACAAAAGACATTTGAAGAATAGCCTATCTATATTAGATCGGCCTCTCATTTTGATTTAACAACTTCTTCCCACCCATTTCTCTAGGCTAACTTATCTGTTTTTTTCTGTGGGAATACAGAGAAAGAATTTTTAATAGGCTGATCAAAGAATGGATGGATTCAATTTAATTTGACAAACATCTAAGTACCTGCAATGAGCAAAGGCACTGTGCTAAGTACAGGGGATGCAGAGACAAAAATGAAACATTTCTGCCCTTGAGAAGCTTATACTGTATTGGTAATATTTTGTAGAGTGTTATGAAGAGTAATATTCATGCAGCTCTAGTAATGTAGTAGAAAGAGCACAGGACCTGGAGCCAGGAAGACTTGAGTGGCCTCAGACACTTAATAGCTGTGTGACCCTGGGCAAGTCACTTAACCCTGTTTGCCTCCTTTTTCTCTTCTGTAAAAAGAGATGGAGAATGAAATGGCAACCCACTCTAGTATCTTTGCCAAGAAAATCCTAAATGGAGTCATGAGGAGTCAGACATGACTGAAACGACTCAACAGCCGATACACATCCACAGAGAGAACTTTAGGATTTATAAATAGTTTTACACATATTATCTTATTTGGGTCACGCAAACGCCCTTCAAGTAGGTTTTGTTTTATTTTACTTTGTCTAGATCTATGATTTCTTTGGTGTAAGGAACTCCCAGTGAATAATGCCTCTCCATAAATGCAGATCAACCTGTTCTCTGTAATTTACTTTACTTAGGAGCAGTGAGGGGTTAACTGAGTTGTCTAGGATCAGATAAGCAATAGAAGTCAGAAGTGGGACTTGAACCCAGGTCTTTCTGACTCTAAAGCTGGCTTTCTATCCACTATTTCAACCCTACAGTATGATGAGGTGGCTATTATCACTTCTCCTCATTTGGCAGATGAGGAAACTGGAGCTTTACAAGACTAAGTGACAGTTACTGTCACTTGTTTATCATGCTGCCTCTCCAGCTACTTTCCCCCTTCTATCCAAGCTCTTGGTTGTCGTCCTAACTTCTCAACCAGTCTGGCAAGGCTGAAGTTCTTTCTTCCTCATTCTTATTTTCACTCAGGTTAGTAAGAACTGTAGTCATAGGAGTCTCTGTTAGTGTCTTGGAATCTCCCCTATCCCTAAGTCATCTTTGGCTTGGGACACAGAAGTTGCAATATAAAGCTAATCTCTGGTTTATCATACCTAACCTACCCATTCCCTATCAAAATAATTATGTATAGATATAGCATATAGACAAGTGTATAGAGTGACAACCACATTCCCTGTTAGTCACAGATTTAGTGAAGCTGATTGTAACATACAACATGAAGGGGATGTGGGCATGTAATTTAGTGATTCATGTGGCCTCCAATTTTTTTGATTGTATAACCTCTGTCAGTAAAAAAACAAACTGCAATTCCCATATATATTTACTTATTTGTAAGTTACACACACACACACACACACGTCGTTCAATTGTTTAGGTGATATCCAACTCTTTGAGACCCCATTTGGGGTTTTCTTGGCAAAGATACTGGAGTTGTTTGCCATTTCCTCCTCCAGCTCATTTTATAGATGAGAAAACTAAGGTAAAAGGGATTAGGTAACGTGCTCAGGGTCACACAGCTAGCAAGTGTCTAAGGCCAGATTTGAACTCAGGAAGATGAATCTTTTTCACTCTAGGCCTGGACTCTATCCATTGTACCACCTAGTCATCCATATATGCTAAACTAATAATTAGACATTAAATAGGATATGATACAGATGAAATAATACTTGATTTCAGAGTCAATAGGGAGCCATTGGAATTTACTAAGTAGAAGAATGACAGTCAGATTTTACTTTTGGAAAATCATTTTAGCAGCTACATGGAAGACAAATTGGACCGGGGAGAGAAGGGGCAGGGCGACCAACTAGGAGCCTATTGCAGTAGTACAGTGAAAGATGCTAAGGGCCTGAACTCGAATGGTGGCGGTATGAGTAGAGAGAAGGGAACAGATGTGAAAGATCTTGTTGAAGTTAAAAACAAGATTTGGCAACTGATTAGATATGTGTGATGAGTAAGAGTGAGAGTGAGTAGCAGAGTATTTATAGCAAGGTTGTGAACTTGGAAAGCTGGTGGCTTCCTGATGAGTATTAGGGAAGTTTGGAAGGGGGGTAGGTTTGGAAGGAAAAATAATGTAATGAGATCTATTACACAAATTTCAACACATTCATGACTGGTCATCCTGTGTGACTCACTCTGTCACACCAAAAGTGAAAAGGGTTTGGGTGAAGGCTATTACTCATTGGCCACAGTCCTAGAGTATAGGTATTAATTTACCTCTTCTCTGCCTACCAACCCCCCAGTCACAAGCAGCAGAGCATAGGTATCTTGGACTGAGGATTCTAATTTTCCCAACATCACCTTCTGAGATTTACTTGCTGGTAAAGTTGTACAGGTCAAGATTAAGTTACAGTCATTGTAAGGGTTTCACTTGGGGAAGAAAGGGAGAGGTTGGGAACATATTTAGACTTGGAAAGGGGAAGTGTGTTAGGAAGTAATGGTGGAGGCAGTGTGGTTGTGTGGTTGATTACTATGGGGAGGTGGGATAGGATCTAGTTTCCTACCCCCTCGCTGATCACACACCTGTTGGATCATGCCACTGCCCCCTAGGAGGCTGCTTTCTCCCCCTCCAATATACACTTTGAGACCACTCTCCTAGAGAACTAAAAGGATTATGTAGTTTTTAATCAATGGTCATATAAAGGTTTTCTTTCTGTCAATCAAGACTTACATGTTTAAAGAAAGTAGTGTGATATCTAGGTCTAATGATATTTGTATTATCTACTCCCACCATGTTATTATGAGGATTCAGTGAAATAAGATATGTGAAAACAGTTTGTAACTGTAATACTGTAGAAAGCGTGAGCTATTATTACACCCGGCTAGCAGGTGACTTGCTTGGTCCAACTAAATTTACACCAATACATGAATTCCTACTTTATACTTAACGATTAGCAGACATGTATACATGTATATGAACCATATTCAGTCAGAAATAGGCTTTAACGTTGTTTCCTATTTTTTTCCCCCTTTTCAGCAGCAGTAGCAATAGACTTGCACTGTTCCATTCACCTTCTCTCATCTAGCTCCCACAGAAAACAAGGGCAATTATTTGGAGGATGGCCGACTTGGGTGAAGAGGTCAGTGTGCAGCCAAGAAATAGTGTAAGAGAAGTTCTTTGACCTTGGCCTCATTAGTACTGTATTCGAACCTGCTAATGCAGACGTGAACTGTTTCCAAATATTTTATCCCTTGTGTTTTCTACCAAAGTGAATATCTAGTTGTCTTTTCATTACCACTTGCTAGTCTGTTATCTTTGAACTTGCTAAGGCAAGTGGACAAGAGTCTTCTATGAAGAAATGTCAGTTTTACCAGATCTGTTAGTTTGCATTCTGCAAAATGAATTTCATTGTGCTAATTGTCTAACAGGGGTGAGGAACCTGTGGCCTCAAGGCCACATGTGGCCCTCTAGGTCCTCAAGAGTGGCCATTTGACTGAATCCAAACTTCAACAGAACAAATCCCCTTAATAAAAGGATTTATTCTGTAAAACTTGAACTCTGTCAAAAGGCTCCACCCAAGGACCTAGAAGGCCACAGGTTCCCCACCTCTGGGGTCCTCTAGAGGTTACAAAGCTCTGTTCTCATGAGCATCTATCAAGTTCATCCGCTCACTTTTCAATGGACGTTTATTTCAAATATGGACCATGTTGCTTGTTGTTGGGGGAGTTGAGAAGTTTAGATAAGATATGGTCCCTGCTCTCATTGTGCTTCCAATCTGTTAGAGTGAGTCCCAGTTAATCAATGAGATGTTTGCCTTTAAGTCTAGATCACAAATAAAACTAGGCCAAATAAAATCGACTCTGTCCTTTTTGCCCTGAGGCACTTTGATATGCAAAGCAATGGAATCTTTCAATATTAGCCCCAATTTTAGTTGATTAAAAGTAACTAATGGACATTAACATCTCCACTATTTTTTTAGCCTTCTCCCCTCCCCCAACACAGTTTACTTTTTTGAATGAAAGAACCACTTGAAAAAATTGTCCAAAGTTTCCTTAGTATATAGAATTATCAGTCCAGAGTGACTTTGAGTAGTCACTTGACTCCTACACAAACACATAAAAATCAATACAATTTTTTGAGCTCTTAAGAAGGGATTTTGTCCAAGTAGTTATTATTCCTAAAAATAAATTCATCCATTAATTTTCCTGGTGCATCTGAGGGATTGTTGATGTCACTTGGCACATTAAGCTTTGGACCATGCTACTTTTTTAGGAGAGAGAATATATCTGTGGTTTCACTGGTACAGAGAATTCTCTAAAAGGAAAATTCCCTCTACCAGTCCAGGTTGGCATCTTTTTTGAAATTTACGATCTTGCAGAGTTGCCTATAGCACTGAGAATTTAAATACTAAAGGTGACACAGCCCATATATATCAGAGGTGAGACTTGAACTCAGCTCTTCCAAGCTTCAAAGCCAGCTCTCATGCCACAACGCCCCTTATTTTTTTATATTTGTTAAATGTACAGAACATATAAAGTGCTGTATTCAGTTGGATTATGTCTGATGTTCTTCCTAGTTTCATTGTCTATTTTGATAATATGGTTACTGAAATAGTAAACTACTATACAAATCATAAATAGATTTTCTTTTTTTTTCTTTATAGGAATTATAGGTAATCCGTGTAAGAATTATAGTACAAGTAAATGAAAATGTAGCTCTATTCATTAGAATTAAAATGAAAATAAAAAAAGATATCCCAGATGAAAGAAAGTATGGTGTAGTCATAAAACAAACTGTAGCATTTGGAGTTAGAAAACACGAGTTCAATTTAATGACTTATGGCAAATAAGGATAAAAACAATAAATATTGATAATGAGATTTATATAGCAGTTTAAAGGCTGAAATATGAAAATACTTTACCTACTCTATTTCATTTAAACCTTGCAACAACCCTGTGATGTTGGTATCACAGGTATCATTATCTCCTTTTTATAGAGTGTTCGATGACTTACTTATGGTCATGCAGTAAGTGTCAGAGTCATGATTTAAATCCAGTTTTTTCCGGATTCCGAGTCTAGCGTTCTACTCACTAGGCTATTGGTCCTCAAAAGGTGGTCTGGGAAGCCCTGGGGTTCACAAGGCCAAAATTATTTTCATAATAACACTAACATTTTAATTTCTATTGGAAAATATTAATTTACCATATGTCTATAATCTACATAGACAAAATCTCTTTGGGATGCTCAATAAATTTTAAGATTGTAAAGGAGTCCTGAGACCAAAATGTTTGAGAACCACACATGATGTCTTAGTCCTACTTTCATATTTATAACCATAGGAAAATCACTTCAACTCCCAGATTCTCAGTTTCCTGAGCTGAAAAATGGGAATGATACTACTTCTACCATGTAACTCACAGGTTTGTACTTGACAGGTAGGACCCTGTGAAAGTAACTCTTCCTCTCGGGACATTAGTTCCCAATTACTCACCATGTGATTTAATGTTTCTAAAATATCTGGATATAAAACAAAGCTTTCTGTCATTGCAAACTACCATGATCATTGTTATTATTTCATCTATTTTTACTTATTCCTCCCTGAATTTTTCATGATAATTAATGATTTGATGAATTTTTAAAGTTGGAATGTTTGTGGCAGAGATGAGATACATGATGAATTTTTCAGTATTTTTTTTTTGTAAATTTGATTCTGTACTTGAGTTGTATTTGTCAAAGGGAGAAAAAGAGAATTAAGTACAAAAGCAGGAGGAAATATAAAAAGTATGGATGAAGGGGTGCTAGAAATTTCAAAACTAAAACTTAATTGCCTTCCTCTTTTCATGACTGTTAGGTAGCTTCTTTATCTATCTCTTTAGGTTTGCCTTAAAGCAAAGACTTTTGCCTTAAAAGCAAAACACAAGACATTCCAAACTTTACTTCTCCACAGCAGTAGCAAGTTGTCTGTTAGAGAAATTACAGGAAATCCTGCTATGGTATATATTGTCAGATTAACTGCCTCATTACTAGAAATTTTTGGATTTTGGATACTTAAAGTTTGGTTCATTCCAGTAATGTTCATTTTTGCATTCAATTTCTTTTCAAATAAGAGAACAGATGCCTTCACTCAGCAAGAAAATTATATCCTACATCTATACATCTAAGATTCCTAGGTTCATCTGAAGTGTCTAGGAACTCTGTCATTAAAAACCTCTTAAGGATCTTTGAAAAGAGAATGTAATCATTTTTGGTGGCTGGATGAAAGGTGACCTTTTCTGTGGGTGCTGGATCTTCATAGGCATTTCACAAGGCTGAGAGAGTGAGAGACCCTTAAAGAAACTAGCTTCAGGTGCCTCTTCTGTACTGCACAAAATAGGACCCATTTCAACAACTTTTCATGGTCTATTAGGAGTACATTAAACAAGTGTCATAGTTGGCAAAGTACAGATCAACAATTTTCCTTAGTTGAGCCCTGACAAAGCTAAACTTGGGGAAAAATACTGGAGATAGTAATCTTCCTTATTTTCTACCCTTAACAAGTATGTATTCCCAGGCAGTAAGGGGAAAAATGATTTATTATTATTATTATTTTTTATTTTTTAATATAAATTTATTTATTTGTAGTTTTCAACATCCATTTCCACAAGTTTTTGAGTTCCAAATTTTCACCCCATTTCACCCTCCCCCCACCCCAAGGTGGCATACATTCTGAATATCCCTTCCCCTAGTCTGTCCTCTTTTCCTTCTCTCCCCCCTTCTCTTTCCCCTTCCCCTTCTATTTTCCTGTAGGGGAGGATAGACTTCTGTACCCCATTTCCTGTGTTTCTTATTTCCCGATAGCATGTGAAAAAAAATTTTTAAACATATGTTTTTAAAACTTTAGGTTTCAAATTTTGTCTTCCTCCCTCCCCACCCACCCTCATTGAAAAAGCAAGCAACTTAATATAGGTTGTACACGTGCAGTTATGCAAAACACTTCCATAGTAGACATGTTGTGAAAAACTAACTCTATTTCCTTTAATCCTATCCTGCCCTCCCATTTATTCTATTCTTTCTTTTGACCCTGTTCCTCCTCAGAAGTATTTACTTCTGATTACACCCTTTTCCAATCTGCCCTCCTCTCTATCATCCCCCTGCTCTCTTGTCCCCTTCTCCCCCTATTTTCTTGTAGGGTAAGACAAACTTCCATACCCAATTGAATGTGTATGTTATTCCCTCCTTAAGCCAAATCCTATAAGATTTACTCCCTCTCACCTTCCCCTGCTTCCCCTCCAGTGTAAGAGACTTTTCTTTTCTGTTAGGTTTTTTTTGTGAGATAATTTACCCCATTCTACCTCTCCCTTTCTTCTTCTCCGAGTATAATCCTCCTCATCCCTTAATTTTATTCTCCAGATATGACCCCTTAATCTTCAACTCACCCTGTGCCTTCTATCTATCTATCTATCTATCTATCTATCTATCTATCTATCTATCTATCTATCTATCTATCTATATACATACATATAATTTTTTTCCTCCAACTACCCTAATACTGACAAAGGTCTCATGAGTTATAAATATCATCTTTCCATGCAGGAATGTAAACAGTTCAATCTTAATAAGATGTTTCTCTTTCCTGTTTATCTCTTCATGTTCCACTTGAGTCCTGTATTTGAAAGTCAAATTTTCTATTCAGCTCTGGTCTTTTCATCAGGAATGCTTGAAAGTCCTCTATTTCACTGAATGACCATTTTTTCCCCTGAAGGATTATACTCAGTTTTGCTGGGTAGGTGATTCTTGGTTGTAATCCTATCTCCTTTGCCCTCTGGAATATTATATTCCATGCCCTGTGGTCCTTTAATGTAGAAGCTGCTAAATCTTGTGTTATCCTGATTGTGTTTCCACAGTACTTGAATTGTTTCCTTCTGGCAGCTTGTAATATTTTCTCCTTGACCTGGGAACTCTGGAATTTGGCTATATATTCCTAGGAGTTTTCCTTTGGGGATCTCTTTCAGGAGGAGATCTGTGGATTCTTTCAATTTCTATTTTGCCCTCTGGTTCTACTATATCAGGGCAGTTTTCCTTGATAATTTCTTGAAAGATGATGTCTAGGCTCTTTTTTTGATCATGGCTTTCAGATAGTCCAATAATTTTTAAATTCTCTCTCCTGGATCTATTTTCCAGGTCAGTTGTTTTTCCAATGAGATATTTCACATTGTTTTCTAATTTTTCATTCTTTTGGATTTGTTTTACAGTGTCTTGATTTCTCATAAAGTCACTAGCTTCCAATTGCTCTATTCTAATTTTTAAGGAAGTATTTTCTTCAGTAGTCTTTTGGACTTCCTTTTCCATTTGGCCAATTTTTCTTTTTAGGGCATTTTTCTCCTCATTGGCTTTTTGGACCTCTTTTGCCATTTGGGTTAGGCTATTTTTTAAGGTGTTAATTTCTTCAGTATTTTTTTGGGTCTCCTTTAGCAAGCTGTTGACTTGTTTTTCATGATTTTCTTGCATCACTCTCATTTCTCTTCCCAGTTTTTCCTCTACTTCCCTTACTTGCTTCTCAAAATCCCTTTTGAGCTCTTCCAAGGCCTGGGACTGATTCATATTTTTCTTGGAGGCTTTGGATGTAGGAGCTTTGACTTTGTTGTCTTCTTCTGGTTGTATATTTTGATCATTTTTTTTCACCAAAGTAAGATATAGTCTGACTCTTTTTGCGCTGCTTGCTCATGATGGCCAATTACTTGAGTTTTAAACTCTTTGTTAAGGTAAGAGTCTGCTTCCAATGTGGAGAATGTACTGTCCCAAGCTTCAGGGGTTTGTACAGCTGTTTTCAGAGATACTTGTAGGGACCTGTAAATTTTCAGTTCTTGCAAGGTGGTATGATAAGGGGCGAGGTGTTTACTCCTTTCCTGGCCTGTGACCACAAGTATTCCTTTGTGTCCTGTAACTGTGAGGAGGGGTTTCTCTCCACAGCCACTACAAGCTCCACCACGCCAGCGTTCCTCCTCACCCCAGCACTGCCGCCCAGAACTGTGACCCAGATCCAAACAGGGGCAAAGCAAGAGATTCCTGCCTCAGCACTGGCAAAGAGATACCTGCAATCCCTCTCTGATCAGCCACTGGATTCCCCCTCAGTCTGTGGGTTGGAAGCTGGGGAAGCAGCTGCTCCCCCCAGTACCACGCTCTTGGGGAATGGAGCTGAAACCCCACCTTTCTTTCTCAGCACCGACAGAAACAGACTTTTCCCACTGACCTTCTAAGTTGTTTTTGGCATTCGTGGATTGAGGAGTCTGGAAACCTCCACAGCTGCCTGTGATTCAGTCCTCTGAGGCCTGCTCCAGGTTTGCTGCGGCCTGCACGCCCACGCCACACTGGGCTGTGCTCCCAGCCAGGCACGATACACCTTTCTGATCAATCATCCAGGTTGTCTTGGGCTGGAAATTTGTTTCACTCTGTCTTTTTGTGGGTTCTGCTGCTTCAGAATTTGTTTAGAGCCATTTTTTATGAGTATTTGGAGGGGTTTGGGGGAGAGCTCAAGCAAGTCACTGCTTTCACTCTGCCATCTTGGCTCCGCCCCTTGGGAAAAATGATTTTCACAGAATAAAATTTCAGAAGTAGAAAGGACCCTAGAGATCAGCCCAGCTCCCTTACTTTATAGATTGAAAAATGGAGGTATAGAGAGGAAGAGTTCTTTTCCCAGTATCAGACAAGTCAGTGCCAGACCTGGAACTAGAAACCTGGTATTTGCCTCCCATGACAGTGCACTGTCTTTGAGAGCAGGGCTTCTTAAACTTTTTCCATTCATGACCCCTTTTCACCTGAGAAATTTTTACATGACCCCGGGTACATAGTCATATAAAATAGGTGTACAAATCAAACATTTGCTGATAATAAATCATAGAGAAATTTATTTTAAAACAATTCTTTGGTATACATATAATTTTACCATTTATTAAAAGCTGAAAGAAAATTTGCATATTAATGAGATGGATATGCTTATTTATTCTTACATAAAGAATTAAAACTTCATGGAATATTTCAGATTGCAGGACATAGAGCATCTTCAACATTTTTCAGAGTTGATTGATATTTTGATTTTATAATTGTCAATGCTGAGAACACTGCTTTGCATAAATATGGGTAAAAAATGGCAGAAGTATGGTTATGGCCATTTCAGAAATTGTTGGAAATTCTGTCCTAATCCCAAGCCAAAATTCATTTAATGATTTTGTATGTGCAGTAAAAACACTGAAATTCATAACGTGCAATAGTCTTGAATCTTGAGCCAAGGTGTTTCTGGCAGCTTTTGTTGGCACTGTGTGGCATGACAGCATGTGCAGTGCAAAGTGCACATATATGTTCAGAACCAAGGCTGGAGTGAAGTTGCACAATGCAACACAGGAAAGTGCTGCCAGAAACACCTCAGATTCATTATGCGTTCAATTCTGAATTAATTTTTGGTTGTTGCATGTTACTGTTGTCAAATTTTTCATGACCCCCACATTTAGTTACAAGGCCCCATATGGGGTTGTGACCCATAGTTTAAGAAGCACTGTTTTATGACAGGATATAGCCCTCTGTTGTTGCACAGGCAAGGACTATTAAAATAAATAGTCACTAGAATTCCTGGTTGACCCCTATGACAATTAGACCCAGTGCCACCTTGGTCTTGTTAAGACTTATTATTAGTTTTTCTCTCCTTAGTCTTTTCCTTAGAGCATCTACTAGTGAAATAAAATAAAATTTAAAACTATTGTGAGTTTTTAAGTAAGAGGAATATGATTGAAACATCTGAGAGCAAGCTTGATTCTTTTTTTCCCTCTGAGATTCTGTGGAGTTCCTTAAAGGAATGGAGGAAGCATTTCAAAAGGAAAACAAATTTGGGTGAAGGGACTCTGAAGAGAGATCCCAAGTCTAGAGAGTGATGGGTGGAAGAATGTGACCAAGAGAAGGGAAGAAGGAACTCTGAATATTTGACATGAAATAGATCGTATGCTCTCCCCAGTAGAAAGTAGAGTCCAGGAAGTGGTGGAAACTCAAGAGTGGCATTGTAAAAACACAAAGGGAAGCCATTTTGATGAGAGGAGGAAAAGAAGAGGTGTCCAAAGAGGCTGATATGCACACACAGAGAAGTCACTGACTAATTTACATTAAAAAAAAAACCATATCTATAGAGAATGAAAATAAGACAATATGATCCTTCAAAAATAGTAAGGAGTGCTGACAGTCAAAATGAGATAAGGTTGGAAAGGGCAACATATATTTAATTTCTTATGAACCATTGAAAAAGCACGGCAATATCATTTACAATTATGACTTGGGGGAGGAGATTCTTAGCCAAATAAGGATAGAGGAGACTATAAAAAAATAAAATCAATTATTTTAATGACATGTAATTGGAAAAATCTTTTGCTTGAATAAAGAATGAAGCTAGGAAAAGAAGGGAAATGAAGAGAAATAAATCTTATGCTATTCATATCCAGAAAAAGAACCATGGAGTCAGAATGCAGATGGAAGCATACTTTCTGCCTTTTTTTGTTGTTGTTTTATTTCTTCTTTCTCGTGGTTCCTCCCATTACTTCCAATTCTTCTATACATCATGATTAATGTGAATATATGTTTAATATGAATGTATAAATAGAGCCTATATCAGATTACATGCCTTCTTGAGGAGGGTGGGAGGAAAGGGAAGGGGAAAAATTTAAAACTCAAAATGTTATGGAAGTGAATGTTGAAAACTAGAAATAAGTAAATTATTAAAAAATAAAACAAAAAAAGAAATAAATCTTTGCATTCACTATCTCTACTGAGTTTCTAAAATTCAAGATATATAAGGAATTAAAAAAAAAACCTATATAAATCCAAGAGCCATTCTCTAATGATGAGTGATCAAAGAATAGGAGCAATCAGTTTTCAAAAAGATTGCCCCTACATAGCAGAGTGGATAGAGTACTTGATCTGGAATCAGGAAAATTTGAGTTCCAGATTTAGACAGTTAATATATATATAACCCCAGGCAAGTCACTTTACCTCTGTCTTCCTCAGTTTCCTCATCTTAGAAATAGGGATAATTCCTGCCTATTGTGAGAATTAGATGAGATAGTATTAGTAAAGTGCTAAGCACTATAATAAGTACTAGCTATTATTATTATTAATGATATGAATGATTGCTTTAAATCACTAAGTAAAATGTAACTTAAAACAACTCTCACATATCATATAGCCAGCAAATTGGCAAAAATTACAAATATCTTAGCCACCATGTCACAGTTGACTTTTGATTTTGCACCTATGATCCGTGTTCCCTATTTTTAAAAGTAATTAATTTATTTTTAGTTTTCAACATTCAGTTCCCTAAGTTTTCGAATTTTAAATTTTCTTCCCCTCCCCTCACCACTTCCTCTTCAAGAAGGCATGCAATCTGATATAGCCTCCACATATAATTTCTATTAAACATATTCTCACATTAATCACGTTGTAAAGAAGAATTAGAACCAACAGGTGGAACCACAAGAAAGAAGAAACAAAACAAAGCAGAAGGGAAGTAAAAGAGCAAATAGTATGCTTCTGCATTCAGACTCCATCATTCTTTTTCTGGATGTGGATAGCATTTTCCATTATGTGGCTTTTGGAAATGTCTTAGATCCTTGCATTGCTGAGAAGACTACATCTATCAAAGTTAGTCATCACACAATGTGGCTGTTACTTGTGTACAATGTTCTTCTGGTTCTGCACACTTCACTCTGCATCAGTCCATACAAGTCTTTCCAGGATTTTCTGAAGTCCTCTTCCTCATCATTTCTTGTAGCACTATAGTTATTCCATTACATTCATATACCACAACTTGTTCAGCCATTCCCCAATTGATGGGCATCCCCTCAGTTACCATTTCTTTGCCACCATAGAAAGAGCTGCCATAAATATTTTTGTACATGTGTGTCCTTTTCCCATTTTTATGATCTCTTTGGGATACAGAACTAGAAATGGTATTGCAGGGTCAAAAGACACACACAATTTTAAAGCCCTTTAGGCATAGTTCCAAATTGCTCTCCAAAAAGGTTGGATCAGTTCACAACTCCACCAACAATGCATTAGTGTTCCAATCTTCCCACATCTTCTCCAATATTTATCATTTTCCTATTTTGTCCTGTTAGCCAATCTGTAGGTGTGATGTGGTACTTCAGAGTCATTTTGATTTGCATTTCTCTAATCAATAGTGATTTGGAGGATTTTTTCATATGATTATAGATAGCTATAATTTCTTCATTTGAAAACTGCCTATTCACATTCTTTGATCATTTATCAATTGAGGAATGACTTGTATTCTTATCAGTTTGACTTAGTTCTCTATATATTTTAGAAATGAGGCCCTTATCAGAGTCACTGGTCGTAAAAATTCTTTCCCAGTTTTCTGCTTCCTTTCCAATCTTGGTTGCACTGGCTTTGTGAAAAACTTTTCAATTTAATGTAATCAAAATTATCCATTTTGCATCTCATAGTGTTCTCCATATCTTGTTTGGTCATAAATTCTTCTGTTCTCCATAAATCTGACAGGTAAACTTTATTCCTTGTTCTTTTAGTTTGCTTATAGTATCAGTCTTTCTATCTAAACCATGTACCCATTTTGACTTTATTTTGATACATGGTGCCCCTTTCCCTATTGGTGAGTTCTTCAAACAGATTCCATTTGGAAGAAAGTCCCAGTCCATCCATCCCTCATTCTTAGCCATAAACCATCAAATGGGTACTTCCCTCTTTGACCCCATTTTCAACTTTTCTATTATGTATTGTCATCCTGCAGCTAAGTTCTTTGAGCAGAGACTATCTTTCTGACTCTATCTGCATCCCCAGCACTTAACATAGCGCCTGACATTTAGAAGTGCTTAATAATTCTTGTTGACTCACTGATGAGCTAATGTTGAAGAAACTATGACAAGATTGGAACAATAATGAACTGTTGGTGAAGCCATGAACTAATCCAATCATTTTGGAAAACAATTTGGAACTGTGCCAAAAAACTGACTAAAATATCCACATTCTTTAATACAATAGATCCCAATTTTAGACTTATAACCCAAGAAAGTCAAAGATAGAAAGGTTCCACGTACACCAAAATGTTCATAGAGGCATTTTTGTCGTAGTAAAGAAATAGAAACAAAGTAGATGTCCATTGATTGGGAAATGATGAAATGAATTCTGGGACAAGAATATACTGCACTGTCGCTGTGCCATAAGAACCAACAAAAATGAAGATTTGAGAGTAACATGGTAAAATTTAAATGAACATATATAGAATGAAATTGAAAAGAAAGGGGAGGTAGATTCCAGGTGGAAATGGGGTTGGAATTGCAACAGTATAGGAAAGAACAATCATAGTATCTAATAGTCCTGATAAAACTTGCTCTAGAAAGATGATGTTTGTCTAGCATCATTTGAATGGAAACTGTATTTATAACAATGAAGGAAGGCAATGTAGTAGCATGTAAAGACCACTGGACTAACAGTCAGGGCTCCTGGGCTGTCTCTATCTCATAGTTATTTTCCAAGTCATTTTACCTCTTATAGCCCCAGGTTTCTCATCTCTAGAAAGAGGGAGTTGAATTTCTATGTCTAATAGACATTGATTCTATGTTTTCATTAACCATTAACCATCATTAATGATGGTTAAGTTTCAATGTTTTGGCCATCTGAGGATATTTCTATTTCACTAGCTAGTATAGTCTCAAGCCAAAGGAATAACTTTCTATGATGGAATTTCAGATGTCAAGGAGTGAATATTCTTTCAGCTTCACTTAGGACCCATACAAGTCTTAAGTTAAATCATAAAGTCACAAGAGCAGCTGCCTATTCTGTCAATGTGTGCTTCTTTTCTACTGCTAGGTTGAATACCATACGTAACTCAGAAAATGATGATCTTTTGCTCTGCAGAGTTTGCATCATAAAGACATAAAGGAGACAGTCTGAAATTTATAAATCATAAGCAATTTTCACTCACACAAAATACTCTAAATCACTGCCTCAGAGCTGAGAATAATCCATCTTCTAGGAGGGTTTTTGTTGCCTGTACTCAATGGAAAATGAGCTTGGACAACCTCTGTCGATAGGGTCATTGTGTGCTGTTGCTGGAAGTCTCAGCGAAAGTAATGATGGCTTTTAAAAAAAATCAGCCTTTCAAGATTTCTGTTGCTATAAGTTAAAACTCTGTCTACAGGAAGAAATCATTTTTATATTACAGCTTCAGAATTTGGTCCTGCCAAAATATGCTTGACCAAATTTAAAACTTCATTCTAGTGACAGTTTGTCTGTTTCCTATTCCCCTTCCCCTTCCTTAAGAGCATTATTCTTCTCTGTGAGAATACATCTTCCTAATATAAACTCTTAATAACCCAAGGGACTCACTTTGACATTCCCTGAAGCTTATCCAGCCTACAGCACAGAGAGGCAGTAGCTGCCTTTCAAGTCTTTTGCCTCTTTCTTGTTCCACTGAACATAAAAATAGATTGGAGAAATATATATTTTACAAGTTGAGTGGATTATTTGATTCTGGGTCTGTATTTCTCATAAAAAGCTTTCATCAGTGACTAATGCAAAGTTTCTGAAAGTGTAAAATATGCATCTTAACTTGCTTGTAATTAAATTATTCTAGTTAATATAGATGCATCATGAACTAGGGCAAGAGAAAGAAACATACCTTTTCATGACTCTGTTTCAATATTCATACTCCTCTTCTAAAGAGAACCACTCATTATACTTCCCTTATAACTATGTTAGGTAAAGTCACCCACTTCTTCATTAGGACCCACCATGAGCTACAAGGAATTTCAGAGAGATGACTGCATGTAATGAGGTTCTATCCAAAGCAAACAGGGAAAACCAAGTCAATCAACAAGCAAGCTCGTATTATGTTCCAGGTATTGTGTTAAGTGCATGGGATACAAGGATGAAACTGAAAAAGTTCATGCCCTCAAGAGGCTTACATTCTTTTTTTTTCCTTTAATAATATTTTATTGGTCCCCCCAATTACATGTAAAAACAATTTTTAACATTTGTGGGTTTTAAGTTTTGAGTTCCAAATTTCATTCTTCCCTCCTGGCTCTCCTCCCCGTGATGTTAAGTAATCTGCTATATGTGTTCAATCGTGTAGAACATTTCTGTATTAGTCATTTTGTGCATGAAGACTTCAATAAAAGAAGAAAGAAAAGAAGAAAGAAAAAAATAGTATGCTTTGGTCTGTATTCAGACATCAGTTCTTTCTCTGAAGGCAGATAGCATTTTTCATCATGAGTCCTTTGGTGTTGTCTTAGATCACTGTATTGCCAAGAATAGCTAAATCATTCACAGTTCTTCATCACAAATTATTGCTGCTACTGTGTACAATGTTCTTCTGGTTCTGTTGACTTCATTTTATTATCAGTTTATGTAAGTCTTTCCAGGCTTTTCTGAAATCATTCTGCTTATCATTTCTTATAGTACAATAGTATTCCATTACAACCATATGCTGCAACTTGTTCAACCATTCCCCAATTGATGGACATCCCCTTGATTTCCAATTCTTAGCCACCACAAAAAGAACTGCTATAAATATTTTTGTACAAGTAGGAACTTATATTCTAAAAGAGTAAATATCAAGTAGAGTGTTAAGCTTTGATAGTTTAAACCTGTACAATGGTTTTTGGAACACCAACTTTGATAATCTCTCCTACAGAATCTATGTATATAATTGTTGGGCCTTTAAGGGGGAATAGAAACTCTAACAGGCAATTTAGTTGTTATCTGAAGAGAATTGATTGTCAAAGCTGAGACTGCGTGAATTACAGAAAAGACTAAGAAAACTTCTCTGACAGACTGAATTCATCAAGTGGAAAGATTCCTAAGAGGCTTTTTGAGGTAACTGAGTATAACTCTTATACTGTGGAAAAAAGATCCTGAAGAGGTAATTCTTGAGAGACTTTTCCTGGCATCCTTAGAGAGCTGGATGGTGGCACTAGGCTTCCAGAGTTCATGGAGATGACAGTTGCAATTGACAGTTAGAAATCTCTCTGGTTGTGATTTTTCTCACAGCTGATATATCACTGAAATACTTACATATATCTTTGGGCCATTTTTTTTTGGGGGGGGAGTGATTTACACTGTTAATTCTAAAGTCAGTAACATTAATGATTAAGTCCATGGGACCCAGGATCAATGTTGAGGGAGAGATAACAAAAGCCTATGGGGAAAATCAGTTTCTCTAGTATATCTATAAATTGGGGTGAAAGCTAAGAGTTTATTGATTGATTAATAAGATCGTGAATTTCTATTAATTTCAAAGCAAATATTAGGACATGCCCCTGGATAATAATGATTATAATAGCTTACATGCAGATAGTGTTTTAAGATTTGCTTTATGCAGTCAATCCTCGACATTCATGTGTTTAAATTTTGCCACGTCAAGCATTCAGATGATTTTATTAGTAATTTCATTTTCATATTGGCAACCATGTAAATTTATGGTTACACAAAGAAGAGAAAAAAATGAGAGGCTCAACGTGCCCAATTTTGTGGAGCAGCTGGCATCTTAGTGGGCACATCACTGGTCTTGTTTACTCTATATCTGTAAAGAGATCCCCAAGCATTTGTTGCATATTTTCATCGTTTGCCTTTAAAACTGAAGTTTTGTGTTACTGCTGATCTGCTGATCTGATCCAGCTGGGGTATTCTTTATGCTCTCCAACAGCACCTACCAGCTGTGAAGAATAGAGCATTGGAGGTGATGTTAAGACCTCCCTAACCTCGGCATTTTCTGACAGCAGAGACTAAAGTTCCAGCAACATCTCTCTTGATTTTCATAGGGTGACCAAGGTAGAGAAGTTTAAAGCAGTATAGTATATGTTTTTGTTTTTATTTTTTTGGCTAGGCAATGGGTTTAAGTGACTTGTCCAGGGTCACAGAGGTAGTAAGTGTTATTTGTCTGAGGCTGGATTTGAGCTCAGGTCCTCCTGACTTCAGGACCAGTGCTCTATCTGCTGCACCACCTAGCTACCCCAAATGATGAGCAGGCAGACTTCATTTTTTTTTTTGGTGAGGCAATTGGGGTTAAGTGACTTGCCCAGGGTCACACAGCTAGTGTTATGTGTCTGAGGTCAAATTTGAACTCAGGTCCTCCTGACTTCAGGGCCAGTGCTCTACCTACCGCGCAGCAGTATAGTATATGGCTCAACACCCTCACACCACCATCTGACACAGTGGAAACTAAGATTCAGGTTAAAAAATCCTTTAGTTTTAATGATTTTATTTGCTGTACAGCGTTTAGGATAGTGAAGATTTCATGTGTTATGAAAAATGAATATTGTCTGAAATAATTTTTTTTCATTGAGATATTAGCCCAAAAGTTCATAGACTTCTAGGGAATTTCTGGAAAGAAAAATGTTTTGCACGTTACCAATTTTTATTTTGCATACTGCATTTTATGGGTTATTTCATGGTTAATGTATTAGGAAAAGTACATATTATCAGAATTAACTTGTTATAAAATTATATGCAGAAAAGTATGTTTTCAGCAATCTCTAGTAAAAGATTATAGTTTTCTTTTGTGTGTGTGTGTGGTCACAGGAACCTATCCTCCAATTTGCTATAGGTTAAATGTATCAACATTCCCATTTTTTACTTTCACACCATTTCCTTGGAACATCACATCTATGAAAGTTGAGGACTGACTGTATATGTTCTTTCATTTGATTCTAACAAAAAATCTAATGGTAATATTATTATTCCAAATTTATAGATAAGTGAAAGAGGTCACATCACTTGCCCAGGGTCACACTGCTAATATATATATATATATATATATATATATATATATATAATATATATATATATATATAATATAATATATATATATATATATATATATATATATATATATATATATATATATATCTGAAGAAGAATTCAAACTCAGGTCTTCTTGATGACAAATCTTGCACTCTCAAATAAAGTACAGAAATGTGATGGTTGCAGTTAGAGAGGAGTGAAGGTAGGTATGGTTGTTGACTAGTTTAGTATGCCACAATAGCCCATACAGGCTATAGGGGTGATCATCTCTAAAACTCTGCTACATAAGTATTGACAGAATATATAAAAATGAATACAAGGGAATTTGGGGGGGACTACAGCTGAAGGGATTATTAGAGATTTCATGTATAAGGTGGTACTTGAGCTGAATCTTGAAGGAAAGTAGGGATTCAGAGAGGCAGAGGTGAGATGGGGGTGCCTTCTAGGCATGGAGGACAGTGCATGCAAAAGCATGGAGATGAGAGAGGGAATATTATATATGAGGAACAGCAAGTAGCCTAGCATGATTGGACCTTAGATGCAAATGATCTAAATGGGCTACTTGCAACCCTGAAAACGAGGAATTTAGGAGAAAATTTGGGCAGTGTCATCTCTAGCACTGACTAAGGAAGAAATTAGAAGAGGGTAGAGTGGAATCTTATTTAGATCTTCCCTTTGGAATTTTAATAATAACACCTAGCACTTATATAGTGCTTTAAGGTTTGTAAAATTTCTTACAAATATCTCATTTTCTCCTCACGACAACCCTGGGAGGTAAGAGCAATTACTATCCTTATTTGACAGATAAGAAACTGAGGCAAACAGAATTAAGTGATTTGCCCAGGGTCATACAGCTAGTAAGTATCTGAAACTGGATATGAACTCAAGTTTCCTGGCTCCAGATTTATACCACCTACCTGCCTCATCCTCATTCCTTCCACTAGTTAAACAGCATTGTCATCTAGATTAAAATGGCATAATAGGAAGGAACAGAATTAAACTTGAAGTAAAAAGAAAAAAGAAAACCCTTTAAATCTAGCTTCTTAATCTTACTGGATAATATGGTCATGGGAAGACCATTTTTATCCCTGTAAGTCTTAGTTTTCTCACCTCTTAATGGATCTGCAACTTCTTCCAGGAGTAAGTCTCCTCTTCTAATCTCCTTAAGCAGCAGATACCAACTTGTCTTGATAGATAAATCCCAGGGGTAGGACACAGAGGACACTAGGTTGCTCTCTCTCTCTCTCTCTCTCTCACACACACACACACACACACACACACACACACACACACACAAACTGCAAAAAAAAAAAAGACTCAATCAGAGCCTAGAGATACACTTAGTCTGGGAAGAAAGAAATAATCACCTCTTGGCTTTTTCACCCAAACCAGGAATGCACAGTGGGATTGCTAGAGTCCTTGAAAGATCATAGACTAAACAAGCCAGAGAGGTTGAGAACAAAGGGAAAAGAGGTAAGGGCAGAGATCACAGGTAGCCCCGTAGAGGCTTCATTCAGGCCCAGTTCTTCCTCCTTGCTTGAGTCAGGCACTGCTAAACCCAACTCCAGCCTTCCAGAGGCCAATGAGTGCAGAAGAATGACTTTGTTCAGGCAGGTACAACCTTCCTGAGGAAAACAGTGCACAAAAGCCAGTCAGGCCAAACCCTAACAGCTGCAGGAGCTCAGCTGAGTCCCAGATGCACGTGGGTCCAGTTGCACCAGGAGCCTGAGCCCAGCTGTGGGAGAAAGGCCCCCTGCTAATCCAAGCCTAAACACTCCCAGAAGCCTGTGGCAGGGACCCAGCTGGAGAAGCCTGTGGAGCCTGAGAGTCAGAGAGAAAGATAGCAGGCAGAGCTTGCGGTAAATAGGTGGATTTCCCAGAGCCCAGAGCCGTAGGGCAAGAAGGAGCCGGGCACCAGAGCCACAGGGATTATTTTGAAGGAGGGGCCTCGTCTGTCTCATTATGCTGAGTGTTTATCAGCCAGTGCTAGAGTTATTCAGATCTGGAAATCTGACCCAAGCCAAGCATCTTTCCTCCCCCAGATACTGAGTGGAGAAGATGAGCAAAACAAGGAAAATTCAAATCTGAGAGTAGCCCAGGGGGTGAACCCTGAAGAAAATAACAAATATATATAAAATTCACATAAATCCTCAGAGGAAAAAAAGAATCTGGCTACAGGGACTGAAGGAGTACCTGGAAGAAACAAAATAAGAGATAGAGAATGGGGAAGCCCTGTCCCCTTAGGACAGGGGGTTGAAACCTGACAGCAATAACTGAATGCCTTGAAAATTAGAATGGGCCAGACAGAAAACTGAGCCTCTAAGACAACAAGAAATCTTAAAATGAAAAGATTGAAAACAAACAGAAGAAAGAAATATAATTTCAAAAACAATTGACCTGGAAAATCAATCAAGAAGAGAGATCCTAAGAATTATCAGACCATCAGAAAACTATGATGAGAAAAAAAAAGTCCAAATATCTGGTTTCAAGAAATTATAAATTAAAATTATCTAGAACTCTTAGAAGAGAGGGTAAAGTAAATATAGGAAGAAACCATTGGTTACTTCTTCAAAGTAACCCCTCCAAAAAGTAAGTTCAAAAGACTCTTGTAGAGATTGACTATCTCTCTTCCACCATCTTTAGTATCTGTTGCAGATCTGGTTGAAATGCAAGTCTTCCTGAGGCCTAAGACAACATTCTCTCCACTAGGCTGCCTCAATCATTTGTAAATATGGGGATAACGATATCTGTAGTACTTATTACACATGTCATCAGGAGGATCAAATGAGATAATGTATGTAAAGTGCAATACTCATTCATTCAACAAACATTTATTATACAAATGTCAGCTATTATTATGTCCTGAGAGTGCTAACCATCTTTCATGAATATTGGTCTGCTTGGCAGCTATATTGCTGTCTGTAAATTGATGATTAAATTGGCTTGCTAGGAATTAGCCTTGTGCAAGTTTGGGCTTCCACAGCAAATTTCCCAGAGCCTGATAACTCCTGGATAAGCTCTCAATTAAGGTTACAGATTTAAAGTTCGATTTGATAAGCATTTATGAAGCTCTTATGCTCACAACATATCATAAAGATCCTGGGGAAGATATAAATAAGACATCATTCCCTGACTTCATGGAGCTTATAATCTAGTTGGGAGGATGTGAAGTATAAGAAGCTGTGTAGTGTAGGGTAAAGAACATGAACCTCAGAAGTCATTTTGACTATTATAAATTCCCAAATTAACTAAAAAAGGACATATGAAGGAAGATGCTCTCTGCATCCAGAGAAAGAAGGGATAAATAGAAGTATGTATAGAATGATTTTACATATGTGTGTGTATAGATACATAATATATACATACACACACACACATATATATATATGCACACACATATATATTTGTGTCAAATAGTAGCCACCTCTAGGGTGGGGGTAGGAAAAAAAATTTACATGATAACTTTATTATATATTTAAAAGGAATATCAAGTTGTAAATAATAGATTTGCAGTTTTATGTGCACTTATCTTTTTTATCATACCATCTTATAGAAATGCTTGTTTTGTTCCATAAATTAAAAAAAAGTTAAAAAAAAGAATCGAGATCTAAGATTGAAATCTATCTCTGACATTAGCCATGGGACACTGGCAAATCATATAAGTTCTCTGAGCCTCAATTTCATTACTGTGAAAAGGAGATGCTAATAGTTGCGCTCCCCACATTTTGAGGTTTTGTGAAGAAAGCTCTTTGTAAAACTTAAAAGTACTATATAAATATTAAGTACTATAAGGTCACATGGAGGTATATAATTGTTATACAAAACAGACCATGGGTAAATGCATAAAAGCACTGGGATTGTAGTTAAAGGACCTATGTTCGAGTCCCACCTTTTTAATTTGCTACCTCTGTGAACTTGGAGAAGTCATTTAGACTTTCTGGGCTTTGGTTTTCTCAACTGTAAATTGAGAATGTTGACTAGGTAATCTCTAATGCCCCTTTCAGTACTAAGGTTCTAGGAACCTAGGTACAAAAAAATAAAAAAGAAAGAAAAGGGCATGCTTTTCAGGAAGAAGAATTATCACTGACTCGGGAAAGAAAGATAAAATTTCATTTGAGGCTTGAATAACAGGTTATATTTCAGCAGGTAGAGAAGGCAGAAAGGGATAGTAGTTTATTCTAGGCTAAGGAAGCAATTTGAGCAAAAGTGTGAAGGCAAAAAAAGATTGAATGTTTCCAAGAAATGGTGAATAGACCAGTTTGTTTAAAGCATAATGTATATGGTAGTGAGTAATATGAAATATGGTTATAGTGATGGAGTGACACTGGGTAGTACAGAGACCTGAATACTTTGCTAAGAAATCTGGACTTCATTTGGTAGGCAATAGGAAGCCACTGAAATGTTTTAAGAAAGGAGTTATAGGATCATATTTGTAAATACAGAGGATTGATTTTGTTGTGTTAAGGATTTATTGGACATAGTTGGAAAGGGAGTGGCTGATTAATAGGTTATTGCAAGGGTTCAAGCAATTGATAATGATGCCCTAGACTGGGGTGGTAGTAGTGGGAATAGAAAGGAGAGGATGGCTTCCAGAGATGTTGGGAAGAATACAATCGATAGGCCCTGGTGACTGGATATAGAGTTTAGGAGGAGAGGGAAAGGGAAAATGAAAGATAATGAGACTTTGAGATTATATGTCTGAGTAAATGGTGGGATGATGGACTGGAGACGATCATTAGCCAGGCTGCAGGTGGCTGTGTTTATGATCAGTCTTTCAGGGCTGCCTGGCCTCTATCTCAGATGGTAAACTTAGGTTTGGACTCATAAGGCCATATTATCTTTGTATGGAAGATCTGAACAATGAGACTTCTCACAAAGCTGAAGGGATGTTAGAGACTGCCAAAGAAATCTTTGAACTTTTACCAAGGAGGTAAGGAAGTTACGATATGCTTGACTTAATGATGAGCAAGCATTTCTTCTACTAGGAGGAAGAGTGTTTCTCAAAATGAGGATCATGCTGCTAGTTCGATTGGTAAGCCACAAATGGATCTAATCCCACATAGGAGCTTGGTTTAGCATATGTCCTTTCTTCTATGGGGAGGAATTCATATAGCATCTTGCCTGCATTGTGAGGAGGGCTGTAGTCACATATAGTAGCGTAAGACACTGACCAAGGAGTTCCCCAGGTGAAAACAGAACCTTTTAGGTTTGCTATTGTGAGAGGCAAAGGTGCCCTGGGACTACAGGGTAGGGAGACATTGCAATGATGTGAATAGAAAGAGAGATCTGGTAGGCATTCTGAAATGCAAGTCAAGAGTCTAGCAATTGGGCATTTGAAGTTGGCTAACCACATGGACCACTGACTTTGCCTACCATGGATCCTTATCAGAGGCCTGTCTGGACATTACAGGACTTTCCTTAAAAGGATTAAAAAAAAGATAACGGTTTGACATTTCCCTCTATTGCTTTGTCTTCCTGAGCTAACAGAGGTTTACTCCAAAGTTTCTGTTTCCTAAATCTCTTCATAATTTCTGATCTAATTAGTAATAAGGCCATATAATTCAGATGAAAAAAATAAGATAAATTTCAGTTGTTTTAATCTGTATGTTTATTTGTGAATGGGGGAACAGAAGAGAGACAGAACAAGAGAATGAAAACTGGTTGTGATTTATGAGGTTTAAAAACAACAACCAAACAAACAGGACAGAGACTACTGAGGTTCAAAGTACCAGGCTTTTCTCCTCCTATAAGGGAGATTGAACTGCTCTGAGAGAATCTTATGGTTTCAATTTTTCTATACTTTATAGGATCTTCAATAGCAAAGAAAGATAAAAATACATGACTCAGGACCAGCCACCAACTGTCTGTCACATGTAAAGTAGGAGTCTAGGTAAGCAGACAGTTTTCTGAGGAAAGTGTTGCTGTTGTTACTCAGTCATGTCCAACTCTTCATGACCCCATTTGGGATTTCTTGGGAAAGATAATGGAGTGGTTTGCCATTTCTTTCTCCTAGTCATTTTACAGATGAGGAAATTGAGGCAAACAAGGCCAAGTGACTTGCCCAGGGCCCCACAGCTAGGAAGTGTCTGAGGCCAGGTTTGAACTTTGGAGGATGAGTCTTCCTGATTCCAGACCAGTGTTCTATCCACTGTGCCACCTAGTTGCTCTATAATGGATGCTTGGCTTAGATATTAAAGATCTTCTCATAAACAAATAAGAGGAACAAGGAAGAAAATACCTTTCACAACTAGCAATAAGGAAGAGTTCTGGATCAAACAAGGGATGTCACAGAAGATAAACATTTTGATTATATAAAATTAAAAAAAAGTTTTGCAGAAATGAAACCAATGCAGATAAAATTGTAAGGGAAATAGTTGACTGGGGAAAAATATCTTTGCAACAAATTTCTCTGATAAAGGTCTCATATCCATAACATATAAGGAACCAAGGCAAGTAGCTTTGGGCGGTTTTATTCCCTGAATTATCCTTTCCCAGTCAGTTCAAAGGCTTCTGTCTGCTTCTGAATGAGAGGTGGAATATAGTCATAGAGGAAGGGAAGGTCACACCCACAGGGCTAGTTAAGGGAAGGAGATAAGAAAGTACAAGTATACCTACCTTCCAAGGATAGAGTCCATTCCAGAGGAGAAGTTAATCCTTCACTTTTTATAGCCAAATCTGGTAGATATTTCTGTCATCTAGTGAAACTTTCATGTCTCCTGCCCACTTCTCTTAACACTGTTTTTCATTCTCACTATGACCTCCAGTCACCCTATTCTTCTTTGTTCTCCTAAACTATCAATTATGCTCAGGACTCAGTTTTCTCTCTTCATTGTTTTGGCCCTATGATTAACCAATTCAACTGTACTGACTTCTATAGCCTAGAATCCCTTGCATCATTCATGTCCTGCCAACTGTCAACCCTGGCCAACTCCATCATAGGTCTTTTCTGTTTATAGTTCCTATTTTGTCTAGTTTCCAAGGAAAAGGCCCTTCTGCATAAAAAAGAATAGTTCCTATTTTTGTGGCTTGATCACATCTATGTGTGTGTGTTTTCATGAGATAGAACAATCCTAACCTGTTCCTTTTTACCTGCTTCTCTGCTGTCTACAAACATGCCTAGACCTTCCCCATTTTAAAAAATGATTACTTGACCTTGCTATAGTTCTAAGCTATAATTTTCTATCTCTCCTCTCTTCGACTGCAAAACTCCTGAAAGAAATATTTATGCTTGCTCCCTCCGTTTCATCATCAACTCACTTCCTAACAAGCCCTTTCAGTTGGGTCCTGGCCTTACCATTCTATTGAAAATGCTTTTACCAAGTTGACTAATGATCTCTTAAATGCTAAATCTAAGGACAAATTTTTAGTCTTCCTCCTCCTCTACTTCGCTGCAGCATTTTACACTATTGACTCATCATTCTTCCAAAATACTCTTTTTTTTTCATCTGTGACATTAGTTCTTGCTGGTTTTCCCGAGCTGTTTGATTGATTTTCCATTTCTTTTGTAGCCTCATTATCTGTCTCTTAGCTCTTAAGCATAGGTGTCCCTAACACCCTGTCTGGAGTCTTCTTTCCTCTCTATTTCTCCTTTGGTTATCTTAGCAGTTTTCAAGTATCATCTTTATGCAGATGACTCCCAAATGTCTATATTCAGTCCTAATTTATCTCCTGAATTTGAGTTCCACATTGCCAACTACATGCTGGACATCTGTGCCCGGATAACCCATTGGCATCTCATCACCTTTTCACTAAATTTATCTCTCATACAGACTTCCCAGTTTTTGTTAAGGACGCTTTCATTTTTCTAGCTACCCAAATTTACAGTATCAGTTAACCTCAACTCTTCTTTTTCCTTTGACTCTCATATAAAACCAGTTACCAGGAGATTTTATATCCATATTATCTCTGGCATCTATCCATAACTCATAAGCCAGCTCTCTAGCTTGGTCTTCTTGTGTTTTGTCCAATCCATCCTTTATAAATCTTCCAAAATAATCTTCCTAAGAAATTAGTTTGACTATGGCATTCTCTGCTACATGCAAGACACTGTGCTAAGCTCTGGAGATACAAAGACAAGAATGAAGCAGTTACTGGGGTGAAAGTCTTACTACCTAGTGAAGGAATAAATAAAACACAGCTAAATAAACTTAAATTAAGTTAAAAAAGGGAAAAAAGCACCAACAAATTAGCAAATGCCTCAAGACCATTGTTACTGACTTGAAGACCTTCAGTGTTTGACTATTGACCCTAGGAGAGCATATGGAAGCCCTCCACAATCTGGCTCCAATCTATCTTTCCAGCTTTATTTTACATTGCCCCCTTTGCACACAGTATTTTAACCAAACTAGACTCTTAGCTTTTCTCTGAACTCAACATTCCATCTTCCATCTCAGTGCATTTGTATATTATCCATGCCCAGAATGAATAATCTCTTCATTTACTTTACTTGCTTTACTTCAAGATTCAGCTCTGTTTCCATCTTGACCATTAAGTTTTTCCTGATTATCCCATTAAACATAAAATTAAAATGAATCTGAGAAAGCAAAACTTATATACAAAAAAAGTAACAATGGTCTTGAGGCATTTGCTAATTTGTTGGTGCTTTTTTCCCTTTTTTAACTTAATTTAAGTTTATTTAGCTGTGTTTTATTTATTCCTTCACTAGATAGTAAGACTTTCACCCCAGTAACTGCTTCATTCTTGTCTTTGTATCTCCAGAGCTTAGCACAGTGTCTTGCATGTAGCTGGTGACTAATAAATATTTTTTTTAATAGAATTGAATAGTAGACTTTCAGGGAAAGATAATCAACTTGACTTTGGACATGTATGGTTTGAAGTGCTGTTGGGATATCTAAATGGAAATTCCGGAAAAGAGATTAAGATGTGGATCTTGGAGTCTTGCAGAGTGATCAAGGATAGAGGCATAGATTTTTAAGCCATGTAGAAATGACAGTTAACAGACACATTTTTTGAAACACAGACTTGGTGGAGGAAGGAGGGTTTGAAGTTAAAGGAGGAAGACATTGCAAAATTTTTTGGTATGGAGGAAAGACTAGTAAAGTGGTAATAGATGGATAGCATTAGTCTCAATAAAGTAGGAGGCTAGGTCATGTGCTATTGTTGTGACTAGGGTTGGGATTTTAAGGAGAGAAGAAAAAAGGTTTGGAACTATTATTGTGCATGGAGAATAAGACAAATAAACATGAGGAGCGAAGTAAATGGATTGGCAAGCAACATTGAGGATCTAGCTGAAATTATGAAACAAAATTATAATGGATTTGAGAAAGTAAGACTTATGTACAGAAAAGCAACAACAGCCTTGAGGCCTTTACTAATTACTGACCTGTCCCCTTACAATAACAGCAAGAGATTTGGTAGTATCTACTATCTAATTTTCATCTTGAATAAGTGAACTAAAAACTCAAAATAGGTCTAATAAAAAGTTCTATATGAGTTATAAATTTGGTAGCTCAGTGATGGACTGAGGAGGAAGAATGACCATAAAATGTACTGGAGATGAGGAGAACAATAAATTAATAGATCTTTAGGTATTACCAATCCTCTTCACGTACATCCTGGGAGATTTCTTTGTAGAAAACACTTAAAGAATAATTTGTTTTGTTATTACTATTATTGAAGAATGGAAAAAAAATGTACAGAAAAGATAAAGCGTTCTTACTTGTTTCTTTTGTACATTTATGTACTCGTTAAATTTCTTAGGGATATACCTTTGACTTACAGACCAATTCAGTTCAATCCTTATAGCTCACGTAGCATTGCACTAAGTAGGAACTTGTTCATCTTGTTGAGTATGAATTCAAGTATATGTTGGGTACCTCATGTGTGCATAGCCCTTTTCTGGGTTAAAAATAGGAGAAGAGGATAATTAGCGGTGTCAAAGGCTACAGAAAGGTCAAAAGGATAAGAATGGAGAAGGGGCTGTTAGATTTGGCTGTTCAGAGATCACTGGTATCTTTGAAGAGAGCAGTTGCAACTGAATGATGATGTTGGAAGCCACCTTGATGTTAAGGATTGTTTCATTTTTTTCTTTGCATCCCCTACATTTGCTATGTAGTTTAGTCGTTGGTCATGTTCGAGTCTTCGTAACCCCTATATGGAGGTTTTCTTGGCAAAGATACTAGAGTGGTTTGTCATTTCCTTCTCCACTGGAGAAGGCAAACAGAAGTTAAGTGACTTGCCCAGAACCACACAGCTAGTGAATGTCTGAGGTAGGATTTAAAGTCAAGTCTTCCTGACTCTAAGCGCGGTACTCCATCCACTGAGCCACCTAGTTGCCTCTCTATGCATTTGGTACATAGCATTTAATAAATGTTTGTTGATCGATATTTCTATAGCACTTTACATTTTATGACAGAATAGAGATTCAGGAAGGTCTTGGAAATAATTTAATGAAATGAAATTCAATAGGGGATAAATGTAAAACCTTATACTTAAGTTTGAAAAATCAACTTCACAAGTACAAGATAAGACTGGTATAAATATATAGCAATTTATCTGTAAGAGATGTGGAAGTTTTAGTGGACAAATGGCCCAGTGTGATATGAATATAAAAAAGGCGAATGCAGTCTCAGGCTGCATTAACTGAAACACAGTGTTCAGTCCTAGGGAACTGACAGTCTTGCCATTATCTGGCCTGATCAGAGTACATATGGAGTGCTGTGTTCAGTTCTGGTAGCTGTATTTTGGGAAGCACATTAATAACTAGGATGACTGTGGGGCAGGAGATACTGCTCTATGAGAACTGGTTGAAAGAGCAGTCAGTATTTAGCCTGAAGAAGAGATACTTGGGGCAGGGATGGGGGAGTGGGAGGAGAGGGAACATAGTAGTTTTCCACAATTATTTGAAGGGTTGTCACATGAAAACAGGGTTGAACTCTGCTTGGCCCCAAAGGGCAGAAATATGAACAATGGGTGTAAATTGAAAAGTGGCAAATTTTATATTGACATAAGAGAAAAAACACCTGCCCAACAATTACAACCATTTAAAAGTAGAGTGGGCAGCTTCTGGAGATGGCAGATTTCCCCTTGGAGTGATAGCACCAAATAATGGCTACCGAACAACAGTATAGTGCTATGGGTGTATTTGCCTGAATAATACATACCTTGCCCTAAATTATGGATCAGCCTTTCTGATTTACCTTGTATACATTGTTCCATTATGTTGGAGTGTATTTACTTTGGAGACTTTTTTGTGGGGGTATGGCCTTGAATGATATTTACTCATCTGTACTAGAAGTTTTTTGAATTAATTTTTTTTCAGAGAGAGGGAATTTATTTTCTCTTGTTCCCACCTTCATCTCCTATTGAAAGAGAAAAGAAAAACAAAGACTTTGTAACAAATGCATAGTCAAGCAAAACAAATTTCTCCATTGGCCATGTCCAAAATGTGTCTCATTCTGTATATTGGGTCTGCTACCTCTCTTCTAAGAAGGTGGACCGATTCTTCATTAGTACTTGGGTATCATGGTTAGCCATTGGGTTACAGTCAGGAAGATCTCACTGGGTGCTGCTAGAATTGTGAAGCTTAAGGAATCTTCTCTTGGGGTGACTTCATTCCAGGTTAGCTCTGCTAAAAGAGAACTGCTTTCCCAGGATTGGTTGTGTTTCCACACTGGATGCTTTGTGGGGTTGTCTGTGTCCCTTTGGCATTAGCAATTCAAATTTGACTCCCTTTTGATCAACTCCTGGTAAAACCATGTCTGCTGTACTTTATAGGAAATTAAAAGGGGTTCAAGAGAGAGGGTGGATAATTTTGAGGATGTTCAATTTTCACATCACACACAGATTTTAAAGCCTAACCCCTGAGTAAGTTGTGATGTCATAATACATTATAATTTGTATATACTTTATCCTAACTAAAAAAAATATACCTTTGCATGTCAAATCACTTTCATTTTATGTTTGAATGGATATAATGCCTTTGCTACAACTATAACAGTACCTTTATACCATAAGGGTATTAATACACATTAAATGATTCATTGTTAGCATATGAACACAATGTACTTCTCTTTTTGCCAGGAGACATTATATAGTTACAGGTTAAGAAAATAACTGATCTAAGAAAAATTCAGGAGTCAATATTCTTCATTTGGCCTCGTTCTACTTTCAAGGGACAGAGAGATTCATTTTCACCTCAGGCCTCCTTACCTGGTCTTTTGCTGCTTGCAGGGAATAGACATATACTCACACAATAACATATCATGGCATGCTAGTCTCCTTCCCTATACTTTCCTTGTCTGCAGGGAACAGAAATACACATGCCATTCCATCGTGTTCCTTCTGCCTATTTCCTGGCTTGGCCTGTTCCTGGCTCCATGGAAAGGCTATTCTATTGTTGTCCCTCTACTGGTCTCCTTTGGCTCAAGAGAAGGGTTAATGTTGGATATGTAGATCTGGGAATAATCTACATAGAGGTGATAATTGAACCAATGGGAACTGATGAAGTCACCAAGTGAGATAGTATAGAAGGAAAGGAGAAGGCCCAGAGCAAAAACCTTGGGGTATTGGGTGTGACATGAAATACCAGCACAGGAAATGTAGTACAGGTCATATTGGCAGAGAGAGAAATAGGAGAGAGCAATGCTGTGAAAATTTAGAGAGGAAAGAGAATCCAGGAGAAGATGATGGACCATGTTGAATACTGCCTAGAGGTCTAGACACATTAGAAATGAGAAAAGGCATTTAGATTTAGCAATTAAGATGTCATTGGTACCTTTTAGAGAAGGCAGTTTCAGAATGATAAGGTTTGTTTTGCTTACGACTGTGCTTTCTTTGGTTAATTTCACCACTTTAATCCTCCTTCTCCCTACCCTCACCTATTTCCTGTTGAATTTGAGGTATTTTTACATCACCCTCTGTGTGTGAACATGCATGTGCTGTAGGCTGCGTATTTAACCCTCCTTTGTCTTGTTCAGATAGGAGTGAGAGTCATCTTTTGCTAACTCCCCACCCTTCTTCTGTGTTTATATATTCTTTTCACACACTTCTATTATCAGAAATGATGAGGTATTTTTCCTTTCTACATTAGAATTCTTAAAAAAAAAACAAATACCTGCCTTCAGTTTGCCATCCTCCCCTTAGAACCCCATAATAGAACTTCCTGCCCCCAGGTCTTCTGCTTTTCTTACCTTTTTTTTTCTTACTTTTCTTTCTTATTGCTCTTTGAAGATATTAAGGTTCTAAAGGTATTCTGCTGCTATGAGAATGTTAGACTGCATTACCATATTTCCCCTTTTAATTGCTCCAATAAACTTACTTTTTAGGCTTTTCTCAATGCTTTGCATTCCAAAGTTTCTACTTAGCTTTGGTCTTTTTTATCAGGAATACTTGAAACTCCTTTATTCATTAAAGGTTGATTTCACATTCCCCTCTCTTCCCCTCCCCCTCCTTTGCCCTTTTAGGGTTTCCCTCCCATTATCACAGGCCTAGTAAGTCTAGTTTTACCTTAAGCACATTAAAACCATCTTCAGGACTTGCTTGGTTCTTGAGTGTAGAGATTCTTTCATTTTTTTATCTATTCATAGGGCCTGGCGTTTAAGACCGGCTTAATAAATGTTTGTTGACTGATTGATTATATAGTATGTCATCTAGGTAATAAAATTAGTATAAGTATAGAAAATGTTTAATGAGGCATTTAAAATATATAATACATGTCACTTAATCTGTTCTAAATATCATTGGATAATATAAGATAATGGGATCTAGGTTTGGAAAGGAGTTCGAGACTATTTAGCCCAATCATTTCATTTTATAGGTTAAGGAACTGAGGCCCTAAGAAATGAAGTTGGGCAGAGGGGAGGACAGAAGAACAAAGATTAGGAAGACATGGTTTGTGGTTAAGAAAGAAAGCAGCTAAAAGCTGGCACATTAACACGGAAACCTTATCCTGCAAATCATGGTAGTGAATGTCAGAAATAGAGCCAGGAACCTGGTCCTTTGACTCCAAATCCCATGCTTTTTCCACTGCTCCATGCTAGCCTTTATTAAAATAGTTTCTGTCGCACCCAAGACTGGCCTGAGAGTTTACTTACTGCTGCTGGAAAGACTCATGATAAAGAAGTGAAGATACAATAAAGAGAAGAGGGAAGGGCTACGTTCCTCATGCTGTAGCCACAAGAATAGCCCCAAAACTTCAGGCAGTGGAATCGGGTAGCCTGCTGATTCTCACAATTTGGATACTGATAACTTAAAATAAGGATTCCTAACCTGGGGTCTGTGAACTTATTAGATGGATAGATATATATGATAGACATATGATATAGATAATTATATTCCAACACATTTGGTTTCCAGCATAGTTGGTTTCATTTGTGCTCATATTTTATTTTATGCATTTAAAAATGTTATTCTGAGAAGGGGTCAGTAGGCTTCAGACTGTCAAAGATATCCATGACACACAAAAAAGGTAAAAATCTTATATGAAAGATTTGTGGTATGCTTCTTTTCCCTTCTTGGTTATCTTTGCTTCAGTCTAGCAGACTGTGGAGACCCATGTCTGGGATTAAAATAATTTAACAGAAGAATTATTTAATCCAGTTAATGCCAAATGTACTAAGTCCTTTTGCTTAGTAAGTTCAAGGGGAGGCCTCAAGCTTAACTGAAAATACCCAAGAGAGGGGAGCTAGTGATAGTGAGAGAAGAATACTGGAGTTGGGCTCTGGCTCCCTCATACTGGGCCTGGCATCACCAAAGTAGAACTGGGAAAGGGTGGGAAAAAGGTATAACCAGGAATATCACTAGAGAGTATTAGGTGTAACAACCTTCAGACAATGGCAGGAGGATGTCAGTCTATGATGGTTTTGTGAGAGGTTATACTTAGAACTTGACACATGATGCTATGAAACTCATACTGCTTCTCATGAGTCCATTTTTCACTCTCTGCTGTAGAGCAGCAGCTCATGTATTAGGGTTGTTCCTGGTTTTTAATAGGGGAGGGGTTCTCTTTAAGTTGGTTTTGCAAACATCAGCCAAGCAACTGAAATGCATAGAAGATTCATATTTGAAAGGTTCAAGAAAAGAGGGAGAATTGAAGAAATCAGATACAAGGCAACAGGAGAAGTGCAGCTAAGGGAAAGTCAGCCTATTGGATGGAAAAAAAAGACTGGGAAAGAAAACTAGAGTTTTCTGCATACTACAAACACTGATATTCTAAATTTAACCCTACCCCCCTCCATAATTTCTGCATTCCTGGAATAGTCTTTTGCTTCTTTGAAGCAAGCCATCTGTTTGGTTGCATTAAGGTGATTGTAGTTTGTGCAGGAGGGGAGTGATAAATAATAATAATAATAGCTTACATTTGTAAAGAGCTTTTAACTTTTTCAAAGCATTTTCATGTACTTTAGTTCATTTTTATCTTCAGAAAAACTCTACGGGTAGCCAGGACAGTTATTTTCTCCACCTGAGAAATGAAGAACAAAGCAGGTAAAAGCAAGGAGTAGAAAAGCAGGAGAAATGAATGAAGAAAGAGTCTAAAGCAAATGAACAGTCTTAACGAGGCCAGCAACACTCTATAAGCAACAGGAACAAATGAGGCAAAAGTGAAAACTGCTGTTCAGGTTTAGGCTTCATCTGTGTGTGTGTGTGTGTGTGTGTGTGTGTGTGTGTGTGTGTGTGTGTGTGTGTGTAGCTATTAACATTCCCTGGGAATTTTCTACTCATTGATTTCTGCTCCTTTCTCCCCAGCTGTGTTCCTTCACTTATTTTCTGATCTTTGTCTTCCAAATAGTGCTGCAGGAGTCCTGTTAACACAGGAATGATCCCATTTCTTCTGGCATGTTTCAGGGTAACAAACTGCAGTCATCACAAAAATTTCAGAAGTGAAGTGTGCTTTGATTTGAACAGGGGTTGTAGGCAAATGCTGTAAGGACTTCAGGGCTATCTTTCCCATTTAAAAAGTTGTTCAGTCATTTCAATCATGTTCAGCTCTTTCTTGGCAAAGATACTAGAGCGGTTTGCCATTTTCTTCTCCAGTTCATTTAACTGGTGAGGAAACTGAGACTAAGACTTAAATCTTTGGGGTTAAGCAGTATCCCCCTTAGTCACTTGTCTAACTTTAGCTGTGACATACTTCAAGTTCCCAAAGAGGTAGGCTTGAATGGTATAGTTGCCTGGAGGATACAGAGTCAGTCTTGGAGTCATGAAGAATTGGATTCAACCACATCAAATTGATTACCATCTTAGGGAGGGATTTAGGGGACGGAGGGAGGGAAGGAGAAAATTTGTACTCAAAATATTATATAAAAAACGAATGTTAAAAATTTTCTTTACGTGTAATTGGAAAAAAGATAAAATAATATTTACAAAAAGGAATTGGGTTCAAGTCTCAATGTTTTTATACCAGGCCAGACTTTTAACCTCTCACTGGTCTTAAACAACTTTCTAAGTTGCTAAGTATTTGCTGAACTATAATTGAGAAGGGGGTTTCTTCAACATGATTTCTCAATAGCAATATAATTGCAGGTCTGAAGCAAAAATAGATTCAGATCCCTCATTAGTAAAATGAGGAAGTTTGGATTAACAGTAACATGGTGTAATGGGAGAGTTTGGAAGACCTGGGTAAAAGTCCTGACTGATGAGTTTGAACTGTGTAACTGGGCAATTTGTTTAACCTATCAGTACCTCTAGGCAATTCTCTAAGACTATTCATTATAGACTAGTTATTAATCATCACTGGTGGAGGAATTTTTGATGCTGATTGTTAGGAGTTCCTCAAGCAAGTCTGTAACAATAATTATTTTTAAAAGGCCCTTCAAGTTCTAATAGCTGATATTTCTTTTTCTCTTTGCCTACAATGCATATTTGAGGCCAGTAGTTGGAACAATTTTACAAGGTGTGAGTGTGAGAGTAGTGAAGAGACTGCTGTGATGGCCTGAGACCCCAAATTGCCACTATAGGTTTTCTATGAATATCGTTCTTTGAGTTAAAACATGGTGTAATGGAAAGTACACGGAAATTGAAATCAGAGAATGTGGAATTAAATATGAGCATTTCAGCAAAGTGACAGTGGACAGAGTACTGAACCTCAAGTCAGGAAGATCTGCCACAATTTCCTTATCTGTAAAATGGGTTTTTGTGAGGATAAAATGAGATGATGTTTATAAAGTCCTTTGTAAGCCTTAAAGTATCATATAAATGATAGCTATTATTATTGTTGTTGTTGATGGCAGTATCAATAACAACAACAATATCCATGCAACTTTAGGCAAGTCACTTATCTCTATGAGAATGTTTTTTCATTTAACTATGAGGTCGTTCATAATGTCTCACTCATTTGGGATTTTCTTGGCAAAGATACTGAAGTAGTTTACCATTTCCTTCTCCAGCTCATTTTACAGATGAGGAAACTGAGGCAAACAGGGTTAAGTGACTTGCCCAGGGTCATATAGCTAGTAACTGTCTGAGGCCATATTTGAACTCAAGTCTTACTGATTCCAGGCCTGGTGCTTTATGCACTGTATCACCTACCTGCCTCCACCCCCCTAAAAATGAGGCAGTTGGACTAAACCAGCTATATGTTCTGTTAAAGCTCTATCATTCTATAAGGCAACTATTGAATTGTTCTTATGGGCATAATATGGGACCAGATGTGAGGAAGATTAAAAAAAGTTGAAAAAAATATAATGAAAAGCTTGTATATAAATTAAGAGGCAGATCTAACTACTTCTGCTGCTTCTGGTTACACGTAACCAATGACAGCTCCTGACTGTTGTGTTCCAGAAGGTAACATAGGTACAGATAAACCTACATGTTTGATTAAGGTAATAGAACCCCTAAGGGGTAAGGAACATGAAAAATATACACAGTTTGGGCATCCCGTCATTTCTCCAGATTCCGTGACAATTTCTACACTTTATGAGGGAGCCTACTTCCTTGGATTGGGGATATGTGCAGCCATGAAACTATTACAAAATGGTTAAAAACTAAGTGTGATTAAGTGTTAAAATGAGTGATACAATACACTAGTGTGCAAATTATTTGGACAATCAGTAATTTTGACATGCTTTTCATTTTGTGACAACAATGTTTATGCAAGGGTGATTCTACTAGACGGGCTCAGAATGCTTAATGTTATGCAGATGCAACTGAAGTGAGTTGGCATCTCCACTTTCAGTTAATTCTGTCAGTCTGAATGCTGGATTTTCTACCACCCACTTGTCCATTGCTCTATTTTTTTGTGTTTTTAAAGAAAGTTTTGTTGTGATTTTAGAAAGGATATTAATGTAAAGAAAGATGTAAAAAGTTTATCTCTAGGTAGAGTTATTACAGTAGTTGTTATGAGAATCAATTATTTCTTGAATCAATCAAACCCATAGTTAAACACACCTGGAATAAAGGATACTACTTGTGTGATAGTGGGAAAGACACAACCTCTTTTAGCTGCAGGGAACTAACACTTAATCTGCTAGAGCACAGATGATTGAAATCTAGTGGAGGGAAATTACTGCATTAATGATATCAACATCTACGATGTACCAATATGGTTAAAAGCATATTTACTTAAGGTGGTTAGCTGCTTATAAAGTCATTTTGATGAACTTGATCATAATGTTTAACACAGAATAATCTTTCATATAATATAGGAAAGGCTAACAAGTGAAGAAACAACATAAGGTAGATTATAAGGTCATAGGTCTTTAGAACGTAGGGATCATCTAGTTCAACCCATTCCTTTTATAGATGAAGCCACCGAGGCCTACAGTGGTGAAGAGACTTGCCCAAGGTCATATAGGTAGTCATGGCATAAATGGGATTATAACTTGGGTCCTCTGGCTCAAAATTCAGTGCTCTTTTCTTTGTAACCTGCTAGAATATTAGACTATTTAATTCTTCTGTCACTGTGAAGTAGATGGGATTGCATATGTAGGTACATTTATTTACTTTTCCCTTCTTGTATCTGGTGGATTGACTTCTCATAGAAGACAGTTTCTGTTAGGGAAGAAATCTAGCCCTGTAATGTCAAGCTCACATCGAATTTCCTGTGTCTCAGGAGAACATTTCTAACTGTCAGAATATGAACAACTAATAACCCCAAAGATTCTTTTTTGACAGCCCCTGGAGCTTAAAAAAATCATGTCAGAGACACATTTTTGGCATGTCAGGAAGCCACTCTCATGATGTAACTCATTCCATCCAACGTCAGCATTTCCAGGGCAAGGTATAACAACTATTACTGCAATAGAGTGTGGCCATTTCAGTATCTTCATCTTTGTGCATAAAGGCAAAGCATCATGGACAGAATGCTGGGCTTGGAGTCAGTAACACAAAATTCAAATCTTGCCTTTGTTACTTAGAGTTCTGTTACCCAGGGCAAGTGACTTAACCTCTTTGTGCCTTAGTTACAGTTGCTAGGATCTGTCTAATGAGATAGCGGTGTCAAAATCAAATAGAAATGGAGGCCATGAAACCATTCATAAGAATCCCTGTAAGTTACAGATTAGCTTAGAAAACCATATGTTAACATTATCTATGTTCTATTGTATTTTTTAAAATTTTGTTATATATTTCCCAATTACGTTTTAATCTGGTTCCAGCTACACCAGAAAGTGTTGCTGCCGCAGTGGCCATGTTTTTGATACCTCACTACTATACCAAAAATGGACGTGATCTGCAGTAGTAGAGGAAGTTACCACAATGGGAGTTCTCCATGCTGATAAAATTAATCCTTCATATAACTTTGAACATATTTAACTATATCCTGTTACACATGTTTTATAAATATCCTTTATTAGGAACATACTATGTGCTAGGCAAATAATACAATGTTTGTTTACTTGAATTATAGAGTAAATGGACTGGTTACAAGAGTTTGTAAAGAATATTCAATGACCTTGGCTTTGGTGCTTTCTCTTCCCATGATGCTGCTGTTTCTTCTTGTTCTTGTTCTCATTCTTCTTCTCCTTCTCTTTCTCCATCCTCTTCCCTTCTTCTCCTCTTCCTCTGCTTCCTCCTCCTTGTTTTTCTCCACTTTACAAAGATGAAGTTCCCAGGGGCTTTATCCACATTTATTAGGCAATCTTTTATATCCAATTACCACCTCTTATAACCTTAGGCAGGACACTTGGTATACAGGAAAGTTTACTAGGCTGAGCCTTAAGATACCTGGTTCTAGTTTCAGTCCTAGTATAGTTTCTCTCTTTGTAACATGAAAGGCACTGGAAATAAACAGCAGAAAATGAGCTAGCAAATAGATGGAAGAGGTTACTAATTGTAGCCTATTCTAGCAAATAGCCATTTCCTTTTTTATTAATTTTTTTTAATTAATGGAAATTTATTTCTTCTCCCTTCCATACATACTCCATTGAAAAAGAAAAAAAATCCTTGTAACAAATATCCATAGCCAAGCAAATCAATTCCCTTATTTGCCACGTCCAAAAAATGCATGGCTTATTCTGCACTCCAAATCTATCACCTCTCTGTCAGGAGGTTGTACTGCCTAGTTATTGGTCATCAACCTATTGGCAAATTAGCAGGTGAAAAATAATATGGAAAAAGGAAGGATTAGGTTAGGTATTAGTAGATCCAGGATCACAAAACAAAAAAAATCTTTTCAAACCTGCTGACAGCTAACCACTTCCAGTGACTCATGCAAAATACTTGAAAAGGAAGCTGGAAAGCATTTCTAGTGACTATAGAGTCTTTGGTAGAAAAGTGAAACTTGGAGTCTTAAGTATTGTTTTTCTTTTTTGTTTCAATTGAAAGTTGTAGCACTGGATGAGAAGAGGGGATATGGTAAGAGAATGACAACTGGTTACAAGGCTGCCATCAAAAGTGAGATTTGCTTTTTTTCTTTTTTTGGACCATGAGTCAGATATAGCTCTACAGATCAGGTCTTGGCTATAAGTAGGGAGCATAATATAAAGATTGAGAAGAATGTTTTAAAAATTAAAAACAGAAGAGCAAGGGGAAAAAGTGCCCAGAGAAAACTGTACATCAAGATAGTGCAGGGGATATTAGGTAAGGCATAGAAAGAATAGTGAAAGAGGCAGGCAGCAAATCACAGGAAGAAATAGGACTTCCTCTTTAGATGCATTTTTACAAGGTATAGGCTGGTAAGTTGATTTCCCCCCACTATGCCTTCAAGCCCTAATACAAACCATTTTCTAGTTGATCAAAAAGGTTTAGAAAAATCAAATAAGGCCTTATTTTTCACTTGAACAACCTAAACACAGGACATAGATTGTAGCTGTGATGGAGAAAAGTTGACTAGTTGAAGTTGATATCTGAAAGCAATTTTGACATAGTGTTTGAAGATCAATTACTACCAGCTGGCACTAGGAGAGTCTAATACTAAGGGTGAGATAAAGGATGAATTCATTTGAATCTAATGATTTATATTTAGATACATATATGATTTAAATAATATACACATGTATATAATTTAAAAATTATGTGGTGCTTTCATATATATTTGAGCATTTTATCCTCAAAACAAACATGTGAAGTAGACATTGTAAATATCACCTCTATTTTGAACATAAGGAAATTGAGGTTTGGTGATATTTAGTGATACCCAAAGTTATTATTATTATTATTATTATTTTTTAGGCAATTGGGGTTAAGTGACTTGCCCAGGGTCACACAGCCAGTTAAGTGTCAAGTGTTTGGTCTGAGGCCAAATTTGAACTCAGGTCCTCCTGACTTCAGGGCCGGTGCTCTATCCACTACGCCACCTAGCTGCCCCTGACACCCAAAGTTAGAAAGCTAGCAGATCTCGGAGCTAAGTTTCAAACTCACTTTTTCTGATTTCTAGTCTTAGATTCTTTATGCTATTCAAATTCTCTTTACTGAATAGAACTGTTGTTCAATCATTTCAGTTGTGTTCCATTCTTCATTGGCCCCGTTTGGGGTTTTCTTGGAAAAGATACTAGAGTGATTTGCCATTTCCTTCTCCAGCACTTTTTACAGATGAGGAAACTAAGGCAAACAGGGTTAAATGATTTGCTCAAGGTCACCCAACTAGTAAGTGCCTGAGGCCAGATTTAAACTTGGGAAAACTCTTCCTGACTCTAGGCCCACCAGTCTTTCCACTGTACCACTTAGCTACCCTGAAAAGAACTCTAGTAGTATTCAAGTAGCGGGGATGGGAGGAACAATTAGATTATGTAGAGATAACATTAATGAAAAAAAGGTATTTAATTGTCCTAGTTATTGCCTTTCATTTTAATAGTGGATACACAATTTAGAGAGTTTTGTTGTGATAGTAAAGTTCAAAGAATTATACTGGAAGAAAAAACAGAAAAGTTGCAATATGTACTGGTGGGAGGAGTTTATTTTTTACTAATGAAATCAAAATCCACCAAAGTAATAGTAAGTTAACTTATGACTTTTGCCCAACTCTTTAACATTAACATTCCCATAATGGATGCCATCCTGTATATGGCTAAGGAGCATGGAACCTTGCAATTTTAGAAGAATCAGAATGATAGAAAAATCTGGAGCACAATAGACAGATGTGTGGTAGACGTGAGCAAGTTACAGAATTTTTACAATAATGATTTGTTCATGAATAGTAATTTAAAGATTTTAATACATATGATGGGAAAAGGTAGAGAGGCAAATCATGTAGGAAGACTGAGAGACAGTACGTGGATAGCCTGAGTGGTACCTTGATATTCCTGAGACACACCGATAATATAAGGAAGCTATAGATGAGCTGTGGTCTGCATGCTGAAAAAACTAGTGTGAGAAAGTTGGAAGGAATACATATGCTGATAAAATGATGTGTCCACCTGAGTGACAGTTTATGGTTACTCTGTTATTTTAATAACTTTATCTAGTGCCTTATGTCTCCAAAGTACTTTCCACCTAAGATAGGAAGTACAACTATGTGATGTTTATTTCTCTTGGGAAACTATATAATTGAATGTGCTAACATGACAAATTTTCCCTTTGTTCATCATGCCAATGGTGAACCTGGGTCTTTAGCCCATGAAGCTGAAAATAATTCAGTTTAATTAAACAAATATTTATTAAGTGCCTTCTCTGTGTTTTTTACCATTACTTATCTAACAGAATCATACTTCCAGTAGGTGGCAACAGATTTAGGAGGAAATAGTCACTAACGTATTAGTCCTCCAAAGTGTAACCTAGAAAGTACCAAAAATCATCACTATTATAGTCAGGAAAGAATAATTAACACTTTGGGAACAAGAGATACCATTACCCAGAAAGTACAATATTTATCTACATTTCCAATAAAAACAAAAATATATAATACATGCCACAGGAATGGAGAGAGGTAACTCCCAAAACAGACAATAGGTTTTTATAAACATCTTGTAGAAAACTGGATTATAAAAAGACTTAGAATGTAAAACTTGTTTTTACCCTTATTTAACAGGAATTCATTCCCACAGGCAGATGATTATGTGTGTCCTCTAATGCCTGCTTAGCCAGGAGCCAGCATAGGTCTGAAGCTGTGAAACTGGTGGAGGGCTCTGTGTATTTACTGACAATAATCAGGATTGTCTGCAGAGTCCCCATTATACCAGCTTAAAGGCAAACTGTCTCAGGATTTTCTTAACTAGTTGGTAACATCTCTAAAGAATGCATGCTTATTTCTGTGCTAGAATGGAGAAGGACTTATTCAGAACAAGATAGGTCTCTGGTTAAGAAACAGTGTAAAATCAAAGGGAGAAAACATCCTACAGTTTTAAACTATCATAACATCTAGCTTCTCTCCAGGTCCTTTATCTAGCAGTCTTATTTGGAACACATGTGTAAACCAACAAGGCCTTTGAGTGGTCCAAATTGATGTCACAAGGTTCGTGCACTCCAGTTCTTGCACATTACTCATAGAAGAAGCTTTCATGCACTCATTCAGAGCTTACTGATCTTATGGTTGACTTATTTTTTGGGAAAATATCTATTAAGCTTTATTATCTGGCTGCTCAGGTCAGGGGAGATTAGAAGTAAAGTAAAAAAGTAAAAAAGGTAGTGGGGGAAACAAGTAGAAAGAGAGGGGGAGCTAGTAAAGGAAATACACTGATAGCAATGAAAAGTGACAGGTGACAATTTTAGGGAGAGGAAGAAAAAAATTAATAACTGACACAAGAACTGAAAAAGCCTGGCAATCTTAGTTGGTCATTAGTGTAGAGGCAAACTGCCTTCAATACCTTAATGGCCCCTGAGGATATCACTATATTACAGTGAAGTACAATAATGGATGAGTCATTCAGGCTATATATTTTGCACTCTTGTTAGTAGTTACCGAATGTGACCTTTAAATTTAAGTTAAGTTCTCTCAGAAGGTCAATCAGGGAGCCTTTTGTTGTCAGTGTTCTTTTTACTTCCCATTTGGGAGTCTTACGTGCCATAGCTATGTTTGCTTCTGTCCTTTTGGCTGTGGTCAGTTTTCTGTTCGAGCTGGTTAATTGATAATAAGGCTTTTCTTAAAGATTGTGGTTCTGCAATGCCAGTGCTCTGACACTCTGTTCTCTGACCCTTAGGGTCTTTAAACTTGAGAGCCTTTAAACTTGAGCTCGAACTAAGGATTAAAATGTAACACCTAAATCTCTTAATCACCAAAGCTAATAATGACCTTGTCTCAATCCTCATCTTTCTTGATCTCTCTGCAGTCACTGACAAGGGCAATCTCCCTGTTCTCCTTGATACTCTCTTCTTTTTAGGCTTTTGCTAACATTGCTGGTTTCTGGTTCACCTCTTATCTGACCATTCCTTCTTAATCTCCTTTACTGGATCTTTGTCCCGGTAATATCCATTATCAGTGATATCTCCCGGGGCTCGGACCTGGCCCAGAGTCTCCCTCTGTGCTATTTAAGTTATTGATTCCAGCAATTGCTAGGGATTCCATTATTGTTTCTATGCTGATTGTCACATGTGCTCATGGAACCCTAACCTCTCTCCTGATCTCCAGGCTCACATCTCCAACTGTGTTTTGGGCATCTCAAACTGGACATCCCTTAGATATCTTATAATCAATAGGTCCAAAAGTGAACTCATTATCTTTCCCCTCAACTCTCTCCTCTTCCTAATTTCCTATTACTGTTAAGAGTACCACTATCCTGAGTTACCCAGATCGATAACCTAGGGTCACCTGTGATTCATCATACTTATTGTCATATCCAATCTATTGCCAAGTCCAAGTCAATTTTACTTTTACAATACCATTTTCCCCCCTATCTGACTGCCATCACCCTTATAAATCGGCTCTAGCAAGAGCACTTTTGTTACTATTGTCCTGCCACAAGTATCTCCTCACTACCGGCTATCCTTTTCTATTCTGTTGACAAAGTGGTCCATTTTTCTACAGGGCAAATCTGACTATATCTCCCATTTTCAATAAACTCCAGGGGCTTCCTTTTACCTCCAGGATCAACCAAAAAATTTACCCTCTTAAACCTTTCATAACCTGGTTCTGTTCGACCTTTCTAGTCTTCTTATGTCTTATTCCCCTCCATGTCCTGTATGATCCAATGATATGTGTCTCCTTGCTATTCCTCACACAATACACTCCATCTCCTGACTCCGTTTATTTTCACTGACTCTTCCCTCATGCCTGAAATTTTCTCCCTGCTCCTTTCCATCTTCTAGCTTTCTTGACTTCAAGTCCCAGCTAAAATCTCACCTTGTACAAGAAAACTTTTCTGATCACCCTTAATGCCAATGTCTTCTCTCTGTGACTATCTCCAATTTATTCTGTATATATAGCCTGTTTGAATGTAGTTGTTTCCATGTCATCTCTGCATTTGTTTGTGAGCTCCTTGAGGGCAGGGACTGTTTTTGTCTTTCTTTTTATCCCTACCATTTAACATGGTTTCTTATTTATAGCAGCTGCTTAATAAATGTTTGTTCACTTGATTTGACTTGACTTTAACTTGGACTGTTCACAGATTCTGTTTCATTTTGAATTATTTTGTGAACCTATAACTGTAATATACATAGCTGCTAAGCTGCAGGTATAATAAATTTAGCCATTGAAACAAGATTGAGATACACTAAGGGACCACAAACCATAACTGGAAATTACAGTGGACAAATAAGAGAGGTCCTGTGGGATAATAGAAAGAATGCTACATTCATCGTCAGAAGTGACCTGGAGTCAAATCCCACTACTGACACTTAACAACCATATGACAATGGGCAAATTGACAGACTACTTCACAGTTGAATTTAAGTCTCCAGGCATTGTTTTTTTTTTCTTCTTCAAATATTTAATGAAATACTATAAAACCAGAGTAAGGATTCAGTTGTTTTCACTTAGAAATTTGATAAATGACTTTTTTTGCAGCATTACATTCTCTATACTTGCCTCAGAAATCCTTTTATATGATCTATTTTGTAATATATATAACTTCATAGTATATAACTTCAAAACTACTCCAAACTTAATATTATTTTATGAAAGTATAATTTTTTAATTTGCCTTTTTAACGTAAGGAGACATATGTACTTTTTTACTGTCTAGAATACAGTGGAAATCTAGAGAAAGAGAGAAAGTAGGAAAGACAGTGAGAAGGAGTGTGAGGATACTGACTGTACAATTCAGGCTCCTGTAATCTTTTTTTTTCTTGACAGTTCCTAAAATAGGTTTTGGGGACATCAGGGACTAAATAGGTGTCATAAGAAGTATTTTCATGGTCCTGTTTTGTTTATTTTTTTCTGAGCTTAACAAATACCAAATAATATTGGCATTTCCATATATATCATAGAACAGAAAAAGAGGATTGTACATAAAAGAGTGGATCTCTAATATGTACAATTTGCTTTTCTTTTAAAATATAAAATAATTCAACACATCACTTACAACTGCCCTATTTCTCTAGGATTCTTTCTTTCCTTTCTTCTGTTTTCTATAAATTAAAAAAGAACCAATAATCCTCTTTCCTTTCCTTTATTTTTAATATTTTATTTCTATTCCCCTTCTCCTTTACAACCACCTGCTCCAAATTAAGAAAAAAAAAAGATAAATAAAGTCCTTGTAACACATTTTCACAGTCAAGAAAACAAATTCCTACATTGATTGTGTCTGAAACTCCCTTCACCTTGCAGTATATCAACTCTCTGTCATTAGATGGGTAGAAAGTTTCAACAACTGTCCTCTGCAATAGTGGTAAATCATTGTGCTTGTCAAAATTTTATATCATAAAGAGGGCGTAGCTAAGTGGCACAGTGGATACAGTTCAAATCTGGCCTCAGACACTAACTGTATGTGACCCTGGACAAGTCACTTAACCTTCTTTTCTTCAGTTTCCTCATCTGTAAAGTGAGCTAGAAAAGGCAATGGCAAACCACTCCAGTGTTTCTGCCGAGAAAACCCCCAAATGCGATCACAAAGAGTCAGACGTGACTGAAGAACAACTGAATGACATCATAAAGAAATGACTAAATCCTAGGACAGGTAGTTATATGGGAGGTAGATTTCTAATCATTGCCTGACATAGGCAATGAAAAAAAAAAAAACTTTATCTTCGCCTTTGATATTCCAAGTGGCTTTTGTGAACTGCCTGGGTAGATGTGGTAGTTCATAGCCCCAGTTGCTTCCTACTAAATAAGTCACACCTGCTCTTATCAGGAAAAAGGTTTTCTGACCATGACACTTTGAAGATTGGAGCAGAGACAATAGATAGAGAGATGGTACTGGAAGCCCAGTAGACAGTAGAAAAATGCAACTCAGTGCCCACAGAGGACAGTAGAGTGTGAAGATGCATTGCTTAACTCTGAGACGGCACATTATGCGGAAAACAGATATGATTTGCAGCAGCAAATAGCAAACATCAGCCTGATGATCCTACCAGAGAATGATGGAAGCTCTGTAGTTCTGGAAGTGTAATTTGCCCTCATCCAGATGTGAGCTCTAGTCATACAGGTTTCTGGTATGTGCTTCTTTTTGTATGTTTTGTGGTTATGTATTTTCCCTGAGTGTGTGCCCTTCACACATCATCCTTGGTCAAATGTGCTCTTTCTGTGTCTGCCCTCCTCCATTGAGTGTGTAGTAAATCTATGGGAGAGAATACTCCATGTGTTCCTTGGGGGGGGGGGAATATTTTCTTGCCACTTTATTTGTTATGATGTTAGATTTAAATTTATCTTTAAACATTAGAGCATATGCCCTGGCCGATTGATGAAAATGACCATGTAGGTTGGGGTTCACGCATTGCAAGCGGGTGTATAGAATGACTCAAATATAGTGTAACTTCTTTGGAGAAGCTGTCCACATGCCCAGGAAGTTCCCAGGTGATACACTAAGAAAAAACAAATGCCTATTAACCAAATGTCAAGAATTAAATCTCCTTCCTTTACTTTAAATTTAACTATGCTTTTGACATTCTAAGAACTCTTTCTTTTCCCCCTAAAAAATGATCATGTCACATTATTAGTCCTCAGCTGGTGTTAAATAATGATTTTCACTCAGGAAGAATCTCCTGCTGACTGATTTTTCCCCCCTCCAAATAATAGCACCCTCTCTCTACCAAACTGCAAGATTGTTAAGTAGGGCTAATGATCTTGCACTTCCCATTGTTCCTACTTCTTTCCTCTGACACTGCCATTCAGGCATAATTAGTGATAAACCCAATCTTGCTGATTTATCAGCTTGGGCATACCCAGGTTTCAGTGATAGTTTTCTCCCATCTCTTTTCCAATCAATCAATGAACAAGCATTTCATAAAACCATGGAGTTTCAAAGCTGGATTGGCACTACAGAGGTCTTCCATGCATAGGATTATAGATTTCAAACTGGATCTTAGAGGCCATCCATTTCAATCCTTTAATTTCATAGATGATGAAATTGAGGTTCAGAGAGGCTAAATTATTTCTCAGGGTTACCTAGTTAGTAAATATATTAGGGGGAGATTTGAACGCAAGACTTCTTGATTCTAAGTCCAGCACTCTATCCTCTATGCAACGCCGTTCAATTACTATTTCAACCATCAATAGTACAGTGTTGACTGCATGCTAGAACAATGTTAGGAATCTTTTCCAGTCCATTGCAGTTGCTTTGAGGAGGGAGGTGCAGGAGGGATAATTTAGAAAGTTTACAAAAGGAACAAACCAATCAGTGATGCTACAAGCAACAGGGCTTTATTATTTATGTATTTGTACCTCACACAAGAGAAGGTGCTTAACTTGCAAGTCTAGATGAAGATGCGAAGATTTGAAGTCATGAAGAAAAAAAGTAGGTAAGTAGGTAAGAAGGAGGCAAAACATATAGGGATCATAATCATCTGTATATACAAAGATATAACCACTAGGTCCTGTTGGACTTGGATTCAGGAAGACCTTAGTTCAACTCCTACCTCACTCTTACAAAATGAACACCTCTGGGAAAGTGATTTAACTTCTCTGTGCCTCATCTGTAAAATAGTATGATAATAAGAGCCCCTACCTCATGGAATAGTTATGAAGATCAAATGAGGTAATATATGTTAAGCACTTTATAAACATTGATAAATGACTTAAATGCTAGTTTTATTATTGTCTTGAGAGGGTTAGGATATATCTATAACTTTGTTAGTGGGAAAATCTGGTACTTAGGTGAGATGACTTTGAGATCAGGAAAAGAAGAGGGATTATTATCATGTGAGAGACTTCCTCAGAACCCAATTCCCTAGTTATATCTCCTCATCCCGGTTTAATATGTCAGTGTGGATCAGCCCACACTTATAGGGCAGCTTGGCATTTGAGAGGAGAGCAAAATTTTTTATAAGGAGAGGCATGGTCTCATTGAGACATGTATGGCTGATTTTAAGCTTCTAATGCCATAGGCATGTAGGTGACAATTAGCTAGAAATACGAAGATTTCAGGCATTTGGTGGTGGTGGTGGGTGGTTCCAAAGATGGAATAGGATAAAAATACAAAGCAGCAAGGAAGAGCCTAAGGCAGAGATAGCCTGTCTCAAAAAGGGCTATTCCTCTACATTGTATTTGGCTACCATACTACTTTAAAAACAACAAAAGTAAAAAATGGCTATGCCTTTAAATAGTACCTACCTATTAGAGATAATATTTGTAAAGCACTTTATAAACTTTAGTACACTATATAAATGCTAATTATTATTATCATCATCATTACTATTATTATCACAGCATAATTGGGGAAAACAAGGTTCAGTATACATCACAACAATAATTTGAACCTCAGACAATCAATCAGTAAGTGTTCACAAATTATGTGTTCATTGTGTGTTAAATGTTGGGGATACCAAAAAAAAAAAGCAAAATTAATCCCTGACCTTGAGGATCTTATTTTCTAATGGAAGAGCCAGCACATATATAAAGAGGGTGTGTGTGTGTGTGTGTGTGTGTGTGTGTGTGTGTGTGTGTATGTATGACATATTTATACACACATATACACGTGTGTGTATACATATGTACAATACATGTACGTATACGAGTATATGCTTGTGTATGTAGTGTGTGTGTGTGTGTGTGTATAAATACAGAGGAAATGGAAGGTAGCTTTTTGCATGGAGAATGTTTCAGTTTGCATGGAGAAGCAATTGTGTGATGTAGGTCAGGTGATAAATGATGTAGAGAAGGGAAATCATCATAAGGGATAGTGAGAAAGAATTCATGGTGGAGACTAGATATATAGGTACTTAAAAATGTTTATTTGCTGGTAATGATTGATTTTATGTGGAGAATGTGCCTTGGGATAGAGAAGAAGGAGGGCATCTCAGGCAGATCATGCACAAAGACATGTACAAAGCTACATTGCTAGATGAGCAGACTTTCTAGTCTGATTGGGTGAGAGATGAAAAATAAAATCAGACATCAATTAATCAACAAGCATTTACTAAGCATCCACTATAAGCCAAACAAAAATAAATTTGAAAAGCAAAGAGATTATATTCTTTTGGGTAGGTATAAGGTTGGATGAACCTGAATGCCAGGGAAGAAGTTTAGATTTTATCCTTTTGGAAATAGGTTCTTGCATAAAACAGTACCATGATCAAAATATTCTAGAAAGATAAATTGAGTAGTGTTTCTTACTATTCTCCTCACACCATGAAGTACACAGCTGCCTACTGGTTATCCCTTGCTCTCCCTCTACAACTGGCCCATATTCTTTTCTTGGTCACACATTTCTTTGATGATATTTTGATACTGCTTCTTCAAAATTACTTGCTTGACTATTTCCACTTCCAGGAGCCAAGAGGGAGGAGTAAGCAGTAAGTCACTCTCACCCTCCCTTATTGACCTTGAAAAAACCCAGAGAACCTTGCCCCAGGAAAAATCCTGAAATAGTGGAGCCAGAAGAAATATAAGGTGCAGCAGTCTTTTAGCTTGGGAGGCCAGGGGGATTAATGGGAAAGATCCCTCTTGCTGTGGCTGAAGGGAACTAGTATTGAAGGTATCTCAGCAAGCCAGCGGCAAGCCTCACCTCAGGAAACTAGTGGGAGGGAGATCCTGAGCTCCAGGGTGGTGGAGCAGATAGGTGCCAATACCAGGCACCATCAGCTCTAGACCAGCACCAGGTAAGCTCCCAGATATCTATACCCTGCAGCTGGCAGTACCTGAGGCCCCAGCAGGCACAACCAGTAACAAGGCCCCTACCTGCCAGCACAAGAAGCCTAGCACAGTGCCCCTTGTGCCCCAGAAGCAGAGATCAACTTTAAAAGCCAAAAAAAAAAAAAGGCAAACAACATGAGCAAAAAACAACAAAGGAAAACAATGACCATAGAGAAATATCTTGGTGACAGGGAAGATCAAAACACAAATTCAGGCAAGGACAACATTGTCAATATACCCACATCTAAAACCTCAAAGGGGAGCATGAACTGGTCTTAAGCCCAAAAAGCTTTCTTGGAAGAGCTCAAGAAAGATTTAAAAGTCAAATAAGAGAGGGAGAAGAAAAATTGAACAATTCCTTAAAAAATATAATTGACAAAGTGGAAATAAAAAACTTCATTGAAGAAAAAAACTCCTTAAAAAGTAGAAGTGGCCGAATGGAAAAGGAGGCACAAAAGTTAATTGAAGAAAACAATTTGTTAAAAATTAAAATTGGGCAAGTGTAAGTTAATGACTCTATGAGAGATCAAGAATCAGTCAAACAAAATCGAAAGAATGAAAAAATAGAAAAAAATATGTAAAATACCTCATTGGAAAAACAATTGACCGGAAAAATAGATTCAGGAGAGAGAATTTAAGATTTATTGGTCTACTTGTAAACCATGATCAAAAAAAGAGCCTGGACGGCATCTTTCAAGAAACCCTCAAGAAAAACTGCCCTGAGGTCCTAGAACCAGATGGTAAAATAATCATCACAAGAATCCACCACTCACCTCCTGAAAGAGATCCCAAATTGAAAATGCCAAGGAATATTGTAGACAAATTCCAGAATTATCAGGTCAAGGAGAAAATACTGCAAGCAACCAGAAAGAAACAATTCAAATATCATGGAACCACAGTCGGGATTATGCAGGACCTTGCAACTTCTACATTAAAAGATTGGAGGTCTCGTAATAAGATATTCTGTAAGGCAAAGGACCTTGGGTTACAACCAAGAATCAACTACCCAGCAAAACTGAGCATACATCTTTCAGGGGAGGAGATGGACATTCAGTGAAATAGGAACTTCTACACTTTCCTGATGAGAAGACCAGAGCTCAACAGAAAATTTGATTTTCAAATACAAGACTCAAGAGAGGCATAAAAAGGTAAACAGGAAAGGAAAAAAAAAACCCAATGTGTTATTCAATAAGGGTAAACTTTACATCCTACATGGGAAGATGATACTTATAACTCTTGAGAACTGTATCTTTATTATGACATTTAGAAGAGATATACATAGACAGAGGGGGTGAGTTTAAGTTGAGTTTGATGTGATGATAAAAAAGCTAATTAAGTGGCAAAAAGGGATTGTAATGGGAGAAGAGGAAAGAAGGAGGCAGAAAAGGGTAAATTACATCACATGAAGAGGCACAAAGACATATTACAGTAGAAGGAAAGAAGGGAGGGAGATGAGCAATGTTTGAATTTTAATCTCATAAGACTTGGCTTAAGAAGAGAATAACATACTCAGGAATAGAAATCTAACTTGCCCTATAGGCAGTAGGAGGGGAAAGGGGAAAGAAAAGGGAGGGAGGGGATAAAAGGGGGGGAAGAAGTAGTAAGGGAAAAGGGAAGAAAAGGGAGGGGGCTGATAGAAGGGAGGGTAGATTGAGGGAGGTGGAGGTGGTGGTCTAAAGCAAAACTCTAGTGAAGAGGGCAAGGGAGAAAGAAAAGCATAAATGGAGGAGAATAGGATGGAGAGAAAGACACAAATAGTAATCATAACTGTGAATGTGAATGGTATGAACTCTCCCATAAAATGAAAACAGCAGAATGGATTAAAATCCACAATCTTACAATATGTTATTTACAAGAAACACATTTGAAACAGAGGGATACACACAGGGGAAAGGTAAAAGGCTGGAGTAGAATATATTATGTTTCAACTGAAGGAAAAAAAAAAGCAGGGGTAGAAATCCTGATCCTCAAGACAAAGCAAAAGCAAACAGAGATCTAATTAAAAGGGATATGGAAGGAAACTACATCCTGCTAAAGGGCACTATAGACAGTGAAGTAATAGCATTATTAAACATATATGCACCAAATGGTATAACATCCATATTCTAAGAGAATAAGTTAAGGGAGTTACAGGGAGAAATAGGCAATAAAAATATACTAGTGGGGGACCTCAGTCTCCCCTCTCTGTCCTACATAAATCTAGTCACAAAATAAATAAGAAAGAAGTTAAGGAGGTCAATAGAATTTCAGAAAAGTTAGATATGGTAGACCTCTGGAGAAAATTGAATGGGGATAGAAAGGAATATACCTTTTTCTTAGGGCACCTACACAAAAATTGACCATATATTAGGGCATAAAACCCTCACAATACAATGCAGAAAGGCAGAAATATTAAATGCATCCTTTTCAGATCACAATGCAATAAAAATTACATGTAATAAAGGGTCATGGAAAGATAGATTGAAAATTAATTGGAAACTAAGTAATCTAATCCTGAAGAATGAGTGGGTCAAACAACAAATCATAGAAACAATCAATAACTTCTTCATTCAAGAGAATGGCAATAATGAGACAACATACCAAAACTTATGGGAAGCACCAAAAGCAGTTCTTAGAGAAAGTTTTACTTGCTTGTGATATGTTGCATCCTGTGATAGGACCAGGATCCCCACATTTCCCCATAACAGGGATGTTTTTCCCAAAGGCAACAAAACTGTACTGAGGACCCAATTGTTTCCTACCTCCCTGGTTGCAGCTTCCTGATTAGCTAAGGGCATAAATTCCACCCACTTGAAGTTATTCAGCCCCTTCAACTTGATGGAAATCTGAAGACCACATGAATCACATCATACCCTACCCTTCATACCAGGAGACAAGGGGAACCACAACTACAGAAGCTAAGTGCCACTCTATCCTTGCTGCAAATCCTTGCTTTGTTTCATGTGCAAGTCAAGACATCATCACCCTTCTGATGCCCTCGGTTGTTTTTGAGAATGAAGGGTGAACAAGGGCAAAGTAAACTTTTTATTAACTGTTAATGACTTGTGAGAGTCTCATTTTGTCCTAAAATCAAGCTGAACAACTCATGCCCAACAAGTAGCCATTTTCAATTCTTTAGAGACTGGTGTTTCATATCTCATAGTAATGGAATACCAGAAGACTAACAGTATTTAAATAATATGCTTTTGTATTAAGGACAAGTGCAAAGTCAAAGAACTTTGCCATTGCTCAAAGGAAATATATGTTCTCCTCCTGTTCATTTTTGGACCCAGATCACTTGAAGTGTTGGTGTAATCTCTCTCTCTCTCTGTCTCTCTCTGACTCATTTTCATCTCCGTGTTTATAGATAGTGTTGCAGAAATTGTCTTTTAATTAGATTAACTAACAGCAATAAAACAGAATGAATCAGAAGAAAGGCTTTATTGTACTTAGAGTGCAGCGTATTCTACCAGAAGTTGTTGGGGGAATGTGTTATTCACTATTCATCAAGCAATATTTATACATTATATGAAACAAAGAAAAAAAAGATGGATTCTCATTATAGTGCAGCTGATCACAAAAAGCAAATAAACTATGCTTGTTGAGGAAAACATATCATTAACTACAGGATGCAGATAAGGCATGAGTCCTCTTAGTACAGTTTCATTGAATCAAAGGGAATTACCTATCAGGTAAGGGAAGGGGACATTCTAAAGACTATGCGGTGCCTTTTTTTTGTAAGAGCAATTATGATATTTTGCACCAATTATAGAAGGAGTGAAGACACTAAAGGAAACCAGCTACTGCAGATGGTCTTATGGTTCATGCAGAGGCTCATACATAGCAAAATGGCAAATGCAGAAAAAAATGGAGTCAGTTACCTAAAAATTCACTTTCAACAGTGGATAGAATAGATAGATGGGCAATTTCTATAGTTTGTCCATTCAACTTTATGTTGTAGTCTAGACAATAAGCATTCCTCATTCTTTTGTTTTTTTTTTCCTTTATGGATATTTAGGCCATAGCCCAACAGATTGCATGGATCCTTTGAAATGAATTTAGGGGAGGACATGGAAAAGAATGATAAACAGATATATGGATGGGCTGTAGGCTATACCAGTGGAAGGAGTACTCCTATGGACTAGATTTTAGATGATTCTAAGTATTTACTCAAATACTCAAATTTATTAAAATTTGTATATTTGAGTCAATGTGGAAACAAAGTACAGAATGGAATGACAGATTGAGAAAAGGAATACCAGTTACTAGCTTGCTTCTCATGCTTGTGAGGTAATAAGGTTCTATGCTGGGATGTTGGTGGGAATAAAGAAGAGAACATTTTAAAAAATCAGCAAGAAAACTGACCATTAAGGTTTTTTTTTGTTGTTCTTTATACATACATTGGTTCTTTGAATATATATGAATGTGATTCATGAAAGATCTTTGGACTTATTCTCTGGAGAACTCCTGGAATGGAAACTCTTTACCAACAGATTACAGCCCATCTAAGATTTGGTAGATAAGTGCTAAAGGTTTCAATAGACCCTTGAAAGGTCATTTTAACAGGAGATAGTGTCAGGTTCACTGTATTCCATATAGAAAACAGTGTCCAGTGACACTGACTCCCTGACTCTCCCCTGTACAAGGTACTGCATCTTTTGACTCCATGCATTTTCTCCGGATGTTTCCTCTTTCATGACATCTTCTGCCTCTTGGCTTCTCTAGTTTCCTTCAGGTCTCTGGTATAATCCCATCTTCTGAAAGAAGCCTTTTCCTGATCCCCTTTAATGCTAATTCCTCCCTTGTGTGATTATTTTCCACTTATCCTGTGTATATCTTGTTTGTAAGTAATTGTTTGCATATTATCCTTCCTTTTTGTGAATTCCTTGAGAGTAGACACAGTTTTTGTCTTTATATCCATGGTGCCTGGCACAGAGTTGGCACTTAATACATTCTTGTTGACTGACTCTTGAAATGAATAAATAAAAACAATTCAAATGTCTGGAGCACTGCTTTTCAACATTTCTCATTGGATTCCATGCTTTAATACTATTTAACTCCCACTACTTCATTTCCCTACAATATTTCTCTAATATTAGTTTTTCCTATAGTACCTTAACCCCTTTACCTTATTATACCAAAGAAATAAAAGATTCTAGAAAGTTAGTGAGGATGGAGAAGCATTATAGATAGGTAAAATTAAGGACCAATGTTATTTGCTGATATTATGATGTGTAAGTGGTCTCATGTATATGTAGGCAGTGAATAACTGTGAAGATAACATTATTAGTTAGCTTAGCCTATTTACTCAAATTATAGGTTGGCAAGACATTCTAATTACTTATGGTAGGCAAAATCTGGTTGTGCAACTTTTCAGTTCTCTAAGGCAGTGGTGTTAAATTCAAATAGAAACTGATCTTTGCAGATGGCATATTCACTTAGAAAAACCACAAATTAACATTATCTATATTGCATTGTATTTTTACTTATTTTGTCAAGCATTTCCCAATTACAGTTTAATATGATTTGGACCACACAGAGTTCTACGGTTGCTTGTGGTGGTCAAGTAGGAGTTTGACATTCTTGCTCAAAGGAGATGGTGAAATATTTCAGTTTATGCAACAATTAGAATATGTCTGCAGAGCCAAGAAACAGAGGACTATCTAGCTTATTCTCTGATAGGGGTATCTGACTATACCATCAAACAGGTAGTCTTTGTACTTGTCTAAGGATGCAAGGCTGGATTTGGATATAAGAACAGCTCAGCTCAAATGATTTATGGCTTATAGGTTACTAAAGGAAGAAACACGTTTTGAGTCCCCTCACTTAAACCTGAATTTTCCTACTATCCTTTCACAGGTGTGTGTGTGTGTGTGTGTGAATTTTTCAAAGACTTTACGTCTTTGAAAGGCAAAAACTGATTAGAAATTTCACTGTAATTCACATTTTATTTGAAATTTATGGGCTTAGAATTTTGAAGTTTTGAATTTTGTATATATTTAAATACAAGATATTTGAATTATAGATAGACATTTATTTCATCATTTTTAATGAAAAGTATTTGAAAATCAAAATGACTACTTGGTTATAAAAATAATATCTTTGCATACACACACAGTCGTATTTGTTAGAAATAAATTACATTGACCAGATTTATGGACAGCTAGATAAGAAAAGTGAATCCATATATTGATAGACATACATATATGGGTCATTTTGGAAGGAAGTGATTCTATAAACCTGAAATTTTCTTATTTGCTGTTACTTTTCTATGATTCTCATTAATGCATAACCTTTCCTCAGGAAATTAAATGAAATCAACAAGTGTTTATTGAATACTTACTGTACTAGCTACCGTGATAGATATTAGCTTAAGGTAACTGATTTATAAAGTGCTTTACAGTTTTACAAAGCACTTTCCTCACAACAACTCTTTGAGGTATACAAGTATTATTATCCCCATTTTGTAGCTGAGGAAATTGAGGCTTAATATGAAATGACTTCCCTTTTAATATACCATGGGACACTATTCCCAGAGGCTTGGGAATAAGATGTCTTTGTGGCCTAGCCACAGAGAATAACATTTCTCTCTTTACTCCATCACCCTGCCTCAAGAAGCTTTGTAAAATATCACACAGTCCATAGGAACTGGGTGACCATCTTCACTGTAACATTTCTTTTGTTTGGAGAAATTATTCCCAAATATTGCCTTATTGCATATGCATTAATGTAGAATGTCTGTGATGCAGCTTCTGAGATAAAGGACTTGGTCCTCTGAGGATCTTGATCACTAAGTACCTGGGCATCTTGGGGAAAAAAATCCCTGAACCATTCTTTGCTTCAGTCTTCAAATGAGAGAATTGGTCTACATAACCTCTAAGGTGTTTTCTATCTCTAGATTTCTGAGCTCATGTGGATGCACATTGCTGAGATCTGTTTGAGGGAGTGATTGCTCATGAGAAATCAAAAGATACCTCTCTAGATAGCTAGAAGATCCAAAATTACTCATTCCCAAGGAAAAACAGATTAAAATAGAACACAGAAAGCCATTTTGGACAAGGAAAGAGAAAAAAAAAACGAAACCACAAACTTTCCATTGAATTGAAGCTGAGATGAGACAAGAAACACTGATCTGGTATCCATGAACTCAACTTGGATTGGGGGTAGAAGCAGGTTGGGGCTAGAAAGAGACCTGTCTTTTATACCTATCTCTATCACTAACTTACTGTGTGAAGCAGATGCATCACAAAATCTCTTTGCTTCATTTCCCTCATCTGTTGTTATTGTTATTTGTCTTTTGTTCTTGAAGAGGACATGGCTCCAGGAAAGTAATGCTATGACTTGCAAGTGAATTGGATTTAAGTGAGGGAGGGCTGTGCAAAGCATCAGCCTCACTTTCTCCTCCAGAGACATCTGGGTCCAGTGGCAAGATACAGATCAGGACGATTGGCAATGGCTCTGAGTTCCAGGAGCAAGATATAGACAAGAATGACTGGAGATGGCCTCTGCTAATGCCGCGGGAGACCTTGGCCTTTTTAAGCTAAGGTCTTTAACAGGCCTTAGTTTGAGGCAACACCCATTCAGTGATTAAGGGTAGGTAAGAAATGAGCCAAGGAATGGCTCCTTTTACCTAATTTAAGAAAATATCAATCTGGAAGGGGAAGACCCTTAGGGTTTCTAGTTAAAACAGAAACAATTACTATTTACATTCACTCTGAGCCATTGGGCCCAAACTATGGCTGCTAGATGCGGCTTGGGCCGGGATCTGTTGTTGGCCAATCAATGAGAGCCACAGTGAATTAGGTTTAAGGGACTGTCTTTAAGAAAGGCATTTAGCCTGTAAACTCCAAGATATTTTGCTAGGTTTCAGCCATCGAAATTTACATTCTTTTGGGCAGAGAACCTGCAGGTAAGGTATGATACTCTATGTGGTCAGAGGGAAAGGAAGAAAGGAAGGGAAGGGAACTGGCCAGTTGGATCCTCAGTGGGGCTGTTGAGGTCTAGGGGTGCTGGGAACCCCAAAATTCAAGGGCAGAAGAGGCAGTTCCTGCCTTGAAGGAATGCAAGTCAAGCAATACCATGACAGTTGGGGACAGGGCATCTAAAACTTGCCACCCCCCACTATTCCAGAATAATGAAACATTGTAATAATACAGGTCTAATTCTAACAGACTACTTTTTCAGCAGTTCTGAAGTATATTTGTTTTCTTGAGGAAAATCGAAAACAATATGGTACTGTGAGTGTTGGGGAGCTACGTATAACTTTACTGGAAAGAAGGACTCAAGAGAATGTCATAAAGCTGTCCAAACAGCAACCTGTGTTTAGTTCTGTTCCAAGGAGTATGTATGGGCACTTTGAAAGCTTCATGTGTTTCTGTTTCCTATGGGTATTGTGTAGCTTCTGCATATTCTACCCATATGTATTGCCAACTTGAGTGCCAGTACGGGAGCTGGGGCCCTGTTAGCCACATACCTACACACATCTTATGCCTGTAGATTATGTTAATATGAGGTATTCTCATTAAGGTTATCATACACTGAAAAGCCGTCAAGGCTTCTTAGAATATGGTTAGTCTATGTAATGCATTTCATTTGAAAACTCAAGATAAAATTAATTACCTTTCTTTACTAACAAGGCAGTTTTCCTTGAGCTGCATTTCGAAATCCATATTTGAAGGAATTGGGGACTAAGTATTTGGGTCACCTCCAAGACGTACTGCCTCTACTTCAACTTAATTCTCCTCCCACAAGAATTCAGACTCCTGCCGCAGAGACCTGGGGCTCTGATTGGTAACTTTCACCTTGTCTCGCCCAGTCCCAAGCCCATTGGGCCACTTCCAGACCATATTCAAAGTCATGCTGTTTTTTCCCAACTCAAGCTTTCATATATGTATTATCTTCCTTAGTAGAATGTAAGCTACTTTGGGGTAAGGACTGTCTTTCTTGCTGGTTTTTATATCCCTGGTGATTAGTGCAGTGTCTAGCACATAGTATTCACTTAATAAAGCCTTTTAAAAATTCATTCATGCTTTCAAGCAATCAGTCTTTAGAATCTGGTTCTTAGGTTTTAAAAGTATAAGGAAATCATTGAATCTCACCCCTTTATTTTTCAGAAGGGGAAAATAAGCTAGGAGAAGTTAACATTAAGAGGAGAACTTGTCAGAGGTTTCTCAGGTCCTCTGATTCCAAATTCAGTTCTTTTTTTACTCTACCAATTAAAAACAACTTAAAAAATTTTTTTTTTAAATTTTTTTTTTTTTAGTGAGGCAATTGGGGTTAAGTGACTTGCCCAGAGTCACACAGCTAGGAAGTATTGTGGATCTGAGGGCAGATTTGAACTCAAGTCAGGTGCTCTATCCACTGCCCCACCTAGCTACCTCAAAACAAAATTTCTTGATCCTACCTTAACATAAGAAGATACTTCAGAGATCAAGGTAGGTCTGGGAATTCATTTGAGCTATTTGGGTGCTGAGTATAGACTGGGGTATTCCTCTCCATTGGTTAGAACCTATGGACTAGAAGAGAGAAGTTGATTTTCAATTTCCTGCGGCCCCAGGGAAATGATTGACTGGCATACTACCCTCAGGGGAATGGTATTGCCAACCCAAGAAAACTCCATAGAGAAATAATGTTAAATAGGTTGAGATAAATTAGAAATAGGGTTAAAGCATGACAAAGGTATTCATCAGCTGCCATTCGGAAGTCAGATTTGATAGAAGGGTGAAAGAAACTATTCTGAAAGATGAAAAAAAATAAAGAAGTTAGAATATATCTACTATGCACTTTACAACTTAAGAGAGAAACAAACAAAAAAAAAAGGAAAAAGGGTTCAGTGTTAGTCCTCAGAGAGCCCATTGTGTCCGCTTCAGGACTTATTGGAAAAGGATCAGCTCTGAGAGCCAATGTGTGATCTGGAGAGGTGGTTTAGTGTAGTGGTGGAATGGAATCCAAATTCAGACATTTCTTCATGGTGTAAAAAACAGGCAAGTTATGTAACCTCTCAAAGTCTTGGCTTTCTCAGCTGTCAATGTGGAGAATTATAGTTTGCCCTACCAGGTTCGCGGAGTTGTGGGGAAAGTGCTTTGTAAACCTTAATGCATCATTTAATTGTGAGTTATGAATATTCACTGTAACCAGAAACACCTGAGGACTGTGCTCTGGTAAAATACGAATCTCAGCTATAAAAATGTCATTCAGTTTTATGCTCCTGATAGCCCTTGAACACAGCATAGCGGAGAGAGGTACAGCACTAGAGTTAGAAAGATCTGGGTTCAAGTCCCTTCTATGGCATATTAAATAACCATGGATAAAACACATACTCTCTCAGTGCTCAGAGAAACTCTGTAAGAGTATGCATTACAGACAAATCGTCAGTCTCTATTAGTGCTGAGAGATGAAACAAAGGTCTAGGTTCTCTCTCATCTCTCTTTCTGTCTCTTTTCTCTCTGCTTCTATGTCTCTGTCTCTCAGCCTCTCTTTCATTATCTATCATCATCTATCACTTCTGCCCCTCCCTGTCTTGTCCTTCCCTCCCCTCTCTCTCTCTTCTTTTCTCTTTCCCTCTTTTCTCCTTCCCTACCCTCTGGGCAAGCATTACCTTTAAAAAACAAACCTTATAAGAATAGAATTCCTGAAGAAAGCTTTTAGAAGTAGAAACTATTTAACAAGCCACACCAGCAGCATTAATCTTAAATGAGAAATACGGTCTACATAGATTTTAATGATATCTTCTGCACATTGAAGAGAGTCAGTGGCAGCGATTAGGTATATATTTTTCAAAGCATCTTTAACTCACTTACCTCATCCCACAAATAAGTCCAATTCTTGTTTTCATATATTAGATGCTATTGGAGTAGGGAATGACCACCTAGCTCGCATGCAATTTATTATAGGAATTTTCAGGGCCCCACACAAATAGGTGAATCATGCACAGCCAAAAGGAGTTGTATCCAGGTTTGGGTAGGATTGAGTTTCTCCTGTATTGTGTTGGAAAGAGCAACGCACTGGGTTCAAGTCCAATGCTTTCCACTCACTAGTTGGGCAATGTTGGCCAACTGAATTGACTGAAGCCTCAATTTCTTCATTTGTAAAAATGGAATTGATAAAAGTGGCCCTACCTATCCCATGGAGTTGTTGTGGGAATCAAGTACCACAAATATGTTAAAGGGATTGGTAAGCTAGATGGTGTTTAAAAAAAACCAAACATTGCTGTTAATCTTCCACTAACATACTATTTTGATGGTTCCCCTGTTATGGAATGGAGGTGAACTTGGGTTCTCAGAGGTTATGTCAGTGGAGCATAACCTGCGCCAATTTTTGTCCAGTTGGAAAGGCTTTAATTATGGGTTAGTTGCTGGATTTCATATCTGTTATCTAAGGACAGATCTATCTAATTTTGGAGAAACTTTTCCCTAGGAAGCTGGCTATTAGTCAACAAATTATATTTGCCACTGCAATTCATGAAGCTATAAGGAGGCAAGGAAGTATTACAACTTTCTTTAGTATTCTTTAGTATTTCAATGCATCTCGGACTTCATCAATGTTAGTGTTTTTACATTTGGTATAGATGCCAAACCAGTCATACTTCCTAAGTAAATATGCTACTAAAAAAATCGTGATTCTTTTGACAAATTGAAGTGATTGAAAGAGAAGTAGTGTGTTGTAGTGGATAGAGAGCCCAGTCTTGGAGTCAGGAGGACATTGGCTTAAATTCCATCTCTGATACACAACACCTCTATGGCTGTGGCTAAGTCTCTTTCCCTGTTTGAGCCTTAGCTTCCTCAATTACAAAATGAGGGGGGTTAAACTATTTCTTTCCTTCCATCTTTAAATCTATGATCTTATAATTAACATCATAATATTAATAATTCCAAAACAGGAACTGACTCATCCATCTATTCAGGTAACAATCATTAAATTTCCTAGCCTATGATGACTACATTCCATGAGCCATAAACAGACTCTAGAACTGATACGAATGAGAAAGAACCCAACTTACTAATGACCCCCTTTTGAAGGAAGAAGAATATGAGATTTATTAGGTTAGTTTTTGCTTTTGTGACTGTCAGAAGAGACAAGAAGGCTATTCAGGGAGGAAGTTTGCCTTTCCATATGTGAGACAACACTGCGCTCTATGTATAATGATTGAGATTTACTCTCTAGAGAGAAAGATGCTGGGCTGAGTGGGAAAAGAATTGTTCCCATGTGGCTGCATTTGTTTCAATTCAATAAACATTTCTTAAGCACTTACGGGGGACTCTATACTGTGCTAGATACTTGAGACACAAAGTTTAGATCAGACTTAGTTTTTCCTACTTTCATAGAGGTTACAGTCAACTAAGGGGATAAAGCACATATGTAGATAAATTTAATTCATGGTAAATGCATTCAAGACACACAAAATGCTATGGCAATGTAACTACATCTCAGCAGTCTGTACAAAGAACTGGAGCTTCTTTGATAGTTCTGGCATTCTCCCCCCCATCCAGGGATCGATTTAAAATTCTGTATGCCTATCTATAGAACTCACTGTGATCAGATGTTATGCAGTATGTGTTGATTTAAAAGTCTTGCAATTCATTAACTCTTAAATGAGACCCCCAAAATTCAAAGCAAATGTTGTCTTGAATTTTCAAGTTTGCAGGTCAGCTCTACAAACGCAGGGTCATGCATTCAGGAAGCTTAATTTTGATTAATCTGATGAGAAGCCACCCTGAAACACAAGCTAAGACTGACAGAGTGAAAGATGAGTGCTTTATTGTACAACATGGCCTAAGACCCTATCAGTTTATTTTTTTTCCTGAATTGTAAACTGAATGCTATTTTTCTCAAGCTGGCTAAATTGTTATTGTCATTTAAATGCCACATTTAAGCAAGTCATATACACTCTTCACATAACTCATAAGGAAATTGAATTCTACTTCATTTGCACAGATAAGATGCAAAAAAAAATTAAAGATAAAAGGAGGACCAAGATACTTGTAAATACAATGAGAAAACTTTGAATACAGTTATGTTTCACCTTTTCTTCTAGATAGTCCCTTTGAATTATTATTCTTTTACTTTATTTTTTCCTAGGACCTCTGATTTAAATGGTGCAGGAACTCCCCAATGAAGAAACTCCTGTTATTGATGCAAATAGGCAAATGTCTTACAAATTATATTCATAGAAAATTGACTGGGACAACTGGAGATTAAATGACTTGCCTAGGATCACCCAGTCTTGGTCATCTCTGCTTAGTAAGTCATAATAACTTCTTAGCACTAGCTTTTAGGCAGCTCTGTTTTTCTCTTCAAATAATGAGGGTTTAAAATTAAAATTTAGTTAAATGTGGAATTATAAATATCTTGCAGTTCCTAAATGAAACAAAAAGCTTGAGATTTTAGCAATATATTTTAGAACCTTGAAATATTTTCATTTTCCACACTTGCTGTCCTCAGTGATGGGCTTTGATGAGATTCAAAAGCTTACTCTTTCTTTCTTTCTTTTTTTTTTTTAAGAAGAGTTATCCACTAGTTAAGTGGAGCTGATGTATATGGTGACATTCTGAAATACTTCAAGGACTATTGACTTGAAGTCAGAGTTCAAATCCTGTCTATGAAACATATTGTTGGTGTGACCATGGGGAAATCCCTCGGCTGCTTCTGTTGTGAAATGGAAACAACAGTACCAGTCTAGAATCTTCCCTTACAGAGCTGTTGTGAAGATCAAAGGAGATAATGTATATACAGTGCTTTGCAAATTAGAAAATGTTATCTTAATGCCAGATATTGAACACAATAGGTGTTTAAATTTGGGGCACAATAACCCAAAAAAGATTATAGTTTCAGGAATATTAAGGTCCTTTGGCATCACTATTTAGAGGTTATGGAGCAAATACTTTAAAATGTAAAGCACCACACAACTGTGTTTGGTTATTATTTGTGTTTCTATAACCTTTATTTTTCAAGTAAGTCATTGGGCTTTTAAGTACAGTGATTACCACAGTTGAAGAAGCTGGATAAAGTCTATCACTATTTATAAGTTTCCATTTTAATCACATGGCAACTGACAGCTTTTCTGGAGTCACAGTTTAGCTACCTTTGAGTAGTAATTGGAAGTGAGGACAGGTTTAAAATTCTTCTTGGAAAAACAAGTGTGTGTGACAAAGTACCTTCTTCTTAAAATGGAATCACAAATTACGAATATAGGGTGGTCACAAAGTGCCTTAAAATATTAATGTGGGATTTGCAATATCAATGCTATTTCAAAAGTACAATAGAAGTTGCTGGAAATTGCCTTTAGAATGAATTTTGCCTATTTTTGGACCCTGAATTGGGGCATAGTATAAATGATTATTATGTGACAGGGTGGGAAGAGAAGATATAACTGAGTCACAGATAAGTAGATGACATCAACATCTACCACTTTAGACCTGTGGACAGACATCATGGGGAAGGGGAAATCTGAGCCTAGAAAAGGAGGAAACAGCAAAAATAAAAAACAAAATGTTACATTCAGAGGCAAGCATTATGTATATATACCAATCCAATCCAATATGCATTTATTAAGAACCTACTATGTGCCAGGCATTGTATTAAATGCTGGGGAGACAAGTAAAAGAAAGACGGTCCCTGCCCTCAAAGAGCTTATAATCTGAAGGAGGAGACAACACAAAAAAGGAAGCAGGAGAGGGGGAGGAAAACGAAGGTACCTGGCATGGGGCATCTTGTTCTATGGAGTTGAAACCAGGCGGAGCAGCAGGTATGAAACGGGATGAGTTGAGAGTCCAACTCCTGCCCTGTATAAAGGCAGGCATTGGGGAGGAGTCTGGTCCTCTGCCCTCCAGCCCTCCAATCTGAGGAAAGAGGAGGCTGAGCGAAGTGGATACTACTGCTAGAGAACCTGGAAAACGGCAGAAAGGAATAGAAAATGTTCCCTATGTAAGGGGTTGGGCTGTGTGATTGACAGAGCCCGTCCATCTCTAATATATTATAATTGTGTGACCTGATCTCTTAGCGCAGGCAGCTAGGTGGCACAGTGGACAGAGAGCCAGGACTGCATCTAGGAACATTCACTCTTTGACTCAGCAAAAGTACTCCTTTGTCTATTATTAATAACAACAAAATAATAATGAATAATAGCTAGCATTTATATGGGCAACTAGTCCTACAGTCAGGAAGAAGCCTCTTCCTGAGTTCAAATCTGCCTTCAGATACTTAGTAGCTGTGTGACTCTAGGCAAGTTACTTAATCCTGTTTGCCTCAGTTTCCTCATCTATAAAATGAGCTAGAGAAGGAAATGACAAAATATTCCAGTATCTTTGCCAGGAAAACTCCAAATGGGGTCACAGAGTGTCAGACATGACTGCAATGAATGAACAATAAACAACCACAAATATCTTAGTGCAGAAATGAGAGTATCTGTAGTACATTCACTCATTCATTCCACAAAAAATTTACAAATGCCTGCAGTGTACAAGGTTTTGTGCTAGATGCTGGAAAGTAAAGCCTGCTTCTTTTTTTTTTTTTGTCAATTTCACTTGAATTTCTCATTCAAGTGAATGAGGGGATCTCATTTCTCAGATCTCATTTTTAAACAGAGCACTACACGTAAGGAAAAAGAAAGTTTCATTGAGATAGTGTAGACATATAGCACTAAACTGACCCTGAAACCACTTATTTCATTGTTGGCTTTTTCTCGTCACCCCAGGTTTCCCAATACAGTACTTCCTCTTTAGGGATGAGACTTGTGGTACTCTGGAGGCTATACTTCCCCAGGGCACAAACACAGGTACACAGATGTAGACTTGGAAGGGATCTAGGTGGTCATCTAGTCCAATCCCTTCATTTTCCAGTTGAAGACACTGAGATCAGAGAAGGTAAGTGACTTATCTACAGTCACACAGATGTTGGGTGGAAGAAGTGGGTTTGAACTTATTTCCTCTGACTCCAGGTACTTGACCAGGGAGAGATCCACAGAGAACTCACCCACAAGAAGCAAACAGAACCTAGAACATCCTTAGAGTGTTGGGGCAGCATCAAAGACCATTTCCTCCTCTTGCTCTTATTTGTTCTGTGTTGTTCTTTGCTGGGCTGCTATAGACATTTGACACTTGGCTGATCTCAGTTACTAGTCCATCAGTCAACAAAGAGGGGGCCTAGTCATTGAATGACCAGTGTCCAGCTCAGTGCTTTGCACTTTATAAGTGCTTGTTGATTTCCACTGAATTGAATCTCAGCATTAGTGAAACTTATATGCATCTTTACCTAGAATCAATGTTTATAAATAGCTTCTTGAATTGATTATGTCATCTTGGAGACTGATTCAAGATGTGCTCGTTAGACCACTAAAACTTCTTCTAACCTGGCCCTTGCTTTCATCATTCAAGGGGATAACATTTGTGTAGAAGGGTCCCTACATAGTCAACATAACTACTAGCCACTGACCAATTGCCAGAGACAGGCAGGTAAAAGAGCCCTGGGAACAGAAATGCCCTCCTGTACTAGCGCTGCTTCTAGCCCACCCCTGGAAGCCAGCATAAAGGGACCAATACTTGAATAGATGGGGCCCCTGTCCCTCTAACACCACCATCAAGTACAAATCAGCTGCTGCTTTGGGAGAGGAAGAGGTAGACTATTCCAGGAGGATCAAACACTGACCACTGTCTCCTCTCAGGTCCTGGTTTATAACCCAGCCTTTGTAGCCATCAGTGAGGGGAACCACTCTTGTGGGAATGGGCCTGAACCTCCTGGGGAAGGTGCTTACCATCCCTGTGACCACTATCACCGATTATTGACCAACTGGCAGAGAAGGATTGCCAAGAGCCCAGGGAATAGTGGCAAGCCTCCATGGCAACACATAAGCCCTGCTTCCAATCTAAGTGTTAGAGGTCATTTTATCAATGGAAATGACACAAAAGAAGATATATCACTGTCTGCTCTGTTGCTGTACCCTAAGGCCATTTAATCTGATTTGTCACTGAAATCTCCTACATGTGTTGTTTCCCCCTGTTAGAATACGAGTTTCTTGAACTGAAGGATGGTCTTGCTTTTTTCTATTGCTTTGCACATAATTTAATAAAAGCCTTTTTACTTACTCATTCACTCCATTGACATCATCTAATAAATATGTATGCTTCATTTCTTGCTACCTTTCCCTCTCCATTCTATAGTAACATTGACCTGTTCACATAACCACATGCTTTCACTTCACTGGCTCATAATCATCTTTTTTATTTTTCTTTTGCTGAAACAGGGTAACTCCAGCAATATTCATAAAGTAGTTACAAATAGATGGGCTATCATAACAGTTTAGGCTTTTCATTTTTACAGTGATTGGCCTTTCTGTGTATAGTCCAGTAATGGACTGTCTGTAGTTTATCAGTACAATCACCTGCCTCTGTAGCAGTGTCTGTGTGATACTTTGCTTTCAATCTGAGCCAAACTAACCAAAAAACCAAAACCATACTTCAGCTCTTACTCGACTGTATGCCATTTACTCTTGAGATCCTATACTACAGGAAAACATTGTCATTCACCTAAACCATCTAGGTGTAGGAGACCATAGGAGACAGAATAAAAGCAAAGTGGTAGCACTAAGAAAGCCTAGGAATCAGAGAAAGATCAAGTCCCAGGATCTGGCCTTTCATGGAAAAAAAAAAACACTCCTCCTTCCCTTCCCTTCTCCACTGCCTTTCCTTTGTTTAACCATAGGTGGTAACTTCGTTTTTTTGTTTGTTTGTTTTGTTTTGTTTTTGGTGAGGCAATCAGGGTTAGGTGACTTGCTCAGGGTCACACAGCTATTAAGTGTCAAGTGTCTGGTCTGAGGTTGAATTTGAACTCAGGTCTTCCTGACTCCAGGCCTGGTGCTCTATCCACTGTACCACCTAGCTGCCCCTTAGGTGGTAACTTTGAAGAAGAAGTCTAAGATCTGTGCAGTGGATGAGAGATGGTAGAGTGCCCCATTTTATCAGAGTAGTGCCCCACATTTTATCACCTTTGTCTCACACTATCACATTTTATGTGAAGAGGAATTAAAAAGCCTCTTGTTGAAGGTGAAAGAGGAGAGTGTAAAAGCTGGCTTGAAGCTTAACATAAAAACAAACAAATAACAAAAAAACTAAGATCTTGACAACTGGTCCCATTATTTCCTGGCAAACAGAGGGAGAAGAAATGGAAGCAGTGTCAGGTTTTATATTCTTGGGCTCAAAGATCACTGCAGATGGCAACTGCAGCCACAAAATTAAAAGATGCTTGCTCCTTGGAAGGAAAACCATAGCAAATCTGGACTAAAAAGCAGAGATATCACCTTGCTGACAAAGGTCCTTGGAGTCAAAACTATGGTTTTTCCAGTAGCAACTTTTGGCTGTGAGGGTTGGACTATAAGGAAAGCTAAGCAACACAGAATCAATGCTTTTGAATTGTGGTGCTGGAGAAGACTTGAGAGTCCCTTGGAAAGCAAGAAGATCAAATCAGTTAATGTTTAAAGAAATTAATTCAGGCTATTCACTGGAAAGCCAAATACTGAAGCTGAAGCTTAAATATTTTGGCCACATAATGAGAAGACAGGACTCATTGGAAAAGACCCTCAAGTTGAGAAAGATTGAAGGCAAAAGGAAAAGTGGATGACAGAGGATAGGTGTCATGGAAACAACTAACATGTACTTGGACAGACTTTGAGAGACGGTATAGAATGGCCTGGCATGCTATGGTCCATGGCATCACAAAAAGTCAGACATGACTGAGTAACAACAACATTACATTTTATCAGCTGAGGTATATTTCTCCACATCTCTTTCTTGTCTCTACCCCCTTTTCTGATCTTGTTCCACCTTTCCTTTCTTTCTAATATCCCCTCTGTCTTTTTTTCCACCTCTTTTCTCCTTTCCCTTCCTTTCTCTCTTTTTCATCTCTTACTCTTTTCCCTATACCCTCTCCCCAATCTCTCTTCCTTTTCCACATGTCACTTGCATAGAATCTAATGTTTCAGAGCATAATAAGTAAACATTCCATAAATGTATGCCATTATAAAAACTTGGCATTCCTTCTTTATTCACAAGTGCCCATGAACTTGAGAAAGGTGAGCCAGTATAGAAGAAAACCTTTTCAGTTTAAAAATAGCCTACCCTAGATAAACCAACTAACAGTATGTGCCAGATGTAAAAAGGGAAACTTAACAATTCTGGTTCCCATTAGTCCTGGCTAACAAAGCAGAGGTAATTAAGTAACCACTCTGGCCTAGCTGAAAGCAGAATAGAAGCAACATGCAGAAAGAGGTGGCTCCCACCTAACCAGGTTCAGCTATTTTCCCTAGAAACTGTATATACCATTACAAAAGGTAAAAAATACTTGTTACTCAGCTATCAGTTTTAAACACTGCTTTGTGCCATTTTCTGTGCTAAATACTAGGGATACAAAGAAAGGCAAAAATATAGGCCTTGTCCTCAAGGAACTTGTGTATACATGATCTGCTTGTCATGGAGAGCTAACCCTGAACCTGTCTCAGGATGCCTTTAAAAACTCCTGTCCACTCTGTCATGGAGCCAGTTGGGGTGGCAGATAAAGGATGGATAAATAAGGGTGTGTGTGTGTATGTGTACGTAAATTAAGGTGATTCATATAAAGGAGGCTTGTGGGTAGAGAGAGCTGCTTTAGTCCTTCAATTAAAAGAGCTTTATGTCCTGGGAAAGAAACCTACAGTGGAAAGTTTTCTGGTAATGGACTGCCTCTGACCCCTCATTACTGCTGTGACCTTGGGCAGTTTATTTCCCTTTGCTGGGAATCAATTTCTTCATACACATAATGAGGGTATGGACCCGATGATGACCCCAAGTCCTTTCCAGTTCTAAAGCCATACGTCTATAATCCTATGACCAAAGAAGTTGACAACCACTTGCCCTGCTCTGAGATGAGACCTATTCCCTACTGTAGCCTGCCATTTTTTCTTACCAACTGTCTCTCCATGTCAAGACCTTAAAACTATCCTCACTCTTAAGTTCCTGCACTATCTTTTTAAGTGAAGACCCTACTGACCTCATCTTTGAAATGATAGGAAAGCACAGAATTGGGCCTGGACAAATTGCGAACAGGTTACATTTGTGGCAACTTCTCCCATCTCCTGGTGACTTTTCTCTCCGTATCATTAGGTATGTAAAGCTTGGACTCTATGGGGGTGGACTACTCAGGCTTACCTTCCCCATCTATTCTTTACCCCTCCCCCATTTTGATCCCCCCACTACAAATTAAGTTCCCTCTAAATATATCTAACCTTAATTCTCAATTACTCAGTGTTGCTCATGGCAGCTTTTTATTTATTTTAGAAAAAAACAATTTGATTTAATTAAGTTATACTAAATTCCAATAGATCCTGAAACATCTTACAGGGTATTTACATTTTGAAGCAGGTCAGTTAACTCAAGCAATGTTTAATTGATTTGATAAAGTAGAAGATCTTTCAAGCAAATTGTAGATTTTCAGGCAGTAACAGAATTATGTTTTTGAACCATAAGTGTTTCTCTGTCCCAAGAAACTTTCACGTTAGCTTTACGCCACATGCAGCACTCAGATTTACCTCATTCTCAGCATTCCATCCACCAGTCCTGGGTCACTGTTCTTCCTTTAAACACAGCAGCTTGCCCCAGGCTTGGGTGAAAATCCAACTACATTAGCCAGAGGTCTTTTATAATATTCTCTAAGAAAGGTGAAAGAACATACTGAGCTAGCTGGATTATAGCCTTTAGAGAGACCTCAGAGAAACTTTCTCCTCCCTTTGCCATGAACTTCTCTCTTCCTCTCTCTTAGTATATTCCAGAAATCTCTCCCTTTGTTGTATCCTTTAAATTATTCTCAAATATTTATCAAGTACTTTCACGTTCCAGGTACTATTTAGGCCCTGGGAATACAAAGAACCTTCCCCCTCAAAGTCCTGGTGTCCCCAAAGAATTTGCATTCTACTGGGGAAGGAGTGGCACAAAATTGACACTAATTAGTACAAGAATAGTTGGGGGAAAAGCATTAACGATTGGGATGTGAGAATTGGGGAAAACTTTATCAAGGAGATAAGATCATAGGTTTTGGGCAAGAAAGTAATATTGGAGCCAGTAATCCAAGCCTTTGATTTTTACTGATATGTAATTCAAAGATCACAGAAGTTAGATAACTTGCTCACAGTAACAGAGTCAGGCTTTGAACCCAGATCTTAGGTTTCCAAATTCAGTAATCACACTATTGATATACCTGAGTTGAATTCTAGAGGAAGACAAACATTTTGAGGGGTGAAGAGGAGTGAGTACCTTCCAGGTTTGGGGTACAGCTTGTGTAAATGCACAAACGTCTTTCAAAGAATGGCTAATTTGACTGCAATGTAGAGTTTGGTGAGACAAATGAAGTCTGGAATGGTATGTGGACAGCACTCTGTGACTTGTTAGGTGAACTTGGAGCAAGTTTTCTGTCTTTGTAGGCTACTGCTCAGGAAAGCTATCTCTAGCCCTATTTTTGCTCTGGGTGGAATCCATCTTAGCAGAGGAATTAGTTTTTGAGAAGTGGGTTGATATTAAAGGAATTGGGTTGTCACTATAATTAATTTCCCTTCCAAGCCATTAACTCTTTTCATTTATGTTCTTAATTTACTGCAACTAGATGTATGGTACATAGAGTGTTGGACTTGAAGTCAGAAACATAGGACTTGAAAACCTGTTTTATTCACTTGGCTGTGTGACCTTGGACAAATTACTTGACATCTTTCAGCCTTGTCAACTACCTTGCAGGGTTGTTGTGAGGATCAAATGAATGTGAGATTTCACTTAGTTACTGATTACTGATTTGTATCAATTTGGATCCGATTATTAATTTACTAATTATAATTCACTCTTTATGTAAAGGTAGTCATATTATGAATTGTTAGCTAAGACATTCTGTTATTGTTTCATATAGGGTTGCCTCATGTATACTTTGCTGTTGTTGTTTGTCCTTTGTTCTTGAAGAGGACCATGATATCAAGAATGTGATGCCATGACTTACCAGTGAATTATATTTAAGTGAAAGAAGGCTGTGCAAAGTCATCAGCCTCACTTTCTCCACTGGAGCCAGTGGCAAGATATAGATCAGGATGACTGAAGATGTACCCCCCCCAACCATGTACCCTTTAATAACCACAACAAACAGATCGACCAGTCCAGATGGCTCCCTAACAACTAAGTAAACAGCGCTGAGTATTATCTCCCCTTTCCTTGGCACTTTCCACCCACAAAATTCCAATCCATCTGGGAATCAATAACATACCCTCTCAGAAAGTGTCAACCAGCTACATACAATGTTCCTGTTCTCCCTTAGAAAGTGCCAGCCATGGGATTTTCCAGAGGACCTTGGTCCAGTTGTCAATCTACCTGGTGATAAACTGATATAATTTGTGGTTAGCAACCTTAGCACTAACCATTCAGAAATGAGATATGCCTCTGTTTTACCAGGTTGCTGTCACTGTCCTATTTTTAGATTTCTTCTGTATGGCTGTAAAAGAGCTGCCTCAATTGTCAGATACCTCCTTGGCTACTGAGGAACTCTGGCTTACATTTAGTGGCAATTGCTAGCTTTGCTAATAAACTGGTCATGCTCAGAACACTATGCCTCAGTTTCTCTTAATTACAGATTTCAAGCATGACACGAAATAATACCTATAAAGCTTCTTTGTAAACATTAAAGCACCATTTAAGCATTAGTTATTATTGTTAATTATTATTACTTTTGACATGTAGTATGGTCATCTGCTCACAATCTTAAAAGAAAAAATAAATAAGCCATGCAGTTCAATGTGAATCTTCTGGTAGCTCTTTGCACTATGTGAAGGAAAAGTGCGAGAAGAGCTGAGCTGTCCAAATTTTTCTCATGCTTTTACCTCCAAAATCCCAATAACTCCTTTGAAAAAAATCTACCAAAGCTTTCCTAATCAAGAAAAGAACACAAAGCAGAGAGAGAGAGAGAGAGAGAGAGAGAGAGAGAGAGAGAGAGAGCGCACATTCCTGTTCTGTGGGATCTGGATATCATACCTTAGTACAGTCTCACAAAGGCAATCTCTAGCAGGTTTCCAAATAAGCAGAAGGACTTTGAGCTAATATTTTCCAATTTTTTAGCTCATTGAGAAAGATTTGAAACATTTCATTAAAATTTGCTCTCGTCACTGTCCCAGAACCTTTGTTTTTAATGAGTTGCAGCACCAGGAACTTAACTTCCAGAATGCTTCTTGGGACATCCAAAGTCAGCACTGTCAACTACAAGTGTAATCGGGAGAAAAAATGAAATAGATGTTGCTATTAAAATGGCAGCATTTAGATAAAAGACTGTAAACATGGGCACTTAGTTTTATTGAAATTTAAATGAGTTTAGCACTCATTAGAATTAAGGTCTGTTAATTAAGGCATGAGTGCCTTGTAAATCCTGGATGAAGGCATATTTGCCACATACAGTTGAAGCTGACAATATGACCAAATGGAGAAGTAATCCAAACCAATTACAGCTCAGTATGTGTAATTATGGATATTGTAAATGAAATGGTGGAGACTATGGATTGTGCATTCTAACACATGTTTTGAAAGTGTTGTATTAATTCTTAGTAATGTTTTGCTATTCATATTGCCACACTGATCTATTATTTCCTGGAAAATTTGGTCATTAAATTTATTTAAACAAAATTAAAGTTTTGCTGATACCTTTTGTTCATATATCACAATCATTTCCAGATATGTCCACCCCAATCCCATGCCCCATTCCATCCCAGTTAGCCTTTCCTTTCAAAAAAGAAAAACAGTTAAATAAAACCAAAAAAAAGTAAAATAAAGACTATATACTTCTGCCTCAATTAAATTTAATTCAGGTATGAATCAAGACCTCACCCCATGATGTCATTGGTCTGCTTCAAAAATGAAGGATGAATAACAATAAGAAACTACAATTCAGAACCATAGGAGGAGGCAAATGAAATCAATCCATTGCCAAGTCATTTTTTTTTATGCCCTTAGTGTGGCTGAAATTGCTTAGATCTGAGCTAAGCTGTAGGGACACAAAAGTAAATGAAATGTAGGCTTCTACATTGTTGAGTAGTTTATTTATTGATTCATAAATGTTCAGTCATCATTTAGTTCCTTTTCTGCCAAAAACCCTAAGGTATAAGTATTTTACATGTTATATTCTACATTCCTAACCTGCCCTTAGTTGTAGTAAAAGTAAATAGCTTTGTTTTAAGCCATCTTTGGGGCTGGACCCGTTATTCTATTAAGAGGTGTCATAGAATTTAGAGCAGGAAGGAACCATAGATATGAACTATTCCTTAGAACCAGAACTTAGATCCTAAGTAGTAACTCTCATTATTTTGTTAATAAGAAACATGGGAGTGATAGAAATTAAATTAGTTGTCTAATTTTTGTTGGTAGGTAGCAACAGAGCTAGAGTCCAAATTTAGGCTTTTGGACTCAAAACTCAGGTCTCCCTATGGGAGAATCTTATATCCCCAGGAATAATGCCCCATTCATGTGGGACTATTTGCCTCTTCCTGAGTCCTTTAAAGGCAGCTATGTGGCACAGTGGACAGAGTACTGGTCCTAGAGTCAGGAAGATTCATCTTCCTGAGTTCAACTCTGGTCTCACACACTTACAAGCCATGTGACCCTGGGCAAGTCACTTCCCCTGCTTGCCTCAGTTTTCTCATCTGTAATATGAGCTGGAGAAGGAAATGGCAAACCACTCCAGTATCTTTGCCAATGGGCTCATGAAGAGTGGGACACAACTGAAAAAATGACTAAAACTACAACACGATTCCTTTAAATCAGAGGTTCATAAACTTATTTGGCCTACTGCCCCCTTTAAAAAAAATTACTCAGCCTCCCCCTGGAAATCTGCTTTCTTTAACCTTTTAACAGTATCTTTTTTTGAAATTTGCATCATTTCAAAAAATATATAAAATATTTTTTAAAAAATGACACATCTTAAATTTTATAATTTATTGTAAATTTATTTTTTTCCTTCATTGAAATTTTGATGATGCAATATTGTGTTATGTAAGTGTATAGTATCATATTGTAAACTAGTCATTACATGCACATATTCTTGCCAGTGCATGCTGGACTGCCCAATGATGTATGACATGCTCGTCTGCCAACACTTGCTTGTTAAGACCTGTCAGCGGACTTGATCATTGATCAGTTATAACTTGCATTTTATGTGTTTATTTGGAAAATAATGTAATTACTATGATTTTAACTTTGTTACACAGCAGATGAAACATGTGCAAACAGTTTCTCAAAATTCTCTTATCTTCTCTTCTTTCCTCATGCTTCCACCTCCCCCTCATTTTTCTTCAATACCCTCCAATTTCACCCAATGCTACTACTGCCCCCACCCTGATCATTTCAATACACCTATGGGGTGGTATTGCCCACTTTGGAATCTCTGAATGAGTTTAAATAAAGAAGACACCACGGCTTTACAGTGATGAATTTATTATTTTATTATTTTGGAGGGGCAGGTCTATGGAACTAATAGAAAGAAAAAGGCTTCAATTCAATTTAATTTGAACAATTATTTGACTGATATGTTTAAGGCTCTGTTTAGGAATTATGAATGCAAGGATGAACATGATTTAGAGTTTGCTTTCAAGTCCTTATTTTCTTTGGGGGGTTACTAAAAAGTAGAGAGTAAAGGATTTAGCAACAGATGAGATGAAATGCTTTAGGAAAAAATAAGGAAGAAAGCATTGACAACCGTGGGGCTTTACAAAGCTGGTAGTGTTTCACTTGAGCCACGAAGTAATGATTCTAAAAGTTGGAGAGGGGTAAGGGGCTGCTAGGTGGTACAGTGGATAGAGCTCCAGCCTTGGAGTCCAGAGGACCTGAGTTCAAATCTGGCCTCAGATGCTTGACACTTATTAGCTGTGTGACCTTGGGCAAGTCTTTTAACCCTGATTGCCTCACCAAAAAATAACAATAAAAGTTGGGGAGAGTGATTACATTCCAGGTGAAGATGACCAGGGTTTGTGCAAGTATAAGAGACAGTGGCTTGCATGTTGAGTTCAGGGAATAGATATTAGAGCAGTTTGGCTAGAACACAGAAAGATAAGATAGTAGGAAAGATAAGATGGAGCTAGAATTTGGAGATCTTTAAATGTTAGACTAAAGAGTATATATTTTATTTTGGTGACAGGGAGCCATTGAAAGATTTTGAGCAGGGGGATGTGTGTTTTAGGAAGTTTATTAATTTCCCTTGTCTGAATGACAGGCATCTAAGTTGGGTGAGGGGCATAATGTAGGAAGCTAGAGCTCAACTAGTGGTTCTTCTATTAACTCTTCCCCCCAAAAATTAAAAAAAATATTTTTTATTTTATTCTTTTTTAAAAATTTCTCAGATTTCATTTTAAAAAATCACAGATACTGAGGGTTTGGAAGAGCTTGTACAATCAAGGAGTAGGATAGGGCCAATGGTAGTTCTCAAAACATAAGGGAAGACCAGATTCTTCATTAAGAATTCTTCTTCCAGGAAGGGCTGGGTGTCATTTATTCTGTCTGAGTTAGGCTGGAAGGCTTAGACAGAGTACTGGTCAGCATAGTTCTACCCTAAGTTTTGGCCTCAGGTGAGAACAGGATATACTTTATCCTTGTAATGAGCTCCCCAGGTACCAACTGTTTGAATCCTGACTTCTAGCTTTTTGGTGACCCTTAAGCCTCCTTCAAACAGTGGGAACCTGGAGGTCTGAGGAGTCTGTCTCCTTCTTTTGTTCTTAACAGATAAAAAAAAATGTTATTTTGATATTGAAAAATGCAAAAATATTTGCAGCAAAAATCATTTAACTTGCCCCCCATAATGAAATCAATGTGGTGAATGCTTAATGTCGAATGTTCTTAAATAGATATCATTTTGCTATACAAAGTAATAGCTCACTCAGGGAATGTTTTATCAGCACTTGGGTCGATCATGCCCAAGATACAAATCTTGTTAAATACAGCACACTATAGAAATGAAACCCAATCTAAGCTGGAAATCTGCATGCTATTAGCAATTGCTTCTCCATATTACTACTGCCCTACATACATTAATGGGCCAGATGCAGAATTCCCTGTGGTATAACAGAATGCTTAGTCATTAATTTGATGGGGCACAGTAGCATCAAAAGATCCATGGAGGCAACACACATGTTACAGAAGACAGACATCTGTGAAGCAAATAAACACTCATGTTCCTCTGTGAACACAGCTAAAAGTCTCTGAAAAAACAGCTTGTGTTCAGCTCAAAATACGAATATTTATGTTAAAGAAGAAATCACTTATAAATTTACATTTTTCAATAGCTAGCCCAGAGTAAAGCTGCAACTGAATAATAACTTTTAAAAAATGCTTGCTTTGAGTAATAAAAGCAATTCTTTATGAAATCTTGCCCAACTTAATAGATAATTATTGAGACTAGAAGTCCCTTTGCTCCCAATTAAACTCAGAGAAACAAGGCAAGTTGTTCTTTAATTCATCTTTTAATCAAATGTGTTTGGAGCTCAATGTTCTAACCACTGTTATGGTAATGCTTTGTTTATCTGGCATTGTTGGGGACTGAGTTATTCATCACAACTGAATTTTCTGGATAAGATTATTCCTGTAAGGACAAAAAAAATATAGAGTTTAATCCAGTTAGTGATGCAAAACATTCTAAATGTATTATACATATCTTACTGCCTTAAAAAAAATCTAGCTACAGATTTTATTGAATAATATATAAACCAAGAGGATCTACAAAGATAGTAAAATAAGAAGCAGTACAGCTCAGCTCTCCCCAAAATACTCCAATAAAGATCTAGGAAGAGTGCCAGACTGAAAACTGATCCAAAAATCAAAGGGAAAACAAAAGTGGATCATTTTTTACCAGCCCAAGATAATAAATTCTGCCCACAGAACAAGGTCTCTGGAACAGGGGTAAGCCTACAACTCTGTTGCCCTTACCTGTAGAGTCTTCCAGCTTTCTGATAGGCTTAGACCTGCATCTGTCTGTTGGAACTTCACAAAGGGACAAGTCCACAGTTACGTTGCTTAGATCCACACCAGGGTCTAGTGGATAGAAATTCCAAAAAGGCAGTGATCAAACTGCCTTTGGTATTCTAGATCAGACTGCCTAAGGCTCATTGAAAGTATAAAGCTCTATGGCTTAAAATCATCTATGATCCTTGAAGAACACAGCATTCAATAATCAGAGAATCCAATGACAGAACTCCAGAGAAACCATTCCCTCTAGACTCCTGGAAGTATTTGGATCCTTAAAATAAGCCTGGAAGAATGATCAAATGAGCAAATAAATAAAAACCCTTCAATAATAATAATAATTACAGAACAAAAATAAGCAAAACCTTGAAATAAAACACAGCTTGGTCAGAAGGTCAACTATAATTCTTATAAGAAATAAAACAAGATTAAACATATTGTGTAAATGAAATAAAGGTATTAGAGGTAAGAACTAGAAAAGAAATGAGAACTTTGGAGGAAAGACTTAGAGGGAAAATTTACAACTTAGTGTAAGAGGTACAAAATCTTACTCAAGTAACTGTCTCCTTTAAATTAGAGTAGATTAAATAGCAGTTAATAATTCTACAAGATAACCAGAAAGATTAAAACAAAGAGAAAAGTTTGAAAAAATAAAATATAAGGCATCTCATATGGAAAAGAACTGACCTGGAAGAAAGATCAAGGAGAGACAATTTAAGAATCATTTGACTCCCCAAAAGAGAGCTTCATAGAATGTCATTATTTCAAGACATCATAAAATAAAGTTATCCAGACTTCTTACAACCAGAGGGCAAATAAAAATATATTTTAAAAAAAATCTACTAATCACTCCTGAAAGAAACCCCCAAATTAAAACTCCCAGAAATGTCATTGTCAAAATTCAGAGCCTTCAGGTCAAAGAAAAAAATGTTGTAACCAGCCAGAAAAAAACTTAAATACTGAGGAACCACATTCCAAATCACAAAGGACTTATCAGCTACTCTATAAGAACTTAGAAGTTTATAAAGGAACTGAGAATTTAGAATGTAACATATTATATTCCCAAAGGCAAAAGAAAATAAGCTTACAACCAAAAAGAAACTTATCCACGAAAACTGAGTACAGTTCTATAGGAGGAAAAAAAAATGTTTAATGGAAAAGAGGATGTCAAAGAAATCCTGGAAAAGAGACCAGAGCCGATTAGAAACTTTGAAATGGGGAGGATTCTAGGAAGATGGCAGAATAGGTCAGAAAATTCCAAGCTCAAGATTTTCCTCCACAAAAGAGATAAATCAGTGCCTCAGGGCAAACGTAGAGTGATAACAATAATAAGATAAGGGACAGAACAAGGATTCTCTTGGCATAATCAGAGGATTCAAAGAAAAATCCTGGGACCACTGTGAAGAGTATATACCTCCAGGTTAGGTTCACATAAACCACAAACGGCAAGCCCTAGGGTTATGTGGGTTGGGAGGCCGCTTCAGCCCTAGCCACAGGAACTTTCACTCCTGCCACACTGAGGGGAGTTAGGCATCTGAGCCCAGCTGGATTGAGGGAAGCTCTGCTGGCAAGGAATGCCAGAACCAGCTGTGCTGCAGAGATGCAGCCAAGGGTAAAAAGGAACCAGTACGTGCCCAGTGAGTGCAGAAGCAATGGGATGGGGATGCTGCTATCTGTGGGCACTTCCAGGAGGCTGGAGGTCTTGGAGCCAGGCCAGAGGGATGAACTGAAAGAAGATCTGAGGCCAGAGGTATTCCCCCCCTCCCCTAATACTCCAGGACTAGAAGTGATTACAAAAATTAAGCTATTAAAAAAAGAAGTGCAAAGGCAAAGGAGAAAGAATCCAACCATAGAAAGTTACTATGGGAATAGAGAAGACCAGCATTCTTCTTCATAGGAGGATAATGAAGCAAAGAAACCCTCTTCTACCCTAAAGAGAAATGTCAACTGGTCACCTGCCCCAAAAGAATTCATGGAAGAACTTTAAAAAGACTTTAAAAATCAAATGAGAGAGGTTGAGGAAAAACTAAACAAACAAAGGAACAATCTGAGAAAAAAAAGAAGAAAGTTAACCAATTAGAAAAGGAGATCCAGAATCTTAAGGAAGAACATGACTCCTTGAAAATCAGAATTGGGCAAGTGGAAGCCAGCAAAGTTATGAGATAAATAATAAAACAAAATATAAAGAATGAAAAAATCCAAGAGAATGTGAAACATAAGAAAAACAATTGATCTGGAGAAAAGATCAAAAAGAGAAAACATAAGAATAATCAGACTACCTGAAAACTATGATCAAAAAGAGAATCTTGATACAATAATAAAAGAAATATTTAAAGAAAATTTTCCTGAAGTTTTAGAACAAGAGGGGAAAGTAGAAATAGAAAAATAGGGGGAAAAAATCCTCTGATCACTACCTGAAAGAGTCCCTGGGAGGAAAACCTACAATAATATTATAGTAAAATTCCCAAACCCCCAGCTTAAGGAAAAAAAAATATTACAAGCAACAAGAAAAAAAAACAATTTACTTATGGCAGTGCCACAATTAGAATCACACAAGACCTAGTAGCAGCAACACTAAAAGATGAGAGGTCTTAGAATGCTACATTGAAGGGCTAAAAGTACTGGGGTTTTAGCTGAAAATATCATACCTAGCAAAGCCAAGTATAATCCTGAATGAAAAAGAAAATGGACATTTAATGAATTGTCAGACTTTCAGAACTTTGTTTAAAAAAACAACACCTGAACTTAATAGAAGATTTGACACACAAGAGCCAAGAGAAATATAAGGTACATACCAGAGACCAATTACAATGGACTCAATAAGGGTAGACTGTTTACCTTTTATGTAAGCAAAATATAAAATGTATGTCTAAGATTGTTATTAGTAATTGGGTAGTTCACAAGAAAGATTGGGGTAGACCTGAGCATGATATGACTTCAAAAAGTAAAACCATTCAGGAATAGCTAAAAAGAGTAATTGTCTCACACAGAGGAGGTTCAAGAGGAGGAACTGATACACAGGAATTATGGGGGAAAAGGGCTATTAGTTCTGGAAACCTACTTTCATCAGGAATGGGTTATGAGAGAACAATACATGTATATCTAGAAGAGTATAAAGTTCTAAATTTAGAAAGAAATAAAACTCTAAGGGGTAGGGATGGGGGAGAGGATAAAGGAGGGATCTTTAGAGGGAAGGGTGAAGGAATAGGTTAAAGGGGGATATAGAAGGGTGTTTAGATTACCAGGAATGGGAGGATAAGGGAGGGATCATTGGAGGGGGGTAGGTTAAGTAAGAGGAGTTAGGAGGGATAGGAAATAGATACACACAGACATAAAAACAAAGATTAGGAGTAGAATCTCTTAAGGAAGTACATATTTATGTTTGTATATATGTGTATATGTATATGTGTATGTATATATCAATATCTATATATAAATATATTTACACTTTATTGTAGCTTGGGAGTAGAGAGGAGAGGAAGGGGGTAAAAGAACAAAGTAAAAAGTGTGCAGCAGAGAACAAAAGAAAACCTATAAAGAAGCAAAGAAAAGATGGTCATTCAACACAATGTGCAGTATTTAATATATGGGCTTTCTTGAAATGGAAATTTATTGTTATATATTTTGAATCCTGTCATGTTCTGCTGTGCACATGACATTTTTTCCTTTTCTTATTTCATATTTGTTTTAATATTTGCTTATAATGTTTCTTTTTCTTATTATTTATTTAAGTTTTAATATTCAAGTCTGAAAGAAAAAAAAAAGAAACTTTTAAATACAGACACAAGAATCCAGGAAACAAATAGACAAATAAACACTAAATAAGAGTAATTAAGCAGTGAGACTGTACAAGAATGAAGTCTTTACATTCTAACAGAGGGAGATGATATAAATGTTCCCTCACAACCCTGAAATCATAACAGGGCATATAGAGTAAAAATCTCATTTCCAAAATATACAAGGAACTGATTCAAATTAACAAGAAAAAGTTGCCATCTTCCAATTGATAAATGGTGAAGAATATGAACAGACAGTTTTTAAGGAAGGAAATCCAAGTTGTCAACAGCCATATGAAAAAAAAATGCTGCAAATCCTAAGAGTAGATTAAAGCAACTTTAAGAATTTACCTCACACCCATCAGATTAGCCAAACTAACCCAAAAGGAAAATAACAAATGTTAGAGGGACTGTGGGGAAATAGGCACTTTAATGCACTATTGGCAGAACTGGGAATTGGTCTAACCACTCTGGAAAGAAATTTGGAACCATGTTTCAAAAGTTACTGCATACACTTTGACCCAGTGAAACAACTGGTAGGCCTATACAACACCAGATCAAAAAGAAAAAAAGGTACATATGTACAAAAACATTTATAGTAGCTCTTTCTGTGCTGGCAAAGAACTGGAAACTAAAGAGGTGTGCTTATCCATTGGTGAGTGGCTAAAAAATGCATGGTATATTAATGTAATTGAATACTATTTTATCATAAGAAATGAGGAAAGGGTCAGTTTCAGAGTATCCTAGACTTATAACAATTAATGCAGAATAAAGTTAGCAGAACCTAGAAAAACATTTATATAAAAACATTGTAAGACTTAAGAACTCTGATCAACACAATGGCCAGAGGACTGATAATGAAGAATAAAATCTACCCTTGTGATTGAGAGTTGATGGACTGAAGATTTAGAATGAGACATACTTTTTTTTAGACATAGCCAATGTGGCAATTTGTTTTGATTATGTATGTTTGTTACAAAGGAATATTTTTTCCCCTTTTTTAATTAGTGGGGGTGAGGGAAGGAAGGAGAGAAAAAAGTGTGTCAACTAAAAAATGCATATATGTACACATCACATGTATATACTGATACAAAAAGGATACAACTAATAAAAGAAATGGTTGCAGAAAAACCTAGGAAGATTTCCATAAACTGATGTAGGCTGAAGTGAGCAGAAACAAGAGAACAATTCATACTATAACATCAAAATTATAAAAGTGAACACTTTTGGAAAACTAAAGAATTCTAATCAGTGATCTCTAGAGGATCAATAATGAAGAATATTGCCCATTTCCTGATTAAGAGAGATAATGTAAGAATATGAAGAGTGAAGTGAACATATTTCAACTTGGCCAAGATGGGGATTTGTTTTGCTTGATAATGCATATTTGTCACAAGAGTTTTATTTTTCTTTTTCTCTTTTTTAAAATAACCTTTTCCTTCATTGATGGGAAAGGTAGAAAAGAGAAAAATACATACTTGATAATTGAAAAAAAAAATAAAGAAAGAAGGATGCAAGCAGCCACGAAACCTTTGGTCCATCTCATTGCACCATCTGCATCTCCATATCCATCTGGTCTAGGAATGTGAGGCTGTACATATAATTGCTCTATCTAATCAATTTGTAGCTATTTATTAATTCCTACTATGTGTCAGGCACTGTGCTAAGTGCTGGGGATACAAAAATTGGCAAAAGACATCCCTTACCTTTAAGGAGCTTACAGTCTAATGAAGGAGACAATATGCAAATGAATATATACAAAGCTATATTCAGGATAATTAGGAAATAACAGAGGGAAGGCCCTAGAATTAATAGAGGTTGGAAGAGGCTTCCTATAAAAGGTGAGATTTTAGTTGGATCTTAAAGGAAGCCAGGATAGTCAGTAGACAGTTGAGGGAGAGCATTCTAGGTCTGGGGGACAATCAGACAAAATGGCCGCAGCCAGGAGATGGAGTATCATATATGGCAGAGAGTATAAGGTGTGAGAAGACTGAAAAGGTAGGAGGGTTATGAATGCCAATGCCAAACACAGCATTTTTTACTTGATCCTGGAGGAGACAGGGAGTCCCTGCAGTTTATTGAGTATCAAACCTAAACTTTAGGAAAGTCACTTTGGTGGCTGATTGGAGGATAGATTGAAATGCAGAGAAACTGTCCTTACCAGCAGGCTATTGCAGCTGTCCAAGAGTGAGGTGATGAGGTGACCAGTGGCACCACCAAAATTGTGGCCATGTCAAAGGAGAGGAGTCATATAGGAGAGATGTTGCAGAGGATAAATCAACAGGACAGTACCCAGAATAATTGTTGGCCCACAGTCTCTAGGGGTGGTGAAGTTTTGTTCTGAATTAGACAGAATGATTTTAAAAGACTGTATGTAGCTTAAGTTGAGGTGGTTGTGAGCCATCTTCTTTCTGATTTATTTTATTTCTCTATTCCTACCCTTTGATAGCTTTCCATCTGAGTTCTGTTATCACTTGGTCTAATGTTTTAAAATATCCTTTTGTATTTTGATGGCTATGACATTCAGTCTATAGATAAATTTTGACATCTTCTTTACTTGTATGACCTTGCCTCTCCAATCATTTAGGCTTTTATTTCTGTAAAAATTGGTTGTTGCATTTACACAAGTCCCATTTGTTACAGATGGTTAATTCCCATGTATTTAATGAATTCTGTTTTAATGTATTTTTTATATTCCCCTTTTCCTTGCTTTTGTTAAAAATATTTTGTTGTTGTTCAGTCATTTTTCAATTGTGTCTAACTCTTTGTGACTCCATTTGGGGTTTTCTTGGGCAAAGTTACTATGAGGATTTACCATTTTCTTCTTTGGCTTATTTTACAGATGAGGAAACTGAAGCAATTAGAGTGTGACTTGCCCAGAGTTCACAACTGGTAAGTGTCTGATGCCAGATTTGAACTCAGGAAGATGAGTTTTCCTCACTCCAAGCCCAACATTCTACCCACTGCGTCACCTAGTGCCCCATAGATAATGACCACTAGAAGGTTGTAATATATTGGTTAATGATATAAACCTACCACAGATTAAATGTCTAATTACTAGTATAGCATATATGAGCAGTTAGGTGGCACAGTGAGTAGTTAGGTTAAAAATATACAGAAATATTAATCATTTTATTTATCTCATCACTTTATAAAACTATCTTGATTCATTTTTTTATTGATTCTAAAGTTTTCTAAGTAAACTATATTTTCACAAATAGGGATAATTTTTCTTCCTTGGTACATGCTTTTTCTTATGATTAATATTTCTTGCCTTATTTCTATTGCTAAGATTTCTAATAGTATGTCAAATAATAATGGTGACAATGGCCATTCTTGCTTCACTATAAATTTTATAGAAAAAAAATCCACTGCTGGTTATAGTAGCAGATGCCTATAATCTGTGCTGCCAGGGAGCTGAGACTAGTAAATCTCTTGAACTCAGAAGTTCTGAACTGCCATGGGGCTACAGTATATACTATGTCTGGCACTGGTATGGTGATCCCCTGGGAACAGGGAGCTGCCAGACTGACTAATAAGGGGCAAACTAGCCAAGATCAGAAATGGAATAGGTCAAAACTTCCATGCCAATCAGCAGTTGGATTAAGCCCATGAATAGCCTCTATATTTCTAGCTTGAGAAAGATAAGGAGAATCAATCTCAAAGGGAAAAAAAAAAGGAGGAATAAGAACAAGACCACTGTACTAAAAGTCTGTGCTGTGCCACAAGAAAATTCTAATTCAATTAACAATTTTATTGAAAATATCAATAATGTCATCTCTAATATATTTATATTAGGCTTTCCGAATAGACTCAAGAATGATTCACATAAATGACTTCATTAATATTTATTCCATCTAGTTGAAAAGACATTACCATGCTCAGCTTATCACCAATAATATTTATGAAACATAAAAGATGGGCTAGGTATTCTAGTCATTAACAGGCCTTGGAATAAAAATATGTCTTTGTAACTTCTGGTTCAAGGGTTCCACCCATTAGGAGCTAAGTCAACCTGATACTTTAAAAAATGAAATAAGAACAATTTATGCTACCGATACTTTGACCTTGGACAAATTACTTAACCTTTCTTCACCATATTTTCTTCATTTGCAAAATAAGGAGGCTGAACTATGTGATCACTAAGGCACAATTCTAATATTGTACAATTCTATGAAGCTATGTACTACCTCTTCATTTTCAATGACATTTTCTCCTTTACTAAAAATAAAATACCCTTTTTTTGGAAGTGGAAATCCATTTACCTAGACCAACATTGAAGGAAAGTCATGAGCAAAAATGGAATCTATTTTTGGTGAACGAATGAATAATGTATTTACTAAGCACTTACTGTGAGCAAAGTATTGGAGATATAAGTAGAAAAATAAGATAGTGTCGGCTCTCAAAGAGCTCATGTACTAAGTGGGGAGACAACACCTATGGATATTTTGAACTGCATGATCCTTAGGTTCCAGAAACAAAGCAGAGAGTTATGACTCTTCTTTAATATTATTTCTACTGGGGACTTCTTGGAGCCAAGATGACGGAGTAGGAAGTAAGTCGCTCTCATCCTCCCTTATTGATTCTGAAAGCCCAGAAAATATCACCCAAGGAAAAACCTTGGAACAGCTGAGCCAGCAGAAAGTTGGGGTACAGCAGTCTTATAGCCCAGGAAGCTTGGGGGATTAACAGGAAAAGTCCCTCTTGTTCTGCAGGAGAAGGAGCAGTACAGGATTGGAGGTGTTCCAGCAAGCCAGTGGCAAGTTCCACCTCAGCAAACTAGGGAGAACTCCTGAGCCCCACAGTGGTGGAGCAGGCAAATACCAACACCAGGACCTCCCTGCTCCAATGCCTTACCACAGGCAAGGGAATCGATAAACACCAGCTTGGAAAATTACCACATGCACTGGCTTTCTCCAGCAGCCAAATCTCTCGGTACTTCAACACAACTCCAGGCTGGCAGACATCTTCTAGCAGCCAAACATTCAAGTGCTTTAAAGAAGCCCAGGTGAAAAGGAGTCCTCCAGGAACCAGACTTCCCACCCCCACCCTGAGAGCTCCAGTGCTGTTGACTCCAGCTTAGCACCAGGTAAGCTGCCAGACCCCTACAGCCTCCAGCTGTTAGCACTTAAGACCCCAGCATACAATGCCAGTAACCAGGGACCAGGTCCCAGGCTCCCAGCACAAGAAGCTTGGGTCAGTGCCCCCTGCACTCCAGCAGGAGAGCTCTACTTTAAAAGCCACAAAATAGGCAAACACCATGAGCAGGAAGCAGAAACAGGCAATGACCATAGACTCTTATTACAGGAACAGGAAAGATCAAGGCACAAATTCAGAAGAGGACAACATTGTCAATATATTCACATACAAAAACTGAAAGGGGAATATGAACTGGTCTCAAGACCAAAAAACCTCAAGAGGGATTTTAAAAGTCAAATAAGAGAGGTAGAAGAAAAATTGGGAAAAGAAATGAGAGCTATGCAAGAGAGAGTCAAGAGCTTAGAAAAGGAAGGACAAAAATTGACTGTAGAAAACAAGTCCTTAAAAAATACAATTGGCCAAATGGGAAAAAAAATACACTGAAGAAATCAGCTCCTTAAAAAAGCAGAACTGGCCAAATGGAAAAGGAGGCACAAAAACTCACTGAAGAAAAGAATTTCTTAAAAAGTAAAATGGGCCAAATGGAAAAGGAGATATAAAATCTCATAGAAGGAAATAATTAGTTAAAAATTAGATCTGTGCAAGTGGAAGCCAGTGGCTCTGTGACACATCAAGAATCAATCAAACAGAAAGAAAAGAATGAAAAAAAAATAGAAGAAAATGTAAAATGCCTCATTGGTAAAACAACTGATGCAGAAAATAGATCCAGGAGAAATAATTTAAAAATTATTGGCCTATCTGAAAACTATGATGAAAAAAAGAGCCTGGACAGCATCTTTCAGGAAATCATCAAGGAAAACTGCCCTGAGGTACTAGAACCAGAAGATAAATTAGTCATTGAAAGAATCCACAGATCACTTCCTCAAAGAGATTCCAAATTGAAAATGCCCAGGAATATTGTAGCCAAATTTCAATTACCAGACCAAATAGAAAATACTGCAAGCAGCCAGAAAGAAAATTTGAATATCATGGAACCACAGTCAAGATTACACAGGGCCTTTCAGCTTCTACATTAAAAGATTGGAGGGCATAAAATACAATATTCCATAAGGCAAAGTAGCTTGGATTACAACCAAGGATCAACTACCCAGTGAAATTGAACATAATCTTTCAGGAGAGGAGATGGACATTCAATGAAATAGGAAATTCCAAACCTTTCTGATGAAAAGACCAGAGCCCAACAGAAAATTTGATCTTCAAATATAAGACTCAAGAGAGGTACAAAAAGATAAACAGGAAAGAAAAGAAAAACATGTTATAAATAAGGGTAAACTACTTACATCTCATTATTATGACATTTAAAAGGGGTATACATAGTTAGAGGGCATGGGTATAAGTTGACTTCCATGTGATGACAAAAAATCTAATTAAGTAGCAAAAAGGGATTGTTCTGGGAGAAGAGGAAAGGAGGAGGCAGACAAGGGTAAATCACATCACATAAAAAAGCACAGAAAACCTATTATAGTAAAGGGAAAGAAGGGAGGGAGATGAGCATTGTTTAAACCTTACTCTCATTAGATTTGGCTCAAAGTGTGAATAACATAATCAGTTAGGTATAGAAATTTAACTTAGCCTATAGGAAGTAGGAGGGGAAAGGGGAAATAAAAGGGAGGGGGTGGATAGAAGGGAAGGATGAAATAGTAAGGGTAAAGGGGAAGAAAAGGGAGGGGGCTGATAGAAAGGAGGGCAGAATGAGGTTGAAAGCAAAACTAGTGAGGAGGGAAAAGGAGAAAGGAGAGAGAAAACATAAGTGGGGGGGAAGAGGGGGAAATAGGATGGAGAGAAAGATACAGATAGTAATCATAACTATAAATGTGAATGGGATGAACTCTCCCATAACAGAGAAGTGTCTAGCAGAGTGGATTAAGAACCATAATACAATACTATGTTGTTTAAAAACCTTCAAAGACTCATACAAGCTGATGCTGAGTGAAATGAGCAGAACCAGGAGAATGTTGTATACAGTAACAGCCACATTGTGCAATGACTGACTTTGATAGACTTAACTCTTCTTAGCAGTGCAAGGATCTTAGATGACTCCAAAAGACTCATGATGCAAAATGTTATCCACATCCAGAGAAAAAACTTAGGAGTCTGAATGCAGGTGGAAGCATACTATATGCTCTCCTTTTCTTTTGTTGTTGTTTGTTTCTTTTTTCTCTTGGTTCCTCATATTAGTTCTAATTCTTCTTTACATCATGACTAATGTGAATATGAATGTATAATTTAATATGAATGTATAAGTAGAACCTATACCAGATTGCCTGCCATCTTGGGGAGGGGGAGGAGAGGGAGGAGGAAAAATTAAAACTCAAAATCTTATGGAAGTGAAGGCTGAAAACTAAAAATAAATAAATTATTAAAAATTAAAAAATATTTCTACAGATAAAATTATGTCAACTTTTTATTTTGAAGCATTTGACAATGCCAAAAACCTTGGTGATAAGAACTTTCTTTTCTGAATCTTTAATAGTTTTAACTGTAGCTTCTGCAGGGCAGTTCCCAGGCTGCATCTTCATGGCACTTGCTTCCCGGGATGATGGCTATGAACGCTGAACTGAAAGTCCTGCTGTTCTGAAGGCTCTTGAGCTCCAGGTCCTAGATTGTCTCTATGAGAGTTTGAGGAAGGATGGTAGTCGAGGTGGCGTTGGTGGTTTGACCTGTCTGTTGCATGCTAACTCCTGTCACCCTCAAAATGACTTGCTGCTTCAGCTAGGTTGGCTTGTCCACCTTGAGAATGACGATTTTAGTCGATAATTGGTGGGAGTGGTTGGACCATTTTTCCACCTGAGTTGCTTTCCTAGACGATGGCTTGTGAGGGCTGGGCTAGAAGCAATACTACTGGTATAGGGGGGTGCCGCCGCCAGGGCTTTTGTCTCAGGCAAAAAGTACAAGAGCCAGGAATTGAACCCAAATCTTTTTTTCCATAAACCCAGTATGTTTTGCATGGTGAGAGATATAAACACATTAAAATCAATACTTTTGGTTTTCAAGTATTAAAAAACAATCAAACATTCCACAGCACAGGAAAATAGCATTATCATTTCATAGTTCCTCTCCATGTTCTATTTCCTTTCTCTTTTGTTTTCATATGTAGTAGAATTCCCCCCTGCCCCAGAACATGTGAGGGGACAGACATGAAGAATCTTTCCTTTTCCCTATGCTGCAGCCTTCTTAGAAACTTTAAGAGACACATGTGACTTGATGCTGAGGATGTATGGCACTTTGAGATGAGGAAGAAATGTCCTTACTGGACATTGAGTATGTATGGCTGCCAATTCCAGAGGGTGGAGGCACTCCTTTTTTAAGGTCCACTGGTCTGCTCTACCAGGTCAGTGACTAAAAACGGGATGGTTTTCTTTTCTAAAGTGCTATGCCCCCTCACTTGAACCATTTGTTTTTCTTGGAGTTTGCAGGAGAGCTCCATCAGACAATAAACAAGATGGGCTTACAACCTCATTCCTACTAATGTTCTATGGGATGCAATACCAACTGCATTTAGCTATGTTTTTCTTTCAATCATTGATGAAGATTTGACCAGGGACAATTCTCTACCCCCTGTCTTTTTTAGGGGGAGGGAGAAAGTAAATGAAAAAGTCCTGAACAAGTCACTGAACTAGTCTTGGCCTCAGCTTCCTCATCTGTGAAATGGGTATAATAATAGCACCTACATATCACAGAATTGTTGTGAGAAACAAATGAGACAACATACGTAAGGTACTGTCCAAACCTTAAGGTGCTATATAAAGCTTGTGAAGACTCGTTTTTCAGTCATTTCTAATTCTTTGTGACCCCATTTGGGGTTTTCTTGGCAGAGATGCTGGAGTGCTTTGCCATTTCCTTCTCCAGGTCATTTTACAGATGAGGAAACTGAGGTAAACAGAGTTAAGTGATTTGCCCAGGGTCCCAAGGCTAGTAAGTGTCTGAGGCCAGATCTGAACTCAGGAGGAGGCTTTTTCCTGACTCCAGGCCAAGCATTCTATCCACCTAGTTGCCCATATAAATGCTAGCTGTTATTATTGTTATTATTTTATTATTAATATAGGCAAAAGAGTATTTTGCTTAGTCAAAGGGTGTGCCCAGTTCAGTAACTTTTTGGACATAGTTACAGATTGCTTTTGAGAATGGTTGTACTAATTCATAGCTATGCCAACAATGCATTAACATCCTCCTATGGATATGAATGTAGTCATTCAGATTAGCAAAATCAGAGAGAATGAAATGAAATATTCATTGGTTTTAATGAGCAGAACTGGGTTCTGCTCTACTTGAAACTCTGCTAATCTGACCAATTCAAGCAGATAAAATGTTTATCTCATCTGCCATTTACAAGCCTGGGCTAGAGTTTGGTGGAGGAAAAAGCTTATCATACATTCTGTTGTCTTTCCTTGAAATATTTTAAGCTGCCACCAGGTGGTAGGAGGGAAGCCCATACAACCAGGGAGGTATAGATTGAGATCAGTCTTTTGAATTATTATTATTTTAAATCTGTATAAAATTCCTATCTTTAATATAAAATTCAACAAACTTTTAAAAATCAAATCAAAACCGAACAGTATAACAGGCTCTCTGAGCAAGAGACAAATGGAAAATCTTCTGGGGCTCCAGACATACTATATTCAGAGTTATTTTTTTCTTTCATGACTCACCCCCAATTTTACTTGTCTTCCTCTGATCCTAATGGCTCTCCTTTGCAGTTCCACCTTTTTTCTTCCCATAATCTGTGGTGTTCTGTCAAGTACCAAACTAGAGAGCTTGAGTCATAGGATTTAGAGCTGGAAGGGGCTTCAAAGAAAATCCAGTCCAGAAGTGTCTAACAGGCAGCCAGACCAGCATGTGGCCCACAATATTCCTGAGTGCTAAAGCATTAAAATTTAATTCAGTGCTATTTAGCAAATTAAGTAAAAATGCAATAAAACATGGATAATGTTAATATGTGGATTTCTAACTCATGTACCCACAGTGATCCTTACATATATTTAGTGGCCACCATTGCTATTTGAGTTTTGATACCACCTATATTGTCTAATACCTCTCCTTGCTTATTTTATAGGTGAGAATGCTGAGGCCTGGGGAAATGATGTAACTTGTCCCAGATCAGCTATTCAGTGTGCCAGAGGCCAGATTTGAACCAAGTGACTCTAACTCCAACATTGATGATCTTTTCCATTATACCACACTGCCTTCCGTTGTCCAGAATCATTTCTTTTCCTCTTTGCAAGATAAAAATCCTTCCAACTCCTCCTCTGCGTCTCGCTTTGAACATTAAGGCTTCGTGTGCCATTTACTTATAGCTTTGAGTGATGGTGACAACAGAGAAGAGTTTCCTTTTCCCCCAGCTCAGCATTCCATTTCCATCTCCTTCCTCCCTCAATTTGTATAGGCTCTCCTTATTGGCAGAGTGTGTTTCTCCTGGTTATCCACAGAACCTTTATCTTCCTTGAGGACTCAGCTCAGTGTGCTTTCCTCTGTGAAATTCTTCTTGACCCCCTTTCCCCTCCACCCCACCCCACCCTGGTTTTTAATATTTTGCTCTTCCTTCTTCCTCACCTATGGAAATATACTTTATTGTGTCTCTATCTCAAGGCAAGGTCTTTGAAAACAGGAAACTGATTGATTTTTGCCTTTATCATCAGGTGTAAATGCATACTAGTTGAATTGAATTTTAATTGAGTGTTAATAACTAATTCTTTACCTCTCCCAGATAATTGTGATAATAATAAAATTAGCTATTATTTAACACTTTAAGGTTCATAAAGTATTATACATATATTACCATGTTTTAATTTTAATTTTAAATCCTCCACCACATTTCATCCATGCAGGGAACTCCTCATGAGGAACTTCCTCTACCAAGGAAGATTTCATTGGAATTTTCACTGCAATTTATAGTTTTAAAAGTTGCCCAGAGGCACTAAGAAGTTAAATGACTTGACCAGGGTCACACAGCTAATAATGTATGTTTTAAAGACAAGGACTTGAACCCAGGTTCTGTTACCCAGAGGCCAGTCTTCTAACCACTATATTACCCATTTCTATTATCATTGAATAATAACTGGTATCAAAAGAGGCAGTGTGGGAAGTGGAGAGTAAGATGGTCTTAGAAGCATAAAGACCTGAGTTCAAATCTTGTCTCTGACACATACTTGCTGTCTGCACCTAGGCAAATCTTTTAATCTCTCAGTGTACTGGGCATCTCTCTAAGATTATAAACTTCAGAGAAGGTGAAGACTTGCTTTGGGAGAGGAAATTTCTTCATCTGTGAGTGCCCTAATGTGATGAAATCAAATGCTCAACCCCTGTGCCCCTTTCTTAGCACTTTAAGGCTTAAAATGTAAAGTTTACATAGACCTTTTCCTTTTTATAAACCCTGAAAAGTAGGTAGTCCAAGTATTACCCCTGTTTTAAAGATGAGGAAACATTGGTAGACATTGAATACTTTTTACATGGTCTAATATTTACATAGCTAATACGTGTCAAAACTGATTCTCGACTTCAGTTATCCTGATTCTGAGATCCAGCACTCTTTTCAGGAAGATATTTCTACACTATATTTCCAGGGCATTTGCTTTTTGAAAGAAGTCATCCCTCACTGCCATAATACAAAGGAGAGGCTAATGATGGGAATTTCAGGCCCAATAACATTGCCTCTTTCAGCAGGAGAAGCAGTCTTGCCCAAATGCAAGAAGATAGTAGGAAGAAAAGGGGAAACATGAGTTCAGTTTTAGATATGTTGTGCTTAAGATGTGTATAAGACGTTCAGTTTCTTCATCTGTGAGTGCCCTCATATAATGAAATTGAGCACTCAATCTCTATTGCCATTTCTTTAGCTCTTTGAGCCCTAAGCTTTCATTGGCCACTTTGGTACACCAAGGCATATTAAATCATTTGAATAAGGTGCTCATCTTCTCAGAGAGATAACTCATTCAGGGATTTAATTGCCTCCTGTGCCAACAACCCTGGACATTAGCTGCACTCCCTTTCTGGAGGCTCTCAATTATCCTCAGAGAGAACAAAGTATTTTCATTACTACAAATGTCACCCTGGATAAGAACAACATCAGAATGAGGAACTCTGGACTTCAGATCTGGCTCTACCACTGATCTCTTTGTTTACTGAGACAAATCACTTAACCTAAGAGTGTTTCACTTCTCCCTATAGCTTAATCATACTGACCCAAATGCCCGGGCTGTTGTAAGGATTGACTAATCAAAGTCTGTGAAGCAGGCAGCCAGTGAACAAAACAGTAGAAATAATAATTATAATAACATGCCAGCTTCTGCTGACACATGGTGCAAGCAGTGGGAGGTGGGGAGAAGTTAATTTTCCTAATGGACTTGAAGGCCTTCTGGCTCCTTTAAATTATTTTATGGTCTCTAATTGTGGAGCTTAACTTTTATTCTTTGGGAGTTATACACTTAAAACTGCAGACTCCTCAAAGGAAGCTATCCTAATATTAGTTTCAAAGGAGAAAAAAATTTATATTGCCCGATTGGAATAATTTTCTGCCTTTCAGTTGCTTGCAAGTGGCAAATAGTAACCTTTTTATTGCAGTGCTCTTTTGTGCCGAGAAGACATAAAGTGTGCACTTAAAATTATTGCAGACAGAAAGCATCTAGGTGGGTGTTCCCTTCAGATTTAATTTGATCAAAATGTCCATGAATGCCAACCAAGTGTTTGTATTCCTGAAGGAGCATAATGCATGCCTACTCACTTTCTCCCCTTCCACCTTAGTTTAGCTCAGGGATTTAAACGGAAAAAAAAATAAAAACCAACTTTAGTTTCGAGCATTGAGGTCTCTAGACAAGGTTGCAAGGTAAATGAAGTTTGTCCCCTTTTTCAGAGGGACCTTCACTCCTCCCATTCTCCAGGGTCTTTGGCTTTCATTGCGCCTGTTCTCAGAGAGGAAAGGACCCAGCTAACTCATTCCCGCTAAGGTGTACCTGTTTTCCCTTTTACAGGAATGCTTTCTAAAAACCTAAGTAGCATATCAAAATTTTAGATCCAAAAGGGACCACCTCACACATCTAAATTCCCCCTAGATCTAAGTCCCTTTTGACTCTAAAAATTTGATGTACTTAATTTCACAGAGAAGACATCAAATATGAATTATTAATGATAGAATTTCACTAGTTAGTGGAACAGATATTTTGGGGAAGATGACTACAGTCTCCCTGGGTGCTCTGAAATCATACTTCATAGGCAGTTCTTTCTTGTACTTGTAAAGCTAGCTATTTATATAAATTCCAACTATGAGTACGGTCGGAACTAGCAGCTGAGTGGTGCAGTAGCTAGAGTACTAAACTTGTGGTCAAGAATGTGTGAGTTCAAATTCTGCCTCAGGGGAGCAGCTAGGTGGCGCAGTGGATAGAGCACTGGCCCTGGATTCAGGAGGACCTGAGTTTAAATTCAGCCTCAGACATATAACACTTACTAGCTGTGTGACCCTGGGCAAGTCACTTAACCCCATTGCCTAGCCAAAAACAAAAACAAAACCCCAAATTCTGCCTCAGATGTGTTGTAGTAGTATAACTTAGGAAGTCAATGAACCTCTCTCAGCCTTAGCTTTCTCTTCTGTCATATGGGGATAAAAATAGCACCTGCCCTCCTAGGTTGCTGTGAGAATCAAATGAGATCCCATTTGTAGGGCACTTAAAAAAAAAACAAAGTAAAGTCTGACCTGGTCATTATCTTTATGGAATTGGCTAAGATATCTACCGATAAATTTCTTCTATGGTGATATGATGTTAATGACTTGTTGCAGTAGCTGACATCAAAGCTAGGATGAAATCTGCTGTGATAGTACTTCCAAACTGGAACCTCCATTTACTGAGTGCCCAGGAGATGATCTCTAAAATCTCTTCTAGCTCTTAATCTATCATCCTATACTGTAGGATAACCAAGGTAATTGAGAAGCTGTGAGTTTTGGCCAGGTATTGGATTGAATGAGAGGAATTTCCAAGAGGATAAGATGAGATAAATCTGAATTTGAATATCCTTCCATTTAGAAGACTTTAACTAACCATGAAAGTGGATCTTCAAGGAAACTTCCTAGCAGTAGTAAACTGAGAGATTATTTAATCAGAGGTGGTTTTGGAAACAATCATAAAGTTATGTAACTTTTTACTTCTCTTTGGAATAATGGGGAAAAATTGAAGTTGATCACTGGAGAAAATATCAAACTGCTCCCCAGATACCATATCTTCTGAAGATTGTGTGGTTATTCCTTAAATAGGGCAAAATGTGTGTGTGTGTGTGTGTGTGTGTGTGTGTGTGTGCTTTAATGAATCAAAAGGGTATGAGAAAAATCCTTTAATAGCTCTTTGACATTCTTGATCATGCTGTGTCTATCTGAACTTTCACAATTAGAAGTACAAAAAGAAAACCTGGTTTCTCTCCAATTGCAGAGAACATTTCAAATAACAATAAAGTGCTGCTCCCATATATTCTCAGTAGACAGACAATAAAGGAGAAAATTGGTCTACTAAAAATGATAGTAGGACATTGGAGACAGGGATAAAGGCGGTAGATTTGTTAAACAGTTATTTTGGCTCTGGCTTTTCCAGAGGACAAAGAGAATGGAGAGCTGTTCTTGAATAACAAGACAGAGAAGATAAAATGTAGGGAATAGTGGGAGGCTAATATTTGAGAAGTACAACCCCAGAGTCGGTGGAACAATATGGTACCTAGTGGAAGGAATAACGGGTTTGTTTTAAACCTGGGAATTAAACACAGTTTAGATATCTATTATCTGAATTGTTCTCCACCTTTGAATCCTTCCCTCTCACCCACACCTCCTTCTTATTGTTTCATGAGGACCTGTAGTAATCCTCTATGTCTGATGAAATCATATCAATTTCTTTTTTTATTAATTTATTTTAAAGTTAAATACTAAAACTAAAATACAAAATAGAAATAAAAAAAAGCATTGCCATATGCACAGCAGAACATGAGAGGATTCAAAATATACTTCAATAAACTTCCAATTCAAGAAAGCCTATATAATAAATACTACATGTTGTATTCTGAGCTGGCCATCTTTACTTTGCTTTCTTGTAAGTTTTCTTTTGTTCTCTGCTGTGCACTTTTTACTTTGTTCTTTTTTTCCTCCTTTCTCCTTCCCCTTCCCCAAGAAGGCTACAATGAAGCGTGGAGATACACACATACACTTATATATGCACATACATATATATACACATACACATACATATATGTACACATATGCACATACATACATATAACATACTCATCTACATATACATATATACTTAGGTAGGTATAATAATACTCACATATAGACATACATATTCATATGCATCTATGTTAGACCATACTATACTTGCTTGTCCTCTCTTTCTCTGAGGGTGGATAACATCTTCCTATATAAGTCCAAATCTTTTCATATTTTTCTAAGTCCACTGACTCATCATTTCCTATACCACAGCAATATTCCAACCTTACACTGTCTAGTTATTTTAATCTTTTTTTTTTTTTGGCTAGGCAATAGGGTTAAGTGACTTGCCCAGGGTCACACAGCTATTAAGTGTTATGTGTCTGAGGCCAGATTTGAACTCGGGTCCTTCTGAATCCAGGGCCAGTGCTCTATCCACTGCACCACCTAGCTGCCCCTCTAGTTATTTTAAATAGTCTCAAACAATATTGATTAACATAGCTAACTTACAGTGTAGTTTTCCTATTTTTCTCTTTTGATTAAATCTTTTAGCTTTAACTTTATGATCATGATTACTACCCCTGCTTTTTTCCTAATAAATTCTACTCCTGATTTTTATTTTATGTTTGTGTGTATCTCTTATTTCCTATGCTTCCTGACTCCTCTACTTTACTTGTACTTGCTACCTTGGCTTTCCATTATTTAACCTGCTTGCCCTCCAAAGATCCCTCCCTTATATTCTCCCCCAACCCTTTCCCTTTACCCTCTTGTTTCCATCTGAATTTAGAAGACTTTTATAGTCGTCCAAATATATGCTATTCCCTCTTTATCTCATTCCTGTTAATATAGATACCCTTCTATACCCCTCCCCCTTTATCCTATTCATTCACCTCTTATTTCTTTATAAATTTAGAAGACTTTTATTCCCTTCTGAATGTATATATTGTTCTCTCTTTAACCCAGATTTGTTTCGAGTAAGATTCTCTCTAAAAATCCCTCCCTTATCCTCTCTCCTCTCCCTATCCCCTTAACCTTTTATTTGTTACTGAATTTAGCAGACTTTTATACCCTTCTCCATATATATGCATTATTCCCTCTTTAATCCATTCTTGGTGAGAGTAGAGTTCCAGAACTACCAGCCCTCTTCCCCCATCTAATTCCTCTGTGTCAGTTCTTCCTCTTGAACCTTACTTGTATAAGGTAATTACTCTTTCTACCTTCTCCTCAATGGTTTTACTTTTTAGAATCACATCATACTCATCTCTACCCCAATCTTTCTTTCGAACTACCCAGTTACTAATAATAACCTCAGACACACATTTCATATTTCCACATATAAAAAGCCTGTTCATATTGAGTCCCTTGTAATTAGTCTTTGATGAATACCTTATATCTCTCCTTAGATCTTCTGTGTCAATTTGTCTGTTAAGTTCAGCATTATTAAGTATATAAACATCTTCTAAATTCAGATAGAAACAAGAGGGTAAGGGGAAAGGGTGGGGGGAGAGGATAAGTGAAGGATCTTCGGAGGGGAGGTAGGTTAAGTTCAAATTTTCCATTAAGTTTTTTTTTGCAACAAAATCCTTAAAGTCTGGCAATTCGTTGACTGTCCATTTCTTTTCATTCTGGATTTTGCTTAACTTTGCTGGGTATGATCTTTTTGCTACAAACCCAGTTCTTTTGCTCTGTGCTATATAGCATAGCAAGACCTTCAGTATTCTAGTGTCACCACTGCTAGGTCTTGCATGATTCTAATTGTGGCTCCACCATATTTGATTGGTTTTTTTTCTTGTTGCTTGTAGCATTTTCTCCTTTAGCTTGGGGATTTTGGAATTTAATTATTATGTTCCTGTAGTTTTTCCTCCCAGGCTGTCTTTCAGATGGTGATCAATGGATTTTTTCCTATTATCTACTTTTCCCTCTTGTTCTAATGCTTCAGGACAATTTTCTTTAAGTATTTCTTGTATCATTGTATGAAGATTCTTTTTTTAATCATAGTTTTCAGGTAATCTGATTATTCTTATGTTTTCTCTTCTTGATTTGTTATCCAGATCAGTTTTTTTTAATTTAGTATTTTATTTTTCCTCAGTTACATGTCAAAACAACTTCTAACATTTGCTTTTAAAACCTTGAGTTCTAAATTCTATCCCTTCTTCTCCTCCCACCCCCCAACTCCATTGGGAAAGCAAGCAATTTAGGCAACTTACATAGGTTATATATGTGTAATCATGCAAAACATATCCATAATAGTCATGTCATGAAAGAAAACATAAACAAAAAAAAAACCTCAAGAAAAGTAAAGAATGTAAAAAACAGATGCTTTAATATGTATTCAGATACCATCAGTTATTTCTCTGGGGATTGGTAGCATTTTTCATCACAAGTCCTTCAGAGCTGTCTTGGATCATTGTATTGCTGAGAACAGTCAAGTCATTCACAGCTGATCATCTCACAATATTGCTGTTACTTTGTACATAGTACATTTCACTTTGCATCAACCCATGCAAGTCTTTCCAGGTTTTTCTAACATCATCCTGCTCATCATCTGTATTCTATCATAGTCACATACCACAACTTCTTCGGCTATTCCCTAACTAATGGGCATCCTCTCAACTTCTAATTCTTTACTCCCAGAAAAGGGCTGCTATAAATATTTTTGCCCATATGGGTCCTTTTCTTTTCTTTTTTTTAATCTCTTTTGGGATACAGACCTAGTAGTGGTATTCCTAGTTCAAAAGGTATACATGGTTTTATAGCCCTTTTGGCATAGCTCCAAATTGCTCTGTAGAATGGTTAAATTAGTTCACACCTCTGCCAACAATGCATTAATGTCTCATTTTCCCCACACCCCCTCCAACATTTGTCATTTACCTTTTCTGTCCTGTTAGCCAATCTAATAAGTATGAGGTAGTACCTCAGAATTGTTTTAATTTTCATTTCTCCAATCAATAGTGATCAGTTGTTTTTCTTATGAGATGTTTCACATTCTCTCCCATTTTTTCATTCTTTATATTTTATTATTTCTCAGTCTCTTATAGCTTTGCTGGCTTCACCTTGCCCAATTCTAATTTTTTTTTTATTAATTTATTTTGATTTATCAACAATCACTTCCATATGCTTTTGAGTTGAAAATTTTTCTCCCCCTTCCTCCCCCCTACCCTCCCCAAGACAGCACACAATCTGATATAGGCTTTACATTTACATACCCATTAAACATATTTTCACATTAGTGAAGTTGTAAGTAAAAATTAAAACCAATAGGAGGACCCATCAGAAAGATGAAACAAAACTCAATGGAAGGTAAAAATAAGTGATAATGATTTGACTTCCATAGCTCTTTCTTTGGATGTGGACAGCATTTTCCATCCCGAGGCCTCTGGAGATGTCTTAGATCCTCGTAATGCTGAGAAGGGTTCGGTTTAACATTCTTAGTCATTGCATAATGTGGCTGTTGTTGTACACAAAGTCCTCTTGGTTCTGCTCACTTCACTCAGCATCAGACCATATAAGTCTGTCTTTCCAGGTTTTTCTGAAGTCAGCCTGTTCATCATTTCTTATAGCACAATGGTATTCCATTACATTCATATACCACAACTTGCTCAGCCATTCCCCAATTGATGGGCATCCTCTCAATTTCCAATTCTTTGCCACCACAAAAAGAGCTGCTATGAATATTTTTGTACATGTGGGTCCTTTTCCCATTTGTTTGATCTCTTTGGGATATAGCCCTAGAAGTGCTATTGGTGGATCAAAGGGTATGTACATTTTTGTCACCCTTTGGGCATAGTTCCAAATTGTTCTCCAAAATGGTTGTATCATTTCACAACTCCACCAACAATGTATTAGCATTCCAATTTTCTCACATCTTCTCCAACATTTATCATTTTCCTGTTTTGTCATGTTGGCCAATCTGATAGGTGTGATGTGGTACCTCAGAGTTGTTTTGATTTGCATTTCTCTAATCAATAGAGATTTAGAGCATTTTTTCATATGACTATAGATGGATTTAATTTCTTCATCTGAGAACTGTCTGTTCATATCCTTTGACCATTTATCAATTGGGGAATGGCTTGTGTTCTTATAAATTTGTCTTAATTCTCTATATATTTTAGAAATGAGGCCTTTATCAGAGAGACTGGTTGTAAAAATTCTTTCCCAATTTTCTACCTTCCTTCTAATCTTAGTTGCATTGGCTTTGTTTCTGCAAAAACTTTTCAATTCAATGTAATCAAAATTATCCATTTTGCTTTTCATAATGTTCTCTATCTCCTGTTTGGTCATGAATTCTTCTGTTCTCCATAGATCTGATAGGTAAACTATTCCTTGTTCTCCCAGTTTACTTATGGTATCAGCCTTTATATCTAAGTCATGAACCCATTTTGACTTTATTTTGGTATATGGTGTGAGATTTGGGTCTATGCCTAGTTTCTGCCATACTCTTTTCCAGTTTTCCCAGCAGTTTTTTTCAAAAAGTAGGTTCTTATCCCAGAAGCTGGGGTCTTTGGGTTTATCAAATAATAGATTACTATAGTCATTGACTACTGTGTCTTGCATATTTAACCTATTCCACTGATCCACCTCCCTATTTCTTAGCCAGTACCAAGCAGTTTTGATGATTGCTGCTTTATATACAATTTAAGATCTGGAATTGCTAGGCCACCTTCCCCTGCATTTCTTTTCATTAGTTCCTTTGATATTCTGGACCTTTTGTTTTTCCAAATGAATCTTGTTATTTTTTTCTAACTCTATAAAATAAGTTTTTGGTAGTTTGATTGGTATGGCACTGAATAAGTAAATTAGCTTAGGTAGGATTGTCATTTTTATTTTATTAGCTCGGCCTACCCATGAGCAACTGATTTTTCCAATTATTTAGATCTGATTTTATTTGTGTGAAAAGTGTTTTGTAATTGTGTTCATAGAGTTCCTGGGTTTGTTTCAGGAGGTAGACTCCTAAATATTTTATAATGTCTACAGTAAGTTTAAATGGGATTTCTCTTTCTATCTCTTGCTGTTGGGCTTTGTTGGTAATATATAGAAATGCTGATGACTTATGTGGGTTTATTTTATAGTATTATTTCAAGTAGTTTTTTACTTGATTCTCTAGGATTCTCTAAGTATATCATCATGTCATCTGCAAAGAGTGATAGCTTTGTTTCTTCTTTGCCTATTCTAATGCCTTCAATTTCTTTTTCTTCTCTTATTGCTAAAGCTAAGGTTTCCAGTACAATATTGAATAACAGTGGTGATAATGGACATCCTTGTTTCACCCCCAATCTTATTGGAAATGCTTCTAGCCTGTCCCCATTACATATAATGCCTGTAACTCCCTGAACTTCTCCTGTAAGAATTTGGATGCTATACCATTTGGTGCATATATGTTTAGTAATGATATTACTTCATTGTCTATGGTGCCTTTTAGCAGGATGTAGTTTCCTTCCTTATCTCTTTTGACTAGATCTATTTTTGCTTTTGCTTCGTCTGAGATCAGGATTGCTACCCCTGCTTTTTTCACTTCAGCTGATGCATAATATATTCTGCTCCAGCCTTTTACCTTTACCCTGTATGTGTTACTCTTTTTCAAATGTGTTTCCTGTAAACAACATATTGTAGGATTATGGTTTTTAATCCATTCTGCAATCTGTTTCCGTTTTATGGAAGAGTTCATCCCATTCACATTCACAGTTATGATTACTGTCTGTGTCTTTTTCTCCATCCTTTCCCCCCATTTATGCTTTTCTTTCTCCTTGTTCCTTTATCCCTTCACTGGTGTTTTGCTTTTCACCACTGCCTCCTTCAGTCCCTTCCCCCTTTTATTATCCTTTTCCCTTTTCTTCCCCTTTAGTCTTACTGCTGCTTCCATCCCTTGTTTCCCCCTGTCCCTTTACTTTCCCCACTCCCTTTTCTTTCCCCTTTTCCCTCCTACTGCCTATAGGGCAAGTTAGATTTCTATACCTAACTGATTATATTATGCCCTTCTTGAGCCAAATCTGATGAGAGTAAGGTTCAAACAATGCTCCCCCCCTTCTTTCCCTCTGCTATAATAGGATTTTGTGTCTTTTCCTGTAATGTAATTTACCCTTGTCTGCCTCCTCCTTTCTCAGTACATTTTCTAAGATCAGATTGATCCACTTATTTGGATCCATTTAACCCACTTGATTAGATTTTTTTTTATCATTACATCAAAGTCAACTAATATCCACCCTCTTTATGTATACTCCTTTAACAAGGTGTAATAACAATACAGTTCTCAAGGGTTGCAAGTCTCATATTCCCTTGTAGAGGTTTAAACAGCCCCCCCCTTATTAACAACATATTGTATCTTCTGTCCCATTTACCTTTTTAAGTCCTTCTTGAGTCCTGTACTCGAAGACTAAATTTTTCATTGAGCTCTGGTCTTTTTATCAGGAAAGTTTGGAAGTCTCCTATTTCGTTGAATATCCACCTCCTCCCTTGAAAAATGATGCTCATTTTTGCTGGGTAATTGATCCTTGGCTGCATTCCAAGCTCCTTTGCCTTATGGAATATCATGTTCCATGCCCTGTGGTCTTTTAATGTAGAAGCTGCAAGGTCCTGTGTAATCCTGACTGTGGTTCCATGATATTTAAATTGTTTCTTTCTGGCTGCTTGCAGCACCTTCTCTTTCATCTGGTAATTTTGGAATTTTGCTATTATGTTCCTTGGCGTTGTCAATTTTTGGGATCTCTTTCAGGTGGTGATCAGTGGATTCTTTCTATGGTTATTTTCCCTTCTGGTTCTAGGACTTCCGGGCAGTTTTCCTTTATGATTTCCTGAAAGATACTGTCCAGGCTCTTTTTTCATCATGATTTTCAGGTAGTCCAATAATTTTTAAATTGTCTCTCCTGAGTCGATTTTCCAGGTCGGTTGTTTTACTGATGAGGTATTTTACATTTTCATCTATTTTTTCATTTTTTTTTTCTGTTTGACTGATTCTTGCTCTTTCATAGAGACATTAGTTTCCATTTGTCCAATTCTAGTTTTTAACAGATTGTTTTCTTCTGTTAGTTTTTGTCCTTCCTTCTTCAATGGCCAATTGTGTTTTTTAGGGACTTGTTTTCTTCAGTGTATTTTTTTTTCCAATTGGCCAATTGTATTTTTGAAGGACTCTTTACTCTCTCATTTGACTATTAAAATCCTTCTTGAGCTCTTCTAAGAAGGCTTTTTGGGCTTCAGACCAGTTCATATTCCCTTTTGTTGTTGCAGATGTGGGTTTGTTGACAATGTTGTCCTCTTCAGAATTTCTGTCTTGATCTTCACTCTTCTCATAATATGAATCTATGGTACGTTTCTTTTTACTCATGGTGTTTCTTTATTCCCTGGCCTTTAAAGAGATTGAGCTCTCCTGCTGGGGAACAGAGGGTACTGACCCAAGCTTCTTGTGTTGGGAGCCTAGGTCTTGGTCACTGGCTTTGTGTGCTGGGGCCTCTTATGCTGGCAATTGGAGGCTGTAGGTTTCTGGCAGCTTACCTCGTGTTGGGCTGGAATCAGCAAGGCTGGAACTTTCAGGCAATTCTAGGTTGCCTGCTTTTCCTTTCCTTTAGCTTTCTTCAGCTCCTTTTAGATGGGTGCTGCAGGGTGTTTATCTGCCTGGAGCCCCCTGCAGTGTTGTCTCCCTCCTTTCTGCTAATGCACCTGGCGATTCCTTTGTGGTGGAGTGCTGAGGCTCCTGGTGGTTTTCTGAGCTGGTTTCCACCAGTTCCTACCCCCAGGTGTTGGTGTTTGCCTGCTTTACCACCTGGGCTTCAGGATTTCTTCACAATTGGAGGCTTCAGGCTTCCTACAGCTCACCTGGTATTGGGTTGGAATCTCCAATTCTAATTTTCAAGGAGTTATTTTCTTCCTTAAGATTCTGGATCTCCTTTTCCGGTTGGTTGACTCTCTTTTTATAATCTTTTTTTTTCTCTTGCATTGTTCGTATTTAAAAAAAAAATTCCTCATTCTGTCTCATTTGATTTTTGAAGTCTTTTTAAAGTTCTATGAATTCTTTTTAGGCAGATGACCATTTGACATTACTCTTTGGGGTTAGGAGTGGCTTTTTTGCTTTAGGATCCTCCTGTGAAGATGAACCCCAGTCTTCTCTATTCCTGTAGTAACTTTCTATAGTTGGGTTCTTTCTCCTTTGCCTACTCTTTTTTTTTTTTTAATTTGTAGCAGCTTATTATTGTAATCACCTCTACTCTTGGGGTATAGGGGATGGTGCCTCTGGCCTCAGATCCTTCTTCAGTTCTCTCTAGCCTGGAACTGAAACCAAGAACTCTGCCCTCCTAAGTGCCCATAGCTGGCAGCCCACTGTTTCTGCACTCAGCAGGCAGGCATGTATTAGTTCCTTCTTGCCCAGGGCCATGTCTCAGCAGCAGAGCTGGGCCTGGTGTCCCTTATCCTCAGAGGTTCCCTCAATCTTCCCCTGCTCAGATGCCCAGCTCACTACGTTGTCCACTGTGGTTGGGGCCCAGGCTACCTCCCAATCCAGCTACCCCTGGAGCTTACAGCTTGCTCTTTCAGCAGAACTAGCCTGGAGGTGTTTACAATTCACAGGGATGAAACAGTCCTGGGATTTTTCTTTAGATCTCTTCCAGTTGTCCCAGGAGGACCACTGTTCTGCCCCAACTCTTGTTTATTTTTACTGCTCTACATTTCCCCTAAGGTGCTATTTTGTCTTGTTTTTGTGTGAAATATGGAGAGTCTGGAATTTTCTGACCTACTCTATCATATTCCCAGAATATTCTCCCATATAAATTTCTGATGTTGAACCATTTGACAGTGCTAAGGACTCAGGTGACAAAAAAAAAATTCCTGCATCTTCAATAGAAGTGGCTACAGCACCTATAGGAGTATTTAATATGCTGCATCTTGACAGGAATTACTTTTCAGGATGATGGCTGTCAGCCCTACCTTGGAAAGTGTTGCTATTCCAAAGGCTTTTGGTTCAGGGGGTTAGGAAGTCTCCATCGGGATCAGGGCAATGATAGTGGTCAATGTGGTGGTTGTGGTTTGACTTGTGTGGCATATGTTACCTCCTATCTCTCTATATTAGGGCAGTGGGTAGAGTGCCAGGCCTGGAGTCAGGAAAACTTATCTTCCTGAGTTCACATCTGACCTCAGAAATTTACTAGCTGTGTGACCCTGGGGAAACCCTGCTTGCCTCAGTTTCCTCATCTATAAAATGAGGTAGAGAAGGAAACAGCAAACCACTCCAGTATCTTTGCTAAGAAAAAACCAAATGGTTTCATGAGAAGTCAGACAAGACCAAAAATGACTGAACAACAAGAGCAACACATCTCCTTATGTTCCATAGCCCCAGTAGAACATAGGGTCCTTGGAAGTTGAGATGATTTTATTTTCATACGCATATCTTTTTTTTTTTTTTTAGGCAATTGGGGTTAAGAGACTTGCCCAGGGTCACACAGCTAGTAAGTGTGTCAAGTGTTTGGTCTGAGGCTGGATTTGAACTCAGGTACTCCTGACTTCAGGGCCAGTGCTCTATCTACTGTGCCACCTAGCTGCCCTGGTACATATATCTTTTAATGCACTGTCTTGCACATACTTGGTACATAAAATCTGTTGCATTGAATTATATTCTTTGAGGTCTTGGGAAAGTCATTTTACTTTTCCAAGCCTCAGTTTCTTCATTTGTAAAATGAAAGAGTTGGAGTATGACCTCTAATGTCTCTTTTAGCCCTAGATCCTTTTATGAAATTTGAGTATGAGTATAGGTAAAAATTTTGTAAAATAAATTCATGAGAGGCTGCCTAGTGTAGTAGATAGAGCATTGGATTTGAAACAAAACAAACAAATGAACCTGGGTTCAAATTGCTTACTAGCTGTGTGACCTTGAGAAAATTACTTAATCTCTCTGGGATTCAGGTTACTCATCTGCCATATAAGGAAGCTGGACTTGATAACCTCTAAAGTCCTTTGTAGCTCTAAATCTATGACAATATGGTTGCAGATTCCTACAAACTCAAATCGTCTCATGACAGGAGTTTAATCTAATAAAGGAATGAATGGGAAGTCTGGGTAGAAGTATAATTAGGCAGAACTGTTGGCAATATATTATCTGTTCTTGGAATAATGACAGCTAGGTGGAAGAGTAGATAGAATGCTGGGACTGGAGTCTGGAAGATTTGAGCTCAAATCCAGCCGCAGACACTTACTAGCTGTGTAACCTTTGGCAAGTAGCTTAACCTGATTGTCTCAGTTTCCTTAACTGCAAAATAGGGATAAAAGTAGCACTTATCTTTCAAGGTTATTGTGATGATCAAATGAGGTAATATTTGGAAAGTGCTTATCAGAATGCCAGGCACACTGTGGGTGTTATATAAGTGCTCACTATCATTATTATTATTGTTATTAGTTTACCAAGAAAATGTCATTAAGGTATTGGCTTTATAGGTTTAGGTTTGGAAGGCCAGCACTTGGTAGGGTCTTTATTTCCCTCTCAGTATTTGATGGGTAATTAGTGCCATTTTTATTCTCCTACTAGATTGTGAGGTTCTTCTGGGTAAGGACAAACTATATATATAAATATACATGTATATTTTAATCAATCAATTAATTAATTAATTTACTTATCTATGTATCCATTCATTTATTCATTTATTCATTCATCATTTGTTTATTTATTAATTTATTTATTTATCTATTTATTTATTTGTTTATTTATTTATCCATTCAGTCATTTGTTTGTTTATTTATTTGTTTATTTTTCTGTCCTACTACCGGATATGTAGTAGATGCTTTATACACATTGACCAAATGCATAATTGTGTCTTCATGTTAACCTAGTGGTCTAGGTGGTCAGGCTTCTTACAGCTATGTTTAGGCAACCATAAAAATTTAGTACAATTTCCCACTCAAATATGCTTTAAAAATAAAAAGAAATCTTAAAACAGTTAAGCACAAACATTAACTAGTATTAACATAAACCTTATGCTCTAATAGCAGATACATAACATAACAAGATTTAAAGAAATGTAATGCCTCACTTATGTAGAGGTCAAACTTCTGGTTAGTGTAACTGTTTGGAACAGCAATAACTCTAGAAATAAAAAAAAGCAATAGTTTCTGAGCATTTTTAGTAAAAATTGGCTAAAGATTACACAAGATAAAATGTTGTTGTTGATTGGCTGCCTAGATTCACATTTAGACAATAGCTATGAAAGCCAAGTCCCACTGGCAAAGAATTCAAGAGGTATCAAAGAGACCAAATGGAAAAGAGAGAGAAGAAAATAAAGAAAAAAGGAAATAGAGAAAGAAAGAAAATGGCAAACAGCAGAATTATCAGACTAGGAATGGCAGCCAAGATGAGAAATGGTAAGAAATAGATAATTTACTGTCAGAGAGATGTGACAATAGAAAAAGGCAGTTGTTCCAAGGAGACAGAAGAACAACTTTTCAGCATGGAAGCAAACAGCCCAACGTGCTTAGTAGCCCCTGAAATCCTCCAAGGACCAGGCTACAAGCACATCAAGTGTAAGACAGCTGAAGCCAAAGGTAGTCATGGAATGATAATATTATAAATAGATCCAGTTGGGACCTTAGACGGGCATTTGGTCCAATCCTCAACTTTGCCAGATGGAGAAACTGAGCCAGGGAAGTTAAATACCTTGTCCAGAGTTATTCAGGTAGTAAATAAATGGCATAATTGGGATTTAAACCCTTTTCTTGTTTCCAAATCTAGCATTGTTTTCACTGTGAAAAGACATATAGTCACACACGTCAGTAGACCTTGAGAGCTGCCACTGTGTCACAAAGACACAGTTTGATAGCCATGGAGGGGAATGATGCTGGGAACACTGAACAAAAAGAAAAAGGATATTAAAAAGGGCATATCGCACAATGGAAGGAGCGCCGGGTTCAAAACCTGACTTGTCCTTTTGGTTACTCTGTGATGTTGAACAAATAATTTGAAGTCCCTAAGACTAATTTTCCTCATCTCTAAAATGAAGTTAAAAAAGGTGATCTTTGAGGTCACTTCCAGCTCTGAATCTATGATTATACTACAAAACATCACAAGGGCACCTCCGTATTGCAAAATAAGAAATTCTGATAATAATGACCCTCCTTCTAAAAGAAATAAATTACTTTTACTATACTTGTAGGTCTCCAAAAAACCTAAATAAATTCCTCATTTTGGATTGGACCTGCCTGTGCATTATTATCCCAATGACTTTTTCTTTTTTTTTGATACTGGATCTCCCTATTACATCCAGGCAGAATGTGCAGCCATTACTCCCATGCCCAGTTCTGTTGCTGATTCTCAGAAAGGTTTTGACTTGCTCTGTTTTTTGTTGAGCTGGTTCACAACTACTTAGACAGGCTGGTGCTCCTTTTCTCTGTTTCAGGAGCTCACTATATTGAGGCCAGATTTACTGCAGATACCTAATCAACTTCAGCCCATGCTGAAGTTCAGAACTCCAGAGCTCATGTAATCCACTAACCTCAAGCCTCCTCAGTAGCAGAGATTTCAGATATGTCTCACCGTGGCTGGCCAGTAACAGACTGAATTCACTCTCCTGAGGACAACCAAGCTAAGAATATAGGGAATCCTAACAAATTGACTTGCCACTTTTGGTCGTGAATTCTTTGGCCATGAAAATACATGAGTAAAAGGAAAGGAAAAAAAAGAGAAGCACTCACTCTTCTTATGGTGCCACAGTATTAGTACTGGAGTAGAAGAAAAAGGGGTATGGAGTGCTAACAATCACAGTTTTTAGACTGTCTAGAAGCATTTAATTATCTAAAAGTTCTTTAAATGTGGAGGGGCAGCATGACATACTAGTGGCTGGACTTAGCCTTAAAGTTAAGAAGGCCTAGGTTCAAACCTTGCTTCTGACACATAACTATGGTATGATTCTGGACAAATGACTTCACTTGTCAATGTTTCAGGCAACTCTCTAAGTTATGTAGCTTGGTGGTGAGAACAACGGAATTAGAATTAAGACCTTTTTCAAAATCCTGCCTCAGAGATTCCCAAGCTGCGCATGGCCCTCATCATCAGTTTCCTCATCTGTAAAATGGGATAATAATGGTCTCCATCTCACAGGGATGTTGTGAGGATCAAATGAATTGATACATGTAAAGCACTCTGTAAAACATTAAAGTGCTACGTAAATGCTAGATGGTTTGAATTCTGAACAAGTTGGTGCTCTCTATTGATAGAGGGAGTGTCCCTACTAGGAGTGTCCTACATCAATAAAATCACAGATCTCACTAAAACTCTAAAGATGAGAAGCTTGTCCAATGATCAATGAAGTCATGTCCTATTGGAAAAATTGAATCATGTCTATGGATAATACCCTGACAAATGAAACCAGATGGGAAAAAGAAGTTGCTTCAAAATGGAAAGATGTTCCACAGTTTCTTGGGGAGAGGAAAACAAAGAGCTGGTAGAGTTGATTACATTAAGCACCCAAAGGCAAGAAGAAACATAGTTTCTTAGGAGAATTGATCATCCTACCTTGCAGTGCTCACAGTGGGCATAAGTAAAAAGATGATTATGAAGATAATTGCAATGTGCCAAGTAACATCTGTTGCAGAGGATGAAGGGTAAAGAAATTCCATGAAGAATTTTATTTACTAAAAAGGAAATGGAATTTGTCCCTAAAAGGTTCATTTACTTCTTCCTCCAGTTACTTTCCTCCTGTTTTTCCCCTTCTGTCTTTTTCTCCTTTTGATATTTGGCCTATTGATTTTTAAAATTTTTTTCTCAATGTCTCTTAGACAATGTACACTTTTAAAAAAGAACTCTCATTCCATACAAATGGTCTTCAATTTCTTACTCTTGTCAGAATGTTTTAAAATTTCTGATTTTGTCAGTTTGTATGTTTAATATCCTTTTTACCTCTGTCTTATTTTGAAGAAGTAATTTGAATTCCCTTTTTGCTGAACATCCATATCTGTTCCTTGATACTTTAAACTCAGCTTTGGAGGGGAAATAATTTTTGGGTGCTAACAATCATTTCTGAATATTCTTATCATCAAATGAGTTAACATATGTAAAATGCTTAGTGTACCTGAAAGTGTTTGCTTTTCGGGGTGTCAGATTCTAATTTTTCCTTTGATTTCATATAATCAGAAAAATTCTATCATGTTATGACTGATTATCCTTAGAATGTTCTGAAGTGTTATTATTTTGATATTTCTTGGTGAGTTAAACTTAGTGTTTGTATTGTTTTACTGTCTATTCAATAGAATACTGTCTGTTTTCAGTACTTGTGGGCGTTTTTCTGTATGATTTCTTGACATGTGACATTTTTATTTACTTTTTTATCCTATTTTCCTACTAGAACTATAATTTTTACACTATCTCTTTGTATCCCAGTTTCAGTTTCTGTATTCTTGGTTTATAGAAGTCCCATGTGTTCTAATCATTTGATTTTTTTAAAAATAATTTTCATTCTGCCTCTTTATTTGGGCTTCCAATTTTGTTCTTTTTTTTCCGAAAATTTATCTTTGGGCAAATGTTTCTGCCATTTATTCTAAATTTCTACTCTCTTGTTAATTTGTTTTTTTATTTTTTCCTTGAGTGCTCCATTTTTGTCCTCATTTCTTTGATCTTTTCACTAAAATGTTGGATTGATCTTTTGATTGATTTTGGACATTCTTAGACTTGCTCCGCTCTCATTATCAGGGACTTATAGAATTCATAGTAACATTTTTACCTTTCTCAGCAGTTTTTGACTATGTTTTCTTTGTAATAAAGTATTTGCTTATTGAGATGGCCCCTTTCTTATTTGTTTGTTTAATTCTCCCCCCAGTTTTCTCTGTTTTTATTAATCATCATTCAGAGTGTGAATCTCAGAAAGCATTCCCCACTCCCCTTCCACTATTTAATCAACAATGACACTCTAATCCTTGGAGTATGTTAAAATTGTCTTCTTATAATTTTACTAAATTTTAAGATTCTAATTAAAATATTATAGTGTTAACACACATGTGCCTTGTGTGGTCTGTTAGCTAAATGCAAACTGAATCAGATGACCTTGGAAGTTTCCAACTAAGAGGATTAGTTAAATAAGGTGTATTTATTATCTAAATACTTGACACTCAACCCAGTAATACATGTGAATTCAAAGATGAGTGCCATTCAGTTTACAGAGAGAAAAAGAACTCTGTGATATGCTTTGGCAATTAATTATATGCCTAGCATCTTTGCTTTACTCTACCACCTACTAGGAATAAAATTGCATAGAGCTATGAGTAAACTATTCTGTTCTACTAAATACCTCACAAACATCTGGGGTTTCACTTTTGTGGGTACTCCAGTGAAATGTGGATCACAACTCCTCTGTGATCTAGTATGTAGTCTTTATGAGTTACTGTGGAGCAAAGACCAAATCCTGACATGGTATAAAACCTTTTAATAATCCTTTTAAGTCTTATTTAAGTTCTTTCATGCCAGTCAATCTATAAACATTTAGTAAGTGCTTACTATATGCTAGGCATTGTACTAAGCACTGGAGATATTGTTTATATTTCATTTTCAAAGAAAACCAATGACATCATGGGGATAATATCTCAACTTAGGAGTGAATTGGATTTGAGTGAGGCAGAGATGCACAAGGTCATCAGCCTCACTATTTCTTTCAGAGTCATTGAAGTTCAGTGGCAAGACAAACGTCAGAATGGCTGGTGATGGCCTTGCCTTCTTTGGTGTCTGACCAAGCTCCAAATGCCATCTTCAGCCACCTTCACGGCCATTGGAACCAACTTGTTCTCATCTTCCATTCTACTGGGGCGGGGGGAGATTTTCACATGCTCAAGCATGAGTTTGAGACCTGTTGCTTACCCTCAACCTGATTTAGCCTATCTGTGGAGATGGCTTTACTGGGATGTGGCTGTTGTGCATGCTACAACTTCTTTGAGCCACAGATTAGAGTTGGGTGACTGGTTGGACACCAAAGGTAGATGACCATCCCTGAAAAGAGCTCAGCAAGCCTTTGCACCAGAGATGCTAGTCCTTCCTTAACACCCCATATACCCTTAAATGCTGGAGATATAAAGAAAGGCAAAGCACAGTCCCTGTCCACAAGGAGCTCAGTCTATTGGAGACAACATGCAAAGAACTACATGCAAACAAGCCATATACAGGACAAATCAACAGAGGGAAGGTAGTAGAATTAGGAGGGATTGGGAAAAGCTTCCTGTAGAGGGTTGGCTTTTAAGTTTTGAAGGAAGTCAGAATAGGTAAAAGGCAGAGATGAGGAGGGAAAGAATTCTGGGCATGGGTGACAACCAGACAAAATTCGGGTGATAGAGTGTTTTGTTGGAGGAACAGAAGAAGGCCAGCATGACTGGATCAAAGAGTACTTGGAAGAATGGGTAAGGTATAAGAAAACTGGAGATATGGAGGGGAAGAGCTAGGTCATGAATCACTTTGAATATTAGAAAGAAGATTTTAACTTTTACGTTGAGGTGCTGCAGTGACTATAGGCCTGAGACTAGAGTCAAGAAGACCTGAGTTCAAATCCAGCCTTAGACCTTTACTAGTTGTGTGACCCTGGCTAAGTCACTTAAACTCTCTTTGCCTTATAATTTTAAAGTGCTTAACACGGTGCCTAGCATGTAGTAAGTTATATAAATATTAGTTATTATAATTACTTATTATGTCTGATACCAGATATATGGTCAATTACAGGACCCATAATCAAAGCCTTCACAGCTTAAATGACACCTGCTGGATATTGGGGCTCCCCCCCTGAATAGTCTTTAGAATTAAAGTTCGCCTGCATATCAGAATGAGCCAGCGGAGTTAACATTTTGGCAGATAGTTATGTTCAAGTATATTTAAAAGTTGGAGAAGAGAAAAAGAGACTGGCTCTTTAAGAACTAAGGCATTGTAAAATTTTGCTAATTGCTTCAGACTATAACTTAACTAAGAAACTAAGTAGTAGTATAGACTCATTTAATTTTTGTAGGTGGAGCAGACCTTATAGATTATTTGGTTTAGATAAATCATCATTTTACGATAAGGAAACTGAGTCATGAGATATTTGCTGATTCATTCAAATTCACACAGATGGTTGTAGAACTGAGGCTTAAATCAGTCCTTCTAAGAACTCATCCATTCAGTGCTCTTGATTCTGTCACTTTGCTTTCCCTTCCATATTGATGACCAGAAAGGAGAGATAAGAAAAGAAATTATTTCAGTGGACGATAGGAGGAAAAAGAGAACGGAGCTTCCTACCACAACATCTTAGTTGGCATGTAACTATACTTATATTGGAAGTTGAGATTTTAGGCTTTTAAAGAGATCTGGTAGATCTGCCATGGTATCAGGAATGAAGGGAAAAGACCTTCCATTCTATTTCTCCCTTTCTCATTTTGCTAAGTACCTTCTGGAGCCTTATCAGAGCTATTTATGTGTCCTGGGCAAGTAACGTCAGGAGCACAAGACCTAAAAGAAATACATTTACTTCAACCAAGCTAGAGTGTGAGGGGCCCTTTTGTGTATCCAGTACAGAAATTGGTATTTAATAAATGCTTTTGAAATAAATTACTTCATCAGATACTCAGGACACACCCAAGCACTTTTAGTCAAAGGCAACAACAAATTTCTTACAACCAATAATTCATTAAATATCCGCTAAAGAAACCAGTTCCTAATGACTTTGACATGGCCATCAACTGGCATTTATCAAATCTTATTTCCTTATGTTACAATAGTAATTAAAGCAATAAATGCAATTCTTGCATGTGAAATCACAGATTTAAAAAAGAAAAGCAAAAACCCCACAAAATTATAATCTATGAGGATGATGATCAAGATGATGATGTTCTTCCAGTCTGAGTTTAATTATGTTTCAGATTCAAAGAGCAAACTTGTAGGGGAAGTTGTAATTCTTCTAGAATATGTGAGAAGTCAGTACCTCTTTGTTTCAGATTTTTTTTCTGAATGTACAGCAAAACACTATAAAGAATTTCATAATCAGTATGTAAATCACATCTCGACTAGCTTTCTCTTTTATTAAGCACAGGAAGAAATAGTTTCCCAGCTACCTAACTGTCTACCAGGAATCAAGTACAAGTTGGTAGATTTCCATCTTAAATTTAACTCTGACAAGACAAAAGTTGTGATCAACAGTAGGAAGATGTTTCTGAAATGGCCAGGAATTACTCTGGGACAGTGCACTGGTAATATAAACCCACACAAAGTTTGGGGAAAACACTCATAAGCATCAGGAGATTTAGTAGTATTGTAAACTCATGGAATGTCAGGATTATGTGCATGACCTTAGAGCTGACCTAGTCCAATCCCTTCATTTTATAGGTGAGTTGGCCTGGAAATTTTTAATAATTAGAAATACAGAAGTTATACCAAAGAATAAACATGTAGCTCTGCGTAAAATAGTTGTAGACAAAGTCTGGTCAGGTACTTGAGATTATCTTGACTTTAAAACACAAAACAAAACAAATCTTATTTTGTGATATAATATGACAGCTCTTGGAAATACTGAATTTTGCAAACTTACCTTATAGTTCTAACGCAAAAGTAGAACAACAGATGTGGACATTGGCTCATTTCTGGGCATCATTTCTAATTGTTAGGCACTATTTCAGTAATGCCTGTGCCTCTGTAATAAGTCAAGATATTTTACTAACCCCATACAGCATCATTTGGTATGTCATAGAAATGAGTTGGAGATGATGCATATGTGCTTACTGAAAATGGAATCAATGCAAACATAAAGCTCTTGCTGGTCTATTTTCTTCCCTCCCCCCAAAAAATTTTAGTACAAAAAATTTATTGTAGGTGATGCATTCTAGGAAAGAAAAAAAAAATTTTTTTCTACTAGTTTAGTCAAGTTGTTTAAGCCAGACTCAAAATTATTGTTTTTTTTAAATAGATTTCCAAGTCAAACCCTCTCAAAGTCATTCCCAAGTGCATAATACAAAATGATCTTGGGATTAAAATGAATTGTATTTGCAAGGCACCTTCTTTCCCCCTTCCCTAATCCCTTCCTGCTTACTCTTCCAACAAAATTCCATATCTGCCCTAAGTTGTACTTACATATAACTAGAGTTAGATCATTTTCTTTTAGGTACTGAGCTTGTAATGACAGCAGGTGCTGCCAAATGGACAGTAATGCCTTGTGTAATGAAGGCCAAGACAAATTAAGTTCTCGCCAGGTCCCATAAGTTGAGAATTGTTAAATAAAGCTCATGATCCATTCAGGTTGGCTTTTTCTAAAACAAAATGTCTCCATTAAAATAGGAACATTGTTTAGTTTTACACCATAAGAAGTAAATAGGTACAAATACATATGTAGTTAGAATTTAAAGATGTAGCACAGGTACCAATTTAAGTATCTTTTTAGTAAAATTGCAGGCATTGAATTAGAAAAAAATAATAAAAGAAATGAGGAGAGAAAATCAAGGAGAAGAATTGTTCTTGGGCTCTTCCCCCATCCTCCCAACACATAATGGTACAGTCTACTACAGTGGAAGGGAAGGCATCACTCCCTAGAAAACTCATGCTCCTAGGGGAGAAAGGTCTCTATCTATTTTGGCTCATCATTTCTGGCTCTGTGCCCTAGCAACCAGGTGTGCCTAGTTGTTTTTCTGTTCTGCCTCTCACAATTCTTGGAGGTATTTGCTGCTGCCACTCTATTCCAATTTCACAGATATCATCTGTTGAAGTTACACTCTCACCTCCATAGCTATTATTTCTCTCTGCCTCTGATCAGAAGATCATTGCTTCCTGACCATCATGGCTGCAACTCTCTGGTGAAGCTGTCTTTTGGGTGTTACTTCCTAGTTCAAGGTGGAGGGGACTAAGGGGGTGAAGGGAACATTGTGCCCTTTTCCTCTCCTGTCCTCTCCTGTCCTCTCCTGTCCTCTCCTCTCCTGTCCTCCCCTTTCCTCTTTCTTTCTTTCTTTCTTTCTTTCTTTCTTTCTTTCTTTCTTTCTTTCTTTCTTTCTTTCTTTCTTTCTTTCTTTCTTTCTTTCTTTCTTTCTTTCTCTCTTTCTCTCTTTCTCTCTTTCTCTCTTTCTCTCTTTCTCTCTTTCTCTCTTTCTCTCTTTCTCTCTTTCTCTCTTTCTCTCTCTTTCTCTCTCTCTCTCTCTCTCTTCTCTCTCTCTCTCTCTCTCTCTCTCTCTCTCTCTTCCTTTCCTTTCCTTTCCTTTCCTTTCCTTTCCTTTCCTTTCCTTTCCTTTCCTTTCCTTTCCTTTCCTTTCCTTTCCTTTCCTTGCCTTGCCTTGCCTTGCCTTGCCTTGCCTTGCCTTGCCTTGCCTTGCCTTGCCTTGCCTTGCCTTGCCTTGCCTTGCCTTTGGAAATTGTTCTAGGCCAGTGTGCCTGGGGGTTTTAGCTCTTTGGGAGTCATCGAATTTTCAGTGAACCCTGTAGGTTATTTTCCCAGAGAAGCAGAACTAGAGCTTTAGTTTCTGGATTTTACTAGGACCTAACTAGTTCAATTACTAGTTATTAAGCATCTACTATGTGCAAGATGCCATACTCAGAGTTGTAGATAGAAAAACAAAATTTATTAAGCACTTATTATATGGCAAGCACTGGGCTAACTGCTGGGGTTACAGAGAGAAAAATAAGATGGTCTCTGCTTTTAAGGAGCTCACACTCAATTAATTAATTAATTTTTAATTTTTAACATTCACTTCCATAAGATTTTGAGTTCCAAATTTTCTCCCCATCTCATCCCTCCTCCCATCCCAAGACGGTGTGTGTTCTGAATGTCCCTTCCCCTAATCTGCCCTCTCTTCTGTCTCCCACTCCCCTCTTATCCTTGTCCTCTTCTATCTTCCTGTAGGGCAGGATAGATTTCAATACCCCGTTGCCCATATATCTTATTTCCCAATTGCATGTGAAAACAATTTTTAACATTTGTTTTTAAAACTTTGGGTTCCAAATTTTCTCCCTTCCTGCCTCCCCACCCACCTTCATTGAGAAGGCAAGCAACTTGATACAGGTTACACGTGTGTAGTCACACAAAACACTTCCTTGGTAGCCATGTTGTGAAAAACTAACTATATATTTCCCTTCATCCTATCCTGCTCCTCATTTATTCTATTCTCTCTTTTGACCCTGTCCCTCCTTAGAAGTGTATGCTTCTGATAACACCCCCAAACTGCTCTCCCCTTTATCATCCCCCCTCTCATCCCCTTCCTCCTTATTTTCCTGTAGTGTAAGATAGATTTCCATACCCAATTGAGTTTGTATGGTATTCCATCCTTAAGCCAAATCCAATGAGAATAAGATTCACTCATTCCCTCTCACCTTCCCCCACCTCCCTTCCACTGTAAAAGCTTTTTCTTGTCTGTTTTATGTGAGATAATTTACCCCTTTCCTCCTCTCCCTTTCTCCTTCTCCCAGTATATTCCTCTCTCACCCCTTAATTTTATTCTCCAGATATCACCCTTTCATCTTCAACTCATCCTGTGCCCTCTATCTATCTATCTATCTATCTATCTATCTATCTATCTATCTATCTATCTATCTATCTATCTGTCTATCTATCCATATATACATACAAATAATTTTTTCCTTCCAACTACCCTAATACCAACAAAGGTCTCATGAGTTACAAATATCATCTTTCCATGTAGGAATGTGAACAGTTCAACCTTAATAAGTTCCTTCTGATTTCTCTTTCTTGTTTACCTCTTCATGCTTCTCTTGAGTCTGGTATTTGAAAGTCAAATTTTCTATTCAGCTCTGGTCTTTTCATCAAGAATGCTTGAAAGTCCTCTATTTCACTGAATATCCATTTTTTTTCCTTGAAGGATTATACTCAGTTTTGCTGGGTAGGTGATTTTTGGTTGTAATCCTATCTCCTTTGCCCTCTGGAAAAGGAGGTCCCTTAATGTAGAAGGAGCTAAATCCTGTGTTATCCTGATTGTGTTTCCACAATACTTGAATTCTTTCTTTCCGGCTGCTTGCAATATTTACCCCTAGACCTGGGAACCCTGTAATTTGGCTATAATACTCCTGGGAGTTTTCCTTTGGGGATTTCTTTCAAGAGGTGATCAATGGATTCTTTCAATTTCTATTTTACCCTCTGGTTCTAGACTATCAGGGCAGTTTTCCTTGATAATTTCTTGAAAGATGATATCTAAACTCTTTTTTTTTTCTTTTAGTCATAGCTTTCAGATAGTCCAATAATTTTTAAATTCTCTCTCCTGGATCTATTTTCCAGGTCAGTCATGTTTTTCCAGTGAAATATTTCATGTTGTCTTCTATTTTTTTCATTCTTTTAGTTTTATTTTACAAAGTCTTGATTTCCCATAAAGTCACTAGCTTCCATTCACTCCATTCTAATTTTTAAGGAAGTATTTTCTTCACTGAGCTTTTGGACTTCCTTTTCCATCTGGCCAATTCTGCTTTTTAAGGCATTCTTTTCCTCATCGGCTTTTTTGGACCTCTTTTGCCATTTGGGTTAGGCTATTTTTTGAGGTTCTGTTTTCTTCAGTGTTTTTTGGGGGTCTCTTTTAGCAAGCTGTTGACTTGTTTTTCATGATTTTTTTGTATCACTCTCATTTCTTTTCCCAGTTTTCTTCTACTTCTCTTACTTGTTTCTCAAAATCCTTTTTGAGCTCTTCCATGGCCTGGGACTGATTCATACTTTTCTTGAAGGCTTAAATGTAGGAGCTTTGACTCTGTTGTCTTCTTCTGGTTGTATGTTTTGATCGTTGTCACCAAAGAAAAATTCTGTGGTCTGATTTTTTTTTTTGTGCAGTTTGCTCATGTTCCCAGCCAATTACTTGAGTTTTAAACTCTTTGTTAAGGTAGGGGTCTGCTTCCAGTATGGAGAATGTACTGTCCCAAGCTTCAGGGGTTTTGTGCAGCTGTTTTCAGTGATACTTCTAGGGACCTGTAAATTTCCAGTTCTTCCAACGTGGTATGATCAAAGGTGAGGTGTTTACTCCTTTCCTGTCCTGTGCTCTGGTGTATGATTGGCCACAAGCACTCTTTTATGCTTTGGAACTGGGCGGAGGATTGCTTCTTTACAGCCACCATGAGCTCTACCATGTTAGCACTCCTCCTCACCCCAGGACCACCACACAGAACTACAACCCAGATCCAAGCACAGGCAAAACAAGAGAATCCTGCCTCAGCACCAGCAAAGAGATCCCTGCAATCCCCCTCTGATCAGGCACTCAATTCCCCCTCAGTCTATGAGCTGAGAGCTTTGGAAGAAGCTGCCACCAGGACTGGAGCTGGGACCAAGATTTTCTCTCATTGCGGTCACAGACTTTTCCTATGGACCTCCTAAGTTTTCTTTGGCAGTGGGTTAAGAAGTCTGGAAACTGCCACAGCTGCCTGTGATTCGGTCCTCTGAGGGCTGCTCCAGGTTCACTGAGGCCTGGTCATTGCCTGCACAACCACACTGAACTGTGTTCCTCTCCCAGCCTGGCGCAATTGACCTTTTCAATTAACCATCCAGGCTGTCTGGGGCTGGAAATTTGTTTCACTCTGTCTTTTTGTTGGTTCTGCTGCTCTAGAATTTGTTTAGATCCATTTTTTACAGGTATTTGGAGGACTTTGGGGGAGAGCTCAAGCAAGTCGCTACTTTCACTCTGCCATCTTGGCTCCACTCCTCAGGAACTCACATTCTAATGGGAGGAAGGATGATTCCATTTCATGAAAGAAGGAAAGGTCAAATAACGGCTTAGGATTATTTAAGCTTTGGCAAGCAACATCACCTCCAGACTCTGGGAACCTTGGAGAACAATAACAGGGCAAATAAATAGCTCATTAATGACTATTAAGTAGAAGGTAGTGGGTCTAAATTTGGAGTGGAGTGCAGTTCAAGATAACTTTTGACAAAAGTTGGGATTGGGGGCACCATCCAGCCAAGAGAATACCCCAAGTGCTTGGTTGTGGTGGGAACTAGGCAAAGGTGCTTGGTTTGGAGAATGGGAAGGTCCCTACAGCAGGTGCAGGTGGTGCTGCTTTAGAGTCCTTATCTGGTCCCCAGTTTGTGGGCTGGGGTGGGGATGGGGAAGTATATGAGACAACCAATTTTGGTATAGTAAGAAGGTATTGAACTTCTTAGGAAGCTCATTTATGGCCTGTTCAATTTCTTTTTTCTAAAATAGTTCCATTTAGATATTCCATTTCTTCTGCTAATCTAGGCAATTTATATCTTTGTAAATATTTTTTCATTTCACTTAAATTGTTAAATTTATTGGCATATAATTAGGTAAAATAGCTCCTTATGATTGCTTTAATTTCATTTTTGTTAGTAGTAGATTCACCCTTTTTATTTTTGATACCAGCGATATGGTTTTCTTCTCTCTTTTTTAAATCAAATTAATCAATTGTTTATTTTATTTATTTTTTCAAAAATGACTCCTAGTTTTATTCATTAATTTAATGGGTTGCTCTTTTACTCTCAATTTTATTAATCTCAACTTTAATTTTTAGGATTTCTAATATAGTATTTAATGGAGTTTTAATTTGTTTTTTTCTAGTTTTTAAAAATTGTATACCCAATTCACTAGTCTGCTCTTCCTCTATTTTATTGATATAAGCATTTAGGACTAACAGGACTTCACAACTGATTGGATATGGGGATGTTTAGGACATAGATCAAGTCAAGGATGAATCTGAAGTTATGAATCAAGGTAACTGGGTGGGTGGTGGTGTCTTGAACAGAAATAGGGATATTTGGAAGAAGAACTGGTTTAGGAGGGGTATGATGAATCTTGCTTTGGAAACAATGAGTCTGAGGTGCCCACAGGACAGCTATGCAGTTGAACATGTGGGAATTGAGTTCATGAGAGAGATTTGGGTTGGGTGTATAGACCTGGAGTTATTTATGGAGAATTGATACATGTATTCAGAAGAAGTGATAAGATCTTTAAAGAAATGAGTACAAAAAGAGATGAAAAGATCCAGGAGAGGGCTCAGGGAGACATCTGTGCTAACAGAATAGGAGATAAATGAAAAAAACATCAAAGGAAAATATTGGATTGGAAAAGAGCCTTCAAAAAGGCAAGAGCAGTATAGAGAGAGCAATGTCATAGAAGTGAAGGGAGTAGAATGAGCACAGAAGAAGAATTTGCTCCACAGTATCAAAGTCCAGAGTGGTCAAGAGAGAAGCCTGGGAAAAAGGCATCAGTTTTAGCAGGTATGGAATCACTGGTGATCTTGGGAAGAGCAGTTTAATTCAAGTAGTAGTGTATGAAAACAGACTACAAGGGATTGAGAAGTGAGAAGTAGAAGAAAGGAACATAAATGATTTTTATAGGACTTAGGCAGTGAAAAATAAAAGGGAAATAGGATAATGATTTAATAGGATAATGGCAAGGAAAAATGAAGATTTGTAGTAGATGGAATAGACTTAAGCATGTTTAAAGACAGCCTGGAAAGGATCAATAGATAGTAAGAAATTGAGAATGAGAAAATAGAGTAGGGGAGATGGAGACAGGAGAAAGAGAGGGAGAAAAAGAGAGAAAGAGATACCAAAAGGAGAGAGGGAAAGACAGGAAGAAAGAAGGAAAGAGAAAGGATTGATGGGAAATGTTCCTAGATGAGGTAGGAAAGGATGTGCTGTTACTTCATCAGGAATAGGAGCAAAGGAGAAGAGGATGGCTTTGTAGAGTGTTCAGGCAGTATGAAAGAGTTTGGGAGCTGGAGGGAGAAGGCAGAGGGTGGGGTGTTGCAGAGTTGAGGATTAGCAGAACATGAACATGAATAGCGATAGGGCTGTGGGCAAGGGAAGAAAATGTATAGCTGAACTACTTAACTATTGAGTGAAGATTATTAATGAAGGGGAATGAGAACAGAGCAGGGGTGATAGACTGAGGAATAGGAAGGGATGGAGGAACTAGAGATTGTAGTAAGATTGAAAAATGGGTTCAGGATGAATGAGGCAAAAGGAAATGATAGAATATTTCAGAGTTCAAAATAGTGAAGATAACACAGCTATAGGTGATAGCGACATCTAACATATGATTGTAACTATGAGTATCTTGAATAGATGAAGGTATAGGCTATAGGAGTGGAGGAAATGGGTTAACTGAGGTGAGTTTGGTGTCACCAATCCCCAACTACAAGTCCTCTTTTGCCCATGCTTCAGCATTCCCACTCTTCAGTGCTGGGCTTCCCTTCTTTTCTAGTCTCCAGTTTGTCATTCAGATGCATCAATGTGTCTACCCATTCCAAAAGATTCTCTGAAGAGGGCATCCTGCCACTGAATTTTGGACTTCTTCATCTAATCCTATGTTGAATATCTCCACCAACAGCCCCTTCTCCTAGTCCTAATCTCAGCTGGTAGAACTTAAAAATGTACATGAAAGGTGGCCTCCTCCCTGGATGATCCCTAACATAAAACTAAAGCCTTTCACTTTCTTTGAAGATACTAAAAAATAACCAAGAATTTGGCACTAAGATTCTGGTATTTCCTCAGCAAAGGGCTTTGATTTTCTAACCAGAGCACTTCAGTAGAGGCCCTTGTCAAGCGTATTTTACCCCAGTGCTCCTATAGTGAGTGTCTGATCTAGTTGACATTACACAAAGAAGGCTGACTAATGTTTCTTTCTGTTGACCCTGGAAGTGGGTCAGCTCAGAAAGAAGTGAATCCTCATTTACAGAAGACTTGTAAAGGATTATGAAGTTTAACCAGATAGAACAGTCCTGCTGAACTATCATCCTCCTAATCAGTATTCTTGCGGTTGCTTCTTTGGGCTTCTAGGTGGCACAGTGTAAAATGCCGGGCCTGAAGTCAGTGAATTTGAGTTCAAATCCAGCCTCAGGCACTTAGCATCTATATGACCCTGGGCAAGTCACTTAACTTCTGTTTGCCTTAATTTCCTCATCTGTAAGCAGGCATAACAATAGCACCTTCCTCCCAAAGTTCTTGCGAGGATAAAATGAGATTATTTTATTTTACTTTTTTTGAGGCAATCAGGGTTAAGTGACGTGCCCAGGGTCACACAACTAGTGACTATCATGTGTCTGAGGCTGAATTTGAACTCAGGTCCTCCTGATTTCAGGGCCAGTGCTGTATCCACTGAGCCACCTCACTGCCCCAAAATGAGATAATTTTGAAGTGCTTAGCATGGAGGCAGGCACATAGTAAGCATTATATAAGTGTTTTGTGTTGTTAGTCATTTCAGTTGCATCTGACTCTTCATGACCCCATTTGAGGTTTTCTTGGCAATGTTACTGGAGTGGTTTCCATTTCCTTCTCTAGCTCATCTTACATGTGAGGAAATTGAGGCAAACAAGGTTAAGTGACTTACCCAGGGTCACACAGCTAGTAAGTGCCTGAGGCTAGATTTGAACTCAGGAAGTTGAGTCTTCCTGACTCCAACCCTGACACTGTATCCACTGTACCACCTAGCTACCTATATATAGACATATAGGCAATATGGACAATCATAACTATTTTTATTTTTACTACTTCTCTCAAACTTCTTCATGTATCAGGGAAAGTGGAAGCTAACTTTGTGTTGTGCAGGTATTATTACAAAGAAGGCCTCTGAAACAAGCATGTCAGAAAGCATAGGGATAGGAGGGACTTGTGGTCAAGGATGGAGTTGTGGTTGTCTCTGATGTTGCATTAGTCATTATCATTTAGCCCTTTGGGATGCTCTTTGTTCGAAAGGTTAGGAACCTACTGCATATAGTAACACTACTTTTATCCAAGCTTCATTCTCTAAGTTCCCTGTATTCTCTTCATTTCCTCCTCCTTGAAGCCCACACCATAGTAAAATATTTCTTTTTCATGCAGAGACTACAAGGAATTAGAAAACTTGCCATTTCATTATGTGCAGAAAACAGAATTTGCCAAGACTTTTCCATCATGGTTCCTCAATACTGATGTAATTGCATGGAGGTGGGACACTGGGAAATGACAGAGATCACAGTGCAACACCCCACTACACGTTGTTTCTTATACTGAATACTAGCAGACTTTAGCCTTTATTCATGATGAATTTTCTTCTTGGACACCTGTCTTGTCATGTCCATTTCCCCTATCTTTCCATCTTTCTTTCTCTTGCCCCCCTGGGCAGACTTACTCTTCTCACTCTTTTAATAAATATGCTACTTCTCAACTTCCTTCTATATGCCACCTTAACATTTGTGATCATGAGCATTCTACAGGTATAAACATTATCCCTGTCCAAATCAGCTTTCTTGCAGTTGTATGCCTTTTATTATAATGAATGTCAGGACAGGAATCATGCCTAGATCTGTACATATGTATTGTTGCTAGAGGAAAAGCTACTTAAACTCACCACCACGCTGTCAACTCAAGCTCTGATTGACATTATCTCCCTCAGCCTCCTCTCCTCTTTGATTAAAAGGCTGGAGGGCAGTGTACCACACTAAGTCTTCCTTTATAGAGGTTGGAAAATGGACTCTCAGATCACTCTACTCTTCATCTGCTGGTCTCCCTGGTTCCAGTTCCACAGAACAATGATGCCCCCATTGGGTATCCCTTGGCCTGTCATCTCTCTCCCCTCCTCTCTTTCTTGCTTCCTTTTGTGTATTATCTCCTTCTTTAGATTATAAGCTCTTTGAGGGCAGGGACTGCCTTTATTTGTATCAGTTGTATTCCTAGTGCTTAGCAGAGAGATCACTGCTGACAAAAGTGTATATAGTCAAATCTATGGTTTTTTCCAGTAGCAATAGATGACTGTGAGAGTTGGACTCTAAGGAAAGCTGAGCACAGCAAAATTGGTGCTTTGGAATTGTGGTGCTGTAGAAGATTTTTGCTAGTGCCTTAGACAACAAGGAGACCAAATCAGTTAATACTTAAAGAAATTAATGCAGACTATTCACTGACTATTCAAAGCTTAAATACTTTGGCCACATAACAAGAAGACAGGACTCATTAGAAAAGACTCTAATATTGGGAAAAATTGAAGGCAAAAGGAAAAGATGGCAGAGGATGAGATGGATAGATAGTGTCATGGAAGCAACAAGCATGATCTTGGAAGACATTGGGAGATAGGCAGGGTAGAATGGCCTGGTGTGTTAGGGTCCATGGGATCATGAAAAGTTAGACATGACTGAACAACTGGTCAACAACTCCTAGTGCTTAGCATAGTGGCCAGCATTTAGTAGGTGCTTAATAAATAGTTATTGGGTTTGGATGAACTGACTGGATGGCAAGTTAGAATTTACTCTATAGGAAGGATAGCTTTCTAGTCTACTACTTCTCTTTTCTCAGTCTTATCAATTTTTCCTATTTTCTTACTGTGTTTATTATAGCTAATTGCCCTTCTCTGGGAATTTACATTTACTGTAAGCTTTAGAAAGAAGAATTATTCTTTTCTTGGAAGAGACTGTAGAAGACCCTCAAGGAAAAATGACCTGCAGTGTGAAAAATAGAGTGATATGTAAGGGAGCCAAACGCTGATGTTAAGTCTGGGGTGGTAAACATGACTAAACTAGAAGTCTTATGGAGAAGCCAATGGTTTTTTAAAAAATAATATGCTGAAGACATTTCATTCATGCCCTTTGATTTATTTTTTAAAACCCCAGGCAGGAAGGTTTTCAACAAAGCATAGGGTGCCAATTCAAGCATGTCATGTACTCTGTAGCAGAGTCTGGGTTTGTTTGCCATAAAGGGAAATATTCCCAGGGGAGATGCCATCCTTTGGTTCTTAAAAGCACTCAGGGAGAGCAAGCAGTCATTCTGTGGGTCTTACTGGGTGTCAGACACACTTTCAATGCACTTGGAAGCTAGCTGTTGTTGAGTCCCTATTCACTAGGGTTTCTTTAAACTGACTTTTGTCATGCATCTGATTGTATGGTCACCACAGAAGAGTTTTGCTTATGTCACAAATAGCTACCCAGATACACTGATCTATCAATAATAAACAGAGGTCTCTCATGGTTTGAAAAGTACATGAGTAAGGCTTACCCTAAAGCCACAGGGGGCACATTAGATCTTGAAAAGTAGTTATCAGCCACTGACATCTCTATTGGAAATTTCCTGCGTGAGAGTGGTGGGAAGGCTTTAGGAAACTAACCTTATAAAGCAGTTGGAAGATTTTGTGTGTAGAGGTAGTGTGGTGTAATGGAAAAGATGATAGTTAAGGTGACCTGTGTTTGAATCCTCATTCTACCCTATCTTAGATAATAGGCCCTCTTCTATTTACCTCGTAGTATTGGGAGGAAATCATTTTGTAAGCCTGAAGGTGGTGTATAAGATCAATTCAACAACTCAAAAACCAAACATTTTCAAAGCACCTGTAAAGGTAAAGCCCTGTGGTTGAATTCTGGAGATACAAAGACAAATATGAAAAGTCCTGCCCTCAAGGACCTCACATTCTACGGGGGGATAGACTGATGGAAGCTATTGAATAAAAAATGGTCACAAATAAGGAAATACAAGGAATATACAAAGTTATATTAAGTAATTTCAAGAGAAAGATCACTATCTCCTGGGGGGGGACCAATAAAGGCTTGGTTAAGGGGTAGAATCTGAGCCTTGTTTTGAAGGAAGTTAGGGAATCTAAGAAGCAAAAATAAAAAAGAAATCATTCCAGACATGGGAAAGCCTGTGCAAAAAACACAGTGGGAGATGGAATGTCATGCCCAGGGAACAGCTAGAAGATCAAATTAATTGGAACAGAGAGTATGCGAAGGGAAATATTATTAAATAAGACTAGAATGACAGGTTAGAATCAGATTCCTTAGGGCCTTAAATGTTAGGATGATGATTTGCTATTTTTACCTCAGAGGCAACAGGGAACACTTGTGAGTGATATTTATCTCCGAGTCCAGGGTCTTGTAAAGAGAATGATTGAGCAGGATTTAGAAATGATACGTTACACAAAGACTCTGAACTATGTGCTTAACTTTCCTGGCAATCAAACTTTCGTAAGAGTATTCCATTGATTATTCTGGAAGCTTTCCCAAGAAATATTCCATCTTTAGGCTGTAGTTTAGTTTTATTATAGTTGATCACTATGATCAAGTAGAGAGTGATAGGTTTTAAATTAAGAAATCTATGTTCCATTTCCATCATTAAACTGTTTTGGGCAAGTCTCTTTACCACTGTGGGCTTCTGTTTTGCCATCTGTAAAGGGATTGGAGATTCCACTCCAGTTTTAGTGTTCAGTGATTCTAAATAGTGCCTTTTTGTTTGACAATTTTTTTTTATCACCTATATCCTTCAATACACGTGTATATATGTTTACATATATATGCATATATACATGTACACACATATATCTTTAAAATCCTTTAGGCAAACTTTAGAGTGCTATACAAATACTATTGTCCCTCTTCTTTCTTTCTTCTTCATTATTGTTAAGCTTTAAAGGGTAGGAGTCATGGAATCAGATCAGTCTCTAGCAGCTAATTTCATGTAATCATTGACTATTAGAGCTAGATGTAATTTTTTATATGAGCTAATCCATTCCCTTATTTTAAAAATGAGAAAACTGAAGTTTAAACAGATTACGTGACTTGTCCAAAGAATTCTAGTCTGTATTTCCAGCTGCCTATTGGACATCTCAAACTAGACTTTCTGTAAACATAAGCAAATATCAATTTTTTTTCAAAGTAAAGCGCCATATTTGTTGTATATCTTCTGTTGTAGTAGGAGCTGTGGGCTGAGGTGGGCTGGTTTGACTCTCTTCTCCACTTTCTCCAGTCCCCCAGAGCACAGTCCCCCAGCCCTGGAGCTGTGGTCCAATAATGCTGCAGGCCCTCCCACGGTAACTCAATTTTGCCAGCCTGGGTCCTGTGGCAACTGGAGAACAGATTGAGCAGCAGTCTCACTTTCTTCCACTATTTAGTATGATATTTATGTATATCTTTGGCCATTTAACAGGTATTAAACTGTGCTACCATTTTTATTAGGTTCCAGTGTTTGGCACACAGTAGGTGTTTAAGAAATGTTTGTTGATTGACTGACCATGAATTACTTGCAGTCAGGCCTAGAATCCTTGTCTCTGCCCAATCCAGTCCACTCCAGTTTTATATCTGCTACACCATGAAAAGTGTTTAAATTTTATCACAAATTTTATTAAATAGACAGAAACACTGTTTATGATAATGAGGGAAATCAATATCACTCAGAAAGTAATGATGGTATAGAGATCCCAAGCAAAAATAATCACCCATAAAGAAATAATGGCCAAACTCATAAAATCAACAAAAATGGAGTCAAGGAGATATTTACCTGTCTGGGCTGATTCAGGTTTATTACAGCTTGTCTGACAACTTTAATTTACCATTTTTGTCATGCCAAAGGGTACTTGCCACAGGAACTAGAATCATCATTCAAAGAAACATGTACTGATAAACATCTCTCTGTGGTTGGCAGTGTTCTGGTTTTGTTCAAAATAAGTTAACCTTATCTTTTGTGAAGGTACTTGGTATGTACCTGGAGAGAGAGAGTTGCTTGTTAGAAATTTTCTATTGCATCAGGACACATGTATAAACACAGAAAAAAAGCCTCACAATGTTAAGCTGAGACCAAGATGATTGTGGAAAAATGTCAGCATGCTGGGACCTAGAAGATCCCAGATGAAGCCCCAAACATTCCCAGTAAAGCTCTAAAAATATACCAAAAAGAACAATGATAAACAGAACCAAAGAATATCAGCTACAAACTCCTCCATTCAGCCAAAGATTATGCTAAAAGGCTTCTGGAATCTTGAGGAATCACAGAATGGAGAAAATGTAGGCTAGGTAGAAATCAAAGCATGAATCAGTTTAGTACCACTGGGGCGGGGAAGTAGAGGGAATGCAGACACCCCAGCTTCAGAAGGAGACAGGGACACACCTAATTTCCAGGGACCTTTGGCCCAACCAAGCATTCAGGTATTGTTGCTGTTCATCCTTCATTTTTGAAGAAAACCAATGACATCACGTGACTTGCTCATAACTGGATTTAAGTGATGCAGAGTTGTGCAAAGTCATCAGCCTCACTCTCTTATCCAGAGTCATCAAAGTCCAGTGGCAAGACAGAAGTCAAGATGACTGGCGGTAGTTTGGGAAGTGGTGAAGGCATCTTAAATGTCTGACCACTCCACAGTACCTCCTTCAGCTGCCTTTATGGACACTGGAACACATTGTTCTTATCTGTCCATTCTGCTGAGGTCCAGGTAGCCCAGGCTTGAACTACAACATGAAACAAGACCAGATAATTCATTTTTTTTTCCTTTTGGTATAGGCAATGGGGTTAAGTGACTTGCCCAGGGTCACACAGCTAGTAAGTGTCAAGTGTTTGGTCTGAGGCCAGATTTGAACTCAGGTCCTCCTGACTTCAGGTCTGGTGCTGTATCTACTGCACCACCTAGCTGCCCCTCCCAAGACCAGATAATTCTTGAAGAAGGCAGGGTCTAGTCTTCAGCACTGAATTCTGGGACAATCAGGCCTTTCCCACACTGTGGAGGAATATAGGAACAAACTTTGACACAAATGCAAATGCCAAATCTATTAATTGAGCCTGGATATATGAGTAAAGAGAAGAAAATACCAAACACAAAAAATAACTTGAACTGGGAGAAACTAAGGCATAAACCCATGAGAAAAGAATAACTTTACAACAAGCCCGAGTAGAATCTCAGAGAAAATGTCTTATCCACAATGACTATAAGAGTGCCTTGAAAAAAATAAAAAGATATATAGAATGGAACAGTTAGGGAGAAAAGAATGGCAAATAGAATGTATTAACAATACCTTAGAAAAGATCATGGGAAACCTTATAAAAGAGTTATAGTCCCTAAATATTAAAATGGACCAAAGAAAATAAGACTCCTTGAAACAATAAAACGTATTAAAAGAAAATAAAATGATTGAAAAAAGAAGAAAATGTGATGTACATATTATTTTAAAAAACCTACCTGGAAAAAAGGTGGAAGGATAATTATGAGATGATTGAAGTACCTGAAAATCATGACCAAGCAAAAATGCTTGGGGGACATATTTTATGAAATTATAGCTGAAAACTTTCCAGATATCTTATTAAAAAGATGCAATGTGAATATAAAAAGATTCTATAGATTATCTCCTGAAGAAGCTCCAAAATGAAAATCTCCAAGAATATCAAAGCCAAAATCTTGAAAAGAAACAAGTTTATTCTCAGAATGATAATATCTTCAAAGATCATAAAGGGAGTTAAATAAAATAGGGAAAAGGCCTAGGGGGTAGTTTTATTCTTTTTTTTTTTGATGGTCTTAATAGAAGGAAATCTGAATTATACGGGTTTATATTCAATTAAGACAAAGAGAAAGGGTAGGAAATTCTCTTTTTCACGTAACAGACATGCATAAGATAAAGAATACAAACATGGAGGAAGGAGTTTGGGTGGAATTGCCATCCCATGAACCTGAGTTTATCTGACCTAAACAAAGCAAGACAGAAAACACACACACACACACACACACACACACACACAGAGGCTATGGTATAGAAATACATTAAATTCAGCAAGGAAATGGCCACAGACAGGGAAGGGGAAGGTTTAAGAGGGAAGACAGGACAGATCAAAGAATAGTGATAAGTAAAAGAAATTCCAACCTTGGAGGCCAAGCATGGAGTTGGGGAAAGGGAGATTAAAAGGAGAGGAAGTAAAAATCTCTGATCAGGGATGATGCAAGAGGAAGAGAGAATTTAGGTAGCTTAGTGGATAGAGTGCTGGGCCTCAGGAAGACCTGAATTCAAACCTGGCTTCAGACACTTGCTAGCTGTGTGCCCTAGGCAAATCACTTAACTCGTTTGCCTTAACCCACTAGAGGAGGAAATGGCAAATCACTCTAGGATCTTTGTCAAGAAAACCCCATGGACAGTATGAAGAATCAAACACAACTGAATGACTGAGCAACAGCTACAAGGGGAAGAGAAAAGGAACAATTCAGTGTAATAGAAACAAATCACGTCCTATATAAATCACAAGGGTTGGGTAAATGCCTCTCTTAACCACATTCATCTTTTTAAATAGAAGGACAAAAGCTAAGAGAAGAAAAAGTAGAAGAGGGCAGCACGTGAGGAAAAACATAATCATAATCAGGAGTATGAATAGGATGAGCTCATCTATACAATGGAAGAGGATAATGGGTCAGATATGTTTGTGGATTAGAAAACAATCCAATGATATGTTGTTTACAAGGGGATGAAAACACTTGAAACATAAAGATTTGAGCAGATAACTTGGATGAAATGAACACTTAAAAAGATAAACTACCCAGATGAATAGAAGAAATAGATTATTTAAACAACCTAATATCAGAGAAAGAAATTAAACATGCCATAGGAAAACTCTCATTAAAAGGGCAACAATTTCAAATTTAACATAAATTGCTTGTAAAAATAGAAAAAGATAAACTCTTTATGCTATGGAAACATGATTTTGAGATAAATTTGAGAAAGAAAACTATCGATTAGTATCCCTAATGAACATTATCACAAAAATATTAAATTAAATACTAGGAAGTAGATTATACTTACATATTAAAAAGGTTATACAGAAGTTTAGACTTACACCAAGAATGGACAGTTGGTTCAATACAAAGAAGGCTATAAATATAATAGATCATATTAATGACAAAGTAATAGAAAATATAATTGTATTAATAATTGCCAAAAAAGGATTTTGACAAAATCCAACTCCATTTCTGTCAAAAACACTGAAAGTGCAGGAATAAATGTATTTTCCCCTTAACTTGATAAATAATATCTGTCTAAAACTGAGAGTAATTATTGCATGTAATGGAGAAAAGTTAGAGGAATTTCCAGTATGATCAGGAGCAAAGCAAGGATTCTGATTGCCACTATTGTTTTAGAAAAATTAGCTACAGAAATGAGAAGATAAATTAATCTAAGAAAAACAATCAATTTTATTTCTTCTTTGTATATACATAGGCCTAACTTTTTTGTAGTTAATATGATACATCTAAAGAATTCTGAGCCAGCTAAATTAATTTTTTTCACAAATTCTGTGATCAAATTCACAGACACAAAATGAACACAGTAATACATTGTTTAACATTCCCAAAGATTCTAAATATTGAGGAAGCACTATTTAATTAAAACTGCTAGGAAGACTGGAAAGAAATATGGCAGAAATTAAATTTAAATCGACACTTCATACTACATATCAAGCATACACTATATACCAGTATACATTATATACCAAGATAAGCTCTAAATGTACAGGTGACATAATAAGGAATGAGAGCATAAACAAATCAACAGAGCAAGGAGGAAATTACCTTTCAGATATATAGGTAAGGGAAGACAAAAGACCAAGAAGATCATAGAAGAAATAAAGGATAATTTTGATGATAGAAAAATTTTTTAAATTTACACAAAAATTATAAGTACAACAAAAAATATCTTTGCAGAATTTTTCTGATAAAGGACTCATATTTAACATATAAAGAACTGATCAAAATATATCAGAAAAACATATGAGAGCCATTTACCAAGTAATAAGTGGTTAACGAATGTAAACCTTTTCATTTTGTAAAGAAAGAAATCCCAGATATACATGAACATATGAACAGATGCTCAAAATCAATAATTAGAGAAGATCAATTCTGAGTATTCACTTGACACTTATCAAATTGGCAGAGATGACAAAAAAATAAAAATGACATGTTAGAGGGACTATGGAATTTTAGGGAAACTGGTACATTTTTGGTAGAGTTATAAATTGGTCCAGCAGTTCTGTGAAGCAATTTGGAGCTTTGTCCCAAAGATCAGCAAACTGTACATAGAATTAGACCCAGTGATACCCTTAGTAGGCCTATACTCCAAAGAGGAAAAAACTACCAACACTAACAACAAAAGAGAAAAAGAACATATATGTACAAAATATTTATAGTAGCCTTTTCTGTCATAGGAAAAAACTGGAAAATAAGAGGGTGCCCATTCATGGTGAATGGTCAAATTGTAGTAAATAAATAAAATGGAATACTATTATTTCATGAGCAACAACAAAATGAATCATTCAAAAACAAACAGGAAAGACCTATATGGATTGATATGATGAAGTGAGCAGAAGTAGAACAAACTACATAATATTAACAACACCACAAAGAAAACCTTTGAACCACTTGATAGATAAATGCACTTACTCATTATGATTCTAGAGGATTGAGGATGAAGCATACTCCCCATTCTTGATAGAAAGTGATAGACTCAGGGTGCAGAATAAGAAAATACATTTTTGGACATAGCCAGTGTGGAAATTTGTTTTGCTTTGCTACTCCTTGCATTGTAAGGGCTTTGCTCTTCTTTTCCTTTCTTTTCCTTGGGGTTTGGGGGAGAAAATGGGCATGAGGGGAGATAGGGATAGAGTATCAAAAAAAGTAAGGAAAGAAACGGGGATTTGGAGGCATTTTATTTTAAAATTCAGATAACAGAAGGGAGACTAGAAAAAAAGTGTTAATAAGGAAGACAGCTTTGCAATTTGCAGGTGAATTTATTATATATTTAATAGAAAACTTCAGTTTCATTTATAATTCTCTTTTGTGCTCTCCATTTTATTTGGTAATTAAATTCCAAATGCAAGTAAATAAGAAATAAGCAAGCATAGGGCCATAGATTTAGAAAGAACCTCAGAAACCATTTATTTCAACCATATCATTTTACAGAGAAGGAAATAGAGGTTTAGGGACGTTAAATGACTTTTCCAAAGTCATACACATAGTCGATGTCAAGTGTAGAATTCGAACACTGGCCCTCTGATGCCAGAGTCAGCACTCTTTGGACTATACCGCTCTGTCTCCATTTTACAGAGTATAAGAGTTAATATCCAGGCTATTGGTTGAATATGAAGGACGTGCTCTTAGGCTAGTAGTGCTGCTGCCATCACTGTTACTGCTACTACTATTATTCAAATGAGGCATCGTATGTAAAAGTGCTTTGTAAAGCTTAAAGGGCTGATAAGTGATAGGTATTATTTTTAATCATCGAAATCTATAGAGTTCTTTGAAACTTGCATAGCATTTTACACATATTATCTCATTTGAAACAGCTAAATAAACACTTTAAAAATAAGTGTAGGGACAGCTAGATGATGCAGTGGATAGAGCACCAGGCCCTGAAGGAGGATCTGAGTTCAAATGTGACCTCAGACCAACCACTTGACACTTACTAGCTGTGTGACCCTGGGCAAGTCACTTAACCCAATTGCCTAAAAAAAAAAAAAGTGTTACATAACATAGTAACAAAGGACTTACTTTTTTTTGGTTAGCTTATGAAAAAGGTATTCTGAAAGACAGTGAATGTGCTATATTAAAAAAAAGATAATGAATTTAGAATCAGAATACTTCATTCCCTCAAACATTCCCTGCTGCTCTGCCTGCAGCTTCAAATGCTGGCTCTGAGACTAGTGGTCTTGGACAAGTCACTTTATGTCTCAGACTCAGTATTTTTTTAAAATTTTTAATTTATGGAATAAAACAGGCATTTCCATAACATAGTACAATAAAAAGATGATTGCATATGAAATTATAAATCATCTATGTATAACCTGCTATTCTTTTCAAATTACAACAAAATTATCATGTAAATTTCTTTTTTCCCCCTTTTTTTCTTCTACTTTCCCTGCCTTAGAGATGGTTACCATTAGACACAAATAGGCATACATACGTAAAATTATTCTATACATACTTTTATTTGTCAGTTCTTTCTCTTGATGCAGATAAAATCTCTCTTCATATTGTCCTTTATAGTTAATTTGAATATGTATAATAGTCAAAATAATTTATTTGCTCAAATTCTTATAACAATATTGCTTTACTATGTACAATGTTCTGTGGGTTCTGCTCATTTCACTCTTCATTGTTCTGAGCAAGTCTTTCCATGTTTTTTTTTCTAAAATCATTGAACTAATCATTTTTTATAAAATAGTAGTATTCCATCACAGTCATATACCACAACTTGTTCAGCCATTCCCCAATTGATGGGCATCTCTGAAATTTCTAGTTCTTTGTCACTGACAAAGAGAGCTGCTATAAACATTTTATAACATAGAGATTCTTTTCCTTCTTCCCAGTCATCTTTAGAAACAGAGCATGTAGTGGTATTGTTGGGTCGAAAGTTATAGGTGGTTTAATAACTCTCTGGGCATAATTCCATATTGCTCTCCAAAATGGTCAGATTAGTTCACAATTCTCCCTTTCTAGTTTTCAGGAAGTTATTTTCTCCCTTAAGATTTTGTGTCTCTTTTTCCAATTGGTTAACTTTCTTTTTATAATTTTCTTAGACTGCTTTTATTTGATTTTTTGATTCCTTTTTAAGTTCTTCCAATAGTTCTTTTTGGGTTTATGACCATTTGATGTTAGTCTTGGGGTAGGGGTAGCTTTTTTTTTTTTAACCTCATTGTCTTCCTCTGAATATGAAGATCCCAGATCTTCTTTAACACCAAAGTAGCTATCTATGGTCAGGTTCTTTTTACTATGCTTACTCATTTTTATTTTGTTTTATTTTATTTTTCATAATGAATTATTATAATTATTGTCATTTTTATAATTGTTTTAATCCAGAGTTGCAATGTTACCATAACTATTGTTTTATGAATTTTGCCTGGGGGCTCAACCTCAGGCACTCCTCTCCTTCTTCCCTAAGTCATAGTTAGGGCCCCAGCCATGCCATCCTGAAAATGTTCTTGCTCCCTGTGGTACCGCACTCACTGGGAGTGTGGTCATTCCTCCTTGCCTACAGCACAGTCCAGGATCATCTCTGGTCAGCACTGCTAGGCCTGACTTCTGGAAACAGAGGGGGCGAGGAGTGGAAGGGTCCTTCAGTCTTCCCTCACTCAGTTATCTGCTGTTCCTTCGATGAAAGCTTGTGATGTAAAAGTTCCTGAAGTGAAATTTCTTTTCTTTTTTCAATTATTAATCAATATATATATTTTCTTACCTCTATAGATAGAGACGGCACATATACATAGGGAGGATATCTTCATAAAAAAATGACAAAATAACAAGCAAGCTTTTGTAGATGAGTTTCCATGGAAGACTACAACCTCACAGTCACACAACTGACTAAGCGGTGGTAGAGAATCCAAGGTTCCAAGGGGTTTATTTATTTATTTTTGATAAAGAAAAAGCATTTGATTCAGTAGGATAATGTCTGCCTTCTAATCAGGTTTCATGCTTACATTAAGATCACGTAAGACCTCTGGGACATAGAACACAGGGATAACTGTTGAATGGTTCCTTATCTATAAAGGTGTTTGATGTTATCAGCCAGTCAGTCAATAAACATTTATTAAGTATTTACTATGTGCCAGGCACTGCGCCAAGCACTGATATTCTAGGTAGAATCCAAATGGAAGGAGAATGGGTACCCTTGGAATATTAAAGGATTCAAATCCTACAGCAATGATCACAACCCATTGGATAGGTCTTCTATGAAGAACTTATGGGAAGACATGTATAATAATCATGTATTATGAGAAGGCATGGATGGGTTGTGATTCGTATCATCGAAGGGAGCACCCAAAACCATGGATTCAAATAAATAGTGAATTGCAGCCCCACTGCCCTGGGAGGATCTTCATGTGAAAGCTAGATGGCCACTTGTTAGAGATACCATAGAAAAGATTCCTGAGGTGAAATTTCTTGAGGCCTCGTCTGCTTCCCTCAGGGCCTACTGCTTGTTGATTTAGTGGAGTCTAACTCAGCCCCTGAAGTCCTCTCAAGTGCTTTACTCCTTTATTTTTGCTGCTCTACATTCATTTTGTGGAGACTTTCTGTCTGTGGAGAAAATCTAGAAAGCTTGGAAATTTCTGACCTAGTCTAGCATCTTCTCAGAATGCATTTCTCAGACTCAGTATTCTTATCTGTAAAGGGCAAATATTAATACTAGAGCTCTCTTGGCTTCTCTGCATGTCATAAGCACTCTAAAATATTTGTTGATGACAACTTTTTTTTTCTTAGAAATCTTTCTCAAGTCTAATTCCAAATAGAAAATAATTTTTAAAAAATATAAAAGAAAAACAATCCCTATTAAAATTCTATAGATATATGACCTACAAATTCTACTTCATGGATTGGTCCAACTCCTAACAGAGTTATTTTTAGTCCCTTTCAAATTCCAAAGAAATCTCCTACAAATTGACTACTTTATTTCTATTTGAAATGACACAGTATCCTAAAGTATAAATCACAGTTTCCTATCCCTTTAATAGCTCCTTGCCCCAAGATCATAACAGTGTCAGATTTCTGTTGGATAAGCACTGTTTTCTGAGTTGATGGGACAGATAATGAATCATTAGCTTTATCACACATTTAAAGGAGGCTTATTCTGTGGCTGAAACCCATTGTCAGAAAAGCCTATGTTGCTAGACTTAAATAATAGTGGTGGGAGACATTTTCAGAGGTTACTTAAAAAGCATCCCAGTCCTTTTAATCTCAAATGAAATCCTCCCCCTTTCCTTCCTCTCAACTTTCATTTTCAGCCGCAAAAGAGATCTAACTGTTCCATAACTAGTCAGGGCATTCTCCCTTGCCCATTGAATCTGCTAATGGCAGGAGCACTTGACAATTTCCATTTGCAACAGGAAGGAAAACATATTGATTAATGGCAGGACAATTTCCTGTGATATTCATGGATTCTTAGGGACAAGTAAGAGCAGCTCCTTTGAGTCACAGGCAAAGAAAGTCCTTGTAGCATGGAGTTTTTTATATTTATGTATTCTAGAGGGGGAGGGAAAAGGAGCAAAGTAAGATTTAAATGATTTTTAATAACATATCAACTTTTAAGCTCAAATTTTGTTAATTACATACTAATTTTTTTTATTTGGATGACAAATTATGATCTCTTTAGACATTTTATTTTCAGTGACTCTGTTGTAGATTTAATTTGAAATACAGAATGATAGAATTTGAAGGGATATTAATAATCTAGTCCCATCACCTTATCCTATAGATTTGGCCACTGAGCATCAAGGGGAAGTGACCTGCTGGCAGTTACAAGAATTAGAATTAGAAATCAAACCTTCTGATTCCCAAGTTGATGTTTTTTCTATCATGCGCATTTTGCATCCTACACAAAAGGAAATGCAGACTGTGTCTAAACCTATACTTTGATAGATCCATGGTTTCAGCAATATTGATTCTATTTTTATGGGTGAAGTGGTAGGTAGATCATAGCCCCTGAATGTCTTCTTATCCTATGTGATTTGTGTCTCTATCTTTCTGTAGAGGGAAGAACCATCTAACGTGGTAGAGAGCTCCTTTAGACCTACTTCGCAGATGTTAGCATGGCATTCAGACTGTCCATCTGTCATTTTTCATTCTCATTAGCTAATCTTTTTGGGTCATACATACCCTTGATACTATCTTTTATGTCAGTTCTCAACACATCATTATCATCATGAATGACATGCTGAAGTCTAGTTCCAGCTACCATCTTTCCATTGTTCTTTAAATCACTTACAGTTTTGATTCTTCTAAGAAATTAGTATTCCAGGATTCATAGACATAGTTTCTTTGAGAGAATACATCAATCAATAAGCATTTAATAAGCACCTAGTATGTGCCTAGACTGTGCTAACATGTGTATATGTATACATGTCTATATATATCTATATCTATCTATCTATAGATAGATAGATAGATAGATAGATAGATAGATAGATAGATAGATAGATATAGATATATATGCTCCAATATGACTGGAAGAATTGGGCTATAAGGAAAGCTGAGCCCTGCAGAATTGATGCTTTTGAACTGTGGTGCCAGAGAAGACTTTAGAGAGTCCCTTGGACAGCAAGTGGATCACATCAGTCAATATTTAAAGAAATTAATTCAGAGTATACATTGCAAGGACAAATACTGAAGTGGAGGCTTAAATACTTTGGCCACATAATAAGAAGACAGGACTCACTGAAAAAGGCCCTGATATTGGGAAAAATTGAAAGCAAAAAAAGAAGAGAATAAGATGGATAGATAGCGTCATGGAAGCAACAAGCATAGCTTGGACAGACTTTGGGAGATAATAGGAAAGAAGGGCCTGGCATGCCATGGTCCATGGGGTCACAAAGAGTTGACCACAACTGAATAAGTGAATTATAACAAAAAATGCATATATACATATATAAATATATATGTGTATGCCTACACATGTATTTAATTGGCCCATTCTCATTTTTAGTCTTTTATTTCTCCGTAGAACATAACACATGTATGCAAACTACATATGCATATATGTATGTTTGTGTATATGGATATCTTATTAATAATCTAACTCAATGTACTGCCCAAATGATATAGTAGACTACATTTTTACCAAAACACAACTGATTGAAAGTAGTAGAGAATCTAAGATCTTGTACTTTTTTGTTGACTATAAAAAGTATTTGCCTCAGCAGAGTAAAAGGCTACCTTAGGTAGTCTAAGGTAACTTAGGTAACCTAAAAGGTACTGTAAAGACTCTCCGTCAACAATGTGGCTCTTGAATATATGTCAAAATTATGAGTCCTTTAAAGATACAACAAGAGAAATAACCTTGTTTGATTACTCTCAGACCATTACTATCTAATGAGGCATAAAACAGGAAGACATAAGCTCATCAAAGGTGGTTGGTTCCTACTATAATGGAGGAAATCCAGTACAGAGTCCAAACTGAAAAGAGACTCCCCATAAATGGCAAAGTCATTCTCAGTTTCTTTGCCTTCTATTCCTAATAGTTCTGGACAATTTAATTTTTTTAATTTCTTGAAATGTAGCATTCAGTATTTTTTTTTCATCATTTTTCTTGGAAAATTTGTGGCTATTAATTATCTCTCTGTGCCTTTTTCCAGATCAACTTGGTAATACCATACCTTTTTCTGTGTTTTGGATTTTCTCTGCTACAGCTTCATTTAATTTTTTTTTGGAATGTGAGATACTCTTTTGTTAAAATTTTCCAGACATCAATTCTTCTTGTAAATTTTTAATGGTGAATTTACTTGTTTCTTCTTTGAGTTGTTTTCTTGCTTATAGCTCATTTTGCTTTATTGGGCATTCTAATAACTCTTATTTTAGAGATGAAAGGCCTCAGTGGGGGAAAATTGTTTCTTGGCTATGTCCCCCACTTACTTAGACTCTCCCCTAGAAGGCTTCTATGCAAAGTTATTTTTTGTTTAATTGTGGACTTAGTCACTTTCTAGTATTTTCTCACTTCTTCTTGAGTTATCTGGAAGTATTAGTTCAATTTGGTTTGATCTGTAATTATTAGGCTGATAGTATTTAAATGCTTGCAGCATAATAGGTGCTTCATAAGTTGTTCTTCCCTCCCTCCCTCCCTTTTTCCTCCCTTCATCCATCCCTCCCTTCCTCCCATCCTGTCTCCCTTCTTTCTTTTCCCTTCTTCTCTCCTTCCTTCCTGTGAACTCAAATATATTCAATAAAGTAATTTGTAATAATAAATTAAAAATATTCTTTTATATTTTTTAATAAAGCTGGTATAATCCTTGTGGCAGGAGTGTCTTATGGCTAGAGTAATCCTGGGATGTTTTAAAGGAGTTTCTGCTTGCTCTAGAAAATATCCCCAAAATCAGACATTTACACACCCACACCCTTGGTAATCTTTCTTTGGCCTAGTTTTCCAGATTTATTACACGTTACTTTTCCTTATGAATTCTACTTTCTAGCCAAATTGACCTATTTCTTTCTTGTCCCTATCCATGATATTCGTCTTTCATCTCTGTACCTCTATATAGGTTTTCTTACATGCATGTAATGCACATTTCCTACCCCATCTCTACCTTGTAGATCCCTAGCTTCCTTTAAGGCTCAGCTTGTCTCTTCCAACAAGAAGTCAAATCTGATCCCTCCAATTACTAGTAACTCTCTTAAAATTAATTTGTATCTAGTTCATGTATATCTTTGAACTTACTTTTCTATGTACAAATTCCTTTTCCTTATAGAATATAAGCTCCTTGAAACCAGGTACTTTAAAAAAAATCTTTGAGAAAGCAAAATACCTGGTATTTATCAGATATTTAATAGTAGCTTGTTGGATGAACAAATTCAATGTTCAAATGAATGAATTTTCTTATTCTTTTGGCTCATAGACTCCTACCCAGGAAGCCTAGCAAATTGAAAGCTTGATACCCTGCAGGATATTGAGACTAACTTCCTACTTTCAAACACATATTTCACAATAAATCGCAAAGGAAAGATTAGTTGTTTAAAAAAGATGAAAATAGAAATACTTTAATAAGCAACATAATACTGCTTTGTCAATCCCATCTACCAATTATGCAAAGATTTTGTTGGAATTCAGTTAGAAAAATGCATCTTCCCTAATGTCAATCAGTTGATCTTACAAATTAATCAAAAGGTGCTGTATTCTAATCATTTTAACAATAGGATCAAAACCCAATGAAACTCTTCCTCTGGAAGATTATTATGTAGTTTACAAATTTTGTTTGCAAATCTTAAAAGCATGCAAATATAAACATTTTTAGAGGTGATGTTAATTTGGTAACAAGAACTTAGTTTTTAAATGTCTTGTAAATCATGATAGCTTCAGTTTATCATTAGCTAATAAAGACACACACACATATACATATACATACATACATATACACACACACACACACACACTTTGGGGTAGGTTCATCATTGGTGATAGTGGATATTAATCCACATTTTAATAATCTTGATGATTTTAAATTGTTTTGGATGACTTTTTCTAATATCTGATTTTTAAGTCACTTATCTATTTGGGGAAGGTTAGTTTAGTTAAAACTATAACTTACATGTGATTTCATTGGTATAGAGAACTCTTAGCCGAGGAGACTCTACCAATCTTGGATTGACACCTTATCTGCTCTTTATAGTCTTAGAGAGATGCCAGATCACTGAAGAGGTTGCTAGGGTCACCTAATTAGTATGTATCAGAGGTGGGATTTGAATCCAGTTTTTTTTTTTCCTGGCTTCAAGGCTGGTTATATCAAAACTAGGTAATAAAGCCAATAAATCCACTTAACCAGGTGTGTGTAAACTACAATAGCTGCAGAATGCTCAAAGGGAATAAATAAGTAAGAATGTCACTGTCAACCCTTCAGCATTGTGAATTCTCATTCTTTCCTTACGGTATTTAAAATGCTATACATAATATATAAATGACACATAGAAGCTAAAGTAGAAAGCTAGTGACAATTTATATAATGAAATATTAGGGCAGGTTTTTAAAATTTTTAATAAAAATTTAAATATAGGTTGTTATTAAACCTAAACAGATTTTTTTAGGGGTAATCTTTAGTATGTATACATATCCCCCATTTTGGAGATCACTGATTAGTGTGTGAAGCTTCAGCATTCTTTTAGCAAAGAAACTTTTTGAACAAGGGACAGGATTTTATCTTTCTCTTTTTTCCCTGTACTATTTAATACAGTGAATTCCCCAGTTCTTCAAGCCAGGTCAAAACAAAGCTCTCAAATCTTTTGATGACACTTGACTGGTGAAAGATGAAGTTAAAAGTACCCTTTAGACTTGTGTTCTTCCCTGTTCTTAATTTTCTTGTCCCTTTTCCAGTATTTCCCCACCACTATCCCCATGCATTATATGTATCCCTTAAGGTTGTCATACTTTATTTTTCCCAAGTTATTTGAAATGGCAAAGGAAGAGAGGAAGGAAAAACTGCCCAACAATTACTATGTAGAAATGTAGAGTTTTAATGAAAATCTTAGTTATATGAACTGATAAGTTTGAGTTGTTTTTAGATGTCAGTATTTAAAAAAAAAAATTACAGTGTCCAAAAACAAATAATAGGCCTAAGGACTAGTGCCAGACAAGGAAGCCGTTGACTGAGATCAAGAGTGGCTAAGAATCTGGCCTGATAAAGAATAGGACATTCTTTGGAGGCTGAAGCGCCACCAAGTCACCACAGAGCAAGCCCTGATATATCTAGGCAGTGAGGCACCATGCTAAAAGTATTCCCATTTTCACTACCAGAGGACATGTAAGTGTCTTTTGATGATGAAAAAAAAAACTGTGGAGAAGAACCTCTCACAGGCATTCCATCAAAACTAAGACATTTCTCTTCTGTAATTTCACTGAGCACATGTCTAGACCTCCCTATCTTCATGCTTTAATGGAAATCATGAACTAAATATACATAGGGATAAATGATCAACTATGAATATATATGGAGCAGGAGGTATGTGTATAAATGAGCACAGGTATATGTGAGGACTGAAGAGACTTCATAGTTCCCATATCTTTTCTTAGCTAAGAAATCTTTGAAAACTTGTCTTGCATATCTTTGGATAATTAGTTTATAATCTCTCCTCCTGTACTGAATATTGAGTTGTACTGCTTGATTTTGTCATTGCTGATTTAAACTCACTCCACAAAGCAATCATGTTTGCAAACTCAACCTAGATAGAGATAATGACTGGACTGTGTTTTTATTGGAATAGGGAACTCTCAGGGAAGGGATTACCCCTATGAATGCACAGTGGAATCTTTTTTGACATGTATGCTCTTAGAGAGTTACCTGAAGTAGTGATGTCAAACTCCTGATGTATTCATTTCTGGTTGAGTTTGACACCTCTAGACAAAAGGCCTGAGGGGTTAAACAACTTGTCTAGGGTAACACAGCCATCATATTCAGGGGTAAGACTTTGAACCCAGGTTTTTCTGACTTTGAAGTTAGTTCTCTATCAACTTCATTATGTTGCCTCTCAACCTAGATTAATTAAAGGAATGAAAGAGAAAAATTCCAAATCCTATTATTAAAATCATTTATTGAAGCCTTTGTATATTTTAACATGAGTTGAGATGTTAGATTCTCAAGAGCTTGATTGAGTGCAAATGAGACTATAAACTATGTGTCCTGGACTGCATGTCATTTTAATTTGGCTATGGTCCAGACAAATGGGGCTACTCAAATATCCTTTGCTTTTATAATTCTGTTCATTTGCTCCTGCTGTTCCCAGTGGTCCCTTCCAGACCATTCCTACCGTTTGAAAGCCTATCCATCTTTTAAGTCCCTTCTTAAATCTAGTCTACTTCACTGAAACTTGGGTTTTGTTGCTATGCTTTCATATAACCCAATGTTTCTACAGTTACAGATTAGTTAGAACCAAAAGAGGCATTGGAATTCACCTAGTCTAACTTCATCATTTTATGGATTAGGAAATCAAGATTCAGAAAGCTTACATGACAGAGACAATATGGTTTAATATAAATAGTGATGATCTTTGGGTCATGAGTCCTTAGTTTCAATCCAGACTCTGACACATAATGAGTTCTGTGACTATAAGAAAGTTCCAGCCTCTATGAATTCAGCCTCTATGAATTGTGATATCAGTATTTGTAATGATGTTTCTAAATGTTTCCATGAGGAAAGTGCTTTAAACCTTAAACCTTGAAGTGCTATTCATGTATGAATTGTTATTATATAGTACTAAGGTCTCCATCTCAGACCCCCATAAAGTATCCATACATTCTAGGTACCTTGTAGGTCATAATACTCTCCAAACAATAGCTTATGAACCTCAAATGATGTATTTTCATTCAATTCATCAGTCAGAAGACAGACAATTCAAAGCATAGGCATTTAATAAGATGGCAAAATAATAACATAATAGAACATCCCCTTATAAATGTGCAACTCACTCTCTTACCAATACATGTGCCTTTAGTGGATAGAGTATATTTAGGGATCACATGTGGGGCATACTTACATGAGAAACCCATGATGTAACCAGGACACTCACATGACAATAACATTTGTGGCCACATTCCATACCTCAAGGGCCACACATTGACTTCAAAAACCACAGATCAAAGTTATCTGTGTTTTCTTGTATTTGTATTTATTTTGGTAAACATTCCCTATCACCTTTTATTCTGGTTTGGGTAGCTAGCCTTGGCTTTGACCATTTTTGTTGAACACTATTATCATTCCCTAAGGTCACCTAGCTAGTGGCCTACCCAGAATAGGGACTCCAAACCAGGTTCCCTGACTCCTAATCCAGTCCTATTGCAACTATACTACCTCACTTGTATTATTATATTCCATAATAATAATAGTTATTATATAATTATTATGTAGTATTGGACGTTTATACATATTGCATATTCCCTCTGCTAGTTGTAAGGGCAACAAAAATGTCTTAGATATGTATCTTCTCATTTTCCCTACCTCTTATCCTAGTGCTTTGCATTTGCAAGTGTTTAATAAGTATTGCTTGTTTGAAAGTATAGATGAATGAAATGAGCCACAAATATCATCAAATATCTATTAAAGCTCATTTGTGGTTGGCTATTTTTAGGTGAATTTAAGGGCAGATATCAATATACCAGGAATATTAATAGTTATGTAGTGAAATCATTTAGGTGTTGAGGGGAAAAATTGGTTCCATTCAAGACAAAAATTTTGACAAAAACTCACATAAGCCTTAGCATAGGCTAATTTTAATACAGATAAGATTTCAGTGTTCAGAACATATTATTTAACTAAACAGGTCAATACAAAATATATATCTATGCATATACATATCATGTTGTAACAATTTGCTCGTGATTTTGATAGGCTATAGATTGTGACATTTATTTATAGGGCAAACAATGGATTTATATAACACAAAAACACTGCTCACTTTCTAGACTAAAAGAAAGAGGTAGCATCATTTCCTATAAATATTGTCACAACCTCTTCTTGCTGCCTTCCTGAACATCTTTTTCTGCATATTTAAAGTTTATGGCAGAGCACAAGGTTCAGAGTTTCTTTTCATATTGAAAGTTTATAGTGGAGCTTCAACTCTATATTAATATAGCAGCTGTAATGCATTCCTAGTTAAGCTGTCATAAAGTCTGGAGCTTTTCACATCATCACTTTTGAAGGTCGGTGCCACAGAGAAAAGAAGCATTTGTATGGGATCACCATGGTGGTTTGTAATACACATGACAATAAATATTGCAATATATTTCATTTTTATATGTTTTTGATGAAGAGGCAAAAGTGCATCTTCTACAGTTGCTTTTCAGAAATTGCTCATCTGTTTGGAACGAGGGTAAAAGAGACTGAAGCTAAACATTATTTATAGAGACATTACTACTCTTCACTCAGGCCACAGCTGAAATGAAAAGAGGATTCCAATGATATTTCATTTACGGTATTGATTTTCTGAGCTTACCCTAGGAAGCTGTTGTGTGTGCATTTGAGATAAATGTGAGAAAATATAGATATTCTGAAAAACATTACACATTGTGTGCTTTGTTTTGTTTTTTATCTTAATAATTTATATATTTTTGAAATTCAGTTGGAAATGCCTTTCACACATTACTCCATTCATGCCCTTGTACCACTAGAATCGGTAAAAAGAATTATGTTAGAAATCTTCAGATTGATTGTTAATTGGAATATATGAAATCCTCAGATAACTACAATTCTTTATGATGAAAAAATATTTTGAGTAGCAGTTTTGCTGCTACATTTATTTTTATGCAGGATACCAAATGACAGGTTTAAGAGTGAGTCTGCTGCCTCACTGATGTTTCTTTCAGTCCCATCTTTCAAATTTCTATCAGTGCTTTAGAAGTGACACCATTGCTGAGTACAACCTATTTACTAAGTTAATTTCTATTCTTTTTCCTTTCCTCAGTTTCTCCTATATCTTGTTGTTTAGTCATTTCAATCATTTCCAACTCTTTGTAACCTCATTTTGGATTTTCTTGGGTAAGATACTGAAGTGGTTTGCCATTTCCTTCTCCAGCTCATTCTACAGATGAGGAAACGGAGGCAAACAGGGTTAAGTGACTTGCCCAGGATCACACAGTTAGTAAGTGTCTGAGACCAGATTTGAACTCAGGAAGATGAGCCTTCCTGACTTCAGGCCTGGCACTCCATCCATTGTACCACCTAGCTCCCTTTTCTTCTGTATGGTAACTCCGAATATAAAATCATCTTCAATTTTCCCTGACCCCTTTTTTTACTCTGATGAACTCTATGAACTCTAGGGTGAAATTCAAACAATGGTGAAAAACTCATGATCCATACTATGGGTAGTAATGGAGATGAAGAACAAGATAATATATGTTTTTTTTCATTTCTAGTACCTTTATTTTTCTCCATGAAAGAGGATGAGTTTTTGAAATAAACTTTTAGACCATCTAGGAAGTAATGGGACTTCAGATCCTCAAAGAGCATTTCCATCATTCTCTTTGTTTGGGGTCTATCCCTTCCTTTTCTCATCTGGGAAAAATTGCTTACTGATGCCCTTCCTTCCCCCTTTCCCCTTTATCATTCCTCCTATCAGATCAGAGCTTCTCTTCTCTTACTCCCTACCTAATTTCTGAATCTGATGTGAAAATACATGCATGATTCTAGTGTTTTTTTCCTACCTTTGTTTTAAGAGCTTGTTTATTTTACCTCAAATAAAATGATTGGTTCTATTAAAATAGTTTCTTGCAATGTGGAAGATTCATAAATCTTCTTACTATTAGCTCATATTTAATATAAAGCAATTTAGGCTTATGAAACATTTTGCTCAGAAAGTAGGTAGGGTAAGTATTTTTACACCCAATCTGTTGTTGAACAAGCTGAGGTTCAGAGGGGTTGACTGGCCTGATATCACACAATTGGTAACTATAAAAGCTGGGATTCAAACCCATGTCCTCTGACTAAAAGTCCTCCCTCTTCCCCTTGCAACATGATAGATAAAGCTTCAAAAATTCAAGCAATTCTGAAATGTAGGACTGGGGGTCATGTCCTAAAAATAAGGACAACAGTGATTTCTCTGAGACAATAGATGTATCCATTCTGTTACTACTACTACTACTACTACTACTACCACCACCACCACTACTACTACTGCTATTACTACTTCTTCTCTACTACTACTACTACTACTACTTCTTCTACCACTACTACTACTACTACTACTACTATTACTACTACTACTACTACTACTACTACTTCTACTACTATTACTACTACTACTTCTACTACTACTACTACTACTACTACCACTTCTACTACTACTATTTCTACTACTACTACTACTTCTACTACTATTACTACTACTTCTACTACTACTGCTACTAATTTTAATAGCTAGTATTTATATAGCACTTTAAAATTTGTAAAATGCTTTACTAATCTTTTCTCATTTTATCTTCATGATAACCCTGGGGGTAAGTGCTATTATTATATGTTTTTTTTTTCTACAGATGAGAAAATTGAAGCAGATAAAGGTTAACTGATTTGTCCAGGGTCATACAGTGTCTAAGGCAATTTTTGAACTTGTCTTCTTGATTTGAGGTACAGCCTTCTATCCATTGTGTTACCTAGCTGCCTCTCTGCTACCAGGGTCTCATATCCCAAAAAATAATACATTATATTGTTGACAACTAAGAAACTGGGAGGGTAGAATTGAACTAAGTGTTTATAATTTGTAAAATATCATGAGTTTTTTGGCTGATTGCAGCAATTAGCATGTGTAGTAAGAGATAAGCTGTGTAAGAGACCTATACACATACTTGATTGGGCTGGCATTTTACAGGTATCATTTTCAAAGGGGAAATAACCAAGAGACATTTCCTGTACCTCATAAGAAAACCCCAAGTTTGCAGACAAAACCCAAGCATGTATTCTGAAATGAAATGCAGCCTTTAGTCCAAAGTATAAAAACTGATGGAAAGGAAAATTAAATTTCTTACAGCTGGGTGACCCACTTTGCTTTATGGGGTATGCTCTTGCATACTATCACTTTGAATGCTATGATTAGATGTAGAGACAAGACATTGAGATGCTGCAATCGTCTTATTTTGCCAAAAATATACATGGTGAATATTAACTGATTTTTTAAGAAATAAGTAAAAGAAAAATACCTAAATTAGATTGAGTCATCATTGCTGTCTTTCATCATATAGATCTTCACTTCAGTCAACTCTTAGGGAGCCAGACTGAATAAAGTGCTTTGTAAACAGCCAGTTCATTTTAATAAATATCCCAGAGGGCCATTGGGCCTGTGTATCACCTCTTTCAAGTCTGCCAAAGAATTTCACTTAATGGCTACTTAGTTTTTCTAAAGAATTAATTTTCTTGCCACTAAAAAAAATATTTAGCTCACCTGCAGTTTCTTTTATTCACCAGGAAAATTGAAGTCATTTGATAAATCAATAAATATACTCCTTTCTGCAGTAATTTAGTGATTCAATCTTGTAGATCGAATAGCACCTCTAACAGGTAGATGTCAGTTCTTCTTTTTATCCTGCGTTGCTGCTGTCAACATCTTCCCATAAATCTTCTATCCAACATACCTGGGAACCTTGTATAAGCCTCTTGACATTGTACTCCAGTTGAGTATATGAGCTATTCCTTAGAGTTATCCATTACACACTATGCCAATTTTAAGAAGGAAATGCCTAGGATAGTTATAGCCCATCATAATGATTCCTTCACATAATCTATTGTCTCTTTATCTATAAAATTAAGGCAATGATTTTTGTAAAGCTACAGTAATAATACCTTTATATTCTATTACCCATGGAATAGCACCCTGAAATCCTACGGGCAGTATGATAGAAAAAACTAAGTCCCAGAATTTGAAGTAATTATGCAAAGAAAATGGGACAGACAGAAAGATCCACAAATCAGATAATACATTTAAAGATAAAGACCAATATTGAGAGTTACTGTCTTAAATAAGCTTCTTTTGCACTAAGTAAAGTATAAAGAATTATGAATAGAACTAAAACTTTATCTCTTTGACATGGTTAAGTTCTGGCATGTTTGAGTTTCTTTCATATTGCAGAGATCACCTTCAGGCTTTGAAGCAAGACTGTGATTGTTGTCTCAAAAGCTAGGGTATTTAGGACAAGACTTTTTACTAAGGAGACTAGGTGATGCTCAATTCTCAGAATTGTTCACAGCTCATTTAGTTTAGGGATTATCTTCAGTGACTAGGAAGGCTGTTCACTCTAAAGGTTGAGCAGCTGTCTGAATTCTTGGATAAACACTAGAAAACCTTTTATCTTTAGGCAGAAGACAGACCTTGCTGCCACTGAATCACTGAAAGGTTAATGTCTGTTTGAACCTCAAAGAAAATGCAATTTTTCTAATAAGGCTAGGGTAAGCCTTTACTAAGCAAGCCTCTCCACAACAGTGGGTATGGATTCATATTTCAATACATACATTTCAATAGATTCCATGATTTCATCAATGTGGCTGTTTCTTCCAGTGGCGCAAAATCCAATCTATCTTTGACTTCTCCTCTGTGATCCTTGTCCATGTGTTCCTATAAATCCTCAGAGGCTGCAGCAAAGATGCTGTGGACTCTCTTCTTGATTTCTTGATATTAATGGGGCATGTAGCATAGTCTGTACATTTGTTACCTTGCAGCCAGCCGCATCCTCCCCACGTGGCCTTGGGCATGTTGCTTAAACCCTCTATTCCTTTGATTTCTCCTACAAAAATGAAAAGGTTGGACTAGATGACCACCAGTGGTCTCTTCTAAATCTGTATCTATGATCCCATGATCACTCATTCTCATTACATACCTAGTCTGTATTCTGTTCTAGTCATTCATCTCTTTGATGATATCTTTTGTTAATTTGTAAGTGCTACTCAATGTAGTATTTTAGAGTCTGTTTATACCTACCATGTATTTTTCCACTGCTGTTGCACAATATTATAAGATCATAGATTTAGAGCTGAAAAGAACTTCAAAGATCATCTAAGTCAATCTCTCCATTTTATTTGCAAGAAAACTGCCCAGAATTATAAGGCCCAGAGTTATAAAATGACTTGTATAAGGACATGCAAATAGCAAACAGCAGACCCAGAATTTTAGTCTAGGTCCTCTGACTTCAAACTCATTGCTCTTTCCATTACCCTGACCTCTTTCTTTGATGCCTAGCACATCATGCTAGTTCACGATTCACAACCACATAGCATTACTGGAAGATCGTCGAAATGTAAAAGATGGAATTTGTTTCAGCGACAATCTGAGGGTCATTGAAAGCACTGTGTAATTCTCCAAGTGTCATCTAGCTCTTCCTATTCAAGGTGGGCCCACTCATTCATTGTCCCTCTACAAAGTCTGTACAAAGTATGTATGTACTGTTGTACCAGCATTGTGTACCACCATACCTGGTGATACCATGATCTTGACAGTAGGCATTCTTTATCCTCTAGTTTTTTACCTGTCTGGATAGTTAACCTGAACTCCTTTGAATGATTTTTTGTCTTGTTCAAGAGGCTTTACTGGAAATGCACATACATGTATGTAGATATATTCATACAGTTTATAAGTGGACATTAGTCAAATGCAAATGCCTTCTCTCACTCAATCCCTCATATGTAATTAATTTCTCCCTGTTTCTATGTATATATATGTGTGTATGCATACATACATATATACATACACACATACAAACCCCCAAATATATATATATATATATATATGATGTATACATGCACAAATATACACATAAAAGGCCAACTCTTTATACACTATGCTGACTCATAATATATAGGTATATTTAATATTTTACACATAAAGTTATTATATATGTCATGAGCTTTTATAAAATGTATTATATATTCTATATAAATAATAATTAAATAGATAGGCATATTATATTCCAAGTTTATATATTATGTAAAATATATTGTATACGTATATATATATGTGTGCACACATGTGTATATTTAATATGCATGTGTGCATTAAATATATGTACATACATATACCCATCTTTTTTTCTCTTAATAGCATTTTTTCCAATTATATGTAAAGATAGCTTTCTACATTCATTTTTACAAAATTTTGAATCCCAAATTTTTCTCGCTCTCTTTCTTCCCTCCCTAAGACAGTAAACAATCTGATATAGGTTATACATATACAGTCATGTTAAACATATTTCTACATTAGTCATGTTGTGAAAAAAGAATCAGAACAAAAGGGGAAAACCACAAGAAAGAAAAAACAAAAAACAAAAAAACAACAAAAAAGTGAAAATAGTGTGCTCTGATCTGCATTCAGACTCCGTAGTTCTTTCTCTGAATATAGGCAGCATTTTCCATAATAAGTCTTCTGGAATTGTTTTAGATCATTGTATTGCTAGGTCTATCATGGTTAATCATTGCACAATATTGCTGTTACTGTGTACAATGTTCTCCTGGTTCTGTTCACTTCACTCAGCATCAGTTCATATAAGTCTTTTCAATTCTTCCTCTCCCTTTCCTCTTCTCCCAGTATAATCCTTTTTTTCACCTCTTATTTTTCTTTATATCATCATATCAAAGTCAACTTATAACCATACCCTCTATATATACTTCATCCAACTACCCTAACAGAGATACAGTTTTCAAGAGTTCCAAGGATCATCTTCTTATGTAGGGAAAGCAGTTTAAATATTATTGAATAACATGTCTTTTTTTCTTTCCTCTTTATCTTTGTATGCTTCTCTTGAGTATTATATTTGAAGATCAAAATTCATCAGGAAAGTTTGAAAGTCCCCTATTTCATTCAATGTCCATCTTTTCCCCTCAAAGATTATGCTCAGTTTTGCAAGATAGTTGATTCTTGGTTGTAATCCAACTCCTTTTGCCTTGTAGAATATCATATTCCTAGCCTTCTGGTTCTTTAAAGTAGAAGCCGCTAAGTCCTGTGTAATCATGACTGTGGCTCCTTAATATTTGAATTGTTTCTTTCTGGCTGCTTACAATATTTTCTACTTTACCTGATAATTCTGGAATTTGGTTACAATATTCCTTGGAATTTTCATTTTGGGATCTTTATCAGAAGGTGATTAGTGGATTCTTTCAATGACTATTTTGCCTTCTGGTTCTAGGATATCAGGGCAGTTTTACTTGATAATTTCTTGAAAGATGCTACCCTGGCTCTTTTTTTGATCATGACCTTCAAGTAGTCCAATGATTCTTAAGTTTTCTCTCCTGGATCTATTTTCCAGGTCAGTTGTTTTTACAATGAGGTATTTTACATTTTCTTCTATTTTTTCATTCTTTTGATTTTGTTTGACTGATTCATGATGTCTCATAGTCATTCGCTTCTTGCCCAATTCTAATTTTTAAGGAATTATTTTCTTCAGTTAGCTTTTGTACAGCCTTTTCCATTTGGCCAATTCTACTTTTAAAGGAGTTGTTTTCTTAAGTGGATTTTTTTTCCCCATTTGGTCAATTCTATTTTTTGAGGAGTTGTTTTCTTCAGTCAATTTTTGTGCTTCCTTTTTTCAAGCTATTGACTCTTTTTTCATAATTCTCCTGCATAACTCTCATTTTCTTTCCCCCAATTTTTCTTCTATTTCTCTTACTTGATTTTTAAGATCCTTTTTGAGTTCTTCCAAGAGGACTTTTTGGGATAGAGACCAATTGATATTCACCTTGAGGTTTCACATGTAATCATTTTGATGTTGTATCTTCTGAGTTTGTGTTTTGATCTTCCCTGTCACTACAGTAACTTTAGATCGTCAGTGCTCTTTCTATTTCTTACTAATTTTTCTGCCTACTCATGACTTTGAAGGTTGAGCTCTGTTCCTGGGGCATGGGGAGCATTATCCCAAGCTCCTTAAGCTGGGTGTCAAGGGCCTGCTCACGGTTTCCACACAGGGGCTTTGTGTGCTTGTGGCTTGCCCAGTCTGCTGGGAGTGGCCTGGCCTAGTTGCTCCTGTTGTGCTGGGGTTCCAGGGCTTGCCATTTACCTTCTGTGATGGGAATGGAGGCCTCACTGCTGGCCTGCTGAGCCAGGATGGAGGGGCCTGAATTGCTGATCTGTGCTGTAGCTAAGAGCTTCCCGCTGGCTTGCCCGGACGCTGTCTGTGTGTGCTGGGTTGCACTCCTCTTTTACGCAAGATAGACAGAACTTTTTTGAAGTCCATCTAAGTTATCTCAAGCTGAAAAATCACTTCACTCTGTCTTTTTGTCTCTCCAGAATCTGTTTAGAAGCTTGATTTAAAGTTGTTTCTAGGGAAAGTGGGGAGAATTCAGGTAACTTCGTGGTTTCTCTCTGCCATCATGGCTCCACTTCTCCCACTTTGCACATCTTTATAGTAAGAGCCAGCATAGTATAGAAAGAGTCTCAAAGAAATAAAGAAAAACCAGGGCTAAAGTACTGCCTCTGATACATGACCTTGAACAAGTCTCTTAATTTTGCAATTCTATGGTAAATCAGTAAGACCATAAATCATAGAGAAAGTGCCTACCTATCTTGGTAGAGAAATTTCCTCCTATAGGGTAGTTCCTATAGCAGCTTAATCATAGATCTCATTCCTGTCTCCTATGTTTAGTCAAATCTAAGAAGTATAGGTTAAGACAAATGCTAGGACAAAAATTCCTTAGGGAAAGTATGTAGGTACATCTTAAAGGATATTTTTATATTGGTCATAAGAAAAAGCACAGAAAATTCTCCCATGTGGATAATCCCAGATCCACCCCAAAATGGGATGAAAGAGGGTAAATTATGTAAGTACATGAGTCTTTACTGAGCGGTTCTAAGCTAATGTGATACCTTTCTTAGGGATATGGTAAATGAATATGGAAGTTTACAGCTACAACAAGTAGATCATCAGAAGAAGCAATACATATGGTTATTGCTGGACAGGGCAGGAAGTTGGGGTTGGTGATAGTGTGAGCCAAATCTCTTTGAGGTAAGTATTAGACTTGCTTAACCAAAAGTCTCAATTGCTTGGCAGATTCATACAATTGAACTTCAGTCCCAAGGCAGGCTGCTTCGCAAAAACTACTGGAGAAAGGAAATATAAATTGATATTTAGACCAAGTAAACAAGTTTCTGGGTTCTTTGCCCCCTTGTTTTTTTATTAAATGTAAGGTGATAACTCAAGAGTCTATCTTTTACCTTAACTGTTTCTTCTGCATACAAAACTTCCATCTCAGGGAACTCTTGGCACCAACTTGAACTTCACGTAGGAAAAGCTTCCTCAAGGGAACCTTAGAAAAACTAAAATTTAATCTCACTCTCCTTATTTAAAGGGAACAGCAAGTTGTACATAATAGATTTACAGTTTCATTTGCAATCATCTTTTTAAAATTAAGGTATGTTATAGAAGTGTTTGTTTTATTCCATAAATTAAAAATAAAATAAATAAAAACAAAAGTGCTACAGGAAGTTAAGATAGCTTGCTGACTTTGGGTTCTGACTTGTGTAAACTTTTTCTTTAAGTTAGGTTGCACTTGGATACATTTACGATGCTCAGAGATTCCAAAATATGATTGTGCTTCATGACAATTTATCATGCTTCTTTATCCTTCAGCCAAAGGCAATAGAAATAATGGTGCATAACAGGCAGGATAAAGTTCAAACTCTTTAGTTAAACATTTAAGGGGCTCACAACAAAGTCCCTTATGACCTTTTCAATTTTTCACTATTTTTTTCACTGTTCTTTCAAGTTAATCAGATCTTGTTTATTCCTGCCTCTGTAGTTTGATTCCTACTGTATCCTCTACTTACCATGTCATTAGTCCTTCCTTTTGACTATTCAAATCCTACCTATCATTAGGTAGGTGAGGCCTCATAGTCTCCATGAAGTTTTCCTTGAGCATTTATCTTTTCTCCCTTTGAACTCCTATGATACTTACTACCTATAAAACTGGTCACATACACACATATGTATATGTATGCACATATATATAACCTTGTATTGTTACTTAACTGGTTAATGCTTTCATAAACTAACTTGAAGTAGAATGTAAAATCCTTCCAGTTAAGAAAATTCTTTTATATTTCTGGGTGTCCTTCTTGTAGCCTTAGAATAGTGTTGAGCATACAGACTTATGGAGCTAGAAATGACATAAAGATTAAGTAGTCCAACCATCACCCCTCACCCCACCCCAATTTACATGTGAGAAAACTTAGACCTACAATATTGTTGTGGCTCAGTCAAGGCCACATCTCTCAGGAGAGCTGTGACTGGAATCCATGAGTTCACCATTAAATGTTTTTTAATGAATGAATTATAACTAAGAATTCAGAAGCCAGTCAAACAGCTTGGCAGTTAGTGTATATGAAATGCATTTTTGAGAATTGCCTCTATTTTGCATCTGCTACATATGACTACTCATATACTACTTATGGCTACAATCATAATTATAATTATCTGATTATCACATATATATCATAATGTCACAAAGACATTAAAAAATTATGTCAATAACATGAGGTTTGTTACACTGAACAAGTACAAATTCAAACTTTTGGAGGCCAGGGATGATGTCTGAGTTGAATTTCAACTTACAAATCATATACATAAATATCCTGAATAAATATTTCTTAATGATGACAGTGTTTTATGCTCATTTGAGGGATCTGACTTCTAACATATAATGCAAGATTGCTATGTAATGACTGTATGCTTTGCCATAGTAAAAAAAAGTTTTTTTTTCTTTTTTAATATGGAAAACGTCTAGCTTTACGAACATATATTGACTATTGCTTAAATTACATGAAATATTGATACCGCATAGACCATATATGTCATTAATAGAAAAAAAATAGCAAAAGGATGAATGGCTTTCTTGTTTTAGGAATGTAAAAAATTCAAGTAGCATTAAAAATTCATTTTTAGTCATGGAGCTTGACTTTACTTGTTAGATCAATGAGCAAACTAGAGAATCAACTATCTTCATGCTTACTAGGGTCCTAATCAGTCTTTGGTAGAGTGCTGTAACAGAAAATTTGTATGCTTGGTTTTTCAGTAGGGCTAACAATTTCCGGTTCTGTAAGGCTAACTCTACTTCTTATATTGAGCCTCACAGTTAAACAGTCATATCTGAGTTGCCAAAGAAGACAGTGAAGTGAAATAGACTGAGGGTGGAGAAGGAATCGGCAAAAGTTGAAATCCTGCTTTATGTGAACTCCTTGGGTAAATATGATTTTCTTAGTATTTGGAAGATCTGCTGTATAGACACTCAGAGGAACGCTCATTCAGTGACCAAAGGGTGATGCTTAGTCTGCATCCCATGGACATTAGACAAAGCAGACCACTCACAAGCCTAAAATGCTCCAGTTTTGAATGGATAAAAAAAATTCCAAGAGTGTCCTGATGTAGCTAGCTTTTAACAAATAAATTAAAGAAATACTTCTAAAAATCAACCAATGGATAAACATACAAAAAGTCCCTGCTATATTTGCTAAACATAGGGGATGCAAATAGAAAAGTAAGACAGTCCTCATCACTGGGGAGATTACATTTATTAGGCAAATACTACATGTTCACAGGTGAGAGGAAACAGGATTGGGCATATATAAGACAAATTCAAAGTGATGAAGGTGGAGTGGAGAACAGGAAAAGAAGAAAAGAAAGAAAAAAAGAAAAAATAACAAGAATGACTTTGTAAAGGAGATGGCACTTGAGATGAGATATCAAGGGAGCTAGGAAATCTAAGAAGTAGCATTGAGGACATCAAGTGTTCCAAGCTTGAAGGACAACATTAAGCACAGATGCAGGAGACAGAAAGCCTCATACAGGGAGTTTGACCAGAAGGTATTGTGGGGAGTAATGTATGATAAACCTAGAAAGGAAGATAAAATGGATCCTGTTTGGGACAGTTTTCAAACGCCAGACAAAGGAGTATGTATTTTATCCTAGAGGCATAGGGAACTGCGGAAGCTTCCTCCGCAAGGAAGTGACAGAATGTGAGTGGAGAGAAGGCGATATATCATGCTTAAAGACCTCTACTACCACATGCTATTTACATAACAAGTGTGTAATTTTTGCCTTCAAGTATCTTATGATGTAGTGGGAAGAATAAAACATGAGACAATATAAAATTATAAAGAAAAATACATTTAGTATTTTAAGAAGTTATATGAAGACTCTAAGGAAAAAGGGATAACTTCTATCAGGTTTGATCAGGGAAGATTTCAAGGAAGGTATTCAAATAGGTTTTTTTCCCTCAGGAATAAAACAAGCCAAACTGGCTTCATTTAATTTTTAGGGTTACTAGACCAGTAGATGAGCGATCATATGATCACAGATTTAGAGGTAGAAAGGGCTTCAACCTCTTTATTTTACAGCTGAGGAAGCTGGAGAGTCAAAAAGTTCAAATTATGGGTCTAAGACCACCTAGTAACTGAGAGTCAGGATTTGTGCCAAAGTTATCAAAATGTGATAGACATACAATCTCTGGATTTAAAAAAAAAATCTGTAATACTATCCATGTGGAGAAGAAATAGAAATGTGTCAGATGAGAGAATAGTTAGGTGGGTTTGAAATTTTAATGAATGGAACCAAAGAGTAGTCATAAATAGGATAAAGTCGACTTGAAAAGAAATCTCTAGCAGAATCCTCTAGGGATCTATTTCTGGTCCTTTTTCATTTAATCATTTTATCAGTATCTCAGATAAGTTCATAGATTTTCTTCTTATCAAATTAAGAGATGATACAGAGCTAAGCAAGGTAGCTGACGCATAAGTTTGTGAGAAATGAGTATTGGTTGAGAGGGATAGCTAACAACTCCAGCAACTTCTCAATAGACTAGAACAATAGACTAAATTTAGGAAGTGAAATTGACAAGCACTTATTAAGCATCTGTTATGTTCCAGGCACTATGCTAAGTGCTGAGATACAAAGAAAGGCAAAAAGTCTGTGATCTTAAGGAGCTAACAGTCTAATGGGCAAGACAATAGTTAAACAATGATGTACAAATCTTGTGCAAGAAATACATGAGAGAAGTTGGAGACAGACAACTGAGGGAAGAATTTAATTGGGGTAAATGTGAATTCCTATACTTGTACTTAAAAGATCTATTGCAGAAGCACAATCCGAGGGACTGGGAGGACTGGGAGGGGTCTGTGAAAGAAGGATCTTGGGTTTTTAATGGAGCACAAACTCAATTTAAGTTGGTAATGTGACATGGTAGCTTCCCCCAAAGCAACCCAGTTAGATTTTAGACTGCATTAAAATAGACATAATGTCAAGATTGAAGGAGATGATAATTTCCCTGGTCAGACAATATCTAGAGTATTATTTTCAATTCTGAGCAACAAATTTTAAGAAAGATATGGACAAGCTGGGGGGCCTCTAGGGAAACTTAAGCAAGATGGATGGGGACTAGAAATAATTCCATTGGAGGATCAAAGGAAGTAGGGATCTTTAGCCTAGAAGGGGATATGATATCTGCCTTCACATATATTCAGGGTATTTATGTGGAATAAGCTTGTCACTAGAGGCAGAAGAGAGCCCAGTGGCACACATTATAGAAAGGTAAATTTAAATTGATTTTAATGATCACATCCTAATAATCAGATATATCTAAAACTGGAATGGGCTACTTCAGGAGGTACTGTGTTCTTTTTTATTGGAGAGCTTCAAGTATAGGTTCAATTGCTAATTTTCAGGGATTGCAAAGAGTATGTTCTTGTTCAAATCAGTTTAGATTTGATGCCCTTTATAGCCCCTAGCTCTGACATTCTGGAATGGAAAAGAGAATATGGATTTTTGAGATTCCAGTACTCAGAAGTAGAATGAACAAGGGGAACATGTGTTATGTGGAGTAAAGCAAAAGTTTAACTGAAGTTCTTAGTCTGGTGACCTTGGCCTATGGAGTTGCCATGAAGAGAAATAATGAAATCAGGAACACCAGGTGTAGGGAAAAGATAAAAAATATTACTTTTAGACATCTTTCTTGGATCAGATTGAATTTTTAAAAATCATAACTATAAAATGATTTTCTTTTTAAAAAAATCTCTTGGGTGGATTTGGATTTAAAGTGAAATCTAAATAGAAGCTTTCTATACATGGATACTTCTAAATTGACTTTTTTCCAGCTGAATCTTTTTTTTTTGAGCGTCTTCAAAATCAATTTCTGCACAATTAATTGAATCTAGTATGCAATCAATCCATATCAGTTATTAAAACAAACCAGCCTGACTTTTATTTTTTGCCTCCACAGCTTTTTATTGTATGGGCCTGAGCAGAATGTTTGAATGTCAGTTGGAATGCCAATTCCAATAACCTACTGAACTGTGGTACATTTCTGTCCATAGAAATCTGCAGGATAGCAACATCTAAGTGTAAGTTCATATGACTTTAGCCCTAAGAAATGTGAATCAGAAACTTGGAAAGCGCTGAGCAAATTGATTTGAAAATTTGTACCTTCTCCATCTGTAGCTGCAGTAAAACATTTCACTGTATAAAAGTCAAGAAAAACATTACCTGAAACTGTGGTTAAATGAGGCAATTTTTCATTCAAACTACAGAGCCTGGCCATAAAAACCTGGGGGTCACATTTAGCAACAGTAATTTAGTTCAGATTAAAACCTCTAATTACACCCAGGCACTATGTTCAGTCTGACCCTGAATCATATGACTCTTTTGGAAATATGGAAACTGTAAGAATATGGTCTCTGGGTGGAAACAAGGGTTCTCTCAGAAAGACCTGGATGGGCTCTTCCTGAAAATGTTATTCATTAGATTTGGAGACACACTGGGACATTCCTTGAACTGTATGTGGTCAGGCTGAGAAGAATGTGGAGGAATAAGAAAAGTGAGGAAGAATTTGTCAAGAGGGAGACCCTAAACATAGTGAAACTTATCCCACTCCTAACTCAGTAATCAAACTGAGAAAATTCAGTTCATGACCACCGAAAGCTGGAAATGTATATTTATCCAGGATGGGAGCAATATGTGAATGTACCATTCGGCAGCGAGGGAGCAGGGATCCAGAAAAAAAAAGGCTTGTAATATGTCCCTGCAAGCTGCTTCTGCTGAAGGTAAAATAGTGTAGGAAGAGTAAATTGTGGGAGGACCAATAATTCTGTGACTTAATGAAAAACATGTACTGGTGGTCTGTTCCAGTCAAAGAATAATGAGAATATGTTTTACCTCTTTGTAGGCAAATTTCAGTTTGGACTCTGTTACAGAAACCTTTTGAGGGAAATGCTGACTTGATTTTGCCTCAGATATACTAACATCCCATTAAAACAATGCTACCAGTGCTTAGCACAATTTCTGGTGCATAGTAAATGCTTAATACATGCTCCTTGCAACCATCATTAACATTACTCCTACAGTAATAGAGAAGCTTAAGGATGCCCTTAATTAAAGACTCCTGCCTAGCTTCAGCCTCTATCCTAAGGAGGCAAGGAAGCTAGTGTTAATTGGGAGAAGGTCTAAGATATTAGAAACAAGGAGACTTTGGAGGGGGTGGAGCCAAGATTGCTGCGTGAAAGCAGTGACTTGCTTGAGCTCTCCCTGAAATCCCTCCAAAAATGCATAAAAAATGGCTCTAAATAAATTCTAAAGCAGCAGAACCCACAAAAAGACAGAGTAAAACAAATTTCCAGCCCCAGACAGCCTGGATGGTTGATCGGAAAGGCATATTGCACTGGGCGGGAGAGGAGAGTAGTTCAGTGTGGGTGCGCAGGCCACAGTGAACCTGGAGCAGGCCTCAGAGGATTGAATCACAGGCAGCTGTGGTGGTTTCCAGACTCCTCAATCCAGAACGCCAAAGACAATTTAGAAGGTCAGTGGGAAAGGTCTATTTTTGTGGTGAGAGAAGAGCTAGGTCAGAGCCAGTTCCAGAGAGCAGAGTGCAAAGCACTGGCTGCCAGGGCAGTGGCTGTGTCCTGAGCTTCTGGCCCACAGACTGAGGGGGAATCAAGTGGCTGATCAGAGGGGGATTGCAGGGATCTCTTTGCTGGTGCTGAGGCAGGAATCTCTTGCTTTGCCTGTGCTTGGATCTGGGTTACAGTTCTGGGTGGCAGTCCTGGGGTGAGGAGGAGTGCTGGCGTGGTGGAGCTTGTAGAGCTGGTGGAGAGAAAACCCTCCTCACAGTTCCAAGAGAGAAAAGACTGCTTGTGGCCAGTCACTCAAAGACCAGAGCTCAGGCCAGGAAAAGAGTAAATACCTCCATCCTTATCATACCACCTTGGAAGAACTGAAAATTTACGGGTCCCTACAAGTATCTCTGAAAACAGCTATATAAACCCCCGAAGCTTGGGACAGTACATTCTCCACATTGGAAGCAGACTTTTACTTTAACAAAGAGTTTAAAACTCAAGTAGTTGGCTGGGATCATGAGCAAACCTCTCAAAAAGAATCAGACTATATTATCTTACTTTGGTGACAAGATCAAAACATACAACCAGAAGAAGACAGTAAAGTCAAAGCTCCCACATCCAAAGCCTCCAAGAAAAATATGAATCCTCCCAGCCTTGGAAGAGCTCAAAAGGGATTTTGAGAAGCAAGTAAGAGAAGTAGAGGAAAAACTGGGAAGAGAAATGAAGTGATGCAAGAAAATCATGAAAAACAAGTCAACAGCTTGCTAAAGGAGACCCCAAAAAATACTGAAGAAAATAACACCTTAAAAAATAGCCTAACCCAAATGGCAAAAGAGGTCCAAAAAGCCAATGAGGAGAAGAATGCCTTAAAAAGCAAAATTGGTCAAATGGAAAAGGAAGTCCAAAAGCTTACTGAAGAAAATACTTCCTTAAAAATTAGAATAGAGCAATTGGAAGATAGTGACTTTATGAGAAATCACAACACAGTAGAACAAATCCAAAAGAATGAAAAATTAGAAAACAATGTGAAATATCTCATTGGAAAAACAACTGACCTGGAAAATAGATCCAGAGAGAGAATTTAAAAATTATTGGACTATCTGAAAGCCAAGATCAAAAAAAGAGCCCAGACATCATCTTTCAAGAAATTATCAAGGAAAACTGCCCTGATATTTTAGAGGGCAAAGTAGAAATTGAAAGAATCCACAGATCTCCTCTTGAAAGAGATCCCCAAAGGAAAACTCCTAGGAATATTGTAGCCAGATTCCAGAGTTCCCAGGTCAAGGAGAAAATATTGCAAGCAGCCAGAAAGAAACAATTCAAGTACTGTGGAAACACAATCAGGATAACACAAGATTTAGCAGCTTCTACATTAAAGGACCACAAGGCATGGAATATAATATTCTGGAGGGCAAAGGAGATAGGATTACAACCAAGAATCACCTACCCAGCAAAACTGAGTATAATACTTCAGGAGAAAAAAATGGTCATTCAGTGAAATAGAGGACTTTCAAGCATTCTTGATGAAAAGATCAGAGCTGAATAGAAAATTTGACTTTCAAATGCAAGACTCAAGTGGAACATGAAGAGGTAAAGAGGAAAGAGAAATCATAAGAGACTTATTAAGGCTGAACTGTTTACATTACTGCATGGAAAGATGACATTTATAACTCATGAGACCTTTGTCAGTATTAGGGCAGTGGGAGGGGAAAAATTATATGTATATATAGATAGATAGAAGATAGATAGATAGATAGATAGATAGATAGATAAGAGATAGATAGATAGAGGCACAGGGTGAGTTGAAGATGAAGGGGTGATATCTGGAGAATAAAATTAAGGGGTAGAGAGGATTATACTAGGAGAAGGAGAAAGGGAGAGTAGAATGGGGTACATTATCTTGACAAAAAGACAAGAAAAGGTTCTTACAGTGGAGGGGAAACAGGGGAAGGTGAGAGGAAATGAGGGAATCTTATTCTCATAGGATTTGGCTTAAGGAGGGAATAACATACACACTCAATTGGGTATGGAAATCTGTCTTACCCTACAGGAAAATAGGGGAGGAAGGGGACAAGAGAGCAGGGGGATGATAGAGAGAAGGGCAGATTGGAAAAGGGGTAATCAGAAGGGAGTACTTCTGAGGAGGGACAGTGTCAAAAGAAAAATAAAATAAATGGGGGGCAGGATAGAATTAAGGATAATAGTTTTTCACCACATGTCTACTATGGAAGTGTTTTGCATAACTGCACATGTATGGCCTGTATAGAGTTGCTTGCCTTTTCAATGAGGGTGGGTGGGGTGGGAGGAAGGGAGAAAATTTAGAACCCAAAGTTTAAAAAACTCATTTAAAAAAAGTTTCCACATGCAACTGGCAAATAAGAAATACAGGAAATGAGGTACAGAAATCTATCCTGCCCCACAGGAAAATAGATGGGGTGGGGGAGAGATAGAAGGGAAGGCAGACTAAGGGAAGGGGTATTCAGAATGCGTGCCATCTTGGGGTGGGGGGAAGGGCAAGATGGGGTGAAAATATGGAATTCAAAATCTTGTGGAAGTAAATGTTAAAAACTAAAAAAAAAATTAAGAAAATAAAAAAAACAAGGAGACTTTGCGTCTGGATTCATGGATTTAATTAGGAAATATGAAATTACAGAAATGGAGGAATTCCTGAATCAAGCCTCCTGGAATATAAAAAGGACAAAGGAGAAGAAAGGAGTTGTGTGGAAGAAGTAGGGCCCCTTAACATGGTGGCATATTTTGCTAGAATAGACCTAGAACTGAATCCTGCTCATCAAATCCTAAGAACTTAAAGTCTGAGGATCATGAGATGCCAGCATTAAACTACATTCAGTTCACTCAGGCTCAAGAAACTGGGAGGAAAGAAACTCTGGAGATCAATTATATGTGGAGGGAGGTGGAAGCCTAGAGCTAAAACAAAGGCAACTTCAACCCTAAGGACTGCTATGCTCTCCATGCTGGTAAGAAATTGTAATTTTAATCACCAGTTTCAAGAATTATCATCATTGGGATTCAATTAAATTCTGTTGCCTATTTATTTTTCAATGTGAGTTACTTTGCTTTTCTTTCATAATCATATAGTTTTCTATGTAACTTGTGACTTATGAATGATCTTTGAAGAGATATAGAAGGGCCTCCTACATCCTTATTTCATAGTTAAGGAAGCTGAGGTGCAATACTGGGCACCCAAGCCATGATATGCATAACTGATCACACAAAGCGCCCTATTGCAAACCTAATAAACATAGCAAAGAGTTCCAGAGACAGAGTTCTCAGGGGACTTGAGGATACACTTGTTAGTTTTTTTGGGGGATAGCCAGGGATTATTAGAGACTCTATGATTCTCTTGAGTCAGTCTAGTGTTACTAGCACTATCCTTTCTAAGATTCACTGGAGCTTTCCAAAAATAATAATAATAATAATAATAATAATTATTATTATTATTAATTTTTTTAGAAAAGAGGTCTAAGTGATATTGATGTTTCAAGGTATAAATACTTGCACCTAATGACTCACAAATCTACAGGTGTAAATTGTTTATCTTAATAGCCTTAGTAGTGCTTGTGGGCTACAATGAAGATTTTAATTTTCCTCTTTTTTTCCTTAAGAGCTAGGTTATAATCTGATAGCTGTTTCTCAGTGCAAACTATTGTAAGCCTGTCAAGTTGATTCATGCAATCAGTGTTCCGTTATGTGTCAAGGAAGTAAAGACAGTAGTGATAGACAAAGTGGGTTTATGTAATTAAAGTCTGTCCCACATGGCTTGAGTGCTTTTCCTTAGCTATGGACCATACAAACCAAAAGAGAGGTCAATTCATATTGACCAGGTCTTGTAGAAGAAGGTAAAGGCAAGTGTGTTGGAAGATGGGCAGGTGTGATAGAATCGGTATTTACCAGAGTTTCATTCCCCCACAACAGGGATTAATTTTTCCTAAAAAGCAATGAAGGCAACCTTATCTGCCCTGATTTCCTTTGGATGATTGGCAGCTAGAATAAGTTGCGAGATGAAGTTGTACAAGAAGTGATATAATCTAAGAAATTGAGAAGTTATCCTCAGTGAATCAAGCTTTGTTCCATATGGGAGACCTTGCTGTTGAAAGAATTGGTGAAATTGGAGCTTTAAATAGAGTACTGTACTTGATTCTTCATGAGTTATAAGAAGACCAATGGTACTTTTTGAATGATTGTACCCTAATTAACATTTGCAAAACATGTCAGTGGATCTCTATCCATTCAACCCTGAATTCAAGCTCCATACACATAATCTTGGAACTTATCAGTGATTTGTTGATGTTCTTTGGTTGTGTCCCCATTTGGGATTTTCTTGGAAAAGATACTGAAGTGGTTTGCCATTTCCCTCTCCAACTCATTGTACAGATGAGGCACTGAAGCAAAACAGGGTAAGTGACTTGCCCAGGGTCATCCAGCTAGTAAGCGTCTGAGGCCAGGTTTGAACTCAAGAAGATGAGTCTTCCTGACTTCGGTCCTGGCACTCTATCCACTGTGCCACATAGCTGCCCTTAAGATTCTGTAGTATTATATCCAGTATGGTAAAGCCTTCATTAAGTACTTACTATATGTAAAGAACCAGGGATACAAGGTAATCTCTGCTCTCAAACAGCTTATATTCCAATGAGGAGATACAATACATATGGGAGGTTTCAGCTAGAAGTTAGACAGAAATGCTCCACGATCATTAGTATTCAGCAGCAAAGCAGATGGTAATGCAGTGTCATTAATGACATTTGACAATGTCAAAATCTTTGGTTGATGAGAATTTTATTTTCTCTGTTTTCAGTAGTTGTGGCTGCTGTGGAGGCAGTAGCTACAGCACCTTCAGGAGCAGTTTTCAAGTCATATCTCCACAAGGGTTGCTTTACTAGATGGTACCATCAGGGCCTCAGATAGAAGTAAGATGATTGATCTTTGGGATGCTACTTGCAAGGCACTTGGGCTTATCTGTCCTTGGTACCTGTTGATTAGAATTGTGTTTGCTGTATTCAAAGTAAAATGAAAGTTCCTCAAACTGTGTAGATCATAAACATAAGCAAGCCTTTGGACCTGTTGTGCTTTTATCTCTGGAAAAAGATAGGTAAAACAAGCATACATAGGATACTCCTATTGACTACCAGGAAATTCATGGTCCTACCATGCCATTCTCTAGGGAGAATAAAAGATTATGTCCTGGTAGAGATCTACCCCATAGTGAGTAGTAGAAAGATTGGGTGATCTATCCATGTACAAATAGCCCTGGAGTCTGGTTAGCACCAAGTAAAAACATTTCGGAACCACCTTTTACAGGAGTTAATTGGGTTCTTAATAATCAGGGAAACAGAATTGATGAAGATTTGTGAAAAAAGGCTCCCAGACAGGCTTATGCACTAGTTGTATATGGCCATTTGATGGTAGATGATTGCTCACATGGAAAAGATTGACATAAAATGGAAATTGCTTGTTGGTAACTTTTAAAGGTTAAGGAAGCTGGCCAAGATTTTACTAGTCTGAGGGAGAACTTTTCCCAAACTGCAGGTGGTGATAAATTTAGAGGTCTTGCCTTTCCTGCCTAATACTGCAGCTGTGGAAGTTGGAATAGTCCCAAGGAAACATGGGCCAACAATAATGCCTAATTCATTAGGGGTTAGGGACAATTATAATCAGCATAGATCATCCATTGGCTGAGGACTGGAATGAAAGTCCAGTAGGGCTGAAGATATCATGGGTACAGAAGAGGGGGAAAAATCACTTCAGAAGCTCCAGGACAATTTGGTCAATGATGAGGCTGACATATGTTGTTCCAGCAGTAATGAGAGGAGACTAGATGTGTAGCCATATAATATTAATTAAAAAGATGCTTTTAACATATACTTCCTATGTAGCTTAAAAATGTGAAATTGTGCAATTTATATAATCTATGTATTTGGTCTATTTTATGCAGTTCTAGTGTGTGATGCTATGTGCTATGCACTATGTATGTGCTACATGCTACGTGCTGTATACAAGCTATATGCCAGTCATAATGACTTTATTCAGCAACTCACAGGACGAAGCCATGTAGACATGATACCCACCTTAATGCCAACACATAAACACATGTACTTGGTCTACTACATGCAACTTTGATGTGTGATACTATATGTTGTGTATTGAATGTGACCTAAGTATTTGATTTATAGTGAGGATGGCTCATAAGTCCTTCTGGGAGAAGTCAATAAAGGAGTTAGTGAATTTGGTTTCTTCTTGTGTTTAAAGCCAATAAGAAATACAAATTCACTTAATATTGGTCATCCCACAATACAATGTTTTAAAATTAGTATTTGCAAAAAAAAGATTAACATTAAAATCATTGACTTGCAGGAGGTAAGAAAGTAATAAATTTTTATGTAAAATTTTATTAGGCCCTTCATATACTTTAGTATTCAATATATAATTTAGTGCTTATTGAATACAATACAAAGATACAAATAGAGGAAGATAAGAACATACATTGGAAAATACAGTTTAAAAGTTAGGGATCCAGAGATTTTTAGACAATATAGAAATCTCAAACCTATACACCTTCAAGAAACCAACTGAGAGGCACAGAGAAAAACCACAGGAAAGAAAAAAAGAGAGAAAATAGTATGCTTCAATCTGGATTCAGACTCCATAGTTCTTTCTCTGGATCTGCTTAGCATTTTCTATCATGAGCCTCTTGTAATTGTGTTAGATCATTGTATTGCTGAGAAGAGCTAAGTCTATCAAAGTTGGTCATTGTGCAATGTTGCTGTTACTGTGTACAGTGTTCTCCTGGTTCTGCTCACTTCACTAAACATCAGTTCATATAAGTTTTTCTAGGTTTTTCTGAAATGCTCCTGTTTGTCATTTCTTATAGAACAATAGCATTCCATATTCATATACCATAACTTGTTCAGCCATTCCCCAATTGATGGGTACCCCATCAATTTCCAATTCTTTGCCACTACAAAAAGAACTACTATAAATATTTTTGTACATGTGGGTCCTTTTTTATAATCTCTTTGGCATACAGACTAGCAGTAGTATTGCTGGGTCAAAAGATGTGCACAGTTTTATAGCTCTTTGGGCTATAAGAGCCCTTTTCCCCCTCCAGAAAGGTTGGATCAGTTCACAACTCCACCACACTGCATTAGTGTTTCAATTTTCCCACATCTTCTTCAACATTTATCATTTTCCTGTTTTGTCATATTGGCCCAACTGATAGGTGTGAGGTGGTAGTTCAGAGTTGTTTTAATTTACATTTCTCTAATCAGTAGTGATTTAGAGCATTTTTTCATATGGCTATAGATAGCTTTAATTTCTTCCTCTGAAAATTGCCTGTTCATATCCTATGACCATTTATCAATTGGGGAATGACTTGTATTATTATAAATTTGAGTCAGTTCTCTACATATTTTAGAAATGAGGTCCTTATTGGAGATATTGACTGTAAAAATTGTTTGCCAGCTTTCTGCTTCCCTTCTAATCTTGGTTGTATTAGCTTTATTTGTGAAAAAAAAAGTTTTTAATTTAATGTAATCAAAATTATCCATTTTTATACGTGGTATTTTAATGATTACATAAAATCCTAAAACACTAAAAAGCCATTTAAAAATCATCTTTAAAATCAAAACAATATCTCTCCTTCTAGCATTCTCCAGTTCACAAGTAACTGAAGAGTCCAAAGTCAAGGCAATATGATTTTTGTTGTTGTGATTAAATACAAAGGCTTCTAAGACTTAATCAGATTAGAGAAACCTTAGGAGAAAACTGAGGAGAGAAAGTAAATCATTCAACAAACAGTGATTGTGTACCCATATGTGCAAAACGAAGTTGAGCTAATATGGGATGGGAAGATACATGACAGGTGTAAACTTGCAACACTTTATCAGAGATGACTTAAGGCATTAAGTGGCATTCAAGGCATCCTCATGGGCATGTTAGCTTAGAAAAGAAGGTGGTGCAATCATGGAGTAAACCAATAGACAGTCCGAATGTTGCACAAATTCATGAAATCCCGTGCAGTGCACTATGAGGATTCTAGATGAAGGATTTATAGGTACAAACAGACAAAAATCACACAATTTGAGAAGATGTAGATTGTGTGCTGTTTGTACCAGTGGAGGAAATACCCAATGGTGAGTTCATTAAAGTTTTCAACTATATATGCAAAACCCTAGGAATACAAAGACAGAAAATGGCATTGTGCTTGAGTTGGCAGTTATAGAGTGCCACAATTATTAGACCATTTCAACTTCCCGTCATTGCTATGAGGTAGGTACTACTAGTACTATAATCTGAATTTTATGAATGAAGAAACTGAAATGCAGGGGTGTTGAGTGACTTGTACATGATCGTAGAGCCCCAAAGTGTCAAAGATAGGATTTAGTTCTTCTAAACAAACATTTTAAGGTCAATGAAACTTCTTGAGCAGGGTTATGAGACAGTCAGTGCTGTACTTTAAGAATTTCAATTCTGTGTCTGTGAAGGATGGATTGGAGCAGGGAAAGACTTAAGACAAAGACAAAAAGTTGTTACGGTAATCTCTCCTGACTTTAACTCTAGTGCCCTTTTTACTGTTTAATGCTACTTCTTTTACAAGTTAGTAGGGGGATAATAACGAAGACACTGATAAGTTGTGATAAGTACAAAATAAAAATCAAGCAGATTCATGAAAGGGAGAGATCTCTTTAGCAATGAGTATCAGGGAAGTCTTCATAGAAGATATGGCCCCTGTTCTGTGATGTGAAGGAAGACATAGATTTCAAAAGGTGAACTTGGGGAGGGACTATGTCCCTAACACATGGGATGCTCTATCAAAACACACAGAGGAGGGATGGACAGGATGAGCTCAGAGTTCAACAAGAAGCACTAGCGTATTGAAGAAAGAACACTGAGAACTTGGGTTAAAATCCTAGTTCTACCACTTATTACCTGGGTTATTTTGCATGTCTCAGCCTCCCTGAGCCTTGGCTTCTCATTTGTGAGACGAAGGGGTAGGATGAGACATCTAGCTTTAAATCTGTGAACCTAAGTAGTACATGTAAAGTGATACTTTCATGAGTATGGACATAGTTATGAATATTTGGATAAGTTAGAAACTTCTTATGTTTTCGATTCAACAAGCATTTATTCAATACCTACAGTGTGCTAGGTGATATCCTATATACTAAGGAAGGGAAGACAAACATGAAAACAGCTCTCTACCTGAGGCAATATTCTAAACTCTATATTCTTCTGCATTTTAGAGATGTTTTGAACCATCAACATGGAACTTTTTCTAAAGTAAATATAGAATTTGGAATATGGAAAATCTGATTTGGTGTATGTGTATATTTTTGTGTATGTATAGGTATTTGTGTATGTTCTGAGTTTTGCCTACTTAACTAATAGTAGGTCTGTGGTAGCAAGTGTGAATTTTTATATGTTTAAAGTTGAACAAAATGTTTTTTAAAATTCTTTTTTATCATTTCCAAAATATCTGTACTTTTGAATAATTAACAATGATGTTAAAAGTTAACATCATTTTTATCGATTTTTAAAAATCATGCAATCCAACCACATGTAGATTACTGATTATGCTTCTCAACTATGAAAAAAGTGGACTAACCTAGATATTTAGAAGGTAAATTTGATAAGTCTTGGTAAAATATACTGGATTTTATAAAACATTCACAATAAGACTGGATAATATATAGAATACATAGTAACTAAATAAAAAATTTCCCCTATTTAATCATATAAAATTTCTTTAAATGAACACTATAGTCTTAAAATCACACTTTCTAGGTGGCATAGTGAGTAACTTGCTGTGTTTGAAGTCAGAAAGATCTTAGTCTAAATTCTGCCTCAGGAACTTATTAGCTGTGTGACCCTGAGCAAATCACTTAACCTATAGGCCTCAATCTCCTCAACTATAAAATGGGAATAACAATAATACCCATCTAATAGGAGTTTTGGAGGATTAAATGAGATAATGGATATAAAGAGCTTCACAAATTTTAAAACACTATTTAAATGTTAGCTATCATCCTCCTCTTGTTCTTCCTCCTCCTTGTCCTCATCACGAGAGTTTGTTTGGCCCTAAAGTCAGAAAAAAGAGCTACTGGTAGAAATTTCAGAGATACAAGTTTCAGTTTTGTCTAGGGAAGACCTTCCAATGGGTAGAACTAGCCATTAGTTGCATGGACTGCCTCAGTAACTCACGAGTTAACCGCCACCTGAAAGTCTACAAGTGGAGTCTGGATAACCACTTATTCAGGGTTGTAAGAGTGATTCGTGTTCAGATATAGATTGGATTAGCTGCCTTCCGGGATCCCTTCCAACTCTAAGATTCTATCATTCTACGAATGTACTTAAAAGATTTTTCCTGTAAGAACATTAGTATTCCAAACACGAGGAAAATGTGCAAATTCACCTTCTCTCTGTTGGATTCCAACACAATGATGGAGAGGTTATTTTCACTGATTAACAGCTTTTGGGGACTGGAAAAGTCATTTATGACTTGGAAACAGTAAAACCTCTCTTGGTAATCCAAAGGAGTTACTCAGAGACTTGACAAGAAATATTTTGGAAAAAAAAAAGGAAGAACAAACAATTATTCAATTAAAAAACTAACATTTATAAAACATCACTATGTGCAGAGCAGTATTCTACAACTGAGGGAGATACAAAGGAACAGTTGTTGGCATTGCTTAAGAATAGTAGGGGCAAGACATATCGATAGCAGAACAAAACACGTAACGAGTACAGAGAAAGGTATTTTGCGAAGCCCAAGGAAATTGAAGGAATGTTAGCAATGGAGGCATGTGAAATCAAATTTAATGAACAAACTAAGTATTCCATGCAAGTATAAACAGAGGACTATGCTGTTAACATCAAAAGTAGGAGAATGGCAAAAATGACAATGGAAACATTTTATTAATAAGTACATACATTTTTAAACTTCTTTTAATGCAATTCTATTCTTTTCAGTCAATGAGCTATAGAATTTGGACTGGGGCAGACCACATCATCACCATTGTAGGACACAACATGTAAAAGGAACAACGCTTTTTATTTTTTTAAATTTTATTTTTAATTTATGGAACAAAACAAGTATTTCCATAACATAGTACAATAATAAAGATGATTATATATGAAAATGCAAATCTACTATGTACAATTTGCTATTCCTTTCAAATATACAAAATTATTATGTAAATTTATTTATTTTCTTTTTTTTCTTCCCTTTCCCTACCCTGGAGATTGCTACCATTACACACACATACACAACACACACACACACACACACATATACACATATATACATACATGTAAAATTATTCTATACATACTTCTATTTATCAGTTCTTTCTCTAGATGCGAATAGTGTCTTTCTTCATATGCCCTTGGCTATTTTTTAATTCATGTACTTTTGACATCAGAAAATTCCGTTCTCAAGTCATATATTAAATATATTGAATATATTGAATTTATTTGTCATATATTTGACAAGATAAATCAAAAGCTGACCTATCATAGTTGGGAAATCCAGGGTGAGACTCCAAGTTTCTGGTAGGAGGGAAGATGAGCATAAGGATATTGGCCCTGTAGTAGATATCATGGTGAGGAGGCTTCCAGGAATATGGTGGAAAAGAGTGATAGACTTGGATTTGAAAGTGTTGGGCTTGACTCTTATCTCTACCAATTATAATCTCTGTGACCACTGGCAAGTCATTTAACCTCTCTGTGCCTCAATTTCTTTATCTGTAAAATGGGAATGAGAATTCTTGTACTGCCCACTTTGCAGGGTCATTGAATAGTCCTTTGTGCTATGTTCCCACCATTTTCTAATTACATAGAAATTTTCTCAGGATTCAGGAACATATTGTGTTTTCATATCTCCTACAGGGCCTCAGTCTTTGGCACCAGTGTCATATACTGTGATTCTAAAACTCAATGACCTGTCTTTCTCAGGAGCTATATGATATGTTTCCCATACAATGGAGTTCACTTTATCAGTCTCAGTAGTTAACAAAACATTTCAATTTCTTCCAATTTTCTATTAAAAAAAACTCTTGTGCAAAAGATTGAAATTTCTCAAATTACTCTAAGCAGTTACCTGCTACCCTTAAGGTGGTAAAGATGGGGGAAATGGAGGAAGAAATTTTGTATTCTCTTCTGTGAAAGTGGAGAGAGAAAAAAAACAGGATTCTGTCTTCATTACACAAGTGAAGAAACTGAATTTCAGAGCATTTACTCAATTTGTCCAAAGTTGCTCAGCTAATAAATTTCAAGAGTCAGGAATCAGGTTCAGGTCTTCTTACTCCAAGTCCTATGTCATTTCCATAGACATTAGAACAGAGCTTTATAGCTAGAAGACACCTTAGAAGTTATCAACCAATCACCTCATTTTGTAGAATAGGAAAATGATTTACAAGAAAGTGATTTACCCAAGGTCACAGATGTATTAAATAGCACAGCCAGCATTCAAACCCAAGTCCTCTGAGACCAGATCCTGTGCTCTTTCCACTATACTTCAGTTCTATTATATTTCACTGATGAATTGTAGAGGTGTTAGAATAGAGTCAGAAGGCCTAATTGTTCCTTTAAACATCAAATAACTAAGGAATCACATTCTAGGAGTGATATTGACAAAGTAGAGGAAGACAACCAGGATGGTAAGAGTCCTTAAAACCTGCCATATACATTCTTAATGATCTTTTATATCTATTAGTTAAGCAGTTTCTAGAAGTTTAGAAAAATGGGAAGCAATTGAGGATCTCTGTTAATTACTGAGACTGGTAAGGAAAACTCACTCAGATGGGAAACATCATGTAGTGTCTAAGAAAGACAGGTTATTGGGGGCAGCTAGGTGGCCCAGTGGATAGAGCAACAGCCTTGGAGTCAAGAAGACATGAGTTCAAGTGCGGCCTCAGACACTTGACACTCAGTACCTGTGTGACCCTGGGCAAGTCACTTTACCTCATTGCCTAGCCAAAAAAAAAGTCACTGGGTGTTAGAATAACAATGTCAGTGACCAAGGCCCTTTTGGAAATGTGAAACAAAATATATTCCTGACCCTGAGCAAACTTCTGTGTAACCATAAGTTGGTGGGAATTATAATATGAAGGAAAAATCCTAAAAAGTATCTTATCAGAGACTGTATTAGAGCAGTGATGAATCCTTCTAATTGGAAGGCTAGAGGGTGGAGTACTAAACTTCCCAAAGCTTTTCCTTTATATCCTTGGGATATGGATTTTCCAGTTAATTCTCTGCTTTCCATCAACAATTGTGCTTGGTTTGGACTCCAGAGAACAAGACACCAGCATACAGGATAAATCGATCACCTGAAATCTCATTACGCTGTTTACCTGAGCTTTGGATTCCCTCAGCTGCCTCTCTCCTCTAATTGGAGGCATCCCCATGTTTTCTCCCCCTGTTTCCAGCTTCTTTTTGGGTGTTTTCTCCCATTAGATTGTAAGGTACCTGAGGGAAGGGATGGTTTTTCTTTTTCTTATTGGTATTCCTAGTGTTTAGCACTGTGCCTGGCGTACAGTAGGCACTTAATAAATGTTTATTGAATTGAATTGATGCAGGGCACATTATGTCTCCTGCCAACACATATTTCTGGAGTATTCTTCTCTTCTGTGGTGGGACAAGGCAAATGACAGAGAAAGGATTTCTCTGTCAAAGTAATCAAAAGTACCTGAGGAGCTGTATTGCAGAACTACTGTAGAACTGGTGATGCTAGCACCACCTGCTGGATGCTGCGAAGAACTGTAGGAAGGACTACTTGCTGAGAAACTGTGAAGGAAATCTTTTTTGCGGAGGTTGGGGGTGTGCTTAACTAATCTTGTTCATATAGCCTTTTCTGATCCCAATGACTGCTGGTACCTTCCCTCCCAGATGACCTTTTATTTAATTACTTTGTATGATTTTATATTTATTACCTATATTTTTGCTGTATATATTTTTGCATGTACTTATTGTCTGCCCCATTAGAATATAAGCTCATTGTAAGGATTATTCCATTCTTTTTATTAGTATCCCCAAATCCCTAGCACAATTCTTAGAATGTGATAGATGTTTAATAAATTCTTGTTGGTTCTTTAGTTGATACAAAATATAAATGACTAAGGTTCAGTACAAATCTCCAAGAAATGAGCTGCTTATTGGATAGGGTCTTAATTTTTCATGGGTTTTATTGTGAATTCTATTTTCTAGAATTTTCAATAATATAATTATCATAATATATAATATATGTGCATATAATATAATATTACATATAATATAAATTATATATATTATAATTATTATATAATTCCCCCCTTGAGTTTTGTTAACTATGTTATTGTGATGTTATATAGTTTTGTAACAGGTTTTCTGATTGGGGGCCAGAGAAGTAAGGAAATCTCATCCTTTGTGTCATTTAAAAGCCTCTGATAAAAGAGCCTTTTATGGGCATTAATAATACTCGTACTACTTTCCTCACGGTATTTTTGAAGGGAAAGGATTTTGTATAGGGTGAAATATTGTAAATATTTAAGGCATTATGAATGAATTCTCCCCATTGGAAGGGGTTCTTATGTAGAGTCAAATAGCCAAAGAACTAGGGGGAAAAAGAAGGGAGAAATGGTGGGGAATGAACACCTCAATTTAAGAATCCTTCTCTGGAAATTCAAATGTTAATCTTATCCTGAAATTCAAAGAAGATGGTAGTTTGCCTAACGAAAGGTCAAGGAACACAAAATTTGACTTTTCCATTCAAAGGTGAATGTTATTTCCATAAATTAATGATTAAATATCTCCAAATTTATTTCTGAAGCTTGTTCTGGAGCTAGTCATTCTTTTATTCTTGTTATTAGAAGAATATTAACTTTGCATTTTTAAGTTTGAGAAGTTTTATAGCAGTCTTTTTAGAAAACCTGGGGAAATAGTAGTTTAAATGTAATTCTTTTTATCTTATTTAATGTTTTTTCCTAGTTACGTATAAAAAACAATTTTGACATTTTTTTTCAAATTTGAGTGCCTCTCTCCCTTCCTTCCTTCTTTTCCCCTCCCAGCAAAACACATTTCCATGTAAGTCATTCTGTGAAAGAAAACACAGACCAAAAAAAAAACCACCCCAAAACCAAAAAACAACCCAGGAAAAATAAAGAAAAGAAAGAAAAAGTATCTTTGAATTTCATTCAGGCTGTACCAGTTCCTTCTCTGGAGATGGACAGACCCTTTCAACATAAGTCCTATAGAACTGTCTTGGATCATTGCATTACTGAGAATAGCCGCGTTATTCATAGTAGATCATCATACAATATTGCTGATGCCGTGTACAATATTCTCCTGGTTCTGCTCATATAACTTTGTATCAGTTCATGTAAGTCTTTCCGTGTGTTTCTGAGGCATCCTGCTCATCATTTCTTAAAGCACAATAGTGTTCCATCACAATTATGTATAACAACTTGTTCAGCCGTTCCCTAATTGATGGACATCCCCTCGATTTCCAATTCTTTGCCACCGCTAAAAGAGCTGCTATAAATATTTCCTTTTTGTTTCTGTTTTTTAATCTCTTTGGGATGCAGACCTAGTAGTGGTATTGCTTAGTCAAAGGGTATGCATGGTTTTGTAGCCCTTTGGGTACAGTTCAGAATTGCTCTCCAGAATGTTTGAATCAATATACAACTTCACCAATAGTACTTAGTGTTTTAATTTTCCCACATCCACTCCAAAATTTGTCGGGTTTTTTTCTGTCATATTAGCCAATCTGATAGGCATGAAATAGTAGCTCAGAATTGTTTTAATGCACATTTCTCTCATCAATGGTGATTTAGATTATTTTTATATGACGATGGATAGCTTTGTCTAGAAACTGCCATATCCTTTGACCATTTATCAATTCAGGAAGGCCTCTTATTTCTATAAATTTGATTCAGTTTTCTATATGTTTGAGAAATGAAGTCTTTATCAGAGAAATTCACCATAAATTTTTTTTCCCACAGTAATGATAACTATGTGTTTCCTTCCATCCTCTTGTCATCCTGTTTATCCTACTCTCTCCTTTTACACTGTCCATTCCCAAAAGTGATTTGCTTCTGACTCTTACCTCCCCCAAACTGCCCTCCATTTTATCAGCTCTCTCCTTCCCTTCTCTTATTCCTTTTCCTTCCTACTTTCCTGTATGGTAAGATAGATTTCTACACCCAAATGAGTGTGTATATTATTCCCTCTTTGAGCCAATTCTGTTGAGAATAAGGTTCATGTGCTCCCCTCCCCACTTCCCCCATTTTCCCCTGCACTGTAAAATCTGTCAGGTCTCTTTTATGTCAAATAAGTTATCCTATGTTACCTCTCCCTTTCCCTTTCTCCCAGTATGTTCTTCTTTCTCATTCCTTAATTTTATTTTTTTAGATAATCATATCATCACATTCAACTCACACCTCTGCTTTCTGTCTATGTATACTTCTAACTGTCCTAATAATGAGAAAAATTTTTAGCAGTTATATAATTTTCCCATGTAGGAATATAAACAGTTTAACCTTATCGAATCCCCTATGATTTTTCTTTCATGTTTACCTTTTTATGTTTCTTTTGCATCTTGTATTTGAAAGTCAAACTTTCTATTCAGCTTTGGTCTTTTCATCAGGGATGTTTCAAAGTCTTCTATTTCACTGAATGTCCATTTTACCCTAAAGAATTATGCTCAGTTTTGGTGGGTAGGGATTCTTGGTTGTAATCCTGGCTCTTTTGCCCTCCAAAATATCAAATTACAAGCCGTCCTATCCTTTAATATAGAAGCTGCTAAATCTTGTGTTATCCTGACTGTATCTCCACGTTATTTGAATTATTTCTTTTTTAGCTGCTTGCAATATTTTCTCCATGTTCTGGGAGGTCTGGAATTTGGCAGTAATATTCCTGGGAGTTTTCATTTCAGGATATCTTTCAGAAGGTAATTGATGAATTCTTTCAATTCTATTTTACCCTCTGGTTCTAGCATATTAGGGCAGTTTTCCTTGATAATTTCTTGAAAGATGAGGTCTAGACTCTTTTTTTATCATAACTTTCAGGTAGTCCAATAATTCTTAATTTGGCTCTCCTGGATTAATTTTCTGGAATCAGTTGTTTGTCCAATGAGATATTTCACATTTCCTTCTACTTTTTCATTCTTTTGATTTTGTTTCTTAATGTTTCATAAAGTCATTAGCTCCCATTTGCTCAATTCTAACTTTTAATGAATTATTTTCTTCAGTGAGCTTTTGTACCTCCTTATCCTTTTGGCCAATTCTACTTTTTAAGGAATTCTTCTCTTTAGTGAATTTTTGTATATCTTTTTTCATTTAACCAGTTCTACTTTTCAAGGAATTCTCCTTTTCATTGTATTTTTGTGTCTTTTTTTTTTTAACCATTCAGACAATTCTGTTTTTTTAAGGTGTTATTTTCTTCAGTATTTGTGTGTGTGTGTGTGTGTGTGTGTGTGTCTTCTTTACCAAGCTGTTGACTCTTTTTTCATGATTTTCTTGGAGTCTCATTTCTCTTCCCAATTTCCTTTACCTCTTTTACTTGATTTTTAAAATCCTTATTGAGTTCTTCCTTGTTCTGAGGCCAATTCATATTTTTTTTTGAGGCTTTGGTTGCAGGAATTTTGACTTTGTTGTCTTCTTCTGAATGTGTGTTTTAATCTTCCTTGTCACTATAGTCACTTTCTATGGTCAGAATTTTTCTCTATTGTTTGCTCATTTTCCAACCTATTTCTTGACTTTTAACTTTGTGCTAAAGTGGGGCTCTGCTTCCCAAGTGAAGTGGGCACTGTGTCAAGCTTTAGGTTTTTTGTGAGGCTGTTTTCAGAGGTAATTCTTGGGACCTGTAAGTTTTTGGCTATTCCAAGGTGGTATGACCTAGGGAGAGGTGTGTTTACTACTCTCCTGTGTGCTGGTTTGTGAATGACTACAAGCACTTTTTTCAGTTCTGTAACTGTGACCAATGTCCTTGCTCCCCTGGGGCCACAAGCTCTGCTATGCTAGTGCCCCTTCTCTCCCTGAGACTGCTACCCAGGACTATTACTCAGATCTAAGTATAGGCAATGAAGCAGAATCCTGCCCCTGGTATCAGCAAAGAGACCCTTACAAATATCCTTCTGACCCATTGTCTGATCCCCTTACCATATGTGGGTAGGGGGGATCTGGAAAAGTGCCACTGCTGCCACTGACTCAGTTGCCCCAAGGTCTACTTCTGGTTCTCTGGGGCCCAGTCTTTTTTGGTGTGATCTGTGCTGAACTTTACTTCTCTCTCACCCTGGTATAACAAATATTTCCTGCCTACCTTCTAAGTTGTCTTGGGCTGGAAAATTGTTTCACTCTGTCTTTTTGTGGGTTCTGCTGCTCTAGAATTTATTTTGAATTTTTATTTAAAGGTATTTGTAGGGGTTTTGGGGAGAGCTTAGGTGAATTTCTGCCTTTACTCTGCCATCTTGACTCTGCCTCTTAAATGTAATTCTTAAGGCACTACAGCGATCATTTTTAAATAATGTTAAATTAAGTTACTATGGAAATTATATAGTAATAAAGTTGTCTAGACTTTCAAAAAGGAACTACACACATATTATATATATGTATACACATAATACGTATGTATACATACATATACATATGTGTCTATATTTGTTGTTTTTGAGTTGTTTCATTCATGTCAGACTCTTCATGACCCCATTTGGGTTTTTTTTGCAAAGATAATGGAATGGTTTGCAATTTCCTTCTCTAGCTTGTTTTACAGATGAGGAATTGAGGCAAATAGAGTTAAGTGACTTACCCAGGTAGCATCTGAAGATAAATCTTCCTGATTCTAAGCCCAGTACTCTACCCATTTTGCCACCTAGCTTCCATGTGTGTATGTTTATACACATATACACACATAGATACACATACATCTAGATAGATTTTGTTTAACAAACACTCAAAACTTCTGGCATTAAGTAATTTCTCAATTTCTTTAATTAACCTGTATTAACTATTAATATCTGAAAGAAGCAAAAGTCAATTTAATACCCACATTATTAGAATGTACTAGTCACAATGCACTCAGGCAGAACAACAGGTGGAAAGTTTCTACAGATTAGTCCAGGAAGAGCAACTGCTGTAACTTCTGCAAAAATACATCTGTCAAGACTTAGATAATGTAGCTACAGGACAGAAGACAACATCACTGTCCTACAAAGATGGACTCTTTGGGTTCCTTTCTGCTGTGTACTGATTTAAAATCCAAAGACAGGAGACTTTCTTTCTTTCTTTCTTTCTTTCTTTCTTTCTTTCTTTCTTTCTTTCTTTCTTTCTTTCTTTCTTTCTTTCTTTCTTTCTTTCTTTCTTTCTTTCTTTCTTTCTCTTTCTTGGCAATGGGGTTAAGTGACTTGCCCAGGGTCACACAGCTAGTAAGTGTTATGTGTCTGAGGCTGATTTGAACTCAGGTCCTCTTGAATCTAAGGTTGGTACTCTACCACTGTGCCATCAGCTGCCCCCAGGAGACTTTCATATAATTATTTCTTGGGGAAGAAGAATGGAGAGATTGAAGAAGCACAAATAATGACCATAGTTTCTGTCAAATAAAGTGGCATTATGGTTTGATCCAATGTATTTTCTTTCTTGCCATGTTACCAGAATGCTAGAGATAATCAAGACAAGATAAGCCAGAAATCTGACTTAGAGGTGTTAAGCCTGTAGTAAAAGAAGACTTAGGGGAGATGTGATAGCTTTCTTCAAGTACTTAAAGGTCCATTTTTTTGAAAGAAGTATTACACTAGTCCTGTTTGACTACAGAAAGAACTAGGAACAAGGCATATTTGGGTTAGATATGTAGAGACGTGAAAAATGAGTAGCGCACAGATAGTGAAGTACATGGTGAGTATGTACAAACAGCAATATATAACCAGTGAGAAATTTTGAAGAATAGCATGAGTAAACAAGGTTGTCAAGGAATTTTATGATAGGAAAGAGAAGACTGAATATTTGGCAAGAGTAAGAGATAGCAGGTAGACAGCCAGAATCTTCTACCAATACCTTTACAATGTCAGAAGAAATTGAGGCAGGTTTCAGAATACTGAGTAGACCCTTTATAGAAAACTTATGGGAGGGTTTAGACAAGATATTCCCAGGATAGACAGGCATGGCTGGGCTAAAGTCTACTTAAATAGAAAGAGGGAGGGGAGAGTGAAATTATAAATCCATCTGAGTATATTGTATATGTGTAAGATAGTTTTAATAATTAGAGCTTTTGCAAATGGAATGGTCTCTGCCTTGTAAATTCCTTATCACAGCATGAAGACATTCAAACTGAGGTTATATGACTATTAGTGAATATGTTATAGATTAGATATAAATAAATTAGATATAAACAAAATAGATTAGATAAATCTAACCTATAGATTTATTCTTTGGTCTTGGATTTGGATTAGGTGACCCCTTTCCAATGCTAAAGTTCTATGATTCCATTGTGAAGACAACAGCAACAGAAAAGACAGGTCAGATATGAGAAACACTGCAAAGGAAAATCTGATAGGATTCGGTCTAATTGGGTCAAGAAGTGTAAAGAAAAGGGTGACTAAAAGAGAATTAAGAGAATATCAGGGATATTCAAAGAAATAGAGAATTCAGGAGACGAAGTCAATATTGGAGTTACAGGAAATATCAAAATCAAAGAATTATAAAACCCCAAGACTTGAAAGTGACCTCACAGCCCATCTAGTCAACTTAGACCTACATGAAACTTTCAAGAACAGCTGATAAGAGTCCAGCCTTTGCTTGAAGATCTCCATTGAGGAGGAATTCCACTACTCTGTGGGGTCAGCTCATTTAACTTTTGGATAATTTATTATTAGAAAAATTATTCTTATACCATACCTATTTTTTTTTCTTTCACATCCCACCCATTGTTTCTAGTACCCACCTCTAGGTCCAAGCAGAAAAAAGTCTAATACTTAATTCATGCTTCAAACCTTCAAATACCAGAACATTAACACTGACACTACAACAAGCCTTTTCTTTGATAAACATCCTTAGTTCTTTCAACCAAATTTCATGTGGTGTAATCTCACAGTTCTTCCCCAAAGTAGTATTGCTCCCCTGGATACCCTCTAGTTTTTCAGTGCTCTTTCTAAGCTATCTCATCCTGAATTCAATAAAAATACCCCAGCTTTGGTCTGCGTTAGAAAAGGTATAAGAATATAGCACCTTTACCTCCTTATTCCTGAATGCTATGCCTCCTAATGTAGCATAATATTACAGCTTTTTTGGCTGCCAGATCATACCACTGACTCACATTAACATTTTAGTCCACTGAAACACACACACACACACACACACACACACACACATATGTGTATACATTATATATATATATATTTCAGATGAATGGCTATCTAGTCTTGCCTTCCCCATTTTTAACTTATGAAATTGATTTTTTTTATCTAACACAACATTATATTGACTATTAAATGTTGTTTTTATTAGATTCAGTTTATTATTCAAGTCTGTCACAATCTTTTTTTGTATCCAGACTCTAACATGCAGTATGTTAATTATTCCTCTCAGTTTGATGTCATTTGCATATGTGATAATGCCATCTATTTATTTATCTAAAACATTTATTGAAATGTTAAATACCACACAGCACTAGAGTACTCTACTGGAAATCTCCTTCTAAGCTGAAATTGAGCTTTTAATGTTGATCCTTTGGGTCTAGCCATTCAACCAACTGTAAATCTATGTAATTGTCCTATCTTCTAGGCCTTATCTCTTTATCTTTTTAAGAAGACTGTCATAAGAGAGTTGATCAAATGCTTTGTTAAAATCTAGGTAAATTGTATCTGTAGCATTTCTCTGATCTATAAGACTTGCAATTCAGTAAAAGACACGAGTTTAATCCCCTTTGACCTATTCTTGTTGAAGACATACATTGACTTTATGATTATCATCCTTTTTTAGATATTCACTAAGCATCCCTTTAATATTTGACATAGTAGATTGAGAGCTACCTTGGAACCAGAGAAACCTGGGTTCAAGTCCTATCTGGGACACATACTGGGCCCTGTGACACTGGCGAAGTTTTCCATTCTCAAGGGCACTAGAGTCAAATGCAAATAGAAACATCTCATTGGCTATGTAACATTTTAGAAAACCAAATATTAACAGTATATATGTTTTATTTCAATTGATTTTGTTAAAAATTTCCCAGTTACATTTTGATGTGTTTCTGTAGTACTCAGGAATTTTGCTAACTGAGAATTTAATACCTGCTCTAGGGCAGGGTTTCTTAAAATTTTCCCACTTCTGATCCCTTCAGTGCTTTTTAAACTGTGGGTTGTGATTCCATGGGGTTTGCGATCCAAAGTTTAAGAAGTAATGATCTAGGGAACAATCCGAGGCTAGAAGTTCCAGAGAAAAAAGAAACAAGCATTTATTAAATAACACCATGTGCCAGGCACTTTACAAATATTATGTCATTGGATCATTACAACAATCCTGGAAGACAGGGCTATTATTATCCATATTTTACATGTAGAGAAACTGAGGCAAACAAAGGTTAAGTGACTTGACCAGGGTCACACAGCTAGTAAGTATGAGAGGAAGGATTTGAACTCAAGTCTTCCTGAATCTGAACCCAACGTTCTGTCCACCACACCTCCTAACTGCTGCTGTTGTTCTGTGCCCTTTGTTCTCAAAGAGGACCACGACCTCAGGAAGGTGATGCTATGACTTCCAAGTGAATTGGATTTAAGTGAGTGAGGGCTGTGCCAGTCACCAGCTTTACTTTCTCCTCCAGAGTCATCTGAGTCCAGCGGCAAGATATAGATCAGGAGGAGTGGAGATTGCCCTGGATACAGTGAGAGACTTGGCCTTTTTAAGCCAAGGTCATTAACAGGTCTTAGTTTGACTGGGACAACACCCATTCAGTGATTAATGATAGGTAAGAAATGAGGTAAAGAATGGCCTCTGTGAGCACTTTGAGCAATTGGGGCCCAACCAATGACTCAGTGCCCTTGAGCTGGGAGCTATTGTTGGCCAATCAAGGAGAGCCAGAGTGATAAGGCATGGTCCTTAAGAAAGCCACCTCCTAACTACCTCTATTGAAATGGTGAGTTTCCATACCTGGGTGTTCCCTATGAACCAACGAAATTACAAGACCAGTCCCTATCCCTGCATCTATACAAATATTGTCACTAAAGCCCTATCTCATTTACCTGGTGTTTTGGAGAAATGGAGAATATGCTTCCCTACCCTCAGAATATTTTAAGTTGAATTTAAGGTTTTTCTTCTGGCTCTGTGAAGGATCCCACATCTGTAAAAAGTAGAGATAATAATACCTGTAGTATCTATCTCATACAATTGTTGTTGAGGTCAAAAGAGAGTGTGCATGTGAAGTTCTTTGTAAATTGTAAATAAAGCACTATATAATTTTCCATGATGATGATGATGATGATGATGATGATGATGATTATTATATGATCATCATTATAAACAGATACGCTGTGGTATACCCTTATCTTTATATGACAATAAGATGTTTGTCCCTATGCTAAATAGTCCCCCAAATCATGCTATTTGAGTTATTTATCTAGCCGTCCTTTTCCTATAGACTTTTTGTCTCCTTCCTCACTCTTGAGTTTATACTATTGATTTTTGCTGGTGCAAATGTGACAGCCTCAAACAGTTTCCAGATCATGATCTAATACTTCCAATATGGTATCACTGGGGATAGTAGGTAATTAAGTTAGTTAGAATGGTGTCTAAAATCCTGAAAACCTTTCCAAAGCATGGACTTTCTGACGTCTGTTGTGGTGGTTCAGAGGTCTTTCCTTATAGATGGTGACATATTCCACATACTCCTTCATATGTGGATGACTTTTGATGATTGCATTAATCCCTGAACATTGCAGGGACTCCTGGATGACATCCATTATCACTCAGAAGAATTTTTTCTAACTATTTCCACAGGAAAAGATGTATAAATGAAGAATGTCTTTTGATGTTATTGTGATGCAGTTGTGCAAAGAGTCTGTAGAACTCAGTCATCAGCATATATAATTTGTTTTTGCTAGGCAATGGGGTTAAGTGACTTGCCCAGGGTCACACAGCTATTAAGTGTTATGTGTCTGAGGCCGGATTTGAACTCAGGTCCTTCTGAATCCAGGGCCAGTGCTCTATCCACTGCACCACCTAGCTGCCCCCAGCATATATAATTTGAATGGACACAGCAAACGGACAATCTGTTGGTCTTTAAATTTAATAAGAGAATGGGCTTGATTATCTTTGGGAAACTGAAAAATTCTTCTAATGAACCCAAGTTTCTCCCTGAAACATCCTTTGTTTGAAATGATTTCATTGAAATCTTTTTTTTTTACATCATCTATATTTTTCACTTTATTCCTCTCCTAATCTTCTTAGAGAGACTTTCCTTATAATAAAGAATAAAGAGGAGGAAAAAAGGTTTAGCAAAATTAAATGACATGTAAAAATTCTTCCATATATACATTGCACTCATGTTCCCCTATCTTTGCAAAGAAGCAGGGCAAGTTTCCTTTCCATATATCAACTTTGACACTATACTTCATCATTATAATTTCACCACATTCAGTTTCAACTATTTTGATGTTGTCGACCTTTCCAATTACATTGTTGTAGTCATGTATATTGTTATCCGGATCCTACTATTGTATCATTTCACATAAGTCTTTCCAGGCTTCTCTACATTTATCATATTAGTCGTTTCTTACAGCACAGTGTTATTCCACTACATTCGTGTCCCACAACTTATTTAGCCATTCCCCAACTGAAGGGTATCCACTTTGTTTCCACTTCTTTACTGTCACAAAAAAGAATATTGTAAATATTTTGGTGTGTACACTTTTTTAATATTGATATTTTTCTAAGGTTTTTTTTTTGGCCTAGCAATGTGTCATAGAATTCTAGTCTCCATAAATCTGAGAATGTCTGTCATCCAAAGAGCAATGGGGTAGTGTTTGGTGAGTGTGAATGGGTAGAAATCACTTAAAATAAAGAATTATAAAGGAGCATGGTTAAGGATTCCAGCAAATGAGTTTATCACTGAATGGGAAGATGGTATGTTTCATTGCTGTCCTTATGATGTCAGTAGAAAGCAATGAAAGCCTCAACTATGCTAGGTGTACACCCTATGGCAAACTTATGGGAGGATATGGACATGAACCATGTAGAATAGACAAACATGGATGGTTTAGGACCTGTATGAGATCACAGACCCATTCATTTTTTGTCTTTTCACTTATTTCCTGGCTCTTAATTGTGATCTAGAGGGTGGTGTTAAAGCATTGGTGATCTCCTAGAGAAGTGGGTTGGTACTGTAATCACATATGAATAAACATAACAGGGCCTATGGACCGAGAGGATGACTGCAGCATTTAGCCTGCACTCCCAAAATACCCAGTGTATTTTTACAAACTTTCTTTTCTATTCTAAAGAGTAACAACAACAACAGCAATAAGAAAGATGTGACCTTCCAAGGAAACCAGTGAAATACTCACGGAGACTGATGCCCAACAAAAACATCCCCTGAAATGAATTACAGATTGATGATGGAATAGAAAGCAGAGGAGCTAATGCTGAAAAAATCCTTCAAATGTTCTTTAAGGGATCAAGAGAATGAAATACACCTGCCTGCCAGTAAACATGCATTGCAAGACATTTCCATCTATCATCATGGGGTCTGAAAGGCAGCAACGTTATTCTGATTCCAGATTCTTGAATTTCCTTAATGAGTTCTCTGCTAAAATATCCTAAGTTGTTCCATTAAATCAGATGCAGAAGACTTAAGCAAGATTTGTATCAAAATGATTATATATCTATCACTTTGTTAGCTGAAAAAAATCAAATAAGCTCCAGGAAAGTATAATTTGGCATCCCTTCTCTCCTTCTCCAACCCCCACCTCCAAAGTGAATTTATTCCATTCTTCAGCCTTCTAATGTGGACTGAAGTCATCCATTTAAACATGACTTATTCATGCTCAAAAAGTGATTGATTTAGACAGCCAATGAAATGCTGAACTCCCTATTCCTACTGCTTGACATACTCTCGCTACTGCTCCTCCTGGTTTTAAACTGTTAGCCTGACTTTATGGAAGATCAGTCAGAATGCCAAGATGAATCAGTGATAGTAAATGCAGTAATAACTATAAAAACGACTATTTAAAAATGGTACCATGGGATCTATATTGCGCACTAGGTGGCACAGTAGATAGAGTGTCAGGCCTGGAGTCAGGAAGACTGTAGTTCAAATCTGGTCTCAGAAACTTACTAGCTGTGTGACCTTGGGAAAGTCACTTCACCCTGTTTGCCTCAGTTTTCTCATCTGTGAAATGAGCTAGAGAATGAAATAGCAAACCACTCCAGTATCTTTGCCAAGAAAACCGCAAATGAGATCATGAATAGTCAGACAGGACTGAAAAGACTGAACAACAACAAAATCACAGGATCCTATTTATTCTTCCTCCATGACTTCTTTTATGGATTTGTTGGCTCTTCAAGGCATAAGAGCCTATGGATTTCTAAACAGGAGGATGGCTAAAATCAGGAACTGTCCCCTAGCCCAGAAAGTATCCCTTGGATAACATTTGCAGAAATGAGGCCTCAGAAATCTAATTCACTTTACCAATTTAAGGCAAGTGCATGAGACATTAAGTCTTTACCATCTTATAGCAGGAATAAAAAAAAAAATTCCCATTTCTTTGAATGTGGGAATAACTCCTCCTCCCCTTTTTTATAGAACATGTATCAGGAAGTGACTCAAAATCATGAAATTTTTGTAAGGAAAAAAATATGGGAAATTCATCACTTAAATATTGCAAAATATCCCAGGAATGTGGTCAAGGCCAAAAGAGATGCAGTTATGTAATGGACTCACAGCAGAATGTCCAATCTTGGAAAGGAGAGAGGCTGAAGGGGAATGTTCATAGAAGAAGTACGTGGCATCTATGAATGACATTTTGTCTTATGCAAAGTCTCTGTCCAAGGAAGTAGTCATTGATGGTCGTGCATGTTAACCATGCTTCTTCTTCCCTACCTTGTATTCCCGTTGCTGTAGTCCTGAACACAGGATAAGTGAAAGAAGGATGTGCTTCAAAGAAACCAAAAGACTTCTTCATTCCACAAATGTTACTCAGTCTTTCTGTAGCTTGGACAGTGCCACTTGCTCTATTACTCTCTGACTTTGTGGTATCAATTCACAGCCTTTGTGGAACTTGTCTTGCTGATGTGATTCCCTTCAGAACATGGGGCACTTATTGTCATGTTTGGTCAACTTCTCCTCTTGGCTCTTCTCTAGTCTCCTTCCCTTTCTTCTTCCTTTCCCAATTAATACTATTCCCCCACCTACACTTACTTAGAATTCAATAAAAGGGGCTATGTGGTCTTAGCTCTAAAGTAGCTATTTCTCAGAAATAGCCACCTATTCCAGTTCTTTGTATTTTCAAATATCATTACTTTTTAAATATAAATTACACTTTGGTGATCACTATGGCCTTGAAGTGTGACGTTATGGTATAACATAAAGAATTGTTGTTGTTCAGTCATTTTTGTTGTATCAGACTCTTTGTGACCCCATTTTTTGCAGGGGGAAAGTACTAAGTAGTTTGCCATTTCCTTCTCCAGCTAATTTTGCAGATGAGGAAACTGAGGCAAACAGGATTAGGTGTCTTGCCCAGGGTCACACAGCTAGTAAGTGTATGGAGTCAGATTTGAACTCATGAAGATCAGTCTTCCTGATTCCAAGCCCAACACTCTATTCACTGTACCATCTAGCTGCCCAATAAAAAGAGTATGAACTTGGAATCAAGACAGATCTAGATGCAAATTTCACCTCTGAGACTTACAATTGGATGAACGTAGTTAAATTATTTAGATTCTTTGAGTATCAATTTCTTCATCTGTAAAGTAGGAATAATAATTACTATTACTATGACAAATATATCATTTTACACCTACCAGATTTGCTAAAATGATAGAAGGGGAAAGTGATAAATATTGGAGAGTATGTAGAAAAATTGGTACACTAATTTATTGTTGGTGGAATCGTGAAATGATCCAGTCATTTTGAAGAGCAATCTGGAATTATGCCCAAAGAGTTATTAAATTACCTATACCCCGCTGACCTAGAAATACCACAACGTGGTCTGTTTTCAAAGATGGTTAGGGAAAAAGGAATAGAGCCTGTATATTTTAGAACGTTTATAGCAGCTCTCTTTATGGTGGCAAAAATTTAAAATTGCAGGGATGCCCATCAATTGGAGAATGGGGATGAAGATAGGTCTTTCGTCATATGTCCTTTATAGTTAATTTGGGTATTTATAATAGAAAAAATAGCTTATTCATTCAAAGTTCTTCTTAAAACAATGTTGCTGTTACTGTATACAATGTACTCTTGTTCTGCTCATTTTGCTTTTCATTGTTTCATGCAAGTTTTTCCATGTTTTTCTAAAATCATTGAACTCGTTATTTCTTATAGCACAGTAGTATTCCATCACAATCATATATCACAATTTTTTCAGCCACTGCTCTCAAGAGTGAATGTGTAAGGGGCAGCTGGGTAGCACAGTGGATAGAGTGCCAATCCAGGAGTCAAGAGGACCTGAGTTCAAATCTGGACTCAGACACTAGACACTTCATAGCTGTGTGACCCTGGGCAAGTCACTTAACCCCAATTGCCTCGCAAAAAAAAAAAAGTGAGTGTGTAAAGTCTGAATAGGTCATGGATGGCCATAGAATCCATAGATTAAAAAGTTAGAAACAGAGGCAAAAGGAAAAGTAGAAGGACTTTCAGAAGTCATTGATCCTGGAACCAATAAAGTATCCTTGGGAACAGTTGTTGTTCCAGTGATGGTTGTCTGAAGACTTTTTGCTTTTATTTCCTTTTATGTTGAGTTAATACAAGACTACCTTGCCTATTTGACTACTCTGTGCTCAAAAGAGCCTCCCACATTTTCATTGCTTGTATTACATGCTCATGAAAGAATTTGGAGGGGAAAAGGGTTGGCTGGTCTGCTTCATGTTTTGATGGTAAGCAAGTAGAAGAAGCTAACCTGGGTGTATATCCTGAGTCACAGTTCTTGCAAAAGTGGTCTCTCTCTATAAATTTGTCAAGAGCCTTTGATACTACTTGGAGTGTTAGAAATTCCTGATCAAAGATTCAACAATGGGTAGTCAACTAATCTGTAATCTGATCAAGCTGGACCCTCTCAAGAGATGGGACCCTTCTCTGTCCTCCAAATTTATTTATAGGAAACATGGCCTTCAGACTTAGCCTAACCTTTAGCTTTGGATACTGATACTTTTAGACCAGGGGTTCTTAACATTTTCTGTGTTATGGATTCCTATGAACCTCTTATAATACTGTTTTTAAATTCATAAAATATTTACATAATATTACAAAAAAGAAACCAGTTGTATTGAAACAGTTATGAAAAATATATGTATAAATATGTATATATGCATATACATATACATATCTATCTATGTATCTATCTATGTATCTCGTGGACACCAGGTAAAGAACCCCTATTTTAGACTGGTATGGATAATTCTTTCACTGAAAACCATCACATAGATTCCACTAATTGTCAAGTAACCCAACAGGCCCAGAAAGTTCTGCTTTCCAGGATTGGATTTATAACCACCTCTGTAGATGCTTACTTTGATGTGCTAAGCATTTTGATTCCTGATTTCCTAATTCAGTTTTGTTCCTACACCCTTGGCTATCCCCTTTGACATAACATGCAACTGCCTGATTTATGTCCATTTCAGCTGCTAGCACTCCCATGAAGCACAAAACAATAACTTTAGTAGAATTAATGCCTTTATGAGTTATTCATTAAAATCTTAGTGTAGATTATTTAGCAGCACAATGTAACAAGAGACACCACTAGACTGGTAATTATGAGACCTAGGTTCCTTTCCTGGAATCAACAGTGACTAGCTCTGTGGCCATGGGCACAAAAAATTTGCCATTTAAATTTTTCCCCTTCTTAAATGATTTATAGTAAAATCACAGTTACTTGTCATAAATCACAGCTATAGCTTCTTTTATCTTCACTCTCCACCCCAAAAAGTAACGGTTACCTTTGATGAAAACCAAAAGACAATAAGTTTTTACTTAGTGAGCAGGGTCATATTTATTAGATGGAAATTATTGCTTAATAACACTATATGATTGATATGATGACTTAAAAAGAACAATATCACTACCCTTTCTAGTTTTGTGATAGTTTCCACATCTGTTAAGTGGATATTTTAATAATATTAGCCCTATCTATCTCAAAGGTTGTTAAATGAGGTATGTATCTTGTAAACCTTAAAATTTCACATGAGTAAAGTGTAATGTTATTTCTAACCAAAACATCTGAAAGCAAAACTCTATGGGAATGAAACACAAAATAGGTATTTAGCTGGAGGTAAGGTCAGGGTTACCAGATGAGAGGGAAGGACCTGAAAGAGGAGGAGGTATTGAGCCAAAGGCAAATTTCACCTATTTCACAATTTGGCCCTTTTTGTGTGAGATATATAAAGTATTTTTTTCATGATTTCTATGTATCAGCTATTTGTTCACATACTCCTTACCCACCCCAAAGAAAAGTAGTTTAGAAAAACTGGCCAGCATTGCAGTGTGCATTACACTCTGAACACTCTCCCCCACTTCTCTACTGAGAGGAGGGAAAGCCTGCAACAATTTGGATACCAATTTGTTGCATAGCTTCAGCAGCAGAAAAATAATTTACATACATATCCTCTTATAGACAGTCTTACCACCTCCTCACTGAGACTTACCCATCAATTGATCTTCACCCTTCTAGCGCAAAGGAATATTCCTTCTAGGTTAATGTGAAGTAACAAATAGAACCATATGGTAGCTCAAAGTTTATTGTGATTATCCAACAAGGGTGCAAGGCCCTTAAGGCTCTGATTCACAGAAGAAAAGAAGATTCAGCAGAGTGTCTGACCGGGAAAGACAATGCATGGCTGTTGAGGCACATGAATTGGCAGGAAGATATGCACAAAGACACAGCAGTGGTCATGAATATCATGACACTCCAATTAGGTCAGCAAAGGTTTCCTTCCTGAGTTAGTGAAATATCTTTAAATCTTACTATAGAAGGGAATAAGAAGTGACCAACAAATTAGAAGTCCTTAAAGGTGATATTGGAGTTTAGTAGAATTGGCCCCAATTGTGCAATTCTCAAATCAAATGCTGTCGTTTTTATTTCTTTCACTTTCTTTCAAGGTGAGTTGACTTGGAAATACAATGACTTCATCAGAACTGCCTAATTCTATCAATCTATTCCAATTTCTTAACATGGAAATAACTCTAGGGAAAATGTTATATTCATTGTATTGATCTCTATTTGCCATTTTAATTGCTTCTCCTTCTTAAATGATTTACAGCAAAATCACAATTATTTGTCATAAATCACAACTGCAGCTTCTTTTATTTTCACTCCCCACCCTAAAGAAGTAACAGTTACCTTTGATGAAAACTAAAAGAGAATAAGTTTTTACTTAGTGAGGGGGTCATATTTATTAGATAGAAATTATTTCTAAATAAACACTATGTAATTGATATGACTTGAAAAGAATAATGTCATCACTGGACATATTTTATGAAGAGATTTAGTGAATAAATCTTTTATATATATATATATATATATATATATATATATGTGTATGTATATATATATAAATACCATGCCTCTGGAGACAAAAGAAAAAAATTATTAAAAATCATTGAGATCTGAAATTTCCTTATATGGATGGTTGGGCCATAATAATTCAAATCAAATCAATAAACTACATACATGGTACTTTGGTAGATGTTAGGGATACAAAGACAAAAACAAAATGATCTCTGACTTCAAGAAATTTATGTTCTATATGTTAACATTGCCTGATAATTTCAAGGAGAATTCAAAGAACCACAGCCTATTTTTAAATCTTACAAAAGTGCTACAATCTTTTCTTATCATAGAACTAGTCAAAATATCGTCCATACCACCCAATATCATCAAAATTTTCTGAAAAAATGAAATCATAGAAGGCAAGTCATCTATTTGATGCTTCCAGTAGTGCCAAACATTACCCAAAGGGAAGCCACGGAGATACAAAGAAATAGAAGACAAAGCTCCTGCTTCTGAAGACCATCCAGTTAACGAAAGGTCCACCAAGGAGTATAATTAAGTACTTAATTCTGTGGTTTAGATACTTAAGACTCATAGGAGCACAAGAAGCTTATAGAGCCAGAAAGAACCTCAGAAGTCATCCTAGTCCAACTCCTTGATTTTATAATTGAGACAACTGGGGTCTAGGTGGTTAAACAATTTGCCCAAGATGACACAAGGATTGGGGCACCTAGGTGGCACAGTGAATAGAGTGCCAGGCCTGGAGTCTGGAAGACTCATTTTCCTGAGTTCAAATATGGCCTCAGATACTTACAAGTGGGCAAGACACTGCATATCACTTAACCCTGTTTGCCTCAGTTTCCTCATCTGTAAAATGAGCTGGAGAAGGAAATGGTAAACCATTCCAATATCTTTGCCAAGAAAACCCCAAATGGGGTCACAGAGTCAGAAACAACTGAAATGACTGAACAAAACACAGGGATTGGTCAAGGTGAAATTTGAACTCAGTTTGTTTGGTTGCAAAGCCTGAATGTTTCCCCTTGTTCTAGGTTACCTATTTGGTTTCTATCAGTTAGGGTCATCAAAGTTTCTTTTGAGGAAGTGGGGCCTAAATGAGGCCTTGTAGGCAATGTAAGATAGAGCTGGATTGCCGCAGTAGAAGAAGAAAGGTTTAGGAAGAGAGAAACAATCTGTAATAATAGCTGACATTTGGATAGTACATTATCGTTATGAAATATTTTCATTTATGAGAAGGGATAAGTATTTGCATAGTACATATTATGTACCAGGCACTATGATAAGCATTTTACAAATATTATCTTATTTGATCCTCACAAGAACCTGAAGAGGTAGGTGCTGTTATTATCCTCATTTTACAGTTGAGAAAACTGAGGCAAACAAACCCAGGGTCACACAACTATTAGGTATGTGTGGCTGGATTTGAACACCATGTCCACTCTCTATTCACCCTAGCTTAGGAGATCTTGTATAATCCTTCCAATCTGAGGTGTAGCTGGGTATGATAGAAAAAGCTTTGAACAAGGAATCAGGACACATGCATGCTGGCATTATAGCTGTGTCTAGCTGCATGACTGCACCTGTCATTTAATCTCTCTAAGCTTCATTTGCCTCATCTCTAAAATGAGGAATTGGCCTCAAACATCTCTCAGATTTCTCTTAGCTCTGAAATGCTATTATTTTTAACTTGGATATCATTAAATCAAATCCTTCAATTTACCTCAATTCCAAAAGCACTTATTAAGTGTCTATTGTAAGCCAGGAACTGTGGTGGGCAACACTGGGGATATAAAGACTAAATGAAAGAATTCCTGCTCTCCAAGGGTATTAACAAATACAAAATACATAAGCCTAAATATGAAGTCATTCTAGGAGTGGGTGATGAGGAAGGGCCTTGTATAGGTGGGGGCCCCTGAGCTGAGGCCTGAAAGTAGCTACACATTCTAAGAAGAAGAATTGAATGGATATGTTCCAGTTGAGAATGATAATCTATACATAGTCATTTTACAGATGGGGAAAATTAATAACGTGAATTGCCCAAGATAAGGCAGCTCTGTAATAGCAGAGCATGGACTAGAACACTTCCTATGCCCTGAGTCAATTCAAAGACTCTTTTCCCTGCATTATGTGTTCTCTCTACTTTATTACTCTTCATGATAATAGCTGAGAACCAATGAGATGTAGTGGACAGAAGGCAGGTCTTTGAGTCAGAAAGACCATTGCTTAGGTCTTGCCTCTGAAACTTACTAGTTGTGGGGCACTGGGCAGTTTGCTTAACCTCTCAGCTTCTGTAAAACTATAAATTTTAGAAGAGTTTCCAATCTGTATTACTAGAGGAAATTTCCTCACTGGCAATTCCTAATATCAATGAATTCATAGGTCAGGGCCAAACACACACACTTATATATAATTAGTTAGCAATAGAAATTTGAGCACAGTGATTATCATTAATGTTTTAGAAAGTTTTCTGAGCAGTTATTAATTTTTTAAAGAGTTCTGTTGAGGTTACAGATATTTTTTAGGATATAACCTATTCCACATATAACAAATCTCTGCAATCCCAAACCTGTTAAGTGAATTGGTCCCAAGAATTAGTCTTTACATTTTTTTCTTCTGTATTACTGTCTGCATGAGTTGGTAAAAAAAAAATCAAATTTCTGAAAGAATTGTAGACTTTTTGTGGTAAGAATGTCTAATATTATCTGTCTTATATTGATCACTATGTTTTGAGAGAGCAAAAGTTAGACACTTGAGATTAAGAATAAGAGTCAGATGTTCAGATCTCTTAGAAACAATCTTTCATATAACAAACCAAGAAAGCTGGTAACTTTTCTCTAAGAGTCAATTTTATAGTCTGAAGGGACATGAAGTCTAGTAGGCAGGACTCTGAAATATGAGATAGGAGAGCGAGAACAGGGACTGTCTTTTGACTTTCTTTGTGTAGTCAGGACTTAACACTGCCTAGACATAGTAAGTGCTTAATAAATATTTAATGATTGACTGACAGACTTTTAAAGTTTGCCATTCAACAAATTACCAAGCATTTTTAATGTGTATAGTATTCACAGCAATGTTCCAGGCACTGTGGGGAATATGAAAGAAGTGTAAAACACAGTCCTGGTCCTAAATAACCTATAGCATTGTTCTGGAGGCAAGATCTACACGCATGAAATGTGGAACAAGACGGCACATTCTAAAATACTTAATCCTGTGAGATAGACAATTAATGAAGTAGAAAAGAGAGATCACCCTTGGTTAGAATTCTCAGGGTAAGTGTCCTGGCGGAGGTAAGCATTAAACTGGGCCTTATGGATTATTTAAAATTGGAAAGGCAAAGAGAATGGGGGTGGATTCCAGGTACCTGGAACAGTAGAAAATAAAGTACTGATCTAAGAATGAATATAATATGTCAAGGAGCCTGGTCTAATTAAAGTGGAGAGCTTCTGATAGGGATAGAAGAGATGAGACTGGCTAAATCAAGTGGGGTCAAGTTATGGGAGACCTTGAAATCTACACTGAAGGTATGTCTTTGATATAAAAAAAATTTTTTTTTAGAATTTTTTAAAGTCTTAGTACATATACAAAGAAGGAAGGGAAAACATTTATTGAGTGAATATTTGCAACTGTTTATCTAGCTATCTATGGCAAATTGTAAGGAAGTAAAATTTGTATTGGTTTTTGGACAGTAATCTATGTTAAGGGAACCTGACATTATTATACTATATGTGCTAATGGTAATTTAATTATATTTTATTACCATTATTGTTATGAATAGAAGTACTAGTTAACAATAAGTATTAAGGTAGGAGAGTTGGAATTTGTGGCAGTCATTATTAAGATTTCTCTCTTTCAATATGAGAAAACATTTCTTCCAAGTCTTATCCAGAGGTGGAAGTTCTGTGGTGTGGGACATTGCATATGTTGTCAGATTTTCTTTTTTGATGTATTGACAGATTTTGATGATTTTTCTTCTCTTATTTTTCTTTTTCTTAAAAAAAACCTTTGTTATATGGGATGGCTGTCTGGGTGGCAAAAGGAGGAGGAATACAGAGGAAAATTGAGGTAATGTAAAAATAAAAAAAAAATGGGCAGCTATGTGGCACAGTGGATAGAGTGTTGGGCCTGAAGTCAGGAAGACTCATCTTCATGAGTTCAAATGTGACCTCAGACACTTACCAGCTGTGTGAGAGAGAGTTGGTGCATGATTTTTTCTTTGCAGATGGTTGTACACTCAATGCAGCCTCTGAAGCTGAGAGGCAACAGAGAATGGATTGATTCTCTGCTGCTTGTGCTAATTTTAGCCTAGCAATTAACACCAAGAAAAAACCGGTTCTCCACCAGCCAGCACCACACCATCTATATGTGGTACCATCAATCACAGCAAATGGAGAAATTTTGAACACTGTAGATAAGTTCCCTTACCTTGGTAGTATACTTTGTTTTAAAAAATTTTTTTTTTAAAAAATTACTTATTTTTCATTTTCAACATTCACTTCCACAAGATTTTGAGTTCCACATTTTCTCCCCATCTCATCCCTCCCCTACCCCAAGATGGCATGCATTCTGAATACCCCTTCTCCTAATCTGACTTCCCTTTCCCCCTCCCCCCCTTCAATTTTCCTGTAGGGCAGGATAGATTTCTATACCTCATTTCCTGTATATCTTATTTTCAAGTTCATGTGAAAACAATTTTTTTAACATGTGTTTTTAAAACTTTGAGTTCCAAATTTTCTCCCTTCCTCCCTTCCCACCCACCATCATCTATGTGTACATCCCTGGAAAGTACACTGCCATGGATAGATAGATAGATAGATAGATAGATAGATAGATAGATAGATAAGTAGATAGATAGAAGGTGATGTACATATTGCCAGAGCTAGCTATGTTTGGGAGGCTGTGAAGGAAATTGTGGGACAGAAGAGGTATTAGGATACCTACCAAATTGAAGGTTTACAGAGCCATTGTACTGATCTCATTGTTGTACACCTATGAACCTGGATAGTGTACTAGCACCATGCCAGGAAACTGAATTGTTTCAATTTGAATTGCCTTAGGAAGATTCTGAAGATTACCTGGCAAGATAAGGTACAAGACACCAACAAGAGAACCAGAGAAAGGATGAGACACATCCTTTCTTGAGCTAAACTGCCAACCATTCAAACTCTGCTGTAGAGAGCACAACTCCAATGGGCTGGCCACATTGAATGCCAAACATGTATTTGCTTAAAAGACTATTTTACAGAGAACTTATACAAGGCAAATGCTCACATGGTTGTTGCAAGAAGTAATACAAGTACCCTCTCAAGGTCTCCCTGAAGAATTTTGGAATCAATTGCATGACATGGAAGACACTGGCAAAGGACTGCCCAGCATGGTGTGCCTGCATCAAAGAAGGCACTGTGCTCTATGATTGAAGCAGGATTACAGCAGCTCAAAAGAAACATGAGATGCACAGATTTAGAGACATCTCCACTCCAAATGTTCATGTGGACTATTTGTGCCTAACCTGTGGTAGAGCTTTTCCAACTTGTATTGGTCTGATCAGCCACAGTTAAATACACAGTATCTTGATTCCAACATAGTGATGTTATTTTGGTCCTCTTTGAGAGCTAAGGACATAAACCACAGTAGTGTGACCCAGGACAAGTCAATTAACCCTATTTGCCTTAGTTCCTCATCTGGAAAATGATATAGAGAAGGAAAGGGCAAACCACTCAAGTATTTTTGCCAAGAAAATCTCAAATGGGGTCACAAAGATTTGGATGTGACTGCAATGTCTGAGCAATCAAAATAAAAGACATTAATTAACTTGATTTTTAAAGATTTTAGAATATTTCCCTCTTGCCTATGTAGATTGTATTTTATCTAGATACCAGGGAAACAAATATAAACATTTTTCTGCCTACTGTTTATTTTTGGCATAGTCCTTGATGACTCTTGGAAACAAATACTATACTACAAGGTGAAGATGAGTAAAATCTTTAGAGAGAAGAAAAAGGAATTAGCTCCATAGATAAGATACTCACACAAACTTTGAAATGTGAAAAAAAAATATGTAACTTCACCTAGACACCTCAAGCCTAATTCTACTTTTAAAACATCTCATGGAATCCTGTGACTCTACTGAGCATAGTTTAAAGTAGGGAGCCACTGTTGTTTCTAAAGCAAGGGAGAAAACATAATGGAAACTATATTTGAAGAAACAGCTTGAAGGGTGGATTGTAGAGGGTGGAGACTAGAGGCAGAAAGAACACACAGCAGGCTACTGCAGTAATTCAGAAGGGAGATGATGAGGGACAGGGAGATGGAAATGACAACGTACCATTGTCTTCCTGGGCAATACTGGTCAATGCACTTCTCCCCTCTTTCGCTTAATTTGTGCATATGTAGCTCTTGAATGAAGATACCTACATTGCCTCCTTTTCCTTATGCATACAACGCTCAGTCTTCAAGACCCAGGAATATATGTGGGTGACTGGGGTTCTTCCCTAAGGGCCAGGCAAGGCTGTTTTATTTTGCCCCTAATTCTTTGGTATCCTGAAGGAAGTTTCTTTTCTCTGTCATTGACTTAAGCCCTACTGGTTATGTTACTCCCGTTTTAGGGGCCCAGTGACTGGCACCCTAGTCCACTTAACCACCTAATATCAGATTAGTTTTTACAAAAGTATATATATTTATTTCAAATTTAGAGTAAAAACAAACATACACATATATCCATCCATTAAATCAGGGCCATAATTCCTGTCCTCCTCCCTCCATACTACCTTGCTTTCACAGGTTAGTTGAGTTCCTATGTAGTATTAGTTGCCCCAAGTTCAAGTCCAAAGCCCAGGGAGAAATTATCCCCAGATCCTTGTTTCACTGGGCTTATTTCTGTGCTGGTCTGAATATCGAAATCCCTGTGACTTGCGCTCCCAGACCAGATAAAAGAATCTACTCCTTGAACCTAGAACATTAAAAAAGGAGGAGGAGGAAGGAGAAGGAAGAGAAGAAGAAGGAGGAAGAGAAGAACAAGAAGGAGGAGGAGGAAGAAGAGAAGGAGAAAGAGGAAAAGGAGGAGAAGAAGAAAGAAGAAGAAGATGAAGACGAAGATGATGACACCAGATTCAGGCTCTCTAGATCACATGACCTAAGAAAGGTTGGGGAAGGAGGTGGACTTTAGCGCTCTTCTCCCTTACTATATGTACTTACCATTTATAAGGGAAAGAAGCATTTTCACCTTCAGACTTGATTACAAGGCAAACCCTCCCCTCCAACTTCCTTTGTTTAGCCAGGATATTTTAAACCTTTTAGCCGGACAATGCAAAATGTTCACACTTGCTACAGTTCTCCTTTCTCTTGGAAACAAGTTCCCTGGCATCTTCCATGTGGTTGACACTACCTTGGGTAGTTTACACGTATGCCAAAATCCCATTACAGGGACAAGGAAAAGACCTGAAAGTTCATATATCTTGTGTGTGTATGTGTGTGTGTGTGTGCGTGTGTGTGTGTATAGATATATATACACACAGAGATATATACATGTACACACAGATATATGAAATTTCAGCTTTTTATTTATGTATATATGCATATATGTATATACCTAGATGAAATTTACATATATAAACATAAAAAATATATATACACATATACAAATATAGGCATATACGCATAGAGATAGAGAAATAGTCAGAGTGACAGAGAGAGAGAGAACAAGAGAGAGCTATTAATGATCAGACTTCAGAACATATCACTTTAGTGCTTTTATTTTTAATGGTCTAACTAGAGTCATTCTAAAGTTTATAAAATACATCTCTCCATATCTAATTAATACCAAGTAGTTTCAGCAGAAATTTACATTTGTATTTCAGACAGTTGATAAACACACTCTAGATGCCTGTCAATAGATCTTTTATCCTAGCTGTTTTATTTGCTTTGAGGATTTTAGATTATTTATTTTCATTCTTGCTTAATAGCAGTTCAGTTAAGATAAAGTTGGGCCAGAGAGGATAAAATACTAAGTTGTAATTTTGTTTTCCCTGCAAATTTATTGTGGATTCCCATTGAGTATAAAAGAAGCCATCATCTCACAAGAAGCAAAATGAAAACATTAGTTATGAAGAAGGAGAAATTTTGTTCTATTTTAAATATGATTCAATTCAAGGACCCCAGTAAGCCAAGTAGTCCAAGTTGCTTCCCTGAGGAGTGATTATCATGCAAGTGAAAGGACTGTAGTTAAGGCACAATGAAGTCAGACCTTACTTATGCCTTCAGAAATATTTCACCTGACATCTATCAACACCATCTGCATTCTTGCCAAAATATGTATTGGGGGGGATCAAGGGTTGTCTGCCAGAGACAGCACAGAATCATGCAATCAAAGAATCTGAGAACTGGAAGAGACTTAAGTAATCATGAGGGAGGAAACCCCTTTTACAAAATAACTGACTAATGGTCCTCCAACCTTTACTTGAAGACCTCTAAGGAGGGCAACCTGCTTCCTCTCAAAGCAGCTCATTCTACATTTGGGTAGTTCTAATTCTCAGAAAGTTTCTCCTGACATCCAGCTGAAATTTGCCCTTTTTTACTTTCCATCCACAGGCCACAGTTCTGCTCTCTGGGGTCAAACAGAAACCATCTAATTGCCCTTCCACATGACGGCCCTTCTATGTGATCTGTTTATGCACAGGTATGTGGTCTATATCAAAATTACTCTTCAGCTTTTTAATTAAAAAATTTTTTTTTGGAAATGGGGCAAATAATTGATAAACTAGCTAGAGGACAGTGATACTCTAGAGCATCATTTGGGGCCCTTGACCATTACAACAAAATGTATGTAAAGCATTACTTCAAGCCTCTTTATTTTTTTTTACCTAGTCCTAAGGCAAAGTTCTGCATATTCAGAGCTCCAAGATTATTATACTTACTTCAATTTACTTCACTAAAAATGAAGGACTTTCAAAAAACAGCAATGTTATTTGAAATGCTTACATTGTGAACTGGAATGGATTGAGTAATCAAGCAGTGCCTTAATGCATTAATACCCTGATTATATTTAAGAGGCTATTTTTGTGTAAATATTAGCCCTTCAAAGTGTTTGCAATTGCAATCAAATAGGTCTATGTGAAACCTTTAAAAATCATGTTGTAACTAAAAGAAATTTAGGGACATTTTCTGATTGCTACCAATATGACAGCTGTGGATCAAAGTCAACTTGTATCAGAGAAAGTAAAATGCTCAATGATTCAGTGAGTTGAACTTAAAAATATGCCCCTAGAAGTCTATGAATATGATGCTACGCATGGGTGACATCTTAGATTTCCACTTGGATAGTCACAAAGATTAATGACCAGTGTCATAGGCAAGGAAGAAAAATTGTACTGATTCTGGATAAGTGCATAGCACATCCTATAGTTTCCTTGAGAAACGTTTAAGGTTCCTCCCTCCTCCCTCTACTTTGCTTAAAGTTTTATCTTTCATTTCACCAGTAGATGAAGAATATCCTCTAGAATTGCAAAGCAGAGAATAATTTGTGAAGTAGTCATGCGATAATGCAAGTCCCTCTTTGGGACTTTAGGGTGAATTCTCACATAAAATACAAAAGTTGTAAAGATCTTACATATCGAATGGCACAACTTTGCCCAACCAATATTTAAATCAGAAAATATTTATTGAGTACCCACTATGTGCCAGGAACCGGGCTAGACATGTGGCACACAGAAATAAAAAAGAAATAGTACCTGCCCTCAAGAGGCTTACACACTATTGGGGGAACTTGGTTGTATCTGGGAAGACTGTACTTTGAACAAGGTTAATTTATAGATGGCAGAGCTAAAATCAAAAGTTCAGGTGGGTAGGTTCTCAGAGCAATGCTCTTTTCACTGCATCATGTCTAAAATCGTTAACACCCCCAGCCCAGTTTACCGAGTGGTGTACTGTGGTGGGGTTTCTTAGAAGAAGTGATTGTTGAAGGAGAGATTTTAGAACCTCCCTTTCTGGAAGAACAGGAGTGCTTCCTGGCGCTTGGGGATTCTTATACCAAAATCTACCTGCCTTTATTAGCAGAAGAGAATTTAGGGGAGATACCAGAAGCATATAGCAAAAACTGTGGAAAAAAAAGGTACATTTCCCTATTCTTAGCCATCATTACTAGCACTTGGAGACTTACTACAACAAGACAGTAGTTCTTATTTTTATATGTTGCACCACAACGTTCGGCTGCCATCTGTACCTTTTGCCCAACAGCCAACGATACCATGCCAGGTCCAAGCACAGTAAACTGTCTCTGGCTGTGCTGATGGCTTTACTGATTGTTAAAAATGATTTTATAGAAAACAGGATCCCAGTGGACATAAACTATTTCCTGACTTCCTTGTCGTACACCTGCAAATAGGAAGCTAAGGAGGCTTATTTCTATCTAATGAACTTTGTACCAAGGAAGGCCAGATGGCTGAAGCAAAGGCTGTTCCTATATCAAGAAATGAACAGACGGATTTGTTTTCTTTTTGAGTCAAATCACTTTTGTGACTGCAGTGGTTTTCATAGCCATACAGCATACTGTGTAATAATACAACTGATATCCTTAAAGGGACAGCTACCAGATGTTACTAAGTATATTGAATTTTTTTTTCCTATTTTAAAAATTTCTGGGAAATTGAATTGGATGTCAAGTTAGAAGGAAAATACTTTCACTTTAAAAATGATATAGAGTCAACTAAGGAAGTATGTTAATTTATGAATTCCCTCAGAAGCAGGGGCTGTATCTTGTATGTCTTTGTATCTTTGTGGTGTACTTTGTACAAAACAGAACTTGTCTTGCTCCAGACCCTTGCTCCTTCTTAGCCCTTCCCTTTCCGTTCCTCTCCCCTGCTTCTATTATGGTCACCCCTCTCTCCTTCTGTTTGCTGAGGTTGACATCTCAGAGTCATCCTCACATCTTCTCTCTACTTCTCTACCCCCTGTATCCAATCAGCTGCCAAGTCTTGTTAATTCTGTTTGCCTAATATCTCTTGCATTCGCCTTTTTTCTCCACTTTCAGATCTACCACTTTAGTTCAGGTGCATAACACCTCTCACATTGGTTACTGCAACAGCTGGTGTGTCTCTGCCTCTTCTCTCTTCTCTAATCCACTTGCACACTGCTGCCAATGTGATTTTCCTAAAACGTAGGTCTGACTGCATCATCATCCTGCCTAAGAAACTCCAGAGGCTTCCTACTAATGCTGGGATGAGGTCTAAACTACTCAGGGTAACAGTTAAAGCCTTTTCCTATTGGGCATCAGCCTACCTTTCAGGGTATTTTGCCTAATACTATGCTTCACATAATGTACATTCTAATCAAATGAGCCAGTTTGCTGTTCAACGTAATAGCCCTCTTTATCTCTGATCTCTGTACTTTTCCACAGGTGATGTCCCAAGCCTAGAATGCACCTCCACCTTAGAATCTGGAGCTTCCTTCAAAATTTAACTCAAGTTCTATTTTCTATTCTTTCTTAGCTGTTTTGGTGAGGCAATTGGGATTAAGTGACTTGCCCAGGGTCACACAGCTAGTAAGTGTCAAGTGTCTGAGACCAAATTTGAACTCAGGTCTTCTAACTCTAAGGCTGGAGCTCTATCCACTGCGCCATCTAGCTTCCCCTCAAATTCTATTTTCTACATAAGCTTATTCTTCTTTCCCAGCTACTAGTGCCCTTCCCATCGGAAATTATTACTTTTCTGTGTACATGTCATTTGTCCACAATAGAATTTAAGCTCCTTGAAGTTAGGCACTGCTTTTTTTTTTCTTCTTTATCTCTCCAGTGCCTGGATCATAGTAGGTGCTTAATAAATTCTCGTTGAAGACTGAATGTAGCATACATGAATAAAAATTGATAGATATAGTCTCACAAAATCCAATGACTGGAAAATCTCAGTGAACAACCCCAAATGTACATGCATCCTTTCTATGTCATGATCTACAAATAGTCATTTGGTCTTTGCATGAAGAGTGCTTGTAAGGGAGACTCCATTGCCTCCCAAAGCAGCCCATTCCATGTTTGGTGACCTCCATTTGTTATGAAGTTTTCTTTATATTGAACTGAAATCAGTGGCTGTACCACTTCTCCCTACTGTTTCTATTTCTACCCTGTGGGGCCAGACAGAATAAATATACTTTCTTTTTAAACTATCAGCCCTTTTAAGTACATGAAGACAGTCCTCATGACCCCTCTAAGTTTTCTCCTGTCCAGGCTCAACAACCCCAGGTCCTTCAAATAATGGCCTGATGTTAAGACCATGCACCATTTAGGTGGCCCTTTTTCCTGTGGATGCTCTCCAGGTCATGATGAGAATCTGTGGCAAATCTCTACATAAGAAGTCCTTTTCTTATAGCCTTTTTATGAAACACTTTATCTGGAAAATACTTATGTCCACAATCATCCTTCACTACAAAGACACTGAGTAATTATTAGTATCTGCCCTGTTTCTAGCCCCTGTACGTGTTTGCTCCAAGCCCCTACTGTCTGTGACCTTTCAAATCTCTGTCTTCACTTCAAAATATTTCTCTCCCTGAAGTCTATGCTTTGGCATAGCTAATGAAAAATTTAAGCCTGTGGAAATAGACAGGCATTTGAGTGACTCGGATATGAGGAAAAATTACAAAATGAAGACAGATAAAGTTCCCTTCAAGAATATCTAATTCCAGAATAATAACAGTTAGATAGGAATGGCTGGTTCACAATGGATAGTGAACCCATGGTACGTCACATTTAGAAAAGCCTATTTAGAAAGTCAGATATCATTTTCCGAGAAGGAAACAGACTGCAAATAGCACATGAGGCAACCCTGACACTATATTAGCATTATTAAAAAGAATATTGTCCTTAAACAGAATTAAGGACTGGTTGTGTTTGATTAAGTTTGTTTAAGTTCTCAGAGCTAGGCCTACAGACATGTGTATAAGCAAGTAACTTCACAATTACAGTCATGGGAGTTAATATGACTTTCAAAAACTTATTTACTTCTCAGACAGCTTTCTAAAACAAAATCACCTGAAGATGAAATTTCTCAACCCTAATCTCAACATAGGAATAATTTTTTTATCCTTGAGAGCTGAAAAAGAATTCTGGCTTTGGGGTCAGAAGACCTTGGTTCAAATACAAATCCTGAGGGGCAGCCAGGTGGCGCAGTGGATAGAGTTCCGGCCTTGGAGTCTGGAGGGCCTGAGTTCAAATCCGGCCTCAGACGCATAACACTCACTAGCTGTGTGACCCTGGGCAAGTCACTTAACCCCATTACCTCATCAAACAACAACAAGAAGAAAAAAAACAAAAACAACAACAACAACAAAAATTTAAATGCGAATCCTGCCATTGGTTGAGTGTGGGACTTTGGGGAAGTAGCTTCTCCTCTCCTGATCTCACTTTCCTCATCTCTAAAATGACAGGGTTGAACGATAAGATTTCTTCCAAGTCTAAATCCCCCCATCGATATTTTTACTGCCTGCCTCATTAGATTGTTATTAGGATTAAGTAAGACAAAGTTTAAAAGTTCTTTTAAAAAATAAGACATTATATTAATATGAATTTTTGTTGTAGATGAGGACTTTGAAAAAAGAGACTGGAATAATTTTGGAAACTCAACAGTGGATTGTTGGGAACAAGTTCTTCTTGTCTCACGCCAATAATAACTCACATTTCTATAGTGTTTTAAGGTTTAAAAAGTGTTGGGGTTTTTTTTTTTGTCATTAGCCTGTAAGGTAGGCAGTTCAAGTGTTATTATTGCACTTATTTTAGAAATGAAGAAACTTGGGACCAGATGCATTAAGGGACTTGTTTCAAGGTCACACAAGTGTCAGAGCCCCCTTGAATTTGACCAATCTCCTCAGGCTCTCCATTTAGCTCTCTTCTCCTGTCATCAAAGACACCCATTTATTATGCTCTGGTTCCATCATATGCTGAGACATACCTGGACCACTGTCTGCATTCACCTCACTCTCTCATTCTCACATAAAAAGGAGGTGATGTTGCAAGTGAAGGAATCCAGTTTTGAGGGAGTCTGATTTTTAGATAGTGGCCCCTACTAACCAGAAAGGTGTGGTGATAGATATGAATGGGAGATAGAATTGTATCTTTAGGGGAGCTTAGAGAAAAACCCAGTTTTTAAGACCCTGCTAAATAGCTCAACTCACAGAATCAGAGGATTATAGATGGCTAGAAGGGACTTTAAGGGCCAATCCTTGCATTTCACAAATGAGGAAATTGAGGCCCATGGAGATATATCCACTTGTAGGACACACACACACACACATATACGTGAGCACACACAGACACATGTATTACCTTATACATGTATTTATAGACATGTTTATATGTATGTATATTCATATACAGGGTAATATATATACAGGGTATACACACACACACACATATATACATTGCCTGAAGGTCAGGTATATTATATTCACAGATGCCCCGAAGCCAGCTCTAATTGGCAAGTCACTTGTTAAATTTATGCCTCAGGAAATTGGTAAGTCACAAATTAGAACTTGATTTATTGTTTTGTCTATTGACTAGACTTAAGAAACTATTAATAATTCAGATTAAATTAAAAAGTGTAACAAAGGTACTTTTTTTGAGAGATGGTTGCTAAATATTTACCTGCACACCCCTGCTTACATTTCACCTCTTTTCCAGGGTTCTCAGGTACCCTTAGAGAGTTGGGGAACCACTGGTTCAAGATTCCACTGATTGTGTTTCCTCAATTTTAGGGGTCCAAGCAGCATAGTTCCATTTAACCATTTAACAGTCTGATGGTCTTTTACAAAGGAATATTTACTTTAAAGGTATATCAAGAGCAAACATGCAACAAATAAGGGGCAGCATAGTCTTCACTGCACCATCTTGATTTCTGGAGGGAAGGAGGGCATTAGGTTTACAGTTTAACTCAGTTCCTGTATAACACTAGTATCACCCAGGGACCCTGACTTATTAGTGCTTCCCTGTTGGGCAGGTTTCAACATTTTGACTAGAGTCCTGGACACTGCCAGAAAGCAACTATGACTCAGACAGGTAGATTTAAAAATGCAGGTAGTTCCAGCTACCCAGTCCATGAAAAGATACTGGTTCCAACTACATGGTAGTCCAACTCATGATGGCTATTTCTAGAAGTAGGTAATCTGGGAGTGTACCAAAAATCCTGTATATTCATTCACTCATTCATTCACTCTCTCTCTCTCTCTCTCTCTCGCTCTCTCGCTCTCTCTCTCTTTCTCTATCCCCCTCTCCCCTTCTCTCGCTCTCTCTCCCTCTCTCTCCACACACATGCCATCCATGGCTATCTCCAGTTGTCCTGATCTATATCTTGCCACTGGACCCAAATGCTCTGGAGGAGAAAATGAGGCAGGTGACTTTGCACAGCCCTCCTTCACTCAAATCAAAGTCAATTTTAAGTCATGTCATCATCTCTCTGATGTCACGGTCCTCTTTGAAAATGAAGGAAACAACAGCAACACACGTATGTATGTGTATGTAATATATATTTACATGTAAGATATATATATGTATATATATTATATATGTGATATACATATAATATATATATATATATTACATACATATAATATATGTATATATTATACATATATATAATACTATGAGTCAGGTACAATGCTAAGCATTGGAGATACAAATAAAGACAAAAAAATACAGTCATAGATTTAGAGCCTGAAGGGACTTTGGAAGCCACCTAGTCCAATCTCTATCATTGAACAGGTGAGAACCTGAGGCCAGGAAAGATTAGATGACTTCCCCAGGGTCCCACAGTGAGTAAATGGGATTTGAGCTCCTTCTACAATTTTATGTTTCCTTTGATGACTCTCACAGTAAAGTTCAGAAAGGTTAATTGCCTTGTCCATAATGGAACAGTTAATGCCTGTCCCATCCAGGACTAGAAAACAGGTCTCCTGATTCCAAGCCCAGTGTTCTTTCCACTATTATAGGCTGCTTTTCTACAATCTAACAAGAGAGATAAGACACATCCAGTAGCTAAATGCATTGTGGAAGATCCAGCTTAATACCTCAAATGAGTATACAATGTGTGTACAGTATCAATGGACCAGTGCACCATGGCCCATTTCCTCTGGATGCTCAATATCTTGCTATATTAAGTACTTAGCAGTAAAGCCAATGAAAATGATTTGTACCTTATCATTTTTTTTTTTTGCCTATCGCAAGAGAATAGCTTGCTGCATTTAGTTTTTTACACTTAGCAGTCCAACTCAGGTAAATTTTTCAGCCTTTTCACTTAAGGATGAAAATAGCTTTATTTTATTTGTATTTGTTAAAGCAACCCACAGCTGACTGGATAATGGGATTTACTACAAAACTTTCCCTGTGGGCACTCTGCAGAAGAAATCCACACTTGATCAAAGGTAGGCTAAATCATCTCATGCCTGATACACAGCCTGACCTGCAGCCTTCTTCCTACATCCTGCTTCCTTAGAAAGAGCTCTCACTGTTTCCCTAACAGTGGGCCTCTTGATTCAGCCATCTTTCTGACACACAGGCTCCATGCAGTTGTACTTAGCATCTACTGCTCTCCAATAACTGTCATAATATAGGCCTCCCAGGAAACTGAAGAAATGGGCTTTGTCTGGATGTGAGCGAAGGCAACCTTTTGTCTCTCTTCTCACCTGTTATTCTTAGAAAGGCAGAAATCTGGTCAGGTTTCTTTTCCCTAGCTTCTGCTTTGTCTTATGCCCTGCTGTTGTTTCCTTGGCTTTATAACACATCAAATTATCCATTACTGCTAAAAAAATGAAAGCATTAGAATTTTTTTCCTTCTTTTTTTGAAAGACAGAAGAATAAGTTTATCTATGTCTATTTCCTCTAATCCTGTCAGATACACTGCACACCACTTCCACTGAATGTGCAGCTGTCCCTTTCTGCTCTGGCTGTTTGCAATCGTCCTTGAATTCCTTGCGTTCTTCTTTGCGTTTTTTTTGGGGGGGGTTGTTTAGTATGATGGCAATATTGTTTCTGAAATGCTGCTCATAATTCATTTTTCAAGCCTATTAACAAAAGTCCCGTCAGCTCATACACTCTCTGCATTAGAGAACGACATTTCAGAGATGGAGCATTCACGGAGCCCTAAGCAATACATTTTCTGTTCACTCTAAAATCAATTTGGCAAACTTAGAGATAGGCTGTTTAGAAAAATAAACAAAAGCAACCCCCAAATGAGCAGTCCATACACCTCACACATGGCATAAATTATCCTGATGCCCACAAATGAGTCAGATTAAAAGGTTTAGATTAAGAGATATACACATCGTGAAACATATGAATTATAAGGAATAGAAATCAAGATTTTTTTTTAAAGCATATGACAAGGAAGAGCATACTAGGCAAAGGACTAATAAGTGGCTGCCTGTGTTGAGCAAGTGACCATTCGAGCTATATGATGAGAGGAAGGGTTAAAACAGCAGAATAACACATCAGATGCTCTAGCTGTCTATTGCTCAGTATTTATTAGGGAGTTACTAGTGAGTGAAGCAACTCTCTCCTACAATTAGTGCATGATCGATCAATCAACAAGCCGGAAGTGCCTATTGCTTGATAGGTCAGGCACTGTGCAATGTGCTAGGGTCACAACGGCAAAATGTTCTCAAACAGCTGATGTTCATTTGGTAAAATGGTTGTACACATACTAGCAAATACAAAAATTGCACAAAGTAAATGCAAATTAATTTTGAGGAGAGGAAAGTGGGAGCTAGGGAAATCAGTATAGGCTCCTTGAAGGAGATGAAACTTGAACCAAGCTTTGAAAGAAGCTAGAAATTCTAAGGAGCACAGGTGAGAAGGAAGTACATCCAGATATGTGAGACAGCCATGGAGATAGGAGATGACTTGACCTGTATAAGGAACAGACCAATTTACCTGGATGATAGAATGCATAAAGGGGAATGAGATGTAATAAGTTTAGAAAGGCAGATTGGAGCCAGACTGTGAAGGGTCTTAAATGGTAAACAGAAGAGTTTGGGTTTTGTCCCTGAGTCAGTAGGGAGCCACTGGAATTCCTTGAAGAGTGATATAGTGAGACTTTTGCTTTAAGAATGGTGACCTGACACTACACGGAAGATAGATTTGGAGCAAGAAGAAACCTGAGGCAGAGGAACCAATTAGTATTCTAGAATAAGGACTAATTACTAAGCTCCTGCAATAGTCCAGAAGAAAGAAGTATAAAATGATAGTCTGAGGATATTTTGGGGTCGATCGGTCAGTTAGTAAGCATGTATTAAGTACCTACTATGTGCTGGTATACTGTTAAACTCTAAGTATACAAAAAAAGGCAAAAGGTAGCCCCTGATTTCAAGGAGCTCACAGCTTAAAGGGGAAACAACATGCAAACAGCTATGTACAAATGAGATGAATACAGGATAAGTTGGGGATAATCAACAGAGGGAAGGCACTATCATTAAAGAGGTTTGGGAAAAACTTGTTTTTGAAAGTCAGATTTTAGCTGGAATTATAAGGAAGCCAGGAAAGTCAGGAGGCAGAGATGGGGAAAGAGGGAATTCAAAGCATAGGGGGTAGCCAGTTTAAATGAGTGTCTCATTCTAGGAACAGCAAGGAAGTCAGTGATACTAGATCACTGAGTGGGAGGGATGTGAGTGTGTGGAGAGTTAGGTTTATGAAAACTGGAAAGGTGGGAGAAAGCTAGGTTATAAAGGGCTTAGAATGCCAAACACGATTTGATAAGGAGACACTGGATTTTACTCAGTTAGGGAGGGGAGGAGGGTGACATTAAGACCGCTATTTGACAGCTAAGTGGACAATGAACTGAAGTGGGGAGAGACTTGAGGCAGGGAGGTCGACTAGCAGCCTTTTGCAATAGTTCAGGAATGAAGTGTTGAGGGTCTGTATCTGAGTGGTGGCAGTGTCAGAGGAGAGAAGGGGGCATATTAGAAAGACTTTGGAAAGGTGAAATCGATAGAACTTGGCAACAGGTTGGGTAGGAGGGAATGTGAAGTAGTGAAGAAGACACCTAAATTGGGAGCCTGGGTGACTGGGAGGATGGTGGTGCTCTTGATGGTAATAAAGGTACTTTAGAAGAGGGTCAAGGAAGGATCCAGTAGCTGGGAAGATTAGAGGGGTGTGTGTGTGTGTGTGTGTGTGTGTGTGTGTGTGTGTGTAGGAGAGAGATTATTGTGACAAGCTACTGGAAGAGACAAGGGACGATGGCATGAAAAACACAAAAAGGCCTTGGTGAGGAGAAGGGCTAATTCCTTTTCAAAGACTGGAGCAAAAGAGAAGAGCATGAGAGATGATAGCAAAGGGTTTTTTTAGTAAACTGTGATACGTGCTCTTCTGAGGGGCAGGAGGAAGGAGAGTGTGTGGGAGACTTGAGAAGAGAGAAATTCGAAAACATCTTCTTTGGGGGATGCTATAGAGACACAGATCCTGAATCTGCAATAAATTTTGGCATAAGGTATGAGGGAGAGACTATCCTGGAACTTATCTAGTTCAAATATTAAATTCAGAAAACATTTATTAAACTTCTATATGAAAAGTCATGCCTGCTCATGCACTGTATGCATTAGGAAAAGGGATTTCAGGGTGAAACTGTCACAGGGCATGAAAGCATGATGAATGAGAGAAGAAAAGAAAAAAGCAAAAGGAAACATGGCCTGAACAATTATGCCAAATACTTGCATTTTCATAACAAGCTTACAAATCTTTCCCTTTACAATACTGCTATTTTCTTTTAATTAAAAATATATTTTATGTATGCCTTTATTATATCATATTTATTTTGTAATCTAGCCCCTCTCTTCTTTCCTACCCAACAAGCCATCCATTTGAAATATATGAATATATATATATATATACAATATATATATGTAATATATATATGCATGTATCTAGCATAGGTATGCATATACATATAAGTACATCTGTATCTATACATATACACACATATATGTATATATGCATATTTTATATATGTGTGAGTGTGTGTGTACATGTACACACACACATACACATCTGTATAAGGAGAAATATTCAGAGAGAGAGGGGGGACATGGAAAGAAAGAGAGAGGGAATAGAGGGAAGAGGGGCTGGGGGAGGAAGCAGTTAAGCAAATCAACCAATACACTAACTTTGATAGTATAACTGCTATTATATGTACATAATGCCCCACCTCTAAAAAGAAGTGATGGACATGCATTTTCTCAATTTTGGGAACAAGATTGGTCATTAAAATTACACAGTATTCAGCTTCCCTTTTTTCTTATTTCATTTATATTATGTATATTGCTTTCCTGGTTCTGCTTACTTCATTGTATATCAGTTCATAGGTCTTCCCATGATTTTATATATATTTTTATGTTTGTTACTTCTCATGGAGAGATGAAATACTATTGCATTCATGTTCTACAATTTGTTTAGACATTCCTCAATAGATGGGAATCCACTTTTTTTTCCGATTCTTTGTTATCCCAAGGATTGTTGTCAATATATGAGACCTTTCTTTCTGTCTTTTAGCTTCTTGGGATTCATGCCTATCAGTGAGATCTCTAGGTCAAAGTATAGTAATTTTAGATGATTTGGTTAAGCACAATTTCAAATGGCTTACCAGAATGTTTGGACTAATTCAGAGCTCTATTAACAATTTATTAGTGTTTTTATTTCCATAGCCCATTTGCTATTGACTAATTTTGTCTTTTATCTTCTTTGTCAATTTGCTAGAGGTGAGGAAAAACCTCAGATTGCTCTGATTTGCATTTCTCTAGTGATTTGGAGTTATCTTTCAAAAGTTGTTAGCATTTTGCAATTTCTCTTTGAGAATAGTTTGTTCGTAATGTTTGACCTCTTCTCCATCATGGAATGACTCTTGGATTAATATGTTTGTGTTAATTTCCTCTGTGCTGGATATCACACCCTTATCAGACACATTTAACACTAATACTTTACTTATTCAATACTTTCCCTCCTTTTCCTAGTTGCATTGATTCTGTTCACATAAAAGCATTTTTTTTATGTAATAGTGTTTTTCAATCTTTGATGATTATCTTTATTTCTTCTTGGGTTAAAAATCACTATTTCTAACCACCCCCCTCCCAGCTGTGAAAGTTATTCCATCTGATTCTCTTCTAATTTTTTAGTGGTGTGACCTTTTATATGCAGGACTTGTCCATTTTGATCTTCTTGTGGAATATGGTAGAAGATGCAGGTCTAACCCTAATTTTTGTTGGTATAATTGCAATTTTTTTTATCTCATTGTCCCCATTCTATAGAAGAAGCTGAAACTTATAGTAGTCAAGTGAACTTGCTTATAGTCATTCAGCTAGTAAATTTTAGAGTCAGAATTTAGAGCAGAGCTTATGACTAAGAGAGACGAGATTAGGAAATTTTTTCCATTACAAAATGCTGCCTCACTGGAATCTAGTAAGAGGTAAGATGTATCTACAATTTATCAAAAATGCTAAGTAATATGAAGTGCCTCAACTAAGTAGGAAAAAGGTGCTTTGTGAAGTTTAAGGAAGGAAAGATAATCTACTGAAAGGAGGAATGATACAATGGGGAAAAAACTGGATTTGGAATTAGAAGTTCTGGGTTTGCTATTTGCAAAGTAACTTTGCAGCTTTATAGGGTTCAGTTTTTTTTTCCTTTGGATGGTGGGGAGAGGAGAGACAGACAGACAGATGGGAGACGGAGAGACACAGAGACAGAGAGACAGAGAAAGAGAGAGAAAAGAAAAAAGAAAGGAAGGAAGGAAAAAAGAAAGAGGAAGGATAATAGAGGGAAAGAAGGAAGAAAGAAAGGAGGGAGGGAGAGAGGGAATGAAAGAAGGAAAGAGAGCTAGATGATATTCTTCCAACTCTGAATCCAATGGTCCTACAATGGAATCAGGCACAGTTTCACAGAGGAGGTGGTCTTGCAGTTGCGTCCTGAAAGATGGATGAGATTTCAACAAGCAGTGATTGGAAGGCAGAGAATGGAGTCATTCCAGGTATAGGGAGTTTATTTAGTAAGTGCCCAAAGGATCTCATTATGCAGCAATATGACCTCTAAGGTGATTCTATTGCCGGGACCCCAAGGGCAGTTTCATTGCAAGTCTACAGTGTATTTAGTGCTACATAAATGTGAGTTATTTTTGTTATTAGTATACTATAGCTGTAACTTATTGAGTTATGCCTCAATGATGTGAATGAGTATATCAAGCTCCTAGATTTTCAATTAGGGCAAAACTATTACTTATTCACCTATGTGTTTCCCTGTCCAGTCCCTTTCTTCTATTTGCATAGCAACTTGTACATAATAGGTACTCAATAAATATTTATCTATTGAATTGAATTAGTTTATTCATATCAGTTGTCCAAATATTGCAAAAATGAAATTAATTATGGATTAACTCTTACTAACCAGTTTACCATTAGTAATAATCCTAGATTGATGGCTATTTTCTTAAATCCATTACTCTGATACAGAAATAGATGTGAGCAATGTATATGTCAGCAATTTTTCCATTCTATCATTTTATTGCTAGCATTGTATCATAGCTGGGTCCCTACTTTATCATTTTGCAATCTGTGAGCATGCATTCAACCAGCTGATAATGAAAATGATTTTTTTTTTTATCCACCACTGAATTGTGTCAATTTCTTATAACTCAACCAATAGGTTTTTTCACTGAATATGAGCCTATCTCTTATTAATGCCTTTAGGAGATTTAGATGCAACTATTTATTTTTCCTTTCTCTATTTTACTTTAAACTCCCTGTTAATCTGTTTTATTCTCTTCTCTCCTACCACCAGTAATTAAATAGAAACAAATTCTAAAAATTTAAAAAACATTAACATTCTTGGGAGTTTATTTAAATTATTGTAGATCAATAATATATACTAATATTTTAATGCACATGAGTAAATGCAATAAGATATGAATAAGATTGATATATATATATATATGTATATATATATGTTTGTGTGGGGTTTGTGTGTGTGTGTGTGTGTGTGTGTGTGTATATGGGTGTGTGTATGTGTGGGTATGTATATATGTAAAACAAAAATTAGGAAAAGATCTGAGGCAATAGAATTATCGAAAAAGACCAAATTCTCCTTTCAATACAATATGAATCATTGAAATTTCAAATACAATTACATGCCACACTTATTTGATAATAAGTTGAATGTATAGCAGCTACCCTGTATTAGGGTTCACCAAAGTGTCATAGAGCCAGACAAATCGTAAGCAGAATTTTTGAGGGATTCATCATTAGACATGGAAACTAAGGAACCAGTATAGTAGTAAAGGGATATGGAATACCTGATTGAAGCTGGAAGATATCTTAAAGGAGATCAACTGTAAACCAACCCCATTATTTTATAGATTACAGGCAGCAAACTCACAGGGGTTAAGTGACTTACCCATCATCAAACAGATAGTAAGAGGCAGAACTGGGATTTGAATTAAGGTTCTCTAATTCCAAATCCATCTCTCTTTCTGCTATAAGATGATAGATGGCAAGTTCATGTGAATTAAATGATTTTTACATTTCAAAAGAGGGTGTTATTGTTGTTTTAAACACAAATTAGTCCATTTCAATTAGTGGAGGAAAAGGCTATATAGCAACACTTGGACTCATTCATTCATTCATTTACGTGAGGCAGTGTGGACAATTGGAAAGAGAACTGGCCTTGGAGTCAGGAGAGACCTAAGACTGAATAACTTCGTAAGTCGTGGACAAGTCACTGAGCTTCTCTTCATTTGTAAAATTAGACAGATGGGAAAGGCTTTGGTTTGAGCCTCCTGACACTGGCTGGACAACTATGGGCAAGGCTTTTTTAACCCCTCTGAGCCTAGTTTCCTCATATGTAAAAGGAGAAAGATATGTATTCATTTGTTAAGCACTTATCGTGCTTAAAACATTGCCCTAGACCCTGGGGGTAGAAATGTGTGCGTGTTTATAGTTTTACATGTGTATGTATATGTATACATATGTATATGTATATACACATATATGTATATATGTGAGTATGTATATCAATCACAGGCCTTACTCTCAAGAGTTTATAACTGAATAGAAAGGAAAGATAAAGAAAAGGAAACAAATAACTTTGGTTCCAAAAGGTGCAAAGGACCAGTCCATGCATAGAACTTTGAGAAATTTGAAGAGGGAGAGATCATTTTTACCTGGAGAAGGCACTTAAGGAAGGCCTAGAGCAGGGATGGGGAATCTGTACCCCCAAGGCCACATGTGGCCCTCTAGGTTCTCAAAGTGCAGCCCTTTGATTGAATTCAGACTTCACATCCAAGTTTGGATTCAAAGATTCAAAGGGCTGCACTTGAGGACCTAGAGGGCCACATGTGGCCTTGGGGCTGCAGGTTCCCCAGCCCTGGCCCAGAGATGGTACCTTGGAGGGAGGTTCTTCAGAAGACAAAGAAATATTCCATTGTTGTTGTTATTAGTGGTGATATTTGTCTTTTCTGCTTGAAGAGGACCAAATGTTCCATTCCAAATATTCCTGGGGCATCTCCCAACTCACATATGGGTCCCCAAGACAAGCTGCCTGAGGTACAAGGTACTTTGCAGGCTCATATCCATTGAAGAATTCCTGAACTGGCAAAGATGTGATAAATTTATCCAACAGAAGAAACAATCAAAAGCAAAGTCATTTGATAAAATACCATAGTGAATTAATTAGCAACAGAACTTTTTCCATCCATAAACTTAGGCACATTCTAACACAAATACAGTGGTAAGTACAAACATATAAATATGCATACATGTAGGGAAAATGTGACCAAGATACACATGTGGAAAGGCACTCATTGAGCCCTCACACAGTCATCACACTAAGAATATATCTTAAGATGATTTTTCTCTGTCATATATGGAACCATGCAATCTCCAGAGCTTTGGTTATGATGATTTTTGTTTTCAGAAGGAGAATTCTCACTTCCAGGAGTCAATATAGGGAACACAGAAAGCAACTCAGTTAAGTGGTTCTCATAGGTACTAATCTTTTTAACTTCAATTTATTCTCAACAAAGTCTATGTTCAACAAAGTCAAGCTTCTCTGACTTAGAGTTAGAAAGCCTGTATTAATTCCACATTGATGTCTAACTCCTAAAATGTACTCTTCAATATTTAGCAGTCATATTTCTTAACATACCTCCAAGGGCTACCAGGAGGGTTCTGAGGCCCTCTAATCTTCTCAACCCCAAGATCTTTTTAGGCCTTCCACTCAAATTAATGAGAAAGTCACAAGAACCCCTAAGTACAGCCACTTTAAGATGCCATCCTCTGCTTCAGTTCTTTGTTTCAGATTTCTGCTATGGGCCTAGGCATAAATGGGAGAACAGGAGTTCTGTCCTCTGATGATAAATAATACAGTCTAATTCTTTTTCCATGTGACAGTCCCTGAAACACCTGAAGATAACTATACTAGTCAGAGGACAGGGCAAATTCCAGGTTTTTCATTTAGTCATTTCAGTCATGTCTGACTCTTCATGACACCATTTGGGATTTTCTTGACCAATATCCTGAAGTGGTTTGCCATTTCCTTCTCCAGATCATTTTACAGATGAGGAAACTGAGACAAACAGGGTGAAGTGACTTTCCCAGGGTCACACAGTTAATAAGTATCTGAGGCTGGATTTGAACTCAGATCTTTCTGACTCCAGGCCTTTTCTGTCCACTGCACCACCCAGCTGCCTTCCCATTGTTATGAAGATCAAACGAGATAACATGTAAAGTTGTAAAGTGCTCTGCACACCTTCAACTACAACAAAAATGCTAGCTATTATTTATTACTAGTGGTAACCTTTAAAGAAACAAATCCTATCAATCAATCAATCAATCAATCAACATTTATTAAGTGCTTACTATGTGCCAGGCACTGGGGATACAAAAAGAGGCAAAAGGCAATCCTTGACCTCAAGGAGCTCTTAATTTAAAGGGGGAGACAACATGAAGACAAATATATATAAATAAGCTGTATACAGGATAAATAAAAAATTATTAACAGGAGGAAGACACTGGCATTAACAAAAGTTGGGAAAGGCTTTCTGTGGAAGGTGGAATTTTAGTTGACACTCAAAGGAAGTCAGGGAGGGCAGTAGTCAGAATGAAGGCAGGAAAGCATTCCAGGGATGGGGAGCAGCCAGAGAAAATGCTGGGAGGCTAGAGATGCAGTGTCTTGCTTGTGGAACAGCCAGGAGGCTAGTGTCCCTGAATCAGATTCCACGTCAAGGAGTAAAGTTAGAAGAGGGCTAGATTATGAAGGACTTTGAAAGCCAAACAGCATTTTGTATTTGTTTCTGGAGACAAGAGGAAGTCCCTGGAGTTTATTGAGTAGGATGGTAACATGATTGGACATAAGCTTTAGGAAAATCACTTTAGTGGCTAAGTAAAGGATAAATTGGAATGGAGAGAGACTTCAGGCAGGCAGAATCACCAGCAGCTACTGCAGTATTTCAGGCATGAGGCAATGAGATCCTGAACCAGGGTGGGGGCAGAGGAGAAAAGGGGTTTGTTCGAGAGATATTGAAAAAAATGAAATTGACAGGTTATGGCAAGAGCTTGGATGGATGGTTGAGGTAAGAAGTAGTAAGCAATCCAGTATGACTTCTAAGTTGTGAGCTTGAGGGTCTGGGAGGATGGTGTTCCCCTATATGGTAAAAAGAGGGATGGAAATACTACACTTCTCCCTCTCACACCTGAAAGAAATTATCACTCACTTTCTGTTATAAGGGATCATAGGATCATGAATGTAGAGTAGGAGGGGACCTCAGATGTTCCTGAGTCCAGCTTGCTCATTTTGTGGATATGGAAACAGAGGTCCAGGTTGCTTAAGTCACTTGGACAAGGTCATACTTGGAAGTGAGTATTAGAGATGAGATCTGAAACCAAGTTTTCCCACTTGAATCATTAGTCTTTCCATTATACCACCTTAACCCTGTTCATACCCAAGATGTCATCCAATTTCTGCTGGAAGTGGAGAGGAAATACATAAGGCAACTTTCAGGGTGTCCTCAGGAATGAGTAGTGAAAGCAGGGCTAGACTGAAATTAACCCTTGTTCTTTTTCTTTCTGGTTGTGAGATCTTGGGGAAGTCATTTTGAGCCTCACTATCTTCCATTTATAACATGGGAACTCCCTATAATGTGGAAAATAATGATAATACTAAAATTACCTACTTCAGCCAGTCACAGGATTATTGTGACCATCACCTTAGAAGTACTATTTGCTTGCACGCAGTGTAGGAATACAGATCTTGGGCTAAGGATAGATAAGAAAGGATAAGAGAAAAGAGAAGATAACCAGCTTCACTGTTTTGCCAAAAGTTTGATTTGTGTTCACCTTATTTTTAATTAGGTACCCTCTTGTATTCTTAAGTTTGACCCCCAAAGGCAGATAAAAACATCTAGACTAAGTGAAATGGTCCATCAGAAGACCAGGTTCATACAACTTACTAATTTATCTGATCCTCAGTTTTCTTATCTAGTTATATTTATATTCACTACCCACTTCACAGGATTTTTTTTTAAGATCAAGTGAGAGAACATGTGAAAAGCACTTTATAAATTTTAAAGAACAATATAAAATTTAGTTGATTTCATTATCACCCCCCATTTCCCTGAAAGTCTTATCCAGTTTCAATTTTAATTTTGTCAACCTCTCTAACTTCCTTGCATTCTGGCCTATAGTTAATAAAGTTATATTTAACTCTGGGCTCTTCTTCATTTCCCATATTCAATTTCCAATTGTGCCAGTTTTTACTTTTTTTTTCTAGAACTCAAATCTTCCTTTATATTTTCTTTTGTTGTTGTTGAATCATTTCAGCCATGTCTGACTCTTCATGGCAATATTTGGGGTTTTCCTAATAGAAATATTGGAGTAGTTTGTCATTTCTTCTCCAGTTCATTTTACAGATGAGGAAACTGAGACAAATTAGGTTAAGTGACTTGCCCAGCATCACACAGCTAGTAAATATCTGAGTTGGGATTTGAATGAAGAAAGATGAGTCTTCCTGATTCTCAGCCCAGTGCTCAGCCACTGTGCCACCTAGCTACCCTACATCTTATTTAGAACCCTTAAAATCAAGATTACTTGGACTGTTTCTTTCTTAAGGGTTTCAAGAATCCCATTTCAGTTTTGACAGGATATCCCAAAGTATACTATTCTTTACTCAGGCTTCAAGATGTTCAAATTTTTGTGCTGGTTCAAGACTTATTTCTGCACAAATCCAGCCAACTTTAGGACAGGAAATCCAGTCCTTCTCCTGGGACAGGCTGCAAAGAGAATGGAAGAGGGAAATGGATTAGAAAGAACTAAATTGTGGTCACAACCTCAAGATAGCATGTTTATCAGTTTAAATAACAAATTCTGGCAATGCTCAACCATTTTTGCCACCAAAAGGATTCTTATTTACTATCTCTGCTGCCTCAGGCTTTTGGAAATAGTAATGTTTTTCATCAGCCAACATGCAAAGACCTTGCTCTCCCAATTTTCCTGAAAGATTGGACTAATTTGAAGTTAAAAAAAAATATGTATATTCTACTGTGATATTTCTGAGGCCCTGTAATATATTTGGTCTTAAAGCAGCCAGCACAATGCTATCTGAAAATAGGACTATTTGGGGAATCTTATGATTGATAGGGAATCATTATTTAATTTCTACTCTATATAGAATATCTTCCATGACACTAGCCAACACCTTTGGTAATCATACACAGCTAGCTTTATTTTATTAATGATCACAAGGTCATTGAAAAGAAATATCTCTGTGGAAGTATTTATCAAGGAATCTCATGTGAGGTCACATGAGAAACTCCTTTTTGGAAGGAAATCTTTAAGACCATCTTGTTCTACCAAGTTAAAGGCTTAAAAAGTCAATAAACAATAAATACTTCACTGCTCAAAAACTTTCAGGGGATTTATACTTCCTCCAGATTAAAGTTCAAACTTCTCAGCTTGACATTCAAGGACCTACACAAAATTGTCACCATTCAACCTTTCTACACTTATCTGACACTATTCATCTTTATATGTTGTAAACTCCAACAAATATGAGCTACTTTCTTCCTGTCCCTGGTGAATATTCAACACTTTTCTACTACAATGTGTTTGCTAATCATGCTTTTCCCTATTCCTGGTATACTCATTCTTCCAATTTTGCCTGTTAAAATATTACCTGTTTTTCAAGATCAAAATGAAAAACTACCTTCTGAATGAAATCTTTCCTTAGTAATGAATGACCTCTTCCTCCTCAGCTTTCACACTTTGTGTGTACTTCTCTCTTTAGGTCTAACCTGTGTGTTCATGTATATGAGCATGTGCATGCACACACATACATTATTGGTGTAGGGACTAAAATTCTAGAGTTGTAGTCAGGAAGGTCTGGATGAAAGGAGATAGAAGGAGAATTCATGAGAAGGGATGCAAAAAGCAAATCAAAATCTCATTGATATGAATACTCCCTCAGTCAGCTATATATCCATAGTGAATTCAAATAAATTCTTGAAGCCTTGATTTCCTCATTTGTAAAATGGGAATAATATGGAGCCAAGATGGTGGAGTGAAAGTAGCAACTTGCTTGAGCTCTCCCCCAAACCCCTCCAAATACTATAAAAAATGGCTCTAAACAAATTCTAAGGCAGCAGAGCCCACAAAAAGACAGAGTGAAACAAATTTCCAGCCCAAGACAATCTGATCAGAAAGCTATACTGCGCTGGGCTGGGAGCAGAGCACAGGGCGGCATGGGCGTGCAGGCCGCAGAGAACCTGGAGCAGGACTCAGAGGATTGAATCACGGGCAGCTGTGGCAGTTTCCAGACTCCTCAATCCACTGATGCCAAAGACAACTTACAAGGTCAGTGGAAAAAGTCTGTTTCTGTGGTGTTGAGAGAGGAAGGCGGGGTCTCAGCTCTGTTCCTGGAGAACTCAGCCCTGGGGTGGGCAGCTGCTTCCCAGGATTCTGGCCCACAGACTGAGGAGGAGTCCAGTGGCTAATCAGAGGGGGATTGCAGGGATCTCTCTGCTGGTGCTGAGGCAGGAATTTCTTGCTTTGCCCGTGCTTGGATCTGGGTCACAGTTCTGGGAGGGGGTCCTGGGGTAAGGAGGAGAGCTGGCATGGTGGAGTTTGTAGAGGCTGTGGACAGGAAAACTTCCTCACAGTTCCAGGACAGAAAGAAGTGCTTGTGGTCACTAATAGACCACAGCACAGGCCAGGAAAGGAGTAAACACCTTGCCCCTTATCATACCACCTTGCAAGAACTGAAAATTTATGGTTCCCTACAAATATCTCTGAAAACAGCTATATAAACCCTTGAAGATTGGGACAGTACATTCTCCACATTGGAAGCAGACTCTTACCTTAACAAAGAGTTTAAAACTCAAGTAATTGGCTAGGATTATAAGCAAGCAGTGCAAAAAGAGTCAGACTATATTATCTTACTTTGGTGACAAAGAAGATCAAAATATACAACCAGAAGAAGACAAGAAAGTCAGAGCTCCTACATCCTAAGCCTCCAAGAAAAATATGAATCAGTCCCAGGCCTTGGAAGAGCTCCAAAGGGATTTTGAGAAGCAAGTAAGAGAAGTAGAGGAAAAACTGGGAAGAGAAATGAGAGTGATGCAAGAAAATCATGAAAAACAAGTCAACAGCTTGCTAAAGGAGACCCCAAAAAATACTGAAGAAAATAACACCTTAAAAAATAGCCTAACCCAAATGGCAAAAGAGGTCCAAAAAGCCAATGAGGAGAAGAATGCCCTAAAAAGAAAATTGGCCAAATGGAAAAGGAAGTCCAAAAGATTACTGAAGAAAATACTTCCTTAAAAATTAGAATAGAGCAATTGGAAGCTAGTGACTTTATGAGAAATCAAGACACTGTAAAACAAATCCAAAAGAAGAAGAAAAATAGAGAGAATGTGAAATATCTCATTGGAAAAACAACTGACCTGGAAAATAGATCCAGGAGAGAGAATTTAAAAATTATTGGACTATCTGAAAGCCATGATCAAAAAAGAGCCTAGACATCATCTTTCAAGAAATTATCAAGGAAAACTGCCCTGATATAGAACCAGAGGGCAAAATAGAAATTGAAAGAATCCACAGATCTCTCCTGAAAGAGATCCCCAAAAGAAAACTCTTAGGAATATTGTAGCCAAATTCCAGAGTTCCCAGGTCAAGGAGAAAATACAAGCTGCCAGAAAGAAACAATTCAAGTACTGTGGAAACACAATCAGGATAACACAAGATTTAGCAGCTTCTACATTAAAGGACCACAGGGCATGGAATATAATATTCCAGAGGGCAAAGGAGATAGGATTACAACCAAGAATCACCTACCCAAAAACTGAGTATAATCCTTCAGGGGAAAAAATGGTCATTCAGTGAAATAGAGGACTTTCAAGCATTCTTGATGAAAAGACCAGAGCTGAATAGAAAATTTGACTTTCAAATACAAGACTCAAGTGGAACATGAAGAGGTAAACAGGAAAGAGAAATCATAAGAGACTTATTAAAGGTTGAACTGTTTACATTCCTGCATGGAAAGATGATATTTATAACTCATGAGACCTTTGTCAGTATTAGGGTAGTTGGAGGAAAAAAATATATGTATGTATAGTAGATAGATAGATAGATAGATAGATAGATAGATAGATAGATAGATAGATAGATAGAGGGCACAGGGTGAGTTGAAGATTAAGGGGTCATATCTGGAGAATAAAATTAAGGGATGAGAGAGGATTATACTCGGAGAAGAAAGGGAGAGGTAGAATGGGGTAAATTATCTCACAAAAAAAAAGAAAAGAAAATGCTCTTACAGTGGAGGGGAAATGGGGGAAGGTGAGAGGGAATGAGTGAATCTTATTCTCATAGGATTTGGCTTAAGGAGGGAATAACATACACATTCAATTGGGTAAGGAAATCTGTCTTACCCTACAGGAAAATAGGGGGAGAAGGGGACAAGAGAGCAGGGGTGATAGAGAGGAGGGCAGATTGGGAAAGGGGGTAATCAGAAGCAAATACTTCTGAGGAGGGACAGGGTCAAAAGAAAGAATAGAATAAATGGGGGGCAGGATAGGATTAAGGGAAATAGAGTTAGTTTTTCACAACATGTCTACTATGGAAGTGTTTTGCATAACTGCACATGTATAACCTATATTGAGTTGCTTGCCTTTTCAATGAGGGTGGGTGGGGAGGAGGAAGGGAAGATTTGAAACCTAAAGTTTTAAAAACGTATGTTTAAAAAAATGTTTTCACATGCTACTGGGAAATAAGAAATACAGGAAATGGGGTACAGAAGTCTGTCCTGACCTACAGGAAAATAGAAGGGGAAGGGGATAAGAGAAGGGGGGAGAGATAGAAGAGAGGACAGACTAGGGGAAGGGCTATTCAGAATGCATGCCATCTTGGGGTGGGGGAGGTGTGAGATGGGGTGAAAATTTGTAACTCAAAATCTTGTGGAAGTAAATATTGAAAACTGAAAATAAATAAATTTATATGTATTTAAAAAAGTAAAATAAAAAATGAAAAAAAGGAACAAAAAATGGGAATAATACCTTTAGGGGCTATGACAATTCAATTGAATTCAATAAGCATTTATTAGGTTCTTATGCTCTAGGCAAATTGGTAGGTACTAGGAATGTAAAGACAAAAACCAAATTTCCCTTCCCTCAAAAAGTTTACATTATATTGAGGGAAACAGTAAATACACAGGTAAATGAAAGCAAAATACTGTCATATCCCAAGATATACCCATACAGGTTGTTGTTGAGTCATTTTTCAGTCTTGTTGAACTCTTTGAGACCCCATTTGTGGTTTTCTTGGCAAAGATACTATAGTAGTTTGGCATTTTGTTCTCCAAGTTATTTGCAGATGAGGAAACTGAGACAAAGAGGGTTAAGTGACTTGCCCAAGTTCACACAGCTAGTAAGAATCTGAAACTATATTTGGTCTCGACTCCAGGTACATACTCTATCCACTGTATCGCCTAGCTGCCCCAGAAATATCCATAGAGGTTAGTGGGATTCAGTTTTACAAGGTGTTTCATTTACTCTGATTATCTAGGCTTTAGAAGTGTTTCTTCCCTTTTGGAGGACAGATTTACTTTTTGCAGACCTTATAGCCATTAGGCATTGCAAAATGAGGTCAACTATACAGTCATCTTTCCCATTGTATAGTGGTTTTCTAGTCGACAGAAGTGATAATCTCATGTATCATGCCCCCTAAAATGAATAAAATGTTGAAGTAACTACTCACAGTCTCCCTAACTTCCCCTTACCTTTCAACAAGATGTCAGCTTGTTTTGCGTAATATTCCTCGAGATTGTTTTCGATGATTTTTTTTTTGCTTCACTGTTTGTTTCTTCATTGAAAGTTCAAGTACATAAACACTAAGTATCCTTGGGTGCTAAATGGTTATTAATGTCATGGCTCAGAAACAAAAATTTGTTCCATTGAAATTAGTGACAATTACCTTTTCAAGAGAATTCGCCCTAGGAGGAGTTTTTCTGGAATGAATTACCTTCATACGGAGGACTACTGCATAAACAAATATAAATTAATTTCAATGTTAGTGGGGAGTATTAACAATTAAGGGAAACAAGAAGAGCTTCGTGTAGGAGTCAGCACTTGAGATGAACATCCCAGGAAGCTAGGGATTCCAAAAAGGAGAAGTAATGAGGTACATCATTTCAGGCATTGGGGACAGTGTGTGCAAAGGCATGGAGGCAAAAGACTGATTGCAAATAGTTCAGTTTGATTGAAATATAGAAGGTGTAGGAGAGAATAAATGTAAAATTAATTACAAAAGATAACCAAGTTGGGTAGTACTTCAAAGAGCAAGCAGGAAAATTTGTATTTTATCCTAGAGGAAGTAAGAAACCATTGAAGTCTCCTGAGAAAAGAAACAAAAGAACTATGCCTTAGAAATATCAATTTGGCAGTTGTTTGAAAAAGATAAAAATGAACGATAGAGACCTGTGAAGAAAGTAGTAGTTACGTAGGTGATTAAAACTGCCTATGTGCTCCAGATATAGCTATGAGAGAAGAGACAGGGGAAAAAAAGGGAAAGATATTGTAGAGACAAAATTGCTGAGGGGAGACAGAGAGAGAGAGAGAGAGAGAGAGAGAGAGAGAGAGAGAGAGAGAGAGAGAGAGAGAGAGAGAGAGAGAGAAAGACCTGGAGAAAAATGAATGATACCATCATATTGGTCAGCCTAGGTGACTTGAGATGATGATGGCATGATCAACAATATTGTTCTGAGGCTCAAATGAGATAATAATACGTAAATTACTTTGCAACCTTAAAAGTGCCAAATAATTCTGAATTATTGTTTTTGTTGTTATTTTGATCAGGTCTTATGATTTCATTGACATAGGGAACTCCAAGTAAGGACATTTTCAAAGCCCATACAAACAATAAATTGTTGTGCAACTTAAAATCTTAGAAAGTTCTGAGTCACTGAAAAGTTAAGGATTGTATGCAGGACCTTACAGGTAGTATGATTTAGGGGGAATGCTTCAGTACAAGTTTCCTGATTCTGAGGTCAACTCTATCCATTAATAACAACTCAACAATAGAAGCAGCAGTAACAGCAACAACAACAATAATAGTTAACATATGTAGCACTTACTTTTTGCCAGGCACTGTACTAAGTGCTTTATAATTATTGTCTTATCGGATCCTCACAACAACCCTTGGAGGTAGTTGCTATTATTATCCCCCATTACAGATAAGGAAACTAAGGCAGAGAGTAAGTGATTTGTGTCTAGGGTCATATTTGAACTCAGGTCTTCCTAACTTCTGACCCACCACTCTGTCAACTGCACTACCTAGTTACACCATTAAACTATGATGCTTGCCAATTATTACCATTATCTTTATTTGTATATATATATATATATATATATATATATATATATATATATATATATATATATATATATATATTAGACTACCCTCCTAAACTTTAAGCTCCATGAAAGAAAGGACCATGTCTTACCTATATTTCTAAATTTCTTTAGTACCAAGTTCATGGTTCTATATATAATAGTAGTTTGAACACAAAGAGTATATCCTCTCCAATTTTAAGTTCAGTGAAGACAGAAGGTCATGGACTTCACTATGGAATGGGGACAGGATTGGAACTGAGATAGATTGAATAGCGGAAGGCTGGAAGTACAGACGACTGAAGTCCAAATGATTCCTTAGACACTGGCTAGCTGCCCAGAATGGGCAAGTCAACTAGCCTCCCTCAGCTTCAGTTTTTTAATCTTTAAAATGGGGATAATAGCAACTGTCTCACAGAGTTGTTGAGAAGCTCAAAGCAAGTGAAATTATATATATATATATATATATATATGTACATGCATACATATATATGAAATATACTTACAAATCTTAGAATGCTACATTAATATTAACAGTATCATTATTATGACTATTATTAGAAATTCCTGGGTGAGGAAACATCCTTTGCCAATAGGGTTCACCACCTATTCTACAACATACACAACGAGAGAGTTACCTGGAATACTGAGAGGTTGATTGACTTTCCCTGGGTAACACGGCTAGTATGTGTCAGAGGCAAGAATTGAGCTTTGGCTCAGTTCTTGGCTTCCAGGACGGCTATCTATCCTCTATTCATTAGAAATTGTGCAAAAAAAAAATTTTAAAAGATAGAGTTACAAAGGAGCTGCTTTGTTAAATCCATGGGCTAACACTAAGAATAATATTATAATGCAAAATTAAAAGAGTTACTTTACCTAGGACTTTAAGGTTTGAAAGAGCCTTTTATATGGTAATTCATTTGTTTCTCACAACTATCCTGTGATGTTCCTGTTTTTATCATCCCTATTTTGAGGAAACTGAAGCAGACTAACTTAAGTTACTTGCCCAGGGTCACAGAGCTAGTAAGTGTATGAGCCAGATATTCCTGACTCCAAATTCCATACTCTTAATCTATTGTATCACCTACTTCCCTAAAGCACTCACTGCTCTAGAGATGATATCATTCAGGTCCAAAAAACTTTCCTACAAGCTTTCAGGAGCTAAATCAATGGGGAAAATAAAATAGGACATAGATATCATAAGGACAGTTTGAAGGAAATCAGAAGTCATATGTCTATATGAAGTCAAGGAAAAGGAGACCTGGAGAGTTGAATCTATTTTATCCAGTTAGCTAAAACTCATCAGAATGACTGCTACTATAAGACATGGTATGGTTTTATATGTTCTTTTTCTTCAAGCAATGATGTCATATCCACTGGATCAAGAACTAGAACAGGGAGGCAGAGAATCGGCATTTGACAGTACGCTATAATACATAGTAAAAGACAAAAAAAAAAAGAAGCAAAGCAAAAAGACTTACAACAATTAGTGCTGTTCTTTTATTTTACATTGCCCCCTTCTCAGAGAGAAGGTTTGTATCAAAGTACACTACTTTCAGCTTAAATCTTTTTTTTTTTAAATCCCACTTATGCTTCCCTTTTGTGACCTTCTGCTCATATTCCTTCACTTCTTTATGGAGTTGAGCTGGCAAGATGTGAGTTACAGTGACAGAACAAACATGATAAATTTCTGCTGCCCAGTGAAATTTGTTCAGCGTGGGGTTTTTTTGCTGTTTAGAATCCTAATGTTACGCTCAGGTAGTCTTTTCATCCATCAGATAGTACACTGCCATCTGTATATGTGCCACTGCAGTAAGATTTATGTGTTACTATTTCAGGATCTTAGGTTTGGCACCTCCTTACTGCTCATTTGGCCAAACAGTAATATGCTAATTAACCCACTTGACCCAAAATATGAAGCACTTGAGGATGTTCAGCCAAACCCAATTGCTCGATTGGCTGGGAGTTCTTGACCCTATCATTTTGCATATAGCGAGCCCCGCCGCGGTGAAACAAATGGTTATTGGAATGTTCCACTTCATCTACCAAAGGGGAATTCAATGACTTTAGGTTACCCACAGAAACTGCCGTTCTTGTTTTCTATGGCCATGCCTGTACTTTACTACTTTGCAGGAAGCTTGCCTCAGGAGGGAAAAGCAATCTTACTTTTTCCAAGACAGAATTTGATTTTCAGTAGGTGAAAAGTTGAAAAATAATTCTGATAATACCTTTGTTGCCTTTATCTGCAACAGGGACTTGTGGGAAGTGTAGTTTTCTTGGCTGAAAGTAGATGTAGAAGAATCCTGGAATCACTGTTGAGGATTTGAAGCTTGGTGGAGAGGGTAGGAATACATGCAGGTGTGGAAACTGATTATAAATGAAGGTGCTACCACTGCAGTTTATATGACAACTATATTTATCAGCAGTTGGAGCTTTGTCTGGACAACTGATTCCCCTAAGAAGTGTTCTACTTAGAACTTGCTGTTTGCATGAAAGTACCTGCTTCATAGAGCTGCTGGGACCTGGCGAATTTATCCACTCCACTTCCTTGCCCTCTTTCCCACTACTCCATTACTGCTTACCTTTTGGGAATTCTAAGCTCTTTTGTTCATTTGTTGTTTACATGGGTTTTTAATCCACATATAAATATAAATTGACCTATTTGTGTTCTGAATGTTTGCACTAGAAAAATGAGTAAAAAGAGGGAAAACGTAGTTCGCAGTGATTTTTTTTTTCAAAGTGCATTGTAGAGGGAGCAGAAAGACTGGTCTTTGCTTAGTGGCTTCTTCCCTAATCCAGCGGCTCTACACTTACTAAATATCATGAATATTTGGCATAACTAGCCCCCTGAAATAGCAGGGGACAAAGAATAAAAATTGAACTATTTAGATTCATTGCTCTGAACTTTAAAGAAAAAAAAACCTGAAAGCTTATATTTCATTTTCTTATGACAGAAGGGAAGCTTCATTGCAATTGTTTGTTTTGAGGCAAGGCATCCCTTGTACTGAGTTTAAGATTAACTCTAATAACTCCTTTATCACTAGGCTTGTTTAATTTCTTGTTTACCAAAAGAGGCAGTGTGGCAAAGTGAACTGAGAGCTAAACTCCGAGCCAGAAAGTTCTGGATTCAAGTTTACCTGTGACACATACTAGTTGTTTAGCCTTTAGTAGGTCATTTAATGTCATTTGATGACATCTAGGACATACATACATACATATACAGACCTATACATACATATGTATTTTTATATGAAAATAGTAATATTCTATCCATGATCCACAGACAGACATACACACAGGCACACACCACAATACACACACACTAGAGAACGCTGTAAGATTATAAATTGCAGAGAAGGTACTGACTTGAATTGGTTGAAGTTTCCTTTTCTAAGAATTATCTATGACAGTGACACAGGTCTAGTCCCTTTCCCTTTATTCATCACATGTCCAAAATCTTTGATTTTGCCAGTATAGAAATATCTTCCACTGTGCAGATGGAATCTATCCATAATTTACAATCTTAGAGATTGCCTGAGGCTCAGAGAGGTTAATTGACTTGAGAGTGGTCACACTTCTAAGAAGTATCAGGATCAGGACTTTAACTCATGTCTTCCTAACTCTAAGATCAGTAATCCGTCCATGCAACACTGCTTTACTCACCTATTATTTATGATAAATCTCAATGAAAGTCTCTCCCTAGTGATAATAAACTTATTTTAAAAAAAAGAGAGATTATCCTGATTTTCAGTAACTAGAAAGTTTGAATAGATTTCTTATGTAAAATTTTCAAATTTGACCAGTGGCTACAATGATGCCAGTGCAGAAGATCTAGAAAGAATATAAATTTCAAGCAGGTGTTATGATTGGTGGGTCTTACCCTGCAATAATCTATGAAACGTGTTTTTTCACAATAACAGAAGATAATGAGCAGTAGGTAGAGGGAAAAGAAAGAAGCAAAGAGAGAGACGCAATTAAGGAAGTGAAGAAAGCAGAGAGTGGAAAGAAGAGAAAAGAAGGCAAAAGGAGAGGGGACAAGGAGGAAAAAGTGAAAGAAGGAAAGTAGTGGGCACCCTAAGACAAAGAAAGACAAATAGAGGAACAGAGAAGTGGAGGGAATCTTAGTGGAAATGAGGGGAGAAAAGGCAATATTTTATTCTAAACCAGAGAAAACAGGAAGCAAAAGAGTTTAGTGAATTGTCATATAAATAAAATATAAGTCATTCTTTTGCATGACCTCCAAAGTATTTGTAGTGAAGCATTTTGACTCCTTTAAGTGAAAAAAAGAGACTTTAGAAGTTTTTAGTCATTTGAATTTTTGATAAAATGTTTTCTAGAAGCAAGTAGATATATTGTAGAAAACAATTATGAACTGAGAAGAGATCTTTTTTTTTATGTAGGTTTCATAAAGAAGACAATTAAAATCCTGAGACAAATGAGATCCTGGGTATACCTTCAAAAAGGTACGCATGAGAAAATTTTGAAACAAAAGTAGAATGCTGATTTGTCCAGGCTACATTGCATCAAGGTTAAAAAGGGAGAATGTTCAAATTCCTTCTTAAGTCTGGTTCCTAAATTAGAATTGCAGAACACAATTTTACTTAACTAGTTTTCAGGATAATGATTAGAAACCAGCTCAAACTTTGCCCCATGCTTTCCAAAAAGGCAAATATATATATTTATGAGCTAATTGGTTTTTGCTGTGTGGTATGTGTTCCATTTTAAAAAATTTTTATTTTTATTCTGAAATTAACAAACATCAAATAAATTGGGTATTTCTATATAAGTAGAAAAAAACAACAAAAAAGAGGAATGTATGTTTAGCAGCAAATTTCTAACATATATGTATATTCATCATGTACATACATACATGCATACATACAACCACACACATATATGTATATGTGTATGCATGTGTGTGTATATGTATATCTTGATTTTCTTTTTAAGTATATACTCCAGTGGCTTTCAAAACTGTCCTACTTGTTAATGCTTCTTTCATGCCTTCTTCATTCTGTTGTCTTCTCTGCATTTTTTAAAAAAAATATGTCTCAATTACATCCTTCCTTCTTTTTTTTTGCTACTCTATCCTTATCCTTCTAACCTTCCCATTTTTCCCCATTAAAAAAAAACAGAATGAAAATCAAAGCTCTTGTAAAAAATATGCATGTTCAAGCAAAACATATTCCCATAAGGCTATATCTGAAAATGCATGTCTCATTCTTCATCTTGAATCAATCACCTCTCTTTCAGGTGAGTATCATGCTTTATCATCACTACACTGGAATTATGACTACCAGTTGCAGTGACAAGAATTTTCTAGTCTTTTAAAGTTGTTTTTCTTTATGATGTTTTTAGTGTATAAATGGTTCTTCTGGTTCTGCTCACTTCATTCCAAATCCACTTGTTATTTATTTTCACAAGTATGGATTCAGCAATTTAAAAGCAACCAAAGATTAGAGTAGCCAATGAAAAACTCTATCAGCCGAGAAACTACAGAATGATTCTGTGGAATGTGAAGAGACTTAATTGCTAGACATGGCCAATTCCTCTTAACAAGAGAACATTACTGATAAAACTGGTCTAAGTGAAGGATGCCTGACAGATTGTACCTTAACAAATGTATATAGATTAATTGTTTATGGGTTCAAGCAGAAAAAAAGGAAGATAGGTGGATTGTTTCTACACGTGTTAATGCTACAAGCTCCCATAAAATAAAAGCTTTGATGTTTTGAACATATTATTGACTAAAATTTTAAATGGTACTACTCATTTACATTTTTTATATAAAAACAAATGAGATATGTATCTGGTGGCACGTGTGTGTGAGTGTGTGTGTGTGTGTGTGTGTGTGTGTGTGTGTGTGTGTGTGTGTGTACATAAATATGGGGCAGCTAAGCGGCACAATGGATAGAGTTCCAGGCCTAGAGTCAGGAAGATTCTTCTTTCTGAATTCAAATCTGGCCTCATATACCTAATAATATGTGACCCTGTTTGTCACTCAACCCTGTTTGCCTTAATTTCCTCAACCATAAAATGAGTTGAAGAAGAAAATGACAAACCACTCCAGCATCTTTGCCAAGAAAACCCCAAATAGGGTCCCAAAGAGTCAGACCTGACTGAAAACAACTGAACAACAAAAGATATAAATGTATGTATGTATGTATGATGTATGTATGTATGTATGTATGTATGTAATAAGTCTATCATACATAGGTCTATCTGTCTGTCTGTCCATCTATATATTTATCTATCTACTTACCTATCTATCTGTATTTATTTGAAAGATCATTTTCCAATTTTTCAAACAGGTCTGTTTAAGAAAAATAAGCTGAATTAGTGCTTGGGAAAGTTGCTGTTGTTTATACAGACTTCCTGTCCAGTGATGCTAATTCATTGATTCTTCTGTGGACTAGGACATTATTCAGAAAATAAAATGTTATTACCAAAGGGATTTAATGAGAAAATTGATCCTTCTTGAAGATTCTTCTCAGGAATTTTGATCTCATTATAGTCAAAGAGATATTATTTTAAATTTACTTGTTCTTAGAATTCTCTTCAAAGTGAAACTTTAAAGAGGTCTTTGAGAAAATTGTATTCTATTGATGTTATGATTCTAAATCTGAATTTCTTCTGAAGAAACTTCACAATAAAGACTTTAAAATATACTATAAGAGATTAATCAAATTAACTATATTCCTCCTTTAAATGAGATCAATTGACAAAATATATGTACAGTTGTTTGCAAACACTAAAATTATATGTAAATTTAAGTCATTATTATTATTATTATTATTATTATTATTTGCTTTTATTCATAGCCAATTAACAAATTAGTGATAATTATAGAAGCTGATAAAATTCAAGGGGCTAATAGTTTTATTCTGAAATATAAAATATTCTGAATGCTTACTATATAAATAATTGCTAAATTGTTGCTAGCTGGTGAAGATTTTAATGATGAGGGAAAAACTACTTGGTAGAAAACTGTTTAATCTTCCTTTGACACTTTGATGAATCTGTGGCCTCATCAATGCAGATCCTCCTTCTAATGGCACACATTGTAACTGATTCATATCTTCACCCTGTGCAGCTCTTGCCCATGTCTACCCTCAAATCCCACATAGGGAGCCCATACATTGTCCTGCAACGGGGAAAAGTTCCTCTAGATTTCTTGACCTTGAAGAGATATAAATGGAGCAAAGAGGAGCCCAATATTAAGCCCTCACTTGCTACGTAATGAACCCATCTGTTTTTCTTTTCATCTATTTCCATGATAACATCCTTTGCCCAGATTCTCCTGTGCAACCTCTCATTGATAATGCTCTGCACTCTGTACTTGGCCACCTATTGTGGTATTCTCTGACTTTTATAGCTCCATAAGAAGATTTATGGTTTTTAAAAAATATGAATCTAAGAAAGAGAAAAGATAGATTCTTATTGGCTGAAAACAATACAATTAAATTTTTTAAAAGGGCTCTTTTTTTCAAGAAGCATGGTGTCATTAACAGTACTATATACTTTCTGAAATTATTATATTATATCTGGTTTTACTTCATTGTCTATCTGTAGTGTGTACCATATATATGTGTCCATATTTATACATATGTACACACATATATGACATGTATATAATTATATAGATATCTATATCTATATATCTATATCGTCTATATATATATATATATATATACACATATACATAGATACAGATATATATAGAGAGATATAACAGTTATGTATAGGATTTCCATCCACGTGTACGTTATAAACTGAACAACTGTCATTCTCCATATACTTGGTTTCTCCTATGTGGGTAGTGAGGCCAAAATCTTTCAAGTGATTATAAACTAGGAGGCTTTGCACTATTCCAAGACTTGATGAGATTATTACAATGTAACATGTAAACAAGAACACCTGGAGCACCTACCTCTCCATCTTTAGGGAACCCCTTTTCTATTTGGACTCTCCACCAGACATCGTCAATGACAGTTGCACATGCCTTTTGGTAAGTATATGTATCCCTTTTAAATGATTTACTTTATACTAATCATGAGTCATCACACAAAGTTATTTTTCTTATTATATCTTTCAAGAAATCCTGTATGATTCTGATGTTTCTATTAATAAGTCATCTTACTGGCGGGAGAGATTTTAAGGTGGCATTTTGCTCTCCCAAATCAAATTCTTTTAAATTTTAAAAAAAATTTTGGTAGCAAATAAACAATAGGTACATTTAGATTTTATATTCTTTATATGTTTCAGTCAATTGCCTAACTCTCAAGATTCATGGATTACTACAGAGAACCATTTGTGAAAGCCTGGCCATTTTCTTGATGTTTGTGTGGGTTATTCTCAAAAAAAAAAGTGTAGAGATGGTAGCAATATAAAATATTTTTGGACACCTTTTGGGGGGCCCAATAATAAGGTTTTAATTTTTTCCCAAGCTTTTGCCCGTATTAAGATGTCTTCAAATCAATCTATCCAAGCCCAAATTTGTGTGACCTCAAGCACAATTCTTTTTATCTACGTACTTTGTCTACTCCAGCTAGTTTTATTTTTGCTAATTCTATCATTCCGTGATTAACCCCCTTCAATATGGCAGTCATATTATATTAGGAAAATGATCATTTGCAGCTATTCACTTAATTTTTATGAGAAATGTGAAGAAAATAATTGACAAGAAAATACTACCTCAAAGAATGAGGGATTTTCTTTTAAAGTTTCAGTATTGAACGTATTCTATTTAGTCTCCAAGAATATATTTGCTTGTATAATAACATATTTAAGTAACAATGACCCAGGCATACTATGAAAACCTGAATAATGAAAAAACAAAAGCTTAAATTACATTTAGCATACCATGTTTCCAGAAGCAAGAAAGGGTTGTAATATATTTTAGGATATTTTCAACAACTAAGGTTATAATGCTAAAAGCAGAAAAAGAGAGCACTGTAATGATTTCATCTGGACTGTGAGGCTAAAATATGGGAGCCAAATAGTCACTGGAGATTTGAAAGGAGCAAGTGAGGGGCTTTAAACAGTGGGCTTGCCCATTTATTCTTTACAATTTTTTTTTTACTGAACTATTTTTGTTTCTTTAGACTTGTTGTTCTCACTAAGATACTAGACCAAAAAAACCAAACTGAATAATGAGATGTGTTTTGTTTTAAATGCAACTTTTAGGCATTTTAGAATGAGCCAGCCTTAATCTTCCCAAGCACAAAGTTAAGGAAATCTGACAGTTTGTGAATACCAAAGGCATTATTCAGGGACAGCTAGGAAATAGACACCTCTAAGCTTCCAAAGTGAAAGTTTAAAACCTAAATCATTTCTTCACACATGTGCAAAACTTTCAGAATTGTAAAAGATAATAAAATTTTATTTAAAAAATAATCTTTGAAGTTTGAAAATAATAGCAGCCAAGCTATTTCTGAAAATGTTTTTTTTTAACTTTCAGACAACTAAAAAGAATTTCAAAAAGCAATGATCTTGGGGGCAGAGCCAAGATGGCAGAGTGAAAGCAGCAACTTGCTTGAGTTCTCCCCCCAAACCCCTCCAAATACCTATAAAAATGTCTGTAAACAAATTATAAGGCAGCAGAACCCTCAAAAAGACAGAGTAAAACAAATTTCCAGCCCAAGACAACCTGGATGATTGATCAGAAAGCTATATTACGCTGGGCTGGGAGCTGAGCGCAGGGCGGCATGGGTGCGCAAGCTGCAGAGAACCTGGAGCAGGGCTCAGAGGACTGAAACATGGGCAGCTGTGGCTTCCAGACTCCTCAATCCACTGATGCTAAAGACGACTTAGAAGGTCAGTGGAAAAAGTCTGTTTCTGGTGCTGAGACAGGAAGACAGGGTCTCATTTCCCTTTCCCCAAGAATGTGGCACTGGGGTGGGCAGCTGTTTCCTGAGCTTCCGGCCCACAGACTGAGGGGGAATCAAGTGGCTGATCAGAGGAGGGTTGCAGGGATCTCTTTGCTGGTGCTGAGGCAGGAATCTCTTGCTTTGCCCGTGCTTGGATCTGGGTCACAATTCTGGGCGGCGGTCCTGGGGTGAGGAGGAGAGATGGCATGGTGGGACTTGTAGTGGCTGTGGACAGGAAACCTTCCTCACAGTTCCAGGACAGAAAGGAGTGCTTGTGGTCACTAATAGACCACAGCACAGGCCAGGAAAGAAGTAAACACCTTGCCCCTTATCATACCACCTTGCAAGAACTGAAAATTTACAGGTCCCTGCAAGTATCTCTGAAAACAGCTATATAAACCCCTGAAGACTGGGACAGTACACTCTCCACCTTGGAAGCAGACTCTTACCTTAACAAAGAGTTTAAAACTCAAGTAATTAGCCGAGATCATGAGCAAGCAATGCAAAAAGAGTCAGACTATATTATGTTACTTTGGTGAAAAAGAAGATCAAAATATACAACCAGAAGAAGACAACAAAGTCAAAGCTCCTACATCCTAAGCCTCCAAGAAAAATATGAATCAGTCCCAGGCCTTGGAAGAGCTCCAAAGGGATTTTGAGAAGCAAGTAAGAGAAGTAGAGGAAAAACTGGGAAGAGAAATGAGAGTGATGCAAGAAAATCATGAAAAACAAGTCAACAGCTTGCTAAAGGAGACCCCAAAAAATACTGAAGAAAATAACACCTTAAAAAATAGCCTAACCCAAATGGCAGAAGAGGTCCAAAAAGCCAATGAGGAGAAGAATGCCCTAAAAAGAATAACTGGCCAAATGGAAAAGGAAGTCCAAAAGCTTACTGAAGGAAATACTTCCTTAAAAATTAGAATAAAGCAATTGGAGGCTAATGACTTTATGAGAAATCAAGACACCGTAAAACAAATCCAAAAGAATGAAAAAATAGAAGAGAATGAAATATCTCATTGGGAAAATCAACTGATCTGAAAAATAGATCCAGGAGAGAGAATTGAAAAATTATTGGACTATCTGAAAGCCATGATCAAAAAAAGAGCCTAGACATCATCTTTCAAGAAATTATCAAGGAAAACTGCCCTGATAGAGTAGAGCCAGAGGCAAAATAGAAATTGAAAGAATCCACAGATCTCTTCCTGAAAGAGATCCCCAAAGGAAAACTCCTAGGAATATTATAGCCAAATTCCAGGGTTCCCAGGTCAAGGAGAAAATATTGCAAGCTTCCAGAAAGAAACAATTCAAGTACTGTGGAAACACAATCAGGATAACACAAGATTTAGCAGCTTCTACACTAAAGGACCACAGGACATGGAATAGAATATTCCGGAGGGCAAAGGAGTTAGGATTACAACCAAGAATCACCTACCCAGTAAAACTGAGTATAATCCTTCAGGGGAAAAAATGGTCATTCAGTGAAATAGAGGACTTTTGATGAAAAGATCAGAGCTGAAAAGAAAATTTGACTTTCAAATATAAGACTCAAGTGGAACATAGAGGTAAACAGGAAAGAGAAATCATAAGAGACTTACTTATTAAGGTTGAACTGTTTACATTCCTGCATGGAAAGATGATATTTATAACTCATGAGACCTTTGTTGGTATTAGGGTAGTTGGAGGAAAAAAAATATATGTATGTATAGATAGATAGATAGATAGATAGATAGATAGATAGATAGATAGAGGGCACAGGGTGAGTTGAAGATTAAAGGGTCATATCTAGAGAATAAAATTAAGGGATGAGAGAGGATTATGTTCAGAGAAGAAGAAAGGGAGAGGTAGAATGGGGTAAATTATCTCAAAAAAAAAACAGGAAAGAAAATGCTCTTACAGTGGAGGGGAAATGAGGGAAGGTGAGAGGGAATGAGTGAATCTTGTTCTCATAGGATTTGGCTTAAGGAGGGAATAACATACACATTCAATTGGGTAAGGAAATCTGTCTTACCCTATGGGAAAATAGGGGGAGAAGGGGACAAGAGAGCAGGGGGATGATAGAGAGGAGGGCAGATTGGGAAAGGGGGTAATCAGAAGCAAATACTTCTGAGGAGGGGCAGGGTCAAAAGAAAGAATAGAATAAATGGGGGGCAGGATAGGATTAAGGGAAATAGAGTTAGTTTTTCACCACATGTCTACTAGGGAAGTGTTTTGCACAACTACACATGTATAAGCTATATTGAGTTGCCTGCCTTTTCAATGAGGGTGGGTGGGGAGGGAGGGAGGAGAAGATTTGAAACCTAAAGTTTTAAAAACATATGTTTAAAAAAATGTTTCCACATGCAACTGGGAAATAAGAAATACAGGAAATGAGAGGTACAGAAATCTATCCTGCCCTACAGGAAAATAGAAGGGGAAGGGGATCAGAGAAGGGGGGTGGGGAAGAGATAGAAGAGAGGACAGACTAGGGGAAGGGCTATTCAGAATGCATGCCATCTTGGGTGGGGGAGGGGTAAGATGGGGTGAAAATTTGTAACTCAAAATCTTGTGGAAGTAAATATTGAAAACTGAAAATAAATTTACATATAAAAAAAAGAAAAACAAACAAAAAAAGCAATGATCTTCTGTGATCATTTTCTTGGATTCCCTACAAAGTTAACCAAAGAGTTCTTGTAAATGAACTTGTCTCTATCTTCCCCTAACCTATATTTGCCTGAACACTTTTCCCTTTTATTTTTTTCTGTATTCTTTAACTGTTTCAAAAACCAAATGACATCATAGCTTTGAGCAAGTCACTTAATTTCCCTGGATCTCTCCTTTACATCTGCAACATAGAGGAGGTTGTACCAATAAATGTGTTTGTCTAGACACCCCAGGATAAGGGACCCACATTAACGAAATCATAGATCCATCATGTATTACCGTGACCTTCAATAGAAATAAGGCTTTCTCATCTACTGGTTTAAATCTGTGTGCCTCAATTACTAGAAAAATTCTTTTAAAAAGTACATTCTATTTCTCAAATATGTCATTTAACAGAGGTTTTATGTCAGTAAGCTGAGTTCTAAATCATCTCAGAGCTCTCTGATTCTTTTGGATATTCCTCAACTTTCCAATCTCTTAAGGAAATCTTGAAATCAGTGGAGTTCTAAATAGAGCCACCTTTAAGATATACAGCAGCACAGTTAGCTTGGGTCTCATGCTGCTGAGGAAACAAGTGACTTCTGGATATTTCAAAGACTCCAGGAGGCAGACAGTAGAGGAAGGGTAGGACATCATCTAATACTTTAAAAGAAGCCCTTCATTTAAGTTTTCTTTTTTTTCCAACGAGGAGTGGGCCAGGGAGTGGGAGATGGAGTTTCCATGAAAGGAAAAAAAATGAGTGTCACTGAAGCATTTTGGGAAACGCAGAAAAAATAATGGAAGATCAAAGAGAATCAGTCAGGAGAGCTTTGAAGGATCCATGTTGAATTTGTTGTTGTTGTTGAGGTTTTTTTGGCAAAGATACAGGACGGGTTTTCCATTTCCCTCTTTAGCTCATTTTACAGATAAAGAACTGAGACAAACAGGGTTAAGTGACTTGCCCAGGGTCACCCAGCTAGTAAGTATTTGAGGCCAGATTTGAACACAGAAAGATGAATCTTCCTGACTTAAGGTATAGTACTCTACCTCTGTGCCACCTGGCTGCTTTATGTTAAATTTGTCATATATTTAAAAAGAAAAGCAAATTGTACGTGATAGAGATATGGAATTTTATATGTGGCCCTCTTTTTCTGGTCTGTTTTGTAAACACACACACACATTGAAATAGTAATTTTGTTTGTGGGGCTTGAAACAACAGCAACCACAAATTGACATAAAGATGCCATTACATGCAATCTACATGCTAACTTCTAAGATCTGGGTGGTCCCAGAAAAAAAAAAAACTGATGCTTTAAGGAAGGGGAAAAAAAAGTTTCTCTGTTCTTTTCTACCAACAACTTTTCTTCAGTTTGTATGTGGCCTTTTCATGACCTTTCCAGGCCATTTTCCTATTTTTTTTCAAACCAGGTCTAAACTATATAAGATATTAATGGTGTGAATTGCAAAAATGAAGGGTAAGGCATAAGTATACAACTTGTTTTACCCCAGGCCTAGCACTTTGGTGCTGATACAATACTTTTGGGAAAGGCAGATTTGAAGGTGCCGTGTCTCATACTCTGTTCTGGTGAGGAAAGTATAAACAAGTTCTATCTATAATAAAAAATGTCTCATAAAACAGCTTTCACTAGGGGATAGATAAGAGAAGTGGGGGGAGAGATAGAAGGGAGGGCAGATTAGGAGAAGGGGTACTCAGAATGTATGCCATCTTGGGGTGGGGGGAGGGATGAGATGGGGAGAAAATTTGGAACTCAAAATATTGTGGAAGTGAATGTTGAAAACTAAAAATAAATTAATTTTAAAAAAATTTTAAAAAATTTCTCATTTACCCTTTTAAGTACTTACACTAATATAGTTTTAAGAAGATTCAGAATACCAAAATCCAGTACAGGGAAACATGGAACAAAAACCAAGACAGTTTTATTAAGGGGACATACTTAGAACATGAATATCAATCAGGGAGGTTGATGGAAGCAGATACTCAAAGTAGTAAAGTCTGGTGGGTTTTTATAGGGTTCCTACCCGGGCAAAGCAGGGCTAGGCATTGAGGGGGAGGGAGTGAGGGTCCTGAACCTGGAGACTAGTGGTGATTCATGCTCCTGGCAGGAAGGAGAATCCTGGGAAATTGGTGGCTAGTTGATATTCAGACTTCTCACTGGAGAGCAAGGGGACTTTGGGCCATTACTTCTGGTCTTCCTCCGACAAAATGATTGGGGATTTGAACTTCTTGGAAATTTTTTGTTCAGTGGGTAGATTACAGAGATCCACAGAATACTCCTTTGTTAAAGGCCTTGCACACTCTTTCTCCAGCACAAATTGGAGGTGAATTATTCAAGCATCCATTCTGTCTATAAGGTAAAAGCAATGAAAGCATTTGATAGGTCTAGCAATGGTTTGGATATTTGTAGCTTTGCTAGGGAGGAGAGTACTAGTTACTTTTTTTTTTCTAGCTTCTTACCTTTGTATGGATGATATAACTCTTTCTCAACCCCTTCCTTAGGTGACTTTCTCTCTAGTAAAATCACTAATTTATGGCCACATGGTCATAACAGTCTCCCCACAACTAAAGCTATTAAACTTATTTGTCTAGAAAGTAATCTGGGTAAATGTTCTCTATCCTGCTTTTAAGAAGCTTTAAAAAAAAAAGAATTAATAAATCCCTTTTGTTGAGCTCCAAGCCACCACCATTTTACCAAGAAGGTTCTCTTCTCAGTAGTAATAAAATCTCAATCTCTGTCTGTCTGTCTGACTCTGTAATCCCCCATGTGTCACTTAGCTGCCTCATATGGAAATGAAGAAATTGAAGCAATCAATCAATCAATCCATAAACATTTATTAAAAGTCTACTATATATAAGCACAGTGCTCTAGCAAATAAAGGCTTCTAAGGCTTCTAGCTATGAATATTTGATGATCCATTCTAAGCATTTTTGTAACCTTAAGGGACCTTTCTCCTTGTATCTGGAATGAATCCTAAAACATCTGGTAAACCTGTTAGGTAGCAAATTCAGGAACTCTTATTTGGACTTAGAATACTAGATGGAAGGGATCCAGAGTGTCTTTTCAATGGGAAAAAAGAATACCCAAAGGCATAATTATTGCTTCTGTTTGAATATTTCTTTTGAGGAGAAATTCGGAGCTTGACAAGTCAGTTCATTACATTTTTTGAACATCATTAATTGGTAAACTATTTTTACCTGTACTTGAGCCAAAATCTTTCTCTATTTTACTCTGACCCATCTGGTTTATTTTCATTCCAATAAGTTTTCATTGAAAATATCATATGAGTTGTCCGTTCAGTTAGATTTTGAAGATCAGCATTATTTGTTTTGAGGGGAGGAGGGCCAAGGTATTATCGTGGAACTGAGGAAAAGAAAGTTTTCCAATTAGATAAAAATGTGACTCTGTTACTACCTGGTAGTGATGCCCCTACATTAGAGGGACAGTGCTTAGGTTATAGGATCATAACTTTAGAACTGTAAGATACCTCAGATATTTTTGTAGTACATTTTAAAAATGAGGAAATGGACTCCCAGAAAAGTGAATTAAATGCTGAAATTATATATCTATGACACAGAATCACAGAACTGTAGCTCTTTAGAACTAGTAGAAATTGTAAAGATCATCTAACCCAGAGTTTTTAAACCTTTTGGTGGTTCATGGAATCTTTTGGCATTCTAGTGATGCCTACAGACCACTTCTCAGAATAATGATTTTAAATAATTAAAAATAATTAAAAGAAATACTAAATTTCAGGTAAAAGTTAGTGAAAATAAAGCTGTGGTTATTGGTTTTTTTTTCCTTTCAAGTTTAAGTACCCCCTGAAATCTCTCCATGAACAATTTAGGGATCTATGGATGCCATGTTAAAACTTTTTTTATAATGACCACCTTGTTTTATAGAGGAAGTGATGGAATCCTAGAAAAGTAAAATGAGTTGCCTCTTAGGGTTTTTACTTAACTCCATAAAATGTTAGCAAAATTTGGAGCATTTGAAAGCTACTGCGGAAAGATGTGGACTTTTTAAATAGAAGTTTCAGAAATTTAGAGACCTGAAATTAAATCCTGCAATTTTCTGAGCAGAGAGTGTGCCTCTAATTGTCATAGAATAATAGGTCTGGAGCTGAAAGGAATTTCTGGGGCCGTTTGCTTCAACCTCCTCATTTTGCATGTGATAGAACTGGAGCCTCTAGGCAAAGGTCACAGAGGTAATTAATGGTAGACATTGGATAGGAACCTATATCCTCCCAATTCTAAATCCAATGGCATTTCTTCAGTATAAAAACAGGTCAATTGATCACCATGACCTTGCCTGATCCCTTTAATACAAAAACAAAGTCACACTTGATACTCTACTAATGTCAGGGTCTTTAAATCAAAAATAATTGGCCTGGGAATAACAGTTCTTAAGAATCACAGGCTATTTAGTCTAGTGTTTCCAAATGTCTTCTTACCAGTGGGTCATACAGTGACCCTCTCTACCTTCCTACGTTGCTTCTATTTGTCTTCTACATGGAGCAGAGAAGCTGACTCCTCTAAGCATGTACCTACTACTTTATCCTAAATTGAACCATCAAGAGTCATGTGTATCCCAGACTTGCTCAATTCTGAAAGAGCCTTCACTCATTCTGAGCAAAATGTTCATTCTTCCTCTATGTTTTTGCTTTTCTCTCAATATTAGAATTTTAGCTTTACTCATCTGCTTCTCATGTCTTGGTATTCATCTTCAATGGTTAAAATGAATAAACAACAAATTAATAAGCATTTATTGAGCAACTTCTATGTGACAGACACTATTCTAGATATTGGGAACACAAATGTAAATTAAACTGTACCTACTTGCAATGAGCTTACATGCTAATGGAGGAGATGAGTACGTATAAAACCATATACAGTATAGACATAAATTTAATAAATATTCATACAAAATAGATGGATATGAGGTAGTTTGTGAAGGAGAGAACTAGCTTTTGGGAGATCAGAAAAGCATTCATTCAGAAGATGGAACGTGAGCTATAATCTTAAAGGAAGAAAGGGGTTCTGTAAGGTAGAGATCAGAAGGGGACACATTGCAGGCATGATGTCCATCAGTGCAAAGACATGGAATTGGGAGTTGTAATTTTCTGAGTGAGGACAGAGAGGAGGCCAGCTTGTATGGATCATAAAGTATAAGAGGAGAAATAAGGATGTCTAATGACTCTGGCAAGGTAAATTGGGACCAGGTTGTGTAGTGATCTTAAAATTAAGGGACAAATTTATATTTTACCTTAGAGGCAACAAGGAGCCAGTGAGACTGGTTGAATAACAGAGTCATATGGAAAATCTGAATCTGTGTTTAATAAAAATTACTTTGGTTGATCTATGTATCATAGATTGGAGTACAGAGAGATGAAGCAAGGAGACCAATTAGGAGGCTGTTACAATCACCTAAGTGAGAGGTAATGAAGACTTAAGGTGATTGTTCCATGAGTGGAAAGAAGGGATTGGATTCAAGAAATATAGAGGGAGTACAAATGGAAAGATTTGGCAAATGATTAGATATAGTCAGTGAGGAAGAGGAGAGGCCTAGGATAATGGCAAGATTACAAGTTTGAGACATTGGAAGGATTGTGGTACCTTTGACTGAATAAGAATGTCTAAAAGAGGGCAAGGTTTAAGGGGATAGCTAGTGAGTTTTGTTTTAGATGTATTGCATTTAAGACGTCTTTGGAACATTGAGTTTGAGTTATCTAATAAGCAACTGGAAAAATGGGACTGAGACTTAGGGAAGACAGAAAGTTTGGATATATAGATCTGGGAGCTATCTGTGCATATTCCAAATGTGTGGAAATTGATGAGGCTACCAAGGGAGTCAGCACAGAGGAAGAAGACAATGGGACCCAGGATAGGGCTCTAGAGGATGACTACAATTAGGAGGCATGATATGGATGATAAGCCAGACTAATCATCTGGGAGGTGAACCAGGAAAAGAATAATACCACAAAAAACCCAGAAAGAAGAGAGTATCTGGAAGGAAAGTAGCCAACAGTGTCAAATGAAACTGATGGGTTGAGAAGAATTAGACTATGAAAAGGCCATCAGATTTGGCCATTAGGAAATCATGGAATTTCAGTTGGGTGATTTGGTTAAAAGCCAGTCTGCAAAGGACTGAGGAATCTGAAATCTCTCATACTCTTTAGCTCCCAATTTATATTTAGCCACCTAATTAGATAATACATGTATCTTCTATTTTGAACTCAAGAGGCTAGATACCTTTGTGTTTTATAGGCTATTTGAATGCCTGGGCTTCATTTGATTGGGTACATTTTAGGTGATGGAGGAAAAGGTATTTGGAATGAAAGACAAGCAATTCTCTACTTTCAACTCCACACTTCATAAGAAATCTCCAGTTTCCAATTAGTATAGGTTTTGTGATTGTTGCCTCATTTGTATTTTTCTAATAAGGAGGCTGAATTTATAATACAAGAGATCTGTGGAGATCATAAAGAATTTAAATTCTTTAAGAATTGAGATGGCAATTAGTTGATATTTTTGTGCACATATTTATCCCCATGGTAAAAGAAAACAGCCTACTGCTGCGTAGTACCTACAGAAGTCATTTTCTTACATCTCTTTTCAGCTTTTTCTATTTCTTATATCAGACTTTTTAAAAACGAGAAAGGACTTTGGATTCTTAAAGCCTGGGTCAGGCTTTAGGCAGGAGAGCAAAATTATTTGAATAAATAAATGGTTTCAATAAATGTCACCATGGAGACCAGAGAATAAACTGTTGCCATGGAGACCCTCAAAAACATTCTCCTTGTGTTTATGATTGCATCTATCCCATGATTGCACTAATTATTACCATTATTATGTATAATCAAAAACTGGTACATTTTTTAACAGGGGCAAGAGGAATATGGGTCCAAAGGGAATGTAGCATGAGTAAAACATAGTGGGAAATTATCCAGTAAGACCCTTAAATGCCTCAATATTTGTAGTTTTCACCAATGAAAAGAAAATGAATGGGACTTGGATAACTTCCCTAGGCTCTCTGTGCTAATCTGTTGTCCTTTACTATATTTTATGTAATCTAGGGAAAAGAAGACAGTGAACCAAAGAAAGAAGTGGAAGACACAACTTCTGTTCTCAAATAGCTTAAAATTTGATAGAAAAGATGAAAGTAATAAATGTGTTTATATACTTATACAGATATATACATATATATACACATACTTTCAATTCTGTTCTATTCAGCTCATCTAATACTTATTGAATAACTGAAGTTTCAGGGTTAGTAAAATGCTCTGCATTCTCCTCACCAATACAAAATCCTCTCCTGCTTCCTCAGTTCTTCAGTTCTCTGGCTTGTTTCCAGCAGTTCAGAGAGGTGCTATGATGGTGCTATGGGTTTATCAACCTACTTACCAACAGAAGTATTGCATTGGTTCTGTAGGGTCGTCCACACTGGCAAAGTAGTTCAGAACTTTGCTGCAATGGTATTGTGGGGTTTGAGTTCTTAGTAGGCTTTTGCTCCTGAAGGGCTGCCATCTTCTGTATAGCGATCTTTCTACTGCCTGAAATTGGGGTCTCTATGGCATTAGAAAAAGGGAAGACAGTTACTGGCGTGTGGACTTGGAATTTGTTATAAGCCCATGTGTTAAGTCCTTTGGCTTTTTAGTGCTGCCTTGCTGCCAGTAGGGTGGGAAGTAGGGGAGGAGTACTGAGTAAGTTGAGGGTAATGTGAGTGTCAGTTCATTAAAAAAAAAATTCTTTCCATATTCTAGATGTCCTAGACAATAGGAATAACTGAAGTTGCTTTATCTTTGGTACATAATTTCTGTTTTGCAGAGGTTTGAGTGGTTGTTGGGATCAGATAAAATATTTAGTCTTCTGTTTTGCTGCTCAAATAACCCAAATGTTGTCTCCCTCTATGGACTATAAGCTCCTTGGGGGGCAAGGATTATTATTATCGTCAGCATTGCCTTTCTTTGAATCTTCAGTGTTTAGCACAGTTTGTAACAGACGTTAGGTACTTAATAAGTGCCCACTGACTGGCAAATTAAGTGACTGACTATCCCCTTTTACTATATTAGTGGCTGCTAAAGCTATTTGCGCAGACTTTTCTCACAGCAGTCAGTAAACCAGGCAAAATGACTTTCCTCAAAATCCAGGTTCTTATTCCTTGATTACTTTTCTTTGAGACTATCCTTCCACTTCACTAGATATAATTACTTGGTAATGTAGGTAGGGGGAGCCTCAGAGATACTCCCTCAGACGTAACTTCATCTGAGGCTAAAGTAAATCTGTGGCTATCTACTGAAATAATCTATCAAACCCAAGCCACTCCAGTTCCTTCCCACTTTGCACAACCAAAGACATACTAATGAAGTATCCCACAATGGTTCTCTCTTCTCTCAGGAATATGCAGGCTAGACCCCAGGGAAAACACACATTCTTCTTTATAACTTAATGTCCAGGATTTTAGATTACTATAAGTGAAGAATACCTTTGGGTATATTGCGCTTTATGTGCTTCTACCAATGAATTACCAAAGTGACTTATCAGAGAGTCAACTGGCCAGATAACAATCAGGTCATCAATATCAGGGTACCATGAGTCTCATTTTTTCACTGGTGAGGAGGGTGCACAGATGATCATGATAAATGATTGTTAAATTGAATTATGTAATCACAAAAATACTGTTTTTTCTGCATTGTTCTTCCATATTCATGTTCCTTTCTTTTCAGGATCTATAGTAACTATACAGATGCTTTCAGTTTCCCTTCATCAGAATCCTTTCATTTCTTACCTGCTAATTTGGCCTTGGCATTCTTCCTTTCTAGTTTCTTCTGCCGCAGCTTACCAGCGATCTTATAATCTACTGCCCTGGTTTCTACATTCCTGCCAATTAACGCCACCAATTGTAAAATAGAATAGAATCATAACATTATAAATATCTAAGATGAACAGGAAACTTTACAGTTAATCTCATTAAACCAATTTCATTTTACTGAGAAGGAAACTGAGGACCAGAGATAATTAGGGATAGTTTTCATTGCTTGCATGCAAATATTCATCATTGTCATTGAGTGAGGTGGAACATATTCAAAAGGAAGTAAAAGCTGAATTGAAACATTGTTTTTGTATGGGAAGGTGGAAGTCATTCAAGCCTCTTATGAGGATTCTGATTTGTGAGGAACACCCCACCCCCCAAAATCTTTAAATTGCTTTTATTTATTCATTTTTTTTGCTAGGTGATTGGGGTTAAGTGACTTGCCCAGGGTCACACAGCTAGTACGTGGTATGTGTTGTGTGTCTGAGATCGGATTTGAACTCAGGTCTTCCTGACTTCAAGGCCTGAGCTCTATCCACAGTGCCACCTAGCTGCCCCCTAAATTGCTTTTAAATATAAGGGTGTGATTCCATTCCTCTACTGCTAAATATCTGTTAATATCAAAATATTAGGAGTTTAAAAAATTATTACAAGAAATGTGCTCCATATTCTTCATGTCAGGTAAAATGCTGTAGGGTCACTGGATGTAGTGGTCCATTCCTCTAATTCTTGCTATTATTGTGACTTGTTCTAGTGGATTGCTTGAATTTGTGTTTTCTGAGTTGCAGTAGGGCTAAAGTCAAGCAGGTGTCCACACCAAGTCTGACACCAATATGGTTAAGCTCCTGGGAGTGGTCACCTAGGATTTGTTTGATGGGAACTCAAGCAACCAGACTGTGAAAAGAAGCATGAAAAGAGCAGACCAAAACTTCTATAATCATCAGCCAGTGGGATTTGGCCCATGGTTAGCTGCTGCATTTCTACCCTGGGCAAGAAAAGGACACCTAGTCTCTAGATTAGATAGATAGATAGATAGATAGATAGATAGATAGATAGATAGATAGATAGATAGATAGACAGACAGACGGACTGTAGTACAGTGTCTTTATGTGTATGAAGGTATATCACTTATAGTATTTAATATCAAATTAATTAAATTCAGTTCCATTCAACAAACATTAATAAGAGCCTGTATACTTATTACTTCGTTGAAGGTCACTTGACACTGAATCTGATATGAACTTCAAGAAAGTATTCATGGCATGCTTATTACTTTGAATGTAAAGGACTACACTGTAATGAATGAAGAAATAATAAAACTTCTTTACAGTCTCCCTAGATTAATATATGTAGAAGTAATTTGTATGTTGGAATTGATAACCAAAGGGACTCAAATATCTTCTCATGAATAATAACCACCTTCTCTTTGATCTCATGATTAATAACAACCTTTCCCCTGGGTCTTTGGATAGAACTTTGTATATTAAGCCTATGCTAGACAGTAAGCTCCAGGCGTGCAAAAGCTTTGCTTTTTTAAAATTCTGTATGTCTCTCAAAGCCCAGCACAGTGTTCCAAACACAATTAGAAATAAAATGTTTCTTGAATGACTGAAAAAATAAATGAAAAAAACCCCAGTTTATTCAGTTTAGACATTTTTATTTTTGTTAAAATAAATATGAAAGAGTTAACTTACCTAAATTTGTGTGGATGAAGAAAGACACAAGAAGAAAGTCCCTCTATCATACACAAAAATACTACTTGTTTATTCAGTCATAGTTCCTACATTGACCATTTCTTCTTCCTCCTCTTCTGCCAGATTCTCTCTCCTCATATTTACAAATACAACAGGATAGTTCTATCTAGGTAAAACTGTATAAAAAATGCAAAGTTTATCTATGGTGCTGTCCTATATTGCTTTTTCGCCTTATTGCTACCTTGTGGAGCTCCCTCTGAATGCACCTTTTAGGATCTATCATTCTCAAGTTATCCTTTACCCAGAGTCCTCAATTTCGCACCTCACTCCGATCTACCATCTTCCTGAAGCATCCCATTCTGCAAAATTTACTTTTCTTCTCTATCTTCAGTTTGAAATTCTCTTTTCACTAGCATAACGATCTTGGAAAATAATCTTATTTATTTAATTCTTAATGACTTAATGACTCACATGGTAAACCTTTTCTAATGGTATTGGCATCGAAAAGAAGAACTTCATAAACAGAGGAATAAACAAATAGCATTTTTGTATGCGATAGAGGGACTTTCTTCTTATGTCTTGCATCATCCGTATAAATTTAGGTAAGTTAACTCTTTCATATTTATTTTAGCAAAAAATAAAAACATCTAAAGTGGGGATTTTTTGGTTTATTTATTCAGTCATTCAACAAACATTTTATTTCTTACTGTGTTTGGAATACTGTTCTGGGCTTTGGGAGACATACAGAATTTAGACAAATTATGCCACATTCAAATTAATCTGTGATGAGTAAAAACTATTGTAAAGACAAATTAAATTGAAGAATATCACATATCATAAGGGCCTATTTGTTATGGAACATGAAGTGGTACTCAACTCCCGACATGTAGGTAACCTCTGAATTCCTCTATACGAAAGTCTTCTAATCTTTTCATCAGTCAGTCAACCCAACATTTATTAGGTACCTAATATGTGCCATGAACTATGCTAAGTGCTTGACATACAAAGAAAGTTAAAAGACAATTCCTATTCTCAAGAAACTCACAGTCTAATAGGGGAGACTACATACAGGATTAATTGGCAATGATCAATAGAATGAAGAGAGATTGGGAGAGGCTTCTTGTAGAAGATGGGATTTTGGCTGGGACTTGAAGGAAGCTAGGGAAACCAGGAGAGAGAGAGATGAGGAGGTGGAAAGTTCCAGGCATGGAGGAAAGACAGTGAAAATACTTTGAGCCAATAGATGGAACATTTTATTCAAGGAAGAGCATGAAAGTCACAGAATACATGGGAGGCGGGAGTATGTAAATTGTAAGACTAGAAAGGTATGTGTGTGTTTGTGGGGGCAATGGAGCAAATTATAAAGGACTTGAATGACAAAGGACTTATATTTGATCCTGAGGGTGATAGGGAACCACTGAAGTTTCTTGAGTGGTGGGGTGATACGTTTGCACATGTACTTTGGGAAGGCATATTCTAGAAATGTTATGAAGATGAAATCAATAAAGTTTGGTAACAGATTCGATATGGGGAAGGGGATGATACTGAACGAGGTATTGAGAATGCCACTGAGGTTCTGAGCCTGCTGGGAGGATGGTGGTACTCTGGATAGCAACAAAGAGGTTTGGAAGGATGGAAGGCTTAGGGAGAAAGATAGTGAGTTGTTTTAGACATGTTGAGTTTAAGATTTCTAAGGAACATCCAATTTAAGATGTCTCTTTGGCAGGTGCAGATAAAAGAATAGAGGTCAGCAATAAAGTTAGGGCTGAATAAGTAGATTTGAGACTCATCAGCAGAGAGATGGTAATTGAATCCATGAGAGCTGATGAGGTAACCAAGTGAAACAGAACAGTGGGAGAAGAGAAAGGGCCTTAGGATAAAATCCTGTGGGATACCCATGTTTAATTGGAGTCACCTGGATAAAGGAGATTGAGAAAAACAGGGTAGGGTAGTGTCCTGGAAATCAAAAGAAAACAGAAAATCTAGGGGGAAGAGGGTGATTGAAAAACTCTAATGCTTTTGTTTCATGGACCTTTTTGCATTCTAACTGATGCAACCTGTGGACCTCTTCTCAGAATATTGTTTTTACATGTATAAAATAAGGCATACAGAACTACAAAATGAACAAATTATATTGAAATACAGCTCTCAAAATACTTTTTAGAAAAAAGTTCACAGACCCTTACGTTAACAATTCCTGCCTTGTAGAAGATGTACCTCACAAACAAAAAATGCTCTGCTTTCAGTTCAGCAGGTACCAGTCAACATAAATTCTCAAAATTTAAGGCTTTGTCTCACTGATGAACTTTAATAATCTCCTAGCTCTGTAAAGGTTATTTTCAAAATAGTGTTAACATTTTGAAATGCCTGAACCATATTTTTGTCCAACATCATACATTCAACTTCCACGGAGAAGAACTATTTTTAATTCCTGGCATAGCATAATCCCTCTGCATTACCGAGGACAAATCATTTCCAGACATGTCTAGTAAGAGATACTTGCCCATCCATAATACTTACAAACTCTATTGAAATCTTGACACGCTATTTTCGTTGCTTATAAATATGCCCTCCGCTAACTGAGCAAGGCTATAGCTGTCACACATAAAAAAAGAAAGTTAACTTGCTTTCCCTGTTATCAAAGTTAATGTAACTAAGGATGATAAACAATGTTTCATAGTTGTTAATGATGGAGATTGAGAGAGGATGGTAACTAGCTAACTGAAATGATGAAGACGCCATCCCCATGAAGGCTGCAGTTTGCATACAGATTCAGAGAGTTAAGCTCCATCCACATGATGTACTTTGAGGGTTGTAGGAGTTGGACATTCTTCCTTAATAGTTTATACACCTAGGATTCTTAGTAGAATGACATCAAGTGTAGTAATCAAAGGAAGCACGCTTAAAAACACCGTAAAGCTCCCTAGAGTTCATAACAATAGTCTCAAACCTGAAAATGTATTTTAGGATAAATATTAGCATTTTCAAAGTGTCTTATGTCAGAGAAACATTACCTTTTTTAGAGGGGCAAGGCTAGATCTGTACCTGTTCCTGCTTCCTGAAGCAGAGTTTTGAAAAAGTTTTCAAGATAAGTAAACCTATTCTTTCTAAGAGATCTCAAATATTCATTATTCAATACTTTACTTTAATTCTAACAAACATCAATGGTTTTCAAGCTGTGCTTTTAAATTGATAGGTCCATGGACTCCAAAGGGTCTACAGATAGATTTCCAGTGGTCCATGATAGGGAAAAAAAAAACCCTTACATGTTTATTTAACATAATTGATTTTCTTATAATCCTGTGTATTTTATTCTATGCATTTTAAAATAGTACTCTCAGAATGGGTCTTTGGCTTCATCTGGCTGCCAAAGAGGTCCATGGAACACACAAAAGGTTAAGGAATAGTTACTAATAATAGCTATAATTTTTAAATAGTACTTTAAGGTTTGATGATCACTTACAAATGTTAACTTGTTTTATCCTCTCAACAACCCTGGAACATAGGTGCTTTTATTATCCTCTTTTACTGATGAGGGAACTGAGGCAGAGGGTGATTAAGTCACTTGCTTATGGTTACACAGCTAGCAAATATCTGAGGCTGGATCTGAACTCAGGTCTTCCTGATTCCAAGTACATCATATTAGCTCTATACCCTGAAACATTTAGCTGCTTTTGGCCACCTAGCTGTTTCAGAAGCTAGACCTATGATCTTATTAATATAGGGAAATCTCAGATAAAGAAGCTCCCTTTACCAGTATGGCATTTGCTTTAGCACTTACAATCTCAGAGAGTTGTGTAGAACAGTATTTCTCTATGTGTTGTCCAGGAGATCTTTCAAGGGGTTTGCAGTTTGCAAGGTCAAAACTTTTCATAACAATACCAAGATATCATTTGCCTATTAAAGTGCTCCACCTTTTTCCAACTATATATATGAGTGAGGAAGAACTTGATGTACTTCAACAAAAGCATATTTTGTGACAGGTTGAATGCAGAAGCAGATATGAGAATCCGACTGTCTTCTGTTAAAGCAGACATTAAAGATACTTGCAAAAATATATATAAAACAATATTACTCATCACTAATATTTTTTTGTTTTGGAAAAGGTACTTATTTTTTACAAAAATGTCAATTTTGCTAAAAAGCAATGGGTTTATTATTGTTTCTTAAATGTACTAATATTTTAAAATTTTATGAGTTTTAATTTCTTAGATCCCGAAGTACTTCTCTGTGTGTATACACACACACACACACACACACATACATACACGTGAGCATACGCACACACATACAAGTTCTTTGCATCCTTAATAATTTTTCAGAAAGTAAAGAGGTCCTGAGACCAAAGAGTTTGAGAAGCATTGTCCTAAAGCAATGAGATGTTAGGTATTTTACTCATGCAGCCAATGTCTGTCAGAAGAAGAATTTGAATCCAGATGTTCTTAGCTTTGAGGATAGCTCTCTATCCACTATGCCATGTTTAGAAAAGCTAAGAGTTCCCATTTAGAATAGCTTTAAAAGGAAAACTTGGGTCAGTGAGGGCCATAAGCAAAAGTGAAAAGAATTAGGATGGGTGTCCACGGAGGTTCCAAGTAAAATTACCATCTACCTTATTTTGCATCTTTGACTAATTCTAGGGACGTAGAAAAAACCAAAACCAAACAAACAAACTAAAAAAGAAAAAACCCAAAGGCAAAAACCCCAAAACCTTAGCAAGATGTCTTCAGGATTTGTTAACCATTTAGGGTCTTCATCCTGTTTAATGTGAAAAGAGGAAATGTTAATGCTTATGTAAGGCAGACAGAGACATGGGAACAACAGGGTAAAGTTTCCTAGGTTGGCCTCGCACTTTTAATGTTTCTAAGTGCCTTTTCAAGGCTTATCAAAGCTTTAAAGTAATTTGCCATATTTGCCAATTAACTTTTACTATTATATTTACTATTATAATGCCCATTCCTCCCTACCACCCACCAGAACAAACTATTCCGTAGACATCTTAAACAAAATTTAATTTTAAAAGTCTTATTAAATTGTCACCCTAACACAGTGGATAGAGATCTGGACTTAGAGTCAGGAAAACCTGGGTTCATAGTGTCCTCTAACACTCACTAGCTGTATGACTGGGAGCAACTCAGCTCATATAAACATCAGTTATGGTTATTTGTAGATAAGGAATTGAAACTTTCATGAGTTAGAAAGAGCCTCATTTTAAATAACTAAACCCAGTCAGATTTATGCATCCATATGAGTATAGTCCTTAGAGCATTCACCTTAAGAAAAAATAAACTTATTCCAGTGATGCACCCTCAAAACACTTATTCAAAGAAGTTTGATTTGAAAAACAAAATCTGTGGCATGACTTGTAGTCACTCTTATCATTTGAATTGCTTTGATTAGGTAGAATTATTAGTAGTTCTCAAAAAATTGTTTTAATTCCACAAAATTGGTATTTCAATAAAAAATACAATAATTTAGAATAGTTTTCCTAATACTAGTAATTGCTTATTCTCTAAGGACCTGAACTTTCAGTGTTCTTGAATGTGTAATCTGTTTTTCCAGGTTTCATTTTTGATGTTTAAAATGATGAATCCCAGGGAAAATGGCCTTTAGACTATAAGCATTAAGTGTAAAAGGCCCAAATTGCTTTGAAATGACCGTTTTGGGCTGCAGGTCTGATTTGACAGTCTGTCTCCAGGCAGAGTTGACTCTGGTCTCTGAGCATCATTGGTATGGATTGCATCTCTCTATCTGTATTAAAGCATGCTGGAAATACAGCATCAGGTCACATTGTCAGGCAGTGCAGCTATTATTCCAGGTACTCCCATGTAACAAGAAAATGAATCTTTCCCAGCAAATGTGAATTCTCTTTCTGATATAAAGACTATCAAGTCTTGCAAATGGCATAAGCATAAGTCAGAAGAGCTTTATTATTATTTTTACTTTAGTTAATTATTGAGCATCTGGGGTATGGCAGATATGAAAAACGTCAGGAGAAGTAGTCTTTTCCAATGGTCATAAGCTGTACCAATGACTTGTAACAAGACATGTACAAGCATGGGGGTGGGGGTAGGTTGGGAGAGAGAAGCTGGTAATAGGGAGGAATTCATTTAAAAAAATGCAAAGACAAGTTTCGTTATGATCAAATACTCAAACTGGAATTTGTTATAGGCTTTGAGAATTTTGTTTTCAAATCATTACATACGTCTGGTTAGCCCAAGAGCAGATTAAGAAAACAAACAACAACAACAGAAAAGATGTTAGCAGTGAGGGAAGGTAAGAGCAGGGCCAGCCACCACAAGTCGTGAACCGTTTAAGAGAAAAATTTGTGGCAAGCCTCAAGAGCAAACTCACTGTTTTCCTCTTTGATTGTTATGCCATTCCTATGTGATGTTAATATGTTAAGATTAACTGGAGTTCAGAGTTAAGTGACTTGCCCATGTTCACGTAGCTAGGAAGCATCTTAGGTGGGATTTGAACCTTCATCTTCCTCACTCCAAGTCTAGCACTGATTCTAACAAAGAGCAGGTTTGTGTTCTCTCTCTTCTCTCTCTCTCTCTCTGTCTCTCTCTCTCTCTCTCTCTCTCTCTCTCTCTCTCTCTCTCTCTCTCTCTCTCTCTCTCTCTCTCTCTCTCTCTCTCTCTCTCTCTGTCTCTCTCTCTGTCTCTCTCTCTCTCTGTCTCTCTCTCTCTCTCTCTTGCTCTCACTCTTGCTCTTGCTCTGCCTCTCCCTCCCTCCCTCCTCTTCTCTCTGCCTTATATGTGGATATACATCCATACATACATAACATACGTATTTTAAACAAACATATGTGTCCGTGCTGCTGCCACTGTGGTACCACCATACCTTTCCAGTTTCTTTTCTTATAATACTCTATTCTTCTTGCATTACATCCTCCTGAACATGCTCTGCTTTTTCCCAATAAGTTCTCAATAAATACTTTTTCATCGGCACATTCATTCATTCATTCTTGCCTTTGCTGACACTGCTCCTTTTTCCTTGAAGGTGTTCCTCTACCCCCTCCCCCCTCCTTGTTTGTTATATACCTGCCCATCCTTTCAAGCCCATTTCAAATATCACCTCTTTCAGGAGGCGCTCTTACCCATCATATTTCACATACCACTCTTGTTTCCTGCCTCACTAATTTCTCTAGTTCTGTACTTTCGTGTATCATAGAACGATGGAACCGTAACTTTTGAGTCCACCTGTTCAATTTACCAATAAGGATCTGAGGTCTAGAGTGGTTAGTGATGTGCCCAATGCAATGCCAATAATAAGAGGCAGAGCCAGGATTTAGACTTGTTTCCTTTCACCCCAAAGGTGACTTTATTCCCACTGTACAATGTAACCTCCCATTCTTATAATTCTGTATGCATACATATTGTCCCCTTACTCACTCTTAATCTCTGTGTCTTCTTGAGAACTTTAACCTCCTCCAGCACCAAACACAGGACTCTGCACACAGTATGTGTGCGTAACCAATGTTTATTGAATTGGGTTAGGTTGAATTGTGATAATCCCTATGCATCTATCTCATTTAGGCAAACCATCAATGTGGCAAGGTCTAATGTCTATGTATCAGGTCTCAACTATGTTTACCGAGTTTGACATGGCATTTCCACTTCTCATCTGCCCGTGAATAACCTGGCATTTCTGCTGGCTCTGATTCTTTTGAGTTTGATTTGTGCTCTGGTTATCTAGCATGGGTAACAACCACATATAGGGTGGCAACCCACAGTTTAAGAAGTCCTCAAGGGGTCATGAGTGGGAAAAAGTTTAGGAAGCCCTATCTAGCTAATGCTAATGCTTGCCTTAATAACCTCAGAGCTTAAATGTATTATTTTCTATAAATTTTGCTATAAACCTACCCATGGCTGTGGTCTTCCACAAGAGCAACATTTGCTAAGTCAGTAAAACAAAAAACTAAAAAAAAAATTTTAATGTTTTATTTTTTAACTACGTCCCCCCAAGGAAGGCTAGATGCTGTCACATTTACTTATGGTTAAATGTCAAATAAGATATGAATGTTATTTGACAATTTTAAAATTGAGTGTACTTTCAATAGAATGTATCGCCAATGTCTACAGTTATTTGCCACACTATAGGCATAATGGAACTTTTGCTAGTTTGGTTGCTTTGCTCCCCTTATGCAAAGGAATCACTGGATGTGTTATATTGATGGGGCTACTTTCTCTATCAAAGAAAGTATCTCTGTCTTTCTCTATCAGTTCATAAGCCATCTAATCTTTCTCATCTTGTGAGAATCTTGTTCATATCCTTTCATAAATTTAACATTGAACCTGATACAATGGAAGCCTACTTTTTGTCTTTTATTATTCTATGGGTAACCATGAAAAACTTGGGCTATCTGTCCTCAAATCCATTATATGATTGATCTTCTCCTTTTCCAAACATGCATTTCCTGGATGATATTTTTATGCAATATTGTAGAGTAGTTGTAATTGGGGATATGTTAGAGCCTATCAGGTGCACCATACATCCCTCTTAGGTCTTGAGTCACCAACAATTTGGATTTTTTTGGAGATTATAGGATTCAAATAATCAAAGAAACTCAGAGTTGGAAGATTTAGATGCTATCTGGTCCAATCCATATATAACAAAAACTCCCACAAATGATCTTTCAGATTTTACTTGAAACCTTCACTCAGGTGAAATTCATTATTTCCCCAGGTATCCTATTTCATTCAGGGAAGCTTTAATTGCTAAGTATTTTTTTCCCTCATGTGTCTAATTTGTTTTATCGCATCTTTTGCAGGTTGTTTTTTGCTCTTCCCCCCATAGGGTAGGGACAAGTCTATCTAGCTTCACTCATGAGAAAAGATCTAGAAACCAAAGGGGTCAGCATGATAGAGAATATTGGGGTGAAGGTCAAAGTAAGAAAAAATAGAAGCAATTTTGTCATTATAGTATCCTGTAGAACTCCTGATCAGAAAGAAGAAAGAGATCCTATTCCAAAGAATCTGAGAAACAAATCATAAGAATGGCATAAAGACATGATAGAAAGGATTTTAATTGTCTTGACATCTATTGGAGTTCTTTCTCTGCCAAAAATCTGAGAAGCTAATCTTGATTTGCTTTAGTGATAATTTAATACTTCTAAAGGTAGAGGGACAAACAAGGGGAACATTTTATTCTATATCTGATACATGGTAACATGAATGAATGTGGGGTTTTTTTTGCAACAGATTTGTTTAGTTCATATAAGTATTTATAAAAAGTTATCAAAAGAAAGCTAAAAAGAAATAAATGATAAATTTGGAAAAAAGAAGTAAAAAAGACAATTCAACAGACCAAGTTATGACTGTAAAATGAAAAAAAAAGTTATTTAAATGAATATGCCTGGCTTTAAATTCCATAAAGGCTCATTAAAAAAAAGTGCACTCATGATGTACTAAGTAATATCAGGATTTTTTTTTTAAATTGTTGCTTACTCTTTTATCTATAAAACTAATTCCCTTTCTAGGGTCTTGGAAACTAAATTCAGTTTGGTGTTTTTTGGAATGCTAGTGCCTTTCAAATACTATTTAAATGCTCTGTACCAGTTTAAGTGCTGGAGATAAGATAAAAATATAGAGTGATGCTGTCAAAGAGTTTATATTTGACTGTCTCTTTTGTTTGTATTTTTAATCCCCATCACCCTGTACATAGTAAATACTTAATAAATGCTTTACCTGTCTTTCTACTGGGGCATGGAAAAGCACACAGATAGAAATAAATACAAATTATATACAAAGTAAATACAGAGTTATCTTTCAGGCAGTAGGGAGCGCTAACTGGAATACTATTTCCCACCATTTTTTGTTCCACAAATCCCTTTCAACAACATGAAAAATGTGTTGTGAACCCTCCAGGGTAATTTAGTATACTGCTCATGATATTCTTTAAGATTTACTCATTAAGTTCTTGTAATAACTACAAAAATAAAATTTGCCCCCAAAAGCTACAAATTAAAATTTGTTATGTAATTATAATTATAAAATATAAAATGTCATTGTACCTATAATTAAGAAAACTCTAAATATAAGGTTATAGAACTTTAATTATCAAATTAGTATGAATATTTTATGTGAGACTTTCTGCAATAATTAAAAGAAGTAATCCTGGAAGATTTCATATATTACTGGTACTTACAATCTATCACTTTAGATTTCTTTCTTTATAAGTTTTGTTGAACTAAAAACATTTTAAATAAATAAGTTATAAATTTGAAGATGTTTAACATAATAATCATTATAAGAAAAATTTTTATGTTGGAGACTTTTTATTTGGAGAAATATTTGTAATATTTGAATCAATATCAGAAACAAAAATCCACTGTCTTAAGTCTAGTTCCACATCAAGTTTATTTCTGTATTTCATTTAAAATAATAACAAAGCTAAAATGTTTACTTATTCAAATATGTAGTGGAAAATGGAAAATGGTAAAATTTTACCAGCTCTCTTGCAAATGAGGGTATGTACATGCATCTGACCTTGAGTTGGAAATTAGTTTGCAGTCAACTGCTAATTTCTTGTGGCAGTTTGGAAACAAGTTGATAAAAGGTTGAAAAAGTGCAAGAATACATTGTTCTTTGACAAATGCAGTCATAGTTTGATGTAATTAATGTATGAACACCAAAATTCTTGTGCATATAATCATGACCATTTTAATTGCTGCAGAAGCAAGCCTCTGATGCCGCAAACATGTATGTGCTTACTGTAACAGAGGGAAAAATGTAGTATACATATATATAACATAATTGGACATTCACTGACTGAGGCACCGTTAAAGAATTTTTAGTGCAAATCCCTTCTGCCATTGGGCCATTGTCTACTAAATGGAAATCACTGAAATGGAGAAATTAGGAACAAACTCAAGTGTGAAATGACATTTGAACTGAATCAGTCATGATACATTTATTAAGTGCTTGTAAGTACCATACTAGACCAAAAGAATACAAATGCAAAAAGGAATGAGGCTTATCCTCAAGCAGTTTACATTCTCCTTAAAAGGAACTAGAAGTTCTAAGAGGCAGAGGCGAGGAGGGGAAGATCAGTCTATACAAAAGAATAGAAATAGGCATATGATGTCACAAATAGGGAAGAACAAGTAGTCATTTTGACTAGAAAGTACTATTGCAAAAGGGAATAATTTGAAACCAGTCTGAAAAGATAGATTGGAAGAAGATTATATAGGACTTCAAATACAAAAAAAAAAAGTGGAGGTTTTTTTTTTTTAGAGAGTTTCAAAGGCATCTTTAGAAGAAGATTGACATAGTCAGATGTGTGTTTTAGAAATAATAATTTGTCAGCTCTGTAGAAGACACATTGGAGGGGACAGAAGCTATTAGCAGGGAGATAAATTAGAAGTTTTTTGAAGCAGTTTATGTGAGATGTGATGAGTATTTGAACTCGATATTGGCTGTGTGAATCAAGTAAGTGGGATAGATGTGGGAGATGTTGTGGAAATGAGTCAATAAGACTTGACAACTTTTTGCAATGGTGGATGAGGGAAATTGAAGAGTTGAGGATGACCTCAAGGGGTTGTTTTGTGGGTGGGGGGAGGGAGAGAGGGAGAGATAACATGCTGAATTTGAGATATCTTTGGAACATTTTGCTTTTAGCCCAACCCTTGGATCCATCATCTCAAGGAGTATTATTTGATGCTCCATGAAGCATATTTTGTCTCAGAGCCAGTAGAATATAATGTATCCTTTTCCAAGCTCTTAGTAACTGCAGGAAGCAAGTAAGGTAAATGGGTGAGAGCCTTGGGTTACATATAAAGTGAAAAAAAATATACCTGGACCTTCAGATTCTGGGAGATAAATAAGATGGTAGATATGAAATGATTTTATAAACTAAAGAAACATAAGGCAACTGAGGCTCAGGGGAATGCCTAATTTCATACAGTGAATTATTGATAGAGCCAGGTTTTGAAAGCAAGCCTTCTTGACCTCTCTGCATTCTTTCAAGCTGTCAATGATTATCTCCTCTTTGACATTTCTCTCTAGGTTTTCATGACACTATTCTCTCTTGGTTTTCTTCCTACTTATTTGATTACTCTTTCCTAGCACCATTTGTTAGGTCTTCATCTAGATCATATCCTCTAACCAGGACTGTCATGCAGAGCTCTGTTCTGGGCTTTTTTCTTTCTCCCTCTATACTATTTCACTTAGTGATGTCATCATCTCCCTTGGATTAAATTATCACCTCTATGATGATGATTCTCAGATTTGCTTATCTAGACATAAGCTCTAAGCTGACCCCATAATTAAATCTCCAGTTGCTTATTAGACATCTCAGACTAGATGACCCAAAGACATATTAAACCCAACATGTCCGAATTTGAACTCATCTTCCCCACCCTTCCACCCCCAAATCCTCCCCTCTTTCTAACTTCCTTACTACTGATGAAGGCACTGCCATCCTCCCAGGTACCCAGGGTCCCAACCTAGATGTCATCTATTCCCCATTCTCATTAGCCCATCCATATCCAATCTGTTGCCAATGTCTGTTGATTTTACATTTGTAACATCTCCTGATTATGCCTGCCTTACTGTACTCTGATGCTGTAATCACTCTATCATCTTCAGGATCAAATAGAAAATTCTCTGTGTAGCATTGAGAGACCTTCATAACCTCACCCCAACATTCATTCTTCTTTCACCTATACTCCTCCACACACACTCAGTAGCACTGATCTTCTTGCTCTTCATTTAACTAGACACTCCATCTCTCAGTTACAGGCATCATAACTGGCTGCCCACCATTCCTGGAGTTCTATTCCTCCTGGATTCATCAACTTCCCTGATTTTCTTTAAGTCCCAGCTAAAATTCCACCTTCTACAAAAAGCTTTTTTCCATCCCTCTTCATTCTAGTACCTTCCTCTGTTGAATATCTATCGCTCTATCTCTCTATGGCATACACATACATGTACAAACATATTTACATGCATGAATATACAATATAATGTATACATATGTAATATATATATACACACACATATATAATTTTGCTTTTAATTATTTCTTTGTTTCTCCCCCATTAGATTTTGAGTTTCTTGAGGCCAGGAACTAAAATTTGCTTCTTTTTATATCCCTAGTATATGACACATATCGTTCAGTTGCTCAGTCATGCCTGACTGTTTTTGACCTGTGTGGAGTTTTCTTGGCAAAGAGGCTGCAGTAATTTGCCATTTCCTTCTCCAGTGGATTAGGATTAAGTGACTTGCTCAGGGTCACACAGCTAGTAAGTGTCTGAGGCCACATTTGAACTCAGGTTTTCCTGACTCCAGGCCTAGCACCCTATCCAATGAGATACCTAGATGACTCTAGACTAACTAGCTGCCTGGCACATAGTAGGCACTTCATAAATGTTTATTGACTGACTGGCAATATTTCCAATTTATCCTGTATATAGATTATTTGTATAGATTTGTTTTCATGTTGTCTTCTTCATTAGATTGTAAGCTCCTTAAGAGCAGAGGCTCTCTTTTACCTTTTTTTTTTTTTATCCCCAGGGTTTAGCACGACACCTGGTACATAATAAGTGCTTAGCAAATGTTTATTGACAGGCTGACTTCTGACCCTAGTTCTAGAGCTCTTTCCACTATTCCTTGCTGCCTACACAGCAGGGCATGGGAAAGAGCACAGTAAAGGAAATAACATTAGATGACAAACTTTGTTTGTTCATTATTGAGGACAAATTTTATCCATTCCCCACATTCGTGATGTTTTAGATAATGAGGCTTGAGGTTTTTGTTCTTTCTACTTTCCCTTCCTTCTATGCTTACTTGTAATGCTTTTATCCCAGGTTCCAGAATTGCTAGTTAGCTCCCTGATTTCATAATTTGTTTCATTTCTTGCTGGTGGTGTTTTGTTTTGTGGCCCAGAAGTTCTCTCTGGTAACAATACAGGCAAGCAAAGTTTCCACAATTCCAGCCTGACTAGTGTTCTCTCTTTCTCCCAGTAGTCATGATTGTTGCATTCCAGGGTTTACTCCCTATTAGACAGATTGAATATTTAAAGGAGGCCCCTCTGGTATCAAATCCTTCAGGCCTTTGGGGAACTATTTAGACTAATTTGGGGCTAGCATTAGTAATTTGCTAAATGGCAAATTTCTCTAAATGATGCACTAGAGAGGGGTCTGAAGCAATTAATGTGGATTCCAAATAGACCTACTTACAATAAGATAATAGCTAAAGTACAAGGCAGAACATGGCTTAGTACATGTTCATCTTCTTTTAGGATACAGCAAGACGTCTGTGGGACGGGATAAAGAGTGACCTGAGCTTGTCCCACTTCCCAATAGTCTTCTGGCTCCTCCATTGCACTGTAAAACAAGTTTACCAAATGGTACCTTAGGGACCTGATAGAATGAATGTCATTTATGCTTATTCCAAAAATATCGAATAGATTATAGATTAGGAGAACCTGGCTTAGTGCACTAAGAAGGAGAGATTAACCATTCTCATTCAAATAACAAGAGCCCATATATTCAAAATCATATAGAGTGATTTCTAGGATTGCCAAAGCTTGATCCTGTCAGGTCTTCTGGTACTATCTAAGAGATAGATACTGAAGGTTGGTGCAGATAATCTATATGAAATGATGCTGAGGGGGAACGTGGGTGAGAAGTAGCCAAGAAAAGAGTAGGTCACTTACCCTGTGTAATTTGAACAATATCGCATAGTATCCACAAGAATAATTACAGGAAAGACTTTAAGATAATTGGTGAAAGGTTGGGTGCTCTTCTAAATGTCTAGACAAGGAGTTCTTAACTTAGGGCTTATGAACACAGGGATCTGAGAGAAGATTTCAGGGGGTCTGTGAACTTAGTGGGGAAAAATACATCTATATTTTAATTAGCCACTAATGGAAATTTATCATTTCCTTCCATTTTAAATACAGGAAATACAAGCCTCCTTACTGATATGACTTTTAAAAATAAAATGTAATTTTAGCTTGCCTATATTAAAATGTATTATCTTGTTATTTAATGTACTAATAAAGTAGATATGTTACTATATCACATTTTCTATTTTGATACATATATGTCAATATAATTGGGTTACCTTTTAATATGATGTATTTTACTTCATATATTTAAAAAATATTATTCTGGAAAGGAGTCCATAGGCTTTACCAGATTGCCAAAAGAGTCAATTAAACAAAAATAGGTTAAAACCCCTGCTCTAGACTGGTAGTAGTTGCTGACATGGACAGGAGGCACATCCCTTCTATATTAGGTATATCAGAGAGTAAAATTCACCTTGATCTAACATGATAGTGATGGTGCTGATGACATTAATGATGGCAGGAAGTGTATTGACATGGGAGGACAAGTGAGGAACAAAAGGTACCTCCATTTTGGGGTTGCTTCTTTGAGTACCAACATGGCAAGATCATAGTATAAAAGAGAAGCATGGCATGGTTTACATACCATTGGACTTTGAGTCCTAGGTTTAATTTCCACCTCAGACACTGAGGAGTTATGTGACCTTGGGCAAGTCACTTAACTTCTCTGAAACTCAATTTCTTTATCAATAATATGTGGATAATAATATCTATAGGATTCAACTCATTGGCGAGTGATTGTTGTGAAAACCAAATGAGAGAATACATGTACATCTTAAAATTGTATACACATATTAGTTATTATAAAGCCTTAAAAAGTGAAGGCACCAAGACTTGGAACTGTATCTTGAGTGATAGCTAAACATGGAACTCTGAGGTGTCTTTCCTCTATGGAGTTATAAGGAAGAACTGTTTCCCTGGGGAACAGAATAATCATTACTTTCTGTTGGGATCCTATGATAACTGCAGAAGAAGTCAAATGTGGCAGAAGGCCCGGGGCAAGGGAGTAGAACAGGTCTGTCTGGCAAAAATTTCTGGGAGGTAGAAGTAGATGCAGGCAGAGTTGCACACTCTTCAGGGTGGTAGAGAAGCCAGTAGCAGGGACTAGTGACTGGCAATATCAATTGGAAGTGAAAGAGAAATTTAGGAGGTATGAGCTGCAAGAGGAGTGACCCAGGTGAGTAACATTCCTTTTCAAAGGAACACAGTGGGGAAACTGAGCCAGGGGAGAATCTCATCTTAGACTGAGGCTAAAATTGTCCTCTCAGCTTTTCCCAATGTAGACTTCTCACCTGCATCACATTCTCTCTGAGTAGCTTGTGGCTTTTGTCTCAGAGACTGTGGACTATTGATTAATGATGGATTATTATGATCCATCAGACAACTCAAAATAATTTCCGTCCCATGAGCTTTTACCTCAACTAGAAAGTTTCACTAATCACAATTTAGGAAAAACTTTTCCGGAATTTACATCTCAAATTTAAATTTGTCCTGGTGTAACAAGCCAATCTTTAGAGATTATTTCTATATACTTGCAAATTCTCAGCAAGCCATAACCCAAACAAGCTTTTTGGCAAGTTTACACATTAAAACAATAACCAACAATAGTCAAATTATTTTAGAGGTAACCAAATTATGAAAAGTTGCTTGACATACAAAATGTTGAAATTCAGAGGTTTAGGGGTACTGGGACCCCAAAGTCATGACACACAGGTCCTGTCCAAATGAATTCGACCCAAGCCTTCTTTCAGCCAAAGGCAAGGTTTATTAAAGATCAACCATATTGGCCAGACTTTTAAGGAATCTAAGCATTTGTATTGCTAACGCAAGTGGGCCAGATCTTAAGAATCTGAGTGGGTGGCTAGACTCTTAAGAATATGACCTTTGGCTAGATTATAAGAATCCGAGCCAATAATTTACGTTTTGGAGCATATTGACCACTGGGTTATTGAGTTCCATTGTTTTTTATGCTCTCTTGTCTGGTCTGTTCTAGTGCTCTACTTCTCTATTAAAAAAATAAATAAATAAAAGCAACTAATACCAAATGACATTTACTGAATAACATAATTTTCCCCCTTTACATATTTCCCCTTCACATTATTTCCCCCTTCACAATCTTTGCATTATTTTTTCATTATTTTCATTGATATTCCAGAGGTTTGGTTTCCTCAAAACATTTTTTTGTTGAGCTTTGTAATGTATTCCTTTGACAACTTGATTGGTATAGATTTAAAATTGTAAGTTAAGGGGCAGCTAGGTAGCACAATGGACAGAGCACCAGCCCTGAAGTCAGGAGGACCTGCTTGACACTTACTGCTGTGTGACTCTGGGCAAGTCACTTAACCCCAATTGCCTAAAAAAAAAATAAATAAAAATATATATTTTTTAATTGTCAGTTAAATTTGTCAATACCGTGATTTTTTTTTTTACCATATTGGCAATACCCAGCCAACGAACACTGAATATGTCTCCAACTATTTAAATTATTCTTTAATTGTTTGAGGAATATTTTGTAATTGAGTCTGCACCAGCATTTGGTATGATTTGGCAGGTTGATTCCCAATATTTTATAATTATTTTCAATGACATTTCCTTTTCCATTATTGCCTTTTGGATTTTGCTATCATTTTATGGAAATGCTGTTGATTGGGGTGGGGGGGGGTGTATTTTGTAGTCTGCAACATTGCTGAAGCTATTTTTTCAGTATCTTTGCTGTTCCCCTAGGATTTTCAAAGTAAACTGTCATATTATGAGGGATTTTTATTTTCTGTTCCAAATTCTCTCCCTCCCTCCTACCCTTCTTCTAATCAGTGAGAAGGGAAGCAATATTAATTAATGTGAAACATATTTACCTATTATCCATGTTGCAAAACAAAAGGCAAGCAATAATAAAATGAAAAAATAAATTTTTAATTAGCACTCATCAATTCCCTCTCTGAAAGTGTATAACATTTTTCATCATGAGTTCTTTGGAATTGTCATGGATTATTGAAATGATCAGAGTAGCTAAATCTTTCACAGTAGATTGTTGTTCCAATTTTGCTGTTACTATGTATAATATTGGTTCTATTCACTTCACTTTGTATCAGTTTATATAAGTATTCTCAGGTTTTTCTGAAACCTCCTGCCTCACCATTTCTCATAACACAATAGTATTCCATCACAATCATGTAATATAACTTGTTCAGCCATTCCCCAACTGATGAGCAGTTCCTTAATTTCCAATTCTTTGCCAAGACATAAGGAGCTCTCCATAAACATTTTTGTGTATATGGGTCACATGGGTCCATTTTCTTTTTTGTCTTAGGAATACCTAACCGCGGTATTGCTGGTTCAAGGGATATGTGTTTTTATAACCTTTTGGTCATCATTACAAATTCCTCTCCAGAATGATTTTGACATTTCAGAATTTCACAGCTCCGTTTTTCACAACTCCGCCAACAGTGAATTAGTGTAGCTACTTTTCCACAAGAGATAGTTTTTTTAAACTTCTCCACCTAACTTTATACTTGAATTTCTTTCTTGTTTTATTGTTATTGCTAACATTTCCAGAACTATTTTAAATAATTTTATTTAATCTTGAATTTATTGGGAAATTTTCTAGTGTAACTACATTGTATATGATGCTTATTCTTGGTTTTAGGTAGATATTTTTCATATTATTAAAAAATCAAGATGGATCCAAGATGGCAGAGTAGAGGCATCAGCTCAGCTAAACTCTTCCAACATTCCCCTTCAAACAATTTAAAAATCATGCCTTAAATCAAATTTGGAGCAGCAAAGGCAACAACAGGTCGGTGTGACATTTTTCCAGCCTAAGGCAAATTAGGAAGTCAGCAGGAGATGACTGTGATGCTGAGGCAGGGGATGGCCAACAGCAATGATGTAGCATGAGCCACGGACCTTGGAGGCGGCTATAATAACGGCAGCATCACCTAAGGGAACTCTCAGCCCAGAGATGGTGAGGGGGTCAGACAACTAATCAGAAAGAGATTTCAGGGAACCCTTTGCTGGCCCTGGGTGGAGCTGGTGCTGATTGCCAATTCTTTTACCCATAAGCAGTTCTGGGTTGCAGTTCCAGAGGAATCCTTGCTGTGGGTCATAGGGGAACAGAGGTCCTGGTCTCAGTTTGAAGGCAGAGAGGAATATCAACACTTGAGGTTGTAGGACAGTAAGAGACCTGGTCACAGTTCCAGGGCCAAGAGGAACACTAGCTCTTGTGGCTGCATGGTAACAGAAGCCCTCACTAGATAGAGACCAGAATATAGACCAGGAGAACACCGACCACATCTTCCCCTGGATCTCACCTCCTTGCAAACACCGATAACTTGCAGATCCCCAGAACTAGCTCTGAAAATGGAAGCAAAAAAAAAAAGAGAGCCTAAAGCTTGGGACAGTTCTTCCTTAGCCCCAGGTGAGTGGAGATCAACTTTAAAACAATGTTCAAAGCCAAGAAATAATCTGGAAAAATGAAAATACCGCAACAACAAAAAGGAACTTTACCCAAACTATTATGGTGACAGGGAAGACCAAAACTCAAACTCAAAAGATAGCACCATGAAAACAGCTATAACTGGGACAGTTAGAAGGTGCAGTCGATAGAGCTCTGCCTTGGAGTCAGGAGGACCTGAGTTCAAATCTGATCTCAGATAGTTGACACTTACTAGCTGTGTGACCCTAACCCCAATTGCCTCACCAAAAAGAGAAAAAAAAAACAGCTATAATCAAAGTCTATGATAATGAGGCACAAGCCCAACAAGAATTCTAGGAAGCTTCCAAGAAAGAGGTAAAAGAGGTGGAGGAAAAATTGGGAAAAGAACTGAGAGTGTTGCGAGGAAATTATGAAAAGAGAATTAACAGCTTAGTAAAGGAGGTACAAAAAATACTGAAGAAATCAATACCTTAAAAACAGAATGGGCCAAATGGTAAAAGAGGCACAAAAATCCAATGAAGAGAAGAGTTCTTTGAAAAGCGTAATTGACCAAGTGGAAAAAGAGATACAAAAGCTCACTGAAGAAAATAATTCCTTGAAAATCAGAATGGCAAAATGGAAGCTAATGACTCCATGAGACTTTAAGAAACAATAAAACAAAGTCAAAAGCATGAAAAAATAGAACAGAACGTGAAATATCTCATTGGAAAAACAACTGACCTGAAAAATAGATCCAGGAGACATAATTTAAGACTTGCAAAACTTCCTGAAAACCTTTAAAAAAAACCCTAGATATCATCCTCCAAGAAATGATTAAGTAAAATTGCCTGATATTTTAGATGCAGAGGATAGAACAGAAAATGGAAGACTTCACCAATCACCTCTTGAAAGAGATTCCAAAATGAAAACTCCTAGGAATATTTGTAGCCAAATTCCAGAGCTCCCAGGTCAAGGAAAAAATATTGAAAGCAGCCAGAAAGAAACAATTCAAATATCATAGAGCCACAATCAGGATTACATGAGATTTAGCAGCTCCCACATTAAGAGAGCAGTGGGTTTGCAATATGATATTCTGGAAGGCAAAGGAGCTAGGGTAACAACTAAGAATAGCCCAAGTAAAACTCAGCATAATCCTTCAGGGGAAAAGTTGATATTTAAAGAAATAGAGAACTTTCAAGCATTTCTGATAAAAAGACCAGAGCAGAATACAAAATCTGACATTCAAACACAAGACTTAAGAGAAGCATAAAAAGGTAAACAGGAAAGAAAAGTTCCCATATGGGAAGATGATACATGTAACTCCTAAGACTTTGTCATTATTAGGGCAGTTAGAAGGATTCTACATTGACAGAGGACATAGGTGTGAGTCAATTATGTTGGGATGATCTAAAAAATTAAGAAAGTAAGGTTTACATTTCCCTTAATTTGTCTGTATTTTTTTCCAGAAAATGATTCCTTGCCCCTTTCTCTCTAAATGCAATACTTTGACCATAGTTATTCTAGTTTAAGACAAACTCATACCCATAATCTCTCTTCCCTTCACACTTAAGCATACTTATGAACAACTGGCAACACACTGTATACCTTTAAATGTTTAACAACAGAACTCTCCAGGAAAAAAAAAGTATGCACACACACTTTTAAGTTTAATCTGCATTATTAACATTTTCTAAAGTCTAGACAATAACCCCCCCCCAATAAATCAAGGCTTAGTTTATAGCTGATTGCCAATTTCTGATGCATAAATGTTAGCACGAAAATGTAACAATCAGCTTTTATGAGCCATTCTGAGCTGGCTCCAGCATACCCTCTTATTCTCTTCATTAATTCTCTTCCCTTTCTGTGTATCCTAGACTCTTCTTCTTTGGTTCATGATCATTATACATACTTATTCCATCTTTTTTCCTTGTGTCTCTCCTGGAATTAAAGTTCCTAAGGTACTTATTTAGAATTTCTTCTTCTAACAAATTTCCTATTTTCTTCCTATGTAGATCTTGGCCCATTCCCTCTGCTCTGAGGGCAGAAACTCTAGGTTTTTATCATTGCATCCCTAGTGACTCATACAGGGCTTTCTCATAGGAGGATCTTAGCAAACGTTTGTTGACTAGAACAGAACAGGATAGAACATGACAGGAGAAAACAGAATGGAACAGAATAGGAAGAAAACAAACATTTATTTAGTGTCTACTATGTGTCAGGAACTATACCAAGCACTTTACAATTATTACTTTGTTTGATCCTCACAACAACCCCATGAGTAGATGCTATTTTATTATTCCCATTTTACAGTTGAGGAAACTGAGGCAAACAGAAGTTAAGTGACTTGCTGGGTTCACACAACTAGGAAGTGAAGCTGGATTTGAATTCACATCTTCCTGACTCTGGGCTCAAGCTCTATCTACTGCATTACAGGGAAGGGAAGGAAAAAGAGAGGGAGGGAAGGGAAGAGAAAGAAAGGGAAGAGAAGGGGATGTAATGGAACTTAATGGAACTGGAACAGAATAAAATAGAATAGAAATTGGCTATCTCATGTATACTTCTTGACCCTGGGTAAAAAGTTTCTATAATAACATCAAGTCTTCAGGTTTTGATGGATGAAATTCCTTAAAGAGTGACTATTCTTCACATTACCTAGGGAAAATTTGTACACAGAATGCCTTGTTTGGTTTGATTTGGTTGTTGATTTTTTTTTTTTAATAATGGATAGCAAAGCAGGAAACACAACTAATCCTTCCTCAAGTACTTTCTGCTGTATCTCACAACAGGGAGCCAAAGAGAATGCTTTGTCAAGAATTCTATCTTGCTGACCTGGGTAGAACTCTGCCAAAGACCAGGTTTTGTGGATCTGACTAAATACATTCTTTTTCTTTCATTATATTCTGCTTCTCACACATTGACATCCCCAGGTCATATCATGTGGAACATATGGACAAGTTTAACCATGTGAACTAGAATTAGTACTATATTCACATTTACCCTAGAGCCAAAGTGATATGCTTTAAAGTATATAGACAGAGTATGGATGAGACTCTGCTTAATGCCTGCAAAGCCTTTTCATCCTGGATGCTTTGGGGTAATTAATGCTGTTTTTTTCCTTTCCTGTTGTTAGGGCAGCTAATTCACCAACATTGGGGTAGAGGAATAGGAGTGATATAATTGGGTCAAAGATCTTTTAACTCTTTAATAATCATATAGAAATTCCAAACTGCTTTCCAAAATGGTTGTATCCATTCACGGGTCTACCAATAGACCATCAATGTGCCTTTTTTTCCTGCAGGCCTTTCAACATTTACATATTCCTCCCTTCCTGTGCCTTCCCTGCCCTTCCCTGCCCTTCCCTTCTCTCCCCTGCCCTGCCCTGCTATGCCTGCCCTGCCCTGCTATGCCCTGCCCTGCCCGCTATGCCCTGCCCTCCCCTCCCCTTCCCCTTTTCAGAGAAACTTACAGCAAATTTTTTTTTCCATTCACTTCTATTTTATTCTTAGCTTCGTTGGATTTATTTAAAAAACTTAATTTTATCAAATTAATTTGATAATCAAAATTGTCCATTTTATCTTCTGTCATCTTTTCCATACCTTATTTGTTCACCAATTTTTATCCATGGACATTATAGGTTATTTTCCAAGGTTTTTTAAATTTGTTTATGATAAGACTTTTTATTTTAGGTCATGTATCCAATTGGAGGTTATCAAAGCTATATCCAAAATGACCCAAAATTGTTTTTTAAAAGTATTGTTATATAAAATAATTTACCAGCTTAGACGTTCACAGAAGTGGAATGTTGGAACTGAGATCAAGGAAACTGAAAACTGAGTATTACTTAAAATATTTCATGGTAGACAACATACAATCACTTGCGACAGTCTTTGTTTTTACATTTGGAAAAAAGAAATACTATAAATGATTGTCTAGCCAACAGTGGGAAGAATGTTTTGAAGCTCTGCTAAGACTGTACTACTCACAAGACACCAATAAACTCCACAAACTCTATTCTTTTTCTGTTCGTGTAAGTACAACATAAATGGAGCTATACATTATAGATTACAGGTTTTTTTGAGTCATTTCAGTCGGTCTGACTCTTCATCATTCCATTTGCGGTTTTCTCTGCAAAAACACTAACGTGATTGTCCATTTCCTTCTTTAGCTCATTTTACAGATGAGGAAACTGAGGAAGTCAGGGTTAAGTGACTTTCCCAGTGTCACACAGCCTGTAAGTGTCTGAGGCCAGATCTGAACTCAGGAAGATGAATCTTCCTCACTCTAGACATGACACTCTCTCTACCATGCCACTTCACTGCCCATATAGATTACATCCTGTATGAATTAGATTAGCATTCTTGGTGTGATTGCTCATGAGTTTTCCTCTACTGGGAGTATTATCTTTACTCTTCTCTGTTTATCACTTTGCAAAATCTTAAAAAAAGACCATACACATTTGAATTGTTAATGGTCATAACAAAAGCAATTATTTAGTTGTTTAATACACCTGTGTAATAATTAGCAGAACAGTAAATATACAAGAATAAATACCAAGATAACAACTTGTCTTAGGACTGTTTCTATATGAACTTGACTGAAAACGTTGAGAAGGATGACATAATAACAAAAAACTTAAAAACATCAATTATATCTAAGATACAAGAGTTGTATCAAAAGATCCTCCATAGGTGACATGAACTTAAAAGAAAAGCACTAACCACATTTTAGTCATGTGGTTTTATTCACAGAAATGCAGGAGTTTATGATAATGATATATCACAAGGTCACTGATAACAGAAATTACAGATTTTTGTTGTTCTGTTGTTTTAGTCATGTCTGACCCTTCGTGACCCCATTTGGAGTTTTCTTGGCAAAGATACTAGAGTGGATTGCCATTTCCTTCTCCAGCTCATTTTATGGATGAGGTAACTGAGGCAAATAGGGTTAACTGACTTGATCAGGGTCATACAGCTAGTAAGTGTCTGAGGTCAAATTCGAACTCAGATCTTCTTGACTCCAGGCTCAGTGCTCAGAATTACAGATCGGTTATCTTAAGGATGGATTGATACCAAATTGGTGAGAGAAATGGCAGTAAACATATCAGTACAAGTTGTAAAAACTTTAGGGCATAGCAAATCCTTAGGAAGATATGATCAAATGGCCAGGATTATATACCAGAAGCTTCCAATCTTTCCTTAAAGTAACTGGTGACACATGAAAATGTTACAAATGTGAACCTGAATATTCTTGAGAATTTGCATAAATTGGACAAGATCTGAAGCATCATAACAGTTAAGACTTTTGCTTATGGTTGACTCTACGTAGCATTGACCCAGAAAAATAATTAAAACAAAGATTTTAATAGATGCAACTATACTAAATATTCATAACTTCCAAATCATGTGGAAGCAAACCTTTCACCAGCTAGAGACTTAGAAGAAGAAACAAAAAATGTGTTGGAACAGGATGAGATATGTAGCATCTACATCATCCTGCCTACCGGTGCAATTGTACTAGCTTTGAAGATTCTTTTTCTGAAGCTACAGAAGATCTTAATACTTTTGCCCAGAGTCAGAGTCAATAAACATTTGTTAAATACCTGCTATGTGCCTGGCACTGTGCTAAGCCTTCAAGGTACAAAGAAATGTATAATAGTTCTGGCCCTCAAGGACCTAGCAATCTAATGAGGGAGACAACACATAAAAATAATCTGTGAAGTGAGGGTGCAAAAGGTTCCTGGCTTGGAGCATAATGAAATTTGCAGCTGTGATGGGCAATATTCTGAGGAGGTGTGTGTTTCAGAGCTGATTCGTTTTTTCAGGAACAATGGACTTCTGGAGGTAATGAAGTCCAAATACAAAAAGCAATTATTTTGTCCACTCATCTACTAGTCCCCACATCATTAAATGCAACATGAAGTAATAGGAGTATAGCAATTTGTCCTTTGATTATATCTGTCTGAACCACTGATGAACATGAGGATGAAACGATAATGATATTACCATCACCACCACTACCACCACCACCACCAATGGAATTTATAGCTTGTCTATGTAGGTAGCCAACATATCTGTAATGAAGCATTTCCAAAATGTGAGGTATTGGTATTTTTGATTTGTTCCATATATATTGCCTTGGGCAGCTAGGTGCATAGAGTGCTGGGCCTTAAGTCAGGAAGACTCATCTTCCTGAATTCAAATCTGGCCTCAGATACTTAGTAGTTATGTGACCCTGGTCTTAACCCTATTTGCCTCAGTTTCCTCATCTGTCAAATGAGTTGGAGAAGGAAATGACAAATTACTCTAGTGTCTCTGCTAAGAAAACCCTAAATGGGTTCATGAAGAGTTGGACACAACTGCTAACAACAACAACAACAATAAGGCAACAGCTTTATGGTATCAAAGCACAAAGAAGCCCCACTTGCTCTAAAAACCTCCATGTCATGCTGTTCATCCCAGTGGTTTTGAGTTGGACCAGTCTCTAGTCCTATACTGCCCTATTTCTTTAATTTTTAGAAACAGTTACATCAGATTGACTGGAGTGCTAACCCAAATACTGGTACAAGAGTACCATTCACCAGTGTTTCAGGATGTCTTCTAGATGATCACACAGGTACTGCACATCATTTTGCTTGGCATTGCCTTATTTTTCTGTTGCTTTCTGCTAATCTTTCTCCTTTTTTTTTTGTTAGGCATTTGGGGTTAAGTGACTTGCCCAGGGTCACACAGCTAATGAGTGTTATGTGTCTGAGGCCAGATTTGAATTCAGGTCCTCCTGACTTCAGTGCCGGTACTCTATCCACTACACCACCTAGCTGCCCCTGCCTTCTACTAATGAGATAGATGATGAGTTGGACTTTGAGAGAAAAATATTAATAAAAATAAAAGAGTTTCCCATTTTTCAAAGCCCAACTTTTCTCACTTCTTCCGTGAAATCTTTTCTTGACCCTTCCATACCACAGCAAGTTCTTATTTACCATTAGAAGTAAGAGCTTCTAGCACTTACTGTCTGTGACATTTACTTGGAACTTATTAACATAGAAACATTCCCTGTGCTATGAATATATAAATTTATGAATACTCCATGCTTATGACCAACTGGGCAACACACTGTTTTGCCTTTTCTTTTATTCATGCCTGTCTCCACTACTCACTCTCCGGACTTCTTCACCTCTGTTTTAGAAGCTTGTCACAGCGGATAAAACATCTACCCTGTGATATGGTGTTCACTGAGTCCCTGGCTTAGTACGCTATTTCATGAGGTACCCAGGCCATGCTCATTTCACTCCCAGACCTATTTCTCACTCTTCAGGCTGCTCCAATTCCCTGCCATCAACTTTGACAACATCCCTTTCCCTCCCTCCCTGCCCCCCCTCCCCACTCCAGCTCCCCTTTTCATCATCTTCTCCCATTAAAATGTAAATTCCTGTGGGTAGAGACTATGTTTTACTTGCATTCCTATTCTTTCTGTTTATCACATTGCCTGGTAAATAGTAAACACTTAATTAAAAGTGACCTATCAAAAAGTCTATCAAGCAATCTGTCCTCTATCTATCTACCTATGTACTTATGTATCTACCTATGTAACTATCCTCTATCTATCCTACTTCCTAGTGCCTTGTTACTCTTTCATTTGATTAAGGTATCAGCTCAACTGTGGCTGACGGATCTAATAGTTGACACATCACATTGCTCGACCCACTATGTCTTTGCCATCTACTTGAATCCTCTTTGGGAGTCATTCTCATTTTGTCCTTCCACATTGTCCCTTTTCTCTGCTCATAGATCAGTTAATTTCACCCTTGATAGTCTCCTTATTACGTAACCATATCTTCTTTAGCGTTCTTTCCTCCTATCTCAGTTCTTTTCACTTCTTCCCAAATTACATCAGGAAAACCTCTCCCATTCCATTCAATTCAATTCCATCCCATTCCATAAGCATTTATTAAACTTTTTTATGTTCCAGCCACTCTCCCAAGCTGCGGTATATAAAAAACAAGCACAAAGAGTTTGTCCCCTATATCCAATTTGAGAAGGGGGACGCAACATGAACATGTGTAAAGAATTGTAGTGCTTGAGTCAAATAAGAATAAAAAGATTGTAATGGAGTAATGGGAGCACAATTGTACTGAACACAAATTTGTAGTGAACCCAGTTATCATGGTTATGTGCCCCCCTCCACAGTTGTGCAGTGGCACAGTCAAAGGTGGCGAAGGCAAATGTGAAAGTAACCCAGGGGTGGAGTCTGGCAAGAGCTGAGCAACAATAGGACAAGAGCCATGGGACTAAAGAGCAGACATATCAAGTTAAACTTGTTAAGGGATGAATCAAAATTTTGAAGGTTGTACAGAAAGGCTAGAGCAGGGAGAGGGCGTAGAGCAACAAGAAAGGGTGATGTGAGTCCAAGTTGAGGTGAGGATAGAATAAACTTAGGGGAATTGAGAAACCCAGGGAGCTGGAAGGATAGGAAGTTATGGACAAAACAAGGAATGTTAGCATTATAGTGATAGAACTTTCTCTTCTAACTTTTGTTATGTATATGAACCCAAGATTTCTAAAAACATGGCCAGTAAGCATGAGGGAAGTGCTAACATGATAGTTGAGTTGGGGCAAAAATATTTATATACCCCAAATGAAGTTTGATAAGTGTGCCTCCATACATTATTATCCCCCAGAGTCACACTATAACATAGCTGAACTGATTTGTCACAATATAAACACTAGCATACTATGGTAAGCAGAGTTTTATGCCATTAAAAACATATGTAGTTATAAAATAGTAAAATTTTTAAAAAAGCATTTCTTCTTGCTCTCCATCGAATATTGTGTGTTAATTGATTACTGCCTGCCTAATCCCTAGGGTTGGTTTTGTCACTGCTATCAAGAAAAAGGAAATACATAAATTTTAAAGTTAGACATAGTTAATAATAACTGTATTGTTTCTAAAAGTTTTGAGAGTGTCTAGAATTCCCCTTCAGAAAATTCATAAGCATCCATATGTCTCATTGTACTTTTGCAATTCAATTTGATTGCTTTGCTGTTTCATTTCACTTTTTTATAACAGTATTCCTATAAAGAGAAGACTTGGGTAGGTAGAGAGCATGATATCTGTATTCAGTTATTTGAGAGTTTGTCCCATGGAAGAAGAACTAGAGTTGTTGTGTTTGACTCCAGATGGCAGAAGCAGAGTAGAAGTTCCAGAGAAGCAGAATTTCAACTCAAAAGCTTCTATGCAATGATAGCCATATAAATGCCTGTTTTGGGAGATAGTGAATTTTCCATCAGTAATCATATTCAAGCAGAGTCTGAATGACCATTTCTACGGGATATTCTGATTAGATTGACTCTGAGGTCTCTTCAAACTCTAAGCTTTAATAATTCTGATTATTACTTTTTATCAACGCTATTATAAATGTACAGTATTTCGCTTGTATATTAGGTTAGATACTTGGCCTAAGAATTTAGCCATCATCAATGGTTGATGTTATGGGAAAATGCAATTCATTTTCTAAACAAATTGCAAAATAAAATTTTGGGGTAAAAAAGCCTTTTTATAAATAAAAAAAACTTCCCTTACTGTCTTATGATAGCTCCTATAATGTTATTTAACTTTCATAATATTTAACTCTTCACAAGTGTATGTCTAGTCTGTACAACCACATTGGGGTTGTATGATAGTCAAAAACATCCATTTGAACAATTGACATATCATAAACTATAGATGTACTTAAAGCTTTCACCAAATTTTTCCCCCTTAAAAACTAGACAAACTTTACTTTACTTAAAAATTGAGTACGTAGTAATGAAATAAATGAAATTTTCCCATTGTACCATTAATTGGTTTTCAGCTAATCTCTGAGAGCTTCCATGATTTTGGAAGGTATTTCCTGGGAGTAGGCTAATCAGAATGTCAGCAATAGCTATGTAAATGTAATAAAATTGTACCTTCTGTTTCCCCAGAAGATGAGTTGTCACCCTCAGCTACTATGCATGATGTGTAAGTTGTTTAACTCTCTAATAATTAGACCTAACATTATCAGAGATAGAATTTAAAATGTTATTTTCGCTTTTACAAAAATAAGGAAGGAAACCTTTTGGGAGCACAAAGGAATATCCCATTGATCTCTTTTTATTGAATATTATCTTTTTTAAAAAAAGCCCCATTAAAAACTCAGAGGGAATCACACCCACACCCTCACTGAAAGAACGAGGGAGGGAGAGCAGGAGGAAGGGAGACAGACAGACAGAGAGCGAGAGCAAGAGCGAGAGCGAGAGGGAGAGAGAGAGAGAGAGAGAGAGAGAGAGAGAGAGAGAGAGAGAGAGAGAGAGAGATTCTTAATTGACAAATGGTATTTAAACAATTGGAGGTTGAACCAGTGGTACAGTAGAGCTAGCTAGAACCAACTGGAAGAGCCAGTTCATGAATTTTCAGTATGATCTTTTAAAACTTGGATATCAGCAAACTACAAATCAAGGTTTAATTTATTGTTTTGTTGATTGTCTAGACTTAAGAAAGTGATGGGGAAAATAATAATGCTGATGAAACTTAAAAGTGTATTCTATATCTATATCACCCCCCCAGCAGTTATTAAACATTTACTAGCAGAATTCTGTCTCCCCAAATCTGACTTGTTTCTCTGCTTTCTGTAAGCTCACAGGAAACAGGTCTCACTCTAATTGAAATATTGTCCAATAAGGGAGATATCTCTATGCTGATTTTCAAGTAGCCCATTCATACCAAGCCTTGAACTTGAAAGGGCTGGGCAAGAAGGAAGCTCTTCCTGATGTGATTTGAAATTCTAGGTTATAATTTATGATATGTTCTAAAATGAATAAAAATGGGAGTCATCTTTGCTCTCAAGCCCCACCCCTGGTTTGGGGACCTTCTTTTCTCATTCACAATCCTCTGTATGTATGTATGTATTATTATCATGCCTTGTGTCTATTCACGTTTCCCCAAACAGAAACTTCCAGTTGCCTTTTCTTTTTCCCCTCAGAAATATTGGAAAAGGTGAGTTTATCTCCCCTCCTTCTCAATAGCAGATATGATTCTCAAAAGCTACCAGTTCTAGGGACTCCATAATTGATCTTTGTTCTAGATTTGACACACTCTAAATGGTACTGAAAACTATAGTCCTAAGAATCTGTTGGGGCATCTGGGTGGCACAGTGGATAGACTGCTGGGCCTGGAGTCAGGAAGACTCATCTTCTTGAGTTCAAATCTGGCCTCAGACATTTACCAGCTGTGTGACCCTGGGCAATTACTTCACTTTGTTTGTCTCAGTATGAACTTAAGAAATAAATCTTTCCATAACAGAGTAGAATAGAAAAAAAAAACCCAACATGATTGTACATGAAACTGCAAATCTATTACATACAACTTGCTGTTCTTTTTAAATATATAATAATCATCTGTAAAATGAGCTGGAGAAGGAAATGGCAAACGACTCCAGTATCTTTGCCAGGAAAACCTGAAATGGGGTTTTTGAAAACCCCATTGAAAATGACTAAAAAACAAAAAAAAAGAATCTCTTAGTCTTCTCTAAATCTGATCTCAGCTCTCTTCTACTTCACTTCCTCTCCTCACTGCAAGCTGAATCTCTGATCAATGCTGCAATGTTAGCATTGTGACCACAATGGCTCACCCCTTTCTGTGCCCATCTTGGCCAATGGGTGAATGGCTTCAATGTCTTTTCCCTTCTAACTTTTATTTTTCCCCTGGAGGTCTCTTTGAGGCAAAGGAAGAAGAAACTGAAGGATGTGGGGCATTGTGTGCCGATATACATTTTCCAACATTTCCTATTCTTTCACTGATCTATTTCCTTCAGTCAACATTCCTAGGAGGGAGCAGAGGTATTAGGAACACCTGCAATATTCATGTAGAAATATAGACAACACAATACCAACATTGCCCAAAACCTGTTAAGTGAAAGTGTTACAGACTCAACTTTGGGATTATAGCCAGGAGTTTTACTTCCTTTGGAGCTTTAGGAATACCGACTGACCATAGCCTTCTGCCAGATGAGAAACTGATGTGGAAAAAAAAATCAATCCTATATTTTCTCCTCAAAATTGTGTCTGGGAACAATATATGAAAGGAAATATGGCATTTGTGGTTTAATTCTAATATAATTAGTGATTAGTCAAATCCCTTTACAAATTGGTGCATTTTCCTAATCTATAAAATGAGACACCTGGAGAAGATGACCTCTGAGGTCTCTTCTAGAGGAAGCATTCTAGGATCTAGGCTTTAGACCAGGAGCAAACAATTTGTTTCCTTTGTAATCCCATGTAATTTATTTTATGCATTTATTGCAATGCATTTTTCTGAGATGGGTCAATTAGGCTTCACCAGACTTCCAAAGACGTCCATGACACACAAAAAAGTTAAGAGTCTCTGATCTAGTCTGATTTGTTTACATAGCTTGCAAACTGACTGAAAACAATTCCAAAAAAACACTTCCCTCTGTAATAGCAGTATCAGTGGAGTAAATGTATAGCCATCTATTGGTGAGGACACAGGTGTGCATAGGGTATGATATATGTGCTAGAACACTCAGCTCATACTCTAGGGATGACAGTTTTGAAGGACAATGCTCATTTGTGTGTTTAAACTCTGTTACATTAAAAATTCTGTTTTATGACTTTAGATTCATCCTCCATGTAATTCTCTTACTGTGAAAAACTTAGAGTGTATTATGAGGATATGGTATAGTGCCCTGATACATTTCTCATTTCACAAGAATTGTAAACCTTCCCAGTAGTTGTATCATTAAAACAAAACTGATTTCCATTATGTGCTTGCTCTGATAATCCCTTCGACCTTCCTCAGTGGGTGACCTGTTAGAAAAGCAGAAGTCAGACCTCTTCCCTGTCAGTGCAGTTGTAAGGAAGAAATGATTTCAGGTAACCAGGCAAAATAAATACCACCTACTGTCTTCTCACAAAAAAGGCTTATTTCAGACTCTAAGGGGAAAATTAAGCTCACTGCACATCTTTTCCTAGATGCAAAAGTGAATCAAAGGAAGCAGAGCCAAGATAGTGAAGTAAAGGCAGAGACGCCCCTGAGCTCTCCCTCAAAACACTCCAAATACCTTTAAATAATGACTCTAAACAAATTCTAGAGCAGCAGAACCCACAAAAAGACAGAGTGAAACAGTTTTTTAACCCAGCTCAACTTAGAAGGTGTGCAGGAAAGGTCTGTTGCACCAGAGCAAGGGAGGAACCCAGTTCAGTGTAGAGCAGGCCTCAGAAGACCTAGAGCAGGCCTTGGGGTGACTAAATTAGTGGCAGCAGTGGTGGTTTCCAACCCATAGATGATAAGGGGATCAGACAACAGGTCAGAAGATTTACATGGTCCCTTTGCTTGCACTAGGAGCAGGACTCTGCCTATATTGCCTATATTGGATATGGGTCACAGTCCTAGATGACAGTCCCAGGTTGAGGAGGAGAACTAACACAGCAGAGCTTGCAGCCCCGGGAGATCAAGGACAGTGGTCACTGGACACTCACAAACTAGTGCCTAGTACAGGACAGTAGTAAACACACCTCTCCCTAGATCATATTACCTTGGAAGAGCCAAAAACTTACAAATCACCAGAATTACCTCTGAAAACAACTACACGAAAAACCTGAAGCCTGGCACTGTGCCCCTTCCACTTGGGAAGCAGAGCCCTTCTTTAGCATAGAGTTAAAAGTCAAGAAATAGACTGGAAAATGAGGAAACAACAGAAAAATAAATTCTGACCATGGTGACAAGGAAGATGAAAACACACACTCAGAAGAAAACAACAAAGTTAAAATTCCTGCATCCAAAGCCTCAAAAGAAACCATGAATTGGTCTCAGAAAGGATTTTAAAAATCAAGTAAGAGAAGTAGTAGAAAAATTGGGAAGAGAAATAAGAATGACGCAAGAAAATCATGAAAAAGAGTCAACAGTTTGGTAAAGGAGACACAAAAAATACTGAAGAAAATAACACCTTAAAAACATAATTGGCAAAATAGTAAAAGATGCACAAAAATCCAATGAAGAGAAGAATGCATTGAAAAGTAGAATTGACCAAATGTAAAAAGATGTACAAAAATTCACTGACAAGAACTCCTTAAAAAGTAGAAATGGCCAAATGGAAAAGGAAGTACAAAAGCTGACTGAAGAAAATAATTCATTAAAAGGTAGAACTGGGCAGGTGGAAGCTATAACTTTATGAGACATCAAGAAGCAATCAAAGAAAATGAAAAGAATGAAAAAATAAAAGAAAATGTGAAATATCTCACTGGAAAAAACAATTAACCTGGAAAATAGATCCAAGAGAGATAATTTAAGAATTACTGAACTACCTGAAAGTCATGATAAAAAAAAAAGAGTTGGGACATCATCTTTCAAGAAGTCATCAAGGAAAACTGCCCTGATATTCTAGAACCAGAGGGTAAAATAGAAATGGAAAGAATCCATTGATCACCTCCTGAAAGAGGTACTAAAATGAAAACCCCCAGGAATGTTATAGGCAAATTCCAGACCTCCCAAATCAAGGAGAAAATGCTGCAAGCAGCCAAAAAGAAACAATTCAAATATCATCAAGCCAGTCAGGATAACAGCAGATTTAACAGCTTCTACTTTAGAGGAGCAGAGGGCTTGGAATATAATATTCTGGAGGTCAAAAGAGCTAGGATTACAGCCAAGAATCACTATCCAGCAAAACTGAGTTTAATCTCTTAGGGGGAAAATGGATATTCAAAGAAATAGAGGACTTTCAAGGATTTCTTATGAAAAGACCAGAGATGAATAGAAAATTAGACTTTCAAATACAACATGCAAAAAAAAAGCATAAAAAGTAAATGGGAAAGAAAAAAATCATGAGGTATTTGGTAACATTAAACTGTTCATATTCCTACATGGGAAAATGATATTTATAATTCCTAAAAACTTTCTCATTATTATGGCAGTTAGAAGGATTATACATAGTCAGAAAGCAGAGGTGTGAGTTGAATGTGGTGGTATGATTATTTAAAAAAATAAAATTAAGGGATGAGAAAGAAGAATGCAGTAGGAGAAAGGGAAAGGGAGAAGTAGCATGTGATAATCTATCTTACATAAAAGAGGCCTGAAAAAGATTTTATAGTGGAAGGGAAAATGGGGGAAATGGGGAGGGAAGGACATGAACTTTACTGTCATTGGAATTGGATCAAAGAGGGAATATACACACTCAGTTGGGTGTGGGAATCTATCTTATCATACAGGGAAGTAGGAAGGAAAGGAGATAAGAGAAGGAAGGCAGGGGAGCTGATAAAATGGAGGGCAGTTTTGGGGAGGTAAAAGTCAGAAGCAAAACACTTTTGACAAGGGTAAAAGGAGAAGGAGTAGGATAAATAGGGAAAATAGGGTGGAGGGAAATACACACTTGGTTATCATTACTGTGAAAAAAAATTTACAATGAGTTTCTCTGATAAAGACTTCATTTCTCAAACATATAGAAAACTGAGTCAAAGTTTTAGAAATAAGCCATTCCTCAAATGAAAAATGGTCAAAGGATATGAACAGACAGTTTTTGAACAAAGTAATCAAATCTATTTATACTTGTATAAAAAATTCTCTTGATCACTATTGATGAGAGAAATGCAAATCAAGACAACTCACAACTATCAGATTGGCTAATATGGCACAAAAGGAAAATGACAAATGTTGAAGGAGATGTGGGAAAATTAAAACACTAATGTACTATTGGTGAAGTTGTATACTGATTCAGCCATTCTGGAGAGCAATTTGGAACTACGCCCAAAGGGCTTTAAAACCATGCATACCCTTTGATCAAGACCACTTCTGGGTCTGTACCCTAAAGAGATAGAAAAAAAAAAGTAAAAGGACCAGTGTGTACAAAAATATATCAGCTCTTTTAGTGATGGCAAAGAATTGGAAATTGAAGGGATGTCCATCAATTGGGGAATGGCTTATAGTTGTTGTATATGATTGTGATGGAATACTATTATACTTTAAGAAATGATTATCCAAATGCTTTCAGAAAAAACAAACAAATAAACCTGAACAAGATTTACATGAACTAATGCAAAGTGAAATGAATAGAACCAAGAGAGCATTGTACACAGTGTCAGCAATATTATATGATGATCTACTATGAATAACAGAGCTATTCTCAGCAACGCCATGGTCCAAGACAATTCTGTAGGACTTATGATGAAAAAGGCTGTTCATCTCCAGAGAAAGAACTGGTAGAGCTTGAATGCAGAGCAAAGATACTTCTGTACTTTCTTTTTCTTTTTCTTTTTTTTGCCTGTTTTTTTTTTCAGAGAATGACTTACATGAAAATGTGTTTTGCCTGACAATGTATACATAACCTATGTCAATTTGCTCACCTTCTCAATGGATGGGAGAGAGAAGGAAGGGAGAGAATTTGGCACTTAAAATTTGAAAAAAAAAGAATGTTAAAATTGTTTTTACATGTAATTGGGGAAAAATAAAATATTAAATTTTTTTTTAAAAAGAATGAATCAAATTCTGCCTTTCTTGAGTTTCTAAGTAACTGTCTTTAACTTAAAAATTGGCTTTTTAAGTTTCTAAATGAAGAATTCTTATGTTATAATCAGAGAAACATGTGGCCTGCTATCTAAAGCACTATACAACTTTATGCTGGAATTTTAAAAACAAGAAATGCAAAAAGAGAGCAACCCAAAATGACGTGCTACTTTACTCTTTTTGTGTCAAAGAAACAGGACATTTTCCACCCAGATCCCACAAAATGGGAATGTGAGAAGTTGACTTGAAATTTGTTGTCAGTACAGTCTTCGTTCTCCAAATGACAACACTTTCTTCTTGCATCACTGAGCAAATTAGACATTATCTACATACATGACACAAAAACCCAGAATTTGTCTCAGATCACATTCATGCTGTAGATTTATATATCACCTAGCTTATTCAGCAGATCATTAATGTCTTAAGTCATTAACTCATAATTGGGTTTCTGATATCCCATCCAATTCAGTCCAACAGCATTTCTTAAGCCCCTGTAATTGGCAAAGATACTAGATAATTTCCACCATACTAAAGGAATACAACATATAAACAGGTATATACACGACAAAGGAAAGAGAGAGAGATGTGGTGTGCTGGAGCCAGCTCCAAAAGGCTCATAGATTGATTTTTGGTGTGAATTTTTATATCTCGGAAATCAGCAAAAGTTACAAATCAGGGCTTGATTTATTGTGTTGTTGATAGTATAGATTATAGAAAGTGATGTATAAAATGTTAATGATTCAGATTAAATTTAAAAATATGCCAAGCATATGTTGTTCTTGTTGTTTTTTTCCTTCTGGAAAGCCATTTGTTAGACATTTACTTGCACAGCCCTGGAAAGAGATGACTAACTGCTGGGGATATGAGGAAGGCTTCTTTTAGAATTTCATCTGTGAGCTGAGTCTTTAAAAGAATGTAGGGATTTTGGGGCAGGTAGGTGGGGGAGTAGATAGAGCTCTGGCCCTGAATTCAGGAGGAACTGAGTTCAAATGTGACCTCAGACATGTGACCCTGGGCAAGTCATTTAACCCCATTGCCTAGCCAAAAAAAAAAAAAAGCATGTAGGGATTCCAAGAAGTATTTTTCTTAGGTAGATTTCTGAGAAGATGTGAGAGACAGCCTATGGAAGGGAGAAGGAATGCCAATTTAGAGAAAAGCAAATAGATTAGATTGTCAAGTATAGAATGTGTGAATAGTGTTAACATATAAAGCACATTGGAGTACAAAGATAGACTGGAGCAAAGTTGTAAAGGGCTTTAATTGTCAAGTTAAGAGTTTGCATTTTATTGTAGAAGCAGTAGAGAACCATTGAAGTAATCATTAATAGGATGGTGACATAGATTTGTGCTTTAGGAAAATACAGAGAGTGAGTGGGCTCACCTTAAAAAAAAAAGAGTAGGCGAGTAGGCTCACCTCCCCAAAAAGATAAAAGTAGTGAGTTCACCTCCAAATCTTAAAAGCACTTATTAGGGATCCAAAATACATAATTGCTTATGTATATTTAGTGAATTGCTGTTACAGAATCCTTGGTAAACAATATTTCATGTGATCCTCACAATATTGTGATACAAATAATTATATTTTTTTTAAATTTATATAATTAGTATGACTATTCACAATAATTAAGTGGCCAAAGCAAAAAAACATAGCTAGCAAGTGACAGAATGAATTATTTTCCCCAAATCCAGGGTTATTTTCTGCCTCTTTTCATGCCTCTTTCATAACTGGAAAAAATTGTAAATTAGTACTGCAAGTATTGGTTGTAAATCACCATAGAGATAAAGAATTTTATAGTGAAAAAGCTAAAATTTAATTAACTGGGTCCTGTTCTAACAGAATTAAAATTCAAATCAGGTATATTTTTTCACTGATGAGTACATTTATAAGTAAAAATTTTATATCTTATTGAGTAGTATGATGTTTTATGTACCTGGTATTAAAAGGAAATAACAACTATAATGTTGTTGGGACAGACCTTATGGTACAGTTTAAAGGCTACTTGACTAGAGTCAGATTAATATTCAAGTCTGTTTTTTCTATTTATACCTACATAATAACATTGTTATAACAATATTATTGTTGTTATTATTGCTAATACTACTACTATTATTATTATTGACATTGATTATCCCTGACTCATCTGTTTGTGAGTAGTCTGACCATCAACTTGCCAAAGATAAGATCAGAATTTATAATAAAGAAGAAAAAATAATATAAATAAGAAAAAGACATGGTATACAATTAAGGTAATGAAACCCTGAATTATTTAAACTAGCTCTTAACAATATAATACAGTTGGAAATGAACAAAATGACATCAACATTGATGACAATATTTTTATATAGAAATTAAACAGTGTAACTTAATTTCTATAACAAGCAGACTAGAAGAGCCCAGAAAGCACCATAGTCAACAAACATTTGACTTACTTGCCAAACAGAAAGGAGGGGCTGACAAAGACAACACTGGGTTTGAAAATAAACTCATTTGTAAAATCTTATGAAAGAGAATGATGGACAACATGAATAATATCATCTCATAAGGAAGAGAGAGGCTGTAGAAGATAAAAAACTAATTTTAAAAAAGCATGGCAAGATAGCCAAGTAAGCAAAATAATTCCAAGGTCATTAAAGAATGGAAACAAAAAGAACATTATAAATAGATTAAACATGAGGGGAAAGATTTGCAAAAGTTATTATAACAAAATCTCTCCATCAGTGATAGTGGGATGACCACACTTGTATCCTAATATCTCATCCCCTGAGGTGTTTATAGAGTAGACAGAAGTGGCAATGAAGAAAACAAACATGGGTAAAAGAACTGGATAGGATTTTATAGATGTAGAAAAGGTCTGTGCTGAAGGAGATATAATTTCAGCAGCATCAAGATACTGATTTATAAGGTATTTGAAGAGAAGGAACATACCCAAATCATATATGTATATTTCCACCTCAGACCTTCCCATCTTAAAAATTAATAAAGTGACCAAGAAAATATAAATTATCAATCAATATATCTACTCTCTCATCCATACAAAATATTTATGAAGAACAGCTATACATGAATTGAGGGCATCCTTCATAATAATAATGGCTAGGATTTATAGCACTTAAAAGTTTATAAAATACATTAACAATATTATCTAATTTTTCCTCACAACAATCCTGGGGAGTAGATGCTATTTTTATCCCCATTTTACAGATGGATATAACTGAAGCAGACATATTTTAAATGACTTGCATAGGGACACGTGGAAAGTATTTGTCTGAGACTGATTTGAATTTAGATTTTCCGGCTCCATTCACTATAACACTTACCTGTCCTATAAGGGTTTTGGTAGAGAATAAATAGGCTTTTGAAAATGATATTCAACAATGGACCACATCTTTGCTACCTCAAAATTGACTGAAAGATGTAGAGAATATGAGCTTCTATTGTGTTTATTGTGTGTTGATTAAAAAAAGTATTCAATTTATTAGAACAAAATATCACTTTACAACAAGGTGATTTTACAACAAAATGTCTCCCATCCATTCACTGAGAGCAATCAAGATTCTTGGGAAGATAAACCACAGAAATAACTTCATACAATGATGCTCTGATAGTAGTATCAGGTATTGTTATTGTTGTTCATCCTTCATTCTAGAAGAGGACCAAGGACATCAGCAAGGTGATGTCTTGACTGGCAGTGAAATGTATTTGTATTTATGTATATATGTACTTTTGTATATGTATATGTATGTGTGTATATACCGATTTCTGTGAGGCAGAACTGTGCAGAGTCAACAGCCTCATTCTCTTCTCCATAGTCATTGGAGTCCAGTGGCAAGACATAGCTCAAGATGTTAATGGCCCCAGACACTGTGGGAGACTACAAAGCAAACTAGGTCATCTTTTGCCTCAATTTCAAGAAAATATCAGGTGAAGAATAAAATGGAGAGGTGTATGTTTGCCAAAAGTGTGATGGAGGAGATACAACACAGATTTCCTGTGGACGGTGAGGTCCTCTAGAATGATATTCCGATGACATGATGTTGATAGTATCAAACCCCAAGATATTGCAGAGCTTCCCTTCAGAAATCAGTAATCACTAAAAGGAGTTTGGCTATGCCTCCGTAAGGGAAAGACCAAATGAATGAAGAACATCTATTTCCCAGAATTCAACATGCATCTAAAGCCATAGAACCTGTCCAATGCTCTATATCTCGGACAGACGACACAGCTGGTCCTAGATTTGGGGAAAAAAAAAAAGAAGAGAGGGAACTAGAGAGCTTTAAGCAAATTGCAAAGAGCTTTTACTGACTCCTAGTTTCTCATAATAGCAAAGGCCTATCTCTTTAAAGCAAAACATTTTACTGGTGTTGCTGTTTGGCAGACAGTGCCAGAAAGCCACTGCTTCCCCCAAATTTAAGATGATTAACTACCACACAGAGAGAAATGGAAAGGCACAAGGTGTGTGTGAAAAGGCTACAATATAAAAGCAGAGGTATTTAAGAAAAATATGAATAAAGAATATCATTAAAGTAGTATATGACAAAAGGAAAACAAGAGGGTCTCCTGGAAAGAACAAGTGGTTAGAGGCGGACTGCTGGTTGATCCACTTGTATCTTCTTCATGCCAGGAAAAAGTGAGGAAGACCTTATCAACCCACATGTTGAACTTTTGGGAAGACACGAATGAAAGTCAAAAGACAGATGGAAAGCCGTGGATTGTTTTGTGACCTGCATCATTAGAGGGAACTCCTGAACTTATAAAATCACAGACACATTTGAGTATTTGAGGGAGCTCCTGGTGAGGAGATTCTTTCCACCAATGCGGATCATTGCTATTCTGAAATTAGTTTGTATAAGGCTTTAAATAATCTGCCTTCCTCACAATAGTGTTGTATGGTAGAAAGTGCAAATATTATCATTCACATTTTAAAACTGAGAGTGCCGATGCCCAGAGGGTGTAATGCAACGATTTATAAAATATCATGGAACTTGTTAAGTGTCAGAACCATAACTCGTATTCTGCTTTCCTGATTTGAAAACCAGTCTTTTTCCTCCTATAGCTCATTGACTGTCTATATATAGTGTTTCAAAAGTCATAGTGCAGTTTTAAGCAAAGCTGTTAAACCTATATGATCTCTATGACTGAATGCAAGTACTTGATTTTTTTGAACCTATTTCCTTATCTGAAAAATGAAGGTGATAATATTTGCACTACCTATTTCCAAGAGTTCTGGGAAAGTGTTTACTTTGTAAGTCACAGTGCTGCATCTAAATGCCGACTATTATTATTGTTAAAATTAATGATTAACTTTTTAGTAAGCTTTTTTTCCCAAGCTTCTCTTAGATGTAAATGGAAACATTCAGAGGATCAATAAAAATGTCCATTGCCATATATAGGAAAAGGGCCTCTTCTTCTTTTTTTCTTTTTTGAAAGTAACTCAAAACCAATCATCTGATGTATTCTGTGGAGAGTGACGGATTGTTCAGCACACCCAAGGAGTATGAGGTCTCTGGAAAAAGCACTAGTACCATTAGTGCAGACAACGGCAACCAAAAATGTATTTAAATATATAACAGGGTATTTTATCACACAGATTTCTTTCAGGAAACACATAGAATGACCTTCAGGGATACTGATCTTTTCTTTGCCTGCCTGAAACTGTACCTATACACTATTGGGGCTTGAGCATTTATGTTGTCTTGTAAGACTACAGGTATTAGAAGCCAAAAATAAAATTGGTAAGCATTGTGATTTCATTAACTGCTACTAAACTCCTTGTGCTGCATTTGGAGGAAAGAAGTAAGACTTAATTTCAACAATGTTGGGAATTTGAATGTAAGCATCTAATTGTTTATTCACGTTGAGATTTTTAGTGAGAGAGCTGTTAAAAGTAACCTTGCTTTGGTTTTGTTGCAAAGTAATTGTGTGATTAAAAAAAATAGACTCCATGCTACTTTACTATATAATATTCCAAGAGATTCAAATATTTGTTCATCATTATTATTATTATCTTGTTACATCTTTTTTTTTTAATTGTTCATATAAAAGTCCTAGGACCAGAAGCTATCTTTTCTGTATTATTTTATTTAATGTACAGGTGGAGAAAATTACTTTTTTTGTAATTGTATTAAAGCATTAGAATGTAAACTAATCCTCTGTATGCTCCCTGAATACATCATCAGCACAGCTCCAGTAGCAGAAAGACAATAAATAGAGATCGAATATACATCATCCTGTTCTGAGATGATTTTGATCATCATTGGACAAACTTTGATGTTTCTTCTTCCACAGTAAATTTCAGTTTGATTCTTTATCTCTAGCCACAAAACTGTCACCTTAGTTAAACCTCTCATCACTTATTGCTAGGATTATTTGCCTGATAATTGGTCTCCCTGTCTCTAGTCTCTCCCTGCTACAATCCATCTTACACACTGATGCTACAGTGATTTCCTGAAGTACAAATATGATCATGTAATTCCCTTACTCTATGAACTCCAGTATGTACATATATATATATATATATATATATATATACACACACATATGTATACACACCCGTATGTACACACAAGTATGCATGTATACATATTCTATATATTTATATGATTATATATAAACTCCATATATTTATATATGATCATATATAAACTCTATAGTTTTAAAATTTCTTCATAATTTTGTCCCCAAACTTTCTAGTTTCATTGGTCATTACTCTCCCTCTTACACTCTTTGATCCCACCAAATTGACTTTCTCTCTGTTCAGCCTTCATGACAGTCCATCTTCCATCTCGGTACTTTGCATTGGCTGTCTTTTCTGCCTATGATGCTTTACTTTTCACCCATGCCTCACAGAATCCATCTCTTCCTTCAAGCCACAGCTTAAGCACTACCTCCTCATGAAGCCTTTCCAGATGTCCACAACTACTAATCCCTCCTTTCCAAACTATCTTCTATTTAATTACAATGCATTTATCTTTGTTTATTCACCAGCTCAAACCATGCCACCTCCACTTTTGCCATCATTTCTACCTCCTTCTCAGAGGATCCTTGGACTCTATTTAGAGTTGTGCTGGTAAATGTTTCACAACCAGTTCCTCTGGAAAAAAAATGTGCATTAAATTTAATCTGAATTATTAAAAATTTCTCCATCACTTTAAGTTTAGAGTAGACAATCAATAAAACAATACCGGCTACCTCTGTTGATATTTTTTCTCTACCTAGACCTGGTTTTCAGATTGACCTCAGCCTACTTGATTCTTCACAGGTCCCAGAAAGGCAATATCCCAGGAAAAAGCACCACATTAGGGTTTGTTGGTTGTTAATAATTCAGCATGAATGTGTCAGTACAATGGGGAAAATAGGGCACTGCAGGGTACTGAGGTGGAAGTATTCAGGCTGCTGTACCTACAGTATAGACACTGATATCTTGAGGCATTCCCTGTTGCACTCAGGGTACTAGAAAGAGCTAAATTGAATGATTGCTAATTATAGTCATGCTTCTATGTGGAGGTTTAAGGGATCCAGACAATGCAAAAGAGGTGGTCTGCTTTTAATGAGATTTGTCTAGAAAATGATGGTGAGAGGGAGAATTTGGTGATAGTCAATAGAGTGAATCAAAAGGAAATTTAGACTGAGGATTCAAGTATCCAAGCCTGTAAGATAGCAAAGATGTTTGGCCCCAGGCTTTCTCTCCTCGTATCATCTTGGTGAATGCAAGAGTCCTTACAGATATTTTTGTTGGTCTGTAAATCATACTGTTTCAGAGCCTATTCACAGCAGAATTCAGAACTGAAGACAATGCTATGTGAAGATCTGGGCTAGTTCTGCCTAGTTAGATAGTACTGTTACAAATTATTTCATAACCATTGTCACATCAAATGTGACAGAATGTTGTCGATTCTATTAGTGACAAAAAGGTAGAACTAATCCTTGCTAAATGACAAAGAGAACAGGTAAATTTTGATTGGAGGAAGGGAAGAGTTAAAAAATCTAGAGTTGGAGAAGTATTTCAAGAAGGCAAGTCTGGCTGAGACACTAGAGCAAGGGGGTAAAGGCAGCCTGGGCACCCATTCTTAGAAAGGTGACTAGATAGGGGTTTGGGGTGAGGTTGTTGGGGGAAAAGTAAAGGATCTAAAAGGAAAGCAAGAAGCTGGCAAAAAATAAGCTTTACCTGCTTTTACATTTGTTTTTAGAGTTGGACTGGTTGGGAGGATTTCGAGGGAGGATTAAGAAAATACCTCCATAAAGCAATGAACGGTCTCTAGATGATAACTCACAGAGTTCTTCAGACTTATTATCAATTGTGTTTATGATAACTCTAAGTTTAAAAAAATAGAGTAGTTGCCAAAAGACTGTAATGCTTTCATTTTCAGAGAATGTCAAATTACTCAGGAGCATAACAGAAAGGAATGAAATTTAAGTAATCTTTTGCAGGCTCAAAAGCATATTAGAACACTTTACAAAGTAACTAGAGACCGAAAGCATAGGTGAACAGGCCAGCCAGCTCCTTCTTCTGTGGAACACCAGCTCATGTGTATCCCTAGGCACAATCACATTCAAAGAAAGAGAGTAATGCAAAGTGATATAGCTTTGGCACCATCTTCTGTATCCTCAATTGCATTATATTTAACTACTTTGCATATAAATACATGTACATGTGTACATAAATTTTATATTTATGCTGTCCATATTTTCACATAGTACATATGCTCTGGGCTCACTCGCCCTAAGTCAGGCTGCTATATTTTTCCCTCCAGGTTCTAGAAGTATCCTGTGGTTTTAGTTCTGTCCCTTCTCTACTGTTATTGGCTTGAGCCAATGGTATTCTCTCCTGTGCTAGATACCAGCTACTACTATCCCAGTTCCATTTAACCACTTAACATTGATTAGTTTTTAAAAAGGGATATCTACCTGGAAGATATAGCAAGAATATAAATGCAAACATTTCCCCTCCATACTTCTATAACCTGAAGCCTAGGGAATATATCGTCTCCTATCCACCTTGGTCTCTGGGAGAGTGGGCTCATACTAAACTCAGTTCTTATGTATCAATGCTTCTACCAATTCACAGTTTAATGTGGCTTTGCTGCTGGTAAAGTACATGTCTTAGCTACCACTGAGATGAGTCCCAGATGTCACTCCTGAAGGTCACTCCTTGACATTGTAGGATTAATTCTGGATTGGTTACAAACCAGCATACTGGGATGCTAAGGGGTTTGCTCTCCTGACCTTTTGAAACTCATAATGTTGTAGTTTCCAATGCCTTCAGTAGAACAAACAGAGGTTCATTTCATAGGGCCACAGGTCAACCTCAGAGAGGAAAAGGTTTCTCCTTCTACTGCATTATTTATCACCGGATACCTTGACTAATTGTAGTCAATCAAAGGGAATGCCATTAATAGTTAGCACACCAGAACTATGTATAAATCATCTACACTTCCTCCAGTCTCTAAGGTACTTTCATTAGATGTCATCACAACTTTTTCAGAAATAGGCTCTGCAGACTCTCCTGTGTGTTGAATAGCATCACAGACTCTCTGCACTTGTACTAATCTCTTATTACACTTATATATACTTGTCTCCACCATTAGAATCTTAACTCACTGCAAGTAAGGCTTGTTTCTTTCTTTTTATTCTTATTCTCACCCCCTCGTACAATGTCTGGCACATAGTAGGTGCTTAATAAATATTGATTTTTTAATTTCTTTACAATTTTTGAAAATAAAATAATAGGCTTGTTTTTCTTTATTCTGGGTAGGAGAGGCTGAAATCACAACGGTTTATGGAAAGTGATAAGAGGTGAGTGAAGATAAGGTAGGAAAGGTTTCCCTCTCCCTGTGCTCTAGGCTGTGCAAGGATTACTCCCTATAGAACAGACACAATTTAACTATGTTTAATGACATGCCCTGGATTTTAAGTAGGCATAACATTGGCAACATTCTTAGGCATTTTCAAGGCTTAACTGCCTGAAATATATTATTAAGCATCACTGAGAATGGGAAAGTAAAAGCAGGTACTTGGGGTAGCAGTTCTCACAGCTATTGAACCAGGGCAGGGTTAGGAGCCTGTGTGCTTAGTTATCACTGAGGATATAGCAGTTATAATTTAACACTTCATTATTTTCTAGCTTTGGCTCAAGCAAAAACTAGAGGCTTAACAGGGTAAAAGCAATGGGACTGAGTCTGGTTTGAAGAGATGGCTGTCTGTGGCACACAGCCCACAAGAGTACTTTCTTAGTTCCAAACTGATATACCTGAAAAAAGGACCTAATTAGCCTGATATCTGGCATAACCCCTTGAATGCAACATATAATTTTTGTCTCCAGCTGTCAAGAGAAATAAAAACCTTAGTTAGTTAGACCTTCCTTAGTTAGAAGGAAGGAGTGAGTGTCACAGTCAAAAGGTACTACATTTTAGTAGTCTTTGGCTAGCAAACTCATACCTAAACCTCTCCCAATCATGGTGATACAGATTCTCCAGCTGTCTACTAGCTTCTCCCCCTATTTCCCTACCCCTCATATCCCTATCCACCAAAAATCTTTCACTTGAAAGTCCCACTCCAGCTTTCCACTGTGCCCTCTGGAAACCCCATTCTATTATTAATAAAGTTCCCTTTATCTTACGCTTTTTCTTCTCATGTTTCTTCCATCTCTTGTACTCATAGATACCTGACATCTCAGAAGACACTACATTGCCTTCAGCACCAAGTATAGCATCTCTCATCTTCCTCCTGCCCCAACATTTTAGAACAATAGCACTAGACATCCTCTTTTTATTCCCTACTGCCACTTTGATGATGATGATGATCATCATCTGTAGTAGTAGTAGTAGTAGTAGTAGTAGTAGTAGTAGTAATAGTAGTAGTAGTAATAGTAGTAGTAGTAGTAGTAGTAGTAGTAGTAGTATACTTGTACCCTGTTGCAATTATTATACAGCTTCTTCTTCTTCGTGTTTCAGTCAAGACCTATGACCCCATCCAGCTTATGTTAATTTCCAACCAGCCCCAACTTCCTTTTCCCTTATTTATCAAAGAATACAGCATCTAGTTCAGTCTTTCTCTCCACTCCAATCCTGATTTCTTCCTAGCAGATTTCAAGATACATGTCAATGTCCCCTTAAACACCCTGGCCATACTTTCAGCTCCCATGCTTTATTCTGCTCTAATTCTCTCTCACAGAGAGACAGTTATACCCTTAATCTCATCATTTCCCCATATGTGTTCCACTACCATGATCAAAAATTGTCACCTCTACAATGTCTTGAGTAATCATAATAGGATGTTAGCAAAACAAAAAATATACACAGGATATCCCCAAATCTTAGTGCACTTATAATATTTGACAGTTAAAGAATGCACTAAGACTTTTGGGACATGTTTTATATGGGCAAGAAATATAATGAAAATATCTTCAGTGACATTAAGTTATATTGCAGTACTTAGATCCTAAGCAAGCTGATGTGTCTACTGCAACTGAAGGTTTCCTGTCCTTCATTATGGTGATGCAGAAACAAAGCAGGCTTCTGGGTTTCCTTAGGACATGTCAGAATATCTCTAGGGTAAAACATCCCTTGAGAACCTAGAAGCTTCAAGAATGTCCCAAGTTTTTTTTTTCCAACTTCTGGGAGCCAAGATGGTGGATTAAACCATAAATTGCCACAACTCTTCCATATTTATCTCCAAACATCCATAAAATAGCACCCCCCAAACAAATCCTGGAACAGTAGAACCAGTAAAAAGATGGAATGAAACAATCTTTTAGCTCAAGAAATTTGGAAGGTCAGCAAGAAAGATCTGTCTCACTCTGTCCCAGCAAGTCAGGAGAAAGTCCCACCTCAGCAAACCACTGGGAGATTCTGAGCCCCAGTACAGGGGAGCAGGCAAAAGCCAACACCTGGACCCCCCCACATGCCTCAGCAAGCCCTGGGCAAACAGGTAGACACCATCACTACAGGTGGCTAAGTAAACAGGCAGCTGCCAGTGCTGGGACTTCCTCCATTGCATTTCAGCATAGCCCTGGGCAATAGACAGCCTCCAGCTGCCAGACCACCATGTGCTTCAGTGTAGCTGCAGGAAAATGGAGAAACACCCCACTGGCCTCAGTATACACCAGACACCAGAACTAGGACCCTGGCTCAGCACTGGGTAAGCTGCCAGACCCTTATAGCCTCCAATAGGACCAGCCATCCACATCCCACCTCCTTAATGTAGCACCAGACACAAAGGTCCCCTGTGGGCCTCAGGGCAACATCAGTGTAGCACCAGGTAGACAGCCAGGGCCTACAGCCCTTGGCACAAGAAGCCTGAGACAGTGCCCCTTCCACCCCAGGAGCAGAGCTCAAATTTAAAAGAAACGAAAAAAGGCCAAAAAAGATTGAACAAACAAATAACAACAAAAAAAGAATCTGACCATAGAAAATTATTGTGGTGACAAGGAAGATCAAGATACAAACTCAAGAGGAAAACAATGTCAAAACACCCACGGGCAAAATCCCAAACAAAAGTGGGAAGCGGTCTCAAGCCCAAAATGAACTCATGGAAGAACTCAGAAAAGAGCTTAAAAATCATATGACAGAGGCAGAAGAAAAAATTGAGAAAAGAAATGAGAGTGATGGAAAAGAATTATGAAAAAAGAGTCAACATCTTGGAAAAAGAAAACACTGCATAAAAAGTAGAATTGACCAAATGTAAAAAGAGATACAAAATTCCACTGAAGAAAACAGCTCCCTATAAAGTACAATTGGCCAAGTGGAAAATGAAGTACAAAAGCTAACTGAGGAAAAGCAACTCCTTAAAAGTTAGAATTGGGCAAGTGGAAGCTAATGATTCTACAAGACATCAAGAATCAAACAAATTCAAAAGAATGAAAAAAATAGAAGAAAATATAAAATACCTCACTGCAAAAACAATTGATATGGAAAATAGTTTCAGGAAAGACAATGTCAGAATCATTGGACTACCAGAAAGCCAAAATCAAAAGGAGGACCTGGACAGCATCTTTCAAGAAATTATTAAGGAAAACTGCCCTGATATCCTGGAACCAGAGGGCAAAACAGGCATTGAAAGAAACCACCAATCAATTCAGGAAAGAGATCCCAAAATAAAAACTCCAAGGAACATTATAGCCAAATTGCAGAACTATCAGGTAGAGGAAAAAAATACTGCAAGTGGCCAGAAAGAAACAATTCAGCTACAATCAGAATTACACAAGACTTAGCAGCTTCAACATTAAAGAATCAGAGCTCATGGAACATGATATTCCAGAAGGTAAAGGAGCTAGGACTACAACCAGGAATCACCTACTCAGCAAAATTGAGCGTAATACTTCAAGGGAAAAAAAATGGCTATTCAATGAAATATAAGGATTTCAAGCTTTCATAAGAAGACCAGAACTGAACAAAAATTTTGATCTCTAATATCAAGGCCTAAGAGTGAAAAAGGAAAAGAAAATATAAGGGATTCAATGGAGCTAAAACTGTTTACATCCCTACATGGGAAGATGATACTTGTAATTCTTAAAAAATTGTACCACTAACAATGCGTCTAGAAGGAATATACATAGACAGAGGGTACTCAGGGGTGGGGAACCTGCCACCTCAAGGCCACATGTGGCCTTCTAGGTCCTTGAGTGTGGACTTTTGACTGAGTCCAAAGTTTACAGAACAAAACCTATTAAGATGATCTGTTCTATGAAGTTTGGATTCAGTCAAAGGGCCACATTTGAAGACCTAGAGGGCTACATGTGGCCTCAAGCCGCAGGTGCCCCACTGCTAGTGCAGATATAAGGTGAATTTGAGGGAATGACATAAAAATAATTAAGGGATGAGAAAGAGCAGTACACTCAGTACAGAATGAAGGGAGAGATAGAATGGGGTAAATTATTTCACATGAAAAGGCATGAAAAACCCATTACAGTGGAGGGAAAGATGGAAGGGTGAGCAATGGGCATCTTTTGAACCTTACTGTCATCAGTATTGGCTCAAAGAGGGAATAATATACACAATCATTTGAATGTAGAAATCCACCTTACTCCACAGGAATGTAGGAGGGGAAGAGATGAAGTAAAGCAGGGGTGGGGACTGACAGAAAAGAAGGCAGACCAGGGAAGGCGGTAGACAGAAGCAAAACACTGTCAGTGAGAGAAAGGTTGGAAGGAGAGAGAGGACAAACAGGAGGAAAAATAGGCTAGAGGGAAATACATAGTAGTCATAACTGTGAATGTGAATGGAATGAACTCTCCCATAAAACTGAAGCAGATAACAGAGTAGATCAAAACCCAGAGCCTACAATATGTTGTTTACAAAAAACATATTCAAAGCAGAGAGACACATACTCAGAGTAAAGGTAAGGGACTGGAGCAGAACTTATTATGCTTCAGCTGGAGTAAAAAAACCAAACAAAACAAAACAGAAAAAGGGTAGCAATCCTGATTTCAGCCAAATAAATAGCAAAAATAGACCTAATTAAAAGAGATAAGGAAGGGAACTACATCTTACTAAAAGGTACTATAGACAATGAAGTAATATCAATACTAAACACATATGTACCAAGTGGTATAATATCCAAATTCTTAAAGGAGATGTTAAATCAGTCCCAGGTTCATGACCAAACAACAGACAGCATTACAAAATGTAAAATACATAATTTTGGTTATATTAAATTTAAAAGCTTTTGCACAAACAATACCAATGCAACCAAGATTAGAAGGAAAACAGAAAGCTGGGAAACAATCTTTATAGCAACTGTCTCTGATAAAGGCCTCATTTCTCAAATATATAAAGAACTGAGCCAAGTTTATAAGAATACAAGCCATTCCCCAACTGATAAATGGTCAACGGGTATGAATAGGCAGTTTTCAGACAAAGAAATCAAAGCTATCTGTAGTCATATGAAAAAGTGCTCTAAATCAGTATTGATTAGAGAAATGCAAATTAAAACAACTCTTAGGCACCACCTCACACCTATCAGATTGGCTAATATGACCAAAACAAAATTAAAAAAAGGAAATGACAAATATTGGCGAAGATGTGGGAAAATGGAAACACTAATGCACTGTTGGTAGAGTTGTGAACTGATCCAACCATTCTGGAGAGCAATTTGGAACGATACCCAAAGGGTAACTGAACTGTGCATACCCTTTGATCCAGCAATACCAGATACTAGGTCTGTGTCCCAAAGAGGTAATAAAAAAGGGGAAAGGACTTACAGTGCAAATATATTTATAGTAGCTCTTTTCATGATGGCAAAATATTAGAAATTGAGGGGACTCCCATCAAATGGAGAATGGCTGAACGAGCTGTGGTATATGAATGTAATGGAATACTATTGTGCATTAAGAAATAATGAACAGGCAAATTTCAGAAAAACCTGGAAAGACTTTATGAACTGATGGAAGGTGAAATGAGCAGAACCAGGAAAACATTGTACACAGTTATCAGCAACATTATATGATTATCAAATATGAATGACTCAGCTTTTCTCAGCAGCACAATGATCAAGACAAGCACAAAGGATTCTTGAAGGAAAATGCTATCCACACCCAGATTAAAACAAAACAACAAAATAAACAAACAACAACAATAACAACAAAACTGATGGGCTCTGAATGCAGATCAAAGCACACTATTTTTCACTTTATTCTTTTTCATGGGTTTTTTTTTTCCTTTTGATTTGTTTCCTCTTTCACAACTATGACTAATATTGAAATATGTATATGTATATGTATATTGCCTTTCTTTTTGGAAGAGGGGAGGGGAGTGTGAGAGGGAGAAAATTTTGGAACTCAAAATCCTGTAAAAATGGGGTCAGTTAGGTGGCATAGTGAATAGAGCACCAGCCCTGGAGTCAGGAGGATTTGATTTCAAATCTGGCCTCACACACTTACTAGCTGGGCAAGTCACTTAACCCCAATCTCTTAAAAAAAAAACCCAGAACAAAAAACAATCTTGTAAAAATGAATGATAAAAATTGTCTTGACTCATAATTGGGAAAAAAATAAAATGCTATTTTTAAAAAAGTGTCCCAGGATTTTAGGTTGCCACCAGAGCATGCAATAATTGCAATGCATGCCCACTTCTCTGTGATGCCACATGCCTATGGCTCAGAGTTATCTAGAGTAGGGTAACCAAATGGTATTACAATCATCCATGTTCTTATTCTATCTCACCTAATTTAAATGGGACTGATGGAGGAAGCTACACAGTTCACTGGAAATGCTTTACCCCTGGAGAAGAAAAAATAGAAGCTGTTCCCAGCACACTTATTCTTGCTCATAGTTTTTGGTGGAAAAGCATATGGAGTTACACTCAGCTAAGGATGCTTTAATAGAAACATGCCATCCAGAGTAACTCTTTTTTGGCTTCTCTTACTATATGACAGCTGCCTTTACTATAAGGGTGTCCTGTTTAAGAGACCACCTTCAATTTATATATCACTTGTTAAAAAATGTAGAAATGGGGATGATTTCACTTTAAACCTTTGTTGGCTTAAGGTATATGTAAGGTTGATGGATTGAGTATCTATTGTACCGCCACTTATAAGAATGAAAGAGGCACAGAATTTCAAGAAAAGGAGCCAAGATGGCAGAGTGAAAAGGTAGTCGCTCTCACTCTCCCCTATCAGTCTCTGAAAACCCAGAAAATATCACCCCAGAAACAAAACCCTGGAACACCTGAACTAGAAGAAAGACGAGGAGCAGCAGTGCAGCAGCCCAGCAAACGGGTCTCCCAGTGCCTAAGCAAAAATAAGGGAGGCAGAACTATAAGGGGCCCCAGGGGGACAAGTACCCTGTGACATTCATCTGAAAGGAGGGGAAGAAAACAACCTAAAGCCTTCCTAAAGCCCCAGCCTTGCTGATTCCAACCCAACACCAGGTGAACTGTAGGAGCCCTGAAGCCTCCAATTGTGAAGAAATCCTGAGGCGCAGGTGGTAGAGCAGGCAAACACCAACACCTGGACCTCCGAGTGCCTCAGTGAGGGTGGGGGGAAACCGGTGGAAACCAGCTGAGAAAACCACCAGGAGCCTCGGCACTCCACCGAGAAGGAATCTCCCAGTGCATTAGCAGAAAGGAGGGAGACAATACTGCAGGGGGCTCCAGGCAGATAAACACCCTGCAGCACCCATCTAAAAGGAGCTGAAGAAAGCTAAAGGAAAGGAAAAGCAGGCAACCTAGAATTGCCTGACGGTTCCAGCCTTGCTGATTCCAGCCCAACATGAGGTAAGCTGCCAGAAACCTACAGCCCCCAATTCCCAGCATAAGAGACCCCATCACGCAAAGCCAGTGACCAAGACCTAGGCTCCCAACACAAGAAGCTTGGGTCAGTACCCTCTGTTCCCCAGCAGGAGAGCTCAATCTCTTTAAAGGCCAGGGAATAAAGAAACACCATGAGTAAAAAGAAACGTACCATAGATTCATATTATGAGAAGAGTGAAGATCAGAATTTCAAGAAACAAAAATCCAATCTTAGTCTCTAATTAAACTTTTTAAAATGTTAAGCAAGGATTCTTCTTTGTTACATTTGAATGAAACTCTAAAGAGAGCTTTCAAACTTCATTATACGGCCAAATCCAACTGGGCCTGCATAATTTGCATTTGTTCACTCCACATTTATCAGTGTCACCCTTCCCTAAAGTAGTTCCTACTTTTAGGAAATATACTGAAGATGCAGACTCTTAGGAACACCATTAAAAAGAATTGAAATGCAAATAGAATATATACTCTTTAGCCAACGGGCCTTAATGTCTGTTTAATCTCACCTCAATCTTTCTAAATAGGGATGGTCATGTGAAAAGGTAGAATGAACATTTCTTTATATAGTATGAATATAGAAGAACCAGAAAGACCCGTTGCCTCATAAAACACCTCTTTTGTATATTTTATAATTCCAAGAATTCTATAACTAAAGATTCATTTCTTTGTCTAATGTTAAAAAGGCAAATTTCCCCTGGTAAATGAGACATATTATATCACAATAGTCATTCACCCCATCTCTGAATCAATTTCTCTTATCCTTTCCTTATAGCTGGGCTTAATCTCCCTCTCACCCTTTCTTCCTCCCATACACAGAGAGGCAGAGAGTATGAGGGCACTGGATCCTTTAGGGAAATTTCTACCAACATGGATAAGAAAAAGAAGAGAAACACTGAAGACAAAATTTCGACTACTTAATTAACATATTTGCAGAGGGTTTTTACGATCCTGAGCCTATGTAGCAATCTTTGTTTCCAAAAATTCTTCAGTGTCCATCAAAAGTATAATGCAGAGGGAAGAACACTAGGTTTAGAGCGAGAGGCATTGGGATAGATTCTCAACTCTTCTAGTTATTACATAAACGTTCTTGTTAATGCCACTTAACCTTTTTTGGTTTTAGTTCCTTCATATGAAAAATTAGGGGGATGTACTCTATAAGGGCCCTTCCAGCTCTAAATCATGTCATTGATAACTTTAGATTGATAAACTTTGGGATCAGTTAATTTAAAGTATTTCAGTGACATGGAGGTGGCTAAGGACTTCTCACTGCAAACTACTCGGAGCTAAGGAATGCTTTAGTATTGTCAGTGATAAGAAAACAGAATACACCTAGCAACGCTACCTTAAGAAAGGAACAATAAATCTCCCCTCAGAAATTTAGCACCAAATTGCAATTGTTAGTGTCTGGAGAGCGTGTTTTTCCCCCCAGATGCTAATCATTCTGTTCTATAAATCTTGAAGAATCCAGGACTGATAATGCTCAATGAATAAAGAACAGGAAAAAATATCCAAAATAAACAAAAACAGCCCCCATCAATTTTTACAAAACTGTATTACTAAGCATCTTCTGCTATGTAGCCTGCGTACAGTTGAGGATGCTAAGGCACAGGTTTATTTATGAAGGTGTATAGATCAATAAATTAAATTAGAACAAAGGAAGTAAAAATACTCTTGGTACTTGTACACTGGTATCAGTCCAGCTTATAATATGATCACAAATTCACTCTGCAGCCACTGATAATGAATCAATATCATTATTCCATTTGGGTTTTCATATATAGAGGCAGGTATATGAGTGAAACCTCATCCACCACCAGCACCATCATGACTTTTATCTTGTATCTTGTATTAAGAGCTTTAACACATAATCATACATAGACTATTGGAATTAGAATGGACCTTGGAGGTCATTAAATCCCACCTCTTACTCAGTGTAGTAATACCTTTGACAGCATCACTTGAGATATGCTCATCTAACCTGTGTTTCAGTCCCCATTTGTATTTGTCAGTGACAGTAGAGGCTCATTAGCTCAATGCAGGGAAGGCAGAGTCAAAATACAAAAGCTTTCAGGAGCCTTTGAGCAAACAATTCATACATCTGCTGCTGGCAAATTGCACAGAATCAGCTCTGGAACCAGCGAGTTTCCTATTTTCTGGACACTTATTGACTTGTAAATTCCCCTTCTCTGATAGATCCTTGTCACTTAAAACCCATCTTTACATAGAGTAGTGCCCAGCAAAAGATCTTAGCTTGAGGGGCAGCTAGGTGGCATAGTGGATAGAGCACCAGCCCTGGAGTCAGGAGGACCTGAATTCAAATCCAGCCTCAGACACATAACACTCACTAGCTGTGTGACTCTAGGCAAGTCACTTAACTCCAATTGCCTCACCAAAAAAAAAAAAAAAGATCTTAGCTTGGATTTGGCATTTATTCCTGTTCTACTACTTCCTTGGCACTATTCATCTATATTATCTTCTACATCATTTCAAATGGACTAACTTGCTAAAGCATTATTCAGATTATCAAGACTCCACCTTGCCCTCCATCTAGTAGCAGTGCAATTGGTAAAGCCATGGCAATATGCATGGTGTTGTTCAAAGCACCATAGGGAACAAAATAAATAGACATTGTTCCTTTCTCTCCTAGGGTGTTTATGGGTGCTTCTCAATATTTCATTACCACTTTGCATTAGGAAAAAAAATCTCAGGTAAATAAAAAATAACATCAAAATCACTTAATCTACCACATTTGCCAGCTACAGAGAGTTCTCATTTTATGTGGACCATTCTGCAGATCTCAATGTAAAATGATTTTTTGTATAATGTGAATTTGTCCCTCCCCCCTCAGTTAGCCTATATAACAGAAGCATACACAAAATACCTTTATGCAAGCCATAAAATATATTAAAATTCAGACATATTAAATACTGTATCACAACAATAAACAGATTATGAAATGAAAGGTATAGTTAATCATAAAGTATGCACAATACTGTATGGTAAAGTTAACATAGGTGTGCAGTATGTTGTCCCTTCTCCGCCCTTTGCACTTCACCTTTACCACTGGAGGCTGGCTACCCAACTTTTTTATGAAGCTATTGAGAGATGTTTGGACAGTGATTCTCATACATCTGATGATAGCAAGTATCCTCAACTAGTCTTTTTTAAACTTCTAAAAATCTTGAAGTATTTGGATCCCACTTTTCTATATAAGAAAAAAATATTCACTCACGTGATGAAATGCTTCTGTCAGTTGTAACGTCATAAACCTTTTTGGTTTGACTTTGAGTTCCAAAGTTTCTCTTTCTTCTCCTGAAATCTTTGCAGCTCAATCAGATCCTCATTTGACAGCTCTCCATGAGACTCAAACTCCACATCATTTCATTCATTTCTAGCTCTAATTCTTGTGCCAATTTACAATCTTGTTGCTCACTTCTTCGAATGTTTCATCTGCCAAATCCATAAAAAATGGATCAACCTGTGGGCACCTTTTTTTTTTCAAAACTCTCTTCTGACTTTTTTCTGTTACATCTTCCCATACCTTGCCAATATTCCAGACTGGATGGTACATATTATAATGCACAAGTAACTTTGTCTTGCTGGTTCTTTTAACTCATCTGGGATTTTCTGAGTGGTGCACAGGAACAGGTTTTAATCTGCAATCCCAGACACATTCCCTCCAAGCAGAAGAGTAACTCTAATTTTCCGAGCTTTATGCCCTGGCATAGTTTTTTTCCTTCACCAAGATATAAGTTCAAGATGGCTTTCTTTGATAAAATAGGACAGTTTCTTCTATTAAAGATTCATTCCAGCAAGGAGGCGGCTTCATCTATTTTTTTTTTTGCAGGAGCTCTGAGAACGCCTTTGCTATTTCAATATCTGCACTAGCAGCCTTTCCTGATACATGCACATTATGAAATCCTGCAGGATTTTTTAAATTGTACAAACCAACCACTGCTTGCTATGTTCCTTCATGGTACTTTACCTTTAAATCTTGTAGCTGCTTTGAAGATTTAAAGGTAAAGTACCATGAAGAATATTCTTTTGAGTCTAGTCTTCTAGTCACATAGTTAATAGTTTCTCCCTCTAGAAAAGTTTCTCTCTCTAGAATAGTACCTTCTCTTGGTTTTGACAGGTAAATTGACTTCATGTGAATATTGCCTTTTGCATGCTTCTTAACTGGGCCACATCCTTTACTACAGTGGTCACAACTGACATCGTAAGAATAAGTTCCCATGCTATCTATGACAATTTTGTCCTTCATGCTTTATAATTATTTTCATTTTTATTTCTAATTCTATTGCCTTATGCTTATGAGATGGTTCACCTTTCCCCTCAAGAGCAGTGCTGGCCACTGTGAAACTATAAGGATCACTGTTGAACACAGGGAAAGGTACAGTATTTCTCACTGTTTACAGACACAGGGAACTCACTTAGAGATATTTCTCAGCTTCCTACCACCATTTACTCTACTTGCATTGTATAACGTCTTATTATACAGCTTCTTCTTAAGGAATTTCCATCAGGTTTTTTTTTTTGGAATACAAATTTCTTTCAGAATTCTTTATAGAGAGCTGAATTTGTATAAATTGGATTTTCATAAAGTGAGAACTGTCTCTACTCATCGGCAGAACAGAGATGTGTGCCCTCCTCATCTCCCACCAAGTTTTATTCTGCCCTTTCACCGTGGAGAGCTAAGATGGTCATAATATCTCAGAAGGAGGATTTATGTCTTCTGGAATTATTGAGAGAGAGAATTGCTCTCTCTGTGGAAGAAGCTTCACGTTTATGAGTGGTGAGGAGGCAATGCAGGCAAGGAGCTGGGGAAGTGTGAGGGAGTATTGATTCAAGAATTGCCCCCAAAGTATGTATTCGATGGAATGACTAGAAACGACCCAAAGGAAGTGTAGCCATGACAATTCTGCCACATTTTTTATGAGTTCCAGCGCCCATATGGCAGAGCGTAACATGTTGCTGCAATGCAGAAGTGCACTGTATGCCCCCTGGTGGAGAGGAGGTCCACTTTCAGCCATAGCTCTGAGTCTTCCTGAAAAGTGCATTTCTACTGATACCCAAATGCTCTTCTTTTCTTTGCACTAATAGAACCCAAAGAGAATTATACAAAGAACTCCGGAGAAGTCACTCTGGGAGGGATCAATTGCAGTCCCAGGAGTATTGGGCATGTATTTAATTCTACCACCCCTTCCATAAAAACCGTGCCTACGTCAGGATTCACTAAACCTCTTGTCATTACAGCCAACATAAGCAAAATAAAGAAATGAATAAATAAAAAGTAAATGAACAAAAAACTAGCTAAATGAATGGATTAATAGATAAATAAAAGAAACAAGGATTCAAAAAAAGGCAGCGTTTCTAGTAGAAGTTGTAGAATTTATATTTTGGTTAAACCTCTAGCAAGAGGTTTCTCTACTAAGAGAAAGATAGCATTTGGGTTTGTGCTATTTTATCCCTGAATAATAATTGATAGCTTTTCTCCTTTTTCAATGCTACTATGAATTAAATGTATCATAAAAATGTCCTGATAGTTCTTTCAACTAGTGCTGCAGGGCTTAGAATGTGGATTTGTTACTCTTTACCACAGCCCAAATCATTCTTTTGTCCCATCACTGCATTCACGTGTTTCTTTACACTCCAGTGTTGTGGCTGTGTAGTGCATGTCCTGAAAGTGAATCAGCTTGTGTTGGGGAATGATTTGTTTAAAAACAAACTTTCGGTGCCTGTTTGTATCCCAGGATCAAGAACACAGCTTTTAGAGGATACTTTGTCACTATTATTTTATGAACATATTATGATCAGCAAAGAAAAGTATATAGTACAAAAGTAATTCTAGTAGGAATTAGAGCTAGAGAGGGGTCAAAGCGTGTCCTGTTGGATAAACTCAAGTTACAGCTCCTCTGTAACTTGCCTGATTATATGATTTTCTTCCCTGTTATGCTAAAGGTAGGAGAAAGTCAAACAAGATTGCTAAATTTTTGTGTATTCTTATGGATAGAGCATAGGACTGGAACTGTGATATCACCAGTGGAGAGAACTCCGAGGTGAGGAAAATCCCTATTAACCTGGAGCACCGAGAATTTGTGACTTGCCCAGGATCATTCAACTTGTATATGTAAAAAGTAGAATTTGACCCAGGTGTTCATGGTTTCAAGGACAGTTCTCTAACCACAATACCATATAGTATTTGCATATAGTATAATCTAAACACATAATATATAGATATGACTATTATGATTATCTTTGGAATACTGACGCTTGAAAGAGGTGCATATATTCAATAATAGCTCAGCAAAAATTTATTAAGCATCTAATATAAAAGGTATTCTTGTGCTGGAGTTAGAAAAAAAAATTAAATATATCCTGCCTTCCAGAAACTTTCATTCTATTGAGGAAGACACAAGATAATACACATAAGTAAATATAAGATAATTTGAAGAGAGGAAGAGCATAAATGATAAGAGGATAAGGAATGACTTTGAGTAGGAGACTCAGTTGATAGAGCACAGGGCCTGGAGTCAGGAAGATCTGAATTCAAATGCAGCTTCAGACACTTCCTAGCTGTGTGACCATGGAAATCAGTGCTGTTTGCCTTAGATCCTCATCTGTAAAATGAGCTGGAGGAGAAAATGACAAACCACTCCAGTATCTTTGCCGAGAAAACGCCAAATGGAATCATAGAATCTGACATGACTGAAAAATGAGTAAGCAAGTGAGTAGGCCTCAACTAACTAACTAGGCCTAACTAGGCCTCAAAAGAATTATCCAATCAATCACAATCATTTATTAACTACCCACTCTTTTTTTTTTCTTTTTTTGGCAATTGGGGTCAAGCGACTTGCCCAGGATCACACAGCTAGGAAGTGTCAAGTGTTTGGTCTGAGGCGGATTTGAACTCAGGTCCTCCTGACTTCAGGGCCAGTGCTGTATCCACTGTGCCACCTAAACTACCTACTCTTAAGTGCTGGAGATACAAAGGCAAAAAATGACACATTCTTGCCTTCAAGGGGTTCATATTTTGTAAGAGAGAAGGCCTGTACACACACGAGGAAGCTAAGGCTATTAAGAAGCAGAGAGAAGGAGAGAATGTCTTCTAGGACGGCCTTGTGTGAAAGGACAGCAACACGTTATAGAATGCTGAGTTCTGGCATTAGCTGATAGGTCCCTTTGGCTGTCATGAACAGTATGGGAAAAGGAGTGATATGAGATATCTGGAGAGTTAGGCTGAAGACAGACTGTGGTAGGCTTTCCATGTTAGGTTGAGGATTTTAGTCCTGTATTTTATCTTACAGGCAATAGGAAGCCATTGAAGACTATTGTTTGGAAGGATGATATGATTACTCCTGTGTTTTAGGAAATTTACTTTCTGCTATGGTCATGCATGCACCTGTATATATCCCCTCTCTGTGGTTTGTTCTTACACGTCCTCTGCATATAGATAACTTCTACCACTGGTTGTATGGTAATCTGTGAGAGAAAGTACCCCATGTATGCATGTTGGTATATTTTCTTGTCATACTTTTTTTTCTCTGCTGTTTGATTAAATGGCTTTTGTTCTGAACAAATGTGTTCTCTGGTTGACAAGAAGGGGTAAACCTATCAGTGGGAGCTGTGAGCTCTGTATTAACTGATAAACCACAGCAGCTTTTTTTTTTTTTTTGGCAGGGCATGCATGTGTGTATTGAGATGGGGGGAGGCCCAAGTGCTTTAAATATATGATGAATAATTTTGAACAAGGACAATCCTCAAAGACTGGCCAAAAGACTTAAATTCTTATCTCCTCTATGTGACCTGAGGAAAGCTACTTAACCTCTAGATCCATTTCTTCACCTATAAAATGAAGGGTGAGACATGATATCTAAAATCTACCTCCAAAATTTCTGTGTTGATCAACTCTAACAACAAAATGGCCTCACTTATTTTTATTAACAATATTTATTTGTTCCATTAGTGTGTGTGAGTAAAAAGAAAAAAATACATAGCATCTTCAAAATAGCCACACAAATTGAGCTTTCAATTAATTAGCATGCAAAATATCATTTCAACTCTCACTATTTGAATCTGCTTTCCCTTCATTTGCCAATGTTGAAAAAAATGATACCTAGATGGCAGGGAACATTGGTAGCCTGAAGAAGTATAAAAAAGGGTGATGGGTTATATTTTCAATTTTATTAAAATTATTACTTCTTTATGCTTGGACTAATTTTCTCTTGGCTGTGGGCAGTTTTCCATGTCTCCTTCAGTCTCTTTATTATCACATTCATTATCATATTACATGCCTCTGCAGGCATGTAAAATAAAATTGGGATCAATCTGGAAGTGAGGGAAACTAAGGCAGAGCTTTTATAGGTGTAAGCTTGGCATTTGAATATGATTTGGAGTTATTTTTAGTGACTTAGATTGTGAGTCACCATTCACTAGGATGTAGGACAATCAAAGCCATTATCACTTCTGACTTACTGACAATAATGTCATACTAGTAAGAAACTTTTAGGATATCACCAGTGGCCTCTTCTCATTGGAAATAGTACCTTTTGCTACCACATTATTTTGCAGAAGTAGGACAAATGTAAATGGCTATTATTCCTATTTAATCTGGTAAAACATATGAAGGTTTGCTGTAGTGGAAGGCACATGTCTTCCAGTTTATGAAGGGATATTGTACAGAGGGTAATCTCTATGGCTACTGCATACTGAACAGTAAACACATATACTGGAACAGAAAAGATGGAGGTTAGATTTTTGGAAGAACTTCAGAATAAAGTAACATTCTTCTGGCATGAGCTTGCCTTACTAAAAGAAGCAGCAAAAGCTCTTTCACTGGAAAATTTAAAGGAAGGGGTAAACATTTCTGTGTTCAATGTTGTAGCAGTGTTTCACAATCTTTTTCATCTCAAGGACTGGTGAGTTGTCATTGCATATACAGCAAGGGCAGTAATGGCCTAAGATTTTACCAACTAAAGCCCTGTTAAGGAAAATCATAGAATTATAGAACTAACTTGGAAAAGACTCTAGAGGTCATTTGGTTTAATTCTTACCCAAAGCACAGATCTTATCTATGTTATTTCTGACAAGTGGTCATTCATACTCTTCCACTTAAATGCCTCTAGTTATGAGGAACTCACTAGCCCCCAAGGCAGCCTATTCTATTTCTGGATAATTCTAATTCCCATTCTATTATTAAATAATTGTGTGACTTTGGATTTGTCGTTTTGACCTTTCTGGGTCTCAAGGCTTTTGATCTACAAAAATAAGCTAGACTAGGACACTAAAGTTCTTTCTAGAGGTTAAAAAAAATTCCATGATTCTTTGGTAGTGTTTTAAGCAAACTTATTTGCTATTATAGCTACATTTTCATTTGAGGATTCATAAGTCTTGGGGCAGAATTTTACCATTATTTAAAGAAATGGTAATTTGTCTGTCCAGTATATTTAAGTTCTAGTGCTTTTTCTTTCATGATGCACTGACCATCTTTTGCTCATCCAGTTTCATCATGCAACATAGATTTTTCTTTCTAAAATAATAATCCCTCATATTTGCCTAATGCTTTTCATCTAGAGTGCATGCCAGAGCATTTTGTAACTTAACTGATAAGCAATCCATATGTAGAAAGATTAATTCAATCACAGTTGGATAGATCACAACTACTACTCAATTCCTTTGAGCAGTAATGCATACCAGGTCCAGACAAGAGAGGAAGGGGATTAATATTACCAAAGAATGCTGATTGAAAATCAGTCAGTAGATCAGTATTTTACCCTTGAAAGATTGGTCTTATAACCTTGAAGTGTAATTATCATTGCCCTTTAGTGAATTTTAGGAAGGGAGAGTTAGCATAATACAGCAAAAAAACCACTAGCTCTGGAGTCAGAGGTTGTAGGTTCAAATACCTCCTCTTATGTTTACTACCTTTGTGACTTCGGGTGGTATATGGTGTTCAAGGAGGCCTAGCACCTCTGGTATGAGGTTTTGCTGAGCCCTTTTCGGAGCAGCTCATCCACCTTTGATATCCATCTGTCACTTGGTTCTCATCTGTGGTTCCAAGAAGCTGTAGCATGCTCACTGTCCACACCTCGGTAAAACTGTCTTTGCAGATGGATTAAATCAGTTTAAAAGTAACCAACAAGCCTCTAACTCATAAGTAAGTGGGGTGTCTACCCTGAGCATGTGAAGACTTCCTAGCATCATGGACAGGTGAGAACAGTTTGTTCCAATGGCCATGAAAGCAGCTGAAGCAGGTGCTATGAAGCAACTTAGAGCTTGGTCAGACATTGAGAAACCAAAGTCATCCATTGCATCCCAGTTCATTGCCAGTGGTCTTGACTTTTATCTTGCCACTGGACTTTGATGACTCTGGAAGAGAGAGTGAAGCTGATGACTATGCATCCCTGCCTAACAAATCCAATTCACATGCAAATCAAGACATCACTCAGTGGAGTCATTGGTTCTCTTTGAAAATGAAGGATGACAGAAAAAGAACTATGGAGTCTGAATGCAGATCAAAGCATACTATTTTCACTTTTTTTCTGTGATTTTTCCCATTTGTTCTGTTTTTTTTCTTTTACAACATGATTAAAGTAGAAATATGTTTAATATGATTGCACATGTATAACCTATACCAGATTGCTTTCCATCTTGGGGAGGGGAGAAGGGAGAGAGGGAGAAAAATTTGGAACTCAAATGCTTATAAAAATGAATGTTGAAAACTATTGGAAAAACTGGAAAAATAAAATATTATTTACTGAAAAAAGTAATGTGTTCAACTTAAAAAAAAAAGAAAATGAAGGATGAACAACAGACTTTGGGCAAATCACATGAGCTCCCTGGGCCCTGGGTTCTTCAGCCATGAAAGGAGAGGGTTAAACCAGGTGGTTTCTGAAGTCCCTTCTCACTCAATCTATGATATTCTGTGAAGGAATTTGATGCATCTATGTCTGTGTTCTCATCTGGTGACCTAATCAGTTTCTAGGGTTTAATTACCATCACTATGCACATGACTCTCTGTATATCTAGGTCTCTATATTCAGCCCTTGGTTCCATTCTGCTCTCCATTCCCACATTACCAACTGTCCACCAGATATCTGCCACTGGATAGCCCACGGCATCTCAAACTCATCACGTCCAAAGATAATTCCTTTCTTTCTGGCTTCCAAACTTACTCTATTTCTCTAATTTCCCCATTTTTGTCAAGTGCATTGACATCCTTTTAGTCACCTCAGTTCTCACTATTGTCTAGTTTTCCACCTTTACCTGGAGCTGCAGGCAATTTGAAGGCAGAGGATTTATTTGAGAACAGGTTGTCTAGCATGGTAATGGGAACACCGAAAGAAAGACCCCTGAATGTGGATGCAAGTACAAACACTATTCCTGCAGTAATGCCTAGAGAGCCTTCAGTGTCAGGTTCTTCTGTTCTGTCAGCAGCCTACGAACAGTCTCCCTCCCCGGTCCAGTTACCTGAAGAATCCAAGACTGTGGAAAACAAGCAGAGGGAAATGCACAGTACGGAACGGCTTTCTTGTGCCCTTGCTCCCACTGCGTGTAGATTGTGCAAATCAATAGAGCTCCTGCAGAACTGAGAAAACCCAGTTATGCAGAAATTTGCCAGAGAACAACTAAAGAGCTGCTGCCTCCTCTTCCTATACCTGATTCCTCAGTCTCCCTAACCCACGTATCAGTTCAGTTGCCAAATCTTATTGTTCCTCCGTTTACAACGTCTTTTGCATCAGTCCCATTCTTTCTGCTCACACAGCCAACAGCCCAGTTTAGAACCTCATCGCCTCTTCCCCTGGTTGATTTCAGTAGCCTTTTAGTTGATCTCCCTGCTGCAAGTCTCTCACCTCTCCAGGCTATCATCTACACAGCTCAAAGTGATTTTCCTAGGAATTCATCCCATTGGACCTAGCGTTCTTTTACTCAAAAATCTCCAGTGACTTCCTGTTGCTATTATTATTATGCCTCTATTAGTACGGGTAGCCTGATGGCATAGTGGCTAGAGCTCTAGGCCTGATTTTAGGAAGACTGGGGTTCCAATACGGCTTCAGATGCTTACAAGCTGTGTGATATTGGGAATGTCACCTAACATCTGTTTGCCTCAGTCTGCTCATCTGTAAAATGAAGATAGTAAAAGCACCTACTTCCCTGCACCGATGTGAGGATCAAATGAGATACTAATTGTAAAGCACTTAGCACAGTGCCTGGCACATAGAGTTATATAAATGTTAGCTCTTATTATTATTACCCCTAGAATCAAATGTAAAGACTCCTGTTGGTGTTTAAAAATGAACACATCTTGTCCCAGACTCCCTTTCCAACCTAATTATACGTTACCTCTTTTCATGTGCCAACTGGCTTTTTAAAATCTTCCTCATGTACAACATTGAAGTCTGAAACATACTTCTTTTCATCACCACCATTTACAATCTCTAATTGCTTTCTTTTACATTAAACTTTTCCTGATTCCCTTAGTAGTACCTCCCCTCCAAGAAAATTATCTTGAATTTATTTTGCATAGACCTATATGCATACATGTTTGACCTTTCACTAGAATATAAACTCCATGAGGGCTTACAGTTTTTTTTTTCTTTCTGCTTTTGTCTTTGTATGCCTGGAGCCTAGCACAAGGTCTAAAACATAATAAGCTTTTTATGGATTGGTTGGTTGATAGTATAAAACTCTCTATTAATAGGAGGTTTTTATAAAATTATTGTTAAATATGTGGGTATCATATATTATCTACATTAATATTGTTGATATCGAGTCTCATTAGAGCAACAACACTTAGAAATAATTTTGCAGATATTTTCACACGTTATGCTCACATTTACCACCCAGTATTGATATAACATCTAACCAGCCATATTGTAATTCCATCTGTAAATTCAAGAGCTGCTGTTAGAACATCATGGATCAGTAGTTCTCTATCAGCTGCCAGAAGCACACAGTGTTTGTGAGGTGTACTAAAAGTGTTATATAAAGCTGTTATATGTTTTTAGAAAATAACACCTTATATAAAAACACTAAATAGAAACTGAACGATGAAGGGAGAAAATTGGGTTACCATTCCAGATGTGACAGAGTTGTTTGTCATGAAGGGGAAAGAAAGTTAATTCCTGTGCCATAATATAACCTCAAATGCTTCATTAACATTTTCTAATGGTTCAAACAGTATATTCCTTTATGTAGTCAAATGGATTGACTTGGACCGTGAGTGGCATGCCACTTATCCAATACATTGATTTTTTGTTTTGTTTTTGTGAAATTCCTTCATCCTTGTCTTCTTTTTTTTTTCCCCCTGGGGACTGATATGCTTCTTAAATGAGAGAATGAAGGAAAATTCTGGGAGTCAGGTAAGTTGCACAGGTCATTAATTCCAGTAGGCCAATGCCTTTTAGGGTCTAGAATGTGTGTTGTGCTTAGCACAGTACCTACTAAACATTTGTTAACTGGATGAATGGACATCACTTGACAGGTTGGTATTCAGAGGAAGCTACACTTGTACTTCTGTGCCAGCCTGTCCTCATTTCCTCTGAGCTTTGTATTTATTTGGTTAACTATCTCACTGCCTGATCTCAGCTTGCTTTGGGCTTTCATCTCCTTTGTCCGCATTCCTGGGCATCTACTTTGTTTGACCTTTACATTGTGACTTTAGCACGGCCTGTACTCATTTCTGGGGACTTCAACTACTTCAGCTTCCTCAGAATCTGTCTCAGTGTACCAATTACTGTTTGGAAATTGATAGTTTTAGGTGCATTTGTTTCCTAAAGGAAAACCATACCAAATCAGAAACTATCATAACCATCTCCTACATAGCTTATCTCATCTGAAAAAGCTGAAAAAATTTTATTACAACTTTAGTGCACTTTGACAATCGTACTTTCCTGACCTCACTTATTCATTAAGCACATTTGAGTACCTACTGTGGCACAGTCCTGTGTTGGACACTGAGGAGGATACAGAACTATATATGAGATAACTCTTGCCCTTAAGGAGTAGGCAATCTAGTAAAACATTTGAATCTCTATATAATATATATCCTTTATATATGTTGTGCCTTCTGCAAATGTAGTTTCTATTTTAAAATATGAATTACTTATTTTGTTCATACTTTGTTAGATTCTAAACTGCATTGAATCTCCAAGGAAATTATAAGTATTGATGTGAAATTTATATTCATAAAAAGAAAAGATTATTTAATTAGATGTTATCTCATATAATAGCAGATAATCATTCATTCCCAGCAATCCAATTTGAGAAATCTATATAATTTAGGACCATGTGAGAATATGTGGATAGAAATATCATTGTATAGCATGTAATAACACTGTCGAACTTAAAAGGGGCCACAATTATTCCACGGAATTCCCTAGAAGTTCTAGCAAAGAGTACTCAGGGACTATGAACAATTGAGTTCAATTTAATGAGTATTAATGCCTGTTATTCTTTAGGAACTTTTAGGCACTAAGTATCCAAAGCTCAAAATAAAAACAATTCCTTAACATCAAAGGTTTTATATTTTATTGAAGGTTGGTGAGGCGGGCAGAGAAAGAAATATGGATACAGATAAGTTAGTACAAAATATGAAGAAGATTTAAATCTTGCTTCAGTTACGTATTATCAGTGTGACCCAAGCCAAATCATTTAACCTTTAACCTTTCTGGGCTTTAGCTTCCTTATCTGTAAAATGGATCAGAGAGGGTTGGATTCATCTACCTCTAACATCCCTCTCAGTTCTAAATTTATGGTACTATGAAAACAGGATAAAGCTGCTGTAGTGGATCAAGAACTGGCCTCTGAAATATATACTAGCTGTGTGACTCTGAGCAAGTCACTTAACCTCTTAGTATCTAAGTCACCTCGCAAAAGCTATGAATTGTAAAGCAGTTAGTTGCCAATCTGCCTTGGTATAGAGAGAGTTTCTTCACTGGAGCACCCTCTACAGAAGTGGTATCAAGCTCAGATAGAAATGGAGCCACTAAAGTTGTGTAAAGATTCCTGGGGCCACATATTGACGTGGAAAACTATGTTAACATTATCTGTATTCTATTATATTTCTATTTATTTTGTTAAATATTTTCCAATCACATTGTCATCTGGTTCAGGCTGCACTCAGGAGTATGCCTGTGTTTGACACCTCTGCTTTATGACAAAGTGATTTCAGGGAGGTGGAGAGAGCATTGACAACGGGACAGATTTGGGAAGACCTAGGATAGCAGATGGCACAAGCCTCAACAAGTCTCAGAAAGACAAGGCTTCGGTGAACATTGGTGTGTGAATGTGAACTTTTAAGAGGGAAAGACGGAGTGACATTCAATTTGAACCTACAAAATTTCAAAAAAAAACCCCATCTAAACCTCTTTTCTGAACTCTAAGTCCCCTTAAACAGAGCATTAATAAATCACAAGAAATTCAGACTATTCAGCTCCTCCTAAATACAAGTTTCTCTACCAAAGGAAACAATAATCAGCTTTCAATTCACTAATATCAAAATTCATGCCTATTCATAGTAACTCAGAAATTCAGCAATGCTCAACTGAACTTATGCTATATCATGCATTCATGAAGCATATATTTAAAAGCATATTTAAAAGCACATTAAGAAGACAAAATTAAACTGGACAACTGACTAAACCACACTCCTTTTCCTCTTCCTAATATAAATGAATTTTTTTTCTGCTAAGAAGAACTAGGTGAAAAAATAAAATATATTTTTGCTTTAGATAACTTGTAGCATACCTTACGATGCCTTTTTGGTTAAATCTCCCCTACCTCCCCCCCCTCCAATTAATCTTCCATGAATAGATGGAATGTAGAATTTGACTTTGGGAAAGTCTCTTCATACCATAGATTTAGAGCTAGCAAGAACCTCAGAAGTCAGCTAGACTTGTTGACTTGTCCAATTCCACTCATTTCATAGATGAGGAACCTGAGGCCTGAAGAATTTTAATACATTCCGCAAATTGTTTAGTAACAGAGCCTGGATTTGAATCCAGAACTTTTGACATTAGGTCTAATACTATTTTTACTTTACCAAACTGACTTCCCCTAAGAACTGTGAGGTCATTTTTTCATTGGACTTATCAAATATTAATTAAAATACTGAGCCACAACTTTGTAGAGGAGTAGAAAATTGGCAAAAGTTTCAGAAGAGAGTTCCAGAAATGCTTGTAGCATTAGAATATGGATACTGTGAGAAAAGATTAAATCAAATCAATAAATATTTAAATTTAGTCAAATTGATCTGTGATCTCATTGATTTCAAAGTTCCCTGTAATGATACAGATATCAATCAATTCATGCCTACCTATTCTGTACACCTCTTGTATATGTCCTCCCATGAGTTTGCCACAGGGCTTCCAACCAATGTGCTAAAGCCCTTCTTCCATTTCTTCTGAAATTGCACTGGTATCAGTAGAACATTTGACCTGTCTACCTGACACATGCCCAAGCTCTCTCCTCTTTTTGTTGTTCAGTCATTTTTAGTCATGTCCAGCTCTTTGCAACACCATTTGTGGTTTTCTTGACAAAGATACTGGAGTGGTTTGCCATTTCCTTTTCCAACTCATTTTATAGATAAAAAAAACATAGGCAAATAGGGTTAAGTGACTTTCCTCGGGTCACACAGTTAGCAAGTACCTGAGGCCTTATTTGAACTCAGGAATATGAGTCTTCCTGACTCCAGGCCCAGCATTATCCACTGTGGCACTTAATTGTCTTCCCTTCCAATCACACAGTTCCTTAATGATGTCTTTTATTCCTGTTATTCTTGACATTTCCTCGTCAATTATAGGCTGCACCTTTCTCCCACCGACCTTGCACTTGCTCATTCCTGCCTCCCACCAGGATATATTCATTTTGAATCAGAGATTGTGAGGGTCTGTCTTTTGCTTCTTGTTGTTACTGTTGCTGTTGTTCATCGGTCTTTTTTTTTTTTTTGGCTAGGCAATGGGGTTAAATGACTTGCCCAGAGTCACACAGCTAGTAAGTGTTATGTGCCTGAGGCTGGATTTGAACACAGGTTCTCCTGAATCCAAGGCCAGTGCTCTATCCACTGCTCCACCTAGCTACCCCACCCTTCCTTTTTGAAGAGGACCATTGACATCATGTCTTGACTTCTGCATGAATTGTATTTGAGGGAGTCAGAGCCAGGCAAAGTTATCAGCCCCACTCTTTCCTCCAGGGTCATTGAAGTCCAGTGGAAAGACAAAGTTCAAGGAGACTGGTGATGACCCAGGATGCAGAGGATGACTTTAGCCATCTGAAATTAAGGTCTTTCCTAGGTCTCTCTTTGTCTGGAGCCATGCCGATCCAATGTCTGTGTGCTAGCTAAGAGCTGAGACAAAAGATGGCCCAATTTGCCATCACATCTTTTGCTACCATATATAGCAATGCTGGTAGCATATTGTTATTGAAAAGGTGGACCATGGCTTTCATGGGAGGCATATGTATATGTATATGCATATATGTATCTACACATATTATATATGTGATTATGCAATATATGTATTACATATGTATATATATTTTATTATATATGTATATACTTGTATGTGTATATATATGGGTGTATGTATGCACATATATCTATACATACAGCATGAAATTCATTTTAGTAATTATAGTCATATATACATACATACATACATGCTTGCATACATACATATATATATATACACACACACAGGAATCTCTAAGCACATATACATATATATGTATTTCATTTTTGTATTTGACATATAGTAGGTACTCATCGTAAAGCTATTTATGGGCAGAGTAAGGACAAACCTCCCCCCCAAAATAACAACGGGTCTTTTGAGTCCAGGTCCAGCGTCTTTCTACTGCCCCCCATTCCCATTTGGACTAAAGAAGGTGAGGTTGAGAGATGACTCAAGCCACAGATTCCTATGCTACCTACATCAGAGATTTATAGTTTTTGTTTTTAAAACAAATTCCTATAGAATGAGAAATTATTTGAAAATGCCTCAGGTGACATAAGATAATAGATTTAAACCTGAAAGGGACTTCAGATGTCACATAGTCCATTCCTGTCATTGTACAAAAGAGGAAACAGGCACAGAGAGGTCGTGACTTCTTCAGGCTCATACAGAAGGTAAGAGGCAGAATTGGGACCAAAATTCAATTGACTTGACTCCAAATCTATCACTCTTTCTACAATACCATGCATGATGCTCTTTGGAAGAACAGGGATTTTTCCAAGCAGAGGAACTAGATGAAAAAAAGTAAAAAAGTAAGGATAAGATAAATGAGCATTTCATAATACTATAATAGTGAAAAGACGATCAGGAAGGAATGGCTATTGGGGCAGAGAATGGAGTGCAACTGGGATGATGAATGGGAATGAGTTTTTACATGGAAACAGCAGGAAAACTGGAAGATGTGGGAAACAGTGATGGAGAAAACAGTGGAATTAGGATCCAGAGCTTAAGAAGGCTGGGATAGTGTTTGATGACATAGAATTTCTCATGGAAATTTTTTCCAGTTTCTTATGGAAATGTAGAAGTTAGTGAGAAATAAAACAGACACTCGGAAAAGTATGGAGAAGGCCATGTATTATCAAGTGGAAAGAGACCTATATTTAGAGTAAGGGCATCTGGATTTGAATCCTGATTCTACTACTGTGAGAAATACATAATACTAAAAAGTTAGGTTTCCACAGGATGTTGCAGTTTCGAGGTGGTGTAAGATAACAAGTGCCACCAACCAATAAGCTTTTAGAGGAAGAAACTGGCCAACCACAAAGTTCCTGATAAAGGAGGCCTAGGCTGAAACTGGCTCAAGCTAATCAGGTTCAAGGGATGGATGGTCACTGACTTTTTACTAATGCGCATGCTTCATCAGCCTCACGTATATTATCTGACACATCCCAGGGAGAAATTTTTGCTCATTTACGTAACATGGGATGTATGACAAGGTATGACGAGGGTGGTTTAACAGGTCAAAGAGAAACATGGAGTGGGTGGTTCAGGAAGATTGTAACCTGGAAGAGTTCAGACCAATCCGAGCTCTGAAGGCAGGGGCTGTGAGGGACTAACAGTATAAAGCTTGCTCTCCCTTCTGTTATCAGTACGCTTCTCTAATAAAAGAGAACGCAGCCCCTTCTTACAAGAGACGTAATGAACAATTCTTCTTTCACTCCAGACAGTAGTTTCATTATTGGGCCTGGAAGTGAGCCTTGTTCTAGTTGGGGAGGGGGTTTGGTGGGCTCATTTATAACACCACAGACTCTATAACCCTATGTAAGTACTTAAAATGCCTGGACCTCAGTTTCTTCAGATGATAACTAAGGTTCTTTTCATCTCTGAGTACTGTGGTCCTGTATTGAAGAGATGTGAGATACAGGGAATAGGAAAGAGAATAAATACAGACACAGACAGGCAGATACACACACACACACACACACACACACACACATACACACACACACGAATCTGAACCTCACTGGCTGTTGCAAGATGAAAAATTTAAAAATTCTGCAAAAAAGGAAATAATTTAACTCATTAACTTAGGACCTAAGTACCAATTTAACCTTAAAAGTCTTTCACTCTGCAGAGTCATGCACGGTGTAGTAAAATTGCCAAGATAAAGATTTTCCCCCAGATAGTCCATAGGCCCAAAGTATGGCAAAGTCACTATGTGATGTTTAACTCTAGAGGTATAGAGTCTCAGACTTAGTTGCGGTCTGGGAGATAATAGTAGATAGACAGACACAGATAGATAGACAGATGGTTACACACACACACATGAAAAATCACAGGCAAATATATATTGTCATGTCCCAAAAGTCTTAGTTCATTTAAAGCTTTACTTCAAAAGTACAGATGTGGCAAACTTACAAAGAACATTATTTGAAAATTTATTAATTTAAATTACACTTTTTTGTGAATATTGAATAATAACCTTTAAATTTTAATTTTAGCAAGACATGTTACACTGTCCTTATGCACTGAATGTGTAATAGTTTGAGAATGACATTCTTAACATTGTAACTTCCTACAACTTTCACTCATTGCCTTTTGGAATTACCTGGAATAATTCTGATTCCTCTTCCAGGAATCAATTCAATCTGACATTTTTTTTTAAATTAAAGATTTACCATGCCTAATAATTCTTTCCCTAGGAATTTAAAGACAAAAGTTGAAGACAAAAATAAAATCGTGCTGAAGCCACCTGAAATTGGCTATCAAGAGCTCATTGTTAAATATTCACTGTGAGCTTTTGTAGCTTGGGTATCCACAAACACTACAAATCAAGGGCTGATTTGTTGCTTTGTTGATTTTCTAGATTTAAAAAAGTGATGGTAAAAATGTTGATTATGCAGATTAAACTTACAAGTATGTTTTGTGTACTGTTTTTTTTTTTTGAGAGGGACCATTGTCAAACACCAGCCCACCCCTGCCCTGCAGCCTAGGAACCATGTTCTTCTGGATATAAAAATATAATGATAGGAATTTTAAAGAGAGAGAGAGAAGACTAGCACATAGAAAGCTTTATGGGAAAGCTATTGATCCCTTCTCCACAGGGTCTTGTCTTCTGCAGATAAGCAATCCCACTTTCTTCAACCATTCTTCAAATCAGATTGTTTTGAGTCTCTTCAATCTTATTTACCCTCTTCTGTAAAACCCTCAGGTTATCAAATCTCCTTTATAAACTCTTTGAGGCAGAAATGATGTTTTCTATGTCTCAGTAGTCCTCACAGTGATTAGAACACCAACTGCTTTAATGAATCTGTAATCTCATTGATGTAGGTACTTGTTAGCATGGTGCAGATGAACCCTCCCATTCACATTTTACCATTGTGAGCAGTTCGTGGCCATCTCTCCACATATCCCTTGTCTCATAATATCCTGGTTTCCTTGAAAATACAGCTCAGATATATCATTTATACCAGACCTTTCCTCATGCTCCCAGTTAAGAGATGCCTCCTTCTTGAAATTACTTTTTATTTACTTACTTATGCAACATGTTTTGTTCTCCTCCCAGTAGGCAGGGACTTTGTATACCCAGTACTAAGAAAGGTGCATAATAAATCCTTAACAAAAGCTTATTGAACTGAATAGAATCTATTGGTAAGGTTCTGCATTTGTTATCTTTTTAATATGAGATTTAATCCCTCAATGTGATCAAAATTACAACACTTAAATATAAACTTCCTCATTTACAGTTAGTGTGGCCAATCTTTCCATCTTCTTTATTTTTTTAATTTAGTGTCAATTTTTACTTTCTCATTGAGGCATATCAGCAATTGTGATATTAGTGTCCCAAAGTAGTAGGTCCAGTGCTATTGGTGATGAGGATTTTTTTTTTAACAGTGATCTTGACTACTGTATTCCTATTTTTCATCTCTTTACTGTCTTCCTTCCATTTTTATCTTTAAAGTTCTTGGTACGATCTGGCTTACTCACTATGTTTTATGTAGACTTGTTTGTTTTTGTACCACCTTGTTCTGTTATAAGAGATTATATGGGCTCATAATCTTCAACCATCCTCCTCTATAAGATTTTATAAGCAAATTTGTATTTTCAAATAGCACTATCTTAGCTACCATATCCCTTACTTGTCAAGAAAATTAAGTATTTGTTGGAAAGCCTGTTCTTTGGTTCTTCTTGGTGTTTGCTGTTGCAACTGATTTAATTCATTGCATTTCCTTAGATGGTAATGATAGATGTCTCTCATCCATTTTCCATTTTTCATATCAGTAGCTTATTTAAATACCTCTTGGTAAAGTTACATTAATTACATGCTATATTTTCTTCTTATTTTTGTTCATCTAATTTAGTGTTAATTTTGATACTTGTTCTAATGAAGAAAGGAATAAGGTCTTAATTTACTCACCAAATTTGTTTTATAATCAAAATACATTCTAAAACTATTACAAGTAATTATTTTAAAATGTTTGGTTATTCCTGAAATGAAACAAAAATAACAAAACAAAGTTATTCAGAAATTTCCTTTCTTTTTTCTTTTTCTTTACTTTCTTTTTTTCCTATTCTTTTCCTTTTTTCTCCTTTTCCTTCTTTCTTTTAAAAATGAATATTTAAAATTGAAACTTTAACAAGGAACATGGTCACAGCCTTTTTTTCCCCCAAAATTTTCCTCTATCGAATTTCGTGTTCTTTTTTCTTTACCTCCAAGTCTGATAACATAGAAACACTCTCTTGCCCAGACACAAAATGCTTAACTGTATAGCTGTGAAAGTTAAACTGATAGCTATACTAAGCAGCAAATGGCCTCATTAAAGAGCTGACAAGAAGCTGTAGAATATATGTAGATCCTTCTTCCTTCCTGCCTTTCTGCTTTCTGGCCTCCTTTCCAAGCTTCAGACAGAATATTCCAGCAGATTTCAGTCACTGTCTACATTATTTAGAGTTTGGTTTGGCAAAAGAAAAAAAAATAGAGAAAGAATGGAAAACCCCTAAGTCGATTTTTTTAATGGTCTTAATAATGTTAGGATACACAGGGATACAAAAGGTCTCAGAAACAAAAATTAATGTGTAATCATACGTTTTAGAATATTTAGGCACAGTAAGGGTGTTTATATTTAAATATACATGCAGATCTAAATCTGTGCTTGTATCTTCATCTCACTGATAACTGTATCAATAAATAACTATATATCATACAATTCTTCCTATGATTATGGATTCTGTTTAAAAGGTATCTCATTGATTGTAAATGGTAGTCACCAGTTCAGACCAGAGTAAAAGGTCTTCCTCCCACCTACTACAGTGGCTGGCATATGGTAGGTACCTGACAAATGGCTTGTGGAATGAATGGATAACTCAGAAGGAAGGTAGAAAGAAATCTGATCACAGAAAGTCTTTTTATCAGAGGTCAGGAGATTTCAATTAGAATACTGCCTCTGCCTGGAATGACTCTTTTCCTGAATTACTTTACGGTTGAACAATATAGTGACTCAGCATAAAGAAAGGAACCACTTTAGTTTGCCTATTTTTTAAAAGAGAACTACAGACTTTAGTTTGGAGACTCTGATCCTTAAGGGAAATACTGATGGGGAGGGGGGACCCTTTGGAGTGAACATCTGAAAGAATGTCATCCAAAAGGATGCCACTAAAAAACCTTTCTGCTGCTAAACACTGTCCATCTGAGGTACACAGAGGGCTATAGCAGCACCCTACACTCTTGGCATCCCCAGTAATCCCTGAAGTTCTGAGATTTACGGTGACAGGGCTGTCAAGCCTACACAGCTCTCAAAAATAGAAGGTAGTCCTGCCTGGCTTCTCTCTCTGGAGAAATACGCCATCACACCTGGCGTGTTTCCTTTGTTACTTGGTAATAAAGTAAATGTTGCCAGCAAGGAGAAGCGTGATGTAAGGACAACTTCACAGCATTCAGTGCGTAGTTTAGCAAACCCTTCAGTTTTTCAGACGTGATTCGCTATCGTCATTACTCTCCTTTATACGGGGAGTATTTTTAAACTATTTTAGCTGATCTCTTAGGTCCCTTCAATTCTAACATTATAGAAGTCTGTAGTTCTGTTTCTCTTGGAGCTATGAGTATTTCAAGTATGTGAATTACAAGAATACATGAAACCAAAGGGAATTCGTTTTTGAGATTCTAAATAGTGGATAGGGAATCAGAAAAAAAAAAAACTGGGTTCAAATTCTACCAGCTGTGTAACTGTGGGCAAGTCACTTGAACTCTGAGTTTTCATTTTTTCTGTCTCAAAGATGGTGATAATATCTCTAATATCTTCTTTAAAGAGTTGCTGTGAAACTCAAAGGAGATAGCATATATAAAGCAATTTGCCATATTTAAAGTTCTATTTAAATGCCACCATATAACCACCATCACCATATTCTTATTTTCACCTCATGTCTACTGACTCAACTCATGGTTCCAACTTAACAAAGACATGCCATTAAGCACGTATTGATCTACTATGTATAACGTCAACAAGTATTTGTTATATGCCAGCCATGGCAGGAGACACTGGGGATAAAAAAGACAAAGAAGGTCTGTTCTACTAGATTAAAAAAATGTACATCGTTGATAAAATCAGGTACATGATAAATACATAGTAGGTCCAGGTATGGTTAGCACTAATTGCTAAGAGACTAAGAACAAGTCTCTTGTAGGAGGGGGCACTGGAGTTTTTGCAAAGGGACAGAGGTAGCAGATTGAACACTAGGCCTTAAATCAAGAAGATCTGAGTTAAAATCTGGCCCCAGATACTTATTAGCTATGTGACCATAGGTAAGTCATTTAACCTCTGTTTGCCTCAGTTTCCTTCTCTGTAATATGGGAATAATAATACTATCTACCTCAAAGAGTTCTTGTGATGAACAATTGAGATAATAATTATAAAGTGATTAACATAGTGCCTGGCACATAGTAAGCTCTATATAAATGTTAGCTATCATTGATAAAGAACATCAAATAGGTCAGTTTAGCTAGAATGTAAAAACATTTTAGGTAGCCCTGAAGGATAAGCTAAAGCAAGTTAACCAAAAAATAATATTACAAGTCTATGAGACATTACATTGCAACTAAATTTATTACAAGAGAAATGAACATGCATATGAAGACCTTAAGCAAGTACATAGGACTCACAATCCAACCAGAAGCTTGAATGTTCATGAAATTGCCACAAAAAGATGAGGAGAAATAAAAATCCCCACCTAAATGGGAGTGGCACAGCAGGAGAAGTCATGAATAATTAAGATAGCAAAAGCTTATCTTATCTTTCTTTTCCCTTGGTCACTGCTGGACTAGGAAGATAGGATAGTCAGTTTATCTTCAGGGATCCTTGCTGCAGGAACAGTTTTTTCAGTGTGATGCAGAATGACTGGCACCTGTCTTGACTTCCAAGAACACATAGAGAGTCCAGCTTGGGGTGCAAACAACAAATTATGTCAATTAATGATGAGGAAGTTTTCATCATTGACACATTCAAGGCCTGTTGCATATGCTCTGTCCAGTGTTTCTGGAAAACATGGCAACTCAAAAGACAAGTTCAGTAGACCCCTTAACAGTCAGCAGTTTGATAGTGCAGCTAAAAAAGCTAATGTGATCCTATGTTTCTTTGAGGAGCCTGGCTTCCAGGAATAAAAAGGACATAGGCTTCCTGTATTCTGGTTCAGTTCTGGGCAATGACATTTAGGAAAGACATTGATAATCTGGAGAGTGTCTGGATAAGGACAACCACTATAGTGAAAGGCCTTGAGCTCAAGTCATATGAGAATTTATTGGAAGAAACTCAGATATTTGGCTTGGAAAAGGGAAGACATAGAGGAAACAATCTACAGATAATTGAAGGATTTTCATGTGGACGAGGAATTATATTACTTTGTTTTGGAACTAGAAGTAATTTGTGGAAAGTATAGAGACAAATGGAAACTTCTTAAGAAGCGCTATCCAAAATAGACTTGTCTGAGCACTCCAATGGATTCTCTCTTATTGGTGGTTTTCAAACAAAGGTTGATTAACTACTTTTCAGACATATTAGAGAGAAGATTTTTTTTGGGGGCGGGGTTAGATTTGATGGCTCTAAGGTTCCTTCTCTCTCTCTGACAGTTAGTAATTAGTACACCTATAAAATGCCTTTACAAGGAAACTGAACCTGGGCTTGCTCTCAGGGTGTACCCTGATGTTCCAATGACATATATACTTATCTCTTGCTGTGGGATAACATGGGCAAGCCTTCTTTTTCTTTAAGAGGCACTTTCTCAATAACTCACTAGATGCAGGATATTCATTCTCAAAATTATTGTAACTCTTGAGGTCACCCCTAAGTTGTCACTCCTAGAAGAATCTTGCTTTTCTTCTACAAAGTTAGATTCTAAGATCATGCTAGCTAGCACTAAAATTTAAGAACTTAAGAAACTTAAGAATATCTTGTTATATCAATTGATGTAGTGAACATAATATTTTTAATCAATCCATAAAGCAAGGAAAAGATAGGATGACCTTTTTTATTTCAAAGTAAATTTGTAAAAAAATTTTTCAGCAATTGATGCACCTTCTTTAATTTTTGTTGTTCATCATTTCAGTCACGTCTGACTCTTCATGACTTTATTTGGGGTTTTCTTGACAAAAATACGGGAGTGGTTTGTCATTTCCTTTTCCAGTTAATTTTATAGATGAGGAAACTGAGGTAAATGTAGTTAAGTTACTTGCCCAGGGTCATATAGCTAATAAGTGTCTGAGGCCAAGATGAGTCTTCCAGGCCCGAGACTCTATAAACACTGAACCACTTTGCTCCCCTACCTTGTGCAATTAGTGCTAGAAAATGCTTTCTTACTCTCAGTAGGAGACAATAGCTTATAAACACTACCCATAAAAATGCCTCATAAGCCATATAGAGTAATGCATCTTCTGTGCCTCAGAATGTTCACTATCAAAGAATTCTCCTCTCAGCAGAGGTTGGTAGGCATCCTTCATTCCCCTAAGTATATCATAGACAATTTGTAATTCTGAAGGCATACAAGAGGTTGGGAAATCTTATTGTCTACGACAAGGTAAGAAAAATGGTGGTCACTCAACAAATACAGTAATGCTTCACTTATCTATTGTTAGGGAGTGAATGGTTCCACACTAGGCATGTCCAGACAACTAAAGTTTATCCCTTAAGTATTTGTCATAATGTTATTAGAATTTTACTCTTCTGTATGATTTTAATAAAACTAAACACACATTCATTTCTCTGTCTTCTTAAATATTGGTCATTGAATGAAATTTAGCCTTTTCTAGATGACTGAGCATCATCATTATGAACACCAGCAGTTGTACTGTGCTGTAATGTAGTGATGCAATCAGGGTACTGTTGAAGTGGGTAGAAATGTTTGCCTCTATGTAATTGGTGCTTGACTGCTGTGCTTTCTTAATTCTTCTTTATAATTTTGTAAGCTTTCTATCTCCTCCATTACTGTTGGATTATTGTTGTTGTTTTTCCTACTTAATGTTGTCATATGCCTTCTATAGGCAGCAGATCCACCCTCTAAGTTTTTTATGCTAATCTGGTGTGGGGCTGAGAAACCAGGTAACCAAATATGTTAGAACTGTTTCTAAAATAAGAGCTTTGAATCAAGGGCATAGTTGGTTCATCTGTAAATAAATGTATAAGGAATTTAGTACATTGCCTTTCTGAGATTTTTTTGATGCTCAGAAGTAATTTTGCTTACTTATAGATGGTTATGTTCTAGATAACTGAGATTGTCATAGAAATAACCTTTAATCTGTGAAGTGATTTTTTTTATTATATATTTCCTTCTAACAAGTTAATGGAAATGTCATAGCACCTCTAAGATGTAAAATAGGAAACTGTTATGAGTATAAACAAGATTTGGAGCCAGAGAGGGGAAAATTAGAAGTCCTTTCAGAATTTCCTGGAAAAAAAAGGACAATGGTATCTTCTGTTACCCAGCTCTAGTTCAAGTGCTGTGGCTAGAAAGTGGGAATCATTGGGAAACAGGAAAAAGGAATGAGACACCTTTTTTAGGCATGTAAAACCTGTTAGTTACAAGGAGATGGTCTGAAGAGTAGTAGTTAAAATATTCACTTCAGGCTGTAAGCATGGCCTTTTGGCAGTCTCCACATTTTCTTGCAAGCATCAAAGGCACACATTTTGTTTTTTGGTTTTGTTTTTTGTTTTTTCTTTTCAATGTTATCAGGAGACTGCTAGGCAGTTGCTATGTTTCAGTGATCCCTATACCTACGCTATTAATTAGAAAACATTATTTTTGGCTTTTTTTTTCCAAATAAGGAAAAAAGAAAGAAGTGAAACCAATTTTCTTCCTAATTTCTCCTTGGACTTGTGAACTTTTCATTTCTTTCAGTCCCATTAACAACCGAGATTTTTATCACTGGCATGAAGTGCAAAACCATCTCCCATGTGTGCGATATGACTTACTTATCAGATCTTCACTTCTCATTTTTGTTTTTTCCAAACAGTGGCAGGAACAGCTGAGGGGGCAAATGAGATACAGGAAGCCCTTAGGCAGTGCGCTCTAGAACATCACTTCCTAACTATGACACCAAACCCTATTCCATTCTAGATTCTTTGGATGGTTGACTGAGTGACTCATAAGATATTTCTTCTCTCTCTCTCTCTCTCTCAGTCTCTTTCCAAACACATACACATACACATACACACATCATTATTTTTGCTAGCCAGTAGATGAGGTCTCTAGTGAGAAAATCAGCTTTTTTTCATTTATAATTGTTCTCTACTTTTCTTTTAACTTAAAAAAATCAGAAAAATTTCCTTTTCAAGTAAAAGTCTTTGAATTGTTTTGCAATATGGTTGAAATAATCTTGGTGCAAAAATGCTGAGCTTGTATTCACATGACTGGGTTTAAATCCTACCCACTACTACTTAGTATGGGTGTTACCTTGGAAATAAGTCACTTTCTGGGTGGTCTCAGTTTCCTCTTCTGCAAAATGTTTCTTTTTAGCTTTAGATCTGTGATCCTATGTTGTAACTGATTTTACTCAGATAGCTTCTATTTTGGGGAAAAAGGGACTATTTTTTCACTATGAAATGAGAAAAAAACCCCCAATGATTTTTCTATGGAAATGTGATACATTACTTACCAAAAAAAGTAAGTTTATTGCTATTTTTTCCATTTCTTTTGGAGGGAGTAAGCAAGGAGGGCGTAAAAAGTGTACATGCCTATGAAGTCATCTCTTTACCAGAATAGGAAAACAAACATGAAAAAAAACGTTTCCATTAAAACATGTGAATAAGAAAACGATGAACCTCCTCAAACCTTTGAAACCCCTGTTAAGTTTTCTGTGTAAGTGTTGCTTTGAAGAAAAATTATGTAAAGTGCTTTGCAAACTTTAAAATGTTTTATTGAAAATAAAACAATATTTTCTGGACGTAAGCAACATCTCTGTTCTTCCCATCAAGTGCTTCTCTCTATTTCTGTTTTGCAGAGCCCCTAGCTAATTCTGAAGTTGGGGTTAATGCCTGTCAGAACAGGACATAGCAGCTCCCGAATGGAATCGATGAGCTGGCTCAATGTCAAGGTTCTTTTTTTAGTGTTAGTTCTCCATGTTGGAAAATAACAATAATTCTTTGCCTATATTATAATACCTTATTGGTTTAATTTTTTTTTCAATTAACAAGCATTAATTTTCTCTCCTATCTTCCTCCAATGGGGGAAAAAAAGAAAAGAAAAAAGAAAAATAATACTCTTGTGACAAATATGCAAGGTCAAAAGCAAAACAAATTCCTGCATTGGCCATGTATATCTTTTTCTGTGTCTTGAGTTTATCATCTATTAAGAGGCAGGCAGTATATACTATTTTTGGTCTTTTGGAATTGTGGTTGGTCATAGCATTGAATAGTTTTCTTAAGCCTTTAAAGGTACTTATTTCTGTAGTGTTATTATCTAAATTGTTTTTCTGCTTCTGCATACTTTACTTTGTATCAATTCATAAAAGTCTTCTCAGATTACTCTGAAACTGTTCCTTTCTTTGTTATGGTACCGCAGTATAATATTACATTCCTATAATGTAATCTGTTCAATCATTCTCCAACTGATGGATATCTCTTTAGTGTGTAGTATGTGGCCTCTACAAAAAGGACTACTACAAATATTTTTGTATATACAGTTTCTATCATATTTTTTCATCTCCTTGTGGTATAGGCCTAGTAGTGGCATTGCTGTGTCAAATGTTACCCACCGTTTAGCAAATTTTGGAGGCATAGTTCCAAATTTCTTTTCAATATGGCTTGACCAATTTGTAGCTCCACCAAAAATTCATTGATATTTCTGTTTTCATTTAACCCTTTCAATATTTGTTTTTCCTATACCTTGTTGACATGGTCTTTGCCTGAATTACAAATTATTTGTTTCCAAGTCTTCATCTCAGAATAGGAAGGTCTTTCATAAGCCAGCCAATTCATAAAAGAACATGAATCTCTCTTACATAATTCTTCACAAGTTGTCATCCAGTCTTCCTTGAAGAGAGTGTGGAACCCACCACCTTCCAAGGAAGTCCATTTCATTTTTGTTTGGAGGATTTCTATTAATATAAAACTTCCAATTGTTTTAATTGGAAAGTGCTGAATTCCAAATGTTCTGATTATTGTCCAATTTAAACAATGTTCCAATTGTTCAGAAGTTTTTTTGTTACATCAATTGTCCTTTGTAATATTCAGCCATTCAGCTTAGCCCTGCCATCTGAGGCCAAGTTGTTTAATCTTTCTTCCTTAAGGTAGCCTCTTAAATATTTGAAGGTAGCTAACAAATATCTTCTAATTCTTACTGTATTCAGACTAAACATTTTTAATTCTTCCAACTCACCCTAGCATGGCTCTGTGTCCAGTCATCTCATCACCCTAATCTAAAAGAGGTCCAGTTTATCAATGTACTTCCTAAAATATATGACCAAAAACTACATACAGTATTCTAGATATAGACTAAACATGAAATTTTACAGTGAGACTATCACTTCCCCAGCTATTGACAATGTGCCTTGCTTAATGTAGTCTAAGATCATGTTATCTTTTATTCCTTTCAAATCACATTATTGGCTCGTATCAAGCTTACAATTCAATAAAGTCTCTAGAAATTTTTCACGTGGATTGTTGCCTAGGAATGGCTCCATTGTCTTGTTCTTGTACAGCTTATTTTTCCAACTCAAGTATAGTATATTTATCCCTATTAAATTTCATATATTTGGATTTGATCCATTATTCAAACTTGCGGTCTTTTCAGATTCTTACTTTGTTATATAACATATTAACTTTGTGCCATTTGCAAATTTAAGTATAAATGACTTCATCCAAGTCATTGTTTCAAAAACAAACTAACTCCAAACATTGAATGATTCCAAGAAAAGATCCATAGAGCATTCTCCTGGATATTTCCTTCTAGACTAAGATTAACCAATTATTTTCTAATAATACAACTCATTTTTTTAATATAAGCATATTATGAGACTTTGTCAAATGTCTTGTTGAAACTGAAGTATACAATGTCTATGGTATTTCCCCCAACTTAGCAGTCTTAGTTACCCTGCCTTAAGTAAGTAAATATTACTCTTACATGACCTATTTTTCATGACCCATAATGCTTCTTACTGACTACAGCTTCCCTTTTAAATGGTCACAAACCATCCCTTTAATAAATTCTGGAATTTTACTAGTAATTACATAGATGTTCATACTTGTGCTTTGAAGGATATATATTCTTCCCTTTGATGAAATTGGAACATTTGCCTCTCTTTAATCTTGTGATATCTCTCTCTGGCTGCATGAATTTTCCAATTTCAAAAATTTTCAAATTTTTTAGCTATAGTTGCTCTAAAGTAGCTCAACAGTCAAATCCAAGAGTTATTTTAGTGTCCTAGTACCTAGTCAGCTTATACTGATGGCCTGAATTTATTAAAGGCATGTGGGTATATTCTTATTCTTTCCTTAGTAATAAGATCATGGATCTAGAGCTCGAAAATGGCCTCACAGTCCATCTAGTTCAACTATCTTATTTTACAAATGAGGAAACTGAGGCCCAGAGAAGTTAAATGACTTTTCCAAAATTATTTTTTGAGGCAAGATTTGAACATAAGTATTCTAACTACAAATTACAATTCCATCATATCATTTAAGTCTCAATCCCTGCTTAGCTATTATTTCTTCCATTTCAATTTTAATTTTTGCTTTTTTTGAAGTTTTATATCTATATTAAGCTCATATGTGTATGTGTATGTGCATATATTGCATATATATCATGTTTTGAAGTTTCTATATATCAAGGTTGAGCATATAGCTGGCTTCTAAAGATCTCAAATCTTAATTAATTTCAATCCAACAACCATTTATTAAGCCCCTACTAATCCCAGGCACTGTGATAGGGACTGGGGATTCAAAGACAAAAAAAGAAGCCATGCCTTCCCTCATACAGCGTACCTTTTACTGAGAGGTAAGGGATGAATGTGAATAACATATAGACAGATAAGTAAAATACATACAACTTAAAAATGATACAGTCGGGATGAGAGAAGAGAGACTGCTCTACTTTGGGCCTTATCCATGCTTTGGTCTTCTTGACTATTTCTTCAAGTGTGGCAGTTAAATTGGAGTAATGTCTCTGTTTTATTCCCAATGCAGTTTAGCTGAATTAAAAACTAAGTGGACTTGGTGGCTATATGGAAACACACACACACACACACACACACACACACACACACACACACACACACACACACACACACACACACACTCTCATATATACAGACATGTTTTCCTTCCCCTTGGGAAGTCCAGTCTCTTCACATCCTGACTGCTATTTGAGGTTCCATGCCTCTGACAGTTGAGGGACATGTGCTTGCTTTTATCTCAAGACTACTTACAATATACCAGAATTACACATTACAGTTATCCCTTCTACCTTGTGGGGGTTAGGGGTGAAGTGGGGTATTTACAGTACCTTATTGTAAAATTTGGGTTAAGTATTTGCTCATAGGTTCTGTGTCTTCTGCTGGCCTTTGCATGTTGTCTGCAGCTTCTGCAAAAATCCCAAATAATTCCCGTTTAACTTTTTATGCCAACCTACGGTATATTGAAACCATGATGGGGAAAGTCAGGAAGTAGAAGGGATAACTGTAAATCAGCCCAGTTGGCACCTCACAGTTTTCCAGCCTGTAAACTGGTTCCTACTTGTGAAGGATTCTTCTTAAAAGGAAGCAAATCCTTTTCCTCACAGACTTTCTAAACATATTTTTTGAACATAATAGAGCAATTTTTAAACACTCTTTACTCAGTAATTTCCTCACATTAAGTAAGAGTTGTTGCTAAGGGAACAACTGAGAAGTGTTTAATCTATAAATATTTCTATTGCCCATACCTTAAATTTCAGTTTATACAAGCTATAGCTACAAAAGACAAGAAATGAAAAGAACAAAAACTCAATGACTGGGTGACAATGACAAAAATAATGGCCCTAGATCTTTGCGTGTGCCCCTCACACCATAGGCGATGATAAACTTTAAATAAATGAAAGATCTGTTATTATTTTTAATAGTTCTAATCTGTGATTTCATAAGTTTAGGAAACTCCCAGTGAGGAAACTATCAAAGTAGATCTTAACTGCTCCTCAATTTTCCTTGACATAAGGAATAGTTATATTTTAAGTTGTGCCTCTGGCACGTGGATGATTTATATATGACGTTTTAAAATAATTTAAAACTTGAAAGAAAAAAGAATATCTGAACATCCCAACTGTAGAAGGGACATTTTAAACCAAGAAAATTGATGAAATCACTGAAAATAAAATCTTTTTCTGGTTATGTGAAGGAAAAATGATTTTATACAACAAAAAACAGTATCTTTAAAAAGGTTTTCCTTATATCATCCCTATATATTTTTTTGAAAGTTCCACTGCTCATGCCTAGTTTTGCTATTTAGAGCCAAACAGAACAATCTAATCCCTCTTTCATGTAACAAACCTTCAAACACTTGAACACAGTTTTCATTTTTCTCTGAGTCTTTTCTTCTCCAGGCTAACCAGTTCTGCTACAGTCAGATGATCCTAATAGGACATGTGGACTTGAGGTTTTTTTTTTCATTTTGGTTGCCCTCCTATGGATGCTCTCTCGCTTTCTGGAATTCTTCTTCAGCTTTTGGGCTCAGCATTAAACATGGTGATCTAAATGAGATCTGACAAAAGGCCACTTACAGAGGACTGCTATCGTGCTCTTATTCCTGAGAGTTATCTTTGTCTTAACACAGCCTGAGATGGCATTAGTTTTTTTTTGTTGTCATATCTCACTGCTGACTCATTTTGAACTTGGAGTCTGCTAAAATGGCCTTATCTTTTCCAGAAAATGGTGTCTAATAATCCCTCTCCTATTCTCTTTTGGCAAAGTTGACTTTTTGGACTCATGTTTAAGACTTTTTATATGTAGCCCTATCACATTTCATCTTATTAAATTTAACCCAGTGGTCAATGGTCTGGTTTTTACATCATTTATTCAATTCAATTCAACAAATATTTATTAAGCACCTGCTATGTGCCAGGCACTGTGCGGAGCACTGGGGATACCAAAAGAGGCAAAAAACAGTTCCTGTTGCCCTCAAGGAGCTTACAATCCGGCTGCTTCTCAGTCTTGTTTTTCAATGTGTTTTTAAAAGGTGGTTGTATTCAGGTATATAAGTCACATTATGATGTAAGGGTGATATTTCTGCATACATACCTATGGGACGTCCCAAGTGAAAAGAAGGCCAGACTTGGAATTAGAAGACATAAGTTTAAATATTAATTGCATTGTTTGCTATCCCTATAAGTTTCTTAACTCTGTTGAGTTTCAGTTTCCTTTGCTATAAAATCAAGATAATACTTGTTATTAATATATCACAGAGTAGTTGTGTGGGAAAATGTCGTACAAATAAGATGTAGGATTTAAGATTTTCTTTCCTTTTAGGTTTTTGTCAATTAAGGCAATGACTTCAGGGCAGGCACTGTCTCATAATCATTTCTGTATCCTTAGTGCCTAGCAACATACATGACTTATACTTAGTAGGCACTTAATGCTAGTTGTATCTTGAATAGAATTAAACATTGGAAGAAATTGGTATGATATGCCAATGGAAGGGAGAGATTCACTTCAATTTAAAAACAACTGTCTACTATGTACTAGGTACTATACTAGATTCTGAATATGCAAAGTCTGAAATGATCCCTGCCCTCAAGAAGCTTACATTCTACTGAGTTTTAAGAGAAGAAATTACGGTATATAAGTGTTTTGCCTCGCACTGAAAGTATCCTCCTCTATCTATCCCCATTGCCAAGGCAGCTCAAAGGGGAGGAATTGATCGCAATTTCCTGGAGAACATTGGGGACATCAGGATGAAGACTGAATTAAGAGTGTGGAAGGAAAGAGAGTGGTGTGGTGATGACCAGGGTACATGTTAGTGTGAGGTCAGACAGAGATAGCACGGGGGAGTGTGGAGAGGGAGAATCCATGAAGCAACAGTGTTTGCTTCAGTTCTCTTTTCCTTGTAGGACTGACATCCTGGCAGACAAGGCTGTGCAGAGGAGGATTAGACTCAGGTTTTAGTTGTTAGCACACTCTACAGGGCATAAAATGGCCCAGAACAAACAATGATGAAACCTTCAGAGACAGCTCTTCTCTGGTCTAGTTTATCAGAATCACGAGGACAGCTGACCTTGCCTCTGAGTTTCTCTTCTCAAAGGGGAGTGACTGAAGGGCTGGACATATGAGGCACCTCTGGATCATAGATCTGAAGTTGAAAGAAACTGTTGGTGTCAATTGCTCCAACCACTTCTTCATAGATAAGGATAGTGAGGCCGCTAGAGTTTTGAAAAGTCACACCTAAGAGGAAGTGGCACAGCCAGCCTTGACTCCAGGTTCTCTGACTCAAAGTCCTGTGTTGCACCGCCCTGACTAACGATGCATTAAAAAAGAAAGAGTAGAAATTGTGGAAATCCTTTACTGCCTTGCTACTAGAAGTTTTCCCAAACCTAATATAAATAAAACTGCTTAAGGAGGTAGTCATGTTTTACTTCCAGCTAAACTTAAAATGGAGGTTAGAAAAGACGAGATGACAGATAGCCAGCCAAGTTACAGGAGGGATTTCTGACTTAGCCAAACAACTGGTGATTCTTGCTCAAACTCAAAAGATCTTAAATGAGGCACCAGATTCTCTCTTATTACATGGCTTTTAGGAGACTCTCTCTACCTCATCCTAATTACTTTGTATATATTTTATTTAGTATACCTGCCCTTGAGAAGCAATTTGCATAGTAGCTGGAGAACTTGGAGCCAAGAATGTTCAGGTTCAATTTAGACCTCTGGCACCTACTGTCTTCTAAGTTCCTAAACACACCAAAGGCTCCAGGTAACAACTAAGAGTCATTGGTGCTGGTCTACATTGATAGAGGAAGTTTACTTACTGGGAGGTTCCTACACTGATGAACTCATAAGTTTGGTTCCCCTGCCCCCACTCGAAAAAACAAAACAAAAGAAAACCTTTGCACACACAGTTGTATATGAATGTACACATGTGCATACACAAGGACACACACGTGCATATATATGTATGTATATAGATACACACACATATATATACACATATATGTATGTATATAGATACACATGCACACACACACATATACACACACACACACACACACATGTGTCTGTATATTACATAACCTTGGGCAAGTCATTTAACCCTGTTTGCCCTAGTTTACTCATCTATAAAATAAGCTGGAGAAGGAAATAGCAAACCATTCCAGTACCTTTGCTAACAAAAGCCCAATGGGGTCACAAAGAGCCAGAAATAATAATATAATTATATTATTAATAATAACATTTATTATACATCCCACCTATCATATAGATACCTCTATATATTTTATATATTCTATCAGGAAAGATAACATATAACTATAACTCTCTCTATGGTTATGTATTATATATTAATATATGATATGTAATATATATTTTATTACACACAAAGATATATATGAAGAGTTGGAAACAGAGAGACACACAAAGAGAGAGACAGAGACAGAGTTTTATAATTATATAGATGAAGAAACTGAGTCTCAAGGAGTTTAAATGATTCAGCTGAAATTACATGGGTAACTAAGTAGCCAAGGTGGATTTTGGGTCCTCTATCCCCAGAGCCAGTGTTCTTTGCATTGTACCAAGATAATTCATTCTCCAACCAAAACTACTCACATACATCTATTATCTAATCATGACTTGATGGCTTACACTGAGTGAAAAATTAAGAAGAGCATTTTCCCACATGTGTACTTTTTCTTTGACTTTGAAAAGAAACCAGAGATGCTGGTAAAATTTCCACAGGGACTTAGAAACATCAGTCTATTTCATAATTAAAGATAGAATGATCTAGATAAGTAGCTAGCTAGCTAACTATACACACATACACACACACAAACACACACACACACACATACACGTATACACGTAGTTTTTAATATATATTTATAAATTTATGTTTATATATTTATATAAACATATATTTATATATTATACACACACATGTATGTGTGTACATATGTGTATATATACACATGCATATACATATATAAACATTGGTATGTATATATACACATCAGCATATATATATATATACACGAGAATATATATACACATATCAGCATATATATAATTATATAGATATGTAAATGTCTACATAGTTCCATATCATCTCTGAACATTTGTAATCTATAGATAGCCATATGATAACACATACATACACACACACACATACACACGTATAGATATATTTATATAATTACATGTCTTTTCCCCTGGTAGACTACAAGCACCTCGAGAGCAGGAGCTGCTCCATTTTTATCTTTTATTCCAGGCTAGTTAGTTGATTGATTGCTCCTCTAATTTAACCCTTTGTCTGCCTTTCAGGGCACAAAACATATTTGATTTTATACAAAAACTGTTCCTTAAAGGAAGAAATTACCAAGATTAAATTTAAAAGGAATTTTTTGTTTGTTTTGTTTTTTGATGAGGCAATGAGGTGAAGTGACTTGCCCAGGGTCAGGCAGCTGATAAATGTCAAGTGTATGAGGTTAGATTTGAACTCAGGTCTTCCTGAATCCAGGGCCGGTGCTCCATCCACTGCGCCATTTAGCTGCCCTCAAGGAATTTTTTTAAAAGGAAAAAAAAAACTTAAAGCAAACTGCTTTCTGCCTTTCATTCTGCCTTCAACTATGAGACTGATGCATGTTTCTTGAAAGTCCTCGTGAAAACTTTACCAGCAGCTATGGTTTATTTTCAAAGTAAAAGAAAAAGTGCACATGTTGGGAAATGATTTGGGAAAATGTTCTTCTTAATTTGCCTTTCAGTATAAGACAGCAAGTAATGATAAGGTAATGCATGCATATGAATAGTTTTGGGAGAATGAGGTATCTTGGTACAATGGAAAGAACACTGGCTGTGGAGATAGAGGACCCAAAATCCACTTTGACAATTTAATTACTAGCTGTGAGATTCCAGGTAAGTCACTTAAACTTCCCTGGGGCTCAGTTTCTTCATCTGTAAAATGAGAGGTTTGGACTAGATGGCCGTTGAGGTACCTTGTAGCTCTAAACTTAGAGTTCTATGGCTTTATGACATACCTAACAGCCAACCAGTAAAGACAAAAGCTGAGAACATAATTTTGGCAATTTCCTATCCTAAGGAAAATTGTGAACAATCTGCTGGGAAATAAATAGAAACTACTTATGACCAAACTGATTTTGTGAGAATGTGTGTGTGTGTGTGTGTGTGTGTGTTTGTGTGTGTGTGTGTGTGTGTGTGTGACATGCTACGTGTCCAAGAACATTAAAACAATGGAATAGATTAGGATCTACTCAGCTGTATGAAAGAAGCTGCTTTGGCATAATGGAACGAACATGGCGATTGGATCTGAAAACCAGAAACCTGCCATTTACCAGCTACATTGGGATCTTGGTCATGTCACTTTACTTCTCTGGGATTCTATTCCTTATCTGTAAAGTGAGCAGATTAAATGAGATGTCCTCTCTAGGCCCCCCAGTGCTAAATCCTATGTGTGTGTGTATATATACATAGATATAGATATAGATATAGATATAGATATAGATATAGATATAGATATAGATATAGATATAGATATAGATATAGATATAGATATAGATATAAATATAGATATAGATATATGGATACATAGATATATATAGATATATAGATATAAATATAGATATAGATATGTACATTTTACTAATGAATAAAATATCCTAGATATCATCTATGTGGCTTAAAGTAGTGCATTAATATACCATTAAGGGATTAAATTCAGTTTTCTAATGAGGGGAAAAATGAGACACAATCTCAGCAATGTTTGAGGCCAAGAACCTCTAGGGCAAAAAGCCCCAGGAGAATTCTCTAGAGAAGAAAACTATTAAGCTGAAACTTAATTAAAAGCAGGCCCCGGGACATGACAATTAGCCCCCAAGCAACAACTTTCAGGACATTCAGATGGTCCTGTAGTAAACTATCCTTTAATTCCTTTTGGTTATATAAAGTCAGATGGCTTTTCTTGATCTAACAAAGCCTAGTTTTCTGCAGAAACCAACTAGCCCTCTCTGCCTGGGTACACTTGAGGCCTTTCCAGAGCTTTCTCATCTGGGTCCCCTTGCCCTAGAAGGGAGCATTCCACTAGACCTCATGTTAGGAAGCAGCACTCAGATGAAGTGACTAAATAATGAATGGGACAAAATAAAGATGTGCATAGGTATTGCCATTTTTATCCCCAGATCCTGTCCCGGAATTAGAAATTTTGATGGTGGTTTGTTCTTCAGGTGGGTCAGAAATATGATTGAGATAGCCATGTGAAAACATGCTTTAGAAAAAGACTCCCTAATGTTGAGTCTGTGCACTCTTTAAAAACTATATTTTGGCAACTATTTCAATAAAATTAATTTCCTTTGTAATCCTATATATTTTACTTTTTGCATTCAAAAATATAATTCTGAAGAGAGGTCTAAAGGTTTCACAAAAATGTCAAAGGGCTCCAGGACACAGAAAAGATTAAGAACCATTGTAGCTTTAGAAAAATGTGTATAGAATGTAGTCTCTGCCCAGATCTTGTTGCTTTTTTTTTTTCTGGGCCATTAAAAAAATGTACTGTCTGATAACTGTAGGGCATGCCAGGGTTATCATTCTTAAATTTTAAGCTCTCAAAAACCAGGAGCATTTCTCTTTAATGAGCTTTGTATTGTGCCACATTCCTATAGGTTCTTGATAAAGTCTTAGAGGAGGAGGAGGAGGAAGATGTTTATGTTGATGATGATGATGATGATGATGATGATGATCTTGTTGATGGCCATACTGATGCTGACAATGAAGATAATGATGATGATGGTGTCGAAGAAAATGAACTCACTTCACCATTAGAATGAATTGTGCTCTATTCTGATTCAATAGCCTTGACATTTTAAGCCTATTAAATAGCTGGCAAATCATTACAATGGAATTGGAAATGGAAGTAAATTATTACCTTTTAGGCTCTATTTTGTCAGTGTCTTGAAAATTTGGGGAAATTCTTATCAACCAGAAAAATCTCTACAGAACTGGGCTACATCAGGAGGAATGAACTCCTTATGATTTTGTCAAACTCCCCTGGTACTATATCAAGGGGGAGGATTATCTATCTATCTATCTATCTATCTATCTATCTATCTATCTATCTATCTATCTATCTATCTGTCTGTCTGTCTGTCTGTCTGTCTGTCTGTCTGTCTGTCTACCTATCTATCTATCAATGTGTGTATATATGTCTATGTATGTATGTATGTGTGTACATACATATATAAGTGTGGGTATATGTATATACGTATGCATGTATGCACATATACCCACACTCACATATATGTATATATACACATATATGCCTATATATATACACAGATATATGCATGTATGTATATATAATATATTTTTATATGTGCAATATATGGCATATACTTGTTTATTCCCTTGCAATATTAGCTATAGCATGACAAAATAAACATACATTCCAGTGTCAAACAATGTTAGGCAAAATAACTTAAAGGAATGCCTCTCTTTCACATTATCACATCTTTCTGCATGAGTTAGCTATTCTATATGGAAAGTTGATATATTTTTTCTCCTAATAGAGAGAAAACACTGACAGCCCTTTGTACTGAAGTTTACAGTATTAATGAAAGATGAATAGAATGAGATAGAAAATATACACATATAATATTGATAAAACATATAAATATATGTATATGTCTAATACACATATATGTAAAATATGGTATCCAGAAGTCAGAAAAAAGAGATTATGATAAAATGAAAAGATGACATAATCCAATGAAGGCAAATGCAATAAATGCTACTTTGGTTTTTGTTTTTATCTCAGTGCTTTTCACATCATTGTGTATCTTAAAAACATAGCAATGGTAGAGCAAAATAGTAATATGATGAAGACCAAAAGCAATTACATCTTTTTACCACATCTTCAGATTAACATTGTGCATAAATATATACATGCCTCGGGAATTAGACTAAAGTAATTTATTAGAGACCATACCAACTGACCACCTCATAAAAAAGTTCAAGCTTAGTGTTTATGATTGAATGGTCTTAGATTTTGTTGTTCGGTTGTTTCAGTCATTTCCAACATTTCTTGACCCCATTTAGGGTTTTCTTGGCAAAGATTCTTGAGTGATTTGCCATTTCCTTTTCCAGCTTATTTTACAGATGAAGAAACTGAGGCAAACAGGACTTGCACAGTAACACAGCTAGTAAGTGTCTGAGGCTAGATGTGAACTCATGAAGATGAGTCTTCCTAACTCCAGGCATTCTAACCATTGCACCATCTAGCTACCCAGGTCTTACATAGTCTCTAAAATCTCTTTCAGCTAGATATTAAAAACAAAAAGTTAAACATTATCTATGGCCTGTTACTGAAATAAAGATAAAGAGTATATGCACATCATTCTTTTTCCAAGAAAAATTCTTTACATAGAGATTATAGATTATGGTCTAGAAGAGACTTTCATAGATAATGTAATCCAACTCCCTAATTTTATAGTTCAAAAAAATAAAGTTGAGGGCAGGAGAGAAACTGAGACTTGGTTAGGATCACTCAGGTAATAATTTTAGGAGCTAGGATTTTTAATACCAAATCCTTTACTTGTTCCGTTGAACTGAAAGTCATAATAAAATTTTGCCAGATTCATACTTCATATGCTTTATTTAATTGGGTTTTAAATATGAAGCATTTTGATGATATGGTAACTTTATATGGATTTCTACCAGGGCTACCAGTGGCTTCAAGTTGTCCAGTCCTGAAATAAATCAAAGCCATATATAGAGGGGAAAGCATCTTTAATTGAGATAAAGTGGGTCACAAGCCTGGGGCATCACCATGTATCTGAAGGCATGAATGTCCACATACGAAACTTACAGAAAGGTTTTTATACAGTCAGGAGGAAAACGGGTGGAGGAGTGAGTCATATGAGGAGCAAGGCCTATTTATAAGGAGAAAGGACTGGTCATGAAGTCCAGCCACCTCTGGCAATATGAGTTAGAAAACCCACTTTATTCCAGCTGTTTTCTCCATGATACAACTTTCCCTAAACCTTAATGATGGGAGCAAGGGCACTTGAGTCACATTCCTTAGCCAGGACTAGTTCAAATTTTTGTTTACAGGGTAAACAGAACTCAAATTCCCAGGGTAGAATCCAGCCCAACCTACTTAAGAGCAAAGTGCCTTAAGAGCAGGAATGTGATGACATTCCTAGGGCTATTTAGGGCTTCTCTTTAAGCTACTGTTAGGATGGCCTTTTGACAAAGAAGTTAATATTACATTTGGTATTAACAATATTAAAATTAATTTCACTGTCCAAGTCTCTGGCCAAATCCTACCTACTGCAAGAGGCCTTTCCTAGTCTTCTTCAATACTAGTCTTCAATATATCCTACATATGTCTTGCATATACAGATTGCTTCTCCCATGAGAATGTGAGCTCCTTTGACTGTAGGGAGTATTTTTGTCCATCTTTGTATCCCCCACAACTTAGCACGGTACTTGGCTCATAGTATCACTTAATAAGTGCTTGTTGGCTTAGCATAAATATTTTTGAAATATGCAGGGGGGTTATTTTCCTGAGTGATGAATATCTTGTTGTATTTAGTGAGATAATTTGAAAATGTCTTCAGGAAGGCAGTGGTTCTTCTCTGGGTTAATAGCATAAGGTGAGAATAGTAGCAACCACAGAAAATGCTTTGTATTTGCACTCATTTCTTCTCTACTTCTCTCTACCTGAAGGGATTTTGGCAAACTCCTGCCAGTCCCTGAGGGCTCCCTACAGATTTGCCAATGTTTATGGTCTTGAATCCTTCCTAGGGTGACTCCTTAATGGCCTAGCCTATAATTACTAACTTGTTGAGAAGTCATTTTACATGTGGGACTACAAAGAACTCTATCTGTGGTATCTCTCTTCCTCACTGTTTTGTCAACTTTGTGAAACTGGTTAGTGGACCAAGGCCTATAGCTCTTTCTGCTTCCCCTTCCTTCCCACCTGCCCTGAAGCATTTCTGTACCTGGCCTTTACCATCTCCTCCCTCTCTCTTCAGGCTCCTATCCATGATTACAATGCTAGTGGGACTGTTAGCTTTCTTCTTGCTTCTGCTTGGCTATGTCCTGTGACAGCTCCAATGTCCAGAGAGGAATATGTCTGTCTTGATAGGACAATGAGCTACATTTTTCTGAACTGACAATGCCTGTCTACAATCAAAAAAATCAGAAAGTAAAGAAGAAAATGGCAAAAGCATGGCAATCAGATGTAATATGTTTTGCCTATAACTTCATAATTGAATGCCTTTTTCAAATTGGGAATTTCCAAGGTGGCTAGCTTTACTAACTTGTGTTACTTCACATTCCCACCAGGTAATTAGTTTTTTCTACTAACATTTGCAGTTTTAAAACTTATCTCCTGATACTTATTTTTGGCACAAATTGCTTTTTTCAACTTATATTTGAAAAATACATTGCAACAAATTATTAGTTAAACTAGACAATAACTTGCCAAATATTTGTAATATTTACTCCATATTGTGCATGATCACGTCCCTGTTCTTTTTCCATTTTAAGCTTTTAATTTCTTTTAATTAATTATATCATTTGATTGATACAATTGCAATTCAAAATATAAGGAAAGCTCAAAGCCTAAAAGATCACTTGGTCGGAACAGAAAAATATCAGGAATATTGTTAGGTAGGGAAAAAACAATGACATTGGTCCCCAGAATCTGAGTGTGTTTAGATTGATTTAAATAAATAGCAGATGCAAAACATGGTGAGTTAATGCAGAGAGACAAACCCACTTAGCTCTGTGTAGTTTCTAGGGCAGCGATCCTGTACAGTGATATTGAGAGCATGGCCTGACTAGGAATAAAACAGGGAGCCACATAGACTTTCTAAGTAAAAGTTTTTGAAAGATTAAAGCCTTAGTGACCAAGAAATAAAACTGAAAAAAAAAAGTTAAGCTTGAGGGCAATAGCTAGCTTGAGAGTGGCTTTATTTTAGTGTTCCACGAGATCTAGTGCAAGCCTGCACAACATCTGGAGCCTGCTAAAGGATTTCCAGCAGCCTGCGAAAAAAGTAGGGTTGCCACTGCTCACGTGCCTCTTTGTCACGTGATCCGTGGCAACCAGCCATCCTCAGTCTGTCTCTAGTCTAACCTGTCTGCTGCCAGAAGTTTACAAATTGTGCATGCCTGATCTAGATCGTAGGCCAAGGACTCTCCTGGAAAGGAAAGACTTCATTTGAAGAAGCCAGTAACTCAAACAAGGAACAAACCCAAACAAAAAAAGTAACCAACAAATACACATAGAACAAATAGCCATTTTTATAAGCTTCATTTTTATTAACTACACACAATGCAGCTCTTCTCAGGCCTGGGCTTTATTTCAATATATAGCCAGAAAGGTAGGTATAAAACACTAAGCCTCTAGTAGTTGAAGTAACTGAAAAGCTTATTGAAAAGTTTTATTGAAAATGATTGAAACTTTGCTTATTGAAAACAAACAAAAATCTTAAAGTTTGCCATATGATGTTAGGAAAGCCATGAAAGTAGATTACAAAGAATTTTTGGTTTATCCCTCAAAAAAAGAATATTTAAAATCTAAGCACAATGCAATAGGATTAAAAATGAAACTAAGAATTTCTTCCCCTTTAGATTCAGATTACCTTCAGCTAAACACCTGGGGGGGGGCAGGGTGAGTCTTTTGCCTCTTTTTGTATTCCTAGCACTGATCATGATGCCTAGCACATAGTAGGCTCTTGATAAATGTTTGTTGGTTGATTGATTGAGAATGTATACATTTGGGCTGAATACTAGGGGGAAAATGTCTTTGGAGGTAAGAAATGGAGACTCCACTAAGTGGACTGGCTCTGCTCAGTACTCCTTGTGTGATTTTTGGCAAGTCACCTTGGTTTTCTGTACCTCAATTTTCTTTTTCTACAAAATGAGAGGACTGGACATCTAAGGTCCTTTCTATTTCTAATCTATGATATATAATCTATTTAAGAAAAAAAAAGGTGAGTTGAAGATATTTTGTGATGAGAAGAGCAGGAAGGATTGACCTCTTGGGCCTATGTCTTTTGTGCTATAATCTTGGTACTTTGTGCATAATAGACACTCAAATATTTGGAGATCATTTGTTAGATTCCACTATCCTCTGAATTTCCCTTCATCTATTTGCTTCCTTTTCCAAACCAGAGGTCTCACAAGCCTCTTCATCTATGGCTAAAAGGACCTGATGTCATGATGTCAAGGTAATCTGATATGAGATTTCACTCTTCCTCCCCTCAGCACTCACCACAGAAGGCAGAGACAGCTGGCTATCTCTTTTTCTGCCCCACCACCATTTAATTAATGTTTAAAAGTGTGGCACTTGCAGAGCTTAGGGGCCTCCAAAGTGTGTAAGATTTTAATTTAGCACAGGCCCACACAAGGCCCAGCCAGGGCCATAGATCTGAATGCTCTGACACAGGGCAATGATGATGGCCTGTCAGTTATTTCCTTTCAAACCTGTTACAAATGTGCAAATCCCTCTGTGTGCTAGCATCTTTTGAGAACATCTGGTATAGTTATCTCAGCTAATGATGGCTATTGTGAAGTCTTTAGCCTTAAAAAGCAAGATTGTTTTATGATGGTCTGCTTCATGGTTCACCACCTTCCAAAATCTTGGAAAGAAACTTTTGTCTGGGGATCTTTGAGTCAATCTGAAGACATTGTGTTTAAGGAAACGATTAATTGAGAGGATAGCAGCAAAAAGCGACATGCTTTTGAAGGCAGCTGCTAGTTGATATGAACAATACTGCAAAGTGTAGGGAGAAAATAATTTTCTTTTCTTTTAAACTGAAGGGAGAAATATCTACCTTTGAAGAAAAACACATATCCCAAATGACCTAAGCTAAAAGTTGTGGAAGTAGGTAGGAAAATGATGTTCATAGAACAAAGTTTGCTCTGTGAGGTCAGGAATGACAAGGTAAGTAGAATTCCTGCAGTATAGGAAGAGAATGATAGAGATAGAATATGTTGAACTGGAGAACATCAGGGTTCATAGATTATGGCAGCTGCAAGTTATTGGGATGGCAGTGTCAACATCTGGCTCAGCTTCCCTTTGCAGTAGTGATAAGTTTGCCTTCTTTTTGAATGTTTCAGCCTCTCCAAGAGTAGGCACAAGGAGATTGTGTCCAGACAATGGCTTACTAAGCAAAAAAAAAAAAAATTAAACAGATGCAGATGTTATTTACCTGCAAGAATGAGTTGACTGTCACTGTGAGAATTTAAACTGGTTCATTTCTTGACTTTGGATATTTTATATTTTTTACCTAAATAAATAAAAACCTTATGGAGCCAGAACCCTCATGAACTCACACTCAAATCAGGTGGACTTATTTTTAATTCAAGAAATTTGTATTTTTTTATGGTAAAAGTCTGCTTTATATTTCCAGATGAAATGCCTGAATGTCTGAATTCCATTTTTGGCCCTGAATTCTACTAAAAGGACATTCAAGTAAGCCATCGATTTATCTTTTCACTGGGAAGGTTTCTTTTGGCAAGTAGACTTTGAAGTATTTTATATTATTTACAGTTATTTTAAATGGATTTTCTCTTTCTATCTCTTACTGCTGGACTTTGTTGGTAATATATAGAAAAGCTGATAATGTATATGGGGTTTTTTTTGTGCTGAAACTTTACTAAAGTTGTTAAACATTTCATTTTTTAAAAAAAAATTTCATTCTCTAAGATTCTCTAAATATACCATCATATCATCTGCAATGAGTGATAGTTTCATTTCCTTATTTCCTCTCCTAATTCATTCAATTTTATTTTTCTTCTCTTATTTCTATAGCTAGCATTTCCAATACAATATTGAATAATAGTGGTGATAATGGGCATTTTGCTTCACTCCTGATGGTATTGGTAAGGGTTCTAGCTTATCCCCATTACAGATAATGCTTGCTGATGGTTTTAAATAAACATTACTTATTATTTTAAAGTAAGCTCCATTTTTTCCTGTGTTCTCTATTTTTTTTAAATAGGAATAGATGTTGTACTTTGTCAAAGGCTTTTTTTCTGCATCTATTGAGATAATAATGTGATTTCTGTTAGTTTTGTTATTGATACAGTAATTATGCTGATAGTTTTCCTAATATTGAACCAGTCCTGCATTCCTGGTATAAATCTCACCTGGTCATAGAGTATGATCCTTGTGATATAGTGCTGTAATCTCCTTGCTAGTATTTTATTTAAAATTTTGCCTCAATATTCATTATGGAAATTGGTCTACAATTTTCTTTCTCCGTTTTTGTTTTTCCTGGTTTAGGTATCAGCATCACATTTGTGTCATAAAAGAAATTTGGTAGAACTCCTTCTTCACTTCTTTTCCCAGATAGTTTATAGAGTATTGGAATTGATTTTTCTTTAAATGATTGGTAGAATTTGCTAGTGAATCCATCTGGCCCTGGGGATTTTTTCTTAGGAAGTTCATTGATGGCTTGTTCAATTTCATTTTCTAAGATTGGGTTATTTAAGTATTCTATTTCCTCTTCTGTTAATCTGGGCAATTTATATTTTTGTAGATATTCATACATTTCATTTAGATTATCAAATTTATTGGCAGGTAATTTGGCAAAATGGCTCCCAATAATTGTTTTAATTTCCTCTTCGTTGGTGGTGAATTCACCCTTTTTACTTTTGATACTGGTAATTTGGTTTTCTTCTTTCCTTTTTTAAATCAAATTAAGCAATGGTTTATCTATTTTTATTTCCCCCCCCAAAAAAAAAAACAGTTTCTAGTTTTATTTATTAGTTCAATGGTCTTTTTACTTTCAGTTTTCTTAATCTATCATTTGATTTACAGGATTCCTTATTTGGTGTTTAATTGGATGTTTAATTAAAGGAGATTTTTAGTTCCTCCTTTTTCTAGTTTTCTTATTTTTAGTTGCGTGCCCAATTCATTGATCTGCTCTTTCTCCCTTTTATTGATGTGAGCAATTAGCAATAATTTTTCTCCTATGTACTGCTTTAGCTTCATCCCATAATTTTGGTATATTGTCTCATTGTTGTCATTCTATTTGATGAAATTATCAGTTGTTTCTATGATTTGTTCTTTGACTCACTTATATTTTTGGATTAGATTATTTAGTTTCCAATTAATTTTTAATCTATCGTTCCACTTCCCATTATGTAATATAATTTTTATTTCATTATGATCTAAAAAGGATGCATTTAATATTTCTGCCTTTCTGCATTTGCTAGTGAAGTTTTTATGCCCTAATACATGGTCAATTTTTGTATAAATATCATGTACTGCAGAAAAAAATATTTATTCCTTTCTATCGCCATTCAATTTTCTCCAGAGATCTATCATATACAACCTTCCCACAATTCTATTCACTTTTTTAGCTTCTTGTTTATTTTTGGTTAGGTTTATCTAGTTTTGAGGGGAAAGTTGAGATCCCCCACTAGTATAGTTTTATTTTCTATTTCCATCTGTTACTCATTCAACTTCTCCAAAAATTTAGATGCTACACCATTTGGTGCATATATGTTTAGTGTTGATATTACTTCATTGTCTCTGGTATCTTTTAGCAAGATGTAGTTTCTTTCCTTGTCTCTTTCAATTAGATCTATTTTTGCTTTCGGTTTGTCTACCTCTGCTTTTTTTTTTTTTTTTGCTTCATTGGAAGCATAATAGATTCTACACCAGCCCCCTTACCTTTACTCTGTGTGTGTGTCTCAGCTTCAAATGCGTTTCTTCTAAACAACATATTGTAGCATTCTGGTTTTTAATCCATTTTGCTGTCCACTTCCATTTTATGGGAGAGTTCATCCCATTAAATTATAGTTATGATAAGTAACTGTATTTTCTTCCATCCTATTTTCCTGTTGTTTATCCTTTTCTCTCTTACCCTCCCTTCTATCAGTCTCCCTTCAACTCCTCTTATCCTCATATCTTTTTACTTCACTACAGTGTAAGATAGATTTCTGTATCCAACTGAGTGTGTGTGTGCTATTCCCTCTTTGAGCCAATTTTGATGAGAGTAAGGCTCAAGCTTTGCTCTGCCCCTCTTCTCCCCATCTTCCCCTTGTTTCTTTTTTGCTTTTATAACATTCATTTCCCATTAGATCCCTCTTTGCTCACCTTTCCAGAGACCATTCCTTTGAGAATCTTGATGGTAATTTACCTGTCCTAGTCTTATTAATATAGCATTTGAAACATAGTAAGCACTTAATAAATGTTTTTCATTCATTCATTTTTTTATTCATTCCTACCTCCACTTTGTTGGAAACCTGGAAATTTCTGATTTAATTCTATGCTAGATATATTGTTGCCCATTGTGCTGACAGGATTGGATTTGTTATGTAACAAAACAGTTATACATTTAATCAGATCATAAATGAATAAATAATAGAGCAATGGAAATAATTTTACCACACATTCCCAAATGAGTATAATATCTTTTCACTCCCCAATACAGCCTGAAATCCCAGAATAGTTTGGGAAATAAAACACTTACTGCTTAGTCCTCTCTCTTTGCAACCTGAATGGGGGTAAAAGAGAGTGGAGACTGACAATTTGAAGTTTCAACTACAATAACCTCAAGTCTTTTTTTTTTTTTTTGAAACTGCCCCAGATATTAGATGCTATTGGCTTCTTTGGGGGTATTTCTCAGTCTTGGTTCCTAGAAAGCACAGTGAAAATTTTTTCCACCAGAAGGTACACAAGACTGGAGGTCAAATAAAATGAGTAGCCAAACTGAAAGGAAAATAAATTTATTATGCTAAGAAAGCTTGCTTGCTGTTGGCAGCCTTAGCTTCTTAAGGTACAGATTTTGGCTTATATAGCTTTTTCAGGCTTGTTTAGAATACACAGCCAATAAGAAACATTCTACAGCATTTTGGATGAACCAGTGGGATGTGGTCTATCCCTATAAGGAAGGTGGTCTGAAAGATCTCTACTATTAGGTACAACATTTATGGAATAGTATAGCACTATTCCATATATATATATATATATAGCAAGTCACTTTACCCAGTTTGCCTCAGTTTCCTCATTAATAAAATGAACTGCAGAAGGAATGGCAAAGCATTCCAATATCTTCACCAAGAAATCACCAGTGGGGTCACAAACAGACAAGTAAACAGCAACAATAGATATCGCTAAAGATTATTGTGAGCAGCAGGGCTCTGTTTATTCAGCCTAAGCAGTGGGTAGAGGTAACTAGGTTTTGTGTTTTCAGTCTTTAGCAGAAAATAGGGGAAGGTTTAACAGGCCCAGAATTTCCTCGATGAAACTTTCTTCCCACCCATTAAATGGAAAGCCTTTACCTAAAAGAAGACAGAGCTGAACCAAAGACATGATGGACCCTAACTTTCCTGACATAGATTCTTTTTCCCTGCCCTACTGTATTTCTCAGTAAACAGAAGGTAGGCCTAAGGGTTTGTTGGTAAATGTTTAACTACCAGATATCAGAAAGACACAGGACACTCTTAAGTTTAATCTGCATTACAAATGTTTTCTCTATCATTTTTTTAAAGCCTAGAAACCATCAGAACAATAAATCAAGCCCTGATTTGTAACATTTGCCAATTTCTGAGGTGTCAATACACTGAAAATTTAGCAATTTCTAGCACAACCCCGAGTACACTTGGGACAAAGCCATCTGATCCTTTGCAACTGCCAACGATTGCTCCTATTTTTTGTCATTCAAAGCCAAACAAAATAAATTCAAATCTGTTTCCACACTGCAACCCTTCAGACACTTGAAGGTAGCCACTGTGTTACATCCTTCTTCCCAAATCTCTTCTGCAAACTAAAGATCCCCAGCTCCTTTAATCAATCCTTGTACAACAAGAACTCCAATCTCTCAGCATCTTGATCACCCTCATATGGAGTTAGTCTAGTTTATTTATGTTTTCCCTAAATACAGTGCCCAGAGCTCCAGTACCACATCAGGCACACTACTGCAGCTAGAGGGAGACTGTGGCAGATACAGTACTGTCACACCTCTCATTTAGGGGACTATTCCTGTCTTAATTCAGCCTGGGATAGCATTAGCACCTTTGGCCATCATGTCACACTGTTTACTCATATGGAACTTAGATCCTACTAAAATCCTCAGATCTTTTCCTATCGTGCATTTGTGAAATTACTTAATCCAAATGAAGAACTTGATATAGTTTTGTTGCAGGCTGAGAGGCTGAGACCCCTCAAAGCCTGGAGCACAGGACAGGGTCGTCTGGAATGAATTCACAGACTCAAGCATTCTTTAACTCAAGTTGGCAAAAAGTTTATTGTTACGCTTTTCAGTAGGCAAGGATTCTTAAGGAAACTGCAACCTTAGAGGGGTACAGTTAAAGTTTATGTAGGATAAAATATAATAAAACATGTCAAATATGCTAACTAGGTGATTCAGGGTGGGATTAGGGAGTGGTTAAGGAGTGGTCAGTGCTTAAAGGAACATGCAATTCTTGTACCTACTACACAGGCGTTTTACCCAGAGTTCACTAGGAAAAGCCCACAAGGGCAGGCCACGTGGAGGTATGATTTTAGGCCTGCTAGGTCACTAAGTTAACTAGAAGTCAGGGGAAAGTGAGAGTTGTCCAGTCTGCCACCAATCAGTGTCTTGTTTGACAAGATAGATGTAGGGAGTATACATATGTCTAGAATACAGATAATGAGGAGTCCAGGATGTAGATAATGAGGTAGGGCAGTAGTATAGATAGTCCAGTGGTTTAGAATATCTTTATGACCCAGTGCAAAGCCAGTTCAAACTAATAATTCCTTTAGGTGCTGTTTGTAACTGCACCAGAGAGAGAGATAAGGGTCTTTCTGGGGTCCACTAATGAGTAATTGCTAGGCACGGTGTCCTTGGGCTGGGGAGAAACTGCCAGAGATAGTGTTTCTGAGGCTAGAGAGAAACATGGTAAAGGAATTGGGGTCCCAGTACAACCATCTGAGCACCCCATCAGTTTCACCTTACTCAGTTTGGTCCATCATTTTTGATCATCCAGATCTCTTTTAAGCCCAGTGCCTTCCCTCTATGATTACTTATCTTTTCTCCTGTATATATCCTGTTTGTACACAGTTGTTTTCATGTTGGCTTCCCTCCCCCCCCATTAGACTGTGAGCTGCTTGAGGACAGGTATTGTCTTTTGCCTTTCTTTGTGTCTCTAGTATTTAGCATGGTCCCTAGTACATTGTAAGAACTTAACTTACTGACTGATACTTAGCACAGTGCCTAGGGCAGGGAACCTGCAGCCTCCAGTCCACATGTGGCCTTCTAGGTCCTTGGGTGTGGTCTTTTGACTGGGTCCAAGTTTTACAGAACAAATCCTTTTATTCAGGAGATTTGTTTTGTGAAGTTTGGATTCAGTCAAAGGGCTACACTTAAGGGCTTAGAGGGCCACATATGCCATGAAGGCTGCAGATTCCCTTGCTAGAACATAATCAGTGCTTAATAAGTTCTTAATGATTTGTTAACTTTTTAGGTCCTGACTCTGATATCCATTATGATCATGGATATGTGAAGTACATTTCCTTATGGTGTGTAACTATGAAATTCTCCGTTTCTACTTGGACGTCTAATTATAAAGAGCATTGTATTCATCAAAATAAGAAAGCAAAACAAGTATTTAAAATTTAACAATTTAAATTCACTAAGATAGTTAACTTTGTTAAGGACTCTTTTTAATCAAACCCTCCCCTGTCTCATAAACTACAGAACCACCTTCTTAGCCTTTTTTTTTCTTGACTAAAAAAAGCATCTTCCCAATTAGATCTTGTTTCCTTGTGCCTGAATATTGCTATGAGGTCCTGGTGATGGAATTGAAGGGATATTGATAAGAAGCACATCCTTTTAAAATTATAAAATTTCAATTTGCTTTCCTTGCATGTCCCAATCAGAACCCCAGGAACATATAATACAGGCTGAGCCACGGAACACAGAATGGCCACAGGAGTCAAAGGGGAAAAAATGTCTAGTTATTTTTTCTCTGAACTGGCTGCAGTTGGCTGGGGTCCCTGGGTAGAAGTAGAAATCCCCTTGGGGTTGGAAAGAGGAAGGTGGACAGCACACTTGACCCTGACATAAACTGATCTTCACCAAGTAGAAGTGCCACTACAGCAAGAAAGATGGTGCCTCAGACACTGAGCAGACCAAGTTACAAGATGTCCCTAATAATTTCTTCTATACCAGAGGTCTGTGTCATTGGCAGTAGAGAACCGAGTGGAAAGTAGAGGAAGGAAACCCCTGTGGCCCACTAAGGCAAAGTTCATGGTGAACTCCAGATCCTACAGACACATTACAGTGGGCTTGGTCACATCCTGCTCACCCCATTCCCTCCCTCAGCTATGATTGTACAGGCATATCACAGAAATATTGTGGGTTCAGTTCTAGAACATTGCAATAAAGCAATTAAGTAAGTCACATGGTTTTTTTGGTTTCCTAGTGCATATTAAAGTTTCATTTACTGTAGTCTATTAAGTGTGCGATAGCATTATGTCTAAAAAATATATATATATATACATATGTGTATATATATATATTATATATATCTTAATTAAAAAAATACTTTATTGCTTAAAAATGCTAACCATCATCTGAGTCATAATCTTTTTGCCGGTAGAGCATCTTGCCTCAGTGCTGATGCGTGCTGACTGCTCAGGATGGTAATGACTGAAGGTTAAGGTGGCTGTGGCATTTTCTTAAAATAAGACAACAGTGAAGTTTGCCGTATTGATTTGGAGTAGGAACAGCAAAGTCCTATTTTTCCCCCAGAACAGTGAGGCCCCATTCTTTCCCTATATCCTGATTAGGCAATCCTTTCCCCTATATTCTTAGCCCTATATACTAAGCAGCAACTACTTCCCGCATATGCTAAATAGGCAACCTCACCACTCCGTAGCCTACGCTATCACCAGTGACCATGTGGTCAAGGGACTTTACCAAGACTGCGCAAGCACAATAAGACTCCTCAATGTCTGATAGTAACTTATATGATGTCAAAGTCCCCATTTACATCTTATGAATATGGTAATGAAGGTCCTCTCGAGAGTGAAAGTATGTCTATTTCAAGATAGCCACCCAGAAGACCCAGTACAGCGCTGGCGAAAGTCTTTTTTTGCTTGCATAGCACAAAGATCATGCCATAGCAAATTTCCATAAGTTACTCCTCCTTCAGCTCTGATATAAGCAAGTCCCCATTCCACTTCCACCTAACCAGCCAGTATCCTGACGCTGCTTGGTTCCATTTGCTTTTACCATGATAAAGCCCTGCTTGGAAGAACTCTGGCCTTGGTATTCTTACCTACTCTGAACCAGCTCTCCCACTACAGATTGACTCTTCTTTTCACTTAAACATTTAGAGGCCATTGTAGGGTTATTAATTGTCCTAATTTCAATATTGTTGTGTCTCAGGGAATAGGAAGGCCCAAGGAGAAAGAGAGAAATGGAGGAACAGGGGAGCAGTCAGAACACACACAAAATGTACTAAGGTCATTTCAGTTTGTGCCATCCCAAAGCAATTACAAGAGTGACATCAAAGATCACTGATCACAGATCTACATAACAAAATAATAATGAAAAGGTTTGTAATGTTATAAGGATTACCAAAATGTGACAGAGATACTATATGAGCACAAGCTATTGGAAAAGTGGTGCTACTAGATTTACTTGAATCAGGGTTGCCACAAATCTTCAATATGTTAAAAAAAATCCCTAAGACATCTGCAAAGCATAAAATAGTGAAGTGTATATAAATAAAATGAGGTATACCTATATTAGCTATTCTACCCAGTATGAGTTAGGCGAATATTTCAAAAGTGTGTTTCTATGGTTTCTTCGAAGACATTGATAACAAATGTAAAACACTACAGGATCAATGATAGATCTCCAGGAATCTTTTCCAGAAACCCTTCTCCAAGTTGAGATTGTACTGAGATGATATTAATAACTATGTTTTGTGTTTAGTCATTGAAGCATGTCAAATCCACCTCAATGTACTCTCATGTAATCCATACTTCTTGATTTTATAAACAAAGGACATTGTGAGAAACTTTGTTAAATGTTTTGTTAAACTCTATTTTGCTGACATCATTTTTATGATTTATGAATATAGTTACAATATCTCAAGTATGCACATTATGAAAATAGTCATTCCAATGGCTTAGAAAACTTCTTCTGGGAGACTCCATCTATTGACCAGATTGTACCCCAAGGCAAGCTACTTGTAGACTGATAGATAAGTCTTAAGGGGTTCCCTGAGGTAAGGAGAAGTTAAATGACTTGCTCAGGTTTATATAGCTAGCAAATATGAGAGGTAGGATTTGAATTTATGTCTTCTTAACTCTAAGCTCCCAATACTTTATTCTCACCAGGCTACTACTCCTTCCCAGTTTAATTACTCTTTCAATAAAGGAAATAAGATTAGTCTGGCATCATCAATTTTTGACTATGTCTTTTCTGTTACTGACATTTTTTGATAAACTTAAATTTGTAATTGGTAAAGGGATTAAATTCCTTTAAAAGAAGGATGCAGGTATGTCAGCAGATAAAGGTATCTGCTTCTATTTGTGGTGGCTTCTATAGAAATGATTAAAAGCAATTGTTATTTTATTCTATAACCAGCCAGACTATTGATCAGGAAGGAGGGGAGGAACCTGGGCAGTTCCTTTCATAAAGGAAAGAAGCAGCCAAGTATAGAGATACATCTTCTGATGGGGGCAAATGACCATCAAATAGGCCTGTGCAAGTAGAAAGGGGACACTGTGAGTGGTTATAATCTTTCTTTTCCTGCAGCTGCTCAGATCAAAAAGGCAAGTTTCTTGGAGCCTGGAGACAGGAAACAAGAAAAGATTGGGTCATTAGGTAACAAAACTGCTGAGTGTCAAGTGAGGGTCAAGTGAGAAAGCCTATGACAATCAAAACACTCTTTTGACAGACCTTAAAGCCTTTAGCAGAAGAAAAGGGGGGTGGAAAGGTTTCAAGCATTCTGATATCTAGTGAAACCACTGAAAGAAAGAATAATGGAATTCAGACCTGGAAGAGTTTTTATTTCAAATTAAAAGATTCAAGGTAAGTTCCATTGATTACAGAATTCTGGGTGCAGGCCAAGAGCCTTCTGAATTCCTATGGTTCCTTTCAGCATCGTTGTTGTCCTGGGCACTTTAAGTTTAAAGGTTTGAACGCCAAGGTAGAACAGATAAACACTTAAACCTTTGGCCCAGGTCTGATATACTCTGCTTCACTTAATTTCCTTCTAATATAAGTCCAAAGGACAAGCCCTTCCCTGCACTCCCATTTCTGCTATGACTATCTCAATTAAAACAATATCCTCAGATGTTCTGATAAGGTCAGGAGAGTGAAGAGCTGGGAATAATGCATAATTTGCTAATTGCTAAGGGTTTCTTCCTATCCTCTTTCTCTTCCTCTCCATCTTTCAGTTTTGATAATTATCATATACTATTCCTGATAGGAGAGGAAGAAAACGTATGGTAGAAAGTTAGCGCTGGAGTCAAGAAGAACCAGGTTCAAACCCTGATGCTTGACACATACTATTAATGTGATGATAGGCACTTAACTACTCATTGCTCCCCCAGGCAGCTCTCAAAGATTATGGGATGACCGAGGCTCTGCTCTGCAAAAGTAGAGAGTTTTCACATTGGAAGTGTCCTATACTGATGCAATCAGAGGTCCAGATACTTCACCTCCCCTACTCTTTCTCTCTTTTAAATAATATTTTATTTTATTACATGTAAAAATAATTTTAACATTTTAAAGAAAGTTTGGAGTTCCAAATTATATTCCTCCTTCCTCTTCCCCACCCCCCGGAGATGTAAACAATCTGATACATGCTATTCATGTTCAATGCTATAAAACATTTCCATATTAGTCATTTTGTGCAAGAAGATTTGAATGAAAAAGAGAGGAAAGAAAGAAAGAGAGAAAGAGAAAAATGATATGCTTCAATCTGTATTCTGACAATATCAGTTCTCTCTCTGGAGGTAGATAATATTTTTCATTATGAGTCCTTTAGGATTGTCTTGGATCATTGTATTGCTGAGAATAGGTAAATTATTTACCTATCGTCATACAATATTGCTGTTACTTTGTATAATGTCATAATGGTTCTACTTACTTCACTTTGTATCAGTTCATGCAAGAATTTCCAGGTTTTTAAAAAATCATTCTGCTTGTCATTTCTTATAGCACAATGATAATTCCATCACAATCATATACCACAACTTGTTTAGCCATTCTCCAATTGATGAGCATCCCCTCAATGTCCAGATCTTAGCCACCACAAAAAGAGTTACTGTAAAAATTTTTGTACAAGTAGTTTTTTTTTTCTTTTTAAAATCTCTTTGGGGTATAGACCCAGCAATGGTATTTCTGTATCAAAGGGTGTGCACAGTTTTATAGCCCTCTGGACATAATTCCAAATTGCTTTCCAGAATGGTTAGATCAGTTCACAATTCCACCAAACAGTGCATTAGTGTCCCAGTTTTCCCTCATCCCCTCCAACATTTATCATTGTTTTTTCTTTTTTATCATATTGGCCAGTGTGATAGGTGTGAGGTGTTACCTCAGAGTTGTTTTAATTTATATTTCTCTAATCAATAGTGATTTAAAGCATTTTTTGTATGACTATAAATAGCTTTGATTTCTTCATCTGAAAATTGACTGTTCATATCCTTTGACCATTTATCAATTGAGGAATGACTTGTAGTCCTATAAATTTGATTCAGTTCTCTACATATTTGAGAAAGGAGGCCTTTATCAGAGATACTTGCTGTAAAAAATGTTTTCCCAGTTTTCTGCTTTCCTGCTAATTTTGGTTGCATTGGTTTTGTTTGTGCAAAAACTTTTTAATTGCATATAGTCAAAATTATCCATTTTACATTTTGTCATGCTTGCTCACCCAGGTCTTTTGCTTTCTTTGGCTTCTTGCAGATAGAACTTTTGCTGCTGCATGATGTTTCTCTGCCTGGGGCTTTCCCTCTTGGAGTTATGCTTCCCAGAGTTTTGCTGAGGCACCAGGAAACTTGGCTGCTGTAGAACGCTGTGGCACATGGTGGTTTTCTGAGCTGGTTTCCACTGGTTCCCCTGCTTGTACTGAAGCACTGATGGGTCCTGGTTGGTGCTTGCCTGCTTTACCACTTGGGGTTCAAGATTTCCCCCTGGTATGCTGAAGGGGGCTTTCTGCTAGCTTGCTGGGACGCTTCCAGTTCTGTACTTCTACCCCTTGCCCAGGGCAAGAGGGGCCTTTCCCGTTAATCCTTCAAGCTTCTTAGGCTACAGGACTGCTGCACCTCATCTTTCTGCTGGTTCAGCTATTCCAGGGTTTTTCCTGGGGCTGTTTTCTGGGCTTTCAGAGGTTAATAAGGAAGGGTGAGAGTGACTTTTTTCTTACTCCACCATCTTGGCTCCCAGAAGCATAAGTCAATTTTTTTTCCCCTCAACAATACATATGCACCCACACAGGTCCTAATACTGAGCTACCTTTTATTTGTTTGAGATTAATTATTTCTGTCAACTGAGGACTATTGATCCCACCATTCCCAAAACATACCCTTCATCATTCTGGTCACAGAAAAGGAAGTACAATTTCCAGAACTGTGTAATTTTAATAAAGTTTAGGGTTTTTTTTGAAAAAAGATATACTTAGTTCTGTAAGTTTTTGTAGAAAGAAATTGTATATTCTTATGTGTAAGGAAGTATTGTTGCTTTTAACAGCTAATGATTATAATAATCATTATTTAATAATTATATCTATCATTTAGTATATATAGCACTTTGAGGTTTGCGAAGTTCTTTGCAAATATTATCTCATCCTCACAATAACCCTGAGAGGTAAATTTTTATCATCCCCATCATACAGATGAAGAAATTGAGGCAGACAGAGGGTAAGTGTCTTGCCCAGGGTCACACAAGTAGTAACTCTCAGCCTAGATTTGAATGCAGCTCTTCCTAACAGTAGTTTCTTACACTTACTACTTATTTGGTCATTAGAAGAGAAAAGACATGTTGGTGAGCCAAATACCCAGTTGCTGGTTTTCTTAATATCTTGGCCCAGATTTCTACATTGGCTCAGTTTAGACTTTAAATATAAAGTCATTAAAATATAATATTTCATAAATTTATCATAATTGGCTAATATTTGATCCATTCCCCATTAAGATTGTTAACTTCTTTCTGACTTCTTATGATGGAAAAGGAAGGCAGTCTTACATTACAAGTTAGAATACACTTACTGAATGAAATCAGAATAAAAAAAAAGGATACAGTATAAAAATTCCCAAGAAGCTGGCAACTGGCTACTTCTGAATGTCCAACTTAGTTCAGAACTTCACTTTTGACAGGGGAATGGCAGCTCATAGAGGCAATTAATAAAGGAGAGTTACTGGGTATTGCCCCTAATATCATGGTCACAAAGTAGGGAAATCATACAGTCAGTCCAGTCAATGATCAGTGGTGAGCTCACTAACTGTAACTCTTATAGAAATAGCTGTGGATTCCAAGATGATCACCAGATGAACTCTGGAATCCAAGGATCATGACGTATCTACTTACATCCTGACAAATCTGACACCATCCTATGTTGCCCCTTGGGGCCAAGTGCCCCACAAAATCAAGCTGTGAACCTGTGATCTGCCTGTCAACCATGGTTTCCTGGGCATCTTCCATGAATCCATGTAGGCATGTGCTGGAGCCAGTTTATACACTCCCAAGAGCTGACTTAAATTTTCAGTGAGCAAATTTATACCTCGGATATTGGCAAATACTGCTTATCAGGGCATGACTGACTTATTGTTTGGGTGATTCTTAAGAAAGTGGCGGGGAAAATGTTAGTGATGGAGATTAAATTTAAAAGTGTGTCATCAGCAGATTTTTATTGGAGGCAGTTGTTAAACAATGAACAACACACCCCTGGACCCATGGTGCTGATCTTATTAGCAGTTTGAGAGATGGTATTTTAGAACCACAGACATCCCCTTGGAAGATGGGGAGGATGAGGAGGAGAGGAAGAAAGAAAAAAAGATTGTAGTTGAATTTAGTGGGGAGGACAGAAGGGAAGAGGGGAGGGAAGAGGGGGAGAGAGAGAGAGAGACAGAGAGAGAGACAGAGAGAGACAGAGAGAGAGAGAAGAAGAAGAAGAAGAAGAAGAAGAAGAAGAAGAAGAAGAAGAAGAAGAAGAAGAAGAAGAAGAGGAGGAGGAGGAGGAGGAGGAGGAGGAGGAGGAGGAGGAGGAGGAGGAGAAGGTAGAGGAAGAGGAGGGGAAGGTAGAGGAAGAGGAGGGGAAGGAGAAGTTGAAGGAGAAGGAGGAGAAAGAGAAAGAGGAGAAGAACTTTGAGACCTTCTAGGCCAATTCCTTTCATCATACAAATGACAAAACTATGTGGTGTCATGGCTTTATCCAGGAGTCAAACACAATTGTTCTGACCTCAAACTCTATACTCTTCTTACTTACATTCCTATCTCCCATTGTGAGGACAAGTAATTCTTTTTAATGCTTTTGTTTGGGGTAATTAACAAGAAGGTGAAATTCTGAAAATCTGGAAAGAAATTTTAAAAGAATACTCATTGTGAAAGGCAATGTGTTATAGAAGCTAGGGAGCTGGTCTCAAAGTTAGGAAGGCCTGGTTTCAAGTTCTGCCTCTAATGTGTACCGACTGTGTGATTCTAGCCAAATCATCTAATCTCTCAGTAGATTATAAACTGTAGAAAAGGTGTTAACCTACATTAGTAGAGGGAATTTCCTACATAATACAGACCACTCTGGCTCCCACTAACTGAAGGCCACATAGGTTAGATTTCATTAGGTATTAGAATTCATATACTGGCTTAGTTTCCAGAGGGCACAGTCCCAGTTCCAAGTCCCAGACACCCCCTCAAGTTTGAATCCCAGAAACCTTAGTTTTTAGGGCTTCCATGCTGTGCTGACTGACTGCACCATCCCTAAGGTTGCCATGGTTGCCATGAAGATCACCTCAGGTACCTGAGCAGACAAATAACACAAACAGAAACAAACAGCCCCAGTTCCATTTCTTAGGAGCCAGGGTAAAAGAGGGAGCAGGGGAAGGAAAGTCCTTCCTCTCTCACCAGTTCAGCTTATGATGCCCATGCTGTGAGTCAGCTGGGATCTTTACACTTTGGACCCAGTTGAAAAGAGAGCATCAGAAAGCAGAAGAAAAAGAGAGCTAATGGTTCAATCTCACCAGTTTTAAAGACAATCGTCAAAGGAGGCTATACCCAGCTATTAGTGGATGCAAGCCTCCATGTTGCATAATCAAGACATTCTCCAAAAGCTCTTGAAGGATGCCTTTATGTTAGGAGAACTGGGAATGTTAAGACCAGCCCAAAGTTATACCTTTTCTAATGAAATCACAGGACCAGTCCTTACCCTTTATCTCTGTTCAGTGGAGTATCAGTTAAAGAGTAGATAGGTAGTATCAGGTGGAAAGGTATCCAGACACCATGGAAAGTACATTAGATTTCGAATCAGAAGAGATGTGCTTGAAAGTCTGTTTTGACACTTAATAATTATGTGGATTTGGATAAGTCACTTAACTTCTGCCTGTGGGCTGCATTTTGTTCTTCTATAAAATGGGGATATCCATTACAATAGCATCTACTTCACAGTGAGGTTGTGAGGATTAAACTAGATAGAATGCATTTAGTACTTTAGTCTTTAAGTACTACATTAATATTAGCTAATATAATTAGGTAACACATTTGCTACTTCAGTTCCTAAAAAAATGTGCTTTTAATTTATTGACTCTGAAAATTTGTGCAACTAGTCTGTTCTCCCTGCGTTTTTCTACCTCAGCCCTGTGACTTGTTCTTATGGTCATAAAAATAATTTCATTCCCCTCCCCCAATTCCTTATCCTTATTCATATTAGAAATGCCTGTTGTGCTTAGCCAGGAAAGTGTTTGCTTAAAAACTAAGCAAATACCATATATGGCTTTTTAAACATTTATATATACATATGTGCCCAAAGAAGCCTAATTGGATACATGAAAAACAGAATTCCCTTGTTCACTAACTGAAAACAGCTCAAGAGCTATTTCCATTTACTTTTTTTCTTGCAGAGAAAACAAATATAGGACATTTTATAACCAAAACATATTGGAAATGGGGGCAGGAAAAATTATGAGTATATAATTAGGGGTCATCTCTCCTGAGAAAAGAATATAGTTGCTTCTCTGTTATTTTGAGGGGATAATTATTCCTCTGTGAATTTTCCAGATCTTTACTTCTCTTTCTTTTTTCTACCAGTTACCTGTCTGGGCTATTTGCTTTCCTCATTAGCACTTCGAGCAGAGGACAGGGAGAGGAAAAGCCTGAAAGTGAAACTAGAGCAGGCAATTTCACTTCTTGTTAGCAATTCCGTTGAAACATTTTGTGGAGGAGGAGGAGGATATTAAAACTAATAGCTAGAATAAGAAAGGGAGATTGTCAGTGGTTTGATTTTTTTCAGGACCACCAAAGGTTGTCCAGAGCAAAGACATTACTCTGTCTTCATTACTTTCAGCTGGAGGGAACCATTTTAGTTATCATCAGACCACTCATGCAAACTATTTGTTTCATTGTTGATCCATTTCACGTCTATTTCTAATGCTGATCCACTTAATGCTTGTAGCATTAAATATATTTGGGGCTCAAAAGAATTTGAAATGTCTGTCTGGTTGTACTGGATTCCTTACGTAGGCAAATAACTCAAGAAATTTCTAGTATTAGTCACTGAATGTCAGTTAGATTTCATAAATTACAGGAAACTTTCCAGATTAGTTATAGCATTATTATTATGTAACATCCCTCAAGGACACTCTCCCAACATGAACTCAATCTTGTGGTTTGGGATTCCCAGTGGAAAAGCTACAATACTCACTTCTAGTATGTAGGGGTAAGCCTGAGGTAAAGTTTTCTAATATAGTCACTCAAGAGCATCCATTAGCATCCCTCTAATGATGTGTTTCTGATTCAATCAGCCAGTAGACACTAATTAGATTTTTAGTAAAGGTGGTATAGTAAGACTTATTGGTATACGATATCCTGCAAACATCCCCTCTTTGAGAGGTAATACACTTTTCTACAGGTATACAGAGCTGTATGGATGAATGTGCTCTAACTATACAGAACATGTGTGGCCAAACAGTAAACTAATTATCTCCTGGTTACCGGAAATCCTTTCTTGAGTCTACCACTAATATTCATTTCTGGACCCAGGGAGGAGATTTTCCAGGCAAATGGAACAAAACAGGTAACCAGGGAATAATATAGATCAACTAAATGGGCTGTCTCCTACTGGTATGGTCTCTCCAACGACATGGCCAATGGCTCAGGAATAGTGCATGTTGTGAGGGTAGGAGAAGAGAAAGGGGGAAAAACTTTCTCCTCCAGAGCTTAGCACAATCCATTTTATACATACATACATACATGTGTATACACGTTAACTGTTTACATATCTTAGATACCAAACCCTTATCAAGGAATTTAATACAAAGTGTTTTTTTCCCATTTGACCTATTTCCTTCCTTTCCAAGACGCATTAATATTATCTTTGCAGAAGCTTTTCAGATTCACATAACCAATGTTACTTGTTTTATGTTTTGTAATTGTCTCTCTTCTTTGGTTAAGAATATATCTCCTATTCACAGGTGTGAGAGGTACATGATCTATTTTTCTTCTGCTTTTTTATAGTATGATCTTAAATATTAAGGCCACATATCCACTTGGAATGTATTGTAGAGTGTGGTAGAAAGTGCTGATTTAAGCCTATTTTTTGTCAAACTGCTTCCCAGTTATCTCAGAAATTTTTATCAAGTAGGGAGTTTTTCTCTAAGTAATTTCTGTTTTCAAATTTATCAAAAACTAGTTTATTGAGTTCTATTGTTTCTGGATCTGTCTAGTCTAGTGTGTTCCATTGACCTGTCTCTCTATTCTTTAATGCCAAAAGTTTTTTAGGACTGCTGTTTTGTAGCATAGTTTAAGTGCTATTCCCTCTTCATCTTTAATTCTTGCCATTATTTCTTTTGATATTCTAGATCTTTAGTTTTTCCAGATGAATTTTGTTATGATTTTACCAAGTTTTGTAAAGTATCCTTTTGGCAATTTGATTGATATAACATTAAAAGTATAAATTAATTTTATTAGCAATGTCATTTTTATAGTGATTATATAGTGATATAGTTATAAATAGTTATTATAGTTGCATGGCCTAGTGATGAACACTGAATATTCCTCCGGTTATTTAGGTTGTTCTTTGTTTCTTTAAGGAACACTCTATAATTGAATCTTTACATAGCTGTTGTGTGTTTTGGGAGATTGAGCCCCAGATATTTTATATAGTTTCTAGTTATTTGGAGAGGCATTTCCTTTTCTATTATCATATATTTTCTTCTTATTAGATAGAAATGCTGTTGATTTTTGAGATTTATTTAGTTGCCTGCAATTTTGCTGAAGCTATTGTCTCAGCTCTTATCTTTGCTGATTCTCTGGGGTTTCCCAAGTAAATCATCCTATCAACAGCAAACAGAGATTGCTTTTTCTCCTGTTTACCTGTCAGTATTCCTTTCTCTTGTCTTATTGTCATTGCTAGCATTTTCAGAATTCTAACCAATAATAAAGGGAAGAATGGGCATACTTGCTTCACTCATGCGTTTATTGGAATGGTTTAAATGTATTCCCATTACTTATGGTACTTGCTTTTACTTGTAGTTAGATACTTTTTGTAATATTAAAACAAGATCCTTCTATACCTATATCTTGTAGGGTACATTACCACTTCATCTCTTCCCCTTCAGCTAATCCTATTCACTAACATTTTAAAAAAAAATTTTTGCAACCCTATCCAAAAAGGATTTCTCTTACTCTCTCCGCTATCCGTCTTCTCTTTCTGTTTACCCTAGATCCTTATTTTCTGGTTCATGACCCCTATAATTATCTGGTCTCTTTCTTTTCTCTGTATTTTCTTTCATTCAAAACTTCCAAGGTTTCCATTCTAGACTATCCCTTTAAGGAATATTCTGCCATTACCTTGTAGGGCTTACCACTAAGGATTCCTCTTTTCCCCTGTGCCTCACTCTCAAAACAATGCCAATTATTGCTGGTGTCAGACAGGGTGCTGCCCATGGTATCCCCTCCCACCTCCACTGATCTATATTCTCTCTTGATGATCATTTTTTCCTGTGTTTGCTTGGAAATCTCTTCTCCTTGTCTGTGCTCTTCTAGTCCCCTAGGCTTCAGTTGCCTCCAATGGTTCTAACACGACCACCAATTCCAGCAGCACTCTCCTTCCCCCCAACTCTCAGGGCAAGTAGACTTTTCAAATCCTCCAGGTCTTATCCTGTCTAAGGTCCTCATCTCCCTCACTATCCCATCTTTCCTTACCCATAGGAGCATTAATCAGTGTAACCTTCCACTTCCAAAGTAAGGCCTAATTCCTTTCCCCCATCCCATTTCTGTTTTTCTTCCCTTCTCCCCAACCACTTCCCTATAGGCTTTTCTGTTTCTGAGACCAAAGAGATCACTTCCCCTTGATTGCTAGCCCTTGATTCAAACCTGGAGCATTACACACTAATCTTGATCCCCTTTCTTCCCTCTCCTTTTTTTTTTTTAAATGTATAGCCCCACAAACGAAGTACTCATCTGTAGACAAGGTGAATGTAGGCCAGGTTCTTTCATAATGTCACATCTGCATTTGGGGGGAGGGTGGAATGTTTCAGTTCTTCTCCTTTGAAAGCACATTTGATCATTTTAAGGAATAATAAAAAAATATAATTTTGTTGTTCTTGTGCTCTTTAGTATTTTTAATTCCTTTCATTCATGGCCTAATTCCAACCCTGTGGTAGTGAATAATTATCACGTAATTTCTGAATATTTTTCTCTAGCTTCTTTGCCAATTTTATTTAAGTTGTTGTTATCAATATTAGTAATATAATCAATATTATTAGTATTTTGTATCAGTATTATCAATATCGAGTATGGGTATTGTTTCAAAGTTTTCATTACTTGCTTTGTCGTGCCCTGGTTAGTGAATCATAAATATTTTTGCTACATAGGAGGAGTTTGGTAAGGAACCTTCTTTCCCTTTTTTTATGGAGTTTATGTAGCATAAGAGCTATTTGTCATTTAAATGTCTGATAGAATTCACTTGAAAAAACATCTAAGCCAAGGGCTTTTTATTTTGGGAGTTCATTTGAGAAGCCCATTGCAGTATCAGTTGTTTAGTTTTTCAGCTTCCACCTTTTTTATTACTGATATTTTATATTTACGTAAATGGTAAAACATTTTGTTTAATTTTTTGGTTTTGGAGTATAATTGAATTAGTAGGTTTTGATTGTTTTATCTCTTTCTATCTTCATTATAAATTCCTCACTTTCTCATTTTTTATTGTAGCAATTTGTTTTCCCCTTTTGTTGATCATATATGCTGATGGATTACCTATTTTAATGTCCTCTAAGATAACTCTATGTGTTATTTACTAGCTCAATTGTCTTTTTTTTCCCATTTTTGTTTATCTCTGATTTTCAGGATTTTATCTGTTGCTTTTTTAGGTGCATGCTCAATTCAGTAGTCTTTTCTTTTTTCTCTTTTGTTCATTTAATTGAGACAATTAAAAAAATCTTCTAAGTGTTTTAGCTACATCCCACACATTTTTGTACACCATTTCATGGTTATTTCCTTTAAAATTATTGTTTATTTTATGTATGAGCTGTTCTTGACTAATACTTAAGATAACATTTTAGACTTAATCCAAGTTTATGCTATTTGTTCTTACTATATTGATTTTAGTTTTGATCTTTGTTGTGGTCTTTAGGTTTGTATTTAATATTTCTACCTTTTTATGCTTATTAATAAGTTCTTTATGCCCTAATGCAATGTATTTGTAATGGTGCCACGTGATAATAAAATAGATATGATCCCCGTATCACACATTAAATATGTGTCAAAGACTATCATATCTAACATACTGTTCCTATAATTAATTTCTCATTTATCTTTTTAAGTTTGTCTAAAGCCGTAAAGATCCTCATTGAAGCCATTCACATTATTTCTTATTATTTAAGTCTTCCTGTAATCCAGATAGTTTTTCGTAAGTACTAAAGGAAAGTAGCCATTTGGCTTATACATATTTAATAATAACATTGTTTCATTATCTTTGTTTTCTTTAAGTATAATACTGTTTCCTTGTTTGCCTTTCTTGACAAGTGTCTATTTTTACTATTTCATTTTCTAAAATCATGGTTGCAACTCCTGTTCTTTTTAGATTCAGCTGAAACATAATAAATTGTACACTAAGCCTTCATTTTAACTTGATTTGAATCTTTATGATGTAAGTGTACATTTTTTTTTTACACAGAAAAACATCAGTTTAATTTTCTCATACATTCTACTACACTTTTGTTTTATGGACAGGTTGATCTCATGCACATTCATAGTTAATAAAATTATATTTGTTTTTTTCTCCAATTATTTTTATAATGCTCCTTTAAGAAATAAAGTAGAGATAGAAATCTTCATATTGTTTTTCTTAGAACAACCTTAACCCATTCTCCTTCCCTTGCTTGTCCCTTCCAGCCTATAGGTGAATCACTGAGTCTTGTGCCCCTTCCTACCTTTTTGAAATCAGGGTTATACAGCTGTAGTTCATTTTACACATACCAGTCAAATAAAAACAAGCTCTTCTTCTTATCCTTTGCCAAGATTAAACTTTTATGATTGGTTTCACCTTTCTTTGCCTAGGCCATGCCATGAGTGTGATCCATAAGCTCTCTCTTTCTTACTCCCAATTCAATTTGAATGACCTTCACCTAAGGCACCTCAATTTCAAGAACTATTGAGCCACTTTCTTCTCATTTGTGTATTTCCTTTTGAAGAGGCAGAATTGAGTACTGGACAAAATGCTAGACTAGGAATCAAGAAGACCTTTATTTAAATTCTGCCCCTGACATTGTTTTGTTCTGTAGTCATGGACAAGAGCCTTATTTGTAAAGTGTTGATTATGATACAGGTAGCAGCTAGCTCATTAGGTTGCTGGGAAGCTCTAATGCTCTAATGAATTTAAGGTGCTTTATAAAATGTAAAGCACTATATAAATATTTTTTAAAGCCAAGAGCTTTCCCCCCTTTATTCCCTTAGTGACCTTTATATAAGGTAGGACTCCCAAAGGAAAAGTCTTATCTATCCTTTTAAAGTCATTTCAACTGGTTTACTTTTCTTAAATTTATTTTGAGTGTTATGTTTATACCTCCGATGCTTCTGTTTCTTGTTTACTTAGTCTGTTCAATTAACTGATTTTTTCTTTAATACCAAAAAGCTTTGATGACTACTATGATATAATAATACTATACGTTTTCATTCACACTTTATCTTATTTTCCCTGAAACTCAAGAATTTATATCCATCCAAATGAATTTTGTCATCATTTTAAGTGAATCTGTAAAATATCTCCACACTGACTTGATTTCTATAACACTAAATACATGAATTAATTTAGACAATGTCAACATTTTTGCTATATTAGCAGAATTTTGTCTTCTTTTATTAATGTAAAGAATATTTAAAGGTTGTGTTTATAATACATATTGAATATGTCTTAGTAGATTAATGCTCAGGTATTTATGTATTAATAGCTATTTTAATGCAATTTCTTTTATTGTCATTTCTCTATAGTTTTTATTCATTCTCAGTAAAAATGCTAATAATAGGGAGGCAGTTAGTTTTGCATACTGTAACCTTATAAAAAAAAACTCCTAATACTTCTCATTATTTGTTCACTGATTCTCTGGGAATGTTTTTGTTTAAAATCATGCTATCTGACAATGAGGATAATTTTGTTTTGTCTTTGTTGGTTTTCATACCTTTAATTTTCTTTTCTCACTTTACTGTTATATTTACTATTTTTAGAACTATGTCAAATAATGGTGGGGAAGGAAGGGGTTGCATCCTTGCTTTACTACTGTTTTGTAGTGGGAAAGATTCTAGTGCAAAAGAAAAAAAATTTAATCTGAATTTCATTATTTTTCTTCTACAAAATACTGTTCTGACACCCTCCTAGAGGTGACCTGGGTTTCAACGACTGTTCCAGCATGGTAAATTCTGACAAATCCTACAAAGTTGTAAAGGCTTCAAGGATGAGCCTAGTAATGCACTGTGTGTCTGTTTTCAGATAACTAGTTTAGCTAGGTAATTTACCATCTTGACAACCAGGTGATGACTTCTTGACTTAGAGAAATTCTTGAAGGTAATCGTTTTTGTTATAGATAGTTTGTGATCTGTGCCACAGGAGGGAGCATTTACACTGACAAAATCATAGATCTTCTAAAAGTTAAAGAATATTGCTTTATATTTGGTATTTTATCTTATAAATGTTTTATATATTTTTTCTTTCTCTTTTTGCTTGTAAACATCTCAGAAGCAGGGGCTATGCCTTATATTTTTCTTACATATTGGAATAGAACTTAAAGTTCTTTATGTAATAAATACCAAATAAATCCTTCATTCATTCATTGGTCTTTGCAAGATACTAAGAATACAAAAACAAAATTAGATGCAATCTGATATCTCAAGGAGATTATAAGCTTGTAAAAGAGAAGTCATTTCTGCAAATAACTATAATAAAAATTATTATATTAACTTAATATTATATGATTATATACATATATATATTTATCCAATTATAATATGTATTACCTTAATATTATATTAAAAGTTATATGTACATAGGAGAAGACCATGCCAAGCAGTATGAAATAACTGATGAGGAAGTGATTGTATTCATGTATTAGGATCAGAAGACCTCCTGGAAAAGGTGGCTCAGGATGAGCAGGGGAACCTTTAACTAACTTTAATCTAAATTTTTGTTCATAGTTGTGATTTATTGGTACAACTGTTTGGGGTGGTATGTGTGTATATTATGTTATTTCTTTGCTCTCTAACATTACTGTTTTACATTAAAATCATCTTCCTAAAATTGTGAATAAAAAAATCAGTAAAATTGTCTAAGTGCTTTGCAGAATATACAATTTTTTTCTCTTCCAATTTTTATAATGCAGATATATTTATATAGTACTTTAAGATTTGCTAAAATTCTTTTCTGACAGAAGCAATCTTGGAAGGGAGGTAAAGCAAAGCTGTATTATCCCCTTCTTAAAAATGAGAATGTTAAATATTAACTAGGGTAAATAACTGGTCCCAGGTCACCTAGTTAGTAAAAGTAAAAGCTAGAATTTGTACTCAAATTCCAAATGCCAATCCCTTAAACTTTTCCACCACATCAAACTATCTCTAAATATTTAATGATAACATGATAGATAGCATTATTAATGCTGACTCAATACCATGTGACTTTTAAATGGAATGCAGGATTTGGAATTAGGAAAGCTTGGATTCAAATTCTGTCTCTGCCATTTGCTAACTAGAGGGTCATGGACAAATTACTTAACCTCTGTAAGTCTCCATTTCTTCATCTGTCAAATGATTTGACATATCACTGTCATGCAGTTCTAATAGATAATGTAAGTCAACTGCTTTAGAAGCTTTGAAGTGATATACATATAAATTTTAGATCAAATGGCTAATTGTATGGAACTCTTTCTCTATTGGTGGGGGTTGATTATTCAGTGCCTTGTACTTATGTGAAGAGTGATGCAGAGCTGGCAAGAGCAAGAGAGGAGACATCTGTTATCTTAGGGCTCTTTTAGTTTAAAACTTTGAGAGAAAGAAGATCTTTGATGCCAACCTCTCTGTAGGTCACTGAGGGGAGAGAAAGATTGTAGGAAGAAACCAGCCTGAGAGGAGCTAGAAGTCTATCATGTCCCTAGCTTGCTAAACTAGAGTCTTTGGGGGGAATTTCCCCTTGGGTGAGATCAAGGACATTCTCTCTCTTTCCCTCTCTATTAAACTGAGATATCTCACTGACATTGGGAGAGATCTTTCATTTCTTTCATCATGTGCATATGTATATGTATATTTGTTGTTGTTCAGTTGTTTTCAGTGTTATCTTGACAAAGATACTGGAGTAGTTTGCCACTTCCTTCTTCAGGTTATTTTATAAATGAGGAGACTGAGGCAAAAAGCGTTAAGTGATTTGCCCAGGTTCACATTGCTAGTTAAGTGTCTGAGGCCAGATTTTATTAACTCAGGAAGATGAGTCTTCCTGACTATCACCCTACCCACTACACCACCTAGCTGCATATGTGCACATGTGCATATGTATGTATGCATATATATTTATATGTATAAATACACATGTGTGTATAGACTAATTACACACATGCGCATATATACATGCATATATGCATATACGTATATGCATATACATGCAGTCATTCTTTGACATTTGTAGATTTCACATTTGTGGTTTTCGTTATTCATACATTGGCCATGGATAATTAAATGGGAATTTTTTGAGACTTGCAACATACTGAGGAAAAATGAGTATATGTAAATATATGGGCATATATAAATACAACTAAAATTAGTTTCATAAATGCATAAATACTGTGTATTATTAATCTATTTTTATAATTTACTATCATAGGTATACATACATAAATTTATAACAAACAATTAAGTTTTGTTAAAACATACACATACTTTTTTCTGTTTTGCTATCAACTTGGATAAATGGGTATCTTTGCTATTTGCTATGGTGTGTTCATTGCAGAACTAGCATTGGGTAGGAAGTGAGATAAGTCTTGGATATAGAGTTCGTACCCCTTCCCTATTAAGAAATAGCTTTTTAGGATATTAGCTTGAATCTAAAAATTAAATCCCCTAGATTAACAATATTTAATGCCCCCCCCCCTCCAGATAGCGGAGTGGCCAATATCTGGCCTCCCTCCTGGTGGGAATTAAAGTATCCCTCAGAGAAGTTTTAGGGGAAGGGGTGTAGAAATATTTGTTCTTGCCTCCCTTCAAGTCACCCACGTGGTACCCCACACTACATATAAATGTTAATAGAAACTTGTCACGGGTCCTTTTTCTTCGTTTCTCCTAATATTTTCAGATACAGCTTCTGGAATCATTGGATCACAGATTTGGAGTTGGAAGGGAGCTTAGAGACCCCTTCCAATCCCCTCATTTCACAGACAAGATAACTAAAGCCTAGAGAGTGCTCGAGACCCAAAGACAGAGACAGTACCATAAAGGTAGTAAGGGAGATTAGGATTTGATCCACCCCCTTTGTCTCCAGACAGGCCTTGCTTTTCCCTCTGTCATGCTGAGTCCTTAATTTTCCTACTGTATGTCTTTCAATCATTAATTTTAAAAAGTGAAACTGCTCTTAGAATTGTCGGAGGCCTAGGGTGGTGCCAAGCCAAGACCTGAGGCTGCATTATTTTCACCTTCCTGCCTCATCCTAAAATATTTATAGTCATGCAGAACTTAATATGTTGTTCAGCCTTGAACTGAGAGTGCTGCCTACTCCAAGTGAAACTTAATGGGACAAACGACTTATTGACCTGCTGTAAGTATCTAACAACTCCAATTGACAATGTAGAGAATTGTAAGAAATATGATTTCAAAAGCAGACTATTAGTTTTTCCTCTGAGGAGAAAAAAAGAAAAGAAACCCTCAAGGTAACTATTTCTGAGATATAAAACTAGATTTTCAATAATAAGAGAATTACTTGTACTTACAGGAACCAAAGCTCATTTATATTAAAAATGGAGGATGAGTTATAAACTAGGGGAGACATATAATCTATATTCAAAGTTGGTTCCTTTTTAAAGGGAATATGAAAAACTTAGGAACCAGTTTAGCATATCTGCTGATATCAAAATACTACCAGGCAGGATCAAATGCCTTGCGATGGGTTGAGTAGTATATTAACTTTCTATGACTTTAGAACTTAGTGTTCCAGGAAAACAGTCACTCAGTAAAGGATCCTAAAGTTCTCCTTTTTCTGGACATAAAAGTTTGTAATGTTCCTTAATGTGAATGAAAAAAAAAAAGGGAAAAAAACTCACATGTCTTACTACATATAATTCTATTCCTTTGACATCTCTGAATATTTTAGACAACTTGTTAAAAATAACTGAACAGACCACATAATTACAGAATTGGAAAATTGGAAGAGAACTCAGAAGTCATCTAGTTTGACAAATAATGAAAAGAATCTTTATTATAACATAAACAAAATATGATTGAAGAGGAAAGTGGCAAATGTTGCAGGGTATGTGGAAAAATTGGGACACATTAGTTGTTGGTGGAATTAGGAACTGATCCAACCATTTTGGAAAGCAATTTGGAATTATGCCCAAAGATTTATTAAACTGCCTATATCCTTTGACTCAGCAATACCACTACTAGATTTATTTCCAAATATGATTAGGGAAAAAGGAAAAGAATCTACATGTTCTAAAATGTTTATTTTTCTTCCTTACTAGTATTTTATTTTTTCCAATTACGTGCAAAGATAGTTTTCAGCATTCAGTTTTGAAAATTTTGAGCTCCAAATTTTTCTCGGTCTCTCCCTCCCCTGACACCTCCCCAAAACAGCAAGCAATCTGATATGGGTTATATATGTACAATCATGTAAACATATTTCCACATTAGTCATGTTGTGAAAGAAGAACCAGAACAAAAGGGAAAAACCACAAGATAGCAAAAAAAGTGAAAATAGTATGCTTTGATGTGTACTTAGACTCCATCATTTTTTCTCTGAAAGTGGTTGGCATTTTCCATCATGAGTCTTTTGGAATTGTCTTGGATCGCTGTATTGCTGAGAAGAGCTAAGTCTATCATAGCTAATCATCACACTATGTTGCTGTTGCTGTGTACGATGTTCTCCTGGTTTAGCTCACTTCACTCAATTCTAGGAAATGTTGCGTGTAGTACTACTTCATTCAACTTAGTTCATGTAAGTTTTTCCAGGCTTTTCTAAATCTACCTGTTTATCATTTCTTTTTTTTTTTTAACTTAATAGTATTTTATTTTTTCCAATTACATGTAAAGATAGTTTTCAATGTTAACTTTTATAAGATTTTGAAATCTAAATTTTTTCTTCCTCCGTCCCTCCCCTAACCCCTTCCCAAGACAGCAAACAATCTGATATAGGTTATATACATATAATAGTATTGAACATATTTCCACATTAGTCATATTGTGAAAGAAGAATAAGAACAAAAGGGAAAAAAACACAAGAAAGAAAAAAAGAGAGAGAACACTATGCTTCAATCCGTATTCAAACTCCATAGTTCTTCTGGATGTGGACAGCACTTTCTATCATGAGTCCTTTGGAATTGCCTTAGACTGTTGTATTGCTGAGAAGAGCTAAGTCTGTCAAAGTTGATCATTGCAGAATGTTGCTGTTATTGTGTGTAATGTTCTGGCTGTGCTCACTTCACTCAGCATCAGTTCATGTGAGTCTTTCTATGTTTTTCTAAAATCTGCCTCCTCATCATTTCTTATAGCACAATAGTATTCCATTACGTTCATAAACCACAACTTGTTCAGCCATTCCCCAATTGATGCGCATCCCCTCAATTTCCAAATCTTGGCTACCACAAAAAGAGCTGCCATAAATAGTTTTATATATATGGGTCCTTTTCCTTTTTTTTCTAAAATGTTTATAGCATACATATATATATATATATATATATATATATATATATATATATATATATACATACACACACATATATACACACATATATATTATATATATACATATATACATACACATATATGCATGTACATACAGAACACACACACATACACACACACACACACACACACATTTGTGTCTAATGGCAGCCATCTCTGAGGCCAGGGGCAGGGGGAGAGGGAGGGAGGAAAGAAAAAAAGGGGAAAAAAGAAATTTACATAATAATTTTGTTGTGTATTTAAAAGGAATAGCACGTTATGTGCATAGTGAATTTGTGGTTTCATGTGCAATCATCTTTTTTATTGTACTATATTATGGAAATGTTTGTTTTATTCCATAAATTAAAAAAAAATCTAAAAAAATAGTCAAACTAATTTCTTAGCCTCTGATTATGTGACCCAGGCCTGTCTCAGTTTCCTCAGTTGTAATGTGGTACAATAATAGCACCAACCTTGAAGGGTTTTTATGACAATAAAGTGAGATAATAGTTCTAAAGACTTAACACAGTGCCTTGCATATAATAGGTAATTAATAAATCCTTCTTCTCTCCCTTTTCTTCTTTCCTTACTTTCCTGCCTTCCTCCCTTCATTCCCTTCCTCTCACCCTCCTTTTCTTACTCCATCTCACATCCTTCCTCCTTTTCCTGCTCCTTCCTTCTTTCCTTCCTTCCTTCCTTCCTTCCTCCTTCCTTCCTTCCTTTCTTCCTTCCTTCCTTCCTTCCTTCCTTCCTTCCTTCCTTCCTTCCTTCCTTCCTTCCTTCCTTCCTTCCTTCCTTCCTTCCTTCCTTCCTTCCTTCCTTCCTTCCTTCCACCCTACATCTGTGGGATCAGAAGCAGTTGCTCTATATTAAGACTAGTCTGTCCTTCCTCCTCTTCTTGAATACTTCTGGTTTAGTAGGGTTCACTATAATTATGAAGCAGCCTGTTCCAGTGTCAGATAAGTTCTTTCTTTGTTGTTGTTCAGTTGTTTTTCATTCATTTCCAACTCTCTGTGACCCCATCTGGGGTTTTCTTGGCAGAGATACTGGATTGATTCGTTGTTCCCTTCTACAATTCATTTTACAAATGAGAAAACTGAGGTAAACTGGCTTAAGTGACTTTACCAGTGTCACACAGTATCTTAGTATCCTAGTATCTTAGGCCAGATTCAAACTCAGGAAGAGGAGTCTTCCTCACTAAAGGCCTGACACTCCATCCATTGCACCAACTAGCTGCCCCTATTTTCAGTCAAGCCTAAATCTTCCTCGTTGTAACTTCGAAGTATTTGTTTGATCTCTGTCTTCTGGAGGAACAAGTAATGAATCTATTCCCTCTTCTACATCATAACCTTTTAAAGAAGGGCAATGAAGAGGACAAGGGCAGGGAGAATTTTGGAAACAATGTACTAAGTAATGGTTGAGGTAATTAGGTTGACATAAGAAGAAGGAAAGAAGGTCATAGTGAGGGATAAGGACTGCCTCACCATCCTCTGCAGAATTGAATAAATAATCCAGATGAAATCATCTGAGATCATTACTTCCTAAGATTAAGATGTTCTCCTTTAATTCATAATACCTAAGAATGTACTATTGTAATTTGTAGTCACAACTCATTGTGTGTTCTCATTGAACTTGTGGTCATCTATAAACCCCAGATTTTTTTTTTCACTCAGTTGTTTCCAAGTCTCTTTCCTATGCTTCTGTAAATGTTTTGTTTTTTTCAACTTTAATGCAGAATTTTAGATTTATCCCAATTTAATATAACACTGATAGTTTTAGTACATTGTTCTAGCTTACTGAGCTTAGTATTTGCTCAGCCACCTCTGCTCTAACCTTACTTTCCTCCCTGGCCATTACTGACCCGATCAACTACATAATGTAGCCTACTTTTGAACCCATTATCCCCTTTTTCTCTCCTTGCTCATGCCTTGCCAAATCCCAACTTTGGATTTAGCCTACTCTCTGTTTCCTCTATTCCTATTCACATACTGCTGAATTAGATGGAATTAGATAAAGTCACAAAACTGACCTGCATAGTTCCTCCACAGATTTATGTTATACAATCTCAATTACATCCTCACTTTAGCAAGGCGGTCCTAATTCTCTTTCCCATTTGCCACAGAGGCTGTTAGAATCCTTTTCATCTCTCCTTCTATACTGTCATTATCAGTAAGCAGCTCCATCCCCTGCCCTCCTCTCCCCTCTCTTCTTCTCTCCCCTTGCCTGAGGGTGTTCTGCCCAAGGAAAGGAAATTTTGATGGATGAAAGCTACCTAGTTAATTTGGGGTTTGCTGGATAGATTATTTTTTCTCAAAGACCAAACCTTAAACTCAATTCACTCTGGATCTCAGGGATTGGAAAATAGGTCCCTGTCTAAGAACCACTTAATGGTTATTTTTTGGGCCCTCCTGGCTCAGAGTGAATTTAAAATAGTAACTGTTTCTCTTTTGGCCAGCAACCCTGAGGGTCTTCCCCTCCCAGTTTCATTTTTTTTTTTTTGGTTAAAGGGGATGTCCATTGATTCACTTTTCTTTTCTTTTCTTTTCTTTTCTTTTCTTTTCTTTTCTTTTCTTTTCTTTTCTTTTCTTTTCTTTTCTTTTCTTTTCTTTTCTTTTCTCTTCTCTTCTCTTCTCTTCTCTTCTTTTCTTTTCTTTTCTTTTCTTTTCTTTTCTTTTCTTTTCTTTTCTTTTCTTTTCTTTTCTTTTCTTTTCTTTTCTTTTCTTTTCTTTTCTTTTCTTTCCTTTTCTTTTCTTTTCTTATTTTTAACATATGTTTTTAAAACTTTGGGTTACAAATTTTCTCCCTTCCTCCCTCCCCACCCACCCTCATCCATTTGATCCTCTTACCCCTAAATCCATTAATCTTTCAGCTGTATCATGATGCTTCCTGGATTGCTTCCTTTTCTTCTTACATAGATGGACTTTACAACCTGTGATCCATTCTCATGGGTTCAATTTTGTCTGTCTGTCTGTCTGTCTATCTATCTTTCTATTGCACATAATTGCATAATTGCATATTCATTGAATGGGGATTGCCTTTCTCAAAGTGAGAACTTGAAAAGACCTTAGCTTAAAAGGGCCACAGTTCCTCACTGCATCCTGGGCCATCTCCAGTCACGCTGATCAATATCTGGCCACTGGACCTAGATGGCTCTGGAGGAGAAAGTGAGGCTGGGGACTTTGCACAGCCCTCCCTCCCTCAAATCAAAGTCTATTTGCAAATCATGTCATCATCTCCCCAATGTCATGGTCCTCTTTGAGAATGAAGGAAAAACCACAATTATAAAGTGCTTAATAAATGCTTTTATTTCATTCATTCATCTATCTCATCTTCAAGGATCACACACCATCTCTACTACCTGCTCTCAGTGGGGACTTTGATTCATATATTATTGGGAAAATAAAGGCTGTTGACCCTGAACTCCCCCCTCTCTTTCTATGCAATTCAAAACCCCTTGATATCATCCTGTTTTTCCTCCTTCATTCTAGTTTCTGATGAAACTTATTCTTATCCCCTTTTCCCACACCAAGGAAAACCACTCTCTACATATCCTTGATCCCATCTCTGCCCCTTTTTTCCAGCAAGCTGGTAATTTAACAATCTATTCTATCTTTAATATTCAACCTCTCCCTATGTGCTGGCTTCTACTAGCCATCTCTCCTACAAACATGTTCAACTCTTTTTAATCTTCAAAATTATGTCACTGTGCTCTATCATCCCTACAAGCCTTTATCCTATGTCTCTCCTGCCTATCACACCCAAGTTTCTGGAAGTTGTCTATACTCCTTGCCTACACTTAATCTTTTCTCACTCGCTTCTCAGCCCTTTGAAATCTAGCTTCTGAACTTAGCACTCAAATGAAACTTTTTTCTCCCAAATTACCAATGATCTTTCAATTGCCAGATTTCTTGCCCTTTCCTCAGTCTTCATCCTTTTTCCCTTTAATGACCTTTGAGACTGTTGACCATCCTCATCTCATGGATACTCTTTCTTTTCTGAATTTTTCTGACACTGCTCTCTCCTGGCTGTCCTCCAACTTATCTGAATACTCCACAGTTTCACTTGTTAGTCTGTAATCTGTATTACATCCCCTAACTGTGAATGCACTTCACAGGTCAGTCCTGTGCTGTTCTCTCTTTTTACATCACCTTAGTTGGTAACCTCATTAGCTCCCATGGGTTTAATTATCACTTCCATGCATTTGATTCCCAAATCTCCATATCCAGTCTTAGTGTCTATTCTAAACCCCAGGACTGCACCACCACTGCTTATTGGATGTTTCAATTTTGATGTCCCATAGGCATTTGAAACAGCATATTCAAAACATAACTATTTCTACAAAATTCACCCATATTACAAATTCCCTATTTCTTTTGAGCATACCACCATATTTCTTTCTTTTTTCTTTTATTGAAGCAATTAGGGTTAAGTGATTTGCCCGTGGTCGTACACCCAGTAAGTGTCCAAGGCCAGTTTTGAACTCAGGTTCTCCTGACTCTATGCCCAATGCTTTATCCATGTGCCTCCATATCACCATATTTCTAGTCACCCTGGTTTATGACTTCAGAATTAGGGGAGACTAAGCCAATGGACTGGGATTTTTTATGGGGGGGGAATCATTGATATGTCAAGTTTTTATTCTTTTGGGGAAATTGGGCATATGTAGAGGTACTGTAGTGAAAACTAGTATTTCTGTTCCAATTTGATTTAGTTTTAATTGGTGATGGGACTTCCAATTTATGTCTCTGTGATTAGGACAAAGGGAAAATTTGAAGGATAGATAGATAAATGATAGAAAGATAGATAGACAGACAGACAAAATTGAACCCATGAGAATGGATCACATGTTGTAAAGTCCATCTATGTAAGAAGAAAAGGAAGCAATCCAGGAAGCATCATGATACAGCTGAAAGATTAATGGATTTAGGGGTAAGAGGATCAAATTTATATCCTGACTCTACTACTTGCTGTCATTTTAGGCAAACCACATCACCTCTCTAAGCCCTTGGATCTTTCCTATAAAATGAGAGGCTTGTACTAAATGACCTCTGAGATCCCTTTGACTTCTAAATTCAACTTCATATTACCTTATGGCCAATCAGCAATTGTAGCTAGCATTTATATAGTGTTTTAAGGTCATTGAAAATACATAGTACCTTACTTGATCCTCGCAATAACCTTACATTGTTAGATGAAAACTTACATGAATGAAAAAAAAAAGTAAAAATTTATATGTGGCAAACAGAATGCTAAATGCTAGGAATACACATAGAAAAAGTGACAGTACTTCCTTTCAAGGAGCTAGCTCTCTAATTGGAGAAAAGAAAAAATAGAAGAAATTTCAACTGTAGGGCAGATGCAAAGGCCTGAAAGTTCTAAGGATTCAGTTGTAGATGGCAAGGTCCAGGGATTCTTAAGTTAAATAGCACTGATAGGGGGATTGCAGGGCATAGAGGCAAGACACCTGGTAAGGCTTTGTGGCCCTCCATCTAGCTTTTGATTCCCATCTCATCTAAGTTTGTGAATAATTATTTAGCCCTGTAGCAGGAGGAAGGCAAAGGATGAAGATGCCACCAAGAATACTAAATCTTCCTGTAGGACCAGGAATAGACTAGAGAGGCTGTTTGGGAATAAATCATATAATTCCCTGATGTGTCTAAAATTCTACAGAGATCAAAGGTCATAATGACAAAATATCTTCATTCTATGGCAATGAAGTGGCAATCAATGATCTTGGCAAAACTTGTGAAATCAGGAGATAAAAGCTTATTTTTTTTTTGTAATTTTTTTGTATTTTAAACTTAAATACAAAATGAGAAAAGGAAAAAAAATTGTCATATACACAGTAGAGCATAAGAGAGGATTCAATATAAAACAATAAATTTCCATTTCAAGAAAACCTAACAATAAATACTGTACATTGTTTTCAAAGCTGCCCAGCTCTTTTTTTTTTTTTTGCTTCTTTGCTGGTTTTATTATATTCTCTGCAGTGTACTTTTTACTTTATTTTCCCCCTTCCTCTCTCCCCACCCCACCCTAAAGTAGGCTACAATTAAGCATGAATATATATATGTGTGTATATATATATATATATATATATAATATACTTAAATATTTATAAACTTACACATATATACACATATACACATATACACTCATACAGATATCTGTAAGACTGTACCATGCTTATTTCCACTTGTCATCTGTTTCTTTGGAGGTAGCATCTTCCTTCATAAGTCCAAGTCTTTCCATGTTTTTCTAAATCAATCAGTTCATCATTTCCTACACCACAGTGATATTCCAACCCAATCACATTCTATCTGAGAGATTGTCTACGAAAATTCCCCCTCCCCAATTTTGTGCATTCCTTCTATTCTTGGCTACATAGGTTTTATTTATACAAGAATATTTTAATTTAAAATAATCAAAATTATCCTTTTTACTTTTCAATAATACTGTCCTTATAATATAGCTTAAGATCTGGTACTGCTGAATCTACTTCCTTTACATATTTTTTTTTCCCTGGTTTCCTTAAAGTTCCTGACCTTTTGCTCTTCCAAATGAACTTTGTTATTATTTTTTTCCTAACTCAGCAAAATGACTTTTTAGTAATTTAATTGGGATGACATTGAACAAATAGATACGTAAAATTGTCATTTAAAATTATATTGGCTTTACCTACCCATGAACAATAAATGTTATTTCAATTATTTAGATCTGAGTTTGTATTTATAAAAATTGTTTTATATTTATGTTAATATAGTTCCTTTGTCTGTTTTGGAAGGTATACACTCAGGTATTTTATACTGTCTGGGTATTTTAAATTGTCTAAAAATAATTGAATAATATTTCTGACACATTGTATACCTTCTCTATTTTTCACGTTTGATTAAATCTATTTTAACTTTAACTTTGTCTGAGATCATGATTACTATCCCTGCTTTTTTTACATAATAAATTTTATTCCTGCCCTTTATTTCATCTTTGTGTGTATCTCTCATTTTTACAATGTTTCCTAAAAGCCACATATTGTTGAATTCAAATTTTAAATCTGCTATCCATTTCTGTTTTTTGGGTAAATTTGTCCCATTCACATTCTAAGCTATAATTACTTGTGTATTTTCCTCCTTTCTATTTTTCTTCACTATCCTCACCCTATTTACCCCCTCTCTCCTTACTGCTCTGCTTTACTTCTACCCTGTACCTTGCCCTCTTATTCCTTAACCTACCCACCCTTCTTTATCCTCTCCCCCAACCCTATCCCTTGTACTCCTTCTTTCTTGCTGAATTTAGAAGACTTTTATACCCTCCTAGGTATACATACATACATATGCAAGTATGTGTGTATATATACACAGATATACATATACACCTGTGTATATATGTATGTGTGTATATACATATTTTATATATATGTATGTATGTATGTATGTGTGTATGTATGTATGTATGTATGTATGTATGTATGTGTGTGTGTGTATTTCCCTCTTTAACCAATTCCCGATGAGAGTAAGGTTCCAGCCTTGCCCATCTCCCTCCTGCTACCTTCTTCTATACCAATTTTCTTTTTTTGCCTCATTTGTATGAATCAATTAACTCCTTTTTATCTCTCCCTTCACAGTTTTATTTTTTTAGAATCACCCCATCATACTCAGCTCAGCCCAAACCTTACTTTCAAACTACCCAAATAATGATGACAACCATAAGATTACTGCGAATATTTTCACATACACAAAGTAAACAATTTGAACTTATTGAGTCCCTTATAATTGCTCTTTAATGTTTACCTTATATTTCTCCTGGATGTTATATGTCTAATTTTCCCTTATGTTCTGGGGTTTTTGTCAAAAAAACCTGAAAGTGTTTCAATTCGTGAAATGTCTACTTTTTTTTTTCATTCAGGATTATACTTAACTTTGCTGAGTATGTTACTTTTGGTTGTAACCCCAGCTCTTTTGCAATATGAAATACACTATTCTAAGACCTGTGGTCCTTCAACATAGTAGCTGCTAGGTCCTGTGTAATCCTTATTGTAGCTCCATGATATTTAAATGTTTTTGGTTTTTTTTCCTTGTCACTTCCAATATTTTCTCCTTAACCTGGGAGCTTTGAAACTCTACTATGACATTCCTGTAAGGTTTCCTCTTGGGATCTATTTTAGATGGTGATTGGTGGAGTTTTTTCATTTCTGCTTTGCTTTCTTATTCTAGAAGTTCAGCACAATATTCCTTGATAATTTCTTGGAACATTGTATCAAGATTCTTTTTTTTTTTAAGTTGTAATTTTCAGGTAGTCTGACCATTCATATTTATTATTTCTCCTTGATCTTTCTTCAGATCAGTTGTTTTTCTGATGAGATATTTCACTTTCTCTTCTATTTTTTCATTCTTTTTATTTTGTTTTATGATTTTTTGGTGTCTTAGAACATCATTAGTTTCCCCGTACCCAATTCTAGTTTCGAAGGAATTACTGTCTTCCTTAAGTTTTTGATTCTCTATTTCTAGTTGGTTTACTTCCTTTTCACAATTTTGGGACTTTTTTGGATTGCTCTAATTTTTTTTCTAATTTTTTTTTCAGTCTCTCTGATTTTTAAAGTCCTTTTAAAGTTCTTTCCAAGAACTCTTTTTGTGTTTGGGACCATTTGACATTTCTCATTAAAAAAAGAGTGGCTTTTTTTTAAGCTTCATTATCTTCCCCTGAATATGAACCCAGATTTTTCTTTACTCCCCTAGAAACTAGCAATGCTTGGATTCTTTCCCTTTGCTTACTTATTTTTATTTACTTATTTTGTTGTTCTTTTATTTTGTTTTTAGCAGCCGTTAGTGTAATCAAGTTGTAGTCCTAAGGCATGGGAAATGATGCCCCAAGCTTCTGGTCCTTCTTATTGTTATTTTCTGAGGTCGGTTTCGGGGCCTATCCTTGGGCTCTTCTCTCCACTTCTAAGCCATGGCTAGGGCACCCAGCCACACTGTCCCACAAATAATCTTGCTCCCTGCAGTGGATGGTTGCAAACTACAGCTGTCCTCTCTGCCCTGAAACTGAAACTAGAGACTCTGCTCTCTTGCAAGGGCCCACAGCCAACAGGCTCCTTGATCTTCACTACTGCACTCACCAGGTGTGTGCTAGCTTCTCCCTGCCACTACAGCCCAGGACAAGTCTGGTCAGCCATCAGATTCCCACGGTGTCCGAGAGATGAAAGTTTCTAAGGCTGAGGCTGCCTCTCAACTCCAGCTGCCCCCAAGGCTTGTTGTTTGTAGATTCTGCAGAGTCAGCCTGGAGGTGTTTGCACTTCACTCAGGCCAAATTTTCTCACATTGTCTTAGGAGGACAACTGCTTTACCCTGTGTTTATTTCTGCTGCTCTGAGGCGATATTCTGTCTTTTTGTATGTGTGTAATTAATTTGGAGAGTCAAAAGTTCTCTGACCTACTCCACCATCTTCCCAGAATCCTCTCCCCCATCTTTACAAATGTTAGTAGATGGGAGCATCTTATTCTGAGTAGCATTAATCAATAACAAACTCTGACTACAACAAATAGTCTCATTTCATCCTTTATTTTCTTCCCTCCTATCTTTTCCCCCCTCTCCCTCCACCTTCTCTTTTCCCCTTTCCTTTCATCTCCTACTCCTCTTACTTTTTCCTTTCCTTCTTTTCCCTCTTTCTTCTTTCCTTTTCTTTTCCTTCTCCTCTTCTGCTTTCCTTTCACTTGGGATGGGAGCCAATATATTACTCAATAAGCTCAGAGTAGTTTTCTTGTAGAATGATCACCCCTAATGAGTTTCATCAGAGTGGCAAATGATTCTAGCAGACCCCAAACCACAGGCAGAACAGTGAGACAGGGAGCTTTTTAAAATGGCAATTAAAATGCAATTATAGATAGAAAATTGATTCTCCAAAGTGATCTGGTGGGTTTTGAACATATTTATTCACTCTCAGTGACTTTTATATTAAATATTCACAGTTTATAAATCAAAAGATCATTCCTTGCTGCCAGTGCTGCAAATTCCACCTGCAATCTATTAATCAAGCTATGTTCCTTCTCTCTGACATCATCACCAGTAATAAAGATTCTGCAAATGGAACTGAGCTGACAGTATTGCAGATGATGTATGAGGCAAAAAAGAATCCAGCTTGCTCTTTCATAACTGCATTGGCTCAGCAAGAGGTAATGGTGTTAAAAACTTGCTTTTCTGTTAGTAAAGTAAGTAGATAGGAGGCCAAGACACACAGGGAGCAAAAAATGTTGAGGGAAGCTGTGCAAAACTCACCATATGGCATCAGCAATCTTTACTGGCTGCTTCAGTTCATATGGTTCACTACCCATTACATTTTATTTAGTTTCGTTATAGCCTAAGTCCAGATGGAGAGGCTGAAAGTCAAAACAAAATCCCAGGGTTTCCTTCAGTTTGGTTGATTCACTACACCTTATTATGGTTGTCTCCTATGTTCCAGTCATACTATCAACCAGAACAAAAGGTATGTTGTGAGACTCAAGGGGCCTACAAAATGTGATCTTCATTGAATGTCTACCTGAGAGGGCAAATATATTTTGATGGGCGGTCAGATCAAAACTTTGCAATGTTAGTATGGAATTCTAGAGAATGTGGAGTCTAATTCCTTCTTTTCAGAGAGGAAGTTGAGGCATAGAAAGACAAAGTGACTTGCTTATGGGTACAGAGTAAGTTATCCAGCAAAAACCCTGGGCCTAGGGAGAGTATCTCATTATCTGCTCTTCAATTGTTTTTTCCCCCCACCAGGAGCACTGGCCCTCCTGACCAGATGTCTGGAGATCTTGCCATTCTTCCCCACCCAAAGCAAGTTAATCCACTCAGCTTTGGGACTCATTCTCTGGCTATGCTACTTGAATTAGAAGGGGGAGCAATTCTCATCTCAACACTTTCTCTCTCTCCAAAAATACACATCTACATCTATAAGTATACATACATGTAGACATATACATACTTTAATATATATGTATGCACACATACATTCCAGGCAATGCTTCATCTTTATCTTACCTAACCATTCACATAATTTTTTTTAAGGCAATTGGGGTTAAGTGACTTGCCCAGGGTCACACAGCTAATAAGTGTCAAGTGTCTGGTCTGAGGCTGGATTTGGCGCTCCTGATGCCAGAGCCTGTGCTCTATCCACTGCACCACCTAGCTGTCCCCTCATCTAACCATTCACAAGGAAACCAAAGCCTGGCCAATGCAGGCATCTTGCCATCTTCCCTGCCACCTGTTGCTTCTCTGCTTCCCTTATCACCGCTTACTTAGAAAATAATAATCAGATCCCTATAATCATGGCTCCTGGAGAAGGCAAAATAATCTATTTCTCTATGACTTCATTATTAATCCCAGTAACTGCCTATAACAAAACTCCCTTTCAGGAATGCTTCTCCTTAATAGAATGTAAACTCCTTGTGGTCAGAGACTGTTTCACTTTTACGTTTGTATCCCTGGTAGTTAGCACAGTTCCTGTGAGTAGAAAGTGCTTAATAAATGCTTGTTGATTGATTGAATGAATGAGAGAGTACTTTTGCCCTTCCTCAAATAGGATTGGAGAAGAAATCACCTCTGTGCTCGTAGACGATAACTGGAGATTACCCTGAAATCATTTCTAATTCTTTGTTCTGTAATTACTGAAGAGTTGCTAAGCTTCAGTGACATGTATTAAAGTTATGCTTTATTGTTGATCCTCTAACCTAAATTTCATTTTTTGGATTATTTATTTGACATGCATGCTGAAGTTTTAGTGAAGCCTGGATAGTATATTGTACATGCTGTAGCTAATAAGGTTAAAATAAACCTCTTAATTCCTTTTTAAGTCTCTTAACCTTATTATTTCTGATCTCCTAAGCATATGCATTTGTTTCCAATTCAAGTGATCAATAAGTCTGAGGGTTCAGTGTTTTGCTTTCTCTTGAGAACAAAAAACAAACACAAACAACCCAAAAGACAGCCTTTTAAACCATCTCTGCATCTTTCAGGGCTTCACTTTTTTGTGATTTCTCTTTTGCCAAACTGCCAGTTTAGCAAAGATCTTACCAAACATACTAATATTGGCAACAAAGAATAATCACCTTCCTTATTTACCTTTAAGGGGCTTCATTCTCCTGACATAGCTACATACTCCAAACCAAGAAATTGGTACGAATCTCAAAACCAGTGACAACAATTACGATAATAACAATGACAGTTCACATTATTATAATTCTAAAAATTTGAAGCTGGAGAAATCAATTAGGAAGTTATCCAAATTTCACAAATATAGTACCAATCTTTTTTTATGAGCTAGGCATTTCCAAAGGATTTTTTTTTTTTGCAGGGGGGGAGGCAGGGATTCTGAACCTATAATTTCGTACAGACACAGACACACAGAAACACACATACACACATACCTCCCTGGTAAGAAAACTCCCTCTATCAAAACAGATTGGCAACTACTCTACAACTTATAGTCTTTGAGAGTTGCCAGAAGGCACTGACAAGTTAAGCAACTTTCCCATCATCATACATACAGTCCATATATGTCAAAGACTGGAATTGAACTTAGTTCTTCCTGACTCTGTGACTAGATCTCTATCCACTGTCCCATACTAGCTCTCCTTTCCAAGAATATCTGGACTACCTTAGGTTTCTGAATATTTTAGAATAAGTGTCCCATGGGTGATATTGAAGATAAGAGTGCTTGAAGAGAAGATAGAAATTTCTATCTCATATCTAATGGGATGGGTAGAGGAAAGGTGTGGGGGAGAACTCAACAAGCCCAGTCCTTGTGAGAATACATAGAATGCAATCAGCTAATTGGATGAGGCTGGGGAGTCTGCTTGCAGGACAGGAGAGAGATGTATGATTGACGTGCCTTTTGGAACTTATTCTAGCTAACCATATACTGAGGAAGAGTCTGTTTAATTGGCTGGAAGTACACTCAAAAGACACTAACCAACCAGAGAGCAGGCCCTCTCTTCCGGTGATTTCTTCCTGCCTGTCTGGCATTCTTGCAAGAGAAGAAACAATGCTATAAAGGTAAAGGCATTGAGCCCTCCCCATCCAAAGCTGGCATACATCCCATGAATGCCTTGAACTTTATTATTTCATTTTAGGTGAAAGATATTGGAACTGAAGACCTTTTGAGTTTCATGGTCAGGAGAGTTAGCCCACTAAAGTTTAGAAGTTCAAGAGTTGAGTCCATGACCTTGTATCAAATCTAACCCAATGGGCAAAGGAACAACCTCTAGTAGCCAGCACAATGGTAGCTAAGACAAAGACTAATCTGGAGGCAGTATTGTATTTGGACACAAACATGGTATAATCAGTGCAATGTAGAAACCATGAAATGTCTGAGTTCTCTTTCCCCTAGAAATGGTGCAGGAGAGAGTGGACCCCCAAAGAATGAAGGAAAATGTATTTATCTTCCTCTGGTATCTTTGAAGTAAATATGCCTATGTAAAAACTTACTGATATTAATTGGTTAAATAGAATTTAGGCACTGGTTAATGTGAGCTCATATTGGGGATTAGGAGTACAAAGAGCACACCTGAAATGCAGGCTAAAGCATATGGCATAAGAAAGGTGCTCACTCCTCATTCAATCAGTATAGGTTAGTCTTTAGTTCAATGGAATGTGATCCCCTTGAGGGCAAGTGTGATCTCATTTTTCTACTTATATCACTAGTGCTTAGCACAATGCTTGGCACATAGAAGGAACTTAATAAATGCTAGTTAATCAATTCATTTATTTAGAAACTTGCGTCACTTAGCTCATCAAATTCCTAGTCCTTTTTTTTTTCCACTTGTTTGAGAGTGGGGTTGGGGCTAGTAATGGTAGTTGGAAGGAAGGGCATTTGGCAGGAAATGAAGACTGTGTGCTGTTGTTCTCAAGACTGAATTCTCATTTTGAAGAAGGTTCCATGCAGCAAAAATTCAACATTAAGAAGTCCCTCTAGAGAGTAAAACCTCATTATTATTTTGGCAAAAGGAAGAAAAGAATAAGGCAGAGAGAGAAAGGAAGATCAAGGTGTCTTAGGCTCTTGGCTAAGCATGTGTGCCTGTGTATAAATACCCAGGCTATTTGGGTGAGGTAAATATGTAGGCAGATCTCCTGAGTTTTGCTATTCAATAGCACCATCAACTTAATGGCTGGCAAATACATTTGTAGCTTAAAGAATTAAAATCTCATTTCAAGCTTTGTAATTACATTATTAGGGAGCTTTTGAGGGAAACACAAAAGTCCCCATGTTTCCATGGTTTTCTAGACATCTTTAGAATAGATGCTACATGAGATTTGAATAACTGTGCTTAACATCCATAATGAAAATAAATGCAAAAGCTTATGTCTTGTACTTAATAAGAAAGAACTAGCAAAGAAGGGGATGAGGTATTTGTACCTCAAATGATTATTAGGGGGGGGATCCTGGAGAATTAAAAATCCTCAATATCAGAACAGACTTTTAAAACCTAGAGGATTGTGAGAATATTGGGACAGTTAATGATCTGAGAGTAATTTTGTGATGTTGTTGGCAGAGTCAGGGGTATGGTGCTTGAAAGCTCATTTTACCTGCTTCTGAGAAATAGATTTCTTATAGCCAACTTTAATGGTTAGTAATTAGATAATTAACTTCATGATTATCTACTTGTAGTTAATGTACACTCTAGAGAATGTGCTACAGAGAGATTCTTTTTCCAATTAATACTTGAGTTCATTTAAAGGGTTAAAGACATTTCTTTTGGAGATCATGAAGACCATATGTGTCAAACATACCAACTGGCCCCTGAGACATGAAACAGATTAAAATGTAAGTGGAAGATCCTTAAAAAATAAAAATAACAGTAAAATATGAATACCATTATATTTTTTACTTAATTGTATTTTATTTTTTTCTAATTACATGTAAAAATTCAACATGCACTTCTATGAGAAATTGAGTTCCAAATATTTTTCTCCCTCCCTCCCTTCCCTGCCCCCTCCCTAAGATGGCAATCAGTCTAATATAGGCTATGTATGTACAATCATATTAAACATATGTCTACACTAATCATGTTGTGAAAGAAGAATCAGAAGAAAAGGGAAAATCATGAAAAAGAAAAAAAGAACAACAACAAAAAAGAAAATACTATGCTTTGACCTGCATTCAGACTCCATAGTTCTTTCCATATGGATAGAATTTTCCATCATGAGTCCTTTGGAATTGTCTTAGATCATTGTATTGCTGAGAAGAGATAAATCTATTAAAGTTGGTCATCACACAATCTTGCTGTTACTGTGTACAAGGTTCTCCTGGTTCTGCTCATTTTACTCAGCATCGGTTCATGTAAGTCTTTCTAGGTTTTTCTGAAATCTGCTTCCTCATTATTTCTTATAGCACAATAGTATTCCATTACATTCATATAGCATAACTTGTTCAACCATTTCCCAGTTGATAGGTATCCCCTCAAATTCCAATTCTTTGCCACCACAAAAAGAGCTGCTTTAAATATTTTTGTACTTGTGGGTCCTTTCCCTTCTTTATGATCTCTTTGGGATACAGACCTACTAGTGGTATTGCTGAATCAATGGGTATGCACATTTTGGTTGCTTTTTGGGCATAGTTCCAAATTGCTCTCCAGAATGGTTGGATCAGTTCACAATTCCATTAACAATGCATTAATTTTCAAATTTTCCCACATCTTCTCCAACATTTATCTTTTTTCTTTTCTGTCATATTTAGCCAACCTAATAAGAGTGAGGTAGTACTTCAGAGTTGTTTTAGTTTGCATTTCTCTAATCAATAGTTATTTCAAACACTTTTTCATATGACTATAGCTTTAATTTCTTCATCTGAAAACTGCCTGTTCATATCCTTTGACCATTTATCAATTAGGGAATGACTTGAAGTCTTACAAATTTGAGTCACTTCTCTATATGTTTTAGAAATGATTCCTTTATCAGGAACACCAGCAGTAAAAATTATTTCCTAACTTTCTGCTTTCCTTCTAATCTTGGTTGCATTGGTTTTGTTTGTGCAAAACCTTTTAATTTAAAGTAATCAAAATTATCCATGTTGCATTTCATAATGTTCTTTATCTCTTGTTTGGTCATAAATTCCTCCCTTCTCCATAGATCTGATAGATAAACTGTTCCTTGCTCTCCTGATTTGCTTATGGCATCACCCTTTATGTCTAAGTCATGTACCAATTTTCACCTTATATTGGTATACAGTATAAGATGTTGGTCTATGCCTACTTTCTGCCATACAGTTTTCCAGAAGTTTTTGTTGTTGTTGTTGTTGTTGTTGTTGTTGTTTTTGTCAAATAGTGAGTTCTTATGCCAGAAGCTGGAGTTTTGGGGTTTATCAAACAGTAGATTACTACAGTCATTGACTATCATGTCTTATGTACCTAACCTATTCCATTGCTCAACTCTGTTTCTCTATTTCTTAGAATATTTCTTATTCTATTCTTAGAATAGAATATTCTAAGACTGTTTCTTAGAATACCCTAATTTCTCTATTTCTTAGCCAGTACCAAATAGTTTTGATGATTGTTGCTTTATAATATAGTTTTAGATCTGGTATGGCTAGGTCACCTTCCTTTGCATATTTTTTCATTAATTCTCTTAGTATTTTTGACCTTTTGTTCTTCCAAATGAATTTTGTTATTATTTTTTCTAGCTCAATAAAATAATTTTTGGTTATTTGATTGGTATGGCCCTGGATAATTAAATCAAATTAGGTAGAATTATAATTTTTATAATATTAGTTTGGCCTACCCATGAGCAACTGATGTTTTCCCAATTAATTAGAGCTGACTTTATTTGTGTGAAGTGTTTTGTAATTCTGTTCATATAGTTCCTTGTCTTGGCAGGCAGGTAGATGCAAATTTATTTTATATAGTCTATAGTTATTTTAAATGGAATTTCTCTCTACTGCTGCTGGGCTTTGCTGGTAATATACATAAATGCTCATGATTTATATGGGTTTATTTTATATATTACAACTCTACTAAAGTTGTTAATTCTTTCAAGTATTTTTTTAGTTAATTCTCTAGGATTCTTTACGTATATCATGTCATCTGCAAAAAGTGATAGCTTTGTTTCCTAATTGCCTGTGCTAATTCCTTCAATTTCTTTTTTCTTCTCTTGTTGCTAAAGCTAACATTTCTACTGCAATACTGAATAATAGTGGTGATAATGGACCTCCTTATGTCACCCTTGATCTTACTGGGAAAGCTTCTATCTTATCCCCATTACATATAATGCTTCCTGATGGTTTTAGATACATATTACTTATTATTTTAAAGAAAGTCCCACTTATTCATTTATTCTATTCTTTTAACAGGAATAGGTACTGTATTTTGTCAAAAGTTTTTTTCTGCTTCTATTGAGATAATCATATGATATCTGTTAATTTTGTTATTGATATCGTCAGTTATGCTGATAATTTCACTAATATTGAAGCAGCCCTACATTCCTAGTATAAATCCCATGTGATCATAGTGTATTATCCTTCAGATAAATTGCTGTAATCTCTTTGCTAAAATTTTATTCAACATTTTTTGCATCAATATTCATTATTAAAATTAGTCTATATATGTATTTTTTTGTTTTGGCTCTTCTTGGTTTAGGTATCAGCACCATACTTATATCATGAAATAATTTGGTAGGACTCTGCCTATTTTTCCAAATAATTTATATAATATTTTTCTAATTTTAGATTTAAATACTAAAACTTAAATACACAATAAGAAAAGAAAAAGAAATATTATAAGCTTAAATATTGAAAGTTAAATAGAAATAAGAAAATAAAAAGCATGTCATGTGCACAGTAGAATGCAAGAGAGGATATAAAATATGTAGCAATAAATTTCCATTTCAAGAAAGCCTATGTAATAAACATTATGTGTTGTGTTGGGAGCTGTCCATCTTTGCTTCCTTGTAAGTTTTCTTTTGTTCTCTGCTGTGCATAGTTTATATAGTAATCAAATCCATTGCTCTTTAAATGTTTGGTAGAATTCACTTATAAATCCATCTGGCCCTGGAGATTTCTTCTTAGGTAGTTCATTGATGGCTTGTTCAATTTTTTTAAAAATGGGTTATTTAAGTATTTTATTTCCTCTTCTGTTAATCTGGGCAATTTATATTTTTGTAAATATTCATCCATTTCACTTAAATTGTCAGATTTATTGGCATGGAGTTGGGCAAAATAGCTCCTAATTACTATTTTAATTTCTTCTTCATTGGTGAATTCACCTTTTTCATTTTTGATACTGGTAATTTGGTTTTCTTTTTTTTTTTAAATCAAATTAACTAAAGGTTTATCTTTTTTTTTTTTTATAAAATCAGTTCTTAGTTTTATTTATTAGTTCAATAATTTTCTTAATTTCAATTTTATTAATCTTTTGATTTTTCAGAGTTTCTAATTTGGTATTTAATTGTGGATTTTTAATTTGTTCTTTTTCTGGCTTTTTTAGTTGCATGCCTAATTCATTGATCTCCTCTTTCTCTATTTTATTCATTTAAGCATTTAGAGATATAAAATTTCCTATAAGAACTGCTTTGGCTACATCCCCCAAGTTTTGGTATGTTTTCTCATTATTGTAATTCTCTTTGATGAAATTATTGATAGTTTCTGTGATGTATCATTTGAACCACTCATTCTTTAGGATTAGATTATTTGGTTTCCAATTAATTTTTAGCCTATCTTCCCAAGATCCTTTATTGCATGTAATTTATATTGAAACGTGATCTGAAAAGGATGCATTTAATATTTCTGCCTTTCTGGACTGCATTGTGAGTTTTTTATGCCCAAAAACATGGTCAATTTTTGTGTAGGTGCCATGTACCACTGAAAAAAAGATACTCTTTTCTATCCCTACTTGGTTTTCTCCAGAAGTCTATCATATTGAATTTTTCTGAAATTGCATTCACATCCTTACCTTCTTTCTTGTTAATTTTATGGTTATATTTAATCTAGTGTTTTTTGTTTTATTTTGTTTTGGATAGGCCATGGGGCTTAATGACTTGCCCAAGGTCACACAGCTAGTAAGTGTTAAGTGTTTGAGGCCAGTTTTGAATTCAGGTCTTCCTGACTCCAGGGCCAGTGCTCTATCCACTGTGCCACCTAGCTGCCCCCTATTTAATCTAGTTTTGAGAGTGAGAAGTTGAGGTCCCCCATTAGTATAGTTTTGCTGTCTGTTTCTTCCTGTAACTCCCTTAATTTCTCCTCTAAGAGTTTGGATGTTATACCACTTGGTGCATATATGTTTAGCATTGATATTACTTCATTGTCTATATTACCTTTTAGCAAGATGTACGTTTCTTCCTTATCTCTTTTAGTTAGGTCTATTTTTGCTCTTGCTTTATCTGAGATCAGGATTGCTACCCCTGCTTTTTTTTTTTACTTCAGTTGAAGCATAATATATTCTGCTCCAGCCATTTACAATTTATGTTTAACTCTTTGCTTTAAATGTGTTTCTTGTAAACAATATATTGTAGGATTCTGGTTTTTAATCTACACGGCTGTGTCCTTCCATTTCATGGGAGAGTTCATCCCATTCTCATTCACAGTTACGATTGCTAAATGTGTCTTTTTCTCCATCCTTTCCCCCACTCCTTTATACTTTTCTCTCTTCTTTCACCCTTTCTCTGCTCAACAGTGTTTTGCTTCTGACCACTGCTTCCCTCAATTTGCCCTCCTTTCTGTTGGCCCCTCTCACTTTTCTTTCCCCTTTCCCTTACTATTTCTGACCTCCCTTTCTCCTCCTGCTTCCCTATAGAGTAAGATAGATTTCCAAAACTAACTAAATATATATGCTATTTCCTCTCTGAGCCAAATCCAATGAGAGTAAGGTTCAAACAATGCTTGTCCCGCTCTTCTTTCCTTCTACTATGATGGGTCTTTGTTCTTCTTCTTGTGATGTAATCTACCCTGTTCTGCCTCCCCCTTTCCCTTCTCCCAGTACAATCCTTGTATTCTTCACTTAATTAATTTTTATATCATTACATCAAAGTTTATACCCATACCCTCTCTCTATGTATACCCTTTCTAACTGCTCTAATAAAGATACAGGTCTCAAGGGTTAGAGGAGGTACTTTTTCTTTCCTGTTTACCTTTTTATGCTTCTCTTGAGTCTTATATTTGGATATTTAATTTTCTGTTCAGCTCTGCCTTTTTCACAAGGAATGATTGAAAATCCCCTATTTCATTGAATGTCCATCCTTTCCCCTGAAAGATTATGCTTAATTTTGCTGAGTAGTTGATTCTTGGTTGTAATCCAAGCTCCTTTGCCTTCTGGAATATCATATCCCAAGACCTCTGACCCCTTAATGTAGGAGCTGCTAAGGCCTATGTAATCCTGACTATGGCTGCACAATATTTAAATTGTTTCTTTCTGGCTGCTTGTAGTATTTTCTTCTTGCTGTGATAATTCTGGAATTTGGCTACAATATTCCTGGGAGTTTTTCTTTTGGGATCTCTTTCAGAAGGTGATTGGTGGATTTTTTCAATGACTATTTTACTCTCTGGTTCTAGGACTTGGGCAGTTTTCTTTGATGATTTCCTGAAAGATGTTGTCCAGGATCTTATTTTCATCATGGTTTTCAGGTAGACTAGTAATTTTTGTATTTTCTCTCCTAGATCTATTTTCCAGATTATTTGTTTTTCCAATGAAGTATTTTACATTTTCTTCTATTTTTTTTCTTTCTTTTGGTTTTGTTTGACTGATTCTTGAGAGCTTAATAACTCTAATAGACTTATTAGCTTCCAATTGCCTAATTCTAATTTTTATTTTCCTTCTGTTAGCTTTCACACCTCCTTTTCTATTTGGCCAATTCTGCTTTTAAAGGAATTGTTTTCTTCAGTGGATTTTCCCCCCATTTGTCCAATTTTATTTTTTATAGAATTGTTTTCTTCAGTTAATTTCTGTCCCTCCTTTTCCAAGCTGTTGACTCTTTCTTGCATACCTTTCCTTTTTTTCCTCAATTTTTTCTTCTACTTCTCTTATTTGACTTTTAAAATCCTTTTTTCCGCTCTTCCAAGAAGGCTTTTTGGATTGGAGACCAATTAATATTCCCCTTTGAGGATTCAGATGTAGGCATATTTGACTTTGTTGGCTTCTTCTGAGTTTTTGTTTTCTTCTTCCTTGTAGCTGCAGTAACTTTCTGTGGTCAATGTTCATTTTTGCTTCTTGCTCTTTTTTTTTTTTTTTTGCCTATTCCATGGCTTCTAAAGTTGAGCTCTGCTCCTCGGTTACAAGGGTCACTGTCCCAAGCTTCTTATTCTGAGGGCCAGGTGCCTGGTCACTGGCTTTGTGTGCAAGGGCCTCAGGTGCTGGCAGCTTATTCACTGTGCTGGGGTGGCCTGGCCTAGTCATGCCTATTGTTGCCTGGTTTCCAGGGCTGGCTACTTGCCTTCTCTACTGGGGCTGCAGGCCTCACAGCCGGCCTGCTAAGCCAGTCCCAAGGGGCCTCAGCTGCTGATCTGTGCTGTGGCTAAGAGCTTCCCACTGGCTTGCCCAGATACCCTCTGTCCTAGCTGTGCTGCCCTTTTACCCAAGTGAGATAGATTTTTTTCTGAAGTCCTTCTAAGTTATCTTAAGCTGGAAAATTGTTTCACTCCATCTTTTTGTAGGTTCTGTAACTCCATAATCTGTTTAGAAGTTTGATTTAACTGTGTTTCTGAGGGAAACTGGGGAGAGCTCAGGCAGCTTCTTGGCTTCTCTCTTCCATCTTGGCTCTGCCTTGATAATATTACATTTTAGAACTAAATGAATATGCTGCCCTGGAGGTACCCTTATATACAGATCATTGGCCCCTGTTTCCATGTGAGTTTAACATCACTGGAGTATATGACCTCCCCCAAGAGAAGAATTAGAAAATCAGGTGGTACTAGTTTTAACACTATTCTAAGATTGTGGGCTTCATATATTGCTATTGTTCAAAGGGACTTTAAAAATTATCAAATTCACTTCATGCCCTGATTTTACACATGAGGAACCTGTGACTTAGAGAGAGTGAGTGACTTGCCCAAGGTTACACAATTAATTTGTGGAAGAAGAGACATGTGAATATGGATCTTCTGACTCCTAACCATGTACTCTCTCCATCACAGTTTTGTGCTACACACAGTAAAGGAATAAAAGAATCTTGGAGAGAATTTGATGGCAGTGCTCTATACAATGTTTCTGAGGTATTTAAATACATTGTCCCTTGCTGACTAGTGGAGGGCCTTTATGGAAAGAAACACAGAGGATAATAAACATTGTCTTCTAAGAGTGATTAATTTACGCCTGGGAATTAGGAGGAACAACTTCCCCTTCTCTTCAGTTGTGCAAAACATGGGATGGAGGCCTACAGAGAAGCCTTGAGAAAATTTTCTCGCATGTTGGTTGGAGAAGGCTTTTCTACCAAGCCAAAAGGAAGATTGACATAAGAATTGTAAGTTGAATGCGAAATAGCCACTGACATGGACCCACTTACATGAGTCGTCAGGCCTGATCATGCCACAGTCGCTTCAAGTTTGTTTGTACATCACCCAACTAACACAACCATCAATACCAAGAACAGTGATTACAACAAGCGAAAAAAATATTCCCTGTGGACAAAAAAATATATGTATATAATAATCTTTGTACATATATGCAGATATAGATATGTGTATACATATATATGCATATACATATACACATAAATGCACTCAATATATGCAACATTTTTGGCTATATTCAGTATGATTTCAGTGATTTAGAAAGCACCCTATGTATATACACATTTTTGTTCAGTCATTTTTCAGTCATGTCCAACTTTTCATGACCCCATTCAGAGTATTCTTGGCAAAGATCCTGGGGTTATTTGCTGTTTCCTTCTCCAGCTCATTTTATAGGTGTGAAAACTGAGGCAAACAGGGTTAAATGACTTGCTCAGGGTCACACTGCTAACACATGTCTGAGGTCAGATTTGAACTTGGAAAGATGAGTCTTCTTCACTCCAGTTGCAGAGCTTTATGGGACCACCTAGCTTTCCCCACTTATATGTGCATGTGTATGTGTGTGTGGTGTGTGTGTGTGTGTGTGTGTGTATGCTATTCACAACCACATAGGAATATTGGAACAGAGAGAATTATATACCTACTAAGGAACAAGTTTTATGGGCCCACATGGGCTCAGGATATTGAGAAGTGTTGCAAACAATCTGTGAGTGTTTTCATTTTGTTTTATATGAAGACTTTCCTACAAAGCATGGCAGTGATAAAGAGAGCTCTATGACGCCAGTATCATATACCTCAATAACCCCAGTGGCATTTTTTGACTCTAGATAGGTTATTAAAAGAAAGAACATATCCTTGTTTTTACAGACCATTTTACAGATGACACCCTTTCCCACCCCCTGTCCCTTGCCCCTAAGATTGAAGCTAAAGCTAATGAATTATGGAAAAAAAATCCTTCAGAGCAATGGACTTCCAGCTTTCTTACACTCTGGTCAGGAAGAAACTTTAAATGTGAGCTCATTAGGGAACAGCTGCATGTGGCAGGAGTTAAGTTCCACTTAACTACTACTTCTTATCTTTATGGAGAGTATGTTTAGATGGATTTCTATTTTAAAAAAATAGACTTTCAGGCTTTCCCAAAAGAGAAAGTAGATGCTAAATGTGAATGACTTGACAATTACTTTTAACTCCACTTACAATAATGAATTGAACTCAGTCCATTTTTTCCCCTTCTATTTGGGAGAAAGACCTCTTTTTCATCAACTTCTGTTTTAGGATTTACTCTAATAGGACAATGGTGCAAAATGTTCACAACAATGGAAAGAAGTTAAGGAAACAGTTTGTGGACTTATACTGACCAATTATTAACTGGACTTGTTTGCACATTACGGTCACCATATAAGAGAAAATATGATTGGAAGGTGATACAGCAGGCCATTCAGTGATTGTAGAACTGGGATTCACAAAGCAAAATTGCTAAGCAGGTGTTACCTGTCAAGTCATGACTGAGAAAAAGCTGCATAACTTACCAATAGAAAGGATGAATGAAAGTGAATAGACCTGCACAAATTATCTATGAAGAATACTTTTCAGTCATTGGACACTGGGTATCCTCCCTCAGTAGCAACTGAGCCTGGACAATTTCTATAGAAGGGCTATCAGATTCAAACATCAAGGCACTAACTCCAGTGAGCAAAATGGAGGAAATTTTGCCAGGGACAAGTGGCCACACAGTAGATTTCTTTCTATATTTCAGGTAGAAAGGCAAGGAGAATGGAAATCAAAATAGTAAAGAACTATTAGAAGACACATTTCCCCCGGTTGATTCTTTTTTAAAAAAATTCTTATGTTTTTATTTTTTCCAATTATATGTAAAAATAATTTTTAACATTCTTTTCTAAAACATGGAGTTCCAAATTTTCTCTCTCTTTCCATCCCTTTTTCCTCCCCTTCCTTGAGAAGGCAATTTTATGCAGATTATTTAATCTGCATATGCAAAACATATTTCCATATTAGCTGTATTGCATAAAAACAAAACAAAACGAAAACCAAACAGCAAACAAAAAAAGAAAAATGAAGTTAAAAATATGCTTCAATCTGCATCAGACTTTGCCAATTCCTTCTCTAGAGGTAGAATTTTTCATCATAAATACTTCAGACTGTCTTGGATCATTGTTTTGCTAAGAAGAGCTAAGTCATTCACAGTGGATCATTGTACAATATTGCTGTTACTGAGTACAATATTGTTCTGGTTCTGCTCATTTCACTTTGCAGCAGTTCATATATGTCTTCCCAGGTTTTTCTGAAAGCATCCTGCTTGTCATTTCTTATAGCATGATAGTATTCTGTCACAATCATTTACTACAACTTGTTCAGCCATTCCCCAATTGATGGGCATCCCCTCAATTTCCAATTTTTGCCCCAGATATAGCAGAAAAGATCTGCAATAAATCCTTTTATATATATATAAGTCCTTCTCCCCCCTGCCCTTTTTAAAACCTCTTTGGGATACAGATCTAGTAGTGGTATTGCTGGGTCAAAGGATATGCATGATTTTATAGCCCTTTGGGCATAGTTCAAAATTGCTCTCCCGGATGATTGGATCAATTCACAAATCCACCAACAGTACATTAATGTCTCAATTTTTCCATATCCCCTACACCATTTGTCATTTTCTTTTTCTGTCATTAGCCAATTTGATAGCTCTGAGCCTGTATCTCAGAGTTGTTTTAATTTGCATTTCTCTAATCTGTAGTGATTTAGAGCATATCTGCATATGACAATAGATAGCTTTGATTTGTTCTTCTGAAAACTACTTGTTCATATGCTTTGACCATTTCCCAATTGGGAAATTACTCATAGTCTCATAAATTTGGCTCACTTCTCTACATATTTGAGAAATGAGGCTCTTATCAGAGAAACTTGTAAAAAAATTTTTCTCAGTTTTCTGTTTTCTTCTAATCTTGGCTACATTGGATTTTTTGTGCAAAACTTTTTAATTTGATATGATCAAAATTATCCATTTTACTCTCTGTAATGTTCTCTGTCTCTGTCTCTGTCTCTCTCTCTCTTTTTTTTTTGGTCATGACTTTTTCCCTTATCCATAAATCTGACAGGTAATATATGCTCCCTTAGTTTGCTTATTTTTTAATAGTTGCAATCAATTTATTAAAAGAGACGATTGGTTAGGCATCTGCAATGGTGACTTTACCTTCTACAGCCGGTTCAATACTGATAGAAGTGATCTGTTTAACAATTTCAGGACTGTGCAAATCAATAAGGCGTTTATGGATTCTCATTTGGAACCGATCCCAAGTCTTTGAACCTTCACCGCCAAGGAATTTTTTAGTTGTGATTCAAAGTGTCTTAGTGGGCATTCAAACAGGTCCCTTCACTTTCAAGTTCTTTTCTTTGGCTCCTCTAATTAGGTCAGCACACACTTTCTCAAGGGATTTCACATTGCGGCTGGTGAGGGTGATCTGCTCAGGTAAATGGCCACTTCCGGCTCCACAAGGGTCTTGCTGGTGTCTGTGAATGCCATGGCAGTGGAGCGGCTTCCTGACCAACTTATTCCTCAGTGAGAACAAACAGCAGTGAGTCAGAAGGAGAGGCAGCGACTGCTGGTTCCACACAGCTGCAGCGGCCATAGGTTCACCAAAGACCTTAGTTTGCTTATGATATCACTGTTTTTGGCTAAATCATACACCAATTTTGACTTTATCTTGGTATATCATATAAGATGTTGGTCTGTACCTAATTTCTGCCAAACTGCTTTCCAGTTTTTGAAGCAGTTTTGTCAAATAGCGAGTTCTTGTCTAAAAAGCTTGGGTCTTTGGTTTATCAAACACTAGATTACTATGGTCACTTAGTACTGTATATTATATACCCTGTCCCCCTCAATCTGTCTTCCCTTCTATCAACGCCACCCCTAACTATTATTCCCCTCCCCTTCTTGTTCTCTATAAGGCAAGATAGATTTCTACACCCAACAAGATATCTATGGTATTCCCTCTCTGAGCTCACTTCCTTTTTTTTTTTCTTTGTGGTGAGGCGATCAGGGTTAAATGACTTGCCCAGGGCCACACAGTTAGTAAGTGTCAAGTGTCTGAGGTTGGGTTTGAACTCAGGTCCTCTTGATTCCAAGGTCGGTGCTCTATCCATTGTGCAACCTAGCTGCTCCATCTGAGCCCAACTTTGAGGAGAGTAAGGTTCAAGCATTGCCCACTATCCCACTCCCCTATCTTCCCCTCCACTGTGAAAGCTCTTTCTTTCATACCTATTTTATGTGAGGTAATTTACCTCATTCTGAATCTCTCTTCTCTCCATCCCCTAACATATCCTTCTTTCTTATCCATTATTTTTATATTTTTAAATCATTCCATCATATAAAACTCACCCCTGTGCCCTCTGTCTATGTTTATTCCTTCTAACTGTCCTAATAATGATAAAGTTCTGAGGAGTTACAAGTATCATTTTCCCAAGCAGAAATGTAAAAAGTTTAATCTTATTGAATCCCTTATGATTTCTCTTTCCTGTTTATCTTAATTGTGCCTCTCTTGAGTTTTACATTTGAAAGTCAGATTTTCTATTCATGTCTCACCTTTTCATCAGGAAGGCTTGAAAGTCTTCTGATTCATTGAATACCCGTTTTTTTCACCTGACAGATTATACTCAGTTTTGCTGAGTAGGCAGGCCTTAGTTATAATCCTAGTTCCTTTGCTCTCTAGAATATCATATTCCAAGCCCTCCAATCCTTTCATATCGAAGCTGCTAAATTTGAATTATCCTGATGATAGCTCCACATTATTTAAATCATTTCTTTCTGGCTGTTTGAAATATTTTCTCATTGACCTAAGAGCTCTGGAATTTGGCTATAATATTACTGGGAGTTTTTATTTTGTTATCCCTTTCAGAAGATGATTGGTAGATTCTTTCAATTTCTTTTTTACCTTCTGGTTCTAGCATATTAGGGTAGTTTTCCTTGATAACTTCTTGAAAGATGATGTCTAGGCTCTTTTTTTTTTTTTTGGATTTCAAGTAGTCCAATCATTCTTAAATTATCTCTCCCCAAACTATTTTCTAGATCAGTTGTTTTTCCTATGAGATATTTCTTATTTTCTTTTTTTCCATTCTTTTAATTGTGTTTTGTTGTTTCTTGATGTCTTATGGAGTCATTAGCTTCTACTTACCCAATTCTAATTTTTAAGGGATTATTTTCTTCAGTGAGCTTTTGTACCTCTTTTTTTTTCCATTTGGTCATTTCTGCTTTTTAATGAGTTCTTCTCTTCAGTGAATTTTTGTATTTTTTTTTCTATTTGGCCAATTCTGCTTTGTAAGGAGCTCTTCTCTCAGTAGATTTTGGTGCCTCTTTTACCATTTGGCTAATTCTATTTTTTAATGTGTTATTTTCTTCAATATTTTTTGTGCCTCCTTTACCAAGCTTTAGACTATCTTATCCCAATTCATTGCATCATTCTCATTTCTTTTCCCAATTTCTTCTCTATGTCTCTTATTTGATTTTTCAAGTCCTTTTTGAGTTTTTTCAGGAATTCTTTTCCTGAAAGAATTGTGACCAATTCATAAATTTCTCTGAAGATTTACATTGAGCTGTTTTGATTTCATTGTGTTTTTCTGAGTTTGTACTTTGATCTTCCCTGTCACTGTAATAGCTTTCTATAGTTCTTCTTTTGTTATTTACTCATTTTTCTAGCCAATTTCTTGACTTGTAACTTTATGTTAAAGTTGGGCTTTACTTTTGAGGTTGAGGGGGCACTGTCCCAAAATTCAAGCCTTTCTTTCAGCTGTTTCTAGAGCTAACTCTGTGGATCTTGGTTCTTCCAAGGTGGTATGATCTAATAAAAACTGTGATTACTGCTCTTTCACCTGTGCAGTGGTCTGTGAGTGAACACAAGCACTCTTTTTTTTTTTCTGGGGAATTGGGACCAGGTCACTTGCACGCCTCTGGCTACAAGGGCTATGAGCTAGGGCTCCTTTTACCTCTGGGACTACAACACTGAACTGCATATGGCCAATTTGACAGGGTCTTGCACCCAGTGCTAGAAAAGAGTCCCCTGTAATCTCCCACTCACCCCCTTGCCATCTGTGGATTGAGAGCTTTGGAAGCTGCTGCTGCCTCTAATAAACTACCCCAAGGCCTGCTGCTGGAGCCTGGCTTGGCCTGCATTGCTAGTTTTGCACCATGTCCAACCACCACCCAGCTGAGGCAGACCTTTCCTGCCACTCTCCTAAGTTGTACTGGGCTAGAAAATTGTTTCAACCCAACCTTTTCTTTTTTCTGCTACTTCAGAATTCAATTTGAAAGGTTATTTTAAAGTTATTTGAAAGGGGATTTGGGAGAGCTCAGGTAAGTCCCTGCCTTTATTTTTCTATCATGGCTCTGCCTCTCATGGTTGATTCTAAAGGCCCTGGCCCCAGAGATACAAACATTTGCATTAATTCATTCAGACACTAACCAGGAGCTGTGAGGCTCACAAAATGTAACTTTTGAAGAGGCCTCTGTGGTTGCACAGCTTCTGTGGGTTGTAGCAGTATTGGGAGCTTCAATTGCAAATAGACAGGCTGGTGATGGTCATGTGTATGTAAAGGTAACATCAAGGTCAGTGAAGTCAGGGCCTGCCTATAGAAGAATGGGGAAAAGTTAGCTGGTTCACTTATGTAATAAATCTGATAAGGTACAAGATTTTTTTTTTTGAAGTCCTTTATACTGTTTCATATAAAAGGATTTTGTTACATAATTCAGAACTAGATCATTAAACATTACCTCCTAGGTGCTTCAATTTTTTGTGTATTATTTTGTTGGCGGTAATGGAGAGGAATAAGAATGATATTTCCTGACACACACATGCCAATACAATTCAATTTTGATCCGTGAATCACTGGCATGTATCTAGGGTTTCTGAAACATCTGAGACAGATTGCTAAAGAGTCTTTATTTTTTTTTAAGGATAGGCAATGGGGTTAAGTGACTTGCCCAGGGTCACACAGCTAGTAAGTGTTATGTGTCTGAGGCTGGATTTGAACTCAGGTCCTCCTGAATCCAAGGCCAGTGCTTTATCCACTGCGCCACTTAGCTGCCCCCAAGAGTCTTTATATTATAAACCATTTTCCAAACTATTTTTCTGGGCCTGGCAGAAATCTATTTGTAAGTTCACTTTGAGTCTGCTACCCTGCCTGGTTTCAACACAAAGGAATAAGATGCCCCTCCCAGGATAAGCTCAAAGCTTCTAAACTCACCACCATGCTGCTTCTTAAGCCTTGATTAACTTTACCTCCCTCAGCCTCCTCTCCCTTCTGTTTGGAGGGAGGAGTGTCAAACTCTTAGTAATGCTTTCTTTTATAGAGGGCAGAAGACGAACTTTCAAATCCCTACCCTTTGCATCTGCTGCCCTGCCTAGTTTCAGCTCCACAGAACATGGTGCCCATAAGCCCACTACCCCCTCCTGTCCCTCCTCCTTTCAGTTTTCCTGTCTCCTTTTGTGTGTTATCTCCTTTAGATTATAAACTCCTTGGAGGCAGGGATTGTCTTCCTTTTTGTTAATTGTATCTCTAGTGCTTGGCACTTAATAAATGTTTATTGGCTTAGATTAGGTTATGGAAATGACAGAAACCAAAAAAGAATCCAAAATACCCTTCTTAATCCATTTCAGTGACAATAACCAGAGTTATTCATTGATGAGTTCAGGTCATGTGCCATTTATGTACCTTAAAATCTGTGAGGACACAGTCTTTCCCTGAGGACCCCAGGGTCATAGATTTAGGGATGTGAGGATCTTGGAGGCAATTTATTGCAATACCCTCATTTTACAGGTGTGAGAGCTCAAAAAGCAAAGGGACTTGCCCAAAGGAACAGCTGCTTAAAGTGTTAGAGGTGAGGTTTGAACCTTAGTATGCTGACTTAAAAGCCAGTACTATTTCAACATAAATACATAAGACATCAGTTTAGTGCCCTACAAAATGTCCAGATGTGTGCAGACCAGAACCAAAGAAATGCTTTGTACTATATAATATTCATGCCCTCTTTTCCATAGTTTTTTTTTGTTGTAATCAGCAAAAAAGCCCAAATCGAACAAAACAAAAACCTTTTAGCTTTTCACATCCAGGGTTTCTTCAATTTCTTCAATAAACTGTCTCTCTCCCTTAGTTAGGACCTCTTCTTCTGCCTCTGGAATCTCCTAGGAACCTTCTATGCTAGAACTTCCATCTCCCATGCGTGTGTTGCTGATTGGCTCCTGGAACATCAGGGGTAAGGATCCAGTTGCAGTTCCTTGAGACTCCACTGTCACTATAAAATAGCTGATCGTCTTCCGACTGGGTGAAGATTCTGCCACTATGTGTTAACCTAGACTTACGAATAAGGAATTGGGAGGAGGGAGGAAAATGATGAGATCCCTGCATAAATTGGGTATCAGGTCTTCCGGGAGCTTCTCAAATGATTGTCAATCCTCTTTCATTCTTCAGAATTTACTGAAAATGATCTAATTTAAGTCCCAGATTCCTTTGCTGGATAAACAATGGATGCATCCTGCCCTCCAAGAGACTGTATCCAACTATATGCTTTCTCTTGGGTAATTATGATCCTAATATATCTTTGTGCTCTTTTCCCCTCCTCCTCTCTTCTTTCCCTAAACCCTTTTCAAGTTATTCACCTTCCCTTGTGTATTGTAAAATGTGACCATAATGAAGACTGTTTTAAAAAAAAAAAAGCATTATTGGCTAGTTTCTTTCTTCCCTGGAATTCTCTAAGTATTCCCTCCAAAACAAACAAACAAACAGCTGCAACATTGCTCAGTGTTGCCAGTACATATCTGGTTTTGAGGATGCAGAAGCTTGATTTTCAGCAATGCCCAGGTCTCTCTGTCTCTGGTTGCTACTTCTAGAACACAACATCCACGCACACTCCAAAAATAAACTTTCGAGAGCAATTTCCCAACACTTCATAAACTTCCTAATTAACAAAGGGACAAATAAAAGGAAAATGCTTTTGAAAACAAGGCTACCAGAACTGCCTTTAGTACAAACTACAGTGAGGTACATCTAAGTAGGAAGAAGACATTTATCAGTCTAAAATATCTGAGATGGACAATTTGAAACAACAATTCGCCTAAAAGAATGTTGTGCCTTATAAAATGAATGACGATGTGCCGGGAACAAAATTTAGAAATCAATGGGCTGTCTAAAAATTAGTCAGGGTAAATCCAGTACCAAAATACAGTAATTATTTTTTGAGATGGGATAGAAAAGAAAAACAGAAGTGCTTGGGCCAAATTGGAAGCTGATTCAGGTTTGTCAAAAAGAAAAATAAAATTTCTTGTCTAAATATCATAGTCATTTCTTATTGATTGAAATGGACCTGTCAACCTTAAATCTGAAAAAAGGAAAACCTGCAAAAACCATTCAATGATATAGGTATAAAATGTAGCTATGCAGCAAAGAGCAAGGATTTCTTTGGTCTGGGAGATATTGCCTTGAGAATTCCTTTCGGTGATAAGTACCACAATTCATCTAAAATGTATAGTCCTAAGATTAGATAAAACAACCTCTAGACATAATTGTGTTTTGCTATCAAGGGTTATCAACATCCATATGTTAGCTGATCTGGATTACTAGAACCCAGTTAGCATGGTGCTTTTATAGCCTAGGCTGTGGGACCATTGGAGAGGGTGACTCTTTGATCTATGATCTTTTACTGTGGAACAGGTTCTAACCACATACTGGTGGGCTAGGGTATTATTGTTGTTGTTTAGTTGTTCAGTCACATCCAACTCTACATGTCTCCATGGACTTGGCAAAGATACTGGAGTAGTTTGACATTTCCTTCTCCAGTGTGTCCCCATTTTCCAGATGAGGAGCTGGAGCAAATAGGGATTAAGTGACTTTCCCAGGGTCACAGAACTTGGAAGTGTCTGAGGCTGAATTTGAACTCGGATTTTCCTGACTCTAGGCCCAGTGCTCTATCCACTGCACCACCTAGCTGCCCCCCCAGAATATGATTATATGATTAAATAATTGGGTTCATGTACACTTGGAGAGAGAAAAGGTTAAAGACTGTTGTATTAGTATGATTTAGTGAGGTTCGGATTCGCTCCTATAAATGACACTCTCCAATGCACCAGAAAATAATAGGAAATAGATAATTTATTTAGAAGAAGCAAAGCACAGATAGTTTGAATTTGCATAGAAAGCATAAATAATAAGAACAATCAATAATATAGCACCGATCAAGAGAGTCGGTAATGGAAGAGAATACATCACCAATTCAAGGGAACCTCCAAAGTCAATCAACGGCTGGGAGCCCCGTTGCAGCCAGTACAAACTTGAATTGTGTAAAGATTTTCCCGGGCGAAGCGTCCTTCCCGCGGGTGAGGCTCAGCGGGCTTACAGGACGCAGTGTTTTTATATTGTTCTAAACAAAGAAGGCTTGGGGCCAAGAACCCCTTTTTGATGCTTGCGCTATTCATGGTTTGTCCAATACACATCTGACCTTAGCCACGCTCCCATCCGCCTGAGGCTTGGTATTTTGTTTTTTAATAACATCACGTCTCACAAGGAGAGGAGCCAACCCTCCATGTCAACGTGACCTAGGAATGGCTAGTTCCTGGAATGCTAGGCCAAGAACACTCAGGAGATATGGAACGGTCATGACCGAGATTTGAACTGAACCTATTTATTTGAGTGATCTTATTAATTTAAAGGGGAATTTCCAATTTCCATTTCACTTGGCCTTAAGATCATGAGAATAATAGGTGAGGGGCAAAGGTGTGACATGAGTGTATATAGTGCGTATTTTGGTATACATACAACAATTGCATATACAAAGACATAAAAAGAACAAAGCAAGTAGTAGTATGGGGGTAGCTAAGGAATTAAAATACATAGTAGCAGTAGGAGATTTAAAAAGAAAATCATACCAATGATGATTAGTATCTGAGATCACTAAATGAGAAGCTTCGACTAGTCTTCCTGCAGCTATAAGAGTCTGTATTCGATGTTCATTTAACGCGCGTTGGTTGGACTCTAATAACTTTTTGATTTCAGTCGACTGATTCAAGATGTTCATAAGGGGATATAGAGATAGAGACACATGAGGTAGAGGCAAAGATTGGGGTACCCAAGCAAAATTTTTAACTAGGTTAGTGTCTGGTGGAAAGTAAAAATCATTTCCTTGCCAGCGTAGGAAAGATACATTGGATAAGCAACCAGAAAATGGGACAGTAGTAACATCTACAGATAGAAGGTCAGAGTGATTATTAGAGGCTATACAAACATATTGAGTAGATACTTCATATATCATAGAAAAGTTACTCACTGGGTATAAAGTTAGATCACACAAATTGGATGAATGTGAGAGAAGGCAGGGTTCCATCTGCCGAGTCATCATCCCACAAACAATCCCTCCATTAGTTACAACACAATCAGACAGAGTATGAGTTACATTATACCAATCTATATAGTTTCCATAGATATAAGGTAAAGCAAAGTATTTATGTAAGACAAAAGGTATTACATGAAATTGACACATAACAGTCCAAGTTTAACTTGGTAGAGTATAATAGTTCCAGCGCACCAAAGTGGAGTGCATCTAGCATTCTCAGGTTTTTGCTTTTTCCATACATCTGACAAGTCAAGTATATCGTTCCATATGTGAGAGTTACCTTCCTGTAGTAATCTTTGGGCATTTTCCTTCTGTATGAGGGTATATAAGTTTTGCAAGGAACATTTAGTCCAATTAAATAAAACACTAATGTTTTTCATAAGGTGTAAATTAACGAGGATGCTATTATTAAAGACTTGTAAAAATTGGCCTTGATATTGTAATGTATTTTGGTGTGGCAGGATCGTTGTGGGTAACCATTGGGCATTCACAGTCAAAGCTTGAGAAACATCTTGTCCAGCACTGCGCAGTCTGCTAGCCAAGGTCTCAAGGTCTATAGAATTAACTATACCCAAACCAGTTCCTGCACCACCAAGTAATGTATCATACCAAGCTCTTTTTTTCCTGACACAACTTTCTAAAGAGGGAAAAGTTACATTATAATGAAACACTATTTTGTGTTGCAAGATAGAGGTGTTAGTACATGAGCGAGGGACACGAATTATTCCGGGGGGTTTCGGAGTCACAGGTACAACCCATACTAATTGGTTTAGATATTCTTCATACAGCCCATTGGAGGTGTTACGACAATAAAAATAATTGTTATGTTCCGTGTTACTTTCATTGATGTAGCAATAGTAAAAGTCCGTGTTAAGTTTACAAGAGTCCAATTATATGAATGTGCTCTTGAGGAAAATAAGGACTAGGTGGCCAGTCTGTAAGAGTACAGAAATATTAGTGCCATTTGCTGCGGTTACAGTTAGGTTAAAACTAGTTAAATTGATTCTCATTAGGGGAAATAAAGGGGCGTCCCAAACTTCTACGTTGAATGGGTATGACCAATTCATGATGTGGGTGTTGTTTTCACCAGCGTAGATGGAATCAGTACACGGTCCTTGCTGAGGATTCCCCACTGGAATACCTGGAGTTCATGCCATAGTTAGCGTATAGCAGGCAAACACTGTAAAACACTTAATATCGTAAAAACATTTGGGTTAGTGGGACATGATACCATTTATCATCACCAGGGTATACTACTATGGCAGTATTAGTGTTTCCTTGTGCTATGAGCTCAGCTGGCCTTGGTCTATCAGATTGATGCTTCTTTATCCAAACTTTAGTACCATTATCACTCTGTATTTGTAGGGGGGTCCCATAATAAAGAGAAATAATATCTAGGGTTTTACAAGTGTTTTTCTGGGTAGCCTGTTTATAGGGGCAGGCAACTAATACCCCAGAGTAGGTGTCCACACAAGTGCAGGCATATTGACACCCCTGACTAACAGGTAATGGTCCAATATAGTCTATTTGCCAAATTTGAGCAGGTAAAGACCCTCTAGCCAATTCTCCAGTGATTTTCTTCGGCACAGGCCGATGAGCAAATAATTGACATTGTATGCAGTTTTGTACTATTTGCTTAAATAGATCCAGAGGTATGTTAATCCCTCTGTCTAATGCCCACCTGTAAGATGCAAGAGCGCCAAGATGTCCTGCGGTGATATGGACCCATTTTCCTAATTGTGTTTCATTTTCCTCTCTGGGGGTGACCTTTAAAGCTTTTCCTTGAAGTTTGGATAATTCATCAGCACGGGCATTATACTCACGTTCCACAGAATCTTGATTCACATGGGCATCTACATGAAATACAGATACATTAGTACATTGACACCATTCCCATATTTGTTCCCATAATTCTTTTCCCCACACATCTTTGTCTCTAATTTTCCATTCGTGTTTCTTCCAAATTGGCATCCAAACTGCTAGGCCATTGGCTACGGCCCAGGAATCAGTATATATATGACATTGGCCACCTTGTTCCTTTTGAATTACTTGATAGACAGCCACTAATTCGGCCCATTGGCTACTCTGGCCTTCACCAGAGCTTTCCAAAATAGTATTGCATGAAGGATTATAGGCTACAGCTTTCCAACATCGCTTAGATCCTATATATTTAGCCAGGCCATCAGTAAACCAAGCATGCTTCTTCTGCTCGGGGGTTAGAGAATCATATCCATTATTCCAAGAAACAGGTGATTGATCATAAGACTTTGGTGGTATATCAATATCATTTGAATGTTTTGGTAATTCTAATACCTTTTCATGCAAGGTGGAAATACCCGATCTGCCTGTCTTGACTCTATTTTGCAAATACCATTTCCATTTAATAATTGATGATTCTTGGGCATGTCCTATTTTATGTGAGGCGGGGGTCCCCATAATCCAACTCATAATGGGTATGGCTGGCCTCAATACAACTTCATGGTTTAAAGTTAAATGTTCTGTCTCTACCAGGGCCCAATATGCAGCCAATAATTGTTGTTCAAAAGGAGTATAATTTTGGCCAGCAGGTGGCAGTTTCGCGACCAAAATCCTAAAGGAACATTCCTGCCCTGTTGTTTTTGCCATAAACTCCAATCAGCATATCCATGCAAAACTGTAACTTGCAATTCCATCGGCCCTGGCTGTACAGGCCAAAGATCCAGGGCAGTTTGAATAGCTATTTTGGCTTCCTCAAAGGCTTTCGATTCTGTTTCCCCCCATTCAAATGCATACTTTTTCCGGGTAACTTTATACAATGGCTTCAAAATCTGACCTAAATGAGGAATGTGATTCCTCCAGAAACCAAACAACCCAACGAACTTTTGAGCTTCTCTTTTGTCCCTAGGAGGTGAAAAATCTAATATTTTTTGCTTGGCCTTGGGGAGGATTTCTCTATGACCCTTATTCCAAATTATTCCTAAAAACTTCACACTTTGAGCTGGACCTTGAATTTTATCAGGATTAATCTCCCATCCCTTCTCCTTCATATGTTCTATTAGTTGAGTTAATCTTTTCTCTACCACCTCTTTATTCTCTGCCTGTATTAAAATATAGAGGTCAAACTCAAAAATTTTAGACAATCCTTGGGGTCTAGCCACACTCCTCCAGCTCCCCCATCACTTAATCTTACAAGCCAGGAGATTGCAGGCTCTCCTGATCGCTGTGAAAACCTACTAAGCAAATCAGTAATTTCTCTTTGGGAGTAATCTTCCGTGATTTCAGTCACCCGGGGTGGGTTAGCTCCCTCCTTTTCGGCTTTTCTCCTATCTATCGGCCGAGCTTCCCCGTCTACAACATCCGGAACATCTTCCTCTATTACTTCCCCCCACCTATCATCATCTTCATCCCAAATATCACCTTCCCAAGTATCAGGGTCCCAATTCATATTTGCTACAGCTATTACAGCATGCACTTTCCTTTTACTCACCCTTCAAATTTTCTACACACACTCCTCTCTCCTACATGCTTAAACTTCCTTGCCTTTCTTTCTAATGATTTAAAATCCCCTTAAAACCTGTACATATCTCATTCCTTTCTAATTCTGACCTAACACTTCAACAATCCTTCCCAACTTGCCCTCTACCAACCATATAACCTAAGTAATAAAGTATTCTTCTCTCTTTCCCTCTCCCATCCACGCACTGCTTTGAAGCTGCTGTTACCTGGGGAGGGAGAGGGGGAGAATGAAGGCAACTTTTCAGAGTCCTGCTGCAGCCTTTGGCTGTCTGGCTGCAAACAACCCAAAAGGGAGGGAAATGATGTACTGGTCGTATCCCCCCATTATCCCTGCTGGCAACCGGCCCATCCGTCGCACCCCAAACGAGAACCCCCAACACCCCCAATCCTCACTAGGTCCTGTACACTGTGACCAGGTTTTTGCGAGCGAGGAAAACGGAGGGTCCTCCCAACCGGGGACCTCTACCGGAGCCCGGGGCTCAACATTTCTCTTAAAGAAAGGCATTTATACAGCGAATCCTGTTCGTGACGCCAATTTTGTATTAATAGGATTTAGTGAGGTTCGGATTCGCTCCTATAAATGACACTCTCCAATGCACCAGAAAATAATAGGAAATAGATAATTTATTTAGAAGAAGCAAAGCACAGATAGTTTGAATTTGCATAGAAAGCATAAATAATAAGAACAATCAATAATATAGCACCGATCAAGAGAGTCGGTAATGGAAGAGAATACATCACCAATTCAAGGGAACCTCCAAAGTCAATCAACGGCTGGGAGCCCCGTTGCAGCCAGTACAAACTTGAATTGTGTAAAGATTTTCCCGGGCGAAGCGTCCTTCCCGCGGGTGAGGCTCAGCGGGCTTACAGGACGCAGTGTTTTTATATTGTTCTAAACAAAGAAGGCTTGGGGCCAAGAACCCCTTTTTGATGCTTGCGCTATTCATGGTTTGTCCAATACACATCTGACCTTAGCCACGCTCCCATCCGCCTGAGGCTTGGTATTTTGTTTTTTAATAACATCACGTCTCACAAGGAGAGGAGCCAACCCTCCATGTCAACGTGACCTAGGAATGGCTAGTTCCTGGAATGCTAGGCCAAGAACACTCAGGAGATATGGAACGGTCATGACCGAGATTTGAACTGAACCTATTTATTTGAGTGATCTTATTAATTTAAAGGGGAATTTCCAATTTCCATTTCAACTGTCTATTGGTCATAAGCTCTTCTCCTTCATCTTATCCACTTATGAATCATTCATAGAAATAAAACTAAGAATTTGCAAAACTCTTTCAATAAATCATCTCATTTGAAACTCGCCTCCTTTTTTACATGGGTCTTGGTATATAGTAGGTGCTTAATAGATGCTAGTAGACTGGCAGATATTATTTTCCTTTATTTTACAAATGAAGAAAGTGAGACTCATATATTGCCCATGTTGACACATCTCATGAATATTAGAGGGGAGATTTGAACTTGGGTCTTCCTGATTGCAGGTCCTGTGCTCCATATACAATTCCATGCTACTTTGGCTTCTTTAGGCTTAGTCAAAGAGAGTAGGAAACTCTCAGATTGCACATGTTAATATTCAGAAATGTAGACAAGGTCAGTGGGAGGAAAACAGAAGCAACATAATTAAGAGCTCTGCTATAAAGAAAATAGGTATGCTGAAAGGAAATAGATAAATATATATCTATATCTATATATCTATATATATATATATGTACTATAAATATGTATATATTGACTTACTCTATAAAATATAAAAGGATAAGCAGCTTTGTATTCTGGACTCACTGAGTGGTAATAGGATGACATAATGATGGAACCAGAAAACAATAAAGATTTTTTTTCTGTATTCTGAATGAGTTTCTTAGATTGAATTTGCTGAATATCACTTCTTTCTGGGGCAACAAGTCACATAAATGTGGTAAAAATCACTTTCACCGAAATATACATGAACCTAAGTATGTTATGAAGTTAGAGGTCTTCAGAACGGAAGGGACCTCAGAGGCTATCTTTTCCAAACCATTCAGCATCAGGAATCCCTCCCTATTTAACATTTGACTGTCTATCCAGGCTTTATTTGAATACATCCAGGGAGGGGCAACCTACTTAACTCCAAAACCATTATGTTCCATTTTGGAATAATTAATTTTGGAGAAATTTTTTCTTATATCAAGTGCCCCTCTGTGACTCTAAATTACTTCAAGACAGCTATCATGTTCCTCCTAATTCTTCTGTTCCACAGGCTTATTAAATGTTACCAGTTCCCTTAACTGTTTATCATGTCATAATTTTGAGGCTTTTTAAAATACTTTTTTAAGTCTCTCCAGATGATCAAGGTACTGTCATTCTTTTTGCTTGTGTTTGTATTCTCAATGCTCAGCACAGTGTCTGGCACATAGTAAGCACTCAATAAACATTTGTTGACTAACTGTTTAGTTGGAATTTTGAATGTGTAAAGAGAAATACTGTGTAATAAGCCCTGTAATGTAGGCTGAACCCAACTTTTTTGGAGGGCATTATTAATTCACAGTGTGCATGCCCTGGATTAAAACCCCCTCCATTATCTTTTTTTTTAGATGAGTTGTTGTTCCCAAGCCATGACTCTACTATTTTATACTTGGAAAGCTAATTTTGCTTTTTTTTTTTTGGTTAGGCAATTGGGGTTAAGTGACTTGCCCAGGGTCACACAGCTAGTAAATGCCAAGGATATGAGGCCACATTTGAACCCAGGTCTTCCTGACTCTAAGGCCAGAGCTCTATCCACTGCCCCGAAGCTGATTTTTCTAAAAGATGTTTTTGATACTTTTTTGCCTTTACATTAATTTCCAGATAGTTTCCTCTCATTTCCTGCTTCTCTCTAGTACATTTTCTCAAAGAGGGATAAGCATAGAGACTCAACTTATGATGTCAATGGTTTCGAGAACTCCCAGTGAAGAATGTCTTCTTCCAATACAGGTTAATGAATTCTATGCAATTTATAGTCTTAGGGAGTCATCTAGACCACAGCTTGTTAAACTTTTTTCCACTCTTGACCTCTTTAGCATTCCATATGGGGTTGTGACCCATGGTTTAAGAAGCACTGATCGAGATTGAGTTCAATGATTCGCTCAGGGTCACACAGCCTGTATGTGTCAGAGGTTCCAAGGTTATCCCTCTATCAGTTATATCACAGTGCTTCTTTCTTTTCTGAAAGGTAAAAAAGGGGAAAAAAAACATTTAGTGAAACCATCCATACTATCACTGTATCCAATACCATATGCAATTGTCACATCCATGGTCTCTTACATCTTCAATGAAAGATGGATGGTACTTTTTTTCCAATGCTTTTCTAGAGCCAAGCTCAGTCATTATGAATATGTAGTTTTTATTCTTTCCTTTTAAAAGGTTGGTGCCATTCATTTATTGTTTTCCTAATTGTTATTACTTGAAGCTCTGTGATAGTTTGATAAGTCTTTTCAAGTTTCTCTGAATTTTTCATATTTGTCATTTCTTATAGTCCAGTAATATACCATTATTCTCATGGCTTACAATTTGTTTAGCAATTCCCCAACTGAAGGACACATACCAGGGATGTGACAGTCCTCGTTTCTCTTCTGAGCTCTAATTTCACATCATCAGTTGTCTATTGAACATTTAAAACTGAATGTCCCATGGCTTTCTTAAATGAAACACGTGCAATACAGAATTCATGATCTTCTTTTTATCCCGCCCCCCCACCACAAGCCCTTCATTTTTAATAATTCCTATGCTCCTCTTAAGGGCACCATTAACTATCCAGTCTTCCAGGTTCACAATTTTAACATTATCCTCAGCTCTTCCCTCTCTCTCATGCTATATCCAATCAGTTACTAAGTATTTTTCATTCTATGTTTACAACATCCATTACATCTATCTCTTCTTCAGTTACAAGGCTACCTTCTCTACTTCAGGCCCTCACTATCTCTTTCCTAGACAACTGAAATAGCCATCTAAATGATCTCCCCTACCTCCTCCTCCTCCTCTTCCTCCTTCTCTCTCTCTCTCTCTCTCTCTCTCTCTCTCTCTCTCTCTCTCTCTCTCTCTCTCTCTTTCTCTCTCTCTCTCTCCCCCCTTTAATCCATCTTCCAAATTGATGTCTCTAAACTACAAGTCTGACCATTTCACTTCCCTGTAGAAGGGGAAGCTCTTGTGGTTCCCTATTGCCTTTGATATAAAATACAAGAAATACAAGGTCATCTGTCTGGTATTTAAAGACCATGACATTTTCGGTTCAACCTATATTACAAGGCTTATTACACAGTATTCCTCTTCACACACTCAACATTCCAACTAAACAGTCAGTCAACAGATGTTTATTGAGTGCTTACTATGTGCCAGGCACTGTGCTGAGCACTGAGAACACAAACACAAGCAAAAGGAAGGGCAGATCCTGCCCTCAAGGAGCTTACATTCTAATGAGAGAAGTGTACACTGAAAAGGAAGCTTAAGGGGAGGGGAAGGGGAGATGAAGTTACCCACTGGGGCATGATAGAGAAAGTCCGCAGTACAGCCTGGAGAGGTTGGGCTGGCCTAGTACCCTGTTTAAACGGAGGTCCTGGGAAGGAGCCATCCAGTCAGAGATTGAAGCTGAAGGGGCTGAGGGTACTTCTAATCTGTGAATTCAAAGGCTGGAATGAGTTTCAGGATGCAGAGTTTTGTGAAACATGGTGAAATCCAGAGTGCAGCCTGGAGAAGAATGAGAGGGTCGACTTGCTGCTGTTCGTCAAATACGATATTGTATCTGTCTCTCGCCCCCGTGCTTTTTCACAGACTATCTCTTATGCTTGAAATGTATTCCTTCCTTAAGTCCACCTTTTAAAATATCTAGCTTCCCTCAAGGCTCAGCTCGAGTTCCAAGTCATATGTGGAGCCTTTACTCATCCCTCCATTTGCTAATGCTGCCCAAATTACTTTGTGGAGAGTATCTCAAAAGTCTGAGTTCAGTTTTAACCTTTTGAAAAGCTACCCTCAGACTTTTGTGTTACCCTGTATTGATTTTGCAAATACTGTAGATTTTACTCATGCATGCTTTCCCTTACAGAAGGAGCTAAATGGCACAGTAGATAGAGTATAAAATTTGGAGTCAGGAAGACCTGAGTTCAAATCCAACCTCAGACACTTAATAAATGTATAGTCCTGGGTAAGTCACTTAAATTTTATTTGGCATAGCGTCCTCATCTCTAAAATGGAGATAATAATAGCACCTACCTCCCAAGGTTGTGATGAGGATAAAAATGAGATAATATTTGTAAAATGCTCTGTAAACTTAGTTGTTGTTTTTGTTTAGTCATTTCGTTTAGTCATTTGTGACCCCATTTAGGATTTTCTTGGCAAATATATTGGAGTGGTTTGCCATTTCCTTCTCTAGCTCATTTTACAGATGAGGAAGCTGAGGCAAACACGGTTAAATGACTTGCTCAGGGTCACATAGCTAGTAAGTGTTTGAGGCCAGATTTGAAGTCAGGAAGATGAGTCTTCCTGATTCTAGGCCCAATGTTCTATCCACTGTACCACCTAGGTGCCCTTTAAACCTTAAAGTGCTATGTAAATACTAATTGTTATCATAGAATGTAAATTTGAAAAAGCTCATACTGCTTCCCTCTTGTCTCTGTACCCCCAGTGTGTAGCAGAGTGCCTAGGACAAAGTAGGCACTTAATAAATGTTTATTCATGATCTAATGAATGGGTAAACCTAATGAAATGTAGTATTTCCACATGCAAGTGATAGAATTGACTAATAAACCAGAAGATAGTGAGACCAAGAAATATGTATGTGACTTTATTACCACCTATGTGAACATTTTATTTAGAATTGGTTGAGCAGAGGGGAATAGGGATTAAGAGAAAAAAAAGAAGGCTCTAGAAAAGTAGATGAGTTAACAGATTGATTAGATTCAGGCTAGAATGCTGCAAGGCATTACTTGACAAGCAAACAACTAAAGATGTTGCTTAGTAAAAATAGGGAATGAAAGATTCCTTAAAAGTGGAAAATGGGAGAGGCAGCTAGGTGGCACAGCAAATAAGAGCACTGGCCCTGGTCAGGAGGACCTGAGTTCAATCTGGCCTCAGACCAAATACTTGACACTTACTGGCTGTATTACCCTGGGCAAGTCACTTAACCCCAATTGCCTTAAAAAAAAAAGTAGAAAATGGGAGAAATGACTAGAAGATATATATGATCATGTGGTGGTTGGTGGGTTCAGTCCAAGAGAGTACAGATCCATAAAGCCAGCATTTTGGTGGCTTTTGAGAGAATAATTTTGATCCAGAACTGAAGAATTAACCAGCAAGGAAGAACTGAGCCACCCAACAGTTTGGAGCCAAAGGAGGGAGCTAGTTAGCTTACAAGAAATTAAAATCACGGTTCTTTTAAAAAGCTCAATATACTAAGCTACATTGGGGTAGTTTAAAAATAGTGACTACCTTTAACTTAGCTTTAAGAATATATAGACTGCATACTCCCATATTTCAACAGATACTGATCTACTTATTGTGTATATTCCCTCTACTCATGCAGATTGCAACAGACTATAACCCCTCAACCCTTTGTTTATTCATTTTTTGTGTCTTTCTATGCATCTTTCATAGAAAATCCACCCAATGCTCAGGTTATTTCAATAGTTTGTGAATTCTGTTGTTGCTCTTTTATTGGTCAGATACATCCTTAATCAAATGGAAGTGATTCAGTTTCCTGGCATGGCACTGGTATACTGTCCAGGTTTCATAGGCATACAACAATGAGGTTAGCACAACACCTCTGCAGACCTTCAGTTTGGTAGTCAATCTAATACACTTTCCTTCAGAGCCTCCCAAACACTGAGCTAGCTCTGGCAATGCATGTGTCAGCCTCATTATTAAAGTATATATCCCTGGAAAGTAAGTGAACTTATATACAGCATTAAAAATTTCTCCATTTGCTGTAAATGATAGTCCCAGGTATGGATGGTGTGGTGCTGGCTGATGGAGCACCTCTGTTTTCTTGGTGTTAATTGTTAGGCCAAAATTCGCACAAGCAGCAGAGAATTGATCCATTCTCTGTTGCATCTCAGCTTCAGAGGCTGCATTGAGTGCGTAATCATCTGCAAACAGAAAATCATGCTCCAACACTCTCTCCACTTTGGTCTTGGCTTGTGCTGTAGCTGACCTTGATGCCACGTTCATCCTCATTGTAGGTGTCTGTCAATGTGGCTGAAAATATCATGCTAAAAAGCATGGGAGCAAGCCCACAATCTTGTTTTACTCCATTGGTGACTGGGAAAGTGTGAGACCATCATTCATTATCCAGAACCTGGGCACTGAATTGTCTTAGAAAGATTCTGAAGATCACCTGGCAGTATAAGATATCAGATACTGAGGTCCTTTCTCAAACTAAACTGCCAAGTTTTCAAACGCTATTGCGGAGAGTGCAACTCCAATGGGAGTTGACAAATGTACCCTTGCCAAAAATACACTTTTGTGCAGAACTCGCACAGGGCAAGCACTCACATGGCAGTCAGAAGAAGCGATACAAGGACACTCTCAAAGTCTCTCTTAAGAACTTTGGAATTGATTGTGTGACATGGGAGACACTACACAGGACCTCCCAATGTGGTGTGCCCTCATAAAAGAGATTCTACAAGCAAAGTAGAATTGAAGTAGCTTAAAAGAAATGTGAGATATGCAGATTTAGAGAATCCACTCCAAATGTTCACATGGATGATTTGTGACCAACCTATGGTAAAGCATTATGAGCTCATATTGGTCTGGTTAGCCACAGTTGGACATAATGTAACTTGACTCTATAGTGATGTCATTTTGGTCCTTTTCAAGAATGAAGGACAACAACCACCATGTCCTTAATCACATCTTTTCTCCTGCTAAAGGCATTATGAGTAATACACCGAAATGTGCTTATACTCACTATATAGCTTTATGCTGTCTTTCAGGACACCTGAAATTATGTTTCATACCAAAATTTGGGGTGGTGAAGAGTCAGATATGATTGAACAACAACAAAACCTGCTAGTTATTGCTATTATTGTTATCAGTTGAGAAAAAAATAAAGGCAATGAAATTAGATTGTCTTTAGTGATAGTGAGTTTCCTTTAATCATTGAAAGCACTTTAAGTTTTCCAAACATGATCCACTCCAATGTCCTTTTCACTGCTGGACCCAGTCTCTTTTCCATATGCAGTGTCTGCCTAAGACTCTAATGAAGTATTTCAATGGACTTACTAACCAACTGTATGATACATGGGTTAATTCCTAGCCTATTGACTTCTATTTTAGAAAAAAAAATAGACGAAAATAATCTAACAAGCTTGATTATCTCTTTTTAAAGTCCATAATATATTAGAAGTGTAAGAATTATAGTTGAGGTATCACATTACATAAAGATAAACACATTTACAGCAACAAGAAGTAAAAGCTGAAAATCTATTTGAAAAAAAAGTAAGGAAAAGCTGAGTAAAAAAACAAACAAAAAAAAACCTGTCAACAAACAAGCTATTTTGGGTGGGGGTAAATATCCCCCCCTCAATGGCTTCTGAGCTTTATTTTTGCAATATCTTGGCATGTTCTATTACATAATAATACCTAGCATTTATATCACACTTTAGGGTTTGCAAAGCTCTTTATTAATATTAGTTTATTTTATTCTCACAAAAACCCTGGGAGGTAGGTGCTATTATTACACTCATTTTATAGATGGGGAGCCTGAGGTTAAGAGGAAGCAAGTAACTGGCCCTGGGTCACACAGCTACTAAGTATCTAAACTAGGATTGGAACTCAGCTCTTCCTCATTCCAGGTCCCACATTCAATCCATTGCATCACATGGCTGCCTCTATATCATCTCACTCTTGACCAAATTATTCAGTACGATATTTGTGTGTGTGTGTGTGTGTGTGTGTGTGTGTGTGCATTGATGACCTTAACTCATCAAGAAAACCTTAAACTATATGTCATATATTCTGTTTGTTGAAGCCATGAGATTGTTTATTTTAGGAAAGATCTTTATTTTTTATACATATATACATATACATACACACACACATATTTAAAATGAAAATGCTTTGGCACATGAAGAGGTTAAGTTCAAATATTTGGAAAATTCCTTTATTTGAATGACTCATTTCCAGACAGTGCCAGAGAAAAGAGCTGCTTCTGTGTTTCCTAAAGATACTGAAATAATCTGGTGATTTATGGCCTGGTATTTCAGGTAATAAGTGTGACCTTCCCTACTTGTTAGCACCTTTACCTCTGTGTAGCAGTTGGAAAAGGAGATCAAATTCAAGCCAGCCTTGGTAGAGAATAAAAAAAGAAAAAGATTTCCCTGGACAAGAGGCTGGTTAAAATGAAAGTTTTAGTTTATTTGTGATTTCAATTATTTCACAGCCTCTGGTCCCAATTGGCAAAGATAACTCAGTTAACTACTGCACTAACATATTTCTTTAAAAATCACAGGTAGGGTTGGTATTAGAAAAATGGATTAGGAACCGTCTACAGAGGTTGTAATGGTCATAATTTTATGATCATTATAAACAGAGTCTTTGTTGACTTTACCTGTGTTCTGCCTGCCAGGACAACATTATCAATAGGTTTTTGGCAATAGAATGAGGCTTCTTCAGAGAGTTTGGATACTATTAGCTACTGTCAGGCTCAATAAAGCTAATTGAGAAAAAAGGCATTCTAGAACCATAAACCTCAGGAATAGACCTATATTAAGGGACAAATGATTTTTAAAAGCATAAATAATGTGAAATCCTAAAATGTTTGCTAGGAACAGAGGCATGGAAGCTGAGTGTAAAGTTAGAAGACCTTTGCTCCATTTCTGGCTCTGACACTTAGGTTCTAGGTAGCCTTTGATATGTCACTAAACATTTCCAGGCCTCAGTTTTCGTACATGAAAATAAAGGAATGGGATTAAAGGATATCTGATGCCCCTGAGAGCTATAAATCTATGATTCCATGAGTTTTTCATATCAAGAAGAAGGTTAGATAACCAGTAAGCTACCGGGGATATAATTTATCTTGAACTAGAATCAGTAAGACACCTATGATAGAATCAAACCGATAACTATTTACTTGATGACCCCTAGAACTTAGGGAGATGGAATGGATCCAAGATGGCAGAGAAAAGGCAGGGACTCACTTGAACTCTCCCAAATTCCCCTTCAAACAACTTTAAATAATGCCTGAAAATGAATTCTAGAGTGTCAGAACCCACAAAAGGACAGGATGAAGATCAGCAGGAAAGATCGGTCATACTGGGGTGAGAGTGGAGCACACTGTAGCGCAGACTGCACCAGCACAGGCTGCACCCCATAATAGCAGGCCTTCAAGACAACTGAAATAGGGAGGGCAGCAGCAGCTTCCAGAGCTCTCAGCCCACAGATGGTAAGGAGATCAGACAATTGGTCAGAAGGAAATTATGGGGTCCTTTTTACCGGTACTGGGTACAAGACTGTTGCATTGCCTATATGTGCATCAAGGTCACAGGTGAGGAGCAATACTACCTCACTAGAGCTTGTGGTTGCAGGGAAGCAGGAATCCTGATTACAGCTCCAGGGTAGAAAAGAGTGCTTGTGGTTGTTCACAGACCAGAGTGCAGGTCAGAAGAACAAGGATTATGCCTCTCTCTTTAGATCATACCACCTTAGAAGAAATAAAAAAAAATTAAAGACCATCCAGAACTAGCTTAGAGAACAACAACAAGAAAAGCCTGATGCTTGGGACAGTGCCCCCTTCACCCTGGTGAGAGAGCCTCACTTGAACATAGAATTAAAAGTCAAGACATAGACTAGAAAAATGAACAAACAACAACAACAACAACAACAAGAATCCAACTATAGAAGGTCACTATGGTGCCAGGCAATATAAAAATGCAAACTCAGAAGAAGACAACAAAGTCAAAACTGCTAAATCCAAAGCCTTAGAAAATGCGAATTGGTCTTACCTTCTTCCTCCCAAAATATTCCTGGAAGAGCTTACAAAGTATTTTAAAAATCAAATAAGAGAGGCAGAGGAAGAATTGGGAAAAGAAATGAGAGTGATGCAAGAAAATCACACACACACACACAGAAAGAGTCAACTGCTTGGCAAAGGTTGCACAAAAAATACTGAAGAAAATAAAATGTTAATAAACAGAATAGACAAAATGGTAAAAGAAGCATAAAAATCCACCAAAGAGGAAAACTCCTTAAAAGGCAGAATTGGCCAAATGGGGAAAAAGATATAGATATAGATATATAAACACACACACACACATATTTTATATGTATATATATAATTTACTGAAGAGAATTCATTAAAAAACAGAATTGATCAAGTGGGAAAAGAGGTACCAAAACTCACTGAAGAAAAAAATTCGTTAAAAATTAGAATTGGGCAAGTGGAAAGTTAATGATTCCATGAGATATCAAGATACAATCAAACAAAATGAAAAGAATGAAAAAAAAAAAGAAAATGTGAAATATCTCATTGGAAAAAACAAGTGACCTGTAAAATAGATCCAGGAAAGAGAATATAAGAATTATTGGATAACTTGAAACCAGTGATTGAAGAAAGAGCCTAGACATCATCTTTCAAGAAATTATATGTTTGATCCAGAGGGCAAAATAGGAATTAAAAGAATCTACTGTTCACCTCCTGAAAGAGACCACAAAATGAAAGCTCCCAGGATTATTATAGCCAAATTCCAGAGCTTGCATGTTAAAAAGAAAATATTGCAGGTAACCAGAAAGAAACATTCCAATATTATGGTGCCACAGTCAGGATAACACAGAATTTAGCAGCTTCTACGTTGAAGGACTGGAGAGCTTGGAATATCCTATTCTGGAGGGCAAAGGGACTAAGATCATAACTAAGAATTACCTGCCCAGCAAAACTGAGTATAATCCTTCTGGGGAAAAAATAGATATTTAATGAAATAAAGGATTTTCAAGCATTCCTGGTAAAAATACCAGAGCTGATTAGAAAATCTGGCATTCAAACAGAAGAGTCAAGAGAAGCATAAAAATGTAAATGGAAAGACGAGTCATCAAGGACTTAATACAATCAAACGGTTTATATTCCTAAATGCAAAGTTGATACTTGTAACTCCTAAGATTAGGGCAATTAGAAGGAGAATACAAAGACAGAAGACACAAATATGAATTGAAAATAATGAAATGTTATCTAAAAAATAAAATTAAGGGGTGAGGAAGAAGAACTCACTGGAAGAAGGGGAAAGAGAGAGGTAGAATGGAGTAAATTATCTCACATAAAAGAGGTGCAAAAGACCTATTAAGTGGAGGGGAAGATGGAGCAGGTGGTGAGGGAAGTGCTTGAACCTTACTCTCACTGGAATTGGCTCAAAGAGGCAACAACATACACACTCAATTGTGTAATGAAATCTGTCTTCCCCTTCAGGAAAGTAAGAGGAGAGGGTGAGAAGAGAAAGGGCAAGGACTGATAGAAGGGAAGGTTGATTTGGGGTAGGAGGATGATAGTCAGAAGCAAAACACTTTGAGGATGGACAGGTCAAAAGGAGAGAGAGCATGAGATAAATGGGGGAGGGGAATAGGATGGAGGGAAATACGCAGTGAGTAATCATAACTAGAAAAAAATTTACAAGCTTCGCTAATATATATATATATTAGCAAAGCTTGTATATATATATATGTATATGTATGTATATGAGAGAGAGAGAGAGCGCGAGAAAGAGAAAGAGAGAGAGAGAGAGAGAGAGAGAGAGAGAGAGAGAGAGAGAGAGAGAGAAGGAAATCAAGTTTATAAAAATAAGAGCCATTCCCTAATTGATAGATGATTGAAGAATAAGAACAGGTAGTTTTCAGAGAAAGTAATCAAAGCTATCTATAATCATATGAAAAAGATGCTCTAAATCACTATTGATTAAAGAAATGCAGATTAAAATAACTTTGGGGTACCACCCCACACCTATTATATTGGGTAATGTGACAGAAAAGGAAAATAATAAATGTTGGAGGGGATGTGGAAAAATTGGCACCCTAATGTGCTGTTGGTGGAGTTGTGAACTGATCCAACCATTCTGGGGAGCAATTTGGGACTATGTCCAAATGGTTATAAAACTATCCTTACTCTTTGACTCAGCAATACCACTACTAGGTCTATAATCCAAAGGTGTTTTAAAAAAGAGGGAAAGGAACTATTTGTATAAAAATATTTATAGCACAGCTTTTTTTGTGGTGCCAAAGAATTGGAGATTGAGTAGATGTCTATTAATTGGGGAATGGCTGAATAAGCTGTGGTTTGTAATTAGAATATTACTGTGCTAGAAGAAATGGTGAGCAGGAAGCTCTCAGAAAAACCTGGAAAGAATTATATGAACTGATGAAAAATGAAATGAGCAGAAATAGGAGAACATTGTACAGAGTAACAGCAACACTGTATAATGATCAACTGCGAATGACTTAGCTATTCTCAGCAATACAATGATGTAAGACAATCCCAGTTCACTTATGATGAAAAAGTGTTATCACCTCCAGAAGAAGAACTGATACAATCTGAAGGCAGATCAAAGCATACTTTTTTAAACTAATTTTTAAATTTTCTTTTTTTCTTTTTGTCTGTGTTCTTTCACAATATGACTGATATGATACGTTTTGTGTAACTGCACTTGTATTACCCTATCTCAAATTGCTTGCCTTCTCAATGATAAAAGAAGTGATGTAGGGAGAGAAAGAATTTGAAATGCAAAATTAAAAAAAAAAGAACATTAAATTTTTTTAATCTGTAATTGGGGGAAAATAAAATATTTAAAAAGAAAAATTTAGGGAGAAGCCTTTAGCTTGAATTTTTCAACAGAATCAGACCAGAAGCAAGAAGAGAAGAATTAATCCTCAGAACTTTTTTACATTCATTCGCTCCTAAGGCCAACCTTTCTGCTTGTTCCATGTATGGCCTGTCTGTTCCTTTCAATCTCTGTCCTCTCTGATTTTATGGCCCACAGTTCTAATTTTAGGCCTGCAGTAGAAAAATCTCATTTGAAACAAACTTTAGCCAAATTCCATCCTCTTACTCAAGGACTGATTCTTTACAACGTTGTATTGCTTCTTGTCATCATAAAATCATTTCACCCTAAATTAATACTCTTCACCTTGGGCTCAGGGTAAAAAATTGTTCTTGGTCAGTAAACCAGGTCACTCATTGCTCTAGAAAATTCACCACTTTTTATTGTCTGTCTAAGCCAGTGAGGGCCAGAGAATTTTAATCACAAGATGATAGATTTAGAGCTGAAAGGGACATCAGAGGACATCAATTCTAACTTTCTCATTATACAGATAAGGAAACTGAGGCCCAGAAAGGTTAAATGGCTGCTCAAGGTCATATAGACTCTTTTTATCAGGCTCTGGATTTGAACTCTGGTCGTCTGGCTTTCAAGTCAGTGCTCTTTTCATACTTCCACTCTACCAATCATGTGCATTTTAACCTAATTAGATAATGATTATTGATGATGATGATGAGGATTAAATCAAATGATATAAGTCAACATCTGGAAAAAAACAATGATTCTTTCTCCATTAAATAAATTAATTTCTTGGTTAAAAAGCAAGCTTCAGGGATGGTGAAAATAATGAAGGATAGAATCAGTCAGAGAATAGGAGAATAGGGTACATCAAGCCACAGGGGAGAGCTGCAAAATGAAAGTGTCTAAAAAAACCATTAAATATCTTGCTATGGGAAAAGTACAGTGATATACCTAGCATATATAATTTGAAGCTTCATAAGCTGTTGGTCCAGTCCCCATTGAGGATGTATTCTTGAATATCCCATCACCACACTCAACTATGGGTGATTATGGTTATAGAAGGGGGTGATTATGAATTTGGGGCCATACTAAAACTAATTCCCAAATATTCTATATACATAATGGTCAAGGAAGGAATTAGCATGACTAGGTTGAAGAAGGCCAGAATCCAGATGAATTGTAGATGGAAACAATGAAGGTGAGACTTTAGGGTTCCAGAGTACTATGAGGTAAAGGAAAAAGGAAGGTAGGAATGAGTGAGAAGGTAGTTAAAACCTTTTGGTGCAAGTAAGGAATTAGGATGGTGCAGTGGAGAGTGCACTGGGCTTAGAATCAAGAATACTCATCTCCTGAGTTTAAATCTGGCCTCAGATGCTTACTAGCTGTGTGACCTTGGCAAATCACTTAATCCTGTTTGCCTCAGTAAACTCATCTGTAAAATAAGCTGGAAAAGGACATGTCAAACCACTCCAGTATTTTTACCAAGAAAATCCAAATGGGGTAATGAAGAATCAGACTTGGATGACTGAACAATAAGAAGGGAATCAGGAAACATCAGATACTTAAAAAGTCAGGAAGCTATTGCGGATGTAATTTGACCAGTACCAGGTACGGGCCCTGAACTATCAGCTAAGAAACCATGTATTGTTGCTGTCCAGAAAGGACTCGGGCTCAGCTGGTATGTGTATATGTATGCGTGGTGAAGGTGTAAATTGGGAGGGTTTAAGAAAGGTAGATGGCTGGACAGGAGGAAGAGAGAGAATGATAAATTTCAATTAAGCCATGAAAATATTCAAATGATATTGACTCAAATGACTGAACCTATGTATCTAGGACTGAAGACTATCTAAACAAGTCATCTGGAACAGAGGTGTCAAAATCCAGGAGAGCTTCATGCAGGCACCAGCACCATTCAAGGAGTGTGACAGGCACTAGATTAAATTTAATTGGGAAGTGTTTAACAAAATAGGTATTAATACAATACAATATAAATATTTTTAATTTGTAGCTTTCTAAATCAACATGTGACCTTCAGGTATCTATTTCTATTTGAACTAGACAACACTGATCTAGAACACTAGTCTAAGCTGAATTCTGAATCTTGTTTGTGTACCTAGAGTTTCCTAAAATTTAGAAATGTACCTTACATTCATAATAAATTACTGTAATCTATGTTGAAGTTAAAGCAAATGACTTGTGATTTTGTTGGTACAAGAAATACCTTCTACTAATGCTAGTAGGCACCTTCTTTAAAGGCAATGAGGTGGTACAGTGGGTAGAATGCCAGGCCTGGAGTCAGGAAGACTCATCCTCCTGAGTTCTAATTTGGCAGCAGACATTTATTAGCTGTGTGACCCTGGGCAAGTCACTTAACACTGTTTGCCTCAGTTTCTCATCTGTAAAATGAGCTGGAGAAGGAAATGGCAAACCACTCCAAGAAAACCCCAGATGAGGTACAAAGAGTCTAAAATAACTGAAAAATAACTCAACTACAACAAAACCTTTGAAACTTATAGTCTTAAAGACTTGCCTTAAGGCATTGAGAGATCAAGTGACTTTCTTAGAGTCACATAATCGGTATGCATCACAGGCAGGATCTGAATACAAGTCCTGTTTTTAAAACCAGTCAATGAAATGATCCTTGGTGGGTATATAAGTGATATTGTAACATACTAACAATTAGAACCAAAAAAGTGAAAATATATCATTCATTCACTCAAGATTCAACAAACACATTACATGCCTGGTATATTTCATGCTAGGTTCCATGCTAGGTTCTGAGGATATAAAGACAAAGATGAAATAATTATCCCTATGCTCAAGGAACTCATGTTCTTTTGAGGGAGCTTAAATTCTGTTACTAATGACAAAGGCAGCATGGTGAGGTAAAAGGGGTCTGAACATTAAGTCTCTGGTGAACTGGGTACAAATACTACTTCTGACACTACTAGCTGTATGTCATTTAATCTTTCTGACCCCCTCCTTATTTTATTGTCTATAAAGTGGAGATGATACCTTTATCCTGTCTCCCTCACAGAGTGGTTATGGGAAAGAAATGTTTTATAAATCTTAAGGTGCTGTAGAAATGAGACACTTTGTTGTTGTTGTTGGAACATGGATCTAGAGCGGAAGAAGTAAGACAAAGAAACACCAGATGGACAAGCTGAATTGTCATACCATTTATATGTTATAGGAACCAAAGGAAGGTCATATCCACCAGGATAGGAAGTAGTCTCAAATTCTTTGCATTGGGTGGGTATCCTATGGAAGATTTATGGAAAATTGTGGATAAAACTTATTATTTCAATACATCTTTATTAAAAAATGTAAAACTGCCAGTTGGGAATGGAATTGGCATAAGGGACCAGGGAAGGCTTTATAGAAGAAGAGAGATCTGCAGTAAACCTTGAATGAAGATAAAGATTGTAAGAGGCAGAGGTGAGGAATGAGTAGGGCACATATAGAAGATTTTTTTGTGCCACTGGAAGGGGAGGCCCAAAGAAGCTATGATCTACATTGGAGGAGAGAATGCTCCAAATGATAAAAATACAGATCTATCCAAGTGTAAAAATAGAAACGTTAATACTATTTGTGTTTTCCATGTTCTTTCCAGTTTAACTTACTAGTTGTTTTTAGTGCTTGACATACCATCTTCAATGTCTTCGCCTTGACACGGGCCAGGAATTCACTCTCTTGTTAAGTTTAGCTCTTGGAATTCTTAGCTCCTTTCAAGTTTGAGGTCAAGGGTGTTATTCTATATGAATTCTTTCCTGGTTCTTCCAGGTCATATCCCTCCTGAAATGACTTTATATTTACTTATCTGAATAAACATTGTGACCCCTCAGTAAAATATAAGCTTCATTGATAGTAAGAATTGTTTTTATTATATTTTTGTATCTCTAGTGCCTTGTGTATAGTAGGTGCTTAATGTTTGTAAATTTGAATTAAATTAGTAATATATCTCTAAGTGAAATGAATATTATTTCAGGGCATTTCTTATCAGGCCATGATCCTAACTCCTCTTTCATGCCCCTGAAAATTCCATTTTGGAGGAGCATTTCAGCTCTCAAATTCACACCTTGAAAGAAATCTCAGAAGTATTCCTTGAAGAACTTCAGTTTTCTCATCTATGAAATGGAGGTAGTAACAGTACCTACTTCCCAGAGTTGTCGCGAAGATAAAATGAGATAATAACAGTAAGGCATTTAGCATAGTAGCTGGTATATAGTAAGTTCTCTCTCTCTCTCTCTCTCTCTCTCTCTCTCTCTCTTCTCTCTCTCTCTCTCTCTCTCTTTCTCTTTCTCTCCTCTCTCTCTTCTCTCTCATATGCATATGTATATAGACTATATATATATTATATGTGTATATATATATATATGTATGTATACACACACACACACACACATTTATCATCACCATCATCATTATCATTGTTATTATAGGGTTTCCAAGCCAACAATCTCTTCATTTTTCACTAGGCTGCAAACCAGACTCCTCTATCACATCCCCAATCCCCACTTCCTTTCAGTTTTCTTTTATGTGTTTATATCTGCCATTAGAATGTAAGCTTCTTGAGGGCAAGGATTATCTTTTTTTTTTTGCTTGCATTTATATTTTCAGCACTTAGCACAGTATCTGGCACATAGGAAACACTTAATAAATATTTGTTGATTGACAGATAAAATCACTTTGGAAAAGTGTCTCAATGGAAACAGTGGTGATCATGAACTTTCCTTTTATTCTCCAATATTATTAAGCCACATTTGTTTACTATTTAAGTGCAATTACCTGTGATTAGAAGTAAAAATGAAATGTTATTAAAAGGTCCAATGAATTTAGATAGTTACTGGTATTATGTTCAGCGAACACTGAGGAATTATTAAGAATTGTTAAATATTAACAATGTTAAGAATGATAAGAAAACCTTTGAAATAATACGAGTTCAAGTGGAAGATTTATCAGGATGATGAACCTAATCAGAGTGATAACTACAGAAGAGTAATTAGGGATTTGGCTCAGGTGCTACAATTGAGAGGGCACTGATAGCACTTCCGTTCCTTAGCAGGTAGAACCAACTGTCTAATAATACCTAATTATTAAGAATAATTTGCTGAAATTAGAAGCTATCAGTAGTGCTTCCTTCCCCTGGCACATGATAGGTGCTTAATAAATGTTTATTGACTGTTATTGACTAACCACCACATTTCAAGTAAGCTCTTTGCTGTTCTGGCCCCACTTAACTCCTTCCTTGTGAAGTAGCACTCCCTTCCATCAGCATCCCTTAATTTATGGGACAGTCTGAAAATGACTTCTAAGTTCTCCTTCGCAATCTTACTTCCTACTACTGTAACCTTATACTAGCTACTTAAAACTTACTATAGTAACTAGAAGGGGGGTGGTCTGGAGAGATAGAACAAGATGCAATTTTAACACAGTTGTCTATAGTTCAGTTATGTTAGGAATAGGTATAACAAGAGATGATTGGAGAAGTCACTAAGCACTGTCCTGGATTTTCTGTCTCCCATCCTGCCTTGGTTTGGATGTTTGAGGTCTTTCTCTCTCATTTCTCAACTTTCCTCCAACTGAAATTATTGCAAAAATTTGATTTGACTGTGCATTTCATGCTGTTTGCCACAGACATAGTTTATGGAGCTTTCCCAGGTTCCAGAATTGCTACTTATACCTCTGAATATAATTACATGAATTTGCTGATTTATTTCTTTAAGTCTTCAGAGAGAAAAAATGTACCTTGGTGATTTTATGACCATATGAAGTAAGGAGAATCTTTCTATTCTATCTCATTAAGCTGTCTGCCTCTTAATATTCACCTGGAACATTGGTTATATTGAATGTCCAATCTGACTGATCATTTCCTGATATTTCCCTTAGATTGTGTTTCTATTTGGGAAATAGTATGACTATTAATAAAAGTAATGCAACATATGAATCACTTATACAGGAATGCAGTGATAGTGGTAGTGCCACCTTGGATAGTTCCAAAAGAAATTCACTGCAGCTAGGTGGTATAGTGGATAGAGCACCAGCCCTGGATTCAGGAGGACCTGAGTTCAAATTTGGCTTCAGACACATGACACTTACTAGCTGTGACCCTCAGCAAGTCACCTAACCCCATAGTCTAACCTAAAAAAAAAAAAGAAATTCACTTCTTTTAATGCTCCCAGACATTTAGATATTTTTCTCCCTTTCTCCACCCTATCAATCAAACAAATAAACAAACATATACATGACATACCTTTCCTAAGACTAGATAATCAACAATACAATAAATAAGCCCTGATTTGTAGTATTTTTTCTGTATATAATTATATACATTGTAAATTTGTAGTATTTATTATGTATACACTTACATATGAACATGTCTTCCATGAGAGAATATAAACTCCTTGATACAAGGGACTGTTTGATTTTTTGTTATTATTTTTATGCCTAGCACCTGTTGTAGAACCTGGCACATAATGGCTTTTGATGAACATTTGGTGGCTGACTGATTGTGTAAGCGGGAAACTCCCTTCTTGTTATTGCTTGTTTCATGGGAAGTGAGCACAGAGGATTCTTTCTGCTACTTGGTTGAGGGTAGAGAGAGTATTCTGTCCCAGAGACTGGGAATTTGAAGAAACATATTCTCAAACTTAGGACTTCTAGCTGGACTCATATTTCCATGGACATAATTCAAAGCTATAGTTCTCTGAGATTGAATTGCCAATTAATTTATGGAATTATTAATTGATTTATTGTGACCCAAGTGAAAGGGGAAAATGTCCTGGGAGGGGACATGAGTTTCAACTGTTTACCTTTGCTTTCTACCCATTCATTCATTATGCCTTACTAATTCAGGGGTACAGTTGACTATGAATAACGTAGTCTTAGCCCTGGTGCTCCCAGTTTATGACTAAGGGAATAGGGCATAGGGGGTAAGGAATGCCTATTTTTTATCCCAGAAAAGACCATTATGGTAGCAAGTGGGGAACAATGTTTCAATCACACTTTAATAAGGCACAGAGAGTAGAGAGGCAAATGGCACAGAGAATACACAGACAAATAGCTGAGAAGGGACAGGGTGGTAAAAAGGCAGATGGTGTGATGGGAGGGAGGGGATAAGCTGGTAGAGAGAGGCAGGCTGTATGGGGAAGACAATGAGGAAGGAGAGGGGACACAGTCACTTAAATATGAATTGGAGTTAAGACCACTCAGGCAACAGGGACCCTAGTGCAGATGGAGGAATGTTAGGATAAGAGTTTTGGGTCTCATATTTATAGGGTTTTATAGGGTTTTGGTTGTAGAGGATGGACTCTTATCTATGCCACCTTAGAGTTAATTCATTAACATCATCAGTTATCAAAGTTATCAGTAACACCTTTGGATTAGTTATTACCATGATGTTTACTGCTTGCTGAACTTTTGCTGGTCTTCCTGGGCATGCCTGAAGCAGTCTAAAGCTTACAGACCACAGGCAGTTAGCAAGACCGAGGGACTCTTACAGTATGGCCCAGATAACTTCCCCTAATTTAGCATATAGTCTCAGGATATAACCTTATTTAATTTATGAGAGTTTCCACTGGTTCCTATGCTCCCCTAATTTATGAGATAGTTTGCAAGTAATTGTTACGCTCCCTTAATTTATGGGACAGTATGAAAGTGACTTCTAAGTTCTCCTTTGCAATCTTACTTCCTACTACTGTAACCTTATACTAGCTACTTAAAACTTACTATAGTAACTAGAAGGGGGGTGGTCTGGAGAGATAGAATAAGATGCAATTTTAACACGGTTGTCTATAGTTCAGTTATGTTAGGAATAGGTATAACAAGAGATGATTGGAGAAGTCACTAAGCACTGATTTAATGAGTGCCTCAGTCAATGTAATGAGATTACAAGATATAGACCTTTATTGGAAAGGTACTTTCCATGGGAAGAAATATACGCCCTTTCCCCATAGGAATAAACATATAACATGGCCCCTTGATGAGAGAATAAAAAGAAAATTTCTGACATGTTCCCAGTGCCTGGGGTTACTTTTTGATGATTCCTTGACTAAGGTTCAGATTAATGTACTCTTCTTGGAGAAGTCATTCCCTTTGTGGTCTACAAAAGGAACTAGTGAAATGACTTTCCCCTTTTCCTCTCCAGTTCTTTTCATGTACATTCTCTCCCTTGGATTTTTGGAATGGAGTTTGAGTAGATTTCCCTTTCCTCCCCTTTTCCCATTATGACAAAGAAAATGTGACTTGCAAGAGAAGCCCATACCTTGGAAACCCAGGGGAATTGGTGTTATATCTCATGCTCAAATAAAGATAGCTCTGGACACCAAGGGCTCAGGCCCCTATTGCTCTATGCTGAAGTGTCATGGAAGGCTGTGAAGACTCAGTACTCAAGCTCAAAGATACAGGGGGGGGATACCTAGCCTTGTGAGAGTAATCTAGGATGAGAATAAACAGGGCTGACACCTTACCTCTAAAGTGCCTCAGAGGGTGGAACCTGGCCCTGGCACAAAGCCCTGATATATGAAATAAATTTAAACACATCAATAAAGAAAATAAGATATCAACCAGTTAAGAAGACAGACAGATAGATAAAGAAGGGAAGAGCATAACTCCATAAAAACAGCAAGTAGAGATTCAAAGGGGAAAAAATGGATTTTTCACAAGAACTACATGAATACCTAGAAGAAATGAAGCATGAGATAAAAAATGAAATCAAAGCTTGAAGTTTGAATTGGAAATAGAATAAGTATCTTAGCAAAAAGTTGTAAATCTTATCCAAGTAACAAACTCCCTGAAAAGTAGAAATAGATCCGAAATTAAGGATCCATAAGTAAATAAGAAATAGTCAATACACATTACTTACTATGTGACAAGCACTGAGGACACAAATAAGATAGAGACAGCCTATGCCCTCAAGGAGCTTACTATCTAGTGGGAGAAGATAGTACACAAAAGGAAGTTGAAAATAGGGAATGGAGGACTACTATAGGGTACTTGGAATGATTGACCCCAAGCCAAGCCAAGCCAAGCAGCTGATGGAAAATGAAGTTACCTGGAAAATTTGGAGCCCTCTCTAAAGGAAGGCTTTTTTGTTGTTCACCTGTTTCAGTCATGTCTGACTCTTCATGACCCCATTTGGGTTTTTTGTTTTGTTTTGTTTTTAGCAAAGATACTGGAGTAGCTTTCCATTTCCTTCTCCAGCTCATTCTACTGATGAGGAACTGAGGCAGAGTTAAGTGATTTGCCCAGGGTCACACAGCTAGTAAGTGTCTTAGGACAGATTTGAACTTGTATCTTCCTGACTTCAGGCATGACATTCTGCCCACTGTTCCACCTAGCTGTCACAAAAAGAAGGAAGAGTTTATCACTCTGAATTCCAGCCCTCTGATCAGAGGAGAGAGGGGACTAAGAGTGCTAGGGAGGTTTTTAGTATCAAAGCTGAGTCAGTATTCACTGTTATGAGATTTCAGGTGATAAGCTCATTCTGTGAGAGTGAAAACCAAGCAGGGATGCTTATGGAAAATGAAGAATAGAAATATTAGAACAAAATCAAATGATTTTTTAAAATAGAAGAAAATGTAAGATATCTGAAATAAAAAGAACTGATCTGCACAAGAGGTCAAGGAGAGATCATCTGAGAATTAGTGGACTCTGAGATATAAAGCTTAAGGGAAAAACAAGAGCCTGGATACTATATTTCAAGAAATTGTAAATGAAAAATATCTAAATCTAGTAGAACCAGAAGGCAAAGTGAAGACAGAAAAAATGCAATAATAACCTCATAAACAGCCGTGAATGAAAAGTCTCAGGAATGTTACAGTCAAAATTCAGAGCTCTCATGTTAAAGAAAACATCTCAAGAATCTGTAAAAAAAAAAGGAGTTCCAATACCAGATCGCCACAGTCAGCATGACAAAACACCTGAAGATTTCGACTACAAATAAGAAGAGATCTTGGAATTCAAAATTTCCAAAAAGCAAAAGATATAGGCAGCTAGGTGGCAAAGTGGATTGAATGGTGGGCCTGATGTTGAAAAGACTCCTCTTCCTGAATTCAAATATGGCCTCACACACCCTGGGCAAGTCACTTAGCCCTATTTGTCTCAGTTTCCTTATCTGTAAAATGAGCTGGAAAAGACAATAACAAACCACTCCACTATCTTTGCCAAGAAAACCTCAAGTAGAGTCACAGAGAGTCAGACACAACTGAAAAACGACTGAACAACAACATAGGTATACAACCAAGGATAACAACCCTGCAAAATTGCAAAAAAAAACCTACAAAGGGAAAATGGCTATTTCATGGAATAGAGGGCTTTTAATTGTTTCTAATGCAAGCACCAGCACTGAGTAGGAACTTTTAAATGAAAACACAAGAATCCAGGGAAACCTAGAACTTTAAATTTAATTAATTAGAAAGGGCTGTATGATGGAGTACTGCTGATATAATAAGAGAAGAAGAAATAAGTATCTCTTCAGATTCTTAATATCTTCAAAGGGCATTAGGAGACTTTTATAAAAATAGACAACCTAAAATAGATTGATTTTATTCTAAAAGTTTTAAGAAGGAAAAGAGAACACAGAGAAAAAGCAATACACTACTGTAGAAAGGAGGAAGAAAGGAGTGAAACTTCTATTTTTCTCCAATGGGGTATGTGAGAAAAGTATTCAGAACATGAAGGAAAGGGCAGAGGTGACAGTCATCGGATGAAACTTACTCTAATCTGAAATGGACAAAGGAAACTTGAACATGTGCCTAAATAACAAAAAGCTTGTAGAAATACATTAAATTCAAGAAGAATGGGAGGGTAGTTAAGAGGTAGTATAAAACTTCAGAGGTATTATCTAGTTATTACATTGTATATATTTTGTGGGTACATAGTTATTTCCATGTATTCTCCCTTAGTAGATTATGAGCTAGTTGAGAACAGGGGTTTTTGGGGGTTTTTTTTGGCTTTTCTTTGTATCCCTAGCACTTAGGACAGTGCCTAGCATATAACAAATATTTTAATAAATGTGCTGGCTTCTTGTTTCTGCTTATGCCCATCTTATTAGTTCTTGCAAATTTTAAGTTTCTTTGAATATTTCACATCTGTCATTTCTTACAGCACAATAATATCCCATTTCATTCACAGGCCACAATTTGTATAGTATTATTTCTAAGGCAAAAACGTGTTTAGTTTGAAACAACCTACTTACAGGTATACTTTAGGAACATATTTTCTAACTTTAGGACAGCCAGAATGTGACTTTCCAAGTTTACATTACCCCCTTCCTGATCATCTAGATTGATTTATCTCACTTTAGTGCTATTGTTTTGATGTTTCTCTTAAGATGCTAATAAACAATTCACTGAAGAATATAAGGATTTTAAAAAAATCTTTTCAGACACTGACATGACATGCTGAGAAGAAAAGCAACTCAATGTTTTCATCTAATACATCAAGTCTCACTTGTTTTATTGAGAAGTCATCTGGATGGGAGTAAGTTAGAGATTTTTCTTGTTAGGTTTGATGGCTGGATGAGATGAGAAAAGGTTAAAAAGGGGAGGGAGGAAATTAAGTGACTTATGGAAGAAGATAACAAGAATATACAGATAATGAATGATAAATGAGAGAGAAAATAATGGGGACAAGTGTGGCTTAAAGACCCAGAACAAGCATGTCAATGAGGTACAGCTTGGGAGGAACTGAAAAATGCAAAATTGAGTGTATAGTTGTAATATAGTAAATTTATTTCAACAACTGATGAACCTTTGTAATATTCTTCTATAACCAAAGAACAAAATGAATAACTTAAAAAAATGAAGTGGCTCTACGAGGCACAGAGATGAAGAGCTAGTGATCACCACTCTAATGGAATTGAAAGGTCTGTAGCACATGTAATGTACAAATAACTGGAATACAACCTGGAATCTGAAAATAATCATAATAGTTCACATGTATACAGTAATATATACAAGTGTAATAAGAGAAGTTAAAACATAACCCAGTGAGAGTTCAGGAGAGGGAGAAGTGACTTCTTTCTATGAGCTATGAACAGGGGGCTTCATAGAAGAGATGGCATATGATTTTAGTCTTTAAGATGGGTAGAACTCATTCAGGAAAACCTAGAGTGGGGGAATTCCAGGAGAGGGGATGATCATGAACAAAAATGTCATGGAAGCAAGAAGACAACGAGGTATCAGCCAATATGCAATTATAAAGTACCTACTACATGCCAGGTACATGGCAAAAGCCTTATGGAACTCACAGTTTAATAGGAGAGTCAATATGCAAACAAGCATATATATATATATATATATATATATATATATATATATGCATGTATGTATGTATATGCATGTATGTATGTATATGTATGTATGTATGTATATGTATGCATGTATGTATGTATATATATATATATATATGTATATGGTATATACAGGAAAAATTGGAGGTAATCAACAGAATATGCTTGGAAATGCTAAAAACCCAAATGATTGATCACATTTTTCACATTTAATCCAGATTTTGGAAATCCCATAAACCTAGCCTAAATATTTGAGAAAAAAAAGCCTTCCTAAAATTGGGTAGATGTACTTCCGTAGCAACTATGCTTTTTGAGCCAGCAATTCAAAATATTAAAGCCAAAGAGACAGATAGAGCCCATTCTGGATGATTAGTTATCAAAGTTCTGAAAATAGTAGGGTGCCTCTAAGGATTTTTTAAAAAACAATATTCAGCCTTGCTTAGAGGTAGGTCAGCAACTCAGTTTTCAGACTTAGGGCTTCTTATAAAACACAAATTATATGTTTTAAAAAGCAAAAGCAAAAACAAAAACTAAAAACCATTAATATTGCCTTGAATACTGGGGAAAAAAAGGCTAGATCACTGCAAGCAAAACAAAGTTCTTTTCATTAATATTAGAGAAAAACAGAAAGGCAGCTCATTAGAATACTGGATACAAAAAAAACCCCAGGCTTGATCACTGCAAACAAAGCAAAGTTCTTTTTGTTAATATTAGGGAAAAACAGAAAGGCAGTTCATTAGAACTACTAACCCTCAGTACTACGATATTGTGCCTCAGAGTATTGTGAATGAGACATAACGAGACAGAAAAAATATCATAGTGTCTTCTCTCCAGATTGGTAGCTAGATCATTAAGACATTAATAAATGTGCTATGCAAAAAGAATTCTTATAAAGACATCACAACTCTGCACTGAAAATTCATAAACAAAATGCTGTTTTCCAGCATTTGTACTTAGGTAGAAAAATCATTGTTGAAAAAATCCCCTAGGTGAAATGGAAACATTTGCTAAAGAGTGCACTGGATTATGGATGGAGATAACTGCATCCTAGTCCCAACCTGAACAGTCCAGTAGGCAGCTTTAGGAAGTAGTCTATCAGCAGTATATTTCAGGGAATACATACTGGATTTGGAGTCAGGAATATCTGGTTTTAATTAAATAAAATTATATAGATCACCTATGTGACCTTGGACAGGTCACTTAACTTCTCTACCATTCTCAATCTGGAAAGGTGAAGATAATAAAAGAGTCAGCATCTGCCCCACAAGTTTCATAGGATTATAGATTTGGGGACAGAAGGAACTTAGATACTATCTAGTACAACCTTCTCATTTCACATGTGGGGAAAAGGAGGTCCAGTGAGATTAAGTGATTCATGGGTAACTTAGACAGTAAGTGTAAGAGACAAGATATTAATGTAGTGATCTTTCTATTGCACAACTGCTATCTCTCTTCTTGTAAGACACAAAATGAACTAATGGATGGAAAGCATTTTGTAACCCTTAATGTACTGTATTATTATTATTACCTACTACTAATATTTTTCATCTGTAAAATTAAGAAATGAGACTAGATGAGCTCTAAGATCCCTTCCTACATTAACATTCTATCTATTGAATCATTACAGATGAGGTATGAGTTTTACTGCGTTCAGCATGGAAAACAAACTTTTTGATTCCATAATCCTTTAAAAACTCCTCCTAGAGAGTTAATGAATTCCATTGAGTTGTCAGTTATCTGGGTTTAGTTAGGTTTTTGGTGAAGGACCTGTGATAGTAATGAAGTCGCCTTTCTTTATTGAGAATAGAAAGTGGCAGAACAATCTCTGACACAGTATAAGACATGATAGGATTATGTGAATTCCTTTTTTAAAAGTGACACTTCAATTTTAATTTAGGATTTTGAAAACATTTGATATCAAAGACATTTGGGTGGTTACTTTGCATTTACCAACCTGGAGTAAATGTATTCTCAGAGGAGCCTTCCAACTCTGAGATACTATGAAATTAATGATATCATTTTATATTTGGTCAAATTTTCAAGGTGACTTTGTTTAAAATGTTACCATAGATAGAGGAAACTAAATCTGTGGTCTGGCTAGAGGGAAGATCCATCCATTTATAATAAAAGGTTCCAGCCTAATGAATTAAATCTTATTTTTATATTTTTTACACTTTAAGAGGATACTGAATTGATTGTTCTTCCAGTCCTTTTTTGCAATTTATATAGGGTTAGCACATCATCCTGTCTGTCTTTAACACTCTGTGTGTGTGTATGTGTTTCTGTGAGAAAGAGAGAGAGTTATAACTACCATGACTGGTTAGCTACTTTACAATAAAATGAATGCACAGAAAAGCAGCCTAAGGTAAAATATTTTATTAGATCAATTAATACACTAGCAGCGTTTGGTTCTTGGGTTAATCATTAGAATGAACCCTTAGCTTGCACTTAAAGTTTGGGGCTGGTCGTAAAAATGACTATGAAAGGACACCTTTATTTCTTTATTCTCTATCAATGACTTTCATTTCAGTTTTGCCTGTTGTGCAACTTAAAGGAATCTTATCTAACTCCTTTGTTTGAAAGGTTAAGTGGTAAGAAGGCCTGCATTAGCTGTGGGGGAGTATCATATTTCATTTGCCACAACTTCCATCTTGAACTTGGAAAAATCACTGTATTGGGGAACCAAGTGCCTCCTAGTTCACAAGCACATGCCATATTAGTTATGACAATAAACAACAATGGTAATAACAAAGGAAGTGGCAAACAGAAAAACCATCCTAGACCAATTTCTCACAACACCCCTTCATCTCTTTGATTTTGCAGAAATTTAATTGCTCTTAGTTCAATTCAAGACTTGCCCTTAGGGCATGATAAGACATTTTTGTTTAATAGCCTTGAAAGTCTTTACATTTTACCTCTGGGAAAAGAAACAAACAAAACAGAGTGGTTGTAGTCAAAATAATTACAGGGGGATATAGTGGAAAGAACTGTCACTCTGTAGTCAGAAGATGTAGGCTCAAATTCCAACTCTAACACTTTCATGTGACTTTAGGCAAATCTTTAACTTCCTTAGGCCTCAGGTTTTACATATCTAAAATGAGAGGGTTGGATTAGAAAATTTCTGAGTTTCCCTCAAAATCTATGTTCCCATAATAATTGACATGCATATAGTGCTTTAAAGTTTGTAAAGCATGGTGCATACATTATATCATTTGATTAATCACTAAAGCCCCTCCTAACTAAAATTCCATGAAAATTTTACTAGCCCTTCTCTGAAAAAAAATACAAACCTCTAGGGTAAAATGGACAAACATTTCAAGAATTTGTTATAAAAGGTATCTTATTACTAATGTGAACTTGAAAGCTTTGGCAGTGTTGATATCTTCTGAAAAAAAAAAGAAACGAAGACCTTGTTTTTCAAAACAAAACCAAAAGCCTTAACTTTTTGCTGTCAAAAAAGAGAACTATCACATCCCATTTTCCTGATCAAAGAGTTCTCTTTCACCATCACATACTAAACTCAGATGTCAAGCACCATGTTGCATTTTCACAATTACTAGGATAAATTTTAAAGAGACTCTGAAGGAATGAAAGTCTATCTTAATGAAGAATACAGGTGCCTGCATGTTCATTTTGGCTGTAATAATTACTATGATTCTATAAGATATCTAATTTTTAAGATTAGCTATTGTGATCTTCTTTGGGGGACTGTCTTCCTTAATTAAATGAACCTGAGAATCATGCCATGTCTACTTTACTTTATGTTGTGTCTGGAACCCATATTCTAAATATGGGGCAACATAGTATATTTATATTTTTAATGTTTATTTGGATATAAAATGTGATTTTTCTTTTTGTGCTGATATTGTCTCATTCAGGAATCTAGTATCCTTTAGGAGACAATGGAATTTTCATCTTTTCTTTGCTAAGAACTATTGTCAGACTTTGGTTGCATCTCACTAGGCAAGTGAGATAAGGACACTCAAATCCATTTCTGTTAGGGGAAAGACAATCTATATTCAGTTTCTTTCCTAAATTTATAGCTTTATAACTGTCAGGGATATTAGGGTTATTCCTATACTCAAGTTGCCTGTTTAAGTACAGAGAGGTAGAAGATTAAATTAAAAATATGTAGGATGTTTCTCAACCTAATGGACTGTCTATTATAACTCAGTATCTGAGACATTTGGGAGCCAAGTAAGAGTGTTGAAGGATCTTGATATATTCCTGGTTTTTCTCTACCTCTCATTACTAAGTTATAAAGGAGTTTACCCACACAAATATGATATTTTCTTCTGTTCCTTACCAATGTTCTTCTGCCTTGATCATCTTTCAGTGGATCTCTTTCTTCTTCATTTTGTCATATATTTATATTGGAGGAAGAAGAAATGGGTCAGGAATGGATTGAAGGGAAATTAAGTGATGGAGTAAACATTTCTATTCCAAGGGAGAGGACCCAGCCTTCCAAAATGATTTGTGGGTCTATCAGTTTCCTTCTCCATTGTTATTAATGGTTACTGTGCTGCAAGACTTTACAATCACTATTCAGAAGCCCATTGTTTTTTCCACTTAACCTCCATGGTCCCCAGTTTCCTCATCTATAAAATGAGGAGATTGAACTTGATGGACTGTGAGATCCCTTTCTGATCTAACTACAATCACAAATAGCTATGCAGAAGTGCCACGAGAGTGCCACTGACTACCACTTAATACTGAGGGCTATGCTGAACTGTAGGAAGAGCCATATGATACCACCTGATAAGAGCTATAAAGAACATAGAAGGAGTTAGTGAGAGTGATACCTGACGCTCATTGCTAAGATATGTTCAGAATTTCAAAGAAAGCTGTGATGGAGGGCAAAACATGAACCCAGTTTCTAGAAATCATGCCAAAATCTAGGAGAAGCTGTGCTTGGCACAAAGAAGTCACTGGAGACATCAAAGGGCAATACTTACTGGATTCCCACCCAGGTATGACTAAAGTAGGTGAAAGCCTGTAAAGATCTCTAGGACAAGTCTGTTCATTAGAGGGTACTTTTTTTTTTAATGAACTCATATGGAATTCTGTTTTGTTTCAATGAAACTTCCTTATTCTGATTTTTCTGAATTACCTTCTTGCAGGGAAGGTTGGTGCCAACACACTAGGTAGTATCAGACAATGAGGGTTTTTTTTTAATTGAGGGTTGATATTTAGTTTAAGGTCCAAAGGGATGAGATTCTCCAAACTGTACTCAGTTACACAGTCACTGTCAAAAATGACATATTTTTTGCAAATCAAAACAACTCTGAGGTACCACATCACATCTATCAGATTGGCCAACATGACAAAACAGGAAAACGATAAATGTTGACGGAGATGTGGGAAAATTGGAACACTAATACATTGGTAGTGGAGTTGTGAAATGATCCAACCATTTTGGAGAACAATTTGGAACTATGCCCAAAGGGCTACAAAAATGTGCATATCCTTTGATCCAGCAATAGCACTTCTAGGGCTATATCCCAAAGAGATCAAACAAATGGGAAAAGGACCCACATGTACAAAAACATTCATAGCAGCTCTTTTTGTGGTAGCAAAGAATTGGAAATTGAGAGGATGCCCACCCACTGGGGAATGGCTGAGCAAGTTGTGGTATATGATTGTAATGGAATACTATTGTGCTATAAGAAATGATGAACAGGCTGACTTCAGAAAAACCTGGAAAGACTTATATGGTCTGATGCTGAGTGAAGTGAGCAGAACCAAGAGGACTTTGTACACAATAACAGCCACATTATGCGATGACTAATATTGTTAAACTGAACCCTTCTCAGCATTACAAGGATCTAAGACATCTCCAGAGGCCTTGGGATGGAAAATGCTGTCCATATCCAAAGAAAGAACTGTGGAAGTCGAATCGCTATCACTTATTTCTATCTTCTGTTGAGTTTTGTTTCATTTTTCTGATGGTTCCTCCTACTGGTTTTAATTTTTACTTACAACTTCACTGATGTGAAAATATGTTTAATGGGTATGTAAATGTAAAGTATATGTCAGATTGTGCGCCATCTTGGGGAGGGTGGGGGGGAGAAGGGGGAGAAAAATTTTCAACTCAAATGCATATGGAAGTGATTGTTGATAAATCAAAATTAATTAATAAAACTTGAAAAAAATTACATATTTTTTTCTACTCATAATCTCTTCAATCAAGATCTAATGTTTTGTGAAAAATGTACTTTTTTGTTAGATGAGATAGATATGCTATATCATTTAAGAAGGGGTAACATCAATAATAGTGAAATGTATATTTTTCAACAGAATACAGGAAAAAATGAGTAATTTTTGGATAGCTTAAAATCCTCCTAAGAAGCAGAGTGAGAAATATATTGCTAATTGCTAAATTGCTTCAACATAAAGCATTATTAAAATATTGCTGAAATCTAAAAAAAAACCTAATTACTTTCTCTGGTATATCATTTTTAAGTCAAGCAATTATTTCTTTAAAACAAAATGTATGAAGGAACTGACAGTTCAAAAAGAGTTAAAAAATAAAATCCCCTTGTTTTAGCAATTAGGTAGTTTAAGAAGTGACATTCATTTTACTTTGAAGAAATAAAACATTTATCACTTGTGTTTTAAGTATATGTACATTGCGGGGGGAGGGGTTTCACAGTGCCATATTCCAAAAATGTAATTGAAATGATGGTCCTTTTGCTGCTCTCAATGTAATACTTTTTTTTCCCCTAAAAATGTATCAGTTATCACATGGTAGAGAGATGACAATTAGACATTTGTCCATAAGCTTACTCAAAAAAAATTACAAGTGTGGCCTGATTACTTTTGTACTTGTATTTCAAATGACCTGATGATTGGTCAGTTACCATATATTTGTTTCAGGCTCACTGCATTGGCCTCTACTAAGACCAAAATAAGGAAGTATTTTCTGTATTATACCAAAGACCAAAAGAAACCAAAGAACACTCAAGAGAACATAGAATAATGGGACTGAAATTGACCCCCTCTTTGCACTAAGTTTTCGCCAAATATAAGAGAGTCCATCTCTTTCTTGGGATCTCTCTTTCTCCCTTTAAGATGGACTGCTCTTTTTGGAGTCTGTTTTCAGGTAAGTAGACTGCTTTATGTGACATTTTTCTAGAATTGCTTCTTTAAAAAGGCAGAAAGTTCCAAATAACTACATGTGACAATAAAATAAGATATAGATTTTAAGGAATGCCATTAATTGAAAAGCTCTCAAATCTGATTTCTTAACATTCCCCTGAATTATTATTATTATTGTTGTTGTTGTTGTTGTTGTTGTTGTTGTTGTTGTTGTTGTTGTTATTATCGGGAACCTGCAATGTTTTCAGATTCTTAAATATACTACAGTGCCTAAGTCAGTAACTTGCATACAGCAGACACTTAGTCAATTCAAATCCACTTAACAAATATTTATTAACTCAGTTGCCAGTATTTGGTGCCTGGCAGAAGGCAAGGTATAAAAAGTCATTTCCTAGGATTTCATTGGGTTGTCTCAATGATAGGTTTTGGGGAGATAGTCTGACAATTTTGGGATTTGTAAGAAATTGAGTAGAATTTATTTTAACCTCTAGGTAAATTGCTAGTCAGGACCAGGAACTTTGAGTTTGGCCCTCACCCACAAGGGAAGGTGCTTCCTAGTAAATATGTTTCAGCAGATGGTAGCAGAGAACCCTAGCCCTAGCCAGCTATATAATGAATTTAGAAAATTCCTTCAATTTCTTGTCAAATCCCTAATTATTAATTTGTAGGTCCAAAACTAGCATTTGGGACTATACTCTACAAAACTCCATAAGAAGTTGTGTGTGTATATGTGTGTGTATGTGTGTGTGTGTGTGTCTTGTATACATTACAAAATCTCTACTTGATTCTCTCATGCCTTAAAGCCACCTGAAAATGTATTCTCCCTCTTTCATAGACTGACTCTTAAAGTCACCCGTACTCATTGCCTGTATTTTCTTACCTCCCAATAACTTCTCAGCATCTTCTGTCTCCACCACTTGACTCTACTTGAGATCTAACTGCTTGATTCAATGGCCTCTTAGTCCTCAAACTGTTTTCTTCTTTATAGCTTCTTACACTGTCAACAATCAACCTCTCCTCCTTCACATTTTCTTCTCCCTCAGTTTCTATGACTCTTCTCTCTTCCTGGTTCTTCAATTACCAGTCTAACTCTTCAGCATTTGTATCCTACCAATTAAGTATAGATGTCCTTCAAGGCTTTGTCCTGAGCACCTATACTATCTTTTGGTTATCTCATCAGCTTCAATATGTTCCTGTTATCTGTCCATAGGACTCCTAAATCAATACCCCACCCTATTTCTTTGTTTTTTTTTTTAACAAACAAAAATTAAAATTTATTTTTGTTTCCTCCACCTCCACCCTTTCATTCTCTCACCTTCCCCTAATGGGAAATGCATAGTTTTGCATAGTCAAGCAAATTCCTACATTGGCCACATCCAAAAACATACATCTCCTTCTTCATCTGAAGTTCATCATGGCTCATGGTGGGTAGCATATTTCATCAGCAGTCCTCTGGAATATTGCCCATCCTTATCCTCCTAAACTCTGTAGTTGCATTGTTGACTGCCAAATTCCATTCACGTCTCAAATTCAATATGTCTAAAATAGACCTTTTTATATCCCTCTTAATGACCTCCCACTCACCCCCCAATTTCCTTTGATAGCACGATCATCCTTCCAGTCATATAGATCCACACTCTTGGTTTCTACTTAGTTCTTTTCCTTTTGCTCACCCTTCTCTCCCCATAATCCATCAGGTGCCATTGTATTGTCATTTCTACCTCTGTAATATTTCATCCACCTATCTACTTGTCTTCACACAAATTGCTAGTATGCCATCATTTGCTCAGAGTATTGCAAAAGTCTCCTAGTGGCCTCCCTGGTTTTATTTTCTTATCTTTCCAATCCCTACTTCATATAGCTGTTAAATTAATATTTTACTAATCTTATTACACTACTTTAAAATCTCTGGAAAATTCCTTTTTGCCCCTAAGATAAACCCTTGGTCTGGCATTTACAGCTCTTTACAATATGGCTCCCAGATACCTTTCAATACATTGCTTACAATGCCTTTTTATGCATTTATTATTCAGTTACTATGGCCTCTTAGTGTTTTCTGAATTTGACAGTTCATTTCCCATCTCTGCCTTTGCACAGGCTATCCCTACCTGATCCTCACACCAGTAGCCTTTCCTTCTTACCTCCATCTCCCTTCTCCCCCATGAACTATGAATCATGATCAAATCAATTCTGCTGCTTTTTTCCCCCAAATGAGTATGTGAACCTATTCACCTATGGTCCTACTCACCAGTTCAGTAACTTTTCTGACCAAAGTGATCCTCTTTGCCACTCCCGTATGTGTGATTTTTTTCTCCAATAGAACATAAACTCCTAGGGAGGAGGGTCTATCTTTGCTTAAGTAATTATATTACAAAATTGTTATCATATAATATACTGCATATACTTATATACTGCATTATTACATTAAATAATAACCATATATGAAATAATAAAATTATATTACCCAACACCTAGCATAGTGCTTAGCATAAGTTTTTATTCATTTATTTTCTTTTTCATCTTTGTATCTCTAATAGCTAGGGAAGTGCTTTGTATATAACAGGCATCTAATAAATATTTGTTATGAAATACTAACTCTATTCTGTCTTGCATTTCCATGTCTTAGACCTACTAGTGGAACCTATGGATTTTATTTAGCCTGACTTGAAATACTTGGATAAGTAGGTTGTCAAGTTCCTTTTAAAAAAATATTCAAATCCTATATGTGTTTTTGGGAAGTATGACAGAAAAACTAACCCAATGCAATTGATTTGTTTTCTGTTTTTCAATACTCATCAATTTTAGAGAAAAAAAGAGTTTCCTGGACATCTGTTTATTTGTTATTCTAGCCCCTATACACGCTCCCTATATTACAGTCTTAGTCATAGCAATGATAAATACAAATGATTACTCTTTCAGTGCCAGTATTTATTCTACATCATTATAATCCAAGGGGTGCAGAGAGCTTTAGTGGAACATTGCTTTTAAAGTTATTTGCTGCTTTCATTAAGTACTAAGTAAACAAATGGGGGAAAATGTATTTTAATGGCAGCTAATGATATCAATTTGCAAGTTCTTTGAGTCATTGCCCACTTCCTTCATTTTTTCCCTCTTTTGGGAGAAGGCCTTTTTCATTTTCTTAAAGGAAATTACTAAACGTAGTGCAAATCAAGGAATCATAGGGGCAAGAGATGAAAGAGACCTTAGGGGACCAGGACCTCAGTGGCTAATGATCAAACCAAAGAGGATGGAAGACATAAGCAGAGGTTAGTAACTGAGAGGGAGCGAAGCAGTCAGACCAACATGAAGCCTGTTTCCAAGGAGAAACCCAGCAAACAGAAGTCTAGAATCTGATAAACGGAGCCAGGAAAGAGGTGGGAGAAATTTTAGTTGTCTCTTGTGTTGTTTTTTGTGTGTGTGTGATCTTTTCAGTGAACAACAGAAACTCAGGACGTTCCCTGAGAACTCCCTGTTCTTCAGTTCTCTTTATGTCACTCAGATCACTCAGATGTCTCCTACCACTACCTTTAGCCCTGTCTCACATAGAGAGGTGGCCCTTCTGCTTACCATGGAAAATTCTTCTACATTGTACAAGTGATCCCATTCCAGTTTACCTTTTCTAATAGGTTGCCTCCTTTACCCTTCCCCCCATCCCAGATCTCTTGTTATTCTTAAATCTCAAAATTTGCTTCCCTATTGCCAGAGACACACCCTTGTGTTACCACCCCCCAAAATTATATTCACTTGCTTCATCAATCCGCACTAACTATTGTCCTATATTTTTCCTTTCTTCTCAGGATAAATTCCTTGAGAAAGCTGTCCACAATTAGAGTCTCCTTTTCCTTTTTTGTCATTTTCTTAACTCTCTGTAGTCTGACTTCAAATGTCATTCAATTGAAATTGCTCTCTTTGAAGTTAACAATGTCCTCTTAATGATCAAATCTAATGGCCTTTGTTCAATCCTCATCCTTCTTGAGTGTAAAGTTAAAATGATTTGTTCTGCGAAATTTAGATATAGTCAAAGGGCCACAGTTGAGGGCCTAGAGGGCCACATGTGGCCTCAAGGCTGCAGGTTCCTCACCCCTGCTTTAGACACTGGCACTCAGCCTCTTCTCCCTTCATGAAATTGTTCTCTTCTGGTTCTCCTCCTACCTGTCTGGACTGCTCCTTTCCAGTCTCCTTTAGTGCATCTTCATACAAGTCACGCCTGCTAACTGTGGGTTTCCCTCAAGGATCTAGAGGTCTAGCCTAAATCTTCTTTTTTCACTCTATTCTATTTAATTGTGATATTATAAGCTACCATGAATTCAATTATCATCCTTTGGAGGATGAGTTTCAGACCTATTTATCCAACCTTAACCCATCTCTTGACCTCTAGACTCTTCTCCAACTGCCTATTAGATATCTCAAACTGGATGTCCAGGATATGTCCAATATGTCCAAAATTGATTTCATTATCTCAAGCGATCTTCTTAAAATGGGACTCATACACAGACACACACACTCAATAGACTTCAATGGCTCCCCATTACCTCTAGGATCAAAAATAAATTCTCTGTTTGACTTTGAAAACCTTTCATAATCTGGCCTCCTCCTGCCTTTCCAGTTTTATACTTTGCTCCCAGTCCCCACATAATCTGTAATCTAGTGACACTGGCTTCCTTGCTGCTCCTCACACGGGACCCTCCATCTCCTCACTATAAGCTTCTTCACTGGCTATCCTGTCCCCCCAAATTGAAATTCTGTTCCTCCTCCCCTGTGTCTCTTATTCTCTGGCTTTCTTCAAATATCAGTTAAGTGCTTTCAGCAAGAAGCCTTTCCTGGTCATCCTTAATGCTGGTACTTTTCTTCTGAGATTAACTCTAATTTGGCTCGTATATGTCCTGTTCGTACATAATTATTTGCATATTTTCTCCCCTATTACACCATAAGCTTCTTGATAATAAGGACTGTTTACGCTATGCTTGTATCCTTAGCATTTGGTACAGTGCCTGGAACATACTAGATGCTTAACAAATGCTTTACAAATGTTTTCCTAGTAGGGTCAGTTTCATACATTATTGAAAATTAATGCAAATTACTAATGTTTAGGGCAAGGGTTCATAACTTGGTGACTGTGATTAGCTGGTGCTAAGAATCTTGCTAATAATCCCAGGAAATTTTAACGTATAGTGTTTATCTCTGCTAAAGTTAAAGTGTTCTGAGCTAGGACTATGTCAGGTCAGTCCCCTCATATAATATGTCTGATACTGGAACAGAATGATACGTGCATAGGTTGTTGAGCAGTTAACAAAAGGAGAGTTACTCAGCCATAGCAGGATATTATTTAAGAAGAATAGGGGCAGCTAGGTGGCTCAGTGGGTAGAGCACTGGCCCTGGAGTCAGGAGGACCTGCATTCAAATCAGGCCTCTGACGCATAACACTTACTAGCTGTGTGACTCTGGGCAAGTCACTTACCCCAACTGCCTCGCCAAAATAAAATATAAACTAAACTAAAATGAAATGAAATGAAATAAAATAAAAGAAGAATAGGCATTAAGGACATCTTGAGTTGATTCAGCTGAACCATGCTCCCTTGCCTGAGTTGCCCATCATGGCCCTGTAGCCAAGCCTGAGAACAGGCTCTTTGTGTCTGCTTTGTATTCTGGGGACCAGGAAATGATAGCGGTAGTCTGAACCTTTAGTACCCAGAGGCAAAGTACAAAGAGCATTCTGCTTGAAGTCAGGAAGACCAGAGTTCAAATCTAGCCTTAGCCACTTACTAGCAGTATAATCCTGGCCAAGTCATATAACCTTTGTCTGTCACAGTTTCTTCCATTGTAAAATGGAGATGATAATTGCATATACCTTGAAGGGTTGTTGTGATGATCCAATTGAGAAAATATTTGTAAAGGGCTTACCCCAGTGCCTGTTACATAGTAGACACTTATTTCTCTCCTCCTCCTGGACCAACAAATCGTCAAGGATGATCTTAATATCTTTTTTTTTTTTAAGGAAAAACTAGCCGAATATATTTGGAGGTAGGAGTTAAGATATATCTCCTACCACAGGAGGTGATTTACATGGAAGGTATGCAATCCTCTTATAGTATTTACCAAGTCATAATGTAGAACCTGCAAAAAAGCTCACCAAAACCAATTTCTATGGATAAATATGGAGATGAATGATAGTGCCAGAAAATATAGGAACATATCTGCAATGTGTGTTTGTTTGTTTGTTTGTTTGTTTTTTAGCACTGAGTATGTAACTGAAGGGTTTGTAGGCATGTGTGATGTTGATGTATTCCTCTCTTTTTCTGGTTGAAAGTTTGAATAGAGAAGACACAAACATGTAAAAGAGTTGATTATATGTTAAGTCACAAAAATTGGGGTTTCTGAATAATGGCTTATGGTACCAGTGTGATGGGTATCTGGTGTAGGATGCCTCATATGATGTCTTTCCATGGGGAGGATGCTGGAGAACTCACTTCCAGGACAGTGTAAGGAGATACAAGGGAAGTACCCTGGATATAATGTAGATCATGTGTGAATATTCTAGAACTAGTTCAGGTTGGCTAACTGACCTTAACTGTATTGAAAAGGAGGCTTTTTGATTGGTTCCAAAAGTATTTGAAAGCTTCAGCTACTTCTTCTTTCTCTTCTTTGCTCTCATTTTTGCCTTGAGGGATCTTGTTCACTCCCTCACAGTGTCCAGTAACAGATCATGGGCTAAGGGGAAAGATCTTGGGACATTCTCTGCTACTGAGGCCATGCTCTAAGGTATGGGCCTCACTAAGTGGAGTCTCCACTCCATTCAGATTGAATGGAAAAGAACAAATGCAGAGGCCAGAGACTGAATCACATAAATAGTTGTTTACTGGCTCCTGGTAAAAGATAGCTAATCTCACCAAGCTTCAATTTTTTCATCAGCAAACAAATCCCGGACACAGTTTAGCATTGAGTGTTTGTTTGGGTGGGAGAAAGAGAGAGAGAGAGAGACAGAGAGAGAGAGAGACAGAGAAAGTGGGAGAGAGAGCCCAAATCTTCTCTCTCCTGCAATGAGTGACTCCTATAAACTAATATCCATTTCAGTGTAAAGTGAGAAGGTAGACTCACCATTTCCCCTTACCCCCACCATGTTTATATTTTTGCTCTTCCCTGGTTCCCTTGCCACGCTAGACACAAAGCAAAACAAAGTTGTCTTGCTTTGCTTCCGCAAGGTCAAAGACATTTTAGGCATTTTCTGCCCCACATCCAAGGCCAGCTGCAGACTTAAACTGACTGTCCCCTTATTTTTTCTTCCTTCCTAACACCCACACACCCACACACATATACACAAACACAAACACACACACAGCTAATGTGCATTCCAAATTTGTAAACTGTTATCCTTTTGACACTACATTTTATTGCATATTGGATAGGAAATCCAAAGACACAAACAAGCTAAACCATGGACCCCACCTGCGCAGGACATTTAATTACTATGTTTATTTTTCTGTCAGGTCAGAAAGAATCTTTATTTCTGCTTCTGTTCCCCTCCTAATTGATTCCTTAGAGTAATTTTATTCTGCTTGATTTGTCAGCTGATTCTGAGCTCTGCAGGCTGTGAGAGATTCTTATATTGGAGTAGGTGACCTCCCCTTTTGTTTTCTTTGTTACAAATAGGGCTGGACCCTCTTTGTTAATTTGGGAACCGAGGCAGGGACCACCCCTCTTTCAGTGAGATCTAAGAACTGGGAGTATGAGAGGATACTGTCTTTGTTAGCGCACTTAAGGTTTTAAAAACCTAACTAAATCTGTAATCAAAGGTGAAAGGAAGAAATTGGCTGTTTCTCCAAATTAATGAACAAACCTTTCTTTCTAATCCTTTGGAGGCAGTAGTTAAACTCAAGGTGAGTGGTGTGCCCTCAGTGCTTCTCAAGGGAAGAAATAATTGCTGTAGTGACCCAAAGAGAAGTCATTAATGGCATAGTGCCAACTTAGAAGGAGGTTTACAGTAAGGTGCACCAAGGATCATTCTTGGCTCTGTACTGTTTAACATATTTATCCAAGATGTGGTTAAAATTAGGGATGGTATACTTATTAAAGTTGCAGAGAATATCAAACTAGGATGAATAGCTAATACAGCAGATGACAGAGGCAGGATACAAGACAATTCTTGTCAGGCTAGAGCATTGGACAAATTTAACCCTATGTTCTTTTGAGAAAAAGCTGAATGGTGCAAATACATATTCATATACATGTATTAAAAAAATCAAGGTCACAAATACGAGATGGAACAGGCCTAGGTAGATATCAGTATGTCTAAAAAACAAAAGATGTTGAGATTTTCTTGGACTGTAACCACAATTTTGAATGAGTATTATGTGATGGAAGCCAAGAAACATAATGGGAGATAAATTTGGGTTTGGAAAAAAAAACTTTCCTAATAACTATGTTGTTTTGTTTTCTAGTCATTCAGTCCAACTCTCCAAGACCTATTCTGGAGTTTTCTTGGCAAAGATACAGGAGTGGTTTTCTATTTCTTTCTTCAGCTTGTTTTGTAGATGAGGAACTGAAGAAAACAGAGTTAAGTGACTTGCCCAGGGTTACACAGGTAGTAAGTATCTGAGGCTGGATTTGAACTCAGGAAGATTAAGTCCTCCTGATTCCAAACACAGTGCTCTATCCAGTGTGCCACCCAGATGCCTTTCCTAATGACTATAGCTACCAAAAAAAAAAATGGTTCTGGCTGTCTAGGGAGAGATTGGAGGTTTCCCTTCATTGGAATTCTTTAAGTAAACATTGGATAACCACTTTTTGTGCATTTTGTAAAGAGAATTTTTTTTAGCTTTGGGTTGGACTAGAGGAGGACTAAAGTGGCCCTCTTCCAATTCTGAAATTTCATGATTCTGTGAGAAGTCAAATGCTATAGCCACAGAACTTGACTTCAGGGAGGAAAAAAAAATGAAAAAAAAAGTTTCTCTTTATAGATCTGTAGAAAAGATGAAGGAAAGTAAATTGTATTAGTATATAGTTAGGTAGATTAACAACTGGTTAAATAATTATGACCAAAGAGTGCTGAACGAGCTACATCTGGGGAAGGGGAAGAGCTAATAGGTGGATTGGGCTGGCTTGCAAGACACTGAGCACCTATCAAAGCAAGTATCAGAGAAGAGGCAGGATTAGCATTCATAAGGGATGACATGGATGGGATTTCTTCATTAGCTAGGTAGCAATAATGGTAATTAGGGACAGGTAACACAGCTCACTGACGGGACAAGAAAAGTATTGTGCAGTCTAAGTTTTCTTCATTTCCACTGGACCACCTTTCATTTATCTTTCTGGAAGGAACACACATTTTCATTTTAAAAATAGGATTGGAAGCAGGTAGCTACTTGGAGGGCTATATGCAGAGGTGTGTGATAAAGGACTCTTTCAAGTATCATAAATGCAAATATTTTCCAGTATCAGAAAAGTCTGCTTCCCGTGTCACATAGGTATTAATTTTGTGATAAGTCAAATTGCATGTTTGACAGTGAAGGTTCAAGTTCTCTGGTGGGTGGTAATATAGATAGCACAATTTTTAAATATGGGATGAGGTTTAGTACAGGTACCATTCTCAACCTTACTGAGGGACACAAATGGTCTGTCCCAGTTCTGTCAAGTTCTAGATTCTATGACTAGGTCACCAGGGTGAGGACCAAGTCTTTCTCACCTAGTACAACAGCTGACGCAGAGCAGATGCCCCATAAACAGAGTGAACGAGTGAATGAATGAATCTTCCACTTTCAATGTCTGGTTGTTGCTCTTCTTCAGTGATTTTTCTTGTTTAGTTCAAACTGTTGTAAGTAGCACAATTTCTTGTGGGAGACGGTTCCATCCACTAAACAGCTCACTGTTAGCAAAGTGACACTACTGTCATTCTGTCCAAGAGTACTATTTTCCTACTGGACTGTCTTTCAATTTATTCTTTCATAAGGAAAACTCATTTTCATGTTAAAAATAGAAAGAATGGTTGGGGTAAGTGGACTATTAAAACTGAAAATGACAGTAATGAACAGTCCCTTTTATACTGGAGAAAAAGCTCTGTACCTTTCCCTCTCCCCACCAATGTTTCTTTCATTTAACTGACTTGATATTGTATAGATATTTCATCTTTGGAGAAATTAGAAAGACCAGGAGACAGACCAGAAATGATATCTCTGCCAATTCATCTTCACTTACTCTTCCTTCATTCAGCCTGTCAGATGTGACTGGGGAAAGGAGACATAGCAGGAGCTTGACAAATAGTCCCCGTGATTATTTCCAACAAGCCACAGAAAAGTAGGACAAAATATCTTAATGTTTTCCTCTTTCCCTTCATCCTCCATTCAACAGAGATTTGCTGTCATTTACAAAGGTCATTGGCCTGTGAGGAATCAGGCAGAGGAAAACTTTGGTCTATCCCTTTGAGTATGCTTTTACACAGGGACATAATGAAATGTCTGTGAAAGGAGAGCTTATGACTAATACTTGTTTAGTTCACATCCAGGGAATGGATTCTATGGGTTTCAGCCTAGCAACCTAGACTTGCCACTCAGGAGTTTGTTGGGTTTTTTTTTTTCCTAGTCATATAATGAAGAAATTTCCATAGATTCAATTGAACAAACATTTATTAAGTAAATGCTATGGGTCAGGCATTATGCTAGGTAGTGAGGACAGAGATTAAAAAACAAAAAAAAAAATTAAGCAGTTCCTGTCTTCAGAGTTTGCCTTATTGGGGTAGTAGAGAGCAGAATGAGGGAAACAGTGTATATATATAGGCAAGTAAATACAAAGCAAATTAAAAAAAAAACAATAAAGACATTTCAAGAGGTAGATAGAACTAACAACCGGGTTTTGGGGGTGGGGGAAGAATAGGAAAATCTTCATGTAGAAGAAGGCACTTGAGCTGCAATTTAAAAGAAACCAGGGATCCTCAAAAACGGTAGTAAAGAAGGCGTGCCTTCTAAGACTAGTGAACAATCTGTGAAAAATTCATACAGGCAAGTGATGGAATGTCATGTATGAACAAGAATGATAAAAATGGTCATTTTTTGCTCATTTTAATAGTGCCTTATTTCAAAGTACTTTACATAAATTTTCATTTGACCTTCATTAAAATCCTATGCTATACTTATTACATGTACACACATCCACATTTTACAAACGAGGAAAGTAAGGCCCAGAAAATTCAAGTGAATTGACAATACTCAGGTAGACTCATCCTTGTTCATAAGTGACGGATTCAAGACTTGAACCTACAATTGTTTCAACATGTTTGATGAAGACTGGTGACACTTATTGTGGAAAACCCACCCCATCCCTTCTCTATCTCTCTGAGGTTTGTGAGCATTTTTGAGAATTGTTTGTAAGAGATATAAAAGCTCACTTATCAGCTGGAAACCAGCTCCAAAGAGTGGAATGAGATCTTTTGGGAAGAGTTTCCTGGGTAGATTTGAACTCCTCGGACCTAATATGTATAAGACTACATAGTATCATCAGTCAATTAGAATTTATTAAATAAGGTACTATGTGTCAGGTACTATGCTAATCACTGAAGATATGAAGAAAGGTAAAAGATAGTCCCTGCCCTCAAGGAGATCACAGTCTAAATGGGAGAGACAACAAGCAAACAATTATACATAAACAAGATACAAAGAGGTTAGAATAAGGGTAGTCTCAGAGAGAGGACAGTCATTTTAAGGGTAACTGGGAAAGGTTTCTTGCAGTAGGTAGACTTTAACTGAGGCTTAAAGAAAGCCAGGGAATCCAACAGACAGAGATGAGGATGAAATGAATTTCTGAGCATGGAGGACAGACACTGAAAAACAGAGAGTGGGAAGATGGAGTGTCCTGTGTGAGGAAGCAAGGAGGTCAGTGTCACTGTATTGTACAGTTCATTGGGAGGAGCAATAAGGTATTAAAACCTGAAAAGGTAGAAAGAGGCCATTTATGAAGGGTTTTAAAAGCCAAACATGAGTTTGCATTTCATCCTGTAGGCAACAGGGAGTCACTGCAGTTTATTAAATAGATATTGAATAGTTTATTGAACAAATAAATAATAATTCCTTCTGAGCAAAGACAAGTCTTTACTTATAAACAGAGAGGCAGGGTAAGGGAAAGTTGAAGAGAGACAGAAATACAGATATTGGCAAGAACCATATAAGAAAGTATCTCTCTTCTCCTTTTCTCCATTCCTCTCTCTAGCTCTGTCCCTGCTCAGTTTTTAAGGGCATGGAGTAATATGATATAGTGGGGAGAAAACCGGATTTGGAATTATGAAGACTTAGGTTCAAATCTTACCATTCATACTTGCTGTCTGACTATGGGTAAGTCATTTCATTTCTCTAAGCCTCAGTTTCCTTACCTGAAAAAGGGAAATATTATTAAGTTAGATGACAAGCTATAATTTAGCTCCACTATCCTTGTGTCTTGGAATCATCTGCCTGCCTACAAGAGGCGTTATTCAAGTCAATCACCCAGTTCCCTTGGGTACTTTGTTATATTTATTGTGGACTTCATCTAAAAAGAAAAAGAAAAGATCACAAATACTATTTTCTAATGTGACACTTGCATATCAGCTTATCCAGCACTAGTATTCAGAAGACTCGGATTTAACTCCCATCTGTGACACATACTGACTGAGGGGCCAACATTCAATGTCTCAGTGCCCTAGGCAGCTCTTTAAGATTATATGTTATGAAAGAGTTGCCAATATACATTGATGAATAGCGTTTCCAGCCTGGTTGTTGTCTACACTGATGAAATCACAGTTCCAGAGCAAAAAAAATAACAATAATAAGAGCAGGAATCTCTTTTTGCTAGAGGAAATTGTCAATAGTAATTTCTTTTTCACCATATGATTAATAGAATACAAAAATCTTAATGTTGGAAAGTTCCACAGAGTTCACAAGTCACCTGGTCCAATCAAATATGGACAAAGAGGCAATGTGATACAGTGGATTCCTTTATTAATACCTAGATGATCTTGGGCAAATTATTAAACCATGGGACCAAAGTTCATTAGTATAGGGAAGAGGAGCAGTATCTTTTCCTTGTACACTGCTGAATAACTGCTGAACCTCTCTAGGCCTCAATTTTCTGTTCTTTCGTGAATTTAGGAGATTGGGTTGGATTATGTTTTAAGTCTCTTCCATTTGATCCTGTAGTTATATGGTTTTATATATCCTGAATTTATGTGGTTTTATAATTCTATGATCCTAAGTAAGGTATAGAGAGAAAGGTACATTTATGCATTCATTCAACAAACTTTCATCCAATATTAGTGTTCAAGACACTGTGTCCTGAGAAATAATAATAATAATGGCACTAATAATATTAATAATAACTAGCATTTGTTGAGCACTTTGTTATATAAAGTACTTTATAAATATCAGTCAACAGCAAATATTTATTAAGCATGTACTATGTGTCAAGTATTGTGCTAGAGATATGAAGAGGCTTAAGACAGTTCCTGTCCTCAAGCTGTTTATAATCTAATATTATTTCATTTGATCTTCACAAAAAACCTGGAGGAGTAGGTACTGTTATTTTCCCAATTTTAAAGTTGAGTTAACTAAGGCAGACAGAGGTTAAGTGACTTGCCAAGATCACCCGATAATAAGTGTCTGAAGCTGGATTTGAACTCTGGATTTCATTGACTCCAGGACTATCACTCTATCCACTGTGCTGCTTACAAACACATGGTTCTTGTCCTTAAGAACTATTAATGTTTTGATAAGGTAGTTTATGTCATGAGACTTCTGATTTTTCACTGAAGTAGGAAATGAGGTTATATTCCTTCTGAGTGTGGACACATACAAAGAAAATTTTATTGGAGTTGAAATGTGGAATATGTCCTTAAGGGACTGTCTCCACTTTTGTGTTTGTATCCATGACCTTTAGCGCAATGCTTTGCATACAGCAAGGACTTAATAAATGCTATTTTTAAAAAAATTGATTCATACCTATGTGACTTTGAGCAATTACTAAATTGCCACAGTTTCCCCATGTTTTGGACTGAATGATTACCAAAGTCCCATTCAGCTTTCAAATCTAGCATACTAGAATGGAGACATGATAACACTGACAAATTGGGATAAATGTAGGGCACAGCTTCCTAATAATTATGTTGTACCGAGAAATCAGCGAGTGAGACCCAGATGTGATTTAAGACATGGATTTATTAGCGTGCGGCTGCCAGGGGTATGCACATCCAAATCAAGCAGTCCCCATCAGGGGTCAAGCTAGGGTTTATATAGAAAAGAGCATGGGAAAGAAATGAGAGGAACACTGATGAGGTAATCCAAAGATGCAGGTGTCTTTGGGGGCTATGGATGGGAAAGTACAGGGAGTATACAGGACAGGGGAGGGGGATGGATCTTTGAAGTCTGGCAAGAGGAAGAGTTCTTGAGCTGGTCAAGGACACCCCTCTCCCTCTGTCTTGACATGAGAATGCTCTGCAACAAAGGAAAACTTTCTCACAACTAAGGAATTGGGAGGCTTCCAGAGATATAATCTGAGGGCTGGAGCCTGAGCAGCTAGATAAGGGTTGTGCTGAGGCCCATGGATGAATACTGCTAGGCACAGTGTCCTTGGGCTGGGGAGTGGTTGTCAGAGACAGTGTTTCTGAGACTAGGGAGACATTTGGGGCACAAGTATAAGCACAAGCACCCGAGCACCCCATCATTACAGGTCAGGGATCACACAAACCAGACCAGGTGTCCTGGTCTCTGGTATAAACATAATTATCTAAAGCAATTATATTGCAAGCTTTCTTATCCATTTGCGCTGAAGGTATGGGCTGTGCTTAAGCTATGCAAGAGCACGTTTCACTATTGTTTAGATTTAGGAGGAAAGAGGTCTGGGGCAAGATTAAGCAGCAACTTCTGCTTTCCATGGCCTAAAGGGCCCTACTACCTAAATGGTAAAATAATGTTCTGCATTACAATTAAAACTTTCTAAAACAGACAAAAAAATATGGGCTTCATTGCAAACGTTTAAGGGGAAGTGTGAGGGCTCTCATTGGGTGATTTAGATCAAAGCTGTATCCTTCCACCTCAGAGCTCCTATGATTATACCAGCTGCTTTGGGAAGGTCATTGAGAAGTCAACTAGAAAAGAATGAAAAAGACTGCTGAGCAGTAGCAAGGATTTAGTTAAAAGTTGGACAGCATGCTCCAGGACTGCAAAGTTCATTCTGTATTTTTATCTGGTAATTGTCTGAGGCCCAGGAGGAGGACTAGGAAAAAGGAGATGATGGGAGCAATCAGGATTGGGTATTGACATGGCCAAAGGTCCAAGGGATAAAGGAATTGTAACATAATAGGTAATAGCTAACCATGAAGTCATAGTTGGAGAGAAAATCTCTAGTAACCAGAAGGAAAATCAAGGGCTAGGTGAAGTACAAGGGATGGAGAAATTTGACTTCTTGGTGGGAGGAAAAGGGCAGGCAAAGTGGGTGTGAAGTGTGCCAGGCAATTGTGTTCAGAGGGAAGGAACACCTGACTTAAAAATCTTTAAAAAATGCCACCTTGTCACGTGGTCCAGTGTGTGTCTTCTCTGATGTCCGGGAAACACAGGGAAATATAGAACAAAGAGAAATGGCAAAGAGGAGAAAGACAGAAGAAAAGATACTGAGAAAGAAGAGATAGGAAGGTCATTAAATTCTGAGATGAGTGAATTAGAACTGAACTGCTCTGGTCACACAGTGCAATTCTCTTAGACAGTGAATAGCAGGGTATCAGTAAACAGCTGTTGGATACCAGCTATAAACATCTGCCTTTGAAATGTAGAAGTGCTTTCCAGCACAGGGACAGGGAAACAGTTATTATGCTTTTATTTGGAAACTACAAAGTTAATTTTTGAAATAGCTGTGTTCCCCAGCTGAATTCCAAAGGTTTTTGTACAATGGGTAGGAAAGAGAGTTGTTTATACTTTTCCTTTGGAACCCTGGGGTCAGTTGACTAGCTCTGTCAGGCAGCTTCTTTGATATTCAAAAGCCATCTGATTGTCTTACCTGGTGGAGAGATAAGCATTGCTTCATTTCACTTAGCCTGAACATTATTTTGAGAATAGCATTTATCTCATTGTTCTGAGCCTTTTTAAAATCAGACTCAGTAATTTGATATAGTTGCTTTCTTCCACTGATAATAGTCAGTGACAACAGTCAAGTTGTTTTGAAAATTTTTTTTAAAAAATCAGAAGTAAATGAATTAACTTGCTTACCTTACCAAAGAGATGATAGAATTATTTTGGGGCCTTAAATCTGAATTGAACTGACTCATCCACACCTGACCACCACCCTAGAAGAAAAGCAATGCAAGTGTAATAGGGGTTTGGCAAAAGTCCACAGCCATTGAAATGGAATCATTGACAAGGGAAGCACTAAGAACCTACTTGTGGGAGACAAGAAAAATGGAACATTCATATGAACATTTTGCATTTGCCTTTCTTTTCCAGCAAGGGGTGAGATATTCATACCTAGTACCTGACAACATACTGTAAGGCAGGTGTTTGTGTGGGAGGAGTGGGGAGGACTTAGTGAGTTTAGGGGAAGAGTCCTGAGAATCACTTCCAACCTCCCTCTCCATTGGGTCATGTGGCCCCAAGAAGCAAGTTTAGAGCTTTGGTCTATTTTATTTGTCTTTTTTAAATTCTAAGGTGAAGGAAGTAGAATCCCTAACCTGGGGAAACAAATTCTTTTCTTCTTTGTAAATTAATTCTAGAAAAATCACTAATTTTGTCTGTCATGAATACATACAGGATTAGTAGAAGGGGGAAGAGTGCAGGGATTGAATGCTACCTTGGATATCCAGTTATAATAATAACAGGAGAAGGGGAAAAAGTAAATCAAGGATCACATAGCATATCCCTGAAACCAGGAAGCCCAGATGATTCAGAATCCAATAAGGTCAAGAAGATTCAGGGTCTTGAAATGGGACTCTATAATCATTCATTGCCTGTTTAGAATGTAATGAAACGTAGAACCCTTAAGGCCTCCTGGACTAAGGTACCATGCAGTGGAACTGTAAGCTAGAAAGGAACAGTTCTGTAAAGCCCAAAGCTCAGGGTTAGATGCTCTATCAAATCTTAATGAAAACCCCAAAGGGCTAAAAAAATGTGCATACCCTTTGACCTAGCAATAGCACTTCTAGGGCTGTATCCCAAAGAGATAATAAAAATGGGAAAAGGACCCACATGTATAAAAATATTTATAGCAGCTCTTTTTGTGGTGGCAAAGAATTGGAAATTGAGAGGATGCCCATTGATTGGAGAATGGCTGAACAAGTTGTGGTATATAAATGTAATGGAATACTATTGTGCTATAAGAAATGGTGAGCAAGCAGACTTCAGAAAAACCTAGAAAGACTTGTATGAACCAGGAGAACATTGTACAAAATAACAGCCATGTTGTGTGATGATTAACTCTAATAGACTTAGCCCTTCTCAGCAATGCAAGGATCTAAGACATCTCCAAAAGTCTCATGATGGAAAAATGCTATCCACATCCAAAGAAAGAACTATGGAGTTTGAATGCAGATCAAAGCATACTTTTTGCTCTTTTTTTTCCTTCTGTTTTGTTTTGTTTCTTCTTTCTTGTGGTTCCTCCTATTGGTTTTAATTCTTCTTTACAACATGACTAATGTGAAAATGTTTAATAGAAATGTATATGTAGAGCCTTTATCAGATTGTGTGCCGTCTTGGGGAGGTAGGTGAGGAGGGATAGGGTGAAAATTTAAAAGTCAGAAGCTTATGGAAGTGAATGTTGAAAACTAAAAATAAATAAATTAATTTAAAAAATCTTAATGAAAGCTAGAGAATTGGTCAATCAATGAACATCTATTAAGTGTCTACTCTGTGCCATGTGCTGTGCTAAGTGTCAAGGATACAAAAAAAATAAGGTCCCTGACCTCAAAGAAGCCCACAATTTAATGAGTGAGATAACAAGTGACAAAATATGTACAAATAATCTATATACTGGATAATTAGGAAATAATTAACAAAGAGAAGGGACCAAAATTGAGGGGTTGGTAAAGGCTTCCTATAAAAGATGGGATTTTAGTTGGCACTTGAAGAAAGCCAGAGAAGCCAAGAGGTAGAGGTGAAGAAGGAGAACATTTTAGGCATTGGAGACAGCCAGAAAAAAAAAATGTCTCGAATACTGAGGAATATCTTGTTTTTGGAAGAACAACCAGGACAGTTTCACTGGATGGAAGAGTATATGGAAGGGATTAAGGTATAGTAAGACCAGAAAGATGGCACAGGGGAAGGTTTGGAAGGACTTTAAAAACCAAACATAGGATTTTGTATTTGATTCTGGAGAATAGGGAACCACTGGGGTTTATTGAGAAGGGAGGTAACATGGTTGAACCTGTATTTTAAAAAATCACTTTGGTGGCTGAATGGTCAGTCAGTCAGTAAACATTTAATAGGCACCTGCTATATGCTAGGAACTATGCTAAGCATTAGGATACATCATCAGACCATTTCCTTGGTCAAAAATTTTCTTTTAAAAAATGTATGACCACTTTATTTATTAAATTACTATTAAAATTACTAATCATTCATTTTTTCCCTCTTTCTCATCTTTCCACAATCACATAAAAAAGACCCCCATATCACATAAGTACAGTCAAGCAAAACATGTAAGATTCAGAAATAATATGCCAAAAATAATTAAAAGTAAAAATTAAATATTACTACTTAATCCTCTTTTACATGTGATTTTCTAATCAATCCTGTCTAACTATAGATTTTGAGACCTAGCTCAACATGAGTTAGTGTGGAGCATGCATTCTCTTAGAATTCCCCCATAAAGAGAATAGCACTTCCTTCTCCTAAATGTCCCCAAACTAGTTTTGAGGCATGAACATTTAGTTGTTCCAGTTTAAGATCGTTTGCCCGGTCTATAATCTCCAGCTTCCTCTCAGCAATCAGAAAGCCTCCTGTCTGTATGGCAAGTTTTTGGTACTCATTCCATATTGTTACTTTGACTTGACTAAGTAAACGTCTAGTTAAAGAAAATCAATGAAAAGAAAATGGTGGAAGGTTTCCATTGCTTCAAAAATCAAAATTCAAGCAGACATACGTGGCAGTCCCAGATTTCCCTCCAAAAGTACTTCTTTCATTTATAGATGTGTCTGCAGAGATCATATCTAATTTGTTGTTAAATTGTTTCAGTTGTGTCTCTTTGTGACCCCATTTATAGTTTTCTTGGATGAGATATTAGAACGGTTGGCCATTTCCTTCTCTAGCTCATTTTTACAGATGAGGAACTGAGACAAACAGGGTTAAGCTACTTGCCTAGGGTCATACAGCTAATAAGTATCTCAGGATAAATTTGAATTCAGGTCTTCCAGACTCCAGAGCTGGCACTCTATCCACTGGGCCACTGAACTACCCTATATCTACTTTAGCATTGGGCTTAAAGGCAGCATGGTATAAGGGGTACCTAACTTAGAATCTTCTCTCTGTCTCAGCTCAACCTCTTTCTGCCCGTGTGATCTTGGGAAAGTCATTTAGATTTTCTGAACCTCAATTTTCTCATCTCTAAAATGAGGAAAGTGATGCTCAAAGTTTCTAACTCTTGGATTACTCTAAGGTTCAAAGGAGTTAGTGTATAAGAAACTACTTTGTAACCATTGGGATGAATATAAATATAAAGTACTATTAAAACAAAAGATAGAAAAAGAAAAACAAGAAGTTGAGTGTATCAGGGAGGGGAGCATATCTTTATCAAGAGATCAAAGATTGTAATAAGCCATGTAGAGTGGCGGAAAAATATGATTCTACAAAAAAAGAGCCTTTACTATTATGAATTACTATAAGCAGTAATTTATTTTCTAATATCATTTCAAGCATAGGCAATTGTAAGTTTTATCCAAGACCAGAAGGGAAAGAAATGGACTAATCCTAGGCCTTAGAAAATACTAAGCATCAATATTTCGTGTTCTTTCCACCCTAACTTTCTATGAGACTCATCATGGCAGCCAAAACAATAATTATTAATTGTTCCCCTACGTAAGTCAATGAGATTTCTGTGGGGAGACAAGGAAAGTGGGTAGTGGCCAGTTCAATTGGTGGAAGTTTAAGGTGTTGGATATATTTAAGTGTATAGTAGTGGAAGAATGTCTTAGTTGACATTAGGAAACCATAACAGAATGGAAAGGGAGTTTGTAGATCTAATTTATTCTGGTCTGTATATCTAAGGCTTGAATTTTTGCACATAGGGGTATGATTGAAAAGACCAGTGCAGAGTAAGGAGTTACTACTCTATCCAAAAGGCAGTGCCTTATGATTACCAACAATCAGTATCTACAATTAGCATATATTCTGGCCAATTTAGCAAACCTATCTCTGGTTATTCCTGTTTTCCCAAGTGTAATGGATGGATAGGAATGTGGTTTCCCACAATGTCCTCCCCAGGTAACTGATATAATCACAGAAAATAAAGAACAGATAACAGAGGTATTAATATGCTAAAGATGTTTAGGCCCAATATGAAGGACTTTTTAAAAAAAAATTATTGAAAAGGGTAGCTCACCATTGCCTAGGAAAAGATTGGCTTACACTCTTGTTGGGGGCAGCTAGATGGCACTGTGGGTAGGGTGCCTGGCCTGAAGTCAGGAAGACTCATCTTTTCAAGTTTGAATCTGGCCTCAGACACTTACTGGCAGTGTGACCCTAGGCAAGTCACTTAACCCTGTTTGCCTCAGTTCCTCATTTGTAAAATGAGCTGGAGAAAGAAATGGCAAGACACTGCAGTACCTTTGCAAGAAAATCCCAAATGGGTCATGAAGAAACCACTGAGCTACCACAAAACATACTTTTTGGCCTTAAAAAATGCTAAACCTGCTAAGACATGAAGTCAATTGAGCAGCTCAAAAGGTCAAGCAGTCCAAAGCAAAGAGTAAAGATGTACTCTCCAGAAAGACACAGGCCCAGAGAGGCAACTTTCAAGGCTTCAAGGAAAGAGACTTTTGATGTGTGGGAACCAACTCAAAAGAACTGACGGATTCAAGACGTAACTACCCCTGGCAGTCAACAGTTGAAATGTGGATAGGAGAAGACCCAGGGATCCCACTTGAGCAATACCCCAAAAGAGATACTTTATCCACATTTATAGAAGAAATGATTTTGTTATTATCTTCTGTTTCTTGTCTTGTTATTAGTTATTAGCTTTTGTTTTATAACACCTTATTAAATGTTTTGAGTTGATTGGTCCAGTTGACTATTAAAGGGTAAGATCAGTGCTAGTGGGGGAAGGTGGTTATGAGTGGGAACTCATAGGGTAGCCCTTTGAACTTGGAAGTAGAAAGTCTTTGGGGACCTAATCTATAAACCTATAAATGTCCCTGGGGTGCTACATAAGCTACCAGAATCAATTACACTTTAAGTACCTATTTAGCATATCTTTGGAGTGATAAGCTTTAGTATATCACCACAAAGTTTTCCTGACATTTTAAGGTTGTCTTCCACTCCCATTTCATAACTAACTTGGAAGAAGAGTATGTGGAGTATTCAGAGAAGATAGGCAACATGTATGAGGGCTTGCTGAGCCCTTTTCAGGACTGCTCATTCACCTTTGTTGTTCACCTGTCACTCAGCTCTCACCTGTGACTCCAAGAAGCCACAGCATGCACAGCGGCCACACCTCAGTAAAACCATCTCAGCAGATGGACTAAACCAGGTTGAGAGTAATCTAGAGGCCTTAAACACATTGGTGAATGAAGCAGATGTCTACATCAAGCATGTGAAGACTTCCCCCAGAGGAATGGATGGATGAGAACAATTTGTTCCAATTGCTATGAATGCAGCTGAAGCAGATGCTGTGAGGTACTTAGAACTTGATCAAACAGACATCAAAGATGCTAGGGTCATCCACTATATCCCAGGGTGTCACCATTGGACTTTTGTCTTGCCACTGGACTTTAATGACTCTGGAAGAGAGAATGATGCTGATGACTTTGTGCAACTCTTGCTCACTTAAATCCAATTCATGGATGAGTCAAGATGTCACTTCATGATGTCACTGGTCCTCTTTGAAAATGAAGGATGAATAATCACAATAGCCTGGAAGAAATGACTAAGTATTAGTATGACAATTGGAGTTACCCCGCATTGGTCTACATAACCAGGAAATTCCCTTCTTCTTCAAGCTTCATAATGTTAAGTGGTTACTAGGTACACTCTTCTGTGCAATCAAATATTCGTTTATGACTTGAGAGCTAAAAAGCCTATCTATTGTAGCCCAAGAGAAGTTTGTCATTTTATTTGCCAAAAGTTGTCTTTGGAATTCCATTACCAGTGGGGGTTTCTTAAAATTAATCCAAACATAATTTGGTTATGAAGTTAAAACCATAAGTTCTGCCTCTGCTTTTTTTAATTGAAATTCATCATTGCTACTGTCCTGTGCTACATTAGTTAAAGGGGAAATCTGATATCTTCTGGCATGCTATATTTTTCATAAGAAAATATTGTACGGGCATTAAAAAATCTTGGCTGCAGTTGCCTTAAGACCAATGGATCTTCAACTCAATTTAATTATATTAATTTCAAAATTAAACGAATATGAGCAAAGTCACTATGGGCAAAAGATTGTTCTAGACACAGGACAAGATACAAAGATTAAACAAGACAAGATCCCTACTCCATGAAGACAAAAACTTAGCTGGGGTAAGGAATAAGAAACATATAAAAATAATCAAGAACATATGATAAAGCATCACTCAGACAATCAATAAAGTTTTATCAAGTTTTTACTACATGCCTGGCATTATGTTGGGTGCTGAGAATACAAAGACAAAAATGAGTCAGTCTCTGTCCTCAAGACATTTACATTTTATTGGATCAATATAATTAATTCATAAGTCAGTCAGATTGATTCCCAGAGTAGAGAATGACTATTTACCTAGTGCTTTTTTTTTTGTATGCAGTTACTCATTGTGGTGTGGTAGAAAGAATACTGATAATGGAGTCAAGAGATTTGGCTTCTAGATGTCTTTTTGCCATTAGTTAATTATGTGACCTTGAACTAGTCATGCAACTTCTCTGGTTCTACTTCCCTCCCTCATTTGGAATGTGAATCGATTCACCCAGATGATTTTCCTGCACTTAAATTCTGTGATCTTACATTTGCTGTATAAGTCTTAAGCTAAGTACTCATGAAAGGCTGGCAAATTTTCTGAAGAGGGTAAGTAGGCTAATGCCTCATTTGTCTAACAAAAAAAAAATAAAATTAAACAGTGGTGAACCTTGAATTATATATGATCATATCGACAGCTATATATGGATAAATGCTCAATTGTCATTAAAAACTAATATTTTGAAACACAGAAGAGAATAGGCTATTCTTATAATATCAGTATAGTTTTAATAAAGAAAAAAATGTATTTTATAAAATAACCTAAGCTCTGTAAGATTAATGGCCCTTGTGAATTGGGGTTGGAGCTGGTGGGAAACTGTCAATTTAAATAAGGCTTTTGATTCTGTCCAGCATGACATGATTATTGACAAACCTAGAAAATATGGCATAGATAACATAATTTGCTGGGTAAGATGATCTCTTGAGATCCCATCCAGCTTACGATTCTATGAATTAATTGCTAGCATATATGATCTGTCAGTCTAGGGAGACAATAATTTCTGTTGCCTGAAAATTTGTCCTCATATGTGGTCTGTTTTACATTTTAATCAATTGCAATGACTGAATAAAATATTCAAGCAGACTTCTTTAGAGGAAGGTGCACTAGCTGGTGAAGCAGGACACATGTCCTATTCCTAGCTCGGTCATTAACTAGCCATGTGTAGCTTTAGGTGGCACAGTGGATAGAGTGCCAGACCTGGAGTCAGGAAGACTCATTTTCCCGAGTTTAAATCTGGCCTGAGACAACTTACTAGTTGTGTGATCCTGGGCAAGTAATTTCACTCTGTTTGCTTCAGTTTCCTCATCTGTAAAATGACCTGAAGAGGAAATTGCAAACCACTCTAGTACCTTTGCTAGGAAAACCAAAAATGTGGTCACTAAGACTTGGGCATGACCAAAAAATTGACTGAACAAAAACAATACAAAAAAGCTTTGAACAAATTAATTTAGTTCTCAGACCCTCAACTTCCTCATCTGTAATGTTCAGCCAAAAGCGTCATTGTTTTGTCAGTAAATCTAAATCATCATAAACACAACCCAAAATAAGTCTCCAAAAATGCATAAATGGTGGGTAGGAACCTGACTACGAAATACACAATTCTTTTCTCCTTGAGTACAAAGAGAACTATTCAATTTATATTGGCACTGGGAGTGAGCTTGACATACATCATCATTCACAATAATGTTAAAAAAGAGAGAGAGAGAGAAAGACTGGAATAATTTAGAACAATTTAAACCAGTGATGCTTACAATTATCTGTAGCTATCCAACAGCCTCCTCAATGTAAACATGTGAGAAAAATAGAAATTCACAACTTTAATTAAAAAAAAAATCACATCTAGCTAGTTTAGTCTTTCTAATTTTTACCAAACCTTGGTCTAGGACTGTAAATGTGACAAGAACATGACTCTTGGATGGAACACAAACAAAAATGCTTTTGCATCTAAGTTTCGGGGTAGATAGTAGATGGTCAAAATAATGTATCTTGTATTGCTTGAAGAACACTTTGCCTTCTTTTACTGACACCTTTCTTTACAGAGTTCGTGAAGGCTTAATCCATTTTCACACAGAGAAGAGGGCATCAAACAAAGTCAGAGCATGTAGGCTAATTTCCTTACCTCCTTCACAAGGTCAAAGGTTTCTAGCTGGAATAGACCTTTGAAGTTATCTAAGCCGGAGGTGTGAACTATTTAACAAAATAAGTAAAAATACAATTCAACATAGATAATATTAATATGTGGTTTTCCTAAGTCAATGTGCTAGCCACAGGGATTTTTAGTGTCCCCTTTTCTATCTGAATTTGACACAACTCATCTAGACCAGCCCCTTCATTTTACAGATAAGGATCTTAGAGAGGTTTGCAAATTTTCCCATATTTCTCTCCAACTTTCCTAGCACTTTTTTTTAAATTAAAAATCAAATTGTGAGTCCTTATCCTAATAATGGGAGTATTTGTGTTTCTTCTATACTGGACTACTAGATTTGCTTACTTTAATATAGTATATTGTTCCTTTGACCTATCTCTATTTTCTACCAAGTACAAAATTCTTTTGGCGATTCCTGCTATGTTGTATGGAGATATAGTACAACTAGATCCCCATTGTTCACATTTTTTTTTATCATTATTTCAATTGAGAGACTTGAATTTTTGTGTCTCCACCTGATTTCATTTTTTTTCTAGTTCCATAAAGTAATTTTATGGCACTGAATTTTTAAAAAAAATCTTTTTTTTTCCCTTTCAAAAACTTTTGGTTTCACCCTATTGACTGCAAAATAAACAAACCAAATTCTTAGCCTAACATTTAAGACTCTGGGCAACCTAGTTCCAACCTAAGTTTTCAACATTTTGTCCTCCTGGTAGCCTGCATGAATGAGTTTATCTACTCTATTCAATATCCCCTAGTCCAACCTGTGAATCTCCATGACTCCACCCTCCCTTCCTCCCCCTCCCCAGTCAAAAATATCCTTCATGCTTTTCTTTTCTTTTGGAATGAGCTCCCTTCTCTTCTTTGTTTATGGAAAGTCTATCTATCCTTTAGGGCTCTACTCAATTCATTCCTCTTCTAGGAAACCTTTTTGACAACTGTAGCTCAGAAGAGCTCTCTTTTCAACTCTTAACTATACCAATTATTGCTGGTACCACTGATGTGAGACTTCAAATGCTTCTATGCCTTGTTATTTCACTTCTCATGTTCATTTGTCTTATCTCTTCAATTAGACCATAACCTCTCTAAAGTCAGGAACAGTGTTCTACACTTAATAGCTGGTTAATAAATATTTCTCAAGTGACTAAATAGATAAATGAGTTTGCAATTTGAGATAATTATATTAAGATGCAATTTGACCATGGAAAGGAACCAAGCTGACTGATCCTGGTATGTTTGAATGATTGCATTAAAGATTCTCTGACTAACCATATCTGATAGAGAGACATTTTCCCTAGGGCTCTTGACTCTACTTTGCAGAGCAACATAACACAGCAGAATTTGTTAAATCTGATTTTAAGCATTATGACTGAGACACAAGAAAAAACCGTTCAAAATAATTTGATTGATTGATTGACTTATTGAAGGGACCTGTGCTTTTATTGGTATAGAGAGTCTGGGTAAGTAAACCCTCTCTATTAAAGCAATAAGCAAAGAGTCTGCAATTTAGAATTTTAAGATTTGCTTGGGGCACTATAAGGTTTGAGTGACTTAGCTAGGGTCTCACAACCAGTATCTGGCAGAAGTGGGACCAACTGAGATCTTCTTGACTGAGGCCTTCTCTCTATCTGCTACCCCATGCCCCCTCATTTTTATTATTCTAAACAAAATAAAATTTATATTGTCATTGTAAACATTAATATTATTGTAATCTATAAATACATAAAATGATGGTAAGTGTACCTCCATTTTCAAATAAGAATGAAATCCAAAGAACTCCCAAATCTTTAATATGACCCTCATACTATTTTGTTTCTCTTATTACCTCTTCTCTTTACCTTCAGCTAGAGATTGTTAACTTTTCCTTATGTTTCCCTTTCTATCCGAAGCCTTGGAAGCTATTCAAATTCAGGGACCGTTTTACTTTGGATTTCTACTAAGTAAAGTTCAAACTCATTTGTCTGACATTTTTAAGGCTCAATACACATTCTAAGACATAGTTTCTTAACCTTTCTTGTGCCCTGAACCCCTCTGGCAGTCTGGTAAAGCCAAGGATCCCATCTCAGAATAATTTTTTTAAATGCAAAAAATAAGTATGTAGAATTGAAGAAAGGAAACTAATAAAGTTATCAAAAAAAAAGTACATGGACCCCAGTTTAAGGATTTTTTTTGTACTACACATTCAATATGAGACAACAGCATGGTTTGGCCACCTAAAAAGCAAAAAATAATGCTTAGGCTGCATTAATATAGGCATAATATTAAGAGTAAGAAGTACAACAATCCTACTCTACTCGGCACTGGTCAGGACATAGATGAAAGTACTTTCTCAGTGCTCCATTTTAGGTAGGACATTTACAAACTAGAGAATGTCCACAAGAAGTCAGCCTGGTTAGTGAGAGGCCTGGATGCAATTTGAGATGAGCATCACTTGAAAGAGCTGTGGAAGTTTAAAGTTGATTGGTGAAGGTGGGATGACAGCTGTCTTCAATTATTTGAAAGTACTTTCCTGTAAAAGCAGAATTATAGTTAGCCTTCTTGACTCCAGGGATCAGAACTAGTAGCAGTGGGTAGAAGTTATGGAGTTTGGTAGATATTAGTTCAATATTAGAAAGAAAGAAAGAAAACAACCACCACCAGCACCACCAGCACCACCAACACTACCAGCATGTGGTACTGGCTGCCTTATCACTGGAGGGCTGCAAGGGAATGCTATTCAACACATTTCAGTGATATTGCAAAAGAAATTTTTGTTTTTGTGTTATTTGGACTGTATGATCTGTGCGATTCTATGATTTTTTTCAGTGAGACTTTTTTAAAAAAAATTTATCTACCCAGACCCTTCATCTTGGTATAGCTTACTATATAGCAACATGGTATATTAAGGCTTAAGGGATGTGCAGATGTTTGAATACCTGTTCTACTTTTTGATTTTCTGCTTTAAAAAAAAATTCCCCTTAAGCCTGATTTCTGAGAGACTATGAGATATTTAAAAAGGATTGTCCTTTCATGTGGACTGGGTTTAGACTTTTTCTGTGTAGTAATCTAGAAGCCTTTTTTGATGTTTGGCTCCAAGATGCAAAATGAGGAACACTGACTGGAAAATAGAGATGAATTTCAGCTCAACATAAGAAGTATATCCTGAAAATTAGAAACGCCTAAAAATGAAATAGGATGCCTTAAGAAACAGTGAATTTCCTGCTATTGAAGATATTACTATGATTTCATCAGTGTAAAAGAAACTCTTAGTGTGAGAACTTCTCTCCATTGGTGCAAATCAGCAAAAAGTCTAGGATTTCTAATGTTCAAATGTTGCCTGGAATCACTGAAAGGGTAAGTGACTTCTAATTGGTCTTACAACTGTTAAGTGTCAGAGTCACTATTTGAACCCAGATCTTTCGAACTCCAAGGTTGTTTCTTCCATCCACTATGCTATGTTGACTGTCCAAATGTATATCTGAGCTAAAATGGAGACTTTACAAAATTTTCTTATAAAACTTCCTGTCTCTTCGAATCATTTTAATGCTTTTTAATGTATGGATTATGATTTATCCTCAAAATTATAAACTAGCCTTTTAAAAATAGAAGCAGAATAGTCTTCAAATGAATATTTACATAATTATGTCTAAAAATTCCCAACATTTATAGATAATTATCAAAAAACAGTATCCTTTGCTGTGTTTTTAAACTGATTTTGAATTCTTTGGGATTTCATAAAATATAACCAAACTGTACAGTTTCCTATGTGAATATTTGAGTAAAAATCCCTTAGGTATATTTTATGAAATAAAATTATTATATTATTAATGATAATTGTGTTAATAATAATGTTAGCTAGCATTCATTTAACACTTTAAGACTTGCAAAATGCTTTACAAATATTATTTCATTTTATTCTCTTAAGAACCTTGGGAAGGAAGTACTTTTAATCCCCATTTTATAGATAAGGAAATAGAGGTTCAGGGGAGATGAAGTGACTAGCCTAGGCTTATACAGATAGTAAATTTCTAAGGCTATATTTGAATTCAGGTTTTTTTTTTGTAGTCCAACTGCAGAGTTGTGTCCTAGTCTTCATGACCCCATTTGGGGTTTTCTTGGTAAAGATACTAGAATGGTTTGCCATTTCCTTACAGACAAGGAATCTGAGGCAAAAGGGTTAAGTGACTTGCCCAAGGTCACACAACTAACTAGTCAGTGTCAGAGGCTGGATTTGAACTTAGGAAGATGAGTCTTCCTGATTCCAAACCCATTGCTCTATCCACTGCAACACCTAGCTGCCCCATTATTTATTATTAGTTAAAGGAGTAATACAGAGTATTCACAATTTGGAGGAAAGTTGGGCCAGATGACCCCTTTAGTTCTTTTCAGTTCTGGGATAATATGTTCCAATCCTCCAACCCTTTTTGTAATATGGACCACATGACTAATATGCCTATTGATTCTTTATGCACAAATATCATAGTTAAAGAGAAGTAAAGGAAATAGAAACAGTTGTACATGCTGAAATTACAGGGCTAAAATTACAATGTACCTTCTTGTGATTCTATCATGAAAAACACTGATATCTCCCCATAAAGAGAGTTATCTTGGGAGGTTGGCGTGGGGTCAGAAGACTTAGATTTAAGTCCAAGATCCCAAACTTCCTTATTCTGTGACCCCTGACAAATTGCATAACTGCTCTGAATCTCAGTTTTCTCTTCTTTAGAAAGGAAAGGGATGACAATACTTTGGTGACTTAAATCACGGGATCTGAAGAAAGAAAATGTTATTTTTTTTAAAACAACAACACACTGTGTAACACTATGCTGTTGTCAGCACTGTATATTTTGGCGCAGTTGAATACTGTGTTATTCTGTCCTCTAATTGTTTTGGGTATGTTTATCTTTACTCTCAACACAATTTTATGATCTTTTAGATTGGGGATTTAGTCTGTTTCTGACTTTGTTTTTATTATGAGTAGTTAGCACAGTAGTGAGGACATAAAAGTGGCATGGCATGTTAGAAAGGATTTAGAATCTTCAATCTGAGAACCTGATCAGTCACTTGCTAGATGTGTGACCATGGTAAAGTCACTCTCTGAGCTTTAATTTCAGCTTTATAATTGAAGAAGGTACTTATTTTAGTTTACACTGAACAGTAACTAGCCCCTTTGGGTAACATTTGATGTTGACTTCGTCAAATATCTATAAAGTGCCCACCGGTGCAGAATACTTAGGAAGGAAAACATCTAAATAAAATATTATTCTTTTCCTCATGGAGCTTATGATATAATATATACTAAAAGAAGTAAAATAGGGTAGTGCCCATACTCAGACACTATCAGCTTGCTCAGCTGATGTAGCCTCCATGCATAGGACACTGGGGAGCTGCTACTGGGAAAATTGGAGTGATTTGTGAAGTTTCTTGGGAAGACTGTGGAGCAAGCGTGGGTATCATATGCCAGGTTCTAGTTAGCTAACCATATGCTTTGGAGGATCCTTTTGTTCATTGATTGTATGGTAGGAACTGTTGGCATCTTTGAAAAGGCCTTTGTCAGCTATCTATAATCAGATGAAAAAATGCTCTACATCACTACTGATTAGAGAAATGTAAGTTAAAATAATTCTGAGGCACTGCATCATATTCATCGGATTGGCTGATATGACAAAAAGGAAAACAACAAATATTGGAGGGGATGTGGGAAAATTAGAATACTAACGCATTGTTAGTGGAGTTGTGAACTGATCCAACCATTCTGAAAAGCAATTTGGAACTATGCCCAAAGGGCTAGAAAACTGTGTATACCCTTTGATCCAGCAATACAACTATGAGGTCTTTATCCCAAAGAGATTTAAAAAAGGGCAGAGGAGGCTATTTGTACAAAAAATATTTATAGCAGTTCTTTTTGTGGTGACAAAAACTTGGAAATTGAGGGGATACTAATCAATTAGGGAATGGCTGAACAAGTTGTGGTATATGATTGTAATAGAATATTACTGTGCTATAAGAAATGATGAGCAGGCTGATTTCAGAATAACCTGGACTTATATGAACTGACACAAAGTCAGGTGAGTAGAATCAGGAGAACATTGTACACAGTAACAGCAACATTGTGTGATGATCAGTAGTGAATGGCTTAGATATGCTTAGAATGAAATACAATGATCCAAGACAATTCCAAAGGACTCATGATAAAAAACACTATCCACCTCCAGAAAAAGAATTGATGGAGTCTGAATGCAAATCAAAGCATGCTATTTTTACTTTCTGTATTTTTGTGTGTGTTGTTGTTTTACTTTGGGGTCTGTCTTCTTTCACAATATGACTAATATGGTAATATGTTTTGCTTGGTTGAATGTATATAACCTATAACAAATTGTTTATTGTTTTAGGGAAAGGGGAGGTGCTGGAGGGAGAGAAAAAATTTGGAACTCAAAATTTAAAAAAAATGAATGTTAAAAGTTCTCTTTACATGTAATTAGGGAAAACTAAAATATTACTTTAACAAAAATAAAAGAAAAGACCTTTGTCAGCTATTGGCACCTCTTTGCTTCACTCATGTGTAGGGATGTTCAATGTCTTTTTTCTTAGATTGTCCAGAGAGAAACCATAAAGCAAGGGAAAAGACTGCAGGGCTTTCTATCACCCTGAGGCCACATAGTTCTAAGTCATTTGCTTTTTTTATTTGGTTTTTTTGATCTTGGACACTTCAAAAGTCATAAGAGTGAGCAATAGGAATCTGGAACTAAAAATCCAATTGGTTTTGTAGCCAATAGAACACTGATACTTTGAAGAATAAGCAGTGCTCTTTGGGAGTGATTTTTGAAGCCCTAGCCCAGTCAGTTTATGAACCAGACATTGTGCTAAGATCTGGGAATATAAAAAGAGGCAGAAGATAGCCCCTTCCCTCAAGGAGGTCGTAATCTAATGGAGAAGACAATGAGCAAATAGGTACAAACAAGCTATGTGAGGGTAGTTGGGGTATAATTAACAGAGTGAAGGTGCTAGAATTAAGAGGGGTGGAAGAGGCTCCTGAGGAAGATGAGATTTTACTTGGGACTTGACACAAGTCGGGAGGCATTGATGAGGAAAGAAAGCATTCAAGGCATGGGAGACAGTCAGGGAAAATGCTGGAAGCCAGTTAAACCAGCAAGGAAGCCAATGTCACCGGAAAACAGAATGGGAAGTAAGGTGTAAGAAGACTGGAAAAGTTGACTCAGAGAGCTAGATCATAAAGCGCAGCAGTCATGTGTTATCTGAATTCAAACTTGTTGGTATAAACAATGCTATGTAGGAACTGAGCTAAGTTTTGAACCTATTCTTGCAAAGACTGAGGTGGTACAATAATAATATCAATCAACAGGCTTTTGATGATTTAACAATGATAATAGCTAACACTTATAGAGTACTTTGAAGTTTGCAAATCAGTTTATAAATATCATTTTATCTTTATAACAGCCTTGGGAGTTAGGGGTTATTATTATCTCTATTTTATGAATGAGGAAACTGAGGCAGACAGAGATTAAGTTACTTGCCCAGAGTCATACGGTCTAAAGTAGCATTTGAATTCAGACTTTTTAAACTCCAGGTCTAGAGTTCTATCCATTGCAGACAGTATGCCCTTGAGGTATCAAGGGAAACGTTTACATGTTTGTTCTTGCCATATCCTCGAAGCAAATATCCTGTTATAAAAGTTACCTGGTGTTAAGTTGTCAAATGGGACTCGGGAGCTAGCTAATGGCCCAAACTAGGAGGGGAGCACAGTTGCTTGAGATGAAAACCAATGGCAAAGGAAAGAGGTTTACCAATGCCTAACATTCCCTTTCTGCACTTTGAAGAGGAAATATAGCCTGCCTACCTCTGGGAAAAGGCCAGCACATACGCACATATTATGGAATGAGGGAAGGAAGGAAGAAAAGGAGAGAGGGAGAAAAGGAAGGAGGGAAAAAAGAAAGGCAGAAAAGAGAGAAGGAAGGAGGAAAGGAAGAAAGGAAAGAAAGAAAGAAGAAAAGGAGAGAAATAAGGGAAGGACAAATAGATGGACTTGCATGGCTTATTTCACAGAATCATAGAGAGGATTAAATTAGGTAATACATATAAAAGACTGCAACCATGAAGTTCTATATCAGTATAAGGTATTATTATTATGGTAGGCACTTAACAGTGATTGTTAAAATAAAATTCAGTGAGAAAAATTTTACTTAAATGTCACTTCCAAGAAGAAAAGAAGCATTAAGCCAAGGGATCTAGCTAGCCAGTTGTTATATTTTAAATGTCTTAATATGATTCGGTGGAGATGTAGCATGGAACAGTGGACAGAGGGTGGACTTGAAGTCAAGAAGACTTGGATTCAAGTGCTGCTCCTACAGCAGGCAGTTCAGTAATAACCTCTTTGAGTCTCAGGAAACTCATAAATTCTAGGCAGTTCGTTATCTGCATAAGATGGAAGTATTTGTCACACTGGAAGTTTCCACATCAAAATAAACATAGGTCCTTGATGCATTGGTATATGAGTCAATAGTGTTATATGGCCACTAAAACAAGCAAACAAAAAAATGAAACAAAAACTAACATCACCTTAGGTTGTATTTTCTGAGTTGTATTCAGAAAAAGAAACATAACATGTCCTCTGTACTTTGCTATGGTAAGTCCACATTTAGAATATTACATTCAGTTTTGGGCTTCATATTTTAGGAATTACATTGACAAACTATAGCATATCTACAGTAAAGTAACATTAATGACAAGAAAAGAGAAAACTCAGCTGTAGGAAGATCAGTTGAAGGAAATAGAGGACATTTAGCCTGGATAAATAAGGCTTATGGATGAGATGCTGGCTGGCTAAAAGTTTTTGGAGGGCCATTATATATATGGGAGATTAGTCTTATGCTAATGATGTCAGGAAGCAGAACTGGGGAAAAATGGGTAAAGGTTACAGATCAGCATGTATGGATCTATAGAAGAAGAAACTTCTTAATTAGAGCTGTGCAAAAATAGGAATCCTGGTACTGAATACTCCATTAATGGAGGACTTCAAGGGGACAAAAGTTGAACATTTGATTGTAGGTGAAATTCCTTTTCAATTGTAGTTGAGACTCAATGACCTTTAACATCCTTTCCAACTAGGAGATGATGTGTTCTTTGAATATTTTTATTATTTTTGTAATCATTACCATGGGATAAGAATAAACACTTGTATTAATATGATTTAGTGAGGTTCGGATTTGCTCCTATAAATGACACTCTCCAATGCACCAGAAAATAATAAGAAATAGATAATTTATTTAGAAGAAGCAAAGCACAGATAGTTTGAATTTGCATAGAAAGCATATAACAATTAAGAACAATCAATAATATAGCACCGATCAAGAGAGTCGGTAATGGAAGAGAATACATCACCAATTCAAGGGAACCTCCAAAGTCAATCAACGGCTGGGAGCCCCGTTACAGCCCGTACAAACTTGAATTGTGTAAAGATTTTCCCGGGCGAAGCGTCCTTCCCGCGGGTGAGGCTCAGCGGGCTTACAGGACGCAGTGTTTTTATATTGTTCTAAACAAAGAAGGCTTGGGGCCAAGAAGCCCCTTTTTGATGCATGCGCTATTCATGGTTTGTTCAATACACATCTGACCTTAGCCACACTCCCATCCGCCTGAGGCTTGGTATTTTGTTTTTTAATAACATCAAGTCTCACAAGGAGAGGAGCCAACCCTCCATGTCAACAGTGACCTAGGAATGGCTAGTTCCTGGAATGCTAGGCCAAGAACACTCAGGAGTTATGGAACGGTCATGACCGAGATTTGAACTGAACCTATTTATTTGAGTGATCTTATTAATTTAAAGGGGAATTTCCAATTTCCATTTCAGCACTGAAATTCAATAACTTTCAGTAGTCAGTAAACATTTATTAAATGCCCATGTGCTAGGCACTTTGTTAAGCTCTGGGGATTCAGATAATGAAAAGAAAGATAGTCCCTGTCCTCAAAGAGCTTATAATTTAATTTTTAAGATAGTACACAAAAGGAAGTTGAAAGGGGGTGGTTATGATCTTCTTGGAGTCAAAACCAAGCAGAACAGTTGATAGAAAATGAAGTTAGCAAGCAAAGTCTGAGCCCTCTAGTAAAAGAGTTGGGGGAGGAGTTTATTGCTCGACCAGAAGAGGCAACTGAGGGACCGGAAGAGGCAACTGAGGACGCTGAGGAGTTATGGAGTATCAAACCTGAATCAATCTCCATGATGATGGGATTTCAGATGATGAGCTTATCCTGGGGGAAAGCATGATGTTACCAAAGTGAAAAGCAAACAGAGTGGCTGACTGGAAATGAAGTCTTTTAGAGCTGTTTGTTGTTACCATATTGTTGTCATCATATACCTTTTTCTCATTCTGCTCACTTCAATCTGAACTAGTTCATAGAAGTCTCCCTGGATTTCTGAGATCAATCAATCAATCAATGCTTATTAAGCGGTTAGTATGTGCCACACACTGTACAAAGTGCTAGAGATACAAAGAGAGGTAAAAGACAGTCCCTGCTCACAAAAAGCGTACAACCTAATGGGAGAGACATTAGAAAAATATATACAAAGCAAGCTATATATAGGTTAAATGGGAAATAATTAATGGAAGGCAGGCAGTAGAATTAACAGGGATTTGGAAAAGCTTCCTGTGTTGGATCAGATAAGGAAAAAAGGAAAAAGACTTAAAGAAGCATAATACCCAGGCCAGTGGTGGGGAGAAGGAATGTGGTTTTGTGTAAAGGAGAGTATTCTGCAAATCAAGAGAACCCCATTATAGTATGTACTCTGCCACTAACTCATTTAGTTCATAATCTTTGGCAAGTGGCTTAATCTTTCTCACAAGTTCCTGATCTGTAAAAAAAGGATATTTGATTATGTGATCTTGAATATTACTTAGAGCTTAGATATTCTATGACTAAACTGAACTATCTTCAATAACTACTTAATTTATGACATTCTCTCTGTAAACAGATTCTGAATCTTCTTTTTGCGTGACAAGATTGCCAAGTCATGTTCCCATGCTACATTACTTCCAGTGGCTCTAACTTCTGGACAGCGCCCTTTGCATCTCAAGTCTTAGCTTCAGTTACTTTGAGATATGAGAGTTTGGCATGAACATCAGGTGCTGACCCTAATTATCTACTTGTATGACCTTGAACAAGTCACTTAGTCTTCCTATAAACTTAATTTTTCTTATCTGTTGACTGAAGGGATTGGACAAGAAGCCACCTGAGGACTCTTCCAGAATATAGATCTATAATTCTTGGATCTGTAACCTACGAGCTTATCTCTTTGCTATATTTAAGACTATTTTTACTTTGCTGAAGCTACTAAGTGATTCTCTTCACAGAGCAGAAAGTCTTCTGTCCCCTCTCCCCTCATACTTAAGTGGAATCAAGGACTAATACCTTATAATTCCAATGCTTTTCCCCTTTTAATTATTTCCTATTTATCTTGTATCTAAGTTATATGTTGTGTATCTGACTTTGTATATATTTATTTGTAATATCTCTTCTATTGAATTGTAAACTCCTTTATGGCAGAAAATGTCATTTGCCTCTTTTTTTATGTACCCAGATTTTAACGCAGTGACTGGCACATTGTAGGTAGTTAATGAATGTTTACTGATTGATTGACTTTGACATGGAAGAGTTTACACATAGAGCACATGTTTCTTTGTCTCTTTAGCTAGTGTTAGTTCTTTCCTTCCTATTGACTGATAGATTTTTATTATACATTATTGTACATTAGCTAATTAGGTACTATAGTTTTAAAGCACCTCTTGATTTCAGAGTGGTGTTTCTTTTTAAAGGAATTATATTCATTTTTCTAACTGAATATTTGTCTTAAAAATCATCACAGAATCTCTGTTAGATGCATACTGAGTTTTCTTCACATCCATCTTCAATGTTTTTTCTGAAATCAGTGAACTAAATAATGAAAATAGAATTAATCACATTTAGGGAAAGCAGAATCAATGGATCTTCTAACAAGTATTACAAAATGCCTCTACCTTACCATTGTTTAAATTAAACACATATATCAGTATTTTTGAATGATTCACATAAACTGGGAAGTATAATCTTAAATTTGTAATTTAGGGATATTTATGCTTATCAACATAGCCCTAACAATGCTACCCAATGATTATTTTCCTTCTGTTTTCTCTTCCAAGCTGAATGACCTTTGCATTAGAAACGACAGAACTAAAATGCTTAAACAGGAGTTGATAAATAAGGGGCTGGTTAAGAGAGGGGGACTACTTGCCCTTACTGAACTTAAGTCACTTGGCCCAGATGATTACATCCTTAGGCACTGAATGAACTGGCTGTTGTTATTGTTGTTCCACTGTCAGTGATGTTTGAAAGATCATGGGAAGTATGAGAAGTATCACAAGATTGGAAAAAGACAAATATTTCCTCAATTATAAAAAAGGGAGTGGGATGAAAGGGTAAGGCAATGGAGTCTCCAAAGATTCCTGGGAAAATTTTGGAATGGTTCATTAAGTAGGTAGTTGATGAAGATCTCGAGAAGGAAGTGGTAATTAACAATGAAACAAAATGGCTTCCCAGAAACCAGTTCACACCAGACTAAACTCATTTCATGTTTTGACAGGATTCCTAAACTAGTAGATGAGAAAAATGTGGTAGATATAATTTATTTAGATGTTTGGTAAGCTTTTGATAAAATTTCAGCTTTCAGTCATTTTTCTGTTGTTTGACTTTTTGTGACCCCATTTGAAGTTTTCTTGTCAGGCAGTGGTTTGCCATTTCCTTCTCCAGCTCATTTTATGAGGCAAAAAAGGGTTGAGTGACTTGTTCAGGGTTACACAGCTAATAATTCTCTGAGACCAGATTTGAACTCACTGAGTTGTATCTTCCTGACTCTAAGCCCAATACTCTATTAACTGGACTACCTAGCTGCTCTTTTTGATAAAATATGTCATAATTGTTCTTGTGGATAAGACGTAAAGGTGTGAAATAAAAAAAAATAATAAACTTAGAAAGATTTGGAGCTAGTTGGATGGCCAGACTCACATCAATATGGTCTGACATCTCTAGCAGTTTAGTTTAGGTATCTATTCCTGGCATTGTGCTGTGTAACACTAGTAAAATAGTGTTAAATATTAGATGAAGGTAAAAAAGGAATGCTCATAAACTTTTCAGGTGACATAAGGCTAGTATGGATAACTAACATAGTCGTTATTATGAACAGAATCCAAAAAGATCATGAGGGGCTAAACTATCATTCTGAATTTCAGAAGTTTAAATTCAAAAGGCATAAATTTAAAGTGTTATATTTGGGTGCAAAAATTTAACTTTACCAGCACAAGATAGAGGAGCCATCTTTAGACTGCAATTATTTTGAAAAATACCTAGGCATTTTAGTGCATTACAATCTCAGTAGGAATCAGCATGAAGGGAAGAAAAGCTTCCAAAAATAAGCAGATGATAATACTCCTATATCTGCCCTCACCTGATCTGTCTGAGACTTGAGCTCCTTTTAGGGGACCAAAGTTTGAGAATATAATATATTCAACTTGCTAGAGCTCTTTGTCTTGTTATTTTATTACTTCATGGCTATGTTCTGTTAATCCTTACTTTCCCTGCATGACTGGCCCACTTAATTTATTGGTCGTATGTGTCTATAATAATGCCTTGTATGACTCTTTTGCAAACATACTGCTTTAAGTAATATGCTACAACCAATTATATCCACCATACTGATTTCCATTGTTTTTTGGGGTGCTTAACAATTATGGTTCTTTTAAGTCATGGTGCTTCATGATTCACAGTAATGTAGCATCTCCAAAAAAGTTTTTTTTTTTGGTATTAAAAAGATGTTCTGGGAGCATAGAATGGCTTGTTATTATTGAAAGAACTGTACAGTTTCCCAGATTTAATTTTAAATTTCTTCCTGTTCATTTCTAGGTCTAGTTCATTATCCATACATATTACCAAGATATATGTAACTCATAGGCTGTTTATTCAACTGTATGTAATAGTTTAGGCAATATACTTTTTTTCATCTACTTTGTTTTTCCTGTGTTTATTACTAGAGGCATTTTTTTAGTAGCCATGGATCTCACTGAACAGATTTTATAATATCCCCCAAACTCAAAGCAGTTGAAACAGTTTACTTCACAAACGAGTATTCAGACTCCCTTTTACTTAAAGAGAAACACTATTCTTTTAGGATTTTGTGTAGGATATGGTCTAAGAGAATGATAAATAAAGAAGAATTTAAATTTAAGGACTGCTAGGCTGATATATTTTACATAATTAAGGATCTATTGTGAATACAAGGATTAATTAGAAAACTCAGTAATACTTCCCAGAGACATTAGATAGTAATAACCATTTGATATGGGTAGAGACAATGCTCAACACTTAATTCATTCCTTGTTATTTACTTGCTCTTTCTGATGCTCAAATTCTTTATGCTTGAATTCTGGTGGTGGGGTTGAAGAGATTTGAAGAGATGTCATAGACAGTATTGTTACTAGATATAGCTGAGAAGAGTGCTACACATAAACAGAATCGATAGAACGCAACCAGATGAATATTAGGGGAAAAAAACCATTGTATTAAATATAGGATCTTAAATTTAGGCATAGTAGAAGGACCTCCGGAAGCCAACAAATTCAGTACCCTCATTATACTGATAAAAAAATAAAAACGGCAGACATTAAATTATTTTTCCAAGGTCACACAGGTGGCATGCAACAGAATCAGAATTTAAGTGGGTGTGGGTGTGTGTGTGCGCACACACACACATGTATTTGTGTTGGGGGAAGGGGGAGGACAGAGCTTAAGAGGGCAGAGAAAAGGCAGGAACTGACCTGAGCTCTTCCCCAGGCCCCTCTTAACACCTTTAAATAATACTCTAAAACAAATTCTAAAGCAGCAGAACCAACAAAAGGATGGGGTGAAATAATTTTCCAGCCCAAGACAACTTAGAAGGTCATCAAGAAAGGTTTGTTGCACCAGGGTGAGAGAGGAATGCAGTTCAGCACAGGCCATGCCAGCAAAGACCCTGCCCCAACAAACCAGGAGTGGGCCTTGGGGGCAACTGAATCAGTGGTGGCAGTGGCAGTTTCTGTACTCTCAGCCCATAGATGGCAAAGAGGTCAAACAACTGGTCAGAAGGATATTACAGGCAATGCTTTGCTGGCATTGGGGCAGGATTCCTTTGCTTTGTCCATATTCAATTGGTGTCACAGTACTGGATGGCAGTCCCAGGGTAAGAGGAGCACTAGCACACCAAAGCTTGTGACCCCAGTGGAGTGGGGACTCACTCACAGTTCCAAAGCAGAAAAGAATGCTTGTGGTCCCTCATAGACCAGAGCACCAGCCAGAAGAGTAGTAAAGATACCTCTCCTTGGATCATACCACCTTGGAAGAACTGAAAACTTACAGGTCTCTTGAAGTATCTCTGAAAACAGCTGTACAAAACCCATGAAGCTTGGGACAGTATGCCCTCCATCCTGGAAGCAGAGCCCCACTTTAGCAAAGCTAAAAGTTAAAAAAAAAATAGGCTAGAAAAATGAGCAAACAGCAGAAAAAAGAATTCTGACCATAGAAAGTTACTATGGTGACAAGGAAGATCAAAACACACACTCAGAAGAAGAAAGCAAAGTCAAAACTCCTATATCCAAAGCCTCCAAGAAAAAAAATGAATTGAGCTTAGACCATGGAAGAGCCTAAAGAGGTTTTAAAAATTAAATAAGTGAGGTAGAGGCAAAATTGGGAAGAGAAATGTGACTGATGTAAGAAAAGCATGAAAAAAAAATGTGTCAACAGTTTGGGAAAGGAAGCACAAAAAAAATACTGAAGAAAATAACCTCTCAAATAACAGAATAAGCCAAATGGTAAAAAAAGTACAAAAATCCAATGAGGAGAAGAATGCCTTGAAAAGCAGAATTGCCCAAATGGAAAAAGAGGCACAAAAATTCACTAAAGAACAGAACTTAAAAAGTAGAATTGGACAAATAGAAAAGTGGGTGCAAAAGCTCATTGAAGAAGGTAATCCTTTGAAAATTAGAATTGAAAGAAATCAGAAATTTAGAAATTAGAAGTGGAAGCAAATGTCTGTGAGACATGAAGAAATAATAAAACAAAATCAGAGGAATGAAAATAAAACCGAAGACAGTATGAAATATCTCACTAGAAAAAAAGCTGACCTGGAAAATAGATCCAGGAGAGATAACTTTAAAATTATTGGACTTCTGAAAGGCATGATCAAAAAAGTGCCTAGACATCATCTTTTAAGAAATTATCAAGGAAAACTGTCTTGATATTTTTGAACCAGAGGGTAAAATAGAAATTGAAAGAACCCACCAATTTGCTCATGAAATAGATACCCCAAAATAAAACTCTCAGGAATATTATAGCCAAGTTCCAGAGCTCCTAGATCAAGAAGAAAATATTGCAAACAGCCATTTGACAAAAAATTGTAAGATTAAGAACTAATTCACAGTAGATAAGCAATCAACCGATCAATCAATTAGCAAGCATTTGTTAGTGTCTACTATGTGCAAGGAACATTCTTGGTGCCACAGATGCAAGTACAAAGAATAAAGCAAATCCTACTAAGTCTCCCAAGGAGCTTAGTATATAAGTTTACAAAAGAAAAAAATGCTTTGAATATAAATATTTGAAAAGAAGTAAAAATGATCAATAGCACCTTTAAAAAAGCTCGGAAACTCTAGTAATGGTAGCTAACATTTACATAGTGCTCTCCATCCTCACAATAATAGTATGAGATAGGTGTTATTATTATCCCTATTTTCAGACATGGATACTGAGGCTGAGAAAAGTTAAGCAATTTGCTGAGCGTTATATAGTTGATAAATATTTGAGGTAATGCAAATGTAGAATGAACAAGCCTTGGTACCTGTTCATGAGAAATGAGAAATAGGCAAGAATCAAAGATAAGTCTGAGGTTTTGAACACAGGAGACTGAGTCAGGAGAATTTGTAGGTTTAGAGGAAATCTTGTACATACTGGGTTTGATGTATTGTTAAAATATCATGATAGAAACTTGTTGTAAGTAGTTGGAGATATAGATCTGGCACCAAAAAAAAAGAGGTCAGGGCCAAAGGCATTGTGTACTGGAGACAGTTTGACCTACTTATGAGAGCCAATTGTTAAATTTTCAGTGTGAAACTTTAAACCTCAGAAAGCAGCTAACGATACAAGTCAGGGCTTGATTTATTGTTTTACTGATTATCTAGTCTTAAAATGATGGAGAAAATATTAATAATGAAGATTAAATGTAAAAATGTATTGTCTTTTTTTTTCAAAGAGATTAGTTATTTGCCAACATACACTGGCTTAAGGTATAGATTTGGGAGTCATCTGTTTAGAGGTGGTACTTGGAGATATGGGAGCTCAGGACACAAAAGAGGCAGGGAATATATAGAGACAAGAGTGACTTTGAGTATGTTGACCTTAATGGGTCAGAAAAGCAAAGAGGGGCCAAAGAACTGTCAGAGAGGTTGTATGCTGTCTCCAAAGACAAGTGAGTAGAGACTATGCAAAATGAAAAGATGGCTAACAATGTCAAGTGATGTAGAGGACTTAAAAAGATGAGGCCTGGTGAAGGGGGAAAAAGATCATTGCACTGGACAATTAAGAGATGACAAGGTGATCTTTTCAGTAATGGAATATAGTGGAGAAAACACTGAATTTTGAGTCAGAAAGCTTGTATGTGAATCCTGGATCTCCTTGTGTGATCAAAGAAATTATTTAATTAATCTAGGCTTCAGTTTATTTATCTTCAAATAAATAAGTGGGGACTTCCACCTCCAGGAGCCAACATGGCGGAGTAAAAAGGTAGTCACTCTCACCCTCCTCTATCAACCTTTGAAACCCCAGAAAATATCACCCCAGAAAAAACCCTGGAACAGCTGAACCAGAAGAAAGATGGGGAGCAGCAGTGCAGTGGCCTAGGTAGCTTGAGGGATTAACAAGAAAGCCACTCTTAACACAGGGGAAGGGGAACAGTATTGAACAGAGGTGTCCCAGCTGGCTAGTGGAAAGCTCCACTTTAGCACACCAGGAGGAGATCCTGATGCCTTGGCATTCTACAGCAAATGGGTCTCCCAGTGACTCAGCAAAAATAAGGAAAAAAGCACTACAGAGGGCCCCAGGCAAATAAACACCCTGCAGCATTCAACTGAAAGGAGCTGAAGAAAGCAACCTAGAGTTGCCCAAAAGTTCCAGCCTTGCTGATTCCAGCCCAACACCAGGTTAAGCTGCCAGAACCCTACATGCCAACATAAGAGGCCACAGCACACAAAACCAGTGACCAAGACCTAGGCTCCTAACACAAGAAGCTTGGGTCAGTGCCCTCTGCTCCCCAGCAAGAGAGCTCAATCTCTTTAAAGGACAGGGAATAAAGAAACACCATGAGTAAAAAGAAACATACCATAGATTCATATTATGAGAGGAGTGAAGATCAAGACAGAAATTCTGAAGATGACAACATTGTCAACAAATCCACATCTGCAACATGAAAAGGGAATACGAACTGGTCTGAAGCCCAAAAAGCCTTCTTAAAAGAGCTCAAGAAGGATTTTAAAAGTCAAATGAGAGAGGTAGAAGAGCCCTTAAAAAATAAAATTGGCCAACTGGAAAAAAAGTACACTGAAGAAAACAAGTCCCTAAAAAACATAATTGGCCAATTGGAGAAGGAAGTACAAAATCTAACAGAAGAAAACAACCTGTTAAAAATTAGAATTGGACAAATGGAAACTAATGCTCTATGAGAGAGCAAGAATCAGTCAAACAGAAACAAAAAAATGAAAAAAATAGATGAAAATGTAAAATACCTCATGTAAAACAACTGACCTGGAAAATCGATCAGGAGAGACAATTTAAAAATTATTGGACTACCTGAAAATCATGATGAAAAAAAGAGCCTGGACAGTATCTTTCAGGAAATCATAAAGGAAAACTGCCCTGAAGTCCTAGAACCAGAAGGGAAAATAACCATAGAAAGAATCACCACTCACTGCCTAAAAAAGATCCCAAATTGAAAATGCCAAGGAATATAATCATCAAATTCCAAAATTACCAGATGAAAGAGAAGGTGCTGCAAGCAGCCAGAACAAAACAATTTAAATATCATGGAACCACAGTCAGGATTACACAGGACCTTGCAGCTTCTACATTAAAAGACCAGGGCATGGAACATGATATTCCATAAGGCAAAGGAGCTTGGATGCAGCCAAGGATCAACTACCCAGCAAAAATGAGCATGATTTTCAAGGGAGGAGATGGATATTCAATGAAATAGGGACTTCCAAACTTCCTGATAAAAAGACCAGAGCTCAACAAAAAATTTGATCTTCAAGTACAGACTCAAGAAGACATAAAAAGGTAAATGGGACAGAAAGATACAATATGTTGTTAATAAGGGCTGTTTACATCCCTACAAGGGAAGATGACACTTGCAACTCTTGAGAACTGTATTGTTATTACCATGTTAAAGGAGTATACATAAAGGGGTGGATATTAGTTGACTTTGATGTAATGATAAAAAAAATCTAATCAAGTGGGTTAAATGGATCCAAATAAGTGGATTAATCTGATCTTAGAAAATGTACTGAGAAAGGAGGAGGCAGACAAGGGTAAATTACATTACAGGAAAAGACACAAAAACCTATTACAACAGAGGAAAGAAGGGAGGGGTGAGCATTGTTTGAACCTTACTCTCATCAGATTTGGCTCAAGAAGGGCATAACATAATCAGTTAGGTATAGAAATCTAACTTGCCCTATAGGCAGTAGGAGGGAAAAGGGGAAAGAAAAGGGAGGGGGGAAGAAGGGAGGAAAAGCAGTAAGGGTAAAGGGGAAGAAAAGGGAAAGGGATAATAAAAGGGAGGAGGGACTGAAGGAGGCAGTGGTCAAAAGCAAAACACTAGTGAGGGGGAAAGGAAAAGGAGAAAGAAAAGCATAAATGGGGAAAAAGGATGGAGAAAAAGACACAGATAGTAATCATAACTGTGAATGTGAATGGGATGAACTCTCCCATAAAACGGAAACGGATAGCAGAATGGATTAAAAACCATAATCCTACAATATGTTGTTTACAGGAAACACATTTGAAAAAGAGTGACACATACAGGGTAAAGGTAAAAGGCTGGAGCAGAATATATTATGCTTCAGCTGAAGTAAAAAAAAGCAGGGGTAGCAATCCTGATCTCAGACAAAGCAAAAGCAAAAATAGATCTAATCAAAAGAGATAAGGAAGGAAACTACATCCTGCTAAAAGGCACCATAGACAATGAAGTAATATCATTACTAAACATATATGCACCAAATGGTATAGCATCCAAATTCTTAGAGGAGAAGTTCAGGGAGTTACAGGAAGAAATAGACAGCAAAACTGTACTAGTGGGGGACCTCAACCTCCCCTCTCACTAGATAAATCTAACAAAATAAACAAGAAAGAAGTTAAGAAGGTGAATAGAACATTAGAAAAGTTAGGTATGATAGACCTCTGGAGAAAACTGAATGGGGATAGAAAGGAATATACTTTTTTCTCGGTACATGGCACATACACAAAAATTGACCATGTACTAGGGCATAAAAACCTCACAATCCAATGCAGAAAGGCAGAAATATTAAATGCATCCTTTTCAGATCATGATGCAATAAAAATTATATGTAATAAAGGGCCATGGAAAGATAGACTAAAAAATAATTGGAAACTAAATAATCTAATCCTAAAAAATGATTGGGTCAAACAACAAATCATAGAAACAATCAATAATTTCATTCAAGAGAATGACAATAATGAGACAACATACCAAAACTTATGGGATGCAGCAAAGCAGTTCTTAGGGGAAGTTTTATATCTCTAAATGCTTACATAAATAAAATAGAAAAAGAGGAGATTAATGAATTGGGCATACAACTAAAAAAACTAGAAAAAGAACAAATTAAAAATCCTCAATAAACACCAAATTAGAAATATTGCAAACCAAAGGAAAAATTAATAAAATTGAAATTAAGAAAACTATTGAACTAATAAATAAAAGTAAGAGCTGGTTTTATAAAAAAAATAAAATAGATAAACCTTTGGTTAATTTAATTAAAAAAAAAAGAAGAAAACCAAATTACTAGTATCAAGAATGAAAAGGGTGAAGCTACCACCAAGGAAGAGGAAATTAAAACAATAATTAGGAATTATTTTGCCCAACTATATGCCAACAAATTTGACAATCTTAGTGAAATGGATACATATTTACAAAAATAAATTGCCCAGATTAACGAAGAGGAAGTAAAATACTTAAATAACCCCATCTCAGAAAAAGAAATTGAACAAGCCATTGATGAACTCCCTAGGAAAAAATCTCCAGGGCCAGATGGATTTACATGTGAATTCTATCAAACATTTAAAGAACAATTAATTCCAATACTATAGACTATTTGGGAAAATAGGTGAAGAAGGAGTCTTACCAAATTCTTTTTATGATACAAATATGGTGTTGATACCTAAACCAGGAAGAGTCAAAAGAGAAAGAAAATTATAGACCAATTTCTCTAATGAATATAGATGCAAAAATTTTAAAAATATAGCAAATAGATTACAGCAACTTATCACAAGAATAATACACTATGACCAGGTAGGATTTATACCAGGAATGCAGGGTTGGTTCAATATTAGGAAAACTATCAGCATATTGAGCATATCAACACCAAAACCAGAAACCACATGATCATCTCAATAGATGCAGAAAAAGCTTTTGATAAAAACAACACCCATTCCTATTAAAAACACTAGAAAGCATAGGTATAAATGGAGTCTTCCTTAAAATAATAAACATATCTAAAACCTTCAGCAAGCATTATATGTAATGGGGACAGGCTAGAAGCATTTCCAATAAGATCGGGGTGAAACAAGGATGTCCATTATCACCACTGTTATTCAATATTGTACTGGAAACTTAGCTTTAGCAATAAGAGAAGAAAAAGAAATTGAAGGCATTAGAATAGGCAAAGAAGAAACAAAGCTATCACTCTTTGCAGATGACATGATGATATACTTAGAGAATCAAGTAAAAAAACTACTTGAAATAATAAACAACTTTAGCAAAGTTGCAGGCTATAAAATAAACCCACATAAATCATCAGCATTTCTATATATTACCAACAAAGCCCAACAGCAAGAGATAGAAAGAGAAATCCATTTAAACTTACTGTAGACATTATAAAATATTTAGGAGTCTACCTCCTGAAACCCAGGAACTCTATGAACACAATTACAAAACACTTTTCACACAAATAAAATCAGATCTAAATAATTGGAAAAACATCAGTTGCTCATGGGTAGGCCGAGCTAATATAATAAAAATGACAATCCTACCTAAGCTAATTTACTTATTCAGTGCCATACCAATCAAACTACCAAAAATTATTTTATAGAGTTAGAAAAAATAATAACAAGATTCATTTGGAAAAAAAAGGTCCAGAATATCAAAGGAACTAATGAAAAGAAATGCAGGGGAAAGTGGCCTAGCAATTCCAGATCTTAAATTGTATTATAAAGCAGCAATCATCAAAACTGCTTGGTACTGGCTAAGAAATAGAGTGGATCAGTGGAATAGGTTAAATATGCAAGACACAGTAGTCAATGACTATAGTAATCTATTATTTGATAAACCCAAAGACCCCAGCTTCTGGGACAAGAACCCACTCTTTGAAAAAAAACTGCTGGGAAAACTGGAAAAGAGTATGGCAGAAACTAGGCATAGACCCAAATCTCACACCATATACCAAAATAAAGTCAAAATGGGTTCATGATTAGATATAAAGGCTGATACTATAAGTAAACTGGGAGAACAAGGAATAGTTTACCTATCAGATCTATGGAGAACAGAAGAATTCATGACCAAACAGGAGATAGAGAACATTATGAAAAGCAAAATGGATAATTTTGATTACATTAAATTGAAAAGTTTTTGCACAAGCCAATGCAACTAAGATTAAAAAGAAGGTAGAAAATTGGGCAAGAATTTTCACAACCAGTTTCTCTGATAAGGGCTTCATTTCTAAAAATATAGAGAATTAAGACAAATTTATAAGAACAAAGCCATTCCCCAATTGATAAATGGTCAAAGGATATGAACAGGTTCTCAGATGAAGAAATTAAAGCCATCTATAGTCATATGAAAAAATGCTCTAAATCATTTGATTAGAGAAATGCAAATCAAAACAACTCTGAGGTACCACATCACACTATCAGATTGGCCAACATGACAAAACAGGAAAATGATAAATGTTGGAGAAGATGTGGGAAAATTGGAACACTAATACATTGTTGGTGGAGTTGTGAAATGATCCAACCATTTTGGAGAGCAATTTGGAACTATACCCAAAGAGCTATAAAAATGTGCATACCCTTTGACCCAGCAATAGCACTTCTAGGGCTGTATCCCAAAGAGATCAAAGAAATGGGAAAAGGACCCACATGTGCAAAAATATTTATAGCAGCTCTTTTTGTGGTGGCAAAGCATTGGGAATTGAGAGGATACCCATCAACTGGGGAATGGCTGAGCAAGTTGTGGTATATGAATGTAATGGAGTACTATTGTGCTATAAGAAATGATGAACAGGCTGACTTCAGAAAAACCTGGAAAGACTTGTATGGTCTGATGCTGAGTGAAGTGAGCAGAACCAAGAGAACAAACGTACACAGGAACAGTCACGTTGCGTGATGACTAATATTGGTAAACTTAACCCTTTCCAGCAATACAAGGATTTAAGACATCTCAAGAGGCCTCATGATGGAAAATGCTATCCACATCCAAAGAAAGAACTATGGAATTTGAATTGTTATTTTTATTCTCTTTCTAATGGTTCCTCCTATTGGTTTTAATTTTTGCTTACAACATCACTAATGTGAAAATATGTTGAATAGGAATGTAAATGTATAGCCTATATCGGAGTGTGTGCTGTCTTGGTGAGGGTGGTGGGGAGGAATTGGGAGAAAAATTTTAAACTGAAAAGTATATGGAAGTGATTATTGATAAATCAACTAAATTAATAAATTAATAAAATTAATAAAAATGCTAATAAAAAAAGAGATGACAAGGTCATCTTTTCAGTAATGGAATATAGTGGAGAAAACACTGAATTTTGAGTCAGAAAGCTTGTATGTGAATCCCGGATCTCCTTGTGTGATCAAAGAAATCATTTAACTAATCTAGGCTTCAGTTTATTTCTCTTCAAAATTATGAGATTAGAATAGGACATTTTCCTTCCCTTAAAAAAAAAGTCCCTGTAAGCTTAAATTCCTATTACAAATGCTTTATGGTAGCTTGCTATTTAAAGGAATTTTATTGTGAATCTTTTTACAAAGCAAATCACCATTCGTAATTCACCTGAAATCTTTTCATTTTCATAAAAAGTGAAGTTATATTAGATGATCTCTATGTTCCCTCAGCCTGAATAATTCCATGAAATTTGTCTTTTCATATTATTATTATGTAGACATTCTTAAGGCAAGTTTCACCTGTTCACTATTTTAAACGTCAAAGACTAATACAGTGACAAAAATCAATCTTCTAGAGAGGTAACAATTGAAAATTTCTGTGAAGGTAAGGATGAAATGTAGACTGTGATGTATTATTTAGCATTACTACTTGTCATTAATTTCATGTTTATATAAATAAAATGACTTTGTAGGTAGTTCTGGATCTATTTGTATAATTCCTGAATGTGACACACAAAAAAATCTGAATTAAAGGTCCTAATTAGGATTGAAAGGGTATTGTTACATGTATCCTAGTAAAATACTTTTAATAATCTAATATGTGGTTTAACCATATTTAAACATATTGAGATATCAAGGATTTTAATTGCTATTAGGTATTCATAAAAAAGGGGGCAGGAATTTCAAACAAAGGCACTAGGGCAGAGGGCAGAGGTCATCAAGTAAAGCTGGCCCTTTAGATCTTGTCCAAGTTACCTGGATGCTCTGTATCTAACCTATCATGTCAAAGCAGACATTTAAGCATTTTTAATCACAACTACACTCAATGAGTGGATTAAAGTAGCACTAGCAGAAGAACTAAGTTTGAAGTAAGAAGAGCTAGACTTCTATTTATGTGTTCTTTGCTTGGGTTTGGTTTCCTCATTTGTAAAAAATGACAGACCTCATGACTTTTCTTTTTAGTTGTGGATCCTATTATCCATCAATGCTAAAAGTTTTGTAGGAAAAATACTTTGTACCATATATTTTCCATTAACTAGCACTATTATATTCAATTTTAAGTATTTAAAAATGTGAATATTCATGACCAAAGAGGAGATAGTTATCCATTTTGCATCTTGTAATGTTCTCTTTGATTACATTAAATTGAAAAGTTTTTCCACAAACAAAATCCATGCAACTAAGATTAGAAGAAAAGTAGAAAATTGGGCAAGAATTTTCCTCATTTCTAAAATATGTAGAGAATTAAGTCAAATTTATAAGAATACAAGCCATTCCTCAATTGATAAATGGTCAAAGGATATGAACAGGTAGTTCTCAGATGAAGAAATTAAAGTCATCTATAGTTATATCAAAAAACGCTCTAAATCAATATTGATTAGAGAAATGCAAATCAAAACAACTCTGAGGTACCACATCACACCTATCAGATTGGCCAACATGACAAAACAGAAAAATGATAAATGTTGGAGAAGATGTGGGAAAATTGGAACACAAATGCATTGTTGGTGGAGTTGTGAAATGATCCAACCATTTTGGAGAGCAACTTGGGACTATGGCCAAAGGGCTATGAAAATGTGCATGCCCTTTGACCCAGCAATAGCACTTCTAGGGCTGTATCCCAAAGAGATCATACAAATGGGAAAAGAGCCCACATGTACAAAAATATTTATAGCAGCTCTTTATGTGGTGGCAAAGCATTGGGAATTGAGAGGATGCCCATCAAATGGGGAATGGCTGAACAAGTTGTGGTATATGAATGTAATGGAGTACTATTGTGTTATAAGAAATGATGAACAGGCTGATTTCAGAAAAACCTGGAAAGACTTGTATGGTCTGATGCTGAGTGAAGTGAGCAGAACCAAGAGAACTTTGTACACAGGAACAGTCACATTGTGTGATGACTAATATTGATAGACTTAACTCTTCTCAGCATTACGAGGATCTAAGACATCTCCAGAGGCCTCGGGATGGAAAATGCTGTCCACATCCAAGGAAAGAACTATGGAGTTTGAATGCAGATCAAAGCATACTATTTGCTATTTTTTTCTTCTGTTGTGTTTTGTTTAGTATTTCTGGTGGTTCCTCCTATTGGTTCTCATTCTTACTTACATCACTAATGTGAAAATATGTTTAATAGGAATGTATATGTATAGCCTATATCAGATTGCATGCTGTCTTGGGGAGGGAGGGAGAGAGGGAGAGGTAGAAAAATTTAAAATTCAAAAGCTTATGGAAGTGATTGTTGATAATTCAAAATAAATTAATTTTTTAAAGAAGAAAAAATATGAATACAACTTGTTGTAAAGACTCTCGGACAAGTTACCATATTATTTGATTTGTTAAAGTGTTTTTCTTTGTTACAAGGGAGGTTTGGGGTATGTGGGGAAAAGATTGCTACAAAAACACAAGGTATCAATAATACTTAACAGAATGGAAGAGAAAGACATGCTTTTTTCTTTTTTACAAAACACATTGTATATCACTAGGGCAATTATTTATCAAAAAAGAAGATGGGATGGTCTTGTGCCAAGACCAGGGACAGGGAACTTGTGGCCTTCAAAGTCATTGAGTGTGACTTTTCGACTGAGTTCAAGTTTTACAGAACAAATCTTTTTATTAAAGTCTTACCACAAGACCACAGAAGTTGGCTGCCCAGAATTCTACATTTGTTCTGTCAAAAGCAAAAAACCCCATAGGAGAGCCTCAAGTACATTGGATGGATCTTCCTGCGGAGGACAATCACTAGTACAGGACAAAGATTCAACAAAATGAGAAGACAAGAAGAGATTCTGATCTACACAATAGAAGGAATACTTCTGTTTATTAGATCACAGAATCGGTGAGTTACCATATTATTGTATATTAAAATTGTGTCCGCAGCCTAGCTCTTAAACCTATAAACGATAGTAAAGATACTAATGGTATGCTAATTCAGGATATTTAGCCTGGAGAACAGAAGACTCAGGGGAGGACATGATAGCTGTCTTCAAGAATCTGAAGAGCTGTCATGTGAAAGATATGTTCTCTTTGGCCTTAGAGAATAAAGCAATAGTTGAAAAACTGAAGTCTTTTCCAGCTCCAAATTGCATCTATATCTGTACATATCTGTGTGTGTGTGTGTATACACACACACACACACACACACACATATACATGTATGTATATATACAAATATATACATATATGTATATATATATATATATAATATATGTTATATGTAAATTCATGTGTGTGTGTGTGTGTGTGTGTATGAGAGAGAGTTCTATTCTTAAGGTTCTGTACTTTTGTGTTATTTCAAATTATAAATTTGTATAAGGTAGTAAAACTAGCAACCCAGGAAACACCAAATTAGAAAACTGTACATACATGAAAAGTTATGAGCAGGCTGCATGGTATATTGCTTTGCCCCAAGTGTTAGACTTTAAACTTGAGATAAGGAGTTCTAGGTTTGAATTTCATTTCAGACACATACTTCTATGAGATGATGGACAAATCACTTGCCCAAACTGTGCCCAGTATCTATTTCCTCAATTTTCCTTATACTGAACTTCTTTATGTCTATGTTTAATTCTTTGCCCTCCTTCCCCAATAATAGGAAAGCTCTTTGAGGGCAGGAACTATTTTGTTTATCTTAATATTACCAGCACCAAGCCTAATGGCTTTTATAGACTAGGCACTTAATAAATGTTTGACTTGAATTGAATTGAATAGATGTTCTAGAACCCAAGTTTGACTTCATGCTATTGTGAGGACCTGTCTCTTTTGTAGGTTAACAATTAAGTTGTTGAAAGGGACAGGAATCAATCAGTCAGTCATCAAATATTTTTAAAAGATCCAGGCACTGTGCCTGATGCTGGGAGGAATGAAACAATCCCCACTAGCAGTAAATATTTGTGTAGAAATGTAGTTTCTCAGATAAAATATGAAGAAACAAACATTGTTCTTAGGACCAGAAAGAGAACTGCCCTTTGGATGAATATACTAGGACCTGTTTGAAGGCAATGCAGTCTTTGAAGTAACAAGAAATTCAGGTCATTGTGGTCCCTTAGCTTTTTCTTTTATGACTGTCTTTAGAGTTGTGAATTCTATAACAGATAAAAATATAAATCAAATAACTTGATATGGATAGATAGATTATATAAGTACTATTGATTTCATAGCAGAGAGATAAATTTCTTGAATTTAAAATTATCAGGTAAAGGTGAGCTTCTGACCACCAGGGGGCTCTGATTTTAGGCATTGGACATTATTAAGAAGGCAGTAGAAGGAGGTGTTTTTTTTTTTAATTTTAATATAGGATAAGTTAAGAAAAAGCAACTGTAAGAGAATAATCTAAGCATAAGAAGGCACTGGGGACAGAAAATAAAGGAATTTACAGTTGTTTACTGGGCATTTGCTGATTGGAAGGGAGGTATTGCTTTGCTGATTGGCTGAAGAAAGGCTGGAGCAGCTTCTGGAAGCTCATTGGCTAAAGGCTAGATCCTCGGCTATGGGGTCTATTGTTGCAATGCCTTCTATAGCCTTGGGGAAACCTCTCTGGGGTACCAGTGTTGTCTTTCTACTCCCACCTCTGACTGAGAGGAAGTATAGAAGGGGAAAGGAAGGCTTTGCATCTCTTTTGCTGGGAACTGTTAGGAGAGGCCTGGGGCTTAATGATCAGTCAATAAATGTTTTTTAAACTCTGACTATGGGCCAGGAACTGTGCTAAGTAAGTACTGGGGATACAAAAAAAAAAAAGAGCAAAGAAGGGACAATGCAGAATTTATTACTTCTGGATCTGAGGATCTTGGTAGTTTTGGGGAATGAGGGAACTGATTTTCACCTAAAAAGTATAATGCTTTTTTTTTTCAGCAATCTGTTGAGGATGGTTGTATATGTAAAGAGTTGTGGTTACTTCATAGGCCTTACAGCAGAAGAAGGCTTTGCTCAGGAGGGACCAGAAGGAGAGCAGCTAACAGAAATGTGACTTTACCTGGTGTAGAATAATTCTGAAAGGATTAAGGCAGGGGTGGGGAACCTGTGGCTTTGAAGCCATGTGTGGCCTTCTAGGTCCTTGGGTATGGCCTTTTGACTGAGTCCAAGTTTTATAGAAAAAATCCTTTTATTAAGGAGGTTTGTTCTGTGAAGTTTGGATTCAGTTAGAGGGTCACACTTGAGGACCTAGAGGGCCTCCTATGACCTCTAGGCTGCAGGTTCCCCACCCCTGGAAAGGACATCAAAGCCTCTTGTCCAGAGATGTGATTAGTTCCGGGCCCTTGAATTAATTCAGAATTTCTAGCTGATTTTTGTGTAATGGGGGTTTGGTATATCAGCTTACTAAGGTGCTGTATTCAGGTGGAGAAAGCTAGGGCACTGCATCAAGTAAGGGAAGTCCCTTGTTGAACCTAGAACGGGCATGGACATTTTGTAACTAGATGGATTGGGCTAATCACATGCTTCTAGGCAACTTCTATAACTAATTAGCTTAATGGTAAAGGGAACAGTCTGTCTCTGACCTCAGGAATGCAAGCTATAGGAAAATAGGAGTCAGAGCCCAGACCAAGTTTCTCATCCAGTGCATCATTGATGCTTGGGGTAGGACAAAGTACTCAAATAAAGTTTGGAGTCTAAATCTCATCACTCTTACCCCAGATCAAGGTTGTGGTAGAGATTATGCCCCCAAATTGTTGGGGGAAATATTTATATATTTGTTCTCTATATACATACACACACACACACACACACACACACGTGTATATATATATATATATATATATATGCATATATATATACATACATATATATATACACAAATATGTATGTATATATGTATATCTACATACTCATATGTGTTTGTGTATGTGTATATATATATATATGTATATATATATGAAATACATATATCTCTTTATAAAAGCCATCAAAGTCACTGGGCCTTTAAAAGGTGGAATATAGACAAGAAGGATTCTAGTTAATAGCAGAAGAAAGGGACACCCACAAACACTAAATCCTTGAGGGAGATATAATCTGAGAAAATGGGTTCAGAGTTAACCATGTTATGCTTGTATTTGACTCAAGAGTTTGAACATTTATAAAGCATCTTCTATTTTACCTGAATTTTTTGTTTCTACAAATTCAAACTAGCAAATGTATACAAGAATTATTTTTCCCCTCAAGACTATTATTAAAAGACTATTATTGTTATATTGGGCCAGAGAACATATAAACAAACCATTTTTTCCCAAAAAAGGGGAAGGATTGCCTTGGGATGTAATAGGTTCCACCTTACTGAAACCTTTTTTCAAAGTCTGGGTGGCCATTTGCTAGGGATGTTGTAGGAGGAATTTCCTAGCCAGCTTTGTGTTGGAATAGATGACTTCAAAATCTCCCTTCTAACTCTAAGATTTTGCGATGTAACTGAAGGATGACATTTTTCTAGACTGTTACTTCCCTCTGATCAGCACTGCAAATGGAAGGTAGCAAACCATGTAAAATATTAATTAGAATCAAGTTTTCATATCACATGTCGAATGTTAAGTAAAGTTTCCTCAAGTAGCACACCAATACTATAGACTTTCCACTGAATAATAATGTACGTTCGTGTACCACTTTGACAATGACAAACACTTTTCTTATAATGATCCTTATGCCTATCCTTACCAACACGATGACATGTGAAACACTGGCAGATGTATGTCCTTCCATAGGCCTTGGTATTGTTATTATTTCATTAGTTTAAACCAAAATTAAAAAGGAAAATCATTTTCTCCTTAAACCACTTAAAAAATATACCAAATTAGTAATCCTTTTGTTATACATATATATGTATATTTACATACATATATACATACATACATACATACATACATACACACCAGCTAAACCTACCTTCGTTTCATAGCCTTCTCAATACCCTGCAGGGATCCACTTGCCTTCTGACTAGCATTTTCCAAACACCTTAAACCATGCAAGCCTCATTTCTTTGGCCTTTTCTAGCTTCCTGTTCCATCCCAAATCCTGGACAACCTCCCTCAAGCCTCTGCCCTCACCATTATTTAATAAGCCAGAGGACATTACCCAGATGAAAACCTTTTCCAACTTGTTCAGCCTGGCATTACCACCACCTGACTGGATTCCTTGAGGACATATATCTGCCAGGCTTCTCCTGGCTGTGGGGCTGTGTCTCCTAAGATTTTAGAGGATGCAACACCGGCTAGGATAAAGAGGAGGACTCCGAACAGACCTTTCTCCAACCACTTATAGTTACTTTGTTTCACACCTCGATACTCCTGTATCCTCATTTTCTTCACGTTGCAATACTTCTGACCCTCTAGCCCCGCTGTACAAATCCTTTGTCCCCTCCCTAAGTAACCATTCTCTCATTACTATTCTCCTCCATCCTAACTCCTAGTGTTCCATTGTAGATGAGTCTGTTCCTTCCACTGTGTGGTAGAATACTTGCTCCACGATTAATGTGCTTTCTTATATTTTAAACCTTTCCCTTTCTCACTCCTTCCATTTTCTGGGATCTCCATTTCAAACTCTCTTATTCACTTTAAAAAAAATTGTTTTCTCAGTTACATGTAAACAAGACTTTTCTACATTTGTTTTTTTCTTTTTTTTACAATTTTGAGTTCCAAGTTCTCTACCTTTCTATCCCACACCCTCCGGAGAAGGCAAGCAATTTAATAAAGATTATACATGTACAGTCATGAAAAAAACATTTCCATATTAACCATATTGTAAAAGAAAAAAAGACCAGTAAAGCAAAAATAATTTAAAAGTTAAGAAAATAGTACATTTCAATCTGCATTCAGACTCCATCAGTTCTTTCTGTGGAGGTAGATAGCATTTTTTACCATTAGTCCTTCAGAAGTGTTTTGGATCAGTGTATTGCTGAAAATAACTAAGTCATTCACAGTTGATAATCATACAATATTATTGTTACTATATACAATGTTCTCCTGGTTCTGCTCATTTCATTTCGCACCAGTTCATTTAAATCTTCCCAGATTTTTCTGAAAGCAACCTGCTTGTCATATACTGCTCATCATTTCTCATAGTACAGTAGTATTCCATCACAGCCATATACCACAACTTTTTCAGCCATTACCCAATTGATGGGCATCTCCCAAATTTCTAATTCTTTGCCACCATAAAAAAGAGCTGCTAAAATATTTTTGCGTAAACCAGTTCTTTTCACTTTTTTAAAAAAATCTCTTTGCTATACAAATCTAGTAGGAATCTTGCTGGGTCCACAAGTGTCTAGTGTTATAGCCTTTTGGGAATTGTTTCAAATTGCTTTCCAGAATGATTGGATCAGTTCACAACTCTACTAATAGTTCATTGGTGTTCCTGCTTTTCCACATCCCCTCCAGTATTTGTCATTTTCCTTTTCTGTCATATTAACCAATCTGATAGGTATGAGGTGGTACCTTAAGGTTGTTTTAAATTGTATTTCTCTATTCAATAGTAATTTAGAGCATTTTTTCATGTAATGATAGTTAACGTTGATTTTTTCTTCTGAAAATTGCCTGTTGATATTCTTTGATTATATATCAGATATTCTTTGATTACATGTCAATCAGGGAATGACTTGTAGTCTTACAAATTTGACTTTATATGTTTGAGAAATGTGACCTTTATCAGAGAGATGCTGAAAAATTTCCACCCCCCCTTCCCCATTTACTGCTTCCTTTCTCATCTTGGTTGCATTGGTTTTGTTTGTACAAAAACATTTTAATTTGATATAATCAAAATTATCCATTTTATATCTTATAATGCTCTGTCTCCTTTTTGGTCATAAATTCTTCCCTTGTTCATAGATCTAACATGTAAGCTATTCTGCGATTCCCTAATTTGATTGTGATATCATCCTTCATATTTAAATCAAGTATCTCAGTGTACATTGTGTAATGTTGGTCTATACATAGTTTCTGCCAAACTGCTTTCCAGTTTTCCCAGTAGTTTTTGTCAAATAGTGAGTTCTTGTACCAGAAGTTTGGGTCTTCGGGTTTGTCAAACACTAGATTACTGTGCTCATTTGCTACTGTATATTGTATACTTAATCCATTTTACTGGTTCAGTACTCTATTTCTAACCCATTATTAGATTGTTTTGATGATTAGCATTTCATAATACGGTTTGTGATCTGGTACTGTTAGGCCACCTTACTTCACATGTTTTTTTCATTAATTCTCTTGATATTCTTGAGCATTTGTTCTTCCAGATTAATTTAGTTATGATCTTTTTTTCTAGTCTTCTAAAATATTTCATAGTAGTTTGGAATGGCACTGGACAAGTAAATTAATTTAGGTAGAATTTATATTGGATCAGACTACCCATGAGCAATTGACATTTTTCGACTTGTTTAGATTTGACTTTATTTATGTGAAAAGCATTTTGTAATTGTATACATATAATTCCTGGATTTGTCTTGGCAGGTAGACTCACAAATATTTTATGTTGTCTGCAGTTATTTTAAATGGAATTTCTCTTTCTATATCTTCATGCTGGATTTTGTTGGTAATATTAGAAATTCTGCTGATTTATACAGGTTTATTTTATATCCTGTAACTTTAAAATATTTCAGTTTTTTATTTGATTATGATTCTCTAAAGATACCATCATATCATCTGCAAAGAGTGATACCTCATTGCCTCATCTAATTCCTTCAGTTTCTTTTCTTCTCTTGTAGTTATAGCTAGCATTTCTAAAACAGTATTGAATAATAATGGTGATAAAATGGTTATCCTCGCTCCCCCCGATCTTATTAGAAAGGCTTCTAGCTTATCTCCATTACAGATAACACCTGTTGATGGTTTTAGATAGATATCACTTATCATTTTAAGGAAAGATCCATTTATTCATTTGCAGGCTAGTGTTTTTTTAATAGGAATGAATGTTCTGTTTTGTCAAAAGCTTTTTCTGCATCTATTCAGATAATCTTATGATTTCTGTTGGTTTTATTATATGGTCAATTATACTCATAGGTTTCCTAATATTGAACCAACCCTGCATTCCTAGTATAAATCCCACCTGGTCATAGTGTATGATCTTTGTGATATATTGTTGTAATCTCCTTGCTAATATTTTATTTAAAAAATTTGCATTGATATTCATTAGGGAAATTGGTCCATTCTTTATTTTTGTTCTTTCTGGTTTAAGTATCAGTACCATATTTCTGTGATAGAAGGAATTTGGTATTACTCCTTCTTTGTCTGTTTTCCCAAATGGCTTACATAGTGTTAGTATTAGTTGTTTTTCAAATTGACACTTTCTCCTCTCTAAGTTATTGTGACTATTCTTTTCTGTTTCTCCTCCCCTCTCAGGACAGCTAGGTAGTACAGTGGATACAACACTGGGCATAGAGTCAGGAAGACTTAGGCTCAGATTTGGTCTTAGATACTTATTAACTGTGTGACTGTCATCAAATCACTTAACTTCTGTTTGCTTCAGTTTCTTCAACTGTAAAATGGGAATAATAGCACCTACCTAGCATTGTTGTGAGAATCAAACGAAATAACTTTTGTAAAAAGCACTTAGCACAAAGCCTGGCACATTGTAAGTGCCATGTAAATTACTAACCCCTTCCTTTTATTCCCGTCTGATTCTTCCTTTTTTGGTCTTCTTTGTTAGTTCTTCCTCTAAATCATACCAACTAACACCCACTAACCAAGTCCATTCCCTAAAGCTCTGTCTAGGGCCCTCTATTCTTTTCCCTCTGTGTACAAGCCAACTTGGTGACTGCAATAGCTTACACGGGTTTAGTTCCCATCTCTATGTAGATGATTGCCAAGTCTTGACACCCAGACCTAATTTCTCTAGCCAGCTCTGGTTTCCCACATCTCCACTTGCATCTCAACTGGATATCTCATAGGCATCTCAAACTCAACATTTCTAAGATGGAACTCATTATCTTCCTTCCCACCTTGAAACTTTCCTTGGATTGTCTAGGGTAATACCCCCCCCAGATGCCCAGGTTCACAATCTCAGTGTCATCCTTGATTCTTCTCTTTCCCTGTCTTTCCCATTTATCCGTTCTGTTGTAAAATCCTGTCATTTTTGTCTTCACAACATCTCTCACATGCCCCCTTCTCTGTGCTTACACAACCATCACTCATACATTCATCATGTCTCATCTAGTCTATGGCAATTGTCTTTTAATTGATCTCTCAGCCTTAAGTCTTTCTTCACTTCAATACATTCTTACTCAATTGTCAAAGTGATCTTGCTAAAACACAGGTCTGGCTAGGTCTTTTCCCTACACAATAAACTTCATTGATTCCCTTTTTTTATAGAATCAAATCTAAAATCCTCTATTTTGCATTTAAAGGCTTTCACAACTTGGCTGCTTCCTGCCTTTCCAGTCTCATTAAATTTCATTCCTTTTCACAAGCTCTATGATCCATTAACATTGGCCCCACTGCTGCTCCTCACAGAACTACTTCTGTCTCCTGAATCTGTGCATTTGCACTGGCTGTCCCACATGACTGCTGTGCTCTCTCTCCTCATTTCTGCCTTCTGGCTTTCCTAGCTATCTTCAAGACTCAATTCAAATACTCCTTCTGCAGGAGGCTTTCTTCTCCTTTCCTACCCCTTAGCTTCAGTGCCCTCCTACTAAGATTATCCTCCATTTGTGTGTGTGTGTGTGTGTGTGTGTGTGTGTACACACACATATACATATATGCATACATGCATACATATAGGTATACGTATACATACATATATACATATATATATGTGTCTTTCTGTGCATGTCTTATATGTATATAATTATTTGTATATTTTCTCCTTCATTAGAATGTAAACTCCTGGAGCAGGGTTTTTTTTTTTTTTACCTGACTTCGTATCCCCAGTCCTTAGGACAGTGGCTGGTACATAGCAAGTGCTTAAGAAATGCTTTGCTATTCATCTGTCCATTTATTCATCATGATATTGGTGTTTGTGAGATAGATTGTCCTTAGAGTCCAGAAGCTTTGGGTTCAAGTCCCACTTGACAATGCTAGTTGAGTATCTAATGGCAAGGTAAACTCTAACACTGTAATTACTGGTTTTCATTGATAGAGGATGTTTCCACAGTGGGATTCCCCCACACAGATGAAATATAAGATGAGCCTCCCCACCCTCCCAAAAAAATTACACACACACACACACACACACACACACACACCTACACATACACATACACACCATTGCCTCTAAATCTACTTAATTGAGAATGATGTGTGTGTTTTCCAGAAAGCAGGATAACTGTAAAGTACAGTGCTTATACACCTTACTTAGTGTTTAAAAACCAAAGGAGGTAGTCAGCACACTAAAAGACACATAATGGAAGGGTTTTTCCCCCTTTTTCTGTTCTTATCTTGTTTCAGCAGGAAAAAAACAGCAAAGTAAGTACAATTCATATGGAATTTTGTATTCAGTCTCACTTTGGTTCGCAATTAGGAATGCACTTTGAACATTAGTATCCATGTCAAAGTAATGTAGTCTGTTTTCTGTTTCATCAATTTAGGATTATGAACACATTGAAGATAATAGATTGCTCACAGCCCAACAAAAGTCTTCTCTAAAGGTTTTTCTCTGCGAGCCATGGAAGACTATGAGTTATTCTAACGCATACTTAACAGTATAGCTCTGGACTTTTGTTTTTCAGGTTTTTGTTGCTGCTGTTTTCATTATTTGTTTTCCATTTTTTGGCAGGAGGTAGAGGTCAGTTAGAGACAAAAGTGATGTAACACCCTGAAGAGAAATGGCCCAAAGAAATCATTTCCACAAAGAACAGACAATGGGAACTGATCTGGCACAATTCCATCTGTACTCTTTTTTCTTTGTGAAAATGGGCATCCCCTGCCCACCTACCCTAACTCCCTTGATTTGGGAAACTTTCAGGAATTCAGCTGCTCTGTACTAGAGAGTTTGGTCTCTGTATCAATAAGCATACCTTGACCTCAGCTTAGACCTGTAGAGTCACTTCCCTCATTGCCCTATCAACCTGAAGAATCCCTTGGAACTTTATAAAACAGTAATAATAACTACTATTTATATGGCATTTAAGCTAAGCATTTTAGAAATATTATCTTGTTTGATCCTCACAAAAAACCCTGAGAGATAGGCGTTATTATAATCCCTGTTATACAGATGAGAGAATTAATACCTAAGAGAGGGTATGTGACATGACTAAGGTCACACAGCTACAGGCACACAGGTCAGATTTGAGCTTAGCTGTTCCTGTCTCTAGGCCCAATGTTTAATCTACTGTGCCATCTAGTTAGAAAATAAGAGCCCCACCTCTCCTCAAGAAGAGAAGCTTTCTTGCCTAGCCTTCAAAATAACACTTTGCAGTAGCAACAGGACTTCAAAACAGACTCTAAACTCTAAAGTTAAAATTCCATGAAAAGAAAGCAAGAAGCTTACCATAGCCCCAGAAATTTATATTTTTTTAAGCTTCTGCTGCACTGAGACAGAGAACTACATTTCTATTATACTTTAGAGTTCATAAATTTCATTTGGTAATAGTATTCTCTTCATATTAGGCAAAGAAATCAAGTCAACCAGCATTAAATGCCTTCTATGTACTAGGTACTGTGCTAAGCCCTGAAACTTTTTCCATTCAGCACATTTTAAAAATCTGCTGAATATCTGAATAACAAACATGAGTTCAAATGGCACTGTGCCCCCCCCCAAGGCTTAAATTTATTTTTCATGCTTGAATTGGGGTTCTTAAAAATACAGGTTACTCTGTACTATGATTCCTGCTTAAAATTAAAGGAATAGTCTCATAAACAAAGGAAAGAATCATCTATGAACTCTATCTAGTCACTTCTTACCTAAAATTTCACTAGTTCATATTTTCAAAGGACTCAAATTCTTATAAGCTTAAATCCAAAATACATTGGCTAGACCAGTCGGGCTCAAGGCTGAGGAAGTCAAAGTTTCATTCATTCTTTCATTCAGCAATTATTTGTCCTTATAATTCAGTGAATTATTTATTCACACCTACTATGGGCATTTTATTTTTTTAAATTTTTATTTAATTATTTGAGTTTTCAATTTTATTTAACATTTCATTTTCTCCCAGTTACATGTAAAACAATTTTAACATTAGTTTTTAAAACTTTGAGTTCCAAATTCTCTCCCTCCCCACTCTATGTTGAGAAGGCAAGCAATTTGATACAGGTTATACGTGCAAAATATTTCCATAATAGTCATATTATGTTTATTTATTTTTAATTTTTTAGGCAATCGCAGATAAGTGACTCGGTGACTTGCCCAGGGTCACAAAGCTGGTAAGTGTCAAGTGTTTGATCAGAATTCAGATTTGAACTCAGGTCCTCCTGACTTCAGGGCCAGTACTTTATCTACTGTGCCACCTAGCTGCCCTGTAGTAGTCATATTATGAAAAAACCAAACACCTCAAGAAAAATAAAGAAAGTTTAAAAAAAAAGTATACTTCAATCTGTATTTAGACACCATCAGTTCTTTCCTCTCTGGGGATGGATAACATTTTTCATCATAAGTCTTTCAGAGTTGTCTTGGATTATCTAATTGCTGAGAATAACTAAGTCACTCACATGGGCATTTTCTTTCTAGCCATCTGTATGGTCTGATATGCCTTAACTCCAAATTAATTAAACACATATTTATTAAGAGTCTGTTATATGCAAATCAATGGGCTATGTACTGGAGTTGCAAAGACCAAAAACCCTACCCTCATAGAGTTTACAGATTAGCAGGAAAATTAAGACGATACATGAATACCATAAAAGAAAAAAACATATAATAATTGCATGAGAAACCTAGCACTGCTGTGTCAAACACACATTTAATATTTGAATTTAACCATAATTCATTTCCATTAGTGGTGCAATCCCTGACTAAATGATTTGTCAGCACAGTGGCCACTCACTCTATGTGATATCCAGTGCAGGGCACACTCCTTGAAGTTTCCTGGTGCTTCAAATTGACCTATTAACCTTTTTTCCCCCTCTTAATAAACTTATCTCCTATCTCTGAGCGTGCTCACACATGCCTGGCTACATCCCTAAGCAGAGAGGCTCCATAGCCTTCTTGTAGAGACAAAGACACTGTGATAGAGGGAAATGACTAGATCATTACCTGCTGAATCAGGTACTTTTCATGGGGAGAGAGATAAAATGAGTGTACATATGTATGTATGTGAGCATGTGTATATGTATATATGTACATACAGGCATATGTATGTGTGTGAAGGTAGCACTAGAAAAGGGGTAATGAACTGTTTGTTTTGAGCATCAGCACAGGGAAGAAAATAGTCTTTTCCATATTTTAACCCCTCACTTGCCTTTTATCTCTTCTCAGTGTGGACTTCACCCATGTGGGTGAGGAATTTCCCTCTTATTTTCTAACCAAATTGGAAAGGAATGTCATTTATAGGTAACAAAAAGGCTTTAAACATATGGCTGAAAAACACTAACTGTAAACATATGTCTATCAATGGCAACACCTTGAGAGATAAGGGGACACCCTTCTGATGAGAAGAAATTCAAAACCATCCAATTACAAGGCATTTTCTACGGTAATTTTGATTGTACAGTTTTACTTTATGTGCTGGCTTTAAAACATATATAGTGTGACTACAGAACAAAAATGTGAAGTGAGTTCAGGGACCATGTTTCATTCATCTGGTATATCAGACTCAAAACTTACCATACTGTTATGAAAATCCTTCCTTCCTTCCTTTTCTTTTCCTTCCTTCCTTCCTTCCTTCCCTCCTTCCCTTCCTCTCTCCTTCCCTCCTTCCCTCCCTCCTTCCCTCCCTCCTTCCCTCCTTCCCTCCTTCCTTCTTCCTTCCTTCCTTCCTTCGTTCCTTCGTTCCTTCCTTCCTTCCTTCCTTCCTTCCTTCCTTCCTTCCTTCCTTCCTTCCTTCCTTCCTTCCTTCCTTCCAACAGCAACATCAGGAATACTTAGCTTTTCTGTAATGCTTTAAGGTTTGCAACGTGCTTTACAAATATTAATCACATTTTATCCTCACAACAACTCTGGGAGGTAGGTGGTGTGACTTGCCCAGGGTCATGGAGCTAGCATGTGTCTGGGGTTAGATTTGAATTCATTCAAGTTTTCCCAGATTTTTCTGAATTGATTATGGGATTATAGTTATAACAATAACTAACATTCAAATAGAGCCTGTTATGTACCAGGAACTATGCTAAGTGTTTTACAAATATTAACTCCTTTGATTTGGGGATGGAAGAGACCTTAAAAGATAATCCAGTTCAATCCCCTGATTTTACAAATGAGGAAGCTGTGATACAGAGAAGTTAAGCAGTTTACATGAGATCACACAGATAATAAGAGTTTGAGAAGTAATTTGAACCCAAACCTTCCTACGTTCAAGTCTAGGGCTATATCTAGTGACCAACAATGCCTCTTCAGGTAATTTTTTTATGACATAGTAGTAATGCATTATATTAATATATCACAATTTTAAGTCTTTCTCCAAGCAATGGATACCTACTTTTATTCCAATTCTTTTCTACCCACATACCTGTTTCAGTGAATATTTTGTTATAAATAGGAGTTTTCTTTCTTTGACTACCTTTGGATATTGGTGTAGCAGTGGAATCCATGGGACAAAGGTTATGGACATTTTGTTACTTCTTTAAAAGCAGAATATGAAATTGCTTTCCAGAATGGTTGTTTCAGTTCACATCTCCACTAACAGTACATTAGTGCAAAAACTCTCCTTTGTTCCTACAACATTGACTATTTCTTTCCTTTGACATCTTTCCCAATTATGTGAGTATGAAAGGAAAACTCAGTTGTTTTGATGTAGATTTTATAGTGGTTATTTGGAGCAATATTTCAAACATTTAAAAAAATAATTTGTGATTCTTCCTTTGAGAACTGTGTTTATATCCTTTGATTCGTTAACCAAAAATTGTTCCTCATATTTTCATTCTTTCTGTATTTTAGATGTCAGACCCTTAGAAATATTAGATATAATGATTCCTCTTGCTCCACAGTTGACAATTTCTCTTCTCATTCTAGCTGAATTGATGGGTAATTTGGGCTGTTCTTTGTCTATGTTTATGCCTTTAATTTATTTCTTTGATATTACTTCTATAGTTAACATTCCCTACAACTATGGCTATTAATAATGAGAGAAAACATTCTTACTTTATTTCTGTATTTATTGAGAATTTGTATTATTTTATTTTGTCTGAGGTGCTTTCAGTATCAGTTGACATAATTATGTAATGTTGGTTGTTTTTGTTTTTAATATGATCTGTTATGTAAATTGTTTTTCTAAAGCTGAATATCCTTACATCTTTGATAATACTCTATCACGGTAATGGTGGTTTTTTTTTTTTAAGATATGTTGCTATAGTATTTTTGTTAGGAAGTTATTTAAAATTTGTACCTTGATGCTGTTTTATAGTTGTTCCTTTGTTTTATCCTCCTCTGCTCTGGGCCTTTCCATATATCCTATAGCTGCAAATTCTACTTTTTTTTTTTTTGGTGAGGCAACTGGTATTAAGTGATTTGCCCAGGATCACATAGCTAGTGAGTGTTATGTGTCTGATGTAGGATTTGAACTCAGGTCATCCTGACTTCAGCACCATTGTTCAATCAATTATGCCACCTAGTTGCCCCAGCTGCAAATTCTTAATATGTGGTGTTTCCTCCATTTAGAATGTGTGCTTCTTGAGAATAGGGACTGCCTTTTTCTGCTTGTAACTGAAGCACTTAGCATAGTGCCTGCAATATAAGTGCTTAATAACTATTTTTGCATTCATTTGTTTATTTATTTGTTCATTCATTCAATTTATTTGTCTGAAGACTTTAGTAATTTTTGAAATTTTTAGGGTAACTTGTATAGCATTAAGGATAGCATCAGTTCTTCTGTGCACGTTTGACAGAATTGATTTGTAAATACATTTGTACCAAGTTGTTTTGTCTTTTTATTTTTCCTCTTTGGTAGCTTCTTTGTGATTTTTTTCAACTTTTTTTTTCAGATTGAATAAAAATTTCTCTACCCTTTTTTGTTCATTTTCCTATATAGTTTTTATACATATTTTTATAGGTAAATGGAAATGAAAAAAGGATTAGGGATGAATGACAAAGATGTCTTACATAGAAAAAATTAAAATGTTTAGCCAAGGAGTTTGATAGACTATGGTTAAGCTGGATGAATTCTGGGGATCTGGTAAGGAATAGAAAGTAGTATTTTGTAGTTTGACAGTAAGGTAAAGAGAACAGAGGTGAGAGAAGCTATGGTTTGAGGATTTGAAGTTAAGGGGGAACAGGAGAAATCTGAGCAAGTGAGAGTGACAGAAAAGAGATACCACCCTAATGGTCACAGTGGACACTGAAATGTAGGTTAAAAGCTCTAAATTTACATTCTCTGGAGATTGTCAACAACCCTATATATGCTGGTTGTGATGAATATTGGAATTAAATGGTTTGCATCAGAAACTTCTGAATGATTGGGGGGGTTACAGTCAGTGAATTTAAAGGCATTTCATTAGAGAATAACTTTAAGTAGATAAAATATACAAATAGTGTTGTACTCATATGCTCTTCTTTCTATTCCTTGATTTAGCTACTGGTTTTCCATGTAACAGCTATTGGCATGAAAATTTATAATTTCATTGTCATTTTAAAAAATTGACATAGTCTTGCTTCCTAAAACAAATGAAATTAAAATGCTCTGAGTTTTCCTTAATATTTCCTGTACCTTTTGCTGTGTTTTTCTATCACTTCAATTTAATCTTGGCCTACTGTCATTAATCCTCTCATATTTTCAAGGAACCTAACAATGCCAGTAAGTTGGCAGTGAGTCCTTCTACCTGCAAGACAGTGTAATAAATCATATGGAGGACAGACTCATTAAATATATGTATTTTTGCCCAGCAGTCTGGAAGACCAGAGATGTGATTCGCCACTCCCCTGGCCAAGCACTAAAATTATAAGCACAAGGGAATAAATTTTTGATCTAAATCCAAATAGATAACTGAATAAATACCTACACATGTCTATATATGTATATATGAAATATATACTGTACATGTATATACACATACATGTATATATGTATATACGTGGGTATAAACGTATGTGTGTGTGTGTGTGTGTATGAAATATTGAGAGGAGTCAGGGAGAGTGATAGACAGCTAAGATGCCTGTTTGTAACTACCATCATTGAAAGACTTGAGTTTCCTTCCAAAGGCTCTAGTCACTGAAATTCTCTCTCCCTTTACTTTCTGTTCTATGTCATCAATGGATTATCAGATCAGTCATTTCAAAGGCACCAAAACTACTTTACTACAGTTATGGAGATGTATAAAAATATCATCCCTTATGACAGGGCAATTATTATAATTTATAGAGCATATTGAGTAAATTTCTGCAACTTAATAGATAATCCTTTCTTAATGGTTCCTGGTCATTATAGCTGTCCAGCCTCTGTCTAGCTCTTGGTCAATGTCTTTCTTCCTGTAGTTTCTAGAGGGCTAAATGAGTATCCAGTGTTCTACTATACCATGCTGCCTTACTTATAATAAGATATAAGTAGTTATTAATTATAGATTGTACCAAATAGGTTTCAAAAAATTCTGACACATGTAAGAAACAGGTTTAGCTCTAGGTGAAATTGTGAAGTAGGTCAAGTATGTTTTCAATATCCTTCTCCTCTTTGTTCAATTGCCAAAATTTCTACATGCTGCCATCTAAATGCCTAGATCTCCCCCATAGGGTCAGGGTGTATCCATTTTTCTTATTTCCTGCTTCCTTCCCTGATTTCCCTGTTCTCTGTTTAATTCTAGCTTAGGGGTAAATGGATAATAATAGTTTATTATACAACTTCACCCCCTTTCCCTATGGCACCAATAATTGATTAATTCCTCAATCAATAGGCATTTAGTAAATATTTACTCTGTGCCTGCCACCATGTTAAACATTGATTCTTGAAAGGAAAAAAAAAACAGTTCCTTCTCTCAAGGAGCTTGCATTTAAAAAATAATATCTTTCATCAATTCTATAACTCAGAGAGATGGATTCATATGAGAACCAATTATTGGGGAATTTCCAGATATTTCAAAATTATTATCTGCATTTATACAAGGCCCTTCTAGATGAAATTCCTTCCTCCAATCCCATTGTGATCTATTTATTACTCACAATTGGATTAATATTTCTTTTTTAAATATATTTTATTTTTCCCAATTACATGTAAAACAATTTTTAATACGTATTTTAAAAAAAAATTCGAGTTTTAAATTCTCTCACTCCCTCTTCCTCTTCTTCCTCCTCATCCCTCCCTGAGAAGTAAGCAATTTGATATAGGTTATACATGTGCAATCATACAAAACATATTACCATATTAGCGATGTTGTGAAAGAAGACTCAGACTAAAAACAAAACAGAAACATAAAAAAAAATGAAAAAATAGCATGCTTTGATCTGTATTCAGATTCCATCAATTTTTCTCTGAAAATGGGTAGAATTTAAATCATGAGTCCTAGAGAATTGTCTTGGATCATTAGGTTACTGAGAATGGCTAAGTCATTTATAGTTGATCAGCCTACAATATTGCTATTACCATGTACGATGTTCTTCTGGTTTTGCTCACATCAGTTTGCATCAGTTTATGTAAGTCTTTCCAGATTTTTCTGAAAGCATCCTGCTCATCATTTCCTGTAGAACAACAGTATTCTTTTATATTTACATACCACAACTTGTTCAACCATTCCCAAATTGATGGGCATCCCTTCAATCATCAGTTGCCGCCACAGTTCTTTGGGATATAAAAATAGATGTGGTATTATTGGATCAATTGGTATGTCCAATTTTATAGCACTTTGGGCATAGTTACAAATTACTTTCCAGAATGATTGGATCAGTTCACAACCCTACCAACAGTGCATTAATGTCCCAATTTTCCCATATCCTTTCCAACATTTGTTGTTTTCCTTTTCTAGCATATTAGCTGATCTTATAATATGAGGTAGTGCCTCAGAGTTGTTTTAATTTGCATTTCTCTAACCAATAGTTAATTAGAGCATTTTTTTAATATGACTACAGATAGCCTTGACTTGTTCATCTGAAAAGTGCCTGTTCACATCTTTTCACCCCTTAGCAGTTGGGGAATGGCTTGTATTATAAATTTTACTCCATTCTCTATATATTTGAGAAATAAAGCCTTTATCAGAGACCCTTGTTGTGAAATTTTTCCCCAGCCTTTTACTTTCCTTTTAATCTTGGTTTCATTGGTTTGTGTAAAAACTGTTTAATTTAATATAATCAAAATTATCTATTTTATATTTCATAATGCTCTGTATCTCTTGGTTGGTCATAAATTCTTCTCTTCACTATAGATCCAAAAAGTAAGCTATTCCTTATTGTCCTGATTTGTTTATGATGATATTCATTTTATTTAAATCATGTACCCATTTTGAGCTTATCTTGGTATATGGTGTAAGATGCTGATAACATATCTAATTTCTGTCATACTGTTTTCCAGTTTTCCCAGCAGTTTTTGTTAAATAGTGTATTATTGTGCCAAAAGCTTGGATCTTTGGGTTGATCAAATGTTAGATTACTATTGTCATTTACTACTGTGTATTGTGTACCTAATCTATCCCACCACTCTATCTCTTAGCCAATACCAGATTGTTTTGTTGATTACTGATTTGTAATAGTTTGAGATCTGGTATGGCTAGACCACCTTCCTCAATTTTTTTTCCCCAGTAATTCCTTCCAAATGAATTATGTTATGATTTTTTTCTAGCTCTTTAAAATAATTTTTGGTAATTTGGAATGGTACATAATAAGTAAATTAGTTTATCTAGAATTATCACTTTTATTATATTGGCTCAGCATACCTATGAGCAATTGATATTTTTCCAGTTGTTTAGATTTGACTTTATTTGTGTGAAAAGAGTTTTGTAACTGTGTTGATATAGTTCCTGGATTTGTCTTGGTAGGGAGACTGCCAGGTATTTTATATTGTCTACAGTTGTTTTAAATGAAATTTCTCTTTCATCTCTTGTTGCTGGACTTTATTGACCATATATAGAAATGGGCTGATGATTTCTTGTTAAATATTTCAAATAGTTTTTTATTTGATTCTCTAGGATTCTCTAGGTATACTATGATATTATATACAAAGAGTGATAGTTTTATTTCCTCATTGCCTAGTCAAATTCCTTCAATTCCTTTTTCTTCCTTCACCTATTGCTATAGCTAACATTTCCAGTACAATATTAAACAATAGTGGAGATAATGGCATCCTTGCTTCACTCCTGATCTTATTTGGAAGGTTTCCAGCTCATCCCCATTACAGATAGTATGTGCTGATACTTTAAGATAGATATACCTATGCTCTCTAGTGTTTTTAATAGGAAAGAGTATTATCTTTCGTCAAAAGATTTTTCTGCATCTGTTGAGATAATCATACGATTTATGTTGGTTTTTGTTATTAGTGTGGTCAATGATGCTGATAGTTTTCATAATATTGAGCTGGCCCTTCATTCCTGCTATAAATCCTACCTGGTCATAGTGCATGATCCTTGCGTTATATTGCTGTAAGCTCCTTGCCAGTAGTGTATTCACATTTTTTACATCATTTACTAGGGAAATTTGTCTATAGAGTTCTTTTCTCTGTTTTTGCTCTTCCTAATTTAGGTATAAGCACCATATTTTTGTCATAAAAAGGAATTTTGTAGGATTCCTTCCAGATTAATCTTTTTGGAACACTGTTTTTATTAGTAGATTTTGAACCTATGTAGTCAGTTACTTAGTTGTTAGCACCAGCATAGATACTGTTTCCAGGTTAGAAATTTCCATTCATATGCCTAACCTTCCCCAGAACTCTTCCTTGTTAGGATTGTCAGGATTCTCATTCGAAAGGAAAACCCTATCTAACCTACTTTTGTCAGTTCTACCCCTGGCCAGTTCCTCTGAACTGTGCTTATTCACTATACCAGACAACCTCCATTACCTAATCAAGTAGCCCTTAAATATGCTCTATTTTTTTTTTTGCATACACTTTGTTACTAAACCATCAGGTGTGAGAGCTAGATGGAACCTCAGAGGTCAGGTAGATTAAGTATTTTGTTTTATATATAGAGAATTTGAGGTCCAAATAGATTAAACTACTTGTTCAGAAGGCACATAAAATTCCCATGCGCATCCTCTTCCTTAAATATTTCCCTCCATGACTCACTTTACTATCAAGTCTAGCAAACAAAGTTAGGCCTTTTAGTCTCCCCAGCTCATTACTTTAATTTCAGCTCAGCATCTCCAGAGTCTAAAATGTATATGCTTTATTTTCTATCACACTTGCTATAATTTAATTAGTATGTTAAATTGTTTTTATAGTTGAATTTCCCTTTTCTAAAATCTCGGAATCTCTGATACCTTCATTATTCTTGATAATAGATTCTCACAAGAATACACTTACCTTTTGTCTCTCCCATGGGGGAACCTCATATAGTGACAGATGCATTGATACAATATGGCTATAAAAGCACAGGAAATATTTTGAGGTGCTTTTCAATTCACACCCAGGGATAACCACCAATTCAGTGTAGTCATAAAGCTGACCCTGCTGTCACGACTTGATTTCCCACATTTCCCTTATACATCAGTCTGCCTCTTCACTTTGCCCATTCAGATTAGTTACTGCCTTTCACAATCTGTGTTCCAATTGCTTATTGTACAAAGTACTGTATAATGAAGAAGTTGCCTGAGGTAGTGTTTTTCTCTTATAAGCTAGGTAGTGCGGCAGATAAAATGCTAGACCATGAATTGAGGAAGATCTGAGTTCAAATGCTGCATTAGATATTTACTAGCTATGTAAGCTAGGGCAAATCGCTTAACCTCTCTTCTGCTTTGTTTTCTGTAAAAATATGATAGACTAGCACTCCCTTACAGATTTGTTGTGGAGAATCAAATGATATAGTATCTGTAAAGCATTTTGCAAACCCTAAATTGCTATATAAATGCTAATTATTTTAGGTGGGCGGTCCACTCTGGAGGAGGTGTAGGAAGACAGCCAGGCTTAAGTAAAAAATCCGGTGGCTAGAAATATTGCTATAGTATAGATAGTCCAAAAAAAGATACAGGGGTTTTAATGGATGACAAACAATCTAATTGACTTTACGATTGCTACTACGCAGCAGTGTTAAACTATGGAGATACATGTATATGGTGAATGAGGATTATCTGTCTATCTTACTCAAAAATAGAAATTAGAAACAGCTTATCTAGTTCCTAGGATTGAGTGTTTATAGCTTTGGGGGCTCATTGTAGAATTTTTAAACCATATTTCCTTTTTTTTTAAGGCAACTGTGGTTAAGTGACTTGCCCAGGGTCACACAACTAGTAAGTGTCAAGTATTTGGTCTGAGGCCAGATTTGAACTCATTCCTGACTTCAGGGCCAGTGCTCTATCCCACTGCACCACCTAACTGCCCACTAAACCATATTTCCTAAAGAGGCATTCTCTTCTAAGCTAAAATTTTTTAAAAAAGCATAATTAGACATCCTTCCTGATAGTTAGAATTTTTCTTGCTCTGCTAATTATATAAATTATAGGAAGGTAAGTGTATGAATAGATAGACATATACTGTCACAGTATTATTTATTCAGTCAAAAACATTAACATAAAATAACATGACATTTACTTAGTACTTTAAAATATAAGGAGTGCTTGACATGTCATCTACTTCATTCCTCACAACAAACCTATTTTATAAGTGAGGAGACTGAGAATTAGTTTAAGTGACTCCTCTGGGGTCATAGAACTAATAAGTGAAGTAGGACCTGAACCCTGTCTAGAACTCTTCATTTCTGCACACTGGCTTATTTGTCTGTTTGTGGAATATGACTATGTTTAATTTAATATTTTATATATTTAATTTAATATTTTATCATTTATTTTCTTTGATCTTTCCTCTAAGTGCTATATGTACATAAATTTTGTGTCACTGGTAAGACTGAAAGGCTCACAGGGACAACATGTGGTCATAGCTTACCTCTAAGATGCCTACCTACCCTATAAAGGGAAGGGATGATAGGCAGGGTTCAGCAGTGAGACATCAGCCTGAGGCCAAATATACAAATACAAATCCCTACTGCTCAAACACTCTCTGTGTGCATTGTGTGCTACCTCCTGAGTGGTATGGGATCCAGCTGTGTCTAGATTGTTCAGTATAGAGCACAATCAGTTTCCCCTCCAGGGGAATGCAGATGCTCCTCGAATGCCTGGTTGCCTGACCTATGGGGGCAGAGCAACCAGGACCACACATAGCAGGAGACAGGTAACAGATGGTCCTAGCAGAAGCAATGCAAAACTTTAAGTTCCTTAGCTTCCACATTTCTCCCCATTTTCTCTTGTACTACACAAAAACCTCTTAGGAGACCAGCTTTACCAAACAGTAGCCTCAAAGACACAGTAAAGCTCACCTAAATTCTTCGGGGTTCTGGATGAAGGGCCCAAAAATTGTTGTCATTTTGTTTTTGTTTTTCTCCAGCATCATCACTTTCTGTAGTTCTCTGCCTTTCTTTGTTAGGCAGTCACAGCTAAAGCCCATAAATGCTTGCTTGCTTGCCTAATTGTTTTTGTGTTTGTTTATTTTTTTGGGAGGCAATGGGGGTTAAAATGACTTGTCCAGAGTCACATAGCTAATAAGTGTCAAAGGTGGGATTTGAACTCAGTTCCTCCTGACTAGAGCCTATGCTCTATCCACTGCACCACCTAGCTGCCCCTGCCTAATTATTTTTTCACATAGGAAGAACTGGCTCAGTGGTACCGTGGATAGAGTGCCTAACCTGGCATCAGAAAGAGTCTTCTTCCTGAGTTTAAATCTGGTCTCAGACACTACTAGCTGTGTGTGACTCTGGACAAGCCACTTAATCTGTTTGCCTCAGTTTTCTTATCTATTAAATGCGCTAGAGAAGGAAATGGCAAATCGCTCTAGTATCTCTGCCAAAAACAAACAATGAAACAAAAAATAGAGTCACTGGGAGTCAGAGTTGACTGAAATGATTGAACAACAATAACAAGGTGTTTAATGTAGATTTGCTGAGTTGAATTCAACCCAAAGTAAGTTATTCTTAAAGATTCTAGCACCTGGAGAAATTCGGCAGAAAAAAATGTCCAGGTGGCCCAGTAGAAAAATGGCGGAAGAGGATAAGGACAAAGTAGGGCTAGTGCTGAGTTGGCTATCAGTTGCTGAATGAGATAAAAGGGGCTCATTCAGACTCAGGAGGGATGAAGTTAAAAGCCCAATTTATTATGCCGTTGCAACTTTGGGATGAGGACACATTGTATCAAAGCAGGAGTTCACTATTTATCTCTAATACTGGCCACAAAGTCCCTCCTCTGTTTCCTCATTGACTGAGTACTCCAGAATGTACAACTTTCTGGTACGCCTATTACACATGTACTCCTTGACATGTCGCTCCTCCTTCTTCATATATCCCACTTTCAGAAAATGGTATTTTAGCCCCTACTGGAGGTGGAGAAGCTAATATTTATAAGCCTATTGTGCATTCTAAGCAAAGCTTAACCTTTTGTTCTACTTAGGAACTTTTATCTGCAAAACAAGATAAGACCAGCTTTATACTATTTTACCTAGTTACTTCTAGCAGTTGATTAATTTTTTGGAATCCTTTGTTCTGATTAACTTCTATCAGCAAAACAAGAGACCTACTGTATCCTGTTTTACTTCGTTACTTTTCTAGCTGTTTGCTCCAAATTTATGAGAACAAACATTTTCGTTATATCTCTCAGACCATTGTCTCTTCCTTTGGCCCATGTAATACTGGAGAATCCTCAATATTCTGAGTGAAACATTATCAAGTCTGCATTAGATTGTTGATAAGGGATACATTGCCCTGCCCAGCCTATTGGGAAAGCATCCAGGAAAGAGGATTGATAGCCATAGGTGTCTGGGGGCTGACAACCTAGATAATCTTGAAGGATTAAGGGAGGGGGGGGATTTGGCAGATCTGGTGGGTAACGTTGGGGTGAGATACATTTTTGTGGTTGTTGTTATTCAATTATTTCAGACATGTTGGACTCTTTGTGACCTCATTTGAGGTTTTCTTGGCAAAGATACTGGAGTGGTTTGCCATTTACTGTTCCAACTCAGTTTATAGATGAGGAAACTGAGGCAAACAAGGTGTAGTGACTTGCCCAGGGTTACATAGCTAATAAGTACCTGAGGACAATTTGAACTCAGATTCTCTTGACTCCAAGCCCAGCTCTACATCCACTGTGCCACCTAGTGACCCAGAGGCACAACACTTGTATGTACTAAAGTGGAACCCCTCTCTTTGTGCTCTTCTTCAAGACAAGTCATGCTATATCATGAATGAATGGACTTACCATGGACCAAGTACAATGTAAAATTATACATCTTGTTATTTCATTTCTTTAAAGGAAAAAGCTAACAGCATCATATGGCAGTGATGCTCATTATTTGGAGAAATGTTACTATTTTCTCTGTATTTGCCACTACTGGGTGACCCTGAGCAAGTCACTCAGCTCCTTTATATTTCTTTCTTTCTTAGGGAAACTGGGGTAAGTAGATCACTTTTATACACAATGAGTGAGTATTTATTGCAAATCACTCTAAACAGACAGGGTGTCACAAGCGCTAATGATAATATGCATTTTATAAAGTTTGTATTTAATGGCAAAAAGCTTTCTCCCTTCTCCAGTTCCAAACTGACACTTATATTTGACATAAAATTAGATGCTATAATTGTTAATGCTTTGGACAGTATATTATTAGGACTAAGTTTTGGAATAAGGAAGCAAATCTGTCATAACACCTCTTTTTTTTAGGATTAATTAATTCTTTTAACATTAAGGAAGGTTCACGGGTACTAACCCCTGGTAGGTTGGCTGTCACCATCCCCAAAGCTGTTGAGAAGTCTGGGGTCTCCCTACTGAGGGTTAGGAAGGCAGTGATACATCAGGAAGTATGCTTTCTTCCTATAATTGGTATCTAAAACATGATAGGGGGCCTGAAGAATATTTCACAGATACTGATTGCTACCTAATTCTACTGATTCCCACAGGAACAAAAGATATGGCCAAAAGACATCTGAACAATATGACTAGAGACCATGAAGGGCTGGTGACTACAGGTGGTGTTTACATTTTCCCTTTCAGTTGATGGTTGTGAGTTTGGAAAAGAAAGAAAGATATGTGAAGGAAGTGAACAGCTGGCTATGAAAAAATCATACTGCAGAGCAGCATAATAAAAGTTTGGGTGTCTGGAATACCCAGGGAATAAGTCAGTATGTATTTCTGATGTTTCCAGATAACTGAGAAATCATATCTTTAAATAGCATGTCATTTTAAGTATTTTGGATGAAAATTCTTCTTAGAGGATTTGCAGCACTCCCTGCCTTTAAAACAAATCTATACTGAGCACAATTAAGCCTTTTATTTTTAATGATGGAGGGTCATCTTATAAACATTCTATATTATATAGTGATGCCTTCAGAATACATTAATGTATGTAAGGTGCTATATTCCTGTAGTTATGTTTTCAATTCCTGAGTCTCCTTGTTAAGAAAATTTTTTCTCCATTTATTTGCTTCTCTTATCATCTCTCTGATTTCCCTTCTGTCAGTGTGACTATCTTTAGAGGTGCCTATCACCAATATTTGCTGCATTCCAGCTACTGTGAGCTTAGAAACTAGAATACCACGCTAAGTAAAATTATTTCTAAAACAAGAGACTGTAAATTGTGAGAGAAATCCTTCAAGGTATAAAGTACACATTTTGGTATGTGGACTTCTGTGAGGCTATTTTGGGTGTTCAGTGACCTTTTATGTTTATTTCCTAATTGGTAACTGTGTTTCTGACAGGTGAGATAAGTAGATATCTGAGTTCTGGATAGGTGAGATTTCACTGCCCATGTTTCTCTGAGCTATGTCATGTGATTCTAGAAAAATGCACTTTGGGAAGATGATGAAGTGAGTAAGACAACCAAAGTTTGATAGAGAAAGAAAAATGCATAGATATTAAACTAGATATAATAGAGATGCTGTGAATTTATTATTTTAAAAATAATTGGTTTCCCTTGTAGTCTCTTGTATTTTATTTGATAGATTTAAAAATATTGTTCTGAGAAAGTATCCATTGGTTTTTACCAGATTACCTTAAAACAGTCATAAACACACAAAAAAGGTTAAGAACAGATGCTATAAAGCATAAAAAATATGACAGAATGAAGAGAAGTAGTACAAGAGTTATAGCATTTCACTTGAGAAAATAACAGTAAAGAGGGCTAGGAAAAATACAGTATGGTATAAGTTGATAGGGTACTATACTTATAGTAAGAAAGACTTACGCTAAGCCTAAATCCCTAACCTGATCCTACATCTCATTTCTGACACTACCTGTGTGACCCTGGGCAAGCCGTGTAAACTCTCTGGTCTTGAATTTCCTCATTTTACAAATGAGGAGGTCATAGTCCATGACTGCTGCAGTCCCTTCTGCCTCTACATCTATGATCTTATATCACTATGACCTCATGTCTAAGTGGCAAAGGAAAGAGAAGGTAGATTTTAAAACATGAGCTTGAGATTTAACACTAGGAGATAAATATTACCATCACAACTATTACAGACACCTGACATGTATGTTGCACTTTGGGCAGCTAGTTGCCCGCAGTGGATAGAGTGCCTGGCCTGTAGTCAGAAGGACTCATCATCCTGAGTTCAAGTCTGACCTCAGACATTTATTAACTGTGTGACTCTAGACAAGTCACTTAACCTTATTTGCCTCAGTTTCCTCATCTATAAAATGGGCTGGAAAAGGAAATGTCAAACCACTTCAGGGTCTTTGCCAAGGAAACCCCAAAAGGGGTCACAAAGAATCAGACACAACTGAGAAATGACTGAATAACAATAAAAATCAGACATTGAAGTTTGAAAAGCACTATATGTTTAAGCCTCACAACAAACTTTGTGAGAGAGGCATTATTATTATTATTATTATCCTCATTTAACATATGAGGAAACTGAGGCTCATATAGGTTAAGTGGCATGCTCAGGATCCCATAGCTAGTAAGTATCTGAATAAGCATTCAAATCTAGATTTTTACAAAAATTCCATCCCCAGCCATTTAATACATATTTCACAGTTATTAAGATCATTTGGGATGAGACTCTCCATTGGAAAATAATGATGAAAGATATACCTTGTTCCAAATAAACATATTCAAGTGGAGAGAAAGGGTAGTAACATTATCCATTAAAAAAATAAAAGGAACATGTCTGTATTGGAATTTATGAACCTGAGAATGGAAATGTACTGGAGAGCATAACATGGAGATAAAAGAGAAAGAAAGAAAAAGTGAGTTTTATGTTAAGTCGACTACACACTGACCAGCCAGACAAATATAATGCTTTCCTAATACAGATGACGAAACCGGTGCAGAAGCAAGATAGGCTATTGATGGGACTTTTTAACTATACCGACATCCTGACATTTGATGGGAGTTCAATTCAGCTAAGAGCAGAGCTTCTGATAAATCCTTGACTTCTCTTGCTGAACAATTGCATTACTCAGAAGGCAGAGGAATCAACAAGGAGGACTGCTTTTCTGGACTTAATTCTAACCAATAAGGAGAAACTGGTTGGGAATATGGAAGTGACAGAAACCTTGGGAAAGAGTGACTGTCATTTTGGAGCTGGTAATTGCAAGGGAAGGTAATGTTGACTATATAATCCTTGCATGTAGCACAGACTTTAAGTAAGCAGATTTCAGATATCTATAGAAAAATTTATTGTAATTCCGTGATTAAAAATTCTAGCTCATGAGAAATGGTAGATACTAAACAATGGAATTGATAAACAATACATTTAAAGAAAGAAGCGCAGTCAGTTGTTTTTTTTTAAAGATAAGATTTAAGGTAGAAGTAGAGGCATATAGACAAGGCCTTGTATACTCTAAAAGAATTGGCATGAGCCAATAAAAAATGTCAGGTAATCTAAAACACAGAATGAGAAATAGTGAGGGAGAAATAGAGGGAGAGAGAGAGAGATAGAGAGAGAGAGAGAGGAGGCAGAGACAGACAGATAGACACACACACACACACACACAGAATGAACTTTTCAGTCTTGAGGGTTAAGGAAAGGGAAGAAAGGCTTGATTTGGTGGGAGGGTTCTACACATAATTTATGTGGAAAATATTTGTTTTGTTTTTAGTGGATTTCAAGCTTAATATGAGTCAATATGATAGCCATATGCCATCTTAGACTGAATTCAAAGAGGCATAATATCCAGGATTAGAAACGTAATAGTTCCACGCACTCTGTCAAGTTCAGGCCATATCTGTAGTATTGAGTTTAGATTTCTGCCCCTCTTTTGAGAAAGGACTTGAGCAAGCTAAAGAGGGGACAGAAGAAGGAAACTAGGATTGTAAAAGGCCTCATGTTCATGACGTATAAAGGCTGGGTGAACAAAGTACAGCTACTTAACCTGGAGAAGAGAAGGTTTAGTGATCAGGAAGCTCCCTTGAAGTGTTTGAAGAACCTTCATGCAGAAGAGAAATTAAACTGAGACTGCTTAACTCCAGAAGGCAGAACTAAGATGAAAGGATGGAAATTGCCAAGAGGTAAATGCTTGCTTGATGTAAGGAAAATCTTTCTAACAATTAAATGTATCCTAAAGTAAAATGGGCTATCTTGAGAGGTAGTAGTTTCCCTCTCACTGGAGATCTTTGAACAAAGATGGGATGACAAACTATTTGTTTATAGCAGAGGAGGTTCTTTCCAGCATGATTTGAATTAGCTGACCTCTGAGGTTATGTCTAATTATGAGATCCTGAAGTTCTATTATTCAGTCATTTTCAGTCGTGTCCAACTCTTTGTAACCCCATTTGGAGTTTTCTTGGCATAGACACAGGAAAGGTTTTTCACATTTTACAGATGAGGAAATTGAGGCAAACAGTTAAGTGTCTGAAGTCAGATTTGAACTCAGGAAGATTCATCTTCCTGACTCCGGGCCAAGCACTCAAGCTACCCTTGAGATTCTATTGTAGTGTATATTGTTTATTAAGTAGAGAATAGGAATAATCCAAAAGCCAGGCCCAAACAATTATGAGAATGTTAATGAGAAACTGAGATCTGAAGGTAGAGAATTCAGAGCCAAGAGCATCACCAGGAGATCAATAAAATGACACGTAGGAATTGTGAGGGAGTTTACACCTTCGTCTGGCTTCAAGAGCTTGTACAGGTCTTTATAATTTGGAGACTTGCTATAAAGCCTCCATCGGGTGATGATGCTTTGTGTGGCCATAAGAAGCCATCTCTTTCCTGCTGACTCAGTCACCACTGCTGAGTTATGGGCCCCCTTAAGTTGAAATGAGCTCAGTCAGTGTTCAGGCAAAGTGCTGTAATGTTAACAGTTGGCAGAGCTATTCAAGTCCTGTTTTGATTCCGTTTTTTCCTTTGCACATTAAACATTAAAACATGTCCATTGAATTGAATTGAAACAAATTTTGTCCTCAGGATTACTATCTTTAAGCTGCAAAAGGTAGAGCAAATACCATAAAGAAAGAATTGTAATGAAAAAGGTAAGAAGATAGTAAGAGAGAGTTATCTAGCCACTTTAAATGAATTTAAGTTCCTAGGGCCAGAACAATTACATCCCAGAGTCCTGAAAGAATGCGTACATCCGCTGTTGGTAATGATTAAGAAATCACAGATAGAAATGCTAAAAGACTGAAGATGGGCAAATGTCTCTTTTTAAAAGAGGAAAGGGTGAATTCAGAGGCAGTTAGGTGGTACAATGAATAGAGCATGGAATTTGGAGTCAGGAAGACCTGAGATCGAATCCTTCCTCAGACCCTTACTAGCTGTGTGACCCTGGGCAAGTAACTAAGTACCTTTCTGTATTTCAGCTTCCTCATCTATAAAATGGAGACAATAATAGGACCTACCTCACAGAGTTGAAATGACTTAACATATCTAAGTCTTTTGCAAACCTTAAAGCAATATATAAATCCTATTATTAATTTGATGTATAAACTTGACATCAGCTCCAGAAACATTAAAGAAATAACTTACTAGTGTTTGAAAGAAGGTACATTTATTAGCATTAGATCTTTGGAAGAGGTCACTAGGATTTCATACTGGCTCAATAAGACTAAGTAGTGACCAACAGGCTCCATCTTTTTTGTGATATTTTTATTAGATTAAGTCCAAAGACATAGCATATGTTGATTTCAGCAAAACATTGGGAAATAGTTGTAATATTTTTGGAAAAGATTCTGAAGTATAATGTCAGTGTTAGTACTAATAGGTTGATTTGAACCAGATAATGATACACAAAGAATATTGTTCTCAATTTCAAGCTGAAGTAAGATTCTTAATTTCAGTGTCATTTCCATTTCTATGTTCTGATTTCACTGACTTTGTCCATTCCTATCAAACATTTTCATGAATGATGGATGAGAGCACAAAAGGTACGCATATCAAATTTGCCAACAAAACAAAGCTGAGTAGTTCATTTAATGCACTAGATAACAAATCCAAGATTTTAAAACGTCTCAACTTGTTTGAAAAAGCATATTGAAATCAACAAAGTTAGGTATCTTAGTGATGTGTGCAAAGTTCTGCATTTAAGTTAAATGATCATTTGAACAAATAGAGAGTCAGGAAGATGGCGTTCAGCAGCAGTTCCTTCCAAAATTATGTGAGGTTTGTACTTAATCACAAGTTTGCTATAAACCAACAATGAGATACTGAAAATTATTAACATAAGTTTAGGATTCATTAATAGAAGCATAATGTCTAGCTCATGGGAAACAGTAGTTCTATACTCAAGAACATCTGGAGTAGAATGTTTAGTTTTACTTACCACTTTTTAAATTTTATTTTTAATTTATGGAATAAAACCAGCATTTCCATAACATAGTACAATAAAAAAAGATGACTCAACATGAAATTGCAAATCTACTATGTACAACTTGCTATTTATTTCAAATATACAACAAAATTATACTGCAAATTTATTTTTTTTTCTTCCTTCCCCTTTCTGTCCTGGAGATGGCTACCATAAAATTATTCTATGCATACTTCTCTTTTTCAGGGATGCTCACAAACTGAATGTATCCAGGGCACAATGACCCAGGATGCATCCTCAGCAGAGATCTTGAAACCTTGTGATATGATGAAAAGAACTGAAGATATTTATCTTGAGTAAAGAAAAAATGACTAAAGGAGAGGAATGATACATTTTTCAAACACCTTTTAAAAGGTTATCATATGGAAGAGAAAGTAGAATTATTCTGCATTGTTGCCCTTAACTCTGAGAAAGAACTAGAGTCAATTACTAGAAATTATAAGGAGCAACATATTTTTTAAAACACTTAGTTCAGTAAAGTATGTATGTATATGTACACACACACACGCACACACACACACACACACATATATATTCTTGTAAAGTAATGAGCTTTCTGCAAGTTGAAGTACTGAAGTGAGACCTAATTGGTTAATATTTAGTAGGGATCTTAAAAGAAATTCATGAATTGCAGACTAGTCTCATTGCTCTTTGAGTTGTACATTGAACTCTCGTCTTCCACCACTAACCACTGATCTAGCAGTTGCCTCTCCACCTAGACGAAACCCTGCACTCTGTTCAGTTGACTTGGCCAGTGAACTGACTCCAGAGATCATGCCTCCCATTCTGCCAGTGCCAAAGTCCAAGAGCAGTTGCTGCCTTACAATCATCTGGACAATCTCTTCCACAGACTGCTGAAGAGACTCAGAACATATCGACCTTTCCTTAGTTTTGGCAGGCATTAAGTATGTTCAGTGCTTCCTTAGCCTTGGAACAGCTTGGCCCACTTATGAGTCAATTTTGTTTATCAAATGAAGCAGTAGATGTGGCAAAATAAGGATGACATTAAAGCATTTGGCATAGCTGTACAGAATAATGCTGTTTGACAAAAAAGATAAAAATAAAAGAAAGATAGATGAAGAGGATATATGAGTTTAGATTAAGTTATTTTCTGCTGTTTTAAGGTGCTGGAAATTTGTAGTAATTAAGTGACTTCAGGAGGGTCATTAGTTCAATGAATTAACATTCAAAGTACAAAATAAAGGACATTTATTAAAAAAGGAACTCTTAGAACAGTAGTAATATATTCTAAAACACCAGTCTTTGAGTAAAAGTAAAACACAGCAAAATATCATCTTTTGTAGAGTTTTTCTACCTTTTTGACTAGCTCCCCACTTTAGGTCCTCTTTACCTTTCACCTGGACTATTGTAATAAACGAGTTTCCAGATATCTAAGCTCTTCATTCTGTAATCTAGTCTGCAAACTGCTGTTACAGTAATCTTAACAAAAGTGTTTAAAAAACCTTAATGTATAACTGGGTGATATAATAGATACAATGAGAGCTGGACTAAGAAAGAACTGAGTTTGAATCCTTCCTCACACATTTTACTATCCATGTGATCCTGGACAAGTCACTTGAGTTCTCTCAGGCTCAGATTCTTTATCTATAAAATGAAGATAATAATAGTGTCTCCATCACAGGGTTGTCGAGAGGATCAAAGGAGTAATGTAAATCAAATGCTTTGCAAGCAATAAAGTACTAAAGATGTCTAAGTTATTGTTAGAAAAATGTGAAATATTATCATAGTTATTATCTCATTCTTATCTTAGTTCAATGAAATTCAGAAAGTGATCCTTGAAGAAGTCACTATTCTGCTCTTACTGTTCTATATATAACATTCTGAAGATTCTAAGCAGGTAGGTGAAATAACTTCTTTTTATAAATGAATAAAATTTTTGAGGTTTAAGTTCATCTTCTGTAGATGCCCAGAAATCATATTTAGGGCAATACTAGTACCAGACAGGATGATATGATTTCATCCTCAACCAGGGTGCACAACCCACAATCCACCAAAGGACTTTGAGCAGCCAGTGAAAAATGTGCATTTTTCACAGGCCAACTACATTATATGCTCTAAAAAAAAAACAAAAACAAAAACTTAGTGACTCCCTATTGCCTACCAAATTAAAAAAAAAAACCTTAGACTAGTAGTCAAGGCTCTGTAAATTGAATCCAAACTGCCTTATCCCAAACTACTTCCCTTCACACACTTTGAATTCTACACATATTAGGTTATTCATTCTTATCCAAATTTGGCCTGCCCTTTCCTGTCTATAGACCTTTGTACACACTATCTCCCGTGAATGGAATGGTTTCCCTCCATACTTATACATGTTGAAGTCTTTTCCTTTCCTCAATCCATCAATCCAGCTCAAGGGCTATCTTTCTCCATAAAGTCTTCCTTGATCCCTTCCCTTCCCTCCTAGTACTTCCTAACTTTAGTCTTTTCAGATTTGTTTGAGTCTCTTCTGTGTAATTTTCATTGTATAACTTATATTAATATTATTTTTATTATCTACATCATCTCCATTTAGATTGTAAGCTCCTTGTGTAGGGACTGTATCTTTTTTCATCCCTGTATATCCAATATCTTCTCTACCAAAGACCTACTCTAATATTTCGTTGTGGTACAGAGGTTCTTTTAGGCCATCCTTGAAGGGCATAAGCTCTGACAAGTTCTATCATTTTGGCAAGGTGTATAGATCCAATAATGGATTTTATGTCTACTGCAGAGAAAAAACCTACCTAAATTCAGAGAATTCTCATCACCAGGATGAGGCACCACAGGGAGACAAATATTTTGGTTATAGAATCTCTCCAAAAATATACTCTAATGGACTGCAGGATTACAATATGCATCTGGAAAGTGAGCACTCATAGTGTAAGATAACATTACAGATCCTTGAAATATTGAAGATTTCCTTTACCTGCCATGGCAAATTGTACCTGGCAGACATATTATAAATGTTTGATGGGTGGAATCTTCTTTTACTACAAAATGCTTAGTAACAATTACCATTATTTAAAAAGAAAGGAACAAAGTAAGGGAGAGAGGGAAGGAAGGCAAGAATGAGGGAGGGAAGGAAGGGGGTAAGGCCCAAGAGGAGGAAAGATGGAAAGAGAAGAAGAAAGATCAATTAAGTTGAAATAAGTATCAACCTAGTTTGCAATGTGCCACTGATCTACTTTTGGAATCACACACACACACACACACACACACACACACACATACACACACACATTATAATGATGAATTTCCCAAAGACTAGTGCAACATTTTTTTGTATTAATTCTGTAGCTTCTAGTATCCTGCAATAATCATGTGAATTCTTAATTAACTGATAGTGATGAGACAGATTTATTTTTATACAATAACAATGTATATGAAGATGATGCCAACCCAGAGATCAAAATCTTGAATCCAGTAGTAAATATATCTAGTCTGTCTGGGGAATTGGATTAAACCATTCAAATGCTCTCAGTAAGACATGGGCACATGCAAGCATTCCAGCCTGTATTTACTACATGTTTTCATAGTGAGAATTGTGGTGTCACATATTATTTTAGGACTTTATGTTTCTCCTGTGATTTTTATTTGAGAATGATATAGCCCTCCAGGAATGTAACAGGAGTTTTATATGAGTAACTGTTCCAAGAGGAAAAAAAAAAAGATAAGGACTTTATAAACATAATCTGATGTATATGAGAAAAGCAACAAAAGCTTAACTGAGTCTGTCAGAAATCCATTGTGCCCCTTTTAATTTTTCTTCCCTTGAAAATTAATATATTATCAAGGAATAATAAAGCTCCTGAAATTGATCTTGGGGAAATGATACTGTCATGTTTTTGTTGCCAGATTTCAGGGCTGAACAAAGTGAAACCTGGACTATGTTTGAAGGTTTCCAGAATGAGTTATGAATGGAGTCTCCCTTGTCTTTTCCCCTTATTGTGACTGAGTGAATTGGCTTGGTTTGTAATAACTAGTCTTTGTTTCTCCTGAATATCAAGAAGATTTAGGAAACGGTTTGATTGTGTTCATAAAATGGGGAAAAGTTTGCCATGTTTTTGCTGGAGTTGAAAAATATTCATAAAACCTTAGCTGGAAGTAATAATTCCACATTACCTAAACATCTGCCAAGAGAACCAAGAAGAATTTTTCCTTCAGAGAGGAAAATTGGTGATGGCAGAAAAGTGCCAGCAAGCTTTTTGGATGCCTGTTAGCAATCAGCACTGTTTCCATTTTCAAATAACAACCAAATAATCACATATCCAAACAACATAATATCCCACAAAATACTCAAAGAGGAAAGACTGGCAGACAACACACCATCCAGAGTGATGTAGTCATCTAAATGCAGGGATAGTTCATTCACTGACTGCAAAAACTGTCCTTGGAAAAGCTTACCTGAATGCTTCTTACTGGAAGAAAGGCCAGGCTGGGCCAGTGGGAAATCTGAAATAGCTAATATTTTTAAGAGAAATTCAATGTTACTCATTTCAAGCACATATGGTGACTAAATGAGTTAATGAAGGGTTGTCAAACAGGTAACTCTTAGAGCCTTACTTTAAGTGATTAGATAAAATGAATGTTTGATTAGCATATTAATTATTTGTGTGTAAATGGCTATTTCTAAAGTAATTATAAATCATTTTGTTCTTTTGCTTAGGTTAAAGATTACTCCTTCTTTCATTGTCCTTGAGCTTCCTTCCTTCTCCCCAGAAGTCATACCCCAGTGTATTGTTCCCTAGGACAATTGCATCCTTAGCAATACCAGACATATCCTTGAAATGTTCCTTACACTGACAACTATATGCCCTACCTCCCCAGCACCAGATAATCCTGTAGGAGTGTAGACATTTCATGGAGTCCCAGAGCACCTTTATTTCCTCTTCCTTGTGGCCCCACCCACAGTCTATTTCTCTTCTTCCTGGGCTCACTCCTTGTTCTATGACATATTTCTGCAACCTGGCAGCTATAGTCTCGTCTACTCCCACATCTCAAGAAGCTTAGCAAACACTGGGTTTCTTCCCCTCAAGAGCTATAGCCCATATGCACTCCTCCCCTCCATCCCTCCACTGAACCCATTATTGTGGCAGGTGAAAAATCTTCCTAAATTAGTTGTGTCTGCTTATTTTTAAAACTTTTTTTTTGTAACTCAAAGTCAAACTTCAACCAGATGCCTGACTGTCAGAATAGAGTCCAAATAGTCCAAATAGAGATTTGCAACATGTAGGTTACATTTTGTGTGTGTGATCAACATTAGTGTTTTCCTATTATTTTTGTAGGATCATAGATTTAGAGCTAGAAAGAAATTCAGATGGTCCAGATCAATACTCTCATTTTATAGATGAAAAAATAGATTAAGTGATTTAGTCAAGGTTATATGTTTACCATGAGCAGTCAAAATTTGAATACAACCCACTTGTCTCCAGATCTGGCCCTGGTTCTGCTGTTAAAAAAACAAACATACAAAAACTCTGACAGTTTTGAATTGTAGTGTTGCAGATAAAAAAAAAAATCACCTGCTGGAAAAACTTCTGGTGATAAACTTTCTGAACTGGCTGGTTCCTACACACTAAACAGAGAGGTACATTGTTGAACCCATTCTCAGAACATTTCCAATGAAATAGAATTTCCCAGAACTTGTGATCCTCTAACATTGCTTATAATATAGAAAGTGCAGCAAAGAATATTTAGCCCTTTGTATTATAAACTCAGAACTACCATTCTCTGAGTTAAAGGGTATGATTATTTTAGCCACTTTATTTGGAATTAAAGTTCAAAGTACATAGTTTCAGTTGCCTTTTCCAGTTGATTTCTTTGTTAATTGCCTTTGCAGGTCTTGCCTGCTTACCTTGCTGCCCCCGCCCCGCCCCAGTGTTATGCCTCACTCTTAGAAGTATCAGTTCGTGAGGGGAAGTAAATAAAAACACTGTCTCATGGCCAAAATTTCTGTGTTCCAAATTATACAGTCCAATTCTACCCACTTATCCTCCCATGATCATTCCCTTTCCCATTTGCCATGCAATTTCCTTACTATTCTATATACTGCCACCCTTCTGGGAATTGATTACTCCCACAAACTTTGATTTCCCTTTTTCTGAGGCAAAATGATTTGTGAAGAGGCACAAATTATTTTAGAAGTGGTTTCCTGATGAATCTATAGATTAGGCCTATTGTAAGGACCCCATTTTGCAAAATATTCTTCTCCAATCTGTTCTCCTGTGGGAGTGCTATTCAGCTGGAATCTTTCCCCCATTTATTTGAAAATTTCCTCTTTTGTTTTCCTGGTTCAATTTCCTTTTTATTTACATTAAATTTTATTTTATTATTTTTTGTCACTTCTCACATTATCCTGTAGGCACTTTTCCTAGAAATTCTCTTCCCTTTGTTCAAGCATAGACTTGATTAGGGCATATCACCCATTCCCCTCTTCTTCTTACCTCCCTTCTCTTTTATGTACCATTCCATTCTGTAGTTTAATCTCACAAAATATATCAAATCTCCTGTAGAGTAGGTTATAAGGTTTAGTCCATGATGTTTTAAGTATGTTCCTACCATATCTGTTCTCTTCTTTCTTTAAATTTCACTTTCATGTTTATTCCCATGTGTACTTTTAAAAAGAAATTATTTAATGATGTCTCAGATGTCTTTAAAACCCAGTAGGAATCGTTTTCTTTGTAATTTTTGTTTTCTTTTAATGGGTTTTAGAGATGTTACAATATCACTGCTTGTGTTTTACTTACTATTTATTTACTTTTCTTGTGTTTTTAAATCAGTCTGCTTGGTGTGTGTGTGTGTGTGTGTGAATGAGTGTGTATGTGTGTTTTGGTAGCAATGCTTCAAATGGATTTATGGGAGGGCATAGATAAGAACTATTCAAGGTGTGGGGGGGAAATATACATAAGTAGTAATTTGTGGGGTTATAAAATGTACATCTGAAATCCACTAAAATGTTGAGATCTTAAATTATGTTGAGGTAAAGAAGAGAATCAAAAAAGGTATGGGACCACTGCTTGGCATGAATGGATTGTGATATATAATGAACTGAACTACTGAACTCATTTTTGTTTTGCTTTTTCTTCTAAGTATAACCTTTGGAAAGGGAAACATAGAGCAAAAGTGGTTAATAGGGCATGGAGCTCCCATAAAGCAAGAAAACACTAAGACAATCTATAGATGTCATATCAGACTACTCATGTCTTTTTTAAATGATAACTGAACTTCTAGATCCAGAATATGGAAGACATAATAAATGTTGATTTTGGTAAATCAGTTTGATATATTCTCTTGTGCTGTCTATTTGGGAAAAGGGAGAAATATAAGCTAGACAATAATATAATTAGGTAGATTCAAAAGTAGTTGAATGACTGAACTCAAATAATTGTTATTAACAGATGCATGCCAACTTCGTATATGGTCTGTTGTGGAATATCCCAGGGAATCTTTCCTTGGCTTATATGTTATTCAACATTAATAGCTTGAATTAATAGTTATTTAAAAGTTAATAATTTAAATGAAGATATAACAGATAATATTTGAATTTTTGTGGATGACTTGAAATAGTAGGGCTAGCTACCATATTTTGTGAAAGTCAGCATCTAAAAGAATCTCAAAAAACTAGAGTGCTTGGCTGAATAGCCTAAAATTAATTTTAAAAGTAGAAAATGACTTGTTCTACTCTTAGGTTCAAAATATCTACTTTACAAGTATAGGCTAAAAAATAGTATGTGTACCACAGACATGGCATTTATTTTAATAGACTAGTATATTTTATCCCCTATAGACCATATCTGTTAGCACTGTGTTAATTCCATGTGCCACATGTTAGGATTTATATAGGCAAAATGACATGTGTTCATATAAGGGCAACCAGGAAGAGGGGGGTGGAAAACATGCCATATGAGGATTGGTTGAAAGATTTGGGTCACATAATCATAAATTGAGAACTGGAAGGGACTTAAGAAGTCATGTAGACCCTCTTCAACCTGCTCATTTAACAGTTAAGGAACTTAATGCCCAGAGAAAATGAAAACTTAACCAAGGTCACACAAGTAATAAGTAGCAAGACTGGAATTCAGCTGTGTGATCCTGGGCAAATCACCTAACCTCTGTTTGCCTCTGGAGAAGGAAATGACAAACCACTCCAATATCTTTACCAAGAAAACCCCATGGACAGTACTGATGTGCTATGGTTCACGGGGTTATGAAGAGTTGGATATAACAAAACAACTAAACAACTAAAATACTAAAAAAGACCATCATGTGAAGACTTGTTTCATTTGGTTCTAGAGAGTAGACTTAGGAGCAGATGGTAGGAGTTGTTAAGGGAAACTTGCTGGTTCAATGTAGTAACAATAAAAACACCAAAAAAAAAACCAAACCCCAAACCAAAAACAAAACAAAACACTTCCTAAGTATTAGAGTTTCATACGGATAGGGATGGAATGTGATACCTAAAAGGTGTGTGTTACTATAGGACTTAGAGAGGTATGGAGGTTCTCTATCATTTATGATCTTTAAGAAGAGGCTAGATAAGTTTTAGAAGGGATTCTTAGTCAGATGAGGCTTAGATTAAATGATCTATGAGGTTCTTCTCCTTACTGAAATTCTGTGATTAAGTTGAAGGAGGCCCCTAAGCCTACCAGAATCCCGATAATCCTCCTCTTCATATTTTCAAGTTTAAGAACAAGTTGACTTGTTGGACTGGATGGCTACTTAGATATCTTCCAACTTTCCAGTTCTGTGATTCTGGGAGCTTTTGGTTAGATGAAGGAACTATTCCTCCTGTTTTTCCTTGGAGACATAGACATACACACACACACACACACACACACATATGTATACTCACATATATACACATGTGTATATATGCACATATATGTATAGTGTATATATGCATATACATATACGTAAATAAAGTTTTAGGCCCAGGCCTAGTGATCAAGTCATCTAAAAATTTGCCTAAGTTGAGAAATATTCAGTCCCTAGGTGTTGGTCACATCAATTCATGAAACCATGGTAAAAACCATGTTAAAAATTAATCTTTGCAAGAAGTACCCACTTAAATGAAATGGGTGATTACTTGAACGATTATCATGGAACTGGAACATAAAGTTAGTTTTCCACTTCCGGGGAGTGGACGCATAGACGTACCGGTGGCAAAAATCTTCATCCTATACTCAAACTTGATGATGTCATGCTGTCTTTCTTTAGCATATTCTGGTAATTTAAGTTAATAGGAGAGGCAGCATGGTACGGTGGATTTATTGTCTTAAACTTGGAGTCAAAAAGTCATGACTTCCAATCTTGTCTCAGACACTTATTGTTGGACCTTTGACAAGACACCTGACTTGTCTGAGCCTGAGTTTTTTTCTCTATAGAGATATTAATAGCACCTACTTCTTAGAGTTCTGAAGATAAAATGTGATAAAATATATAAAGTTTTATATAAATGTTAACCATACTCACTCTGGAAGTTCTGCCAAAACATAATTAATAAAGCATAGTGGAAAAGCAGACTTTAGTCAAACTATAGCATTGAAAACATACCTGAGCCCCCTGCGTTTTCATAAGACAAGGACAGTGTGCGGTTTTGTCAGCATGATATCCCTTTGGCTTTATCAGAAGTACAATTCAGCTCTGAAACTCTCAAGCGCCAAAAGACATCTTTCTCTATGCTGTTTCTATCATCTTCTGACACTACCTGAAAGGTCACCAATTAGAAGGTTGCCTTAGGTCAGAGAGATTTCTGACTACTTCAGATTACTGCAGAGTATGCCTCTGGGCTCGTTGAGGCTCATTAATGACGACTCTTGGTCTCTGGAACAATCTGAGAGAGAGAGAGATGGTGGATACGAGTCAAGGTCCTGGTCAGAAGGTGTCCCCTTCCTGTTCCACCTCTGATCTGAATACATACAGAACAAGTACTAATGTGCTGAACCAGCACGAACCAGATGCAAGCTATTACACAAAATTAGTGATTCAGATTCCAAAGGGCTGCTTTTCGTGCCGATGGCAAAAATTGCAGATATTAATTGCACTGCTTATAATTTCAGCCTTTTCAGCTGAATGAGAGAGACATTTTTTTTTTTAATTTCCCCAGGAGCATGATGCTTGAAGCAGAAACATAGTCCATGACAGATTGACAAATAGGGCAGATTTTTAAAATGTATTTTTGATGCCAGAATACAAAATCAAAGGATAAGGGTTGTGTTTTCTTCTCCAATAGCAATGCAACATTTTTATTTTTAAAAATTCACCATAAACATTTTTCTAATATCTTACACTGACATTATATTTTTAAGATTTACTGATCTATATATGTATAGAAACATATACTTCTTTAAGGATCTATTACTTCCCTATTTTGGATGCCACTTTCCTAGATGCATCTTATAACCCAATATCTCTATCTATCTATCTATCTATCTATCTATCTATCTATCTATCTATCTATCTATCTATCTTATCTATCTATCTTATCTATGTATCTATCTTTCTATCTGAATGAATGAATGAATGAAGATAGGTTCATAGACTTACAGGTGGCAGTGATTTATTTAATCCAATTTCTTTCATTTTAGAGATACCAAAACTGGGGTCACTTTCCCTAGGTCGAACGGATAACAAGGAACAGGGTTTGAACCTAGGTCTTCTGATCCCAAGCCCATTGTTGTTTTCACTACAAAATATTGCCTCTTTTGGGACTCTATTGTTGAAAAAAAGGTTATCATCTGTCCACTTTCTCCTGTCTTTTAAAATCTGATCTTTAGGTGATTATGTGTATATGTGTACACACAGAGATATAGTATTCATTTCTTGACCCATACTGAATATATCACATTCAAAGCGTTTTGTTTAGTTTTATAGAACTAGAAAAAATGTATGCCCTACTGGCATAATCAACAAGCATAGAACTTTAAAAGAGGATATATATGTAAGTATGTACATATATATGTATATATACATTACATATAGCGTATATAAAATAGATACACACATATATGTATATAACATATATGTATATGTCTAATATATATACACACATATGTATAAATATATATACATATATGTATTTATGGCAAAATACACATTCTCTCTCTCTATATATATATATGTATTATGCTCACACATTTTTTTTAAATGATAAAATGAATAGCTCTTATTAAACCAATGATACTGCCTTCCTTGCTATTCCTCACACAAAATACTTGTCTCCAGTCTTTGGATATTTTCACAAGCTATGCCTCATGCCCCAAATATTCTCCCTCCTCATTTCCACCTCTTTGCCTTCCTACCTTCCTTCAAGACCCAGCTAAAATCCTATCTTTTACAAGAAGCTGTTCCTGAACTCCTTTAATACTGGTGCTTTCCCTCTATTGATGATCTCCAATTTATCTCACATGTAATTTGCTTGTGCGTAGTTGTTTTTCTGTTGTCTTTCTCATTAGACTGTGAATTCCTTGACAGCAGGAACCGTCTTTTGTCTCTTGTCTTTTTTTTTTAACCATTGCCTTTCTTAGCACAGTGCCTGGCAAATAGTAGGCACTTAATAAATGTTTATTGACTGATTGGCTTTTGAGAAAATCAGAATGGTGGAATACAGGAAATATTGATTCAATCTAACATTTCTTAGGTTCCTTCTTTTTGTTAGGAGCTGGGGCTAAAAAGACAAAAGTTAATCTCTTTCCTCAAGAAGATTGCATTCTGCTGGGGGCTGGGGGAGGGAGGCACACAACACATAACAAATAACTATATAGAGAAGATAAGTATAAAAATAAGTATATAGAGAAGAAATGAGAAGAAAACGAGAAGAGATTGAGCTCTAATTGGGGAGAGGGACCAGAAAAGTCTCTATAGAGGTGTTGGCACTGAACTGATCCTTAAAGTAATACTAAGGGTTTAGAAAGGAGGTCTTGGCTATAGAGCCCATCTGAGGCATGGGCTACAGATTCTGCAAATAAATAGAAACAGGAGATGGAGTGTAGAGTTTGGGGTGGTGCTACTCAATGTTTTATCTCCTGTCTGTGTCCTGCCATAGTCTCCTGTGGTGACAACATGGAGTTTATGAAGGGCAGTGGTATGAAACAGGGGCAGCTAGGTGGTACAGTAGATAGAGTGCCAGGTCTGGAATCAAGAAGATTTATCTTTCTGAGTTCAAATCTGGTCTCAGACACTTACTAGTTCTGTGACCCTGGGCAAGTCACTTAATCCTGTTTGCCTCAGTTTCCTCATCATTAAAATGAGCTGGAAAAGGAAATGGCAAACCACTCCCATATCTTTGTCAAAAAACCCCCAAATAGGGTCACAAAGAGTTGGACATGACTGAACAACAACAACATGAATAGTATGAAACAAAGTGGAGTATAGCCAGATTATGGTGGGCCTTAAGTACCAGAGTAAATAATTTATATTTCATCCTGGGGACAATGGGGAACCACTAAAGAACAAGGAAGTGACAGGGTAACACCTGTGCCTTAGCAAAAACATGTACTTTGTCAAGTAGGAATTTCTTGGTGTTTATATATATATATATATATATATATAGCAATGTGAGACAGCTATAAAATGTGACTTGGTTTAGGAGTTCAAGTGTGGCTGAGTAATGAGAAGCCAATATTTGTCTTATTATGGCATGCTGTATCTACTACTAATTTTTCTGTTGTGTGAAAAGGCATGATGGGACACATTCACATATGTTTAATCATACAGTGAATATCTCAACATGTAGCAGCCTGTTCTGATACTTGCATGCCAGGCATCATTCAGTCAAAATTATCATTGCCTATAATAGTATTTTCTCAAGTATTTTTATTTTGTAGTTGTGGATGTACTTCACTTAAATTCTCAGTATGCTTCCCAAGCGTATCAGTCAACCAGACATTTTTTATTATATATAGAATGATTGTATGGAATGGAAATGGAATAATTTTTTAGTCTCAGAAGCTTAACATTTCTCCTCTAATTAAGACCTTGATTTGGGCTGTAAATAAGTGACAAAAGTCTTGGATCCTTCTTTGTGCTGTATCATTTGTGTTATTCTAATAAGTGTCTGGATACATGGATCTATTCACATGTTCTTTGTTGCTCCTATGATTTAGAGTAAACAGAATGACCAATTACTGCTATTTAATAAATATATCAAATTACTTTGAGGTCTAAACATATTGTATAGTATCCAAATCTACCATTAAATAAATATAAGACCTTTTTTTTTGTACAATGAGAAACTACCTATACAGAAACTACTAGAAAATGTGGAATTTGAATAAAGAAAATGAAACTGATAATTCAGATTGTCATAATGAAGAAAAGCATGACAAGCTAGAAGACTAGCAATGTGAGTTAAAATTCAGGCATATATTGTTAGTGTTGTGACTTGACTTAGTATTTAAAATTTCCTTTTCTTCAATTTTTTTAATCACTTCTGAGCATAAAAATTTGTCAGAATGACTAGGGTTCCTATTTTTAGATCACTATTACATGGATTATTCCGTTTGATCTTTTGATCTTTACAACCACTCTGAGAGTAGGTTCCATTATTATCCCCAAATTATGAATAAGAAAACAAAGTTATATGGTCTTTCTGTCTTCTGTGTCTCACTTAATAAACAGTGTTCTTTTTTTCATGATCTTCACTTATCACAAAGTAAAGTTGAACATTTAGTTTTGGACTAAAAGGATAGAATAGGAAGGTGACCCAATATACCTCAGAATGTGAACCTTCTCTCAAGAAATATTAACTATGAAAAATATTCTTGGTATTTGTGGGAATCTGAAAGTAATTGTTGTTTTGCTATGATCACTCCTTAGATATACCAAATACCGCTGTTTTATTTATGAATGTCCCACTAAAGAAAGAGAAGTATGGAAGCATATTTAAAAACCTATGTAGTTACGATATATGTTATTATAAAACTCTATTTAATAGAACTGAAAATATTAAAAAGTATTATTCTTTCTAAAATCCTTTCCTCACTTCTGAGAAAAGCCCTTTGGAAAAGTGGGTGGTAGATCTAAGATGAAAACACCTTTTTCAAAGAAATGTATTATGTGATGACTTAATTTTCCCTATCCCTGAAGCAACTGGCTCTAGGATCCATCCAAGGGAACTGCTTTCTTCCATTGAAAAGATGGCACCCTTTCCTCTTCCACTTCAGTTAGATTCTCCATATAGATTCCTGGAATGAATCCCCCTGATACTTCCAAGGAAGTGATTCCCATAGAATGAGATGTAATGTTAATTTTTCTTTAAGATTTCTACAGATGTTACCTTAAATATTTTTTTGGGAATAAAATCATGGAAGACTAAGCTAGTCTGGATAAATTGTTTCTGGCAGATGAGCCTAATTGGCATTTTTTATCTTAATAATTTTTTCTTTGATAAAAGAATGCAAATGATGAAAAAAGATGCAAAGGAAGACAAAACAATGCCTGCTGTCGAGGAACTCCCAGTCTGTTGGGACAGAACATGAAAATAACTGTGTACAAATAAATATATCTGCAATTGGAGATACTCAGTAGAGATTAGACACTAAGATTAGTGGAGATTGGGAAAGGGTTCTTGTATGAAATGAGATTTTAGCTGGAACTCAAAGGAAGGCAGGGGAGGCAAGAGGTAAAGATGAGAAAAGAGACAATTGCAGGCATGGGGGCAGCCAATGAAAATGCCTGGAGTTGGGAGATCAAGCAAGAAAGCCCAGTGTCATGGGAACTCAGAGTATGTGGTCTTTTTTATATTATGTGATATTATGCAATAGCTATTCAAAATCTTTCAGTTTCATGTTCTGATCAGTGAAGGGAGAAAGAATGAGCCAGAGAGAAAAAGTCCAAGAAATTAAAGACATTATAGTTCTATTAGTTGGGGATTTGAGTGATTATTAAATGATTGGGGTTAGTGAGGTTACTTTATTTCCATTCTTCCTTGCAAAATATGTTATATATCACCTGGTTAAAAAGTAGATAAAACTAAACAGGAAATTATTTTATCTTTTTTTTTTCCTGAATCTATGGTGAAGATCTTCTCTTGTATTGAATATATAACCATTGTATCCTGTAGAGTACAGAGACCATTTCTTAATTATATTCTCATGTGCCGTAATATCTATCAGACTGTTTTGAATATAGTAAGTACTTAATAAATTACTCATAAATGGATGAAGTTAAAACTTTTTGTAAAAAAAAATTGTCTAATAACAAGCTACAAATTTCTTAAAGAAACTCATTACCATTATGAAGATGTAAATTCAGAGCAAATTAGAACCAAATAAAAGATGAAGATGAACAGCTCATTTTCTCTGCTCCATGTCCAGAATAAGCTATTTCCCCACTATTTCAATGAAACAATGATTTATTAAGTACCTAAAGGGAATACTGCATTGGGGATACAAAGAATGAAAATAGTTCTTACCCTCAAGCCAAGTCCAGTCTAGGGGAGAAAAATAACATGTACTCAGATAAACAAGTTTGTTCGTTCTCTCTCTCTCTCTCTCTCTCTCTCTCTCTCTCTCTCTCTCTCTCTCTCTCTCTCTCTCTCTCTCTGTCCCTCCCCCTCCCTTCCTCCCCTTCTCCCCCCATTATGCACATATATGGATTTATACATACATATATCCATCCATTCATCCATCCATATAGTATTTTGTGGAGTGTGGGAGAGAAGAAGAAGAAGATTAGCTAGATCAAGAAAGGTCTTATAGAAGGATTGGTATTTAAACTGGATCTTGGATGAGCTTAGGATTCTAAAAGAGATGTAATTGAGGAGGTAGAGTGCTAGAGGAATACAAGTAGTAGGGTGGGTAATGGAAGCAAAGACGTCACCTATTTTCTCACCAGAACTCGATAAAAGAAAGGCCTCTGGGCTCCCTGAGAGGCAACATGACATGGTAGAAAGGGTGCTAGACTTACAATCAGGAAAGCTAACTTCACCTTTAATGCTTATGAACAGCATGCCATTTGGTGAATTACTTTACTATGTGCCTTGATTTCTTCATGCTTAAAGTAAAGAGGTTATACTCACTGGCCTCTTAAGTCCATTTAGATTCTAAATCCATCATCTTTTGAATGTTCAGATACTGACATATTTTTATTTATTGATCTTAATAGTGCATGAGAGGCAGTATTACTTAGAGGATAGAAAACTGCCCTCAGAATTTGAAAAAAATGTGTTAATTTCAGTCTGTTTACAAGAAGTATGTGGGATCTTGGCAAAGTCCAGGAACCACTAGCACTCTAGGTGACTCTTTGAGACTATAAACTACATAACAGTTATAAATCTGTATTGGTAAAGGAAATTTCCACTCAGGAGTTTCCTATGTTAGTAGAATTATAGGTCTCTGCCAAAACAGAGTGAAAAAAAGCAAAACAACAACAAACAGGCAAACAAATTGGTGAAGTTAGAGGCCACTGCACATTCAATTGTAGAAAATTTGTGAGGCCAGATGAAATTACGCCATGTATGAATCTGGTCTTTTGAATGCACATTTCCTACTCTTGGTCTACATAATCCAACAAGCACATGTTATTAAACATTTACTATGAAGAAAGCAGAGGCTGTGTGACATAATTGGGAGTAACCCAGCCTCAGAATCAGGATGACCTGGATTCATTTCCCAATTGTAATATCCCGTATTTCTGTGGCTTTGGGCAATGCACTTAACTTTTCAATGCCTCTAAGCAGCTATCTTAGAATATAAATTACAGAGCAGAAGCTCACCTGTATTAGTAGAGAAAGTTCCTGAGAGTTCCATATACCAGTGGAATCACAGATCCATGACAACAGTAACAAAAAATATAGCCGGCATTGTGCTAGTGAAATAATCATTCTAATCAGTGACGGGTCAATTTGGTCACCCTGAATTAGGGACATCCTGAAGGCTATCACAGTTGCAGGGCTTTCCTTCATTGAAGACTTTTCTTTAAAATATAATATGCTTGTCTGTCTTCTCTCCCTATAAATTATGATTATTTAACTTAAGTTTATTATTTTATTTGGGGGTTTGCAAAGGACAGGTCAGGGTTGATGACTGAAGAAGCTCAACAGGATTAGAAACCAAGAGAAATCAATAAGTGTGTAAACAAAATTATCTCAGATCATAAGTGGATGATTTATTGCACATTTCAAACCTCCCTTTGTATTCCTATTATGGGGTACCAAAATTTATTATTTGACACTCACTGTTTTACCAATGTATGTTTTGCATACATAGAAAAGAATGAGGAATTTCCTTAACAGGTGAATTGAAATGCTATTTGCATGAGACTTGATTATTTTTTTCTTTATTTGGGTGTTATTGATTGGGGTGGATAAACATTGAGTCACAAAGCAGATTATACATCAGCACAGTAATTCTTCATCCTGTTTATTGAAAAACAGGATTGAAATTGAAATGCCACACTTCATTATGAGGAACCAGAAGTTCATACAGTAAGAATAGCAATCCAGAAGTTCTTGGGAGAAAAAAAAAATGAACACTGAGGTTATTTGCTTTTTACAATTCTTTATTAGTTCTGGACATCTAATAGGCAAATACTAATTGATTAATTATCTGAAGTTTGAAATGCTAATAATCACGGTCATGATTCAATTCATCAAACATTTATTAAGCTCCTGCTATACTTGAGATATAGTATTGGATGTTAGGGATAGATATAAAGGCAAAAAGGGAAGTAGTGCTAGCTTTCAAGGAATCTACATTCTATTAGGAGAATACAGCTTGTTCACAGATAAAGAAATATAACAATAGCTAACATTTATTTAGCACTTTATGGTTTGCAAAGTATCTCACAAATATTATCTCATTGGATCCTCACAATATACTTGAGAGGTAGGTGATATTATAATTATCCCTATTTTATAGATGAGGAACCTAAGACAGAGAGATATTAGTGACTTGCCGAGAGTCACAAAGATAGAAAGTGTCTGAGGCTGGATTTGACTTCAAGTCTAACCCACTCCAGATCCAGGGTTCAATCCACTGTATCACCTAGCTGCTTGAATTTCAGTTGTACTAGATGGAGAATTCCTCCAACTATAGGGATCAGAAGAGACCTCAAGTTGGAGATGGCAAGAGAGCTGTGATTAGAAGAAAGCTAGGGATTCTTAAGAAGCAGGAGGAGAGCTGAGTGCATTCCAGTCATTCAGCACAGTGTGTACATGTGGGTGTGTCTGACACACACTCATATATCTATCTATCTATCTATCTATCTATCTATCTATCTATATACACATATAGATATATGTATGTGTGTGTGTGTGTGTATATATATGTATATATATGTATATATATGTGTGTGTGTGTATATATATGTGTGTGTGTGTATATATATATACACACACCCACACATAAATATATATATATATACACACACACACACACACACACACATACACACACACATACACATACACTTGCACACATGCTTTGAGAAAGGAGCTGACCTATCCTGGACAGAGAATAACTAATAGACTAGTTGGATTGGAACACAGAGCGTGTGATAACATTCTAGTAGTCTCACAAGAAGGGATCAGAGGTAGATTTTGGTCTCTGCTAACTTTGTGTCTATAAATGCCCCAGTTTTTTTTGTCCATATATTCAGTAGGAAGGGTGAAGGAAATAAGAAAAAAAAGAATAATTTCAATGTGATTTAATATCAAATGAGTTTGAAGCTGTCATTTAAAAAATGAAAAACTAGTTGTTGATCTATGCATAGATCTGAAACCAACAGCAGAAGAAGAGGTGCCCTAAATAACATCCCTACCTTATGTAACAGATTATGAAAGCTGTAGGGAGAGAAGGGAAAATATATATTAATCATCAGAATCTTGAAAAAGATACCTCATTTTCCCCTAATTTCTGAAAGGGGAAGAGTAATAAAGCAAATACAAAGCAAGTCCTTGTTCACTTGTGATGGTATGTTTCCTGTCAAGTTTGATTTCGGCATATCTTAAGTGGTTCAGGCTTGAGTAATGTCTGTTTCGTATCTAGCTCAAGTGAACTGTCATAAGCAGGCAGATGCTTAGTACATTCATATGATTTGATGCTGAACTGCTTTCTGACTCCAACGTTTTATCAATCATATCTCTAAGTAGGAGACCTATAAAAATCTTTAAATGGAGACAATGGCGAATGCTTTCTCTTCTCTGAGCCTCAGTTTCCTCATTTGTAAAATCTAGTTTAAAGACTTCATCACCATGCCCCTGTCCAAGTATTCTCACCTTTATATGTTGTCTTTCTTTATTAGAATGTAAACTTCCCAAGGGCAGAGACTTTTTTTTTTTACTTCTCCTTGTATCTAAAGCATTTAGCACAGTGCTTGGCACATAGCAAAGACTTAACAAATGATTGTTACCTACATACCTTTAAAATGAAGGGGTTCAACTAATGTCAACAAACATTTATTATGCATCTATGATGTGTGAGATACTGTGTAGAGGGCTGGGGATTAAATGACAAAAATGAAAGAGCTTATGGTGCATTGGGATTGGTCTGGATGCGTTCTAAGTTTCTTTTCTCTTCTCCTCTCCTCGTCCATTTCTAAATTCTGATGATTCATTGGAAAACATCAGTTTAGCATTCAGGAACATTAGGCCTCCCTGACATAACAGGGCCCCTGTCATTCCTTTCCAGTCTTCTCACACCTTACTCCCCTCCTCCTCATATTCTCTGATTCAATGACAATGGACTCCTTGCTGTTCCTTAAATACAGCATTCTATCTCCATACACTTGCACTGTTAGTCCCTGTTTCTGGAATTCTCTTCTTTTTCATCTCTGCCTCCTGGGTTCCATGTCTTAGTTAAAATCACATCTTCTACAGGAATGGTTTTCCAATCTCCTTTAATGTTAGTGCCTTCCCTCTATTCATTATCTCCAATTTTATTCTGTATTTGTATTTTCTGTGGTTATACATAGTTGCATGTTGTCTCCCCCATTGTATTGTGTAAGAACAGGGACTGTTTTGTCTTTCTTTCTATCCCCAGCACTTAGCACAGTGCCTAGCAGATAGTAGGCACTTAATATAAGCTTGTTGACTAGGGATTAATATTTACTCTGTCCCTGGCACACTCTGCAGCCAAATCAGTTAATATTGCTGTGCCTGTTTCTTCACCTTAAAATGGAGATAATAGCACCTGCCCTACTACTTTACCATATTCTTTGTAAGAAAAAAAGTAATGATTAATACATGTTAGGAAGAAATAAAGAATAGGATAAGGAGGAGCTAGAAGAGATGTTGCAACCACTTAAACAAGTAGATAAGGAGGTAGTGAAGATCAAAGATAATAAGAACATGGTGTGGACAGGACCTATGAGAGAAAGTGGTCTTTAGAAACTAGCAAAAGCAAACACAGAGCTGTGGAAATTTGAATAAGCACGCATTAAAACAGAATTTCAGTATGTATACATGAACTTTTTCCTCCTCAGTTTGTGTCCAGATGTGGCTGTGTCAGTTTCAGCTGGAAAAGGGAACTTTGAAAACAAGGAACAAAACAAAGAGGAAGGGCCAACATTGTGACCGAGTACCAAGAAGACTGACTTTGGAGTTAGAGAACCTGAGTTCATGTCCTGCCTCTTCTAGCTATATGTCTGACCTTGCGCAAGTCCACTTAATAGATTCAGAACCTCTGCTTCTTCACCTTTCAAATGAGGCTGTTGAACTAAATAGACTCTAAAGGTCTCTTCCATCTCTTAATCTATGAATCTAGAAACAGTGGTGAATAGAGGAAGAGAGACAAAACAAAACCAAAAAAAAATGAAGAAGATAATGAAAAAAAGCAAAGCATGCAGAGAGTACTGTTTAGTTATACAGCTGACTGGCATTTCTTAAACCTTACTAAGTACCAGGCACTGTACTCAGCACATAATGGTTATAGGAGGAAATGGTAGAGGGAGGCAGAGACAGAGAGACAGAAAGAGATGGAGAGACAGAGACAGAGTGGGAGAGAGGGCACTAGGGAGACCGGGGGACACAGAGAGAGAGATGGAGAAACAAAGAAAGAGAGAGGGAGGGAGGGCATCAGGGAGACCAGGAGAGACAGAGAGACAGACAGAGAGACAGAGAGAGAGAGAGAGAGAGGAGAAGGAAAAGGAAGAGGAGGAGGTGGTGATCATGGTGATGGTGATGGTGATATATGCTGATGTATGTTGGGAAAAAACAATAGGACAATCATTAGAAGGGAAGAGTCCCTCAGATCCCCCTCAGAAGGGATTAAAGAAGTTACTTGGCAAGATGTTCTGTGATAAAGACCCACTCTATCAGTTCAATTGAGATGCGATCAAGGGGCATATTTGTAGTTATTAAAATTAATGAGCTTTTTGTGATTTTCAGCTCTACAGAGAAATTGGATTTAATTTGGAGAAGCTTAGCTAGACAAATTCAAAGGAAAAAAATGTACAAAATCACCAACAACATTGCCTCCGGAATCAGACAACCTGGGCCAAAATGTTACTTCTGAAAGTATCAATGTAACTTTGGGAAAGTTACTGTCCTTTCCTCCTTACCCCTGGTACCCTTCCAGGACTCAGGTTCCTTAACTATAAAAAGAGTGGGTTAGACCAGGTGGTTTCTGAGGCCCATTTCAGTTTAGAATCTGTGATTCATATAATCCCAGTGAATGACAGACCTTGGGCAAATTACTCAAACTCTCTGGACCTCAGTTTCTTAATGCATAAATTTAGGGGAGTAGTTCTACATCATTTATAGTCTTGTGAGCTTGAGCCCAGTGAGAAGGTATCAAAATAAAAGGAGACAAAACAGCTGGTTTTCACTTAGCAGGACAAAGGTAAAGCCTCTGTTCATTCTTTTCAGTCATGGAACATTGAGCATAGGAGAACGCCCCATAACTTGCCTTTGGAGATATTATCATGTATTAACAGTTCCAGCAAAAATGGGAGTTGAGTTTGGGGCTTGAATCTTATAAGTATACTGATGTATTTCACTTATCAAAGTGCCTGGCACAGAGTAGGCACCTGTTGATTAATATATGGATTTGAAAAAGGGACAGCTTGTGTACCCCTACTGCTTCTGAAATAAAACAATATGACATGTATGCACTAAATGCCAAGTATCCACAGTTTTTATTTATTAATAGCATAACTAATATAATTTTGCAGATAGAAAGCCTTAGTCGCAATAATAATCCTAGCATTTGTCTGTTGTTTTAAGGATTGTAAAGTGCTCTACAAATATCATCTCATTTGATCCTGATAGCAATCCTGTGAGGTAGGTTATCCTTATTTTATATATGAGGAAGCTGAGGCAAACAGAGATTAAGTGGTATGTACAATTACCCAGCCAGTAAATAAGATTAGATTTTAACTCATATCTTTCTGACTTCAAGTCCAGCTCTCTATTCACTGTATCCCCTGTCTACCACAGTTTCATATGTAATGCTTCCCTCCCCCTCTTATGTTCTTTGAATATAGAAATGTTCTTATGTGTTGATTTTTGTTAAGTTTATAATTAAAGAGAAAAAGAGAATTTTTCCCTAAGTAGTTTATTTTGGAGATATCTCAAACAGTGAATTTTGGGGTTCATTATTATTGATTTTTATTTATCTATCATTTTCTAGGAATGTATTGATTTTTTAACAGTACTAAGTACATCTGGATTTTTATAAGTTTTTCTGTAGTACTCTGAATTTCTCATATTTCTTATTGTATAATTCCATCATATTCATAATCATAGATTGTTCAGCCATTCTCTAATAAATGGGTCACTATTTTCAGTTTTTTCCCCTATGTTGAAAAGTAATGCTATGAACATATTATTTTATTTGAACCTGCTATCTGTATTACATTGGTCATATACACCAAAATGTGTATTATAGAGGAATAATTATAGTCAGTGATCACAAATCTATTAGCACTTTTTAAAGCATAAAACAAAATTGTTATCCAAGTGGTTGGTCCAGTTAGATTCATCAGTCTTGTCATTTCCCTTATATCATGGAGTGTTTCTGTTTTTTTCATCGTCTTTTTGACAGTAGAATTTAGAAGAGAAAAAAGGACTGAATTAGAACTTGTAATAATATAGAATCATTGCTACCTTCTCAGATTTAGCACTTTATACCAAATACAAGTCTTTCTGATGTTCATCCTCTTTTTTTTTTTATTATAAGTATCAAAAGACATCTTCTTGGAGCAGAGGAGGAAGAAATAATCACAGGCATCTTGCATCGCCAAAACCTCAAAGAATTTAAATATGTATGTGTTAAAAGCTAATATGGGGTTTAAATTCCATCTTCAAGAAGCCTTTCCTGATCCCCTTTAATTTTAGAGTCTTTTCTCTAAGATTATGTCCAATTTGTAAATGTAATGCAAGGTGCATGGGTAAAACTAATTTACCATTACACATGCTTGTTAGGGCTGACAGTCTCCTAATAAGACATATTCATTGATGTATAAAATCAAATTTTATTGACTGTTTGATAATTAAAACATCAAACCTTCTAGGAACTAACCACTAACCTGATTCCTAAAGGTCCTAGTAAGTATATGTCATGTGCTAGCTCATGACAAGTTTTCATCTGCGCCCAACAAGAGGCCATGTGCCTTTCTCAGAGGGAGAACTCTGCTAAGTGTTTCCATCTGCCAGCACTGCTTTGAAGTGAACATGGAATGCCCACATTTTCAAGTTCAGAGAATGCAGAAGTCTATTTTAGTTGAGACCCAAGAACAGTCTGCTGACTGCAGCCTCTAATAGGTTTTTATGGTTTTGACTAAAAATGTTTATAAGTTGCATCTAACTTCTGATTGATCAATTACCTAAGCTTATGATGAAAGGAAACTATCAATCAAAACTTTAGTTTCCTAATGTCATTAGTAAATGTTAATTAATTGCTTGCCAGATTTAGGGGATATGGGCACATGATTAGTAGTTCCTTAGCAAATTTGGGGGACATATACACATTGTTGCCAAACTATAGTACTAAATTATCTTATTATAGAAAAACAACTTATATAACAACTATGTAGTCACAAAATTGAAGCTTGAAACAAAAAGGAGTTGCCCATCCTAAATTAATATACTTATTCCTACTATATTTGTCTGTAGCTTATTTGTATGTAGTTGTGCACATGTTGTCTACCCAAGTAGATTGTGGAGTTCCTTGAGGGAAGAGACTGGGTTTTGTTTTTATTTCTGTTTTACCTCTCCTTACATCCTTAGCACTTAGTCCAGTTCCTGGCACAGAAGGATCATATGTAATATACCTATGTAATGATCATACACTCATATATACATACGTAATGATCACACAAAATAAGTTTAAATCCTCTAATTTGCCGCTGTTGTTTCAAGCAAAATTAGTTTGCTTCAACTCAAACATTTTTATAAGTACTTCCAATGTTTAGAGTACTGTACTATCTGTGGTGTGTGTGGGTATTTTTCTTGGCTTATTTATTTTTGTTCAAATTGTGGTTTTAAGTTGTGAATAATTCCACCTGAGGAAACTCCTTTTAACAATGAAGACCTGAAAATTTTTGATAGCTTAAAAATGATAAAAAGGTAACAAATCATGAAGAGATTAAGTGAGTTGACTAGGTTTACACCTCAATACAGTCAATATGTGTCAGAATGAATACTTAAATTTAGATCTTTGCTATAAGGATGGTTCAGTACTTTGTATGTCACCCTCTGACATGTTGTTAGAGCAGTTTAGTGAATGAATAAATGAACGCATGAACAATAAATACATTATTAAGACATGGATCTTGTGGGGTTTGGGTTTGTGTTGGTAAAGAAAGTTCCCTCACTGACAGAATCATAGGCCCTTGATTTTAACATCCTTGACTTAGTTCTTGTTTTCATACTTTGAACCTAGTACGATTAAATTATAGGTGCAATCACTGCAGTAAAAAATAGTATATGACAAGTTAGTAACAAATAAAGCAAAGGATACTTAAATAGTAATTGAATCTATAAACTTCGAAATTTTTTTAATTGTAAGAAAGATATAAACAACTGGAGAGAGAAGGAGAGAATTTACTAACTTAAAAATAATATTTATCCCTACAATGAATATTAACAGCTCCTACATAGTTTCTAGAAACTGACAATGCTTCATGGTTCAGCCATGTCCCAGACTACACTTTTATATGGAATGGCCAGATTTGTGACAGTTCTTAGTACATCAGGTATTTGGATTGATAAATTTCTGAAGGGAAAGAATGAGAATCCTATAGTCCTTAGAAGGAGAATGGAGTGTCCTGCATATAGCAGATATTGATTAAATAAATCGTACTTATTTATTTTGTCCCCTATTAGAATGTAAGGTCTTTAAATGCAACAACTGTTTTGTGCTTTTGCTTTGTATCCCCAGTGCTTAGCACTTGGCTTAGCATTAACATTTAATCAATGCCTATTGATTGATTAATGTGGACTTGTCATTTTGTCTTTGTGGCAACTCCTTCCACCTCATCTTTAATTCAGAAAACTGCCTGAGGGTAGAAAGGTTAAATGATTTGCCTAGGATAGCAGAGTGGCCCTGTATATGTCAGAGGTAGGACTTGAACCCAGATCTTTCTGATGTCAAGGCACTACTCCATGCTGCTTTTCAAAATAAAATTTAGAAAATACTTAAAATTAGTTATGTGGTTTCATTAAGTTATTCATATTACTCATCTTCTGTCTTGAGGAGGTAGTGATAATGCTTAATTGATAATATTAAAATTCTGTTCTGGCCAAAACCTTATCTAAGCACCTTACTATATAATTTTGCATGGGTCACCCCTAGAAACCTTGTATGTTTGTCATTTTCATGCACTAATCTTTAGTAACTTTCCAAAAGACTTCTTATGCCCACTCTTTTAGAGCTTAGTGATTCAGAGATTATTCTAAAGGGAAATCTGACTAATGAAAAGTGGATGATCCCTGGTAAAGGAAGATTAATTACAGCCTGACTATCTAGTTATTCCCTAGGGATTATGATAATATGCTTCAGTTCCCATTGCGTTGGTAAGCCACAGTCAGTTCGACAGAGTCCATGCTTAGAAAGGGAAGATCTTGATTGTGTGTGGCTGAGAGCAGAGAGGGAGAGAGCATGGTACATTTAACCATTATTTTAGTGTGAGACATTAGTAAATACATAGGTCCAAGAAATTTAACAGTGATAATAGAATATGAGCTATTTCAAGGATCACTTAGAAGAAGTTATTTTGTTGGTACCAGGCAGTTTTTAATAATAATCAAATGAATTTTGATTACTCCTCCCATAAAAATTATAAAATTATGTATTTGGAGAAAGCTAAAGGAAAAGCTATAATACAGATGTTGCATGATAAAGGAGTTCAGCAACAGAGCAATCAATTAGGATGTCTGGGTAACAGATTTTCTACAGAGTACAGAAACAAACCACCAGTTAATTGCCTGTTGTAAAATTGAAAATTGATTTTAATTCTATTTTGCTGACTTAAGCTAGATTTCATATTTTCTTTTGGGGTTCCTTCACCCTGTGAATTTTACCCACCAATCACATCTTGGAGAAACTGGCCTAAAGGTCAAGTTTTCCATCTCCATCTTTTAAAAAAAATTTTTTTAATATACATTTATTTATTTTTAGTTTTCAACATTTACTTCCACAAGATTTTGAGTTCTGAATTTTTACCACATCTCACCCCTCCCCCCACCCCAAGATGGCATGCATTCTGAATACCCCTTCCCTTAGTCTGCCCTCTCTTCTATCTCTGCCTCCACCTTCTCTTATCCCCTTCCCCTTCTATTTTCCTTTAGGGCAGGATAGACTTCTGTACCCCATTTCCTGTATCTCTTATTTCCCAGTTGCATGTGAAAACATTTTTTTAAACATGTGTTTTTAAAACTTTGGGTTCTAAACTTTCTCCCTTCCTTCCTTCCCACCCACCCTCATTGAAAAGGCAAGCAACTCAATATAAGTTATACATGTTTTATACAAAACACTTCCACAGTAGACATGTGAAAAATTAACTCTATTTCCCTTAATCCTATCCTTCCCCCCACATTTATTCTATTCTTTCTTTTGACCCTGTCCCTCCTCAGAAGTATTTGCTTCTGATTACCCCCTTTCCCAGTCTGCCCTCTTCTCTATCATCCCCGTGCTCTCTTGTCCCTCCCACCCCCTATTTTCCTGTAGGGTAAGACAGATTTCCATACCCAATTGAATGTATATGTTATTCCCTCCTTAAGCCAAATCCTATGAGAATAAGATTCACTCATTCCCTCTCACCTTCCCCCATTTCCCCTCCACTATAAGAGCCTTTTCTTTTCTGTTTTTTTTTGTGAGATAATTTTCCCCGTTCTACCTCTCCCTTTCTCCTTCTCCTAGTATAATCCTCTCTCATCCCTTAATTTTATTTTTCAGATATGACCCCTTAATCTTCAACTCACCCTGTGCCCTCTACTACTATCTATCTATCTATCTATCTATCTATCTATCTATCCATCCATATAATTTTTCCCCTTCCAACTACCCTAATACTGACAAAGGTCTCATGAGTTATAAATATCATCTTTCCATGCAGGAATGTAAACAGTTCAACCTTTAATAAGTCTCTTATGATTTCTCTTTCCTGTTTACCTCTTCATGTTCCACTTGAGTCTTGTATTTGAAAGTCAAATTTTCTATTCAGCTCTGGTCTTTTCATCAAGAATGCTTGAAAGTCCTCTATTTCACTGAATGACCATTTTTTCCCCTGAAGGATTATACTCAGTTTTGCTGGGTAGGTGATTCTTGGTTGTAATCCTATCTCCTTTGCCCTCCAGAATATTATATTCCATGCCCTGCGGTCCTTTAATGTAGAAGCTGCTAAATCTTGTGTTATCCTGATTGTGTTTCCACAGTACTTGAATTGTTTCTTCTGGCAGCTTGTAATATTTTCTCCTTGACCTGGGAACTCTGGAATTTGGCTACAATATTCCTAGGAGTTTTCCTTTGGGGATCTCTTTCAGGAGGAGATCTGTGGATTCTTTCAATTTCTATTTTGCCCTCTGGTTCTATATATCAGGGCAGTTTTCCTTGATAATTTCTTGAAAGATGATGTCTAGGCTCTTTTTTTGATCATGGCTTTCAGATAGTCCAATAATTTTTAAATTCTCTCTCCTGGATCTATTTTCCAGGTCAGTTGTTTTTCCAATGAGATATTTCACATTGTTTTCTAATTTTTCATTCTTTTGGATTTGTTTTACAGTGTCTTGATTTCTCATAAAGTCACTAGCTTCCAATTGCTCTATTCTAATTTTTAAGGAAGTATTTTCTTCAGTAATCTTTTGGACTTCCTTTTCCATTTGGCCAATTTTCTTTTTAGGGCATTTTCTCCTCATTGGCTTTTTGGACCTCTTTGCCATTTGGGTTAGGCTATTTTTTAAGGTGTTATTTTCTTCAGTATTTTTTTGGGTCTCCTTTAGCAAGCTGTTGACTTGTTTTTCATGATTTTCTTGCGTCACTCTCATTTCTCTTCCCAGTTTTTCCTCTACTTCTTACTTGCTTCTCAAAATCCCTTTTGAGCTCTTCCAAGGCCTGGGACTGATTCATATTTTTCTTGGAGGCTTTCGATGTAGGAGCTCTGACTTTGTTGTCTTCTTCTGCTTGTATGTTTTGATCTTCTTTGTCACCAAAGTAAGATAATATAGTCTGACTCTTTACACTGTTTGCTCATAATCCTGGCCAATTACTTGAGTTTTAATCTCTTTATTAAGGTAAGAGTCTGCTTCCAATGTGGAGAATGTACTGTCCCAATCTTTGGGGGTTTGTATAGCTGTTTTCAGAGATACTAATAGGGACCTGTAAATTTTCAGTTCTCACAAGGTGGTATGATAAGGGGGGAGGTGTTTACTCCTTTCCTGGCCTGTGCTGTGGTCTGTTAGTGACCACAAGCACTCCTTTCTGTGCTGGAACTGTGAGGAAGGTTTCTTCTCCACAGCCACTACAAGCTCCACCACATCAATGCTCCTCCTTGCCCCAGGACCAACGTCCAGAACTGTGACCCAGATCCAAACGCAGGCAAAGCAAGAGATTCCTGCAATCCCCCTCTGATCAGCCTCTTGAGTTCCCCTCAGTCTGTGGGCCAGAAGCTCAGGATACAGCCTCCACCCCGGGCCTGTGCTCTGTGCTCTGGAACTGGCTTGAGACCTAGCTCCTCTCTCAGCACTGCAGAAACAGACTTTTCCCACTGACCTTCTAAGTCTTTGGCATTTGTGGATTGAGGAGTCTGGAAACTTCTACAGATGCATGCAGTTCTGTCCTTTGAGGCTTGCTCTAGGTTCACTGAGGCCTGTGCGCCCACATTGCACTAAGCTCCCCTCCCAATCTGGTACGATATACCTTTCCGATTAATCATCCAGGTTGTTTGGGCTGGAAATTTGCTTCACTCTATCTTTTTGTGGGTTCTGCTGCTTTAGAATTTGATTAGAGCCATTTTTTATAGATATTTTGAGGGGTTTCGGGGAGAGCTGAAGTAAGTTACTGCTTTCACTCCGCCGTCTTGGCTCCACCTCCCTCTATCTCCATTTTTGTAACCCCAGCCATTACCTACTTCAGAGAAACTTAATTAACCTAACTCTCATCACCTGAGAACCTTTGTCTTGCCACTGGAATCCTATATCTTGGCCTTGGTCAAGGGGGTTTCAAGATGGGACTTGCCAACGATGTAATCTCAATTATGACTATGTCATCAATAGCCAATCAGAAGAGGAAAAACCTAGGTTGCTTGAGATTTTGCTCTGTCATCTTGCTAGTTGCATAAAAGGCCCTCTCAGTCCTCACTCAAGGTCTTTGGCCTTTAAGAGAGGCCATTAACACAATTTATTGGTTATTGTTAGCCTAATTAATAAATTGATCATGCTTGGAAACTTAATTTTCAAATGTAACGCTGAATGATATTTAACTAAGACGAAAGTCAAAATCTCATTCTCCCAGATTACATCATCTCAGAGCTGGTAGGGACTGCTTTTCCCCAGTACTTACCTGACTAAGAATCTTTTTTTGTGTTTTCCCAAAGTGGTGGTTATCCAGCCTTTGATTAAAAACCATTAATGAGGAGGAAGCCCTCATCTCACAAGGTATCTCATTCTACTTTGGATAGCTCTACTAGTGAAAAAGTGTTGTTTTTTTATGTAAATCTTAAACTGGCCTCCCCTGGCTTCCACATTTCAGCTATGAAAATATGATATCTTTCATAGTAGCAGGAATGGATCTAGCAAGAAACAACAGAGTTGTAGGATTGGAATAGGAAGATTTTGGCACATTTCCCAACCAATGTTAGATGTGAGGTTAAAGTATAGGGTCCTTGTAGTACATTTGGAAGTAAATCAGTTTTACAAAACATAGGAAGAGGACTTGCCTAGATTTAGCAAGTTCTATACAGACACTATCAGAGTTTTCTGAGTTAACTTTTATGCTTGACTCCTTTGAAATAAGAAACATGTACAAGGTCCTTCAAAAGTGCTATAACAGAAGTAAGTTTTGTTATTATTGAGAATAATTCTGGGGCCAGAAGTTCACAATGCTTGTGAATAAAGATTTGCTATATGTATTTCTTGTCAAAGGTATACAGATGCAAAAAGAAAGGAAGAGGTAATAATCATATTCTTATTTTATGTCAATTCGAATTGGGCGTATATATTACACTGAAGTTCTAACAATGGTGGGATATTATGGGATGTTCATTATGGTTAAGAAAAGGTATTGACCTATTTATGTGAATGGCATTTCTTTCTGAAATAATTATAATTATCAGCCTTTGTTGTTTTGATAAAAGCAATACAGAACTTTAAAAGAGTGAGAGAGACTTGCAGCCTTTCCACTTCCATTTAATTGTTCTGTTCTATTATTCTACTAAATTGTATTAGCAAATATAATTGCTAGTATTAGACCACCGACCCCCAAAAATATTTAAAAATGTACTGAGCTACTTGTACATAATGAGAAGGTACCTAAATGAATGGACTGCTGAAACAGCTGTATTTTAATTTGTAACTGCTCACCCACAGGGAACTTTTACAAGGATTTGATCATAAGTGCCTCTGAAACATGTACTCAAAGAGGCAGATATAAATTGGAATGGCACAGAGCTCAGCGGAAGGAAGAAGAGCAGATGGAGACCTGATAAACCCTCCTTTGTCTGTGTGTTTGGCAATCCAAAGGATTCTGTGTATTGCTTCTCTGTCTAAATAGTTTTTTGAAACTAGTTGTCACAACTCCAGATAATCTCCTATTTCTCAAAGCCCAGCTTCAAGGAAATGAATGAAAATCAACTTGTCAACCCCATCCAGCAAATATCAAGTAAGAAACAGCTTGTTACAACTTTTTGCAGTGACACAAAAAAAAAAACACACAAAAAACCCAACACACAAAGCCTGAGTTTCAGGTGTTAATTGGGTGTTCCAGCCCTTGAAAAAGAAAATAACCATCTCTTAGCCTTAATTTAAAGGCTCACTCAGTTTGTTAAAGAGAGCATATGTACATAGGATTGAATAGCAGCACTTTATTGCTAAAGGTTCTATGTGAGCTTATCTTTTAGATCTACAATAATGTATCATCATGTTTAACAAAATTTTGCTCAGTTTATCATATTTGAAAAAGACTGTAGGAGATGCTACAGGTACAAGTAATATAAGGGTGTGTGACTCATGTATTTTGAGCAAACCAAAGGACTTGAAAACCATATAAAGATGTGACCACTATTGCCCCATTTGAACAATGAATCTTGTTGAATGACTTGCTCCACGTGTTTTAGTTGATAAGGGCCAAAACCAAGATTCAAACTCATGTCATCTGACTTCATAAGCAGTTCCTCCCTCCTCAGTATTCCTACTACTTTCAGTCTCACATCTCCAGCTGCCTACTAGATATCTCAAACAGGTTGTCCTGTAGACATCATCAACTCCCCAGTTGATAAATGGTCAAAGGATATGAACAGGCAGTTTTTAGATGAAGAAATTAAAGCTATCTATAGTCATATGAATGCTCTAATCAGTATTGATTAGAGATTAGAGAAATGCAAAGCTAATCTCTGAAGTACCATATCACATTGGCTATAAGACTGGCTAACATGATAAAACAGGAAACAAAACAGGAAAATTGTAAATGCTGGAGAAGATGTGAGAAAATTGGAGCATTGTTGGTGGAGCTGCAAACTGATCCAACCATTCTGGAGAGTAATTTGGAACTATGGCCAAAGGGCTATAAAAATGTGTATACCCTTTGACCCAGCAATACAGCTTCTAGGTCTGTATCCCAAAGAGATCATACAAAAGGGAAAATGACCCCACATGTACAAAAAATGTTTGTAACAGCTCTTTTTGTGGTGGCAAAGAATTGGAAATTAAAGGATACCCATCAGTTGAGGAATGGCTGAACAAACTGTGGTATATGAATGTAATGGAATACTATTGTGCTATAAGAAATGATAAGGCTTCTTCCTGCTCTCTTTCTCCTGCTCCCTCCTGCTCCCTTCTTCCCCCTTCCCTTTCTCCTTCTCCCTCACCTCCAGCCCCACCCCACCTCTAGGAGAGCTGGGCAGGAAGTGCAGGTGCTCCAGCTGTCAGGCAGCCAAGATGCATTGTGGGACAGCAGGAGCACCAGACCCAAGATGGCAGCTGGCAGGAGGCTGATGAAGGACAACCCTCCCTATGACAAGGGAGCATTCAGAATTGAAATCAACTTCCCAGCAGAATATTCATTCAAACCACCTAAGATCACTTTTTAAACAAAGATTTACCACCCCAACATCAATTACTGGCATGTCTGTCTGCCAGTAATTATTTAGTGCTGAAAACTGGAAGCCAGCAACAAAACTGACCAAGTCATAGCACTGGTGAATGACCACCAGCCTGAGTACCTGCTTCGGGCAGACTTAGCTGAAGAGTACTCTAAGGATCATAAAAAATTCTGTAAGAATGCTGAAGAGTTTACAAAGAAACATGGGGGAAAGTGACTGGTGGACTAAATCTTCTCTGATTGATTCCTGCAAGGGCTAGTGGAGACCCGGAGCAGTGCATTTCCAACACCCCACAACCAGGACTCTGGAAAATTGACAGGCGCCACCTCCTGGCATTAACTTGGGGCAGTTACTAACTTTCTATAGTTTTTTTAATCAAAAGTGTTCTAGGTAAACCAGTAAAGGGAGGATTAAAAATTTAAGATGTTCTAGTTCTGATTTCTTTGTTTTAAAAATCACTGCTTCAATCTACCTTAAAGAATGGTGTGTTCTTTTCTTGCCCAAATCTATCCCAAATCTTCAGTTTTCCCTCAGGTTTAAAACAGAAAGTTAGTGAGTGGTGCACACTCCTGATCCCTCCCTTCCCCTTTGTAGGTCTTATTTTATTGAGTTCATTTTAATCTCACTCCCTATCCCCAGAATAATACCTGGGAACCCCTCATTCAACCTCTTCCCTTCCTCCCCCACCCCAAGCCTGAAAGAAAATGGCCTAAAATCCAACAGTCTTGTTGCCTTCCCTCCCTGCGGCTCTGTGCTTTGTGAGTATGGGTTGTGAGTCTGTAACGTCTAAGAAACCCAAATGAGGCCAAACCCAAGGGTGGAGCCTGTGATGATGAAGGAGCCTGGCTATTGTGTAAATCTGGCTGATGATATTAAAATGATACGGATTAAATGGGCAAACCCCCAGAAAAAAAAAAAAAGAAATAATGAGCAGGTGGACTTCAGAAAAATCTGGAAAGATGCATGTGAACTGATGCTGAGTGAAGTGAGCAGAACCAGGAGAACATTGTACACAGTAACAGCCACATTGTGTGATGACTTTGATAGACTTACCTCTTCGTAGCAATGCAAGGACCTAAGCAACTCTAAAAGACTCATGCTGGAAAATGCTATCCACATCCAGAAAAAGAACTATGGACTCTGAATGCAGATCAAAGCATGTCATTTGCTCTTTTTTTTTTTTTGTTCTTTCTTGTGGGTCCTCCCATTAGTTCTAATTTTTTGCAACATGACTAATGTGACATTAGGTTTAGTATGAATGTATATGTAGAGACTATATCAACTTACATGCCATCTTGGAGTACAGGGAGGGGAGGGATGCGGAGAAAATTTGGAACTTAAAATTTTATGGAAGTGAATGTTGAAAACTAAAAATAATTAATAAAATTTTAAAATAATGAACCAATTATCTTTCCTCCCTAACCGTTTCCTTCTGTCTAATTTCCTTATTATTTTCAAGGGTATCCGTATCCTTCTAGTCACGAGGCTCACAATCTAAGTGTCATGCTCAACTCCTCACTCACAGCCCCCATATACCATTAGTTGCCAATACCTGTTGATTTCTACTTCATAATTTTTTTTCCTATATGCCCACTTCTCTCTTCTGACACTACCACCCCCGTGGTCCACTTCATACTTAGACTATTGAAGTAGTCTGCTTGTTGGTCTGGTACCATAAGTCTCTCCCCACTCCTGTCCATCCTCCCCTGAGCTGTCAAAGTGATCTTCCTAAGGCATAGCTCTGACCAGGTCACCCTCTGCCCCCATTGCATCCCCAACACACACACTCAATAAATCCCAGTGACTCCTTAACCCCTCCAGAATCAAATTTAAAATTCTCTGATGTACAAAGCCCTTCAAAACCTGACCACCCCTCCATCTTTCTAGTGTTTCAATTTGACCTTACACTGACCCCCATCCTCATCTACATACTCTGCAATCCAGTGACACTGGCCTCCCTGCTGTTCCTTCCACAAGAGCCTCCATCTACTGATTGGACATTTTGATTGACTGTCTCCTATGCCTGAAATGCTCTTCCTCCTCATCTCTGCCTCCTGACTTCCCTGTCTTCCTTCAAGACACAGCTAAATTCCCACCTTCTAAAATAAACCATTCCCAATTTCCTATAATTCTAGTACCTCCCTCTATATATTTTGTCCAATTTATCCTGTATATCTTTGTCTATACATAGTTGTTTATAACAAATACTTATTGACTGATCACTGCTAGACATGTGAGATACCATTCCTGTTCAAAGGTGGATTATAAGCCATTGTAATCCCCCATTCGGGGAACTAGGGCATTTAAGATAAGATAATGGATATGAATGCATTTTGTAAAGGACAAAATATATTACATCTTTCTTCTCTTCCTTCTTCTTGTCTTTGTCCTCCTCCTTCCTATAGCAGAATACGCTACATGTGAAATGAGAGGTGTTGATAAGTGCTACGTGAACTTACAAGAATGAGGGATTGTTGGCTATTTGAACTACCAAGAATAGAGTGTATAACTGGGGTTTGGTCTTGGCCTTGAAAAAAGGGCAGGGTTCAAATAAGTGGACAGAGCATAAGAGGACTGGTAGACAAAAGCAGAGATACGGAATATGATCTGTATAAGAAATCATGAATGTTTGTATATAGAAATAATGGGATATGAGATTGAAGAAGTAAATGGTGGCCTGCCATAGAATTCTTTTAATTATGGACTAAGGTGTTTGAGCTTGATCCTGTAGATAAATGGGAAATCATTGAAAGCATTTGAACAGGAAGCTGCTGAGTGCCAAATGGTATCTTGGATGATTAATCAGGCAACATTTTATAAAATACTCTGTCTCCACCCCAGATACAAGTGCTTCTCTGTCTCAGAGTGCCCATGTTGTTTTCTGTGATCTAGCCTGTTTAAGAGCATTTTGGGGTTCCAAATCTGTCATCTGAAGCTAGTTATCCTTTCCAGTTTCTGGTCATTTACACCTTTGATGACCACTCCTTCTATAGTTGTAACCAAGTCATTGATACATATGTTATATAGCAACCATCAACAATCCCTGGAGGACACTCCATTGTACCTACCTCCAGGTTGACATCAGTCATATTAATTTTTACTCTTTGGGTCCAAACACTTAATCATTTCTGAATTCCTCTAACTATACTATTGTCTAGTTCCTATCTCTCCACCTTTCCCATAAGAACAGCATACTAGATTTTTATCAAATGTGTCATTGAAACTAGAAATATAAGGATCTAATGGTATGTGAGTCAGGTCAGAACTTGGGCCTGGTTTACCTAACAACTGTATCATTGGTTGGTTGGTTCGTGGCTGTCCTTTGCTCTCAAAGAGGACGAAATGACATCACTACGTTGGAATCAAGGTGCAATGTGTCTGACTGTGGCTGATTAGATCAATATGAGCTTTGAAGGCTCTACCACAGTTTGGGCACAAATAGTCCATATCATTAGATAAACTATATTATTAAAACCATAAACCACATCATAAGAATATAAAAAGAGAGTGAAACTTTTTCTGAAAATTCACCTCTGAAGAATGAGGATATATAGCAATATATAAAAATTGGCCTCTGATAAACAGCTCATTATCACATATATATGTGGTAGGGTTATCTCTTATGCAGAAATAGGATAGTCACTTGTAAGCAGCGTGATTTAAGGGGTTCCCTCTACTCATAAATCACTCTCAGTGGCCTACCCATTACCTGAAATTCCACTATTATCAATTTATTCTTTTGGGCTCAAACATTACTTCATGGTTCTTTTAAAATTCAAATAGCCCCATGAGTATGTAAGAATTAGTTGTGATTAGACCCAGGTGTTGATTGAGCAGATGTAGAGAAAGCTATGTAGCTTTTAGAGCCATATTGAGGAAGAGATAAATAAAGAGATCAGTGTAGATAACCTCAGCACTTAATTAGCTAAATGAACAGTCATGCTGCATTTACTGATGTGGCTGATTCTAAACTGAGCTGTGGTGCTTCACAGAATAGCTTGAAGCAGAGACAGACACTGGAAAGAGAGATGATAGCAGAAGGAGAGCCTAACAGAAAACATTTATCCAATGCATCCATAGTCTTTCAGAGAGAAAATTAGGAGGCTATGTTTGGAGTACTAGAAAGTTTATTTCTATTTTTTTGAGCACAGATTTCCAAAATATATTTTGAATTTATTGTTTTGAATGGTGTTTTGTTTGTGCAAAATATTTTTAATTTAATGTAATAAAAATTATCCATTTTGCATTTCATTATGTTCTCTATCTCTTGTTTGGTCATAAATTCATCCCTTCTACATAAATCTGACAGGTAAGCTATTCCTTGTTCTCCTAATTTGCTTATGGTATCACCCTTTATGTCCAAATCATGTACACATTTCAACCTCATCTTGGTATGGTGTCTGCAGTGTTGGTCTATGCTTAGTTTCTGCCATACTATTTTCCAGTTTTCGTCAAATAGTGAGTTCTTATCCCAGAAGCTAGAGTCACTGAGTTTATCAAACAGTAGATTACTATATTCATTGACTACCATGTCTTGTGTACCTGATCTATTCCACTGATCCACCACTCTGGTTCTTAACCAGTAACAAATAGTTTTGGTGATTGCCACTTTATAATATGGTTTTAGATCTGGTACAGAAAGGCTACCTTTCTTTACATTTTTTATCATTAATTCTCTTGCTATTTTTGACCTTTTGTTATTCTAGATGAATTTTATTATTTTTTCTAATTATATAAAATAATTTTTTTGTAGTTTGATAGGTATGACACTGCATAAGTAAATTAATTTGTCATTTTTATTCTATTAGCTCTGCCTACCCATGAGCAATTTGTATTTTTCCAATTGTTTAAATCTGACTTTATTTGTGTGAAAAATGTTTTGTAATTGTGTTCACATAGTTCTTGGGTTTGTCTTGGCAGTTAGACTCCCAAATATTTTAAATGGAATTTCTTTTTTTATCTCTTGTTACTGGGCTTTGCTGGTAATATATAGAAATGCTGATGATTTATGTGGGTTTGTTTTATATCCTGCAACTTTGCTAAAGTTGTTAATTGTTGGAAGTAGTTTTTTAGTTAATTTCCTAAGTATACCATTGACCTGTTAATTTTTTTAAGGTAAAGTTGTATTTTGCCAATGAAAAGATTAATACAAATGACAAGATGAATTATGTATTTAAATTTTCCAGTAGCCTGCTCAGCTGTTGAGAGACAAACTACTGACTTGCATGTACCATCTAGAGAGCACTCTAGTGATAACTCGTGCAAATAGCAGCTCCTTGACTCTTAATATAAGGGGGTGGAGGCTAGGGTGGTGGTGGTGGGGAGGTGAGCTGTTGTATACAGTGTATAATTCATCATAGAGAGTTTATACCTTAGTGCAAATTAATTTATCATATTTTCCCATTATAGTGCAGAGGCCAAGATGGAAAACATCATTCCACAGAGATAGCTTTAACAAACTATATTGCTATTCAAAAGGAAGTGAGGAAAACAGTTGCTAGCAGGAAGTTTCAATATGTCATCTCCATGCCCACATTGGCAGCAGGGTGAGTGTAAGGGAAGTATGATACTCTAGTGGAAGGCCTAGGGATTCTCAGGACCATCCTATATATATCATTTGAGACAAAGATTGAGTATTGTACCAATGGGATATATTGCCCTGTTATATAGAAGACAGCAAAATTGAGGTATTTTCTAAACTGCCTAATAAGAAATGAGGGATGAGAAACACAGAAGTGGGAATGTAGAATAGTAAAATAGAGGATTTAACCATTAGAGTGCTATTCTAGCAAGAGGCTGATTGCGGGCTGGGGCCATACCAATCAAACCATTTTTCACTGATTGATACCTATGTAACAGTTAGCTGGGGCTTTGATCAGGATGAAGAAGGGAATAATTGTGAAGCATGGGGCCATATCTGGTACAGGAAAACCTTTAGTGACTAGAGTATACAGTTTTGGGATAAAAGCCACCTGATTTCCCATTTTGCTTAGGGTGGTAAAGGGGCAGCCTGAATTTGACAGTCCTCTTCACTAAGTTTAGCTTTTAAGAGATTTTGTTTTTAAAAATTATTTAAAAGTTTATTACTATAGATTACTTAAATGGATATTTTCTCTAGTACCTGAATACTCAGAAAACTCGGGAGAGAGAAAAAAAAATAGAGAACAAAATCAAGTGTCTTCCCCTGATTTTTTTTAGTATCCTCTTGAACTCCTTTTAGCCACCCTCCCATATTCAAGGCATAGTTTAGACGTGGGTCAATCATATTTTATGGGTCTCCATCAATGCATTTCCTTTGTCAATAAATTGGAGGACACATTTGTTCAAATCTCAAGATACTAAAAAGCATATCAAGTTAAATAAGAAGAACGTTTTCTCCTGATATAAACTGGGGTCCACAAACTACCATACCACCATTGTGGGAGAAGACATATATAAGTGACCAAGGAATAAGTATGGTGATGCACGCATGTAAGGAAAATATTTGATCAGGGCATACATGTCCCTGAGGCAACTCATACTTACATAGCCAAAACTTACTTGTATAGCCTCAGCCAACTGTCCGCACACCACAAGCTAGAGAAGTCCTTAGGCATTTTAAAGAACATCTTTTGAACTCAAATCTTCTTGTAGGGCTCAGATTCCCTATCTCAACTTCCTGTCTCACTTGGAGTTACAAAATTCCTTTCATACCTTGTTGTATCTTGAGTGTTAAATAATTGCCACTTTAACACATTTCATATGGTCTGTTCTTATCAGAATTATAAAGATATTGGATTTGGGCTTTCTTCCCCACCTGCCCTAAACTTCCTGCCCCTAGTTTCCACATAAATTGTTCTAGAGTCAGACTGAAAGGTCTGGAGACCTTGGTACCAGTTCCTTTAAGCTACTTCCTTGGTTTTGTTATGCATTCTTTTCAATGACAAAATTGCTGGTCTCCCTACATCTATTTTGTATGTACAAGGATGAACTATCAAAGAAAGCTAGTGTATGCCTAAAATGAATTTTTTTTTATGAAGCAATTAGGAATTTCTAAAATTTAAAAAAAAGTCTCCTTTAAACCCAAGGATATTTCAAGGGTGCAAAATTATGTTTTTGAGATGAAGGAAAAAGGAACTAAAGGTGGGAGAGCAAGCTACTGAGTGAGAAGTGTAAGATTTATTTTTTTTTTAATTTTGGGGAGGGAAGACCTTCACTGTGAGGATACAAACACATACACATATATGCATACGCACATACATATATACACATATACACACTATGAAAGGATGTATGAGATCATGCGAGATCTACTTTATAGCCCTAGAGAGGTCACTTTTTGTCCTAATTTCAGTTTCTTCATATGAAAAGCAAGGAAAATATCTACCTTTCCTACCTTACAAGGCTATTAGAGGCTCTAAAGAAACAATGTATGTGAGAGCATTTTGATAAGTATAAAGTGCTATAAAACATAAGTTGCTTTTATGGAAAAATGTGCATATGAATAAAAAAGTTTTACAGTGGGTGGGTACCAAGCAATTCAAGCCTTTTATGGTAGATATATTAAGCTAAGTATGGGGTACAAGTTCCATCTTAATATACCAGAAGAAAGTAACACATCAGTCTAGAGAGAGTAATAGCAGTTCAGGTCAGCCAGTGCAAAGAAATAGATAGCAATTGGTCTTAAAGTGAAAATGTAGAGAGAAGATCTAAGAGTAGAAAGGGCAGGACAAAATGAGAAAGGGAGAGCAAAGGAAGGAAAACTAGAGCAAGAAACAAAATAAAAAAGAAATAGAATTCAATAGATATTTATTAAATGCCTACTCATGCACTATACTAGGTAGAAAGATACAATATGACACAGCCCTTACCTAACTCAGGCACTTTGCAATCTAGTAGAAGAGAAGAAATATATGCAAATAAGTTTAACAAAAAATAATCCTATATAAAATAAAAAATATGTTCAAACCAATTGTAGTGAGATTTTACAGATTCTTAGAACCTTAGAGGTCATTTAGACCAACCCCCAGTATGAATCTCTCTTTGTTCCAGTACCTTGTCAAGTGGTGCTTCATATTCTCCTTGAAAGCCTCTGCTGGTGATGGCCTTGTTCTTTTGGATGATTTTTAACTATTATTATATGTTCTAGTACAGTTTTCAAATATAAATTACAGAGGCAGCAAAGTGGCATGGTGGGTGATGCTAGACTCAGAGTCAGGATAATCTAAGTTAAAATTCTGACTCAGAGACTTACTAGTTGAATGACCTTGTACAAATCATTCAACCTCTCTCAGCCTCAGTTTCCTTATCTGTGAAAATGGGAATTATTATCCTAGCATGTACCTCACAGGGCTTTTGTGAGGATCAAAGGATATAAAGCTCTTTAAAAACCTTAAAACACTATTAAATGCTAGGTATTGTTGTTATTGTCGTTATTGCTAAAAGCCCGACACCAATCATTTAAGTATAGATTCTTCTATAAGCTAAAGCAATGGGGTACAAATTTAAATAGAAATGTAGGCCTCTAAATAGTACATAAGGATTCCTGTGGGACACATATTAACTTGGAAATCCACCTACATATCATCTATGTTTTATTGTATTTTCACTTACTTTGTTAAATATTTTCCTATTTAGTCTGGTTCTAGCCACGCACAGGAGTGTTATGGGTTGCATGTTTGACGCCTCTGCAGTAGAACATCTAATAGCCCTCAGTTTGTAAAAGAGAAAGGCTCAGTCAGGACTCCTGATTAGAATCTAACCAAAGTCCTTTCATCATAAGCAACTCAGACATGATATTCTTAGCAGGGGTAGAGAGGAAGGAATCAGAATAGAAAGCAGCTGCACGAGGTCCCTGAGCAGTTTATGTATGGTGCAGAAGTCAAAAGGAAGAATGACAACAAAGAAGAAAGGTCTGTCTATCTATAATGCTATCATTATTAGTCTCCCACCGTTTGAGAGTTGAAAGAAATCTTAATAGCCATATAGTGAAACCCACACACAAAAGGAATCCCCAGTAAACATACCTAACACGTGGTCCTCCAATTTTGTCGATGGAAACAAAGGTCTAGTAAGGAAGCCTGGAAATTAATTCCATATAAGAAAGATAGAAAACTCCCCCTTTTGAGCTATTGTTTAATTATTTTAGAGCGGTAGTCTTCATTAATACTTTATTAATACTTTTTTATATAAAGTGTCCCAAAAGTCTGCATGTAAGAAAAAAAAAAGTCTTAGTTCAAGCTTTAGCAGCTTAGAATTGGACTAAGGCTTTTGGGACACTATATAATTTTTGTTTTGTTTTGTTTTGTTTTTCCTGAGGCAATCAGGGTTAAGTGACTTGCCCAGGGTCACACAGCTAGTAAGCATCAACTGTCTGAGCCTGGATTTGAACTCAGTTCCTCCTAACTCCAAGGTGAGAGCTCTATCCACTGTGCCACCTACTTGCCCCTGACACTCTGTATTATTGAAGGGAATCAGTTTAAGGCAACGTGATAGAAACTGAAAGGGACCTCAAAGATATACTAATTTTGTTTCATCATTAAAGGGTCATAATTTTACAATATAGACAGATAGATCATTGATAGATAGATAGATAGATAGATAGATAGATAGATAGATAGATAGATAGACTCCCTTTCTCCTGTGTCTCCTGAAATTTTTAATAAAAAAATCCAAATATTTCAAAAATAACTTTCAAACTTCAATTTGACCAGCAGCAAGTTGGCTCAGTGAATATAGTGCTGTGCCTGGAGTCAAGAAGACCTGAGTTCAAGTCCAGCTTTAGACACTTATTAGCTGTGGAACACTGGACAAGTCACTTAACACTATTTGCCTCAGTTTTCTTATCTGTAAAGCGATCTGGAGAAGGAGATGATAAAGCGTTCCAGTATCTTTGCCAAGAAAACCCCAAACGGGGTCATGAAGCATTAAACATGACCAAGAAAAAGACTGAACAAATTGTTTAAGGTCTTTGAGCCTTAGACAACAAATTATAGTCCAAGCCTGACTCATGCAGGTCTGGTTGATAGTTTCAATTTGAGATTGGAATGAAAAGTGGCACTAGTAGACCTGTTAACAAAATAGTTAACAAAAGGAGATTTACTTAACCATAGTATGGAAAGGGTATTCAGGAAAGAGAGAGTACCAGTTCAGGTAGAGGCAGCTTCCCTCTCTCTATGTTCTACACTTCAGTCTGACAAAAAAGTTGCTACTGACTCCGTATGTTCTGGCTTTTCTACAAATGTCACCAAAAGTTATTCCAATAGGGGGTGGTGGAGGAAGAGAACACTTTATTTGGAAGGTCAGAAGACCTGGGTTTCATCATTTACTAGCTGTAGTGATCCTGAGTAGCATCTTTGAACCTTAATTTCTCTGCCTGTCAGATGAGGACAAGGACATTTCTTCTACCTTCTCATAGGGTTTTTGAAATTGTCAGATGTGGTGATATACGTGAAATTGCTTTGTTAGCTACGAAAGACTGTACAACTGAAAGGTATTGCTGTTGTTTTGAATATCTCCTTGAGAAATCTCAAGTTCAAATGTCAGCTTCTCAAGTAAAAAATGTGAATTTTGTGGCTGAGAAGGAATGATTTGTAATCTCTCTCTCTCTAGGTGAGGAAATCAGTGGAGAGGAGGTGTGCTAGTAAAAAAACCAACCAACCAACCAACAAACAAACCCTTAACAGCAACAACACTACAAAAAACTCCTTAGCTCAGGCAGGTAGAAATTTATTAGCTGTGGATGGAATCCAATCATTTGCTGGTCTCTGAGAGCTTAAAGTGCTAAAGATAAAACTAAAATTTGATAACATTTGATACAGTTGTAACAAGGGAATGGTAGTAAATGTCATTTATTATAAGTGGCAGGGAACAAACTACTTACTTCCTTGAAGGACAAATGTTCTGAAAGTTGGCATGGGTCAGTGAAGCAAAGACTCTGATGGGATAAGACGTTTTCTTTTCTGTGTAATAACAATGGGAAGAAGGCCTTCTCCCATCTCCTCCCTGCCACCCTGACCTATCCCATGACTGAAAATACATAAAAATGTTTTCTGATCAATTTCCAAGTCTTTTAATTCTACCTCCACAACTCTTAAATCTGTCCCTTTCTCATTCCTCACATCAACATATTTGTTCAGACCCACATTGCCTCTCACCTGGAATATTTTAACTGTCTAACTGGGTCCCTGTTTCTAGTCTTATCTCCTTTCCAACTCATCCTCCACACAGGTGCCAGCATAATCTTCCCCAAAACACAAATATGATCATGGCACTCACTTGCTCAGAATCTTCAGTGGCTAAATAATGCCTCTAGGACAAAATATAAACGTCTTAACATGGAATCTGAAGACCTTTGCCATCTAGTTTCTACGAATCTTTACAGATTTATTTCATATTGTTCTACTTCTTACACTCTAAATTAAAATAAAACTGCCATATTCATTCTTTGCTGCATAAGACATTTTAACTCCTGCTTCCTTGCCTCTGGAAAGGCCATTCCTACAAAGCACTTTCTTCCTCATCCTTACCTCTAATAACTTCTTTAATTTACTTCAGCTCAGTGCTACCCCATAGGGGGCATCTGGGCCTTTGATGGTCTCCAAAATTATTCATATTTTCTTTTCTTCCTCCAATAGACTTGCATTTACTTATCTGTTTGCATGTTCCATTTATCATTAGCACGTAAGTGTCTAGAAGGCAGGATCAACTTCCCCTCATTTATTTCTTTGTACTGCCAGTTAATAAATACTTGTTAAATTGAATTGGAAGGCTAACCATTTATTTTATTACAGTTTTAGAGAGTTAACATTTTAAAGAAAATTGCAATTTTCTATTTGTAAAAAGTGTATTATGCAATAAGGCCAGTGTCACTGGATCAAAGAGTACATGGAGAAAGGAGAGGCAGAAGGTATAAGAAGACTAGAAAGGTAGGAGGGGCCTGGGTGATGAAGGGCTTTGAATATCAAATAGAAGATTTTGTATTTGATCCTAAAGGCAATAGGGAGCCACTAGAGCTTATTGAATAGAAGAATGGGGTGACATGGTCAGACCTGTGCTTTAGGAAAATCACACATGCACACACACATACATCTACATACGAACATATTCAGCTATTCTCTCTCTCTCTCTGTCTTTATCTTTCTGTATCTGTCTCTCTTTGTCTGTCTCTTTTTACACACACACACACACACACACACACACACACACACACACACACACACACACACACACACACATACACATGCTGATGACCTCCCTTAATGAGCTACTGCCCATCCAATATAACCTGGGCACCAGACATCTTCATTTATTTATCATTTCCTTTGTGAATAGTTTGGGGCTTTTGAATGACTGTGGTTCTTGTTCACAAGAGCTTGTTGTGTTCTGGTACTCAAGTTCTTCAGTACAGCACATCTGTGGGGGACCTCACCTTCTCTTGGTCCATCCCCTTCTGTTTGCCTTTTCATTTGGATGTTGCAAAGGGTGGTGGACACTGACCCTGGGAAGCCTCCCTCCCTGCTATTTGTGACATTAAAAATAAAAGCTCAAATATGTCTAAAAATGTATTATTTATATGTTTGTGTAAAAAAAAAACACTAGGCAAACTACAGTGAACAAATCCATCAATCCAAAAATTATATTAAACCCCCACAATATGCTAGGTACTGGGGATACCAATTCAAAGAACCAAAACCATCCCTATTCTTAATGAGATTACACTTTAATGGGAAGAGAGAATACATATAGAATAAAAACATGAGTAATTACAAAGTAGTTAAATACAAGTTAAATACAAATATTTGAGAGAAAGGATATTAAATTTGGGTCATTAGGAAAGATTTCTTGTCAAAGGGGATGCTAGAGTTATTTCAGGTGGAGATAATAGGAAAGTGCATTCTAGCAATAGTGTATGGCCAGTGCAAAGGTCAGTGCAGAGATGGGGAATGGGAAATCGAATGCAGTATATGAAGAAAAAAGAGGAGGCCAGTTTGACTGGATGACAGAGTGCAAGAAGGAGGATAATATATAAGATTGAAAAGTTAGGTTGGAGGCAGGTTATGGAGGGTTCAAAAGCTAAACAGAAGTGTTTGTATGCAATCCTAGCGGTGATAGAGAGCTGCTGGAGTTGATTTACTTGGGGATTCACTTAGTCATATGAACATTTAAGGAAAATCATGTCAGTAGCAATATGGGGATGGACTGGAGTGGGGACAGACAAACTAGGCAGCAGTTGAAATAATCTAAGCTAGAATGATGATTATGGGAGTAGAAAAAGGGGTCATATGCAAGAAATGCTGAGGTGGAACAAACAGCAGGATTTGGCATCTGATTAGGTATGTAGGGTGAGAGAGAGTGAAGAGTCAAGGAAAAGACTCAATTTATGAATCTGGGAGACTAGAAAAACTGTGATTCTTCTGACAAAATATGAACATTTGGAAAAGGACTGCATTTGAGGGGAAAGATAATAAGTTCTGTTTTAGAAATGTTGAATATGAGCTGTTTCTAGGACATTCAGTTTGAAACAATGAATGGAAAATTGGTAATTAAGGACTGTTAAAGTTCAGGGGAGACCCTGTAGCTAGATATACAGATCAGTGACTCTTCTGCATAGAGATGAAAAGTAATCCATGGGAGCTGATGAGGTCACTAAAAGAGTGTAAAAAGAAAAAAGAAGAGGGCCAAGAACACCTACACTTAGGGGGTGTGGTATGGATGATAAATTATCAAATACAAAATAATAACCACCAAGAAGGAGCTGTTAAACAGTTAAAAGAGATCTAGGAGAAGAGTGAGAGTAGCTAGGTGGTGCAGTGGATAGAGCCCTGGGCTTGGAATCTAAAAGACTCTTCTTCCTGAGTTCAAATTTGGTTTCAGACATTTACTATCTGTGTGACCCTGGGCAAGTCACTTAACTCTGCCTCAGTTCCTTATCTGTAAAATGAACTGGAGAACTTCAGTATCTTTGCCAAGAAAACCCCAAATGGGGTCTTGAAGAGTTGGACAAAACTGAAACTACTGAAAAATAACAGGCAGAGTGGTGTTAAACAAATTCAGAAAAGACAGGATTTCCAGGAGAGAAAGATACCCTAGTTTCTTCCAAAGCACAACTCAGGTACCAACTTCTATATGAGGCCTTCCTCATTGCTCCAGTTATTAGAACGCTTCCTCTTGAACTTACTTTCTTTACATTTCATAATTGCCTACTTATTAACATGTTTCATTCATCTCAATAGAAGAAAAACTCTTTTCAGGTCCAGGACTGGTTCAGTTTTTGTATTTGTCTCCCAGTGCCTGGTATGAAGTCTGCATTTCATAAACATCTGTTAACTTGAATCTCTCTCTCTCTCTCTCTCTCTCTCTCTCTCTCTCTCTCTCTCTCTCTCTTCTCTCTCTCTCTCTCTCTCTCTCTCAACTTTGTCTCTCTCTCTGCCTAGGTTTCATCTACTACTCTCCCTCCAGATATGTTCATCTTCCTGTCTCTGTACATCTCCTGATTCAATTCTTACTTTTTGCACTTGGATGTTGCAGGGAAAAACCAAAGCCCAGACAGGTCTTAGATCCTGGAAAGGAGCAAGACCTGGAGCTGTAAATCTCCTAAATTTCTTATATGTTTGGGTAGCTGTGACCAGCATATATGTCCTTTGGGAGAGACATTAGTGCATTGTACTTCAGTAATAAATATGTCCATTAGTACTTATTCTGATGCATATTCAATTTACTTTAGGTGAATTAAAGGTGATTTAATTAAGGCTGAGTATTTGGGAAATTACAGAGCTTCTCTAATAATACCAAGCTTCCAATGAAAACAAAAGATTTTTCTTTTAAAATCTAAACATTTGTAGTTGTGACCCCAACAGTGAAATACAACAGACTCTATAGGATTAAAAAGCAATATTTCACAAAGGGCAAGATTTTTTTCTACAAAAAATATTTTAAAAGAAGGTAAGCCATAAGACCTTATGCTAATATCTTCTGACTTGAAGAATACTTAAATCTAAAAGCATCCCTGGTCAAGAACGATTTGATATAGTGGATAGAAGAAAGAAGGAAAATAAAGAACAAAATATGCCCAGTTTCCAATGCTTCCTTTATGTAATGAATAGAGGGGGGAAAGAGAGAGAGAAGGAAGTTAAATAGCATCTGAAAAGAGACTTTTAAGGATAGCTGGTAAAGTGAATAATATTGCAAAGTGAATTTCTAAATTCTTAAGTTGTTCATGAACATAGGTTTAAAAACGCTTAGGCTGAAATCTTAGGGAAAACAAACCTTTACTTCAAAAATAAACATTCAAGTGCAACAATAAAAAGGGAAGCTTTTTTAAGAAGGGACCTTTATAAATTTCTGAAGGAGATAATTAGTACTTCACAGAACAAGTCTTTGATGCTAACAGTCCAAGTGTGATCAGCAAAGTTTACCTCCCTGCTAAAATTCTTACCAGAGAATCTACAGAGCCACTTTCTGTCTTGTGTTGCTATGTTTCTGTTGACGACTTTTATTCTTTCTTCCGTCTACATGTCAAATCCTTCTTTGCCAGTGATGATTCTAGATTCAGGATATTCTTCGAGCCAAAAGATATTAACATAAGGCCTTATGACTTACCTTGTTTTCAAATGTGTTTTGTAAAAAAAAAAAAAAAACTGGGAGACAAGGAAAGTGTCTTTATCTCTACAGTGTCTCTCTCACTGATGTCAAATATACCATTTAATGATTTGTTCTTCTGTTTGATACAGACCCCTGTTATATAATCTCAATATTTAGTGCTGCTGAGGAGAGTCTACTTATACCCTAGACTCTAGCTTTTGAACAATCACATGATTTATCATATATGCAATTCAAGGATAATACATAGGAAGATTAAGAGATTTAGTGCAAAGAGCACTGGGCCAGAAATCTGGACACCTGGTTTCCAATTCTTGTTCTGTCAATAATGAGCTATTTGGTCTTGAATAAACTGCTTAATCTCTTTCACCCTCTATTTCCTCATTTTCTTTAAAATAAAGAATTATACTGGAGATTCACTAAAGTTCTTTCAATCCCCCTAAAATTAGATGTGTCTATGCTATGAAATGCAAACAAAATTCTTCTTATTAGGACTTCTGTTTTGGCTTGAGGCTGGAAATATTTAAATTTAGGAAAAAAGTCCTTCTCTCACACTAGATGAACTTTCCCTGTCACTACTTTCCTACCTAATGGTTTGAGGTATGGCCCTGATAAATAGTTTTTGCATAATTTTCCAGGCCATATATTAAAAATGTTCCTTTCATTTATCTAGGTCAGCCTGCACATATGAAACTTAAAACATATTTTCATCATTGACTTTTTAAGTTATAAAATATGTTAGATATCATCTAGTCCAAAAACTGCATTTTATTGTTTCTTCTTTTAAAGAAATAATTTTGTTTTTCAATGAGTGAAAATACACCTTTTTTTTTCTCCCACCTCCCTCCCTACTGAAAAAGAAAAACCAAATCCTTGTAACAAATATGTATAATCAAGCAAGACAAATTCCCACATTGAACATGTCCCAAAATATGTATATCTCATTCTGCACACTGAGTCCAAAATATGTTTGTGAAAATGTGAAGAGGATGTTTTGTCACAAGTTCTCTGGAAATGTGACTAATCATTGTGCTAATCAGATTTCTTATGCTTTTCAAAGTTATTAATCTTAAAATGCTTTCTTTACGTAAATTGTGCTCCTGGCTTTGCTTGCTACACTCTGCTTAAGTTCAAACAAGAATTCCCTAGTTTCTCTGAAACTATCCCCGTCATCATTTCTTATAGCACAATGGAATTCCATTACATTTATAAACCATAATTTATTCAGCCATTCCCTGACTAATGGGTACTGCTTTACTTTGTAGTTCTTTGTCACTGCAAAGAGAATTGCTACAATTGTTTGTTAATTCATTTGTATATGGGTCCTCTTCCTCTTTCTTCTATCTCTTTGGTGTTATAGACCTAGTAGTAGTAGCATTGGTTCAGAGTATGCACAGTTATTTAAGTGTGGTAGAGTTCTTCCAGAACAGCTAGACCAGTTCACAGCTACACTAACAGTACATTAATGTTCTTGCTTTTCCCACAACCCCTCTAGCATTTATTATTTTCCTTTTTTGGGTCAAGTTTGCTAATTTGATGGATGTGAGGTGGAACCTCAGAGTTGCTCTAATTTGCATTTCTATTATTATTAGTTATTTGGAACAAATTTTTCTTATGGTCACAGATAGCTTTCTTTTCTTCCTTTGAATTTTCCTTTTAGTTTACTTTGGTCACTTATTAATTAAGGGGAAAGGTTTTATTCTTATAAATTTGAATAAGTTCCCTCTTTATCTTAGAAATGAGACCTTTCTCAGAAAATCTTGTTTCAAAGGTTTTTATTTTTCTTGCTTCTCTTCTAACTTTAGCAGTTTTGATTTTGTCTAGGCAAAAGTTCTTAAGTTTTGTGTAATCAAAATTGTCCATTTTATCTCCTGTGATCCTATCCCCCATTTGGCATGAGTTTTTCTCCTATTCATAGAGCTACTGAAAGTAATTTCTTCCTTTCTCCTCTAATTGTTTGTGATATCACCCATTGTGTCTAAGTTATGTACTTATTTGGAATTTGTCTTGGCATATGGTATGAGAGGTTGATCTCTGTCTACTTTCTTACAGATTGATTTCCAGTTTTCCCAGGAATTTTTGTCAAAGAATGAGTTTTTACTCCGATGCATGGGATCTTTAGATTGATAATATACTAGGCAACTGTACTTATTTGCTTCTGCATAATGTATATCTGGAGGCAGCTAGGTGCCTCAGTGGGTAGAATGCTGTGCCTGGAGTCAGAAAGACCTGAGTTCAAATCAGACACTTACTAGCTATGGGACCCTGGGCAAGTCACTTAGCCTCTGTTTGCCTTAATCCACTGGATATGTAATCTGTTCTATTGACAGACCTGTCAATTGGTAGTGCCAAATTGTTTTTGATGATTATTGCTTTGCATTGTAGTTTAAGATAGACCCCTGTCGTTCCCACTTTTTTTTTCATTATTTCCCTTGAGATTCTTGATCCTTCATTCTTCCAGAAGAATATCATTATTATTTTTCTGGGTCTTAAAGTAATCCATTGGTAGGTTGATGATTAGGACATTGAATGAGTAAATTAATTTAGGTCATATTGACATTTTTATGATGTTGGCTAAATTATATTAGCAAGACCAAGTCAATGCTATAAGAAATTATAGAAGGGTCAGCCTTAAGGGGCCCAGGTTTATTGACATGTGAGGGAATGCTAGGACATGGAACATCTCACTGCAAGTTGCCAAAATTTAGCATCTACAAAACCTTTCACAAACAACATCAAGTGGCTAGAATTATATACCAGAAGCTCATTACCCTTTATAAGCTAGCAAATTCCTATACAACAAATGCAACCCTAAAATGTCCTTGAATAAAAAAAAATAAAATTCTACTGGATTTTAGAACATCAGCACATACAAAACTGTTGCCCACAGTTGCCTGGACATAGAATTGATCCATTAAAGAAGTTTAGAAGAATTTTTGAAATAGATGCCACCAAAGTGAATACTCATAAAATGTAATCTGTGTGGATTGAAAAACTCTTATAATCTAGAGGTCTAGTAGGAGAAATCAAAACCATCTAGAAACAAATATATTGTCTTCCTTGTTTTATGGATTATCTGAATGACCCCAAAGATGGTTTTAGGTAGCCTACAGAGTAGGCTATTTTTTTTGTGGCTCTTTTGGTATTACAGTTAAATCTGGAGACTCTCCCAAGAATCACATTTTGTGTAATTAAAGGAAATGCTAAATTTTGGTTGGAGATTATTAAAAATAAAAATCTATTTCTTTTCCTCATCTAAATTCAGGGACTCCTAAAAATCTTTTCATGTACTCTTGGAAATCCATGGACCCCAGGATAAGAACCCCTGCTGTAGAGTTTAAATCCTTCCACTTTTATTAAATTAAAAAACAAGCATTTTATCCATGTGAATAGTTTGTTGAACATTAAAAGATAACAGGACAGAGACTTGTCTCAGGATCATTTCTAGCTGAACTTGATATAATATGAGATCAGAAGAATGGGGAAAAATAGCTTACATGTATATAGGGCTTTAAGTTTTAAGTACTTTGTAAATATTATCTCATGAGGTCCTCACCCCAATCTCATAACATAAGTACTATTATTCTTTACATTTTATAGATAGTTGGACTGAGGCTCAAAGAGATTAAGCGATTTGCTCAGATAATCTCTTCACTCTTCCAGGTGACAGACTTTCAGATACCTGAAGACCCTGTCCCAACTTAGCTCTTGGCTAAATATTCCTACTTCCTTTATTATTATTTTTTCTTTTAAAACATTTTATTGTTATCCTTTGACATTATTTTCTTTTATTATTCTGAATATAACAATTAGCACCAAACATCATTTTCATATAAAATAGATTGAACATGAAATCAAAATTTTCCATTACATACAGATTTTTTGAAAGTATGTAAGTCAGCATATTACTTTGAAAGTTGTCCTGCTTTTCTTGTTTCCTTCTGAACCTCCTTCTGTTCTCCTCTGTGTATTTTTAAAAATGCTTAATTGACAGATTTTTTAGCCTTGTTATCTATTATCAGTGGTCCTTTTTTCTTCCTAATATTCCTCGACTGAAATATAAAAACACTCCCTCAAGGCAAGTCAGTGTAGTCAAGTGTAGGAAGTTTGCCCTGTGTCTTGGGGCATGCACAGATTGCCTAACATGGAGATATCTCTAAAAGGACTTGTCAGACAGATCTCTAAAATGGAGGCACTCTGCATCCCCTATTCAATGTGTGAGTGTAGCCCTCTTTGCTTGGCTGACTAATGGGAAAAGGCTGTCCTTAAAACTGTGAAAACTGAGATAGTCACTCTTTCCTACTTCATCCAGAGTGTAAAGATTACAGTTCATCCATGAACTGGTGAGAGGGGAAGGATTTCCTTCACTTGCTCCCTCTGTTACCTTGTGGCTCCAGGAAATGGGCTGGAGTATTTGTCTTGTTCTGTTTTGTTTCTTCTTCTCAGTTTCACGTGCTGGTGATGAAGTATACCTGACTAAATTGGAATCACAGCAGCCCTAGAGCCAGGATTCTAGACAACCTGCCTGTGCAACCAGCATGGCAGGGAAGCCCTGAGAAGTCAGGGTGGTTCAGACTGGGGCCTGAATGGGGTTCTGGACTTAGAATTGAGAATGTGCCTATATAAACTGAGCTAAAATATGAACCTAATTTCCCCACCCTCCCTAGACATTAATTTGGTGCCAATAGGGTGTGTGTGGTTAATTAATCCTCTCACATGTTGGAGAGTAATTTACATATTTGTGAATATACCTTTGAAGTAAAACCTAATTTGACTCTTAGTGGTTTATGGAACTGGAGTGGGAGAGACTACATCTACAGTCAGAGGGAACACCATTGATGGAACTGGAGCCAGTAGCAGAGAACTCAAACACTCCCAAATTTCCTTAAGCAGACTGGAGAATACTAAGTGAAAAGTAAAATATAACCTTTCTCATCTTCAGGCAGTGGTGGTCCACGATAGAAAGTGTCACAAGAAAAATAAATCCACTCATTGGATTTCTAGTTTTAATAATAATAAAAGAATCACTTTGTAGACAGAGGTCATTTAAATATCATACACATTCATATATGCGAATGTGTGTCCTTTAAACGTAATTTTAAGATATCATAGGTGTTATTGTATGTGAATGGACTCCATCAACCAACAAAGACTACAAATCCCTTGCAATGAAACAGGCAGTCTTCGTGAATTACTCTGGTTGAAAATAATTGGTCAGCTGGTCACCAACCTAACCAAGTTAGGCTCATCTTCAAAACACACGATCCTCACTAACCCCTCATTGAAGCATTTTCCAGCTTGGGAGGACCTGACCATGCCTTTGTTCCACTAACACAGACTCCCATCTAAGCCATAGGGAAGATGGGCTTGCATTTCTAGTTCAATACCTCTCTTGTCAAGAGGTGAGAAATGTGATTGATCATCAGTCATTCCTCAGGATTCCTGGCTTCCTTTAATTGATTCTCATTTGGCCCAAGGTTGAGGCTGTTTGCCTTTCTTGCATCCTCGAGATGGTTTCCAGTCTGTCAATATACTTCTTAAAATGTGTGTCTGAGAAGGAATGCCTTCTGCTACCCTAAGTGAACTCTATTATACAGTTGAGTTCAAAGGTTTGGAGAAATAAAATAAAAGTGGAGCTTTCTTTGTCAGAGCTCATACTGATAAATCAAGGTCTGGAAAGTAGGTTTTTGTATCTGATTGTTGAAGGAATGCTTTTCTCTTATTGGGGCAGGAAGCCTTTCTTCTTTCTGAAAACTTAAGTGTAGAAATGTCTCTGTGAATTTGGTTAAATAACATCTAGAGGTGACAATATGCCCTTCAGTGAAATTTCTTTTGATCAAAGTCTTGTATTTGTATTTAAATACAAATTGACTTCCTTATTGTCTCTTACATCTTGACAACAGCTGTGTTTCAGTCATGCATCAGGCTAATCCCTCTAGTTGATGGAATTCATCTTTGTTCTCTAGTTTTTCCATAGATTAAAAAGTGAAAGATTGATGAAAGGAAAAAGAGGATGAGGAAAATGTTTTGGTAATGTCCAATGAAATCAGAGAATAAAAGTGTGTTCTTAAAATCTTACTTCAACCTTCTTTTCTTCTCGTTAAGAAATAGTGTCACACAAGTGATCTTTTATATCTTATGCTCATTCTTCCCTGTGGCTTAGATGGGAGTCTGAGTCCTCCAATGCTGTGTTAGTGGAGCATAGGTGTGGACAGGTCCTCCCAAGCTGGAAAATGCTTCAATGAGGGACTAGTGAGGATTGTGCATGTTGAAGATGAGCCTAACTCAGTTTGTTGAGACTGCTTAGCACAATGTTGGTGACCAGCTGACCAGTAATTTTCGACCAGAGTAATTCATGACGACTGCCTGTTTAGTTGCAAATGATTTGTAGTCTTTGTTCATTGATGGAGTACATTCATATAAAATAATACCTATGATATCTTAAAATTACGTTTAAAGGACACGTATTCACATATGTGAATGTACATAATATTTAAATGATCTCTGTCTACAAAGTGATTCCTTTGCTATTACTAAAACTCCATAGAAAATAGACTACACATTTGTATAAAAATTCCATTTCTCTGAAATTGTGGTAAGCCACAGTTATCTAGTTGTAAAAATTAGCAAAGATAAGCTGCTTCAAATGACAGAGATAGGGAGAAAAGATAAGATCTTACAAATCGCATTTACTTGGGTATAGAGACTTTTTTTTATCTACCATTGTTGGCCTAGAATCTCTAGATGACCTCTCATGCCTATTCTAGTCTCAAGATCCAATCTCTGAGGCCTGTTCTAGTCTAAATATGCAAAAATGTAGACAAATACTTTATTATTTTCAATACAATATAATAAACCTTCGTGAAGTACCTACTAAGTGCGCATTGCTGCAAGTGCTGGGGATACAAATAATACAAAGAAAATTCCTACCTTCTAGGAGCTTACAACCTAATGGGAAAAGATAACAAATAATAGGAAGCTAAAAAATGGAGAAGTATGGGGAGGGGAAGGTATCTCAACTGAAGACATGATGATGGAGTCAAATCCGAACAGTGCAATTAGTGAGAAATGAAGGATTTCTTGAGCTTCTGAGTTGTCTTTCAATGCTGGTTTGTGAAGGAATATTTTGCTTCACCCTCTTGCCCTCCAATCAGAGAGTCAGAGGCAACTGAGGGTACTGATGAGGTATGAGTACTGATTCCAGGTGAAGATGCATATTCTGGTGTTTGGCTTTTCTAGTGCAGGAGAAAGGAGGACCATGGTGATGCATGTAACTTCAAAGTCAAATTCAAATTATTTTCAACACTTTTAGTCTCTGAGCATTTATATAAATTTTGGTATTTTTGCTATAAACAAAATCAGGTGACAAAATGAAGAATGGGTTCACAGTTTCTCCTTGGAGGGCAAATTAAAGAACTTAGTTGTTTTATATACACAAAAGCCACAGAAAAATCACATTTCGTGGAAGACTTTGTCTTCCCATGTGATCGTACTCATGATGAGCATTTGTAAAAAGGCTACCATGAAGATAATTGCTGCTTATGCACCAACATCTGTTGCAGATGATAAAGAGGCAGAAAAAATTGCATTAAGTTCTTGATAAGCTTAGCAATAATATATCAACGTGTACTTTAATTGTCAGTGATTTTAATGCAGTGGCCAGTACGGTGGAAAAGATATGCTAAAAAATGTGAAATACAAAGCCAGAGACAAAAGACTTTGAAATTACACAGAAGTCTTCCACATAACTTTGTATAGTTAGGCCATTCATTTGTTAGAGCTAAGAGCAAAATCAATATCAAATTAGAAGAAAATAAAAAAAGAAGAAAATATGGCATGAAATGGGAAAAACTCCCTTTTAAACAAGGTACTGATGTAAAAAAAAAAGAGGAGAATGGGTAAAAGAAGAGATGTTAACAATATTATCATTTGCTAAAAAAATTTTTTACCTGATACAAGTCTACTACCAAAAAAGGAGACCAAAACACCCTAGAAATAACATCAACCAGCGAACACCTGTTTGCTTTGCCGATAGGAAAGATATGGCTGCCAAAGTCATAAGAATATAAATTCATTTATAAAAGTAGAAGAAAAAATATATAGGGAACTGAGTAAGAGAATTAATGAAGCCAGATCATCTCCAAATCATTTCATGATGAAACTATAAGGAGAAAATATAGGCAAAAATTGTAAAAATTTTTTAAAATTATAACAAAGTATCATTTTTTCCCATTGGAATTGAGATACTGCATTTTTATTTTAATATAAAGATCTCTGAGGTGTTGCAAGAATAGAAGCATAGCAATAAAAGAAGCAAAAGTGGGAAAAATCTGAGGCCCAGTACCATATGTTCTGACTTTTCCTGAACTGGTTCAATTTCTGAATAGACCACCAAATCTTTTTGTTTCTTTTATTGTTCTTGTACCAAGTTGCCTCTGGGAAATCTCAAAATATAATTCAAATATAGCTCACATTTAGGTGCCCAGAGATGTAAATAAAGAGGCTTCCCGATCCCATACATACATTCAAGGTAACACATGTATTTGTGGTTCAGGGCAACCACTATTTCACTGCATAGAAAATGTAAGAACAATATACAGGACTCAAAATAGACCATAAAAAATCAAAACAATTTTCTTCTTTCTCTGGTGAGTCTCAACTTTCTAAGTGCCTCAATGTATTCCATTTTCAGAGTATCATGTGTGACCCTCATGATAAATATGATAAGTAATCTCATACAACATGAAAAATAATCATTTTTATTGAGGTCATCCTTGATGAACTTAAGGGAACAAGATGGCTTTTACGAATGATATTCTATAGCAAGAAATACCTTCGTAGCTACATACGTCATTGAAAGCTACAATGAATACAACATCCCATTATGATTGTCTGTTGAATATTAAAAACAAAACAAAAAAAACCCTCTTGATTTGGAGAGCAAAAAACTGCCTTAAAGGTTCTCTTCTATCACCATGTTTCCCAAGCAGATGTTAAAATCATAAAAGTTCCATTAAAGACATAACATAAACAACTTTATTTTTATTGCAAAATCCTCTCGCTATGAACATAAAGCAGGAAAATATTATTAAAAGTGCTTTGCACTTCCATAGAAAATAGCTAGTGCACAGTACAAATGGAAGAGAAATTTCCTAGAGATGGTAAGGTCCTCTACATGCTTCAGTTTGTGAACAACAAGGTTAGCTATGATTGCATCAAACACCCAAATACTGCAGAATCTCCTAAATTACTTTAAAAAGTTTAGCATAACAGGCAAAAAAAATGGATGAAGAAAATCTATTTTCACACTGTGATATGAAATTGAATGGAGAGTCCATAGAGCTGGATTATCAGATCATGTTTCTTTGACAGATACTGCAGATTGGCAGAACATTTGGGTAACTGCATAGTTCTCATAGCTCCCTTAAGCTTTCCCCTGAAACAAAAGATACTTATATTAACATGAATATTCTTCCAGTAATGCTAAATGCCGATGAATCATGAAATACCCAAACCTATAAAGATATTTCTTGCTATCGAATATCATTTGTAAAACTCTGCTTGCTCTCTTATCATAAATTCACCAAAGATGACCTTAATAAATGTGATTATTTTTCATATTGGATGTTATATATTATATTCATCGTGAGGGTCACACATGGCACTCTGAAGATGGAATACATTGAGATGCTTGGGAAGTTGAGACTCACTAGAGAAAAAAGAAAATTGTATTGATTTTCTATGGTCTATTTTGAGTCCTTTACATTGTTCTTGCATTTTCTATGCAGTGAAGTAGTGGCTGCCCTGAACTGCAAATACATGTGTTACCTTGAATATACATACAGGATCTGGGGACCTCTTTATTTATATCTACGGGGAACCAAATAAGAGTTACTGTGGTGAGATGGGAATAAGCAAGTAACTAGACCAGAAATTTGTAAACCAATGCAACGTTTATTGATTTCACCAGTGAGAGTGATCCTCCTGCTCAGATCGGGAGGGATCAGTACTTTTTATAGGGAGAGTGGGGGAGAGGATGGGTTATCTGTCTGTTTCTAGGGCTCTGGGGCAGATCTTGCTTCATGCTTGTTTGTGCACCGAACCCAAGACATTGCAGTCATTGCGATTAAGCTAGTTCTCCAAAATGAGGTGTAAAACGGGACATACTGACACCTTATTACCAACTGCTTGCAATTTCAAATAGGAAGGGGTGGGGGTGGGGCATTAGCAGGTGACAGGATGGTGAGATCAGAACTCGCATTACCCAAATGGCAAGCAGAGATATATAGTGGGTGTGAATAAATCCCTATTTTACCAGTGAAGATCTGTGTAAATGAGAGCTAGTGCAAAGGATATTTTTTTATTAATTTATTTTGATTTATCAACAATCACTTCCATAAGCTTTCGAGTTTTACATTTTTCTCTCGTTCCCTCATCACTCCCCAAGACAGTGCACAATCTGGTATAAACTATACATATACATTCCTGTTAAACATATTTTCACGTTAGTGATGTTGTAAGTAAGAATTAGAACCAAAGGAGGAACCACCAGAAATAGGAAACAAAACAAAACAGAAGAAAAAAAAAGAGCAAATAGTATGCTTCAATCTGCATTCAAACTCCTTAATTCTTTCTTTGGATGTGGATACCATTTTCCATCATGAGACCTTTGGAGATGTCTTAGATCCTTGCATTGCTGAGAAGGGCTCAGTCTACCAATATTAGTCATAGCACAATGTGTATGATCTAAAAAGGAGGCTGATTAGTTATGTATTGATAACAAAGGATGACTGACAAACCCATCATCTCAACTGGTACCCATACAATCTCAGGAGCTCTAGAGGAAAGTTCTTAGCCTGTTGGGTTAAAGATTTAAGGAAGGACATGATCAAAAGTCACATAATATGAGAAGATGTGGGTGGCCTGTGATTTGCACCACAGAAAGGAGTGTCTGTCTTGAAAAGGTCACAGGAATGATGACTAAATAATCAGTTGTTAAGATTATTATTATTTATTATAAATGTGATCACTCATCAGTATGATATTTTTTATACATTATAATTATAATGTTGATGGGCACTTTTTGGAAATATTCTCTTACTTGGGAGGTAAGCTTATATTTAAATCTAGAAATATTTTAATAGTAATAGATTTTATTTTGGCATTTTTTCCTGAGTTAATAAACAAAGTAAAGAATCAGAGGATCACTAATGTGAATAAAGACACTGAACTAGCTCTCCTACAGGAATCCCCAGGATGGAAGGTACTTCAGAAACTACAAGAGAAGAGGAGGAATTCTAGTGAATGATTATAGGTATTTCTAAAATCTTAGTGTACATGACAGATGCTTCTTCAATTGTTTAGTAGATCTCTGATTTTATCAATGTGTACATTCCCTCCAAAGGTACAGGGGTGTACGAGGTGCTCAGGGAGGACTAGCACCTCTGGTATGAGGGTTTGTTAAGCCCTTTTTAGGGCTGCTCATCTACTTTGATGTCTGTCACCCAAATCTCACCTGTGTCTCCAAGAAGCTGTAACATGTACAATGGCCATACCCTGATAAAAAAAAAAAAAAAGGGCAGAAACAGGTTGAGGGTAACCACCAGGCTTCAAAATCTTCTGTGAGTTAGGGGGATGCCTACCACAAGTATGTGAAGACTTCCCACCACACTATGTGTAGATGAGAACAATTTGTTCCAATATCCATGAAGGTGGCTGAAGCACGCACTGTGGCATGATTAGAGCTTGGTCAGACATCAAAGATGTCAAGTTCCTCCACTGGTCCTGCCTCTGGACTTTGGTGACTCTGGAAGAGAGAGTAAGACTGCCAACTTTGTGCAATTCTGCATCATTTAAATCCAATTTATGAGCAAGTCAAGACATTACGCATCACCTCCTGATGTCTTTGGTCCTCTTTGAAAATAAAAGAATAAACAAGAAAATAGAATACAACCTAGGCATGTCTTCTTCTTCTATATCATACATGTCCACATTCTACCATAAATCCTCCAAATGGGGTGCACTCAACTTGCTGAGGCCCTTCTTCTAGGTTTCTTGATGGTATTTGGGCACTAATGCAGCACACAGCCCTTAACAAAGATTCTTCCTCTCCTTGCTAATGACTGATATTATCTTTGGAGTAAATTGGTGAATCTTTTTGTTAGCAAATATTTCTTCTATGAAGTAATTTTAGAGTCACCATAACATCCTGGTATAAAATTAGGATCAGTTTTAACATGGTGATCAAGTTCCAGTATCTCTGTGTCTGTGTCTCTTGCATATAAATAGAGACAAAGAGTTAGAGCCTTGCCCTTTGTTTTCAAAGTTGAAGGTCCTGGTGGTGATTATCATCTCTCTGTGAGGTTATGTGAAGAGAATGCAGACCTGTAGGAAGCCTAGAAGGGATTGCCTGACAGTGAGTTCATTATTATAGTGTGTTTCCATAAAAAAAAAAAAAAACACCTGGTGGTTGAGCCAGCTCCATGTTACAAAAAAATCTATAGCTCCTCTACATGGTAACTAATAGAAAATCCCCAGTTTGGAGGTATGTACTTGGTATTCGGTATCAGTGCCACACCTCTGACTGTTACATTCACCTCCAGCTAAAAATGAATTGGGGATTGGAAAAGACAAATTGGATTATGTAAAACATTGTAGGGGGAGAAAAGAAAGAAATCTTGTAAGTGTAATGTCTATATTCAAGAAGTAGGAGAGAAAAGGACAACTAGGAAGTTAGAGATGATAGCTTCCTGTCTGGAAAAGTATTGAGCATATAGCAACAACACCAAACAACTAACCTTTATATAGAGCCTACTATGTGCCAGGCATTATGCTAAGTGCTTTATAATTATTATCTCATTTGATATTCACTATAACCCTGAGAGGTAGATAGATGCCTTTATTATCCCCATTTTACAGATGATTAAACCAAGGCAAATAGAGGTTATGTGACCTGCCCAGGGTTGGACAGCTAGTATTTAAGATCAGTTTGAACTAAGGTCTTCTTGACTCCAGGCTTGGTGCTCTATTCACAATTTATGTGCTTCTAAGATCACAGCAGCTTAGATAATTATCGGCATGAACTGGAAAGCAATGCATGGTATAACCATTTAATTTGCATTCTTCAGTGAAGGGGTAGGCCAAGTACTTGGAGTGCCATGGGGTGAGGTAGGAATGAGGGAGAACGAGATATTGTTCTGCCCTTATCTGTACATGACTGCAATTTGGGTTAGTAAACTAATCTGTTTTGAATGCTTGCTTACAAGAGGAGGAGAATATATTTTTTGCAATACTGGTAACTATTCAAATAGATTTTGCCCCATCTTAATTTCATCTGCAGTATAATTTTAAAGTTAGATGGTCTAATAGAAAGTCATTAGTACTAGCTCTGAGTCAGTTTTCAGAGACCATTTCAAATAATACCCCTTAGGAGAGAGTAATAGGCCAATACATTTTTCTGTTAGAAATTCTGTCATTTGAAATTCAGAATGCATTTTCCCATTAAGAAAATGTTATAAATAATGGTGATATTTCCAGGCCAGCTCACAAAATAGTCCCTGTAGTCTATGTAGATTTAGGGGTCCTTGTCTTAATTCTTACACACACTGGCAAGGTGGGTCCTCAGAAGATGGCTACATCTCTCCCCTCAAGGTTCTTAGGAGGTACCCTAAGAGGTTATAGGATAATTCTATTGCGTCAGCTTAAGAATCCATTCCAGTGCCTTCTCCCTAATGTCATCTGTTGGTTACCATAAATAACTCCCTTATATCATTTATCGAACTAGTGATTAACTCTTCACCATCAATTTGACCAGTTCCTATCAATAGACTTTTACAAAAAGATATTTACTGAAAAGAAACTGCAAGAAAAAAAGAAAGAAAAGAAAAGAGAAAAAAGAGTAGAAAGACTACAACCTACAGTGAAGATTTACTCCTTAAACCCTTAAGTTTGAATCCCAATTGTACCACCTACTACCTTGACCTGCTACAACCATTCCACTAATTCTCATTCAATGTGCAACCGAATGTAAAAAGGTATCTAATTGGACATATATTTATCCAAAATTTCAACTTGGGTTTTCAGGATCACATTTTCCCCCAATTTGTCCCTGGAAACTAGAAGAAGTCATTTATTTAGATCCCTCTTTCCTGCCCTCTTCATCTACTGGAAGATGGAAGTAGGCATTCTCTTAGTTCTAACCATTAGTTGTGCTTCCCAGAGGCTGTTTCCGGGCATCTAACATAGAAGGATGTAAAGCAATATGATCACTGGGGATAGGCCACATTAAGGAGCTATGAAAGGCTGGCACATCTGGCTGGTATAACCACTTAGGATTGTAGTCTGAGCCACCTCTTTGCCTCTCCTTCCCTTTTTTCTTATCTCTTTTTCTTGGATACTGGCTCATGCACCGGCCAGGGTTGCGGTGCTTTATCTCCTACTGAGATAAGGCACCAGGGTCATACTCACCACCGAGTTTTCTGAGCCTACCCGTTTACACGAAAGGACGAGTCGACCGGGAAGTGTTCAATCACTTTTATTATAGCATGTTGAAAGGTTTAAGAGCAGAGAGAGCAAGTGGGAGAAACGGGGAGGGTAAAGCGTGCGAGCCAAGGAAAGAGTAGAAAGAGAGCCCCTCCCGTCCAGACCAAGCCACTTATTAAACTCTACAATCCAATCCCGCCTCCACACTCATGAAGAGCAATCACAATGCACAGGTGGCCAATGACGGAGACAGAACCCATAGGTCTAACCGCCTCAAGGGACACTGAGTGGGTGTGTCGATGGAGACGTGGCGAGAGTCCAGAACTCTGCCGCCTCAACCACGTCAGCTCAACCCATACGTATGTGTAGCTCCCATTCCGTTAGGAGGACGAGTATCACATCATAGACATATTCGTGACCAGCCCAGAACGGTGGTCCCTAACAGGCTTACCTGTGTCTTTTCCCACTCTCAGAACTATTGTTTCCAAGAAGAGTTTTCTCTCATTTGTTGTCCCAGTGTGGAACAAAATTCAGTCTTGTACCTGTTGCACTTTCGTTCTTGTCCCTGACATAAATGCACAGTCCTCCTCCTCCTCCCTCATCCTCCTCTGTCTTCTCCTCCTCTTCCTGCTGGTGGTTTTTTCCCTCTTATTGTTGAGACAACTGTGAAATAGAGAATAATAAAATATTTGTTCCCCAGAATGCTTTTCTTACTTTTTTCCTGCTTGAACCCTATGGAAAACAGAAGAATACATTAATAATGATGGTGAGGCTTTGCAACCCACTAAAGTTAACAACCTCCATTTCAAGTGAAAATGTCCTAGGTACATTTTTTTTTCATAGGAATAGGCTGGGGTGTGTCAGGAGATGGAGAAGAGATGATGAATAAAAGGTTGATGAAAGAGATGAAGCCAAAAGTGTTTATTGCTCTTTCCTCTCTACCCTTTCCTTTTCACAATGCCTGAGCTGCCATCACATATTCTACCTTAGACCAACAGAAGGGAGAATCACAGTTAAGTCACCAGAGATTAAGGTGAAATGGTGACAGTGTTAAAGGGGGTGGGAAAAGAGAAGAGGAATGAAATTCAAAGAAGTGTCAGCTTGGAGAAAAGCCTAATTATTGTGGCTATGGTGGTAGGTTGCCATCCTGGACTGAACATTCTCCTTTAAGAGATTTGCATTAGTCAGGTGTGTATGTCAAGAAGAGTTTACAATTAAGTAAAACACGAAGCAGTAAAATTCAAAATAAATGGTTTATCTTCTTGTGGGTGTTTGAAGAAAAACTGGTTTAATTAGCAAAGGATGAAGACTGCAAAATTTTTAATTAGGAGAGGATGGAGATTTTAAAACATATGGCTTTTGTTTTCCTTGATAACAAGTATATGACTAGCCTAATGGTCATTCCGTTTTTGCTTCTCAAGAGGAACAGAGAAAAGAAGAGGGAGAAAGAGAGAAGAGGGAAGAGGACAGAATTTTCTGAGACTATAGGCTCAAAGATTTGAGCTGTAAGGGAATCAATCAATTCAAATAATTTAATAACTACCCACTGTGTGCTTGTCATTATACTAGGAGCTAGGGATACAAAAACAAAACTGGAATATAGAGATAATTTAGTTTACTTCCTTCATGCTAGAGATAAGGAAACTGATTTCACTAGTTACAGATGTAATAAGCAACAGAGCTGGATTAGAACTCAAGTCTTCTGAATGCAAATTTATTATAGGAAAAGAGGCATCACCTAAACAGAAAATGCTGGAGTGATAGATGTGATTTGGCAAGAATTTTGAGCAGAGAGAATTGTTTGGGCCAGGAGGTCAAACTGCCCATGGGTTAACTTTTCCACTATATTTCTCTTCTTTTGTCCTACAGCTTCTAAGAAGGAAAAAAAAGAAGCAGCTTGAAACATCTGACCCAGACTTTCTCTTCTTTCTTTTCCTTTTATCCTCATTCTCATGTTTATCACAGCTGACCTAGTCTAAGTGAAGTATCACTTGGTTAATGTCATCTGCTATGACTTTCTTTAAATCCTGCTCTCTATGTCTCAAAACTCCAATCCAGTCACTGAAGAAGTACTTTTATTCTTTCCCCAGGCCTTTTTCAGTGCCATTTATCCTATTTTCCTTTCCCTTTTCTGGGACCTTGCTCTTCCATTGCCTTTTCAAGGTGAGTAGGTACAATTAACAAGCCCTGTTAAACCTCCTAGAGGAGACAGTGTGGGGAAGAGCCTGGTATGGTACCAGAGTGTGTTAAAATTGTATCTTGTTCTAGTTCCACCCTCCTTCTAATCAGTACAGTAAAAAAGATTATAAATAGCCAGTATAAAGTGGCAATAAGCAGGAAATAAGATTGCAAAGGGAAACCTAAAAGTCACATACAAACTGTCCCAAAGATCAAGGGAGCATAATTTATAAATTGTATCATGTATTAACCAAAATTTGCATCCTGGTAACATGTGATGAGTTAGCAGAAGCCATCTAAGTGCTGCTTGTCAAGGTTTCTGGTCCTGTGATATGTAAATTCCAGATAAAATCTAGACCTCCATAGCTCCGGAACAGAGAAATATCAAAAAAGTTGCTGAAAACTTTGAGATGTAACTGTGAAGCTTTATTGTAACTTTGAGATGACTTGGATATATTCATGAACAACCTCAAGGTGGCACAGATAGGAGTTGGTCTGTTTCTCCCAAAAAACCTATAAAAATGAGATGTCAAACTCTGCCCACACCACCCCTTCCCCTTCAGCACTCTTCTATCTCCATGGGGTCAATGCTGCCTAGTGCTCCCAACACTAATCATGGTTATCTGAATGATATTCTCTGTCTCTCCCCCACCCCATCTTCTTCCTGACACTATCTTCCTTCACCATCCCATTCCCCCAACCCTATTCCATAAATTCATAAACTGTTAATTCATAGGGTCAATTAAGAGTTCACTGGGGGTAATATGCACCCAGAAATTTAGTTAGGCATTATGAAATGGAGGGCAGAGCTGGGGTTCAAAGTAAAGGAGAATTCAGCATGACATAGATACATTAGTAAAATTTTAGAGTGGAAGCAATATAAAGATTGGTGAATAACATTGCTCAAAATATGTGCCTGCATCTTTGTGTTTTTATAGAAGGTCATTCAACTTTTAGGCAGCTCCAACTTTTAGGAAGTTTTTCCTGAAATCAAGCCTGAATTGACCTCTTTGCACATTCTACTCTTTGCTCCTGCTTCTGCCTTTCTAAGGCCAAACAAAACAAGTTAAATTCCTCTGATAGCCCTTTAGGAACCTGGAGACAGCTATTGTTTCCAATCTGAGTCTTTTATTCTTTAGGTTAAACATGCTCAGTTCTTCCAACCAGGCCTTATATGTTATGGATTCAAGGTCCTTTGCCATCCTCCTTGTTCTTCTCTGGTTGCCCCCCAGGTTATCAATCTTTCTTGGGGCCAAGAACTGAACGGAGAACTCCGGATGATCAGAGTGTGCCAGAGAACAGTGGAACTGCCATCTCCATCTTCACAGAAGCTAGGCCCCTCTTAATTCAGCCCAACATCATGTCAGCTCTTTTGGTGGCCACCTCACACTGCTGGCAGAGCTTGCTGAAACTCCTAGATCTCTCTTCAGAACAACTGCTATTTATCCATACTGACCTCTTCTTGCACTTGTAAATTTATTTTCTTTTTATAACCATGTAAAATCTTATATTTATCCCTTTTGACTTTTATCTTATTAGACCTAACGCAATGCTCTAGCCTGCCAAGATTCCTTTGGATCTCGAGTCAGTTATTCAGTGTTAACTTTCTCTCAGCTATATGTTACCTGCAAATTTGGTGGCTCTTTTCCCGAGTAATTGGTAAAAATATTAAGCAGCATGTGTGCAAGAAGAGATGTGTGGTGCACTTCACCGCCTTTAGAGTCTGGCCATCCAACTAGTGCTAAATCTATCTGTTTTTATTATAACCTAATTTACATTTCTCCATCTCTATAATAATAATATGACATACTTGATCAAAATCTTGGCTAAAATTTAGGTAAACTATTTCCACAGCATTCCCCTTATCATGTTTAATAATCTTGGGGGGAAAAATAGGAAATGAGCTAATTTGGAATGATTTGTTCTTGATGAAGCTGTAGTAGTTCTTGTAATTACTGTCTCCTTTTATGGACTTCTGACGTGTTCTGATATTTCCCAAGAATTGGAGTCAAGATCATTTGTCTAGAGTTTGCATGCTCTGTTGTCTTTTGTGTGTGTGTGAATGTGTGTGTGTGTGTGTGTGTGTGTGTGTATGTGTGTGTGAGAGAGAGAGAGAGAGAATGTATGCTATAGAGGCAGCTAGGTGGCACAGTGGATAGAGCACTAGCCCTGAAGTCAGAAGGACCTGAGTTCAAATTTGGCTTCAGACCAAACACTTGACACTTACTAGCTGTGTGACCCTGGGCAAATCACTTAATCCCAATTGCTTAAAAAAACAAAAACAAACAAACAAATCAGAGTATTGCCATACCTATGTAGAATGTTTAGCATTCTTTATATACATTCTCTGTTATTTCTGCAAATAATAAACATTTCACAAAGTATGTAGAGAACTAAAGTCTGCAAGCTGTCTTTAGAGAGTTCAAAACAGTTCTAAATTTTTTGTTGATTTTTCCCAATTAATTTGATTCTCATGCTGAAAATAATAATAAAAAAATTACCTTTGGGGGGAAAACAATTATAATTTCCTTGAAATATATGTTAAATGATTCATGAAAATCAGACTGTCATTCCTAAGAGTTTAAACAAAGAAAATATTTCACAATATTCTCAAAAGAAAGTTCTTCAATAAAAGCTATAGCTAAAAAAAATTGTAATATAATTCAAATAATTCAAGTTTAGAATGAAACATGCTTTAAGTGATTGTTTTTCTGTAGTCCATTAAAGGTAAATTGATTGTTTTGCTATTAAACCTAAAATGCTTTCTGCAACCTTATGTAATTTACTCATTTATTCAAATATTGTCAAGGCCTATCCCCAGCCTAAGGGAATGTTGGTCACTCTGTTGATGGAAATTCTAATGAAGATAGAGTCAATTGTGTGCCATTGGGCCTGACCCACTACTATAGGGCCTGATTCTGCAGGGCACTCTGGAGATTCTGAAGCTATGATGAACCTCAAATTAGGAGAGATGCTGTGACTCAGGCTGCAGACATTGATACCAAAGGTGGAATGGAGATGATTCCCCAAGATAAGTGCTGGCATTCATATAGTGAGAATGCTTTCAATTTTGTACTTTAGATATATTATCTCATTAGACCCTGGCATCCACTTTGTGGGGTAAGTAGTACGAGTATTATGATCCTCATGTTACAGATGAAAGAAACTGAGTCTCAATGAAATCAAATAATTTATTCATGGTAGTAAGTAGCAGACTTGGAACATACTGAATCCACATCTTCCAACTACCAGTGCTATGTCCGCTAGGTTATGCTGCCTTTAGCTAATGAATTGTTTAGAAAATAAAATATACATACACACACACACACACACACACATACACATATATGTGTGTATATAAATATGTAAATTTTATTTTATAAACAATTCATTAGCTACACACATACATACACACATATATGTATGTGTATATATACATGTGTATTCTACACATGTGTGTGTATGTATGCTCATATAATTATATTTTTAATTTGTATGAGGTCACTTGGCTATCTAGAATGGGAAAATCTTGGCCTTTACTTTTTAATCCCTTACCTTCTTATCCCATTTCCACTAATGACTTGCTAAATCACAACTCTGGGTCATTCCCACCATCTGCTTTTCTTACTCTTACATATGGATTGTTGAATGTCACTGGAGAAAGTCATACAATAGTATACATTATAGCCACTATGAATTTATGTTCTCTAATCTCAACAGAGCCTTCATAGCTGCATAACAATCTTTTTTATAACTTCCTATTACACTCCCCACAGCAGCTATTCCAAACTTGCTTCTCTATTATTAAAGCCTCCTTTATTATCTTCTCTACCTACCCTCTCAGCAGAGAACCTCACTTCTCATTTTTACCTAGAAAAATGGTGATTCAACTGGAACCCCTACTCATTCTCTCCAAATCCACAGCTCAGAACCCCTCAGCATCTCCTACTGTTGTCCTTTGCTCTAATATTTTGTAAAGTGATGCTAGCCTTCCTCTCCACCAAGGTCAACCATTATATTTGTGCTCTTTAACTCACATCCTCCCATCTCTTCCAGAACCTTGCCCCTTCAGTCATCCACTCCCCCTCTAATCTTCAATTTGTTTTCTCCATCAACTCCATCCCTGATGACTACAAATATGCCCAAATTTAAACTTTTCTATTTCTACTGAGGGAATTATTATTATTTCACTTATCCAGGTTCTCAGGTTCAGAGTCATCTTTGATTCTTCCCTTTCTCTCAACTACAATAATATTCAATTACTTTCCAAATTTGTCAACTCTAATTTAGGATGCAGCTCCTTTCCACTCAAAGGTTCAGAACTATAGTTCAGACCCTTATCATTTCTTAAGTGGACTACTGTAATAGCCTCATAATTGGATTATCAGCTTCCAATCTATGCACAGCACCACTGACAAAATAATCTTCCTAAAGCATATGTCTTGATCATTCTCCTTCTGGTTCAAGAACTTTCCTTGGTTCACCTTTGCCTCTTAGATAAAATATGAGTTTCTCAACTTGTCCTGTAAAGACCTTTACAATATGGCACTGCACTAGCATTCCAGGCTTATTATACTTTATTTTCTTCTTTGAACTTTACTTTATAGGCAAACTAGCCTGCTTGCAGTTAGATTATAAGCTCCTTGTGGACAGGGATTGTCTTTTGCCTCTTTTTGCAACCCTAGTGCTTCACAATACCTGCTACATAGTAGGCATGTAATAAATGTTTATTGAATTTAATTAACTTGAATTGTATTTCCACAAAATGAACATATCTTTTTAATCCCATTCTGCTTCCCAGCTCAATCACTATGGTTCTAAATATGTGAGTGTTTTAAGTAGTGTAAATAAAACATCCACGTGATTAATTGAAGTTACTGTTTATTAGTTTAGACAAAGTTAAGGTTGGTGGGACACAGAATTTTTCAACTGCTTTTATGAAATTTATTTTTGTATGCGTTTATTATCTGTATCTCATTCTCCCCCTCATCTTACTTGAACAATAAAAAGTAAATAAAAATAAGACCCTCATAATAAATATGCAAAGACCAACAAGACAAATTTCCACATTGGTCATATCTAAGACTGTATGTCTCATTCTGTATTGTGAGTCCATTACCTCTGGCAGGAGGTGGCTTCCTCTTCATTCTTTTTCTGGTATTGTGATTTATCATTGCATTGATCAGAATTCTAAAGTCTTTCAAAGTCAATTACCTTTATTATGCTGTTGTTACTTTTGCATGTATTGTTCTCCTAGTTCTTCTCACTGCACTGTGCATCATATCACTGAGGTCTTCATATTTTACTCTGACATATTTATTATTTCTTACACCTCAATAATATTCTATTACATTTGGATACCGTGCTTAGCTGCTCCATAGGTAAGCACTTCCTTAATTTGGGGCTGCTACATCAAGAGTTGCTATAAGCATTTTTGGAGATGAGGATCTTTCCTTGGTCTCTTAATGTCATCCTGTGTGCAGAATTAATCTATTACTTCATGCTTAGAATGCACATTCTCCTCATTTCGGCCTCCCAGAATGAATCTGTGATGTCCTTTAAGGCTTAACTTGGATGTATTCTTCTGTGGAAAGACTTATAATCCCCTAAATTATTTGTAATCTTTTCCCATTCCATGAATTATTCTTATTATTTTGTGTTTAGTCTTTTTGGTTGTGCTTGACTCTTCATGACCCTGTTTGGGATTTTCTTGGCAAAGAAACTGGAATGGTTTGCAATTCTTTCTCCAGCTCATTTTACAGATGAGAAACTGAGGAGAATGGGGTTAAGTGACTTGCCTGGAGTCACATAGCTAGTTAAGTGTCTGAGGCTGGATTTGAACTCAGGAAGATGAGTATTCCTGACTCTAGGTTCCAAACTCTGCTTACTGTACCAGCTATTTTATTTATATATATATATATATATATATATATATACACACACACACATATTTATACATATACACACATGTATGCATGCGTGTATATATGTATATATGTATACACACATATACAAATACATATATGCACACACGTATACATATACAGTATATGCATGTGAGTATACAGTCAGTTGTCACTTAACATAAATAGACCATTCGCCAGACCTTCCCTTCCCCTCCAGGATCTTTACATGGTCCTGCCCCCTACATGGCTATGAAGCCCTCAGAGCCCTCAGAGATTCAGTGCCTGAAGCAGAGGACCCCTGGCAAGGGGCACCAATGCAGCTCCCACTGCTGCTACCTGAATCCAGAGCCTGGTCAGGAAAGTGGAATTTGTGTAATGCACATTTACATAACACTAGAACTGTTTGTATATGTAAATATATATATTATATATATATATATATATATATATATGTATATATATATGTATATATATATATATATATGTGTGTGTGTGTGTGTGTGTGTGTGTGTATACACTCATATACTTGTGTTTTTTATTTGTGGCATTCTCTCAGAAGAATTTAAGTTTTTTTGAAGACAAAAGCCTTTCATTTTCTCTTTTTCTGGAGGGATGGAGGGTCAGGGCAGATCCTTACAGTGTACCTTAGAGATAGCAAACAGTTAATAAATGGCTATTGGATTGGACTGAATTATACTGAACATGTTAACTGCTTAATAAGTGGTTGCCAAATGAATGAAAAGAAGCCCCAGCATCATGGAGAGCTTGTTTTATCAGACTGAATTTAAGTTACTTCCTCAATATCCCCTTAGATTTCATATAATAGATAGAAACTGAACTTGGCATTTTTTAGGTGGACACCTAAATATCCTTTAGAAATATAGTGACTGGTTAAGTATGTATATTTCAGAGCCCACTCTTTTGAAACAGTTAACAAATAAAGATGCTTCTCTTTAACTACAGGAATGATTCCATTACAAAATTGGGTAGGGAGTGTGAAGGCATGTCTGAATTCTGCCATTTGGAACTCACTCTTCTTCAATTTAGCCATCTAAATTACCTCATATCTAGCCTGTTATTGAAGAACATGACCACCTGCCTCCTCCGTATGTCAACTTTGAATTAGGAATACTTTCATTTGAAAATCTTGCACCTATTTTACACTCACCCTACTTTCCATCTATGGTGTAATTAGGAGAACAAAAATTTTATGCAAAATGCTGTTGAGGAATGCAGCAACAAAGAATTGTTCTATAATACAACATTTTCCTGGCATCTCAGATTGTCCATAATGATGGTATTCTCCTTCCTCATCTGATTACAAGAAAGTTGTAAGGATGTTATAATTGATGTATCAGTCAGCAGCATGGCAGAATGGTGGAATAGATAGACAGCTGGACTTGAAGTAAGGAGGCTATAAGATCAAGTCCTTTCTCTGCCAAATATTATCTGTGTGACCATGAGCAAGTCATTTGAACTCTCAATGCTTTAATCAACCATTTAAGACTATAAGTTGCAGAGATCATTCCACCCTGCATTGGTCAAGAGATTGCTCTCATCTGGGAGGCCTCTATACCAGTGAAAATGACAGGCCCACTTCTAGTCCCACTTCTTATATTATCCAGCATTATTTAGGGGAAAGAACACTGGATTTATAGTCACCTGACCTGGGTTCAATTCTAGCTCCCTCATTTAGCAATTAACCTTGGGTAAGTTGTTTCACCAGATAAAATTCCTCATAATTCAAGTATTCAATAAGGTTTTCCTATTCAACATATGTTTTCCTGAGTTCCAGCCCATCACAATTAACTCAGTCTACCACTTTTCACAAGGTCTAGGGAGGATCTTCACAAATATTTTGTTTTGCCATTTCTCCTTTGGCTAGGCCTGAGGCAACATTACAAATGAGGAAATTTATCCTACCTACTCCATAGGATCAAGTGTGAAAAATACATGTGAAAGTATATTTAATTTTTTTGACACAGGAGTGGCACAACCTAATGTCAAAAGAAAACTGGAAAAAGACAGCTTAAGTGAATTCCCCAAGTTCTCAAAGCTGGTTAGTGCAAAAAGCAAAGTTCTCTATTCTTTCAAAAATATTTATTCATTCAACAAAAAAGTCTGGAGTATTTGCTATTCAAAGAAGGGTTTAACGAGAAAATACATATAGAATGATAGAAGCAGACTTTTACTTTTGACTACTAATTCTTATAAAGCTAGATTAATGACCATACATGTTAAATATTTGCATGAAAATAGCATTTAAGACATATTGTCATACAAAAATTTAGAACTGGCAGAGACCTAAGGAATCATCTGCCTTAACCCACCCCTTTTACAGATGAGCACGCTGAGATCCAGAAGGATTCAGATTTGATGACTTTTCTGCCATCAAACATGCAGGAAGAATATTTGAACCTAAAGCTTTATTTTGGTATCTATTATCACCACTGTTGTTCAATATCATACGTAAACCTTAGCTTTAGCAAGAAGAGAAGAAAAAGAAATTGAAGGCATTAGAATAGGCAAAGAAGAAACAAAGCTATCACTCTTTGAAGATGATATGATGATACATTTAGAGAATCCTAGAGAATCAAGTAAAAAACTACTTGGAATAATAAACAACTTTAGCAAAGTTGCAGGCTATAAAATAAATCCACGTAAGTCATTGGCATTTCTATGTATTACCAACAAAGCCCAACAGCAAGAGATAGAGAAATCCCATTTAAAGTTACTGTAGACATTATAAAATATTTAGGAGACTACCTACCAAAACAAACCCAAACACAATTACAAAACACTTTTCACACAAATAAAGTCAGATCTAAATAGTTGGAAAAATGTCAGTTACTCATGGGTAGGCCAAGCTAATATGATAAACATGACAATTCTACCTAAACCATACCAATCAAACTACCAAAAATTATTTTATAGAGTTAGAAAAAATAATAACAAGATTCATTTGGAAAACAAAAGGTCCAGAATATCAAGGAACTAATGAAAAGAAATGCAGGGAAGGTGGCCTAGCATTCCAGATCTTAAATTGTATTATAAAGCAGCAATCATCAAAACTGCTTGGTACTGGCTAAGAAATAGGTGGATCAGTGGAATAGTTAATATGCAAGACACAGTAGTCAATGATATAGTAATCTATTATTTGATAAACCCAAAGACCCCAGCTTCTGGGATAAGAACACTCTTTGAAAAAACTGCTGGGAAAACTGGAAAAGAGTATGGCAGAAACTAGGCATAGACCCAAATCTCACACCATATACCAAAATAAAGTCAAAATGGGTTCATGATTTAGATATAAAGGCTGATACTAAGCAAACTGGAGAACAAGGAATAGTTTACCTATCAGATTATGGAGAACAGAAGAATTCATGACCAAACAGGAGATAGAGAACATTACAAAAGCAAAATGGATAATTTTGATTACATTAAATTGAAAAGTTTTTGCACAAAGCCAATGCAACAAGATTAGAAGGAAGTAGAAAATTGGGAAAGAATTTTTACCAGTCTCTCTGATAAGGCCTCATTTCTAAAATATATAGAGAATTAAGTCAAATTTATAAGAATACAAGTCATTCCCCAATTGATAAATGGTCAAAGGATATGAACAGGCAGTTCTCAGAGAAAAATTAAAGCCATCTATAGTCATATGAAAAAATGCTCTAAATCTATTGATTAGAAATGCAAATCAAAACAACTCTGCGGTACCACTATACACCTATAAGATTGACCAACATGACAAAACAGGAAAATGATAAATATTGGAGAAGATATGGAAAAATTGGAACACTGATGAATTGCTGGTGGAGTTGTAAAATGATCCAACCATTTTGGAGAGCAATTTGGAATTATGCCCAAAGGGCTATAAAAATGTGCATACCTTTTGACCCAATAATAACACTTCTAGGGCTGTATCCCAAAGAGATTAAACAAATGGGAAAAGGACCCACATGTACAAAAATATTTATAGCAACTCTTTTTGTGGTGGCAAAGAATTGGAAATTGACAGGATGCCCATCAATTGAGGAATGGCTGAACAAGTTGTGGTATATGAATGTAATGGAATACCATTGTACTACAAGAAATAATGAACAGGCAGACTTCAGAAAAACCTGGAAAGATGTATGGTCTGATTCTGAGTGAAGTGAGCAGAACCAGACAGTAACAGACCCTGTGCAATGACTAATACTGATAGACTTAACTCTTCTCAGCAATACAAGGATCTAAGATATCTCCAAAGGCCTCATGATGGAAAATGCTATCCACATCCAAAGAAAGAACTATGGAGTTTGAATGCAGATTGAAGCATACTATTTGCTATTTTTTTCTTCAGTTGTGTTTTGTTTCCTCTTTCTGCTGGTTCCTCCTATTGGTTCTAATTCTTGCTTACGACATCACTAATGTGAAAATATGTTTAATAAGAATGTGTGTATATATATATATATATATATATATATATATCCTATACCAGATTGCATGCTGTCTTGGAGAGCAAGGGGGGATAGAAGGGGGAATTTAAAACTCAAAAATTTATGAAAGTGATTATTAATAAATCAAAATAAATTAATTAAAAAAGAAATTTTCTTTCAACAATAAAATGATTCAGTCTGTAAATCACAAATTAAGCATCATTTGTATTCACTTATTTGTGTACATGTATTACCTCTCACTTAATATAAACTTGTGGGAAAAAGCAAAAAACAAACAAACAAAAACAACAACAACCTCAACAAAAAACCCAAATCATGTGACTCCAGGTTAGTGCTTTTTCTAGCGCTGCCTCCCAGGCCAAGTTCTTGAAAATGATATATTTTTTATGTAAAACATTCAAGTGATGACTGAAGTTTTTCTTTTATTCTGAACTTAAGAAACAAAACAAACATTTCCATAACATAGTAGATGAGAAAAAAAAAGATGATTGCTCATGAAACTGCAAATCTATTATGAACAACTTGCTATTTCTTTTAAATATATATTAAAGTTATCATGTAACTTTATTTTTCCTTTTTTCTTCCCTCCTATCCCAGCCTCCCCCCCATGGCTACCATTAGACCCAAATGTGTGTGTGTGTGTGTGTGTGTGTGTATAAATTGTTCTATACATACTTCTATTTATCAGGTTTTTTTTTCTGAATTAGTTTTTACCTGTATGGACAATGCCAAAGTTCATTCCGTTTGCAAATTCAGCCTGTGTCCATAGAAATAATATTTATTTCCTCATTTCACTTCTAAATTTGCTATAAATTAAGAGAATGTCTATAGAGATACAGTAAACCAAGAGGCATAAGCAAAGAATGATCCACTTAATTAATTTGTTGTTGCTTTTTTTTTGGGGGGGGAATGTGGGAAGAGAAAAAAATGTACGAAATATCACAATATTTTTAAATTGAAAAAAGAAAACATACAGTTTTTGAAGAACACAAACATTTTAAAAATGTATTTAGGTGAGATACTTTGGCCAAATTAGGTAGTATAGCTTTTGAAATGTGATAACTAATTCTTGTTTGACTTTCTTTCTTTATATTTGTATTTTGGCCTATGAACCTATTTCTGAGTGCCAGTTATATTCTCGGATATTTTTAGTCTCTAGGACACTTAAAAATTTATTTCTAAAAATATACCTTTTTTATTTTAAGGGGAGAGTCAACAAAAAGTAAAGGCACTTTATCCTCTTTTATACCTATAATTGCAATTTGGAAAATCCATTTACAAACGATCTCAGGCAATCACATAATTTACTTTTGCCACTAAGTACTTGAGAGTCCAAGGAAACAATTTTTAAAGATATCTTTCATACATTTTAACATACTGGTAAAAGATTATTTCTATGTATGTGTTAGTTTTGTCATTTTAAGATATTTAGTCCTTTTTTTTTTGTTCAAACTTTTTTTTTTCAATTATGATTAGGCTTCTAAGGAGGAATATTTCTTTACCATTACAGATTAGCCAACTGCATGCAAATTTATAATCTTAGTTGTTAGCACACTGAAACATTAAATAACTACCCTCTGGTGACACAGCTAGTATGTAGCAGAGGTAAGACTCAGTCCAAGTGACAGACAGACACTAAGTCCCTCATTATGCTGCAAAAAATAATTGAGAATTTGTGTTTTGGGGCTCCTTGGGCTCCCTTTAATTGAAACTTAATTCCAGGCAGGGAAGGTTCTCAACTCCCTGAGAAATCAGAACCTGAGCCTAGATCAGAAAAGGGAGATCTTTAGTTTGTCATCGATTAAAGAAAAGGGCTATTCTTAGTTTTCAGATATCTTCTCCTGGGTGTAGCAGTATTATCATTGTTCCCTTTGGAAAATAATTCAGAAACCCTAACTGAGCATTGTATTTTGGTGATTTTTTGTTTATTTCCTTATGGTTATAGGTTTCTGAGGAATTTCATCTTTTGTTTCAAGAATATTATGAAATATCAGTTGTGTAGTGCTTGAGACAAGGGTTTTTCTTATTATCAAGGGGAACTTTGTTAGTCTTTCTCTAAGAAACCTGATTTTACATTAATAAATGTGTCTCTGATAGATTTAGCTAAACACAGTATGTAGGTTGTTTTTCTTTCACACTCAAGTCTTAATGACTCCCAAGTTGGCTCTAACTCTACTATGGCACATTGCCTCTCCTCTGATAAAATGATGAAGATTATTTTACTTGGGGAAAAGATATCTCAGAAGGGGTTAGTAAGTGTATAAAAGACATATAATATAGGTAAACTTCACTAGTACTGAAATGGCATGTAGTGGGAAAAAGTCTTCACTTGACACTTACTTGCCTCTTGCCTGGCATATAGTAAATACATTATAAATGTTCTGTTTCTTGGTCTCTGTCTCTGTTTTTCTTTCTGTGTGTGTGTGTGTGTGTGTGTGTGTGTGTGTGTGTGTGTATGTCTGTTTGTCTGTCTCTATGTCTGTCTGTCTCTCGCCCATTTCACTCATCCAGAATAAATCCAGCTTTATCTTTCTTTCAAGGTTCAAGAGCCCCTTCTTTGGGGTTGGAGGTATCTTTCACTAATCCTTTCAGCTCAAGTTTCCATCCCAGTGTTAATTGCTAGTAATGAACTCCCTAGATCTTTTAAACTTACATGCACCAATTAAATTTACAAAAGTGTATTTAGTTAGAAAATGCCACAAGGACAAACACACATTTCCCATAGACACCTGAGGGGCACACTCTACTTTACTTTAGTTGCTTCTGACTCTTATTCCCCCTTCTTTCCCATTCCAAGTGAAAAAGCCTAGAGGAAAAATGGACACAACAGAGTCAAAAGCAGCTCCTGAGACAGGTGTTCTTGGCTTCATGTCTCTTCTCCACTAGCATGTCCTCAGTAACTTATCCTCCCTCTCAAATGCCAGCAAATTTGGAAAGAGCCTGTGGCATGAGATGGGCCCCAGTTGACTGATGCCTTTTTGAATGGACCCCAATTCTGACTCCATAGGCCATTCAAGAGGCTTTTCTTCACAAGATACTAGCAGACCAGAACCAGTTGCAAAATATGTATACATGCTCCAAATCTGTCCATGGCTCTTCCATTGGATGTCGTCATCCCTTTTCAGGCACCTCCCCAGAGGATTCCATCAGCATTATCTATCTGTCTGTCTGTCTATCTATCTATCAGGTCTGTCTATAATCTCATCTAAAGGTAAGTGACTTTGCCTGTTTAAGACTGTTTCCTAATGTTTGTACTACATACCCAACTCAAGAAGAATAACGAAGGGGAATTGCTTTAAACTGTAAGTTGATATAGAAATACCAGCTAATATAAGTGGGTATCTACTTGATTTTCCATCCAGGCACAGAGAAGCAAGTTATTGTTTTGTTTTTTTTTTTAATTTATTTTTAGTTTTCAAAATTCACTCCCACAAGATTTTGAGTTTCAAATTTTCTCCTCATCTTGTCCCTTCCCCCACCCCAAGATGGCATGCATTCTGAAAACCTGTTCCCCTAATCTGACCTCCCTTCTATCTCTCCCCCATCCTTTTCTTATCCCCTTCTCCTTCCATTTTCCTGTAGGGGAGGATAGATTTCTATACCCCATTTCCTGTATATCTTATTTCCCATTTGCATGTGAAAACAATTTTTTTTAACATTTGTTTTTAAAACTTTGGGGGAGAACTCAAGCAAGTCACCGCTTTTACTCTGCCATCTTGGCTCCGCGCCACCCCCACCCCCCAGAGAAGCAAGTTTTAAAAACAACCTGATCTTTTATTCCTTGCCTCATTGCTATCTCATATGATTGCAGAAAATGTATAAATCATCCTTATTATTATTTATTTTTATGTAAGTTGACTACTTATCAGGGTAAAATACAAGGACACCCCATGTCACTATAAATGCTAAAGACAACATTCTTTGGAAGTCAAACTCTGATAGGTAAAGATCTAACCAATCACATACTTTTACCTCTCTGATGAATTTGAACAATGATAATCAGAAACACGGGCAAATATAAGACCTTCTTTTGAAAAAGCATTGATATTTATACTTTAACTAAAATATACAGGTGCTTTGTCTGGTGATATTTGTTCTTTTTTTTCCCCAAAGGAGAAAAAGCCTACTTTGTTATTTTGGAGAGTGGAAAGTGTCAAATCTAGTTATACCCACCAAATAACTGTATCTATGCATCCTCTTAACCTAGAAACATAGTTGCTTGATGGTAAAAAAACAGTAGTAATTATTTATAATTTATGCAATATTGGTAGCAAACATTAGTCCTATTTTAGTTTATGACCTTGTTGATATAACATACAAAATAAGAATAGTATGTATGATAGTAGAAAAAAATTAACAATTCTAACTCTGAAGACAAGTGGTCTAAATTCTCTGACTTAATAACAACACAAATATTACAGAATGGATTAAAAATAACTAATATATTCCTTACAGGAAACAGACATAAGACAGAAACATACTCACAAATTTAAAATGAGAGATTGCAGTTAAATATACTGTGGTTTGGCTGCATTCAGAGCATGAGGAATTACAATGATATTAGCCAAAGCTAACCTTTCTTTGTATAATGGACATGTTTGACAGACTAGGGAAATCTATGGACCCCCATACAGAATAACAAGTTTAAAAGAAAATATATAGAATTAAGAAGCAAATTATATTTTAATAGTTATTAAGATATTTGTTAAAAACTTAATTCATGGACCTTCTGAAGTATATACACAGACCCTTTGTGTGTCAAAGACCCCAGATTAAGAATCCCTGTTGTGATCTGAAGCATAAGGTTTTTTGAAAAAAAAATACAGAAAGTCATTCTAAAAAAATTGTTTTTAATAAAATGCAACATAACAAAATAGTAATCAATAATATTATCATAATCAATAAAGGAAATCCTGAATAGAAATTTAAAATTATTTCCTAAATAATGCTTGGGTCAAAAATGAAATTATAAACATGTTAGTAGATCTGTGTTTCGTGACCTCAGTGACATCCATTGATTCCAACTGATCCATTCCTTCCTCTGATATGTGATGTTTTTCAATAGATCCTCCATAGAAGATTCCATCCCTTTCTTTCAACTGTATATTAATAGCAATTGTTAACATTTATATTATCACTTTAAGGTTTGCAAAGACTTTAACAAATATCTTATTTAAGCTTTGCAACTATCCAAACTGCTTTTGTCATTCCCATTTCACACATGAGGTAACTGAGGTAGACAGAGGTTAAGTAACTTGCTTAGCATTACTTGGGGGAGCTAGGTGACACGGTGGATAGAGTGCAGGCTCTGGAGTTAGGAAGACCTGAGTTCAAATCCGGATTCAAACACTAGCTGTGTGACCCTGGGCAAGTCACTAAGTCCTATTTGCCTCAGTTTCTTCCTCTGTAAAATGAGCTGGAGAAGGAAATGACAAACCATTCCAGTATCTTTACCAGCAAACCAGCAGATGGGGGTCACAAAGAGTTAAACACAGCTGAAATGACTGAACAACCAAATTCAGCATCACACAGCTAGCAGGTATCTGAAACTGGCTTTGAAATCAGGCCTTCTTTACTCCAGTTCCAAACCTTATCCACTGCACCATCTCATTGCTTCTTTAAATGTTATCAATATTCACTATATATATATATATATATATATATATATATATATATATATATATATATATATACTGAATAACATAGCATCTAAACACTTAAAGATAAAGCTGCCTGACTCAGAAGATTTAGATAAGAAAACAGTGTCATCTAGAAACTTCAATGCAATATTTTCAGACAGACAAATTTAACAGAAAGATAAGAAATAAAGATCTGAACAACTTATTAGAAAAACTAAATTGTTCATAACCTTCAGCTAGCTATTCCACCACAGAGATTTTATACCGAGGAGTTTATTGACACCAGGAAAAATTAACACGCAGCATTATATGTGACAGTGGATAGTTACGAACAAAATACGTGGCCAATACTGAAGAATGACTGAACAAATTAAAGAATGTGAATGTAATGGAATATTATTGTACCATAAGGAAGAAAAAATATAAAGAATTCAGAAAAAAATATTAGAAGGCAATAGAGACCAAGGGTTAGCAAACTATGACTTGAAGGTTAAATCTTGTGTCTTCCTGTTTTTCTGTGGCCTGGGAATCAAGAATGTGTGTGTGTGTGTGTGTGTACATGCATATATACACAGATATGTACACAGATTATACATATTTGTATATACACATATATACATGTGTGTATATTCACAAACATATATAGATATAAATAAGGTTTCATTGCATTTGAAAGTGTAAAAACCATTCTTAGCTCACAGGGCCACAGATTATCTTCCCCTCATGTTGAATGAAGAAAACAGAGCAAAAAGAACAAAGTGCATAATGACTACAACTATGTTAATGTAAATTTAAGGAATGTAAAGTCAAGGTAGAGAGGCTACAAAATTCTGATCAATAACAAGGATCATTCTTAATTTTTGAGGCAGAATGGAAAAGTGAATAGGAGGCTGACCTCAGTGTCAGGACCTATCTTTTTGAAACATATTGGTTTTATGCTCCTGGGTAAGCCAGTTAACTCTTCAGCATCCACTTGATAGACCTTCAGATGCTGGAGGTAGTTATTATGTTCCCCTTTCCTCCCCAGTATTTTTCTTTTGCAGGCCAAATATTCCCAGCTCAGTCAGTCAAACTTGGTATGGCATATAACTCCTATCACCATTTTGGTACCCATCTTAAGACAACCATCCAGTTTTTTTGAAGTCATTTTGTACATATTATTCTACTGTGGTCTGTCTAAGGCAGAATGTGACAAAACTAATATTTTCTTCTTTTTGAATACTATGCCTCTCTTGATGTAACCTATGATAGATCCACACTGGATTTTTTGACTGTTATATCTTACTCTTGTACTATATTTGTGAGCTTGTAGACTACTAAAACCTCCAAATCTATTTTTTCAGACTAACTTCTGTCTAGTTAAACCTAATAATTTCTATTTGTGAAGTAAATTTTTGAACCTAAATATAATAAACACATACCATACTGAAAGAAATTTTACCTTATAATAAGCAAAATTCAGCAAAATGTCCTGGAATGTCATTTTAAAAAATCTTGTTTCTGTCATCCAGTATATTAGCCATCCACTGTCATCACTGAAATTTGGTAACCACTTCATCAAAATTTTTTTTATCTAAGTCATTAGTAAAAATTGGCAAATAACATTGGTCCAAAGGTACATCTGGATTACTCAATTTCTTTACACAATGACACTGGTCCAATAATGAATGCTCTTTTGATCTATTCATTCAATCAGCTGTAAATCTAGTTCTACACTCACACTCTACATATATCTTCATTTCGTATAGAGGTACTGAGTTCTTGCAGTGTGTTTGAGTCACTGTAACTAAACCAAACTATTTTTCCTCCCTGAAAAGCAAAAATAAAATTTTCAGATAATGTGAAAAGGCTACAATGATGACAAGAACAACAAGTTATGAAAGGAAAGAGATCATCTCAATAAAAATCACTTCATGAGAGAAAAAAAATTAAGTTCTAGAAAAATGAGAATGAATAAAACCTACTGATATCAAAAGAATAAATATCTTTGTGTTAAAAAAAAAAGTAGGAAGGTTTTTTAGAATAAAAGAATGATATAATAACAACCATATATCCAGAAGCATATTTAGATCAGTAAGGGAACCTTCAGAGTAGTTAATTAGACTTATAAGAAAAATAAATTGCTGCCATCTATAAAGATCAATGTAAAATCAATGAAAGAAAAAAGAAAAGATGGATGTAGTAAGACTTATTGAAGCAGTTGGTAGAATAGCTCAATAAATAAGCATATTCTCTATATTGTAGAACCAGATAAGAAGGAAAAGAAGGAAGGAAGGAAGGAAAAGAAGGAAGGAAGGAAGGAAGGAAAGAAGGAAGGAAGGAAGGAAGGAAGGAAGGAAGGAAGGAAGGAAGGAAGGAAGGAAGGAAGGAAGGAAGGAAGGAAGAAGGAAAGAAAGAAAGAGAGAAAGAGAGAGAGGGAGGAGAAGGAAGGAAGGAAGGAAGGAAGGAAGGAAGGAAGGAAGGAAGGAAGGAAAGAAATGTAAAGAAAAGAAAATAATCCAACACGCATATAGCTAATTAAACTTTGAGATCCTTGTATATGACATGAATGTGCTGGGTTTTTTTACCACAGTGAGGTAAATTAAGAATTATCAGTCTCCCAGAAAATTATGAAGAATCTGTCTAATTCTAAATATATCTATATCTATCTCTTTTGATTCTTCCATTATCATCTTATAACAGTCTATCTGCTCCTTCTAATATGAGAACACTATGATTCAACACTAAAATCTTGTTAAAGTTCTCAATCATAGTCTATTTACGTATCACCTTTCAAAATATTATACAAGAAAAAAAATTGAAGTGGCATGTCAAGTGCAAATTTATAGGATCCTCAGAGTTGGGCTTTTTTTTTTTTGGCAATTGAGGTTAAGTGACTTGCCCAGGGTCACACAGCTAGTAAGTGTCAAGTGTTTGGTTCTGAGGCCAGATTTGAACTCAGGTCCTCCTGACTTCAGGGCCGGTGCTCTATCCACTGTGCCACCTACCTAGCTGCCCTGATCCTCAGAGTTTTAATGACAGAGAGGATCTTACAGTCACCTAAGGAGAAAGAAATCACAAGTCAAAATATACTAACTTGAATCACAGGATTTGTCTGAGAGAGAGAGAGAGAGAGAGAGAGAGAGAGAGAGAGAGAGAAGAGAGAGAGAGAGAGATGCAGTGATGTACTAAAAAGCAAGACAAATCAGTCTTTACCCCAAAATTGCATCTCTGCTCTAATAAATTGCATGTATTTCTTCAGAAAAACTAATGAATTTTTATATCATCATAGAATTTTAGGTCTTACTGCTGAAGAACCTCAACTCTGATCAGGCCATTTGATATGTCAATGGACTATGAGCCAGAACTTTAACAAAATTTTAGGCAAGGAGAAAAATGTGTTCACTCATACAGTGTTCACATATTAGAAGTAGACAGGGGCAGCTAGGCGGCACGGTGGATAGAACTACTGGCCCTGAAGTCAGGAGTACCTGAGTTCAAATCCGGCCTCAGACCAGACACTTGACACTTACTAGCTGTGTGACCCTGGGCAAGTCACTTAACCCCCATTGCCTAAAAGTTAAAAAAAAAAAAGTAGATAGACTGTTACAAGATGGGCATGGAAGAATCGAGGTATATAAATTGAGTAACAAATTCCATAAAATGGAAACAGAAGTTTACATAACTTTAAGGAAGCAGGGGACAAGAAGGATGGAATTATACCATAAATATAGGTGAAACAGACCAGAAAAGCTAGTGAAGAAAGAAAGAAATGAGACAGAAAGGGTCATTCCTCAACCACATTCTCAGCTGGAAGATAGGCGCATGTGTTTTTGTGTTAAGTCTATACTGAAACTGATTCTAGTGAACTTATAAATAAATTAATGTAATAAGATATGTTGGAGGAGAAAACCCACAAGCTTAATATTTATAAACCTGAACTACAGACTGGTTAAAAAAAAATACTTTTGCAATAAACATTTCTGATAAAAGTCTGGAGTTGAAAATCTATAGGGAATTAACACAAATTTATAATATTCAGAATCATGGTAAAGGATGGGAAAAGATCTTTAAAAAAACCACTCTGTTAGCTGAGCTGCATTCGAATAGTTATGCTAATTTACTGCAAGTAGAGCTGTGAATTGGTGCAGCAACTAACTATAGAGAAACATACAATAACTGTTTAAAAAAACATTCTTATCCTTTGACCTAGCTTTACCATTATTAGGTTTATTCCCTAAGGAAGTTATTGACAAGAAGAAAAGAACTATCTATGCAAAAATATTCAAAGCAGCAGATTTATAATAGCAAAAAACTGGAAACAAATCACTTGCCTAACAGTAAAGGAATGATTGATTACATTGTTGTTTATGAATGTAATGGAATATTATTGAACCATATGGAATGATGAATATAATGAACCAAAGAAATGTAGGAAGATATATGAAATGAGCAAAATTAAAAAGGAAAACCCAAAGAGCAATATGTGCAGTGACTACAACTGTGTCAATAAAGATGCAATTAAATACCAGGAGATACTTGGTTAAATGCAAACATTCATGATAGTATTTTTTTGTGAAAATTAAAGCATACAAGTTTGCGTTCTGGAAACAAACTTCTGTTCACATTTATAGAATTTGCAACTCAGTTTATATTCCTTGTTTCTTCCATGCCCGCAGTGTTCACTGTGTGAACACTACAAGGCAAAACGTTTTGTTTCTTGCTTAAAATGTTAAATTTCCAGATCATAGTCCATTCACATATCAAATACCAAGAGTTAAGAGCTACATGAGAAGTCTTCGCAACCACTAGTGGTATTTCCTTTAAATGATTATAGCTTGTTTAATTGTTTTTTGTTGTGGTGCTAAAACAAAAATCATTAATTAAAAAAATTAAATCGTTTCCCCTGCATGTTGGTTGGGGTTTAAGGGAATGGAGGGCAGCCAGATGGTTCTTATCTGCTATAGTAACTTGAAATACTTGGCAAATGGTTTGCTCAAAGCAAGTCCCTTTGCTTTATTTTAAGTACAGTATCAAATCATATTAACGTTCCACTGATAGACTGATCTCTGCCTCACCAATCCCAGGCTTACACCTAGATAGAAAGAACCATTTAGTAGATGCTCCTTGACTAGCTGTGAAGTGTATCTTGTTCCTTGATTTCCCTCTGACCTTGGTGCCTCAAGTCTTCAGAAATTAGGTTCATCGTTTTGTAGCCTAGTTTTCCAGCAATTTGCTTTCTACCTTGGGTCCCAGTAAAGAGTGACTGGGTTTCTTGACACAGAAAATTAGCCTTTCAGAGGTTGGAGCCCTGACATCTGCCACCACTTCTCCCTGACCATACCTTCCTAATACCTTATGCCTCTGCTGATTGGCTATGATATGGGTCTTCACATGTATCCCCTACCCCTACTTGGATGGACACTTTGTATCTCAGTATCTTTTATACATTCTTTAGCAACACTTGGATTAACATTCTTATCATTTGACATGAACTTCCCCAGGTGTCAAATCTACTTCCTAGTTTCACATATTCATCTTAGAATATTGTACTCTTAGACATAATATCATGGTAAAATAGTTGGATTTTTTCCCTGACCCTGCAGGTTTGTTTAATTTTTTTTTAAATTTAAATTTTTTTTTTTTTTGGCTTTTAGGCAATTGGGGTTAAGTGACTTGCCCAGGGTCACACAGCTAGCAAGCGTCAAGTGTTTGGTCTGAGGCCAGATTTGAACTCAGGTCCTCCTGACTTCAGGGCCGGTGCTCTATCCACTGTAGCACCTAGCTGCCCCCCAGGGTTGTTTAGGTAATCAGGCTTGTCTTCCCTAGTCTTCTCCACTCAGTCATTTACGTCCTGGCTATGATAGCTTTGACATTTGATTGAATTGAAAAAGAAGTAGCACATTTAAGATTTGTGCATGGAAAACTACTTTTAAATATCATAAAATATAGAAACAAGGGATTCAAAGTGAGTGTAAAAATGACAGAATATGAATAGAAGTATAAATAACCATGAGGGGGCAAAGAACAAGATGAATGGAACAATTATAGCTTTAATGTAAGTGAAATACAGAACACAAAAGCAATGAAGAGGTAGGGAAATGAGTAGAGAAGGTGAGTCCTTCAAGTTCTGGGTCCAGAAGGTATTCCAAGATTCAACCAAAACCATTTCTGCTACAATAAATAGTATGAGGCCTTTTCAGGCTGTTGATGCTACTTTTGTTTTTGTTTCATGGTCATTTCAGATTCTTCTCTTCAACAGCATGTGAAAGGTAATTTTCCATGTCTTAAAGTACTCAGAAAAAAAATGAAATAAATTTAAGATAAAAATTGTGAAAGGGCAGAGGAGCTGTTCTTACCATTGGGAAAATCTCAGTTCTTCAGAAATCCATGAAGAGGAGCCAAACGATGGACCAAAAGAAGCAGATGCAGCTGCTAAAACTGACAACTGTGTTTGCAACATTTTATAAAATTCATTTAGGCAATCTGCAGCTATTATCTAAATAATGCACATTTTATATCTAAATTTACCAAACTTTGGGCAAACTAGGTTGTATGTAACATGTGCCTAAATAAACAGGATGTCTTAAGAGCTGTAAAAACGAATGAAATTAAAGTTATTTCAAATTTTCCTAAAATTTCGAAGTGTTTTTTAAAGTTATATTTTTAGTTGAAAACTGTCTGGTCTTCATAAATTTTATTTTGTTATTTTTTTTTTGCATAGTAGAAATACAGCCACTAAACAAGGACAACTCTGAACAAAGCTATTCCTTTTAATAATTATTGATTATTAACATTAGTAATTATGTGGATATATCTTAGGCACATAGGCCTTTTTCCTTCTAAGATATTTGAAAAAACTACTTGTAAATCTATATCTTTTGATAGTTTGTGGGAAAACAGACACTGGCCTAACTAAAGAACATGTATTACATGCTATGTTTTTGTAACTTTATTCCACCCATAAAATTTTATCATTTATTTATTTTTAACATTCTTTTATTTTTAAATTGTGAGTTCCAGATTATTTTCTTCTCTTTTACCCCTTCACTATCCATTTAGGAGGCCAAAAATATTTTGTCATGTGACATGTGAAATCACTAAAAACTTATTTCCGTATTAACTATAACACACACAAAAAGCAAAAAAGAGAAATTTGTACTCAGAGTTTATCAGTTCTCTCTCTGGAAGTACATAGCACTTTTTTTTCATTATGAGACTTTCAGAATTGTCTTGGGTCTTTGTATTGATCAGAGTAGCCAAGTCTTTCACAGCTGATAACCATGATGGCATTGCTATAACAATGCACAATGATCTCCTAGTTGTTTTTTTCACTTTCTGTAATATCATATAAATCTTGCTGTATATTTCTGAAAGCATCCCCTCATAACTTCTTATAATATAATAATACTCCATCAAAATCATATACCATAACTTGTTTAGCCATTCCCCAAAGAATTTCCAATTCTTTGCTATACAAAAAGATTATACACACACACATATACGTATACATATACATACATACATACATATGTGTATATATGTATATATACATATATATTACATATATACATTTACATATATATTACATATATCTATATCTATATCTATCTATCTATCTATCTATCTATCTCTATATATATATACACATCCATCCTTTTCCTTTTTCTTTGCTCTCTTTTGGGGTAGAGGCCTAGTAGTGGTATTGCTGGTTCTAAGGGTATGCACAATTTCATAGCCCTTTGGGCATAGTTTCAGATTTTTCTTTCTTTTTCCTTTTCAGATTTTTCTACAAAATGGTTGGATGAGTTCACTATTCCACCAACAAATCATTAATGTACATATTTTCCCTCATCACATCCAGCATTTGTCATTTCTGATAAATATTAGGTTGTTTTAATTTGCATTTTTTTAATCAATAGCAGTGTAGAGCATTTCTTCATATGACTACGGATAACTTTGATTCTTCTTCTGAAAACTGCCTGTTCATATCCTTTGATCATTTATCAATTGGGGAATGGTTCTTATTTTTAAAAATTTGACTGAGTTTCCTAGGCATTTGATTCATGAGGCCTTTATCAGAGGAATTTTCTGTGAATTTTTTTAAATATTATTTCACTGTCTATGATACTTTTTAGCAAAATTTTGTCTCCCTGGTTATCTCTTTTGATTAGGTCTGTGTTTGCTTTTGCTTTGTCTGACATTGTGATGCTACTTCTGCCTTTTTTTACTTCAGCTGAGGCATAATAGATTTTATTCCAGCCCCTTATTTTAACTCCCTCTGGGTCTTTTAATTTCAAGTGTTTCTCTTGTACACAACATACTGTTGGATTCTAGTTTCTAATGTATTTTGCTGTCTGCTTCCATTTTGTGGGTTAGCTCGTCCCATTCACATTCACAGTTATAATCACCAACAGTGCATTTCCCTTCATCCCATTTTCTTTTATTTATCATTTTCTCTGTCCCTCCTCAAAAGTTTATCTTGCTTCTGTCTGCTGGCTCCCCTAATCCACCTCCCCCTTTATCACCTCCACAGCCATGTCTTTTATTCCCCTCCCCTCTTATTTCCCTGTTAGTTAAGATAGATTTCTATACTCAACTGAGTGTGCATATATCCCTCTTTGCACCAATTCCAATAAGTGAGGCTCAAGTACTGCATGCTACCCCTCTCGTTTCCCCCTCTACCATAAAAGCACTTCCTTGCATGCCTCCTTTATGTGAGAAAATTTGCTCCATTCTACCTCTCCCTTCCCTCTTCTTTCAGCATATTCCTCTTTCTCACACTTACATTCCTCTTTTGAAGCGCATCTCAACATAATTGAGTCATACTTATGTTATGCCTTCTGGCTATACAGCCTTCTCTTTCTAACTGCCCTAATGATGATAAAGTTTTTAGGAGTTACATGCATCATCTTCCCATGTAGGAATGTAAACAATCAGACTCCATTGAGTGCCTTATGATTACTCTTTCATGTTTACCTTTTTGTGCTTCTCTTGAGTCTTGTGCTTCAATGTCAACTTTCCTGTTCACTTCTAGTCTTTTTTTTTTTAATCAGGAATGCTTAGAAGTCCTCTGATTAAATATCCATGTTTTCTCCTGAAGGTTACACTCAGTTTTGCTGGGTAGGTTATTCTTGGTTGTAATTCTAGCTCCTTTATTCTCAGAAATATCATATTCTAAGCCTTCTGCTCCTTTAATATGGAAGGTGCTGAATCTTGTATCATCCTGACTATGGCTCCGTGATACTTGAATTGTTTTCTTCTGGCTGCTCACAAGGTTTTCTCCTTGACCCAGGAGCTCTGAAATTTGACTACAATAGGAGTTTTCATTTTATGAGCTCTTTTAGGAGATATTCAGTGGATTATTTCTTTACTCTCCAGTTCTAGAACATCAGTGCAATTTTCTTTGATAATTTCTTGAAAGATGATGTCTAGGCTCTTTTTTTTTATTGTGGGTTTCAGATAGTCTGATAATTCTTAAATTATCTCTCCTGGATCTAGTCTCCAGGTCAGTCGTTTTTCCAATGAAATAGTTCACATTTTCTTCTTTTTTTCATTCTTTTGACTTTATTTTATTGTTTACTGAAGTTTCATGGAGTCATCAGCTTCCATTTGCCCAATTCTAATTGTTAAGTAATTATCTTCTTCAGTACTTCTTTTTCTATTTGGCCAATTCTACTTTTTAATGTGTTTTTGTTTCCAGTATTTTTGTGCCTCTTTTACCAAACTTTTAATTCAATTTTAATCATTTTCTTGATCATCCTCATTACTTTCCCCAATTTTTCCTCTACCGCTCAGTGCTTTCTTTAACTTACAGAATTTTTGCTCATCTTGAGTCCAATGAACATTTTTCTTTGAGGCTTTATTTGTAGCTGTTTTCACATTGTTGTCCTCTTCTAAATTTATGTCTTGATCTTCTGCCACTAAAGTAACGTTTTATAGTCATGTTCTTTTTATGATCATGTTATTTGCTTATTTTCTCAGCCTATTTCTTGAGTTTGAACTTTATGTTACAATTGGGCTCTGTTCACCTGGGAGGAGGAGGTATTGTACCAAGCTTCAGACTTTTTCATGATAGATTTTTAGTTTTTTAGACTTTGTCAGAGCTAGTTCCGGGGGGGGGGGGATCTGCAGGTTTTCATTGGGTCTAAGGTTATGTGATGTGGGGAGAGGTGTGTTTACTGCTAACTTGGTCTGTGCTCTGGTCTTTAGTAGGAAGGTTCCCTGCTCCCCTATGGCAGCAAGTACTAGTGCTCCTCTTATTCCTGGAACTGTGACCAGGGTCCCTTCTCCTTTGTGATTGACTATGTGCTGCTCTCCACCCTGAAATTGTGACCTAAGACTGCTTATGGTTAATAGAGTTGCCAGTCAGCACGAGTTGTACCCAGTGCCAGCAAAAGGCCCCCTGTAATCTCTTTTTGACCAATTGTCTCACCCCTTACTTTCTGGACTGAGAGCTCCTGAAGAGGCAACTGCTGCTGCTGCTGCTGCTGCTGCTGCTGTCATAGCTGCCTCCAAGGCCCACTGCTGGTGTCCCTGCTATACTCTGGGCCTGTGCCCACCCCAGTGTTACAGAACTCTCCTGATAACCTTTCAAGTTGTTTTAGATTGGAAAAATGTCTTGTTCTGACCTTTGTTGTCTCCGTTGCTCCATAATATGATTTGAGACATTATTTTAAAGTTGTTTGGAGAGGAATATTGGGAGAATTCAGCTGGGTCCTGGCCTGTACTCTGCCATCTTGGCTCTCATGTCTTTTCACAGGTTGTTTATAAATAAGGAAGACATAATACTGTCTTTGCCTTGTTCATCATCTAACTTTCTCCCTACCCTGCTTCACGCGTACACACACATACACTCTACCGCTGTATAGCTTCGACAGTTAAAAATATGTTAGTACTCCAATGCTAATAAGAAAAGAAAAGTGTATGGGGTAAAGGACCTAAGATGTCAGTCTCATACTCCCCATCATACAAATGATCTATGATATATGAAGAGTAGGAAATGGCAATGGGGAAAAAGGTCATTGGGAAGCTTGATCAGAATGTTGAAATAAATTCTGTCTGCATGTGTACATTTAAAAGAAGGGGCAAATGTGAAGTCATAGCTATTCACATAGGCAGAAGTAGTGGCTGCAGAAGAGGGCTATAAATACACCAAGGGCTAAGGCATGTATTGATTTCTGAGGTGATTTCCCAAATCAGAACCTCTAAACTTAACTGTAGCACATGGTGCATGTTGCTAAATCTTCCTTTAGCTGAGGTATTCAGATTAAAGTACCCAACTGCTCAATTGCTCCCTATAGAACCATGAGTTGATTAGGAGACACAGAAAGACTTCAGCCTAACTCTATGAAGCATCCATCTGCAAGTAATGTACCACTCTTTTATTCTCAAGGTGTTTTACTACCAAGGGCAAATCATGAGCAGTTTAGAAAATATATACAGCCATATTTTAAAATATTTTACTTATAATCACATGAATTTTTATGATCAAATCAAATAACTCCTTTTAAAATTATTGAAAAATAGGATAGTGGGTGTTTTAAAGGAATACTGCAGTATTTTGTTATATTAGAAAAGTTTCATATGTACTTAGCTTTATAAAACCATTCACTCAATGAACACCCTATTCTAATCCAAATGTCTTTTACTAAGGACCTACTATGTGTAAGTCAATGAGCTATGTGCAGGAGTTAAAAAGACAAAACAGAAAAAAATATTTGTGAAAGAAAAGAAACATGAAATGAGCATCTGTATTTGTATCTTCCTCAATTAATTTCATAAGGCACCAGTTTGTGTTAGTTGCTAAGGCATGAAGGGGAGAATGATTTTCAGGCATGTGCCTGAAAGCATTTTTCTGTGTATAGAAGCATGATCATATGTGCCCTTTACTTTTGGGAGTGGGTATTCTGTTAAAGAACAATACCAAGAGTCAAGGGATAAGGGGAAACTCATCTCATAAAACAGTATAGATTAAAACACAATTTATATTTGGTGTTAGCTCTTTGTATAGTGCATCATATATTAGACCAATAATAACCTTACTTTTAAAAGTTAAGTTTCTTTTTTATAAGAGGTTATTACAGGTTCTGTGTCTTTCTGCAAACTTTCCATTGAGCAGGCAGTTACAGTTTTCAGCTTCTGGCCTGATGTTGAGTTAAGGAATGGCTCAGGGTGACATTCCAGTCTGGCACATAAAATCTACTAAGACAGATTGCTTAATTTTAAAGCTTAAAGGCTTTTGAAAAATATCTTGTGCAGGACTCATTTCTATATGATAGGGCAGTCTATATTCTGAATCCAGCTGCCACATAGACATAATTTTCCCAGGCTCTTTAAAAACACTGCAATCAAGGTTAATTTAATAAGGTATGCCTTTGAAGATTGCTGTCAAATTGAAATGAAAAAATATTAGTGTTTACTATATTTCAATAAATGTAAAGGCCCAGTGTTATTTTTTGTGCTAGGTTTAATTTACTTTTGGGCTGCAGCTATAAGAGGTTTTCATGAGGGACATTAAAGTTAAGTTGAAGTGGACTTTGTAATCACAAGTTTCTTCAAGTATTTATTCTTCTAAAGTTTAAAATGAAGTATCCTACCTAGCATGAGATATTTAGCCCCAGAAAGTGCTATTGAGAAGTAGTAATTTATTAACTTAACATCAATACCCATCAATAAGTTTAGTGGATGCTAATAAATTAGACATTTTCTCTCCTCTACTTGGTATAGTATATATTAAGCTCTCAATAAGAATGTTTTAAAAAATAAAGGAGGAAGAGATTCAAAAGACAATATCAGAGGAGAGGCATACTTGATCCCTTGAGTAGTTCTGATTGCTTTATTGTGGGACTAGAAAAAAAATCTGTTGATAAAGCATGTCAATTAAAATAATAATAGGACAATAGCAATAACTCAAATTCATATAGGGCTTCAAGGTTTGCAAAGCAATATACACATACACACATATTGCCTCATAGCATACATGTATATACATGCGTGTGGATATGCATACATGCATGTATACACACAAATGGCACGTGAATTCAACAGTGCCTGTACGTGGGTATATATCTTTGTGTATACACATATGCCACATGCACACACATATCTACTATATTGAAGAGGTATTAGAAATACAGCTCATAGCTAAACTGTGGTCAGCAATACTCCTGAGTATGGCTGTAATCCTGATTAAAATATAGTTGGAAAATGTTAAACAAAATAAATGAAAGTATAGTAGAACATAGGGAATGTTAATATGTGGTTTTCTAAATCAATATGCTACTTCAGGGATCCTATTGTGTATGTTAACAGCCTCATTTCTACTTCAGATTGATGCCACTACTCTAGAGTAGAGGTTTTAAAAAAAGATAGGTTTGTAGGAGTCTAGAATTTTATGTTTTTGTGTCCCAAAAGCCAAATGTTTGGTGTGTTAGAAGAGTGTTGTTTAGTGGTGATAGAAGAGACACAGATTAAACACATTTGTAATGAATACCCTAGATGTAATTTTTGTTGTTCAAATTCATGGCCAAACTCCAAGAAAGAATAGCTCAGAAGTATCGTGGATAGAGTGCTAGACTTCAAATGAAGAAGATCTCAGTTCTAATAATTTTATGGACACTTATTAGCTGTATACCCCTGGGCACATCACTTAATCTCTCTTAGAATCAGTTTCCTCATCTGTAAAACAAGGATAACAATAGCACCAGACAGGGTTGTTTTGAGGAACAAATGAGGTAACACAGAAAGTGCCTTACAGATATTAAAAAGCTAATTAAATATTTTTGTTGTTCAGTCCTTTGAGTTGTGTCTGAATTTTTGTGACCCCATTTGGAGTTTTCTTGGCAAAGATACTGGAATGGTTTGCAATTTCCTTCTCTAGTTCATTTTACAGATGAAGAAACTAAGGCAAACAGTGTTAAGTGACTTGCCTAGGGTCACATTGCTAAAAAGTGGCTGAGGTCTAATTTAAGCTCAGGTGTTTCTGATTTTGGTGCTGGTGCTCCCCAGTTGCCCTTGATTAAATATAATTTTGTTATTTTTATTATTATTCCCATTAGCTTTATTATTATCACCTCCCCTTCTTTCCCAACTACTTATTCCTCTTCAGTAGATCTATGATTTCAAACATGAGGGGACAGCCTTAATAGTCTGGAGTACAATGAATCAAGGCTACTTCATCTTGAACATAAAATGACACAGAAATTTCTGATTGATCCCCTGGTCCCCATGACTGGTTGAAGATGATGGGCAACAATCAGCAGGAACCTCCCCATTGTGGCCCATAAGAAAAGGGGAAATGACTCCAGCCTTTTCTCTCTTGTGTCCCTTTTCCATCTAATGTTTTCTCTTCATTGTTATTCCAGCAAGGAGTGTGGGGGTGCTTTTTCTCTTCTCTATCAGCGCCTTCACAGCCCCCAGTGGCAGCTATGGTTAAAAGCACATAGCAGCAGAAACATGTGATTGTCTAGGGGACCCTGAATCCTTCACTGCTTTCTTCCCTATTTTCAGTTTCCTTCTCTGAAGGTAATCCAGCTATCACCAATCCTGAGGACAGGCTTACTTTGTCATTCCAGCATTCCTTCTACACGTAGCTTTCCATTAATCCTCCATAAGATGTCTACCCAATGTGCTAACAGTCTTCCTCTAGGTCTCTTGATATTGTATGGCAAACAGTAGGGCAAGCAGGAAGTCCATCTCCCCACTTTTTCCCACTGCACATTGCTAATGCTATTCTTTCAACAGCTTTTCCTGTGTAATTTTTTTGTTAGTAGCATGCTGTAGCCTATTCATCCGTCCATTGGCTCTTAGATGAGCCTTAATATAATTCTTTAGAAAATGTATTCTGTAACTATGCCTAAAAGCTATCAAAATGTGCATATCCTTTGACCCTGTGATACCACTACTGTGTTTATACTCCAGAGAGATCAATGAGAGGAAATTAAGCCATATCTACAAAAAAGTTTATAGCAATTCTTTTCATGGTAGCAAAGAACTAGAAAGCAAGGGGATGCCCATCAACGGAGCACTGGCTCAACAAGTTCTTGTGTGTTAATGTGACAGAATGCTATTGCATTGTAAGAAGTGGTGAAGGGTTCAAATGATGAAGATTTAAAGAAACCTAAAAAGAGCTATATGAGCTGATGAAAAGTGAAGTGAGCCGAGCCCGGAGAACGATTTATGCACCAACAATAATGTGGTAAAGACAAATAAATTTTAAAGACTTAGGAACTTTGATCAACACAATGACTAAACACAATTCCAGAGGATTTATGATGAAACATAGGATCCACCTCCAGATGGAGAACTAATAGATTCAGTGCAGATTGAGGCATATTTTACTTTTTGGAAATAGCTTATTCAGGAATTGGTTGTGTATTCATTTGGAATACGTTTTGGTTTTGCTTTCTCAGTGAGGGTAGGAGAAGGAAGAGATGGGACAGAAAGAATTCAGAGCTGAAAATAAAATTGAATTTAAAAAAAGAAAATATGGCCCGTTCTTACAGCAGATAGCAGCAATAGAAAAATACTGTTTTAAAGAAGATGGGCATTTATCTCATGGAGAAGTTTTCAATCATTAAAGTGCTGCAAAATGTTCCAAGTGCTATCCAGCCTGCTTTTCTTCTCCTCTTCAATTCTGAATTCTGTCTACACTGTCTATATTCAGTATCTGGATAAATGCATGTACTAACAGATCACCTCTTAGGCTATCCACCAAACTGCATGTACAACACAGTCTGGACAACAGACATTAATCTAATTGTGCCAACCCCTCCCCCCCATTCCACCCTCCATCAGGATGTCTTAGACTAAACTCTTATGGGTGATTATGAATCTCATTTAAGAGGCTTTAATATTTCAGACCTTGATACAATCTGTAGTATATCGCTTCAACACAACCATCTGGGGGTCCTCACCATCTATAAAGAAACTTTTTTTTCCCAGTTGGACACTATATTAGATAGTGTCCACAGCACTGAAACATATATCTGGTGAGCAGAAAATATTCAAGTTTGATGTCCTGCCTTATATTAATCAGAGGATTGTCAAACAAATTATCTTTGTTTTTCCATCTTTCAAGAAAATCTGCATCCTTTAACATATACATCGTCTTGGAGAAGAAGATGTCAGGAGGCCTTATGCTTAGTCAAATCAAATGCCTTTTTCATAGAAAACAATAAGGATCAGTCCTGCTGTTCAGAAACCTTGAGAGCATTCCAATCTGCCTATAGAATGCTTAGCCTGTAAAGTTCCTCCAAAATCTGGTTCCAGACTAACTCTCCAACCTTTTCTTACATATTTCCTTTAACGTAGACTATCCTTTGGGCAGTTGGTGGCACAGTGGATAGAGTGCCAGCCCTGGAGGGAGGAAGACACATCTTCCTGAGTTCAAATGTGGCCTCAGACACTTTCTAGTTGTATGACTCTGAGCAAGTCATTCAACCCTGTTTGCCTCAGTTTCTTCATCTATAAAATGAGCTGGAGAAGGAAATGACGAACCACTCTAGTATCTTCACCAAGAAAACCCCAAATGGGGTCACAAAGAGTCAGATATGACTGAAATAACTGAACAAGAACAACACTATCCTTTGCCACTCTAGACTACTAGCCTTTCCCTGCATTCTTTTAACCCTCTTTCTCCTCAGAGCATTTGCTCAGACTATCTCATTTCCTCAAAAGGACTCCCTCCATATCTCTATGCCACTGACATTTTTCTTTTCCTTGGCCATGTAGCCTTTCCTGATCTCCCAGATAAAAGTGACCCTTTCGTCCATGAAACTCACTTTTCTCAAGTCTGTGTAATTACTGTATTCCAACTTTTAGCATTTTAATTTCTGTACAAGTCTTGACTCCTCTACTAGACTGTAAACTACTTAAGGGCAATATTATGTTTATTTCTTCATCATTGAATTCCTGACATCTAGCACACTGCTTTACCTTTAGTAGGTGTTTAAAAGATGCTTACTCCATAAGCAAGTTAAGAGAGTATGGCATGGTTTATCTGTTAGATTTATGGAGAAGGGAAGGGTTCAAGACCAAAGAACAAGTTTGTGGTATATATGAATATGATGGAGTACTATTGTTCCATAAGAAATAATGAGCAGGCAGACTTCAGAAAAACCTGGAAAGACTTACATGAACTGATGCTAAGTGAAGTGAGCAGAACCAGGAGAACACTGCACACAGTGACAGTAACATTGTGCCCTGACCAACTTTGATAGACTTAGCTCTTCTCAGCAATGCAAGGATCTAAGACAATTCCAAAAGACTCACAATGGAAAATGCTATCCACATCCAGAGAAAGAACTATGGAGTCTAAATGCACATCGAAGCATTCTATTCTCTCTCTCTCTCTCTCTCTTGTTCCTTCTTTCTCATGGTTTTTCCCTTTAGTTGTAATTCTTCTTAGCAACATGACTATATTTAATATTATTGTACATGTATAGTCTATACCATATTGCACATTGTCTTGGAAAGAGAAGAGAGAAGGGAGGGGGAGGAAATTTAGAACTCAAAATCTTATAGAAGTGAGTGTTGAAAGTTAAAAATAAATAAATAAAATCAAAATGCTTTAACTAGCTCTTGATCAGACAAATGCAATTTAAAAGAACTTTCAGGTACTACTTCACACCTATCAGAGCGGCCAATGTGACATAAAAGGAAAATGTTGAATATTGGAGGAGATATGGGAAAAATGGGATACTGATGTATGTTGGTGGAGTTGTGAATTGATCCAACCATCTAGAAAGCAATTTGGAACTACGTCCAATGGGCTATAAAACTGTGCATACCTTTTGATCCAGCAGTCCTACTGCAAAGTCTATATCCCAAAGAGGTCATCAAAAAGGAGAAAAGGACCTATTTGGACAAAAACATTTATAACAACTTTTTTTGTAGTGGCTAAGAATTGGAAATCAAAGTGATGCCCACCAATTGGCAAATGGCTAAACAAGCAGTGGTGTATGATTGTAAAAGAATATTATTGTGCTATAAGAAATAATAAATAGTTGGATCAGAAAAATCTGGAAAGACTTACATGAACTACGCAAAGTGAAGTAAGAATCAGGAGAGCATTGTGCACGATAGCAGCAATATTGTTTGATGAACAACTTTAATTACTTAGTGATTCTCAGTAATACAGTGATCCAAGACAATCCCAAAGGACTAATGATAAAGCACACTATCCACCTCCAGAGAAAGAATTGATATTAATTGAATACAGACTGAAGCATGCTACTTACTTACTTACTTACTTTCTTTCTTTCTTCCTTCCGTCCGACCGTCCGTCCGTGTGTTTCTTTCTTTCTTTCTTTCTTTCTTTCTTTCTTTCTTTCTTTCTTTCTTTCTTTCTTTCTTTCTTTCTTTCTTTCTTTCTTTCTTTCTTTCTTTCTTTCTTTCTTTCTTTCTTTCTTTCTTTCTTTCTTTCTTCTTTCTTTCTTTCTTTCTTTCTTTCTTTCTTTCTTTCTTTCTTTCTTTCTTTCTTTCTTTCTTTCTTTCTTTCTTTCTTTCTTTCTTTCTCTCTTTCTTTCTTTCTCTCTTCTATTTATTTGAGTCTTCTTGTACAAAATGACTAATATGGAAATGTTTTATATAATTGCAAATGTATTACCTATATCTGATTGCTTTCTGTCTCAGGGAAGTGGGAGGGAACAGAAGAAGGGAGTGATAGCATTTGGGACTCAAAACTTTAAATGAAAATGTTAAAAATTTAGAAAAATAAAGGCAGTTCTACAGGCAAAAAGAAGTGCTTGCTGAATTGAACAGTCTTTTTTTAATTAATTAATCTATTTATTTATTTTTAGTTTTCAACAATAACTTCCATAAGATTTTGAGTTCCAAAATTTCCCCCATCTCTCTCCTTCCCCCACCCCAAGACAGTGTGTAAATTTATATATATCCAACATATACATTCATATTAAACCTATTTTCACATTAGTTATGTTGTAAAGAAGAATTGGAACCAATGCGGAAACTATGGGAAAGAAGAAACAAAAAAAAAAAGAGAGAAAGCAAATAATATGATTTGATCTGCATTCAGATTCAGTAGTTCTTTTTCTGGATGTGGATATGTTTTCCATTATGAGTCTCTTGGAGTTGTCTTAGATCCTTGCATTGCTAAAAAGAAATGTCTATCAAAGTTAGTCATCACACAATGTGTCTGTTACTGTGTACAATGTTCAATGTTCTCCTGCTTCTGCTCACTTCACTCAGCATCAGATCATGTAAGTCTTTCCAGGTTTTTCTGAAGTCTGTCTGCTTATCATTTCTCATAGCACAAAAGTATTCCATTACATTCATATACCTTAACTTGTTCAGCTATTTCCTCAACTGATGGGCATCCCCTCAATTTCTGATTCTTTGCCACCACAAAAAGAGCTGTTATAAATATTTTTGTATGTGTGGGTCCTTTTCCCACCTAGAAGTGGTATTGCTGGGTCAAAGGGTAGGCACAATTTTATAGCCCTTTGGGCATAGTTTCAAATTGGTCTCCAGAATGGTTGGATCAGTTCCCAACTCCACCAACAATGCATTAGTGTTCCAATTTTCCCACATTTTCTCTAGCATTTCCCACATTCTCTAGCATTATCGTTTTCTTGTTTTGTCATGTTAGCCAATCTGATAGGTGTGATGTGGTAGCTCAGAATTTTGATTTGCATTTCTCTAATAGTGATTTAGAGCATTTTTCATATGACTATAGATAGCTTTAATTTCTTCATCTGAAAACTGCCTATCCATATCCTTTGACCATTTATCAATTGGGGAATGATTTGTATTCTTATAAATTTGACCCAATTCTCTACATATTTTAGAAGTGAAGCCCATATCAGAGACGCTGGTTGTAAAAATTCTTTCCCAGTTTTCTGTTTCCCTCCTAATCTTGGTTGAATTGACTTTGTTTGTGTAAAAACTGTTTAATTTAATGTAATCAAAATCATCCATTATCCATTTCATAATATTCTCTATCTCTTGTTTGGTCATAAATTCTTCTCTTCTCCATAGATATGATAGGTAAACTATTCCTTATTTTTCCAGTTTGCTTATAGTATCAGCCTTTATATCTAAATGTTGTACCCATTTTGACTTTATTTTGGTATACAGTGTAAGATGTTGGCCTATGCCTAGTTTCTGTCATACTATTTTCAAATTTTCCCGGCAGTTTTTGTCAAATAGTGAGTTCTTATCCCAGAAGCTAGAGTCTTTGGGTTTATTAAGCCGTTTACTAGAGTCATTGACTACTATGTCGTGTGTACCTAACCTATTCCACTCATCCACCACTCTATTTCTTAGCCAGTAACAAGTAGTTGTTGTTTTTTTTTTTATTGAACATGGTAAAACCATTTAGGAACAACTAAAAAGAGTGACAAAGTTCAAATGTCTGTGGCTCAGTGGAAAATCCAACAGAAATTAGGAGTAGGTTCAAATAAGTTCCGTTGTTGACTGGTTTAGTTTGTGATCTCCAAAATCAAGAACATAAAGGCTAAGTTATGATTTGGTATCTCTGTCATTTTGCCTGGAATTTGGTGACAATAATTCTTTCAGGTCAACTAAGATGTGGTTGTTATTCTTTTTACCTAGAAGAATGTTGATATAAATTCTACCCTCAACAGACTGTAAAGAACTAGATTAACTACTAAAAATAAAAGGTAGCTATTACTTTACTTGGAGGTGCTCATTTTGATAGAATTCAAACTCTTGGGGCCCATAACTACAGGTAGAAAGGTTTCTAGTCCAATGACTTTCAGTTAGTCAGCAGGCATTAGCATACCCACAATGTTCAATTTCAACCTTTATCTTTTTTTAAAGAATGAAAACAAACTCTCTCTCTCTCTCTCTCTCTCTCTCTCTCTCTCTCTCTCTCTCTCTCTCTCTCTCTCTCTCTCCTCCTCTCCCTCTCTCTTTCCCCACTCACACACACATGCACACACACACACGAAAAATGTTTTAAGGAAATCAAATGTATTTGATATTTTACGCCCAACATCTAGGCTTTAGTGCTTATCTCCTATTCAACCCATATGGAAGTTCAAGTGTCATGAAAACCTTTAGGACAGTTCTTTAAAATGAAGCTAGCAGTCTTGACCATTTATTTCTTATATAAGATTCTGCCAGTAGGACAGCTATGTCTTATGTTAAGACCAGTCCTATAAATTTGATTCCCTCCCTCCCATATGTTCTGGTTCTGGTTCTTTACTTCAAACCACTTTCTCTTCCACAGTTCTCCCTAACACAATCATCTTGACCTTTCCTCCCTTGCCTGTAAGGATCTTGAACTGAATGAAGTATCGTTTTAGAAAATATCTTTAAGGTCAGCTTTTACCTTTCATTTCTTTTGGGAAATGTTTGCTTACCAGCTCAAAAATGTTAACCATTTAAAAAAATAACTATTATTTAGACAATACTAAATAGCCCTATACCAATCTTCATTTTTCATCATCATTTAGTGTATCTGCAATCTTGTTGATATGTGTACTTACATCTTTCAAAGATTCAGGTTGACATTTTCTTGCAAACCCACTTGTGGGAAATTTGTCTATATTCTTCCACAAATTTGCTAGAAGAGGTCCATCTAACATGCTATGGGATCTCCTTGAGATCCCTTAACACAATGTAGACATAAATACAGCATGAGGGATCTTGCAAAGTGTCCGTCTTTTTATTTTTTGCTGGTCATACATTACTCTGTTGTCATGTTTTATGCTAGTTCTGTGAAATTCCTCAATTGTGTTAAATTTAATATTGTAATGAATTTTAAATATATTTAATAGGAAATATAATTAAGAAAAAATATTTTAATTTAATAGCTATGAAATGATAGAACATGTTTTCTCATGACTAAGTCAAATGGTTCCAAATTAATAATAATAATAATAATAATAATAATAATAATACAACAACAACATATATATTTCAAAACTAGAAGCTGTTTTTTATTTTATTTCAAATTAGCACTTCACCTAGACTTCATTTCCTCCTAACATCTCTAGAATGCAGTTGGACATTGCTATGGAGTTAAAATCTAGGTGTCCAATAACTAGCAAGATGAGTCCTCTTCTGTGCCATTTTCTTTTCATTGCTTAATGAGAACGCAAAGAAAAATTATCTGGGAAAATCAATGAACATTTCTACAGGGATCATGACCTATTCACCTTGCCAGATGTGGCTATATTCCAAGAATATTTATATATGATCTTAAAAATATTCTCACAGGATCATAGATGTAGAGTCAGAAGAGATCTTAGAACCACCTAGTCCAACCCTCTATTTCAGAAAGAAAAAATCAGATGAAGGCTCATAAAAGTTAAGTGACTTACAGTAAGTGTCATTGGCAGTAGGCATTAGAAGTAAGATTTAAACCGAATGCTTCTAACTCAGTCGCTAAAGTTCTTTCCCCTATGCCACAAAGTTTTCCTCCTCCTTTTACTTCAGGCTCCCATTAAATATGTGCTTTTTTGGAGTGGAAATTAAGAATAATCCAGAGTATTTCCAAAATTGTCTTTCTGAGATGTTACCAAATTTCTGGGAAATAGTTGTTATGATGGTTGTTCACCATCTTATGAGATTAATAATAATAGCAACAGTAGAAAGAACATGGGCTCCAGAGTCAAAGGACCTTACTTTAAATCTTGTCTCTGCTTATTATCTCTGTGACCTTATGCTACTTAACCTCCCAGGCCCCCAATTTCTTCATGATTGTAAAGAGGTCTTTGAACTAGATATCCTCTAAAGTTCCCTGCAAAGCTAGATCTATGATTCTTTGTGATCCTTTCTAGCTATTAAATGATATATGTGTCTACTAAATTATATCTCTATAGTTCAGTTTGTTAAACTTTTAGGGGACATGTATGCTGGGATATGTCTGGAACATTGGGTTGTTACGCTCTTAGGACTGTCAGTGCTAGGACACGCTGGCTTCACAAGGTTGCATAGACATATCCAAGGCTCTGTTGGTGCATAATGCTGATCACAGATGCAATCTTTCTACATTTTATTATGCCTTTTCTCTTCAGGAACAGGTCTCTCTTTAACTTAATTAGGTTATGGATGATTCCTTTCATTTTGGCTAACACATATAGGAATATTCCCTTCCTTTCAGTTTCTTTACAAAAAACTGATGGAATGTCTTATGCCACACATAAACACATGTATGCATACATGTACACACACACACACACACACACAGAGAAGCCAATTCTTCGATGAGCCTTCTTCTCAAGGGTTACATAGATATTCTTTTCATCTCTTTTACTCTGTTTAAATCTCTTCATACAAATGTCTCATATTAAAGATTCCGCCAGGGTGTGTACTAATCTCACACCTTCTGCACTCCCTAAACCCCTTCCCTGGCAACTGGAACTTCTCTATAGCTTAGAAACCCTTGTGAGCTGTTGTAGCTCTAATTTATCACTGCAGAAGAACCCAAAACCCCAAATTGTTAAAGAGTCTAGCTAGTGTAGCTAGCACAACAGCCACACCTGTAACGATACTATTGATAAGATTACTAACATTTATGCAGTGCTTACTATGTGCCATGCACTGTACTTAGCCCTTTACAGTGATCTCTCATTGGATCCTCCCAATAATCCTGGGAAGTAAGTTCTATCATTATCCTCATTTTTACAGATGAGAAAGCAAACAGACACCAACTGACCCAAGGTCACACAGCTGGTAATTATCTAAATCTGAACTCTGATCTTCCTGACTCCGGGCCCATTCTATCCACTGAGCCACCCAGCTACCCCTTTTACTATTACTACTACTATGACTACTATGACTACTACTACTAGCACCATCACCACCACTACTACTAGCACTACCACCACCACCACCACCACCGCTGCTATTACAACTACTACTACTACTACTACTACTACTAGCTAATATTTATATAATTCTTACTGTGTGCTAGGCACTAAACTAAACACTTTACAAATATTATTTGATCCTCCCAATAACTCTGGGTGGTAGATGTATTTTTATACTCATTTTACAGTTGAGGAAATTGTAAGAAATAGAGGTTAAATGACGTTCCAAGGGTCACACAGCTAGTATGGAACATGGTAGGTACATAGTAAATGCTTGCTGTTTGTTTAAAAAGACTTGACAGAGTTTGCATGTCACTGGAAGAGCCATCAAGAAGATAGGGTCATGTCCGTGAAGCAATGTGCTTCTGCAATGAGGTTTTAGTGAAGGATTTGGTCAATAGAAGTTAAAATACAAACACGATGAATTTTGTGACCAGTAAAAATTTTTTTCCAGTATTCATTTGGGACATGTATTGTGTGTGTGTGTGTGTGCGTGTATACACACACATATACACACTTGTGTGTACATACATGTCTACACATACACACATGTATACCTGTATGTGTATGCACATGTACATACATGTATATACGCACTTGTGTATATATGTATGTATGTGTATATATGTATATATACATGTATGTGTATACACACATGTATATATAATACATGTGTGTGTATAAAATCTCCCAGTATACTGTATGCTCCTTAAGGACAGAGAATATGCCAGTATTCATCTTTTTATTCAGAAATAATGGAAAAATGTAAGATTAGTAATCTTTTATTTTAATAATAAACTCAAATCAACAAGAATTCTCTGAGAATAAGCTAAAAATACACTGATTTTGGTGTATGGTCAATGGAATAAATTTTTTTAAAACTGACAATGTCCATTCCTGGAAAACTTTCTGAACTTTGAGTAGATTGGTAAAATTGAGAGTGTATGAATAAATGAATGAAAATAAAGCATTTATTAAGCACTTACCATGTGTCAGAAATTGAGATGACCTGTGTTTATGAATTCAGGGAATTTTTTGAAAGTTAGTTTATAAAAATATAAATTGACTTAACCTGCAGGGATAAAATGTTTGTTTGTAACATGAATGTCACTATGTCAATGATAAAATTTAGACCACATTTCCCCTAAATGTCAATATACCATGGAAAAGTGCAGCAGACATTAAAATGACATAGTACAGTCTTCTAATATGTAAGTATATTAGAACACAAAATACTAAGAATAAGTAGTCTCTTGAGCTAAATCCAGGGAAATCGACTTCACCGCAAAGCTGTTAGTGATAACAGTTGAATGTAATGAAAAGGAAGGCTTTGATAAAAATCCCTCTACAGTCTACATTATCTACCTACTCAGTTTTCTAGAGGATGTGTTTATGACACACAGATGGATTCCACCATAAAAGAAAAATACTAGGTGGTATAATGAAACAATTCTGATGAAATATTTCTCAGGGGAAAGAAAGCCATTATCTCAACTTTGAAAATGAATATTGGCCCATGTACACAGAGCTAGTGAAATTCCAACTGGGCATCAAAAATAATGTGTTTATTCTGTTTTTCCCTTTCTGTTTTGTTTGATTTTCATGAAGATTGTGGGGATGGGGAATTTTGCATGTATAATATTGCTTTAGGCTGGTGTTTGTGTTCAATTAAGCCTTGTTGATTTGGAAAGAATATATTTAGTATAAATACCTAGAGTACATTTACAAGATAATTTTGACAAGTTACAAATATGCACAACTAGAAAAATATTTGGTTTGGTGATATTTTTAAAGATCTGATATGTATGGATATATGTGATATGTATATGTAATTATTCATCTATGTATCTATGTACCTATTATCTATCCATCTATCCTTTCAATCATAACTCATTATCTCAGTCTTGTGCTTCCACCTGCTAGGGTCCCATTAGGTTGCTAAAGAAAATAATGGGTAGTGCTTAGAAGGTGTAATCAGAAGCACAGTTGGTGTTGACAGGGTCATCATTACCTAGATGTTTGATGTGTCTAAGGATTCATACTTTTTACAGCAAAGCTTAATTCACAAAACTTTCTCAGGTACACGTATGCCACAGTAGGAATAGACAAGGCAAGCCAACAGGGTGACCATACTGCCCCGAGTTAAACTGCTCCACCGCAGTAATGCCATGCATGGATTTCTCCTTCTCCTTCCTGTCAATATTACTCATCTCTCTAACCATTGTATAACTGATAATCAAGGAACATCAGCCCAAAGGTCTCAGCCATGGCTGATTTTATATACTACTGACAGGTTTTCTCAGTGTGAAAGGGAGGCTCATATACACATCAGGGATATTAGCAGTGGCTGATGATTTTCTGCTACTGCAGATCAACTGCCCCGTCTAACTGAAAATATATACATCTCTGCACCATGACTGATTCATTACTTGCTTAGCCTTCTTTTTATACTGTATTGGATTTCAGCTAAGCAGTTGACAATTTTTTTCATAATATCTTTGTGGAGAAATGTAAGCTAAATGATAATACAGTAAGGAAGCTTCTTGGCTGGTTGAAACATGGTACATAAGTGTATATAAATGAATGGACATCAACCTGAAAAGAACTCCCTACTGGCATGCGGCTGAAGTTCTCTGTTCATAGCTCTATTCATGTTGGATATCTTTTATTGGTTATTTGGATGAAGGCATTGAAAGGATACTTATCAAATGTGAGGATAAAATAAAATGGGAAGTTAGCTGAAAATTGGATTTTAAAAAAAGATTTTTAAAAAGCTTGGCAGACTAGAAAGATGGTCTTAATTTAACAAGACAAAATTTAGTGAAGAAATGGAATAGAAGCAAGGTACCCTGGGGAAAGCACTAATTTTAAAACCAGAGTTAACTCCTTCATTTTAAAAATAAATAAACTAAGTTTCAGAAAGGCAGATACTTGATGAATATCAAATGGTTAGTGCAGGGGCAATACTCAATAATTAGTTTTAGCTCTTTCCTAACAGTGCAGTTTTTATCAAATACTACCTTTTTCCCCCTTTCTTTCATTCTATTTGTTTATTCAAATTGAGATAGCTCTGGTTTCAAAATTATATGCTAGGTTTTATGAATGATTTCAATTCAATATTTACTATAGGATTATAGATATATAATGACAAGGGACTTTCAAGGTCAATTGGACCCCTTATCTCACATAAAAGAGGCAAGAAAAAGCTTTTACGGTAGAGGGGAAGGGAAGGAGGTGAGAAGGAATGAGTGAACTTAATTCTCATCAGATTTGACTTAAGGAAGGAATAACACACACCCAATTGGGTATGGAATCTATCTTAACCTACAGGAAAGTAGGGGGAGGGAGATAAGAGAGGGAGAAGTGATAGAAGAGAGGGCAGATTAGGTGAGGGGGTAATCAGAAGCAAACATTTTTGAAGAGGGACAGGGACAAAGGAGAGAATAGAATAAATGGGGGCAGGATAGGATGGAGGGAAATATAGTTAGTTTTTCACAACATGACTATTATGGAAGTGTTTTGCATGACTGTACATATATGGCCTAGAGAGTGACATATATTGCATTTACTGAGGACCTACGATGTTCCAGGCAATGTGCTAGTTGCCCAAGATACAAAGACAAAAATAGTTTCTATCCTTCAGGAACTTACACTGGGGAAGACAACAAGTACATAAATAAGTATATACATAGAAAATAAATATTGTGTGGAGGCATAATTAGCTTATTTAATATGTAACATTAAGTAGTCCCTATACATAAAGATCAGGGTGTTGGGGGGAGGATGAGACTCAGACACAGGTAACCCTAATTATAAACAAAACGTGAGAAGAATAGAAGAAATAAGATTAGTTAATCAGAAACTGAAAAGGCAGAGATCATTTCTACCTGGAGAGATGAAAACATTAAGCAGGACTTCATGAAGGAGGAGCACCTTATTTAGATGTTAAAGAAAAAGACAATTTTTTAGAAGGTGGTAGTAACAATGAGGTTGTGTGTTAGTCCGTTAAACATAAATGGACAGAATAAGAGAGTGTTTGATACACTACTTTTTATTGATTTGTTTTTTCCCATGATGTCCTTATTGTAATTTGGTTTCTAATTGGTACTGCCTTACCTTCTATACTAGAGACATTGTGCCCTTCTCTTGGCCACTGTTTACAATTCTCTTCCTTCTGGACCACTGGGGTTGGGTGAGATCTGTGACCTTCAAGTTGGGTAGGCCAATGTGGATAGGTGTGAATCCCATCTTTTATAAGCCCCATTTTTACAGTCTCTACTCTCACCTCCAATGAATGACTTTCTTCCCTTTGTAGGCTCACCTCTAACTTTGGCACAATTTATTAGTCTCAGTCCACTAAAGAGTGGGGAGTAAGTCTGCTTAGAACCTTAACGAAAACAAATAGTGAGAACCCTCTGTAACTGGTCATGTTTTCTCTCTTTTCTTTGCTCTTCCTGTTAGTTACCTATTCTACTGTGCTAGAGATTATTTTATCAAGCCCTTTTGCTTTTGGTAGAATGCAAGCTAGTTAAGGGCAAGGACCATTTTATTTTTATCTTTGTATCTCTGCAGGCTAAAGCAAGGTCTGCCACATAGGTACTTAATAAATTCCTGTTGACTGATGGATTCTCAATCTTTAAAAATAATCACTTTACTTCAGTCTCAGCCACTGTTGTTAGTTGCAGTGGGAGTAGAAAGGAATGATTAAAATTTTGAAGCATTATAGAGAAAGGATTACATGATGTGGCAGCCATTTGATTTGGAGAATGAGGAAAAGGAAAAATACAAAGATGATATTGAACTTGGATAATTGGGACAATGTTGGTGACATCAACAGGAGCAGATTTGGGATAGAATATCCTGCATTTTGGATATTATGAATTTCAGGAATTCATGGGTCAACTAGACAGATGGATATATGATGTTAGAGGTCAGGTGATAAAATGGGGCTGGTGATATAAATCCTCTTAGAGGTGATGACTGAAATCATAGAAGAAGATAAGATTGCCAAGGGAAATAATGCAGGGAGAAGACAAAAATCAACATATATTTATTACTTTTATACTATATTCTATTCCCTGTGAGAAGTACTAAGAATATTAGTACAAAGAATAAAAAAAAATCTACTCACAAGGAGTTTATATTCTAATAGGAGAGATAAGTATAAATGAAATGTGTACAACAGAAATACTAAGTTAATAGTAGATATATACACAATATACATAGTACATATATATATATATAAATATAACATACACCTAAAATTAATACAAATATACATATAGATCACAATAATAGCTAGCATGTATAAAATATTTTAAGGTCTGCACAGTAGTTGACAAATGTTAAGTCATTTGATCCTTAAAACAACCCTATGAAGTAGTTACTTTCATTATCTCCATTTTGCAGATGAGGAAGCTGAGGCTTAGAGAGGTCAAGGGAGTTGCCCAGAGTCACACAGATAAATAAATGTCTGAGGTAGGGTTTGAACTCAGGTCTTCCTAACTCCACTTTCTGTCCTCTGGTCATTGCATCACTTAAATTCCTATATACTAAAATAGTTCAATAAAGGGTGGTTTTGGTGGAAGGGCACTCACAAAGGGAATCAGGAAAGATTTTATGCAGAGGATAGTGACTGAGTTGCATCTTAAGAGCGAATTTTTGAGGTGAAAGTAAAAAGATACTCTATTCTAAGCATTGTAATAGCTGGTACAAAGGCATGGAGGTAGGATATGAGATTTTGTGAGAAAAGAATAAATAGATCAGTTTGGTTAAATTGCAGAGGGAGAGAGAGGTAGTAACGTCCAATGAGTTTGGAAAGATAAGTTGGGTCTAGATTGTGTAGGATTTTTAAAAAGTTAAACAGGAATTTATCCTAGAGTTAATAGGAAGATACTGGGGTTGATTGAGTAGGCAAGTCATATGGTCAGCTGAGTGTTTAAGGAAAATTACTTTGATATCAGTTTGTAGGATGGACTGGAGTGGTAAGGGCCTTGGGACATATTTATGTTTAGGGAGTGGGAGAAGAATGAAATGTATAAAAGCAAGTATTTATACAGAAGGAATACTGAGAGCAGTAAGAGGAAAACCATGATAAGTAATGCCATCAAAGTAAAAAGAGGCAAAATATCAAGATGGAAGGGGTTATTAGTGAGGCTGTATGTTTCAGAGAGGTCCAGGAGGATTCAGATTAGAAAAAAAAGTCCATTGATTTTAATGATGAAGAGGTGATGAAATATAAAATTTGACCTCAAATTTAAAAAGAAAATCAATTTCACAAGAGTAGGATGAAGGAGATATGGCTTAACTAGCACTCATTGCTTCCAATCGCCTCCCAAGCCAGTGCAGTGTTAGGACACAATAGGAAGTATAATGTCCATAATGGGTATAGCGTTAGTTCAACTGTATGCTGCACAATTATAGGGCAGCTAGATGGGACAGTGAATAGAGCACTGGGCTGGAGTCAAGCAGACTCATCTTCTTGATTTCAAATCTGACCTCAGACACACACCAGCTCTGTGACTCTGAGTAAGTCATTTAACCCTGTTTGCCTCAGTTTTCTCATCTGTAAAATGAGCTGGAGAAGGAAATGGCAAACCATTTCAGTATCTTTGCCAAGAAAATCCCAAATATGACTGAAACAACCGAACAACAGTGACATGTCGTACAGGTGTAGTATTATGCCAAGTTTTAGGTGAGACATTAACAAACCAGAGGCTGTCAGCTGACAAGGTGGTAATGGGGACTTTGAAATCTCTATAACATGAAGAATAATTGAAGAAAATGAAAATGAAAGTAGAGTAATGTGATAGATTTCTTCAGCTATCTGAAGGGCTTGCTCATGAAAAAGAGATTAAGCTTTATGTAACTACTGTAACTACAAGTGTATAGTGTTAGAGAGGTTCTTGGAGTATCAACAGGTTGAGTGACTTGTCTGTGGTTCCTCCACCCAATATCATTCAGAGGCAGGATTGAACCCATGCCCTGGTATAACCATCTCAGCATATGAGCTAAACTACAGAAATATGTCGAAGTTATAGGAAGACAGATTTCATTTAATCCTAAAGTGCTGAAGGGTAGGAGAAATCCAAAAACTTTATAATAATGGCACTGTACAAACTGGGATAAATTGCCCTGTGAGTTAGGAAGAGTACTTCCTCTTGAGTCTAATGACTTGTGCTCATATCTGCTTCTTCTGATTCCACCTACCTGGCTTAACTTTGGGCAACTCATTTATTTTCCTTGGGCCTCAGTTTCCTCATTAGAAAATGAGAAGTTTGTCCTCTGAGATCCTCTTTATACAATATATGTTTTCTGAGAAAGGAATTTTATAATAAATATATACTCTTACCTGTGCCTCCAAGAAGCTGTAGCATGCACAGTAGCAATGTCCTGGTAAAACCAGTATGGCTAAACCAGGTGTAGGGTAACCAACAAGCCTCAAACCAGTTGGTGTGTTAGGGGGTTGTCTACCCCAAGCATGTGAAGACTTCCACTGGTAGAATAGGCAGAGAACAGTTTGTTCTAATGGCTAGGGAGGCAGCTAAAGCAGGTGCTGTGCAATGCTCACAGCTCAGTCAGATATAAAAGACACTAAGGTCATCCAGTGCACCTTGGGCCCTTACTGGTCGTCCTGACTTTTGTCTTGCCTCTGGATTTCAGTGACTCAGGAAAGCAAAGAGGCTGAGGAATTTGTGAAAATTCGACAGGTTGAGTGACTTGTCTGTGGTTCCTCCGCCCAATATCATTCAGAGGCAGGATTGAACCCATGCCCTGGTATAATGGGCTAAACTTCTTGACTCCTAGGCCATTCCTTTGTTTACCTTCTAGGCTGAATCTCTGCGATTTGGGCTTCCAACAGGTGTTGGCAGTCTAGGCTTAGTGTTTAGAATTTAGTTTTTCTTTGCCATGTGAGTGGAAAAAAGAAGCATTCTAATTCAGTCAAGAAAATTTAAAATATTTTACTGAATTCCAGAATACCGTTCTGATTATTTCTATTTGCTTGAAGTAAATATTCTTTCCTAATCAATGGGAAAAAAATCCGCAACTGAAAATGTCATATTAACTTTATTATTTGATGTTTGGTAATGATAATGATGGTAATTTCATAATGTTTTAGTAAATCAACAATTAAAAGTATTATATGTTATTTTTTACTTAGCATATTTTAGTATTGATCCACTCTTAATTGAGTTATGTTTACAAATTAATAAAATTTTTATTCATTTATAAAATTGACAGATTGTAAAAAATATAAAAGTTGACAAAATGTCTACATAGTGTAATGTGAAGAGTAATGAATTAATAATAGCGAGACTTGTAGACTTGTCCTAGCTATGCTACTAAGGAAGCATGTGACTTTGGGAGAAAAACAAAACAAAACAAAACAAAAAATTTACTTAATCTCCCCTCCTCTGGCTTCTTAAGTGAAAAATGAATATGGTAAGCTAGCTGATCTTGTAGGCCCCTGTTGTATTGTTCCAAGTAATTGACTATCAGAACCAAATGCTAATCTATACATTTCATCATGTTTGTTTAAAGGGGAATATATTCCAATATAGATTAGAATGAAACCAAGAGATGTTTATCTTTTCAGTGTCATGCAAATAATATTAAAGACTGGGACGTGTGTGGATATTTTCAGTGTCCACATGAAACATTAAAGGGAAAATATTAAGCTCAGGTTATCATTTGGATGCTTAATATTTGATTGAAACAATTTAGTTAGGTATTAAAATAGGACTCATTCAGTCTTAAAGGTATAAATGCACATTAAGACAATTATAAGATTGAGTTATTAGGCATTTAAAGTGAAGAAACTGAAAACTCAAGGTTTTTCTAGCAATGTTAATTGGACTATTCAATATACATTGTATTTTTATAATTTATATGTATTATCAAATAATCACTTCTAGTAAATTTAAATTAACCATTAATTTAAAAAACCTAAGAATTATTTCAAATGAGGAATAGATTAATGTCTCAAAGGTGTTTACTTATTGACTGTGATATTTTTGGGGGGTATTTAATCAAGAAAAATATTTTTCCTCCTACCATCATCCAAAATATGACGAATGAGTGAAAAAAGAAAGAACAGCAACATAGAAAATATCTTTACCTAGAGTTCAAAGCAGTTTTCTTTTTTACTTTCTCGCTTTGGGTAGGTTTCCTGGGAATTGTCTTTTTAAACAACATGGTTTATCTTCAGGCAGAAGATTGGACCTCTGCTAGGATCACTGATATATAAGAAAGGACCTTAGAGGTCATGTAGTCCAACCCCTTCATTTTAGATATGAAGAAACTGAGGTCCAGAGAAAATTAACCTATCCATGATCAGATCAGTAGTAAGTGGCAGAGTCAAGATTCTGTCAAGTCCCATGATTCCAAGTTCAGTACTCCTACCACAGCACCAAATTTCCTAGGCTCTCCTCTGCCTGTGCTCTAGTATTATCATTTAGCAATCCCTTGTGTAAGTGCTGTCCTTCTTAATTCATTTTTTCCAACATAGTGATGCCTCCAAAAAGTAATGCTTTATGTAAAAAATCTAGTGACAGAGCTATTTTGGACAATGTGGCATTCACAGAATTCTTATTTTCAGAGACTTCCTTACTAGACAAAGCTTCTTCTTCTTAATAATAATATCTAAATTTTACATAACCCTTTCAGGTTTGCAAAGGACATTACGTTTAACATCTCATTATTAAAAGGCTTCTAAGTCTTGGAATGCAATTGCAAACACAAATACACATAGGTGTACATCAAGGTTTCATATACACAAGTGCTCATTCCTGCATACATGATGCAGATTTCTACAGAGTTACATGAATGTGGTTACCAGTGATGAACTTATCTAGCAGATTCAGGATTATAAGGAGCCAAGGATTTTTAGGATTCCCAATAGCTTCTGTGGATTCAATAGAATAAAATCTTCCATGGGGTAGTGTTTCACTTGGTTCTTTTATTCATGAAGTTTTAGGTATCATTTATTGTTGATACATCATTATCACATCCCCTTGCCACCCTAACACACACACACACACACACACACACACACACAACACACACACACACACACACATACACACACACACACACGATCTTTGAGATCATATTCCAAAATGAAGAATCAGGCTGAGGAAAGGGATTTTTTTTCTTTTAGGTTAAACCTCTGTTTTCAGCTTCCAACCATTTATTTCCTGACTAATTAGTAAACAGGTAAAGAGAGAATTTTATGGATAACTCCTGTAGTTCAGGCTCCTTGTAATTTAAAGTTCTGTATCAAGCTAAAGGCAGGGAGAAGGATGGTATGTGTACTTCCCCATATCTGACTCTCCTCCCAGGAAAGTGTCAAGAAGGTCAAATTGTGTTCTCTTTACCTGCTGCTTAGCATGACCATTGTATCCTATGACCCATGCCTTTCCCGCTTCTCTACTGCATTGGGTCTGCTCTGCTTTGCTTCTGATGCTGGTATAAGCCTCTGGCTGGTGATAATAATTATTTGTCTAGCTAAGCCTCTGCCTTAATTTCTGGCACATGTGGCTCAGATGCTAAACTGTTAATTGCCTGATTATGACCTTCCTTTGGTTCTTGATTGAACTCTAACATGGGACACTGGCTAAGTCTTGCGTCTCTGGTTCTACTTTGGTTCTTTCCTTGCAGTGGACGGGTAGACGAGGTGAGTTGTTGCTCACAGAAACTATCACGCCCATATAATTCTTGCTTAAATTAACATTTAACTTTCATATCATGGTTCATGTTAATCAATAAATATTTATTAAATACCTCCTATGTGCCATACATTATGCTAAGCACTGTTTCTATTTCAGTCTCCATTGATAGGACTTACTAGATTTATATAAAACAGCTAAAATTATGTACTATTTGGCTCAGTAAAGTATGATTAATTTTAGTATATCACAACTATTTTGCCAGTAGAGATAGCTTGCTGTAGTAAATGTAGAGCTGCTTTAGAAGGCAGGAAGACTTGGGTTCAAGTCCTACTTCTGATTCCTAATGTGGATGTGGGACCCTGAATTAATCATTTAACCTCTTCTTGCAATAGGCAACTGTCTACAACTGCAAATTTGCAGAATAGTTTCTATCTATGTTAGCAATTTTTCTCGTTGGAAGTTCCCTATGCTAATGAAAATTATAGGCCTGAACTCTATCTCCCACAAAAAGTTAATCATTTATTATTTGTTAATTTTTATTTATTAAATTATTTATTAATTTATCAATCATTTATTAATGATCTTTTTCTAACACTAGGAACTCCTGAATTCTATAGCCTGCCTACTTGCTTTTTCAGTCCTTTCTCCCTTCGCTTTATTCCCTATATTTGATGCGTTGTCTATATAAGACTTAGAGTTTCTGCTGGACTCTCTTTAGGTTCCTCCTGCTAATCTTAGCTAAATCCCAGTGATCTTTGCACCCACGAATGACAAATATCTTAACCCAGTTCCTAAATTAAGTGTGTAAAAATAATACTTAAGTCAACATTTGAATATCTACATCTCCCTTTTACATATGGATAGTGGGAATTTTAAATTTATGGAACATACAAACACACATTGTATATATGTATGTGTATACATTCCTGCTACCATAACTTCATTAATTTTTAGATTTCATTGCAACTGAAAGTTGACTGAATGACTTTACAAACTATGATTTTCATTTTCATCTTAATATTGTTTTGATTGCTAAAAATGTGGAAGTAAAATACATGGGGATCAGTAGATCTATCTCTTGACGGGAGAAATAGAGGGAACAGCCTACAAAAAGGTATTGCAAAGTATAGAGATTTACATGATTTCATACTTGGAAAGGACCCCAGAGGTCATGTAGTTCAACATATAACTGAACAGAAATACATTCTAAAACATCAAGCCTCTGCTTCAAGACCTCCAGTGATACAGAACTCATCACCTATGGTGGGAACCCATTCTACTTTCAGCCAGTTCTAATTGTTAAGAATATTTTTCTCATACCAATTTTAAACTCATATCTCTGCATCCTCCACTAGCTTCTTCTACTTCTGTTCTCTGTAACTAAGCAAAACAAGCTGATTGCCTGTTCCATGGGACAGCCATTTAAATTCTTGAATGAAGACCACAGCTGTCTATACATAAATCTTCTTTTCTAAGATAAACATCTCCAATTCATTGGAATAATCATCGTGTGGCCTGGTTTCCATTTTCATCACCATATTGGTAGCTCTCCAATAAATTTACTATGTTTGGTCAATGCCCTTCCTAAAAGGAAACATCTAGAACTATATTCAGCACCACATAGGAGTCTGAAGAGGACAGAGTAATGCAGGACCATTACATTCATTATTCTGGATACTATTGTTGTGTCAATGCACCCTAAGGTTGCAATATAATTTAAGATTTCCATGTCACATAATATTCCCTCATATTCACCTTGCAACACACTAAATCCCTTAGGTCTTCTGCACAAACACTATTGTCTAAATATTTCTTGCTTATCCTATCATTTTACAATTGATTCCTCCTTCTTTCTTCCCAACCCCTGCCAAAGTGTAGAGTTTTGCATTTATCACTAGATTACTAATGTGTCACTTTTTCTTTTTTGCTAGGAGCAAGGGAAGAGGAGAGGGAATCCTAATTCTGTCATCCAATGTACTACTCTCCCTCACAGCTTAATGTTAACTACTTCTTTGATATTCATATCTTCCATGCCTTCTTCCAAGTCATTTATAAAAATGCCAAACAGAACAGGGCCAAGGACAGATTGCTGGAGTCATGTTAATGATCATTATCTTTTTTTCTTTTTTTTTTTTTTGTCTGGGCAATGGGGTTAAGTGACTTGCCCAGGGTCACACAGCTAGTGAGTGTTATGTGCCTGAGACCAGATTTGAATTCAGATCCTATTGAATCCAGGGCCGGTGCTGTATCTACTGTGCCACCTAGCTGCCCTAATCATTGTTATCTTAAAAAATTTTAAAAAAAGACATCATATGGAAATAGTATTTGTTGAAGGGGTTTTAGAAGACAGGCACACTGCTGCACTATTGGTGATGCTGTGAATTGGTTCAACCAGTATGGAGAGAAATTTGGAATTTCATTAAGAAAGTGATTAAAATGTCCATTCCTTTTGATACACAGTTATAACTACTGGGCATTTATGCCTACAAGTTCGAGAATAAAGAAAAGAAAACCAAAATATTTATAGCAACTCTTTTTTGTAAAAGCAAAGAACAAGAAAGAAAGTAGAGGCACATTGGTTGGGAATGGTTAAAAAAGCTGAGGTAATATAATAGAATATTACTGAATTGCAAAAAGCAATGAATAGAATACACAGAAGCATGGGAAGACTTAAAATGGACTAATTCATAGTGAAGTCATCAAAATCATGAAAATAATATGGACAATGACTACCACAATGTGAATGGAAAACAGCAACAACAACCAAACAGATGAAATGAATCTTGAATATGAAGTTATAATGACCAAGCATGCACCAAGAAGAGGTATAAGAATGCACCCTTCTAATTTTATTGCAAACATGCAGAATGGGAGAGTAGGTGAAAAAACTATGTGTGAAAGATGTTCAATATCATATCAGAATTGCTTGATGTGTTGTTTAGTTGAGCTGAGCTTTTTTTCTTCTCTTTATTCTTTGTTCCAATGTAAGACTCTCTGGGAAGGGAGGAAAGAAATATTGGAGAATGGAGATAATATAATAATGGGATATCAATATACTTTTAAAAAAATAAACACTGTAAACCTACATCTTCAGTGGAAGGTCAGCAAATGGAAATCAAAATATGAGAGGGTAGATAATATATTATACTAAAGAAATGACGCATGTTAAATGCCTTATAGGTTATTATATTTAATATTAATTTTGAGAAGTGAATTTTCCTTTAACATTCATATTATTCCAGCTGTGTGCAAATACCCTGGCTATTTACTGTTCTTTCCTTCTATAGGCAGCTCTCTTTAACCTATAATGGGATCATGAAGGCTCAGCCTACTTTCTGAACAGCTATTAGACTCCTTTACTTCTTGTTCCCACTCAAAATATCTTCTGATTTCTTGCTAACATTCTATAGGTTGCTGGTTTTCTGTCCACCTGAGGAGAGAACTCTGACCCACTGATTTTATAACACTTTGTAGAAAAAACCTGCTTACTGAAGTCCCCATGTCCCTGGGTCAGCTCACTTGACCTGCCTGGTCCTATAACTAGTAACTGTAGTTCACATAATCACCTTTTACACATAGCCTCTGGAGCAAAACCTTTTATTAACTCAGGTCTCTTGTTAAACCAAAAACATTGGTCTACCAACAATGACAAAATGATGGGGACACTTATTACAAGGAGGAAGAGAAAAGGATCAAGTGGATATGTTGTGGCTAGGATTCAAAAGACTAGTGTCTACCAGGGAGCAAAAATGTGGAAGAGGAAGACAGAATGGCAAGTGATAAGAGTCAAAAGCATGACTTCTGACATATCTGCTTTCTCGTACCTACTCTGGGGAGTCAGGGGCAGTAGGTTTGAATTTCTGCTCTGCTCTTTGGTAGCTTTATGACCTTAAGCAAGTAAACTATAACTCAGTTTCATTATATGTAAATTGCAAGAATCTCTAATTTTGCTTCCAGTTTATATCTAAGATCTTATAAACATACTCTCTTGCAATCAGTGACCGCTGGCTTCATATCTTCCATGTAATTATTTTCCTAAAAGTTCTGCTCTCATTTCTACTCTAAAGCAGAAATTCCACTAGGGAGGGAAAGCTAAATAGATTTCCTTCTCCCCACTACTTTTAAATTGCTTCCACTAAAGTTGTATTGTATCTAATAGTCCCAACTACTTTCAGTAAGGCTTTGTTTGACCTATGTAAGAAATCCATACAGGCACACCTACTTATGCCATGGCAAAACAATAATTGACCTCATCATTCTTTATCATGTCATGATTTCCTACTCCTCAAATACTCTGCCTTCTAAGTCAGGTTCGAACTCTTACTATGTTTGTTTGTGTTGTTGTTCCTTCTCGACAGTTGTAGTTCCACTAAAGTGCTGCATTTTGATGTGACATGATGGGTCTCTGGATTTCAATATTGTCTCTGGACTATAGCATTGGAGCTTCTCTCTTCTGTTCTTTGGCAAATGATGCTTAAGAAGGCACTTGTTTCCTTTCAATGTTTTTTCCCCCAGCAGTTAAAATAACTTTCGAAAGGATCCTATAGGTCCTCCAAGAACAAGGAAACTTCAAAGTTATATGTCTTCTACTAGGCAAAAATGCATGAACATTGAAATATGCTTCAACCAAACAGATCGCAACTTTCATCCAAAGCTTTCATAAATGCTTCATACGTACAATGAGGTTTGCCTGGTAACAGTCAAATTGTTATTATATAAACTTAAAAGCTATCACGTTTATAGACCACTACTCCTTATAAATAATGCATGAAAGCACTGTTTCTTCTTCTTGCCAGATAATGCTCCAGGCTAGGTGATCAGATTCAAATTATTTTTCTTCTTTTTAAAAAAATAATTAATGTCAATATGAATTTCTGAAGCCTTAATGTTTTCTCTGTAATACATTTATATGGAAAATGCAAATGTTTTCTCAATTCTCTAAGCCCAGGGTTCTGAGATTGATAAGATGTTTTTCATAAATTAGATCCTGTTCTTATTTTGATTCAGTTTAATTCAATTCAACAGATATTTATAGACGATCTCTAGTGTACAAAACGCTGTATGAAAAACAGTGGAGAAAACAGAGAAACGTAATACAAGGTCCTTGCTCTCAAGTAGCTAATTGTCAAAGATGAGGAAGTAAGGCTTTAACAATAAGATGTCATACTTTTAAAAATAGATTTTGCTCTTTGATCTACCATGTAGACTGAAAGTATAAGACAATAAGACACTCAGAAAGCCTAAATAACACAAGGAAAGACTTTTTTTGTGCTTGAGTGTACCCTCAGAGATAAATCAGTCTTCTCTAAAGCTATTTAGACTCAGCTTTGCCAATGACTCCTCCCAATCAGACATGCCAGTCACATTGAGTTCAGCAAGTGGTGGTCCATGGGATGAGCTCTCACCGTGGAATTGATATTGACAATGTCCAAACTTCTCTTTGCTGTCAATATTTCATAGACCAATTCTTTTTAGGTGACTGGACAGACTTTAGCACATGGCATTGTTTATGGAATGAAGATGTCTTTAATAAGAAAAGTCGAATGAATGAATGAAAAAAAATAGTAAATGTTTACTACAGACTAAACAAGTTAAATGTGTCTAATGAGTTAAATTCATTCAAAATAAGTTTTATTAGTGGTTTTTTAAATATATTACATTGATTAAAACTGTACATATACTAAGTATTTTCTTTTTAACTAAAGTAAAATAGACAAAAGCAATCAACACCATGACTGTGGTTGATAGTCCACATCCAGGTTTCCTGGCTTCAACACTATCTTTCCATTCTCTATGCCATGCTGCCTCCACCAAAAGACCACAAATATGTTGGCCATCATACACAATGGCATTAAAATCTTCTAAAGTCATGGCACATCCTTACTTGGGAAATGTGTCTATTTCTAATGTCTGAAACTGAAGAAAACTTTAATGGATCTAAACAATATCCAGCAAAGAATAACTACAAAAATCAAAGATACTTTGTGAAGACAATAGGGAATAAAACGTTTTAATTTGGAAAGTTATAGGCTAAGGGGGTATGATTGGAATTGACAAAATTAGAAATGGTGGGAAAATAAGGACATCGTGAATTTCATGAATGGATTCCAAAATACTAAGAATAAGGCAGGCCTTTTCAACTTAGAATAAAGTAAAGTTAGGACAACTAAAGTATGTATAGGATTTTGCATATAAACTATATCAAAGATAATAGGATTTAAAACCACAAAGGAATTGAGAGATGATTTAGCCCAAACTATTCTTTTTTTTTTTAAACTAAGGAAACTGAACTCCATCAAGATTAAGAGACTCTAGTCCTCTTTCACCATCCCCACCACAGTGAGGTGGAAGTGTTAGATAATTGTGTATGTGTATGTGTGTGTGTGTGTGTGTGTGTGTGTGTGTGTGTATACCCTCCACCTGGTTTACCCCATCTGCAAAAAGGTTTAATGAAGTGTGGCCCTGCACATGCTATAGCTTCTTGGAGCCATAGGTGAGAGTTGGATAAATCAGGTGGACACCAAAGGTGGAAAGCAACCATAAAAAGGGGCCAACAGCCTTCACACCAGAGGTACTAGTCTTCGATGAACACACCCTATACCCCCAAAACCAAAGATATATAAAAAGGAAGGGGTAGAAAAAATTAACTATGCATCAGGTGAATAAAAAACAAAACAAAACAGAAGTTGCAATCATGATATCTGACAAAGCAAAAACAAACAAGCAAACAAACAAAATAAATAAAGAAATAATGAAGGATAAACAAGGAAATGGCATTCTTCTGAAAGGAACCATAGACAACAAATTGATATCAATATTAAATTCACATGCTTGAAGTACCTTAACATCTAATTCATAAAGGGAAAATAACAAGAAGATCTATGCAATAATATGATCCTTTTAGGAGATTTCAATATCCCTCTCTCATTGTTGGATAAATCTAACATTAAAAAAAAGAAAAATGTAGAATTAAACAATTTGCTGCAGGAAGTAGAGCTGAAAGACTTATGACATCTTCTAAATGAGACTGCTTAAAAATATGACTATATCTCAACTCCACATGAAACTTTTACAAAAATTGACCATGTATGAGAGCACAGAGGTATTATAAGCAAATGTAAAAAAGTAGAAATAGTAAATACATCACTTAAGGAACATAATACAAACAAAATACATAGACCCAAATGAAGACTTAAAAATAAAATCTTAAATAATAAATGGTTCATCAAAGAGCAAATCATAAAATAATAATTATGTGAAAGAAAATGATAATACCAAATGATAATAATACTGTAATGATAATATAAATTTTTTCTAGGATGCAGCTGAAGCAGTCCTCATAGAGAAAAAAAAAATCACATCTCTACAAAAATACGGTGAAAAAGTTAAAGGAGAGGATCAATAAACTGAATATACATTTTAAATTGGAAAGCTAACAAATAATCAAACTTAATATAAGCACAAAAGAGATATCTAAAATTAGAAGAGAAATAGATAAGATGGAAACCAAAATATTAACAATAGAAATGGTAAATAAAACTAACAGCTGGTTCTTTCAAAAGACTAAAAAAACAAACTTTTAGACAGTCTGATGGAAAATAAATAGATTATCTTTTAAAATATAATACTTAAACTAACAGAATAATAAAGAAATACTCTAAATAATCCAATCCAGAAAAAGAAATAGAACTAATTTAAAGGAATTACCAATGAAAAATAAGTCCAATCTTGATGGACTCACAGAAATCTACTGATCTTTTAAAGAATAATTAGTAACAGTACTAGACAAATTAATCTCGAAAGCTAAGAAACTGTTTCCTAATTTTTTTTATGAGAGAAATATAGTCTTGACTCTTTAGCCAGGAAATAATTAAGCAGGGAGCAGGGTAGAAGTATAGATTAATATCATTAGTAGATATCTATTAAAGAATTTTAAATGTGAAATCCTAACAAGTATAATATAGCAATTCATACAAGAATTCATTCATCATAACCAAATTGGACTTAAGCCATGGAAGTTAGGATGATTCAGAATTAGAAAAAGGATCAACATAATTTATTCTTAAAAATAAAAATACCCCAAGCCACATGATTATTTCAACAGATGCAGGGGAGGGAAAAACCTTTGACAAATTATAACACTGATTTTTCCTGATAGTGCTACAAATCATATCATACAACACATATTATCAATGGTGATACACTAGAACCTTTCCCAATAAATGTGGGAATAAAGAAAAATTGTTCAGTCTCCCAAATATTATTTGCAATAGAAGTAGGACAATAGAAAGTAATTAAAGGTTTGGAGACAGATAAAAGGGATAAAACAGTCATTATTTGCTAATGATATGAGAGTTTACTTACAAAATGCTAGGGAATTAACGAAGATACAAATCAAGGCAAGGAATAGTTTTAGCAAATTTACAAGCTACAAGAGATGAAGAAGAATGAAGATAGAGACATGACCATCAGATTCAAGAATCCAGGTATAGCTCCAGGCCATGAGGTGCACTCAGAATAGCAGCATTTTTAGAGTAATATGGGATATGATCTTTTTTAAGGAGACCGTACAAATTAAATTACCTGTATAGGTTACCAAGCACTGGAGATAAGCTAATAACTTAAATTGGTGGTACAATTAGGTACTAGTTTACTCGCCAGCTAAGGACAAATAAAAAATTGGAGGAAAAATAAACGTTAGTTAACATAGTTTTCTTTTTCTGACAATCAAAGTATACACATTGATCAGCCCAATCCATATTTGTCCATTTACTAAAATCAAGTCAGGATTTTTCACTTTGGTGCTTTTTAAGGGAATTATGTTATATAGCGAATAGAACTTTAATCACGATTTTACAGAAGATAAAAGAAATGCAGTTGAAGCAGATGGTTTTTCTATTTTTTCTATTAAGATTCTAGGAAGGCAATGAGTGGAGCATTAAATCAAAATTCATTTCTGTGAGGGACTAAGCTAATATGCTCTAAGTACTTTGCCTGATGTTGTAGGTCAGTAGTAGGAATGAAGAGGATTTCATAGAATATAGCTAAATAGATAGTTAGCATGTCCATTAAGGTACATCTTTGAAATGCCAGATTCTTAAATGAGCTTTAAACAGGTGCTACATTTCGTTGAATTCCTCTAGCAACATATGTATTGCCCTTACGCTATATTGTTTATGAAGGGGAGTTATATAAGCTTTGGATTAAAGGCTTGAAAAGATCAGTAGACATTTTGTGATAGAAGTCAGTATTTTTTAAAATCTTATTTAATATTTTATTTTTCCAATTACATGTAAAAACAATTTTAACATTCTTTTTTTTTCAAATTTTGAGTTTTAGATTCTTGCCCTCCCTTTCTTCTTCCCTCTATTGAGAAGGTAAATAATGTGACAGATTACATATGTGTAGTCATGCAAAACACATCTCCATGTAAGTCATTCTGCTGAAGAAAACATAGGCAAAAATACTCCAAGAAAAATAAACAAATTACAGAAAAAGTATCATTGATCTGCATTCAGGTTCTACCAGTTCTTTCTCTGAAGATGGACAGCACCTTTCATCATAAGTTCTATAGAATTGCCTTGGATCATCGCATTGCTGAGAATAGCTAAATTATTCATAGTAGATCATCATACAGTATTGCTGTTAATGTGTACAATGTTCTCTTGATTCTACTCATTTCACTTTGCATCCGTTCATGTTAGTCTTTCCATGTTTTTCTGAGATCACGCTGGTTATCATGTCTTAAAGCATAATAGTATTCCATCATAGTCATATGCAACAACTTGTTCAGCCATTCCTAAATTGATGGACATCCCCTCAATTTACTTTTTTGCTACCACTAAAAGAGCTGCTATAAAGACTTTTTGACACATAGGTCCTTTTCCTTTTTTAAAAAATCTCTTTGGGATATATACCTAGTAGTGGTATTGCTTGGTCAAAGGATATACATGGCCTTATAGCCCTTTGGGCATAGTTCCAACTTGCTCTCCAGAATGGTTGAATCAGTGTACAACTTCACTAATAGTACATTAGTGTTTTAATTTTCCCATATCCCTTCCAACATTTGTCATTTTCCTTTTATGTCATATTACCCAATCTGACAGATGTGAGAATGTAGCTCAAAGTTGTTTTAAATTGCATTTCTTTCATCAAGAGTGACTTAAGGCTTTTTTTTCATATGGCTATAGGTAGGTTTGATTATTTTATCTGAAAACTGTTCATATTCTTTGAACATTTATCAATTGAAGAATGCCTCTTATTTCTAATTTGGAAGAAACTGAGAGTAGGTTACAGTAGGCATCCATGTAGAGTCAAACATTAAGGAAGTGCCCACATACAGGAATTTTTGTACAAACAAAATCAATAGACATGAGATCAATAAATATAGAACTTCAGAATTTAAAATTAAAGAGGAATTTTGGAGGCCACCTAGTTCACTATGTACTTGACCTAGAATCTTTTTTAAAATAGCTGAAACAATTAGTAGTTTAATACTCTGCCTGCAGACTTCCAGAGAAGAAGGATATACTACCTGCTGAGATAGTTCATCCCACTGGTGGATAGGTCTAATTGTTATAAAGTTTTCCCTGACATCAAGCCTAAATGGACCTCAGTAAATAAAACAATTTGAGATAACTATATGAGAAAACTCAAGTCCCTATTGCCTACATTAACACTGAATCCCTGAAGCTTGACCACAGACTTTTCTTGTTGCTCTGTCCCCCATGAACTTTGTTCATTCTGTTTGACCTCCTGGTTAAATGTTCTCCTGGCTAAAGTTCATGGTTCTAATGTCTATCATCTCCAATATAAAGTCTAATCAGAAAGAAACATCCAGACACAGAGTAACACCTCTGCTATTACTGGGACAAAAATCTCCCTAGCACTAATTTCTTTTACTAAAGCATTATCCGCTCCCCACACCTTAAATACTTTCTTCTTACCTAATGGCTTCAAGCACCCTTACATTTCCACCATACTTTCCCATGAACCACCTTTATAGAAATAGACAACTACATAGAGTAGTGGGGCAGTGGATAGACTGCTGGGCCTGGAGTCAGGAAGACTCCTCTTTCCGAGTTCAAATCTAGCCTAAGACACTTAACTAGTTGTGTAACCCTAGGCAAGTCACTCAACCCTTTTGTTTCAGTTTTCTCATCTATAAAATAAGTTGGAGGAGGAAATGGCAAACTAACCCACTATCTTTACCAAGAAAACCCCAAAGAGGGCCATGAAGAGTAGGACATGACTGAAAACAACTAAACAACAAAAATAGGGTAACTGGGGATGTTATAAGTTTACCTATAAAACATAAGGGAAAAAATAGAGCCTCAGGGGAACTCTCAAAAATAAATAATCAGGTATGACTAAGGACTTAGGCTCCCTATTCTATCCTTCAAAGATCAATTCTAACTTCCCATCCTGATGAATATTTATTCAGTGCTAATTCTTTTGTATACACATGTATACATGCTTACGCAAACACATGCGCACACACAGAGACACAGACATGCACACACATATGTTGCACACACCTTAATGGACACTCTGTGTGACTATACCCACTACTCTTTCTCCCTTTCTGCCTTATCCTTACCCTGCCTAGTGGAGGTAAGCAAGCAGGAAGAATTTTTCAGCAAGCAAAGTTTGTTTGTAGTACTTGGCACTGAAGGAAAGACTAGGTCTAAAAGAAAGGACTTGAAAGTCAGCCCTCCACCTTCATACAGTGAAATTGGTAGAGTCCTTTCACAGATAATATCCAAGTAGCTTAGGTCCTAGGGCCTGAAGAGACCTCCTGACCGTAATGTATCAAGAGCAAGGGTTAACTTATGGATAGGCCTGCATAATGCAGTGGCACCAACACCGTGCTCACAGGCATAGAGGCTGCTACATGGTACAATGGGCAGACTGTCCACAAAGCATCTATTGGAGGAAAGAGATAAGAGGGAACATGGGTTTTATTCTAGATCATTGGATGGAATCTCCCCATTAATGAATGCCTGGCCCATATATAGCGTGATATATTAAGATAAATGTGACCTGGGATTGGGGTCACTCCATTTTCTAGGGAGACATTGATTTCTGCCTTTGTAGAAAGTGCTAGGAGGGCTGTGGCTGTCTGCTCACTTTCTTACACTCCTATTTTCAACAGGTATTGGGCTATCTACTTCATATGAAATACTAGTAGTCTCAGAGTACAATGATCTCTTTTAGGGGTTCAAAATGCTATCAAGTTCTCCTAATTAACCTATAGGGGAGGTTAATGGTTTGTTTACTCTTGGACAGTTTAGCTCCTTCCCACCAAATGACAGTAACACAAAAAGAATCACAAGTAACAATATTTATAACAGGAAATAGTAAAATCGAAATCGAGAAAATTGTACAGATTAAATAGATGACAGTGTGCAAAAGAGAAAGCAATATAAACCATGGGCTTAATCAAAAAGAAAATGACCTCAAATGTATAAGTACAATCTCACTTTCTCTGGGAATGTAGGAGTTGGAAATTAAGGGTCTTGATGGGAGGCCAGCTTCCCTTACCTATCTATGGTTCCAGGGAATCCTGTTAACCATTCAAAAGTTTGCACCTTTTCTCTCACCTTTTCTCTCTGGAACCTGGGTTTTCTCTCTCCTCAGTCTCTGCAAACTAATGCAGTGTCTTAAACTCAAAGGTCCCTCTGCCATCAGGAATAACGTCTCTCTCCATGTAGTCACACATCATGAAGTATCACAGGAATGTCCTTCAGGGAACTATCTCACCAAGCTAAGGTTGGTATGGTGTTACAGAAGTAAAAGTGATCAAAAGGAAAGGTGTCAGAGGGATAAGAGAAATTAAAGATGCAGAAGAGACAAGGAGGGTCAGTCAATAATTGATTGGCAAGTTGTCAGGGAAGGCAAAAGATACTAAATGTGTTCTTTATCTTCAAGGGATCAACAGTCTAATTAAAGCAGCAAATCTTACATACATGAGACAAATAAAGGCTCAACTTTATGGTGCTGACTGGAAGTCCACTAGGCATTTAGGGATGGGAGAAATGAATGGGCTACAGCAAAGAGAGAAAGCTTCCTGAAAGAAATGAAATTGGAGCTGGGGAGGCATAGGGTGGATAGGTGAAGGTAAGGGAAATGGGCAATTGTGGCAGCTGGGTGGTATACTGGTTAAAGTGAAAGATCTGGAGTGAGGAAGATATGAGTTTGAGTCCTGCCACAAAGCACGAACTCTATCACCTTGAGTAAACTATTTTAACCTCCCTCAGGCTCAGTTGTCTAATCTGTAAAATGAGTATAATACAATCTATCTCAGAGCATTGTTGTGAGTAGCCAGTGAGGTAACACATGTGCAGGGCTTTACAGACCTTACAATGCTATAGAAATGCTAATGAGAAAAATAATAATTTATATGTAAAGTGCTGATAATAATAGTAATTACTACTTATTAACATTTTATAGTACTTTGAGGTTTTTAAAGCACTTTACATGTTACTTAATTTGATATTACTATAATTATTATGTCTAAGATTAAGCAAAGCACAAATACAAAAAGAAACATTACATGTTTTGATGACATGAGGAAAGCAACCTGGCTAAAGTGAAGATTGTGCTTTGAATGAATAGGATGAAGATACTGTGCTTGGTGCCATAGGCTATAGGAGGTGATTCTAAGAACAACAACAGAGAAGCACATTGTGAAAATATTTTTAAAGGATTAATCTGGCAACAACATACATGCTCAGTGTGAGTGAAAAGAGATCTACTAGGAAACTACTGCTACAGTCTGTCTGTAGAGGTGATGAACTCTTCTGGTGCGGAAGCAGTGGGGGAAAGGTTAACTCCAACAGCAAGTCACAGAAGAAATAAGAGCGATACTATATATAAGACATGAAGAAAAATGAAGTTTAAAATCTCTCCAAGGTTTCAGTTAGGAAGCAGGATATAGGAAGTAAAAGCATGAAGAAAAATGGTATCATTTACTTCCTTTGCTTCATTCACAAATAAGCAGTGGCCAGTCGTTAGACTTTGGAGGGAAGGTCTGTGGTCTGGAGTTGATGTCTTCAACATAAAGATCAAGGTAGGGTCCTTTTCCAGAATCAAGAGAGAAAATTTCATTTCAGTTAGAACTATTAAAAAAGTGAAATGTACTACCTTGAGAAGTGCTAGGTTCTCCCTAACTAGAGGTCAAAAATTAGAGGCTAAACATCTCTTCTAGATATTTCAGGTAATGCTATAGAGAAGAATACTGTACAGGTCTTATATTGGACTAGATGGCCTGAGGACTCTTCAAACTATGACACTGTGTGAGTCTATAATTCTGTGATTCTTGCTTAGGTACCAAGTAGCACCTAACAAGTTGTTCATAATCAGCATTTTTAAATTAATAAGATAATGTAACTTGAACTTAAGAACAGTGGTATCTCATGGGAAAAAATGAGAAGTAATGGAAGTTTAAAAAAAAAGTCTATGATCTGAATGAACAATATCATCCCAAGAGCATTCAGAGATGAGACTGGCAGGAAGAAAATGAACAGATGTCAAGTTGAAGAAATGTCATCATTTCTACACTGATTGATTTTATCAGTAACAACAAGGGAACTGCAATGTTTGGATCCTAATAGCTCAAAACCCAGTGTGCCATAAGAGGAAATAGAAAAGGCCTTTAAGAAAATGAAGTTGGGAAGAGCAACTGGGCTTGACCAAACACATAAAGAAAAAATTGCATTGAAGGCCATCCATACAACTTTTTTTTTTGTGATATCCCAAGTAAGGGAAAATGACAAAAAGATATTAATATATAAAAAAGATAATGGAGAGATCATCAGTAACTTCCAACCCACATGAATATTTTCTCTTCTTTATAAAGTCTTTATAAGGATGATATATGTGTAACGTATTTAGAATTTGTTGATTCAAATATGAGAAGATAACAGGTAAACTTTTGCAAATAATTCTCTATAGTGATACACTGATACAACTGACTGAAAAGTGAGGATAGTACAAGATTCTATTTTTTGTTTGTTAATTATTTTTAAAACCATAGAAGAAAATTCAGTCTTAAAGCCTCTTCATCACAGAATGTTCATGCATACATTACAAATATACAAGAGATAAATTTCCAAAGGTGTTCACCACTGTCATGAAAGGCATCTTGTCCAATGTCCAAATGAAAGAAGGAAGATGGCAGGGTAATCCATTTACTCCTGTTTGTAGGAATATGTGAAATATATTCTGCTTATTGCATCACACCTTAGTACATCATATGCCTTCTTATACCTATCTATCATATACCTATCTACAAGACCTACCATTATTCAAAATAATCTACCTCAGTGTACAGAAAAAAATCTATGAAAAATGCCTATTGTGTAGTCTGTAATATGCAACTGGATAACTAATCCATTGAGTTTGTACAATCAATGAAAGCATTTGAAAATGGCACTTCAGATGAAGGATTAGATCCAGAACTGAAAAGTAAGAAGAAAACAGGCTGGATTGCATTGAGGGAAATTTTGTAGTTATTTTAATTATCTCAACTGTGATGTTTTCCCACAAAAAGATCCGTTTATCTAAACATAAATATTTTTTCTGATAATGCTGCATGATTGGGAATCTTGGAACAACCCTATGATGAATCAAAGTTGTGGTTGTCCCAAAAGACAATAGAAACATGCAGAGTATATGCAAGTAAACTATAGCATATTTCCATTGATGACCTACACATACACACACACACACACACACACACACGGCATAAGAGATAGGGGTAAAGAGGAGGGTCTAGGCCTCTCCTGATTTGATTTCAGTGTGAAGAACTTAGATATGGAATCATTCTCAGTGATACAGATTGGTGACTATAATTTAAAACTGAGTTGCTTGGAACACTGATGGTCAAGTAGCTTGTCTGCGGTTAAACAGCTCCTATATATCCGAAGCAGAACTTGAACCCTTTCATGTCTTGTCATTTCTAAGGCGAGCTTTCTCTCCATTACAGTGTGCATATGAGATACCCCTGAGGATATTGATGACTGGAAAAGGAGATGATCAGTCCCTATGATAAGAATAAGAGATAATAGATACATAAATTTAATTTGTTGTTGTTCAATCATTTTGCTGTTGTTGTTTTTGTCACTCTAGTGATATAAATGAAATACAAAAAAGAGCTTGAGAAAATCTGCCAACAGGTTGGATGCATTTTCTTTGGGGGAATCTATTTAAAAACACAGACAAGAAGTAGAGAGAATGGGGAAAGAATAGCATAAATGGACTATACTCTGTGCCTGAGTGAGGAATGCTAATAATCAATGAACTTATAGATCCTTTAACATATTGAAATATCTGTTTCATCTTGGCCCTAGTATGAGAAGAATGGAATAAGAACACTAAAAGTAGAGTGAAGATATTTGAATTTTATAGCCAGAAGAAGCTTATCATCAGACACACAGAATCCACATGGTATGGTTCCATTTATGTTTCTTCTCAAAACATAAGAAAATAAAACAACAAAACTGGTAAATGAGTAGGAAATCCTTACATTTCTTAAACAGAGGATTTTAAAGATGTTTCAGAAAAATAACCCATATTTTTACCTCTGTTTAAAGTAGTTTATATTTTTTCTTATGTGACTGCTAGACTCTAGGCCTAGATCCAATGCTTATTTTCTATTCCCTAGGGCAAGGCACAAGGCTTTCCTATATCTCACATATTACTTTCTCAGTGCTCTGGGTGACTTTGACTATAAGTTGCAAAGCTGACCTACATTGATAAAGAAAATTTCCTCCTTTGGGAGGAAATTCCCTGTATAATAAAACCCAAAGATCCAGTCTCTGTCCCTGCCTAGCCCAAAGGAAGGGCTTCATCAGTCCTCGTTGATTCGACTTAACTATTCCATAACCATTCTGCCCATGAATGCTGTCATAAAACTTTGAGGGTTTTTTTTTAACAGAAATTCTATTGTGTATGCAACAAGTCCGTCATTAATGCTCACAGCAGGGAATAATAACTAGTACTACTGTTCAAACGCAGATGTTTGCTAAAGAGCCAAACCAAATATGAGAAAAAAATTCCTTGACCAAGGCTGGGCAATGTAGGTAGCAACTTAAAGCCCAGCTCTTGAATGTAACAAAGAATGTTTTTAAATATTACCTTTTATATTGCATATTTTAAAGTCAGATGGAGGCTTTTATTTTTGTTGTAAGTCAAATATGTGTTAGAATGAAGGTTTGAATCATCCAATTTTAGGGGGGTCTGGAATCTCAAGGACATCTCTGCCGGGACAAAAGAGGTGATTTTGCTGGCTAGTGTTACATCATACAATCTACCTCTCTCTCAGCAACACAGAAAGCTGCTAGAGCCCCTTTGCCCTTCCACACATACCCCTACAAGCTACCTTAAGGTGATTTTCCCTATACGACTGCCCTGCCTAGTGGTCCATTTTAATTCCACCTGAATACAAATATTACAGAGGTTCAGAAGGCATTTTTCCTCATGTGATACTTCCTTAAGATTGGTCACATAAGGAGAATATTTTTAAAGTACTAAAATTATTTTTAATAAAAAGGCAGTTTCCTCTATTACACTGGTCCACACCATGAATTCTATGGACAGTTTAGATGTTAGTGTATATACCATTACTTCAAAATTTCACAAAACCTTAATGCCTATTCATGATAATATAATCATATTCATCAAATTCATTTATGTGCATGCGTACAGAAACACATATATATTATGCTCCCAGGGGGCAGGAACTGTTCCATCTTGTCCTTGAATCCCAAGAACTTAGCACAGTACCTTTCACAAAGAATGGGGAGAGAGTTAGCGGCTGGGCTGATTTCATCAGTATAGATTTCCCAGCTAAGAAAACATCCTTCTCTCAGTGCAAGCCAGAAGTTTTTCTGAAACTTAGTCTTAGAGAATTGTCTGGGACACTGAGAAGCTAATTGGTTTGGTCATGAGCACCAATAGATATGTGGTAGAGACATTCTTGAACTTGGAGTTTCCTGAGATGAAGAGAACCAGCTCACCAGTCGCTAGACATATGCTTCCTCTCATGCCTACCATATTTAATAAATGCTCATTGATTTATATATTCATGGCCACACACACATATTTTATAAATAAATGCTATGAGTGACTGTCAATACTAAGAAATGTGAAGAGTGCTCCAAGGCTCTGGGCAGAGGGCCAGGATTTTGTTCCTGCTGATGAAACTATCCATCTACTCACATCAAGGTCTATAATTGTAAGATGAGAAAGTTTGACCTAGAGGGGTGGGGAACCCGCGGCCTTGAGGCCACAGGTTCCTTACTCCTGAACTAGATGCTATCTAATTCCCTTTCCAGTTCTATAATTCAATGATTCTAAGATGGAAGGTGAGTGACTCAGTGTCTTGGGCTCAGAGTGAGTCCCAAGCAGATGAAATACCACGAGATTAGCTTGAAGTTTATTCAATAAGTATTGGGAAGATATGGAAGATTTTTTTAGTAAGGGAGTAACTTGTACAAAGATGTTTAATTTGGTACCTGGGGCATGGTTTGGAGTGGGAGAAAACAGGCTTGGGAGGCCAGCTATATAGAGAGACAATCTATTTCAGTTATACTTTTTTTTTTTAGAAATGAGGAAAGTGAGTCTTTAAAAGGGTCAAGTAACTTGTCCAAAATCATACAGATAGTGTTGGAGGTATGCTCTGAACCCAGGTCCTCTGACTCTATATCTCAACTTCTTTCTACTATGCCAATTGTACGGGTAAAAGATTATAAGAACATGTAATATGTGATAGCAATAGAAGTGGGAAGGAATAGAAAGTGTGAGAAATATTATGAAAGAAGAAAGAAACAGATCTTGATGACTGAGAGAATATGAGAGAGGAAAGATGATTTCAAGGTTTCCAGCCTGGGTAACTCAGAGATTGGTAAAGCAATTGATTGAAATAAGAAAGTCCAGAGAGAAAAAATGTTTTAGAAGGAAAGATGTTACTTTTCCTATACCAGGATAAAGTGCTATGTCTTGATCTGCCTAACAGCTATTAGATAAATCCTATATATATGCAATGAAAGGTTAATGATTTAGTAATAATTTCTATACCATCCATCAGGAATATTTATATGAGATAAAGGATCATTCTAGTTACCCTAGAAAAACTGCTGATTTTATATAAATATATAATACTCATATACATATGTGTATATGATACATATACCTATTCACTTGAATATGTGTGTATATGTGCATATATGCCATATACATAGATATATATCCATGTAGGATCATGTTGATACATATATTCCAAGTATAGCCCTAAGTCCTACACATACACACACATACACATAACACACACACATATTATATCCCTAGAAGCTGAGCACATTGAGAGTATAATCATATTCACCTCCCCCCCGGTCCCTCACCTATCCCCTCCCAGAGAATTGTCCTCTCAATGATTTTCTTTTTTTAAGAAAACTAAGAAAAAATAAGCAAAACCAATCAACACAGTGAAAAAAAAATGGCATTATATACAGTGTGTCACACCTGTACCTCTACCACTGCAAAGGAAGGAGGGTTTCTTCTCATATCTCTTCTTTGGGGCCAAGCTTGTACTTTACTAATCTGCAACATTTATGGAAAAACAACCACAAAATAATCAAAAGTGTTTGTCACTTTCTTTCAAAGAAAAAAAAAGATACTACTGCTGATGTTTACACAACCTGTGAGTAGAAATGTGCTTATGAAGACAGGTACAGTGATGCTATCTTTTTTCTTGTGGTTTTCATTTGATACATGTTTTCTGGTAAGAAGCCATCACTGTCATTGTTTATGGCCTTTTGTTGTGCTATTCTCCACAAGATCTCTTGCCTCTTTACATCAACCGTCAGCAACTTCCTTTGCTTCTCAGGAGTAGCTAAGTTGTTTCATTTGATAGATATACATCATGCTGCCTATTTTACAATTTTTCCCAATAGGTAATTGATTGGGGAGGGGGTTGAATGGACTTCATTTATCCATCATATATCTTACATATTGATTTTTCATATATGGAAGAATATGTGCAGTGCTTACAATGTTATAAACAAATTTATTACTGTTAATATTTGTATTAGGTACGAATTAATTGTGAAACTGATAATTTTATTGTTGCCTCCAGAAGTCGACTTTTTTTTAAAGACTATGTGAATTTGCTCAATATCACTCATTTAAAAAAAATCAAAGGCTTTTGACAACATTTTATAAGTATAAAGCTGTTAAAGGTAGAAATAATCCTTCATGCATAGAACAGACATTGTGATGTTATCTCAGATAATGGATGGACTAAGGCAAATATTCTATTCAAGATTTGAATGTCTTTTGAGATGTAGCACATTTTGTTTGAACGGTGCCCTAAAGGAATAAATGTAGGGCTTTTTGTTTGTTTGTTTGTTTGTTTATAATAAAAGTGGTAGGATAGAGCCTACTTGCAAACAAGTTGACTCCCTTGATATAAATTAGATATCTTGGAATGGTCATTAGTGCCTTTTCATTACAAGGCTATCATTAAGAGCAGAGAAATAGGAACAAATTGTATATCTCCTCAGGGGATGAAAGAGTCCTAATATCTCTCCTTAAGGTGGCAGACATGTGCAGAAGACCCAAATCAATATAACTATGTCTTAAGCACACTGATTTACAATAATTTTTAACATATTTTGAATTCAGTAAAATTTTCAGGTAAGAGGATTTTTTAGCAATTTTCTAGGTTATATGAATCAAAATTATGAAAACAAATCATTGAATTTCCTATCTATGATAACTGGGACTATGTATGTGTATGTGTATATGTATATATGTATGTATGTGTATATAAGTACACATACAGAGATACAGAGAGAGGGAATGTTTTATTAAAATGTGGCCATCATAGATGAATAGAATTCAGAATAAAAACTGTGAGCTTCATTCAGGGGTGGCTGTAAAAACATTATCACCTTATCGTATAAAATGTTTGTCTTGTTAGTATATTTAATTGTATATTTGTACTGAAGAAAGATGGAGTTTTTTTAGTTATGAAGATCTGTCCTCAGGCTTTGGCTGCAAAAAATATCTTCAAGAATAGTCTTGGAGAGAAATCAAGAGATAATATAATCACCAAAGCCACACTCTAACGTCTTAATGCGGTATATGGATCACACTGGGTTTTCATAATTATGTTAGCATTTGCCAAGTTCTGGTTGATTTAAGAAGGATTGATTCATGTAGAAACTGGGCTTGCAAGTTCTTGTGTAAGTTCTCTGAAAATGAGTTTAACAAATCTCACTGACAATTATCATCAAAATGGCTACCAAAGGATAATGGTTTTGGTCCCAACAACTCATGAAGATCATTTACTAATCTATGGATGGGTTGTAATTTGTGCCAATACAGAGTTCCTAAGCCCCTGAAATCACCCTTTAGGAGGATGTTATAGAAAATCAAGACAGTCCTTGCTCTGAAGAAGCTCTCATCCTAATGGGAGAGACAACAGTTAGTCAACTAATACTTATTAAGGGCCTATTTTGTGCCAAGCACTGTACTTATTATTTCTATATCATGCTGTTTCCAGCTGCAAGTCAGATAAAAAGGGTTTATGATCCTAAAAAAAATAGTAATAAATCTTCTTTAAAAAATATATTTTTAGATGTTTCCTCCAAACAGCTTTAAAATAATGTCTCAAATCAAAATCTGAAGTGGTAGAGCCAATAAAAGATCAAGGTGAAATATTCTGCCACCTCAAGTCAATTTAGGAGATCAGAAAGAGAGATCTGTGACATGGAGGTGAAGCTTAGTCAGAGCCCAAGAGGAAGCAAAACCAGTGGTGGGACTTGGCAGAAGCAAAACAGAAGCAGCAGTAGCTTTGGGAACTCTCAAGCCAAAGATGTTAAGGGTACCTGGCACCTAGTTAGAAAGAGATTATGTGGGAACTCTCTGCTAGCACTGGCTATAGAACCGGATGTTGGTAAGCAACTCCATTGCTTATACTAACTTTTGGTTCACGTTTCAAGGGAAGAGAGGAACACTTTCAGTCGTGAGGTAGTACGAGCACTTAGGAGCAGTTTCATTTTTGGTCAAAAGGGATCAGAAACCCTGAGGAACAGTCGAGCTATGAGTCCCAGGGAAGCAAGGATGCTTTGGAACAGTATCGATTCTGGTTCCAAGGGAGTATATGTCCTGAGGACCAGTATTGCTTCTGGTCCCAAGAAAGCAAAGACCGTGAAGAGCAATATTGATTGAAATACTGAGCTATGAAAGACTTAGCTACTGTGATAAAGTCAATGACTCAAGACAGTTAAGGAGCCATGATGAAAAGTGCTGTTCACCTCCAGAGAAAGAACTGACAAATTCTGACAAAAATTTAAGCATATTTTTTTCTCTGTCTTTATTTTTCTTGGTGAGTGTGTATGCATGTTTCCAATATGGCTATTGTGGAAATGTTTCCATGGCTTCACATGTATAATTGATATCACATTGGTTGCCTTCTCAAGAGATGGGGGTGGGTTGGGCAGGTGGGCATCCCATGTATCCAACATGGTGTCTTGAACATAAAAGATATAATTGTTTGATGAATTGAATTCAAAAATGATTTTTCCTAGTCAAAATGGCACTTTCCTTGCATATTATTATATACTTGTACTTCATTCCCAGTATCTTATTTACTCATGAATTCCTCATGTATAAAACACTATGCAGTGGTTTTTACTTCTGCTCATTGCCAACTATAACTCAAGGAACTATATCTTTATCATGAGCCATGTCCATTGAAATATTCTGAGCAATGTTTCAATAATGTAGAAATCTTCAGAAATCGTACATACAGACACTCAATCCTTATTTTCTCTTTTTCATAGTTTAGTAGTAGTTTAAACCATGCTCCTCTCTCTTGCATTGGTACTCATAAAACTAACACAGTATTACACATTAATTAGTAAGACCACACTTACATCAGCCTCTAGTCTAAATGTTTATTTCTTGTTTATTCCTCTAACTTCACTCTACATATGGATAGAATCTGTACAGCGAACAAATTAAAAATGATTTCAGGGGCAGCTAGGTGGTGCAGTGGATAAAGCATTGGCCCTGGATTCAGGAGGACCTGAGTTCAAATCCAGCCTCAGACACATAACACTTACTAGCTGTGTGACCCTGGGCAAGTCACTTAACCCCATTGCCTAACCAAAACAAAACAAAACAAAAAACCAACCAAACAAAAAATGATTTTAAAATTCAAAATAGTTTATTTTTTAAATGCTAAAATAATATAATTAATAAATAATTTTCTCCCAAGTAATTTTTTTTCTTCTTTGGGAGAATTTGAAGGTGAGGATTATACAACTATGTAAATTTACCTTACTGCAAAAAGTTCTATTATTATTCCTCATACATGGCACCACATCTCATCTCCACATCTTTGGCACTGGATTTCCCTCATACCTGGAATGGTCCTCCTCCCTCCTTACCTTTACTTCATAGAATGTCTAGTCTTCCTAAAAACTCAACCTTCTTCTTGAAGACTTTCCCGTTGCCCTCCACTGCTAGTGCCTTTTCTCCAAAATCACCTTGTGTTATTTTTGTAGTTTGTATTTAGTTAGAATGTGTATATATGAAAGAATTGCATAGTGGAAAGAGGGCTGGTCTTAGAGTCGGGAAGACCTAATACAAGTCCTTTCTCTGATAGAGGCGAGCTGAGTGATCCGGGAAAATCACAACTTTTTAATGCTTTTGAAAACTCTGACTGTTAAGATGAAGGAAAAATGGATAACCTGCATTAATAGGGGAAATTTCATTATCCAGGCAGTCTATATGAATGAAATCACATTTCTAGTCCCTATTCCTATAATTGATATATGTAACACTAGCCACCCTGGTTCTTATTACCTATAGGCCAGATATGTTACATTTTATTTGATTTCCAGGATTCTCCAATATCTTTAAGGGTATTTTTGGAGGGCCATTTCAGGCTCTCCGAAAATGTATTCAGCCCCCACTTCAAGGTATTCCCTTGAATGTAGGGGGTCTTCTGCATCCCAGTTCCATTTTACCACTAATAGTCAAATTAGCTTTTACAAAGATATGTTTTCTTCAAAGCTATATAACAAATACTCAAACAGCTTAGTTCAGTTCCTATAAAGTGCAGTCCCAGTTCTGAGTCTAAGCCCTACCCTGGGCTAGAGTCTGGCAGTCTGGCATCTCAGGGCTTCTCTTCCAGGTAGTCTGGCTGCAACATCCTACCTGGAATCCTGGCTCCAAGGTTTGAACCCTCAGGTCCAGTGAGGATCTTCACTGGCACTTGATTCTGAAAAGGACAAACAAAACAGATCAAGACAAACATAGGATCTAAAAGGAGAAAGAGGAAATAAGTATCCCTCTTTCTGGTTAGATTCATGGTGCCTCTGCTGTGAGTGAATTGTGATCTCCATTCTCCAGACACAGCAGGAAAGAACAAGCAAGAAAGAGAGAGACTGTATGAGTCTGATCAGCTTTTTTTTTCTTTTATGTAGCCAATCAAAGAAGACTACTGCCAGGGCACGTAGACACAGGGTACATCTATGTTAGGAGATCTGGGAATGCTCCAAAAGCCCCATTACATACAGATGGATAAATGTATAGATGGATAGATAGATCTACAAATGTACATATATGTGCATGTATATATGTGTATATGTATGTATATGTGTCCCTTGACACTTGTCCCTTGACCTCAGAGACTCTTTTTCCTACATTTTCCTCTCCGTTACTTAGTGACTGACTCATGGTAGGTGCTTAATAAATAAACGGTTGCTGTATGATTGATTGATAAAGCATTGATACTATATTTACTTTCCATAACATCTACCATGTATTTTACTGAATGCCTTGACTCTGACATTTAGAAACTTAGAGTTGGGAAAGGAAATGTGTCCAATAGGCAGGCCCAGTCCCTAAGAAAAATTTGACATTGCTAAAATTTGTCCTTAATATTTTCCAACTTCCTCTTTGGGCATCAATATTACTTATGCCTCACCTTTATAATGGCACCCTCCGTTGATTTTCATCTATCCCTCAAGGACTCAATGCTCTTATTCTGAACCTGGTCACCCAAAGATCCTTCATTGCAGGTCCTTACTGGGGCCTCTTCTCTTCAGGCAATGACCCATCATCTTAACTTAATCTATTCAGTCTCTGATTCATGCAAAATAACCTACTTTATATCTCATTCTCATAGGGATTTTTTCTCATCTAGCTATTGTGGTTGGAAAAAGATAATTGTTTCCCAGCTAGGAGTTATTAGCTGATGAGAGAATATTTTTCCTCTGCCATTTCTTTCAGCAGCCTATCAGCTGTTGATACAATTCTAAAAAGAGAACTTGTGTGAATTACGTGGTTTGTCCTTCATTCTCGAAGAGTACCATGACATCTGGAAGATGATGCCATGACTTGCAAGTGAATTGGATTTAAGTGAGGGAGGGCTGTGCAAAGTCACAAACCTTACTTTCTTCTCCAGAGTCATCTGGGTCCAGGGGCAAGAACAAGACAACTGGAGATGGACCAGGACGCAGCAGGAGACCTTAGCCTGCATGCTGAAGATTGGTGGAAACATTTTCCTTCCCATGTAAAATCTTCTCATCTTTTTTCTGTTCTCTCTGCCTCCCTAAGGGGGCTCAGTTAGCATGACTGAGCTTTGGGAAAGCCAGTTGGCATTTGTATTATTCATCAAGAATGGCAGCCAGGAAATATAAATAGCTTTGTTTTTCTAGGCCTATGGAAGAAGTCAGCACAATCCAAAATGGAATAGGATACACCAAGGATCACAGGTCTAGAAGTTAAAGACACCTCAGAATCCATTGCCTCCCCCATCTCCAAATTTTACAGATGTGGAGACTGAGCCCCAAGATGATTAAGAAACTTATGTGAGGTTACATAGGCAATAAGCATCAGAAGCAGGATTTATTTGAAACCAGGTTCTCTGTATCTAGAACCAGTGTTTTTTTCCCCTGTACTGAACTGAAACTCATGTGGTAAGGAGTAGAAACAAATTCAGTTGTCAACAGCCAACATGAATACACGAACTGAGGCATTTCAAAACCCTGAGGCCTCCAGGGTATTAGCTATAGTAGGGGTCCCAGGTCTCTGAAATTCTTCATTTTAAAAGGTACTCCTGAAGAACTCAGGTGTATTTGGTATTGTAGGCACCAAGAAAAATTAGTGAGGGGGTCATAGTTTCAGTATGAAAGAGCCTCTCCATGATACCTCAAATAAATCTCCTAGGTAGTTACCTATACATAAACCAGCCTTATCAGGAGAAACTGATTGAAGTCAGAATCCCCTGTCTTCCTAGCCCCTATTCTCAACTTCCCCTCCCACCACCACTCAAAAACTTTTTATTCTTACCTCTTAGCTATGCCTCTTAGACTTAATGCTTAGAATATGACCGTACATTTGCCTCTCTAAAACTGGTAATTCTATATGAAATATAAAAATCAATAGCTAAATAAAAGCAATTAAAATTTATATAGTAGCTGTGGATACAAAAATAAATGCCATTTTTGACCTTCAAATGAATATATCCTTCATTCCTATAAAAGAGAGGAATCTGAATTTTAGAAGGCAGTTGAACATATTGATATTTGGAAGAAAAGATAATTAGAACCCTGCTGATTCTAACTATAAAGAGCATTTGGCTTTTAATCCAGGAGACATTCTATTTGTGAGTCAATTATTATCAATATTACCTGTTCTAATTCAGTCCAGGTTGTTTCTCATTTAAAGGCATTTGCTAACCTTTATGTCAGTCTCTTTCTCTCCTGGGCCTCCATCTAAAACTCTTCCAGTGAGCAAAGCTCTTGAATTCTTATTTTTCTGGCATTTGACTTTAGAAATACATCCCTTCCTTTTTCTCACACAGCAGTTGTTCTTTCCAGTTCTTTACAATGACATTTTTAAACGTTCACAAGTGGCATTCTGTTTTCTCAAAGAAACAAACTTCTTTGTCAAGGAAAAATATGTGTGTGTATACATATATATGTACATATATACACACACAAATATATATTTGTGCATATTATCATATGTACATTATGTAACACAAAGGATTATATTTAAAGAAAAAAGATAAATATATTTACATATGCAATTGGGGTTTGGCACTAACACATTTATGTATGTATACATATATACATACATATATACGGAAATAAAGAGACAGAGACAAAGATGTAGTTCTAAGGTTGCAGAACTCTGTGATGAGAAGCTTAGAATGTTAGTGCTAAAAGGGATTTTAAAGCTCTTAGAATACAAACCCCTCATCTATAGATGGGAAAATTGAGAAGAAAGAAACTTGCCCACAGTCACAAGTAAGTAGAATAGCCACTGTAAACTCAGTCCTTGTTCTACTACTCCATGCTTCCTCTGCCAGGATAGTTTTCCCATATGACTTCTGCAAAGCAAGAAATGCTCCTTATAACCTTGAATTTTAATGAACTCAAATATTTACTTTGGATATATAAAATGGCTAGGCTAATCTATACCCCCACCAGATTCAAAGAGTGCAAGAAAAAAAAAGTACCTTATTTCATTTTAGTAGTATAAGATATTGCAATAGCTTTAATGGTGTTGGGCTTTTTTTTTCTTTTTGCAAGTAGTATTTTATTTTTTGCCAATTACATGTTAAAAGAATTTTTAACATTTTTTAAGTTTTTAATTCCAAATTCTATCCCCCCTCCCTGAGATTATAAGTAATCTAATATAGGTTATTCATGTGCAGTTATATAAAACATTTACATATTATTATTCATTTTGTACAAGAAGACAACAAGAAAGGGCAGCTAGGTGGCGCAGTAGATAGAGCACCGGCACTGGATTCAGGAGACTTGAGTTCAAATCTGGCCTCAGACACATAACACTTACTAGCTGTGTGACCCTAGGCAAGTCACTTAACCCCATTGCCTAGCCAAAAAAAAAAAGAAGAAGAAGAAGAAGACAACAAAAAAGTGAAAAATACTATGCTTCAGTCTGTATTCAGACAAAATAGTTATTTCTCTGGAAGTGGCATGTTTTATCATGAGTCTTTTGAGATTGTCTTGGATCATAATATTGATGAAAATAGCTAAGTCATTCACAGTTCTTCACTTTACAACATTCTCCTGGTTCTGCTCACTTCACTTTGCATCAGTGTATATAAATCTTTCCATTTGTTCCCTGAAGTCATGCTGTTTGTCATTTCTTATAGCCTAGCAATATTCCATCACAATCATATAGCACAGCTTGTTCAGCCATTCCCCAGTTGATGGTCATCCCCTTGATTCCCAATTCTTAGCCACCACAAAAAGAGTTGTTATAAATATATTTGTACAAATAGGTCCTTTTCCCCACTTTTTCTATCTTTTTGGGATACAAACCTAGCAGTGGTATTGCTAGATCAAAGGATATGCACAGTTTTATAGCCCTTTGGGCATCATTCCAAATGCAAGAAGTATTTTAAAGACTTTTTGAAAATTAATATCAGGATAAGTGAAAAACATGGAGCATATATCCATATCCTTTGATCCAGAGTTTCCACTGTTAAAAATACACCGTAAGGAGATCATCAATAAAAAGCAAATCTACATAGCACACAAATATTTGTAGCAGTACTTTTTTTGTGATAGCAAATAAATGGAAACAAAATAGTTGCTCATTGATTCGGAAATGCCTAAATAAATTGTGTTACAGAATAAAATGCAATATCACTATGCTATCAGAAATAATGAATAAAGTTAATTAAGAGAAGCATGGAAAGATTTACGTGAACTAATGAAAAGCAAAATAAGCAGAACCAAGAAAACAATATACACAATGACTACACCAATGTAAATGGAAAGAACAATGGCCACAAAACAATCAAAACAAATGTTGCAAAAATGTTACAATGAAAGAACTAGACCACAAGGAAGAGACGTGAGAAAACACCTCTCCCTCTCCTATCTTGTATAGTTGGAGAGGTCAATATGTGTAAAATATGTGTACAGTATCAGATTTTTTCAATATATTAAATGGTTTTGCTATTTTTTTTTTCTTTCTCTTCTTTCTTTAAAACAGGTTCTTAGTTATAAGAGATGGCTCTATCAGAAATGGAAGGGCAGAAGTTCAGAGGGAGGTATAGAGGATGTAAAAACAAAACAAAACAATAAAAGTGTATTTTAAAACTGGGAGAAAAATATTTATTGAAGGTGCTCACTACTGTCATGGTGATGATCCATTACAGAGTTCCAGTCTCAAATGAGATATTACAGTCCTACAGATACTCCTATTTACAGATAACATTATGCTAATTTTACCCAAATCCTAAATATCTCACAGCCTCCTAAATAAGGTCCTCAATAATTCAAGAGATTTTACACTGAAAAATCAAGTGAATGGTTTGGTTTACATACTTAGAATTAACTTTGTCTCTTCCCTCTCCTTTACCCCTCCCCCCATATCCAATCTGTGGCTTAATTTTGTCCATTTTGCCTCCATAACAACACTTGAATCTATTTTTTTTTCTTTACTAACAAGGACATCCCTCCTAATTCAGGTTTTCATCACTTCATACCTAGGGAGAATAGTCTCCTAATTGGTGCCCTGCCTCCATTTTTTTTCCTTTCCAGCCCTTGTTGAACTCAAGAGGTATCAAAAGCCCTCGTTGTATGTGGTCCACAGCACTCTGAAGTGCCAGCAGAAGCAGATTAAAATGTAATTGGGAACTATTTAACAACAACAACAACAAACCATACAGCTGCACATGATAATGTTAATATGTGACTTTCCAAGCTAATATAACTCCATGATTTTATGGTTTAGTGGTCCCTTTTCTACTGGAATTTGACAACACTGCTCTACACAACTACCAATCTTATTCCTCAAGCATAAGTCTGAGCATAGATCTATATATTTCAGAGTTGAAAAGAAATTCAGCATTAATGTAGTCCTATTCACAAACAAAAATCAATCCTACTCTAATATGCCCAACAAGAGACCATCCAGCTTCTACTTGAAGACTTCAGTTGGGAGGAGGGACATTAAATCTTGAAGTACCACCTTCCAATGAGGCTGTCCATAATTATTGATTCATTAGCAGTTTTAAACTTGTAACTTGTACCTATTGTTTCTTGGTAGCCTACCTCCAAGGGCTGTTGTGATGCTCAAATAGGATAATAATTATAAAGCACTTGGCACAGTACATGGTACATAGTGAACACTATATAAATGTTAGTGATTATTATTATTATTAAAAGCAGGGCAAGGCAATGAGCATTTATCAAGTACTTAATATCTTCCAAGCAATATTTTAAAGCCTAGAGATACAAAAATAAACAAAAAGAAGGCTTAGTGAGTTTTATTCTAATGGGTAAAATTTTCTCAGTTATAAAATGTGGCTAATAATACTGCCTATCTCACAAGATTGTTGCAAGGACCAAGTAATATAACATACGTAAAATTTTCTCAGTTATAAAATGTGGCTAATAATACTGCCTATCTCACAAGATTGTTGCAAGGACCAAGTAATATAACATACATAAAGTGCTTTATAAACATTAAATCACTAATAAATACTGAATATTATTATTATTACTATCTTTTTTTGAATCAAATGACCTAGGTTCAGATCCAAGTTCTGACATTTACCTCCTCTATTATGTTGGGCAGTTTACTTCCCACTTATGGGACCTAATTTGCTCACCTGTAAAGGGAGGGAATTAGACTGAATTATCTCTTAAGACTTTTCTAGGACTACATCCCATGATACCATGAGCCAGTTGTGAAATTATTCTGTCACCTACTTCATATCCTTCAATCATTTCCATTATAGTAATTTGAGATAATTTATCAAATGTTTTTCTAAAATCTAGTTAATATATATCTGTAGCATTCTCCTATTTTATCAGTTTACTTAAAAAATGAAATCTTTCTTCTGAATTTCTGAATTCATGATAGATCTTTGTAATTGGAATTTTTCTTTCTGAATGTTCACTAACCATTTCTTTAATAATTGCTTGTATTCTTCTCACACCCTTACTGGGCTATCATTTTCAGATTCTATCCTCTTATCTTTTTTCAGGTATTTGGAATAAGTTTTTTTTGTCTTTCTCATGCTGTGGCAATGTCCCCTTCTCCAGAATTTTTCAAGCATCGCAAATAGTAATTTCACAATAACGTGTTCTCATTAAATCACTACCCAAGGATATAGTTCTGTTGCATCATCTAGCATTTTGAAGTTCCTGTTCTATGCCAAGCACTATGCGAAGTGCTGGGATAAAAAGGGGGGAAAGAGAGGGGACAAAAGATGGTCCCTGCTTTCAAGGAGCTTACAGTGTAACAGAATATGCTAAGAGACCTTAATTTATCAAGGGAAAATTAGGTGAAGTATCTAGGGTATCAGCTCCCTGTTAGCCACATTTGTTCTACCATTTTTTAGTGCAAAGGTCCTTCTTCTAGGCAGAGAAGAAGCAAAATGAAAGTTAAGAACAACTCTTTCTTCTCTCTATTGTCAGTTAGCCTTGATCCAGACCTCCCAAGAAGCAGTACAGTCTTTTCTTTGATTCTCAGCAATATAGTCAAGCACAGTGTCTGGAACATAGTGGATAGTTAATAAAGGCTTATTGAATGTCATTACATTGAATTGAAAAATGCATATTGCTTAGAGTCTGATATTATAGTTTAATAGAGGTTGTACATGTATAAGTATATATAAACAAAATATATAAACACACTTATATACATAAGTATATATATATATGCAAAGAAATATATACATAGTCATATATAAAAATATACACAATACATATATATGTGTAAGTATATAGATATATACAAATATATACATAATCTTAGAAAGACTCCACAAATAGATAAGTTGGACCCAGAAATGAAGAGGAAAAGGAAAACGGGCTGGATCGTCTTTGGGGGATACCAAGTTCTTTTAATGGATCTGCGCTTCCCTTTGAAATAAAAGCTCATCTTTTAAAATATCAATATTCCTGCTATGTTCTTTTATGGCTGGGAACCATGGAACATAGCAGTCCCTAATAATAGAAATTGAGGCTCACACAAAAGGCAGCAGAGAAGGGCAGCTAGGTGGTGCAGTAGATACAGCACCAGCCCTGGGCTCAAAAGGACCTGAGTTCAAATCTGGCCTTAGACATTTGACACTTACTAGCTGTGTGACCCTGGACAAGTCATTTAACCCCATTGCCTAGCTCCTTCCCCAAAAAATTTCTTCTTTGTGCTTGCTTTGGCAGCACATATACTTAAATTGGAATGATTCAGAGAAGATTAGCATGGCTCCTGTGCAAGGATGGCACGCAAATTTGTGAAGTATTCCATATTTTTAGAGTATCCAGATTTAGCAACATTAACTTGACAAATCAAACACTCAATAAGAGCTTTAATGATCTCTGTGAAAAGGCAGCGGAGACAGATGCATAGTGGTGTAGGCAGGCCCAAACATGTTACAAATTGGGGTATATGGAAAAGAAGCAGAGTACATGATGCTATCAAAATATGTATGCATGTCTGATGATATGTTGACAATGAATGATAACTGAATGACAACCTTGGTATTCCTTTGCTATCTTTCTGATGTCAGGAAAACCCAGAGATGACTCTTAGCCAATTGGGTGAACCACCTGTGTGGAAATTAGATGATAACATGGGCAAAAATCTCACAGGATGAGATGGTATAGATACATTTTAATATATTTCACTGGATTAATATCCACATTGAAGAGATCACAAAACCGCTTGAGTACTTAAAAGTAGAAATGATGCATATAAAAACTTTAGTTCCTAATGATTCAGTTTGAACTTGCATACAAAGACAGATTTGAAGCAGCATTCAGACAATGGACTGCTAATTCAATTGCACTACCATTACTTCCCCAGAAAGATTAAGGAAAACATCTTTCAGTGTTTCCATCCTTGAGTCCCTTTGAACGTTGGCTTAGGAGAGGATGAGTCCGTCTCATTGAGCCTGTGATGGTTCTATTGGAGTTAGGAAAGGGAAGGACAACTTATGCTTGTACTCATGACCATCTGACCTAGGTAGTGCACTGGTCCTGGAATCAGGAAGACCTGAGTTCAAATCCAGCCTTAGATACTTATTAGTTGTGTGTTGCTGAGCAAATTGCTTAAGCTACCTTAGTTTCCTCTTCTGTAAAATGGGATCAATTCCCCGAGTTGTTGTCAAGTCAAAACGAAATAGTACATGTAAAACACTTTGCAAATCTTGCAGTTTATGTAAATGCTATGTTATACAGGTTTTACTCAAATGTCCAATTTTATTCATAAGGACTGAAGTAGTAGAGTACGATGAAGTCAAGCAAGCACTCTCTGAAAGCTATTTTGGCCTAGCTAGCTTTTGGATTTGTTAATGACTTATACAATGCCTAGAACATAGTGGCTATCTGATAAATGCTCATTTGTTGATTAATTCATATGGGATACAGCTTCTGCCCTTCTGGGGTTTTTCTAATTGAGGGATCCAGGATATATACATGAAGAAATAAATAATAATCCAAGAAAAAAATAAGATAATTAAATGAAAGTCCCTCAAGGTTCATACCAAATGTCCATGCTTTTATTGGACTATCTTAAACAGCAGAATAGGATTTCATTTAAAATCCTCAAGAGTAAGCAAATCTTCCCTGACAATGCCATTATATTGTCTAGTACCAGATTTAACATGTAGGAATAACAATACAATGAAAACTGACTAAATTATTCTTATCTTTTAAACCAGAATTCAAATCTGTTGAGACTTCCTAGTGTATGATCCATAAAGTAAAATTCCTATATGATTTCTGAGAAATATTTCTTGGTTGAGAATATTGGAGACAATTGAAAACAAGTTCAAATAAAGAATTTATACCCTCATTTTAGTTAATATTTCAGATTATCTAACCTACCATCTCTCAGTGCCCTAGTGAGATGGTCACAGAACAGAGAAATTTTAAGAGGTTGGTTGGAGGCTAGTAGAGCAAAGTACTTTACCTGAAAAGCAGAATAGTTGCAGGCCAAAGTAGCTATGAAAGTTGGAAGACAGGGAACACTGGATATCTGAGGAGGTACAGAGGCCTGGAGGCAAGAAAATATTGAAATGAGGATGGGGAAGGACATTAATGCCTAATTTTAACCTTTTTCACAAGTTTGACTAAGGCCAGATATGCTTGAACTTAAGTTCGGCCTATAACTTGAGCTACTTCAAGTTTGTTGGCTTTTGTGTCATCATTGCCGGTAGATTTCATATGTATTACATATTATTCCAATGCTGATTGTATAATTTATTGAAGTATAAGTATAAAATTTAGCATTGGAAGAAAATTTAGAGATTAGAGAAAAATAAATTTTAGGATTGGAAAAAATCTTACAGATTGATCACCTTGTCTAACCTTCTAAACCACTTATTAATTCCATCTGAATTATGACAGTCTCATTCTTTTGATACTTTTAGTTAAGGACGATCTCTACAATTCAATTTATTTTTGGACAACTGTAATTATTACGAGAATTTTCCTTATATTGAACTCTGAAATCTACCTTCATGTTACTTCCACATATTAGACCAAGTTGTATAGTCTAGAGAGCAACATATAACATTAATTCCTTCTTTAATATGGTATCCTTTCAAATAGTTGCAGACAGTTGTCTGATCTTCCCTAGAAAAGAGAAGTCTTTTCATTTCCATCCCAAACATTCTCATTTCCTTCACCTATTCCTTATGTGACATGTTCAGACTCTTCTCCAACTTGCTTGGTCTCTTCTAGTCATATTCACATTTTTTCAAACCCTAACCCTAAAATACAATGCCAAAAAATTAATATTGTACCCCAAATATGTTCTAACAATCATTAAGTATGAGATGCAATAACAGTAATAATAACCTCATTCCATCCCGTGGTTCAATCAGTTTAAATTTGTGATCACCTAAAACCCCACTGCCAACTGGGTCTTCACTATTCTATAGTTCTGTTCAGTTGCTATTTAAAACCTAAATTCAGGACTATATATCCATTAGTCTTCAAAAGATTTCATTGACTTCACTGAAGTGGTAAATTCATTGTGTTATATTCTCTAGGTTCTCAAAGACTTTGCCAGGCCAGTGAAAGCTCTTATAGATTCTACTGAACTTGAAAAGTTTTGAGTATGGGATTTATGAGAGATTATATCTGTTGTCCAAAGACCAAGGTAGTTGAGTTTAGAAAATCTTCCCACTAGAAAGTTAGCCACAAAGTAATGGAATTTGTATTTGACAGCGCCTTGTGATCACTGTCTATTAAGTCAATAAGGCCTACAGTAGATATAAGTGGAGAGAGTATTTAAATTAATGAAATGATAAGCTGTTAAAGTATTAATGGCATTTTATTGCATTGAACCTCATCAACAGTTTATGGTTTACAATGAATGAGTTTACTATATCATTTTCTTAGTGCTGCTTTTCATAAGAAGTAACTACTAAAGGAAAAGAGATTTGAGAAGGGGGAACTGAATATTTTCTAATTCACAATTTTGCCTCAAGATAGGCTCAGTTCTACACTAGAATGTAAGTACCTTCTGAGTAGGGAGTTACATTAATTATATTTCTGTCCTCAGCACTTGGCAAAGTGCCTGGCACTTAATAATTGCTTGTTGATTGTAATACCTTTGATGTTTATTTCACAATGATCTCCTAATATCAACTCTTTCCCCCTATTTAAGACTAGCTAATCACCATACCTGCTACTCCTCCTTCTCCCTCTTTGATACTCCCTAACCACCTTGATTTTTGTTGGTGAGTTATTTCAGTCATATCTGACTTCCCATGACCCCATTTGGAGTTTTCTTGGCAAAGATACTAGAGTTGTTTGCCATTTCTTTCACCAGCTCATTTCACAGATGAGGGAACTGAGGCAAACGGGGTTAAGTAACTTGCCCAGGATCACCCACCTAGTAAGTGTGTCTGAGACCTTATTTGAACTCAGGACTTCCTGACACCAGACCTGGTGCTCTATCTGCTGCATCACGTAGTTGCCTCTTAGTACTCTTTACACAATTCTATACAGTTTCACAGTCCCCTAAAATAACCTCCATACCCCATCTCTACATTGACAACTTTTTTGAGTCCATGAGGAATCTTTGTCTGTCTCCTGAAGTTGTGGGAACTTACTTTTATGGATTGAATGCAACTATCAATACCATATTAGCAACTAAGAAAGAGACTCCAAATTCAGAATATCAAATTAAATAATGCAGAGAACTGATGAAAATCCTCATTTTAAGACAACATTTTTCAGGTGGATATATTTTTTATTTGCAATGAACTCCTAAACTATAAGGATTATATAAGAAATAATTTTGGAAAAGTCACATTACAACCTTTGATTATAGGATGATTAATATAAAAGATCATTTGTTAATTTTTCATCTCTTCAGGTAATGACTAATTTTATAGTTTTTAAAATTTTTTCAATACTGTTTTAGGATACCTATTTAGTGTTTCTAATTTTTTAAGTGTCTTGGTATTCACTTCCTTTCTAATTTTTGTATCTTTCCATTTCATTTAACTGATTTTTCTTCTTTATTAAATCTTTACAGTTTCAATTACTTTTTTATTATATTCCCCTATCACTTATATTCTGATTCCTTTCCCTTTGAAGATAGGTTTTCTTCTAGGGATAAATCTAAAATCTGCCCCAACTTCCTCTTATGCTTAGAAATTCATGTTCCTCATCCTTATCACTTTCCCCAAGAGGCTTTTAGGGAAATGAGATTGGTTTGAGCTAAATTGTGCTCTCTTTCTTTTAGGCATGGTTCAGCCTTCATTCTATTCGCTGTTTTAGTTTTCTGATGAGGCTTAATCAGTATACGCCCCTTTTCTACCACTTTTTAGAGGACTGAGATAGGATAGCATAGGTGTTCTGTATTAACTTTATAGCATGTTGTAATTTAAGAAGCTGTAGCATATGCAGTAGCCACTCCCAGGTAAAACCATCTCAGCAGAGGAACTAAGCTATGTTAAAAGTAACTGACAGGCCTCAAATCTATCAGTGAGTTAGGAGGGATGCCTAACTCAATCATTTGAAGACTCCCCTTGGTGGAATCGGTAGATAAGAACAATTTGTCCCAACGGCCATGAAGATGGCTGAAGCATGCGCTGTTGAGCACTTAGAGCTCGGTCAGTCATTGAAGATGCCAAAGTCATCTACTGTATCGTGGGTCATCACCAGTCATCTTGATTTTTGTCTTGCCACTGGACTTTGATGACTCTGGAAGAAAGAGTGAAGCTGAAGACTTTGCACAACCCTGACTCACTTAAATCCAATTCACATTCCCAAGTTAAGACATCAGCCTATGATGTCATTGGTCCTCTTTAAAAACAAAGGATGAACAACAAAAACAACAACAATATCACCTTGTGGTCATCCTGGGAAGTGACCACAATCCAATTCCCCTCCTTTGTGTTCTTCTACTTTTCTTTCAAGTGCCTGGGCAGAGCCAGTTCCTACTAATTTTTTTTCTCTAAATTTTCAACACAATTTAGTAGGGAGGACAGGGGTGTTTTTACTTCTTTGTTATATTTTAAATTTGTTTTGACAGAGATCTTCCTTCTTCTTCTCCAAAGTATTTACATTATTAACTCATTTTGGTTAAAAAACAGAAAAAGCATTTCAAATATTCAAGTTCTATAAGGCTATTTATGAATAATAGGTTTTACTAAGAGAAGTTATTTAAACATTTCCACATTTTCAGGAAAGCATCATTTTGTGGTAACATATACACCTTTAATTTACAAAGAGAGAATCATAAAATAAGGTAGTGATGAATAGTATTTGGAAAAGTCCTTGGAAACTGAACAACAGCACTAATTTCTATTGTTACTAAAATGCCATTTTTTTTTCTTATAAGGTATATGTATTTGTTAATCTAGACTTTTATATTTATGGACTGGATAAGTTCAGTGCCCATTATAAAGCTAAAGAAATGTGTTTTTTTTTAATTGTAAAAGCATTTTTACTGGCACAGAGCCCAGATTTTTGAAGAAGAAGATGTGCATACAACAAAAACAAAAACAAAAACATGTGAGAACATGTGGGATTGTTATGCTTTAATATGAGAAAGAGCCTTTGCATGTATTCATTCTATCTGTATTTTTACACATTTTTTGATATACCTAACAATACCAAAAATTTAATGGGGAAAAAATCCAAAAAAAATATTGTCTGATAAGACTTTAAGCCAAAGAAATGGGAATTAAAACACTTGACTAAGACTGAAATGTGTGTGTGTGTGTGTGTGTCCAGAATGCAGATCAGTGAATAAGCCTAAATAATGAGTTAGTCACCTGTTTTTATTTCTTATCACCAACAGCAGCATTAAACAATTATTATGGCACCCTTTAAAGGACTAAAGCATGAACAGGAGGTAGTGAAAAGAGGTAGAGGGCAAGAGGAGGAGCAGAAACCGGGAGATGGAGAACAGTAAGCTAGAAGGGAAAGATCAAGTATAATCCAATACGATGGGGGGAAAAAAAAGTAAGGCAAGTTACCTGGCACGCAGAGTGCCAGAGCCCTTCTTAAATTTATAATTGAGGAAACTGAGGCTCAAAGATGTCATTTGACTTGTCTAAGTTATAGTGTAGGAGATTACATGTGAATCCAGTGTCCTGGTTCTAAGGGAAGTGTACCATGAATATGACTACGAAAGCACTAGGGAGAGGGCGAGAGTGTTGGTGGTAAAGACAGAAATTGAAGGGATACATTTTAATCATTGTTTTTAGCAAAGCATGCCTAAAAATCTTAGTGCCTTAATAAAAGTCTAAATATTGATTTAATGTACTACAAACAGTATTCCAATAATAATTTTTCTCATTTTTTTTAACAATAATAACAATGTGAAAAGATAATGTGACTATACAATTATTAAGAGTAGAATTTTATGCTCAATTGTACTTGAAAATATATTAAAAAATAATTTAGTCCTTCATGTGTGTTTAGTGGTTATACTTTTTTGGGTTTTTTTGGTGAGGCAATCAGTGTTTAAGTGACTTGCCCAGGATCACACAGCTTGTTAAGTGCCAAGTGTCTGAGGCCAGATTTGAACTCAGGTCCTCCTGACTCTAAGACTAGGGCTCTATCCACTGTGCCACCTGCCTGCCCCTAGTGGTTATTCTTCTTAAAGAGTAACATACCATATGTATCAGCTAATCCTAGCCATTATCCTTTGCTACCTCATCCCCAGGAACTGAACATATCACGAAGAAGAATATGATGATTTATAGTACTTGGATTCTTCTTGAGAAGAAAGATGACATGTAACAGTTTGGGGGGTGAAAAAGAGCTTATCTGAATACCAAATCGCTTTTTTTTTAAACTTTAACTGTCAGTTTTGGAACATGAAAATAGTATTTGAAAGGTACATGGATTTTTCCATTGAAATGCAACAGCTATTTACTTGACCCTTTCAAGATCATTTCTTGTTCCTCTTCCCATTTATACACAGAATACAACTTTGCTTATAATTTGCCAATTCTAAGGTGGAATTTCTGTGGACTAGTTACATTACATATTATACCTATTTCTATGACTATTAATAGATAATCTCTCATGGGGATAATTTTTATGATTTTATTTTCATAGTAATAATCCATATTTACTTGGTAGAGTAGGGAGGTGGATAGAGAAAGATAGCTTCAAAGTCAGGGTTCAAATTTGACTTCTGGCATAAATTTGCTCTGTAACCATGGGTACTACATATGATATCACTCTTAGAGATGAATATTTATAATCTCATGATTATAATAATATCTTATACTTATTTGGTGGGAGGCAGCATGGTATAATGGATAGAGAGCCAGCCTCCAAGGCATAAAGGCCACTGCTTCAAGAACAACTTCTGACACCTACTTTTTGTGTAACTAGAAAAGTTGTTTAAGTTCTCTGTGTACTAGACACTGAGACTAAATTACATAGAAGTTGTGGATTTGCATTGACACAGGGAGTGTCTTCACCAGAAAGTTCCTTATGAGGATGAAATCTCCTGTCTAACCCTTATCTCCTATTTATTTGGCATTTTTACTTTAAAAATCCTTTATAAACATCATCTCATTCAATACTTACAGCCCTGTAAGTGAAATTTTATTGTATTCCCCATTTTACAGTTGGGGAAACAGATTAATAGATGTTAAGTGATTTGTCACATGCCAATCCATGTCCTTCTGACTCCAAGTACTGCCTTCTTATAATGATTCTAGGCTGACTTTGAGCAAGTCATTGAATCTGTCTTAGCATTGGTTTCCTCATCTGTATTATGGTGATTTTTCATGTTCAAAGTCAACAATTCTATGATTTTATTTTGTCAAGAAATGTTGCAATTGAAGTATTTTGGTTTTTTTACATTACCATGTTTTCCCCAAATCTCTCCTTCTCTCTGTCTCTATTTCTCCCTCAAAGAGCCATTCCATCTAACTTAAAAATTTTAAATAGAATAAATAAATAAAGAAGAGGGAAAATATTGACAATCAATACATTGAAAAAGTCTAAAAACATGTTCAATGTGGAACACCTGTTGAAGAAGGATGGGTTGGGAACACCTCCTTGTATCTCTTCTTTTGAGCCGTGTTTGTTTTTTATAATTTTGTAACATTTATTTTTGTTATTTGTTTGTTTAGTGTGTGATTATTCCATTTACGTTATTGTTTGTAGATCTATTGTCACATGGAGTTTCTTCATCAGAAAGTTCTTTATGAGGATAAAATCACTGGTCTAATCCTTATCTCCTATTTATTTTGTAGTCGTATATATCGTTTTCTTGGTTTTGCTTACTTTACTCTGTGTCAGTTTATATATATACATACACACACATACACACATATATATGTATATTAACATATACACATATACACATATACATCTATAGGTATGCACACATATATGTGTATGTGTATGAAGCTTAATATACACACATATATGTGTATATATGAAGCTTTCCAAGTTTCTCTGCATTCATCACTTTCATCATTTTTACAGCACAATAACATCCCATTACATTTGTATGCTACAGTTTGTTTAGCCATCAGTTTATTTAATTAATTCCTAATTGCTTTCTAAAGTGGTTATACTTATTCACAGCTCTACCAACAATACAGCAATGTGCTTATCTTCCCTTAAGTCATCCAACATTGACTATTCCCATCTTTTGACATCTTTGCCAATTTTCAGACTGTGATATGCAACTTCAGGGTTGTTTTGATTTGCAATGTTCATTATTAGTGATATGGTGCATCCTTTCATGTGGTTATTAATACTTTACAATTCTTCTTTTGTTCATGTCCTTTGATCATTATCTATTGGGGAAATAACTGTTGGATGTATCCTATTTATGTAGCTTGGATGCAAGCCTTTATCAGAGAAATCTCATAAAAAAAAGACTTTTCCCATTTTATTGTTCCCCTTCTTGTCATAGGAATATTTTTTCTGTGCAAAAGCTTTTCAGTTTCATATACTCAAAATGATTTATTTCTATTATAATTTCTTCTTTCCATGTTTGGTTAAGAATATATCTTATACTCATAACTATGAGAAGTATGTGATCTGCTTCCCTTCTAATCAGTATAATCTTTACTATTAAGGTTATATATCCAATTTGAATGCTATTATTCTCTTTTAACAGGTGCTTTCTTGTATTTTGGTCAACTAATGTCTGAGATTCTTAAAGACTTATATGTTGGGTCTCCTTATTCCCCAAAAGAAAATTTATTTTGAAGAAATGACTTAAAATTTAATTTCAAATCAACAGTTCAGTTAGTAAGAATTTATTAAGTACTTAGACTCTACTAGGTTCCTAGGGTATGAACATTAAAAAAAAAAAGATGTAATCCTTGTCCTCATGGAGTTTTTGATCTTTTGTGGGAATCAAATGTTCACAGAGTGAAATAAACCAAGCTGTCAATCAACAAGCATTTATTAAGTACCTACTATTTATAAAGCATTAGGGATACAAATGCAAAAACAAAATGATCTGTGACTTTAAGTAGTTTAGACAACATAAGGACTTCTAAGTTTATGAAAATATACATAATAAATATGAGTTAATTTCAGGAATGAGCCTTTGTTTTCTAGAGGGTAAGGGAAAAAAAAACCTCATGGAGGATGTGATGTTCATACAGAGCTTTGAATGAAATCAGAGCTAACTACAGGGATCAATGCAAAGAAATTTTAGGAGAGGTTATTAACAATTGGAAGGCTCTGGTTGCATGACCTGCAAGATGTTGGATTCCTCCATTCCTGAAACAACAGTACCCCACAAATCTCAAGTGAAGGAATCATAGACGTCATATGAAGGGCTTATAGCTAATTCTACAAGAAAAGGAGATAGAACCTACCATAAGGTAAAAACAGTTTGAAATATGACTGAGAACCTTTAAAACTTCAAATTCCCACTGAATGTCCCCATCTTAGGTCTTCTTTTTATAGTGGCCAATGTGAATGCAATTAAACTCACAAACCTGTGACTCTAGGTCTAGCTGTAGGAATCCTTTATAGCAGTGCCTTTTAAGGTGAGGGTTACCCTAGATAATAGTTGGCAAACTATGCCTGACGTCCAACTATGCCTGTTTCTTATACCACCAGGAGCTCCCAAGGACATACGAAGCCAGGGCAGTGAGCCAAATTTGGCCTGTGGGTATTAGTTTGCCAATTCCTGACTTAGCTGGTCTCTTAGGCTTTCTTTCAGGTACAAAAATTGAGGTTTAAGTGATGTTGCCTCCAAACGATACAAAACGTGACAGCATATGATGAAATATTGAAATGTGATACAGGGCAGAAGTATGAGCAAGGAGTGGGAGTTCCAAAGAGGCTTAATCTAAGAGAAGCTTTTTTTTTCAAGTGAAGGATTTTATTTATTTATTTTTTAAAAAATGTAAATTTATTTATTTTTCATTTTCAACATTCACTTCCACCAGTTTTTGAGTTCCAAATTTTCACCCCATCTCATCCCTCCCCACACCCCTTGATGACATGCATTCTGAATATCCTTTCCCCTAGTCTGTCCTCTCTTCTATCTCTCCCCCCCTTCTCTTATCCCCTTCCCCTTCTATTTTCCTGTAGGGCAGGATAGACTTCTGTACCCCATTTCCTGTATTTCTTATTGCCCAGTAGCATGTGAAAACATTTTTTTTTAAACATATGTTTTTAAAACTTTAGGTTTCAAATTTTCTCTCTTCCTCCCTCCCCACCCACCCTCATTGAAAAGGCAAGCAACTCAATATAGGTTGTACATGTGCAGTTATGCAAAACACTTCCATAGTAAACATGTTGTGAAAAACTAACTCTAATTCCCTTGATCCTGTCCTGCCCTCCCATTTATTCTATTCTTTCTTTTGACCCTGTCCCTCCTCAGAAGTATTTACTTCTGATTACCCTCTTTCCCAATCTTCCCTCTCTATCATCCCCCTGCTCTCTTGTCCCCTTCTAAGAGAAGCTTTTTAACAAGAAAAGTTATCCGAAAGTGGTATGAGCTGCATCAGGAGACTATAAGATGCTGCTTGATTGGAAGTCTTCAGGAAAAGGCTGGGTGACTGCTGGTTAATTTTTTATAGAGGGAATTTCAGAGGTGATATAGATTAGATAATTAATGAGGCTTCTTCTAAAGCTAAAGTTCTGTGATTCTTTTATTTTGAGAAACTTTCTAGATATTTAATTTGGGAATAGGGGAGCATTTATAATTTTACCCTTCAACTCTGGCTCCTGGCAGATTATATTCAGCCCAATGAGTCAAGTCAATTACATTGAGGACCCACATTTTTGGTGTTTTGTTTTTAAATACTAGAGATTCTGTTTGGTTGAAAATTTCCTTGTTCCATGGAAAAGTGGGTAGGGTATTACCTTCACTAATTTTCTGACATGACACAGCTTAGAAAATAGAACAGACAGTGTTATACTTAATTCTGAGGGTGGGAAGTTACTTTAGTCAATTCATTTCTCTTTCTGGCTGGGTAGAGAAGCAGAAGCTTCTTGGCTCTGTTCTCTATGCCTTATATGTCTTGTTTTCAGGAGAATGAAGCAGCAAGGTTAACTAGGACTACCTTCTATTGGAACCAAGGCAAATGGAATAATGCTATGCCCATGGACAAAGGAGTAACCAGTATACTTTTCTCTCTCTCTCTCTCTCTCTCTCTCTCTCTCTCTCAAAAATATCTGTTTACTTAATGGCTTCAGCCCACTATGTACTTTCTTGGTCACTGTAAATAAGGATCCTTAAATAAAAAGAGTATTTTTCCTTAGCTGATTTGTGGTAGTCTTGTTAAGAGCTATCATGTACCTCATAAATTCTTTCTTCTCTAGGCCAAGCATCCCCAGATCATTCCACAAATTTTAATATGGTGTAGTCTCAGGGCCCCTCCCTATCTTGGTTAACCTCCTTTTTACCCTCTCCAGCTTGTCAATAAAGGGAAAATAGAGGGAATGCCTAAGACAAACATTGCATACTTTGCAATTTTGCCTAAGGCTGGCAGCTAATATATTTATTGCCCTGTCATGAGTAGGCAAGTCTGAAAGGTTTGTCTTAAGAATTTCCACAGTGTTTTATTGTTCTTTCATGGAGGTATAGGAATCTATGGGAAGAATTTTAAATAAAGCATTCCCTCCTTGAGGGGAGAGATTTCACTGTCATTTATTCTCTATGTATAGTTTTCAGAATGAAATGTAACTCAGCATGCCAGCAGACTCATAGCAATGATAAGAATGAATCGGTGGAAAGAAGCTAAAAAGAACTTAAACAAAGTCTGCTTAGTTCATTCAACAGTTATTCAGTGCCTACTCTATACAAGGTACTGTTCTAAATACCAGGAATACAAAAAAGTCTCTAATTTTAAGAATTTAAAAGACTATTGAAAACACAAGTTTACTTCTTCAATCACTTCTAAAAGTAGAGAGGTATTAATGTTCACATTATCCAAGGACAAAATGACTTCCATGGATACCAAATATTAGCACAAAGAATACTTGATTTACGGAAACCCGTAAATCATGGTGAGGCCTGATCTGGAAGGGATGGGCTGTTTGCCTTAACACTCTCACTCTCTGTGCTGGTGGACTTATTTGATAAAATGTTTTGTGTCTCTGGGAGTACCTTTCACTTTCCAGTATGACAAATGAATTAAATCTGATGATGAAAGTCCAGCACCAAGGAAGGGCAGCCAACAACAAGCTTTGGGTCAAGAAACCAAGAAAGGACAATCAAAAACTGACAGGCAGTTGTGAAGGCTAAACTGGATTTCATTTCAGAGTCCTGACCCCGCAGCAGAAGAAACAGAATAGGCAGTGTATCTGACAGAACTCAGCAGTTCATACTGCTCCAACTCTGCCATCAAATACACGTCAAACCCTATTAAAACTAATACAACAATCATATAATACCTATAAAGCAAAAAGATGTCATGCCTATAGTTGTTTAGTGAAACTGATAGTACTTTAATATTACCTCTTTGGCATCATTGGTGCGGGCACTTCTCTCAGTGCTACTGATCATAACATGTCCAGTACATTTTCATCCTGGACAACTCCTGCCCATATTTGTCCAACATACTGAGATCATCATCTATGTCTCTTGATATTATATGGATTCCTGTGATGCACACAATGATTAGATTAGTTTTTACCTCATTCTTATTGCATGACTAGACAGCCTTCTATGTGGTCAACAATAGCTCGTTGATGACACTTTTTATACCGATCTTGCTCAATTCCAATTATGTTTCAGCCTGCTAAAAACCACTTCATTATCATTTGGAAAACCTCCTACTTTAATTATTTAGATTCTGTGCTATTCAATGACTCCCAGCAATTCAACAGAATACAAACTCTTCCAGGGCAGGAAATATTTCATTTCTTTTATTTGTATCCCCCAAAACCAGCACAATAACTCACATATTGTCAGTATTTAAGAAGTATTTATTGAGTTGTCTAACATGGTATCAGTAGAATATTGATATTAAAAAGATAGTCCTTTGTTTCAAGTTGAATCTTATAGTTATTAAAATAATTGTGCAGTATCCCAAAGGCAATAAAGCCTACTGAACTCCTCCTGTCCAATTCTGGGCTTAGTTTATTGTCCATTCAGAAAATCTATCCAAGAGATGTTTACTGATGGAGAAGCTCTGAGCTGTCCATCCAATTGCAGATCAAAAGGCATTCTTCATCTACTTCCATCAATCTAACTGGGTCTCCTGACTCCAAGTCTAATGCTCTGTCTGCTTTAATCACACATGGAAGCAAATAAGGGAATGAGACTTCAGTTCTGCCAGTTATTATATACTGCATTTAATAAGTATTAATATAGGGGCAGCAAGCTGACGCAGTGGATAGAGCACTGGCCCTGGATTCAGGAGGACCTGCTTTCAAATCCGGCCTCAGACACATAACACTTACTAGCTGTGTGCCCCTGGGCAAGTCACTTAACCCCATTGCCTAAAATAACAACAACAACAACAAAAAAGTATTAATATAATATCTAATAAGTATAAAATATATAACATAACATGACCTTCAGCTGCGTAAGACTGTATGCAAGGCTACATATACTGCTAAACGTTTTTATTCTTGTATGTGCATGTGTATGTGTGTGAATGTGTGTATATTTTAAAATAGATTTACTCTCTCTTCCCTCAGTGATGGCTTGTTAACTGTCATTTACTACGAGTGTGATCATCTTTAGCAACTACTTCTAACATACTCATTATTTCCATTTGCTGCTTCTAACCTGTTGTAGGCTAGGAAACTAGATAACCAGCCTTGTGGTGTCCAAAATTTAGTACAGTTATCTCTTCCACACGGCAATTTTCCCTATCACAGTTTCAATATATCATGAATTAGCATAAGAAATGGGAATTTGGGGGGAGTTTTTCGGAAGGTGCAGATGACATGCAAAGGCCAGCAGATGACACAGAGCCTATGAGCAAATGCTTAATTCAAATTTTACTATAAGGTACTGTAAACACTCCACAAAAGAAAAAGAAAAAAAAAATCAGACTTCTTCTCTGGTACAAAGAGAGGACCAAAAATTTTTTTCCAGATTGCAGGAGTAACACCTCTAACCCCTATGATATGGCAGGGAGAACTGTAATAGACTCTTAGGGAGAAGCACTCCCATGAATAACCTGACTGAGATTTTACTAGTGGAGGTTGGGACAATTAAAAGAAAATCCTTTCTGACTTTTGGCTGTATTTTGGGTCCTTGGGATTTCTATATAAATGACCACCTTAAATTTAAATTAAGAGCTCTATCATACCTCAAAAAGATGTCATACCGTAAAACTTATTATTATATATCTTTGTGTTCTTTATGTCGATCTTATTGTCAAAAAAAATTAGTTCTATTGGGGCATCCTATCTTGATATAGAACAAATTATCCTTAGGCTAAGTCTCTCTCTAGAAGGAGGAAAAAAAACCTTTCCTATAACCCATAAAAATGTGCTCCCATAGAAAACTTTCCATTCTGAATGAACAGTTTCAGGAACATCCTGCTGTAGGTCTTTAATTTGTTTGGAATCCACATTGTCTTCTGCCTGATCAAGTATTCATTCATTTTCTTTTGTCTTGTAATACTTATTCATAGATTCCTGAACTCTTTTCCCTCATGTGGAAGTTATTTTCCCTTTTGTTATTAATTTCTTTCCTGTTAATTTATCAGCAAACTCAAGATCTTTAACTGAGTTTTCTTCCTCCTGAGATCTTCATTCTTTTTTCTTTATTTTTTCCTCTGTAGCTCAAATTGACTCCCTCTCTTTTGATGGTGGTTTCCCTGGAGGCTAGATCTACAAGTTGTCTCAGCTTCCTTCCATGCTGGGCAATTCATGGTTCATCATCTTAGATCTTTTCCTCAAGTGACTTTTCTTGGGGACAAAATTAGTTTCCTCTGGAAAGTAGATTCTTTCAGGCTTAGTGGAGTATTACACAGAACCAGAAATGTTTCCTGCTCCAATTCCCTCTGTTCCTCAATTCTCTGGCTAAAATCTTTTGCAACACAGGACAATACCATTACTCATTTATGTTTCACTACTTACTTACTGCTGTCACAGCCTAAGAAAATTTCTGCTCTTTGGGAAAGGGGAGAATTTAGCTGTAGAATAGAATTCTGCTGCGAGCTTGTGGGGATTGTTGTATACCCTTGCTGCTAGGAGCATGGTGGGTGGTGGGGGGAAATGGTGTTGAGTGAGCCTGTTGGGGTTAGGGATTTGCCTTCTCTAATATTAGTTTATCAAGTTTTTTTGATTTTGGGGGGGGGGTTCTTGGTGTCCTAGACCATAAAGACAGATGTAATTGCTTTGTCTCTGGCACATAATTCCTATTTTGAAGAGGTTTGAGAAGCTTTGAAGAGTAGAGGAAAATATATAGCCTTGCATTTGGAGCTCTCATTCTATTCCTGAGATTTTTACCCCAGTTTCTATTCCAAATTATATCATTATGTCTAAGTTGGCCTTATAATATTTTGATATTGATATTTTTCCCATAGTGCATTGCCATAACAAAAGGTCCCCCCCCCCAAAATAGCTAGATTTTATTTTTAGAAGAAACACACAATTTGCTGAGTGACTTTGAGCCAGCAACTTCTCTGTGTGTCTTAGTTTCCTCATCTGTAAAATGAGGAAGTTGAACTAGATGATTTTTTAAGGTCCATTTCAGCCATTGTCATCTATGAGCATATAAATCAAGGAATTTGTCTACAACTTAAAATGGTAACATATAGGGCTATTCTCTCAATTCTACCTGTACTTCTTTCCCTCCTCCCCATTCATTTCAGTTTAACTAACAGCTATATTCCTGGATGTACCAAAATGAACAAAAAAATGTAGACTTTGCCTTCAGAGAGTTGGGACTTCTTGCTTATCATGGGGGACTGGGGATAGGATTTAGTCTCAGAGATTGAAATAGGCAATAAGTTGAAAAAAGAGAATGATTTCAACAGATGGAAGTGTGATGAAATAATGCTCAGTATGGGGGATGACTGGTGTGAATGTGTAGAGGTGGGAGAAAGCAAAATGAAATCAGGGGATATGTAATAGTTAGTTTGGCAAAAATACATTACATTAAAAGAAGTAGTACTAAATAAGACTGTAAAATTATTGTATAGGTGATAAGTAGACACTGTGTGTGGGGGTTGGGTAGAGCAAGGGAGTAGCATTACCAGTAATTCTGTTTGCTGCATGCAGAGATTCTAAGAAGATGGTCACTAATTTGACGCAATCTGATATCTGTTTCTCATCCAGTAGCCATGTGGCCTTAATTTCCAAAGCTATCTTCTTTACATTTTTTTGCTTCTCTATAAACAGGTGTTATTGCCAAATCACTTGGCCATGCTTATTATTAGTAACACAGTTGCGAGAAGATGAATTGGGAGATCAGTCTAGGAAATGACTTGTGGAATGATTTAAAAGCTGGAAAGTATAGGACAAGATAAACATGTGTTATCAAGAAAGGTGATCATGAATGTGGGTAATATGGTTGGTGAATTTGGTTCCACACAAACATTGAAAAATGTCAACAGACTTTACGAAAGTATATGAGTATTAAATATTAGATGCTTTAACAGATCTCTGATCTCATTTTTGTAGGCAATCCATTCAGTGATACAGACTGCAATCCATCCATCCCTCTCAGTCTTATACAGTTCCTATTTATGAATTCCTATAAATTGTAGAAAGTGGTATAACCAGTATGCTAGGTAGATCTCTCGATAGTATATCCCTACCAACAGACCATACCCTCACTGTGCAACTGTCTCATCTGTTAAATAATAAATACAGATTGGACACAATGCAAAAATTCCAATATTGAGAATCTGTGTTATCAAAAAATGAGCCTCTATCCTGAATAAATGAAAGTATATTTCTATATCACATAGTTGTGTTTTGGAGCCTCAAACATGCATAGCTTTATTAGTGACGATTACTGCCATCTCTTCTCTCACCTGAACATTTCCTATTTCTTCGTTTCTCCCAATTTTGTTTTTGGAGTTTTCTTCGGATTTTTGCCCTTGACCATCTATCATCTTGTTTATTTCATTCATCCTTTGAAAAATTTATTTCAACTCCCTCTTCCCCCCTCCATTCCCATTACCAATATCATATAGGGTCCAGTCTATCTTTCACCTAATTCCTGGATTATTTCCAGAAAGACCCTGCTTAATGGCTCTCCTGATTCCATATTCTCCCCTTTCCAACCACTGCCAAGCTAACTCTTCTACAATACTGCTTTCCTCATTTCCCTGTCAAAAAGTTGCAATAACTCCCTATTGTGAATGATAGCAAGACCAAACTGCTTTGCCATTTGAGGTTTTTGGTGTTCAAAGCATTCGTAACCTCATCGTGTCCACTAATTTGATTCAAATTCCCACTATCCCTCTACATATATCTTTTGAGTTCCACGTGGTTGTCTTGTTTCCCCACTTAGATTATAAGATCATTGAGGACAGGGATAATCTCTTCTTTCATACCTTCCCTAATTCTATGTATAATAGGTAGGTGTAGTAGTTAACTGTTCAACAAATACCTGTTGAGTGGTTAATTCTGATGAGTAGTGACATGGTATACACTGGAATACTTTTCATAAGTCAACATTACAATTTCATTGTAAAATACCAACACTAAGAGAAACACAATGCAAATATGAAGAGTTGGACATTTTGGAGTTTAGAATTATGGATTTGAAATTCTCTCCCTTTGTAGCTGTTATTATGATTACCCAGAGAAACCTGAAAATTGTTATTGTTATAAATCCAACAGATTAAGCTGTTTTTGAATTGATTTTTTTTACTGGCAGCTAACAATTGATTTTGTTTAGTGGTCTTATAAGTTTATGAAAAAGAAACAACAACAATACATTAATCAGCAAAAGTACCCTTAAAATGCACTAAAATTGAATTCTTTCAGTATGTCCAAATACTTGTTCTTTTTGGAATTTTATCCCCCAAACTTGCAAACAACACACATTACATTATTTCCCAATGACAAACAATGCATTTATAATTTTATATATTTTAGATCAAATTATATCAGAAGTGAAATAGTTACCTTTAAGGAACTGTTTGCATTCTGTTGTATACATACCAAAACAAGTCAAAGGGAATATAAAACTAGAAAATTATGATTCTTGCAAGCATTTCTTATTTCAAGAAGCTTTAGCTTAGTTTTGCAGTAAAACACTGCCTTTAGTTTTACACTGGGAAAGCAATGAATGGATAGTTTATTTTGGCAGTAGGGTCAGTTCATGTTTTGAGGTTGCTGAAGACGGTCCGTTATGGTGCAAATTAATCAATCAACATTGGTTGAGCACTGGCAATGTGCATAGAATTCTATTAAGCACATAAATTAGAGATGATGATGATGATGATGATGAAGAAGAACAATAGCTACCACTGTTATAGTGCTTTAAAGTTTACAAAGTGCTTTACAAATGTTATCTCATTTTATCCTCACAACAGCCCTGGGAGGTAGGAACTGTCATTACCCCATTTTACAGATGAGGAATCTGAGGGAATCACACAATAAGTCACTTGCCAGGGTTATGTAGTAAGTATTTGAGGCTTGATTAGAACCTAACCCTTCTGACTCTAGGCTCAGCACTCTCTCTACTGCATCACCTAGTTTCCTTTGGCAGGTGTTATTTCTGCTGAATCCTCAAGAGTTACAAATACCAAACCCTTGCCTAAACAGATGAAGGTGAATCTCAGAGAAAGGGGGTGAAATTTTCACTATTCTAGAAGGTAATGGGATATTTGACTCGTGCTTTCTGGGTAACCTGTACTTAGTGTACCTTTTTGATGGGTGTAGTGGAAGAGTGGAAGTTGAGCTAAATAGCAGCAATGTCCTGCAATGGTCCTAAAAACTACTTAGTGGCCTGAAATCATGGAAATTGGCCTAGTCCACTTTTTGAAGACAATCCGACACCATCTCAAAGGCAGGGCAATTTGATGGAATTACATACTGGAAAAGGTGGACAATGAAAATAGGTAATGAAAGGTGAAACAAGGGTGCAAAGAAGAATATGGGATGGGTAATGGGACCTAGCAGAACTAAGAAGGGTTATAATCTGTTGATATGCTGTAGTTCTAAATAAGGTTTTCAGACACAGCTGGGAATGATGCTAGCAAAATCACAAAACTATGCTGTCTTTTGATTAATTGAGCCCAGAACTGGGCAACGTCAAAGGTAGAAAATAAGATCTATACATATCAAAATATGCTTAGCAAAACGTTTCTGATAGAAATAAAAAAAAAACCAACTAGAAACAATCTCTTGTCAATTCTTCAACATTTATTAATGTCTGCACATTCATTTGCCATTTACTTTAACCTCTTTATTTCCACTTCTTATTTATTTATGCCCACACATTTATTTAAGCCTATACAACCACACATTTAAATGCTTGTACAAGATACTATGCTAGACATTGGGGAGAGAAAGGCAAGAGATGAAGCAATCCCTGCTCTCAAGAAGTTTATATTCTACTGGGAAATACAATATGCATAAAGTAAGGAAGTGTAAATATATGTACAAGTACAAGTATATGCAAAGTAATTTCAAGAGGGAAAAAAACAGCTTCTTATTGCATGGGGAATGTCTGAACAAATTATGGTAGATGAACACAACCTCATATTATTGAATTGTGATAAATAACAGATAAGACAAATTCAGGAAAATCATGATAGAATGGATAGAGTACTAGACTTGGAGTCAGGAAAAACTGAATTCAAATTCTCCCTGAGACACATGACCCTGGACAAGTCACTTGATACTTATCTGCCTCAGTTTCCTCATCTATAAAGTGGGGATAATAATAGCACCTACCTCACAGGGTTGTAGTAAAGATCAAATGAGGTTATATTTGCAAAGCCCTTCGCAAAAATTAAAGTGCTATTTCAAAGCTAATTATCACCACCACCACCACCACCACCATCATCATCATCAACATAACAACAATATAAACTAAAAGATCTTCCACTATAAACTGGGGAAGATTTCTTATGTCTCTTTTTATTTGTTTGTAAAATAGAGCTGATGAAAGTAAGTGAAAGCCTATAGTGAAGGGATTAAGTAATGAAGCAGTTTTACATACTTCACTTTCTAAACATTTATAAGCCACATGTTATTTAACTCATTTCTGTATACTATGTATTACTTTCACCATGGCCATTGTCCCAAAGTATTGCTGTTAGGGCCAGTGGGTCACACTCAAATAACAGATAACACTTCTAGTGGATCTGAGACATTCAAAGGCATATTTGGAATTGTTGCTCACCTTAAAACACACCAGCTAGCCATATGGTACAGTAGAAACAGCCCTAGACTTTCGATAACAGGATTTGTATTTCTCAACTGGTTTTGCTTCTTTTTAGCTGTCAGAGCATGGGAACGTCTCTCCAAGCTTCAGTTTCCTCAGTTCAAAAAGGAAGATCATGATGTTGACACTACCTATCCTCAAAAGGTTGTTATGAGGGAGAAATGAGATAATGTATTAAAATATATTATCAACTATAAAGTGCTGTATCAATGAGAGTGAGTCATTTGTGCTTCTGGAATTTACTAGCTCTGTGACCATGGAGAAATTACATAACCTTTCTGAGCCTCAGTATGCTTATTTGGAAAATGAAGACAATATATGGAAGCTAGGTAACACAGTGGATACAGCACCGGCCCTTGACTCATGAAGACCTGAGTTCAAATCCAGCCTCAGACACATAACACTTACTAGCTGTGTGACTCTGGGCAAGTCACTTAACCCCAATTGCCTCATGCAAAAAAAAAAAAGAAAATGAATACAATAACACTTTTACTACCTATGCTAAGGGTGGCTAGGTGGTATAGTAGACAGAGTACCAGGACTAGACCCAGAAAGACTCATCTTTGTGAGTTTAAATGTAGTCTCAGACACGTACTAGCTATATGACCCTGGACAAGTCATTTAACCCTGTTTGCCTCAGTTTCTTATCTATAAAATAAGCTAGAGAAGGAAATGATAAATCATTCTGGTTTCTTTGCCCAGAAAACCCTAAGTGAGGTCATAAAGAGTTGGACATGACTAAAACAACTGAACAATAACAAACATGCTCACATGGTTGTTGAAAGGATAAAATGAGATAATACTGAATCATTTTGTAAATTATAAAATAATATAGAAGTATGAGGAAGCTATCAGAGTTTAGTGCTATTATTTAAACTACTCAGTATAACTGAAGGATTCAAGTTTGAAAAAAGGACAAAGACATTAGCAGTGGCCTGTCATAAAATAGATAAGATCTCTTTCAGAACTTATAGTTAGTAGTAGTGTAAAAAATATGCTATAGGTTTGATTGTGTATAGTATTTGCTTTACATCTGCAAATAGTCAGAAGCACTGAATATCTCAAACCTCAATCATATGTAATGAATTCTCTGATCTGTACTACTAAAAGTAGCACTTTACCCTGCCCCCTTCCTTCTTCTTTCTTTCTTTCTTTCTCCTTCCTTCCTTCCTTCCTTCCTTCCTTCCTTCCTTCCTTTCTTCCTTCCTTCCTTTTTTCTTTCCTTTTTTCCTTTCTTCTCCTTCTTCTTCTCTCTCCCTCCCTCCCTCCCTCCCTCCCTCTCTCTCTCTCTCTCTCTCTCTCTCTCTCTCTCTCTCTCTCTATATATATATATATATATATATATATATATATATATATATATATATATATATATATATACATACATATTTGTGTATGTATGTGCATATTTCAAGCTCAAAGGATTGAAAGTAAATTCTGTAGCAACTGAATTTGCCAGAAAGAAACAACCAAGTTCCTAAGTTAGTCAAGTTTGTAAGGATTTGACTCATGGTAATATCTTGGGCTCAATTCCCATTGATACCTAGTGTGTAAAAGAGCTGTATTCTTGCACTTTTAGTTATTAAAATGTTCTTCTCTTCTCCTCTGGAAGATTATGGCCCATCCATCTCTCACTGGCTTTTAGAAGTCATAACACAATTCGGTTATTACAGAGAAGTTTTTATTGTTTATATAATTCATTAATTTTAACCAAACCAGGATATAGGTTAGGTTTTCTTTAAGCTTGTAATCAAATGGGACCACAGTGGCCTAAATGCAGAAACTTCTGCCATTTTGCTTCTTGAATAATTTTGTGCCACGACTACCAAAGGGGAAAGATTCTCTTCCAACGAGCACATCTTGTGCTTCTCTTAACCAAAGACACAGTACTCTTCCCCCAGAGAAATCTTTCCAGTATGCCACAAATCTACCATGAACAATGCTTAAATGACTTTAATTAAGCATGAACTGAAAGGTGCAAATGGTATGCAAAGGACGTCAATCACTCAACTACACACTACGTAGTGTTGTATAGTTTAATTTGACACAGACCCACCTATAGATCTGAATTTTTTTTCCTACTTTCAACATATTCTTCCTTCAGAATAGCCTGGTAATTTTCTTCAATTTTGTTCCTTAAGTGATGGGTCACATTTATTGTAATGCCTAAAAGGTGCAAAGTACATGTCTTACCTTATTTCATCCTCACAACAACTCTGAGGGAGGAACTATTATTAGCCCCATTTTATAGAAGAGGAAACTGAGCTTCATCTAAGTTAAAGAACAAGTGCCAAGGATTGAACATTATAAAGGCAAAACTTTGAAGGACTTGAGGACTCTGATCAATGCAATGACCTAGGCTAATGAGGATAGCATTATTGAATTGGAAAGAAGTTTGTGTAAGGGAAAGGGATGTCTCTGGGGAAAATCAGACAAATAAAACACATGACATAGATGATGAATCAACAAAGGAAGGCTCCAGATGGTGATTAAGCTTCTAGGAATTGATGGATTCTATGAGGCAGAAGTGAGGAAGACATATTCCTGGCATGGGGAAGAACCAGTGCAAAGTCCGAGGTGAGAGATGAAGTGCCACATATGAGAAAAGGTACAGAAATGCCATTTGGAAAAGGCAGGGTAATGCCATGAAATGTTGGATCTCCAAAGTCCCTTTAAGACCTAAAGTTCATAATTTGATGTTCCTAAGTTATGTAGGTATCTAAAAATTAGAGTTTCATAAGACTACTTTAAAAAACAACAACGACTAGAAAGCACAGTTTGCTTGGAGACTTTTTGGTAACTGTATTATGTGCTTGAAACATTTATAGCATGTCCAGTGGACAAGTAATTACATTTTATTACTGGTAGCAGCACAGTGAAATACATGATGCACACAGAAGAATCAGGCCTGAATGGAATTTTTAGAGCATTCTCACTTCATAAAAAGAATGAAACTTCAATTTAGAGAAATGCTTTTTAAACTGGACTTCTGAGAAACAGCTCCTTTTACTGGAATGCTATGCTGCTACAATTGTCTGCTACTAAAAGGAGCCTGAAATGCAATTATAAGGCAATTATAAGACCAGGAGAGGCAGAGAGGTAGATTATTTTGCTATGTGTCAAGTGCTTCCTACTGCTGAGAAGGAAAGTTAATTAAATAATGTAGAAATAAAACTAAAAAATGATTCTGAGGGGTACATGAAATGAAAGTGTCAGTTATACTCCCCAAGTTCCACAGCCAAAATATAGCCTTAAAATCATAGCTTTGAGCTCTTAAATCCCAAAAGAAAAAAAAAGAGAAGACGATTTTCTATGAGAAAGAGATATCTTGGGGTCAGATGGCTCTCTCCCCTGTCACACTTGCTCTGACAAGCATTTTTCATGTTTTTGTTGCGCTGGTTGGGTGGTCTGTATATAGCTTCTCTTTCTCTTTCTCAACTTAGATTTCAGTCTTCTCAGAAGTGAAATTTTGAGGTATTTCTTCCTCTGTCACCATTATTAGTTTAACCTAGCATGTTTCATCCATGGAGGTCACCTTGTTTTCAAAGAAATCAATCATTTTTCATAGCCCAAAGTCCAGAGGGGAAATGTCATGTTTCATATATATGGAAGCAAAGCAGAGAGTACAAGTCCCTGAGAATTAAAAATACATGTCACACTAAAACCAATGGAAAGATGCATAGTGAGTATTAACAAGCTACAACCTATAACCCATGAGGAACTCTGAAGGAGTAAAACTATATTGCCAAGAAAACATAGGACAGGAAAATAAGAAGAGAAGGGTATCAGGGGAGAGGAGATGATAAGTGGACAACCTGTGTATTCCTCTCATATTCTTATGATGACTGGAGAAAGCAAGGACAGTCTCTAGAACTTGGGATGCCCATTTGGAATACTTACAGGAAAACCCACAGAAGTCACATTGAATGGGGCACACAGGAATGTGTTTCAATTTGATTTATTAGAGAGAATTTCCAAATTGGTGAGACCACAGATATATGCAAATATTCATAAGCAAAAATGCATACAGAAATAGATATATTATAAATACATATGTATATGTGTGTATTATATATATACATATACACACACATATATATGTATACATGTATGTATGTATGTATGTATTTATAGTCACATATAGAGTCAGTTTGGCAGCTGGTGGTGTAGTGGATTAAGTACTGGGCCTGGAGACATGAGTACCTGAATTCAAATCTGACCTCAGACACTTATTAGCTGTGTGACCTTGGGCAAGTCACTTAACCTCTGTTTGCCTCAGTGTCCTCAATTATAAAATGAGGATCATAATAGCACCTACCTAATGGGACTTTGTGAGGATCAAATGAGATAATATTTTTAAAAGCATTTAACATAGTGCCTGGCACATAATAAATGCCATATATATGCCTATCATACTCCTCTCATATACATACATGTACAGATAAATGTATGAATATACATATATGTATATTTACATACAGTCACTTCCGTGACTTCAAACACGTGTGTGATTTTATTGATAACTTCATTTTCATTTTCACATTGGCAACTGCACACATTTGTAGCTATGCACAGTATAGAAAAAAAAATGAGAGGCACAATGCAAGCAAGTTTGTGGGGCAGCTAGTATGCTACTGGGTGCTTCTCCAAGTCTTGTTCACCCTATCATTATAAAGAGCTCACCATGCATCCATTGTATATTTTCATTCTTGCCTTTAAAACTCAAGTTTTATGTTGCAATTATGCCCCCAAAGCATAGCACAAGTTTTTTGGTTTCATAGCTCAAGTATGCAAAAGTGTGGCTTAGCAAAACAGTAAAGGCATTAGATCAACATCATGCTGGAATGTTTGCAGTCTGTGTGGGCCATAAGTTTGGTGTTAACAAATCAATGATTTGTCTTATCTACAAAAAAGAGAAAAGCATTTATGGTACTGTAGATTTCACATATTATGAAAAGGGAATATTGTCTAAAATCAATGTTATTTTTATTAAGATATTAATACAAAGATTACAGAATTCTAGGGAATTATTAGTGAGAAAAATGTTTTGCATGTTACCAATTTTATTTTGTGTACTGCATTTTATGGGTTATTTCATGGTTACAATGTTAGAAAAAGTGATGTTATCAGAATTAATATTTTCTGAATTATATGCAGAAAAGTATATTTTCAGCAATTTCTAGTTAAAGATTCTAGTTTTTGGTGATCATTAGAATAATATATAACGATAGAGACATGAATAGAACTGAGTTCCTCTGATTTCAAGTCCAATGTTCTTCCTATTTACAACATTACCTCTCATAAGAACAATGCATACTTTTCCTCAAGGTGAAGGTTCTTTAGAGGCTGAAACAGAGGGTCCTGACTGAACCCTTACCAATTTCTGAGAATTGCAGCAAGAATATTCCTGTACAGATAAAAATCAGAATCATAATCTAAATAGTTAAGATCAAGAGTGAACAGATGAATAGCATATCTGAAGAGTTAAAAAAGGAAGAATATTTGACTCAGAAACAGGTTCAAAAACTGGGATTATAATAAGATCTTGGGTACAGGTTAGTGATTCAATAATGGGCAAGTGTCAGGTTGTTGAGGTACCTGCAAAGATTCCTCTGGTGCTTCATGACTGCCTGCAACAATCAAATCCGTATGCTAAAGTTCTGTTTGATGCCTCGTTGTGGCATGGTGACAATCTCAGGCTCTTTAAATCTGTGGCAGCAAAGTACAAACTCAAAAAAGTCCTACCAAACAGGAAAGGCTTATATAAACATCAATGATCACTGTGATAAATAACAAGAAGCAACTGGTAGAGCAGTAGATAGAGTGCTAGGACTGAAGACAGGAAAATCTGAGTTCAAACCCAGCCTTATATTCTTAGTGGCTGTGTGACCCTGGGCAAGTCCTTTAACTTCTGCCTCTATAATTTGGGGGTAACACCTACCTCTCAGGGTAGTTGTGAGGATCAAATGAGATAATATTTGTAAAGTTTTTATCATAGTGCGAGGCACATTCCCCTTCCCTCCATCCCCCTACTAATTGCTTCTCTGGAATGAGGATCCGTGAATGTGTACAGAGAACCAGAATTAAGCAAAATGTCTTGTAAGTGGAATTTGTTCTTAATACCACTCTTTGAAATCCTCTTTTTCAACTCATTTAAATAATTTGTTACTCAGCTTCCTTCCTTCCTCAGTTACCTTATCTTCAAAATATGGATAAAAATTCTGGGAAAACAAGATTGCTATGAAAATGTAATGAGATAATGGATATTAAAGACTGAATACCATGAAACATTATATGTATATTTATGTCACATAAAGTGCCTATTAATTTTGTTGATTATTGTAGTCAACAATAAAAAATCATTCATTTTACCTGCACATTTTACTTGTGCAATCTAATTATTCTTTTTTCAATTCCTTTAACTATATTATAGATTGTTAGTTTGTATATTCACAACTCAGAAGCCTCTTTTGACATGAGAATGGCTACAATGAACAAGTCAACTTTAAAGGCTGCATGTTCTATTACATCTTTTTTTTTTTTAATTGGGGATAGACAAGCGTTGTTTTCTAGAGTTTTATGTTCATTTTTTATATAATTATTCAACAAATATTTATCTAATGTTACTTTTTACATGTATTTGTAATACAGATGTTTTAGAATATATTTGAATAATTGCTAAATTCTTAACAATAATAAATAATTTTTGGACAACTCTGCCCTTTTTAATGAATATTGAATAGATTCCCCCCTGAACCGAAAATGCTGTTACAACCCATTATTATAGTCACTAATCCGTTAGACAACAGTATCAGGAAAAATTATCCCAAAAGAGCCCAGTTAAAATGCACTTATACATGTTAGGAAAGACAAATATAGCACACAGTCCTTCAACTTTTACAGAAGAATATCTATTTTTTTCTCCAAAGTCTCCGTGTAAGTAGGTTTTTAAAAGTGAGTTACTGCAATACATGCCACTGATTAATGGGAGGAGCTGACAATGTAATTTACAGCTTGAGGTGGGTTTGGGGAAAATTTGTTGGTGGTATCTGTCAAGCTTATGGGAGAATTTGTTGTCCACAGTTGCCTCCAGCTGTGCCAGAGCTATCAGCTATGTTCACTAGTAGCCACTAGTAGGTTTAGCACCAACCAAATACATTTGCTAAAGATCCATCTGATAGCTCACTGTGGTATGGCACAAATTCTGGTCTTCTTAAAGTTGGGACTACAGAGAATAAGTGAAGGTAAGTCCTGAGTCATGACAGTTTCTTCTAGTTATACCCCAGCTCCTTGCTGTAAATGCAGGGAGGAGGGTATATATGCTGGTGTATTTTTCCATTAGGTAAATAAGGCTCCAAGATGGACTAGTCGTATATGATAAACATATGGAATTGCAATGTTTTTTTAGATAATATAGTTCACTATTAGAATATTAACTCCTTGGGTGGCCTGGGATTGTGTTATTATGTAATACTTGACATAGTACCGTGTGTGTGTGTGTGTGTGTGTGTGTGCATGTATATGTTTATGTGTGTCTGTATATCTGTGGGAAAAGAGGATTCAGAACTATGATTCCATCAGTCTTAGAGATTCCCCATTAGGAAAGTCCCACCATCAATGCAGACTGTCAATTTCTCTGTAGCACAGTGCTTGTTGATTGATGGTTGATTATAATTTATAGTCATAAAGAGTTATCTGGAGGCACTAAAAGGCTAAGTAATTTGTCCATAGTAGTCATTTAATAAATATTTGCTGAATTCAATCAAGCCTGGCTATTATGTGAAAGACACTGTGCTATTCCTCTGGGGATATAAATAGAAAAAGAAAAAAATCAGTCCCTTTCTTCTGAAAGTTTATATTCTACTGCTGAGTTTCAGTATGGGGGTTATAATGACAGTAATAGAAACTGAATACCTGGGTAAAAAATAAGGGTACTGAGATAAGGAGTATTCATTGTGGGGAAAGAAACAATTTACATCATATGCTGTCTTATAGTGAGGTTTTAAAAATTATTCTTTATACAGTTACACTTTTGGCCACCAGGGATGTGCTGTAAGGTTCTATAAGCTGACATGTAGATTGAATTGCATTCTTCTGTTTTCCTTAGACCTACTAGAAGTTGATCTAGGACTAGATAACCATAGGAAAAAGCAAAACATATGTATTTCACCATGCTTTTAGATGAATGGGTAGATGGGCAAAATGCAAAATTGTGAAAAGAGATTACCTGCAGAGAGAAGATAAATTAGCAAAAAGCAATTATAAAATTAGAAGTCATAATTTTCTTGTAATACAGATAATTCTACTCATTCTATCTTCTAATGCCATCATCAGAATTAACATTGTCAATAATCCTGACCTTTAAAAAAACCCCATTCATTAGAACCTTAAAATGTGTTAAAATTGGCTGGCATGTTGAAAAAAAAGCCCTACATAATACAAACTCTCTTATACAGGGGCTGTTCTAAAATAGCCAAACAGAAGATGCATAGTTATGCTTTGTACTGTAAGATTATATTGCTATATTGCTATCCATGAGGCTTTCAGTATAAGACTTCCTAACTCCCACAGGAATTATGTTTGAACTACTTCAGGGGCACAATTAAACTGAATGTGTCTGGACTATAGATCTCTTGTTGTTTATAGTCAGCAAAGGCTGTATTTCCAGCTTTGTATTAAAGGGAAGAATGTACAGCATTTTAGTAGCCTGAAGGTTTAGGCACACATCAGTTGCTTCCAAAATAGATGTGTGACTGCTTGCTACCTTTTCTCTCCATTGTTATAAAGGTACAGGCAGGATAATTTGGCAGGGTTTGAGAGAAGACTTGATGTATTCAAAACATTCCTGAGATTCTACAAAATGAAACTATTGAAAAGAAAATGTAATCAGTCTAAAACAATACGCTTGACGTTGTTTAGGCCTAAGGTTGTTTGGGTCTAATGTTATTGCCATATGGACAATTACTTGTGATGATTCCCTAACAAGAAAATACAGCTTAAGTTTCCTGGATGGTGGCAGAAATCAGTTTCTTCACCTAACCAGAATTTGTGTTTTACCAGTTTAAGACACTGAGTTCCAACATAGTATCATCAATAAAGGCAGGTCACTCAGGCCTAGGTAAACATTCTGATTAGATGAGCATTCCTTTCATTTGGACTAATGCTATTTGCTACTTGCATGCCAAGTTTTAGTAAACTTCTATCTTCTGTCTTCTAATTCCCTTCCCTTGATATAATCCAGTCTTTGATCTCCTGAGACTTACTAAGCATATCCTGCCTGCTCTTCTAGTCTATTTCTATCTACCCAATACTGTAAAAACAACCCCATGCAGTGAAAAATGTAAATCCTTTAAAACTAGGCTATAATGTATTCTAGTAAAGATATGCATTGAGTCCATTTTAAATAGCTTGGTTTTTTTTAATCTGTTTCTGTCAGCCTGCAGCTTCTCACCTAACCTCCTGAAAATGTTATTTCACACTTAAATAGTACATTTCCAAACCCTGTCAAAAGAACGCACACGAATAGGAGGGATGCATTTATCTAGTGAATGACTGTAGTTTGGTCTAAATAATTAAGGCCCAGGATAATTAAATGAGACCATCTATGTGTAATGAGTATATGTGCCATCTAATATCTCAATATCTCTCACACAGCCTGTGACAGTCCACTCTCGCTCTAGACTTGGTCTTTTTATTTATTTATTCGTAATTTATTTTTTGTTTTCAACTTCACTTCCATAAGATTTTGAGTCTTACATTTTCTCCCCTCCCATTTCTTCCCCACCCCCACCCCGAGATGGCATACATTCTGATATAGGTTCTACATATACATTCATGTTAAGCATATTTTCCCATTAGTTACAATGTAAAGAACAATTAGAACTAATGGGAGGAGCTACAAGAATGAAGCAATAAAACAAAACAATGAAAGAAAAGGAGAGCAAATAGTATGCTCCCATCTGCATCCAGACTCCACATTTCTTTCTCTGGGTGTGTATAGCAATCGTGAATCTTTTGGAGTTGTCTTAGATTCTTGCATTGCTGTGAAGAGTCAAGTCTATCAGGAGCGGAGCCAAGATGGCGGAGTGAAAGCAGCGACTTGCTTGAGCTCTCCCCCAAACCACTCCAAATACTCATAAAAAATGGCTCTAAACAAATTCTGAAGCAGCAGAACCCACAAAAAAGCAAAGTGAAACAAATTTCCAGCCCAAGACAACCTGGATGATTGATCAGAAAGGTGTATGGAGCCGGGCAGGGAGCGCAGCACAGTGCTGTGTGGGCGCGCAGGCCACAGCAAACCTGGAGCAGGCCTCAGAGGACTGAATCTCGGGCAGCTGTGGAGGTTTCCAGACTCCTCAATCCACCAATGCCAAAGACAACTTAGAAGGTCAGTGGGAAAAGTCTGTTTCCCTCGGAGCTCAGAGAGAAAGGCGGGGTTTCAGCTACACTCCCCAAAAGCATGGCCCTGGGCGGGGGCGGCTGCTTCCTGGGCTTCCAGCCCACAGACTGAGGGGGAATCCAGTGGCTGATCAGAAGGCAATTGCAGGGATCTCTTTGCCAGTGCTGAGGCAGGAATCTCTTGCTTTGCCCATGTGTGGATCTGGGTCACAGTTCTGGGCGGCAGTGCTGGGGTGAGGAGGAGCGCTGAAGTGGTGGAGCTTGGAGTGGCTGTGGAGAGAAACCCCTCCTCACAGTTACAGAACAGAAAGGAATACTTGTGGTCACAGGCCAGGAAAGGAGTAAACACCTCACCCCTTATCATACCACTTTGGAAGAACTGAAAATTTACAGGTCCCTACAAGTATCTCTGAAAACAGCTGTACAAACCCCTGAAGCTTGGGACAGTACACTCTCCACATTGGAAGCAGACTCTTACCTTAACAAAGAATTAAAACTCAAGTAATTGGCCGGGATCATGAGCAAGCAGTGCAAAAAGAGTCAGACTATATTATCTTACTTTGGGAACAAAGAAGATCAAAATATGCAACTAGAAGAAGACAAAGTCAGAGCTCCTACAGCCTAAGCCTCCAAGAAAAATATGAATCAGTCCCAGGCCTTGGAAGAGCTCCAAAGGGATTTTGAGAAGCAAGGAAGGGAAGCAGAGGGAAAACTGGGGAGAGAAATGAGAGTGATGCAAGAAAATCATGAAAAACAAGTCAACAGCTTGCTAAAGGAGACCCAAAAAAATACTGAAGAAAATAACACCTTATAAAACAGCCTAACCCAAATGGCAAAAGAAGTCCAAAAAGCCAAAGAAGAGAAAAATGCCCTAAAAAGAAAAATTGGCCAAATAGAAAAGGAAGTCCAAAAGATTACTGAAGAAAATACTTCCTTAAAAATTAGGATAGAGCAATTGGAAGACAGTGACTTTATGAGAAATCAAGACACTGTAAAACAAATCCAAAAGAATGAAAAATTAGAAAACAATATGAAATATCTCATTGGAAAAACAATTGATCTGGAAAATAAATCCAGGAGAGAGAATTTAAAAATTATTGGACTATCTGAAAGCCATGATCAAAAAAAGAGCCTAGACATCATCTTTCAAGAAATTATCAAGGAAAACTGTGTACAATGTTCTCCTGGTTCTGCTCATTTCACTCTGCATCAGTTCATGTGAGTCTTTCCAAGTTTTTTTGAAGTCTGCCTGCTCATCATTTCTTATAGCATAATAGTATTCCATTACATTTGTATACCACAATTTGTTCTGCCATTACCCAATTGATGGGCATCCCCTCAATTTCCAATTCTTGGCCACCACAGAAAGAGCTGCTATAAATATTTTTGTATATTTGGGTCCTTTTCCCATTTTTAAAACTTAGTCTTTCTCTCCAACCTGTCTTCACATTGGCAAGTCTAGATTCCCAGAGAAGGATCACTGCCCAAGTTACATTTAAATTCTCTCAGGGTACCAAAGGGGTAATCTTAGAAGTTTCAAAATAATGACACATTTTTATCTTTAAAATAACCCTTTAACAAGGCAAAAGAAATAATAACAAAAGCACACATATGAAAGCAAGTTCAGCAATAATCAGTATATTACAACCCACACATAAACCTGGGTCATAGTCCCCCAACAACACAATTAGTGCCTGTAGGAGAGACTGGCCACAAGAGTTTGGAAAACTTGTAAGCTGGAGGAATTTCACAATTCTGGGACCACAAACTTTGGTGTCATCTTTTTATGTCAGGAGCTGTCCAAAATATTCTTTGATGAATGTAACTTCTGTTTTGAACAGATATATCTACTGATAAGCTGAATTGATTCAGATAGTGCTTGAATAACTCCTCCTTTGGCATATCTCTTGTCTCAGTGAGTTGATCCACTGAACAACTTCCCTGATTCTCTGCTTCCAAGCTATTCTGCTCTGAATTATTCCTCGATGGACACTCTAAAAATCATTTCATTGAGCTTCAAATTTAGCTGATTCAGTTCAGGTTCCTCTTTCATTTCTCTTTCTCCTCTTATCTTTCTGGGTTCAGGTTCTAGGGCATCTCTGTGAATGACTAACCCTAGCTTTGATTATATTTAATATCCAAATCTTCATTATTGGTCTTTGACTAGATAAATTAAATTTGTCCTATAGTTACAGAAAAGTTCTGATATTCAAATCTCTCCATTATACTATAGCTTTTCCCACTTAATATGATCAACCATCTTAAAAATGTCAAAGAAATTGCTACAGTAATTGTTTCTCTTAGAACTCTGAGCAAAGCACTCTGAACTCAGAAAACTACTCCATATGAAAGGGCAATATCTTAAAGGGTCAGTACTTTCCACATATGCATCACTTTGCTGAAATGCAAAATACGTGTTAATAATAATTATAATAATAGTCATTATTATGATTTGCATCCTAGACTTCATTATACTAATAAATCATCAGTATAGGTTGTATTCATGAAATGGGCAAAAACCTGGTTCCCTTGCATCGTTTCCACATTCTCTGACCTCATTTCAGTTTAATCTTCTCATTTTCCAGTTCCTTTTCTCCATTTCCTTCTCTTTCCATTGTTCCGTCTGGAGTCCAACCAACTTTCTTTCATCTTCAAATTCTTCTTTTCATACTCTATTCATCTTTGTGGAAACCTGGAATTCTCTGGAAGACACTGACTATCTGGGGATTCTTTCCATCACTATTTGCTTCTTTTCTCAAATCCCCAGACATGCTGAACCAGGAGATAAAACTGACATGTTCTTTGCTTTTCACTGCCTCTTCTTCACTTTGCTATTATCACTCAGAAACTCTTCCTTTGAATTCCCTTCTATGAATATATAACTTCTAATCTAGATCCTTGTTGTTGTGATCTACCAGTCTTCAGGTGACTTTTTTTTCTCTGTAAATTATATCAGTTTCTAGCTGACATTTTTATCTAACTCATTCAGTGCCTTCATACTTGGGGACTTCAATATACACAGTGGTAACCCCTCCAATACTCTGTTTTCTCAATTCATCAACTTCCTAAACTCCCAGCTTTTATAACAAGACTATCATCCCACAATCCACAGGGATGGTTATGACTTCCTTTTCACCATTACCCCCTATATCAATACTTATTTTGAACTGTCATGTCTTCATATCATGATCTCACATCTTTCTGTCTCTCTCACTGAATTGGTGCCTCTTAGAACTGTTCTCTATCCTCATTATGAACTTCACTCCTTACCAAGTTTCCCAGTCAGAATCTTAGAACAGAATCCCAACACTTAAAAGTGACTAGCACATAGTAGGTGCTTAGTAAATGCTGTTAACTTGACTTGCTCTGCCCTCACTTCAGTCTTAGCTGAAGACTTGACCAATTCAATTATATATTGCCCTTCACCCTCTTTGTCCTACTGCAACTCAGTCCTTGCCAGTCCTCAGCCCTGGGTTACCCTCCACCTACTAAACTGCTTCTGAGCTGCTGAGCTAGAGGAATTCACACAACCATACCAACTTGGTCCATTACAATTTCATGTTAACCAATTTCAATCAGGCCTTCACTTCATCATGGAAAAACTTTTATTCTTCCTATTCACCTCCTTAGAAGCTACTCTAAACTTTTTCTTCTCTTCTGAAACCCAGCGACTACCACCCTCTTTCTCAGCATACATCCTCATTTCCTGTTCTACTTAGAAAATAGAGGCCATCTATTAGTGTACTGTCTCTTAGAGGCAACTGGATGGCATACTGGACAGAGTGGTGGACTTGGAACCAAGAAAATATGAGTTCAAATCCAGCCTCAGACAATTATTAGCTAGATGACTTTAGGAAAATAACTTAATCTCTGCCTCCCTCAATTTCCCCAACTGTAAAATAGGGACTATAATAGCACCCACTTTCCAAAACTGTTGTGAGGATCAAAGGAGATATTTGTAGTGCACTTAGCAGTGTCTGGCACGTAGTAAGCACCGTATAAATGCTTATTCCTTTCCTCTTCTTCCCTGTTCCATACATCAGTAACTCTCCCATGTCTCTACCCATCCTCTCTTCCTTTACCTTATCTGAGGGAAAAGTGGCTCTTTTTTTTTCTTTGCACTATTCTTGTGAGTTCATTGGTTTAGGGAACTAGGGAAGATTTAATGCTTTCTACTAAAGCAGATTGACAATTGTTCTGTAAATTAAAAATTTAGAGAGTTGCCTGAAGCACTGAGATCTAAAGTAACTTGCATAGGGTCAACCAGCTAGAAAGTGCCAAGGATGGTAGGAGCTTGACCCCAGGTTCTTCTTAGTTTGAGGCTGGCTCTTTATTCTCTGTACCATATTGCTTTATTAAAGCTAAACTCTGCTTATCCCCTCAATTCCCATTCCTCCTATATTTTCCAGGTGTCTGCCCATCAATATTCTCTCTTAATACTTTTTTTCCTCTATGCCTAGAGATATGCTCTGGTCTCTACTTCTGATTTTTTCAAGTTCACTTTCCATTTCTTCAAGCTACCAATCTATATATCTCCTTTTTTCTGCCAAAATTCTGGAATGCATTGGCTGACTGGCTGACGGGTCAGGGGAGAGCTGCCTGCACACTGTTTTGGCCAGTCTTCTGAAGCAGATGGGAATTGACCCTTGGTTAGCTAACACTGAGCATGCTCCATTCTTGTCACCTGCTGTGATACAAGCTGTTTTGATTCCCCTTCCACGTACCCTAGCTAATCTACAAATCATGATTTCATGGATTTCTGGAAGTCTATTTGTGCAGTCCTGAACTAGATGAAAAATTTTTATGTGATCATCTTTGCTTTTCTTTATCATTTTTTTCTTTATTTTTAAAGCATCACTGCAGTATTTGTGGGGGAATCTCTGCTTTTCTAGGTCCTAACACATTGTCATCTTTCCATATTCTTCCCCAAGCTATTTGTTTTGGTATTGATCAGATCTGACCGTGTCATCTTCCCTACTCAAAAATCATTTAATATTGTGATTGCCTTTTGAATAAAATACGAATTCCTCTGTTTGACTTTTAAAGTCCTTCATATTCTGGGTGCCATCGTACCTTTCCTAATTTGCATAATTTCATTACAATTCACTCATTTTGTGCTCCAGTCGGATTAGACTATAAGTTGTTCATGACACAACATTCCTACTCTAGCCTCCATGACTCACATCTTTGCACAAATGACTCCCTATTTTACAGGAATATATGCCTCTGTCTCTTTGAATCCCTATTTTCCTTAAAATCACGGCACAGGTGCTACTTCCTCTGTGAGGCTTTTCCTAATCCACTCCACACCTGTTTGCCTATTCTACTTTAAATTAGTTTGTATTATTTTGCATAATTTTGAATATACAAATATAATTATTTACTTAAATTTTGTTTTTATAGGAGAGCAAGTATTTGAACAAAATATGTGAGAGCAAAGACTGGTTTATTTTTGCCTTTGTATCTCTAGTACCTAGTGCAATGCATATAGTAGGTGCTTAATAAATGTTTGCCAAATTGAAATTGAATTGAACATTCCAAAATGAATAAGGCCCTTCTGTTTTATTTATTGTATTAAAAAAATTAAATGAATGTGCAGCCTGTGTTAATTTCCTAATACTCAGGTTTTACATGTTAGGGAAAGGAATGTTCCTGAGATTGTAAAAATCCAACAATAGTTAGTTTCTATGAAATACAAACTTTCATACAAAGCTTAGTTCCATGAAACAGAAATTTGGGCGCTTATATGAATCATGTTCCAATTATTCAAAGGTTTCAGACCTCCCCACAAAATTAAATTGACAATTTTATGATTTTTTATGGTATATTTTTTCAGAATTTCTCTTCATAGTCTAGAGAAACCCTTTAACATTCTAGACATAATCAGAGTTCAAGGAAACACACTCCAGATCTTCTAGCCTCAAAACCACACAGGTCATTTCAGCTTTTTGAAAAACTGCATCATTCATTAGGAAAAGAATAAGTAGTTATTGATTTTCCCCTCTTCTTCATTTGAATTAGTTCTAGGTTTCCTATCTCTATTTCTCTTGTCATCAAAATTATAATAATGGTATATAGGAATGTAGCTGTAGTTGAATTGCCTGGTGTTTGGCTAGGTTCAAGTTCACAAACATATAGATTGCATTTCTAATTATCACCTACCATTGAAGTACTAGGGAAATTTCAGAACTGATTAGCTTTTTGTAGCATTCATTTATATAAAAATTCCTATCTTTTAAGAAGAATAGTAATGGATACGGTGGTACTTTTATTCAAGTCAGCTGAGAGAAGTACAATTTAAAAACAAAACAAAACTCTGTTGCTTTAGGACCAAAAAAAAACCAATGTTAAATGTTTTTTATTGACATATAAAAAGTCACCTAGGATGTCTTTTTTTTTGATTGCTGTTTCTTTGTTTAAATTTTGATTTCCCAGCATACTACCCCTTTCCCTCCAAACTGAAATCTGGAGTCAGTTGTTTATAGAGAAGAGAGCAATCATGAACTGGTTAGATTTACTGGAAAAAAAAATATATATATATATATACTTAGTGCAGAACTTTGGAAATATAATATTGTGAATATGTTTTGCCCCCAAGAACTTCCTATAAAGTCATAGGCACAAACAGCAGAACCATTCAAGTCGACATCTTGAAACTCATCTTAAATGAGGACAATTATCAGTAGGCAGCATAAGGGCTTCCAGCAGGGGGTTGGAAGACTTAATGTTATTATAAATCTGTATTCTTCACTCTTTGCATTCCAAATCCACTCCATTTGACATAGACATAACTGGCTTGTCAGCTGATTTGTTAAACTATGGGGTGATTCATTAACCAAATAGCTCAAATCTTCCTTCATATTCCAACCGTTTACTGCCTACCCCAAACTCATCCCCTTGCCTCTAACTTGCCTAGTTGCTGCTTATTACAGATCAAAATAGTTTTAAGCTCCTGATTTTAGGTTCTATTTGTGACTATAAGTAAATATAGGTTTCCAGTGAGGTTTGAAAGAGGAGAAAGAAGTACTAGGTTTTTAGCATACTTTCAAGAAAGTATGTATTCATGCAAAAGCATTCTAGGAGATGGTGAGCTATGTAGTTATTGTCATATTTGTGAGATTTGGAAAATATTAGAATATCTACAGCATATGCCAATTGTTGATGTAATGTTCATTTGATGTATATGCTATATTTTCAACCAAAAAAAAAAGGACTTTTAATGAGCCCATTAAGATAATAATTCATTTGGGGTTGTCATGATTAGAAAGAAATGGCTAGCCAAAATGGAGAGATTCAAAGGTTAAAGGCAGGAATACAGTGTAGGAGAGGAAAGTCTTTTCACTATCAATGGTTCCTACCATTTCTTTCTTTCTTTGCTAGATCATTACCTTTTTCTTTTTTCAAGTGTCCTCAATACTGATTTTTGGGGGCAGCTAGGTGGCGCAGTGGATAGACCACCAGCCCTGAAGTCTGGAGGACCTTAGTTCAAGTCCGGCCTCAGACCAAACACTTCATGCTTACTAGCTGTGCGACCCTGGGCAAGTCACTTAACCCCAATTGCCTTAAAAAAATACTGATTTTCATTTTTGCCTACAAAATGAGTTTCAGGAAGTAACATTTAAAACAGCCAGAAAAATATGTTGATTTCTGGATATAGATGTATCACAGCCATATTCGTAAGTAGGACCAGTCATTAATTATACAGACTAAATTTACATAATGCAGGGTTTCATAGGTTTCTTTTCCTTGTAAACCTACAAACATCTTCCTGGCCTGGATTCATACCATTAGGTACTTCATCATGTGGGAGAATTTGATTTATTTTTGCTAATACTATTTTATTACTGTAAAAGTCATTATTTCTGTCTATTGACAAAGATGATCATTCCTCCATACCTTTGTAGATAGTCTTTATGACTTTTTAGAGTTGTTATATTTTTTAAATGATTAATCTTTATGTTGCCAAAATTCTGATAATTAGTCCCTCTGCATGTAGTGAGGCTGGTCCTTCACTAAAAGACTTGGTCATTAAAGAATACTCATCATCTTTGTGGTTTCTTAAGATGTACCTGAGCTTTCACTTGGCTGGCACCCAGAGTCACCTTCATGCAATGTTGAGGCATTGTAGTGCAATTACTACTCATAATGCTGAGACATAATAGTCTCTAACATGTCTTAGCATGGGAGAAAAATTCATATGATTTTCTTCTGTAATTTGGTTCAACAATTTTTCTTTTGATTGTGTATTTGTGCATTGTAAGTGCATACAATGCAATTCACAAAGTGAGGTAACAAACTCAGATGACCCAGTTCACAAATGGCATTGCAGCAATTGCATTTAGTCCAATAATATTATATAATATACTTATTGAAATCCAAAGCAATGTGAAAGAGATAACTCTTAGCAAAAAGTGGACAAAGTGTACATTGCTTAGACAGTACATTGGATGAACAAATATTGAGTGCATTATGTTACACATCACTATGTATATTTTGGAGAAGCATCACATATAAAGGGTTTATAATTAAATAGAAGGAAATCATGCAGTGCTTTTAATGATCCTGAACCACTTAATATTACCCCAACCCCCCCCAAAAAAAAACATTTGTTAACATTGATATTCTCCTGGTGATGGCTGTGCATAATTTTTTTTTAAACCATGCTTTTTGGAGAACCAAAACTATAAGAAGTCCAAAGATTCATGGTGGGTTTACCTAAGATAAATATATGCTGGAATTATGTAGATTATAGTATGTCACTCATAATGATTTACTTGTGCAAAGTGGTATAAAGGACACTGTCAAGGGCATGCGAGGTGAGCTTATCATGTAGAGGGAATAAGAGATGGTTAATTCTGGTGGTAAAATTATAACTCTGAAGTATTATAAGAATGAAATAAAAGCCTCCAGCATGTTAGATAAATAATTTATAGAGGATTTATGGGCAAATATTGACAAGAAATACTTTGGATGAGAAGATATAGAGGGAATACAACCTGCATCAGTGGAAGAAGAACCCCTACTAATGGAAATCACATCAAAGTTCCAAAGAAAGTACATCACAAGTATTTACAATAATTAGATTAATATTTGCATCCCCATTGAAGTCCCACTTGAGTCTAACTGTTGCTGATAGATGATCCCAAAAGAAACTTAGTTAGATGGAGGAAAATTCCCTACATAGTCATTTCCTGAAGAATATTTCACATTGAAAACTATTTGAACTGTCATTTTTCATCTATACCCTAAACCTATTGAAAATGACTCAAAAGTACCCAAAAACTTTCCTCTGGTGAAATATATCACTTTACATTACTCAAGTGTACTGAAAATTCATAAAATGGGAATCATAATTTATTGATATTTCACTCTGCTAGTAAGAAATGAATAAAACTGTACTTAATAAAGGGAGAGTAAGGAAGGAATGAAGGAAGGAAAGAGGGAGGGAGGATTATAAATTACAGATTAGTTGCCAATAAGCACCAATGGAAGAAGTTTTCATACCTAGAGTCCCACATATCCAATGCTCTGAATTATATTTAGCTGCTTCTAAGGAAATAATATCTCATATTTACATAATTCTTTAAATTTTTCAAGATTCTTTCTTTACATAGTGTTTTTTTCCTTATCACAATGTCACAAATAAGGAAACTGAAATACAGTTTAAGTGGCTTGTCTGTGTGATACACAGAGAGTGTTTGATCCAAGGGTTCAAGCCTAAATTTCCTGAGTCCAAGTCCAGAAAACGCCTTATACTATCACATAATATTTCATTTCTTTAGAGATCTTTGATGATTGAAGTCTGATTTTGTCATGGGCTGATGGAGTCAGTCAACAAGCTTCTATTAAGCACTACCCATGTGCTAGGTATTGTGAAAGCACCCGGGGTACAAAGAAAATCAAAAACATCGTCTGTGTTCTTAAGGACCCCATACTCCAACTGGGGAGACAATTTGCAAAATGTGCATATGTGTATGTGTGTCTACATGAACACATTGCAAATGGAAGGTAATATCAAGAGGAAACCATTAAGTGAGACGGGGTGGGGTGGGGGGTTTGGAAGCAGGAGGTTTGACTGGGAAAGTCCTTCTACAGAAGGTAAAATTTAAGCTGAATGTTGAAGAAAGCCAGGGAAGCCAGGAGGTGAAGGGAGGTAGAGAGCAAATGCCAGACATAAGAGATAGTCAATGAAAAGGCCTAGGAGTCTGGAAATGACAAGTAGTTGGATCTTCCTCTATGCTATTTTACTTGTGATTTCATCATTTCCCAAATATTGGATTCTCATTTCTATGCTAAGGATTCTCAAAACTATTTTTCAAGCCCTAAACTCTCTGTTAACCTCCAGTATTACATCTCCAGCTATCTACTGGACATCTTAAACTCAAAATGTCCAGAATGACCTTATCTTTTTCCCCAAACTCTATCTTCTTCCTAATATCACTTTTACTGTTGAGGGTATCATCATTATCCCAGTCCCAGTCTCAGAAGCTAGCTGTCATCTTTGACTCCTTATTCTTTCTCACCCTGTTCCACAACCATATCCAAACTTTTGCTGACACCTGTCAATTTTACCTTCATCAGATCTCTCCTACATTCCCCCTTCTCTCCTCTAAAACTACAGCTCTCATCACTTTGTTCCTACAATATTGTAATAATATATTGGTTGATCTTCTAGTCATGTCTCCCCATTCCAGTATTTCTTCTCTACTCAGCCATCACAGTGATTTTCTTAAAGCACAGGTCAGACCATGTTATCCTCCTTCCTAAACTCTAGCGGCTCCTTATCACCTCCAAAATAAAAATTTCAATATAAAATCTATTATTTGGCATTCAAAGCCCTTTATAAGCTACTCTTCCTCCCTTCCCTTTCCAGGCTGCTTATACCTTACACCCCTTCCAAAAATACTTTTCAATTGTCCTTTACACAAGACACTTCATTTCCCAAATATGGGCATTTTTACTGCCTGTCTTCCATGCCTGGAATGTTTCTCCTCCTTATCTCTGCCTCCTGACGTCCCTGGCTTTCTTCAAGTCCCAGGAAGTTACAGGAAGCCTTTCTTGAGCCATCTTAATTCTAGTGCCTTCCCTCTTGTTGATTATTTCCTGTTTATCTTACATATAGTTTGTTTATAAATAATCATTTGCAAGTTGCTTCCCCCATTCCCAGACTATGAGCTCCTTAAAAGCATAGATTGCCTTTTGCTGTTCTTTGTATCACCAGGGTTTAGCACATTGCCTAGTATATACTAGGCATGTAAATCTTTATTGACTGACTAATTGACCCTTGATAACATACCATCTCTTCATCACTCATAGTTTATCCCCACAGTCAGCCTCCCTTTCTCCCTAACCTTCAATCTCCCTATATTTATTGCCTCCTTCCCTGATGTCTTACAAATATGTCAAGATCTCCACTATCCTTAAAAACAAAGAAACAAACAAAATCTTTATTTGACTCTGCAATCCACTGAAGTAATCTCATTTTATTCCTCCTATGTCACAAACTCCTAGAAATAGCTGCCTACACTCATTCTATCCTCTTCCTCACCTCTCCTACCTTTCCAAACCCCTTCTAATCTGACTTCTGACCCCATTACTCAACTGATACTGCTGCCAAGTTACCAGTGTCATATTCAATGGCATTTATCGTAGCTGATCGCCCTCTTCTCTTAGATGCTATCTCTCCTCTGAATTTCAACACTCTTAGTTTTCCCTCTACCTGTCTGGCTGCTTCTTCATGTTCTTTACTGGCTCATTATCCACGTATCACACCCTAACTGTAGGTGTTAGTATGGTGGGGGAGGGTGGAACTAGGTGACTTCTGAGGTCCCTCTGTGTCTACAATTCTATGATTCTTCATTTGCATTTCTTCTCTCTGCATAATAGTTGGAATTCACAAAGCTCTGTATCTGTTATGTTATTTGATCCTTTCAGCAACCCAGTGAGATAGAATACATTAGTATTATATCTATTTTATAGAGAAAGAAATGGAGACTTAGAGAGGTGATTTATTCTAAGCGATATGGCTAAGTAGCAAAGCCAGAACTCAAACCCAATTGTCCTTGTTCCAAATCCAAATGATGCCAAAATGACCCCTGATTAATACAGGTAGTAGTTAGGGTCCTGAGGGAGTGGGCCCCTGGACTGAGGAAGATAGACGGGAGAAGAAAAGACTTTGGGAAAGCTTGGAGCGCAAAGAATCAGAGTGGAGGTTCTTGGACAAGTCTGGGCATATTTCTAGGCCAGGACTCAGGGGGAAGAAGAAATGGAGAGGGAAGAGAGTAAAATTTTAGGGGGAAAAAAAAGGCTGAAAGCTTAAATGGAGTAGCCAAAGTTTGCCTTCTTCATTTTTTTATTTCCTTATAGAGCTGGATTTGAGATTAGGCTTAGTAAAGCTTATTCAATTTTATCTAAATCACATGTAATTCATAATAATAATGCCAACCTAAAATTCATAAAGTGATTGAAGTTTTACAAAGCATTTTATTTTCATCAAGACTTTAAGATATAAAAAAGGAAAAGGACCTATATGAACAAAAATATTTATAACAGCTCTTTTTGTGTTGGCAAAGAATTTGAAATTGAGTGTATGCCCATTAATTGAGGAATGATTGAATATGTTCTGGTGTGTGGTTGTGATGGAATATTATTATACTCAAAGAAATAACAAGCAGGATGCTTTCAGAAAAAAAAAAACCTGGAAAGACTTACATGAACTGATGCAAAGTGATGTGAGCAGAACTAGGAAACCTGTACACAGTAGTAGCAGTATTATATGATGATCAATTGTAAATGACTTAGCTGTTGTCAGAAATATAATCTTCCAAGACAATTCCAAAGAACTCGTGATGAAAAATGCTATCCACATTCAGAGGAAAAAAAACTGATAGAATCTGGGTGGAGATTGAAGCATATTATTTTTACACTATTTTTCTTGTGGCTTTTTTTGTCTGTGTTTTCTTTCACAACATGACCAATACGGAAATCTATTTCACATGAGTGCACATGTATAACCTATTTCAAATTGCTTGTCTTCTCAATTATGGGAGAGGGGAAGGAGGGATAGAGAGAATTTTGAACTCAAAATTTTAAAAAGTGAATATTAAAATATTTTGCATGTAATTGGAAAAAATATTTCAAAAGGATTTTAAGATACAGCTTATAGTCATTATCTTCATTTGTCAGATGGGGGAATCTCAATTCTCAGCAATGATTAAGTGATTCATGCATGGTCATATTGATAAGAACTAAGATTTAAATCTGGCTCCACACCTAACATTCTTTACATTATGTTATGCAACCTGTTAATTTTTTTGTATTAATAATGGCTTTTTATTAAAGAAGGAATTATATGGTTAGCAATTCTAGTTAGGGTGTTCATAACCTACATGAGAACCTTGCCTACACTGGCCCCTTTAAGAGTAAGAGTGGTCAGGGCCAAAATGCTCACCCTAACTCCTCTTAACTCAGCCATTAGCATTGGTTTCCCTATTACCATATTTGCTTGTCTGCTCTGACCTCCTCCTCAAGAATGATTTGACTATTCAATTCCATCTTTTTTTGCTCCCTGGATGAATACAGAAACTAGGGTCACCCCCATCCCCTCAATAGCTTCCCCAGCTGTACCTCCTTAGACTGTCTTCTTCAGCTATATCCTTCCACCATTACCTTTTTTTTGCTATCTACTTTCTTAATTAACCCCTTGAGTCCTAGCCTTCTCTCAGATTATAGCAAAGTCACAGAGCTGTAATTAGCCAAAATTGTACAACGACACATTCAGTTGAGCAACTAGCAGTGCAGAGGATAATCCAAAAAAGAAGTAAGTGAGGAATAGTGATAAGACAATTGACAGCTGAATATATTTTATACATAAACACTTTTCCCTAGTTCTGGGTCCTTCTGGTCTCTCCTAGAGAGTCCTAGCCCAGACCTGTTTGGAGGCTGGGAGGGAAAAAGAGAGATAGATAAGTATTACCTAGTGATGAGACTCTCGAAGTCATAGCACCTTACACTTTTAGGAGACCCAAGGCAAAGGGAATTACAACCCCCTACCTCTTGATGGTGCCCTGGGGAGGGGAGAGGGAAGCTCTTTTTACCTTTTGGCTTGTTGCGGCTCTAACAATGTGTCAATTAATAAATGAGCCACCATCTTAGAAATCTTCACTCCCATTCCCTCAGGATTGATTGATATATGTAACTAAATTCAAAACAACGATGTCTTCAAAAAGTGTCATTTATCTCTGATTCAAACTTATATTCCTTGTATACCTTCAAGTAATAGAAAAATAAGGAGGAAGGTATTATTTGAAGGTGTTGCTAAAAAGCCAAACAGAAACATAAAGTAGGAGCTCTTTGCAGTTTCAGTGCCTGTATTTTAAATGCAGAGGACTTGTTTTTTAGTCTCAACCTTACTATTTACTACCTAAGTGACTTTACGTAAATCCAAGGTCTCAGGTCTGTGGGTCTCAGTTTCCTAACTGTATAAAATGAGGAAGTTGAAATAGATCTTCTCAAAGGTCATTTCTAACCCAAAATTGTACGGTGTATAATAAACAAGCATGTTGAATGTATGAATACTGAAATGGCATATTTATTTCTTATATGTCACTCAAAAGTAAATGTTTGAATAATCTTTCCCCTAGTCAATCTTAGATCCACCAAACAGCATTCCAGTTATTCCTTAAAAAAATTGGAGCTCCTGAATTAGAGGGTGTTAGTTCTCAACCACAGAAGGAAGGACTTGAGGAAAAGAAAGTATAAAGCATGCAAATCATAAACAAAAAAGTTGTATTTTAAGCCTACTTCCCAACCCCTCTTTATTTCTAGCAGTTTCACCAAAGGAGGAGTTCTTAACCTGAGGTCTGTGAACTTTTTAAAAATATAACTTGATAGCTATTTCAATAAAATTTTGGTTCATATATAATCCCACGTATTTAACATTATTCATTTAAAAACATAATTCTGACAAGGGGTCCCTAAGCTTCATCAGACTGCCAAAGCAGTTCATGGCACATAAAGGTTAAGAATCCCTACTTTAGAGTTCATGGAGGCAGAGGATCTGGGTTCACATTCTAGCTCTGTCATATGATAAATGTGAGAACTTGAGCAAGGCCAGTCATCTGTTTGAGTCTCAGTTTCCTTATCCGAACCATGAGATCCTTTCTATTGTAAATTCTAAGCCCCAAGACTTCTCTTTGGCTGTCTCTCATTCCTGGAATATTCTCCTTCTTCCATTCCAACTTCTGATCTCTGTGGCTTCTTTTAAGTCCTAGCTAAAATCTCACCTTTTATAGGAAGTGCCCTCTAACCCCTTTTAATTTCAATGCCATTGCTTTGTTAATTATTTCCTATTTATCCTGTATATATAGCTTGCTTCTTGTGAATGTTGTCTCCCCAATTAGATTGTAAGCTCTTTGAGGGTGGGGACTGTCTTTGACCTCTTTTTGTATCCCCAGAGCTTAGCACAGTTCCTGGCAGATGCTTAATAAATGTTTATTTATTGATTGATTCTATGATCCCTTAAGGTAGAAAACCATCCAAAATATGCCAGAATTCATTCTTAAGTGTTTCTGAAAAAACAAGAATCATGGCTACCTATATTTAGTTTCCACACAAGTTTGACCAACTGACAACTGAATATAGTTTAAACATCAGCACATGATGCCCAGTTATGGAGTCTTCACGAGGCAACCTGAAAAAAATTTAGGAAATTAAGGAGCGACTATTCAAAAATCACCCCCAAAAAACAAGGTAGCTGCCATGTACTGCATTGTGGATTTTATATGATTAATGGACAAGCTGTTACTAGCATACTGCATATACTTCAGCATTCAAATTAAAAAGATTTCAAAATGCCTTTTATGTATATGTCCTCTGCCAGGAATTCATAGGACCTTCTTGAAAGGAGATGTACTGTAAATCTTAAATTCTACTCTCTGGTTAAGAAAGTGAAATGAATTATAATGTTGCAAGGCTGCTATACTTCCTTCAAAAACAGTGTCCAACTTAGGTTGGAGGAAATTAAACTTTGACATAAGGAATTATTTAATTTTAAAAGCCTTTTGCTGCAAAAAGAAAAAAAATGATAGTACATGAATTTATTACAGAATTTGCTCCCAAAAGGAGGCTCTAAGCATACGTGGCTAGTATTTCAGCCAAACCTGGGACAATGTTTTTGGTATGTATTTTTTTTTCCTTTGAGTCTCTAGTATAAAGATTAGTTGGTGAGGAGCTTATATTTCCTTTTATGGATTCATTTTGGCCTTTTGTAGAATAAAACAAATACCATTAGATGCACCATCTCATCTTATGTAAGATATGAGTGTAAACAAGTTTAATAAAATGTATAAAATAATAATGAATATATATTTTCATGTATCAGTTGCCTTTTAGACACAATAAAAGCCTGTTAAACAGTTACTAGGTACTTGCTAACGTGGAATAGTATCCTGAAGGCTGAAGAATGTAAACTGTATAAGACTGGGACTCAGAAATCCTGGAGTTCTGTACTGCTTCATTCATTTATTTAATGGCCATTTTTAAAGTGCCTGTTCTGTTCCATGGACTTGCTAAATACTGGGGATAAATGGATGCAATAAGCATAATCCCCTTTCTCAGTCAGATAGGAATGATTATAATAAGCAGATATAACACAAATGCATAAGTGCCTAAGAAAGGTACAAACTAAGGAGACCCAGTTGGGGAATTAGCAGATCTAGGATGTAATCCTGACTCTACTTCTTACTGACTGTAGGATGTGGACTAGATAATTTCAAAGTTCCCTACTCCTAATAAATGACCGTATGAGATTAGGCGGAGTGTATTTCCAGATGGAGACATTTAAAAAAAAAAGGTCTCTCTGCATATGTCTATCCATCTACCTATTCATCCATCCATCCATCCATCCATCCATCTATCTATCCACCTATCCATCTTTCTACCTACACATATCATCATATATAGGAATACATGTACCTATATAATGTGTGTATATATGTATAGTGTGTATATATATATATAATGTGTGTATATACACACATATTTTAAATATTTATATTATACATACATATATATATACACACACACACGTGTATATATATGTGTGTGTATATATATGTATATATATATGTATGTATAATATATATGTATATAAAAGTTACAAGCCATATTCTGCAGTTACCTTTAAAGGAAATAGAGTATCAGTACTCCATTTTATGACTGTGTTAAGTCCCTTAGCCAGAGTCACATGCAGGTTCCAATCAGAGTGGATAGACTCCTGATTTAGTGTTGGGACTCTTCCCACTGTGCTGTATTTTCTCTACGGTAGGGAAGGATTTGTGGAAGAGATAGTATTGGGGCTGAGATAGCCCTTGAAGGCTGCCAGGAATGTTTTGACAAAAATGGGAAGAGGGCATTTCTATGCATTGGGCATGATTTCAGCAAAGATGGAGGGGGGAAAAGAACGCGTTGAGGGGATATTCCTGTCTAAGGAGAGTTCAGGTTATAGGAGGAGGACTAACATGACATGGAGGCAACAGGAACAAGAACCTGAGCTCTGATTTCAAATCCTGTCTCCAAAATTTCTTACCTCTCTGACTGTACAAATCATTTAATTTCCCTGGGCCTTGATTTCTCATTTGCAAAATGGTGAGATCTCCTCCTAGTCTAGGTCTACAATGTCTGGAAAAGTCATTTGGATAGATTGAGCAGGGCCTTCATAACTAGGTTTAGAGTTTGAAGTTGACTGAAATGTTTTTGTTGGCAACAGGCACCAGAATGACTTCCTTCTTCTAAACCCTTAATCCACTTCCTCATTTTGCTGCAGCAAGCTAGAATTTCCCAGTGTATTTAGCTCAATATCCTATTTATCTAATAGCAAACCTTTAAATGCAGAACTTCTCACTCCATGTCCTGATACTCCATCACATCCCATCTTCAGACTTTATTGTACTCCTGTAATGACAGTTATTCTGAGCCCATTCAGCTCCATAGTTGGCATTCTTGGCTACTAACCTTGGTTTCTTCTTCAGAATCACTTTAGATATCACTACCACCTGGCCCTTTTAGTTTAAGATCTGTGCCCCTGGCCTCTGACCACTGTCTGTTCATAGAATAAATTCTGTTCCCATTCTCATCCCACATTCTGCACTAGGATATTCCTTCTATATCATCCCCACTGCTATTTCACTATGAGAAGCTATCATTTAGTACTGAACATGTTCAACTGTATTCCCTGCTCAGTCCTAACTGACCCTAAAATACCTCCTGGGTGGCTAAGAGATGAACAGTTCAATGACCAGTGACAGAAATCCATCAACAAGGTCCTTCAACTTCCTCTGTGTCCAGTACCTCACATAGCTTACAGAAAAACCTTACTGAAAAACTTCCCCAGAATGATGCATACTACATGGAAACACAGGGGAAATCATGAAACAAGTGACACTTGCATCCATATTGTTCCGCAACTTCATCTTTCTCCCCAAACCCATTTCTCTCTGTTTTTAGTGTCCCTGTTTCTCTCAAAGGCACCATCATCCTCCCAGTCACCCAAGTTAGCAACCTCTGTATCATCCTCATCTCACTCTTGCTCACCAATATAAGCAATCATTTGCCAAATCATATCCTTTCTCTCTCCAAGATGCCTATAGCTTACTTTCTTTTCTGTCCACCCATGTAACTACCACCCTAGTTCAGGCTCCCATCATCTCTTCTGTGGACTATTGGCATAGACTTTTAATTGATCTTTCTATGTCAAAGTTTCAATCCACATTAATCCATCTTTTACAGCTTCTAAAGCGATTTTCCAAATGTGTAGATCTAATTGTTCCACCCTCTTCCATGCCACCTAGTAAATTCTAGGAGCTCTCTATTACCTTTCGAATAAAATATAAATTTCCCTATTTGGCAGTTAAAACCTTCCACAATCTGAACCTGACCAACTTAACCAGTCTTCTACCTTCTGTTTATGCATTCTATGGTACAAACTTTTTTTTTTTACTGTTCCTTGTTCAAGGCATCAAATCTTGTATTTCTTTCTCTTTTCTCTGACAGTCTTTATGTTTTAAACATTCTTCCTTCTCCCTCTTAGAATCTCCAGTTTTCTTCAAGGATTAGCAAAAAGATCACTTTCTACATGACAGAGTTTAGCTACCTATGGCAACATCACTGCAAAGAAATCACCTCATTATCTGCTCAGTTCTTCAAATCCCTGTTCAGGAATTGGAGAATTGTTAAAAGGGCATGTACTTCTTTTTTAAAGAATAATCACTCAGAAGAGAAAGGCAGTATGGCCTAGTGGATAAGAGAGCTGCCCTCTGGTCAGAATAAATTGGGTTTAAATTCTGCCTCTGAAACATAAGGCTATTTAACCCTAGGCAAGTCATTTAATCTATCCATCCCTCTAGGCAATTCTCAGAGTATAAATTGCAAAAAATAATAATAGTAATAATAAGGGGCAAATCTGCATTAATAAGGGAAGATCCTCACAAAGAGCTCCCTAGAATGATGAAATCATAAGTCTGATTTAAAAAAAAATCCTTTGAAAGAAGGTTTCATCCCTTTGTTTCCTGGATCAGGTTTAGGATCCCCTTATATGAAGTGTTCATCAGTTGCTCATTCACAATTAAATGGCCAACTCATTTTGGTCCACCACTTTTTTTTTCCTCCCCATCTCCTTAAATGATCAAAGTAGTTACTCCAGTGAACTAGCAGGGCTTGGTTCTTTGGGTTAATATCAAAGTCTTCCACTGGTATTCTAAATAGTAGCCATGAAGCTAAAGAATTGAGAAGAAAGATGAGAGCTACTTTCTTCCATTTTCAAATGGGTTCACAATTATATAAACATAATTGTTTTGTTTTGTTTTGTTTTAACTAGACCAGTGATTTTGTAGGTATAGGAAAATTCCAGCAAGTTAAATTCTGTTATCAATGCAGATCAGCAGTTTCTTTGCAATTTATAGTTTAGAGAGTTTCCTTGGTCATTAAGAAATAAACAAACTTGACCAGTGACACACAGCCATTATGTTTCAAAAGCAGTACTTAAACCCTTATCATTCTGAGTCCCAAACCAGATCTCTTTTCACTGTACCTTTCAATTATATAATCAATATAATCAAATATAACAAACAGGACATACCTTTAAGTGACCACAATGTACAGTGCAGGATGGTAAATTCCGTGAAAGATAACAGTTTAGATAAAGATTACTCTTTCTCCTGAAGAAATGTCCTATCTAGTAGAATCATTGAATTCTAGAATTCGAAGGCATTGTAGAGAGAGTCTAATCCAAACTTCTTGTAACAAAACTGGTTAGGGCTAAAGCTTGAAACTCCGAACTCTTAGTTTAGTATTCCGCTCAATCTCTCTTTCCCATTTGTTCTTCTTAATGATGTGGGATTAAATCATGGCAACAGTAGGAAACTGAATGGTCAATGTGGCAGATGAAAATAAGCCAAGGAGAGACCTCTCTCCCTTTATCTCCAAAACATGAACCTCAGCAATTTCCAAACTAGTGAAGGTTATCCTTATTATTAGATGATCATCTTTAATTTAATTAATGTTGTCCTCAATTTTCATGGTACTTTCATTAATTATTCCTTTAGAATGTCAATGTGAATGAGGTTAGTATTTTCTATAATATCTGAAGTACACCTTTGCCGCCAAAGATATTAATCAAAATAATCTGCTACACTTATAAATACACAGGGTATGAATATACAGTGTCTTTGTTCACTTTTATTTTATCATATTTTTCATAGGATGGGGAGTTTAGTGGTCTATTATACAGGAATATTTGTGTATATATAATGCAAAAAATGACATGTGCCTATTTCTTCTTGACATTGTTTATTTGGGATATTCATAGAGGGGAGACTATCTAATGTAACAATTATGCCAATTTTTTCATATATTTTGATGAGTTTTTGACACTTCTCCAACCAAAGAATACCTTATAGTGAATAACTGAGCCATATAACAACAGTAGGTATTTTTTTGCAAAGGGATTTTAACTTTTTTTCCCCCGGTGGTGCAGTTTGAGGGGGGAGATAGAAAATAAAAATGGTTAGGGCATTCCAATAATAATTGTCTTCACTTTCTAAGTGCTCTCACTTCTTTGCCTTTAAAACTTTTTTTTTAAGTTCTCCGGTAGTAAAACTTATCATTATGTATTTCTTTTGAGAGAACTGTCATTGAACATCAGTTTTAATCTCATGAAATGATAATTTAGAAACTAAAATAAAGTTGCTACCTCATGCTCAATATTACTGGTCTGATTTTATGTGTTTTCTGGATGCTTCCCAGTGAGATTCCAAATAGTGGATAGAGAATTGGGTCTGCAGTTAGGAAGACGTGAGTTGAAATCCAGCTTCAGACACTTACTAGCTGTGTGACCTTGGGCAAGTCACATAACCTTTATTTGCCTCAGTTTCCTCATCTATAAAATGGGGATGATAATGGCACCTACCTCCCGGGTTTGTTGTGAGGATCAATGGGATAATGATTGTAAAGGGCTTAGCACAGTGCCCTACCACATAGTAAGTGATATATAAATGATAGCTCTTATTATTAGTATTTCCAAGATGGACATTGAAGAATATCTCAGTCATGCCCTAAATTTACAGGTGAAGAAACTGATGTCCAGAGAAGTGAAGGGATTTGCCCATATAGCTAGGTAGTGGCCAAGCCTAATCCCACTGCAAAATTCTCATACTCCATTGCGTTTCTTAATATAATCATTTTCTCTAGGATAGGTTACCCAGGTGATTCAAGGAGAATGGATTGGTTTTTACTATATATTTTCACTTAGAAAGACTTTAAGTGATGAAGCATCCTAATTATGAAGCTCTTTTTTTTCTTCTTATACCTAATACTTTATAATATGGAAAGTTGGGACAGTTAGATGTCAAGGTAGTCAAAAGCATACTGTTGGATTTGTAGAGTGATTGGTTTTCCAAGCCTGCAATTTTCATTTTCAGTGTCTTACATGTTTTAATTAAACAACATGGATCCTCCATTTATGTATTGACAGTTAAGTGTGAATAGAGGCATGTATTTCCCCTCATTTTATAGTCTTCAGAGTTTGTTATTTTCATTGGTGTTAGAATTGAACCTATTGAGGACATAATCTGTGACAATTTTTTTCCTGACATGTGCCAGTCTGCTTTGATCAGATATAGCTATCAAAGGGAAGAATCAGTCATGATTAATACCAAAAGTCTTGAACTGGGATTCAAGGACATCAGAGTTCTAATTCTGTATAGAGAGCTCATTTACTTTGTAAAGCAGTGAAAATATCGTTTATCCTATCTTGTAGATGAAGAAGCTGAGGAGGCTCAAAAAGGTTATGTGATTTATGCAGATGGCAAGTGTGGGAACCAGGAATCACACCAGATTTTTAGACTGAGAGACCAGATCTCTTTCCACTATATCACATGTTTATCCCTCTGAGAGTCTCTTTATCTTTATCTAACTCATTTCTAACATTCTATGTCTTTAAACAGGGATAACATTAGTTCATTGGCTTAGTCATATTAAAAGAATGAACCATTTTGGAATTCTGTTTCATATAACAAAATGAAAGGATAAGGGTGGACATTGAATTCTCTGATTGCTCTAGGGGTATTATTGCTTCTATTAATTTATTAATGGAGTGTTGATCCTGTCTTCTCAAAGCATCATATGTTGCAAAACTCCCTTGGGGATTTGTGATGGAGGGGCTCTTCACTTGCCTTTCTGAGAACTCTATGAAAAGGGCAATGTTTTACCCTTCAAGCTTCTTCTTTCTTCTGGTCTTAAGGTATAAGAAAAACTCTTTGAGCTCCAAAGGGTCAGTGGGTTGACTCTCTTTCCATTCAGCCCATCCCATACCCATAGCTTCCAACACTTAAGTTCATGGCCTCTTAGAAAATCCTGTGTCCATTATGGAGCAACATCCTGTTTGTTTGTTTGTTTGTTTGTTTGTTTTGGAACAGGGCTTTGTGAGATTTGAAAAGGTAAATGACATCTTCACCCATTCTGGACACCCAAACAACAGAATATTACTTGCCAGAGGACTTGTAACAGAAAAAATGGTGAAACTGATTAGATAGATAGATAGATAGAGATACAGAGAGATACTTGAGAGAGACTTGAGTACTAGCTTCTCAACTAAATTGACTGATTATAATCATTCTGTGGTGTTTTAATATTTAGCATTCTTCTCTGTTTATATGAATAAAACTGTTCTATATGTGATTCATATTTATACTTTGAATACCTTTTTAAGATTCCATCAACAGTTCCCCCAACCAACCCACCACCTCCTACCCTACACCTCCTCTTGCTACAGAAGATCTCTTAGATTAGAGCCAAAGTAGATTTTTCTCCCTCAGGAATATAATGTGGGAGATGGAATTGGAGCAGTAAGGCCCTAGTTTCTCTGTTAGTTAGGGAGAAGGAAACCCTAGAACAATGAACCCAGAGGGCAAGTAAAGGACAAAGATTATAAAGTCACCACACCTATGTCCTTAGCCAAATGGTTCCTGGTGAGCTGCTGTGATGAAATTTATTTTTTGTTTGTTACATTAAATGGTTCATTTTTCATTGCATTTATATGTATATTAGAAAGAATGTTGCAGTAGCCCACTTTTCTTTCTCTTCTTCTAATTTCTTTTTTTCAGCAACCTTCTCTTTCTTTCTTTTTTAACATTTTTATTTAAAGTTGTGAGTTCCAAATTCTATCCCTCTGTCCCTTCCCTCCCCTCTCCCTAAGAGAGCAAACCATCAGATATAGGAGCAGCCTTCTCTCTTTATCCGTCTGATAGAACCAACTCTTTCCACATAGGAAAAACAACAACAACAACAAAAGCTTCATAACAAATATGCGTAGTCAAGCAAAATTAATTCCTATACTGGCTGTGTCTGAAAATGTGCCTTATTCTGAACCTTGAGTCCATCTTTATTACTAGTTCTCCCCATTCTCAGTTTGCTTTGTATCAGTTCATAGTAGTCTTCTCTGGTTTTTCTGAAATCTTTCTTGCAATTTCTTATTGTACATTATATAAATATACAATTTGTTCGGTTATTCCATATGGGTACCTCCTTAGTTTTTAGTTCTTTGGCACTACAAAGAGAGCTGTTATGTGTTTTTTATTTTTATTTTTTTTTTTAAATATGGGTCATTTCCCTCTTTTGATCTCATTAGTAAAAAGACCTACTAGTGATACCACTAAAATGGCATTCACACTTTAGTGGCTTTTGAAGCATAATTCCAAAATGTTTTCCAAAATGGCTACAACAATTCCACTGAGAAGAAGGAAAAGGAAAAGGAGGAGGAGGGGGAGACAAAGAAAAAGAGGAAGAGTAGAAAAGAAGAAAGAAGCAGCAGCCTTTGGTTTATAATCACAGATGATAATGGGAAAGATTTCTAGTATTCATGACCTTACACAGTAAAAAGCCATGAAAGGAAATTATTTTTTTTTTTTACTTGTGACTCAGATTGAAAGGACAAAACACAGCATAATGCTTTACAGATAGGATTTCTTTCCAGAAATACAAAATTCTGCCCAAATATTTAATCTGCCCAATTTATTTAATCTCCTCACTATGACTATGAAATATGAATGAAACAGTTGTATCTATCCTAACTGAATGACAACCAGATATATTATTTGTAGCAATGGAGGAGTGGTTATATTTAAAACCCTAGTTACAGTGAGATCAAACTAAGCTTCTTAAGTGGTGTCATTCTGTCTTTAAGAAAACAGCTAATAGCTAAATATATCTAACATTTTTATAGCACTTGCTATGTGCCAGGCACTGTGTTAAATACTTTGCAAGTATTATCTCAGTAGGCATCATATGTCCTGAGGTACAAGCACAGTTTGGGGAATTTTTTTCAGAAATCCTAACTTTGAGTGCTAGTTCCAATACTTACTAAATGTGTAACAAAATGGAAGTTACTTGATCACTCCATCTCAGTTTTGTTACCTGTAAAATGTCACATTTGCATTAACTCTCATAAGGTTGCAGTGAAAATATGTCAAAAACTAAATCACTATGTAAGATATGATTGGTTCATTTTAATGTTGATCAAGATCAGGGGCAGTTGTGTACAATGGTGTATAGAACACCAGGCTTGGAGTCATGAATACCTGATTTCAAATCCAGGCTCGCACACTTACTAGCTGTGTGACTCTGGGCAAGATACTTAATCTCTTTTTGCCTTAGTTTCCTCATCTGTAAAATGGGAATAATAATAGCATCTATCATCTAGAGTTATTGTAAGGATCAAATGAGACAATAATTAGAAAGTATTCAGCATGGTGCCTGTCATATAGTAAGTGTTGCAAAAATGCTAGCTATTAGTATTATTATTACTTACCATGTTTATAGCACTATGGGAAATATGTAAATGCATATAATTATACATTTGTATATAACATTTATTTTATTTATAATATATTTATGTACATACACACAACCATAATATATGCATGTAATATATAAAATGTAACCACATTTATTATATATTTGTATTTATATATTAAAATATTGTAAAAATTCATGTACATGTGTGTGAGTATATGTGTTTGAAACTCAGAACAGAGACAAAAACTGTTAGAGTCAAATTTTTTTTGACCCCTTAATTTCCAACTCACCCTGTGCCCTCTATCTCTCTGTCTATATATACATACATACATACATACAATTTTTTCCCTTCAACTACCCTAATACTGACAAAGTTCTCATGAGCTACAAATATCATCTTTCCATGCAGGAACATAAACAGTTCAATCTTAATAAGTCTCTTATGATTTCTCTTCCTGTTTACCTCTTCATGTTCCACTTGAGTCTTGTATTTGAAAGTCAAATTTTCTATTCAGCTCTGGTCTTTTCATCAGGAATGCTTGAAAGTCCTCTATTTCACTGAATGACCATTTTTTCCCCTGAAGGATTATACTCAGTTTTGCTGGGTAGGTGATTCTTGGTTGTAATCCTATCTCCTTTGCCCTCCAGAATATTATATTCCATGCCCTGCGGTCCTTTAATGTTAGAAGCTGCTAAATCTTGTGTTATCCTGATTGTGTTTCCACAGTACTTGAATTGTTTCCTTCTGGCAGCTTGTAATATTTTCTCCTTGACCTGGGAACTCTGGAATTTGGCTACAATATTCCTAGGAGTTTTCCTTTGGGGATCTCTTTCAGGAGGAGATCTGTGGATTCTTTCAATTTCTATTTTGCCCTCTGGTTCTAATATATCAGGGCAGTTTTCCTTGATAATTTCTTGAAAGATGATGTCTAGGCTATTTTTTTGATCATGGCTTTCAGATAGTCCAATAATTTTTAAATTCTCTCTCCTGGATCTATTTTCCAGGTCAGTTGTTTTTCCAATGAGATATTTCACATTGTTTTCTAATTTTTCATTCTTTTGGAATTTGTTTTACAGTGTCTTGATTTCTCATAAAGTCACTGTCTTTGCTCTATTCTAATTTTTAAGGAAGTATTTTCTTCAGTAATCTTTTGGACTTCTTTTCCATTTGGCCAATTTTGCTTTTTAGGGCATTTTTCTCTTCTTTGGCTTTTTGGACTTCTTTTGCCATTTGGGTTAGGCTGTTTTTTAAGGTGTTCTTTTCTTCCGTATTTTTTGGGTCTCCTTTAGCAAGCTGTTGACTTTTTTTCATGATTTTCTTGCATCACTCTCATTTCTCTTCCCAGTTTTTCCTCTACTTCCCTTACTTGCTTCTCAAAATCCCTTTGGAGCTCTTCCAAGGCCTGGGACTGATTCATATTTTTCTTGGAGGCTTTGGAGGTGGGAGCTTTGACTTTGTTGTCATCTTCTGGTTGTATATTTTGATCTTCTTTGTTCCCAAAGTAAGATAATATAGTCTGACTTTGTGCTGCTTGCTCATGATCCCAGCCAATTACTTGAGTTTTAAACTCTTTGTTAAGGTAAGAGTCTGCTTCCAATGTGGAGAGTGTACTGTCCCAAGCTTCAGGGGTTTGTGTAGCTGTTTTCAGACATACTTGTAGGGACCTGTAAATTTTCAGTTCTTCCAAGGTGGTATGATAAGGGGTGAGGTGTTTACTCCTTTCCTGGCCTGTGACCACAAGTATTTTTCTGTTCTGTAACTGTGAGGAGGGGTTTCTCTCCACAGCCACTCCAAGCTCCACCACTTCAGTGCTCCTCCTCACCCCAGCACTGCCGCCCAGAACTGTGACCCAGATCCACACATGGGCAAAGCAAGAGATTCCTGCCTCAGCATTGGCAAAGAGATCCCTGCAATTGCCTTCTGATCAGCCACTGGATTCCCCCTCAGTCTGTGGGCTGGAAGCTCAGGAAGCAGCTGTCCCCCCTCCCCCCAGGGCCATGCTCTTCGGGAATGGAGTTGAAACCCCTCCTTCCTCTCTGACCACCGGCAGAAACAGACTTTTCCCACTGACCTTCTAAGTTGTCTTTGGCATTGGTGGATTGAGGAGTCTGGAAACCTCCACAGCTGCCCGAGATTCAGTCCTCTGAGGCCTGCTCCAGGTTTGCTGTGGCCTGCGCGCCCACACCGGGCTGCACTGCGCTCCCAGCCCGGCACCACACACCTTTCTGATCAATCATCCAGGTTGTCTTGGGCTGGAAATTTGTTTCACTTTGCTTTTTTGTGGGTTCTGCTGCTTCAGAATTTGTTTAGAGCCATTTTTTATGAGTATTTGGAGTGGTTTGGGGGAGAGCTCAAGCAAGTCACTGCTTTCACTCTGCCATCTTGGCTCTGCCCCCCTAGAGTCAAATTTGAAAACAGTTTTTTTTGATTTCTTGAAGGCAGGAATTATGTCTTTTTCTTATCTGTATCCCACCATAACCATCAGCACTTCATATATAATAGGATCCTAGTACAAAGGATCATAGATTCAAAGCTGGAAGGACTTTTGAGGTCATTGGTTCTGACTCATTTTACAGGAGATGAAAATCAGGAACAAAAAGGTTAGTTGACTTGCCTGAGGTCCTACAGATAATAGGACTTCTGATATACTGTGTTGCCTCTCAGAGCTTTTGATACTCAACATAAAATTACTATAAATTATTAGTGTGAGATTCTTTCTTGAACCATACTTATATAATTAACCAATTTCTTCTCTTTTCTCTGTATGCCACTGATTTCAAAAAAGCAGCTCATCAAAGTCATTTAGTAAGAGAGAAATTGGGTAATTAACTTTTATTTAAGCCTTAAAAGGAATTATCAAATTACCTATATATTACAGAGAACAAATCAAAAGTTGAATGAATAAAATGTGAATTTTTTAGTTTATCAATTGACTTGTATAGTAAAAAAGAGTTATGTAAATCTGTCCTCTTGATTTATACTTCACTTACTATGAATTACCCAGTGTTAGATTCTCAATCACACCACTTAGTTCTTTTACAAAGGTCAGAAAAATATTCCATCTCAACACAAATACAAAGGTTTCAAATTTCATGGAAACAGGAAAAATTGGGCCAGATCCTAAAGAAATTGGATTTGTCTATAGTCGTGTGCATCTTGGAAAATCTTTAGTCTTCTAAATAGCCTGAAGGCTAAAGTGACAAAAATGTCTGTCAAGGGATGGACAATTTGAGTCAACATTTATTAAGAATAAATGTTATATTTGATGGAAAATGCAAAAAAAAAATTAGATAAAATGTGGTCTCTAGACACATAAAACTTAAAGTCTTGTTGCATTATATGACACATAACCAGATAACCTTAATACAAAAAAAAACTTCCAGAGGGAGACTAGACCCATAATTTCAATGATATAGGGAATTCCAAATGGAAAAATTCCCCTAATACCTTTTCTGCAAATTATAGTCTTAAGAGAGTCACCTGGGGCACTGAAAATTTCCTAGGATCACAAACTAGCATATGTCAGAGGTAGAGCTTGACTTCCTGGTCTTCCTAACTGCCTCTAGTTCTCTTTCCATTAGATCATAGACAAATAAATAAATATTATTTATAGAGGTACAAAAACTAATTGCTATTGATCTTCAAAGGGGAAAATAAGACAAAATAGGCAATCAGGGAAAGCTTAATGAAAGAGATTGCATTTGAGTTGGGCTCTAAAATGTATGTGAGATTTTATTAGGTAAAGGGGATAAAGAAGCATCTTGGAAGCATAGAAAATAAAATGCAAAAGGTGGAAAATAATGAAGGAGAGGTAAAGAGAAAAAGCATTCCAAGCATGACAAATGACTAGGTAAAAAGCGTAAAAGCTATAGATAGAATACACTGTGTAAGGAACCATTGAATGGTCTATGTTATCCAAGAGTATGATGAGGGGAATAACATACAAGAATGCTAGAAAGGTAGAATGGGCCCACATGGTGAAGAGTTACTCCCAGAGGTGATACACAGTTGGGGTTTGTTAATTTGGTAGGGGTGGCGTGATCATAACTACTTTTTAGGAAAATCACTTTGGCTTCTATGTAGAGGATATATTAGAAGAGGAAGAGTAGTCAGTGAGATGAATGAGGAAATTTTTGATAGTATAGGGTAGAGGTGATGAGGGTGTAGACAAGGATGGGGGCTGTGTGAGTAAAAAAATGGTGTTTTTGAGAAAAATGTAGAGATAAAAAGAACAAAATTTGTCAAGTGAGGGGATATGTGAGATGAGTGGGAGGTGAGAAGTCCAGAATGATACCATGTTGTGAAACTGGACAACTAGAAGGATGGTGGACGCCTTAAGAGAACAAAATGAAATTTAGAAGAGCGTTGAGTTGGGGGGGAAATACGAATGTTGCTTTGGACATTTAGAGTTAAGTGTGCTTACACAACATGCCTAGTATGTACTGGAAGATATGAGGTTACAGTTTATAAGGAAAGTCAGGGTTGGATATGGAGACCATTTGTATATCATAGGATAGATGATAATTAAACCTATGGAACCTAATGAGGTCATTAGCTGAGACAGTATAGAGAGAAAAGAGGAGAGGGCCAAGGATAGTACCTTGCATGTATAAATACAGTTAGAGAAGTTGACATTGATGCAAATCTAGTGAAGGACACTAAGAAGGAGCAGTTAGACTGATTGGGTGGTAATCAGGAAAAAAGCAGTATCATGAAAACTCAGATAGGAGAGGTTGTCTAGGAAGAAAGGGTCTTCAACAGTGTTAAATGCATCAGAGAAGTTGAAAAGGTTGAGGTCGGATCAAAGAGCATTATGTTATTTAAGCAATAGGAAATATCAGTATGTATTAACCAAATATATTTATTTGAAGAAATATAAGGACACAAAAGTAGAGATATAATGGAAAGCATTTGCGTAAAGATCAACAGATGGAGAAAATAGAAGTAATATTTTCATGGGATATACCACAACAGAGGGAGGAATTAGATGAAGGGTTGGGAAAACAGATCATGGATCTGTCATGGAGGTATGACGGAGTGATAGGGAGCTTCAACTATCCAGGTGTAAGAAATGTGTGAGAACTAACAAGATTCTTTGGTTCATTTAGAGAATCAATCAAGCTGTAAACTAGGTGTGAACAAGACCTAGATAAAGGCATGAACTAGATGTGAACAAATGCTTAACCAATTTGAGAGGTATGAAGTTCTTCTGAGCCACTGGATGAAATCAGAGGATGCTACACAGGCATTGGTAGGAGTCATTACCTCTAAGCTAGCTGGGAACATTCTAGGAACTGAGTAGTTAGGCTTCAGAGCATTTAGTGGCATGTAATAAAGGGTAATAAGGTGTGGCAATGAACCCAGAGGGCGTGTCACACTCCTTGCCTCTATCCCCAGTTACCATGTCATCAAAACCCTGGACCAGTAACAAATAATGCAGCCAGATAAGAGATAAGAGAGGACAAACTATACACATTAGGGGATCTAAGTGGTTTAATGGATTGCCAACTCAATAAGTTGGTAAAGTGACGTGGAAGGTAAAATCTGTCATCCCAATATCACCCTACATTAGTATAGGTATTGCACCTATACCAAGAAAATTGACAGTGCCATTTACTCTGGCTTGGTCAGACCATGTCTGAAACATAACGTTCTCTTCCGGGTGCCACATTTGAGCAAGAACATAGGTAAGTAAGAAATAGATGACCAGAATGATGAAGGAACTGGAAGGTTATTCCATATTGGTGAAAAGAAGTCTTATGGAGACATGATAGTAATTTTTAAATAACTGGAGAATTCTCATGTGGAAGAGCAATTTGATTTCTAGTAGTCCGGGTGAGTGGTAATGAGTGATTTTAATTGGGAGGTGGTGGTTGAGATAAAATGGGATGGATGTGAGAAAAGTGGAATCAAAAGGAGTTAGTAATGGTTTGGATATTAGAGATGAAGGAGAGAGAATAATCAAAGATAATTCCCAGGAAAAATATGGAAGACTTCATGAATTTGCATTTTGTATTCTGCAACCATAAAGGTCACAGAATAAGGTGGCCAGAATGTCATACGTGAACTAAACAATCTTTTTCTTTTATTCACCACTAGGTCCATTCTGAGGAAGCAGCTCAGGATAAGGGTAGTAATTAGAAGACCTAGGTTCAGATTCCATACTGTCAGGGCAGCTAGGTGGTGCAGTGGATAGAGCACTGGCTCTGGAGTCGGGAGGACCTGAGTTCAAATCCAGCCTCAGAAACATAGCACTCGCTAGCTGTGTGACTCTGGGCAAGTCACTTAATCCCAATTACATTATACACACACACACACACAAAATCCACACTGTCCCTTACTACTGATATGACCTTCGGCTTAGTTTTTCTAGTTCTCAGGAGCTTCTGCATCTATAAAATAAAGGGATTGGTTAGGGGAGCAGCATAGCACATTTGGAGAGAGCACCGGCACTGAAACTAGAGGATTTAGAGTTCACATTCCATATCTAATGCTTATTACTTGAGTGACCTTAGACAAATCACTTTACTCTCTGGGTCTCAGTCTTTTCATCTTTAAAATGGAAAGTTTGGACTAAATGGCCTTAGAGGTCCCTATTAACTCTCTACCTCGATGATTTAATGGCTAGATGGTCTCTAAAGTTCTTTCCTGTGCTAATTGTTTGGTCCTATAATCCAAATTAGAAGCTGCTCAGCTCAATACAGTCCTCCCCATATCTTATGTACTTTTTACCAAGCATTTTACATTACCCCTACTAGTCTCATATTATAATAGATGTTTATCACTTTTCAACAATGTTCACTTTCCCAATGCACTTGCGATCTCATCTATAATATTTCCTGGAGTCATTATGGTTAGGTACCTGTCCCCTTTAGTGAGTTGTGTTGCTTCCTCGGCAGAATATTCCTTAGGAGCAGCTCAGATTTTGTAGCAGTACATACCAATCCCCTCTGCACTCCCCTTCCTAGAAGTAACCCCCTTTAGGCCCACCAAAGTAGATAATACTTACATAAATAAGCAGATATTAAGCATAAGTATAAACAACATCTAATGGGCCCCCAACTCTCACACTTGTTATTAATTTATTAATGACTTTAATGAGGCAAAGATCCCTTTGGATTATAAAGCCCTCCCAACAGATGAAGTCACATAAAAATTTACTTTTTCTGATGCACAAGGAAAAATCTTTAAAGAGGGGAATAAGATTATGGGAAAGTCAGGAGAAATACATTCTCTGGTAATGAATATTTCTGTAAAATATGCAAAATAATCAGATTGCCAGCCTGAGATGTGCAAGGAAAAAATGGCATGGAATCCAGGCTTGTTAGCTCAGAATAGTCAGTATAGTATAGGCATTATAAGTATTTAAAAAGGCAGTGTGGGCAGGTCTCAAGATAGTCTACAGGAGCTAGTAAAATGGATTTGGATCTATCAGAGTGAAAAAAGGTTCAAAGTAGACTGGATTACAGATTTTCAGAAAGTCTTCCCTTCCCTGGTGGTTCTGTGGGCTTAGACTACAGGGTGGATACCATCTGACTAGGAATAACATCACATACCCACACCCCCACACACCCACACCCACACACACACACACACACACACACACACACACACATCTTCCTCAGGTGCTCTTCCCCAAGACTCCTTATCTATCCCAAGGGACAGAAAAACCTGAGAAGGAACTGGGTAGCTGACAGGTATGTTAATTAGTATATACTGTAATGAATGAGTTTAAAAATCAGAGAAACTTTTTTTCCCTTTTAATTAGTTAGGGAGATAAGGAACATGTATATGAATAGATAACTAGCAATACCAGTTAGTATGTGGTAAATAAGAAACAGATGATATGAACCTTTGGAGGAGAAAACAGAGCCCCTGGTCTTTTAGTCCCCAAATTCAGTTGGGGTAGGGGGTTGCAGATTAAGGGTTTGGGGAGTTGAGGATTTATTCATTAAATTGGGCTTCAAGAGGAGGCAGCCTTTTCCAAAACAGGTCAGTGTTCCCTCCCCTCCACACATACTTTCTCCACTCAACCCATTCTTCCAGCCCCTAATATATGAAAAGTAGAGAGTGTAGGAGAAGGAAATGGACACAGATGAACTCCATGGTGATAGAATTTTCTCTGTGTTGGACCAAGTAGCAGGAACACACAGCTTGAAGACAATGAGCTAGACTGTGGAAAGGACCAACTTCCTAGAAAGAGCCTCAGTGACCCCACTGTAGTTAAGCTCTGACAGATAATATCACTTCCAGCTGGGGTGGGTGAAAGTATATTTCACAGGAAAAAAATGGGATTTGATATGATCCTTTAAGGAAATGACAGGGTGACAAAAAGTGAACTCCATGAATAGCAAGTATATGTTTCCCTTTTAGACACTGACCTAGACCTGGAACATTTGTTAATGACTTTTTTGTATCTTATTTTTCCCACCTGAAACTTACTAGAAATGGTCTACTCTATCTGACACCAAAATATGAAAGTAATGATATATTCATATATGCATGTATGTGTGTGTGTGTGTGTGTGTGTGTGTGTGTGTGTGTGTGTGTGTGTATGTATGTATGATTATTTAAAGAAATACCTAAAGAAAAGCTACCTTGGAGAGGATTCTTGGAAGATTGGCTGAATAGGTCAGAAAATTCCAAGCTCTCCAGATTTCCCCCCACAAACAAGATAAAATAGCAGTTCAAAGCAGACATAGAGTGGTAAAAATAAACAAGATTTGGGACAGAACAGTGGTCTTCCTGGGACAATCAGGAGAAGATCTGAAGAAAAATCCTAGGACCAAGATTTGGTCTCTGTGAAGAGTAAACACCTCCAGGTGTTTACACTGAAACAGAAATCTGTGAGCCCTGAGGCTAGCTAGAAAAGGATTTGGTCCATAGCTTAGCATGGTTTCCATGAAGCGCAGTCCCATTTCCAAGTCCAAACCCTCCTTGAACTCAAGTTCCAAGTACCCTGGCAAGCCCTAGGGTTAGCTGGGTTGGGAGGTGATCTTGGCCTCTGCCACAGGAATTTTCACCTCCTGGATACTGTTGGGAGTTGGGTGATTGAGCAGGGTAAGATTGAAAGAACCTCTGCTGATAAGGGATGCCAGTCCCAGATGTGCTGCCAAGATGTGGCCCTGGGTGAGCAGAACCAGAGCAGGCCCAGTGAGTGCAGAAGCAGTGAGGCAGAGACACCACTGGCTGTGGGCACTTACAGGAGGGTGGAGTTCTTGGTTTCTGTGCCAGGCAAGAGGGGAGAACTGATGGAGGATCTGAGGCCAGTGGCAAACATGCCCCATACCCTAAGACTGGAGATGATTACAATAAAAAATTCCTGTAAACAATTTTTTTAAAATGAGCAAGCAAATGAGAAAGAACACAACCATAGAAAGTTACTATGGGAATAGAGAAGACCAGGGTTACTCTTCAGAAGAGGATTTTGAAGCAAAAAAGCCTCTCCTCCCCCAAATGGTTACCTGCCCCAAAAGAATTCTTAGAAGAACTTATAAAAAAACTTTTAAAATCAAATGAGAGAGATGGAAGAAAAGATTTTTTTTAAAAAAGGGAACAATCCAAGAAAAATAAGATTATGAAAAGAAAGTCAATCAACTAAAAAAGGAGATCCAGAATCTCAAGGAAGAAAATGACTCCTTGAAAATTAGAATTGGGCAAGGGGAAGCCAGCAAAGTTATAAGAGACAAAGAAATAATAAAACAAAATATAAAGAATGAAAAAAACAGAAGAGAATGTGAAGCATCTCATAAGAGAAACAACTGATCTAGAGAACAGATCAAGAATAGAAAACATAAGAATAATTGGACCACATGAAAGATATCATCAGAAAAAGAATCTTGAGATAATAATACAAGAAATAATTAAAGAAAATTGTCCTGAAGCATTAGAACAAGAGAGGGAAGTAGAAATAAACAAAAATCCATCAATCACCACTTGAAATTATATATGTCTATATATGAGTATGATTATAGATATCTAAATATATGAACATGTATGTGACTATATATGTATATTGTATATAGGTGTGTTTGTATGTATATATGTGTATATAGGTATGGGTATATGTGTATATGCATGTGCATGTGTGTATATTTACATATGTACATGTGTGTATATGTGTGTGTATCTGCTTAATTGTAGTCTTCTTGTAGTCCCTCTAGGGGAGGGAGGAAAGAGGGGAAAAGACCAAAGTAAAAGGTGGCAGCAGAGACCAAAAGAAAACTTACAAGGAAGCAAAGATAAACAACTCTGAACCCAATGCATAGCATGTATTATATAGACTTTCTTGAAATGGAAATATATTGCTGTATATTTTGAATCTTCTATTCTGCTGTGCATGTGGCAAATTTTTTTCTTTTATTTCATATTTAAGTTTATAATGTTTCTCTTTCTTATTGTGTATTTAAGTTTAAAATAAATTAGTAAAAAAGAAAAGCTATCTTGCATGTATTTAGACTCAAAGTGATATTGTTTTATCATCACTTCCTTTTAATTTATGTCCCAGTGCATGCTGTTATGGAACTGATGTACAATACTGATGAACTTCTCCTGGGGATCAAATTTTCCCACAATCTTCCACAAGCCCTTGTGACTGACAATATCAAAGGTGTTGGTCAGGTCAATGAACATTGTGTACAGACCTCTGTTCTGTTCCTGGCATTTTTCCTAAAATTGTTGGGTAGCAAATACCATATCAACTGTTCCTCAGCCCTTTCTGAAGCCACACTGGCTCTTGGGTAGCTATTGTTTTCCAGGTGAAGGATCAGCCTATTAAAGAGGACTCTAGCAAGAATCTTGCCAGCAGTGACTAAGAGACAGCACCCTCCCCCCCCCTTGTGATTATCACAGTACAACCTGTTTCCTTTTCCTTAGAGATGGACAATGAAGACATCCTTAACTCCTACAGATAACCTCTTCGTGCCATATAATGTGAAAGATTTCAGTCAGCTTTTGTATAAGCAGTAGACCCTCTGCCTTGTAAATCTCTGCTGGAATAGAACCAGCACCAGGCAATTTATCACACAAGAGGAGCCTAATGGCATTCAAAACCTCTTCTTTAGTTGTAAGTTCAGCTAGAGAGTGATTGACTTCAACTTGAGGTATATGGTTGATGTCTTCAGTACTGGTTGATGACTGTGTGTTGAGAACATTATAGAAGTGTTCAGTCCCTCTCCCTAGGATGATGAATTTATCATTGATAATGTGGCTCCATCAGCACTGAGTAGTTGAGATGCGTCATAGGTCTTTGGCCCATAAATAGCCTTCAGGACATCACAAAAGTGCTCCGGATTGTTACTGTTAGTGTGAAATTGAATTTCATCTGCCTTCTTACTGAGCCAAGAATTCTACATCTCTCTAAGGTTCACTTTCACTTTACTTTTGATGGAGTTAAACACTACCTTCTCAGAGACAGACAAACTGACCTTCTGGTAAACAGTATGAAGTTCCTGTTGTTCATTTAATAACTCCTGAATTTCCCTATCAGTTTCATCAAATTAGTCTTGATGTTTGCAAGTGTCCTGGCCCAGATAAGCAAATGCAGTGCTATACACCAAATCTTTGAAAGCTGTCCAATCTGGTTCTGCTCTACTGTTAGCAAATGTGTTGGCTCAACTTTCTCTCCAAGTTAGCAACTAACTGCTTAAGCTCAGAGAAGCTCTCTCATCTGTTGACATTAAGTCATCTGGGAGTCATCTTGCCTTGGGGCCACTGCTGTTGTTGAGTGAGAATGTTTAGCTTGGATAGACTAAATCTACCATCAGTCCAGAACTCTGTGCCATACCTCTCCTTTGTCAGTCTCACATCCTGTCTTTTCTTCTTACGATGACATAGTCTATTAGATAGCAATGTTTGCTGAAAAGATCCATCAAGTTTTATTACATTTAAGTAAATGGAAGACAGTGTTGGTGATAAGGTCATAATACTCACAAATCTTCAGCAGTATATGAACATTGCCATTTCTGTTTCTGACTCCATTCTTCCCAAAGATTCCCTGTCATATCTGAAATTCTGTTCCTAGTCTGGCATTAAAATCCCCCAGAATTATAAGCTTGTCCTCTTTTGGCACATTGATAAGGAGGGTCTCAAGGTCTTCATAAAAAAATTTTCTTTGATCTCATCAGGGTTTATCATGGTGGAATTATATGCACTGATGATGGTAGTGTGGCACTTTCCTGAAAGTGGCAATTTCACTGTCATGAGTCCCTGGTTTGGGGAGAGTTACAACCTTGTTGACTAGATTAATTTGATTGCAAAACCTATGCCAGCTTCACAACACTCCTCATTGTGGATGACTACTCCTGAAAAATATGTGTCCAGTTCTGACTTCGTTAAGCTGACCTTCATTTGCTATCCTTGTTTCACTCATAGCTGCTGTTCGGATATGATACCTATTGAGTTCTCTCACAACAAGAACTGTTCTTCTTTCAGGTGTCCTGGATTTCATGTTGTCCATAAGTGTGCTCACATTCCATGTACCAATGGTAAGTGAAATCATCTTTGCAAACATTTTTTGAGGGAGGTGGAGCCAAGATGGCAGAGTAAAGGTAGGGACTCACCTGAGCTATCCCCCAAACCCTGACAAATATCTTTAAAAATGACTCTAAACAAATTCTAGGGCAGTAGAACCCACAAAAAGACAGACTGAAACACAATTCCAGGAAGTTTGGCAGGAAAGATATGTTGCACCAGAGTGAGAGAGAAACACAGGCCACACTAGATTGGGCCCCAGCAAATCTGGAGTAGGCTCTGGGGCAACTGAATTACTGGCAGCAGTGGTGGTTTCCAGACCTCTCAGCACACAGATGCCAAAGACAACTTAGAAGGTCAGCAGGAAAGGTCTATCACACCTGGGTGAGAGTGGAACATGGTCCAGTGCAGACTGTACCAGCAGAGTCCTGGCCCCAGCAAACTAGAAGCAGACTTAATCAGCAGCAGCAGTGGCTACTTCAGAAGCTCTCAGCACACAGATGATAAGAAGTTTGAATAAATGGTCAGAAGGAGACTACAGGAGTCTGCTAGCACCAAGGCAGGATTCTGTTACTTTGCTCATATAGATCTAGGTCACAGTCCTGGATGGCAGCCCCAGGGCAAGGAGCAGTACTAGCATAGCAGAGCTTGCAGCTACAGTGAAGAAAGAACCCTCCTCATAGTTCTAAAGTAGAAAAGAGTGCTTATGGTCACTCACGGACCAGAGCACAGCCAAGAGGGTAGTAGATGTACCTTTCCTTAGATCATACCACCTTGAGGGAACTGAAAGCTTACAGGTCAGTAGAAGTATCTCTGAAAACAGCTGCACAAAACCCATGAAGCTTGGGACAATACTCCCTCCACTCTGGAAGCAGAGCCCTAGTTTAACAAAGAGTTAAAAGTCAAATAACAGGCTGTGAAAATAGCAAACAATGGGGGGGGGGAAATAACTCTGAGTGTAGAAAGTTATCATGGTGACAAGGAAGATAAAACAAAGACTCAGAAGACATCAAAGTCAAATCTTCTACATCCAAAGCCTCCAAGAAGAATATGAATTGGTCTCAGGCCATGGAAGAGCTCAAAAAAGATTCTGAAAATTAAGTAAGAGAGGTAGAGGAAAAATTGGGAAGAGAAATGAGAGGGATGTGTCAACAGCTTGGTAAAGGATACCCCCCAAAATACTGAAGAAAATAGCATCTTAAAAAAGCAGACTAGGCCAAATGGTAAAAGAGGTCTAAAAAGCCAACGAGGAGAAGAATGCCTTAAAAAGTAGAACTGACCAAATGGAAAAGGAGGTCCAAAGGTCACTGAAGAAAATTATTTTTTTAAAAATTAGAATAGAGCAAATGGAAGCTAATGATTTTCTGAGAAGCCTGGAAGCAATAAAACAAAGCCAGAAGAATGAAAAAGTAGAAACCAATGTGAAATATCTCATTGGAAAAACAACTGACCTGGAAAATAGATCCAGGAGAGATGATTTTAAAATTATTGGACTACCTGAAAGCTGTGATAAAAAAAAAGAGCCTAGACATCATCTTTCAATTAATTATCAGGGAAAACTGCCCTGATATTCTAGAACCAGAAGGTAAAATAGAAATTGAAAGAATCCACTGATCACCTCCTGAAAGAGATCCCAAAATGAAAACTCCCAGGAATATTATAGCCAAATTCCAGGTTCTCAGGTCAAGGAGAATATATTGCAAGCAGTCAGAAAGAAACAATTTTAGTATTGTAAAGCCACAGTCAGGATAATGCAAGATTTAGCAGTTTCTGTGTTAAAGGATCAGAGGTTTTAGAATACGATATTCTGGAGGGCAAAGGAGCTGAGATTGCAACCAAGAGTTACCTACCCAGCAAAATTTTATATGATCCTTCAGAGGAAAATAGATATTCAGTGAGATAGAAGACTTTCAAGCATTCTTGATGAAAAACCAGAGCTGAATCTAAAATTTAACTTTCAAATATAAGACTCAAGAGAAATATAGAAAGGTGAACAGGAAAGGGAAATAATAAGGGACTTAATAGGGTTCAACTATTTGCATTTCTATATGGGAAGATGATATTTGTAACTCAGAAGACCTTTCCTTTATTAGGGTAGTTAGAAGGAGTATATATAAATGGAGGGCACAGGTATGAGTTGAATATGATTGGATTGTATCTAAAAAATAAAATTAAGGGATGACAGAGGAATGTACTAGGAGAAAAGGAAAGGGGGAGGTAGAATGGGATAAATTCACGCATAAAAGAGGTAAGAAAAAAAAAACTTTTGCAGTGAGGGGAAGAGTGGTGAGGTGAGGGGGAGTGACTGAACCTCACCCCCCTCAGAATTGGCTCAAAGAGGAAGTAGCATACACACTCAATTGGGTATAGAAATCTATCTTACCCTACTGTAGAAAAGTATAAGGGGAAGGTGATAAGAGGAAGGATTTGCGTGATAGAACAGAGGGAAGTTTCAGGGAAGGGGTAGTTGGAAGCAAAACATTTTTGAGGAGGAACAGAGTAAAAGGAGAGAAAGGATAGAATAAATGTGAAGATAGAATGGAGAGAAATACAGTTAGCAATAGTAACAGAAAAAAAATTCAAGCAAGTTTTTCTAATAAAGGCCTCATTCCTCAAACATATAGAAAACTGAATCAAATTTATAAAAACAAGTGCTATTCTCCAACTGACTGATGATCAAAATATATGATCAATTTTCAGATGAAATAATCAAAGCTATCTATAGACATATGAAAAAAAAATATTCTAACTCACTATTTACTGGCAAAATTCAAATTAAAACTATCCTAAGAAACCACCTCATACCTATTAGATTAGCTAATGGGACAGAAAAGTTAAATGACAAATGTTGGAGGGGATATGGGAAAAATGAGACACTAATGTGTTGTTGATGGAGTTGTAAAGTGATTCATCCATACTGTAGAACAATTTGGAACCATGCCCGATGGGCAACCAAATTGTGCATACTCTTTGATCCAGAAATACCACTACTAGGTCTGTATCCAAAGACATCATACAAAAGGGAAAAGGACATACATGTACAAAAATATTTACAGCATCCCTTCAACTGAAAAATGGTTGAACAAGCAGTGGTATATGAATGTAATGGAATATTATTGTGCAATAAGAAGTGATGAACTGGTAAACTTCATAAAAACTTGGAAAGACTTGTATGAACTGATGCAAAGTGAAAGGAGCAGAACCAGGAAAACATTGTGCAAAGCAATTATGTGACACTCAACTATGAACGACTGAGCTCTTCTTAGCAACACAATGATCCAAGACAAGTCCAAGGGACTCATGAAGGAAAATATTATCGATAGCCAGATAAAGACTTGATGGAGTCTGAATGCAGATCAAAGCACACTTGTTTTCACTTACTTTATTCTCATTTTTCTGTGTTTTTTTTTCATTGTTCTTTCTTCTTTCATAACTGTGACTAATATGGCAATATGTTTTACATGATAACACATGTGTAACCTATATCAAATTACTTACAATTTTAGGAAGAGGGGAGGTGAGGGAGAAAAATTTGGAATTAAAAATCTGAGATTCCTTAGGAACCTAGCCAATAGCTCACAAATGTTCAGATTCCTTAAAAGTCTGACCAATACAGCAGATCTTTAATAAACCTTGTCTCTGGCTGAAAGAAGGTGTGGGTCAAATTCATTTGGGAAGGACCCGTGTGTCATGATTTCAGAGTCCTAGCACCCCTAAACCTCTAGACCTCACCATATGGCTTCTTGCTAACTGGAAAGAACTGCCTAATCCAAGCTCTTCTCCAGCCAAGACTGGAAGGTTTGACTCCTCCAGGTCCTACTCATCAACTTTCAGATATTTACTGAAGCTACCAACCTCTGACTGAGTCCAAGGTTTTCTAGCCCACTGGCCCTGAAGTCTGACCCCTTGAATGGGGACCCAAAGAGGCAGGGACAGCTCTACACCCCTTCCCTGCAGGAAGCAGTTTCAAAAGCAGAGACCTTTGCCCCTTACCCCAAAAGAATTCATGTCCCATTTGTTTAAGGAAAGGTATGATGGGGTATGGGCCCAAGCTGAGACCTTTGCCTCTTACCCTAAAAAGAATTTGGGTCCCATTCGTCTAAGGGATTCTCCTAGAATTCTCCCATTTGATCAAAGAGGTCTCTGGCATTCCCCTGAAGCCATAATACTATTAACTGGCCTTTCATTATGGCCTATGCCCAATCTCCCAATTCTTTGTTACTCTTAACCTATTCTAGCCCTCCATTATCTTACCTCCCTATGGCCTCAAGCTACTTCCCACCTTTGACCCTCTCTAGACCCCATTCTCAACTTCCCAGTCACTCCCATCAAGATCCTTCCTAGATACCTCCCAAGTCTTTCTGTATATAAAGTCTATCTTGTGTCCTCTAAGGTACTGAGATTCCTTAAGAACCTAGCCAATAACCATAGACAATGAAGTAATATCATTACTAAACATATATGCACCAAATCGTATAGCATCCAAATTCTTAGATGAGAAGTTCAGAGAGTTACAGGAAGAAGTAAACAGCAAAACTGTACTAGTGAGAAACCTCAACCTCCCCCTCTCTGAACTAGATAAATCTAACCACAGAATAAACAAGAAAAAGTTAAGGAGGTGAATAGAATATTAGAAAAGTTGGGTATGATAGACTTCTGGAGAAAGCTGAATGGGGATAGAGAGGAATATACTTTTTTCTTAGCAGTACATGGCACATACACAAAAATTGACCATGTACTAGGGCATAAAAACCTCACAATCCAATGCAGAAAGGCAGAAATATTAAATGCATCCTTTTCAGATCATGATGCAATAAAAATTATATGTAATAAAGGGCCATGGAAAGATAGACTAAAGAATTATTGGAAACTAAATAATCTCATCCTAAAAAATGATTGGGTCAGGCAACAAATCATAGAAACAATCAATAATTTCATTCAACAGAAGAAGAATAATGAGACAACATACCAAAACTTATAGGATGCAGCAAAGCAGTTCTTAGGGCAAGTTTTATATCTCTAAATGCTTACATAAATAAAATAGAAAAAGAGGAGATCAATGAATTGGGCATACAACTAAAAAAACTAGAAAAAGAACAAATTAAAAATCCTCAACTAAACACCAAATTAGAAATATTGAAAACCAAAGGAAAAATTAATAAAATTGAAATTAAGAAAACTATTGAACTAATAAATAAAACTAAGAGCTAGTTTTATGAAAAAACAATAAAATAGATAAAAGTTGTTAATTTAATTTAAAAAAAGAAAGAAGAAAACCAAATTACTAGTATCAAGAATGAAAAGGGTGAAGCTACCACCAAGGAAGAGGAAATTAAAACAATAATTAGGAATTATTTTGCCCAACTATATGCCAACAAATTTGACAATCTTAGTGAAATGGATACATATTTACAAAAATATAAATTGCCCAGATTAACAGAAGAGGAAAGTAAAATACTTAAATAACCCCATCTCAGAAAAAGAAATTGAACAAGCCATTGATGAACTCCCTAGGAAAAAATCTCCAGGGCCAGATGGATTTACATGCAATTCTATCAAACATTTAAAGAACAATTAATTCCAATACTATATAGACTATTTGGGAAAATAGGTGAAGGAGTCTTACCAAATTTTTATGATACAAATATGGTGCTGATACCTAAAGGAAGAGTCAAAATAGAGAAAGAAAATTATAGACCAATTTCTCTAATGAATATAGATGCAAAAATTTTAAAAAAATACTAGCAAATAGATTACAGCAACTTATCACAAGAATAATACACTATGACCAGGTAGGATTTATACCAGGAATGCAGGTTCAATATTAGGAAAACTATCAGCATCATTGAGCATATCAACAACAAAACCAACAGAAACCACATGATCATCTCAATAGATGCAGAAAAAGCTTTTGAAAATACAACACCCATTCCTATTAAAAACACTAGAAAGCATAGGTATAAATGGAGTCTTCCTTAAAATAATAAATAGCATCTATCTAAAACCTTCAGCAAAGCATTATATGTAGAAGAATTTCCAATAAGATCGGGGGTGAAACATCACTGTTTCATTTATTCTGGAAATGTTACTTTAGCAATAAGAGAAGAAAAAAGAAATTGAAGGCATTAGAATAGGCAAAGAAGAAAAAAGCTATCACTCTTTGCAGATGACATGATGATATACTTAGAGAATCCTAGAGAATCAAGTAAAAAACTACTTGAAATAATAAACAACTTTAGCAAAGTTGCAGGCTATAAAATAAACCCACATAAATCATCAGCATTTCTATATTACCAACAAAGCCCAACAGCAAGAGATAGAAAGAGAAATCCATTTAAACTTACTGTAGACATTATAAAATATTTAGGAGTCTACCTCCTGAAACAAACCCAGGAACTCTATGAACACAATTACAAAACACTTTTCACACAAATAAAATCAGATCTAAATAATTGGAAAAACATCAGTTGCTCATGGGTAGGCTGAGCTAATATAATAAAAATGAGAATTCTACCTAAGCTAATTTACTTATTCAGTGCCATACCAATCAAACTACCAAAAATTATTTTATAGAGTTAGAAAAAAATAACAAGATTCATTTGGAAAAACAAAAGGTCCAGAATATCAAAGGAACTAATGAAAAGAAATGCAGGGGAAGGTGGCCTAGCAATTCCAGATCTTAAATTGTATTATAAAGCAGCAATCATCAAAACTGCTTGTACTGGCTAAGAAATAAGTGGAGATCAGTGGAATAGGTTAAATATGCAAGACACAGTAGTCAATGACTATAGTAATCTATTATTTGATAAACCCAAAGACCCCAGCTTCTGGGATAAGAACCCATCTTTGAAAAAACTGCTGGAAAACTGGAAAAGAGTATGGCAGAAACTAGGCATAGACCCAAATCTCACACCATATACCAAAATAAAGTCAAAATGGGTTCATGACTTAGATATAAAGGCTGATACATAAGTAAACTGGGAACAAGGAATAGTTTACCTATCAGATCTATGGAGAACAGAAGAATTCATGACCAAACAGGAGATAGAGAACATTAAAAAGCAAAATGGATAATTTTGATTACATTAAATTGAAAAGTTTTTGCACAAAGCCAATGCAACTAAGATTAGAAGGAAGGTAGAAAATTGGGAAAGAATTTTTACAACCAGTCTCTCTGATAAGGCTCTCTAAAATATATAGAGAATTGACAAATTTATAAGAATCAAGCCATTCCCCAATGAAATGGTCAAAGGATATGAACAGACTTCTCAGATGAAGAAATTAAAGCCATCTATAGTCATATGAAAAAATGCTCTAAATCATGTTGATTAGAGAAATGCAAATCAAAACAACTCTGAGGTATCACATCACCTATCAGATTGGCCAACATGACAAAACAGGAAAATGATAAATGTTGGAGAAGATGTGGGAAAATTGAAACACTAATGCATTGTTGATGGAGTTGTGAAATGATTCAACTATTTTGGACAGCAACTTGGAACTATACCCAAAGGGCTACAAAAATGTGCATACCCTTTGATCCAGCAATAGCATTTCTAGGGCTATATCCCAAAGAGATCATACAATTGGGAAAAGGACCCACACATACAAAAATATTTATGACAGCTCTTTTTGTGGTGGCAAAGAATTGGAAATTGATGGGATGCCCATCAATTGGGGGATGGCTGAACAAGTTGTGGTATATTAATGTAATGGAATACTATTGTGCTATAAGAAATGATGAACAGGCTGACTTCAGAAAAACCTGGAAAGACTTGCATGGTCTGATGCTGAGTGAAGTGAGCAGAACAAGGAGAATATTGTACACAGTACAGCCACATTGTGCAATGACTAATATTGATAGACTTAACCCTTCTCAGAATTACAAAGATCTAAGATATCTCCAAAGGCCTCATGATGGAAAATGCTATCTACATCCAAAGAAAGAACTATGAAGTTTGAATGCAGATCGAGGTATACTATTTGCTATTTTTTTTCTCCTGCTGTGTTTCATTTCCTCTTTCTGGTGGTTCCTCCTATTGGTTCCAATTCTTATTTAGAACATCACTAATGTGAAAATATGTTTAATGGGAATGTATCTGTATAGCCTATATGAGATTGCACACTGTCTTGGGGAGGGAGGTTGGGAGGGAAGGGGAGAAAAATTTAAACTCAAAAGCTTGTGGAAGTGATGGTAGATAAATCAAAATAAATTAGTTTTTTTTTAAAAAGAACCTAGCCAATAGCTCACAAATGTTCAGATTCCTTAAGAGTCTGACCAATATGGTGGATCTTTAATAAACCTTGTCTCTGGTTGAAAAAATCTTATAAAAATGAATGTTATAATTATCTTGGAATGTAATTGAGAAAAATAAAATACTATTAAAAGAAGAGAAAAGCAAAATGTGGCTTCAAATTTCAAACACTGAGGGCTTTGACTCGAATGACATGAGAATATACTAAAGTCTATAGCTTCAATTTGTAAGTCAATTATTTATTAACAACCAAAAAGTTCATAATAATAGTATTTTATCTTCCCACTGCTTTTACAATCCCTAAAGGCAAATGCTGTCTTATATGCCTTTCTGTTTCTTGAAGAATCCAGTACATACATAGCAGGGACTTACTAACTAAATCTTGATGTTATTATATTTTTTTTGTGTGGAGATTTATATCACAAGAATATATGGTCTCAAGATGTTCTTCTGATTCTAGCTTGAGATGGGTATTCCTCATCTGGACCACGACTTTGTATTCTTAGCACTTAGCTTATGGCCTAGCACACAGTAGATGCTCAATGAATTCTTATTTACTTGAAACTGTAGTTGTTCATCCTTTGTTCTCAGAAAGGACCAATGACACCAGGAGGGTGATGTCTTAAATTATAAGTGAATTGGATTTAAATGAGGCATGGAGCAGTGCAAAATCATCAGCCTCAGTCTCTCCTGCAAAGTAATTGGATTCCAGTGGTAAGATAGTGATCAGGAAGACTGCGATGGCCCCAGATGCAGGGGGGAGACCTTGGACTTTTTGAGCTAAGGTCTTTCCCAGGTCTCAATTTGAGGTAACACCTATATCATAGTTAAAGGCAAGGCAAGAATTGAGGTAAAAGGTGCCTTAACAAAAGAATCAGTCAAGGAGGTGAAGACCCTCAGAGTTTCTGGCCAGAACAAAAACAATTGCTGTTTATATTCTCTCACAGCCATAAAGACCCAAACAATGAGCAAGTAAGGCTTGGGCAGGGACCTATTATTAGCCTATCAATGAGAGCCAGAATGATTTGGTTTTAAAAGCATAAAGTAGTGCCATTTGAATCCCAATAGGCTTTATCAAAGCCTTGTTTTTCAGAGCTATATTTCAAGAAGTCATAAGAAAAGTACATGAAATAAAGAGTTAGTTGCCTCAGATTTTTTAAATGATAGAATAAACAAGAAGGGAAGAAAAAATCTAGGCCCCCAAACTCAAAGTATCTTGAGAAGTATAAGTGATCAAAATGTACAATCCTTTGGACAGAGCATCGACATGTTCTTAGAGTATGACTTAGGGTATAACTATGTGGACAGAGGTAGAGGAGGAGGAGAAGAAATGAAGGAAAGAAAGAAAGAAGGAAATAGCAACATTGCCAAACTGGAACTGGCCAGCTCAGTCCCCAGTGGGGCACACAGATTGTTGCTTATCTTTTCTTTTTTTTTTAAATTTATTTATTTTCAGTTTTCAGTATTTACTTCCACAAGATTTTGAGTTCCAGATTTTCACCTCATCTCACCCCTCCCCACACCCCAAGATGGCATGCATTCTGAATATCCCTTCCCCTAGTCTGCCCTCTCTTCTATCTTTTCCCTCCTTCTCTTATTCCCTTCCCCTTCTATTTTCTTGTAGGGCAGGACAGACATCTGTACCCCATTTCCTGTATTTCTTATTTCCCAGTAGTATGTGAAAACTTTTTTTTAAAAACATATGTTTTTAAAACTTTAGGTTTCAAATCTTCTCCCTTCCTCCCTCCCCACCCACCCTCATTGAAAAGGCAAGCAGCTCAATATAGGATATACATGTGCAGTTGTGCAAAACACTTCCATAGTAGATATGTTGTGAAAAACTAACTCTATTTCCCTTAATCCTATCCTGCCCTCCCATTTATTCTATTCTTTCTTTTGACCCTGTCCCTTTTCAGAAGTATTTGCTTCTGATTACCCTCTTTCCCAATCTGCCCTCCTCTCTGTCACCCCCCTGCTCTCTTGTCCCCTTCTCCCCCTATTTTCCTGCAGGTTAAGATAGATTTCCATATCCAATTGAATGTGTATGTTATTCTCTCCTTAAGCCAAATCCTATGAGAATAAGATTCCCTCATTCCCTCTCACCTTCCCCTGTTTCCCCTCCCCTGTGAGAGACTTTTCTGTTTTTTTTTTGTGAGATAATTCACCCCCTTCTACCTCTCCCTTTCTTCTTCCAGTATCATCCTCTCTCATCCCTTAATTTTATTCTCCAGATATGACCCCTTAATCTTCAACTCACCCTGTGCCCTCTATCTATCTATCTATCTATCTATCTATCTATCTATCTATCTATCTACCTATACATACACATAATTTTTTTCCTCCAATTACCCTAATACTGACAAAGGTCTCATGAGTTATAAATATCATCTTTCCATGCAGGAATGTAAACAGTTCAAGGTTAAAAAGTCTCTTATGATTTCTCTTTCCTCTTTACCTCTTCATGTTCCACTTGAGTCTTGTATTTGAAAGTCAGATTTTCTATTCAGCTCTGGTCTTTTCATCAGGAATGCTTGAAAGTCCTCTATTTCACTGAATGACCATTTTTTCCCCTGAAGGATTGTACTCAGTTTTGCTGGGTAGGTGATTCTTGGTTGTAATCCTATCTCCTTTGCTCTCCAGAATATTATATTCCATGCCCTGTGGTCCTTTAATGTAGAAGCTGCTAAATCTTGTGTTATCCTGATTGTGTTTCCACAGTACTTGAACTGTTTCCTTCTGGCAGCTTGTAATATTTTCTCCTTGACCTGGGAACTCTGGAATTTGGCTACAATATTCCTAGGAGTTTTCCTTTGGGGATCTCTTTCAGGAGGAGATCTGTGGATTCTTTCAATTTTTATTTTGCCCTCTGGTTCTACTATATCAGGGCAGTTTTCCTTGATAATTTCTTGAAAGGTGATGTCTAGACTCTTTTTTTGATCATGGCTTTCAGATAGTCCAATAATTTTTAAATTCTCTCTCTTGGATCTATTTTCCAGGTCAGTTGTTTTTCCAAAGAGATATTTCACATTCTCTTCAATTTTTTATTCTTTTGGATTTGTTTTACAGTGTCTTCATTTCTCATAAAGTCATTAGCCTCCAATTGCTCTATTCTAATTTTTAAGGAAGTATTTTCTTCAGTAATCTTTTGGACTTCCTTTTCCATTTTGCCGATTTTCTTTTTAGGGCATTCTTCTCCTCATTGGCTTTTTGGACCTCTTTTGCTATTTGGGTTAGGCTATTTTTTAAGGTATTATTTTCTTCAGTATTTTTTTGGGTCTTCTTTAGAGAGCTGTTGATCTGTTTTTTGTGATTTTCTTGCATCACTCTCATTTGTCTTCCCAGTTTTTCCTCTGCTTCCCTTCCTTGCTTCTCAAAATCCCTTTTGAGCTCTTCCCAGGCCTGGGACTGATTCATATTTTTATCAGAGGCTTTGGATGTAAGAGCTCTGATTTTGTTGTCTTCTTCAGGTTGTGTATTTTGATCTTCTTTGTCACCAAAGTAAGATAATATAGTCTGACTCTTTTTGTGCTGCTTGCTCATGATCCCGGCCAATTACTTGCCTTTAAAACTCTTTGTTAAGGTAAGAGTCTGCTTCCAATGTGGAGAATGTACTGTCCCAAGCTTCAGAGATACTTGTAGGGACCTGTAAATTTTCAGTTCTTGCAAGGTGGTATGATAAGGGGCGAGGTGTTTACTCCTTTCCTGGCCTGTGCTGTGGTCTGTTAGTGACACTACAAGCTCCACTGTATCAGCACTCCTCCTCACCCCCGTCCAGAACTGTGACCCGGATCCAAGCACAGGCAAAGCAAGAGATTCCTGCCTCAGCACCAGCAGAGAGATTCCTGAAATCCCCCTCTGATCAGCCAACTCGATTCCCCCTCAATCTGTGGGCCAGAAGCTTGGGAAGCAGCTGCCCACCCTAGGGCTGCGCTCTTGGGGAATGGAGCTGAGATCCCACCTTCCTCTCTCAGCACCGCAGAAACAGACTTTTCCCACTGACCTTCTAAGTTGTCTTTGGTGTTCCTGGGTTGAGAAGTCTGGAAACTATCACAGCTGCAAATGATTCAGTCCTGTGAGGCCTGCTCCAGGTTTGCTGTGGCCTGTGCCACCCTGCCATGCTGCGCTCTGCTCCCAGCCTGGCAAGATATACCTTTCTGATCAATCATCAGGTTGTCTTCGGCTGGAAATTTGTTTCACTCTGTATTTTGTGGGTTACGCGGCCTTAGAATTTGTTTAGATCCATTTTTATAGGTATTTGGAGGGGTTTGGGGAGAACTCAAGCAAGTTGCTGCTTTCACTAAGCCATCTTGTCTCTGCCCACTTTTATCTTTCTTATCCTTTCTTCTCAAAGAGGGCCAATGATATCAGGAATATGTTGTCTTCACTTACAAGTGATTTGAACTTAAGGGAGGCAGGGTCACTCTCCTCTCCAGAGTCATTCATAATACAGTGGCAAGACACAGGTCATGGTGACTGGGTTATTGGCAGCTATTGACTGAAAAGGACATAGCTATATCTCAGAAGGGGTGAGATACACAAGGTCCAGGCTGTAGACATGATATTCTTTAGATCATGGCAAGAATATGAAGGAAATCAGTGATCTAAGGAGAAGTTAGCCTCTGTATCTAATTGCTTCTTATTATTTCATTTCTAATATGCACATTGCACAAAAGTGTCACTCAGTAATTGGCAAGAGGGTCAGATGTACATAAGGGAGGACAGGGTCTTGTTCAGGTGGTTCTCATTGTCTTTCCAGCAATCAGCTAGTTTGAAAAGGAAATAGAACATTCTACAATATGAATTTTAGGTATGGAAGATCCCAGAAGAGGTTCCAAGCTGAAAAACATTCATGTCTTGAATGGAGATGACATGTTTCAAGAAAGTCTAATTCTAGAATCATGGATAATTGCAGAATTCAAGAATATTTTATACTTTATAGAACTGATGCAATAATAAATTTTCTCTTTGAACTTAAAAAAAACCCTCCCTTTTTTCAAAGTTTTAAAAACATTTTTGTTTAAATAATTTCAAAACATGATTCAATATGTTTACATAACAAAAAAGATATTCTATATCATTTAAGTTCTTCACTCTGGGCAAGTGGAATAAACATGGGGTGGGGAGGAAGGAGAAAAAGTCCTGTTAGATTAACAGTGTTCCAAGTAAGAAAGCAAGGCATTGTGACATTTGTTGGATGTTTTCTGTGAAGGGCATATTTAATTCCCAATGGCTACTTCAGTGATGAACATTATTGGCTATTCAGAGAAATCAGCATGAGTCAACATTAACAGCCTGCCTCCTCTGCAAACCTTTGTTTTCCTTGTGACCCTGCCTGAAAGGCTCATGCCAGTTTGGGGTAGCAATCACAGCAGGGCAAAAAGAAACTCCATTAGAACCATCACTCACATACATGCCATTTTCCATCACATGTTTTATCCCCTGTGGATTAAAGAAACAAATCTTAAAAATAGTTCCACATTTTTCTTTACAACTGTAGCAACTGAATGCCCAAATTTGAGTTTATTCATTTTTCCTTGTGGATTGCTAGGGTTTCTCCCTCATTCAGCCCTTATTCCCACCAAAATTTATTCATATTTATCTAGAAATCTTGGCTTATTCTAGAGTTACTCAACTTTATAAAGACAGTATTACATTTAGTAATGTGCAGAAGCAAAAACTCAGAAGAATGCAGTGTTCTGAGTCATGTAAGAAGAATAATTAAGAGATGTGGTATTTGTTCTTATTAAGTTGTCTCTTAAGTAACATTAATTTGTTTTCGAAGCTGGACAAGAGTTTGCTGTTGTTTTTTTTTTCCAAATTCAAGCAAACATTACCCTGTATTTAGAAATTTAGAGAGCAGTAAGAATAATTTGGGTGAGATTTCCTGAACAAGAGATAAAAAGACCATTAGACATAATATAAAAAAGATGACAAATACAATCCATTTTCTGACACTTAAGGGAAAAGGACTGGACCTGTGAGTTCATTTGTTCCAGGGCCTCCTCGATGAGGAAACTCATTTTGATAATCCAGGTTAGCACTGCCTTCGCAATTTAGAGATAGAGAGAGTTGCACAAAGTCAATGAAGCCCAAAAGAAGAAAAGCAGAAAACTGTTTGTGTGTGTGTGTGTGTGTGTGTGTTGTGTGTGTGCACGCACACATGGGGAGGGGGAGGGGTGTTACATATGTTTCTCTGAAAAAAGTCTTATTTCTCATATGTATAGAGAGAATTGACCCAATTTTATAAAAATAGGAGCCATTCATCAATTGATAAATGGTCAAAGGATATGAGCAGGCATTTTTCAGAACAAGAAATCAAACCTTGCAATAGTCATGTGAAAGAATTCTCTAAATCACAAATAACTAGAAAAATGAAAATTAAAACCACTTTGAGGTACCACTTCATCCCCATCAGATTGACTAACATGATAAAAAAGGAAAATGACAAATGCTGGAGGAGGCATGGGAAAATAGGTATGTACACTAATGTGCTATTGGTGGAATTATGAACTAGTTCAAACATCTAGAAAGTAATTTGTAACTATGCTGTAAAAGCTATTACATGGTGCATACTCTTTGACCTAGCAATACTGCTACTAAGTTTGTGCCCCAAGGCAATCAAATGAAAAGGACTCATATAAACAAATATATTCATAGCAGCTTTTTTTTTTTGTGGTGCCAGAGTTGGAAACTGAAAGGATAACCCTTACTCGGGGTATGACTGGACAAGTTATGGTATATGGTTGTGATGAAATACTACTGTGCTATAAGCAGTGATGAAGGGAATAGTTTTAAAACAACGTGGGAAGACATATGAACTGAGGCAAAGTGAAGCAAGCAGAACTGGGAGAACAATCTACATTGTATCAACAATGTTGTAAAGATGTTCAACTGTTATTAATACAATGATCCAAAGAACTCATGATATAAAACTCATGATAAAAATCAAAGAACTCATGATCTACAACTCCAAAGGACTCATGATCTACAACTCCAAAGGACTCATGATGTAAAATGCTATCCTTATCCAAATAAGGAACTAATGGTTTCAGAGTTTAGATTGAAGTATTTTTTCCCGTTTTTTATTTTTCTTGCTTTTTTTTGAACATGGTTAATGTGAAAATACCTTTTGTATGACTTCACATGTATCATATTTCTTGTCTTCTTGTTGGATAGGGGAGGGGATGAAGGGGAAGAGAGAATTTAGAACTGAATATAATTCAAACAAAATTTAAAAAATGAAAACAGTAATAAAAATGCCAAAACCAGCTTTCATCTGGAATGATTTATCAGAATCTTGGGCAGTTTACCTCTCAATTTCTAGTTCCAAAATCAGAGGCAGAGTGGGAGAGAGAACTGGATGACATAAAACCAAATAGATATATGGATATTAATTATGTCCAGCAGAAACAGATAACTTATTCAATAGACTTACAGTATGTTTCCCAGGATCCCACAATCTTTGACTGCAAAAAGTCCTGTGATTTCTAAAATTGGCACATTTATGAATATAGGAAATCGTTCATGAGGTGTGGTCAAGGGTGCATGCAGCTTTCACTGACTTTAAAAAAAATAAATATTTTTTTCCCATTTATATTTAAAAATGTTTAACCTTTTATTTTTAAAACAATTTTGAGTTACACATTCTCCATTACTTTCTCTCCCCTCCCCCACCATTGGGAAGGCAAGCAATTTGATAAAGGTTATACATATGTCATCACACAAAATTTATTTCCATATGAGTCATATTGTAAGACAAAACAGGCAAAAACAAGAAAAATAAAGTAAAAAAAAAGCTTCATTCTGCATTCAGATTCCATCAGTTCTTTTTCTGAAGGTGAATAGCATTTTTCACCATAAATGTGTTTCTCTTGGATCTTCGTATTACTAGGAATGTCTAAGTCATTCACAGTTCATCATTATCCAATATTGTTGTTGCTATGTACAACATTTTTGGTTAACAACCTGTCAACTTCACTTTGCATCAGTTCATTTAAGTTTTTCCAGGTTTTTCTGAAAGCATCCTGTTCATCATTTCTTATAGCACAATGGTATTCCACCACAATCATATTGTTATCAATTTATTCAACTTACTCAGCCATTACCCAGTTGATGGGCATCCCTTCAATTTCCAGTTCCTTAACACTACAAAAATCCATAATATATTTATTTTTGTATATATTTTTGTACATTTTCCTTTTTTTTTCTCTTTGGGTTTCACTTTTGGGATTTCACTTCAGTTTTAAAGGTAACAATATCATCATTGTCCAAGACCTTTTTATGTATTCTGTGCCATAAACCTTGCAGCATCTTGTAGCATAGATACTTATATGAAAAGAGACACAAACATAGGTGAGTACAAACATGAATACCCAGAAAAAATCACCCAGACTCCACTACTGAGCTGCACAGACCTAGATCTCTGGCTTTCTTACTGTTTCTTTCCTAATAACATTTTAATCACTGCAGTATGAGAGCCAGTTTAGGAATCACTGAACTGGAATTCTAGACAAATCATCTTTTATATTCTGACTACAGGCAACATTTAATGAGAAGCAGGATTTTTTTCAACAGCTTCTGCCTTTCTACTCCAAAGTTCAATGTCCTAACATTAGGTCTAATGGAATCTTTCAAAGAAGATTCCTTAAAAAACAAACAAAAAACTCTTCATAAAAACTTCTTTTATATTAAAAAATTTTAGTGATTATAAGCAAAAAGATCCTTTGTGTTATGATTTGACTATTGATTATGGTATCTTCCTTTGTCCTGTGTAGGAGTTAGGGAAGAGTGTGGGGAGAAGAAAGGTGGACAACAGTTAGATTTTCTAGGTTGTGAATGTGGCAGATGTCCACAATATATGTTGTTGTATTGCTTCGATTTGTTCAACCATTTTTATTTATTTTGATAGAGGATTATGAGTGAAGGGAAGTGTATGTAGGGGAAGTATCAGGGAATGAGATATGTACAGCCAGATATGGTCATCATATACAGCACTGGGTTTTGCCTCAGTGTATTTCTTGCTACAGTGGAATTTTCTGTAGGTGTAAAGTATTGGGAAGTGAGAACAAAGGTCTTTTTAAGCATTTTTAAAAATCATTCATGGTAGGATGTCTCCCTTATTTTCTCTGATGTTGAGGGGGTTTTGTTGGTTTGTTTTTGTAGACTGTACTTCCTTGGTATTTTCTGGGTGAAGCAATACAGCTTAGATTCTCCTGAACAGAGTGGCATGGAGCTATCCATTTCTGTAGTCTTTAGTACTCTATTTATGCAATCCACACAGACTATTAAATGTTCATACCAATTCTTGCTGTATAATAGCCAGCTACATGGCATAGTAGACAGTGAGCTAGGCTTAAAATAAGGAAGAACTGAGTTAGAATCCTGCCTCAGACAATTATTACCTAGTTGTAAGACCCTGGACAAGTCGTTTCTCCTCTCCTTGTCTCAATTTCCACATCTGAAAAAGGAGGAAGTTGGAATGGATGGCTTTTAAAGTCCCTTCTAGCTATCTACATATGATCCTATGAAACTTCCTATGATCTGTACCAAACTCTGGGGAAATTAGAGTGGATTCTGGGAATGAGAATATCCAATTTCATGATTATAGATATTATTACAATTCTCTACTGGTTCATTTTTTAACATATATTTTAATTTGCCATATGTATTAGTCTCACCTCTGACACATACTGACTTTATGACCCTAGGTAATTTATTTGACTTCTAAAATGTCGAACAGTGCCAGTAACACTCCCAGATATGTTCTCAACCAGATTAAAATGTAACTGAGAAACATTTAACAAAACCAATAAAAATATATAAAACATAGCATTATATTTTAAAACTATCGATATGCAGATCATGTATACAGATTATGTACAGATCAGTAGCCCCCTTACTATTTTAATTTGACACCACTCTTTTCGAGCACTCTTTCAAGACTGTAAGTCGCAGAGAAAGTGATGACTTGAATTTTTAGAAGGAGTTTTCTTCAATAGTGAAAGAATAGGTACAGCCCCTATCCCTACTCTAATAACAACCCATCATTACTTATAGCAGTACAAAATATATGTTGTAAATTTATGGAGGGCATAGATAAGAGTCCCACAAGAGAAGAAAACTTTGGTGAATGCATCAATATGATCCATCCTTTTGGATGTATTACCCATATCAATTGGATTATGGATCATTGCAAAATAAATCAATTTAAGAGGCAGCTAGGTAGCACAGTGGATAGAGCACCAGCCCTGAAGTCAGCAGGACCTGAGTTCAAACATGGCCTGAGAACAAACACTTGACGCTTACTAGCTATGTGACACTGGGCAAGTCACTTAACCCCAATTGCGTAAAAAAATAAAAATAAAAATAAAGAAATCAATTAACACCTATACCTCAGATCAGTATTTAGTCACTACTATTACTAGAAAAAAATAAATTTTATATACTCTTGTAAATGGGTGAAGTCACAATGTGGCAGAATTTAATAGAAGGAAGAATTTTCCTCAAATAAACAAGAAGACGATAAAAGGGGTTTAGTTTAAGTTTGTTTTATTTTTTAGCTATATTGGATTACTCAGAACGAATGACAGAATTGCTCCATTATTATCATTATTTTTTCAAATGATGATATATGAACTAGAATAGAGAGAGAGGAAAATTAACTACTATGGAGTTGACAACTGAGATGAGTAGGAAGATAGGAAAAGAACACTTAGCTACCATTAATGAATATAAGTCAAAAGGTCCCAATGTACTGCATAGATGCATATTGAGAAAACTAGCAGACATAATTGGTGAGCCACTGTCAATAATCTTTGAAAGATCATGGAGAATGCAACACGGGAGACACACTGAAGGGCAAGCATCCCAATTTTCAAGAAAAGAAAGAGAATGGAGTTTGCAAATTATGGGCCATTAAGGTGGAATTAGCAGAGAAAATTATAGAAGACAGCATTAAAAGACTACTTAGTGAGCATCTAGAAAAGGAAATGTGATTACTATGAGTCAGCAGTGCTTTATCAGGGAAAGATTATAACAAACTTCTTTTTTTTTTCTGAAAGAGGTAGTAGAATCATAACTCACGTGAAGTCTGTAGATAGAGTTAAACTGGGTAATTAACAAAATATTTGTCTCAGTTTCTCATGCTATTCTTATGGTACTTGGGGAGATGTGTTCAAGACAATTCTACAATACAGTTTGGTAGATTTGAAATTAGTTCAATTATTGAACTCAAAGAAAATTAATCATCAATAGTTCAATAACAACTTGGAAGCAAGTCTCCTGTGACATGGTATAGAAAGGTATAGAAGTTATGCTTATCAAAATTGCAGATGAGAAGAATTGCTAATAAAGTCAGAATCCAAAAAGACAGCAAAAGTCTAGAATGTGAAGCAGACATTAATAACATTAAAACAAATAGAGATAAATGTCAAATCATATAGGAAGTGAATTTGAGTTAAAAATGCTTCACAAGTACAAGATGGGAGCAGCTTAGCTAGATAGAGAATCATCTAGAAAAGATTAGGTTGTGAGCTCTGTATATATCAAGGATTGGTTATGAGAGCTGAGAAATCTAATGTTATCTTAGGCTGAATTAAAAGAAGCATGGTGTCAAAATGTCGCATTTTAAGAAAGACATCACTAACTAGAACAACATCCAAAGAAGGGCTAACAACATGATAAAGAGCTTCAAGCTCATACTACTCATACCATATGAGGAGAGGTTGAAATAAGTCGAACTATTTAGTCTGGAGAAGAAATTACTTAATGAGGTTGTAGTTGCTCTCTTAAAGTATTTGAAGGACAGTCATGTGGAAGAAGACTCAGATTAGGAAAATTTGGATTCAGATTCTGTGTCTGACACTAGCTCTCTGACCCTCAGCAAGTTGCTTAATCTCCTTTTGTACCAAGTGCCTCTTTGAGACTTAAATTTGCAGAACAACTGTTGATGTGCATTAATAAATGTAGTTTCCCCATGAGGATCCTGTTCCCTAAATCAGTGATATCACAGATTTAGGATTGCTCCCACCCCCACCTGAAATAGGAGCTTCATATGTAATATAGGGTTAAAAATACTCACATTATCTGCCTTCACAGGATTGTGAGGAAGGATCTCTGTAAATTATGATTTGCTTTATCAATGAGAGTATCAACAGAGGCAATATATTACAATATAGGTATTCTGTTCTTATACTTAAAGACTGAAATACTAGCAATAGCTGTGGTATGGAAGTACAATCAAGAGTCATGCTCTGTCTTTTTATTCTCCATATTTAAACTCTAAAGTCTATAACTTGAAATCATACTATGTTGCCTTTCAAAAGTGACAACTAAGTTTGTCTAATTCCTTGAATTTTTGATATATTATTTATCTTTTTGTATAAATTTTATTATTTCCCCACAGAATGTAAGCTTCTTCAGTACAGAAATGGTTTCATTTTTCTCTTCCTATCACTGGCATTGAGAACCTAGCAACTAAAATGTGTTTGATGAATGCTTATTGAATGAATACATGCCTGATGTGTTATTTGGATGCTTCGAGAGATCCATGATGCCTTTGGTAGACATAGTCCCTGAGTGGTTCAAATAGCAAGCCAACGATTATAGTAACTTTTGTTTTGGATCTGGACATGAATTTTCATTTGTGTAAGGAATTCCTGGTGAGAAAGCTCACTCTACTAATTCTGACTAATTCCAAGGTCAACCCTCTCTGTAGTATGTGACCACACTTTCTTTCAAAGTTCTAAAATAATAATAAGTAAGTGGTACATATATTCACATGGATCTTTGATAATTTGAGTAGTGGAGCAAAATGAGTGAGTGTTGGCTTTACAGTCAGAGGACCTGAGTTTGAATTACGATTTGCTCTTTGGTAACTTGTTGGGGGGGAATCACTTAACTTATCTGGGCCTCAGTTTCTTCATCTACAAAATGTAGCTAGATGATTTCCGAGAGCTTCCTATAACCTATAATCTTTTGATCCATTCCCCCTTGTTGGGGACAACCTAAGACAGTAGCATTGTTCATAACTCTAATAAGTGCTTTGCCAGCACTGCACTGCAGGCTGCCCCTACTGTCAACTCTACTATCTTCCTTATCTTGATATGTATTCTGCGGCAAAAGAAAGAAGTGGGAGAGTAGCAGTCTATCTAGAAGTGGATATTTCTCACTGACAGTAAACAGTTCCACTTACTGGCTATACAGAGTACAGGAAGTTAAAGAGAATGACAGAGACTTACCATTTCAAGGATCCAGTCTCCGCAGGATTCTTATAGACCTGTAGCATATGGTTCTGCCAAGATCATCAGCATTGTTTTTAATACACAGATGTTATTGTCTTTCTATCTATCCATATATAATTTATCTCTTCTTCCTTCCTTCCTTCTTCTCTCCCTCTCTTCTTTCTTCATTTTTCCCTCCCTCCTTCATTTTTTTCTTCCTTCTTTCCTTCCTTTCTTCCCCCTTTCTTAATAAGTGTAGTTTTATTAATAAGTGTAGTGTGAGCTTGAAGCTCTTTATCATATTGTTAGCCCTTCTTTGGATATTGTTCTATTTAATGACGTCTTTCTTAAAATGTGACATTTTGACACCATGCTGCTTTTAATTCAGCCTAAGATAACATTAGATTTCTCAGCTTTCATATCCATGTTTGCTGATCATTTTCTTTGTTTTTGTAGATACTGTCTCCCTTCTCATTCTCCTCTCATCTTTCTCCCTCTGTGTGTGTGTGTATGCATATATATGTATATATTCCTCTCTCTGTCTCTCTACATATGTGTGTGTGTGTATGTGTGTGTGTGTGTGTATGCTTAGCACAGTACATGGCACATAATAAGCACCTAGGAAATGTTTATTGATCAATTTATCAACTGTCTACAGTGCTTGCTTTTCACATCTCTTTAGTGCCTACAGACGTTGGACTGACTGGGAGAAGATGCAGGATGAGAAATTCCAGGGTTAAGACTGAGCAGGGAGAAAAGAATGATGTCAGAAAAATGAAGAGCTGAGGCAGGGTATGCCCACGGACTGCATCTCATCCTTCTGTAGTGTAGTAATTAAGGAGATTCTTTCCATCCCAGTATGCCAGACTTAGGATTTTGATACAATTGTGCTGCGGCAGCTCTATGAAACCTTTCTCCATTTTATGCTAGAAAGATTCTAGCTAGTACCCCTCAAAGAAATTGGGAGTTTCTGGTACCTAGGAGGAAGGCTTGAGATAGAAGAAACTCCAGATGGAACAGCCTTGACATCCTCCTTTCCTGGTTTCTGGGTCAAGGAAAAATAACAGCCTACAACAATCCCCAGTTCTTGTGCTGACACCTGGCTGGGAATATCTTCAGGCTGCAGTGGAACTGTGCTGAGAACAACCCTTCCCTGTCAGGAGATGGACATGTGGGAGTATGGGCTTTGGGATGGTGACAGCTGGCTGATGTCACTTGAAGTTTATATGTGTGTGTATGTGTGTGTGTGTGTATGTGTGTATATATGTGTGTGTGTATATGTGTATGTATATATATGTATATATACATACACATATACATATATGTATGTGCATATAGATATGTGTATATATTTGTGCTTTATATTTATTTTTGTGGATGTATGTATGTATATGTATATCACAGTGCTTTTTATTTTAAGTCAATTGCTTTTTTTTTTTGCTACAATTTGAGTTCCTGTGACAAATCTTGACCAATTTAAAACAAGAGCAGTGCGAGGTTAACTCCACTGGAAGCCATTTGAATCAAAAACACCAGTATTTACTCTGGTCCCTGTTCTTTCTGAGAAAGGAGGTATAACCGGTGTAGCTTAAATGAAATTCTTATCTTAGTTGGCAATGACACCATTTTGCTTCTCCTGCACTTGTGATGTCATTGGTACTGGGAACTTCTGATGATGAAACTTCTTTTGCCAATAGAGTTCTGCAGATCTGTAGCTGCTGTGCAATTTCTACTCCTAAGGCAAGGGTTCTCAACTTTTTGTGTCATGACCTCTTTAGAAGTCTGGTCAATCCTCTGACCCCTTCTCAAAATAAATAAAGTAAAATGCATAGGATAACCAAAGAAACCCATGTATTGATACAGTTATCAAAATAAATTAAACACACACACACAACACACACACACACATATACACACACACACACTCACACATACCCAATTTCATGTACCCCAGGTTAAGAAGCCCTGTTAGAGAGATGCTTCGGTAGTGGAAAGGCTAAGAGATCACCCATGGTTATATAGCCACTATGTGGCAAAGACTAGACTTGAATCCGAGGCTTCCTAGCTGCAAGCCCCATTCTCTACTAGGCCACACTGCCATTCCATGATCATTTATAGCTACAGGATGGAACACAAATGGGGACGATGAAGCTGTGTCAGAATATCAGAATCCTGGAAGGGACCAAAATGTCCTGATATGTATGACATATTTAATATGCATATAAATGAATTAATGCATAGATATCAATGCCTTTCTTGGCCTACATGCCATTGAATTGCTGACACTCCATTTCCTGTTCCTGTGATTTTGCATTGACTGTTCTCCATGCCTAGAATATACTGAAACTCTCTGAAATCTACCCACAGACCCTCCATGGACCCCAAGTTAAAGATCTTTGCCTTGCCCTTCTTTCATTTTCAATGTGGTGAATAAGTGGTTTCGTTTATTCATTTATTTCATACTCATCCCTTTGGAAAGTCTGAATAAAGAAAGAGTGCTGGTGCTGCGGTTACAGAGCTGATGGATCATTCTTCATCTCCTCTCCTTCCTTCCAGATTAATTCTAGCTACCAATCAATGCTGTTACTACAGTATAGCTAATTTGACATCTGAACGACCTCTACACTACCTGCTGTCATTGTTTTTCAGTCTTTTCAATTGTATCCAATTCTTTGCAACCCCAATGGGGGTTGCTTAGCAAAGATACCAGAGTGATTTGCCATTTCTTTCTTCAGCTAATTTTACAGATAAGAAAACTGAGGCAAACAGGGTGAATTGCCCTGGGTCCCACAGTTAGTAAGTATCTAAGACTAGATTTGAACTCAGTTATTCCTGACTTCAGGCCAGGCACTCTATCCACTGTGCCACATGGCTGCTCCCTATACTACTCAGCCACAGTATTTTCATTTGTTTAAAAAGTAATTTTTTTTTAAAAAATCTGAATTCTCACCTCTGGCCTTTTTGCTATGTGTGATAAAATCAATTCTGCCAGTAATGTAACTTTGGCCATCACTGACTTCCTCCTGTTTCTTCACCATCTATAGAGTTACTGATGATCATAAGTGGTTTTTGATGAAAACTGCACACACATTCACATTTAGCATAACTGATTTGTATAGGAACAGGAATTAAACATCAAACAAGTAAATTCTTGCCCAGGATACTCTCCTCTTCAGTCTATTATGGATGAATTCCATCTGAGGAAGAGCATTTTGAGAGGGCTTTAATTGCCCCAGTGATGTGTGACAGTAGCAATGGAGGATGTTTTTGGAGAAAATATTTCAAGAAGAAAAATAAAATACCATTAAGTGCAAAAAAAAAAGGAAAATATTTCAAGAAGGTTGTCAGCCTTTTTGTGAGTCCTTGCTGAGCTGCCTAAGGGGAAGAGGGAAATCTGCCAAGGAAAATGGGGCTAGGGGAAACAACTCAAGTAGAAAAATGAGGTTCTTGTTAGTACTGTGGTACTTTCATCAAAACAAATGCATTTAATGAGCAGTTAGAGTGCTCAATTAGTATAGTGGCAGATCTTATTTTTCAGGAGAAAATTTTTGCACTCAGATTTTTAATTAGCTACAGTGCTCTGTTCCATTCCCTGAAAGCCTGATAAAAGGAAGAAAATAATTGAACAACATTGTTTAAAAAAAAAAAGACATCATTTGAAGGGGAGGTGAGAATCCATTAAATAAGCCACTCCAGCCCCTTCCTGAGATCTGTGAAAACAAGGTATTAGAGAACTAAAAGGAAAATAGCCCTCATTTGTAAATACTCAGGTTCAAATCAGATGGTCCCAGAATTCACCTGATATTATGTTGTTATTATTTTCTCCATGAAAAAAAAATCCAAGTTATTGGAGACTAACATAGTGCCTTAGATACTTGTTTTCTCATCTTAAATTTAAAATAAAATTTGAAATTTTAATAAAAACAAAGCACCAGGTTTGAAAGGTTTTCAAGTATCAAATGAAAGAAGTGGGTCACTGCAGAAAGGTGGTGATGGCCTAAACAGAAGGGGCAAAGCAAACTCAGGGCTAACAGCCAACTGTTTAACTAAGAGGAATACAGCAGGCTGTCTTAGACCATAGCATCATTTAGCCTTCCCTGGCTGTTTGTCATTTCCTTCTATCAATGAAGAATCAGATTTCATTGTCCCACAAAGCCTAATTCCTATAACATTTGTCATCACTGATTCATTAACAACAGCTGGCTTCACCCCAAGCAATTTATCATTAAAATCTGGTTAGTTGTCAAAAAGGAGAGTCCTTTATTTCCATTTATTGGCACAAACCTCGGGTTCTATGCCTTTGACAAGGGGCCTTCTTCGGCAAAGATTAAGGAAGTCATTTTTCAGGATGTGACTGAGTGAATATGTAAAGGTAGAAAGGAATTTTAAACTACTTCATTACTAAATTGTATCCTGTAGATTTTCCTTCTTTAAAAAAAGCCAATAAAATCAAACCAGAAACAAAAAAACATTTACAATTTCACGAGGATTTGGCCAATTCAATTAAAAAATTTGGGAAAATTTTCTTCTAGACCATGGATTCTTAACCTTTTTTGTCATGGACTTCTTTGTCAGTTTGGCAAAATTTGTGGATCTCTTCTTGGAATAAAATTAAATGAGTAAAATATATAAATTTTTAAAGGAAAGCAATACTTTTGATAAGTATTTTATACTGATATACTTATCAAAATATGTATACTAAATATGTAATGTATTTATGATATATTATAAGCATATATAATTTATTATATATATACATATTAAATCTTTAATATAGATATGTATGTATCTGTATGTGGTTAGATATTATACGAGTGTCTATATTTATATATGTATTGACACATGTATTTATATAGGCATACACATGTAGCTAAACACATGTCTATATACATACACATACACATGTATTTGTGTGTATATGTATACACGTACACAATACATATAGGCATGTATGCATATGTGCGCATGTACACATATGCATAATATATAGACATACACGTGCATAAATATGTATGTGCGTGTATAGACAGATATAGGTGTAGTTCACAGTGCCACATGGTTGTCCAAATCTATAACCTCTCTTCTGAGGCCTGTGGATAAGTGAGGGAATTCTGAACTACAGTAGGCCTAGAACCACATGAGTATCCACACTAAGTCCAGCACCACTATGGTGATCTTCCAAGAGCAGGGGGCCATCATACTTCCTGAGGAAGCATGAACTAGCCTAGGTCAGAAATAAAACAGGTCAAGGTTTCCAAGCAGATAAAAGTAATATCAGACCCCTACGAGTGGCTGCTGCACTATGAGCCTGGGTGAGATAGTGAGACTCAATTCCAAAAAGTACAAAAATAAAACTTTAACGAGGCCATAGAACCCAGGTTAAAAGCCCTTGTAACTAGACCCTATTGTGAGAATTTCTACCCATCTAGTGAGACAGATTCCCAAGACACATCTGTATAATGGTCTACATCATTTGATTCAGAGGCCAAAGGAAGGTTAGAAGCTGGGACTCTGTTTACTATCTTAAAGGTCTAGTCTAGTTCTTTGAACCTGTCCTTTATTTCATATATTTTACTGGCAAAATCAATTATGAAATAGCATTTATATGAGAAACAGCTAAGAATAATGGACACATGCCCAATCTCAGAGTCATTGAGACCAACTTGGTTCAAGAATTACCTTTGACATACTGGCTATGTGAACCTAGGCAAGTCACTTATCCTCACAGTGCCCAAGGCAATCCTCCAAGACTTAAAGTTGCCCAACAATTGCCCTTCTTTATTGTTGCAGAGAACTTCCTCTTTAAGACTATATGCCAATGAGGTCAGATGTCTTGTTTTTGTTTGTTTTTTAAAGTGTACATATTGGTTCTTTTGGAGATGCCTCAGAGCAAAAGTTCTTAACCTGGGGCCCACAGACCCACCAAAGGTTCCATGCATAGGTTTCATGGGGTCCATGAACTTAGCTGGCAAAATTCTAACTTCATTTCTGTATAACTAATTACATGGCACAAAAACAGTTTAACAACACCTGCATGGAGGAGAATGAGTTTACTATCACTGAACTACTTCAAATGGAGGCTGTACAATCAGTTTGGGTGATGTGATAAGAAGCATTCATAATTTGGATGTGTGGCAAAAGATGAGTTCTGAAATCCTTTCCAGCTACATGAATTTATGATTGTAATTCCCTAATATTTTATTTAATTATGCTAATTAGACGAGAGGCACAATGGTATAGTATATACATAGAGAGCTAGCCTCAGAGTTAGAAAGAGGGACTTCAAGTTCCAACACTCTCCCAAACTGTTTATGTGATCCTAGTCAAGGTATTTAACTATGCAGTGACCCTGGAAACTCTCTAAGAGTTGAAGAGGTGGTGCTAATCCAAACTGACAGAGATAATTTCCACACTGGGAGTTCCCAATATTAATAAAAGCACAGGTCTGAATAATAACATCCACAAAAATTTATGCTAACATGCCAAAGGTCTATGATTTTTATTGGGAAGTTCCAATGTGGGAATTCCATCCAGCAATTCAGACAACTACCACCACATGTGACTTTGTGGATACTGGCAAGCAAGTACTTAAGGCATTCAGTGGCTTGTTCAAGGTCACATAGTTAGTATCAGAGGCAGAAATTGAATCCAGGTCTTCCTAACTCCAATCTCAATAGTCTATCCACTATGCCATGCAACCTTACATTTATAATTAAGTAATTTTTAAAACAACAACAATAAATGAAAATGCTGTTTTCTATGGAATAAAGAATTTGAAAACAGCCAAAATACACTTTTTCTTTTGCTGTAGCAATGAAGGTCCTCATGGGATAGATGTGAAGATTCTGCAAATGTCCTACTTTGATGCATCCTCATTGTATTAGAGTGACTCTTGTTTCTGGAGTCAGAAAGATAATGCATTGTATAGAAGGCTAGGTATGGCATCAACCCAGCCTTAGATACTTGATAGCTGTGTGACACTAGGCAAGTTGCTTAAACTCTGTCTGCCTCAGGTTCCTTTACTGTAAAATGAGGATGGGTATGATAATAACACCCACCTCGCAGGGTTGTTGTGTAGATCAAAAGAGAGAATACTTGTAACTTATTTAGCATAGTATCTGAAATATAATATGTGCTTAGTAAGTCCGTCCTTCCTTCCTTCTTTCCTTCCTTCCTTCCTTCCTTCCTTCCTTCCTTCCTTCCTTCCTTCCTTCCTTCCTTCCTTCCTTCCTTTTTCCTTTCTTCCTTCCTTCCTTCCTTTTTTCCTTTCTTCCTTCCTTCCTTTTTTCCTTCCTTCCTTTTTTTCCTTCCTTCCTTTCTTCCTTCCAGCAACATCAGCAGAAAGCAAGTCTGAGAGCCAGCCAAGCTATGTTTGGAGAGTCTTTTCAGTAGAAATTCAGCTTCTAGGTAATGATTTTTTAGTGTCAAGAAATTCATGAAACTGTGAAGGCATAGATCAGTTATAATCTGCATGGAAGGCATACCTACATGGATGAAATCCTACACACTTGATGCGTTGAAGAAGTAATGAGTGCAGAGTTAGGAAGGTCTGGCTGTTTCAAGCACACTCTCTAATAGCTACTAACTGTATATGACAGACAAGTCACTTAACTTCTCAGTAACTCAAATAACTATCCAAGACTCAAAATTTACTGTCACCAGAAGAAAATGTTTATATACTCCAAGTTCTATAGATCAACAATGTAACAGATAAGATACTCTTCTATCCTTCTTCCCCTCTTCTTCCCAAACAGAAATATGTGTATGTATATGTATGTATGTACGTATATATATATATACACACACACATACATACATGTGTTTAATATATATATACACATACATGTATTTTTTTATTTATACACACACACACATACATGTATGATATTTTTTGAATTTCCATTAGGACTAACAATAATAGTGACCCATAGCCTAAGTCTTAACAATTTAACTATATACTGATTTGTCTTCTCTAAAGTATGCCCATAGGAAATAAGGAATGACCATGAAAATGTAGGCCTTAGGGAGAATCCAATAGTGTAATAAGACATGGAGAAGATGTTGGGACATCTAGAGGCTGTGAACATATTAATCATAAGCAAATCAGAGAAATCAATTTGGACCTATGCTATAGCACAGTTTGGTGCTCAGTGATGAGTCAAGGAGGCAAATGGAAGGATATAATAAGATGTCCAGATATGATAAAAGAAAAAAAAACAGCAACTCATGGATGTGTGCATGTCTGTGTATGTATGAATATTCAGTCCAACACCATCATAAAGGTAAGTCTCTTACAAGTCTAGCCTCCCCCCACCACAAGCCACATATTGCCTTTTTCTGACTTTTCTTCATTTCTAGGCTTCCCCCCCCATTTTAATGGAATTTAACAAATATATGTGTATGTATGTATATATGTATGTATGTATGTATATATCTGTGGTGGTATAATTGAATGATTAATCATGGGCCAGACCCACCACTGTAATTGTTCTTCAAACTACCATGTGTAAGTAATTACCCTTCTTCTCCCTGTCATATTATTGACACTTAAGAAATAAGTAATTGGCTTGAGATTGTCTCTCATGTAGGGAAAGTGGGCTTAATTATTGATAATGACTGGCCCTCCTTTTCTAGTCACATGTAGGAATCCATACAAGTAAGGAAAGTATCCCTCAAAACATCTTGTATGCTTCTGTAATGTGCTGCATGTTGGTACTACAGGTCATCAAGATGTAGCCATTTTAGTTTCTCTTCTAATATAGTATTTCATTACTTTTAGCCCTATGATATCACTATGAGGATGATTGTGCCAAAGGGGCTGTCTTTTATAACCATGTATGATTGTTATTTGTACTTCATTCTCAAAGAGGACCATGACATCAGGAAAGTGATGCCATGACATGCAAATGAATTGGATTTAACTGAGGAAGGGCTGTACAAAGTCACTAGCCTCACTTTCTCCTCTGGAGCCATCTGGGTCCAGTGGCTAGATATGGATCAAGACAAATGGAGATGGTCCAGGGTACAGTAGGGGACCTTGACTTTTTCAAGCTAAGGTCTTTAACAGGTCTCAGTTTGACTGAGGCAGTACCCATTCAGTGATTAAACCATGTATGGTTTGATATTATGGAAGGAGTTTTATGGTTTCCCAAATGTAATCATGATACTGAGGCAGGGATAGAGAGGTAAAAATGGCATTCTTAATAAGGCCACAGCAACTTAGTTGCCTAGGAAGAACTAAAAGCTACATTTCCTGACCTGGTCCATGGCACCATGTTGATTCCCAGTACAACTATTACGTAGAGGGGTTCAACTTTCAGCCAGTTTGTAGTGATTTCCTAGGATTTCTAATTCTTCCCAACAAACATCACAGAAGGACTACAAGGTACCTGAAACTGCTGAGACTCTCTTAGATTTTAAGGACTATATCCCAAGGCTGATTTGAACAAGATGATTACTTTGTTCTATCTTTGGAAGCTTTCTTCTCTGACTTTGTTGTTCATCTTGATAAGAAATAAAGGGAGATGAAGAAAAACTGTTTTAAAATGAAAGACACACTGTCATTGAAAATGCTTGTGTCATGTAGACAAATAGTGTTATGAATATCTAGAAATCTTTCTTACAGCTGGTTCATAGCCAACTATCTCTCCTACCATGCTATCCACAGAGGGATAGCATGATACAGTAGATACAAAGCCAACCTCAGAGCCAGGAATATCTGGATTCATGTTTTGCCTCTGACACATACGTGGTGTGTGACCCTGACTAATCACATAACTTTTCAATAATCTAGGCCAGTGGCGTCACAAGGTCCACTCAGTGGTACATAAGGATCCCTAGGGGCTGCATATTGACTTAGAAAAATTACCTATTAATTATTAGCTATGTTTCATCATGGTTTTGTTTATTTTGTTAAACATTTTCTAATTACATTTTAGCTTGGCTCAGGCTGCACGCTAGAGTGCTATAGTTTACATGCAGTCTGTGTGTATTTAACACCTCAGCTCTACGTAACTTATTTTTTGTTGTTGTTGTTTTTTGCTTTTTCTTTGGTGAGGTAATCAGGGTTAAGTGACTTGCCCAGGGTCATACAGCTAGTAAGTGTCGAGTATCTGAGGTTGGATTTGAACTCAGGTCCTCTTGACTCCAAGGCCAGAGTTCTATCCACTGCACCACCTAGCTGCCCCACCAGGTAACTCTTTAAGACTATATGTTGTGGGGCAGCTAGATAGCACAGTGGATAGAGCACCAGCCCTGAAGTCAGGAGGATCTGAGTTCAAATCTGGCCTCAGACACATAATACTTACTAGCTGTGTGACCCTGGGCAATTTGCTTAACCCCATTACCTCACCAAAAAAAAAAAAAGATTTAAAAAAAAAGACTATATGTTGCAAGGAAGGTTCCAATTGTACAGGCAAAGGGTGTTTCCTCACATGGAAGTTCCCTGTATTTATGAAATCATAGGTCCAATCTTTACCCTTGTCTGGTCCACCATGTCCTAAATGCATTGAATTCTAATATGCCAAACTATTCATTTTTATTGCTCCCTCCACTAATACAAGAAGTAGAGAGAAGCCTTCTTGAATTGACAACTTATAGTCAATAACTACCTGTCAAATAACACTATTCTGTAGGGAAAGAACTTGTTTACTTAAGCAAATTCACTATTGTGTGAGCAGTTGCTTAAGTTTTCAAAAATCTTTACTGACATCAGTGAGTTTTTGACAAATTATCTTGCCATGCAGGTTTTTGCCAAAATAACGCTTTTACCTTTCTGCCTCCTTGAGATTTAAGCCAGCCAACAGGGATTCTGTCCACATCTTTCTCCTTCATTAAAACTCTCAGTGTCCTTACCTGTTTATCTTCTCTTTCCTGCCAGTCTCTGAGAACAAGGTGGATCTCTTTCTGACCCATATACCTGTCACCTGAAACCCATCTCCTTCGGTCTCTTATATTATCTTTCCTCATTATCCTTCATTTCTTATGCATCTATAATCATTTCTCAATGGTTCTTTTGCTTTAGTTGACAAACATTCCTAGGGCTCCTCATCCAAAAAATCAAAACAAGAAAAACATTTTTCCCTAGACCAAATTCTTTCCTCAACATATCAGTCTGTCTCTATCTCTATTTGTCTCTTCTCTTTGTCTTCTCTGTCTCTCTGTCCCTTCTCTCTGTGTGTCTCTGTCTTTCTTCTCTCTATCTCGATCCCTGTCTCTTCTCTGTCTAGCTGTCTCCCTTGATTCCTCTCCTCTCCTCTCCTTCCCCTCCTTTCCCTTTCCCCCCTGTGTGTGTCTCTCTCTCTTACTGTTTCTGAGTGTCTCCCTTTCACTGTCCCTCTCTCTCTGTATCTGTCTCTCTCTCCCTCCCTTCCTTCTTCCATCCTTCCCTCTCTGCCTCAATTTCTGTCAGATTTCTTTAGAATGAGAAATCTATACTCACTGTCTTTACTTCATCACCATCAACTTAATTTTCAGTACCTTGAAGTCTACCCCCAGAGCATGATAGATATCCTCCATATCTAAGCTCAATGTTCTTTTTTTCTGTTCTCTTCAACCTTTAATCTGATGAAGGTTTTGACATCCTCCTGCCCTTTGAAGGAAGATGTCCTCTTAGGTCATCTTTAGTCTTTTTTCTCACTATACTCTCTCCCTTTGTGATCTCACCAACTCCCCTGATTTACATTCTCACCTCTATGTAAAATACTCCCCAAAATATAGCAATATCCTAATTTTTTCCCCCTTACACGCCTCTTCTACATTTCCAGCTGCATGTTGAATATGTCCACTTAAATCAGGGGTTCTTATTATCATGGGTCTTTGAACTTTTTTTAAATATTTTGATAATTATTTCAATATAATTTGTTTCCTTTTTATTCCTATGAATTTTATTTTATACATTTAAAAATATTACTTTTAGAAAGAATCCAGACTTTTCCAGGTTGTCAAAGGGGTCCATGACACAAAAAAAGGTTAAGATTTCTTGACCTAGATATTTTGCTGATATATAAGAATAAACACGTCACATATGAAATCCTCTTCTTCTCCCTCCTCAAAGAAACTTTTTTTCACTCACTAATTTTTCTATTTCCATTGTTGGCCTCACCATCACTACAGTCACATATAACCTTGGAGTTATCTTTGACTCTTCCTCTTTCCTCGCCACCTATAATTGATAATTTACCAAGTCTTATTGACTTTAATAATAATAACTATATAGTACTTCCAGGTTTTATACATACTTTACAAATATTATCTCATTTTATCCTCAAAACAATCCTGTGAGGGAGCTGCTATTATTATCCCCATTTTATATATGAGGAAACTGAGGGTAGAAGAGGTTACACAATTAGAAAATTTTCCAGAAGGAGGAGCCAAGATGGCAGATGAGTTCTCTTCCAAAACCCCCCAAAATACCTTTAAAAATGACTCCACACAAATTCTAGAGCAGCAGGACCCATAAAAAGATGGAGTGAAACACATTTCCAGCCCAAGACAGCTTAGAAGGTCAGCAGGAAAGGTCTGTTGCTCCAGGGTGGGAGTGGGGTGCAGTCCAACACAGGCTATACCAGCACAGCACAACTTCAGCAAGCCAAGAGTAGGCCTTGGGAGTGGCTGAATCTGCAGCAGCAGTGGCTGCTTCTTGGGCTCCCAGCCCACAGATGGTAAGGGAGTTGAACAACTGGTCAGAAGGAGATTACAGGGGTTTCTTTGCTAGCACTGAGGCAGGACTCTGCTGCTTTGCCCACACTCAGATCCCAGTCCCAGTCCTGGGTGTCAGCCCCAGGGCAAGAAGGAGCATTAGCATAGCAGAGCTTGTAACCACAATACAGAGGAGACCCTTCTCACAGTTCCAGGGAAGAAAAGAGTGTTTGCGGTCACTCACAGACCAGAGCACAGGCCAAGAGAGTAGAAAACACCTCTCCTTAGATCATACCACCTTGGAAGAGCTGAAAAGTTACAGATCCCTAGAAGTCTCTCTGAAAACAACTGCACAAAACCCCTGAAGCTTGGGACAGTGTTCCCTTCACCTTGGAAGCAGACTTCTACTTTAACAAAGAGTAAAAAGTCAAATAATAGACTGGGAAAATGAGAAAAACAATGGAAAAAAACTCTAAAGAAAGTTCTTATGATGACAAGGAAGATCAAAATACACACACAGAAGAAGATAGCAAAGTCAAAGCTCCTACATCCAAAGCCTCCAAGAAAAGAATGAATTGGTCTCAGGCCATGGAAGAGTTCCAAAAGGATTTTGAAAATTAAGTAAGAGAGGTAGAGGAAAAATTGGGAATAGAAATGAGAGAGATGCAAAAAATTTAAGAAAAATGAGGTGACAGCTTGATGAAAGACACACACACACACACACACACACACACACACACACACACACATACACACACACAAATACTGAAGAAAATAACACCTTGAAAAATGGACTAGGCTAAATGGCAAAAGAGATCCAAAAAGCCAATGTGGAGAAGAATGCCTTAAAAAATAGAACTGACCAAATGGAAAAGGAGGCCCAAAGGTCACTGAAGAAAATAATTTCTTAAAGATTAGAATAAAGCAAATGGAAGCTAATGATTTTCTGAGAAACCTAGAAGCAATAAAACAAAGCCAGAAGAATGAAAAAGTAGAAAACAACATGAAATATCTCATTAGAAAAACAACTGACCTGGAAAATAGATCCAGGATAGATAAGGTAAAAATTACTGGACTACCTGAAAGCTGAGATAAAAAAAAAGCCTAGATATCATCTTTCAATAAATTATCAGGGAAAACTGCCCCGATATACTAGAACCAGAGCATAAAATAGAAATTGAAAGAATCCACTGATCACTTCCTGAAAGAGATCCCAAAATGAAAACTCCCAGGAATATTATAGCCAAATTCCAGAGTTCTCAGGTCAAGGAGAAAGTATTGCATGTGGCCAGAAAGAAACAATTCAAGTATGGTGGAGCCACAGTCATGATAATTCAAGATTTTGAAGCTTCTACATTAAAGGATTAAAGGGTTTGGTATACAATATTCTGAAGGGCAAAAGAGGTAGAATTTAAACCAAAAATCACCTACCCAGCAAAACTTAGTATAATCCTTCAGAGGAAAAAATATATATATACAATGAGATAAAGGACTTTCAGGCATTCCTGATGAAAACACCAGAGCTGAATAGAAAATTTGACTTTCAAATACAAGACTCAAGAGGAACATAAAAAGGTAAACAGGAAAGGAAAATCATAAGGGACTTAATAAGGTTAAACTGTTTACATTCCTGCATTGGAAGATGCTATTTGTAACTCATAAGACCTTTCTCATTATCAGGGTAGTTAGAAGGAATACATATAGACAGAGGGCACAAGTGTGATGATATCTAAAAAATAAAATTAAGGGGTGAGAGAGGAATGTACTGGGAGAAAGACAAAGGGAGAGGCAGAATGGGGGTTAAATTATCTCACATAAAAGAGGCAAGAAAAAGCTTTTAAAGTGGAGAGAAGAGCAGGGATGTGAGAGGGAGTGACTAACCTTACTGTCATCAGAATTGTCTCAAAGAGGGAATAACATACAATGTTATTGGCAATGGGGTATAGGAAAGTAGAAGGGGAAGGAGATAAGAGGAGGGGGGAGGGTGATAGAAGGGAGGGTAGATTAAGGGAAAAGGTAGTAAGAAGCAAAACACTTTTGAGGAGGGGCAGAGTGAAAGGAGAGAAAGAACAGAATAAACAGGGATTTGGGAGAATAGGATAGAGGGAAATACAGTTGGAAATAGTAACTGTGAAAAAAATATTTTGAAGAAAGTTTCTCTGATAAAGGCCTCATTTCTCTAACATCTAGAGAACTATGTCAAATTTGTAAAAATAATTGCCATTTCCCAATTGATGAATGATCAAAAGATATAATCAGTTTTCAGATGAAGCAATCAAAGCTATCTATAACTATATTAAACAAATATTCTAATTCACTATCATTTGGAGAAATGCAAATTAAAACAATTCTGAGGTACTGCCTCATACTGATTAAATTGGCTAATAGAACAGACAAGGTGAATGACAAATGTTGGAGGGGATGTGGGAAAAATGAAACATTAATTCACTGTTGGTGGAGTTGTGAACTGATTCTACCATTCTAGATGGCAATTTGGAACTATGTCCAAAGGGCTATAACACCACTCATATACCCTTTGACCTAGCAATACCACTACTAGGTCTATATCCCAAAAGAGATAAACAACAAAACAGAAAAGGATCTATATGTACAAAAATATTTATAGCAACTCTTTTCAGGAGTAAAGAATTAGAAATTGAGGGAGCAGCTAGATGGCACAGTAGATAGACCACCAGCCCTAGAGTCAGGAGGATCTGAGTTCAAATCCGGCCTCAGATACTTGACACTTACTAGCCGTGTGACCCTGGGCAAGTCACTTAACCCCATTGCCTAGCAAAAACAACAACATCAGCAAAAAAGAAAAGAAATTAGAAACTGAAGGGATGCTAAAGAATGGCTGAACAAGTTGTGGTATGTAATTATGAGAGAATACTATTGTACTATGAGAAATGATGAGCAGGATGCTCTTAGAAAAACCTGGAAAGACTTGGATGGGTTGATACAAATTGAAATGTACTAGGTACAAAGTAACAGCAATATTATAGGATGATCAGCTGTGAATGACTTAGCTATTCTCAAAATACAATGATCCAAGACCATTCTGAAGAACTTATGATGAAAAATGCTACCCATCCCCAGAGAAAGAACTGATGGTGTCTGAATACAGATTGAAGAATACTTTCTTATTTTCTTTATTTTTCTTGAGTTTTTTTTGGTCTAAGTTTTCTTTTATAACATAACTATTATGGATATGTTGTGCATGATTACACATGTATTACCTATATCAAATTGCTTGCCTTCTCAATGAGGGATAGTGAGGAAGAAAAAGGGAGAGAATTTGGAACTCAAAGTTTTAAAAACAAATGTTAAAATTGTTTTTACATATAACTGGTGAAAAAATAAATACTAAATAAATATAAAAAGACGAAGAAGACAAAGAAGACGAAGAAGACGACGACAACGAAGACGAAGAAGAAGAAGAAGAAGAAGAAGAAGAAGAAGAAGAGGAGGAGGAGGAGGAAGTTGTTATACAACTTGCCCAGGGTCACACAGTTAGGAAGTGTCTAAGCTGTATTTGTACTCAGGTCATCCTCAGTCTTGATCCAGTGCTCTAACCACTTTTCCATCTCTGTCTGTTATCACTGAGGCATCTTTCACATCCTTCTCCATTTTACTACCATTATAAATTGCCTTACCTTAATCATTCATCAGCTCTTGCCTATACTGTATATAGTATGTATAGAATAGTTTTGTGGTCATGCTTCCAGTCTATCCATCCTTCTATCCATGTTTCACAAAGCTACCCATGTAATCTGGCTAACAAGTATCATTTGTATCACATCAATACTCTACTCAAAAAAGTCAGTGACTCCCTATTACTTGCCAGTTAAAGTATAAGCTCCTGACCTTAGAATTCAAAACCCTCATAATCTGACTTCAATTTATCTTTCAAATCATATCTCATGTATTCAGTCTTCCAGCCAAAGTGAACCTCCCATCTTCTCTCAGTCTCACTGTGCACTAATCTCATCTCTAGATCTTTGATCATATTATCCCCAGGTGGGATTGGCTCGTATTCCTAGTTTCTATCTTTATACATCCCTCTCCTCAAGTGAAGGGCCATAGGTGTGGAACACTGAATATACTATTAGCATCAGTTGATAAGTTAGTTAGTTCTGCTAAGCTGATTTCTTTTTCTCCCAGTTATTTTTTTTAAATTATTCAATTTTTCCTTGCACAGAATAGTTTTCTGACTGGAGAGAAGATGGATAGATTTAGAAATGCAGGTGATATAAAAAAATAGATGTCAATAAAGGAAACTGCAGCAGACAGATAGTACATGTATAACTTTCCATTTCCCCATTCTTGAACGAATTTGAAGAAAGGTCTATTTCTTTTGTCTGCCACTACCATTAACAAAGAAATCCTGTTCCCCATTCAATATTCAGCTCAGGTGCTGGCCCTTCTTCCATGAAGCTTTCTTCAACCACATCAATCCTCAGCTGAAAGTGATACCTCCCTAAAATTTCAATTCAGTCCAAGCCCACAAACTTTTCTTAGTACCTTCTATGTGCAGGGCACTTTACTAGTCACTGAGAAAACAGAAAAAAAGCAAAAAGTCAAGGTCCATAGGAACTTAAATTCTCCTGAGGGGAAACAGCTGGCATACAGGTATTACAAATACAAAACATATACAAGAAAAATACAAAATAATTTGTTTTCAAGATAGGGAGGGCAGAGCATTAACAATTTAGGGGCTAGGGGGAGATCAGAAAAGACCTTGTGCTAGAGTTGGCAGTTAGTTTGGAAGCAAATTAATCGTCCTCCACACATCTCTCAAAGCCATGGTAAGAACTTCTTTGCACTTATCATACTCTCCTTGGCTTCATGGGTATTTGTGTATGTGATTTTTCACTCCCTCTCTCCATTAGGTTGGAAGTTCCTTTAGGGGACTATGCATAAGTACCTTACACAGCAGTTTCCTAATAAATACTTGTCGATGTTTTCGACTTGAATTCCTTCCTTTCCTCCTTACTCCTTCCTTCCCCCCCCCATCCACTCTCTTTATTCTTCTCTTCCTATTTTTGAGACTGTTGAGTTCTACAAAGCTGTAGCTTCACTGGCAAATAAAGTGGAGAAGTGAGAAACCATCCAGTCAGTATAGTCAACACTAATAGCCCACTGAGGCCAGCTCTGGGCAAAAGTGAAATATGTCCTTTTTCTTCAGTGACTCTCCATGTGTCCCTTCAGAGTCTTATCTCCAGGCACACAGGCGCTACCTCCTTCCCTGACAACGCTCTGTGATCTACTTCTATTCTGTCTTTACCAGCTCTAATCAGTCAATATGTCCTCCCATGTACCACTACTCCAGACTTTCCCAGAAACTAGTCTTGCCCCTGAAAAACGAAATCATATATGCTGATGTGTCCATGTTTATCCATATTAGACGACATGTTATTTTAAACAAGTATTTGAGTTTTCTGGAAGCAGCCAGCACCTTTTGACCCAAAGTAGAGACTCTGTTAGTGGCAATTTCAGACAGCTATGGTGGCCTAATAGGTGAACTATTAGGGGTGGGGTGGGGATACAGATAGGCCTTTTAGCCCCACATTAAAAAGCAGCTTCTTCCCCGCCCCCCTTTCAAAAACACTGTTCATGTCATGCCTAATTTTGTCTGAAGGGGAAATACAACTAAAAACTTATTTCCCCTTCATTTTAATTTTCACAAATTTTCTGTCACGAATTACTCAGTTCCCATAATTATAGGAGGACCCACTGTTAGGATAGATCCACACATCTTTTCACAAAACAGACACTGAGATTAGAGAGGGAAGTTGGCCAAGCTCTCAACATCAGGCCAAATGGAAGTCTATGTGTGGATTTAGCCAAAGGCATCATTGTGTGGGAGGAAAGATCACAAGAGGGTAGCAATAGAGATATAAAAAAGACCACCTATAAAAGGCTGCAAAAATACGTAGATGAAAACAAAACAGTGACACAAAGAGGGATATTTTATCACTGTTAATTGGAATATATACTTTAAAAAAACAAGCTATACAGCAGAAGTTCTTGAATTATAAGTAAAATTCTTTTTTATTCTTTGTATATCAAATGTTTTCATTTGTTGATGATTGATAAGTTCATAATAAAGGTGTTTTTTTTTTATTTTTTGTTTGTTTTTATGAAGAAAGATCACAAGGCTTGGACATAGATGGTCTAAACTCAAGTCTCAGTTCTGGTCCTTATTGTCTATGTGGGCTAGGGCAAGCCACTTAATATCTGAGTCTCAGTTTGTTCTTCTGTTGAATGGAGTTAATAGTGCTTGTGCTATTTTTATTCTGGCAGGGTTGTTTTTTTTTTCTTTTTCCACTTTTTTTTATTAATTTATTTGGATGTATCAACAATCACTTCCATATGCTTTTGAGTTGAAAATTTTTCTCCCCCTTCCTCCCCCCCACCCTCCCCAAGACAGCGCACAATCTGATATAGGCTTTACATTTAGAAACCCATTAAACATATTTTCCCATTAGTGAAGTTGTAAGTAAAAATTAAAATCAATAGGAGGAACCATCAGAAAGATGAAACAAAACTCAACAGAAGGTAAAAATAAGTGATAGCAATTTGACTTCCATAGTTCTTTCTTTGGATGTGGACAGCATTTTCCATCCCGAGGCCTCTGGAGATGTCTTAGATCCTCAAAATGCTGAGAAGGGTTCAGTTTAACAATCTTAATCATTGCATAACGTGGCTGTTATTGTGTACAAAATACTCTTGGTTCTGCTCACTTCACTCAGCATCAGACCATATAAGTCTTTCCAGGTTTTTCTGAAGTCAGCCTGTTCATCATTTCTTATAGCACAATAGTATTCCATTACATTCATATACCACAACTTGTTCAGCCATTCCCCAATTGATGGACATCCTCTCAATTTCCAGTTCTTTGCCACCACAAAAAGAGCTGCTATGAATATTTTTGTACATGTGGGTCTTTTTCCCATTTGTTTGATCTCTTTGGGATATAGCCCCAGAACTGCTATTGCTGGATCAAAGGTATGTACATCTTTGAAGCCCTTTGGGCATAGTTCCAAATTGTTCTCCAAAATGGTTGGATCATTTCACAACTCCACCACCGATGTATTAGCGTTCCAATTTTCCCACATCTTCTCCAACATTTATCATTTTCCTGTTTTGTCATGTTGGCCAATCTGATAGGTGTGATGTGGTACCTCAGGGTTGTTTTGATTTGCATTTCTCTAATCAATAATGATTTAGAACATTTTTTTCATATGACTATAGATGGCTTTAATTTCTTCATCTGAGAACTGTCTGTTCATATACTTTGACCATTTAACAATTGGGGAATGGCTTGTGTTCTTATAAATTTGTCTTAATTCTCTATATATTTTAGAAATGAGGCCTTTATCAGAGAGACTGGTTGTAAAAATTCTTTCCCAATTTTCTACCTTCCTTCTAATCTTAGTTGCATTGGCTTTGTTTGTGCAAAAACTTTTCAATTTAATGTAATCAAAATTATCCATTTTGCTTTTCATAATGTTCTCTATCTCCTGTTTGGTCATGAATTCTTCTGTTCTCCATAGATCTGATAGGTAAACTATTCCTTGTTCTCCCAGTTTACTTATGGATCAGCCTTTATATCTAAGTCTGAACCCATTTTGACTTTATTTTGGTATATGGTGTGAGATTTGGGTCTATGCCTAGTTTCTGCCATACTCTTTTCCAGTTTTCCCAGCAGTTTTTTTTTCAAAGAGTGGTTCTTATCCCAGAAGCTGGGGTCTTTGGGTTTATCAAATAATAGATTACTATAGTCATTGACTACTGTGTCTTGCATATTTAACCTATTCCACTGATCCACCTCCCCATTTCTTAGCCAGTACCAAGCAGTTTTGATGATTGCTGCTTTATAATACAATTTAAGATCTGTAATTGCTAGGCCACCTTTCCCTGCATTTCTTTTCATTAGTTCCTTTGATATTCTGGACCTTTTGTTTTTCCAAATGAATCTTGTTATCATTTTTTCTAACTCTATAAAATAATTTTTTGGTAGTTTGATTGGTATGGCACTGAATAAGTAAATTAGCTTAGGCAGGATTGTCATTTTTATTATATTAGCTCAGGCTACCCATGAGCAACTGCTGTTTTTCCAATTATTTAGATCTGATTTTGTGTGAAAAGTGTTTTGTAATTGTGTTCATGGAGTTCCTGGGTTTGTTTCGGGAGGTAGACTCCTAAATATTTTATAATGTCTACAGTAACTTTAAATGGGATTTCTCTTTCTATCTCTTGCTGTTGGGCTTTTTTGCTAATCTACAGAAATGCTGATGATTTATGTGGGTTCATTTTATAGCCTGCAACCTTGCTAAAGTTGTTTATTCTTTCAAGTAGTTTTTTACTGGATTCTCTAAGTATATCATCATGCCATCTGCAAAGAGTGATAGCTTTGTTTCTTCTCTGCCTATTCTAATGCCTTCAGTTTCTTTTTCTTCTCTTATTGCTAAAACTAACATTTCCAGTACAATATTGAATAACACTGGTGATAATGGACATCCTTGTTTCACCCCTGATCTTATTGGAAATGCTTCTAGCTTGTCCCCATTACATATAGTGCTTGCTGAAGGTTTTAGGTAGAAGCTATTTATTATTTTAAGGAAGACTCCATTTATACCTATGCTTTCTAGTGTTTTTAATAGGAATGGGTGTTGTATTTTATCAAAAGCTTTTTCTGCATCTATTGAGATGATCATGTGGTTTCTGTTGGTTTTGTTGTTGATATGCTCAATGATGCTGATAGTTTTCCTAATATTGAACCAACAGCAGGGTTGTTTTTTGAAATAATAAAACATGAAGATGCTTTTAAAGTGCTTTAAAATGAAGTCTATTAATTGCACCCAAAATGTGGCTATTTAAGACCAAGTATTTACTTTCATTTTAAGCAAAACATTTCAATTAATGCTTCCATTTGAAAACATTTCTTGTGAAAGGCACTTGAGACTTGAATCTAAAGGGCTTGCTTAGCTAAATAAAGGTTTGAAAGATGCTCCCTTTGCAAATAAGTGCAAGTCAAAATGCCATGGTCATGATATACCTTGAGTCCTTGCAAGTTTGACTTTTTGGCTGCTTCTATTTAAATTTCAAGTTTTTGGATTAACCCAAGTAAACAGATTTTCTTTGGAATAATCAGAAGCACACACCCTTGCGTGCTTAAGTTCTTGGTTATGGATACAGATGACCTTGTAGCAAACTTAGACTGAGTTCTCACATGGAATGCTCTTGGAGCTAAAGGGGTTATTACATGTCTCTTTACTTTAAGAAAAGTAAATCACCGAGGTGATTTACTAAAGGGAATAATACAATGTATAATCATAACTGAATGAATTCATAATTTTGACAATTACTGTGAGAAGTTTAATATGCCAGATGACCTAGTCCCCAAGAGCAGTGGCAATATTATCTCCCTTCGAAGGAAGTGGGTAATTTCTCCCCTTGCCTCTACTCGAAACATTTTTATAATATTTCTCCCTCAGCACCTTTAGGATCTAGGGATTTCTTATTGCTTTCTTACTCCTCCTCCAGCAAACAATGAAGCTCAGAACAAGAACAATTACCTCCCTTTAGGTTTCTGGGCATTTTATAACCAGAAGAACTATAAGAGGTTAGGGATTTTTTAAAGCAATTACTTCTTGAGCAAACAAACAGAACAAAACAGTAATTTCCCCATCTTCAAACCAAAAATGTCCTTGGATTTTAAATGTTAGCTTTTATATATCTAATCTTTGAAACATAATTTTTTAAATATTTTTATTTTCAGCTCCAAATTCTTTCTCTCACTCAATCCCTACCTCATCTATTAAGACAGCATGAAATACAATTATACATATTAAGTCATGCAAAAGATATGAAATAGAAATCTTCCAAACCAGTTTCATGCTTAATTATTTTATTCCTGAAAATTGTGTAAAATAGGTTTTCTTATGTTTCCGTTATGCTATGCTATCCTCCTGCATATCTATCCATCCACTCTTACTCTGTTACCTTTACTGACTACTTTCCTTCTTTCTGCCCCATTACTGTAGGTATTCAGTCCTCTAATATACTCTTTCTCTTACTATAGTATTATCCTTTGATATCAGCTTGAAAGGTGAAAATTAAAGAATGAAGCAGCTAAGGAGGACAATGGATAGAGCCCTGGACTTGAAGTCAAGAAAATCTGAGTTCAAATTCAGATAGATACTCGCAATGCAATCTTCAACAAGTCACTTAACCCTCTCTGTGCCTCAGTTTCCTCATCTGTAAAATGGGGATAATAATAATACCTCCCTCATAGGGTTGTTGTTAGGATAAGATGAGTTAACATGCAAAATACTTTATAAACCTTAAAAAAAATTGAGGTTTTTCTTGGTGAAGATGCTACAATGGTTTGTTATTTCCTTCTCCAGCTCATTTTACAGATTAGGACACTTAAGCAAATGGGGTTGTTTAAGTGACTTACTCAGGATCACACAGCTAGCATCTGAGACCAGATTGGAACTCAGGTATTCCTGACTCTAGGTCTGGCATTCTCTCCACTGTGCCACCTAGCTACTCATATAAATGCTAGTTATTATTATCATCATCATCAATAATAATAATAATAATAATAATAATAATAATAATTTCTCTAACTTTTATCTTTATTGCTATAACTTCTACTATCTACATAGCAGGGCATAGAGGACAGAGAGCTGGCTCCAGAGCTAGGAAGACCCGGGTTCAAATCCTGCCTCAGAAACTTACTAGTTATTTAACCTCAGGCAAGTCACTTAATCTCTCTGTGCTTCACTTTCCTCATCTGTAAAATGGTGATAATGATAACCCCTACCTTACAGGGCTGTCTTGAGGCTCTGATGAATTAACACATATTGAGGGTTTTGTAAATCTTAAAGAGCTATATAAATACTAACCATTATTACAGTTATAACTAGAATTATAATAATTATTATTGTTTCTCTAACCTTGATCTAACTCCAAATACCTAGATAGTATGGCATAGTAGATAGAAAGCTGGCTCCAGAACCGGAAAACCTGGGTTCTAGTTCTGCCTTTTTTGTTTTGTGACCTCGGGCAAGTACTTAGTATTTCGTTGTGTTAGGTAAATTTCCAAGACTTTAAGTTGAAGGGAACGTTGTGACCTGTAAGGCAATTTCCTCATCTGAGAGTTCTGTACATTGGTGAAATTACAAGTCCTGTGCCTATCCCTATCTCTAACTGCCTGTGTTCATTCTTTCATTTAAATATTCTATGGTTTTCTCAAGTGAGAATGGCACAAATTATTCTTGACTCTTCTCATCAAGGTATCCATCACAGCACCCAGTAGTATTGGACACACAGCATGCACTTAATAAATACCTGTTGGTTAAACGAATTAATTTTCTTTTCTGGGATGTTCTATGCATATCAGCAAGTTTGATTATCTTGTAAAAGAAAACAAACAAAACAAAACACTTCTTCATTTTTTTTAAAAGTAAAGCCTCTAACAGCCTGCACTCTGAGCATTAGAGCTATTAAATGGAATGTTTCCTCTCCCACACTCCCCAGCATAGGTGTACCACATTAGCTTATAAACACTCCGAGCTGGGGGAGGGATTTGACGAGGGGAGAGCAGAGAAATTCTATTACAACCTTGCTGACCATATGTAATTCTCATAGACATTAATGGTAATTGCACACATGTATCAAGGAGAATAATAATAATTCTTTGTCCTCACAGTGCATTTCATCTGTGGACACCAAAATGGTTTACAAAGTATCATTACCACCATTTTACAGAACATGCTGTTATTATTGATGAGCAGGTAAGAGTATTTCTGCTGCTTTGAAAACTATGATGTAAAATACAGAAAAACTGATGATTGCATTATAAAAAGAATGGATTATGCCTGGAATCCTAATAACTATAGAGATGATCTGTAAAATACTTTGAATTCCTTCAAAGCTATGTGTTTTACAAATGTATTTTGCATTTTATTGCTACATTTCACTTCCCGGAAGGGAATTAATAGGGGTTATAACATGCACTGTGACTGTCAGAAAAGATAAGGGTTACAGGAAAAAATAGATGTGAGAAAGCCACTCTGAGCAGTGAGTGGACTGGGCAAGCAGGAAAAGATTTATTTATTTAGTTTTGTTTAAATCACGAACATCAGCAAGGGGCAAGATGAATCTGGATAGCATGAATATTTTAATGGCCAGATCTCTACAATTATGCTTTTTTTTTTGTCCAGTGGTAATCTATATTCTAAGCATAGGAGCAGAGAAATTAGATGGTTGAAATATTTCAGGATTGGAGAATAATATGGCAGGCATGGAATAAACTGAAAGCAATATATGCAAATCAGGTGGTAATCATAGTAACAGTGGGTTAACTCTGGAGTCCTGGTGGTGAAGAGAATCTGTTGTAACCAGAAGGAGGATGTAAAGCTTGGTAAAATGCATGAGGCCAAGTGATTGGAATGTCTATAGTTTAAGTAATGTAAAATATATGGAGAGAGAAGTTAGGCTAAGGATGTAGTCTTCATACTAGGTATATGGTTAGGAGTGTGCATTGACTTCAGAGATGGGTCAGTGCCTATAGCAAAGGCCAAAAAAGTATACAGAATGTAGATAAATATCAAAGCATTTAATAAAGATGAGGAGTCCTGAGGATAAAATGGATGACTTGTATTTAACATGGATGGCAATGTCACTCTAGCTAAATATGTGGTAAGAACCATTAGCCACTATGGCAGATAAAAAGTACTATACAGAAGAGCACCTATTGTCAAGGCCATCACAATCTGGTTGGGGAAACAAGACATAAATGTCTTGTTAAGGTTAAAAATCAACTAGCCAAGTCATTAGGAGAACTGTAATTTTTCATTTACTGTGCTACCATAGGTAATGAGAAATTGCAAAATGAATGATGGGGAAGTATCATAATGTCCCCAATGTTGGGAGAGGGGTATGGGTTGAGGCTTATATGTGTAGATGTGGGCTACAGGATATGAAAGAATGAGAGAAAAGACTAAAATGAAGAATTGAACCATGGGGCAAACAGTGGATCTTTAAGATTGTGCATGCTGCAGTCACTAGCTAAATATTTAACAGTATTACTTATCTCTGCCAAGCACTGTGCTAGGCACCATAGGCAATACAAAGCAGTGCAAACACAAGAAGGCTACAGAAAACAAATGACAAAACTGAGGAGAAAGCATCTTAAGGGAGCATGTAAGCAATGCAAAGTCTTCAGCCATTCATTGTGCTCAGCTGGAATTTCTGGGGGGTTTTAAATTAGTGGACTGGGCAATAGTCCCACTCTTCTGGTCACCCTAATTTATTCTGCTGTCTGCTTTTGCTTTATGTTTGAACTCATCCCATTCACATTCACAGTTATGATTACTGTGTATTTCCCTCCATTTTCTCTTGTTCTTCTTCTTCTTCTTCTTTCTCTCTCTCTCTGTCTCTCTGTCTCTGTCTCTCTCTCTTCCCTCCTCAAAAGTCTATTTTGTTTCTGTTTCTGACGATTACCTCCCTAAATCCACCCTCCCTTTTATCATTCCCCCATTCCTTTCTTTTTTCTCTTTCCCCTCCTATTTCCCTGGAGGGTAGGTTTGTTGTTGTTTGTCCTTCCTTCTTGAAGAGGACCCATGACATCAGGGAAGTGATGCCATGACATGCAAGTGAATTGGATTTAAGTGAGGAAGGGCTGTGCAAAGTCACCAGCCTCACTTTATCTGGAGCCATCTGGGTCCAGTGGCCAGATATAGATCAGGAAAACTAGAGATGGCCCAGGATGCAGTGGGATACCTTGGCTTTTTAAGCTAAGGTCTTTAATTGGTCTCAGTTTGACTGAGGCAGTGCCCATTCAGTGAGTAAAGCTAGATAAGAAATGAGGCAGAGAATGGCCTGTTTACCTAGTCAAAAAATAAATCAATCTGGGAGGGGAACACCCTCAGAGTTTCTGGCCAAAACAAAAACAATTGCTATTTACATGCACTTTGAGCCAATCAGGGCCCAAACAATGACCAAGTGGGGCTTGGCCTGGGACCTATTGTTGGCCAATCAAGGAGAGCCAGACAGATTTTGTAAGGCATGGTTCTAAAGAAAAAAAAAGTTTCAGAGATCAAAAGTTATATTCCTTTGAGTAGAGCACCCTTAGGTACCCTATGTGGACTGTGAAAAGAGAACAGGAAAGGAGAAGGGTAAGTAGGGGAAGGGAAGGGAGGAGAGGGTAGCAGAGGAGACGAGAGAAGCTGTGTTGCCCAACTGTCCAGTTCCAGTTAAGTCCCCAGTGGGTCAGCTCCTCTTTGTACTCAAAGAGGTTGTAATTTGTCCTTTGCTCTTGAAGAGGAGTGTGACTTCAGAGAGGTGATACCATGACATGCAAGTGAATTGGATTTGTGTATAGAAATCTGTCTGACCCTACACAGTCACTAGCCCACAGGAGAAAGTGAGGCTATATATATATCCCTCCCTCTTTGAACCAATTCTGATGAGAATAAAGTTCAATTATTGCTTACTCACCCTCCTTTCCTCCCTTTACTAAAAAGCTCTTTCTTGAATGCCTCTTTTTTAATGAGAAAACATTTCCCCAATCTGCCTCTCCCTTTCTCCTTCTGCTAGTGCATACAACTTCATTTTATTGGGGAAGATCATTTGAGCATAATCAACTCACAGCAATGACCTCTGTCTCTGTGGATCCCTTCTAACAGCCTTCCAAATGGTACCATTCTTAGGATTTACATATATTATCTTCCCATGTAGGAATGTGAACAGTTTAGCTTTGAGTTGCTGATGATACTTTTTCATGTTTACCTTTTTATGCTTCTCTTGAGTCTTCTGTTTAAATGTCTGATCTTCTATTCTATTCAGCTCTTATCTTTTCATCAAGATTGCTTGAAAGTCCTCTATTTTATTAGATACCCATTATTTCCCCTGAAGAATTATACTTAGTTTTAGCGGGTAGGCTACCTCCTTTGCCCTCCAAGTCCTCCAATTCTTTAGGATTGAAACTGCTAAATCTTATGTTTCCTAATTGTGGCTCCACATTATTCTGAGAGTTTTCATTTTGGAATATCTTTCAGTAGGTGGTAGGTGGATTCTTTCAGATTCTATTTTATCCTCTGGCTCTAGGATATCAGAGTAGTTTTCCTTGATAATTTCTTGAAATATGTTGTTTAGGCTCTTTTTTTTTTAATCATAGCTTTCAGATAGTCCAAATATTGTTAAATTATCTCTTCTCAGTCTATTTTTTAGCTGAGTTGTTTTTCCAATGTGATACTTCATATTTGCTTCTATTTTTTTTAAAAATTTCTGACTTCTAAAAAAAATTTTCTTTGTTGATGTCTCATAGAGTTATTAGCTTCCCTTTGACCAATTCTCATTTTTAACGAATTATTTTTTTTTCAGTGAACCTTTTTGTCCATTTGGCCAATTCTGTTTTCAAGAAGGTCTTTTCTTCAATGAATTTTTGTGTCCCTTTAGGACAGTTCTGGTTTTTAAGGTGTTACTTTGTTCAATTTTTTTTTGCATCTTTTATGAAGTTGTTAATTCTATTTTCATAATTTCCTTGTGTTGCTCTCATTTATTTCCCCAATTTTTCCTCTATCATTTATTTCTTTTTTTCAACTATTCTTGGAATTCTTGTTGGACTTGTGTCCAATTAGCATTTTTGTTTGAGGTTTTGCTTGTAGCTATTTCCACATTATTATCTTGAGTTTGTGTCTTGGTTTTCTCTGCCAGCATAGTACTTTTTTAAGGTCATGTTTTTTCCCCACATTTTTCCAGCCTATTGCTTGACTTTGAACTCTATGTTTTCACTGGGCTCTGCTCACCTGGCTGTGGGGAAGCCCTATCTCAAACTTCAGGCTTTTTTGTACTGGTGTTTTCAGAGCTAGTTCTGGGGGTCTGCAAGTTTTGGTGCTTCCAAGGTGGCATGATCAGTGCTCTCCTGATCTGCCCTCTGGCCTTACCCAAGAAAGACTCTTCCTTCCCTGTAGCCACTAGGCCTAGTGCTCCTCTTGGCCCCAGAACTGTGACCAGGTCCCTTGCTCTCCTGCATCTGCAAGTGCTAATGTTCCTCTTTGCTTTGGAAATGCTACCAGGGCCCCCACTCTTTTGTGACTGATCAAAAGTGCTCCTCTCCATCCTGGAACTGCAACTTAGAAGTGTGAATTGGTAATAAAGTTGCTGATTAATGCCAGCTGCACCCAGTGCCAGCAAAGGGTCCCTTGTAATCTCCTTCTGACCATTTATCCAACGCCCTTACTACCTCTGGACTAAGTGTTCCTAAAGTTGCAGCTGCTGCCACCACTGCGCTGTACGCTGTCTGGGCTGGCGTTCATCCTGGTGTCACAGACCTCTTCTGCCAATCTCCTAAGTTTTCTTAGGCTGGAAAAAAAAATTTAACTTGCCCTTTTGTTGGCTCTGCCTTTCCAAAACTTGATTTGAGGTGTTATTTTAAAGTTATTTGGATGGGGCAGCTAGATGGCACAGTGGATAGAGCACGGGACCTGGATTCAGGAGTACCTGGGTTCAAATCTGACCTCAGACACATAACACTTACTAGCTGTGTGACCCTGCAAGTCACTCAACACCATTGCTTAACCAAAAACAAACAAATAAATAAATGAAGTTGTTTGGAGGGCACTGTTGGGAGAGTTCAGCTGGATTGCTGCCTTTAATCTACTATTTTGGCTCTTTCTCCTTATTAAAATTTTTAATAGCTTTCTCTTCACTGACTTCTTCTTATTGCCTAAAAAATATATGCAGAGGTTCCCCATCCCTTAAAAACAAAGCAAAATAAAACAAAAAATCCATTATTACCTCCGTGTTGTCATTTTCTCAAGCTAAATTACACCTGATTTTTCCTCCCTTTAACTTCCAAATTCCTAGAAAAGACTATTTATACTCATTACACGTCGTTGAGTAGCACAGCAGATTGATTGCCAACCTGGAGTTAGAAAGAATCATCTTCCTGAGTTCAAATCTGGCCTTATGCACATGACTCCAAGATCACTTCTCTCTGTTGAGCTACAATCCCATATCATTAACATTAATTGACTGCCCATCATCTCAACCTCATTCTTACATCAAATACAGCATGTCTAAAATGAAGCCTATTATCTAGTCTCTCCCCTCCCCCATTCCCACAATCACTTTTGGTAACTTCCCTATTTCTTTTGACAGCAGCACCATTCTTCCAGCCACTTAGATGGAAAATCTGAGTCATCCTTGACTCTTTACTTTATCTCACACCCTTGCTCAGTTCTGTCCACTGCACCTCCATATCAACTCTCCTATCTCTCCCCTTCTATTTGCATGGCTATCACCCTAGTCCAGAACCTCATCACTTCTCACCCAGACTATGGCCTTAAGATCTTAACTGATCCCTTTGCCTCCAGGTCCTCTCCTTTCTAATCTGTCTTCCACAGAGGTGCCAAAGTGATAATACCAAAATGAGATTTGACTATACCATTCTCCTGCTCAAGAAGCTTCTGTGGCTCCTGATTGGTAGAATAAAATACAAGTGACCCCTTCTTGCATGAAATTTCTGCAAAATCCAGTTATAACCAATATTTACACAATTATGTTGTATTGTTCCCTTCTGTGACCTCTAGATGACAAGCTACCCTGCTTTGCTGATCCTTATGCATAATGTTACACCTTCAATCTCTATGCCTTTGCTGGGGCTATCCCCTGTGCCTGTTAGAAATTCAGTCCCTCCTGACACCTACCTTGAATCCCTAGATTCCTTCAAAGGACAAATCAGATACTACTTCCAAATGGAAGGTTTACCTAATCTCAGTTTTGAGTTTCCCCTACCAACGAAATTGATTCACATTTATTCTCTAACCATTTTATCTACATTTATATATGTGCATGTTGTCCCCAACTCCTCTGCAGTAATGCAGAAGCTTCTTGATGAGAGTGATTTTCTTTTTTTTTCTTTTTGTCTTTGTATTAAAAGTGACTAAAACAGTACCTGGAATAAACAAGGGAATATATTAGGCACTCAATAAATGCTTGTTGAATTGAAATGAGTACAAAAGATGATGAAGTGAAAATTAATAATACTTAGTGACTGATTAGCTCTCTCTGTGTTGAGAAAGATGGAAAAGAGTAAAGAAGTCAAAATTTTGAGCTCGGGTATCAAACATCTTGGAAGTGGAGAACACGTTGTTGTTGTTGTTGTTGTTATTGTTGTTGTTGAGGGAGGGAGGTCTGAACCTGTGATTTTAACCCCTTGAGGAATTCCTGTTGGGTAAATGTCCTCCATTTACGCAGATTGGTGACACCTCTGCAACTTGCAGTATTTGAGAAATTGCAGGGTCACACAACTGGCATGTTCCAGATATGGGACTTGAACCCAGGTCTTCCTTCTCTAAGGCTAACTCTATATCTATTATGTCTCTATAATTTTGTTATATTCCATTTATATTTTGTAATTCATAAACAGATTTCCTAGCTGGAAAACCACATACATAATGATTTCAGGTGAGGGCTTGTTTTCTTTAAAGTGTTGTAACCTGAGGCAATCTTTCTGTGGGCTGAATTCAGTACTGGCTACTTTTATGGCCTCTAGCCTGAATCTATAACCATTCAAACCCCAATAACCCTCCTTTCCACATAGACTCATATTGGAAAACAAAATATCTACATTAGAATTTGGTTTGATTTTTCTGCTTTCACTAGTTAATATCACATTTTGTGATTCTTACGGCAATCCATCTATTCCTATATTTTGTTTGATTTTAAAACAGATGCTTTTAGTCAGATTTTTAAAAAATGAGACAAATCCAATGTAATATATTTATGATCAAAATAAATCCTGGCCAATTGGCACTTCCCTGTTTCCCAAAGTAACTAAAGTGGATGACTTTAATAATCATTTCCAGGAAACTAGCATATAAGTTAAAAGGTGACCTTGGATTTTAAAATTCAGAGGTTTTTAATTCCGATTGATGTCAGGCAGCATCTACTTCTTTCTTCCTCCTTTGGGTTGAGGTTTATATTGAAGGAAAGCTTAGCCTTGTGCTGTCTTGGAAATTATGTTGGGAATATGCTGAATTGTTCGTGTCAGGAAATTGTACTTTTCTTTAATTATATACACATCTCCCTTAGCTTTAGGTAAGAGTGGGGAAACTACATTCCACTTGTTTAAGAGTTGTCAAGGTTATTATTGCTCCACTGTTTGTTTAAACCTCCTATTTTGTGGCTTCTGCCAGCTGTCATTCAAAATGAAGTAGGAAGCAAGCAGTCTAGGAGTGAGTATAAGATTAGCTCCACCTTTTGATTAACTATTGAACAAGATCCTGTTCATTTGAACCTTAGGTATTTAGTTTGGCTTTCTCCTCTTCTGTACTTCAAATTCCCCAAGAGTTCAAGAAGTCATAGATTCATAGATTTTAGTGTTTGAAGGGCTTAAGAAATAACCTGGTCCAAGGAACAGCTAGGTCATTTAATTGATAGAGCCCTGGAGTCAGGAGGACCTCAGTTCAAATCTGACCTCAAACATTTACTAGCTGTGTGATGAGGGACAACTCACAACCCCAATTGTCTCCAATAAATAAATAAAAATAAATAACCTGGTCCATTCTTTCTACATATATGTATGTGTGTGTGTGTGTGTGTTACAGATTAGACAAATGAGTCACAATATAGATAAATAATTTACCCGTAGTCATATAGCAAATTCAATGTATCATGGGGACTAGACTGTAGTATTCAAAGTCCTCACACCAATTTGTATAATCTTGTCATGAGCAAAAGTAGAATTCATAGATAGAACTAATGCTTCTTAGAGCCGACTGCTTTACAACTGATAAATGAGGGAAGCATGTGGGATTTGGTTCTTAGCAGTGAGCAAGAATTGGAACAGGGTTTAATTTTGGCGGCTCCCTACAGAGTACAGATCATAACATAATTAAATTCCACACTCAGGTGGGAAAGGGAAAACTACAGAAATGTTTCATACAGCAGTTCAATTTTTGGGAAAAAATGCAAAATTCTAACAGTATAGTTATACAATCATTAACTGGAAGGGTGCACTTTTTGTCATAAAATTCACAACCAAGGTAGAAATAATATATCAGGCATAGGGATTGATTGCAGAATGTCAGAATAAAAGGTTGGATATGGCACGAAACTATCATTAAAGCAGATTGGGAAATGCTTTCTGCAAATATACAAAAAACGGATAAAAATATTTAAAATAAAAGTATAATAAAAGTATTATAAAAGTATCATAAATGTATCATAGAGGTATCATAGAGGTATCATAGAGGTATCATAAAAGTACAGAACCACTACACCAATAATATGAAAACCCATCTAGTTTCCAATAGATCATTGGCCAAAGTATACTTCTTTTGGTGATGGCTTTAATGAATATGTTACCTTCTCAATATGATCACTCACTCCAGAAGTGCAGTTAGAACCCATGCCATACCAATTCATCCTGTGTGACCCATCTTCATTCTCTTTGTAAATCCTCCACAGTTATATACTCAGCGTAAAATATCTCATAACAATGTATGGATACACGAGCTGCTTATCTGTAATCTTTCATACTTACTACATGAATGAAACATATTCTTTTCTGGTCACACATTCCTCTAATATCCTTCATACTATTCCTCCTGTCACTAAAATACTTGACTAAGTGGTTATATGGCAACTAGATAGATGGTATAGTGCGAGAGTGCCAGGGCTGGAGGCAAGAAGACCTGAGTTCATGTCTGACCTCAGACATTTACTATGTGATTCTGGGTAATCCTCAATGCTGCAGTTTTCTCATCTATAAAATGAACTGGAGAAGGAAATGGCAAACCACTCCAGTATATCTTTGCCACAAAAAAAAAAAGGATCACAAAGAGTCAGACATGACTAAAAAACCACTAAGCAATTAAAACAACAAGCTATGATAAATAATACATGGAAAGTAATTTGAAGAGTTCAATTCATTTTAAGAGTGGTTATATAGTAGATTAGAGACTGTCCACTTTTGGATTTGTGATCCCAATGCCTGATACATTTTGTTGTTCTTGTTCAGTCATTTCAGTGGTGTCTGACTCTTTATGACCCTATTTGGGAATTTCTTGGAAAAGGTACTGGAGTGATTTGCCATTTTCTTTTACAGCTCATTTTACAGATAAGCAAACTGAGGCAAATAGGTAAGTGACTTGCCCATGGTCACACAGCTAGTAAGTGTCTAAGGTCAGATTTGAACTCATTAAGTCTTCCTGACTTCAGGCTCAGCACTCTATCCACTGCCCCAGCCAGCCACCTACCTCCCTGATACATAGTACCTGTTTAATAAGTGTTTATTAATTGATTGTTTTTGTTTAAAATTGAAATCCTGATTAATTTATCATGAAAAACATTAAACATCCCCCCTAAAAAAAATAGGTTGAATGTGCTTTAACAAATGTTTGTTAACTGCTTGCTTACTAAAGCACTTTAGGAAAGGGTTACCATTAGGGAATTTTGGGGTGGGAACCAAATATGAACTTATACAAGGAAAAGAGTAAGGGTCTAGAAAGAACCTTCCAGTGATACCTGTATTTAGGCAATGTGAATTCCAAGGACTACAAATCCATTGATTACAACAAATGCTTTTTCATATTCTACCACTAGGACTAAGGATGCCAGCATCTGCAAACAGTCCAACCCCTGGCTCATCCTGTAAAGAGCTGGAATTAATTATATACATTTCTGAAAACAAGTTTAACATCAGTAGGCAACTAAATTGAACTACCAGCATTTATCTCTAGTTTCCAACTGTTATCAGTTTCCATAGACTGCCACCACTGCTAAAAAGGAGTCAAAATAAACACAGTAGCATGTTTTGAACATTCTAAGCACTATTCCTGAAATGAGACTATTGCATATCCTGAAATTACAGTTTAAAACCAATGAAACAAATGGAAATGGTATTTGTGTTAATTTATTTTTTCCTCTAAAAGCCAATTAAAAGAACTAAAAATTTCCTCTTCTTAGAGAAGAATGTTTATCTTACAGTGGTTTGCATTCTATTAAATGAAATGTTTGATATGGAACCTGCATCCATCTCTCTGCATAGATATCCAATAAAGTGGGTCACCTGTGGATTAGCAGTCACAGTTACAAGGACAATGCTTTTGATCCATTGTGCTTTACATAGTGTTTTAGTCATGCTTTTTAATGCATTTTTTTCAGTCTTGATGAATCCAGGGAGAAATGAGTTCTCATCTTTATTTTTAATATATTTAAAATAATTGTATTAGCTGATTGCTATCGTCTCATGCTGTATAGATTGTGGGAAATTATTAAGACAATGGATTGCATTTATACATTACTTATCCATCATCCATATTCTAGACATCTTGCAGAAAAGAAAATGTGAGATCATCCATCAAAATAAATAAAATCTCGAGAAATTATACAAAGGTGTCACTTTCCCTTGCCATAGTCTTTAAAAAGCAATTTCACAAAAACATTAATTTTCTGGTGATTCTGCATGAGCTTCTTTTTGCTCACTCATTGCAGACAGTTTCAGGACAACACTGTTGCCTTGTGGTTGGGGTCACCTCTTTCTCAGTTCTTCGTACTCTAGTACAGTTCAGTTAAAAAGTAATCAGGCTTTGACCAGCTGAATCATACTAACAAAACTCATACCAGATTGATTGATTTATTTATAAATCTTAACAAAAATAGATGAAAGCATATCAATTTTCAGACATATGGAAGGCCATGGGCAGAGCAGACTGATAATTGCCTTGAGAATCAGGGAAACCTGAGTTCAAGTCTTGTCCCTGACATATACTGTCTGTGTGACCCTGGACAAATCATTTAACCTGTCAGTGCTCCAAGCAACTCTGTGAAGATAAATTGTGGATTAGTTGCCCATCTGCAATGGTAGAGGGAGATCCATATGCCAGTGAAATAAATTGCAAGTTTATCAAGACAGAAAGAAATAGAGGCAGAGAGAGGCAGCAGAAGGGAGAAGGAAAGAAAAAGAGAAATAACCTGAAGCTACCCTTTCCCTAAAAGGATCCTTATGCAGACCAAATGAGAAATAGACCAAACTTGCTAAACCAAACCTGAGTATGCCTAACAGGATAGCCAGAGGGTTATATCTACAAGAAATCAAAATTCTGAGCATAAAATCAAAGACAAGGCAGGATATTTGTTTCAAGGAACCTTTTTTCCCCCAAGTTATGCTGGGACCTCTTAAAACATCCTCTATTACTGATGCAGAAAGGACCACAGACATAACCATTTTAGCTGACCCTGAACTTTCAGTTCAGCCAAGCAACCAATCAATCAAATAACTAGTTGAACTTGTCGACCAGGAAACTAATCATTTATTTGACTAAATCAAAAAGCTGTCTTGTGATTGTAAAGCTATAGTACCCAGTAGCTCTTATAGGACATAGCAGACACTTAATAATCGTTGAATTGGATTGAACTGACTATAGTTTCCATGTTTATGTAAATGGATTAGGTCTTTTTCTACAGTAGTACAGTGCTGAATATTTGCTATTTATTTCCACTTGAAAGTCACCTTTTCTTCAATCTAGTTCTGCACACAAACATGAACTATTTATTTTCATACTCTTAGTTCAAGTATGGGTATATATATATACACATATATGTGTATATATGTATGTATGTATGTATGTATATGTGTGTATGTGTATATATATATATATATATATATATATATATATATATATATATATATATTAGTGTTTTATGACAGTGTAAAAGAAGAATTAATAGTACTAGATTGGATTGGGAGTTGGGGGGAGGGGAAGATTAATAAGAGAGAGAGAGAGAGAGAGAGAGAGAGAGAGAGAGAGAGAGAGAGAGAGAGAGAGAGAGAGAGAGATTTCGAAGTTTTGAGTTTTAATCCAGGGAGACCAGAACAATAACACTGTCCTTGACAAAGAGAGGAGTCTGTTTGTAGGAGGATCCTGCTTTGGTTCTCAATTTAGTTTTAAATGTCTTAAATTTTAGATTTCTGGATTCTCTAAGGCTGTACCTACAGACCATGAGCTCAGTAGTTTCTACCACACTAGAAAGTTTTAGAATTCTGTCCTGGGAACACAATATGCTCAAGTGGCAGTAACTCATTACCAGTAGACTGACTACATGGTGATTAATTTTCTTTGGCTTCGACAACCCTTGAGATTTAAAAAAAAAAAAAGGAAAAAATGATCCTTACTTTTGTGTGATCCTCCTCCTATATCTGCAGTGTGGGTAGCAGGGTAGGAGGAAATGGAACAGAGACTTCTGGTTTGCAGTTTGTTGACTGGCTAGAAAGATTTGCATAGCTTTTGATACTCTAAATCAGTAATGTAAAACTGAAACAGAAGTGGGGCCACTAAACCATAGACAAGAATCTTTGCAGGCCACATAATATTAACTTTGAAAACCACATATGAACTCTATCTATATTCCGTTTTATTTTTATTTTGTTAAATATTTTCCAAATTTATTTTAATTTGGTTTGAGCTATGTTTTGGATTATTGTAGCCAGCCATGTATTTGACACCTCTGCTCTAAATGTAAGATACATGAACAGTCACCAACAAGTGGACATACTGATAAAGAGTGAAATAATAATAATAGCTAGTGCTTTAAAGTATCTCATTTGATCTTCATAACAACCCTGGGAGATAAGTGCTATTATTTTCCCTACTTAACAGATGAGAAAACCAAGGCTGAGAGTTTAAGCGTTTTGCCCAGTCACACACACAACTGGGCAGTATCCAAGGCAAGATTTAAATTCAGTTTTTGCTGACTCTAGACCAAGTACTCCATCTACTGAACCTCCTACCTGCCTAAACAGGGACACATAGCCAAAGAATAAGAAATATGATAGATCAAAAATTTTTCACCTGCATAGAACCATTATCCATATACACAAATGTGCATAACATATACATGTATTCAATATGCTTTTTTGACAAGACAGTTTTAGGTAATAAATGTGTTGAACACCAAATAATATCACAGAAAATAAAAGTATTTTAACGATGCCTTAAAAATGAAAATATTTTAACAGACAAGAAATAAATCATTACTGGCATGGTAGTCATTTTCAAATCAACTGCATTCTGTCTGACCACTATTTTGTTAGAGCAAAGATTAAAAATCAATATAAAACTGGAAGAAACAAAACTGAAAAGTTTTGGCATGCAAGTGAGGCAACTGTAACCTGACCTATTAGAACAAACTAGTGATACCAAAATGGGTAATGAATAAAAAATAACTGATATCAACATGAACTGTTAACATATGCTAAGGAAACTTAACACATACAAATAGATCACTACAATTAAGGCATCCCAAAAAAGTCAACCATAGACATCTCTCCATCAGTAAATAAATGATCTCTTATTGATTGGAGTGATACGGTAAAGATAACATGTTTGCAATATACTCTCATTTGCAATATACTACAATATATAGATGGTGGAAGATGATGAGTTACCTCATAAAATAGTGAAAAGTGAAGAGAAAATAAGTTTGAAGAAAACTTGGAAGAGACCAAATAAATAAAAAGTCAACTGAAAGTTATTTGGGGTGTATTAGATCACCACTTCACACCCAGAAAGGCTTCTACAGGTAATGTATTCCAACCCCTCCATTTTACAGATGAGGAAACTGAAGACCAGAGCGACTAAGCATTTTGGACAAAGTCATACAGATAACAAATGGTAGGGCTGGGATTCTAACTAAGGTCCTCTGACTCCAAATTCAGGATTCATTTCACTGTGTCGTGCTGACTCCTTGAAATATTAAGGAAAAGAACAATTATAAATGTAAAATGTTTGTAAGGTTTTTATTATAAACTTTGTGTAGTGGAGATACATTATTCAGAATCTGAAATCATAATTCTCCAGTGTGCTGCATGAACTGGTAAAAGTAGCATTAAAGAAAACAAAGATGAAGAACAGCTGGAATGGACCAAGTGTAAACAGGAGATCCATGCCAGAGACAACATTTTTAAGACTGCTGAGGGATAGATTTTTCAAGAAACCTAAAAGAAAGGAGATGATAAATATCAGACTTTATGGTTACCCCACAAACGGTCATCAAAATGTTTATTTTTCATCTCTGTAAAATTGTTAGGAGAGCAGCTAGGTGGTGCAGCAGATAGAATGCCAGGCCCAAAGTCAGAAAGATTCATCTTCCTGAGTTCAAATCTGGTCTCAGACACTTACTAGCTGTGTGACCCAGGGCAAGTCACCTGACCTTGTTTGCCTCAGTTTCTTCATCTATAAAATGAGCTGGAGAAGGAAATGACAAACCACTCGCATCTTTGCCAAGAAAATCCCAAATGGGGTCACAAAGAGTCAGACATGACTGAAAAAAAATGACTGAATGACAATAAAATTGTTAGGAGAAAAATATCCATATATTTCAAGGGTATCCTTTATAAAAGAATGAGAAAGAAACAAGAAGACTTTAACAAATGTTATTCTACAGCAGGCCATTTCAGATAAGTGTTGAGGATACTAAACCCCATTGTACTTACAATTTTTTGACTATGCAAGCATTTGATTCAATATAGAGAAATATCACCTCAAATACTCTCTTCTGACAAGGTGTCTCCTATGCTTATTATACAATCTTAACACGATTCCTTGAAAAATGTAATATTAGAAATAACTTTGTTCAGTGGCCCTATGGTTATTATAATGAAGTAGGACCATAAAAAGGGAAATATATGCTTACCAAAAGTGTCTGCCACCATTATGGATGGTATCCAAACCACATTCCAATGGAAGAGAGATTACTTAAAGAGGATGAGGTGTCTATTTGGAGAATGTCAGTGAACTGGACACATTAAGCCAGAGAACATTGTAGAGCCTCCTAAATCATATCCATAAAGTTCAAAATAATTTAGTCTAACTGTCCCCATTGGAAACACCAAGTGGTTAAAGAATGCTTGTTGTTGTTTATGATGACACATATTTGGATGAACAACACATATGGCTGCTCTATTGGTACATCTATCTTAGATATAAACTACTCTTGGAGAACGGATTGTATCCAGAATTGATAGGAGGGAGATAATGAGATAGACTGCCTCTGGGAAATTGCACAGTGCTTATAATAACCTTTAGCTTCTCAATCAAAGACCCATTTTTGACCAACAATAATCTTCCACTGAAGCTGTATGTGCAGCTGTAAGTCAGGGAATAATACATCCTCTGAAGAATAAAGTTGTGGTTCATCCAAAAGGCAATAAATGCACAGATAGTGGATAAGGCTGAAATAGCACCAATTGAATATTATGCAAACAGTCTTAACGATATAATCAGAAAAGTCAATGATCAGCAAGAGAAGAATAGTCCATGTGTTCCATTCATATCTGTTCAATGTTAAAAGAAGAAAATGGAAAACCAAAGCAGATTAGGTACACTTCCTATGGAGGATTTACAAGAAGCATGGACAATGACAGCACAGGACAGAAGAGCATGGATGGAATGAGATCTGCATCACTGAAGGATTACCCACATCAACAAGTTAACAAATTCACTGACATGTATAAGCTTGAAAACACTTAATGCATGTGATCTCATATCTTCACAAGGACCCTTTGAATGAAACACTCCAGGTATTATTTCTCTATTTTACTGATGAAGGATTTAAGGCTGAGAAGGTTAACCAATTTTGCCCGTGATCTGATAGCTACTAAATGTGAAAAACTACTCTTCAGTTCTATACAGGGTATCTCAGAAGTCTTAGTTTTAATCTATTAAAGCACTTTTGTGATTATTGCATTAATATAACTTTAATTTCATAGATAAAAATCCTGAACCATTATTTAAGTATGTTTTTATAGTATGTTTTATATTGCATATATTCTGTCCTCTCCAACTAGACAAGTATCCTCCTAAAGGAAGGAGTCATGGAAAATACCTTTCACTGTACTGTGCATGTATTGAGTAGATTTTTAGTTTTATTTTTTTAATTAGTAACAAGCTATCAAAGCTTATAACTGCACTAAGCCATTTGGGATACCCTGTATAGTGACAAATTACATAAGAAGTAGAGAGCTAGGGAAAGAGAGGTAAGGAAGCAGAGAAATAAACATTGTGTAGAAAGAGGAAAGTACTGATGGAGAAAGAAAAAAGGTGAGTGAAAGGTAGAGAATAAAAGATGGCAATATAAAGGAAAAGATAGAAAATCATAAATTCAAAAAACAAATGCAAGGACATCCTCAGAGGCACAGCTGAAAACAGAAATGCATACACATGTATGGCTTGCCCTTGAAACATATAGAGATATACACACAGAGAAAAAAATATGTGAGAAGAGAATTACATTAAACAATGCATATTCAGGCTCAAAAGCTGACAGAACTCAAAAGAAAAGATACAGAAACAATGCAAATTAAATGACAGTACAAAATCTTCAAGTAGAAGTATATGATTATAGTATGGCATGTGTATATGTCTTAAGAATTAGACTGTAAGCTACCTGAGGGCATGGCCTTTTTGTTACAGACTTCTTTGTGTGCCTCTCTGTACCTCTCCTATTGTTAGACATAGAATAGATAAACAATAAAACATATGCCATATGTAAGGATAAATTCATGAATTCTTGTTCCCCTTAGATTTGCACTTCCCATTACAATTCTCCCCATCATCATTTCTCTTTACTTTGATAACATCAATTCCAGATTGAAATAATTCCAGATTGAAGGAGATTAATTAAAGAAGTGGGGGCTCAGGAAGTGAAGGCCGCAGGTATTGATGGCCTATGTGAGAAATCTGACTGTGAATAGGAGAGAAAATAGGAAGTTCAAAGAGCTGTAAGGGTCAAGTGAAGGATTTTTTTTTTTTAATATGGAGAGCTATGAACGTGTCAAAGCATTTTTCTTAAAGTATAGGTAGTAGAGATGGGAAGACAAGGTGTTGGAGAAGGATGAATAAGAAAGGAAGTAAAATCCCATAATAATCCAAAGAAGAACAGGATTTAGAGTACAGCTACAGGATAGGAAGAAAGGTTACTTTTATTGAGTATATTGGCTTTTTTTACCCTCTTGAGTCTTGATGGAAGGAGTTTGGGGATAGCTACTAAGCTATTTGGAGCTATTTTGAGGTGAGGATAAAGGTAGATTAGTGGGATCATATAGACTCTTCCTAAAAATAAAAATCTTAAAAAACCCTGGTGCTCATGGTACAATATATTTCAGAGTTTAATACTCAATATAGTTACTAGAAATTTTCTCCTGTGTTTTGAATTCTAATTAAAAAAAAATTCCAAGGATTTCTTACCTGCCTGTGGGGGAAGAATTTCAATTTGCCAATTAAAAGCAAACCATTAGAGGCATCATATACATAATATATTCTCAACATTCTGTTAAGGGGAATTCACTTTTAATGAATATACTTACTGTACTGAACCTAAGACAGTAACTTAATTATGAGAACATGAATAGGATAGGAAAAAAGATTCGACAGATGTGTGGACGTATTTAGCTATTGTAGAAATTGAGCCACTGCAGTAAGCTCTTGTCTTCTCTCATTTTTAAGTCTAATAAATGCCACTGAGTAGCTTTTTATAATGGGTTTGCATATATCTCTCGAGCTGCTTAAATAATTGTTTTGACTTCATGTAAACTATACACTGCATGCTAGGATGACCTTGGGGAAATTGAAGTGGCCATATGTCCTTTGAATATATTTATGATAGTGAGCATTTACAGTAATTAAATGAAAGATATGTATTCTATTTTGCTCACCAATTGAATTACACAGCTCATCATCTTCTCTAATTGAAGTATTTCAAAGTATGTCACAAGGTGGAGAGAATAGTGCTTTTTTTTTAAATTAAGGCTTTCCCTTCCTTTAGGATATATCTTCTACCTGTACAAAGTACATAGCACAAAGGAAAATGGTTGGCATTCACTTGGTAAATTCTTACAATGATGGCAACCCAGATAATGCAGGCATAAATAAATAAACAAACAAACAAACAAACAAATAAATAAATAAATGAGCTGAGTAATATCATCTGCTTCCTTGGATATAATGATTTATTTGTGGATAATGCATAAATCCACATGACTTTTCCTGAATTTACTACCTCATAAGTCCCATTCTTTCTACCACACATCTTGAAGATGTTCCACCATAAATTTAAGTTACGCTGAAAATAGTTGCTCTAATTTCCATGATTTTTCCTCAATTTAAATTCTCTCTCTTGGAGGCTATAACTATCATCTCTTTGACATTCCAAGCAGATAATACTTGACTCTATTTCAGTCACAGTCTATTGTCAACTGGCTGGTTGGTTGATTGTTGTCCTTCGTTCTCAAAGAGGACCAAAATGACATCACTGTGCTGGAGTCAAGTACAGTGTGTCTGACGGTGGCTGATCAGACCAATACAAGCTTGAAAGGCTCTACCACAGGTCAGGCACAAATAGTACCTATGAATATTTGGACTGGAGATGTCTCTAACTTTATTCATCTCACGTTTCTTTTGAGCGACTGAAATTCTCCTTTGTCCATAGAGCACAGCACCTTCTTTGATGTGGTCACACACATTTTGACAGTGTCTCTCACATCTCACAATCATTTCCAAAGTTCTAAAGAGAGACTTTGACCATGTCCTTTAACCACTTCTTCTGACCTCTGTGTGAGCACTTGCCTCACATGAATTCTTCATGAAAGTCTTTAGGCAAACAGACATTTGGCATTTGAACAACATGGTGAGCCCATCTGAGTTGTACTCTCTGCAGCAGAGTTTGAATCCTTGGAAGTTCAGCACAAGAAAGGACCTCAGTGGCTAGTACCTTAATATGCCAGGTAATCTTCAGAAGCTTCCTAAGATAATTCAAATGGAGCAATTCAGGATGTGGCAGAGATGTATTAATTGCTGATCCAAAGCAGCTGAGCAAATCAAATTGTCCAACTTTGCTCCCAGGAAATAGTACCCACATAAATGATATGATAAATCAATTGAAGCATTAAAGTACTCTTTTCCAGGGAGAATCATCTTCATATATGGAATGACAGAACAAACTGTGCTTCCCTTTTACCTCATGGATAAAATATAAAGTTGTCTTTTTCCCAATCTTGCTCCTTCTCACCTTGCCAGTGTTCTTACTTTTTATTCCCTTTAATACAATCTGCAACCCACCTACACCCACCTGCTTGCTATTGCTTGCATATGATGTTTAATTTATTGTCTCCATGCCTGGAATACTCCCCTTCCTCACCCCCACCTCTTAGTTTCTCCTGCTTCCTTCAAGAATCAGTTCAAAAACCAAATCATATTTTTTTCAGTCAACCATACTATAAAAAGGTAATATACAGTACTTTCATTCACCAAATAGTTCTAGGTATTAGGGTTTCCCAGCTTTGAGTTCTAAACTCCTCATGTCTGGCATATGTAAGTTAGATCCTATGAAACTCTTTAAAATCTTTTCCCTGAGGTGCTGCTTTTTCAATGTTTCTAACTGCCCTTGTTCTTCTTCTTTCAGTCAACTAAATTGTTCAAATCAGAAATAGGTAGAACCTTAAGTTGCCATTCTCCACACTATTATGTATTTCTCTTCCCTTTTGCTGTGAAACTCCCAGCAAGGGTCTTTTATACTTACTATCTTCACTTCCATACTACTCACTCCTCCACCCCCTTGTAACTGGACTTTGGTTATTCTCCCATCACTTGTCTTAAGATTCTCCCAAGGTTATCAGTGATCTTTTAATTCGTACATCTGAAGGCTTCCCAGTCCATGCCCTCGTGTGCCTCTCTGTGGCTTTCAACACTATTACTGACCATTTTCTCCCCATGAATACTTTCTCATTCCTCCCTGGGCTCCTATGATGCTGCTCTTTCTTCCTATCAGCCTGAATTCTTCTTGGTTTCATCTCTTACATCCCAAGTGTAGCTATCTTGATTTGTCCTGATTAACCCTCCCCCTTTATTTTTTCATTCAATGCTCTCTCTTTGTTCTCATTAGTAGAAAAAGGTATATTTCTGTTAAGTTGGAACTTTTTGCATCTTTTCTTTATATTTGCAGCAATATACTTCATAAACATTAGGACTGAATATGCCATTAGCCATAGAATACTAAGTTTAGTGCTTAACAGGGCTTATAAGTTATCTAGTATAACCTCCTCACTTTGTTGTTGTTATTTTCAAAAAAGGACCAATTACATCACGGGTGATGTTGTGACTTGCACAGGAATTGGCTATAAGTGAGGCAAGGTTATGCAAAGTTGTCAGCCTCACTCTCTCTTCCAGAGTTGTTGAAATTCAGTAGCTGGACAAAAGTCAAGAAAACTGGTGATGGCTCACCATGCAGTGGGTGACCTTGGCATCTTCAATGTCTGACCAAGCTCTGAGAGCTTCACAAAGTGTGTTTCAGCCATCTTCATTGATGTTGGAACAAACTGTTGTAATCTACCCAGGGAAAGTCTTCACATGCTTGTGGTAGACATCTCCCTCACTTATCAACACGTTTGGGACCTGTTGGTTATCTTCAACCTGGTTTAGCCTATTTGACAGGACAGTTTACTGGTGTGTGGCCACTGTGCATACCACAGCTTCTTAGAGCCACAGGTGAGAGTTACATGAATCAGGTAGACTAAATGTCTCTAGATGAGCAGCCCTGAGAAGGGCTCAGCAAGCTCTCACACTGTAGGTGCTAGTGCTCCTGAATAGCCCATACACCTCAATTTACAGATATGTAAACCAAGGTCCAGAGAAAAAAAATACTTATTTGCCCAAGGTGATAAAGGTAATAAGTATCTGAGTCAGGATGTGAACTCGGGTCTTCTGCCTCCAAATCTAATACTTTTTCCAATTGCATCATACTGTCACCCACCTTTTTACCAAAACAACTCACCACTAGACAGCATTCTCATTTTGTCTCACAAATAGTACATTTTGAGATTCCTGGTTGTAGCTAGATTCTCTTCCTGGTTCCATAGTTGAGAGATGTATGAAATATAGCCAATACAGATTTCTGTCCCCCTCTGCAACAAAGTCACAAATTCTTCCATCAGTTTTTATAACTGCACCATACTAAATGCTAAATCCAATCCTTCCTGGCTAATGACCAAGCTGATGTTTTCCAGAGGAATTGGCCTACCTCCCAACTAGTCCATGGGGGCATGACTTGTCATCAATTGTCAGAAATAGACACTTCAAAACTCAGCATAAGAGAACATCTCCAAGGTTACAGTGAATTACAACAGCGTATTAAAGTTCTTCTTGACTTATTCTTTTTCTGCATGTAGGTGAACATAGCAATAATTTAAAAGTAACCACTTAATTTTATTTCCTCTGTCCAATTCTTCTTTGTCCTTTCCATAGTATTAGCACCATTAGTAGTTAATTCTATCCCCTTTATTTTCTATGCAAAGTTCATTAAGATAACAATTACAAGCCACAAAAGCAAATGCACAAAAAATAATGAATGCTGGCTTAAATCTGAATCACCATTAGAATAAGCCATTTAAATTCATGGATTTAAACAGGTTTTTTTTTTAAAAGTTCAAACCAGGCAAATAAATAACTGATTATCAGTTCCTCTTGCTTTATGAAACTATAGATTGAAAAACATTAGGTGCCTGGGACATGGCATTGCTGAGGCAGTGGATTAAGGAGAAGATAAGGCTACCATATCACTTCCATAAATAAACATGGTCTTGAATGGACCTCACCAATCATCTCACCAATGCCTTAGGCTCTCCTTGACTCTATGTTGACTTTCTGACTTCATGACCCCAAATGATCACCACCTTTCTACCTTTCTCACATCTATTGACTACCTCCATTTAATAGTATATATCTTCTTTCTATATATTTGTTTTCATGTTATCTCCCCCATTAGACTGTAAATCCCTTGAGAGCAGGGACTATATCTTTTGCCCTTATTTTTTCCGTATCTCCAGCACTTAGTATAGTGCCTATAACACAGTAGATGTTTAATAAAAACATCTTAAAATTTAAAGAGGACTTGCTTAGCCCTTGATTTTTTTTTTTACCCTGACCTGCCTAAGTCCAACATCCTTCTTTACTCTCTCAGATCACAACTTGGGTCATTCCTTCTTTTGTTGTATTGTATTATGAATAAGTTGCTGGATTTGGGGGAAAAAAAGATTTGATTTAAATTAGACTTCCTAGCTTTGTTAACCTCAGCAAATCACTTTACTCCTTTAAGCCTCAATTTCTCATCTGTAAAATCAGGATAATAAGATAGGTATAGCACTTACCTCACATGGTTGTTATGAGAAACAATGAAATGATATATGCAAAGAGGGTTCCAAACATTAAAGAGCTATATACACATGTGCTGCTTTGTTAGAATTATGATTATTATTATTATTACTGTAACATTGAGCCCTGTTGGCGTCTAATCATGATCTGAATCAGAGTCATACTTTCTGCTGTGGAATGTGGATTTCCCTTCTAAGACAAGTATGGGTTATTTCATTTTTCTGACCCCATATTAGCAAATTACTTCCAATGCTCTCCCTAAAGAATGTCTTTCCCCATTTACTTGGAGCATGAAATTCTGATCTCTGAGGATTATGTACCCAACTTTGAGGATTTGTCTTTTTTGAATAAATTCTGGAGAGGTATGGAAGCTTATCTTATTATCTTGTCCCAGATTCAGGAGAATTTCTCAAGTATCAGGTCAAGTCAGTTCTAAGTAATTCATATTTTGAGTGGCTAGTTAATCAAAGGGGCCATGATCAGCAATATCATACAGAAGTGACTTTGGCAAGCCATATATACAGGGGGTGGAGCCAAGATGGTGGAGTGAAAGCAGTGACTTGCTTGAGCTCTCCCCCAAACCCATCCAAATGCTCATAAAAAAATAATGGCTCTAAGCAAACCGTATATACAAAAAGATAGTAGCTCTTTTCATGGTGTCAAAAAACTGGAAACTAAGGAGGTTCCTATCAATTGGGGACTGGCTGAAAAAATTGTGTCATATGAATATGATGGAATACTAATGCACTTCAAGAAATGAAGTGAATTGTTTCAGAAAAACTTGAGAAGACTTATATGAACTGATACAGAGTAGAGTGAGCAAAACAAGAACAATTTATATAATAATACTATAAAGACAATTTTGAGTGACTTAGCAATTCTGTTTGAAGTAATGACCAATGATATTTCCAGAAGATTAATGATGAAATAAAGCACATTTTTTTACATGACTAATGCAGGAATTTGTTTTACTTGACTCTACATGTTTGTAACAGTTGTTTTTTTCTTTCTTTTTCAGTGGAAAAGGAGGAAATGGGAGAGCAATGGTAGATTTTTAATTGAAAAAAAAATTAAATGAAAGAAATGACCTTTCCAGAACTTGCACCATATCCATTTACTTTTCCATTTAAAGCACTCATTGTGCTGCTAAGAAGCAAGGCAGTTGAAAGAACTGTTTTCCAAAACTGCTCTTACTTCCTGTAGGACTTCAAATATTCCCAGGATATTAACTTGTTATGTAAAGATCTGATTCAGTTGTAAACACAACTCCAGTATAGCCTGGGGTTGGAGTATGTGTAAGATGGCAAACATCTCAATCATTAACTAAGCAGAGGGCAGAGGAGTTTATGTATTTTGGTTTGGAATAGAGAAATAGAATATATACAGAATCTCTGTGTGACCTGTTATTTTCTGGTAATTATGGGACAATTAACAGGACTAGAGGAAGAGAAGAAGAATACTGAGGACAGAGAGGATGGTCCAGATTGTAATTTGAGACTGGAAAGATAATGTTCTACCAAATCAAACCAGAGTTCACAGGGTAACCAATTCCAAAAGAAAAGTAGAAGGTTTTTTCTTTGTTTGTTTGTTTTTTAAATGCAGTGTTTGAAAGCCCAGGAAATAGCCCAGCATCAGGAGAGAATACACTAGGAAGGAGAGTAGTAGGCAATGGTGAGATAATTGTTTTTTACAACAAGGCTACTCAAAGAAAAGCTATTGTATGGTAGTAGGGTAATTAACTGCCTTGTGCTATTCTTGTTTCTTTATGTGTGTTGCCATTGTTTTAAATGTTAAATGACAAACATCCTAAATTTTATGTGGTTTTAAATATTTTTTCGAGTGTGGTATTAAATATACTTTTTTGAGCATAAAATATATGTTATCCACTAAGGGAAATGGGATAGAATGGGATGAAATGGAATTTGTGAGTTTATTGGTATAGGACAAGAATATAGATGAGCTAAGAAGTATGTTTACATTTTAAATAAGGTTTATTTAAATATCATTTATTTTAAAATTATAAAATTCATTCTTAGCTCTTGGGCCATACAAAAATAGATGGCAGGCCAGATTTGGCTGCAGGCTGTAGTTTGACAGCTCCTGCTATAGGGAATTCCCAATGAGGAAACTCCTACCAATATTGATCAGGAAAAAAAAATCTCATCTATAACATATAGGCTCAGAGAGCTGACATGGATGCTGAGAAATTAAGTGATTTATCCAGAGTCACAGAGTGTGTCATTGGGTGGACCTCCAGACTCCAAAACTAAGTCTTTATCTACTTTTCCATGGTGTATCTCAGGGAGGCACAAAGACAGAGAAAAAGATAAATAACACATGCCTTCAAGAAGTATATGATGTATAAGGGAAGATAAAACATTCAAAAATAACTATACTACCAAGTAGGAAATAAATTCATAAAATTTCATAATGTGCTTTCACAAATTCAGAGGAAAGAGAAATTACTTCTTGCTCAGAAGTAGGATTGGGATTGACACACACTAGACTATTTGGAGGCATTCAAAAAAGACTTGCTGGCAGAGGTCAGTGTTAAACTCAGAAATGGGACTACTAATCAACACAAAAGGATCCCTGCAGCCACATACTTATTTAGTTTTAAAATTTTAATGTTATATATGTTTTATTATATTTTATTTATTTATTGAATATTGCCAAAATATATTTTTCATCTGGTTCTTGTATCACTCAGGATTGTTACAGACTCTATGTGGCCCATGTCTGACACCTCTGGCATAGGTAATACCTGAATTGAACAGTGATGGAAGGAAAAGATTTCAGCAAGCAAAGGTATGTAGGAAGATATTCATTTCAGTTAGAGAGAATGGCTTGTGAAAATGCACTGAAGTAGGAAAAGTTATTATGAGGTCAGGGAATATCTAGTAATCAAGTTTGTTCAGAATGTAGAGTATGCAAAGTAGAATGAAAGTAAGGCATATGAATGGAGTTTGAGCCTGGAAAGGCAGACTTAGGTTGTGAAGGGACTTGAATGAAAGAGGAAGAAGTTGATATTTAAGCCTGTGGTCAATGGCAAATCACTCGATGCTTGTTTGTTTTCAAGAAGGAAATGATATGGTCAGGCCTGTGAATTCAGAAAATTGCTTTGCCAGTAAGAATAAAGAATAAATTGGAGAAGGGAAATGCTGGAGTCAGGGATAAATGTTACTTGGCCATTACAGGAGTCCAGATAAGAGAAAGAAGGTCGCAGTTCTGTGAATGGAAAAGGAGGAATGGATAAAAGATCTGTTGTAGTTCTAGAATCAGTTGTTATAGTTGAGTTATTCCAGTCACGTCCGACTCTCTGTGACACTGTTTGGGATTTTCTTGGCAAAGATACAGAAATGGTTTGCCATTTCCTTCAACAACTCATTTTGCAGATGAAAAAACTGAGGTAAAAGGGCAGCTAGGTGGCACAGTAGATAGAGTACTGGCCCTGAAGTCAGGAGGACCTGAGTTCAAATCCAGCCTCAGACACATAACACTTACTAGCTGTGTGACCCTGGGCAAGTCACTTAACCCTGATTGCCTCACCAAAAGCCAAAAAAAAAAAAAATAAAATAAAATCAATAAGAGTTGGGAAATGATTTAATACAGGTAGTGAGGTAGAACAAAGAGTTGAAGAGGAGTTTGTTAAGAGTGCTAACAAGGGGAAAAACTTTATTCAATGGATGGTTAGTGAAAATCTAGAAAAGCATGCTTTCAATTAAAAAAAGACATGTAAATTGAGAAAACATAAATTGAAAAAGTAGCTTCATCAAGATCACAAATACACATAATAAACCAACAAAAATTGCCAGTTTGGGGGGCAGCTAGTGGCTCAATGGATAGAGCACCAGCCCCAAAGTCAGGAGGGCCTGAGTTCAAATCTGGCCTCAGACCAAACACTTGACACTTACTAGCTGTGTGACCTGGGCACATCACTTAACCCCAACTGCCTAAAATTAAAAAAAAAAATACCAGTTTTTCTGTCTTGATACTAAAACAAAAAAAATATAAAATATATTATTAAAAATAACAGTGAGCATATATGTAGTGCTTTAGAGTTTACAAAAGGCCACATAAATATCATCGCATTTTATCCTTATAACAACCCTGAAAGACAGGTGCTATTATTATTTTCATTTTACAGATGAGGAAACTGAATCTAAGAGGTTGTTAAGTCAATAAGTACTAATTAATCACTTACTATATGCCAGGCACTATGCTAACCACTGAGAATACAAATTGGAGCAGAAAGACTCACTGCTCTCAAGGAGTTTACGCTCTAATGGGAGGAAGACCATTGGAGTGGAGACCATACAGCTGGGAAATACGCCATTAAACCGTAAGACCACATTAAGTCTTTTGGGTCAACTTGTATACTGAAAATGACAATATAACCTAACTTAATTTATAAATTTGATGTTGTATTAGTCAAATTGCTGAGGGGATTGTTAGATAAACTAATACAATTCATTTAGGAGAATAAAATGCCTAGAATCTTTAGGGGGAAAATGACAAAAAGGTGAGACTGAAGGGTACATAGCATTATCAGACCTTAAACTATATTATAAACCAGTAGTCATCGAAACTTCTTGGTTCTGGTTATAGAGCAGATCAGTGGAATAGACAAAATAAACGAGAAAGAGAAATAGTAGGAAAAAGTAGTACTACAATAGTTGATCATCTCAGTAATTTAAGTGAGTGGAAAAAGGATTTTTTTTTAAAGAACTGTTAGGAAAATTGATGAATAGTTTGGGCGAAGTTAGGTTTTGACCATCCAAGGCACAAAATGGACACCTGACCTCAGTATAAAAGGTCACACCTTCTAAAGAATCAGAAGTGAAAAAGATCAGGTACCTTTCACAACTATAACTAGGAGGAGAATTCTTAACCAGTCAAGGGATAAGGAGATAATAAAAGACAAAACAGACAAATTTGCCTATATAAAATTTTTAAAGCTTTTGAATAGTTAAAATTAATGAAGGCAAAGTTAAAAGAGAAATGATAATGTAGGGAAATATTTTCATCAAATATCATTAATAAAACTCTTAAAATATGCAGGATGTTGACACAAATATACAGTGCCAAGAGCGTTTCCCCAATAAAGGAGTCAAAGGATAAGGAAAAAAGAACAATTTTCTGCACAAATGCATACTATAAATAACTACATGAAGACATGCTCCAAATCACTAGCAGATGAGAAATTTCAAATAAAATGCCTCTCAGATCATGCAAAGTAGCAAAGATAATTAAAGGTAGAAATAGTCATTGTTGGAGAAGCTGTGGGAAGATAGGTACACAAACGTCACTGCTGTTGGAACTGTGCTTTGGAATTATGCTAAAATATAATCCTATGCCCTGATATGGTAGCCAAACATAGTAATTTATTATAGAGAAGCATTAGAAGCATCCAAGATGAGGAAGGGGGGATAGAGCTGTTGTTCTCCTAGTCAGACTGCAAATGGAATAAATAGTTATGTTCAGTTCTGTTTACCACTTTTTGGAAGTATATTGGTATAGTAGAGTGGATCCAGAGAATGGGGACTAGAATAATGAGAGGAATCAGAGACCACTGCCTTTTAGCATGAAGAACAGAAGATTTAGGGGAAAACATGAAAGCTATTTTTAGGTATTTGAAAGTGGGAAGTGACTTATTCTGCTTTTACATACTGAGTAGCCCTAGAAGCATGGGGAAGCTGGTGGAGAAGAGTAAAGGAAAGGCAGATTGGGGCAGTGGATAAAGCATTAGCCACAAAGTCAGGAGGACCTGAGTTCAAATTCAGCTTCAGACACCTAACACTATCTGTGAGACTCTGAGCAAATTGTTTTAACCTCAATCGCCTCACCTTCCCCACCCCCAAAATAAAAGGGCAGAATGAGGCTTGAAAGTAAAAGAAGATTTCTTAACAGTTGGGGCTGTCTAAAATCAGAAGGGGATGCTTTGGAAGGCAGGGGCTTCTCATTCACTGGATATTTTCAAGTTGTTAATGGGATGCTTGTCAGACATGCCATAGAAAGCATTTGTCTAGGCAATTGATATGTGAGGTACCTTCCAGATCTAGATTCTCTAATTAAGAAAGCCATAATCATTTGCAAAGGGTTTCTTTTTCTTTTTTTTAGCTAGGCAATATGGTTAAATGACTTGCCCAGGGTCACATAGCTAGTAAGTGTCAAGTGTCTGAGACTGGATTTGAACTCAGGTCCTCCTGACTCCGGGGCTGGGACTGTATCCATTGTGCCACCTAGTTGTCCCTGTAAAGGGTTTCTTAAAGCACATGTACCTGATCAATGAAGGTGAGGAACCTTCAGATTTGCTTCCATTAGTGGGTTCAAGTTTTGTTTTATTATCCTTTTCTTCAGTAACTACTTTGATGATATAATATATGACCATTTTAAAAATAAAGAAATCTCAGTGAATGTTTTTGGTTTTTGTATCAGAAAGAAACAGCCCACATTTGTAAACCATACCAGTGAGATCAAACTCAAATAGAAAAGGAGGCCACTAATCTATACCTAAAGATCTTGTTGGGCTACATATTGACTTGGTTTTAAAATGAAATGTTATCTATGTTTTATTTATTTTTTTAATTTACTTTGTTACATAGTTTTCAATTACATTTTAATCTGGTTCAGCCACACTGAGGAGCTTTGATGGCGTGTGATATCTTTGTCCCAAACCATGCCCTTTCTGTGCATAATCAAAGGGAATTTCCACAGAAAGAATCTTAATTAAAGAACTAAGGTACAGGAAAAAAATTATTACAGGGAAAAATATTACCACACATGTCACAGGTAACTGCTGAATGATACTAATACCACACTGTGATCCAAGAGGTTAAAATCTAAGTCTTCAATATGCTCAAGCATAGGTCCAGAATTCAGAAACAAAACTGAACTGTGGCTATGGTTCTAACAGGGCTTAAATGCATTTGAACTACATCAGAGAGACAGAAGAATAATTTTTAGCATTATCTTATTCATCCTCTAAGGTCATAAAAGTTAAACAGACTTAGTTTTAGTATCTAGAAATGGACTAGGGTAAGTTACAGAATAAACTTAAGTTTGCAAGATTTGGAATTTGCAGTTGGGTAATTGAGAGGGAAGATTTACACGTCAAAAAATAACCACAGGGTCAGAGCTAGTTAGGATCGTTCCACAAATAGAGCAACTCAGTTCCTTTTGGGAAGCTTGGCCTCCTTTTTGGCTTCTTATTTCCAGAAATGTCTGAGAGCCTTCGGTAAATTTTTGCATGCCATAGGCATCCATCCAGACTCCAGGCATCTCATTTAATATTAACAGCTAGTAAAAATAAGCTTTAGCAAGCCACATAACCCCCTAATTAAGAGAGTCTGCCCAGAACCCCACATAATAAAGATTTATGAAAGGAAATAAAAAAAATTCTCATGACAAAAGGAACACAAAATAATACAACATGTGGTTATAACTATTTCTTAAACTTCCCATAGCTATTAGTTATCTTGACTTAAAGTTGGAAGGACCAGAGTTCAAGTCTCTTTGTTACATACTAGCTGTGTCCCCCTGGGCCATTCACTTAATATTTCATTGCTCTCAGGCAATTTTCTAAAACAGTAACTTGAAGTGCAAGCTGACCATTTGTAGTGGCAGAGGTATATACACTCTTGGCATCTAACTCAAATAGAGACTTTTAAACCCTACACAAGGATCCTTGCAGTCCACATATTGACTTAGTCTTTAAAAAGTAATATTATCTATGTTTTATTGTATTTTTATTAATTTTATCAAATATTTCCTATTTTAGTTTAATGTTTCCCATTTTAATGTGGTTTGAGCTGCACTACAAAATGCTACCAAAAGCATCATACCCATGGGCTCTGCTCTACACCCATGATATCACAGACTTAGAGCATTTCCCCTTCAAAAAAGAAAAAAAAAAGCTATCTTTGAAATTTAGTAAATGAAAGTACAAAAATATTCATATCAAAGGCAATTAGAATTGTAGGGATACAATTAATTCTGATAAATAATTCCTCCTAAACTTCATCCCAGAACATTTTCTTAAAGTTCAAAAACTTCATTCAGACTTTTCAACCCCATTGTTATCTTCAGCCAAAATGGGCAGGAAGAGCTAAAATATAAGTGGAATAAAAAGCTATTCCTGTAGACTTTAAGATCCACCTGAAACCAAAAAGTATCTATAAATGATTGAGAAATCCTGCTCTCACAAAATGTGGTGGCTTTTTCAAGACCAGAGGACTTTGGATAACTATTTCAGCTCTCAGATGCTTATCTAAAACTCAGTTCCACACTTCTGGGAAATTTCTGCATGAGTACTCAAAACCCAGAGAACTTAAAAAAAGAACTTTCAGGGTTGTTTCTCTCCTTCTTATTTCCAAGTCTGAAATCTTGGAAATTTGGTTGAAGTGATTTTTTAAAATGTAATTGTCACTGGCCTCATGAAACAACCTACATAAATTCAAAGGTTTGTTTGGGTTGGGTTTTTTTTAGTTCTTTTTATGTTTATAATTTAGGACATAGGAAAATTGTTCATGGACACAAAATCGTATTATCAGAAAAAAATGAGTGGATGTGAAGTGATTGGAAGAATTGAGGAAATTCACAATAAAAGTTTTTACTAAACATTTAGAAAGTTAATGCCAATTTTAAGTCCCATCCATTCCAGTAGGCTTAGGAACTACCCATCCATCTGTCTATCTATCTATCATCTATCTATCACATCATTAATATAGATTGATATTGATATACATACATATATACACATACATATTTTAAAATATGAAGCTCAAATAGTTTTGAATGACTAAGATTATACACATTGGGAGTGAAAGGGAAGGAAGAAAAGGATGAGGGAGATAGCCTTTCCTTGAAATGTAAAAAAAAGAGCATGTTTATAGGCCAAATACAATAAATTCTGGGGGGAGAAATGCCTCTTCATTTACCAGTGTTATACATTTTTATTTAGCCTCCCAGAAACCGTTATGGGAGACATAAAAATCCTTTAAAGTTTTTCATGAGTACAGGCTAATGTCATGGCCATACCTGCCTTCAGCATTGTGAAAAAGACTAAGATAAATGAGTGCTACAATTCCTGCTGCTGAAGAAGTCTAGGAGCATTAGCTTGGTGCCTATGTAGTGATCTAACTGAATAAAGGGAACAGAGACAACAAGAAAACTTTGGTTTGATTTTGGGGGTAATTGAGTGATTGGACGAGAACTAACATACAAATGAGTATATGCTATTCTGGATGATCTTTCATTGGGCACAGAGGGAAAATGGCAATGTAGAGGTTTATCTTTTGCTCCACCACAGATGCCTATGCAGGTACTCTATCACCTGCTCTGTCCCAAAGCTCTGAGATTTCTTCCCGACTAGCTTATCCTTCTGGAATCTTTTTTTTTTTTTTTGCAGGGGGTTGCAACATGTGGCATGAATTTCAAATGAGACATGTGAGATCATTTTTAGTGGCACTGTGTAGGGGTCTAGAAAGAGGTAACATGGATATTTGGCCTCGCCTTAAGGGAAAATTATGACTTTGGTAAACTGTACCTTTGGGCCAGTGTCACCACCCAGCTTTCCTATTAAGGTGTTATCACCAGCAGAGTTATATTACCTGAGGCAAATCACTTAAGGTCTTCTCATTTGTAAGACTCCTTCTAGTATTAAGATTCTATGACTATATGTTTGAAGGGAACGTAAAGGTTATCTGATAGTCTAGCTCAGATCTGAAGCTGGAATCATTTCTATAACATCTCTAAGAAATTATCATTCTGAGGCGGAGCCAAGATGGTGGAGTGAAAGCAGTGACTTGCTTGAGCTCTCTCCCAGTACCCTCCAAATATCTGTAAAAAAATGGCTCTAAACAAATTCTAGAGCAGTAGAACCCACAAAAAGAAAGAGTTAAACAAATTTCCAGCCCAAGACAACCTGGATGGTTGATTAGAAAGGTCTATTGTGCCGGGTTAGGAGGGAAATGTAGTTCAGCATGGTCGTGCAGGCAAAGACCAGGCCTCAGTGAAGCAAAGCAGGCCTCAGAAGACTGAATCACGGGCAGCTGTGGTGGTTTCCAGACTTCTAAACCCACAAACACCAAAGACAACTTAGAAGGTCAGTAGGAAAGGTCCATGATGGTGGTTAGAGAAAAGCTCGGTTCCACCCTCAGTCCCCGGGCAGTCCCAGGGTGGGGGTTGCTTCTGGAGCTCTCAGCCGATAGACTGAGGGGGAATCCAGTGGCTGATCAGAGGGGGATTGCAGGGATGTCTTTGCTGGTGCTGAGGCAGGAATCTCTTGCTTTGCCTGTGCTTGGATCTGGGTCACAGTTCTGGGTGGCAGTCCTGGGGTGAGGAAGAGCTCTGGCTTGTTGGATCTTGTAGTGGTGAGGTAGAGTAAATCCTCCTCACAGTTACAAGGCAGAAAAGAGTGCTTGTGGTCACTCATAGACCAGAGCACAGGCCAGAAAAGGAGTAAACACCTCACCTTTGATCATACCACCTTGGAAGAACTGAACATTTACAGGTCCCTAGAAGTATCTCTGAAAACAGCTGTACAAAACCCCCAAAGCCTGGGACAGTACATTCTCCATAACGGAAGCAGATCTACCTTAACAAAGAGTTTAAAACTCAAGTTATTAGCTGGGATTATGAGCAGACTGTGCAAAAGAAGTCAGACCATAGAATCTTTCTTTGGTGACAAAAAGATCAAAACACACAACCAGAAGACAAAAAAGTCAAAGCTCCTACATCCAAAGCCTCCAAGAAAAATATGTATCAGTCCCAGTCCATGGAAGAGCTCAAAAAGGATTTTGAGAAGCAAGTAAGAGAAGTAGAGGAAAAACTGGGAAAAGAAATGAGAGTGATGCAAGAAAATCATAAAAAAACAAGTCAACAGCTTGCTAAAGGAAACCCCCCCCCAAAAAAAAAATACTGAAGAAAATAACACCTTGAAAACAGCCTAACCCAAATGACAAAAGAAGCCAATGAGGAAAAGAATGCTGTCAAAAGCAGAATTGGCCAGATGGAAAAGTAAGTCCAAAAGCTCACTGAAGAAAATACTTCCTTAAAAATTAGAATGGAGCAAATGGAAGCTAGTGACTTTATGAGAAATCAAGACATTGCAAAACAAAACCAAAAGAATGAAAAAATAGAAGACAATGTAAAATATCTCACGGGAAAAAAGGAACTGACCTAGAAAATAGATCCAGGAGAGAGAATTTTAAAAATTATTGGATTATCTGAAAGTCATGATCAAAAAAAAGAGCCTAGACATAATCTTTCAAGAAATTATCAAAGAAAACTGCCCTGATATTCTAGAACCAGAGCATAAAATAGAAATGGAAAGAATTCACCAATCACCTCCTGAAAGAGATCTCCAAAGGAAAACTCCGAGGAATATTATAGCCAAATTCCAAAGTTCCCAGGTCAAGGAGAAAACATTGCAAGCAGCCAGAAAGAAACAATTCAAGTATTGTGGAAACACAATCAGGATAACATAAGATTTAGCATCTTCTACATTAAGGGACTGCAGGGTTTGGAATATAATATTCCAGAGGGCAAAGGAGATAGGATTACAATCAAAACTCACCTATCCAGCAAAACTGAGTATAATCCTTCAGGGGAAAAAAATGGACATTGAGTGAAATAGAGGACTTTCAAGCATTCTTTTTTAAAATTTTATTACTTTATTTTGATTTATCAACAATCACTTCCATATGCTTTTGGTTTGAAAAATTTTCCCCCTTCCTCCCTCCCCAAGATGGCACACAATCTGATATAGGCTTTACATTTACCTTCCTATTAAACATATTTTCATATTAGTGAAGTTGTAAGTAAAAATTAAAACCAATAGGAGGAACCATCAGAAAGATGAAACAAAACTCAACAGAAGGTAAAAATAAGTGATAGCAATTCGACTTCCATAGTTCTTTCTTTGGATGTGGACAGCATTTTCCATCCCGAGGCCTCTGGAGATGTCTTAGATCCTTGTAATGCTGAGAAGGGTTCAGTTTAACAATATTAGTCATTGCATAATGTAGCTGTTATTGTGTACAAAGTGCTCTTGGTTCTGCTCACTTCACTCAGCATCAGACCATATAAGTCTTTCCAGGTTTTTCTGAAGTCAACCTGTTCATCATTTCTTATAGCACAATAGTATTCCATTACATTCATATACCACAACTTGCTCAGCCATTCCCCAATTGATGGGCATCCTCTCAATTTCCAATTATTTGCCACCACAAAAAGAGCTGCTATGAATATTTTTGTATATGTGGGTCCTTTTCCCATTTGTTTGATCTCTTTGGGATATAGCCCTAGAACTGCTATTGCTGGATCAAAGGGTATGCACATCTTTGTAGCCCTTTGGGCATAGTTCCAAATTGTTCTCCAAAATGGTTGGATCATTTCACAACTCCACCAACAATGTATTAGTGTTCCAATTTTCCCACATCTTCTCCAACATTTATCATTTTCCTGTTTTGTCATGTTGGCCAATCTGATAGGTGTGATGTGGTACCTCAGAGTTGTTTTGATTTGCATTTCTCTAATCAATAATGATTTAGAGCATTTTTTCATATGACTATAGATGGCTTTAATTTCTTCATCTGAGAACTGTCTGTTCATATCCTTTGACCATTTATCAATTGGGGAATGGCTTGTGTTCTTATAAATTTGTCTTAATTCTCTATATATTTTAGAAATGAGGCCTTTATCAGAGAGACTGGTTGTAAAAATTCTTTCCCAATTTTCTACCTTCCTTCTAATCTTAGTTGCATTGGCTTTGTTTGTGCAAAAACATTTCAATTTAATGTAATCAAAATTATCCATTTTGCTTTTCATAATGTTCTCTATCTCCTGTTTGGTCATGAATTCTTCTGTTCTCCATAGATCTGATAGGTGAACTATTCCTTGTTCTCCCAGTTGACTTGTGGTATCAGCCTTTATATCTAAGTCATGAACCCATTTTGACTTTATTTTGGTATATGGTGTGAGATTTGGGTCTATGCCTAGTTTCTGCCATACTCTTTTCCAGTTTTCCCAGCAGTTTTTTTCAAAGAGTGGGTTCTTATCCCAGAAGCTGGGATACTTAGCTTTATCAAATAATAGATTACTATAGTCATTGACTACTGTGTCTTGCATATTTAACCTATTCCACTGATCCACCTCCCTATTTCTTAGCCAGTACCAAGCAGTTTTGATGATTGCTGCTTTATAATACAATTTAAGATCTGGAATTGCTAGGCCACCTTCCCCTGCATTTCTTTTCATTAGTTCCTTTGATATTCTGGACCTTTTGTTTTTCCAAATGAATCTTGTTATTATTTTTTCTAACTCTATAAAATAATTTTTGGTAGTTTGATTGGTATGGCACTGAATAAGTAAATTAGCTTAGGTAGGATTGTCATTTTTATTATATTAGCTCGGCCTACCCATGAGCAACTGATGTTTTTCCAATTATTTAGATCTGATTTTATTTGTGTGAAAAGTGTTTTGTAATTGTGTTCATAGAGTTCCTGGGTTTGTTTGGAGGTAGACTCCTAAATATTTTATAATGTCTACAGTAAGTTTAAATGGGATTTCTCTTTCTATCTCTTGCTGTTGGGCTTTGTTGGTAATATATAGAAATGCTGATGATTTATGTGGGTTTATTTTATAGCCTGCAACTTTGCTAAAGTTGTTTATTATTTCAAGTAGTTTTTTTACTCTAGGATTCTCTAAGTATATCATCATGTCATCTGCAAAGAGTGATAGCTTTGTTTCTTCTTTGCCTATTCTAATGCCTTCAATTTCTTTTTCTTCTCTTATTGCTAAAGCTAATTTCCAGTACAATATTGAATAACAGTGGTGATAATGGACATCCTTGTTTCACCCCGATCTTATTGGAAATGCTTCTAGCCTGTCCCCATTACATATAATGCTTGCTGAAGGTTTTAGATATATGCTATTTATTATTTTAAGGAAGACTCCATTTATACCTATGCTTTCTAGTGTTTTTAATAGGAATGGGTGTTGTATTTTATCAAAAGCTTTTTCTGCATCTATTGAGATGATCATGTGGTTTCTGTTGGTTTTGGTTGATATGCTCAATGATGCTGATAGTTTTCCTAATATTGAACCAACCCTGCATTCCTGGTATAAATCCTACCTGGTCATAGTGTATTATTCTTGTGATAAGTTGCTGCAATCTATTTGCTAGTATTTTGTTTAAAATTTTTGCATCTATATTCATTAGAGAAATTGGTCTATAATTTTCTTTCTCTATTTTGACTCTTCCTGGTTTAGGTATCAACACCATATTTGTATCATAAAAAGAATTTGGTAAGACTCCTTCTTCACCTATTTTCCCAAATAGTCTATATAGTATTGGAATTAATTGTTCTTTAAATGTTTGATAGAATTCACATGTAAATCCATCTGGCCCTGGAGATTTTTTCCTAGGGAGTTCATCAATGGCTTGTTCAATTTCTTTTTCTGAGATGGGGTTATTTAAGTATTTTACTTCCTCTTCGTTAATCTGGGCAATTTATATTTTTGTAAATATGTATCCATTTCACTAAGATTGTCAAATTTGTTGGCATATAGTTGGGCAAAATAATTCCTAATTATTGTTTTAATTTCCTCTTCCTTGGTGGTAGCTTCACCCTTTTCATTCTTGATACTAGTAATTTGGTTTTCTTCTTTCTTTTTTTTAAATTAACCAAAGGTTTATCTATTTTATTGTTTTTTCATAAAACCAGCTCTTAGTTTTATTTATTAGTTCAATAGTTTTCTTAATTTCAATTTTATTAATTTTTCCTTTGGTTTTCAATATTTCTAATTTGTGTTTAGTTGAGGATTTTTAATTGTTCTTTTTCTAGTTTTTTTAGTTGTATGCCCAATTCATTAATCTCCTCTTTTTCTATTTTATTTATGTAAGCATTTAGAGATATAAAACTTCCCCTAAGAACTGCTTTCACTGCATCCCATAGTTTTGGTATGTTGTCTCATTATTGTCATTCTCTTGAATGAAATTATTGATTGTTTCTATGATTTGTTGTTTGACTCAATCATTTTTTATGATTAGATTATTTAGTTTCCACTTATTTTTTATTCTACTTTCCATGGCCCTATGTTACATATAATTTTTATAGCATCACGATCTGAAAAGTATTCACTTAATATTTCTGCCTTTCTGCATTGGATTGTGAGGTTTTTATGCCCTAGTACATGGTCAATTTTTGTGTATGTGCCATGTACTGCGAGAAAAAAGTATATTCCTTTCTATCCCCATTCAGTTTTCTCCAGAGGTCTATCATACCTAACTTTTCTAATGTTCTATTCACCTCCTTAACTTCTTTCTTATTTATTTTGTGGTTAGATTTATCTAGTGCAGAGAGGGGGAGGTTCAGGTCCCCCACTAGTATAGTTTTGCTGTCTATTTCTTCCTGTAACTCCCTGAACTTCTCCTCTAAGAATTTGGATGCTATACCATTTGGTGCATATATGTTTAGTAATGATATTACTTCATTGTCTATGGTGCCTTTTAGCAGGATGTAGTTTCCTTCCTTATCTCTTTTGATTAGATCTATTTTTATTTTGCTTTGTCTGAGATCAGTATTGCTACCCCTGCTTGTTTTTTACTTCAGCTGACGCATAATATATTCTGCTCCAGCCTTTTACCTTTACCCTGTATGTGTCACTCTTTTTCAAATGTGTTTCCTGTAAACAACATATTGTAGGATTATGGTTTTTAATCCATTCTGCAATCCATTTCTGTTTTATGGGAGAGTTCATCCCATTCACATTCACAGTTATGATTACTATCTGTGTCTTTTTCTCCATCCTTTTCCCCCATTTATGCTTTTCTTTCTCCTTTTTCCTTTCCCCCTTCACTAGTGTTTTGCTTTTGACCACGCCTCCTTCAGTCCCTCTCCCTTTTATTATCCCTTTCCCTTTTCTTCCCTTTACTTTACTGCTTCTTCCCTCCCTTCTTTCCCCCCTTTTCTTTCCCCTTTTCCCTCCTACTGCCTATAGGGCAAGTTAGATTTCTATACCTAACTGATTATTATGCCCTTCTTGAGCCAAATCTGATGAGAGTAAGGTTCAAACAATGCTCCCCCCCTTGTTTCCCTCTGCTGTAATAGGATTTTGTGTCTTTTCCTGTAATGTATTTTACCCTTGTCTGCCTCCTCCTTACTCAGTACATTTTCTAAGATCAGATTGATCCACTTATTTGGATCCATTTAACCCACTTGATTAGATTTTTTTTTATCATTACATCAAAGTCAACTAATATCCACCCTCTTTATGTATACTCCTTTAACATGTAATAATAACAATACAGTTCTCAAGGGTTGCAAGTCATATTCCCTTGTAGGGGTTTAAACAGCCCCCCCTTATTATATTGTATCTTTCTGTCCCATTTACCTTTTTAAGTCCTTCTTGAGTCCTGTACTTGAAGATCAAATTTTTTGTTGAGCTCTGGTCTTTTTATCAGGAAAGTTTGGAAGTCTCCTATTTCATTGAATATCCATCCTCCCTTGAAAAATGATGCTCATTTTTGCTGGGTAATTGATCCTTGGCTGCATTCCAAGCTCCTTTGCCTTAGGAATATCATGTTCCATGCCCTGCGGTCTTTTAATGTAGAAGCTGCAAGGTCCTGTGTAATCCTGACTGTGGTTCCATGATATTTAAATTGTTTCTTTCTGGCTGCTTGCAGCACCTTCTCTTTCATCTGGTAATTTTGGAATTTTGCTATTATATTCCTTGTTGTCAATTTGGGATCTCTTTCAGGTGGTGATCGGTGGATTCTTTCTATGGTTATTTTCCCTTCTGGTTCTAGGACTTCTGGGCAGTTTTCCTTTATGATTTCCTGAAAGATACTGTCCAGGCTCTTTTTTTCATCATGATTTTCAGGTAGTCCAATAATTTTTAAATTGTCTCTCCAGAATCAGTTTTCCAGGTTGGTTGTTTTACCAATGAGGTATTTTACATTTTCATCTATTTTTTTGTTTCTGTTTGACTGATTCTTGCTCTCTCATAAGAGACATTAGTTTCCATTTGTCCAATTCTAGTTTTTAACAGATTGTTTTCTTCTGTTAGTTTTTGTACTTCAACTGGCCAATTGTGTTTTTTAGGGACTTGTTTTCTTCAGTGTACTCTTCTGTTAGTTTTTCCTTCCTTCTTCAATTGGCCAATTGTGTTTTTTAGGGACTTGTTTTCTTCAGTGTTATTTTTTTTCCAATTGGCCAATTGTATTTTTGAAGGACTCTTCTACCTCTCTCATTTGACTATTAAAATCCTTCTTGAGCTCTTCTAAGAAGGCTTTTTGGGCTTCAGACCAGTTCATATTCCCTTTTGTTGTTGCAGATGTGGGTTTGTTGACAATGTTGTCCTCTTCAGAATTTCTGTCTTGATTTTCATTCTTCTCATAATATGAATCTATGGTATGTTTCTTTTTACTCATGGTGTTTCTTTATTCCCTGGCCTTCAAAGAGATTGAGCTCTCCTGCTGGGGAACACAGGGTACTGACCCAAGCTTCTTGTGTTGGGAGCCTAGGTCTTGGTCACTGGCTTTGTGTCTGGGGCCTCTTATGCTGGCAATTGGAGGCTGTAGGTTTCTGGCAGCTTACCTTGTGTTCAGCTGGAATCAGCAAGGCTGGAACTTTCAGGCAATTCTAGGTTGCCTGCTTTTCCTTTCCTTTAGCTTTCTTCAGCTCCTTTTAGATGGGTGCTGCAGGGTGTTTATCTGCCTGGGGCCCCCTGCAGTGTTGTCTCCCTCTTTCTGCTAATGCACGGGAGATTCCTTTGTGGAGTGCGAGGCACCTGGTGGTTTTCTGAGCTGGTTTCCACGGTTCCCCCACCCTCACTGAGGCACGGAGGTCCAGGTGTTGGTGTTTGCCTGCTCTACCACCTGGGCTTCAGGATTTCTTCACAATTGGAGGCTGCAGGCTCACAGCTCACCTGGTGTTGGGTTGGAATCAGCAAGGCCGGGCTTTAGGAAGCCTTTAGGTTGTTTTCTTCACCTCCTTTCAGATGAATGCACAGGGTACTTATCTGCCTGGGGCCCCTTGTAGTTCTGCTCCCTTATTTTTGCTGAGGCACTGGGAGACCATTTGCTGGGCTGCTGCACTGCTGCTCCCGTCTTTCTTCTAGTTCAGCTGTTTCAGGTTTTTTTTCTGGGGTGATATTTTCTGGGTTTTCAGAGGTTGATAGGGGAGAGTGAGAGTGACTACCTTTTCACTCCGCCATCTTGGCTCCCAGAAGTGGAGACTTTCAAGCATTCTTGATGAAAAGAACAGAGCTGAATAGAAAATCTGACTTTTAAATACAAGACTCAAGAGAAGCATGAAGAGGTAAACAGGAAAGAGAAATCATAAGGGAATTATTAAGGTTGAACTGTTTACACTCTTACATGGAAACTTGATATTTGTAACTCATGAGACTTGTCAATATTAGGGTAGTTGGAGGGGAAAAATTATATGTATATATAGATAGATAGATGATAGATAGATAGATAGATAGATAGATGAAACAGGGTGAGCTGAAGATGAAGAGGTGATATCTGGAGAATAAAATCAAGGGGTGAGAGGATTATACTGGGAGAAGGAGAAAGGAAGAGTAGAATGGGGTAAATTATCTCACATAAAACAGACAAGAAAAAGCTTTTACAGTGGAGGGGAAGTGGGAGAAGGTAAGAGGGAATGAGTGAATCTTATTCTTATCATATTTGGCTTAAGGAGGGAACAAAATACACACTCAGTTGGGTATGGAAAGCTATCTTACCCTACAGGAAAATAGGGGAGAAGGGGATAAGAGAGTGTGTGAATGATAAAGGGGAGGGCAGATTGGGGGAAGGGGTAATCAGAAGCAAACACTTCTAAGGAAGGACAGGGTCAAAAGAGAGAATAGAATAAACAGGGGCAGGATAGGATGAAGGGAAATACAGTTAGTGTTCCAGAACACGACTACTATGGAAGTATTTTGCATGATCTATACATGTATAACCTGTATCAAGTTGCTTGCCTTCTCAATGAGAGTGGGTGGGAAAGGGAGGAAGTTTTAAAAACAAATGTTAAAAATTGTTTTCACATGCAACTGGGAAATGATACATACAGGCAATAGAGTATAGAAATCCATCCTACCCTACAGAAAAATAGAAGGGGAAGGGAATAAGAGAAGTGGGGAGGGGAACAGAAGGGAGGGTAGATTAGGGGAAGGGGTATTCAGAATGCATTTCATATTGGGGTGAGGGAAGGGATGAGATGGGGAGAAAATTTGGAACTCAAAATCTTGTGGAAGATGTTGAAAACTAAAAACAAATTAATTAATAAATAAAATTTTAAAAAAAGAAATTATCATTCTGATTCTGACTAATGACCTCCTATTACATTGGAACTAACTATTTCTCCAAGTAGCATATTTGGTGTTTTTAGATAGCTATTAATTGCTAGGAATGTCTTCTCTTCCTCCTTATATTAAGCCAACATTCAGTTCCTTGTAGCTTGTACAAGTTGGTCGTGATTCTGGGTCCAAGCAGAATGAATCTAATTTTTTGTTTTTCAAAGTGACATTTCAAATACATGTAGGCTGTAACTGTATCTAATCTCTACCCTCCCCCACTTCTCTTCTCCAGAGTCATTCTCTCTAGCAGGCTTTTGTCCCTCCTAAAATTCTGTGCCTACAAAATTACAGTGGGCTAGAAACTAGAGAGTGTGCTAGTAAGTATCTGTCAACCAGCTTTCTGAAAATGTGTAATGCTCTTTTGAATGTAATCTGCATTATTAACATTTTCTCCATCAAGTTCTGAAGTCTAGACATTCAACAAAATAATAAATCAAGCCTGGACTTTTAGCATTTGCCAGTTTCTTAGGTATAAATGCTCACACTGAAAATTTAACAATAAGCTCTTGGGAGTACTTAGAGCTGACCCCATCACTCCCTTGACTCTAACTCCTTCATTTTGGATATTATACTTCTATTAAGACACTAAAACTGTGTGTGTGTGTGTGTGTGTGTGTGTTTGGTGGTCATGTTATGTTATGTTAACAGACTTATGACTGTTAAGACATTAAGATTTTTTTTTTTTACATGACCATGATCTGGCCCAGCTTACCCATTTGTTTATCTGTGCAATTAGAATGGCTACCCATTTTGCTTCAGCCTCCATACAGATGCCAAAATCATTTTGCTAAAGCCTAAGTTTGACCATGTCATTCCCTTGCTCATAAATCCACAGTGGGTCCCTATTGCCTCTAGGATTAGATACAAACTCTTTGGATTGATGTTTAAATTCTTTTGTAGGACTCTCCATGTTTTTAAGTACTCCCCATTCACTTACTACATTCCTGCTAAACTGCTAACACTTGGTCTTCCCCATACATGCAGTTCCATAACCTATCAACGTCTTTCTATCAGGTCCTCCTATACCTGGAACATACTCCCTCCTGATCTCTGGATCCCATAATCCCTAGCATACTTCAAAGTTCAGTTCCCAGACACTGCCTCCATGAGTCCTTTTCTGACACAGCACTTATCACACTCCTTCTGTGGGGAAAATACTTTGTTATATATAAACATTGTTTGAAACTTGTTTTTCTTTTGTAGCTAGAAATTGTCTAATCCAAAACTATCTGTCATGCTGACCCTCAGAGATTCTTTCAGGGAAGCTGGAGTTTGTTTTGGGTCTTTACTTTCCTAGATGAATATTGGCTATAAGACAAATTATTGAGGGGCGGAGCCAAGATGGCAGAGTGAAAGCACTGAGCTCTCCCCTAAACCCCTCCAAATACTCATAAAAAATGGCTCTAAACAAATTCTGAAGCAGCAGAATGCGCAAAAAGACAGTGAAACAAATTTCCAGCCCAAGACAACCTGGATGATTAATCAGAAAGGTGTATCGCGCAGGGCTGGGAGCACAGGCCACAGTGAACCTGGAGCAGGCCTCAGAGGACTGAATCATGGGCAGCTGTGGAGGTTTCCAGACTCCTCAATCCATGAATTCCAAAGACAATTTAGAAGGTCAATGGGAAAAGTCTGTTTCTGTCGGTGCTGAGAGAGGAAGGCAGGGTCTCAGCTCCATTCCCCAAGAGCATGGCGTGGGGGGGGGCGGAGCTGCTTCCCGAGCTTCCAGCCCACAGACTGAGGGGGAATCTACTGGCTGATAAGACAGGGATTGCAGGGATCTCTTTGCCAGTGCTAAGGAAGGAATCTCTTGCTTTGCCCTTGTTTGCATCTGGGTCACAGTTCTGGGCAGCAGTGCTGGGGTGAGGAGGAATGCTAGCATGGTGAAGCTTGTAGTGGCTGTGGAAAGGAAATCTTCTTCACAGTTACAGGACAGAAAGGAATACTTGTGGTCACAGGCCAGGAAAGGAGCAAACACCTCGCCCCTTATCATACCACCTTGCAAGAACTGAAAATTTACAGGTCCCTACAAGTATCTCTGAAAACAGCTGTACAAACCCCTGAAGCTTGGGAACAGTACATTCTCCACAGTGGAAGGAAACTCTTACCTTAACAAAGAGTTTACAACTCAAGTAACTGGCTGGGATCATGAGCAAGCAGCTCAAAAAGAGTCAGACTATATTATCTTACTTTGGGAACAAAGAAGATCAAAATATACAACCAGAAGATGACAACAAAGTCAAAGCTCCTACATCCTAAGCCTCCAAGAAAAATATGAATCAGTCCCAGGCCCTTGGAAGAGCTCCAAAGGGATTTTGAGAAGCAAGTAAGGGAAGTAGAGGGAAAACTGGGAAGAGAAATGAGAGTGATGCAAAAAAATCACAAAAAACAAGTCAACAGCTTGCTAAAGGAGACCCAAAAAAATACTGAAGAAAATAACACCTTAAAAAAATAGCCTAACCCAAATGGCAAAAGAGGTCCAAAAAGCCAATGAAGAGAAAAATGCCCTGAAAAGAAAAATTGGCCAAATGGAAAAGGAAGTCCAAAAGATTACTGAAGAAAATACTTCCTTAAAAATTAGAATAGAGCAATTGGAAGACAGTGACTTTATGAGAAATCAAGACACTAAAACAAATCTAAAAGAATGAAAAATTAGAAAACAATGTGAAATATCTCATTGGAAAAACAACTGACTTGGAAAATAGATCCAGGAAAGAGAATTTAAAAATTATTGGACTATCTGAAAACCATGATCAAAAAAAGAGCCTAGACATTATCTTTCAAGAAATTATCAAGGGAAACTGCCCTGATATAGTAGAACCAGAGGGCAAAATAGAAATTGAAAGAATCCACAGATCTCCTCCTGAAAGAGATCCCCAAAGGAAAACTCCTAGGAATATTGTAGCCAAATTCCAGAGTTCCCAGGTCAAGGAGAAAATATTATAAGCTTCCAGAAGGAAACAATTCAAGTACTGTGGAAACACAATCAGGATAACACAAGATTTAGCAGCTTCTAACATTAAAGGACTGCAGGGCATGGAATATAATATTCTGGAGGGCAAAGGAGATAGGATTACAACCAAGAATCACCTACCCAGCAAAACTGAGCATAATCGTTCAGGGGAAAAAATGGTCATTCAGTGAAATAGAGGACTTTCAAGCATTCCTGATAAAAAGACCAGAGCTAAACAGAAAATTTGACTGTACCTAAAGTATCATTACTCTCCTGGTCTGAACTCTCTCTGTGTGTGTATGTGTGTGTGTGTGTGTGTGTATGTATATATACATATATACATACATACATATATACACACATAAATATATATAAATAGGTATGCACATATATACCATATATATGTGTGTGTATGCATATGCATCTATATCTGTATGCATTTACTTTCTTCATATTGTTTGCCTATAGGGACCTAGATGGGGATAGGTACTGTACCTACATTTTCATTGATGCAGGAAATTCCCAGATAAGGAAAGTCTTTATAACTATTCATGCCAGTACTTTCTCTGTAATTGAGAGTTTTAGAGTGTTGCCAAGTTACTGAGAGGTTATGTAGCTTAGTCAAAGTCACAGAGCCAATGTGTCAGAAGTGGGACTTGAACTCAGATCTTCCTATTCTAAGACCAGCTTTCTATCCACTATATCAAGCTTGTCTCCAAGGACTTAGAAAGGGTGTTGAAAGCAGAACTGAGAAACTGTGAGCAAGCTGGGTCCACTGATTAATTCAATTATAATACATTAGTTTGAAAATATTTTATGAAAACAATAGGAAAAATTGATTTGAAGCAAACAATTTGCCCTGTAGGGTTGGATCTCAGCTTAAGAAACTAAAGTCTGTACACCTATATGCTCCTGTAAATTCCTTGGTAAAGAGTTTGTCGCCATAAACACAAGGCGCAGCTAGGCAGTACAGTGGATAGAGTACAGGGCTTGGGGTCAAGAATTTTGTTGTTGTTCAGTCCTTTTTAGTCTTATCTAACTCTTTGTATCCCCATTTGGTGTTTTCTTGGCAAAGATACTGGAGTAGTCTGCCATTTCCTTCTCCAGCTCATTTTATTGATGAGGAACTGAGGCAAACAGGGTGAAGTGATTTGCCCAGGGTCACACAGATAGTAAGTGTCTGATGCTGGATTTGAACTCAGGAAGAACTAAAAACTCACTGCTATCAGATCAAATTAGGACATTTATTGGGCATAGAATGCATGATGAAAATGCTGCAATCTTCACAACAAGCCTGTGAGGTAGGAGTTATTTTATAGATTTATCTACATTTTATAGATGAGGAAAATAATGCTCAGAGAGATTTAATGGCTTACCCAGGGACACATAGTTGTGTGTCTAAGGCAAGATTTGAGTTCATGTCTTCCTGTCATCAAGTCCAGTACTCTTTTCATTCTCTCAGGCCTCTTCTCATACAATAATGTATATTCTTTCTGCTACAGTCACCACAGGTCCCCAGATTCCCAATTTCTGGTATATGAAGTGGCACCAGATTTTCCACCAATTTGGAAATCCTTAGTAGCCATTGGAGACAGGCAGCTTTTGGGAGAAGAAGATTGGATGTGGGTGGGAGGTTTTTATAAAATGAGTAGCACATGAATGAACCTTATGGAATGGCCAAAATATGGACTACTAAAAACTTTTCCCAGAGGAACACAGGGAAAGCTCAACATATTAGGCCGACTGGGGCCTCTAGAACTATCTTCTCATAAATTCCAATTGGATCTCTCACTGTAATCCCTTTTTAAGCTTAAAATGAGTCAGTTTCATTTGCCTCCTGTTACCTGGAGAGCTCAAATGGTGATTCCCTTGTTTCTATCAATACTCCAATAATTTGCTAGGTTTTGGGGTTTAGGGGATCATCTTAGCTCTTCATCTCTCTGATTCTCATTCTATTCCCTGTATGCCGCTATAGCATCTGAGCTGAGTTAGTCTAATTATCCCAGGGCTGGTTCAAGATCTTCATATAAAGTAAAGAATGATAGAGGCACTTGGCAGTAGGCATCTTATTTGGGAGAAGAAAACAGCTAGTTGTATTTTGCATATTTTCTTTTATATTTTAAAACAATGACTTTTTACATGCACTCTACTATTATTCAAAACATGGAATATGTCTAGTCAAAATCTGTCTTTTCTCTGTCTTCTTCCGTACTCCAGGAAGCTTTTGTTACTATCTACTATTCCCCCTCCTGTATACTCTCACTTTCTTTGACTTTCTGGAAGGAATTGGCCATATTTTATTTTATTTTTTATATCACTCAAAGTTCCTAGCACAATGTTAGACACACAATAGGCAACCAATATGTAATTAGAGATTACTTGATTTTATACACACATACACCATTTAAAATGTCATCCAATTACCCTTTCCCTCTAGTTCTACCACCTACTCCCTAGAAGAAACATTGCATGTCAAGTTCCAGTCTACCATCCATATTTTACATCTGAATTATACGTCACTCAAAAATAGAATTTACAATGGAAATGCTATGTACACAGATCTTCAATCACAGCAACACAAATTGGTTCCTACAGAAATAAATACAATTACTTGGTCCAGATACATTTCAGTATTGTTTTTCTAGCCTTCACATTTAGTAAGAATTGACAGAAAGCACAGCTGTCTAATCTGTGTCATGTGGGCAGCAGTTTGGAGAAGGCAGTTTGTAAGAAAAGTAGAATGAAAGATGGGAGTGGAGAGTCATTAGTGGATGAGTGCCTATCTCAGTCTTGAAAATACAGGGCATTCTGGCTAAGAATAACCAGCCCCCTGGATAATACAGGCTAACATCAACAAGTTTGATGTGTTAGAAGAGGGCTTTCTGTAAAACACAATGTTTGTTTTTTAAATGATCATTATCAATTAGTTTTTTGCACATAAACTTTGTACTCATTTCTAAAAATGAATGATGGAGTTTGTTAAACAAGGAAGTGTGTGGGCTTTTTAATCTTCATTTTTTAAATGCCAAATTTTTAATTTACTGGACTCCATTTATTCAATCAACAAATATCTATTTCATTCTTACAATGTTCAAATAAGTTATATTCCTTCTCTTAATTTAAGGACTATAGAAAGTAAATAAACTAGAATGCCTGCCCTAAAGGGGCTTAAAGTCTTGTAGGAGAAGTAGACTGCATAGTATTATACAAAAAGCTATAATAGAGTATTGTAAACACAAGAAACGCATGAACAGACTGAGAGTTCATAGGAAGAAGAGGTTGTTTATTTGAACCTAGATATTTAAACAACTTTGACATATTTAACAAAAATAGAAAAAATAGAGGATTAATGAAGTGGACGTAGAATATAAGTCAGTTGTTGTCATGATTACCACTTTATAATATAGTCTGAAATCTGGTATTGCTATTCCTCCTTCCTTCACTTTTTTCCATTGATTCTCTTGATATTCTTAACCTTTTGTTCTTCCATTTTTTTTCTAGCTCCATAAAATAATTTTTTGGGGGCCGTTAGGTGGCACAGTGGATAGAGCACCAGCCCTGGATTCAGGACGACCTGAGTCCAAATTTGGCCTCAGACACATTACACTCACTAGCTGTGTGACTCTGGGCAAGTCACTTAACCCCAATTGCCTCACCAAAATAATAATGATAATGATAATAATAATAATAATAACAATAATAATAATAATAATAATAATAATAATAATTGGTAGTTCGGTATGACCCTGAATAAGTAAACTTAGGTAGACTTGTCATTTTTTTTTTATACTGGCTCAGCCTGTCCATGAGCAATTAATATTTCTCCAACTGTTTAGCTCTGTCTTTGTGTGAAAACTGTTTTGTAATTGTGTTGATACAGTCCCTGGGTTTGTCTTGGCAGGTAGTCTCCCAAGTATTTTATATCTGTCATTGTTTTAAATGGAATTTCTCTTTCTATCTCTTCTTATTGGGTTTTGCAGGTAATAGAAATGCTAGTGATTTATGTGGCTTTATTTTATGCCCTGCAAATTTGCTAAAGTTGTTAATTGTTCAATCTAGTTTTTTTATTTGATTCTCTAGTGTTCTCTGTACCATCATATCATCTGTAAAGAGTGATCCTTTTGTTTCTTCATTACCTATTTTTATTCCTTTGATTTCTTTTTCTTGTCTTATTGTTGTAGCTAGCATTTCTAACACAATATTGAATAATAGTGGTGATAATGAACAACCTTGCTTCACTCTTGGTCATACTGGGAAAACTTCAAGTGTATTTCTGTTACAGATAATTCTTGCTCTTGGTTTTAAATAGATACTACCTGTCATTTTAAGAAAGGCTCAATTGTTTCCTGTGCTTTCTAGTGTTTTTAACAGAAATAAGTGTTGTGTTTTGTTTTTCTTGTATCTATTTATCTAATCACATGATTTTTGTTATTTTTAGGAAAAAATGTTCATACTTTGTAAAGCTATGACAGGGTATATCCATCTTTGCACTTCATTTGAACACATTAACTCCTTGCCTGTCTGTTATCTGCCCCTTTCTCTGACTTCATCAATTATCCTGGATTGGGGGAGAGAAAGCAATTGATCAGTGACTGAGTCCCCCACCTAGATATAAAATGAAAGTCTACATTAGATAGCCTCTGAGGCTACCACATCTATAATTTTTTTTATCATGTGATAAAATGATGATCATATGTCATATGACATAACTATGTATCTCAAGATACATGGTAAGTACCTAGTATTTATTGAATAGGATCAAATGTTTTTCTGCCTTCTGCTTTCATTTATAATGAGAATATCAATATGGATGTAGACCACTTCCTCTAGTAACATGTCAATTTGTTAACCATTGGACAAAGTCATATTGAATACCAACAGTTAAATTAATACATATTGAATCCCAGTAGTTAGAATAATGTTTGTAGGTGTTCTAAGAATCTTCTCTTTACCACCACTACACAATTAATCACTGTAGCACAGAGCTGTGGACCATGGTATTTTGAAGCTATGATGGCTTTTATCATTGTTTCCCTTTCTAATTGATCACAAACCTTCCCATTAATGATACATTTTAGATTTTTTTTTTAAGGAATTTAAGTTCACTGTTCTACGTCTAAAGGCTGTACCCATTTTCTTTTTTCTTGTGGGGAGGTCAGGGGATTGAGAGATTATTCTATCTCCAATATCACGTCTCATCTTCCCTAACTTTTAAAAGATTACTAATAAAGTTTAAACACATATATATATACATGTATATCTATATGTTTATATATTTATGTACATATGCATATATGTATATAGATATGTAGATAAAGATATGTCTTCACCACCTATATCAATATAGTATATCTAAACTGCTGAACTGAACAAGAGCAACAAGGTATAACATACTGTAGCAGAACTTGTTTTGGTTTACAGATCTCTGTTAACCACATCATCTCCTTGACAAAGAAAAGGAGAGGAAGAGTTAAATGAGTCATCTATTGAATGCCTTTCCATCATATGTGTGTGTGTGTGTGTGTGTGTGTGTGTGTATATATGTATATATATATATATACATATATATATATATATAATTGAGTTCCAAATTCTCTCCCTCCATCCCCTCCCCACCCACTGAAAAGGCAAGCAAATGATATCATCATACATATGAAATCATTTAAAACATTTCCATATTGGCCATATCACAAAAAAGCAAAAAAAAAAAAAAGATAAAGCAAAAAAAAAATTGTAATCCAATTTGCCTTCAGAGTTCATGGGTTTTCTCTCTGGAGGTAGATAGCATTTTTTCATCATGAGTCCTTTGGAATTATTTTGAATCATTCTATTGAGGAAAGTATCCAAGTCTTTCACAGTTAATCATCAATATGACATTGCTCTGACTGTGCCAATGATATCCCAGTTCTTCTCACTTCACTTTGTATCAGTTCATATAAGTCTTGCCTTGTTTTTTTTATTTTCCCCCCAAAAGCACTCTCCCCATCATTTCTTATAGCACAGTAGTACTCCATCAAATCATACACCACAACTTGTTGAGCCATGCCCCAGTTAATGAACTTTTCATCAAATTCTAATTCTTTGCCACCACAAAAAAAGCATGCACTCACTCTCTCTCTCTCTCTCTCTCTCTCTCTCTCTCTCTCTCTCTCTTTCTCTCTTTCTCTCTCTCTCTCTCTCACACACACACATACACACACACACACATATACATACATATATACATACATAAATATAATGCATATAGATTCTTTTCCTTTTCCTTTGATCTCTTTAGGGTACAAACCCCATAGTGGTATTACTATTCAAAAGGTATATAGAGTTTTATAGTCCTTTGAGTATATTTCTAAAGTGTTCACCAGAACAGGTCACAGCTTCTCCAACAGTTTATTAATGTACCTATTTTTCTTCATCCCCTCCAGGATTTGTCATTTCAGATAGGTGTGAAATGGTACCTCAGTTAGTAACATATAGAAATGCTAATGATTTATGTGGATTTATTTTGTATATTTTATGCCCTGTAGCTTTGCTAAAATCATTAATTGTTTAAGCTGTTTTTTTTTGTTTGATCTAGGATTCTCTAAGTATACCATCATATCTTCTGCAAAAAAGTGATCATTTTGTTTCCTTATTGCCTATTCTAATTACTAAGATAGATTTTTGTACCCAACTGAGTGTGCTTACATATTCTTCCCTCTTTGAACCAATGCTGATTAGAGTGAGGTTCAAGCTTTTTCTATCATTCTTCTCCCCATTTTCCCCTCCACTATCATAGCTCTTTCTTGCATACCTCTTTTCATGGGAGAAAATTTCCCCATTCTACCTCTCCCTTTCCCCTTCTCTCAGTGCATTCCTCTTTCTCACTCCTTCATTTTTTTAAAGGAGGAGAGATCATCCCAACTTAATTGACTGACACTTATACTTTCTATGTAGAATCCTTGTAACTCCAGTAATGATGAAGTCCTTAGGGATTGCATGTATCATCTTCCCATATAGGAATGTATAGTATTTGATTTTATTGAGTCTTTTATGATTATTCTTTCATATTTACCCTTTTATGCTTCTCTTGAGCCTTGTGTTTGAAAGTCAGATTTTCTATTCAGCTCTGGTCAGGAATATTTGAAAAATCCTCACTTTCATTAATTAATTAGGATTACCTAATTATTTGAAACTGTCTGCTACTTTAACACTAAAACTGTGTGATCCTGATTGTGCCCCCATGACATTTGGATTGTTTCTTATTGGCTGCCTGCAATATTTTCTCCTTGACATGGGAGCTCTGGAATTTAGTTATAATATTCCTGGGATTTTTCATTTTGCGATCTCTTTCACTAGATTATCAGTGGATTCTTTCAATTTCTATTTTATCCTCGGGATCTAAGATACTGGGGCAGTTTTCCTTTATAATTTTTTGAACTATGATGTCTAGGTTCTTTTCTTTTTATCATGGCTTTTAGGTAGCTCAATAATTCTTAAATTATCTCTGCTCAATCTCTTTTTCAAGTCAGTTTTTTTCCCCAAGTGAGATGTTTCACAAATTCTTCTAGTTTTTCATTTCTTTTGACTTTGATTTATTGTTGCTTTATGTCTCATGGAGTCATTAGCTTCCACTTGCCCAATTCTAATTTTTAACGGATTATTTTCTTCAGTGAACTTTCTCCATTGGACTAATTCTGCTTTTCAAGGAGTTCTTTTCTTCAGTGAATTTTTGTGCTTCTTTAACGAAGCCGTTAATTCTCTTTTCATAATTTTCTTGCATCACTCTCATTTACTTTCCCAAATTTTTCTCTGCCACTTTTATCTCTTTTTTTTTAACGCTTCCAAGAATTTTTTGGGGGCTTGAGTCTAATTAGCATTTCTCTTTGAGGTTTTGGGTGTAGCTGTTTTCACATTATTGTCTTCTTCTGAGTGCATGTCTTGGTCTTACCTGCCACCATAATAATTTTTAATGGTCAAGTTTTTATTTTGTTGTCTGCTTATTTTCCCAACCTCTTTCTTGACTATGAACTTTATGTTAAAATTGGCCTCTGCTCACCTTAGGCTGAAGAGGTACTGTGCCAAGCTTCAGGCTTTTTCATGTGGCTCTTTTCAGAGCTAGTTCTGAGGGTCTGCAAGTTTTCAGTGCTTCTGAGGTGGCGTGATCCAGGGAGAGATGTGGTCACTGCATTCTTGGTCTGTATTCTGGCCTTTACTCAGGAAGGTCCCCTAATCTCCTGAAGCCACAAGGGATAGTACTGCTCCTCTTGGCCCTGGAACTGTGACAAGATCTCCTCTCCTGCAACCACAAGCCCTGGTACTAGTACTCCTCTCTGCCTTGGAACTGTAACCAGTGTCTCTGCTCCTTTGTGACTGACCACAAGCACTCCTCTTCAATTTGGAACTTTTACTTAAAGGTAATAATAGAGTTTCCACTTAGCATCAGGCCCCGTGCCCAAGGCCAGCAAAGGTTCTCTGTAATCTCTTTCTGACCAGCTGTCTGATTCCTTTTACCACCTCTGGAAAACTGCTGCTCATCTTTCCTATCCAGTATTGGTAACCGTTCTTCCCCATCTTGGTTCATCTCTTCCCAACATCATGAAAGAGGTGTTTACTTGACCCACTATTAGTAGCTATTGACTGTTTTGCCTAAAGACATAACCTAAAATCATCTTTATGTTCTATAAATGCAAATTGACAGTGTGAGCAATATTATTTAGTAACCATTGAAAGTAAACACAAAATTTACCAAAAGGAAACTATATCTAGGTAATATTGTCTACTCTCTATTAGGCAGACTGCAAGTTGAAACTGCATACTAGCTTAGTTTTCTCATGCTTCACATCATATCATGAATGATTCCACAGTTTCTTAAGTTTGAAATTGTTCCTTCTTGTCATTTTCATTTGTTCTCAAACATTTTGCCCACAATGTTGTAATAAGTAACAGTTGATTGGAGAGACAAATACCATTTACTCCTTTATATATTTTCTGTCTAGAATCTATCCTTGAGAAGAATTTGTAATGACTACAACTAGTTCATGTAGATCACAAGATGGCCTCCATGTCCTGCAGTTCAAACACAATAACAGGATCTGTGGAGTGATCAGAAGAGCTTAAGCATTTGCATACCAATACAACAAGGAAAAGTTGCATGCTTCATTGAGATGCTCACAGTACGAGGGAGCAAAACAACGAAGCATGTTGCTGACTCCTGGCTGCTATGAGTGGCAAGTATCAGGTAATGAGATTTTCAGATGGAATACTTAGTCAAGCTCAGATTCCCTTCTAAATAGAAATGGTTGTTCTCATGACCTGGAAATGGATGGTAGATTCCATTTATTCTCTGCTCCAAATTGTAGTTGTAAAACTCTTATGTCTGTTAAAATGGTTAGAGCTGAATACAGAGCTTGACTCTAGAGAGAGATTTTTCTGGGCAGAAAACAAACAGTAACCTCCCCCTTCTTTAAAATAAAAAAAAAGAAGACTTTAGTAGTGTGTAACTTTTTACTTTTTAGGTTAATATATTGATCGAGAGGGAATGGAGTAGTAGAACAAGGGAGCTTACTACAGTGAGGTTAAGAAAGGGTTAAGAAAGGGTTAAGAAAGTTCTCAAGTCCTAACTCTAACACATGCAGGTTGTGTGACACTAGAGATCCTCTTGATGTCCCAGGCCCCACTCTAACACAATAAGTTTCAGAGCAGTTAAGACTCTGAATTGGTGAAGGGAATTTCCTCACTGGAAGTTACTCCCACCAATGAAATGACAGATCAGGTCCTGCTCCCCACAACATTGTCCCCAAGACATTATTATAAGTGTCCAAAAGAATCTAGAAGCCAATAATCAGGAGACAGGAGGCAGAATTAGGGAATTCTCTTGAAGAACAAGCTGGGAAATGTAACCTTTCTGTGCCTCACTTTGTAAAAGGGTGAAGATCTCTACTTATCTCATGGAGATTTATTCATATCCACTTACCATTTCAAATTACTCTATGAAGGGGCATACAAATAACTACCTCTCCTTTATTTTTATAGCTGAGATAAATTTAGTCTTCAATCATTGAACTATAACCATAATGGCCATGTTGGCCAAGTGCATTGGCATTAATGGTTGTATGAACTATAAGCTTCTCTACAAGCTCAATCAGAGAAGATGTGCCCAGTGACAATTTCATTGACCACTAGTGTTTAAGAATGGCAGAAAGGTACAAAAATCACTGAAATCCTATAATAGAAGAATAGTCTATACTGAGTCAGGAGTTTTCTACTTTCACATAAACGTAATCATTAAATCAGTAAGTAGAGTTTAAGCTCCATGAGGGTAGAGGCTCTCCCACTTTTGTATTTGTGTCCTCAGTGGCTAGCACATACTAGTAAGAGCTTATTAAATTGTTGGCTGATTGATTGAATTTGTTATCAATTAAATTAGTCTGGCCAGCAAGAGATTTTTAGTAAAGCGTCCTAGGCAGAATGGCATGTTGAGTATGTGTTTTCTATTAAGTAAAAGATAAATCATCAACTACCAAACCTTCATTCATGCCCGGGGTTATAGCATTAGCAAAGTGCATAAATGTGATCTGTCTACATGACAGCTGCCAATAGCACACACTGAAAGGTCATAAATTGAAATTCGATCAGTAGGTGACTTTCACTAAGCTTCAGAAAACTAGGAGGCTGGGAAAGCCCAGATTTGGTTGTATGCTTAAGGCCAAAAAGCAGCCTATTCCAGAAGGTGAGGGAAAGCTAACAGTGTCTGCACATACCCTTTAAAATCCGTGGGCACAGAGGCGAAGAGTGCAAGGAGGGGGCATGAGTGACATACATAATAAAATTCTCATCATAACTTACAGTCAATCCTTCCAACCCTCTCCATGCTCTCTTGCATCTGGAGTTTGAGATGTTTTGCTGACGTAGACAATAGATTTCAATAAATCCTCTCTGCCAACTATACTTGAGTCCCCCCCAGCAAACAATGTGTGCTCCATTTAACTCATTTACATACCTTGACATATAATCAAACACTCATTCTCCAACATGTCACAGACCTGGATATAAACCATCTAACTAAAACTAATACACACATAGCAGGAACCTAATTCCATGGAAGCTTCTTTTTTTTTTTTTTAATTTGTGGCATGTAAATAATGCATATACTAGAAATATTATAATAATCCTAGGCTGCAAACAGATATCATCTCAGTTTGTTAGGGATTTTTTTCCTTCTCATTAATGCTATTTCAATAGAATGGACAACTCACCCCTCAGTTTTGAGGTCTTGAAGGATATTCTGATTCCAATATTATTGGTTTGCTTTCCTTTCCCAGCAACACTGGAGTTCTAGAAGTCTCATAACCTGACATTATCTGCTATGACAAAAAGCATACATTTGGCATTGGAAGCCCAGCCCTCACCCAGGAGATCAGGAAAGGTAAAGTGAGATGTTCATGGGAGACTAAATGAGAGAAGGATGAAGGAAAAAAGTATAGGAATGACAGCCTTTACTTTCTTTGACGTAGTAGATAGCTGGCCTTGCAGTCAGGTAGACCTAAGATCAAAGGCTGTCTCAGTTGCTCATTAGCTGTGTAGTGAGTACACTGACAAGTCAAAGTCTCTCAGCCTCTATTTACTCATCTGTAAAATGGGGACAATAGCACCTACCTCACAGGATTGTGGAGAAATCAAATGTGCTAGTGTATGTAAAGTATTTTGTAATCCTTAAAGTGCTATATAAATGTTAGTTATGATCATAAACTATATGTTTATCTCTCTCTCTCTCTCTCTCCTTATCTATGTATTTCTCTGTATACACATAAAGACAGACATGTCCTTTAGGTAAAACTTGCTATATTTTAATCTGGGCTTGGCAAGACCTACATTCAACTGCTGTCTCTGACACATGCTGTCTGTGTGATCATGAGCAAATCCCTCAACCTTTCAATGGCTTACGCAACTCTGTAAGACTACAAACCGAAAAAAATCTTATGATCCCAGAGCTAGATCTGAAAAGGATATCAAAGATCCCTTCATTTTACAGATGAGAAACCTGACGTTCAAGGAAACTAAAGGGTTTTTCTCAAAGTCACAAAGGTAATGTCAGAGGCAGTATTTGAATCCAGCTCTTCTGGCTCCACAGCTAGTGTTCTTTCCTGTACCCTGCTGCCTCTCAACAATGCTATAGACAGCATGTCCCATTGTATCGGCAGGAGCTCCCTTTACAAATGAAATCATAGTCACTACCAAAAACTCACTTAGTAAATGAATGTTGACTTGTTGAGTATGTCCCTAAGGCAGTTTAAGTGCATAATTTTAAAAAGACTAGGCAATACAAAAGAAATGGCAAAGCTCTAAACTTCATATGATCTCTCCATTCCACTTGCGAAGATCTGGAACAAATGGGATGCTGCAATGAATGGTGCTACAGCAAAGTGGAAATTAAGCACTAGTATTTCTGAGTAGGGACAGCTAGGTAGTGCAATGGATAGAGCGCAGGGCTTAGAGTCAGAAAGATTCATTTTCCTGAGTTCAAATCTGGCTTCAGACACTGGCTGTGTGACCTAGGTAAGTCATTTAACCCTGTTTACCTCAGTTTCCTCATCTGTAAAATGAACTGGAGAAGGAGAGGGCAAACCACTCCTATATCTCTGCAAAAAACAAAAAACAAGCAAACAAAAAACAATCAAGTAAACAAAAAACAAAAAACTCAAATGGTGTCACAAAGAGTTAGACATGGCTGATCGAACGTGAAAAGTAACATTTCTGAGTAGGAGTATGTCCAACAAGACCTAGGATCATAAGAGTTAGAGCTGTAAGATTTCTTGGAGGTAATCTCTTTCAATGCCCTCATTTTACAAATGAGAAAACTAAGGCCTAGAGAAGGCAAATAATTTCCCTCAGATCACACAGAAAGTAAAAGACAGTGCCCTAACTTCAAACCAGCCACTTTTAATCCTGAAGTCAGCATTTTTGTTTTTGTTTTTCCACCGCACCATCCTGACTCCCTTATGTTGCTAACTACTTAAAATTCTGGCTTCCCAAAATAAGAGAAGTTGGGTTCTTCATCATCAAATCCGTGGGCATAGATGCAAGGAGAGAAATCTGGAATATGGGCCTCACCTATCATGAAGTAGGCACAAACAACCATTTCATGGTATATATAGCATAGTTATACAATATAGAATTGACAAAATCATTTCAAGGCTCTTCTTGGACCTGCACTGTGATGTTCCCAACATACCTTTAAAGGATTCATGGATACTCAGCCTTGATCTGACATTAATCAGCACCCTCTATTTTGGTAAAATATTCTGGCATCTTTTAGTTTCTTCCCTAGAATGTGCTATTCCAATAGTAGTAACGTTACTGCATTAGATAAGCTTGATATCAGATGGCTTCTAGCCTCTTTTTTTAAAGCAGTTTCAATGATCTTAAAGCAAAATCATCTATCACTCATGTATAATTGGAACATTGCCCAAAAACTCTTTCTTTGTAGGTATATTAGATACAGTGTCAAAAAATCAAATAGTTCTTATTTATAATGTCTCTTGATCTTTCACAATCTTTAGAAGTCTTTCAAGGTTATCATGAAATACTATTATATCACTTTGCTTCCTTAGATTTGAAAAATAAGGACTCAAGTATGCAAAGATCTTGAGTGATTCCATCATAAGGATTTTATGAAGATGGGGGAAAGGTCTTGTTTCAGAAGTTATGAAACATATACTTCTAAAAGTACTCTAATTATGAAATTTGATATATCTTTTTCTATATTTTTATACCAAATGACTTCATTTAATTTCATATTTTTTCTTCAGTTTCTTATGAAAGTACTACCAAAAACATTTATTAGTGTCCAATAAATCAGTACCGAATAATAATAGGCTTGTGTCCAGTCTCCTCCATCCATGTGTTGTTTCGCTATCATTAGCATCTCTTTGTTAGACAAGTCCCTATTATCTTTGCTTTCTGAATCTATTATCTTTGTCTTTTACATAGCTATAATCTTCATAGTGGTTGAAGGGCTTTATTTCTTTTAAAATAAGTCCATGAATTTGAAAGATAAGCTTTAGTAAATTTTATCCCTTTAATTTAACTTTTGTAGATCTATAGACTAAAAGACTGCTTTGGTGTTTTTTTTTTATATATATAAGCAATTCTTTTTAATAGGTGATGATCCCTCTTCCCCCACCCCACCCCCCATCATCCTTTATTATGGGAACTAAGCACCAATGGAATTCATAGATCTAAGGAGAGGTTTTTGAATTCTGCTGATTCTCTCCTCATTGTTTTCATCAGTTCCATGATAGGCCCTAACCTATTAAGAGTCAGACTGTGGCAATCAGTGTGCACATTGGTGTTTCTCAATTAGTTTAGAACATGTAAAAGTGACAAGAAAAAGTCAAACTGTTATTGATAGGACATGTGGTAGAGTAGAAAGATTGTTATATTGAGATTTAGGAGACCTGGACTTAAATTCTGCCTCTGTCCTCTATTACTGTAGGCGAAAACATTTAGCCTCAGTTATAAAATTGGCATAATGATACTTGGATTGCCCACGTCAGAGTGTTATTATACAGAATGTGCTTTATGAACTTTAGAAAGCTGCACAAATAAAGGTGTTATAAAATAAATGTGCAGAGGGGAGCCAGTATGTTTTAGTAGATCATGGGCTTGGGAGTCAGGAAAATTTGGATTCAAGGCCCCCTTCTGAAACATACTAGCTGTGTGACCCTGGGCAAGTCATGAACTCTCAGTATAGCAGGCAATGGCTCTCATTCCTCATCTATGCTTCCTGATTTTCCTGGCTTCCTTAACATCCCAGCTAAAATCCATCTAAATTCCCAATACCCCTTAAATCTAGTACCTTTACTCTACTGTCTCCAATTTATCTTATATTTAGCTTCTTTGTACATAGGTTTTTTGATGTTGTCTCCTCTTTTTTTTTTTAACTTTCTTTTTATCTACAGCACTTAGCACAGTGCCTAGCACACAGAAGGTACTTAATACTTATTGACTTCGTTCTAGTGACATTGGCCTCCTTCCTTTTCCTACAGAATATTCTATCTCCCTCAGGTGTGTTTACTAGCTAGACACTCCCATGTGTGCAGCTGTCTCCCTCCTCATCTCTGGCTCCTAGCTTTCCTGGCTTCTGTGAAGTCTTAGCCAAAGCCTCACCTTTTGTAAGAAACCTTTCTCAATCTATACCTTAATGCTAAAGCCTTCCATTTGCTGAACATCTTTATTTGTCCTGTTCATTCTTGCACACATGCATGCAGGCACACACACACACACACAGAATTCTGTGCACAGTTGTTTGTATTTTACCTCTTTGACAGTTATTTGTCCTTTGGTTTCAAAGAGAACCAAAGACATCACAGCATGATGTATTGACTTGTGTGTGAACTGGATTTAAGTGAGGCAAAGTTGCACAAAGTTGTCAGCCTCATTTTCTCTTCCAGAGTCATTAAAGCCCAGTGGCAAGAAAAAAGTCAGGATGACTGGTGATGGCCCAGAATGCAGTGAATCACCTTGGCATCTCCAATGTCTGACCAAGCTCTAAGCATGCCATAATGCCTGCTTTCAGCTGCCTTTGTGGCTGTTGGAAGAAATTGTTCTCATCCAACCAATCCTCCAGAAAAAGTCTTCACATGCTTGGGGTAGATATCTCCTTAACTCACCTATGGTTTTGAGCCTGTGGGTTACCCTCAACCTGGTTAGCTTGTCTACTGAGACAATTTACCAGGGTGCAGCCTCTGCACATGCTATACAGTCTTGGAACCACAGGTGGAAGGGAGACCTAGTACTGGGTTTTATCTTTCTTTGTGTCCCCAGCATTTACCATAGTTATCACATAGTAGGCACTTAATAAATACTTGTTGACTGATTGCCTAATTACTATAAACTAAAATGGGTTCATCAAGAATGAATCAAGTCAGACTAAGACTATTTCTTTTTTTTTCTTTTTTTTAATTGGTTTTCTAGACACATAGAATGGAAGAGTGCCATAGGCCCAATAAACTTGGGTTTCAGTGAGGTAACCAAGCACGTTTATCATGGTGAAGAAAAGACTTAGGGGACATGATGGCATTCTTTAAATAGAATGGATTGATACACAGAAAAATTTGATTTGTTTTGCTTGGCTCTAAGAGCAAAATGATGTGCAAGGCATGGAAATTCTAGAGGCAGATTTTGGCTTGATACATAACAAAGCTAACAAAAAACTCTCAAAATAATTACATATGTCCTGAATGAATTGGAGCTCCAATGCATATTTTAGGATATTTTCTCTAGAGATGTAGCTCTATCCCACATGGACTACTTGGAAAGGTAGAAATTTTGATCTAGGAAGGTATCAGATCATCTTGAAATCCATTTCATCTGTCTGATTCTTTTATTCAATGAAACTTTGAAGTCGCATGTCCATAACTTCTTACTACTGGTAATGTTATTACTCAAAAAGAATTTGTTTGGGGAAAAAGATGCTAGAAAAACTTGTTTGTTTCTGAGTAGGCAGATTTCATCTCAAGTCTTCTGATATCCTTCTCAGGTTGTATGTGTACAGGGCCCTTCATATCCATTAGAGACCATGTGAATAGGACCAGAAAAGAAGCTGCCTTGTATCTAGTGGCTGAGTTTCTCCTGATTAATAGCATAGCTATTGCTGACTTCTGAATCCTTGCTTCTAGATACTCTGGTAGATCTATAGTATTGGTCTCATCCATCTTGCTTTAGCAGATGTATCTGGAACTCATTATCTTGCTTTCTTCACCTACAGTACCTAGCAAATCCCTTTTCCTTAAGCAAACCTCTGGTCTTGTACCAATCTAACCACTCCCATCATGTTGACAGCTAAATTATGGAATGACAGATGAAAATTTGGCTAAATCACTTCTTCCGTTTTTGTTAATCCTCTTTTAAAGTCAAAGTTCACTTTTGGCACATGAGCATCTCACAAAATCTGACTATCTTCTTTCCTTTCTTTTAATGTTTACTCTTTGTAATCTTCATCTATCTTTGATTCTGTGTCTGTCCCAGAAAATTTTCTATGTCTCCCACCCTGTCTCCTTGTCAGAAGGCATCAAGTCACAAGTTTGGTATAATAAAGGAACACTGCAAATTGGTTGTATTCAAAGGAAATCGTTTCCATACAATAGTAAGAATTATAAAAGGAAATAATTTAAATGAATATTCAGATTAATTCAACATATTTCCTTAACACCCCTAGGTGCACAGTCCTACAGAAAAAAGGTAATACTGTTAGTCTCTTTTATGACAAGTTATTAAATGAAGGTGAGACAGTGTTGCATATCTATGTGAACACCTTGTAGATAGTACAGATTTGAATTAACTTTGTTTTTAGTCACTATTATTTTGAGAATTCAAAACCTGGATAAGTTTGAGCTTCAGTATATATTTCAGGATATTTCCTCTAGATATGTAACATTGTCCCACATGGGGCACTTACTGCCTCCAAAGGGAAAAAAAAAGTGTTTATGTGAGGAGTCATGATAGATGTCAAAAGAAAAACAGGTCAAACTCATGAAAGGATAACTGCATTCAAACTAAATAACTCTTTTCTGGTTGTCACTTGCCAATGAAGCCTGCTTAGTGCTTATTTTCTTTCATAGTAATCAATCCTGTAAGATAGAGGGATGGCTCACATGGCCTGCTCAGGAAGGCAAAGGAACTGGTAAAGCTGGCAGAGGCAGTTTTTTTCGGGCCTTTGGCTAACACATAACATCATTTATGGTGACTTGACCATCTTACTTTGTAAAACTTATATTGAGCATAAACAGAAAGACTTCCATGAAAATAATTGCTGTTTGTGTTAATATCTGTTCCAGAGAAGTAAGGGAGAAGGGGAATGTTCTGTGAAGAACTTGAAAAAATATAACTATACTGCTTTGGAAAACAAATACAAAATAATTGGTTAGTAACATAGACATGATTTCAGAATTAATTTTCTTAGTACTACTAAATTGTTGACTGTTTAGAGCAAAGATCAAAGCAAATTCCAAATGAGAAGAAAAGGTGATGAGAAGACATTGCATGTAATTACATATTGGAGAGATGAGACAGATGAACATTGACCTAAATCCAGAATTGAACTGGAGATCAGCCACAATCCCATTTAGAAAACTGCATAAAGCTTTAGATGACTACTCATTACTGAAAAAAACAAACAAACCTATCTTCTTAATACTATGACATAGTTTCAGATCACAAAGTATCATAATCTCAGAAAAATCAAAACTGCAAGTGATCCAGAGGGTATTGGAAAAACACAAGGTAAGTGTAGCAGATGGCAGCATATTTTCACATGCATGAGAAGTGGTGTGAAAGACATCATGAGAACATGTATAGATAGAAAAGGATAATGGGCCAATGATATGGTTAGAGTGAGGGATGGCAAATGCACAGCCAGGATGTTGCACTGATATGCATAAAACATTAAAAGAACCAGAAGTCTTAAATCACTGGGTAGAGCCCTATGTAGAATTTACAGGATAAAATAGAGAAAAATCATGAAGTACGTCAAGGCATGAATGGGTTGCTCGCTGAATTAATATTCTCTCTGATGAGAACACAGTAATAAACTGTTTTAAGACAATAGCTCTCTTGCTCAATTGTTTTTCTATCAGAAAATATCCCCCTTTATGCTACACAAGAACTAATATCTGCTACCAAAATAATATTCTTAGAAGAGAGGTTTTGTTATGTTACTCCCCTGTTTAAAAAGCTCCAGCAGCTACCTCTTACCTCTAGAATAAAATGTGAATTCCTTTGTTTGGTATTTAAAGTACATTACAATGTGGTCCCTGCCTACCTTTCAAGGTTTATTTGATATCCCTCCCTTCTACATAGTATATGTCCTACATAGTATATTTCATCTCCCATAGCCATGCTTGCTCCACATGGCTTACAATGCATCCCTTTGTCCTGCCCCTTCAAATCTTTACCTTACTTCAAAGGATCCTGCATAGGATCATAAGGTCAGACAGCTAGAAGGATCACAAAGTCCATCTAGGCCAAAACCATCGTTTTACACATGAGAAACTGAATCCACAGGAGGTTAAATGACTTGCCCAAAATCACTGATGTAATATACAGAAGAATTGGCATTTGAATCCTCTAACTCCAGGAACAAGTACCCTGCTTCCTCTCTTTCTCCCTCTCTCCTTCTCTTCCTCTCTAGATAAATAGGTAGAGATATAAGCCTCTTTCTAAACAGAAATACATGTATATGTGTGTATATGTGTGTGTGTATATGTATGTATGTATATATATATATATATATAGAGAGAGAGAGAGAGAGACAGAGAGAGAGAGAGAGAGAGACAGAGAGAGAGAGAGACCTTTGTATATATGTTCTATAATATGTTTTATATGTATATGATATGTGTATTCTGTAATATGGGATTCTTCCCATATTGATAGAGTAGATTTTGTACTACAAATGGTTGGCTGAACTCTGAGGTTCTAATAAGTCATCAGTAAGAAAAGTTGAATAAAAGCCAGAGGCAAAGCTACATTTCCCTAGGTAACAAGATCACAGCATCATAGATTGGCAGCTCAGAGGGACCTTAGAGATCATCTAGTCCAACCCTCTGATTTTACAAATGAGAAAAATGAGGCCCAGAGAGGTGTTGCATTTTTCTCAAGGGCTCACATGGAGAATGTGACAGAGCCAGGTTTTTAAATGAGAGCTCTCAACTCCTTCTAATGCTGAGTGGTTCCAATAATGGAGTGCCTAGAGTTCTGAATAAAGAAGACATGGATTCAACTTCTGCCTCTGACTTTTACTAGCTGTGTGACCTTGGGGAAGACATCTAATTTAACTCCTTTGATCCCCAGTTCCCTTGTATGTAAAATGATAGATTTGGTCTCAATGGCCTCTAAGATCCCTTCTATCTCTTCCTCTGTGAAACTATCTATATGGGGAACTTCCATTTGGGATGGTTCTTTATGTTCCACCATTTACTTTCATTCCACCCCTTCACACCTCACCCTCAGCTTGGTAGAGGTAGATGTTTGCTGCTAACAGTTGGACAGGGCAGTAGGAATCGCCCCACTTAGAAACCTTCACGTTGCCAGCACTGTAACCTGCAAGAAAAGAGAAGAGTATAAAGGCGGATATTTGGCTTCTGCCTGGATCTCTCCTACTTTGCCCATCACTGCCTCATCCTACCCAGTAGCCTCCCCTGCCCCCGCACCGCCACAGTCTTTTTCCATCTCATTTCCATCTTCTTCCCTCCATCTGCCCTCACCTCCACCCTTCTGTTCTGCCTGCCTGGTAGAGCACAGAGCTCTACCATATACCTGCTGTTAATCCAGCCCTGGGCTTCCTCTTCCCATCTCCTTCCCCAAGTACGGGCAGATGACATGTCCTCTGCCTCTCTGCTTCGTGTTCTTTCTGTGTCCCTGTTTCTAGTCCAGGATTCCTTCTGCATTCCCCAGAGCTTTTGAACGGAGGGAGCGCTCAGAAGGAGCTCTGAGTTTTCTGCAAGGCAGTAGAACCAGGATAATATCTGCCAACTGCTTTGGCTTTTTTTTTTTGGATTGGCTAACTAAAGGATAGCTCTGCTGTCTTCTAAGACTAACAGGAAATCAAGCCCCGAAGAACCATGTGTAGCGAGAATCCCTCTTTAGACACATTCCATGAGTGCTACACAATGCTACTTCAACAAACAGAAAATGACTTATCCTTGAGTGGCAAGCAATACTCTTTGGATCCTTCTCTGCCCAAGACAAGAAACTGCTGGTCTCATCCCTGTCACCAGTACTGTAGGTGACACATTTACCATTTATCGTCTGACACTAGACTGTGGGATCTTTGATCTCCTCTCTGCTAGTCTATTATTAGCATCTGAAAGGAAAGCATGTTTGAATTTTTTGACTGCAAAAGGATAATTCATTTTTATTTATTTATTTATTTATCTATTCATTTATTTATTTATTTATTTTTTGCTGCTGGGGTCAGTTCTGGAAAAGTTAAGCTTTATGGTCCTTGCTCTTTTGATAAAAATCCTTGCATGTCCTTCACAATGCAGTATGTCTATCTGTGAAAGGACAGGCCTACAGATCAACAGTGATGGCAAACATTGTTCCATCTCAAAATGACAGTTTGCTCTGCTTGTGTGATGGCTACAGTAGAGCAGCTATCGCAAACATTTGAGGTGATAAAGTAGCAAAATTGAAACCGTTGGAGGCCTGCTTCACTCTCCATTCTGGATTGGCTCCAAGTCAACAGAACCCAAGTCTGATATAGAGAAAATGGCCTAAAGGTGGCTGGGGAAAGAAAGTTTACTTACTAATCGCATAACCTGTCTGTAATTCAGTCCCACCTTCACAACCTTTGCCAGGACATGTCCTGATCTGTTTTTCTGGTTGACAAACATCAAGGAATGCCACCTTAGTAGATCAGCTGTTCCTGCATATTAAAGAACAGCCAGAGTGAAGAGGGAGATGATCAATTATATTAAGATTATTTTGTTCTAGCAGAATGGAGGTGATTTCATTCCACATGGGCTTTTCTGTGAACACTATTGCACTTCTTTTTTAAAAAAATCAAATCCTTTGCTGCATTAATTTGAAAGGTCTCTTAACGTTGTAGGCCTGAAGTAAGACCAATTTTTTTTTTTATTCATGGGTTACATCAAACTCCTCCTCAGGAGAGAGCTAAGCATATAGGTAGGCTGTTGACTTATCTTCTCTTTCGTATATATTAAGTGCTAGGGAGTCTAATATCTCATTTCCTCATCCTTCTCTAGGTGTTATTTCCCTGCTCCCATATCTGTATGGAAATCCATGGTTCTGTTTTTAAAATACTAATGCAGTTTCTCCTTCTTCTTTAGCATATGTTATTAATTGATATCCTCAGTATTACTATAATTTGACCTAAAGGTACCAAGTTTTGTGCTACTGTTAAAAAGAACCAATTAGAACCACTTTATTTCTAGGTATATAGAGAGGGACAGATTGTTAGGGTGAGGTGCCTGGCAGTCCTTACAAACTTAGTTGAGTAGCCAGATCTCTGAATATTTCTGTTTACCTTAATTAGGATTGTGGGAAGAGTTCAGAGAGCCCTGAAAAGGAGCAAGTAAAGTCCCCCCAGCATCAAATATTAACCACAGACAACCTGTCCTATATATATGTATATATATGTATATATATATGAAATTGGGTGGGATTTTAATTTTAGAAATCTATAGCTATTTAATGTGGACCAGTATTGTGCAGTGAGTCTAAATTGTTTGCACAGATGTTTTCCTTTGTCTGTCCTTCTCATACCAATCCTAATTCCCACCTACCCACCCCCCCCAAAAAAAAGAAAAGAAATCCTATAAACTGTCTGCATGTAGGCCCGCTTCTCTTCTGAAAGCCACCCTGCTGCTGAAACCCACAGAGCTGGTTCTGGGTTTGCATTTTTTCAATATCTAGCCTTTTTATATGACCCTTTTGTTTCTTGTTTTCCATTTGATCATGATGTGTATATCTCTATTTTAAAATCAAAACAGAAAAAAAAAACCTGTATCTGCGACGCAAATCTTCGGTATAATCTCTTACGCTTTTTGAATTGAGGTGGCTCTGTCCTTCTAAATAGCTGGACCATCTGAACAATTTCCTCACCTGACTGAAGAAATATTTTTTATCCTTGGGAATAGTGTTACTCTTATTTTTTTTTCCATTTTGAAGATGAAGCATCAATGAAACTCCGTGTTTAGAAGAAATCATTGCTCTGTATCTCAGAGGTTACTGGGGGGCTTCAGTAATGACTACAAGGATAAAGCAAGGGACTTTTTGACATTTCTAAGCCTCTCTTGCATCCATCCTTGTTTTACTTTAGCCCTTTGATGTGGACAAAAGCCATTCTGTATAACAGGTTGTCACAGAAGTCTTAAGATTCACAGATAAGAATGGTTTTAATTTGAAAATGGCCTCTGTATTATAGTATGTGCACTTTAAAAATATGAAAGAAAGTGGAAGGATGATTGTAATTATTTTGTAACCTACTTGACCCATTCATTTTGTAGTTCCTACATGTTACTGTGATCAATGTAGGATTAATATATAGCTGTGCTTCATGTTGCACCTACTTTACTAACAGATCAAGCAAGAGCTATAAATCAAATAACAATGCATTTTACCAGGACAGGGTAATAAGATGATTTTAAGGAAAAAAATAAAGAGACAGAAGGATTCAAATCCTGCCTCTTATGTAAAATCTTCCATAAACTTAATTTCTTCTAAAGGAGAGATTATGGCCTCAACTCCAATAAATCCCTGAACAAACTCATATCCTGAAGGGAGGGAATGTTTAGGCCTCAATATTGGAAGATTTCTCCTGCTTGATCCTTTGTATTGTACCTCCTACTAACTGATTGTGCCTGGTGCTTCTTGACTTTTTTCCCATAGCTTCTTAATATGATTGAACAGTTCCTTTGCCACAGCTACTTTGCTTTGCCCCAGTTCCTTTCAAGGCTTGGAACCTTGCCTTTCCACTGCCACTGCTGCTATATTCTAGGTCCCAAGCTACCATTTGCTAAAGCTTTGCTGAACTACTTCCATTTCAGGAAAGTTTCATCATTCTTATAGGAAGAGACCTCCTGGGCCAACATGCTTCTGGGCTAGTCAATAAAATTTGACTACTAAGCCTCATAGCTGTGCTTTGCTGATATAAAAGGGGCTTTTCAAGCAGATCTTAAGACTTGCAAACCTGCCCTTCTCAATGGAAGGTCCTCAGCACTCATTTTCAGTTTCTGTTACTAAATTCCATTCGTCTTACCCTCGACTCAGGGTGTACACAGCGTTCCTCTCACATGGTTGGTATCTCCTGCTGAGTCTTTCTGAAGCTGTGTTAAAACACCAACAGCCCTTTCCATTTACCTGTTCAAATCCTGTAATCCTCCACAAAAATTGCCTTGAAGTTCTGATAAGCCACAAGGAGGCCCTGGAAACACCAGCAACCTTCACTGGCAGTCATAACAAAGTCCATGCCCCTTTATAATTAATATGCAAAAATAAAGTGATCATCATATACAGTTATAATCATTTTCATCTCAGGTTACTAATTTTTTTTTTTGTTTCAGAAATAAAGATTAGTATGGCCTCTACATCCTAGCACTCCAAGAAAAAAGTTGCCACCAACCATCATTCCTCATCCTACAATGTCTTGTCTCCCTTTAATTGAATTATTTTACACTTTTGATTGGATTTTAATGGTTTTCAAACACCAGTCCTTTTGCCTCACACAGACTTATCTGTTTTCCTAAGCATCTTACGCCTTTTGATACAGCTTGCATTTAGTATCTGCTCTTGTATACCCCCTTAAATTTGGCTTTCAAGCCTCCTTTCCCACTCCCTGATTACATGATTTGCCTTCTTGGGAAAAATACAAGTTACTATATAAGTACCATAACATTTTATCTGTGTTACTGAAAATCAAAATACTGCTTTGCATGTATTTAATTATGTTGAAAGGAATAAAAGTGGACATTTCACAGAATTGAGAAAGAACAAAGAATACTTGTGAATAGGATTTGACACTTAAGCATGGACCAGGAGTAATATTCACCTTAAGACTAAAAATATTATGTTAGACTTTAGTCTATCCAGTTAAGTTACAGGAGACAGGATTTGAACTATAATACATCAGACACTTTTAAAATATTTTCATGAACTATTAAAAAAAATTAATGTGGTTATCTATTTCCAAAGGGTCTCACAACACAAAGGTACTGAAACGAATGTAAGATAGAGCAAATACATGTGATTAATATTGAGTCTTCTCTCTTCTATATTTATACACCTGGATATACCTGTCTTGGTAACAATTTGTAACTGAGTTTCACAAATGACCAGATAGAAAAGGAACATTTTTGTACAATAGTTTGATACTCAAAAATAAACCAAATGGGGAGAGCAGTGGAGTTGTTCTTGTTCATTACCTTACATGTAAGAGGAAATTCATTTCTCTTCCCACAAAAGCAGGTAACATGGTTATTAAGCACCTTGACAAAAGAAAAGGCATTAGCATAGGCTATATATTGAAAAAGAAATAGTTTCAGGTCAAATGGAATAAGAATACTACCAGGAGCAGGTAGGTGGTGCAGTAAATAGAGCACCGGCCCCAGATTCAGGAGGACCTGAGTTCAAATCCGGCCTCAGACATATAACACTTACTAGCTGTGTGACCCTGGGCAAGTCACTTATTCCCATTGCCTAACCAAAAAAAAAAAAAAAGGAATAAGAATACTACCATAGTTTTGCTATGTTATCAGCAAGAATAAAACTTTTTTTTTCTTGTTATAGCATTGCGGCCAGAAAGCACAATCTTATAGTGTTGAATTTTAGAAGTTTGATACCCATCTATGTATCAAAAATGCAACCTCATATTTGAAAGTGAACTTTAAACAAACAAAAAGATGTGCGTGTGTGTGTGTGAACATTTGATAGGTTTTCCTTCTAGAATTCCATTCTTAACTTTCAAATTATATCTACTATTCAACTTTCCCTTATTTAGCTAACCTAAGTAAAAGTCACTTAATATAATTTCCCCTCTTCCTCCAAAATTGTAATGTTTAATTCAAATACAGATGATTTGGAGACTGGGTACTTCTACGTATACCACAGAGTCATGGAACAAAAAAAGGACTGGAAAGTCTTCTTAATGGAGAGGAAGATATAATCCCCTATCCAAATCCTGCTACGTGGAAAGACACTAAGGAAAAAATTACCTATGTACTGATTAAGATGCAGTGTGTGGCTTGATTCTGTAGAAGTTAGTGTAATTAATTACAGTACATACCAACATTTTATTCCATGTTATTACAAGTACTCTGATAAACTCACTTCAGGTATATTATATATATATATATATAATATATATATATATGCATATATATATATATAATATATATATATGCATATATATATATACATACACATATGTGTAGGTGTATATAACAGCTAAGATATATAAGTTATGTCTCTTAGTTGTATATTAGATATGTAACTAGGATGAAGATAGGGTTTTGCTCTAGGTCAGTGTATGTATATCTATCTGTGTGTCTATCTATCTCTCTTCCTACCTATCTATCTATAGATAAACTGATAAACATACAAACACACATATACAAATGTCTAGACTTTGGGCAATTGCATGCCCTTGGCCAAAGCTCAATCCTCATTCTATTTACATGTCTATCTAATAATATACAGATAAAAGATATTGCTCATATCTCTTAGCTATGTAACATATATGCACATACACATAAATGTATATATGTGTGTATATAATATCTTAGCTATGCAATATTAGGTATGTAACAAGGATGAGGGAAGAGGATGGGGTTTTGCTCCAGGGCAAGCTGTTCCCCAAGGACTAAACATTTGCCCCAAGGTAGGATGTTTTATGAACCACCAGCAGGGGTGGGGTGTGGGGGAGGCTTGTGAGAGTGGGATGGGGAAGATCTTCATTTTGGGAAAAGGATGGGGAAAGGGGTAGGGAGGAACAAGAATTAAGTGCTTACTTTATGCCAAGCACTGTGCTAAGTGCTTTACAAATAAAGCAGGGTGCAGCTTGGTTATTTTCCAGGGTTACTTGGGCAGAAGAGGGCATGGCTAGATCTCTGGTTCTGACTAGAAACATGCTGATCTCACCTACCAGTTCTTCCTCCTACTTTCTTATAGCATACCATCTATGGAGATGGGCCAGCTAGAGAAAGGGTTACGGTAAAGAGGGTCTGGAAAAGGCCTCTTCATCAGTGATTGGCCTATTGAGAGGAAGGACATTTTAGCAATAGGGGTACTGAAGGCTGAAAGAGAATACTATTGTTTTATTTGAAGGGTTATTTGTCTTTCCTGAAAAATGTTGCCTACCCCTGCTTTTCAAACTTTTCTAATCCCAGGAGGACAGACTCATAGGCACTTGTAGGAACAGTATTTCCCTGGTGAGGGATGGAAGGAATAGAATGGCAATAGTAAAGATTGAGATGGAGGGATGCTTCACCAGGTTCCTCACAGCAGGGTCTGTCACTAAAGAGGGTCAGTGAAAGTGAGAGCTCTTCAAGTAGGCAAGGAGAGCCATGCCTTCTTGGGAAATTCTCTACTTCTTTTATCCCTAGGTATTTTCTTTTCCTAGAAACTTTGTCTTCCAAATCTGCTTAAACTTTTCCAAAGGTGCAAGGAGCTTTCAAAAGAAAATACTTCAAGTCCTTTCACCCTGCTTAGCTGCATATCCTGAGTCATGAAACCTGGAACTGCTGCTCTGGAAGGGCTAGTGTCCCATTGGATGTCACCAAGATAGGCCAAATTTCAGTAACTTGGCAGAAAGAATGCTGAAAACTTGTAGAATCTTTTTGGAGAGCAATTTAGCACTATGCAGTAAAAATTTTAAAAAATTATACTCTTAAACCAACTGTTTTGGTATTGGGAGTATACCTGAAAGAATTATCAAATGATATTCATAATTTTATATACATATATATGTATGTATATAGACACACAGATATATGTGTATATGCATATATATGTGTGTATACACACATATATGTATAAATATACACACATGTGTATATATGTATATTCTTAGAGATAGATATACATACACAATATACGTAAGAGTGTGTGTGTGTGTGTCTGTGTGTGTGTAATTGGAAAAACTAGAAACAAACTAAATATTCAACAATAGAAAAATAGTTAAATTCTAGTGTATTGATATAATGAAATAGCATATTGCAATTAAGACCAACAAATATAAGAAATATAAAAGTCTGGAAAATATTTGTGAAATTATGCAAAGCAAAAAAAAAAAAAGCACAAATAGAATACAGTACAGAATAGGCTAACTGCAACCTTGAATGAAAATGAATGGCCAAAGAATCCTGATGAGAAAGTTGAGGGACTGTTGTAATACTTTATGGATTGAAATGAAATAATTTTGATACAAATAGTTACTTAGTTGGGTTATTTGTATTGATGCTCAGTGTTAAGTTTATATGAATTTTTAAAATATTTACATTAGACTCTACCTCACCTCAGCCTCAATTATAGGAAGAAGGGAGCAACCTTTCCTCTGTGGCATTGACCAAATCATTTCCCTTCTCTGGAGCCTCAGTTTCTTCATTTGTAAAATTAAGAAAGGAGAATCATCCATTTCCCACATGGTATTTTGAGGCATTTGGGGGTTCACAGGGCAGGCTTTGGTCTGAAGAAACTATTGACTTTAGAATGTCATTAAGAATTAGCTTAGATAGGAAGTTATCAAATGGCCAAAATTTTCTGGGATGTTTGTAGGCAGAGCTTCCAAAGGACAAACCTTCTGTTATATTTTATTCTCTGTCTTCCCACACTGGGCTGCCTCTATCTTCCCCTCTCCACAAAAAAAGAATGCTTTCATGGTCCTTACCCTAGGCTGTACTTGTCCTGGTTGTAGAAATACTTGGCTATGGCTCTGATCTACATTAAGTCACTTGACCATTTCTTCATCAGTAAAACGAAAGATTTGATACAAGGATCTCTAAGATGTTATCTGGAGAAGAAATGGCAAATCCAGTATCTTTGTCAAGAAAACCCTAAATGGGATCATGAAGAGTTGGACATGACTAAAATGACTTAACAACATAATATCATTCTGTAATTCATATATCCATATTTACCTGTCATGGCTACACATAATCTGAGCAGTCAACGCTCTATGCATGACATTTAAGGAGTCAGGTCCATAATATCTTCTAGACCTCCTTCAGTCCTTGAAATTCATAGCCATTGAGCATATCCTTGGAGTGAGCCATTGTTCCTGAAGCTTTCCATTAGTGTGTAAATGAAAGGATACTTGGAAAGGATAACACATTATACACTTCATAATTTTAGGGCTGGAATAGACCTTGGTGACTATAAAGTACAATTTTTACCTGATCAAGGATCCCCTCTTCAACATATCAGACACTGTCATTCAGCCTTTGCCTGAAGAACTACAAAGAAAGGGAACCTACCTTTTTTTTTAAATTTAGTATTTTATTTTTTCCCAATTACATGTAAAAACAATTTTCAACATTCATTTTTAAAATTGCATTCCAAATTTTTCTTCCTTTCTTCATTGAGAAGGCAAACAATTTGATATAGGTTACACCTGTGTAGTCATGCAAGACATATTTTTATATTAGTCATGTTGTAAAAAATCAAAACATAGACCAAAACAAAAATCCAAGAAAAATAAAGTAAAAAAAAAAGTATGCTTTAATCTGTATTCAGACTCCATCAGTTCTCTCTCTGAGGATAATAGAATTTTTCATTATAAGTCCTTCAGAGTTTTCTTGGATCATTGCATGGCTAAGAAAAGCTAAGTCATCCATAGTTGATCATCTTACAATATTACTGTTACTATGTACAATATTCTCCTGGTTCTACTCATTTCCCTTCGTGTCAGTTCATGTAAGTCTTTCCAGATTTTTCTGAGAGCATCAGGCTCATCATTTCTTATAGCACACATCAGAATTATATACCACAAATTGTTCAGCCATTCCCCAATTCATGGGCATACACTCCATTTCCAATTTTTGCCACCGGAAAAGAGCTACTATAAATATTTGAGCATAGTTCCAAACTACTCTACATAATGGTTGAATTAGTTCACAACTCCACTAATAGTCCATCAGTGTCTCAATTTTCCCACGTCCCCTCTAAAATTTGTGATTTGTCTTTTCTGTCCTATTAGTCAATTTAATAGGAGAGGGATAGTACCTCAAAATTGTTTTAATTTGCATTTCTCCAATCAATAATGATTTAGAGCATTTTTCATATGGCTGTAGATAGTTTCGATTACTTCATCTGAAAACTGGGAACTTACCATCTTGAGAGGCAATCCAATTCCATCTTTAACTGATTCTAATTATTAGTAAGTTTTTCGTTATTGTAAGCTTAAATTTGCATCTGTATCATACAACTGTTGCTCCTGGTTTTTTCCTATGGACCCAAAGAGTGCTAATCCTAGCATGCTGTGGATAAAATGTATGTCTCTCTACACATTAGATAGATTCCTGAAAAGTTGCATGAAAATAGATTTTATACACGATGATCTTTCTTGTCCCTTAGATTAAAAATTTTGAAATGAATTTCCATTTTTGTAACATTTATCCCCAACATTTTACAAAGAAAAAAATACATACTTGTCTCCTGTCCTCTATTTGCTTGCATTTTTTCTCCTTATTTCTATTATAGGTGGTGACATCACATTAGAATAGTGACAGTATGGTCTTGCAATGGAATTAAAGGGGTATTGCCTCTTTAAGAATAAAAACAAGGGGCCTAAAAGGACCTGGATGGGTGCATTTTCAGTTTCTCTGAGTCTGAGACGTGATTGCTTTTTATCAATTCTTTCTTACAGAATTGCAAGCCAGACTTTTGGCAGCTTATACTAGCCTGGGAAGTTCATAACCATAGCATATGGTGTTTGCTTTTTACTTTGAGCTAAGCAACAGGACCAAAATTACCTAGAGGTTTGTTTGCTGAAATCAGCAGGACAACAGGCACTAAGGGCAAGAAGATGGAAATGAGGCACAAGAAAAGAAAGAAAAGAATTCACTAAGAAAGCAAGACTAAAGAAAGAAGCCCCCCAGGAAAAAGAAAAGGTGAACTCTAACAGCATTGGAAGCAAGCAAAAGGAAAATCATCCAAATATCATAGGTCCTATTAAGTTCTGTAATGCAAAAATTATTAGATACAATTTGTATAATGTAGTAAACACAGGTAAAATTGTTTAACAGAGGGCCAAACTCCAAGGTTTGAGTCCTGCTTTTGAAGTATAGTAGCTCTTCCCTACCCCAAGTAAATCTCCAAGACTATTAAGTTGCAGAATTGTTGAGCTATATTATAGTAGACATCAGAATTTCCCTCCAATCACTGAAATCACAGGTCTGGACCCAACCAAAAAGTAACATTTATGGAGCAAAAATATATTCTAAATGAGGTTGGCCTTCACTGGAAAGAGTTATATGCCTGACATATCAGGAGGAATTATGTTAGTACTGTTTAGAGGGGCCAAGTATGGGACCGTCTTACCAAGCCAGGAAACGGTTTATTAAATCACAGATTTGGAGCTGAAGGGACCTTAGAAGTCACTTAATCTGCTTTAACCAAACAGAATCATGCTGCTGGTGGGAATTTTAGAGCCCAGGGTTCAAAGAGGGCCATCCTAAGCCCTGCAGTGCTAGAAATATTTTCTTCTTTGATCATACCTGTAATTTCATTGCTATAGAGAACTAGGGAGGAAATTTCCTTTTTTGATATAGAGCAGCACCTGAACTGAAATCTCTAGTCTTAGAGAGTTGTGTGGGCTTTGGTGAAGTTAAGTGACTTGCCCGGGATCACACAGCTATAATGGGTCAAAGGCAGGACTTAAACCCAAGTCTTCATGTGTCTGAGGCTCATTCTCCATTCACTATGCTGTGCTGCCTATCATGGAAAGACTTGTATGAAGCCAAGTATCTAAACAATTGTTACTGAGCAGTTGTACTATTATTCATGTTTCTAGAAATGTTTTATCCATACCACATTCCAGAACCATAACTAGGAATTTTGGCACTTAGGGCAAGTACTGACTGGGGCAAACAGTAAGAAATAGTTTGTATGACATGATCTGCAAATCATAAAATAGATTAAGACAAATTTAGTTGAGTGGGAGAGAGAATTTGTTGAGACAGAGAAGTTGTTATTACAGTAGTTTAGGAAGTATCATCTCAAAGTTGGAAGAGACTTTAGAAAGCTTCTAAAGATATTTGGGAACTCTATTTTTCTGCTTTACCAGAAAGGTCTTACTAAAGGTTCCTTCCCACGGGTAGCATTACTCATTCCTTTTGAGGAAATGTGTCATTGCTTGTGGAGTGAGGATTGAGAGGAAGGTGGGGGTGGGGGACAGGGATAGTGACTAGATTTCCCAGAAAGGATGAAGGGAATGGATATCCATGATGAGAGATGAGATGGATTGCTACAAGCTGTAGATTATTTTTCAGCAAAGAGGGGTGGCAGGAGAACCCTACAGCTACCTGGACCCTAAACTTCCTCGTTCTTCTTAGCAAGATTCTTAGCTTGTTTTCCCTTACTTCCTCTTATCCTGCTAAAGATGAATGTAGGTATTAAATTGTTTGTACCCTTTAAGTTTCCCAATCAGGAGTAAAACTTTGGTAGCCTATGGCTGATTATGCTTATCCCACATTCACAGTTGGAAATTTCAAAATTTCTAGCCTCTCTTCCTGATTTATGTCTCTTCCCCATGCTTTTTCTTTAATCCATCCATTCTAATTTCTGTTACATTTCAGCACCCTGTTCTATCTGCTCCTTTCTCCTTCTCTCTCCGAAGCAACTTGGTCAACCTCCTTTGGATTAGTGTGAGGTAGCAGAAAGATACTGGCTATGGGGCTAAAAAGAAATGAATTAAAATCTTGCCCCTGAAGTTTACTGTGTAACAGGGAGCTGCTTGTTGCCTCAATTTCCTCACCTGGAAAAAAATGCTAGTATTAGATATGATCCCACCCCTGTGCCAAATCACAGTTTCCTTCAACAGGAATAATTGTCTTCTCTGCTTTTTACCTATGCAAATGTCCCCATTCTTCATGGCCCAGGTCAAGTTTTATTTCTTAGGGAGGCAGCCTGGTATGACAGAGAACAGGTTGAGGAGACCTACGTACAAACCCTGCCCCAGTCACTTAGGGTCATAGGCTAAGAGATTTAGAACTAGAAGGGACTTTAAAGGCCTTATGACCTCATTTTATAGACAAGAAAACTACGGCAATGGGAAGGTTGAATGACTTGCCCAGGCTCACACACTAATTGTCTGAGGTACCATTCAGACTCAGGTCTCCCTGACTCCCAGTCCAAGAACTTATCTTTTTTGCCACTTGTTAGCTGTGTGATCATGGGCACTGAAAGTCTCAGTTTCCCCATCTGTAAAATGAGGATAGTAATACCTGTATGCCTTAACTTACCCAGGTTCCTTGGGAGGAACTATTTTTCAAGCCTTAAAGTGAGTTCTTATTCTTCTGTTAATCCTTTTCTGACTGTACTAGCTCTCATTGATTTCCACTTATGCCATTATATTCTGTACCACCCCATTCAGAACTTTACTCTAGGCTGTTTTTACATTACTTGCTTATTGTGTCTTCTGTACCAACTCCTTTCCCCCTAATTTGATTATAAATTCTTTGTGAACAAGGACCTCCTTCTGTGTACTCCATGGTGCATGGGGCAGTGCTGGGGATCTAGAGAGTATCCAATAGGTTTGTTAATTGGCTAAAGTTATAACCTATTTGATCACCCTGATACTTTTGATCTTAGGGCTACATTGTTATTAACACTATTTATCTTCTTAACATTTTCCTGTAAGTGCTACCTTTCAGAGTTTCACTTTTTTTAACCTAATTATTCATAGCTTTATTTATCTGATGCCTCATTTTAGCCTTCAGGTGACCCTGAGTTTTTGAAAGCCATGCCAATGGAATACTAAGTTAGAAGGGCCAAAGCATTCAGGCCTGGCAGTGTGTGTCATCAAATGACTAGCCTTGTTATGTTTGCATAGGGCAAAAATCTGGCAGTTTACAGCAACTAATGAAGGTTGTCTACTGACATGAAGTAGGGTAGCAATCTGTCTTGGGAGACAAAGTGCCCAAACTATTTAGATCACAAATACCTGAAGCAAAGTAAAGCAGTGCACTTTGGTGGAACATAAAATAAACCACCTTAGTCTATAAAGCCTCTGATTAGTCACAAATAAAATATTAAATAACCCCCTGCTTTCCAAATGCTACAATTTCATTATACTTTGTTTTTAAAAGTTGCAATGTGATTTTCCTAAATGTACTCCCTCTGTCACTCATGGTTCAATGGTATAGTGACTCACATGTCGTATACCCATTAGCCAAAGGGCATGAAATACATTAATCTCCCTCTGCAGCTATTTTCAGTAGATGTTTTGTGAATCTAGGCACTTAAAATCATGTTTGAAGCACACATTATCATCTTATGTGATCCCATTTTAAATCTGTGTGTGACAGGGTATGCTAATAACTTGTGCTTTAGAACTGAAGTCATTAAAGTGGTCTGTTGGATTTTTTTAAGTACATGAGACAATTTGTCACACTGAAATTGTCTCGTTCTGTTGGTAAAAGGGATTTCCCATAATGTAATGTTATTCTGATGTCAGAGACAGAGAGGGAGAGAGTGAGAGAGAGAGAGAGAAAACAGTTAAGACTCTGCTGTTGATTAAATTGTGGAACAGCTGATTAATTCATGTGCCTGATTCCATGTACCATTATAACTGTACACTCTCAACTGCAATGTATAGTAATTACTTACAGTGCATTTTGACTCTGAGGAATGTCGTAAACTCATTCACCAAATGGATTTTACACAACTTTACTAAACCCATAAGATCATAAATCTAGAGGCAGAAGACACCATAGAGTTCATGTGATCTAATCTGATCATTTTACAGAAGCCTATAGGAGTTTGCTTGAATTGACAGAGATGACAGAGTTTGTGTCAGATTTGGAATTTGAACCCATGTTTTCTAACTAAGGAAAATTAATTTTAATGGTAAATCATTTGATTATTAATATTAATTTACAATATCTTCCTTCTCTGTCAAAAAGCCATCTCTTATGGTAGCTTACAGAGAAAATCCCCTAGGCCCATTCTAGCTGAGGAATGTCACCATATTCTTGCCTCTCCCCAGGGAAAGGTGGGCCTTTCTGTTTGCCCTGTAAACAGAAACTAAATGGAGCTGATCCAGAGCTACTCTTGTGTCCTCCATCCCTTCATTAGAGTTTGGGTAGGCCTGCCTCATGAAGGAAAAAAAAAGCCAGAATAGAGAGGTTTTCCTTGGCCTGGATTGCTGGAGGCTACTGAGTCTCATGACCAGGTCTTGTTCCTCAGCTTACCTCCCCCCCCCCAAAGATGAAGTAATCAGGAGGAATTGATAGCTCTTAAATAGCCACCAACTAGAATTGCCATTCACTCGCCAGGGATGGTCCTGTTCAGAAGGAAAAGAGGGAGATTTAAGGTGACAGAAGACACTGAATTCTTGTGTTTGAACACCTAAAAAGATCCCTTACCATCAATGTATTAATTATTGGCTGGCCTAATTAATAAATTGATTTTTTCTTACCTGAAACTTTGTCTCTGGGAATTTTATATACAACATAACTCAAGAACTAGTTTGCCTCATAGCTTTCTACAGCTTAGGTTATCACAACTTGATATGCCAAAGTGAGGGACAATCAATAAGGCATAGTAGATGAAATCTAAGCCAAAAGTCATGAAGATCTGAGTTCAAATCCTATCTCTGATATTTATTTGCGGTATCACCATGACACACACTATATGTCACCAACATTAAATACGTTATTTTCTGAGTTTCAGATTTCCCATCTCCAAAACAAAGATTGTAATAGCTACTCTAGTGTGTTGTTATAAGCCTTAAATGAGATAACACATGTATAGTAATTTAAAACTTGAAAGTTTATATGCCAGTTGCCATCCTCATTGAATGTTAGAGCTGGTAACAAACTTAGAGATTACTTAGTCCAACCCTTCCCATAAGCATTGTACTAAAATACTAGTTTATTGTCTCGTCATGCTATAAGAATGACCTTCAGTTCTTGAAGGCCCCAAAAGGGCATCGCTGACCAGGACTAGAGCCCAGAAAAAAAGAAGCATGACTAAGTACATGTGACCTGGCTAGAGCAGATGGAGCAGGTGAGCTTTGTATTATCTAATCAACGAATGTTGATTAACTACTACATGACGAATCAGGAAGACCTGAGTTCAAATGTGGCCTCAGACACTTGTTAGCTGTGAATCTGGGCAAGTCACTTAACCTCCACTCGCTTTGGAGGTAGTTAGGTGGCTCAGAGGATAGAATGTTGGGCCTGGGGTCAGGAAGACCTGAATTCAAAATCCAGCCTCAGAAATTTACTAGCTGTGTGACCTGGAGAGGTCACTTTACCTCTGTTTGCCTTCATCCACTAGAGAAGGAAATGGCGAACCATTCCAGTATGTTTGCCAAGAAAACCCCATGGCCAGTACCGACTTGGTGTGCTTCACAAAGATTCCAACACAACTGAAAAACAACATGTACCAAGTACCGTACTCGGTTCTAGGGGAATAAGGATTAAAAAAATTAAACAGTCCATACCATCTAAGGGCTTACATTCTATGAGGACTAAAGATACAGGTCTTTTTTTTTTTCTTTCCTTCATTGAACCTCTATGGTTCCTCACTTTCCTTCTTTCTTTTCCCTTCCTTTCCCTCTCTCTCTCTCTCTCTCTCTCTCTCTCTCTCTCTCTCTCTCTCTCTCTCTCTCTCTCTCTCTCTCTCTCTCTTTCTCTCTCTCTCTCTCCTTTTCCTGACCCTTTTCTTCACTAACCCTGCCCCCTGCCCCCCAAAAAGTATCCCTGCTTCTAATCCTCTCCCTTGATTGTATAGCTGATATATTCATAACAACATGACAAGTAGGTATTAATATTATCTTCATGTTATAGAAGAGGAAATTGAGGCACAACGCATTTAAGTGACTTGCCCATGGTGACACAGATAGTGTCTGAGGTGGGATTCAAACTCAAGTCATTCTGACTCTTAGTCCAGTACTCTGTCCACTGAGCCTTCTAGCTGCCTCTATGAAAAGAGTACCGGCATTTTAACAGATTTGGACTGTTAGAGCTTTTTTAGTTAATGGATGTTGGTAGTCAGATAATTTTTGGAGAAGTTACATATCAGAGTAAGATCAGTGGAGAAAGGAAACAGAATTTTCTAAAATATGATTAAGCCCATTTAAATTGTAAGGCATGATTAATGTCCATTTATTTAGTGACAAGAGAAGTTTATACTGTGGGCCTATCACTTTCATAGAATAATTTGATTTTAAAAATTTTGACAAATGTGGGATAATTCTGAGATTAATTTGTTCTTACTCTATTGAAATTTTCAGATATTTTTAACTTATGACTATCATGAATAATTAGGAAATATCTAGCTGACATTGCATATCGGTCCAGGTGACCAAGTTCTTCCAGGAAGTTTGAGGAAGAGAAAGCTCTGCTCACCATAGTCATCAGGTGTTTAGTAATGCCAACCAGGAAAGGAAACCACAGAGTTTGAAGCTATGTCTGCCACCCCTGAGCTCTAAGTTCCTCAACTGGAAAATGGAGTAGGCTTGTCCAAATAGTGATGGGGAAGATTAGAGAGCATGGTAGCATATTACAGACCTTACTTCACAGGGCTGTTTTTTGTAAAGGTTAAAGAGCTAAGGAAGTCAATGTAAACTTGATATATAGAAATGTCCTAATTATTAGAACTGGGGAAAGGGGCTTTATACATCCCTCCTAAAAAGAGGTCTTCAGCTGAATGACCACTGGTCAGGGATATTGTACAGAGGATCCTTGTTCATGTAGGTATCAGGCTAGATGGCTTTTGAGCTCAGATTCTGGAAATCCTCAAATAGGAGTCATTGGTATAATATGACAGCCAACTGAGCAGTATTAGGGATGTTATCGTGCTGTTACACTCTGCCTGAGTCAGACTACATTTGAAGTGATATGCTCAGTTTGCAGATCCACATTTGATAGTATCCAAAAGAGAGCCATCAAGATGGTGAAGGGACCCAACACCATTCCATACAAGGATCAGTTGAAGAAACTGAGAATGCTCAGTCCAGAGAAGTCTCAGGACTGACAAGGGAAATGGATATTCAATTTCTGCTTGACCCTTAAGGGGGGCAATGTGTTGAAAATACAAAGAGGTAGATTTAGGTTTGATGTAAGGGGGGGAGGGGAATTCTGATAATAGATTTATCCAAAAAATCGAATGGGATACTTCAGGACGAAATGTTTCCCCTCCCTAGAGGTATTCGAGTGAAAGCATACCCTTTGTTGGGTGTGCTATGCTGGGAGTTCATGTTCAAGTTTAAGCATATACCCTCTGAGGTCCCTTCCAATTCTGATGTTCTATAACCCTAAAAGTTAAATAGTTAAGTAGTAAAATGACAAGTCTATGGGAATAAACTAAATGAAGCCCTTGCAATGACTCATTCCACCCTGTCTATCCCTCAATCCCCTGCCAACATACACACAAAAGTGGCAGATGAAAATACAAGGTAATGGGCTTAGTGAAAGATCCAAACAATATTTATAGAATAGTGACTTAAAAACCATTAGATCTCAACTCAATGTACTGGTTAGTTACCAAACAGAAAGTGAGACCTAAGAGTTAGACAAAAGGGTATTGTAAATAAACTACAACTCATCCTATCCTTGAACCTCGATGTATCAGAGAATCTAAGGTCTCTTGCAGCTCTAAATTTATGATATTTTGGTACATTTGACCCTGATATACTTGTCCCTCTGTTTCTTTTTGTGTGTCTATCTCTCCTCTCTCTTTCTTTCCACACACACATACATATGTAAGTACTCATATACACACATATATACACATATACACATGTGTATATATATACACTTACATATATGTATACACATACAGATATACATGCATACACACATATATGTCTTTTATATATATATGTATATATATATATATATATATATATATATATTATACAATTAAGATGATCAGTGGATGGGAGGGAAGCTGTCCTGTTATAGGAGGACAAACTAAAAAGATTTGTTAAGCCTCTTTGATCCTAGAAAAATGAAGCTGCAAAAGATATAATAAAAATACATGTAAATATGAAGGCTATTGAAAAAATGAATAATGACTTGTTCACCAAATTCAAGATTACAAGAATAATGGGAATAACCACACAGAATTAGAAAATGCCAAATTTAGGAAAAAATTATATTATAGTAACAACTTGATTATCCAATAAAGTTGGAGCATGTTCCATGGAGAGAGTTAATTTTTTGGATGGATGGTTTTAGAGGAGATCTCAGAGCCCGTTTCAGGCTTCAACAGGGCACAGCTGTGTAAGAAAGGCAAAAAGTAAGGCTAAACAAGTAGAAGAGATGGCTTTGGCCCTCAGCTTCACTGTTTCTCTGTTCCTTTACCCTGCCCCCCCCAATCTACGTAAGAAGAGATAAATGATTGAAAAATAGAGGAACCCAGACCTAAAGCTATTAGGTAAGTATTAGGCAAATAATTCTTAGATGAGTTATAATCTAGCCTTCAGAAATTAAAATCAGGAGATGTAAAGAATGCTGATGATTTGATGATTGTTGCTCCTAGAGACTCCCAAACCCAGAGACCACAAAATCTATTCCAAAGAAAATACTGGGCCAGAGGGCATTAATCAGCCTTGAAGACCTTGTCCTTTCTTCTAGATAGCCTGGTGCTTTACACTGAGAATTTCCAGTTGGAGTTTATAGGCCTATCTAAGACTTCAGCATATAGGACAGAGAAGCTTTGTGATGGTCCAAGATGAAGCTGGCTTCTTTCAAAGAAAAAAAGGAAAAAGAACAAACAGAAAACCTATGTAAAAACTTCTACTTTTGAAGGAAACATATAATAGTGCTTGTTCTTTTCATAAGGAGAAAGAAGCTAAGGATTTCAACTAAGCTAGAACCTAAAAACAACAATGAAACTGGAAACAGAGAGAAGTATGTGTCCATTGGGGGAGAGGGGTGGGTCATGCCTGGCATTGTCTGAAAGACTTTGTAATCAGTATCCAGTGTCCAGTGGAGACCATAAATCTAGCAGAGGAAATGCATAGTGGAAACCTTTCATCCAATACAACAGCATCCTGCCTAGTGGATTTGGTACATGCTATGTGTTCAACAATGACCAGTGAGATCGATTCAATGGTATCACCAGAAGATATCAACAGCCTTGAAGCATCAAAGGAGTGAGTTGCCTTTCCACACCTGCACTGGTTGTTCGTGTTCTCTCCATGTGTGTTGTTGTTCAGTTATTTTTCAGTTATGTCCAACTCTTCATGACCCCATTTGGGATTTTCTTGCAAAGATACTGTAGTGGTTTACATTTCCTTCTCCAGCTCATTTTATATTTGAGGAAACTAAGGCAAAAAGGGTTAATTGGCTTGCTCAAGTTGACACAGCTAGCAAGTATCTGAGGTCAGATTTGAACTCAGGAAGAGGAATCTTCCTGATTCCAGGCCTAGCACTCTATTCACTGTGCCACTTAGCTGCCCATGGAATATCCTACACAGCTTTAAATCCACTCCTAGGTCACTTGTTTGACCTCATGAAGAAACACTGACATTTTGTGTGATTTCAGAATATTATCTCTAAAAAACATTAACAATCATGTAGCATTTTCACAACCATAGGCCTAAGTAGCTATTTATCTTCGGCTGTTCATTGACTCATATTTCCTCATATTTCCACACAAGTTAGATTCCTAAGAGTTCTCTTATTTAACTGACAATTGAGTTTTACTCAGATCATGTACACACAACAGGAAGTAAATTTGTTTGAACTTATGTGGCAGAAGTCAAAAACATGGATAGGATCAAAAGGTATTTAGATCACTTCACAGACCTATAATGGTTCATGTTATAAATCTAAATGTTTCTGGTACATCTTTAAGCTTTTAAGTTAACATCAAAAAAGATAACCATACTTTTCCATCGTGGCTTTTAGTGATTCTGCTAGAAACTGGGCTTGCTGGAACCATGGTTTTGACCAGTGTGGAATTATGTGCTTAAGAATTAAGGGGTTTACTAAAAAACTAAAATATATAATATGCTTCAATAAGAATAAAGTTCAGAATATGAGAGAGATAGATTAAAAGAGAGCCATCCCCAAGGTTTTGGTGTTTACACTGTCAGGCATAAGTTGGAATTTGTTATTTCCTCCCCACCCCCTTTACAAAATGATGCATTCAAATAGGTATCCAGATAAATGTAACACTGCATGCCTGTATTCATCTTTACAATTTCCTTGTCATGCTTAGCTTGCTAGAAAAACTACCGAATAATTTTTCATTTGTTTTTCGTTATTCTTCACCCTGGAGGGGCTGGCTAGTTTATGAAAATCAAACCAGGCTCTTTTTTAGCTGCTGTATGCATTGCCATTTTGAATTGCCAACACGAAGCCTTTCAGAACCAGACTCCGTTTCCCATTATCTGGCTGTTGTTGTTTATAATTTATGAAGCAGACAGGATATTGTTTGATTTTCATAAGCTTCACTGATCCTGTAGGTTTGAGGACAACATTCATTTTGACTGGAAAGCTGAATAAACACAATTTTGCAGTTATAACTGGAAATAATTTATCAACCCCATGGAGTCTATGTTAAAGAAGTAACTTTTCTCATGGCATACTTTCAAGTTCTTTCTTTCCAAATGATAAACATGCCAGTAAAATTGCAGTGTGGATTAGGACATTAGGATCAGCAGGCTATGACTTCAATATCCATTATGGATTCTCAGTCCCAATTCAGCTTTGAGGATTTCAGGCCGTTTGCCTTGATGTCTTTGTAACTTTCAGGATCCTGATCACTTTGGTAGCTTGTTTGACTTTGGTTGATCTTTTTGAATATTATTCTCAAAAAATTCTTAAGTGATTGGTCTTTGAAAGAGAATAAAGTCCTGAAACTAAAAGAAGATATGATAAATCCTGGGGAAAAGGTCTGAACTAGGCATTGAGTTCTTGCTTTGAAATTTAGCTGTCCCATTTTTTAACCCTCTGACTTCAGGCAAGTTACTTAAGCTCACTGGGACTCATTTTTCTCTTCTGACAAATGGAGATGAAGAAACTTTTACTTGTCACAGGATTATATGAAAAAGGGATAAGAACTGCATGTGATTACATTAGTATAAGGAAGTCCCCATTGAAGAAACTCTCTGCACCAATGTAGGTCAATACCTGTGCTGCAATTTAGAGTCTGAGAGAATTACTTATAGGGCAAAACGTCATGTGATTTGCCCAGGGTCACATATGTAAGGGGTATACCTGACCTTTCATTATCCTGGCTCCAAGGCTGGCTCTCTACTATGCCAAGTTGCTTCTGTTCTGTGAAATAACATACAGGTATATGAAATGCTTTCTGTTGTAAAATACTACATAAATGCAAGCTATATTATCTTGATTATTATAATCTTAGTTTTTGCTTGAAAGGGAACTCAGGGTAAGAGAAAGTTATAGAGGTATATGATTTTATGACATTTTAAAGTTCTCAAAATACTTAAAATTTCTTTTTTCAGAGAATACATGTTATTTACTTTTTGTTGTTATATCTCCTAAATTTCCCCTTTGTAATTCTTTTCTTACCTTTTCTCAGAGAATCATCCCATATAACAAGTTTTTTTCAAGAAAAAGAAGAAACGAATCAACAAAAATTGATCAATAGATTAAAATAATTTGACAACATATGTAATGTTCTATACCTACAGAACTTTCAGTTCTGCAATGGAGTGAGGAGAATTATCTTCATATCTCTTCCTTGGGACCATTCTTGTTCTTCATAATTTTGCGAAATTCATTTTCTATTGCTTTGTAGTGGTTGTTCTTTCCATTTACACTGTCGGACTCATCATGTATGTCATTTTCTCAACTCTTCTTATTTCACCTTGTATCAATTCATGTAAATCTTTCAAGGCTTCTCTGCATTCGTCATATGCATTGTTTCATAGAACAAAGTAACATTTCATTACATTCATGTACTTCAGTTTGGTTAATCAACAATTATTTCCTTGCTAATGGTTAACTACTCAGTTTACAATTCTTTGCTGCAATAAAATGTTTTGCTATAATTTATTTTTTATGTAGATGGACCTTTTCTTTTTATCAATGACTATCTTGGGGTATATGCCCAATAGTAAATCACTGGGTCAAAGAGTATGGCTATTTTACCCACTTCGTTTGAATAATTTCTAATTGCTTTGTTAAATGAATATGCTAATTCACAGCTCCACTAACAGTGGATTAATGTGCCTTTCTTTCTATAATCTCTCTAACTTTGTATATTCCCATCTTTTGTTATCAGGACAAATTTTCTGGCTGTGAGATGAAACCTCAGAGTTATTTTAATTTACATTTATCTTATCAGTGCTTCATATACTATTTCATATAATTTATCGACATTTTATTCAATTCTATATTTTTCCTTTTATTTCTCTTCCTGTTAGATTTGCCCAACTCTGAAAGTATATATTTAGTTGCTATGGCAGTTGGAACATATAAGTTAAAAAATGATGTTTTGTTGTCTGTGGCTCTTTCAAACATAAGGTGATGCCACTTTCTTTTCTTGTATTCTTAACTTTTGTTTCTGCTTTGTCTGATAGCATGATTGCAACTTTTTAGGATTCATTGAGTGCTTAGGAAAAACTCTAGCATTACTTTTTCTTTTGTTTTCTATATATCTTTATTTTTTAGATGTTTTTCTTGTAAAAAAATAGATTGAGATTTTGCTTTCTTATTTACTCTCTCTCCATACACACACACACACACACACGTATGTATAGATGTATAATACATAAACTTTATACTTATTCCTTTTTAGTGTCCTTTGCTTCTCTTGCAATTAAGGCTTCTAAAGTATCAAGTTTGGATACCTTTTTCTAAAAAAATTCTGTCATTGCCTTGAGAACCTTGCCCCTTCATCCTTTTGTTATGTTGTACCTCATTCTTGGAAGTATCAGTTCATTAGAGAGGTAATAAATATAGAAGCAGCAGCTAGGTGGCACATTGCAGAGCCTGACATCAGGAAGACTCATCTTCTAATATGGCCTCAGGTACTTATAGCTGTATGACTTTGGGGAAGTCACTTAACCCTGTTTGCCTCTGTTTCCTCGTCTGTAAATTGAGCTGGAGAAGGAAATGGCAAACCACTCCAGTATCTTTGCCAATAAAACCCCAAACAGGGTCACCAAGAATTGAAAATGTCCAAAATGATGGAACAGCAACAACAAATATAAAAGCATTGCTCCAATGTAGAAAGTTCCCCATATCTCAAATCAAATGTCTTTTTCTAGCTTCTCCTTCACATGGTCATTTTCCTTTCTATTTCTTATGCAGTCTTCTCACAGGGATCCTTTCCCTCCCACTGTTTACCTCCAGAACCTTCAGTTTCTCTTCTTTTGAGAACAGATGTTGTCCATGGAGGCAAAATAGAGGAAATATTCTCCCAGTACACATCTCTCTGCAGATTATACCCATTGTAAGATCCCTATCCTCCATTATAGTGTAGATCTCTCACTCCATGGCAGTGTTCTTCTTTGGGACACATTCTCCTCTATAGCATCAAATTTTCTTGTTTCTTTCTGTTTTAGTCCCTCCCTCATCTACCTTATGTATTATCCCATAACCCTTCTTCTTCTTTTTTTTTTTCTTTTGGCTGGGCAATGGGGTTAAGTGACTTGCCCAGGGTCACACAGCTAGTATGTGTTATGTGTCTGAGGCCGCATTTGAACTCAGGTCCTCCTGAATCCAGGGCCAGTGCTCTATCCACTGTGCCATCTAGCTGCCCCTACCATAACCCTTCTTCTTATTGAGAAATAGGAATCATTTTATGTTCATTGGTTGCCATAGAGTCAGCTAGGATGTGTCGCAAAAACTTTCTACCTGCTACCTTTGCTCTTCTCTCTTATACAACCTCCAATTCAGTAATTTATTCCCAAAAATTTTATTTCACTTAATATAAATTTTTAGAAAAATAACAAAAAGGGAGGTCCTACCAAAGTCCTTCAAGGAAACAAATATATATTTGAAACCAAACCCAACAAGAGGCAAAATAGAGGAAGAAAGCATCAATATATCTAATGAATAATGATTGCTGTTGTTGTTTAGTAATTTTTAGCCATATCCAACTCTTTGTGACCCCATTTGGTGTTTTCTTGCAAAGATGCTGGAGTGGTTTACCATTTCCTTCTCCAGCTCTTTTTACAGATGAGGAAACTGAGGCAAGCAGGGTTAAATGACTTGCCCAGGATCTCACAGGTAGTAAGTATCTGAGGCTGGATTTGAACTCAGGTGTTCTGGACTCCAGGCCTAGCAGTCTATCTACTGCACTGCCTAGCTGCCCCAGGATGAAAAGTGCTGCATGTTCATGAAAGTCTTCAAAATTTCTCATTTTATAATATTAATGTAATAGTATAAGTTAATCTCCAAATTCTTAAAATAAAATATTAGACAGGAGATTACAGCAGCATTTTGCAAAGATTATATGCTATTACCAAGTTAGATCTATACTAGAAATACATATTTTATTTAATATTTTGAAAATTTCAACAAAATATACCATATTTATAACATGAAAAAACATATGATTATGTGTCAATACATGCAAAAAAAGCTGTTTGTAAGATATATCACCCATTCCAGTTTTATAAAAACACTAAAAAATATAGGAATTAATGGACCTTTTAAAAATATAAGTAGTTTCTATCTAAAACAAAATGCTACTGTCATGTGTAAAGCAAATGTACTAGAAGTCTTTCCAACAAGATTAGGGCTAAAGGAAGAATGTTCATTATCACCACTCCTATTTGCTAGTTATGGTGCTAGAAATTCCAGCTATTACAATAAGACAAGAAAAACAAAATAAGAAGATAATCATAAGTATAAGCAAAGAAGAAATAAAAGTACTACTTTTTGAAGATATTTAGAAAACCTACAGAGTCATCTAAATTTAATTAATTGAAATAATAACTTTAATAAAGTTTCAGTATTATAAAATAAATATATGTAAACTATCCATGTTTCTGTATAATACCAGCAAAACTCAGCAGAAAGAGATAGAAATTCCATTTAAAATGACTACATAATGTAGAAAATATTTTGGAGTATTCCTGCCAAGACACACGAGAACTGTATAAATACAATGATAAAATAATCTTTGTAGAAATAAAGACAGAACCAAAAAATTTGAGAAATATTTATTGCTCATGAATAGTCTGAATAAATATAATAAAAATGACAGTACCTAGTCCCTTAATAATAAAATTACTAGGGGGCAGCTAGGTGGCAGCTAGGTGGCACAGTGGATAGAGCACCAGCCCTGGAGTCAGGAGGACCTGAGTTCAAATCCTATCTCAGACCAAACACTTGACATTTACTAGCTATGTGACCCTGGGCAAGTCACTTAACCCCAATTGCCTAAAAATTCAAAAAAGAAAAGAAAAACAATAAAATTACTAAAAGATTAATTTATAAGGATAAAAAAATAACAAAATTCACCTGGAAGAACAATAGGTCAAAAATTTCAAGAGGAATAATGAAAAAAGAGGAGAGAAGGGAGGCTTGCTTTAGAGGATCTCTATACTACAACAATCATAAAAACAATTTGGTAATTACACCTAAGGCATAGAAAGAAATAAGATGAGCACAGTAGTTTTATTAAATCCAAGAGTCTCAGGTACTGGGATAAGAATTCACTATTTGGGGGGGAAAAAAACTACTGAGAAACACGGAAATTGGTATGTGGGAAACCAGGCATATGTCACACCATATGGTAAGTTCAAAATGGATCCATAACTTATGACATAAAGGTGACATCATTGAAATATTAGAGGATCAAAAAAGACCAAGAGAGGTAGAGCAGAGAAGGTGAGTGAGCATGGGAGTGAGCCAGAGCATGGGAGTGAGCCAGAGAAAATGCTAGAAGCTGAGAGATGAAGTCTTTTTCCTGGAATAGACAAGAGGCCAATGTCACTGAATCAAAGACTATGTATTAGAGAATAAGGTTTAAGAAAACTGAAAATGTAGGAGGAGGCTAAGTTACAATAGGCTTTTAATACCAAACAGAGCATTTTACATTTGATCCTGAATCTTCGAATAGGAAGCCCTTGGAATTTATTGTGTAGAAAAGTGACATGATCAGACCTGTGCTTTAAGAAAATCATCATTTAACCAACTTTTTGTTGGTAGAAATGTGAAAAAAGAGGAATATCACCCATACAATCAGATTCCCTCAAAACTGAACTCAATCCATACACATGTGTGGGCCCAGAACAGAGGGACCTATTAGTGGAGAGCAAGATGGTGAAAGACCTCAGACCTCCTGAGGAACAATATAGATGAGAAAACTTAAGCCCAGCACTTCTGTTCAGATTCTCCTTTGCATTTGCTCTCTATGGATGTTTAAAAGTGGTAGAAAACTTAACCATAAAATTGCCATGTACCCAGTGAATGTAGGCATGAAAGAACTTATCACTTCCTCTTGCACAGGATTAGCAGGGTGGCTGGGCTTTCAGACCTTTAGAAAAACTTCAGTCCAGAAAGGATGGATGAATAAATTCCTAGTTTGCATAGGGGCATTAGCAATGGAAGACAGGATTTGAGGATTAAGTCAGAGTAAGTAGAATAAACTCTGTTATGGGCCTCAGGCCTAAAAGACTATGGGAACCAGCTAGTCCCCAGGACCTTTACCAAAGAAGACCTAGAATATTTAGAGTCCTTATTAGGTTGAATAGAAATGGGTTTTTATATACTCTTGCAACTCTTTTCTTCATATTTTCACAGACTATTCTTTTCCCTTGCAAATATTCTTCAGAACTTTAACAATTCATGATTTCATCAGTTTACTCTTCTATACTGTGACAAATAATAATAGGAAAAGGAACTTTTTCTTGTTTTCTTGGCAGACTATTTTTTCGAACTTCCAGTTTCTTATCTGTAAAATGAAGGTGGTAATGATATTAAGTGTAGAACCTATTTCACTGGGTTATTGTCAGGAAAGCACTCTGGAAACCTTAAAGTGCTCTATAGTCTGAATTATTTGATTATTGCTAAATTGCTCTACTGTATACAATCTTTGGTCACATCCTTTTCATTTCTTAAAAGAAACAAATTAATTTTTAAAAAGCAAGATCTTTTGCCAGCCTACTTAATAATAGTCAACAAAAAATTATTGAAGCTGTCCTAATCCGTTCTATCCTATTATTTCTCCCAGAACTCTCTTCTGATACAAACCTCTGCAAATATTAGTTGCTTTCACCCATCCCTGTTTTTCTTCCCCTCCCCAGTAGCATTCATATTTCCCCCTTAGCAACTTATACACACAGTTCACATGAGTGAAAGAACGTCCACAGACTTGCCCATGGGTCTATCCCTGTCTGTTATAACAAAACATTAAAAAATCCTCCATGACCATAAGGTTCTTATTTTAAACCCTAGTTTTTCCTGAGTGGAGACAGTACCATTGTTTGCTCTACAGATGCTGTAAACTGAAGATGGATTAGCTCTCCATATTTGTACTGAGAGTGCAGTGGCATTTCTGTGTGTGTGTTTCCCTTTTTTTTAATAAGATTAATAACATTTACTAGTTAGCCTGAATTGTTCATTTTTCTAATATTGTGCTCACAACACATTTCATTTTCTAAAGCTGGTAATGCATTTCTGTGGAATATTGGAAACTTATTGTGACCTAATAGAGCTTGCTGCACAGAGTTACTCCCAATTTTGGTGTTTTAATAATTTTTCTGCTTCAAATCACATTGGTATAAAACTGGGTGTTTTTATGTTATTGTAGGCACATTTCTTTCTTACTGGGTCATAAATAGATCTATGTGAAATGTTCAGAACTGAAACTGAAAAAAAAATAATCTCTTTTAGAGTACTTATCAGAAGCAAAATTAATGAGGTTTTGTTTAACTTTTTTTTTTCACTCTCCCAGGACTCCCTCCTGGAATTAGCATAATTATTTGAAACTCATTTCTATATTAATGTTAGAGCTTTGAAACCAACTTTATTTGGTCTCTTTAAGGGTTTTATGTGGCTACTGTACAAAGGACTATTTATATTTAGTATTCTTTCAGTGATTGGATAGTATCTGAAAGTAGGAGTCTAGTTTACCAAGATCCCCAGAAAATTCTATCTTTGACAATCTTTTTATGCTAGGAGATGAGAAGTTTGAGTCTGCTTATGATCATGATCAATACATTCTCTTTCCAGTCTTAACCTACATTTCTCTGACAAGTTAGAATTTGGGCAACATGAGCAATGGAATGGGGCAGATAGGTGGTGCAGTGGATAGAGTACTGGGCCTGGAGTCAGGAACACCTGAGTTCAAATTCAGCTTCAGACACTTACTAGCTGTGTGACCCTCAGCAACTCACTTAACCTTATTTGCCTCAGTTTCCTCATCTGCAAAATGAACTGGAGAAGGAATGGCAAACCACTCCAAAGAAATGTCAGAGATGACAGAAGCAACAGCACAATGGAATGAGAGGCAGGTTGGTATAATAGAGAAGTAGCTGTTTTTTGAGTCAAGCCCTGCCTTTGATACAAGCTGGCTATGTGACTGTAGACAAATGCTTTAACCTGGGCTTCTAAAAATTGTTGTTTGTTCAGGATCATGGATAGTTCTGGTTTTATGTGGTTCTATGATTCCTGTCCACATGACACACTATGGAACATAAGGGACATGAATCTCTGTCCAGGCAGAAATGAGATTTTTCTGCTTTCTCCTTTGCTCTTATATACTTGTAAGATGTTGTCAAACTGATTTCTGACCAGTAAGTTTTTATTATTTTTAAATAGCATTTTATTTTTTCCCCAGGTGCATGTCAAGAGAATTTTTAGCATTCATTTTTATAAGATTTTAAGTTTCAAATTTTTCTTCTTCCCTCCCTCCCCTTCCCTCTTCTGAAAATGGTTGGCAGTTTGATATAGTTTATACATGTACTATCATGTAAAAATATTTCTATATTAGTCACAGTTGTGAAAGAAGAAACAGATAAAAAAACACAAGAAAGAACAAAGCAAGTAAAAAAAACATATACTTTGATCTGTATTCAGAGTCCATCAGTTCTTTAACTGGATATGGTTAACATTTCCCTTTGTGAGTCATTGTCTTGGATCACTGTGTTGCTGAGAAGAGCTGAGTCATTTATAGTTGATCATCACACAATGTTGCTGATACTGTACACAATATTTTCCTCGTTCTGCTCATTTCACTTAACATTAGTTTGCACAAGTATTTCCAGGTTTTTTTGAAATCTGCCTGTTCATCATTTCTTATTGCACAATAGTATTACATTACATTCATATGCCACAGTTTGTTCAGCCATTTTGCAATTGATGGGCATCTCCTCAATTTCCAATATTTTGCTACCATAAAAAGGGCTGCTACAAATATTTTTGTACATGTAGGTCCCTTTCCCTTTTTATGCTCTCTTTGGGATACAGACCTGCTAGTGGTATTGTTGAATCAAATACAAGCACAGTTTGGTTGCCCTTTGGGCATAGTTCCAAATTGCTCTCCAGAATGGCTGGATCAGTTCACAACTCCATCAACAATGCATCAGTGTCCCAAATTTCCCACATATTCTTCAGCATTTATCATTTTTCTTTTCAATCAAAATAGTCAATCTGATTGGTATGAGGTGGTAGTACCTCAGAGTTATTTTAATTTGCATTTCTCAAATCAAAAGTGATTTACAGAACTTCTTCATATGTCTATAGATAGCTTTGACTTCTTCATCTGAAAACTGCTTATTCATATCCTTTGACCATTTATCAATTGGGAAATGGTTTGCATTCTTGTAAATTTGACTCAGTTCTTTATATATTTGAGATATGAGGCCTTTGTCAGAGACAGTTGCTGTAAAGATTGTTTCCCATCTTTCTGCTTGCCTTCTAATCTTGGTTGCATTGATTTTGTTTGTACAAAAGTTTTTTTAATTTAATATAATCAAAATTATCTATTTTATATTTTATAATGTTCTCCATCTTTTGTTTGGTCATGAATTCTTTCCCTCCCCATAGATTTGACAGGAAGACTATTCCTTGATCTTCTAATTTGCTTATGGTGTCCCCTTTATGTCTACGTCATGCCAAAGGTCTGTCATATCTAACTTTTCTAATATTCTATTTACCTCTTAGTTTCTTTCTTGTTTCTTTTTTAGTTAAATTTATCAAGTACTGAGTGGGGATAGTTGAGATCCCCCACTAGTATAGTATTGCTGTCTATTTCACTTAACTTCTCCTTTAAGAATGTGAATTCTATATCATTTGGTATAAATATGTTTAGTATTGATATTGCTTCATTGTTTCTGGTATCTTTTAACAAGATGTAGTTTCCTTTCTTATCTCTTTTAATTAGGTCTACTTTTTCTTTTACTGTGTCTGAGATCAGGATTTTTTAACTTTTTACTTTTTTTACTTCAGCTGAAGTATAATAGATTCTGTTCCCACCCCTTATCTTTACTCTGTATGTGTCTCTCTGCTTCAAGTGTGTTTCTTGTAAACAATGTATTGCAGGATTCTGGTTTTTGATCCACTCTGCTATCTGCTTCCATTTTATGGGAGAGTTCATCCTATTCACATTACAGTTATGATTATTACATGTGTATTTCCTTCCATCCTATTCTTCTACTTGTAATGACCAGTAAGTTTTAAAATCAGGCTTACTCTTGGCCACTTCCTACATGAAGACAACCAGATTAGTGAAAAGACCATGAGGCTTAAACCTAGGTTTTCTGACTTTAAAATCCTTGGTTCAATTCTGCTGATAATTCTCTCTGTAACTTTGATTATCTGGGCATAAGTTTGGAGCTGGTTTAATCCCCTTACCTTAAATTTGAGAAAACTGAGGCCAAAAGATGTTGAGACTTACCCAAGGTCTGTCAGGTAGTAAGAGACAGAGATGAGATTTAATTTTGGGTCCTTTGACACCACATTCATTGCTTCTTTCACTTAGAGTAGGTCTGAACAAAATTTAATTACTGAATTATGCTTCCTGGGAGGGAAAAAAGAGGAAATGGGAAGAAAGTGAGAAAATAAAGAAGGAATGAGAAAAGGAGGAGAGAGGGAAAAGGGAGAAGGGGAAAAGGGAAGAAAAAAAAGGTAGGAAGAAAAGAGAGAAGGAAAGAGGAAGAGAGAGAGGAGGAGGGAGAGTAACAAAAGACAAAACCACAACGTACAGGAACAAATCTAGAACTTGTCCTTCATTAATAAATACTGTGAGTATCTGAGATGTAAATGCCCAGGGGAATTCTAGCACAAAGGGCTTTCTCCTTCTTAAGGGCAAAGGATAGGGGTAGAGCAAAGTTGTGGAAAGCCCTAGAGAAGGAAGGAGATTTATCTTTGCTGTGTAAGTGCTTCAATGTGAGTTCTTTGTGCGAGGCAACTAGATGGTACAGGGAGAGAGGGTTATACTCGACTTCAGGAAAATCTGACTGCAAATCATACTTGGGATACTCATCTAGCTGTAGGACCTAGGTAAGTCACTTGATATCTCTCAGTCTCAATTTCCTCAAATGTCAAATGAGGATAATAATGGGCCCTACCTAATGAGATTGTTGTTAGGTTCGAATGAGATAATATGTAAAGTGTTTTACAAACCTTCCAGCACTATATAATGCCAACAATTATTATTGCATTTTTTTGACTGTAGTAATAAAAGCCTGTCCTATTTTACATGTAGATGTAGTCTGAATACCATGTGACCTTGGGCAAATCAGTTCTCTCGGCATCAGTTTTCATTTATAAAATGAGTAAATGCAGAAATTAATGAATTAAAAAGTGTTCTAGTGCTTACTATGTACAAAGTGCTGTGTGAAGTGTGAAAGGTACAAATACAGAATCAAAATAGTTCCTACTTCCAAGGAAATCACATTCTAATTGGGAAAAATCAACATATATACAAGATTTCAGTTGCGATTCAGATAGAAAAGGCCATTGGTCTTTAAGGCATGCATAGCAACAGAGCAAGTGGCAGTGAATCTGCTTTAATGCCATTTCCACTAATAAGGTCATACTGATGTCTGATATTGAACCAGTTGATAGTGCCAGGGATGCTGGCAGAGAGCTTCCTCCCCCCCCCAGTCTTTAATAGCTTTATAGATAATATAGATAATGCTGTTTCAATGTCCAAAGTATAGTAATGCCCTCTCACATGGTTGCTGCAAGAATTAAATAAAATAATATATGTAAAGTACTTTGAAAAGTACCATGAAACTATGAGATGATTTGTTATTATTGTATTAAAAAGAAAGAGATAAAAACAGCATTTTAATTTTAGTAGTATTCCATCTTCAGCTACCAGCCAGGACAGAGCCATTTTGTATTCAATGAATCAATTAGACAACCATCATATAGAAATATCACTTTGTGGTATCAGCTCATGGATGGATCCCAAATAGGGCAAAATCATAATGACTAACTCAATGCATGTGTGATGCCTTAATAACTTTCAAAGCATTTTTATTAAATTTTACATGCAGTCCAAAGCCCTAGGAGATACCTTAGGTAGGGCAAGCATTATTTTTCTCCTTTTACAGATGAGAAGAATGAAGGTCAGTGAAGTAAAGTATTATGTCTATTACCCAGTTGGTCTGCACAATGGCTGCCACTCAAACCCAGCTCTTCTGTCTTTAAAACCAATGCTACAGTACGCTGTCTCTCTAGATCTGATAATGTTAAATGTGTTTCAATTTACAAAAGCATGTTTTTGCCCCATTCTCTCATATACACCCTCACTTTACATTGGATTATCTTTGTTAAAAAATGCTAAAATATTTATAATGTTACAAACATAAAAACCATTGCTAAATAGATAGGCAATATGATGTTTTCCAAATTAAAAACAAAAACAAAACAAACAACCCTGTTTGAGGAAAGTAGACGTGTTATTTCTTTTTTCTTATAGCATGACAACCAAGCTTACACAACCAAAAGTAACAATACATAGCGTTGGCCATTTATCTTAAAGGTAACAGCACCTTCTCTAAACCTACCTTGACATACTAATCCTTCCCTTTCTTTCTCACAAAGAGAAGAGTGCCACCTATTGAATCAGTAGTATGATTCATTGCTACATCTGAGGCTTGTTGAGGTTTCTAACTCCAGCATTCTCTAGAAGAGGCATTTTTTTTACAATCTTTTAATATGGCATCTTAAAAGAACTGAAGTACAAAATCTTCCTTCTGTTGAAAGTTAGGGAAGTATTTTATTCAATCTGGATGTTTATGAAAAAAATATATATTTTTTGCAAAGGAGTGGATTATTCCATGCATTTAGGAAAAAGTAAAGATGTTTCTGAAATCTTCTATATTCATAACAGGAGTAATAAAAACGACTCTGGAATGCCATAAATTGGCCCAACAATGCTGGAAAACAATATGAATTTATTTGTAAAAACTATTAAACAGTTCATACTCTTTGATGCAATGATCCTTATGGTCAAAACATAAGCAGTCAAGAACAGAAAAAAAAATCATATGTAAAAACTATTAATGATGGCATTTTGTGTGTGTATGTCAGAAAAAAACTATAAAATTAAGTAGGTACCCACTGATCAGGAGAATGAATGTACAAATTGTGGTATATGAGTACAATCCAAGGTTATTGTATCATAAGAAATATTGATGTTAGGAATTCAAAGAATTATGAGAAAACTTATGTGAACTGATACAAATGAAGTAAATAGAACCAGGACAAAAATATGTATTCAATAAAAACAATAATGTAAAAGAAATACAACCAAAAAAGCAGCCGTTTCCATTTGTTACAACGTCTAATTTTTATTTCAGAGAGAAAATGAGAAAACAAACTTCCTTCTTCTCAGAAGATAGGTAGAGGACTTTAGTTGGGAAATATTGCATGTGCTAACAAAAGTGGTCACTGTTTTTGTTGATTCTATTTAGCCACATTTCATTTGTTATGAGAGATAACTCAAAGTAAGACATGAATAAATATAATGTGCAATGTATAATATGCAATAAGGATATAATACAATAAATTAAAAAAAAAACAATGACAGTACTTGTAACCAGATGTTTGCCCTGATTTTTTTGGTCAAGGCAAAGGTTGGGAAGTCTTTCAATCTGCTCTTAGAGACAGTATCCACATCAATAAGGCCACACTTCCAGTGGAGTGTGAATGATGATGACAATGATGGTGACATTAGCATTACAGTAGTATACTGAAGTGCTGGATTCTATTTCAGTGAAACTGGACATTGAGTGAATATTTAGATTTTCACCTTCAGTAAACAAACTAATATTTCAATGACATTGAAAAATGTTTCCCTAGCATCCTCCCTTGCTACAGTTATACAATCTGAAAGTTTGTTATAACTGTTTTTCCCTTTTTTAAGTTGGCCTTCTTTGGCCAGGGCAAAGCAGAGTGAAAAGATCCAGTAATGACATTTATTATGAAGAGTAATCAACCATAAAGACTATAATTGAATGCACAAGTGTAGTCATTACATGATTAATTACTTTGCTGAAATAACCAGTCTCTTACATATATCAGAATAATATTCAACAGAGACAAGAATAGGGTGTTCAGAAAGCAGGCCTGTCTCTGGGGTAATCGCAGCTATCTGTGTTTTATTTGTTTTCAGAATACTCCTTTTTTTTTTTTATTCTCAGTTTTCACCATTTTCCCTCCCTGCTGATCATCTATATGCACATTTCAAGATAAATGCTTTGATGATTAAGATGCTGTTTTGCAGGCATGAACACAGGCTGATGCTTCTTCAAATTTTCTGTCACACATATAGAAAAAAATTCAGTTCAGAAAAGTACATGGAAAATTATGGGTCCTTCATTGATCGATATATCTCCTAGATATTTTCCAATATGTCTACATTTATGTCTTAAAAGTAGTTTTTCAGTTGACAATCTATCATTGTAAGCTAAGTGTTTTCTCTTGCTTTAACCAATTCACTGACTTGTATGAAGCTTTTAAAACTATAAAGAAGAGAAAAATATAGACTGAAGTGATCATACTATTCCTTTGTACATACTCCACATTTTACCTAAACAGGCTTACTTACTGCTCCCCACTCAGCTTTCTATCTCTCACTTTCCTCTTTTTGCACAGAGACCCTCATCTACCTCAGATATACTTCTCAATTCTATTCCTTATACTTTTTGCCTTCTTTCAAGACTCAGTTTACGTGCCTTTTTCCACAGATAGCCTTTCCTTGTTCCCAGAATTGTTAGTGTACTCTGCTTGAAATTACTTTGTACTTTCTTATCTATTCATATGTTTCATCCCCTAATAAAATGTAAGCCCACTGAGGGTAAAGAATTTTCTTTTTTTTTTCAGTTTCATCTTGGAATTCTGAGCACCTGACACAGTGACTTATTTAGTAAATGTTTGTTGAATTGAAGGGGCCTCGTATGGCACCATGACCCAAGAAGATCTAAGTTATAAAAAGGCCTACTCAAATGGATCTGTGATTTCATTCATTCATTTCTTTTAGTGATGCATATCACAACCAGCCTAGGCATGTGCATCCTGCATGACTCTTGTTCATGTTCTCTTATAGATTAGATGACAGGGGTCAACTGATGTGCTGGGAGACTTCCTCATTTTCTCCTGACATAATAATGGTACCAAAATAGCAATTGAGCTATTCACCTGTAGTTTTCCCTTACCACATAATCACACTATTTTCTTTTTTGATAATATATTTGCCCAATGACAGCCTTCCTTCTTCCTCAAAGTCCCTTATTTACTCTTCATTGTAGCCTCTTCTTATGTGCTATCGACCCCTACACTGTCCTTCCTGTGATATTCATTTTCGATTTGTTGGAGAATGTTGTGCATCATTTCTCTCAGCAACATAGCAATACTGGCTGAATATTATTATTTTTTTAAATGGGCCTTTGTTTCTGGAAGAAGTTTGAGGTCATTAAAGGAGTTTGACAGTTTCCTGAAAGCAAAATCAAGCCTACTCTTTTCCTCCTATTTAGTTCTAGGCCCAATTCATACATTTGTATTGTCCACCCAGATCTGTATCCTGATGGACAGTCTCAATATCTTGGCCTTTTAACTGGATATTAAATAACTAATTCATGTGAATTTCTGAGCAATAGACATTCTTTATCCATTTGACTTTTTCCTGTGTGGTTGGTTGGACCAAAAGCTTTTGGATAATTCTGGCACTAGTCCACAAGGTTCTCCTATGCTCTAGGATTTGATGAGACCAACGTGATGTCATATACAAACAGAAACAATCAAAAACCTTCCCATCTAAAAGGAATCATTTTTCAACTTGGAGTTCGCATTGGATCTCCTCCATTATATTGTTAAACACCTTTAGATACATATCACTTTCATAGGCATTGTCTGAAGTTTCTAATCAGAGGACCATTAAAAATACACCTTATTTATTATGTATTTAACCAATTAATAAATGTTTGTTGAGTGATTGATTCCCGGCAATGTTTGGTTTCTAATGATACAGACCTGCTCATAAACACCTTCATGCTCTGGCCCTGGATTCCCTTGTACTTCTATAGCTCTTATTTTCCATGTGGAGACTACTGGGACCTCAGAACTGTGTCTATCAAATAGGTTTACCACCATTTTGTCTTCATAGTCCCCACAGGCTATACTCATGGGAATCAACCCTAGGACCCAATACACTTTTTTTTTTTAAAAAAACTTTTTTAAAATTATTTTTTATTAATTAAATTATCTCTTTTTAGTTTTCACCATTCACTTTCACAAGATTTTGAGTTCCAAATTTTTCTCTCCATCTCTCCCCTCCCCTCCCTCACCCCAAGATGGCATGCACTCTGATTTCCCCTTGCCCCAATCTGCCCTCTCTTCTATCACCCCCCTTTTCTTATCTCTTTCCACTTCTATTTTCCAATAGGGCAAGATAGAGTTCTATACCCCACTTTCTGTATATCTTATTTCCCAGTTGTATGTAAAAATAATTTTTAGCATTCAGTTTTAAAACTTTGAGATCCAAATTCTCTCTCTTCCTCCTCCCCTCATAGAGAAGGCAAGCAATTAGATATAGGTTATATATGTGTAGTCATGAAAAACACTTCCATAAGTCATTTATTATGTATTTTAAGGAATCTTGAATGAGATATACAGACAGGAAACTTTTTGTTTGAATAATATTGCTGTATCATGTGAATTTTTTCATAAGCAATAAATATTATGGTTACCTTGTATTCACAACAACTTTTAGTCAGTTATATGAAAATAAACCTATAGTCTACTATGGACTACTGCTTTGAAGGCCTTCCTTTTTGCCACTAGTAAGTTGTTTTGAGAATTCACTCAATGTACCTATACTTGGTTTTCATCAGATTTTTATATAGATTGAAAATACACATACAGATTGGCAGCCTTTGATAATCTCTGAGTCACCTTTCTTAAAGTTATAAGGTCCCATATATTTTGCCACATGTTTGGCATGTACCTTCCCATCATTTACTTAATGAATGAATCCCTCATACCACACTAATTGTGAGTGGGGTTGCTTTACTGTCTTTGGTAGTGATGAGTTTGTTATTTAAATATCTGTCCATTTTTTGCAATTCTTTTTGATTTGCTGCCTTCTTTCCATTTTCATCCTTAGATGCCCTTTGCAAAGACTTATTTAATTGTGCTTCTCATGAACCTTTGTTAAAAGGGATTTTTGTTTCTTTCCACTGTTTTTGTCTCCTTAATAAGGTTATACTGCTTGTAATATTCCATCATTTGTCTCCATGATATTTTACAAATTAGTTCATATTCTCATCTTTTGTTACCTTTGATTACAATCCCCATGTTTGCTGACTAAGGTGTTAGTTTCCTTGTTAGGGCAATTGATCTAAAACAGTGATGTTTGTTCATGATATTATTATAGTCTGTGTCTATGTCCTTTATTCTATCCATCATCCTTTTTTCATTATTAACAAATTGTTTAAATATGTCAAGATTGAGGGTTTTTTCAGTTGCATGTCATGTCACTTTATTCTTTCTTCTAGCTAAGTATTAATTTTGATCTTTACACTAATAAATCCGAAGTTGGCCTGAATAGAAGTAGCTGATTCTGCAATGACTCCAACATAATTAATAGCTCATTTACTGCCTGTTAAAATGTTATCAATTTTATTTTTTTGCGATGTTATTTGGTGCTTACTGTATCCAGTGCCTATTAAGTCTTTTCTTTAAGAAAGTATTTATAATGTATAGACATGAGACTTGTTTAGTCTACACATTTTTGGCCTTTCTCATGTCTTCTTTCTCATATGTATTTTCCAATATATTTCTTGCCCTCTATTTCCTTCTTTGCATCAAAGCCACCAAGTAGCAATGTGTATGCTGATTTATTTTGGAGGGTCTTTATATTCATACAATGAATCAAGTTCATTGTAAAATTTCTGTTATTTTATCCTCTGTCCCTGGCATTGTTATATAACTTTTTTTTTTGCAGATACTTAAGAAGAATACAGTATAAGATACACACAGGTGTCATGACAAGATCTTTTTTGTTGCACTTGGGGGCATAATAAGATCAACTTCATCAGTTCCTTTACTTGCCTCTCCTTTCCCTTTAGATGCAACTTCCTTCTTTCTCAAGGTTTTTGTTTATAATGATGTCAAGATCAAGGAGATGCCCATCAATTGGGGAATGGCTGAAAAAGCTATGGTATGTGGTTGTGGTGGAATGTTATTGTGCTCTAAGAAATCACAAGCAGCAAATCCGGCCACAGACACTTGACACTTACTAGCTTTGTGACTCTGAGCAAGTGACTTAACCCCAACTGCTTCACCAAAAAGTGGGAAAAAAAGAAAAAGAAAGAAATGACAATCAGAATGATTTCAGAAAAAACCTGGAAAGACTTATATGGACTGATGCAAAGTAAAGCAAAAAGAACCAGGAGAACATTGTACACAGTAACAGCGATATTATATGATGAAGAATTGTGAATGAGTTTCCTATTCTCAGCAATACAATGATCCAAGATAATCTCAAAGGACTCATGATGGAGCATGCTATCCACCTCCAAAGAAAGAACTGATATTGTCTGAATACAAGATTGTCTGAATAAAGCATGCTGTTTTTCATTTTCTTTCTCTCATTCTTTTTTTTGCTGTTGTTCAAATCTTCTTGTATAAAATGACTAATATGGAAATGCTTTACATGATTGCACATGTATAACCACATATATATAATCCAGTATAAGCAATCCAGCTGTCTCAGGAAGGAGGGAAGGGAAAGAGGAAGGCAGGAAAGAATTTGGAACTCAAAACTTTAAAAAAAGTTACAATCATTTTAACATGTATTTGGGGGAAAATAAAATATTATTTAATAAAGAAGAGATTAAAAAAAAGATATGACAGTTCTTTAATGAGTATGTCTGATCATTTGTTAGTCATTGAACATGGATCTCACCTTTAGAATACCAGTAACCAAGTAAAAGTTTATAAGCTGTCTAAAAACTGTATGATTCTTGGTAGCTTGTGACTCCTTTTCTGTCATTCTGCCACTGTCACCGCAGAAGCAAAAGGAGAGAACACAAGACTGAGGGCTAGTTTTTATTATTTTTATTTTATGGGTTGCTTTGGACAAAGAATCTATCACCAAGTTGCCTTCTTACAGATTATGAACCTCTTTGCAGCTAGTCCCTAGAAAGCAGAATAGCTGTTTCTGGGGACTTACTCAAAGCCATCCCACCATGGTATCAGAGCTATCAGAGCTTTGCACTAAGCTATCATAGTCTCAAAAAGCCAGATTCACCTCCATGCCAAAATGAGGTATTGTAATAGAGCAACTTGATAAAAATGCCTAAGGAAAATGAAGAGATGAATGGCCATGGAGCCTTCATCATGTTGCCTACAATAACCTCAACAGACTATATACATATACACACATACATATATACATACATACATAGATGTATAGATACATTCATATACATACATATATATGTGTACACATACACATGCACACACACACACACATAGTCAACCCTCAGCATTTGATTTTTCAGCACTTCAAGCATTTGAGTGATTGTATTAGCAACCTCATTTTTATTTTCATGCTGATAACCGGCATATTTGTGGCTATACTCAGTAGAGAAAAAAAAGAGAAGTGTACATTGCCAGAGCCAGCACTCAAGCAGCCAAAGGAGCATCCTGTTTTCCCCAATGCCTATGCTGCCAGCCCAGCCCACCTTGTCCTGTCCACTGGCCAAGCTGCCCCAGGTTAGGGTTCAGAGCTCAGACACGGCGGAGGACTCATCCTAGCCATGGGCTTTTCACTGAGGAACATTTCAACCATGAAGCTAAAAGAGAGATTAGAGATGGCAGGTGTTATCCCTTCCCCTTTTCTACCTTGGGTTTTTTCTGACATCACTTCCCCCCTGCCCCTCCCATCCAGCCTCCCGTTGCCTCCCCTGCCCCCTGCATTTTATGTGTTATTTCGTGGTTACTGTGTTAGGAAAAGTGCATATTATCAGAACTGATGTTTTGTTATGAAGAATTGTATGCAGAAAAGTGTATTTTCAGCAACTTCTAGTGAAAGATTATAATTTGGGGTGGTCTTGAGATTCTAACCACCTATTTCAATGTATCAACATTCCTGTTTTGGACTTTTATGCTGTTTTCTAGGTATATTAACCCCATGAAAGTTGAAGATTAACTGTACAAATATAAACATGTATCTATATGTGTGTGTGTGTGTATATACATACATATATATGTTTGCTAGACTCTACCATCCTTTAATCATCGTCCTATATTTCTCCTCTCTTTATCAGCCAAAATCCTAAATAAGAAGCTGTCTACACTTGTTACCTTGACTTCTCTCACTTATTCATCTACCCCTTACAGTTTGTAACCTCATCAGCACAATGGAAACTGCTCTCTCCAAAGTTGATAATGATCTCTTAATTGCCAATTTTCCCTTTTTCATTCTACTCCTTTTTGATATTTTTGCTCTGTTCGACAATGTTGACTGCCCTGTCCTTCTGGATACTCTCTCCTCTCTTGGCTTTTGAAATTACTCTCTTCTTGTTTTCTTCCCCTTGTCTGACTGATCCTCACTCTTAATTTATCACTCTTCAATCTTATCATGCCTTCTAATGGTTGGTGTTTCTCAAAGTTGTCATAGGCTCTCTTTGTCTCTGTCTGTCTGTGCTCTTTCTGTCTCTCTGTCTCTCTTTCTCTCCCTCCCTCTCTCCATCTTCCTCTTCTCCCTCCTCTTTCTCTTCCTCTATTCCACCCCCAGATTCTCATGAGTTTAATTATAATTTCTAGTTTGAATTATCCATTCCCCATTTTTAGCATTAGCAATTTGTTTAAACTATCAGACCGGAATTGCCTCAATGACACCCTATATCCTCTCATTTTTATCCTTTTAATCCGATATTGATTTTGGTCTTTGTTCTAACAAGTTGGTGGCTTCTGAATCAGTATACAATTGCTTCAGAAATGCAACTCATGTGGATAACTATAGCTATTTCCTGTCCCTTAAAGTATAAACAATTTCTTTTTGTTAGTGTTATTCAATGCTTGTCTTATTCTCTACCTATTGACATAATGATAATGAGGATGATGATGGTGATGACAATGATGATGATGGTATCTAGCATTTACATATCACTTTGTTTTGCAAAACACTTTCCACATATTATTTTGTTTAATTCCCATAACATCTCTTTAAGATAGGTGCTATCATTATCTTCACTTTACAGATGAGGAAACTGAGGCACAGAGAGGTTAAGTGCCTTACCCAAGGTCAGGTAGCTAGAAAGCATCTGAGGCAGGATTTGAACTCAGGTCTTCTTAACTCTACGTCCCAATGCTCTATCCAGGATTCCCTTTTCTTGAAGAAAGTACTTATAATATATATTTAATGTTTTTGCATAATATACAAGCTTACTTATGAACCATACTTAAAAATTACAGTGGGGGAGGAGAAAGGGGGGGGGCTTTTTCCCATATGTTGACCATTGTGTTGATGTGAAAGCAGCATTTGTGTGCAATCAGAAATCAAGAATCTTTAGGGCTAATTTCACATCTCTTGCATTAGTACTTCCCTCTTTCCATTCACAATGCTGCCACTCAAGCTTAGGCCTTGCTGGAATATGATTAAAAATCTTCTAATTAGTATCCTTGTCTCTAAACTCTCCCCTCTCTAATCAGTTCTCCCATACAGTTGCCTCAATGATTTCCTAGAATATAGAGTCGTTTCTATTCATGAAGTTTCTTTTAGTGCCTCCAGGACAAAATACAAATACTTTAGTTTCACTCATAAAACTCTTCAAAATCTGATCCCAATCTGGCCCTCCAAATTTGTTTCACATTACTCCCAGAAAACTTCAGTTTCCTGTATGTGACACTCTTCTATCTCTATGGCAGAGGAAATCACCATGACTGAAACACTCTCCCTCTTCACTTCCAATTTAGAATCCCTAGTTTCTTCCAAGACTCAGTACAGGTATGACCATCTTCATGAGGCCATTTCTGATTCCTCAAGTTTTTAATGTCACCCATATGCATTATATTTACTTATCTGTGGAAAGGCTGTGTCCTCACTCCCACTCCCACTCAAGACTTTGAGGACAGGAAATGTTTCATTTTTCTCTTTGTCTCCCAAACAACTAGCATAGTGTCATGTATGTATTAGCCTTTTAATACTTGCTTGATAAATTAAATTGAATATAATAGCCTTAGCTTAAGAAAATAGATTATGTGATCATCAAATCAGTAAAAAAATTAATGACGAAGTTCCTGGTGGCTAGAAACTGAATAAGGAAAGCAACAACATAAATTCTTCCTTACTTTTTGTTTTTAATGGTTTGGACGTTTAATTTCATCCTTATTTACAATGTAAAAAAATTCCACATCAACAATGGGGATGGCAGACAACATCCAACCATCCATCCTGTAGCCTCTTTACTTAGATTTTAAAGACACAGTTTAAATCAAGCGTAGTTATCTAAGCAGGAGTAGGGTCCCAAAGATTTGTGTAATTGAATTGGATTTTCTTCAGAAAACATTTGGAAAGCTATCAGTAGCATATGGAAATACCTCAATTTATTATTTCTTTACCTACATGAAACTGTCTTTGAGAAGCAACTCTGATATTTTCCCATACCCATTTTTCATCCTAAGGATCTCCTAGTGGTTGTGTTCGACGGCGATTTCCCACTGAGCCATAATCAGTAATTAGAGTGCTCATTTTGGGCAGAAACAATTGTGTGCATGTTACTGTTTATTAATTAAATATATAAATGTTCCCCTTCTAGCTTCTGTGTTTTTTTCCCTTTATAGTTTGGAATTTGCCCAAGAAATTAATTAAACTACTTCTTGCAACTTGACTAATTACTTGATTTATGAATGCTTCTGGAAATAAATTCCAAATGATTATGCAATGACAACAGGAGAATGCAAGATAAATTTATGGTGTAAGTCTCAAGGGAATTTTTTTTCTCCAATAATTATCCTCCAATAATGATTTTGGTTTTCACCACATTTGATTCTAAAGCTTTGCTACAAGTGGATCACCAAATAGAAGTATTTTCCACTAAGTAAGGGGAAAATAAACCCTATCAAGTTTTCTGAAATATCACTTATACAGTAAGCTCAACTGGCTGAAATAATCACAAAACAGGAAAAAAGGATTCTGGAATAGTTATAATAGATTACACAGTATTTGTGCATTAAAAGCTAATGGTTTTTGTTTGGTTTGGTTTGGTTTGTTTTCTCTATGTAGGAAATTCTACAGCAGGCCTTGCTTGGATTACTCCAGTGATTTTGGCTCAGTATTAGAATTTGATGAGATCTTGACAGACCATTAAAAATGCATAATTTTTTTAAAGCACTAATTATGATAAGATTAAGAAATATACAATTAAGATAAAACACTACTGCCTCTGCCTCCACATTCACCACAGGGGAAAAGCTTGGTCAGAAAAATGTCCCCTCCTCATCCACCCCAACCCACAGCAGTGAGAAGTCTTTTAAAACCATCTTCCCCTACTTCCCAAAGGTTGGGCCATTAATGCCTTAGGCAGCAAGGAAATCAATGATAATCCAAGAATGTTCTCCCACATCCTAAAAGGGAAAGCTGCTCCATCTAGAAAAAAAAACAGGTGCTGGTCCTACTGCAGAAAGTCTCTTAGGCTGGAGAAGAGGAAGAAGTGAGGAAGACTTATTTGATTAAAAATGATAAACATTTGGTAGCATAGATACATAAACACACACACACACACACACACACACACACACACACACACACACCACGCACACACTCATATACACATACACACATTCTCTCATCTTCCCTAATGCATGCTTCTTACTTTTCATGGAATACATTCACCATCGGTCAGATAAGTACAGAATTTAAATATAGTAACTCATATTTTCAATGGTTTTAAATGACCTTTAGAAATGGATAAATGTATTACCTGATATTTTTATCTTTATTTTAAAAAATTGTATTTTTTACCAATCACAAACACATGGAAAGTACAGAGGAAAAAAAAGAATCTGTGATATATTTGTATATTTTTACAAACAAGACAAATTAGAACAGAAACACATTCAGAATTTAACCTGATTAAATATTTAATTCAGTCCTAAGAATTTGATGTTTAATACAGTATAGCTAAAATAATAGAAAAAAAAGATTTTAAAATTAATTCATTTGTAGTCTACAAAATCCAACTAAACTCTGTTCATTTGGCTAATAGTAATTTTGTTCTTGTACCTATAATACTTAGATTCTGACATGCAAAACCATAATAACATACTGATAATCGAAACAAGATCTAAATATTATATTCATTATACCCCTTCACGAGTAAATCCTGCATTTTAAGTATTTGTAAGATTAAAATTCACATTTATCCATTTTTTGATCAATTGACTAACTTTCTTTCACTGTGAATAATTTGGGTTAGTACAAAAATAACAAAATTGTTAAAAGCGGCACATAAATATGTATGTAACACTATGGCTGATTTTTAAAGTGAAGGGAAAGGAATTTGGTAAAAATGTTTGTCTTTCTTTGGAAAATGAGAAAATTTTGAAAAATCTTTTAAAAATTTGATCTTGGCCATACTTATTAAAAATTACCCTGAGATAGGTTTTAGTTTTTACTACCTCTCTAATTTTTTTAAATCATACATAATTAATAGCTAATACAATAAGATTCATCAAGCTAAAAATGATCCAGTGTGGCCTCTTTCATGTCAGATATTTTAAATGGCCAGAAATGAACTATATTAAACAGAACATAAATACGATTGTAAATAAATAAGTGAAGAAAATAAAACCATGCAACACAACTACACATCATTCTAAACACATTTCACAAAATCAGACAAAGAAGTTGAAAACAGTTGACCTTTATATAACCTCATATTAAATAAACTTCAAAAGTTCTGCAGTTCACACTTGACTTCACAAGGATGAATGATACTTATTTTTTTTGTTTTTCGTATAACTTAAAAAGACAGAATTAAGTGAGCAACCTTGGAAGATCTTAGTTCCCTTACTTATTCAAAGCAATCCAGTTATGTCTTTCAAAAAGAAAAAACAATTTGAATCACTTTGCTTTGAAAGCACTACTACGTCAACAACTTTAAAAACATAGCTAAGTGATCTTTGTGCACAAGTTATAGGTACAGCATTTGCTGGTTTTACTTTTTGATGATGCCAAAAAATTATTATTATTATTTTAGACAATTAGGGTTAAAGTGACTTGCCCAGGGTCACACAGCTAGTAAGTGTCAAGTGTTTGGTTTGAGGCTGGATTTGAACTCAGGTCCTCCTGACTTCAGGGTCAATGTTCTATCCACTCCACCACCTAGCTGCCCCTAAAAAATATATTTTTAAGATAAGTTACTTGCTTGTAAGGATTCTAGCTTAGGAATAAAAGCACCAGTTCAAAACTACCCTGAATGGGAAACTTTCTTTTTCTTGAATGTAATTTTACATGCCAGATAAAGCTGATTTAGGTTCCTTTCATATTAAGGCTACTGAAGTACTGTTTCGCCAGAAACAAGAGAGTGGAGGGTAAAGAGACTGATATTAATTTGACTTACAATTGCATATAGCGTTTTTCTTTTAAAGCCCTGTCATTTACAATAATGACCCTGGAATGACTATACTAACAGCTTGCTTCTTTTAAAAAGGATATGGTTGAATAAAGTTAAAGGTTCTAATGTGGTGAATAAATAACAGATTTATTTCTGGACACTTGTTTATCTGGATCTAGTTTAAAATCAACAACAACAACAAAAAAAACCCAAGTATTTGGGGTGAATTTCTGCCAAATTAAAAAAAAAAACCCTCCAGACTTCCAAACATTCTTATCTATGAAGCATTGGTTTAAGTCTCCTAAAATGAGGATTACAGCCTAGATTCTAGTAGAATCCTTGAATTCTGCTATACTTCTTTTCTTTTGGGTCACAATTTAGATACCAACAACAAAGATATCCTGGTACTTGGTCATTGGTTTTCTCTCAAATTTTAGTTGGTAAATTTTCTCTGCCTCATTAATTTTGATAGCATTAGAAATGAGATCACATCATATTCTTCTAGTTAGTAATACTATGGTGCTTATGGCAAAAGATTATTGCTGTATATAAGAGTGATTATACCTGGAAGTAAGAGGCTAGGCTGTGAACACTTGTATAAATTCACCCTCAAGTGTTAAGAAGCAGCTGCCCAGAGAGGTGGAGCCAAGATGCAGAGTAAAGGCAAGGACTCACCTGAGCTCTCCCCCAAACCACTCTAAAAACCTTTAAATAATGATACTAAACAAATTCTAGAGCAGCAGAACCCACCAAAAGATGGAGGGAAACAATTTTTGAACCCAAAGCAACTTAGAAAGTCAGCAGGAATGATCTACTACATCAGGATGAGAGAGGAGCACAGTCCAGCGCAGGCCTATCAGCATAGCCCCAGCCTTAGCAAAGCAGGAGCAGGCTTTGGGAGCCACTGACTCAGCCCCAGCAGTGACTGCTTCCCCAGCTTTCAGCCCACACACAGTAAGGGGATTGAACAACTGGTCAGAAGGAGATTACAGGGGTCTTTTGCTAGCACTGAGACAGGACTCTGTGCTTTGCCCATACTTGGATCCAGGTCACAGCCCTGGGTGGTAGTCCCAGGGTGAGGAAGAGCACTAGTACAAGAGAGCTTGTGGCCACAGTGAAGCAGGGACCCTCATCATAGCTCCAGGGCAGAAAAGTAGTAAACATCTCTCCTTCTACTGGGGGCAATGGAAGGTTCCTAGAAGTATCTCTGAAAACAGCTGCTCAAAACCCCCGAAGCTTGGGACAGTGCGCCCTCTACCATGGAAGCAAAGCCTAACTTTAACAAAGAGTTAAAAGTCAATAATAGGTTGGGAAAATGAGCAAGCAATAGGAAAAAAGATTCTGACCATAGAAAGTTACTATGGTAACAAAGATAATCAAAACACACACTCAGAAGAAGATAACAAAGTCAAAGCTCCCATACCACAAGGCTTTCAGAAAAATATGAATTGGGTTTAAGTCGTGAAAGAGCTCAAAAAGGATTTTGAAAATCAAGTAAGAGAGGTAGAGGAAAAAAATGTGAAGAGAAATGAGAGTGATGCAAGAAAATTAAGAAAACCAAATTGACAGCTTGGTGAAGAAGACACACACACACACACACACACACACACACACACACACACACACATATTACTGAACAAAATAACACCTTGAAAAATAGACTAGGCCAAATGGTAAAAGAGGTCCAAAAAATCAATGAAGAGAAGAATGCTTTAAAAAGCAGAACTGGCCAAATGGAAAAAGGAGGTACAAAAGTTCAGTGAAGAAAATTCTTAAAAATTAGAATGGAACAAATGGAAGCTAATGACTTTATGAAAAATCAAGGTACAATAAAACAAAATCAAAAAAAATTTAAAAATAGAAGAAAATCTGAAGTATCTCATTGGAACAAACAACTCACCTGGAAAATAGATCCAGGAGAGATAATTTCAAAATTATTGAACTACCTGAAAGCCATGATCAAAAAAGAGCCTAGACATTGTCTTTCAAGAAATTATCAAGGAAAACTTTCCTGAGATTCTAGAACCAGAGGGTAAAATAGAAATTGAAAGAATCTACCAATCACCTCCTGAAAGAGATCCCCAAATGAAAATTCCCAGGAATATTATAGCCAAATTCTAGAGCTCCCAAGTCAAGGAGAAAATATTGCAAGCAGCCAGAAAGAAACAATTCAAGTATCATGGAGCCATAGTTAGGATAATACAAGATTTATCAGCTTCTATATTAAAGGACTAAGGGGCTTGGAATATGAAATTCTGGAGAGCAAAGGGCTAGGTTTACAACCAAGAATCACCTACCCAGCAAAACTGAGTATAATCCTTCTGGGGAAAAAGTGGGTATTCAATGAGACAGAGGACCTTCAACATTCTTGATGAAAAGACCAGAGCTGAATAGAAAATTTGACTTTCAAAACACAAGACTTAAGAGAAGCATAAAAAGATAAACAGGAAGGGGAAATCTTAAGGGGCTTAATAAGGTTAAATTGTTTGCATTCCTACATGGGAAAATGATACTTATAACTCGAAGGAACTTGCTCATTATTAGAGCAGTTAGAATTAGTATATATCGACAACCTCCAGAGTTTGGTCTAAGAAAGACAAACAGAATTAGATTATATGTATACTTTTATCTCTCTCAAGCTGGCAGCATGCATACATTCAGACCACTTCAGTCTGTTTTCTTTCATAACATGACTATTATGCAAATGTTTTACTTGGCTACACATGTACAACCTATAACAGGCTTTCATAACCTATGACCTGCCAAAGGATTTCGGGCATCCTGAGAAAAATGTAGAGGAAAACATCCTTTACATTTTTCACAGGCTGCCCAAAATCCTTTGGCATGCCTGCAGGCCATAAGTGGTCCACAGGCTGGAGATTGTGCTAGCCTTCTCAACGGGGGATGGTAGTAGGGAGAGAGGAAGGGAGAGAATTTGGAACTCAAAGTTTTAAAAACAAATGTTAAAAATTGTTTTTACATGTAACTGGGGAAAAATAAAATTCCAAATAATTTTTTTAAAAAAGAAGCAGCTGCCCATGTTTTTATTTTTCTGAATTTTAGTTATTTGCTATCCTCTTTCAATATCCTCCTCCCTTCATTGAAAAATTAACTCATAAGATCTTTAGTGCAGCCAATAGTACTGTACATTTATAGAGTTATATTTACTCCTGCATTCAGTGCTCCAATGTTAATTGCTTTACTGAGACAAATATGAGGTAAAAAAAAAAAAAGAATCTTTTAAGGAAACAAAATATCAAAATGTCCCAATGTAAGTGATAGAAACTGACCCAGGACCCTTTTGGAATGGCCTTGCAGCCCTGGAAAGATGCTTATTAGAATTATGTTTGAATTCAAACTTAAAGAGTCACTCTCCTCTTGTATAAAAAATATGGTAAGGCACATTGCCATCTTCACAGTCTACTCACATGAGAATAGGGGAAAAGAAATCTTCTGAATATAGTATTTCTCGACAATGCAGTTCAACAAGGTACACACTGGGTACTCCATCTTTACAAAATAAAAGCCTACATGCAATGCACACCATAACTGTAAAACATTTGTGTACTTGAATTATTCTGTTTTGGACATCAGATTTTTTTTCCCTTTTCTTTTTTTTAACATACAATTAAATGCACAATATTTTATAAATAAGCACATCTATAGTCTGATATAAAGTAAAGGATCTGGAAGAGTTGGTTACAAAAAAAAATATTCACACACCCCACTTTTTACCAGCCTCTGAATAAACATGTGGGAAAATGATTCAAAATATGTAATTTACACATCCTCAGCTGGCAAGGGTAGGCTGCTAATCTTTGCTCTAGTAAAACAGATGATCTTGTCCCTGAATGATTGCACCTGGAGGGGTACTTTCTGGCTCTGCTCTAGAAGCTGACATACATCCTTGGAGACCTTCCTCATCAATTTCTCAGTATTCAAATCTTGCTTCTGTTCTTCCTTGGACTGTTAAGCTTGTTTTTCAGCTCATTTGAAGAGCTTCTGAAACCTCTCATCCTTTGACCACACCAGCAGAAAGAGCCATCTCTCCCTGGGCTTTCATATCCTCCAGCTTCTGCCACAAGTCTCGTAGGACCAGCAGTTCATCATTCAAGCAGTTCTGCTGGGTCAAAGAAGACTGAAAGTTCAGCTCTAAGTCAAGAGATGTGTGTAAGGGTGTTCTCATACCGATCTTCTACAGACTGGCAGGCAAACAGTTCTCTTGATTCCAAGCTATGATCTGTTGCATTTCTCACAAAGAAGGATTTTCTGGCCAATGTGGAGCTGTCACTGTCACTTTGGTTTAACCTACAGATGTAGTGGTTCCATTCTCCTGGAGAACAGGTTTGGTAATGCATGATCATCCTGTTTCTTACGAAAGGATGCAGCTAAGAGATCAAATTGATATGGTCCTTAGGTCAGATGGCCATATTTTCATGAAATATTTCCTCAGCATTGATCTCTTTATCCACCAGGCTGGGCATGACAGTAGGGAGCTAACTCCAAGGGTCTATAGTATAGCTGGTCTCTTTCCCGCTCTCATCCTCACTCAACTTAGGCACAATTTTGCATGGCCTGGGGTCATCTATAAAGTCACTCCCCTCTGACAGTTTAGCTTCCACTTTTTCTTTAGCCAAGATCTCATTAGAAGTTTCTGGTAAGATTTCTAACCAATATTCATCAAGACTCCTTGATTCTTTTTATTGCCCTGGTTCTTCCTCTTCCTCCTCTTCCTCATCTTCCTCCCCTTCTTGTGATGTCTTGTGTTATAGCCTGGGACTCAGCTGATATTCTTTCTAGCAAAGCTGCCAGTGTCCAGCAGTGAAGGTGGCTCTGGTGAAACCCAACTTCTTTACTTTCTTCTTCATTTTTTCTGCAAGGAATTTGCTTGCAAGGTAGCAAGTTATACCACAAAGTGAAAAAATCATCTGCAATGGGAAAATCTGCTAGGCTGATATGAGTTCTGGCCAGGCATTCTTCCGTCAGTCCTTGTTGACAGAACAGGCATTCACCCTTAAGGTCTTCTGCTGTAATGCCTCCTGGGAAATGGCCACTCTGAATAGTTCGTTAAACAAAATGAATTCTTCAGCAGGATGGACTTTTATGCAAAAGAGATAGCTGAGCCTGCCGAGGTGGGGGAAATACAGTAGCTCTAAAATACACTCTTGAGCTGAGATATAGAGAGGACGCGACAGTTTCTGAGTTGTACTACAATCACTATGAAACTTGAACTCTTAATATGTATCTGAGTCCTACCTGCATTTGAGCAGCAGATAGGCTGTCTCCAGCCATGGACTCATGACACAGCAGTAGACAAGCAAACCATTTTCTTCTCAAGTAAGTGGCCCACCGTTCTCCTTGGCAACTGCTCTTCAATACCTGTAGTCCCTTCACTTAATGGTGATGAAGACTGCCTACACTTCTCTTAATATCTTTGCCCTCTACAAGAGCCTGTGATGCTACTCTTGCATCGGAGTCCAGCAGCATCTGATGTTTGGTGAGGCCAACATCTCCAAAATAGCTAATCAATTCAGTATTCAAAGTCTGCAGAGAGTTGGTGGAAAGGAGGATCCTGGGTAGACATAGAAAAAGTACCTTCCAGAACTAGAGGAGAAGCCACAAGGGAACAAGGAGGACGGGGAGAATCTGGAGGGGAGGAACATCACAGATTCTGGGTGGCTCAGTCATTTCTGAAGCATGGCCTGCCGCAGAGAATCCAGATAAGTCACTGTAGCCAAGCTGACTGTAGGATTTCACTACTTCATTTTCTTTTTTTTCTTTAGATTTTTTTTTTTAGGCAATTGGGGTTAAGTGACTTGCCCAGGGTCACATAGCTAGTAAGTGTCAAGTGTTTGGTCTGAGGCCAGATTTGAACTCAGGTCTTCCTGACTCCAGGGCTGGCGCTCTATCCACCATGCCACCTAGCTGCCCCTCCACTACTTCATTTTCATGAATGGTGGTCATGAGTCCAGAAGGAATATAGCCACTCTTTTTCTTGTAATAGAAAGTCCAGTTTATACTGACAATCCAAGTCTGGAATTTGATCCCCGTGGGTTGTGGTGATAGAGCTCAATGGAACTGAGGGAATTGAGTGAGCCTTTGCTAGAAGTGTTCAGAGACCCCTGACTGTGTGCTAATAATCCCAGACTGCTCTCTGAAGACATGGACAAGGGAGAGACTTTTGATCTGTGGATGCAAATAAGAATTAATTTTGTAGTTTCTTCAAGTCTTCATAGCAGTGTTTTTTCTTCCTACCAACTTTAGCCTCTTGACAAGGGCTCAACTACATGTGTTTTTCACAGACAGCAGCTCTTCCTCTAGAAGCTTCCTTTGGCCTTGCAGGTAGTTGTGTTTTTGAGGTGTCACAAACTGAAGCTCTTTGAAAGATTCTTTTTCATTAATTAGCATCAGTTTCTCCTTCTTGACATCCAAGTCCCCAGCCCAGGGCTCACTATCTAACTTGGACACCTCAATTTTTAAATGGGCCGTGCTTTTGGCTTCTTCATATCATAGACTTAAACTGACCTTTTTCTGCTAAATTGACTCTACTTCTCACTCCAGAATCTCCAGAGATTCCTGTTTGTGATCCAGCATCAAGGGTCTGTTGGAAAGAGTTAAATGAGAGCTCATGGAGTTGGCGTTTAAATCTCATTCAGATCTTCCAATGCTTTGATCCAAATGAAGCTGCTGCAGCTTAGCAAGACTCTATATTAGATCTTGGGTTTTTTTTTTTTTTTTTTTCCCTCTCTCTCCTGAGCTAATGGCCTTTCTGATGGGCTTCATTTCATTTATAATAGCTTTGACCTCACCAAGTTCATACCTACTGTGGTCTCCAAATATTTTCTGGATTTTGTTGCATTTCTGCAGTTTGTTGCAGTGTTCTGAAGCCTTGTTCTTTGTACAGTAATTCTTCATCTGTGAGAGTTCTCACTTCAGTTTTTTAACCCCTAACCATGTAGTGGAGATCTATGCTTCAGAATATCAGGGTCATATTTAATGCTGGATGAAGATCCTGAGAATAAGCTTGTGTGGGAACTTGACTTCTTTTTGTAAGCATCATTTAATTGCACATATTCACTCAGAGTCAGAGCAAGCCTTTTCTCTTTCACTGTACCTTCTGTGTGCTGAAAGCATCTTGGGCCACTATAAGGTAGTCTTTTAGCACTCTCTCTTGTTCTCTCCTCTGTTGTTTTCTGGGATTTTCTTTCTCTGTGGCTTTATTGATGTGGTCAATGTAGTAGACACCAATCTGAGAGTCAAATGCTACTTTCCATTCCCATGCAGCTCATCTCCAACACAATCCACAAATAAGAAGGGTTTGGTTAACTTGTCCCAGGTGTCAATCCAGCTGGTCTTCTTGATATTGTGGTTGATGTAGAAGACCTTGCTATTGTAGTCCCTGAACTTCTTCCAGCCCTAGGGGAGTGGCAGCTGCCCATTCCTAGCTTTCCTAGTCATGGTCGTCAGCAGCCCCTCTGGGGTACAACTTCTCCACAGGGACTAGACAGGGGCACTTGGTGGGAATACAGCAACAGGTCAGCCCCAGGAGCCCTATGGGCAGTGAGCAGGGCACTACATGACACTGTATGACACCATATTACCTGATTATTGAAGAAAGATCTCATATTTAAATTAAGCCAGTGGTAAGGTTAATATTTATAGATGGTCTAAAAACTTGATTTTCATCTCAAGTTTTCCCATTTGTTGTCACTCTTCCACAGTTCTTGCAGAAATGGAAGGGGGTGGTACAGTACTGAGAACTATTATTTTTTACTGTTTGTTTCATAAGTTATATAATGTCTCTGTAATCACCTAGGATTCGACGAACTAAAGATAAGCCTTCCCATAATTAGCTAAACTGGCCTTCAAACATGAGATTGGAACTATATAGGGCTTGTCTTTGGCTCAAACATATTAGCTACTAGCAACACTGTAGTCAAAGCCTTTATAACTTGGTAGAGTCTACCAGAGCTGCTTCTTCGTCATTGTAAAATCTTCAGTGACCCATAGCCATTTTCATGCCATGATGAGGCATCGAAGTGGGACTTCTGTGATGCAGTGGATTTCATTCTGAAATATAATTAGAATTCTATGGGGGAAATGACAGCACAAGTGAAGAGGATACCTGGATACTGAACTGAGTTCTGAACTGTTTAATTATGATAAATTGGAGAATTTTAGGAAATGTGATTAGAATCTCTTTTCCCCAATGAATATGAAATTAGCTCCACTGATGGCATGTGCTTTTCACAGCAGGGGTAAATAATGAACAAAATCATGAATTATGATTCTTTTCATATTTCTATTATCCAGGAAAATCGTTGATTGAAATATACCCTCCTTAATTAGTAGGTGGAAGTGTTTGAAGAACATGGAAGTGTCTCCTTAATATGAAATCTAAGATTTTCATTTGCTAAGAGAGTATAACCAAAGCTTCCTCATGTGGTAAATATATATATGTATATGTATAGTTTACCAAAGTCTTATAATAAGGCCAAAATCTCTTGGTTTAATTTTTTAGCACTGAAGTATAAAACAGAAGAAAAATGTATGTACCTACTTGTTCTTAGCTGCAGTAGTGAAAAATAAGTCCAGGATTTGTTGGTCATTACACATAAGGCTCCATGTAAAAAACAATCAAACAACAAAACAAACAAACAAACAACAACAACAAAACAGCTTTCTAAAATGCATCTGCAGAGGAGGGGAACAATGAAGAAAGGAGAGAATTCAAAATTCTTTTTGAGCTCTTCCCTAGCCTGAGACCAATTCATATTTTTCTTGGACGCTTTGGAGCTCAGGAGCTTTGACTCTGTTGTCTTCTAAGTGTGTGTTTTGATCTTCCTTGTCACCATAGTAACTTTCTATAGTCAGGGTTTTTTTTTTCCTGTTGTTTGCTCATTCTCCCAGCCTATCACTTGACTTTTAACTCTTTGTTAAAGTAAGGCTCTGCTTCCAAGATGGAGGGTGCATTGTCCCAAGATTCAGGAGTTTTATACAATTGTTTTCAGAGACACTTCTAGGGAATCTCTAAGTTTTCAAGTTCTTCCAAGATGGTATGATCTAAGGAGAGGTGTTATTACCCTCTTGGCCTGTGCTCTGGTGTGTGAGAGACCACAACCATTCTTTTCTGCCCTGTACCTGTGAGGAGGGTCCTCCCTCCACTGTGGCCTCAAACTCTGTTATGCTAGTACTCCCTCTCACCCTGGAACAGCCAACTAGGACTGTGGCCCATATCTGAGTATGGACAAAACAATAGAGTCTGGCCCCAGTGCTAGCAAAAAGACCCCTGTAATCTCCTTCTGATCAGTTGTTTGACCCTCTTCCTGTCTGTGGGCTAACAGCTCTGGAAGCAGCCACTGCCATTGCTGATTCAGTCACTCTCAAGGCCTGCTCCTGGTTTGCTGGGGCTGAAACTGTGCTGGCATGGCCTGTGCTGGACTGCGCTCCACTCTCACCCAGGTGAAACAGACTTTCCTGCTGACCTTCCAAGTTGTCTTAGACTGGGAATATTTCATTTTGTCTTTTTGTGGGTTCTGCTGCTCTAGAATTTCTTTAGAGTCATTTTTAAAGATATTTGGAGGGGTTTGGGGTACAGCTCAGGTGAGTCCCTAATTTTACTCTGCTGTCTTGGCTCTGCCTCTCTACAGATCAAATTTTTATATTCAAAGATGATTTCCATTAGATTGTGAGTTTCTTGAAGGCAGAGACTGCCTTTTGCCTCTTTTTGTATCCCCAGAATTTAGTACAGTGCCTGGCAAATACTAAGTGCTTTTATTGACTAACAAATGGTTTCCCTATCCATTGTCTAAGCATAGATGAAGAAAACAACACATTCCTTACCTAAATTTAATAATCATATTTTATGAGGTTAAATGGTTTGCCTAAGGCAAAGTGTCAAAGCCAAGGGGCTTGGGGGAGATATATATATATGTGTGTGTGTGTGTGTGTGTGTGTGTGTGTGTGTGTGTGTGTGCGCGTGTGTGTGTGCATGTATATATGTATGTGTATGTGTATGTATATGTATATGTATACATATATATATGTATATGTATATGTATATGTATATGTATATGTATATGTATGTATATGTATATGTATATGTATATATGTATATGTATATGTATATGTACATACATATGCACAGTGTCACCATTAAGAGTTCTTCCCAGTTTGCTTGGTTTTGGTTTTGTTTTTTTAAAGAAATCTACTTTTCAATTCCTTTAGTGGTGGGATCAAAGTTCCAGTAAAGTCTTACTCCACTCTCTTATTGTTGTACAGAGGGGACCCTGTGTCCTCAAAACTAATTCCACTTGAGCACAGTTTTTGGCAGGGAAGGATTTGAGTAATGGAAAAGACGGGTAACAGATTGTATACCTTTGGTGCAACAATTAACCTGAGTTGGAAGTGCCTCATCAGTAATGTGGTCATTGGCTCCCAGGTGATTACTTTGTTTTGGCCACACAATCAGTGAAACTATCCACTATGGTATAGAAGACAAAATAATCTGTGTCACTGGAGGGAGTTCCCAGATGATAAGAAACATGAAATCAACACTTTTGAAGATGAGATCAGTGGAGCAAAGCAGAAAGACATTTAATGTGATGATTGAAACAGGAAAGGAGAAAGGCACCTTTGCCCCCTTGCTTGCTGGAAATACTAGGAAACCACCAAAACTGAAGCAATGAAAAACATGGATGGGAGAATAGAATTATAGTGTAATAGTGGCAACCAAAGTGGCAGGGCTCCACGTAAGGTTCTGAAATCTACAGGTAGATCCAAAGGTACTTGCAAGAGACCCTTGCTTGACAGCATTTATGATCATGAATCATTGTAACGTATTTTTATAAGAAAATCTCTTATTACTTCCATAAAACATATATTCAGTTCAGTATCCAGTAATTGCTTGATATGAAATATGGATGTCAACCTTTCTATGTTGAATGGGTCTCTAATTACCCTCTTGAGATGTGTAGGGTTTTTATTTATCTTTTAAGTTTTCAATTAGTTTACTTTGTGAAACATAATGTTCAATTTCCTATAATAAAAATACTGAGCATTATGGAGCTCTCTATATATTCTCCTTTGGTAAGCTATTGTCCCAGGTACAATCATTGCCCTGCTCCCCATCCTCATGACTTAACGTGATGAAAACTGTAGAATCTTTATCGATTCTATTTTCTAGCTTCATTGTGCTTCTCAGTCTTAATGTTTCATTATTATGATCTGGCATCCTGGAGAGCTACATTTTTAAAAGGATAAAAAGAAGCCATCCATTTTCATACTAGGAAAATTAAAAAGTCAAAATGGACTTATTCATGCATATAGGACCTATCTTAATTGTCTTGATCCTGCAAGTGAGGAAACTACATTAACACTTTCACGTCGTAAAATTTTGTAACTTATGGCTACAGAGCCCTAATTATTTTACTGGCCTGGAAAACTTCCTGCTGCGACTAATTTTGCTTCAGTGGGGTAAGCTGCTTGGTGACTGAGTAGTATGGACTGACTATTTATAATACATAAAATACTGGCCAAGCTCTGGAATACTGCACAAGAATTCTAAAACGGGAGAGTTAGAAGAGACCCTGGAGATCATACACTTCATCTTTCTATTCACTGTAGGGATTCCTTCAATAGCGCTTCCCTCTTTCCAGTCATCCAGCTACTGCATGACTATGTGCATTAACAGACATGCTGCTACCTCGCAAGAGAGCATGTTCAATTTTCCAACAGTTCTGATTCAGAAGGGATGTGTTTTTTTTTATGTTCCTTATAGGTCTTACTCATTGTTCTCAGCTCTGCCCTCTGGAGCAGCCCAGAGCCGGCATACTCCTTCTTCTAGATGACGCCCTCCAGATATTTGAAGACGGTCAGAAGGGTGTGCTCTACTAAGGCAAAGAACTACTAGATGACTTCTGAAGTCCCTTGCAATTTTGATGCTTGATGATCTCATGAAATCGCCTTTATTATTCTCTCCTCAGAGTTAAACATCCCCACTTCCTTCTGATATGCGTCCAGTGATGTTTCCAGAAGCCTCACTATCATGGTGAACCTTCTTTGGGATACACCATAGTTTGTCTATGTCCTTTTAAAAACGTGGCAAATACTATAGATGTGGTCTGAGCAGAGCAGTGTAGAATAGAACTGTCACGCCTAGAAAACGGATATTATATTTACTAATTCATTCTAAGATTGAACTGTTTGGCATTTTGTTTTGTTTTTGGTTTTGTTTTCTGAAATTGCATCATAGTGTTGATTTATCAATGTGGTATGAGCATGTGACCCACTCTCCAATCTTGCCTTCTGAGCTAGTATACTTACCTCACCTTGCTCTCATACAGAAAAGTCTAGGTTCCCAAAGAAGCACCACCACCATTCAACTGTGATTCAACTCCTTCACAGTCCTAGGGGTGACCCTGTTATACGGGAATACACTTCTCCCCCTAAACCACTCTTACCACTTTAATTCTGAAGAATCCACTAGACTTCTTAAAAAAAACAAAAACAAAAACAAAAAACAGCTACTCCTTTGGGCTAATGACCTTTGGATTCCCAAAACAATAAGTTATTGTTAATTTGTGGTATGAACAACTATCATCTCTGGATTATAAACTTTAATATTAATTGATATGTCCAAGATTACACAAGTGGAAATGGCAGAGCAAGGATTTGAACTCATGCCCTACAAACATAATACTCTTTCCATGGTACCAAAATAAACGCCATCTCTCAGAACCTGTAGCACTGTAACACTGCAATAAGACAGGATATTCAAGAGATACAATACAGCAGTTTCATTGCCTACTGATGGATGAGCAAAGAAGCAATTATCTTTCATCTATAAACACATAGAAGGAAATGACTGAAAATTAAGCTTTTTTAAAGTAATTGATATAATTTTATAATCAGTCCCTTTAGAAAACTTAAGTAACTCAACATCCCCGAGTGGGATCCACAAGGAAGCAGCCTCCTACCAAATTCTTTCCCCCAGCCATCAAAGGAAATGAAGCTTACATCAACTGTAAATGTCAAGTTGAAAATCACTACATGTATTTACTAAAATACCTGACATACCCCCCCCAACAAAAGTGCACACACTAAAAACTAAAGATTGTGAGCATTTTTTTTATTTATATAATCCATAGCAACTGAATTTAAATAATACTCAATAATGTTTTCAACCAGCAAAAGTCTTTAGACATTGGAATGGCTAAAATGGGAATATGAACTAAATATTTCTATTCAGCAATAGCACTTAGGTGAAAAATCTGTGCAGGGTTTCAGAGTTCCTGAAATATAGTGCAAAATAGTCATTCCCATTGCATTTCAAGATGTCTATTTTTATCTTCAAAGAAAATTTAAACTTGGAAAATTTCAACAACTGGAATTATAGGTCTCAGCTAAGAAATCTGAATAGTCAGTGATATGCAATTTCCAAAAATGCTCAAAGCAGAATGATTATCCCATTTGGTACTAACTTTTGAAAACTAAATGTGATGGTCATTTTATTAGTCATGATTTCCTACTCGACTTATGTATCAATAATCTCTTAATCCCCAAATGAAGTCAATTTCTTCCTAAGAAAATACTGAGTAGACAAATAGAAACTAATAGATTTTTTGAATGATTAAACTCACTGTATTTCTATTTCACCATTTTCACCATGAGAATGCTATTTATTTAACCCTGCAAGTATTTATTGAATGCCTACTTGAATACCTTATCCTGTGTTAAGGAAAATGGTAGAACATATGATTTCTGTCCTTGAGGAATTTCCCATTATATTAGATTGTGGATTCATTCAACAAATATTTATTGAGCATCTAGGTGCATGAGACTGACTGTACTAGGTACTACGGCTGTTAAAAATAAAAAAGATCAAAGGATTATGATATTCCTTTTAAATAGCTGACAAATTAGCAGTTATTATTGTAGTGTTAACAATGATATTCTTCCAGTGATGGTATATGGCTCCAAGTCAGAGAATATCATTCTCAGGAGACCTGAAAAGTCAATGGAGAGACAAATAAATTGCCTGCAAGATGTGAAAAGAACAGCATCAGAGAAATGTAAGACTGGGAGAAAAATATGGGCCAATCTTAGTCTAAGAAATGGACAGCATGCCTGCACAGAATAACAAGTTGTGTTGGGTAAGGCCCTCAGCCCTTTGGGTTGATATCCTAGGGTAGATTTAAGTGAGCTCAAAGACAAGGTTCACTCAGAATGGGCAGGCATAGGCAGGCTGTGAGATCAATTGTTGGACGGGGCAGCTAGGTGGCACAGTGGATAGAGCACCGGCCCTAGATTCAGGAGTACCTGAGTTCAAATCTGGCCTCAGACACATAACACTAGCTGTGTGACTTTGGCAAGTCACTTAACCCCATTACCTAGCACAGAGAGAGAGAGAGAGAGAGAGAGAGAGAGAGAGAGAGAGAGAGAGAGAGAGAGAGAGAGATTGTTGGAGTAGTTGAAATCACAGATCTTGACATATCAAAGTAATAGTGATGAACACTTATATGGTATTTAAGATTTAAAGTGTTTTACGCAAATACTTTCACACACACAAATAATTAATAAAAGACAGCATGTGATAGCCTCATGGAAAATGTGGCTTTTGAGCTGGTATATGATTTCTATAGTTAAAGATTGAGGACACAACATTCCAGGAGACTGAAACAATGTGAGTAAAGACACAAAGAACATCCATTGTAATAGCAATTAATAATAAGTGCTCCATATGCTGGAATGGAGTCATATGTATAGAAGACAGATTTATAGAAGTAGATGGTAAAGGTTAAACAGAGATTAGAAGCAAGCCTAGCACATGATCCTGTAGTTAAGAAATCTAGATTTAGAGTTAAGCAATGTAAATTTTGGCTTCACTATGTATTCTTTTGGGGCAAGCCACTTAAAGAATCTGGGGCCCAGAGAAATTATCTATAAAATGAAAGAATTAGGTTGAATGATCTCTCTTTTCCATTTTTAAACTATGATCACTGAAGAATGCTTATTGGTAAAACAAAAAATAGAACTATAAATATAAATGAGAGTAAACTACTTCTTTTCCAATCCTTCTTTTCTAGCTTCATATTAATAGCAATGAAAACATAACAGTACAAATTTCACTGAGGAAAAGTTATTTTGGTAAAAATGTGTGATTGTCTGAATGTTACATGTTTAAATCAAATATATAACATATTACCAGCAAATCAAGCTAGCCATCAGATGAAATTAGTGCTAGAACACTCATTAAACAATATTGTTTAAGCATTTTAAAGTGAATATAATAATTTTAATGCATACCTTTTAACTTTTTTTCCCCAAAATTCCCTTCTGCTCCAAAAAGATACTTTCTAAAAATTTTAGGAAATCTCATCATTCCAGACCTTTCTCACTTGTATAAGGAGTGAATAACTTCAAAGTTAAGTAGTACACACAGCTGTAATTAGTGATTCAAAAGGAGAAAGTGGAAAGGAACTTGCTAATCTCTTCTCACATCTTAGTCCCAAGAACAATGATTTTTATTTTTTCACTTGTATGAGTTTTAAATAACTGTGACTTCCAGAAGAATATATTCACGCTGGTTTTAGTATTTAAAATATCTGCTAAAGATGCTTTCAAGACCCTAAGAATCCATGAAGTAACTTTCCTTGGAAAGTACAGACTGATTTCAAGATCCTCACCACTATCCCCCACACACAACATCTAAGAATGTCCCCTCTTCAATCTGATTATCCTTCAAAGATTCTATTGGCTTCCTGTGAATGTTGTACCAGAGTGAAGTGCAAAGCCAAAGACCCTGGGGCAGAACAGAGGAATGACATGCTATGACCATTATTTTCCTTAAAGTTTGTTAATACACTTGTATTAACCGATCTTAGGGTGGTAGGGCTGTGGGACTAAAAACTACTTCATTTTAGACAGCTTTCTCTTAGGTCTGATGAGATGAAGCTGAGCACCACAGCCAGCCATTCTGGGTGAAATTTCCACATTCCTTACTTAGATGAAAGAGGAGTAAGTGTTTATCTACTAAATATATATTTATGCATCTTCTTTCTGCAGTTTTGCAGGCATGGGAATTTATTTTACACAATTTCAGAAGCTTCAGGGGTTACCAAACACATGTTTTTTTTGTTAGAAGTTCAGCCTGGGGACTGAGAAAGAAAAAGAGAATATTAGCCAGGAAGATGGATGGAGCTGTATTATAGTTCCTTAATTCCAAAGTAAATGAATCATTATTCATAATAAATTTATGTGGAAAATATGAACATAACCGTATGTTTCAAAAGCCTACTCTGACTTATTTGACTAGAAAACTTAGTTTTCCTCCAAGGCATATTTTATCATTTAAATGATATAAAAATGTGATGAACACAGTATTTAGAATAATAGAATATGAGATTTTCTTTCAATGAGATTAGACTATGTCATAGCTCCTAAAGGTGTATATCTTTTTAAACAGCTGTTAGAAAATGAATTTTAGTCATTTCCCAGTCTTTTCTAAAACAATCACTGGCTTACTGGTTGAGATTAATTGGTGCTTCAACAAGTCCCAAAATAACGATTTTTTTAAAAGAAGTAGTAGAAGTGATTGTCTTCATTATTGCAAGACATGAAGTCAAGCTATGTATCAAAAGTAGGAGATGCAGGCAAAAAAAAAAAAAGCCTAACATAGGCTCATATCCCAAGCCTCAAGGATATTTAATAAAGTCTGTCTTTTCTATTGTGTTTTAGCTGAATTTTCATGATAACTGATGGGGAAGCCTTGACTACACACACAGAGAAAAACAACTCACTATGTTCCTATCCATAACTATACTGATAGAGTTCTCTATTAATCATCTAAAGCCAAGAAAACAGAAGGGAGGGAACCAAAAAAAAAAAAAAAGACTTACAGGAGTATGATCTCAATGTTCATAATGGATGCCAGGGGCAGAACAAGTCTCCACCTCCTGGTCCTATTTCTGATTTACTAAGAGAACATTCATTCTGATTGATGGGCTTCTGTGGCTCTAGGACAGGGAAACGAAAATAATGACCTGCTCGGAAGGAGGTATCTTACATTCCCACATAATCTTTAGGGGCTAAGTGCCTTGGATGTGAATGCTGTTTGTGACCCTTACTTCTTTAGGGGTTTTGACACCTGAATCAAACCCTGAATCCTATTGTTTTGTAGTTTAGGCTCTTATTTGGTCAGAGTAGTGGCCTTTGGGGGAGGGATAGGAGATAGAAATCATGTCAAACAATTGTAAAAAAAAAAAGTTGGGTTTTTTTAGTAATTGTTTACATACTTTCTTGTTACTGACAACTTTCATTTAGTCAACCTCTCTGGCAATGAAAAGGCTTTAACTCAACAGGACAGACATTCCAAACAACTAGCTAAACATAAGTATTACCATATTTTCACTCTAGTATTCCATAACTGAAATGGAAACTGACAGGAATTAAGGAAAATATGGGGAGGAAGGCATAGTTATTTTCCTTAATCAATGTCTCTCAGCTAATGTTCTTTCTTCTAAGCTATAGTACTCTATTAGAGTGGGAACAAAATGTCTCAGAACAAGTTCTCAATTTAGTTTCTGCCCACAGAACCTGGATTTTTCTAATTATCCTCATAAGCAGCTTTCCAAAGCCATCTCTCCAACCTTGTGGCACGTTAGCAACTCCTTCCTGTAGTCCTAGGAGAATCAGAGGCTCTTCTGAAGTCCATTCTCCAAAGATACAAACAGGTAAGATTCACTCTCCATAGGTTGTTTTGAGACAGAAACTAGAGTCACGATTCACATGAGGTAGGGGTGGGGGTATAGGGAGGGGAAACTGTAAATAATACAATCTGGAGTTATAATGCCCCCTTCAAACTTTTCTCTAGTTTTCTATTCAATAAATGGAATAAGGAGTGTCTTTCACGGTTCTGGCATCTCATAGGACACTTTCAGGAAATCATCAGTTTCTGAGGACTACTGACAAGACTTTTTACGCCTATCCATAATTTCTCTCTGGAGTATAATTATTTTCTGCCATGTGGTTATTCATACTTAAGTATGAGTAAACACATTGCCAGCTTGTGTTTAATACAAGGAAATGCCTATCCTAAAATCATGCCATTGTTTATCTCTACTCCTCTAAAAAAAAATTATTTAATTGGCAAAACTGTATTTTCTCTCCTTCCTGCCTTCTCCCCCTACCCTCCTCCATTGGGAAAAGAAAAAGAAAAACAAAATCCTTGTAACAAATTCAGATAATCTTGTAAAATAAATTCCCACACTGGTCATGTCCTAAAATAAATGTTTCATTCTGTACCCTAATACTATAATAAGACAGCAAAGAAGCTTGCCTATGCTAACTCTACAAACTCCCTTAACAATCCATGCTTACTAACAACCTTAAATATAGACCTTGTTTGCATTAGAAAAAATGTGTGCATTCATTTAAAGTGTTTCTTTATTCTACACTATTAAGCTACACAACAGATTTAAATTTTTGCGTACATCTATATACACTTTTATATGCATCAGTATATACAATTGATAGAAAGTTGCATAGTAGAAGGTGCTGGGAAGGAACCAAACTGAAGGAGTAGGAAGAAAAGAATGAGAAGGAATCACAGAGGGGGTCTTCAACTGAATTTGGAGAGAAAACTGGGGATAAATTGGGTTGAAAGGTAAGAAAATGAGGAAAAGAGCTCACAATTAGGGACAAGACGGGCTAAGTCTAAAGGCATTTGGGGACTTGAGCTGAAAGAGAAGAAATAGTTAAAGAGAAGGAAAGAACTGAAGAAAAAAAGACTTAAGGCAAAGAGACTGAGTCAATGAGAAAGAGAGGGTAGTTGGTAAAACAAGGTAAGTTAGACAAATTGGTAAGAGAAGGTAACTGGTAAAATAAGAGGTTGAAACTCCCTGACAAAATTCTAACAATGTGCTATTAAAGTGGGTAGACCAATAACTATTCATATGAAGACCCTGTCAAGCCCTTTGAAAGAACAATTTTCCATGGCAACTACTAACAAGAAAAACAAAGGCTGAGGATTTAACTTCCAACCAGCAAGTAAAGCAGAAAGTGCAGTGCCAAAATTTCTGCTGTAGGCAATTGATGACTATAAATTCTTAAAGTTTATACTGGTCTTAAAGGAGATAATCAGAGAAGCTACATTTTGCTAAAAAAAGAAAAAATATATCTTAGACAATGAAATAAAATCAAGATTTTTTTTCCAGCAAGTGTCTCTAATAAAGGCCTCATTTCTCTGATATATACAGAATTGTGCTAAATTTATAAAAATAAGAGCCATTCTCCAATTAATAAATGGTCAAAGGACATGAACAGGCAATTTTCTGAACAAGAAATCAAAGTTATCTATAGTCATATAAAAAAATGCTTTAAATCACTATTGATTAGAGAAATATAAATTAAAACAACCCTGAGGTACCATCTCGTACCTATCAGAAATGACAAATACTGGAGGGGATGTGGGAAAATAGTACACTAATGAACTACTGTTGGATTTATTAACTAGTCCACCCATTCCGGAGAACAATTTAGAACTATGCCTAAAGGGCTAAAAAACTGTACATACCCTTTGACCCAACAATAACACTACTAGGTCTGTATCCCGAAGAGATCAAAGAAAAAAGGAAAAGAACCTCTATGTATAAAAATATTTATAGCAGGGTTTTTTTGTGTATGTGTGTGGTAATATCCCTTATTGGTCAAAGGATACAAGGGAAGGATTTGTATAGCATCAACCACCCTGACAATACCAAAAGCCTAGGATTTCTGATCACTGGAATATATAAAGATTCAGCTACCATCAAAGTTGACAGGCCCAGCTCTATACTGACAGGGGTAGGGAACCTATGGCCTTCTAGATCCTTGGGTACAGCCTTTTGACTTAGTCCAAGTTTTAGAGTACAAATCCTTTTATTAAGGGGATTTGTTCTGTGAAGTTTGGATTCATTCAAAGGGCTGTATTTGAGTACCCAGAGGGCCACATGTGGCCTTAAAGCCACAGGTTCCCCACTCCTGGACTAGACATTATATTCTTTTGTATAGTTCCAAGAACCTTAAGCCAGATTTTTAAAAATTATACCAATCAGTTTATAGTGCTTAAAAATAGCCCAGTGGCCTAAGCATTGCAATATGAGAAATCTGGGTAAATTTTAAAGAATGGAAAATAAACACTATTTTCAGAGAGTTGAACAGAATGTGCCAGAATAAGAAACAATTCCAGGAATTTAAGACTGAATAGTAAAACAGAGACAATCTGTTGTAAATGAGTCCCATCTTCCTCAGTGGTTTATGCTTGCTAGGTTTTCCAGACCGCCACAGAGGAAGGATCTTCTAAGCTCAACTAGAAAAGACTGAGAGTTAGGTAGATGACCCCTATGACTTGCTGAGGGAACAGATGAAAAGAAAATCTATACGGAAGATAGTTAAAACTGGCAGCTGAAAGATAGACTCTGAGAGGTTCTGACATTAAATAAGTTCAGAAAGTAAAGAGCAAGCGACTAAGGAGTATATATAAAGGTACATGTTGAGGTAGGGAAAAGAAGGGTTAAAATTGAGTTTAGGAGGTCACATCTAAAGAGATGAGAAAAGGCTATAAGTCAGCTAAGACACACAATCTTTGTCTCTTAGGATTTTCATTTGGCTTAAAAATTTGTACCAATGAGGTTTCAAGCTATTTTAATGAAGAGACATATTTTAATGTCAAGAAGAAAGGTTTGGAAATTTATAAGCATAGATATGAGTGAGCTCAAATTTTTTAAAAAAATACTATACTGAATCAAAGGAAAGTTATGTGTCTAGGTGTTTGGAACTATACAACCTAGGAAATACTACATTTATTGAAAGAAAGTCAAAATGGCAGAGAAATCTCCCAGGAAGAGTAAACTTAACTTTTTAAATACAAGAATTATGAAAATAGATGCCACAAGGTAACAGCTTGATGACATGGAGTAAAAAAGTTTGGTGGGGCTACCAAAATTTAAGATTTAAGCAGCATAGCCACAGTTTTTCTTATAAATTTAGAGGAAAATAATGTAAATGGAGAAAAATTTAGGATAAAGATATAACTTCTGGGATGAAAGAGGATATAGCATTTCAATAAGATTCCAGTTGAAACAAAAGATAGAAATGAAGAGAAAGAAGAGGTTTCAAGGATTTAAGCAGAAGGATTGAGGAGGTGAGACAGAAGGAGAAGACAAACTGAAGGAGGCTTTTAAGACAAAATAAGAAGAGTTGGAAAAGAAAAAGCAAGAGGATAATGAGAAAAGGAAGGGAAAGAGAAGTGTGGTTATCTAGTACACTAATCAGGTGACAAGGTGCTTAAAGAAGGGAGAAGGGCCAAAGGAGGACAAAAAGTGCTAAGGAAGTTAGAAGGTGAGTGATGACTTGAAGGGATTAAATAACCTCACAAAAATTTTGATACAGATCTCAACAGCAATATCTGGCGGGGAAAAGGACTAAGGATCTCACTTCAATGGAGTATACTTTTTCTATTTCTAATCTAGTGATTATTATCTATACCCAAAGTCCTGGGTAGTCTTCTTCCTACAAAAGAAGGTAAAGGGGCTTGAGAAATTCCTTTCAACTTTCCAGAATATCAGGGAGAATGAAGTGTTCTTAAAATCAAAAGCAAAAGAGTTTAACAAAATAGTAAAAAAAGATTCAAGATGAAAAAAATAAGAAATTTCTAAAGTAGCAGCATCAGAAGGTTGGATGGTAGAAGACTATCACAGACTAGAAAAAGGAAAGAAGAAACACTGAACTTTGAGCTAAGCGATAGATAGAAGATTCATCCTGAAGAGGAAGATGCTTAACTCTGAACCACTGAACTTCTGATCTACTTAACCTCCAAAGACTGATGATGTGAACCCATAGACACTGTCCAGTGAGAGATCATTCAGTAAAGTTCAGAAGAAGATGAGAACAATAGTGACAGCTTGGGACTTCTTCAGGAAGTATACTGACTCAGTGATTTGTCAAATCTAATACATCGGCATTGTCGAATGTCAGTGCCTAATTGGTGAGTATTCACCCCATCTTACCTGGACCCAGGTAAACCACACCACCTCCAGGCATCTCCATTCTATGCATCAAAGAGCATACATTCCTACTCTCCCTGTCCTTTCCATTTATGCCTCAGAGAACAGCAATCAAATCAACACTACCATTCCAAGAAAGGATATGTCAATCAATGGCCCTGTGGCTTCAATAACCATTCCCAATGACTTCCCTAACCAGTATTCCCTGGCCATGACTCCCCATGTGGGTTATAAACTCTTGAGGAGAGAAACTGTTTTGTTTTCTTACTTTTTGTTTCTCTAGCACAATGTCTGACACAGAATAACAATTAAATTTATTTTTTCATTGATAACATTTGAACAAAAAAGGGAGACTGTCTTCCTGGCTAATGTATCTAAAACATAACAGAACCACACAAACCTTGATAAATTGACTAGATATTATCCACCTTTAGTGATTCGTGTAGGCATAAATGATACTTTAAAAAGAAAACCTAGGAAATACTGGAATAAAGTATCAAATCTTGGGCAAGGTCTGAAGATCTGAGGGATAGACAGGTGGCATTTTCATCACTGCTGCTAGTAAACAGTGAAGGATTCAGAAGAGAAACATCTAGTTTGAAACTGAATGGCTGGTTAACAAGATGGTGTCTGAGAATGGGATTTGTATTTCTGGGCCATGATCTAAAACACAGAAACATCACAATACATGGCAGTGATGGAATGCATCTAACAAGAGCTGATAAAAATCTATTTGCCTGGAATCTTAAAAATTGAATCCAAAAGAAGATGGCGGAGTGAAAGCAGTGACTTGCTTGAGCTCTCCCCCAAGCCCCTCCAAATACTCATAAAAAATGGCTCTAAACAAATTCTGAAGCATCAGAATGCATAAAAAGACAGAGTGAAACAAATTTCCAGCCCAAGACAACCTGGATAATTGATCAGAAAAGTGTATCGTGCAGGGCTGGGAGTGAAGCACAGCGCGGTGTGGGCGCCCAGGCCGCAGTGAACCTGGAGCAGGCCTCAGAGGACTGAATCATGGGCAGCTGTGGAGGTTTCCAGACTCCTCCAATCCACCAATTCCCAAGACAACTTAGAAGGTCAGTGGGAAAAGTCTGTTTCTGTCCGTGCTGAAAGAGGAAGGCAGGGTCTCAGCTCTATTCCCCAAGAGCATGGCCGGGGGGGGGGCACAGCTGCTTCCCAAGCTTCCCGCCCATAGACTGAGGGGGAATCCACTGGCTGATCAGAGAGGGATTGCAGGGATCTCTTTGCCAGTGCTAAGGAACGATTCTCTTGCTTTGCCGACGTTTGGATCTGGGTCACAGTTCTGGGCAGTGGTGCTGGGGTGAGGAGGGGGAATGCTGGCGTGGTGGAGCTTGTAGTGGCTGTGGAGAGAAACCCCTCCTCACAGGTACAGGACAGAAAGGAGTACTTGTGGTCACAGGCCAGGAAAGGAGTAGACACCTCACCCCTTATCATACCACTTTAGAAGAACTGAAAATTTACAGGTCCCTACAAGTATCTCTGAAAACAGCTGTACAAACCCCTGAAGCTTAGGACAGTACATTCTCCACATTGGAAGGAGACTCTTACCTTAACAAAGAGTTTAAAACTCAAGTAATTGGCCGGGATCATGAGCAAGCAGCACAAAAAGAGTCAGACTATATCATCTTATTTTGGTGAAAAAGAAGATCAAAATATACAACCAGAAGAAGACAACAAACTCAAAGCTCCTACATCCTAAGCCTCCAAGAAAAGTATGAATCAGTCCCAGGCCTTGGAAGAGCTCAAAAGGGATTTTGAGAAGCAAGTAAGGGAAGTAGAGGAAAAACTGGGAAGAGAAATGAGAGTGATGCAAGAAAATCATGAAAAACAAGTCAACAGCTTGCTAAAGGAGACCCAAAAAAATACTGAAGAAAATAACACCTTAAAAATAGCCTAACCCAAATGGCAAAAGAGGTCCAAAAAGCCAATGAGGAGAAAAATGCCCTAAAAAAGAAAAATCGGCCAAATGGAAAAGGGAGTCCAAAAGATTACTGAAGATACTTCCTTGTGACTTTATGAGAAACAAAGACACTGTAAAACAAATTCAAAAGAATGAAAAATTAGAAAACAATGTGAAATATCTCATTGGAAAAACAACTGACCTGGAAAATAGATCCAGGAGAGAGAATTTAAAAATTATTGGACTATCTGAAAGCCATGATCAAAAAAAGAGCCTAGACATCATCTTTCAAGAAATTATCAAGGAAAACTGCCCTGATATAGAACCAGAGGGCAAAATGAAAGAATCCACAGATCTCTCCTGAAAGAGATCCCCAAAGGAAAACTCCTAGGAATATTATAGCCAAATTCCAGAGTTCCCAGGTCAAGGAGAAAATATTACAAACTGCCAGAAGGAAACAATTCAAGTACTGTGGAAACACAATCAGGGCAACACAAGATTTAGCAGCTTCTACATTAAAGGACCACAGGGCATGGAATATAATATTCTGAGGGCAGGAGATTACAACCAAGAATCACCTACCCAGCAAAACTGAGTATAATCTTTCAGGGGAAAAAATGGTCATTCAGTGAAATAGAGGACTTTCAAGCATTCCTGATGAAAAGACCAGAGCTGAATAGAAAATTTGACTTTCAAATACAGGACTCAAGTGGAACATGAAGAGGTAAACAGGAAAGAGAAATCATAAGAGACTTATTAAGATTGAACTGTTTACATTCCTGCATGGAAAGATGATATTTATAACTCATGAGACCTTTGTCAGTATTAGGGTAGTTGGAGGAAAAAAATTATATGTATGTATATATTAGATAGATAGAGGGCACAGGGTGAGTTGAAGATTAAGGGGTCATATCTGGAGAATAAATTAAGGGATGAGGAGGATTATACTCAGAGAAGAAAGGGAGAGGTAGAATGGGGTAAATTATCTCACAAAAAAAAAAAAGAAAAGAAAAGTCTTTACAGTGGAGGGAAAGGGGAAGGTAAGGGAATGAGTGAATCTTATTCTCATAGGATTTGCCTTAAGGAGGGAATAACTTACACATTCAATTGGGTATGGAAATCTGTCTTACCCTACAGGAAAATAGGGGGAGAAGGGGACAAGAGAGCAGGGGGATGATAGAGAGGAGGGCAGACTGGGAAAGGGGGTAATCAGAAGGAAATACTTCTGAGGAGGGACAGGGTCAAAAGAAAGAACAGAATAAATGGGAGGGCAGGATAGGATTAAGGGAAATAGAGTTAGTTTTTCACATGTCTACTATGGAAGTGTTTTGCATAATTGCACATGTACAACCTAAATTGAGTTGCTTGCCTTTTCAATGAGGGTGGGTGGGGAGGGAGGAAGAGAGAAAATCTGAAACCTAACGTTTTGAAAACATATGTTTAAAAAATGTTTTCACATGCTACTGGGAAATAAGAAATACAGGAAATGGGGTACAGAAGTCTATCCTGCCCTACAGGAAAATAGAAGCGGAAGGGGATAAGAAAAGCGTGGGGGGAGGGGAAGAGATAGAAGAAAGAACAGACTAGAGGAAGGGATATTCAGAATGCATGCCATCTTGGGGTGGGGGCAGGGGGGAGATGGGGTGAAAATTTGGAACTCAAAAACTTGTGGAAGTGAATGTTGAAAACTAAAAATAAATAAATTTATATTAAAAAAATTGAATTCAAAAGACTTGAAACTGAAGGGGAAAAAAGGGAGGGGGAAAAGTGATTATGTCTAACATCTAGATAGATGCCACTGAAATCAATCATAGTGGGGAAAGAATAGAAATAAAGACAACAATAAATTCATAGGGGATTGATAGGGGATGGATAGGGGATAAAAATTCCAGAAAGGAGTCACAATTAAAATCTAAGGTCTCACACACCTTTTGGGCAAATGCCCAAAGCATGAGTTACAAGCCAGGCAGGCCTAAGCAAGGAGAGAAATTCAGTCTCATAGATATTACTCCATTCAGTGAGATAATAAGCATCAATGAAATGTCATCACTAAAAGGTTACACTTTATTCAAAAGGACTAGGATAGACGAAACAGGGGTCAGGAGAAGCACTGCATATGAACAAAAGACATTCATTTAAGAAAATCTTGGAAATAGAGAAGGCACAGTAAAAAGCATTTGGGTTAATATCAATGGAAGCAATATTTTCATGGGTGTAAACTACAGCACCCTTGAATAGAGTGAAAAAAACAGATTATGTATCTGGAAACTACATCAAGCTGTCATGGAGGCACAGCATAGCAGTGATGGGGAGCTTGGATTATCTGAACATATGCTGGATCCCCCACTCTGCAAAAAGCAAAACATCAGTCTCTTTACTTTCCTTGCTAATAATAATAATAATAATAATAATAATAATAATAATAATAATAATAATTTTATCTGTTGAATGGTAGAGGAATCAAATAGGGGAACTACTGCTCGGTATCTAGTTCCCTCCAACAAGTACGAATGGGTACCTGAAGCAGAAATTATAGAATTGTGAGAAAAGCACTCTATCTTAGATTCAGTGATAGCAAAGTAGAGAAAAGCCAGGAACAGAATGCCATGAACTCTAGATTTTAGAAGATTTAAGGCTTTCAAAGAAAGAATATGCAGGATCCCATGGATAAAAATCTTCAGAGAAAGTCAGCTGAGAAATGAAGATTTAAAGAATGAAATTTTGAAGACAGAAAAGCAATTTTAATATAAGGAACTGAGGAATTTTCTAAAGAAACAGGTGCTAAGATACCTCTTTTGGATTTTTGAAAAAAAATATATATACACACAAAAAACCCCAAAAGCATGTAAGATAGGATGAAAATCAAAGCATGCCATGGACCTTTAAAAAAGTATCAGGAGCTCTACAACTCAGTATAAGCTGGATTTGACAAGGAACACTAAGCACAATGAAGTGGAAGTATAAAAGCTATATTGTGGAAAAGAGGAGGATCAAACAAGCATTGAACCACTGCACTAGGTGGTGGGAACAAGAATAAGCAACTATGGAAGAAAGCAGGAGCTGCAAAACTGTTCTCTTTCACCTTCAATTTTTCTCTGCCAGGGACCATGGACAGGATAGAATAAAAAAAAATGGATAATGGTGAATTATAGCCAAGATAATTAGGGATACAAGAAGATACTATTTAGGTGCTTTTGAAAGTTAAAGCAACCACATATGGGACAGTCAGAGGATGTAGTAGAAAAAAAATGGGACTTGAAGCTGGAAGACTTTAGTTTGAAGTCTGCATCAGACACTTAGAAGTGAGGTCCTAGTCAGTGAGCCTTGGTTTCCTTATCTGTAAAATGGGGATAATAATAGCATATGCTTCATAGGGTTGTGAAGATCAAATGAAATAACACTATGTTTTGCTACCCTTAAAATGCTGTTTGAATGCTAGTGATTATTGTCGTTACTATTACTATAGGTAAACTGAATTGTAGAGGAATTGAAGTATATATTATGAATATATGTATATATTTACATATATGTGTGTGTGTATATATATGTATATATAGAGAGAGTTTTGTAATCCTGTGTATTTTAATTTTTGCATTTGAGAATATTCTAAGAAAGGATCTTTAGGCTTCACCAGAATGTCAAAGAGGCCTATGATACAAAAAAAAAAAAAAAAGATTTAGAACCTCTGATCTAGAATATTAAAACAAAAACAATTGGCAGGTGTTATTATTGAGACACCATCATTAATCTTTAAAAGATTCTGGCAAATTTGAATGGACTCTGGAAGTTTTATCCATCATCTAATTATTGACAGAGCCTCCTGAGGACATTCCGAGACAAACATGTAGCCCAGAGGTCATCTTGGAAAAACCTGGATGACACTTCAAGGAAGACAGCTTGTTGATTTTGACTGGATGGATGTTCTACACAAACTTTTGCGTTGTGAAAAGTGATAAGATGTGGGAGGTAAACTTTTGTCTATGAGTTGTCCTGAGTTTATAATGTTATGCCCCATGTACAAAATCAATTTTTCATACCAAAAAAAAAAAAGATTCTGGCAAATAAGAGTTAATTTAGGATTGGAAAAGGGCAAATATCCTGATTTTCAGGAAAAAAAAAAGAAATGAATGGTGTCTTCAAACTATCAGGCAATGAGTTAGATTTTGATTCCTGAACATCTAGAAAACAAAGCAAGAACCACAGGCACCACATGGTTTCATCAGGAATAGGAAGCATCACATTATACATTTATATTATATAGTTTACCTATGTAATATGCATACCATGTATAGTTCATGTATATTCCACCCCATATTTTCATGTGGACTGTTTGTGCCCAACCTATGGTAGTGCCCAACCTGTGGTAGTACCCAACCTGTAGTAAAGCCTTCCAAGCTCCTATTGGTCTGATCAGCCACAGTCAGACACACAGTACCTTGACTCCAAAATAGTGATGTCATTTTGGTAGTCTTCGAGAATTAAGGACAACCACCAACCAACCAACCATGTTTACCTTTGTAACAAGTAATATACCTATGCATTATATAGTCTACCTATTGTTTACTATTGATGGTAAATCATTTAACTTGAAAAGGCTACAAGCCAAGACTAAAGCGGAAGGAGAGTTGGTGTACGACTTTTTGTTTGTGCAAACTCTGAAGCTGAGATGCAACAGAGTTTGGATCAATTCTCTGCTGCTTGAGCTAATTTTGGCCTAATAATTAACACCAAAAAAAACCCACCACCACCACCAACAACAAAAAACCAAACAGGTTGTCTACCAGCCAGCACCACACCACCCAAACATGAAACCATCAGTTATAACAAATGGAGAAATTTTTAATACTATGGATAAGAATGAAATTGTAGGGTCAGTCCTGGTCCTTATTTAGTTTAGTGTTTTGTTCAATTAAAAGCCTCTTTCTTTGATGTTCTTATATATCATCTGACTAGATCTGGATTAAAGTGATACTACTTTAGTGGGGGTATTGAGCTATGTTTTTTGAATATAGGCCTCCCCCAACAGCACCATAAGCCTAGATAGAGCTGAAAGAGAAAAGGAAGTATCTTTGAGATTTCAAAAAACATTTGGGCAACTCCTTTCTCTGTTCCCTGGGAAGATATCTGATTCTGTCATTAGAACCTTATTTTTAAGAGTTTCCCATTCCTATTGAGATGCCTTCTCTTGTCATGTTTGACTAGTCCCAGGAAGCTCTCCATCATTTGTTGGATATATTCCCTGGGAAAAGTAAAGATTTCTGTTTTATTTACATTAATTTGACAAATTGTTGCCTCCATACCAACAATTGCTATTACTCATTCTGCTTCCTCTGACCATTTTGGCAGAACCTCTTTCTTATGGATCCTCATAATCATTTTTCTTTAAGCATAAGAATCTGTTTTCTCCATAAATGTTCCAGGAACACTCCCATTTTTCTCTAAAGAGCTTCACACTGAATTTTCAGTGGTTCCTTCTTTTTCCTTGCTTTTTTGTTTCATCTGTCTTTTTCCTGACAAAGTTAAAGATTCAGTTTTGCCTCTGCATTTTCTTTTTCTTCTTTGCTTCATCCTTGAAGCATTTCTTCCCTTCTTTCAAGGAACACTTCATTCTTCCTGATAACTTGAAGAGCACAGATATATGTTCCACCAAGACTTTCATTCTCTCTGCTTTATAGCTACTATTCTTTCTAGGTCACTTGAGTAAATGCCTTTGCTAAAGAACTGAATCCAGTAATTGTTAAGGGGAGGTGGAATCAATGAGGATCTTGACCTATACTGTTAGGATGATAGCCCCCCAAGGGGCTACCCTCTAAATTCTGAAAGTAATAGCAGCCAACCCTCTGAGAATTCAACCTTCAAATGCCAGTTAAAGTTGGGAGAGTAAACCCAAAGAAGGCTTTCCATCTACATAGTTACTTGGGACTGGCAAAAATACAAAGATAGCATTCTGTGTGCCACTGAAAAGTCCTCTTTTCCCTCCATAATTGCTTGAAATAAGACCTGTCACAGTCTCCTTCTTGATAGCTCTTTTAGCTAATTGCTCTGGCTAACTGCTATAATAAACTGCAAGTTTGTGATACAAGAGTAAAATAAAATCAACCAACTCATTTCACCTTCCTGCTAATCTCTAGGTAGCTCTCTCAACTTCCCTACATATCAGACTCTCTCTCTCCCCTGTGAGAAAGATATATTCTAGTTTGTAAACAGGAGCACTCAAGACACAAATACACCAGACGAAGTACAATTATTTAATTTGAAACATCCATATCATTTCACCCACCTACAGATCTCTACACAGCTTCTTCTACCTTCTTGAATTCTATGCTTTCTTTCCATGAGCTACATCAGTAAGTAGTGAGTTTTCCATCATTGGAAATCTTCAGTTGGAGGCTCAGTGACAATTTTTCTTGGATCTTACGTAGTGAATTCTTCCTTGGTCTATATGTTATTACCCTGAAATACTCTTTCCCACTCTGTGATTCTATAAAAAAAGTTTTTGTTTAGTTATATGTTTTTTTTTTAAATATTTTCATTTCTTTCTTTATCCATTAACAGGAGCAAACAGAGGGCAGTAAACTTAAACATTCTTGGCAGGTATTCTATCCCATTTTTAGTACATGACTAGCAAGATAGCATACCTCCTAATTAATCATATTATACTATTATCTAGCCAAGTCATTTCTATAGCCCTCAGCCGAAAGTCACCAACTGTCTCGGTATGGTAATAGGATTTTTCCAACCCCTATAGGCTGCTTCTCACTAACATCTCTGGGATTTAGTTTCCACATCTATAAAATGAAGCCCTTTCTACTAAGCCATTCTTTGATTCTTTTACATTTAGAACTGTCATGGGAAGACCCTTATGTCGTACAATTTCTTGTCCTTTTCTCCATCTTTTCATGTTTTCCTACTCACCAATTATATAATAACAATTTTTTGGCTCACTTCTTTACACTTTATAAAAGAGATTACTGCATGCATGATTTGTGAGCATTTAGAAAATAAAAGTGTGATTATTAGGAACTAATACAGGTTCACTAAAAATGAATTATACTTAAACTCTTTTTTTGATAGGGTTGATAGTAGACTGACAGATCAAAACAATTCTATAGATCTTGAAAAAACATAATTGGCTGCCTATCTTCCTTTATTATCAATAACTGTTTAATATAACCCTGGCTCACAAACTTAAGTAGAACTAATTCATTATGCAGTTTCTTTCAGCTCAACACTCAAGGCTTCAAAGTTCTGAGACCTCTAGAAAGTCTGGAATTAAAAAAGAACATAATAAAGTTTTGAAAACAGAGGTTTAATGTCTTTCTTAATATTACTCTAATCTAATACTTAAATAGAAGAGCATTTGAAGAACAAATAGATAGTATAGCCCTTGGAAGATGAAACAGGATTTAAAAGATAGCTTCTATGTGTATATCTAGTTGTCAGACATAAATCAAATTACTTTTTAAACATGCATTTAAAGACATTTAAACAATCACATGACAAGAAGTGAATTTAACCAGTATTTAAGATTTTGTACAGCAAACATGCAATGATTTTATTTATTTATTTGCTCAACAATTAACAATTGAACTCTTACTTTACAAAAGGCATTACATGTTGAGGGAAACAAAAATTATGTGAAATCATTCCTACCTGAAGTAGTCAGTCAAGAAGCATTTTATTAAATATTGATTTCAAGCACTGTGCAAAGTACTGGGGATTCAAATACAAGCAAAAAACAAAGACAGCCTGAGACCTAACAGAGCTTACATTCTAATGGGGGAAGCCAACACATCAAAGGAACCAGCTTGGGGAAGGATGGTTTGGGAGGAAGAAGATACCCAGGTGCTGAAGTCTTAATTCCTTCACAGTTTCATGTCCTATCGGACTGGAAAAATGAAGATCTATTTGGCAACCAAGGATGATCAGCTGGGAGAAAGTTTCTTCCCACAACCACTATTTAATGCCTAGAATTCCATCATAAGAAATTTCTTCCTTTAGTTTAAATGTTGATCCCTATTAAAACACAAATACCAAATATGTCTGGAAGGGATAAAACTTGAATATATTAATCTAACACTGTAAAAAACGAACACTCAGAAGACAGTTGGAGAGCTTGAAAGGGATCTGTGGATGAAAATACAAGGTACTTTCTGCATGAGAACATGTTTTGTATGAGGAAGGTAGCATAATATAGTGGAAATACCACTGAAATACCACTTAAGAATCAGAGAACTTCCTTCCAAATTGTAGCTCGTATCTCCTAACTCAGTCTCTCTGAGCTTCAGTTTTCTCATCTGCAAATTGAAGGAGTCAGAGTACACGGATCTCTTTCAATTCCAAATGCTGTGATTCTAGGGTTATATCATATGCCTCTTAGATGCATTATGCTATGGAGACAGGACTTTTATATACAAAGGGCATTTCCTACTATATGTGTTCTCATGATAATAATGAGGAATACAAATAAATACAAGTGATAGAGAAGAAACAAAAATGCTTTTTAATTTGATTTCTGGCTTTTGATTCACATTTAAACAATACAACTTTTAAGTTAATGTCCATAGTAAATTTCTTGAGGAACAAAAAGCCCCTGGGTACAGTGTTAAAGACAATTTTCACAAGATAATAAAAACAAGATAGTAGTATGGCATAACAAAGTCAAGAGACTTAATCTTCAATTTATGAGTCTTCTATTTAGTACTGAAAGATCTTAGGCTAGTCACTTCCCTTCCAGGGGACTAATCTCTATAAGGTGAGTAGTTTTAGCCATATGATCTCTAAGGCCTCTTTCAATTGGAACATTCTATTCTATTACAATTTTATATTGTTAAGGACACTGGCTTCTTTTTTTTCCCCTTTTTTGATAAAGGGCAGATCTTATGTCTTTCACAGCCAATCTCATTTAAAATATTAATACAAAAAGATAAAGTCCTGTAACCTCAGGCCATTTCCTTTGAAAGAGATAAGTTGAAATTAGATTCATAGACTATTAGAGCTGGAGGAAACCTTAGAAAATATCTAATTCACCCCCTGAATTTACAAATGAGAAAACTGAATTCTGAAGATATGAAGTGACAAGCTTGAGGTCACATAGCTAGTTAGCTAATGACGGAGCTAGTCAAACCCATTTCATTTTTCCATTCCATTGAAACAAAGTTTACTGCAAATAATAATGAGGGGAGAAATGCTCTATTTTTCCTTCCATAGGTCATTATTTGGGAGAAGTACATATTTGATTGATCAAATGGATATTTAATTTCAGAAATAACACTATTTGGTATAGGATTTACATAATGATTTTTTTCTTTTACAGAAATTATAGAACTTCTAAAGTTAGAAGGGACCAGCATCATGTAGTAATATAGAGTTAGATCACCTGAATTTGCATCTCTGTTCTCAACAGCTATGTCATTTCCCTTCTCTGGACAACTGTTTCTTCATCAGTAAAATGACTGGATTATATAGCCTTTATAGTTTCTTTGAGCCTACAAACCTATTAATCCAATTCTCATACTTTATGAATGAGGAAAGATGAGGTCCAGTGAAGTGATCTTAACTTCCTAAAGTTTACACAAAAAGTTAAGTTCAGAGCTGAAACTAGAATGAAGGTCTCCAAATCCTGACCCAGTATACTTTTGCCAACCTCATAAATTCTCAAGATTTCTTGTTGTGTCTTTCTGAAAGCTTACTAACAGTGAAATTGTTCCACCTTCTAATAAAGTGACACATACACTCATTGAACAAATTTATCAAACACAAATTCTTCACTGTACAAGTCAAATGTCCAATATTTCAGTTGTATAAGAAAAAAAAAGACAAAACCAGGAAAAAAAAAGAAATAAATGTCAATGAAGCAGATAGGAAATTTTTATCATCATAAATTTTCATTGTTCCTATTTATTGTATCTATCTGAATATATGATTTCCCTCTGCATCTTGGTAACATTAATTTTTTTCATTTTATTGAACAATACTTTTTTTTTTCCTTTGACACTTTATCTGGGAAAGTACATGTGTGAATTTACTCTTCTGACTCCATTTATCATCCCTGTAAGTTTCCAAACCATTAGTAACTCTGGCTACCTCTCTCTCATATGTGCTATCTCCTTCTATTAGAATGTAAACTCCTTGAAGGCAGAGATTACCTTCTCTTTTGTATTTTTATTTCTTTCTCTGGTGCTTAGAACAGTCTTTGACACATAAGAAGTTCTTAACAAATCATTTTCCATTCATTCATCCTCTGTTCTCATCACCTTTTTCCAAAGGGACAGAAAAGAAACTAACAAATTTGCCTTCTAATTTTTTGTTCACAGCAAAATGTCACTGAGTAACGCTGATTTTCTCTCCCGGAAAATGTCTTTCCTATTTTTCCTATATCTGATTATTAAAAGGCAAGGAGGTATGTTGGATAAATCTTTGGAGTCAGGACACACACTACGTGTAATGCCGGCAAGTTACAAACTCACTGCTATGTGGGAACTTTCTCATAACACATGTGTATGATATATCCCTTTTCATCAGGAAACACAGATTTCCCAGCAGGGAGTCTGAAGAGAAAGCTTAAGTGATGTCAATCAAAATGTAGAACATAGGGAGTCCTTATTTAGGTAGGGCTTTTACTGAAACACTAAGAGAGTTTTAAAAAAAAATGCCTCTTGCCACTATTGTTGTCTTAGATTCTGCAGTTGCTACAGAGAATCCCTTGCCACAGCACTGTGGCTCTGTATCTGACTCAAAAAAAAAAAGATATATATAGATATATATAGATATATCTATATATATGGTAAAGGAGAAAATCACTGAATGTAGTGAGCAACTCTTTTTTTTCTCTTCCTTTCCTTCCTTCCTCCTTTCCTTCTTTCCTTCCTTCTATGGGTCTATGATATATTAGTGTGAGGAACAAATATTAAGGGAACTTCCTCCATGGATTTAGACTGGCAATCTGCCTTCAGTTTGTAGTCTTAGAAAACTGGTCGCAGCACTGAGTTGTGACTTGTCCATGTTTACAGAATAGTGTGTGTCCCGACTCCAAAGCTGGCCCTCTGTCCAGCCCGCCTCCCTGCCTCTTAGTATTCAAACACAGGAAAAATCGGAAAGACATCGTATTTTCTGGGAGAGAAAATTATGCCTTGCTCAGAAGCATTTTGCTATGAACAAAGCAATGGAGCTAGAAACTGGAGCTGAATCTTAGCTCTTTTTGCTCTGTGTGACCTTGGGCAAGTTGCTTACTTCCTGAGCCTGTTTCTTTATCTATAAAGTGGTAATAAGAATCCACGTACTAGAAGCAGCTAGATGGCTCAATGGATATAGCTCCAGCCTTGGAATCAGGAGGACCTGAGTTCAAATCTGACCTCAGACACTTGACACTTACTAGCTGTGTGACCCTGGGCAAGTCACCTAATCCTTACTGCCTTGCCAAAAAGCAGTTTACTTCACAGCATTGTTATGAAGAAAACAGTTTGCAAACTGAAACATTATTTAAATGTGATTTATTCCTTGGAGAAAATAATTGTGGGATCAAAGACGGAAGGAATAAACGGAATTTACTTAGATTTCAAAATGTCCTTGAGAATATTCTACCTAAAATCTACTACTAAAAGTATTATTAATGAGATCGTAGGGCAGATATTATCATTGAATTGACCTAGGTGGAAGAAACAAAGAGTGAAAAAAAATGTTTCTTTGGATGAAGGAGTAAAAACAATGGGATCCCTCTTTGATGCTGGCATTTATCTTATTTAATATTTTTAAGTGATCAGGAAGATGAAATTCACAAGGAAATCTCAAGTGTGCAAATGACTACAAACTATTAAATTTAAATGCCAAGTTTGTGGGTTTAAACTATGGGGGAAAAAAAACATAAGGCAGGGGAATTTTTGCACTAGAATGACAGATGAGCTTCAGTGTAAGCTAAAAATAATTTCAAAAATACTGAACTTAAGATATTTAACTTGGCTTACAAGCTATTTCCCATTTGGGAAAGACAAACAAACAAACAAACAAAAACAAACTATGAGAGCTGAGACTGTTTGGGTTTGATAAGAAGTAACCAATCAACTTAAGAATTATGCTTCTTAATTGCAGAGTAGCACTATTAGTTTTGATAAATTCCATTAACAGGAATGGGATCAATGTATACACAAGTTTGAACAAAAGGTGAAACTAATTGTCATAAAACAAATTTTCTAACTTGGCTTTATTACCACCATTTGCTTCAAATAAAAAGTCACCTAACTAGCTAGAGCCTGCAAGAATTTAGTGAAGACATCAAACTTTAGCTGAGGTGATTAACTAGCTGGTGATACAAGAATTTCTGGCTCAAACTTTATGACCTCTATTTAAGATGAACATTTTTACATTACTAGCTATAGCTCTGGTGGTAATGGTTAGTCCATAAATTCCAGCTATATCCTGTGTTTCACTGACTAGTTTATTATTTAACCTGATATTGTAGTGGTGGTAATAGTGATAATGCTGGTGGTAGTAACAATAATAGCTACGCTCCAGGTGAAGGAATCCTAAAGATATATGTTTAAGAATTGATTTCATCTTAAAAAATGATGAGTTTCTGGAAATTATGAATTCCAGAAGAGCATTCATTCATTCATTCATTCATTCATTCATTCATTCATTCATTCATTCATTCATCCATGCTTTCATCTCATGCCTTAAATACTCTCTCCCATGGCCTACCCCAACTGGTCTTGTTCGTTCAAATCCCACCCTCCACAGGAGGCCTTTGTCTTTTCTTTTCCCTCCTCCCTCTACTGCTCATTCCTTCCCTCTGAGATTACCTTCTGTCTAACTCAGTAGATATCTTGTATATACAGAGTTCTTTTATCTACCCCATTAGAATGTGAGATCCCTGAGAAAAGAGTATTTTTTTCTTTTTTTCTTTTAGCTTTTTTTTTTGTTTGCACAGTGCTTAGTATAATATCTAGAAAATAGTGAACACTTACTAGATGTTGACTGAATAAAATAGCTGACTGGCAACGGATACAGTGATTCCACTGTCACCCTAAGTCAAATGGTGAATTCTGTGAAATCGAACACAGTGCAGTGTCATAGAACTAGTATGTACAAGCGTTTTCCCACAATATGGGTTAGACCCACCCTGCTACCTTCCCTCTCGTAACAGGGATTAGTTTTCTGCAAAAGGAGACAAAATGGTCCCTAATTAGTCCCCATTTCCAGAAGCAGCGTGGTGACCTTAGGATATAAAAAGTTCTCTGATTTGGTGAATTTCTGAAGATTTAGACCAGATTCTTTTTTCCATAAGTACATGAGGGTGGGAGGTGTCCAGGGAAGCTGAATGCTACAGTACCCTTGTTGCATATCCTTGGTGTGTTGGGACAAAGTAAAACTACTTTGTAAACTGTTTAATGGTCTATGAGTGTCTCATTTCATTACAACATCACACCTGAATTAAGAGATTGCTAGGATTAGAGATCACTCTAACATACAGAAAACTAAAAATTCCTATAATTCAGTGTCACTAATGACAACACAATTGGAAGCAAATTTTGGTATTTTTCCTTAAATTTTTCAGGCCTATTTGTATCTGCAGTGGTCATATCCAAAGAAGGCCCCAGGACTTCATTTGCCATGACACTTGGGAACTCAGAGTACTGCTTATTGGGAGAAGCTTCTCAGATTACATTTCCCAGACATATGTTGTAGTCTGGAAAAACTTCAAGACAAAGTTAAAGACAATAGGAAGTCAAAAGCTAAATCAAGACACTAGGTAATGCTTATAAGGTAGTAGCAATAAAAATGGAATTTAATACTGTCATCCACCTTCTGAGGCAAGAAGCACTTTTATCTGTCACCCTCACCGGCAGAAATGTAGGCAGGCTTGAGCCTACAGGTAAGATGGACATAGCTTCCTGTCTGGAAAAATACCATTGTAATAGAGACTTCTTTTCCTTCTCACCAGTATAACTTAGACGAATTCTGTTAACTCATGGCACGCACTGGCTAATTTCTGGCATTGGTATTTACTTTTTCTTCTCTCAGTTCCCAAAATATTATTTGTATTAAATCCCAAATCAGTCACTGTTCATAAGACTAATTCTACAATAGTCTGTTTAACAGTTTCTTTGAATTGTGGGGATTAAATGATGATAATTTTTAGGTAAAAACAAGAGTAATCCAATCTTGATATAAGATATTTCAATTTTCAGTCTAATCATATTGTTAAACAACCACTTGTGTGCTCACTTAGTCTCAGCACTTGTATTAAAAGGAACAATTCAGAAATTAGCATGATCCTGGATGCCAAATAAATTTTTTAAGCACTTCATATTTTTTTTATTATACTTATTTGTTATAAGGGAAAACATCTATGAAGGTGGGATGGGGAGTTGTTGAGTAGTGATAGTGGTTTAAGAAAGAAAAAGGAAGGAAGGAAAGAAGGAAGAAAGGAAGGAAGGAAAGGAGTATCAATGACCACTAAAAATTACACAGAAGAAAGAAGGGAGTTCAGGAGTGACAGATAAGCAGGGCAGTTTCATTACTATCCTGTTAATTCCATATTGACTTCAAAAATCTAACTGTATAAAACACAAGTTCACAGATTCATATACAGTTGTCTTTTTCTGTTGCAAGGATCAAATTAGATAATAATTCTAAAGTATTTAGCACAATGCCTGGTCCTCTCTTCCTTCTTCCTTTCTTTCCTTCCTTCCTTCCCTTCCTCCCTTCCTTCCTTCCATCCTTCCATCTGTTCTTTGTTGATTAAATGTTTGTGCTTATTAAGTTCATTACTATATGAACATATTATAAAAACTTAAATAAAGTAAAAAGCAATTGAGGAAAAAAGCCCCTGAAAAATTGACGTGTTAAGGAAAAAAAAGCTTATTAGGGCCATTTGTTTTTATGTTGACATTGGTGGCATCAGGGAGATGTTTGTGGTTCCAGTGTTGGAGAACACACACACACAAAAAAAATGAACATAGAGATAATGGCTTGATGTCTACTCCAATAACTGGTGGCTTATGGTTGTTCCATTATCCTGTATTTTAGGGTTTTAAGACTTCCTGCTGCTGCTTTGGAGAGGATGTTGGTACAGAGAATACAGTTTACAGAGATGAGGAAAGGGGAAAACAGGGAGGGCCACCACAAAACAGGAATCCAGTCAAAAGCCTATTTCACACTCAATATGTGTTTACTACTTACAAAAAAAATAAACTGATTGATTAATAAATCCCCAAGCATGAAATGGCTGCCTAGCATATGTTCAGCATCATACATTGGTCTGTAAGAGATACAGAAATGGAAGAAATGACTCCTGACTTCAAGCACCGTATATCTTATTGGGGAATAAGAGTGAAAATGTAACAAAAAGTCAAAACATAAAATAATATGAAATTAAAGGCCAATTTATATGGTCTTCTTCCTATCCCTCATAGAGGACTCACATCTTTCTACTCTCTATCCCACAGGCCTAGAATGTACTTCCTTTCCTTACTCTTATCACTCAGAATCACTACTTCCCTTCTAAATTCAGTTCAAAGTCTACCTTCTACATGAGGCCTTTCCTAATTCCCCTCAGCTACTAGTGCCCCACCCTATCCACTAATGAGCTTCCATTTTACATGTTACTACCTGGGTGAACACTTTTTCTCCTGCCTAGACTGTAAGCTCTTTGAGAACAGTGACTATTTTCACTTGTTTTGTTCACCCTCTACTTCACACAGTGCCTGACATATACTAGGTGCTTAGTAAATGCTGGTTAATTGATAGATTTATTTTAGATTATAAATAACGAAGCAAAGAGAATTGTGGCCAGTGCTGAAGTAGTTATGGAAAGCTTCACAGAGAAAGGAGATGGAAATTGGGTCTCAAATAAAAGATAGGGCAGAACTTATAGGTTTATATAGATAGAAGGAACAATTTCCTTATCTATAATACAAAGCCAAAAAGAACTCTACAATTCATACTAGATCCAATAGTCTCTGATTCTACAGAATTTTTTAAAAATACCTCAAGTTTGCAAAATAACGTGCAAAGGCATAAGGAGCCAACATGTTCAGTAAGAAGATGACATTGAGGAGATGAAATTGACTCTAGTAGGAAATAAAGTTGGAGGTGCTGTTGTCTACACCATTTCCTTAACCAGATGATACCACTAGAAGAACAAGAACAAGAAGCATTTATTTTTAATGAATAAACACATTTTAATAATTAGTTAATAAAACAAGTAATAATAAATTAAAAATAATTAGTTTAACAACTAATAAACCTGCTTATTGTGTGCCATGTATTGTGCTAAGTGCTTTACAATTATTATCTCATTCGATCCTCAACAAAACACCCTATGAGGTAGGGTAAATAAAATTATCCTCATTTTACAGATGGAGAAACTAAGGCAAATGGAGGTTATGTGACTTGCCCAGAGTCACACAACTATTAAATGTCTTAGGCAAAAATTGAACTCAACTCTTCCTGACTACTGGCCCAGCTGTGCCACCTAGCTGCACTTCCTGAATACTTTCAGGATTAGATCCAAAGATCACTCTTACCTAAGGGAAGAGAAGGAAAAATCCTCAGGTGTAGGATGGGGCACATTTAGGTGCTTGTTCCTGCTTGGAGGCATGTGGTTATCAAGAATATTCCACAAAGGTCCTGCTTAGCATCCTAGTTGGAGAACAAAGGCAATGAGTTATTTGGATAGGGCAGAACTTACAGAAAAAGGATTGATTGTTCATCAGCCCCTGGAGTGTGACTGTCTTCCATGGAAGAGTGCACATTCAGTGTACAAGGACAGGGAGAGAAGCTGATAGGCTCTGATAGCTTTATGAGTCTTTTGTACCTGTTTATGAGCTCCTCAGTCTTCTGTACCTCATGCATTTTCTGTGCAATGAAAGTTGTCCAACTTCATATCCATGTAATATCTTGCAAGTCTGTACAACATTTGAGGATCCTATTTTCCTCATTTGGGGAAACCTGGACATATGCTATATTTGATAATTATTTTTTAAATTAGGTGTGTTTTTTTTTTCTTAGTACTCCAAGTGGAATGTTATAAGGCAAAGAGAGAAAAATGACCCTTTGGAGACAACAGCAAGATCAAATCCCATCTTCATGAGCATAGGGTCTTTGGGAGGCCTTGGGGATCATTGATAATATAATATATACTACAACCGTCACTTAAAATGTCCACTGATATTATGTAATTCATAAATTCATCAATTTAAAATGTTTCTAGAACCATCATATCCTTAATGGAAGGAATACTGCTTGCCTGGAAAAAAAAGTGGCATTTCTTAGCGGATAGAGAGGGGCCTCAGAAAAAGACCTGGGTTCAAATATTGTCTCTGCCTTCAAATCCCAACATATTATCTTTGTGACCTCAGCAAATCAGTTCTTCTCAGCCCCCTCCTACCAGCTCTCTAGAACTGTAAGATACAGAACAGGTGCTTATATGCATATGTTAGCACAAATTTTCAACTAGAGTTGTTTATGGCAATGAAATCACTAGTCTGGTCCAAAATACACAAAAGTTTGCATCTTCTTATAGCTGGCATAATGTTAGCTCTACTCAAGAATTAATCATTTGGGGCTCTGTCATTTTACATTATATTTTTATTTCCTTATAAGAGATGTCTAGTGATAGGGAAACACATACACACACACACACACACACACACACACACACACACACACACACACATACACACACACACACCCCCAGTTTTATACCAGGCATAAATAAGGCAAGTTAGCAACTAAATATTTTCCCTTGGAACATCTAAAATATACAGCCACCTATGTTCAGATTGTTAGTTATAGCACTTATAAATCAGAAAGATTACTTACTATTTGCTGACATGTATTTTTCTGACATCGAAGTACTTCACAAATCAACTTGCTGTATACAAATCAAAAATTATTGAATTACCATAAAAAATATCAGATGCCATACAAAATGTCACTTAATGTCAGGGTGGGATGAGGAAATAATTTGCCTCATCAATTTAATTAAGGAAGCAGGTAACCAAATCATTTGAATATACTTAAAGTAGTTTAGTGCTATTTTTAATAATAATTCCATTGGATTTAATGAGAAGCCCATTTAAACACCTTACTCCCCCCCACTCCCAAAAAGAGATCTATTGGCAATTTTATATCAAATAATGAGATCTCTCACTTTCCACAAACAATTTTTAAAATAAAATTTTTGATATCTTTTATCTTTTAGATAATCAGAATTTCTTTTAGTATCTCTGTTCTTCCTCCATCTGAGGGCTATCCCATATAGTAAAGAATACTTGTTTAAAAAGAAAAAGAGAAAAGAAAAAAAAATAAGCAAAAATGATCAAAACACAAAAAAGTCTGAAAATGCAATATACCACACCTTTGGACCTCCCATATCACAAATGAATGTGAAATGGCTGTCTTCTCATATACTGACAGTTCAGCTTTATGTAAATTCACATTATGCAAATTCTACTTTATGTAAAGAATTCTTTAAAAAAAAAATCTGCATTCAAAAAAAATAATCTGTTAACTTTCCTATAGAGTACTATGCTCTCTCTCGCTCTCTCTCTCTCTCCTCCTGCCCCTCAGTTAAGCTCCTGGACCCCCACTCCCTAAAAACCCTGAAAATATCCTCTCTCAATAAAAGCATAAGAATGTATGCTCAGAGAGAGTACCACCAGAAATGGGGCTTGGCTCGAGACCTCCAATGTTGAGAGAGGAGACCTTGGCCTGAGTGTCTTCCCTCTCTCTGCCCTGGAATACCAAGTATTTGTCCCCACCCCCAAGGATCCTTGAACCCTGTGCATGAGAACCCTCCCTCCATTGCATGAGGCCCGCTTTCTTTCTTCCTTCCTCCCTCCCTTCCTCCTTCCCTTCCCCACTTCCACAGGCAAATCTGCACTACATAATAGTTGCTTTACATAGAGGTCTGCAGAATGGTCCATTTACGTAAAGCAAGAACTGTCTGCATATACTTTGGAGCCATGCTCATTCTTTCCAGTTTTGCTATATTCACTTTTGATTGTTAGGTGGTTTTCTTTCCATTTACATTGCTCTGATCACTTTGCATATTTTTTTTGTTGGGTCTACTTATTTCACTCTATATTACAACATGTAAATCTTCCTTCCTATTTGTCATATCTTACAACACAGTAATATTCTATTATTGAGCAATGTAGCCCAATTTGTTTAGACATTCTTTAATCAATGGGCATCTAATTTGCTTCCAATTGTTTGCTATCAACAAAAACCATCATTATGTGACATGTGTGTATATGTATATATACATTTATACACATACATATACATATATACCTATATCTATGTATATATGTGTGTATATATACATATATATGTGTATATATATTATACACACACATACACAGTCTTCTTAGTAATAGCTATTTGAGGATATAAGCTTGGTAGTGAAATCATAGTGTTTAAGAATATGAGCATTATAGTCATTTTATTTACATAATTCCAAATAGCTTTCCAAACTGATTGTACTGCTGTACAAGTCCATTAACAATGCACTAGTGTGCCTATCTTCCCTTGACCCCTTCAACATTGATTATTCACATCTTTCGTTACCTTTACTTATTCTCTGGGCGTGAGATGAAATTTCACAGTGGTTTTAATGTGCATTTCACTTGTTATTAGTGATTTAGAGCATTCTTCCATATGATTGTTAATAGGTGATAATTTTTTTTTGTTTGTTTTTTGAGAACTCTTTGTTCCTATACTTTAAGAACATGCCTATCTGTTGGGTTTTGGCTTTTGGTTACTTACACACACACACACACACACACACACACACACACACACACACACACTCTCACACTCCTACCTGAGCACACCTGTGTGTGTGTCCATTTGTCCATCTAAGACATGTCAATATATTTGGATATTAAAATTCTCACCTAAGAAATGTGATATGCAAATTAAAAAAATATTGTTTCTCTAATCTGACCACTTCCCTTCTACCTTAAATGCATTAATATGGTTTGTGCAGAAGCTTTTGAGTTTCATATAATCAAAGTTCTCTCTGTTCTTTTCTGTAATTGCTTCTATCTCTTGTTGGATTAAGAATTCACCTCCCATCTACAGCCGTGAAAGGTATATGATTTGCTTTTCTTCTAAGTTCCTATTGTATGATCTTTAATATTAAGGTCAAATATACATTTTGAATTTGTTGTGGAATATGGTAAAGACATTGGTCAAAACCTAATTTCTTCCATGCTTCTTTTCCAGTTTACCTAGGAATTTTTATCAGAAAGAAAGTTCTTTCCTAAGTGATTTATGTTTTCCAGTTTATTGAAAATTGTCAAGTTCCTCTGTTTGTGATTCTGTTCCATTCATTTATTCTATTTTGAAAAGAATACAGAATGGTTTTGATGACTACTGTTGCATTATAGTTCAAAGTCTGGAGAGTGCCATTAACCCTTCCTCCCTACCTTTTTTTTCCATCTTTTTTTTTTTATCATTCTTTTGTTTCTCAAAATCTTGTGATTGTTTTTTCAAGTTCTGGAAAGTATCCCTTTGACAGTTTGATTGGTATAACATTTAAACTATAACTTTGATGGCTTTAAAGTTTTTATAATATTGGCATGATTCAGCCATCATTGCTGAATATTCCTCCAGCAATTTAAATTATTTTTTTCTTATTTCCTTAAGTAGGACTTTGAATTAAATCTATTCAAGTCTTTTGCATATTTTGGCAGGTTGAATGCAAAATAATTTATGGATTTTGTATATATTTTGAATGGAAGTTCCTTTTGTATTACTGCCTTTTGAATATTTTTATTCTTATGTGGAACCGCTATTGATTTTTGTGGGATTATTTTGTAGCCTGTGACATTGCTGAAGCTACTATCTCAACTAGTGTCTTTGCTGATTCTCCAGGATTGTCTAAATAAACCACTTTGTCATCAGCAATAGTAGTTTTATCTTGTCTTTGCTCATCTTGATACCTCTCATTTCCGTCTCTTGTCTGATTGCTATTGCTATTATTTCCATAATTACATCTATTAATAGGAAGGAGGGTGAGCATCCTTGCTTTATTCTTGTATTTAACAGGAAAATTTTACTGTATCTAAATTGAATATATTTTTACTTTTCAATGGAGACTTTCTATGTTATTAGAAAATGTCCCTCTCTTTCTATACTTTATAGCATAAATGTGTTGTATTTTTTCAAAGGCTTTTTTTCTGCATCTATTGAGATAATCAAGCGGTTTTAGATTTTTTAAAATATGATTATGTTAATTTTACCCCTAATGTTGAACTATCCTTAAATCTGTTACAAATCCAACTTTGTGATAATGACTGGATTCTTTAATTGTTATGGTTCCTTTTAACAGGATTTTATTTAATTTTTTTAATCTATATTCATTAACAATATTGGTCTACAATTCCCCTTCTATACTTTATCCTTCCTTATTTTTCTATAGTAGGGTCATATTTACCTCATAGAAGTAGTAAGGAGTCTGGTAGAGCATTTTATTTCTAAGATTAATTTGTGTAGTATTGGTACTTTCTTTGAAAGTTTGATAGAATTCTTGTGAATCCATCAGGGGGGGTGGTGGGTGAGGTTTGTTGTTGTTCCTTTACAGCTAGCTCTTTTTCTGAGATTAGATGGTTTAAGGAGTCTATTTAGTCTTCTGTGAGCTTGAATATTTTATATTTTTGAAGCAGAGTTTTATATTTTTTGTGTTCTCACTTCTATTTGCATATATTTGTCCATACTAGGTTCTAAATTTTTTCTTTTTCATGACTTCTCTTCATTCATGTGCTACTTTACTAATTTGATCTTCTGCTCTCTTCTTTTTAATCATATTGACTAAATTTTATCAATTGTGTTAGTCTTTTTAAAGAATTACCTTTTAGTTTTATCATTTCCATAGGCTTTCTCATTTCTAGGTTATTAATTTCTCCTCTAAAGTTGTCTGTCTTATTTTGTACTTCTTTGGAATTGTTTATATATTATGTTGATTTTCTACAGTATGGTGGTATTGTGTGTTGTATTTTGCCCATGTAGGTTATCTGCGTCCACATGAGTCTGTCCAGATGTCTCTCATAAATTTCTAGTGTAATAAGCTGGGGATAGATAACATGCTCAAGGTACTGACTGTTCTACGTGTTGGCTTCTCAGTCTTTCTGTCTCTGTTAGGTCCTGAAGGCAATCTGAAACTGTGTATCATCTCTTTTGCAGATGGAAGAGCAACATCTCATCTCCCAAGCTCTTGGCAACTCTGCCCTTTATGCAGACTAAGAGTATAAGTAATTAAACTCTGTCAATGAAAATAATCTTATGTAAATGGTCTTTGAGTCAAAGATCACACTAATTTGATAAAATGCATATTTGGTATATTAATCTTTTCATTTTCTATTTTGTTAATGCATATTTTTAGGAATATAATTCCTCCCTCCCCCAACTGCTTTAACTACATTCCAAAAATTTTATATTGTTTCATCATTATCATTTTCTTTCATAGTTTTTTTTCCCTATGATTTGGTCTTTGACACACATATTCTTTATTATTTCATTAATAGATCTTCATTTTGTTTCTGTCTCTTCTATTTGTGTTCTCTGAACTGATTATTATTTTTATTGTATCTGTAAATTATTTCTGCTATTTTATATTTATTTGCAGTATATCTGTCTTTTAATACATAGAAAGTTTTTAAAAGCTAATGTGGAATGAGAAATTCTTTAGCAGTCCTATTTAGCATACACCATAAGTCTTTTATCTCTAGTTTCTCCAGCACTTTAAAAATTTAATATTTTCCCTATTGTTGATCTTTATGTTAGATTTGTCCAAAACTGAAAGAGGTTTATTAAAGTACCTACTATTATGTCACTGTGTTTGTTCTCATTTCAACTAATTTCTTCCTTTACAAATTTAGATGCTAAGGTATTTGGATCATATAAATTTAATATTCATATTGATACAGGTATGTGGTATATGGTATATGGTTCATTTCATCATCATTTAATTTCCTTATATCTTTATGTAGGGAATTTTTGTTTTGTCTGATAGCATGATTGCAACTCCAGCTTTTCCAGATTCAATTGCTGCATAGTAAATTTTGATCCTATCCTGCCCCTAATTTTTATTCTGTGTATTTCTTTTTTTAGTTATGGATTTTTTGTTTGGTTTTAGTAAGCAAAAGATGGTAAGGTTTTGCTTTCTTATCCAATTTGCCACTCTTTGGTTTTTATCAGATCGTTCAAACTATTCACTTTAGAAGTTATGATTGTTAGATTTATATTTTCTCCTTTTGTCTTTTTGTCTTTTCCTAAACTCTTATGTGTGTATATATATATATATATATATATAATATATAATACACACACACACACACACACACACACACACACACAAAACACACATACGTGTGTGTATACTGTATCTGTTATTCTGTAAAGACAGTCCTTTCCCACAGGCTGTCTTCCCTTATCCTTAAGTCCCTTTCCCTCTTTCCTTAGTTTTGGGGTTTTACTTGACTACTTTTTTTTTCCATCTTTATTTTTATCTACTTCCGAATTCTCTTTAGGACCCAGGAGGGAGAGAAAGACTCACAGAAGAAGCCAACACGTAAAGGATTCAGCAATTTGGTCATGTACCTAATTCATCTTCCTTTCCCCCCCTCTAATTCAAGTACTTAAGTAAAATTCTCCTTTCTCTCCTCTGCTTTAACAGCTTTTGTGATTTTTTTAAAAAAAGTTTTCCTTTATCTCAAACTCCTCTGGACCTGGGAGTAGAGAGAAGGAGTGGAACATTCTGCACTTGTTGCAATGGAATGATGGGGTATGGGTAGCAGCTCGAAGTTGTGCTGTTATTGACTGCAGCAGCCTCAGGAGAACTGCTGAGTGATCTCCAATTACAAGCCTCTGGCTTCCATTATACAGTATGGGGGCTAGTGCTGCATATGAAGAAATTAGAGATTCATGTTCTTTGCTATTAATTCATCAGATTGTATTACTGGTATAGTTGCAGTTGCTTTAACTCTTTTGCAAAACTTAAATTTTGGAGAATTTTGAGAGGATATGAGGAATGGAGACCCAGATATGCTCTGGACTAGTTGATGAAGACTGGACTAGTTCTTGCTAACCTCATTTAGAGAGTTCTAAATGAATCTGAAAATTATAAAGTGGGAAAAGAATGCATGATGTTCCCATCCTTGCCATCCTGCTTGGCCATTCTTATGGTCATGGGGGTGGGGGAGAAAGAGAACACTCAAGAATGAGTATATTCCCTTTGAAACTCTCCTGTCTTGTGTCAAACGTGTTTTGCTTTTTATAAAGAAATATATTAATGCCAGACAAAGAAGTTCACATAGGTCAGCCCCAGGGTCACTTTTCCTAGTTAACAGATAATGCATTTTAATAGTTACTTTCTGAGAAATAATTCCCTACCTGTATTATTTCAAAATAGTGAATCTCTAATGATGAAAACTGGAAGCCAAGTTTCATTGTTCCTAAAGTAATAGTAGTCCCAGCAGTAGATGAGTAGCGTAGGTAAAATTGCGTGAAAGGAATCTGGGAATGTTTATTGAGTTCATCACCAAAGGGTCCTCACCTACAGAGGCAGTGACTCCTCAAAGAACAAAAGGACAAGGATTACATAGGTTTTAATTAGGTGAGGAGATAAATTAGGTACAGGGCAACTCTTGATTGAACTGGGCTTCTTAATAGGGAATTGGGGATAAGATTGGGGGCATGTAAGAGAAGGCAATTGTTTGGGTTAGCTGTTTCTCCTAACCCTGCCCTAATGAATTGTTTGGGTACTTGCTGTTTCAGCAGAAAAGAAGATTCCAGATAGGGTAGAGAAGCTTTACAAACACCACTGGAGGCAAGATAAAACTGTAGAGAAAACAGTTTGCTTCAGTTTTCTTGGCACCTGTAGTAGCATGGAATTTTTAAAAGCGGGATGTGCCATACAATATCTTCAAATTATACCAGTTATACATGTGGCTTTCTACTCTACCTACACGAGGAAATATCACCCAACAGAGATATCTATGGGGTGGCAGTCACTTTCCACTTTGTTGTGGAAGTAGCACTTAACTATGATTCCAAAGGAAAGATATCTAGTTATTACTATGCAACTGTCTTGGGAAAGTTGTTTTCACTGAGCCAGTTTTCTTTACCCACAAAAAGATCTCTAAGATATCTTCCAGATTTTAAAGAAAGAAATGTCTACAAGGGCAATTTTATTTTTATTTTTAACCTTAAATATTTCAGGTAACATGCTTATTAACCTGATTAATAACCCAAAACTTGCCTTCCCACCTGTTTTCCAAACTGATACTTCTGGAAACCTTTAGGACACCTGAATTTGAATATCTGGCACTTATCTCAAGCTCGCTATGCTCAAAACATGCATCTTTCTTCTCAAATTAATTCTCTTCCCAAGTATTTTCTCTTAAGTGATACCACAAATATCTAATACTAGGAATTTTCGAATCATCTTACCTCCTTATCACTCCTCTATATTTGTTTATTGATTTATTCACTTATCTATCAATTTATTAAAAAGTTTTTATTAATACATTTTGTTTTTTATCAGTCATTTCCAGATTCAACAGTTTTGACAAAGACAAAAAAAGAATAAAAAAGGTTAAGCAAAAATGACAGAGACCACAAATAACATATACACCATTCCATGCCCATAGTTGTCCATCTCTACTAAAACATAGGAGTGAATTCTTTAATTTGTTCTTCAAAGCCAAGACTGTTTATCATAACTGCTTAAACCTCACAAAATTTAGTTTTTAGTGTTCTTTCCATTTCCATGATTTCAGTTGCTACATTTGTGTCTGAATATGTGTAAAGATATCTACATCTATGTATAGATGACATCTGTGTCTGTCTCTCCAGTTTTCCTGGTTCTGCTTACTTCATTATGAAAGCCTACTTATGTTTCTCTGATTTACTCTTTCATTCTTTTTCTTCTTAACTGACTTACCTTTCTCATGTTTCTCTTGGAGTAATTTTAAGTAGAACATCCTGTTTCTTTGGTTTCTTTTGGGCAAATGACCCAAGTGTTTTTTTCTTAAAGAACAATCTTTTCAAATGATTAGGCTTAGTTTGATTAGACTATTACATTCCTTTTTTTACTTTGATTTCTTACAATTACTCAATAGTACTAGGCTATTTAAAAGTATTTTCCTTCTTAGCCAAAAGTCTTTTTCTTGGATGTTTACAACCGGGGAAGCACTGAAATTCTGCACATTGAAACACCATACATTTTGGAGTTTTAAAATTGGGAGTGCCTTTCTCCTACTGACCTGTGAAGTATATCAATACTTCATCATTTGTTTTCAATATTTCTGGGTGAATTTCTTGCAATATTTGCTACAGCATAGTATCCAGGCTTTTTAAACTCATTTTTTTTCTAAGAGACATATGATGCTTAAATTATCTTCGTGCATCCTGTCTTTAATAGCAGTTGCTTAAACTTATATAGAATTCACATATTCATCCAGAGCTACTGTCTCTGATGTGTTCTGCTAATTTTTCCTTCATCTTTATTTTTCAGTTCCAGAACTCTCACTCTCTTTTACAAAGCTTCTAATATTTCAAAATCTGTCATGTGTTCTAAATTGTTTATTCTTGTTTTAGTGATTTCTTCTCTTACATTTCTCTTTCTGAACCTAATTTGCCTTATAATTTCTGCTTTAAAAAGTTTTATTTCCCTTTTAAACCATCCCAGAATCGTTTGCTATTATTTAATTATTTCTAGGGGAGCTGCAGAATTGATTATCTCTCTTGCACATTAGGGGGTTTTCACTTTTAAAAAAAATGTACTTTTTTTTTGTAATGACCTTTTCTAGAATGCCTGCTGATTTACCTATTTGGGTATTAGGATTATACCCTACCTGTCTTAGTCTTTTTTCTTTGAACTTTCCTATTCTTAGTAGCATGGGTAACATGTACCCAGCCTATTCTCAATATGGCAACTCCTCTTTCTCCTGCCCACTGCCTTGGAATGGTTTCCCTCCCTGTTCTTCATCCCACACTCCTGGCCTTTGCTTTCTCCACTTGGTGGGGGGGAGGAGTATCAGGCTTTGCCGATCTCTGAAATGTAAAAACAAAACAAAACAAAAGACCAAAACAGAGGAAGACTGGCTCAGCTGATTTTATAATTCACATTCCTTCAGGCATGGAAACATCTGCCCCTCTATCTGTCTTTGCTTCTCTATGCCTTTATTCCCCTGAGAACTGCACCCTTTCTGTCATGTGACTGGAAAGAATCGATGTACTCTCTGTTATGGGGCATGGGGAGATCTGAGTCACTATTATGAGGGTAAAGGATAGGCAACTCTCTGCCTGGAGCCTGAAACACAAATTTATTGGGTTATTTGCACTAGGTGCAGAGCATGTAGGAGGACAAGGGTAATTTACACAGAGTAGAATCTTGTTGAGAGAAAAATATGTTCCAGAGCTTCCCACTTTGTGGCCTAGGTTAGTGCTTTTCCTTAAAATGTATTGAAATTATCCCAGACACTTACTTGAATCCAGGCTAAAAGCTCAACTGGTGATGTTGCTTCCTGTACTCCTAAGTACAAATGGATGAGGAAGACGATTCTTAGCTAAGGCTAAGTAAGTCTTTTGTTAAATATTAGATCTTCTATAAGTCTTTCATTTCATTCCAATTATTAAACTTAAGCTGCCAGGAGACTGGCCTGAGTCACACCTGGCTTTCAACAGGGCTTTAGGGCTCAGGCCTCTACTGCTATTTCAGAAGTCTTTAATATTAATATTAATGATAACAACTAGCATTTGTGTAGCACTTCTATGCTTGCAAAGCACTTTTATCTGTTATCTCATTTAATCTAGGGATGTACATATAGATGATGAGGTTGACTCACTCATTGCCAGAGCTAGTTCAGTGACTGGCAAGCTCCAAAAGAAAGTGTTGGTGAGAAGAGTTATTAGGCTGCCCACCAAACTGAAGGTCTACAGAGTTGTTGTGCTGACCTCACTGATGTATGCTCATGAAACCTGGGCAATCTACTAGCATCATGACTGAATTGCTTCCATTTGAATTGTCTTAGTAAGATTCTAAAGATCACCTGGCAAGATAAGGTACCAGACAATGAGGTCCTTTTTTGAGCTAAACTGTAAGCATTCAAACTCCACTACAGAGATCACAACTCTGATGGGATGGCCATGTTGTATGAATGCCAAATGTACTAAAATGCCTAAAAGACTATTTTTAAAGAGAACTCACACAAGGCAGGCACTCCCATGGTGGTCAGAAGAAGTGATAGAAGGACACTGTCAAGGTCTCTCTGAAGAACTCTGGAATCAATTGCATGACATGGGAGGCACCAGTAAAAGACCACCCAGCATGGCGTACCCATATTAAAAAAGGTGCTGTTCTCTATGAATGAAGGCGGATTACAGTAGCTCAAAAGAAATGTGAGATGTGCAAATTCAGAGACATCTCCACTCCAAACATTCAAACGGACTATTTGTACCCAACCTGTAGTAGAGCCTTCCAAGCTCATACTGGTCTGATCAGCCACCAGTTGTACATACTGTACCTTGATTCCAACACTGTGAGGTCATTTTTATCCTATTTGAGAACAGACACCAGCCAACCAATGCATAAAGCAACTCTGTGAATAAGGTACTATTATTATTCTCTTTTTCAAATGAGGAAACTGTAGCTAAAAGAAGTTAATTAACCTGCCCAGGGTCACCCAGGTATTAAGTGACTAGGGCAAGATTCAAATTCATATCTTCTTAACTTTAAGTTAAATATTCTACTATGCAGACTACTTGTCTTTATATTGTATGGCTTTTTTCCCCCCTTTTCTTATAGTATGTGGTTTGATTTGTCATAGATTTGGTACCTTTACTGATGTTTAGAGGTTGTGGGGTGAGGTATTTGTGCAGAAAAAAATACCTTTTTTCCTGATATTTACTATATTTTTGTCCAATTTTTAATTAATTGTTGCTATTTTGTTTTATTCATTCTCTTTTCTCCTCAAATTCAGTCACAATGTGACTTAAGGGCATATACATTACTGTTTAGTGGAAAGAGATTTGGATACAGAAGACCTGAAATTGAATTCTGGTTTTATTATTCTCTACATGTATGACCTTGGGCAGTTCATTTAAGTCCTCTGGACCTCAGTTTCCTCATCTGTAAAAAAACAGAAAGACTGGACTAGACTGTCTCCAAGTCCTCTTCATCTTTAAATCCTGACTCCTCCTTCCAATCTCTCTGTCTCTGTGTCTCTCTCCTAATAGAGCCATACAACTTTTCAATACAGCCATACCACATTTTGTGCCTTAGTCTAATGCTTAAGGACTTCTAGTGACTCCCATGGCCTATTTTGTGAAGTCCAGCATCCTCTCCCTCATAGTAAAGGCCCGTCATAATCTAGCTTTCACTTTCTTCTGAACACACTGATCATTTCCTTTTTTATATCTTTATTCGTGTTATTTCTTATGAATGTAACAACCTCCATTCTTGTCCCTACTTATATAAATCTAACTCATCCTTTAATACTTATATAAAGCCTGACTTGCTTCCTGACACCTGCTCCCGCTATTCTAGACTATTGCTAGCAATTAAAATAGGGGCAAAGGAACACAGCTGAGGCTATATACCAAAGGTAAGCTCTAAAACTTCTACCCACACATGGGTCAAAAAAGGAAAAATATTTAGAACAACAATTTAATAAGTACTACTCTGTGATGGTCAATCTGATCTATCACGTGGGACAGTTATGATGCAATAAATGGCAGTACACAGAAGTAAATGGTCAGATAAGACCCCAGTGAGATTTCAAGGGCTAAGCTTAAATGATGTGGTACTCCTTAGTATCATTAACTTTGGAGTTTGACTGGTGTGACTCAAACTAATATCCTTAGATAGGGAGGCAGGAGGTATCTGTCATGGCAGTATTCCCCTGGATGCCCAAATGAGAATTCCAGTCAGATGCTATGATGCTCCAAATATAAACACGTTGCAAGACAATATGAATGATAATGATATGTCCCACAGAGTCAGTCTAGAGCTATGAATATAATCTCTAGACTGAACTCAATCTACCATCCCCAGGAAGAGGGATGCTAATGAAGGGCCTACATGGAGTTTTCTCTTTTCTGAATTCCTTTTACACTCTAAGTTATTATCACATAGTTTATCACTTATTATCTTAATTGTTTCATATTTTCTTGATGTCAAAAAGCATATAGGCTTATTTTGTTTATTCCACAATATCCAGAAGAATTTGATACATACAATAGAAGTTCAGTAAATATACATTGTTGATGATAACCATAGCAATTTGATATTCCTTTTAATTAACTGATAGAAGACCAAAATTCTAAGCTGTCTTCATGAAGAGATGCATCTTCCTTCCATTACTGTCAGCAAAACCTCAAAGCTTAAATTACTTTCTATAAAAAATGTTGATTAGGGTATTTCCCCAGGTTCCTTTTTTGCCTTGATGGTTTTGGCTTGGGTGGTGTTTTGTTTTGTTTTGTTTTAAATCTCACTTCTAGTTATCTTTACAGTAGAAATATAGTTTGCATTTCATTAACTCTATATAGTTCCCCACCACGTTAAACATTAAAAATTATGACTTAATTATCTGTTTATTTCAGAAAATGACCCTAAAGTGACAATGAATTACTCTTTATTAGACCAACAGGGCTGTCCCCATTGAGCTCCTGTGAAGGTTTATTTACTGAATATACCTCTGTATTTAATAAATATTTGTCGAATTGGATTGCAACCCCCCTGAGCACAAAAACAATGTTTTGTTTATACTTAACATTGCTTACAAGGGTCTAGGCAGTGCTTCGCACATAGATGGTACTCAAAAAACTTACTGAATTAAATAGGTATATTTTGAACTTTCTGGATGATTGTTCCTGACAACAGATTCACCATTATTCCTTGGAATATAATCTGCAGAAAATATGATGGTGACCGGGTGATAAAATTAAGGAAGGCAAGTGCTAAAGTTAAATGGGATGAAGTTCCCCATTGAAATTACACACTCATCCTGTTTCATTCAATGTCACTAATTCATTGAAGCTGAAAATGAAAACTTCTCACTCTAGACCAACTTAGGAGACCAGGTCTTCAGAATACTCAATTTGCCAGTTGATGTATTTCCATATATGCTATGGTTTAGAGGGAGAAACTGAAAAAATAGATGAATGCTTGCTGTGGATTCTGAAATTTCTCCAAGTCCTTTAGACATATCCAATGAGCATGCAGCATGCCTCGCTAAGCAGCAAAGTGCTTGTAGGTTAGTGAATAATTCATTCCATACAGAGAAAAGGTCACAAAGCAGTGGAAATAAACTTGTCAGATTTTCCTTGACTGAATATCAGTCAAATAAACTTCAGAAGAAAATACAGGCTAAATTGTGGCACTAAAATAAACTGCAATGATGCCATCACATCATCTAAATAATAAATAGGGAAAAGACAAGTAAAATTTTCAAGAAGCAGAAAGTCTCCTAATATGCCCAGGTGTATGGATGTCTTAATTGATCTTCCATTCTATTCTTAGATTTCTGTCACAGAATGGAAAAGAGCACCCAGTTTACACTTGCAGCAGTACCAGTCTGGCAAAGAAATGTTGGCAAGAGAAAAGATATTACATATGTAAATCTGAAACCACTAAAATAGGTCAATACCTAAACAGGTTCTTACCCATTTTCCCAAGCACCACTGGAAACATTCTTTCAAATTAGACAAGGAAGGGCTGATCTGTCACTAAATCTACTCTTACATATAGACAGTATAGAGTAAAGGGAAAAGTGCCAGAGCTGAATTTGAAAGGCCTAAATCAAATCCTAATATTATCATTTAAGAGATATTATGACTTGGGACAAATCATTTAACCTCTCTAGGACAAATCATTTAAGCTCTCTAGGCCTCATTTTCTTCATCTGAAAATTGTGAGAAGTGAGTTAGATGATCTTTATGTTCCCTTATAGCCTATGCCTATATTTTTTTAGCACTCTTCTAGAGATCATACAAGAGGAAACACGATACAGCTTTTTTATATCAAGTCCTCACCCAAAATACAATCAGAACCACATACTATTTTTTCTAGCTGCTGAGTAACTGATATTCCATTTAATAATTTTGTTGTTCCCTAACTCCCCACCTTACATGAAACAAACGGAAATACTACTTTTTTTTTCCAGCTATCTGAATAATCAATAAAAAAAAGTGTTGGAATGACGAATTTAGGCATCTCCTAGCCAATATGGTTCAAAACACCTGGTCAATCACACCTTGAGCCAGTATTCGGAATCAACATAGTAGTAACAGATTATCAGTGGAGATAAAGGAATTAATCTGAAATTAAGGACCATCATAAGAAAATGACAGGCAAAAATTATGATATTACAGCTCTCAATATCACATGGATTTAAGCGTATGTTGGACAAACTGAAACCCTGGGAAAACTATATGTGGTAGAAGTCTGATATAATATGTTTAGTCCATAATGTAGTGTTAGTTCTATCTTCCACACTTCCTTGAATTGACCTGTAATTTTATCCATGTGGTTATTCCCTCTACCAATAAAGATTATAAACCCTCCACCCTGCCTCCTGTTCAATTCATGTTCATAGTAAATCCTCTTCGATAATCCATCTACCCAACACAGTGTTTACCTTGTTATTATATTTCTTGATTACTAATAAAGGATTGAAGGTATCCATTTGTTATCCCAGATCCTTTTCTAGTCATACATATCCTTGGTCATTCCTTTTATGCCACTCCTCCCATGTAAATCATCACTGATAATATGCTGCTTTCAACTTATAACCACTATACATTGTTCCATTGTTCTTAATTTGTATTATTCTGAGATAGTGTAGTGTTCCATGATTACTACCATTCTTAATTTGTATTGTTCTGAGACAGTAGTGTTCCATCATTACTACCATTGAACATAACCAGGAGAGTTGATGTTTAAAATGAGTAGTTTTGTCCCACTTAAACCTACTTGTCATGGCTGAACCAGGGGGAGTAAAGTTAACTCAGACTAAAGCTCCAAAGGCATACCAATACAGAAAAAAGTGTTAAGAAGGCCCCAAAAGATGTAAGCTTTGGCAAGGTGCAGCCACTTAACTCTTCTGACGGTATGTTGTACTGGATTAAGTAGAGGATACAAGCAAGAAGACCTCTGGTCAAATCTATCTCTTATACTTACTGGGTCACAACCTCAATTTTTTACATGTAAAATAGGGATAATAATACCTTACATATCAGGGCTGCCGGGAACCTTACACTTATCTATTAGGGTTATTATGAAGCTAAAATGATATAATGTATGTAAAGTGTTCTGTAAAACTTCAAACGGGATATAACTGTGAGTTGTTATGATATGCCACTCCCTGCTTCCTAATATAGAATTTGCCAAAATCTTTACTGTGGCAATTGATCCTCTCATTTATCTCTCCCTGTTCTTCTTTGACTTCAAGGCTCTGAAGATGCTCAGACACTGAACCAATTTTTACTAAAGAGGTTATCAAGTAATTTATGTGACATCAACAATATAAAGTGGTTCTATATATTTCGCTATTTGGCCACCTGATGTGAACAGTAATAAAAAAAAAATAGCAAGAGGACACTATCTATTTGATCCAGTTATGAATAGTAGAGTTCTGTAATTCAAAATCTCGCTTAGGTACCAAGTTTAACTATTAGTAAAATATTTTCAATTGGGATTTAAGGGTAGACAATTCTTTTTTTTTTCTTATTAAATGGACTATACTTTCTTTTACTTGCAAGGTTCAAAAACCTCTCTTTTCTCCTCTGTTAGTGAGAGACTTGGATTCCTTGATGGTAAATTTAGGCTTTGACCACACGGTATGTAACAAATTTGAACCTATCTAGATGACTGGAGTCTTCCAGACAAAACAGCTAGGTGACTTAGACATTTTCATTTATTTGCTTTTGATTCTGTATTCAAGTATCATGATTAGGAAAATAATATTTTACCTTTGGGGAAGGGAAGAGGTGAAGGTAGTAGAGTGTTTCACTGTATATAATTTGTTAACATCTACAGGAATGAGTGATGGTCTCTTCTTCTAGCTGAGGCTAATCCAATGGCACACTATTTACTGATGTCCTCCAGCACAGGTGAAGCAATGCACATAACCCCTTACCTAAAACTCTCTTTGAACGAAAGAAGTATCAGTGGAGGGAACAGGAGGTGGAAACATCCAGAAAAGTCAAGATCCTGAGGAAATTTCCCTACACAGGGTTAAGGTGAAGAAGATAATCATGAGAGATTTGCCTTGCAAGCTATTCAACTATTTATGGTTAGTTTTCTTTGTCTGAAAATTCTGTGTCCAGTCATCTGTGTCTACATAGCTTTTTTGGTTTGGAATAATTTATTTTTGTTTTCTTCTGTTTTTCTAATAATTTTTACTAAAATTATTATTTTTTTTAATTCCAATTGTTTCTTGGCTGAATAAATGAGAAAAGGGACTTGCCCATAAGCTAGGCCAAGACAGGAAGGTCAGAATGACTCTGTAGAACATACATAGTAATGACTATAGTTGTTCCATTTCCATGGACAGATCAGGTGTAACTGGGCAGAGAGAGATATAAACAATAGATAGGTTCAGGAAACAGTAATGATTGCTGGTAATAATGGATATTTCTATAGTTGTTGAAAGTTTGCAAAGTGCAACCTTATTCATTATCTCATTTGTCTTATATAGCAGCTCTGTGAGAAGTATATACTAGCAGTTATTATTATTCTGGTTTAACAGATGGAGAAGCTGAGGCTCAGACTAGTTAAGTGACTTGCCCTTGGACACACATCTAGGAAGGATCAGAGCAGGGGCATGAACTCGTAACTCCAGGTCTTATACTCTTTCCATAATACCACATAGTCCCAACACACACATAGGGATAAGGCCTACCCCTGTAATTTCACTGGTAAAGAAAACTCCCCATATCACGAAGATTGGTGCCCTCTTCAACTACACAGATTAAGTGACTTCCCAAGGGTCACATAGTCACTATGTATCAGAAGTTGGACTTGAACCTAGGTCTTCCTGTCTCCAAGACTAGCTCTCTATCCATACTAGATTAAAAAAAAATTACCTCCTATGTCTGGTTGAGGAGTCATTAATAAATGTAATTTGTTGCACCTGAAATGTCTGATGTATCCCACCTGGCACTGATTTAATTTTTACATAATAGTCTAAAAAAGCCTTTTCTCTGGGGAGGTTTTAACAGCAGGTTATGTTCTTGTTTGACTTGGTATAGCTTTTAAAGAAGAAATAAAAGTAGACTGAATTAACTCTTACAGTCCTTTCCAACTTCATGACTCCACATACTGGTCCCAATCGAGGGGTGTGGGGGTGTGGGGTTGGGTTGTACGGATAGGAAAGCCATGAACATTGTCCCTTTTAAAATAAATTTCTCATTACTGATTTTAAGAAAAAAAATCCAATACAGATTTTACAGTTGTAAGTGAAAAAAGCAGTCCAGTTCCATCTCATAAAAATGATAGAAGAATAACGCAAATCATACATAAACATACTGAGGATTTCTGGTACAGTCAATAGAGTGTATTAACTGAGGTCAGGAGACCTGTCATTGGATTAGCCTCAGCTAGAGGAACAGACCATCACCTACTCCTACAGACAAGACCTGCCTCATATACTAGCTCTGTGATTCTGGACAAATCCTAACTTCTCTCAGCCTTAGTTTAATCATTTGTAAAATGGGGATAATAAATAACAGCATGCACCACACATGGTTTTCATGACCATCAAATGAGATAACATACGTAAGAACTTTGCAAAACTTTATGTGCTACATTATTTTAGTTTTTATTACTGAAGTTTATTAAGTGAATATCTAAAGATTCTTTTGAGCTTAAATCGTTCTAGGAGAGGTACCTCTCTATTCTGAAGCAAATATAAAACATTTCCCTCTGTCTGCCAGGGTACAGCATTTGTCTCTTTCATGGTTACCAGTTATATAATTATGTACGTATGAGAATGGGGGTCCTTGTATGACTTTTCATTATCATCTATAAAATTTTAAGCATCGAGTGATGTCAATTCTAAAAAGCCAAACATGATTGATCCAGACCAAGATTTTATTTTCTTAGGTTCCATAGTGCTGTCATAGAACAGTGCTGGCTTATGTTGAGTTGCAATGTGCTAAAACCTCGATCTCTTTCAGAACCGCAGCTGAATACCTTTCCCATCTTATTCTTGTGACAATGATTTTTGTTTTCAAGTGTAAAACTTCACATTTATTCCTACTGAATTCCCTCTTAATATATTCTGCCCAACAACGTAGTTTTCAAGATGCTCTGTACACCTACTGTACACATACAATGTGTGTGATAGCCTTCCTAGTTTGGGCTACCTGAACATTTTATGAGCATAGCATCTATGATTTTATCAGAGTTTTTGATAAAAAATACTAAACAACACAGTGCCAACAACAGATTGCTGGGATATAGGAGTCCTCTTGTCACTTTGAAACTGAAGCATTAACAGCTACTCTGAGTCTGGCCAGCCAACCAGTTTTGACTCCATCTGATTGTAGTGTCTAATCTGTATCTCTTCATAATCTCCACAAAAATGAAATATTTTATCAAAAGTTTTTTTTCTAAAATCTTGGTAAACTCTATCAATTGTATTCCCTCCATCTATTAGTTTAGTAATCCTGTTTTTTTTTTAAAGAAATGAAATCTATCTAGCATGTCTATTTTCAGTGAAGCCATAGCTGGCTCTCTCTTTGCAATCACTAAACATTCACCCTCTCTTCAATGATCCAGTTGTGAACCTCTCCAGTAGTATAAGTCAAGCTTGTTGGCAGACTATTCTGTCCTCTTTTGAAAATCAATTTTGTGGTACCTCTCTAATTTTCCACCATTTTTCAAATACCAGTGACAGTAGCTCAGAAATTACATCTGCCAGTTCTTTTAGGACTTAAGGATATAGTTTATTTGGTCCAGGTGATTTTAATTTATCAAAAGCACCTAGGTGCTATCTTATCTCCTTATTTCTCTTGGGAATTATTGACTCCCTGATGGTTATTTTTATTCTATGATTTCCAGTGCAAAGCCCATTCTCTTTCAACAGAGAAAAACAGGAAAAGAATAATTGAGTGCATCTACCTCTTCTTACGTTATCTTTGTCCTATCCACTCTAAGGAAAAGTCTTGCCACTTCTTTCTCATTTTTTTTTTTACAATACAGCTCTAAAAAACTACTCCTTTTTGTTGCTCTTGTCTTATTTTGCCAGCCTCAGTTCATCCTGAGCCTTCATAGTCCTGACGATATCATTTCAGAACTGTGTAACACTTACATATTTCTTTTGTCCCTGGGCTTGCTTCAATGTTTTGTACCTTTCTTTTTAACATAGAAGATGGTTGATAAATTTCCTGTGCATCTTCATTGGTCTCTTTAGACACATTCCATTTTTTCCCTCCTCATTAGAACCGTTTCCTTTTGTGTCTTCAGAACTTCATTCTTGAACCTCTTTCATCCCTATTTGTCTGACTTCTCCTGAAGCATTTTGCTCCCTGAAATCTGTCCTATTTATCTGTGAACTCTTTGAAATCTGCTTTCCCATAGTCTATGGGGCGTGTCACACTAGGTCCAAATTTACTTTCCTTGTTTATGACAAATTCTAGAATGAAATCATTGCTTTCCCTTCAAGGTTAACATCATCTTCCCCCTCTCCCAAAGCAACTACTTAACTCCTTTATAATTTTTAGGTTTCTCTGAATTCCTCACATCCATTTTTCTTATCTTGCAATAATATTCCATTAAGAAAATTTGTATAGACCTTCCCAAATAATAGGGACTCACTTTCTTTCAAATTATTTGTTACCACAAAAAGCAAAGACACTTTTCTTGATAACTTCAGAACCCAGATTGTTATTCCTCTCTTAACCCATTCCTCATCTCCTGCTACCATCCTGAGTGACAGGCCTCCATACTGATGACCCATCTGAAAACCTGATTGCAAAGGCTTTTATCCTTCTTAGTTTTCTGCATCTCCATTCATCACCACAGCCACACTGTATTAGTCTTTATCAGTTACCTTTGACCTCTAAGATCAATTTGCTATGCCCCATCTCTGACGACCTCCTTTTTACCTGGTACCCCTGCACTTTCACACTCATGGAACCATCTGTTTCCCTTTGTTAGGATTTCTAATTGCTCAGTGTCTATCAATTATTTGACTTCTGACTACACTGGATTCCCTGTAAGGCTTGGATTTCAGAGTAAGTCAGTCATTTCAATTCTTCCCTCACTAATATTCCAGGTTCCAGTGGAGTTCTATGGTACATATCCCCAAGCCCAGACCTTCCTAACTTATTGCTTTTATCCTTAATTTTTACCGTAAAAAGACAATTTGAAATTAGGTTATCTCTAAAGTATCCTCCAGCTCTGATGATAACATTCTAGTAAATCACTGAGCCATAGAAATTTGGCCCTCTAAGTTCATGCAATGCAGTTTCTCACTAATGCTTAGCAATTATTTTATCCTTCTCTTGTGATTCTCTAGCACAATTTGCACACTACTGTTCCAAACAGTCACTATTTTTTGACCAACTACCAATGCCACCTTAGACTCTACTCTTGATAGATAAACATTTTTTTAACTGAGAAATCATAGGATCATGGATTTAGAGTGATAAATCATCTCAGAGGTAATCTGGTCAGAAACATCCATGCACACACACTCATTTTACAGATGAGAACTATAACATCTGCACCACCAAAATTTCTATATTTCATTCTCTCCCATCTCTGGCCTCTCTCTAAAGGACTCAATCTCTATAGATTATAAACTTGATCAAAGGCAAGGGCCATGATTTATTAATTATTCATTAATAATTATATATTAATCCTTGTACTTGCCTGATAGAATCATGCTTTGGGTGTGCTAAACTCAATAAATGGTGTTTAACTGAATTGATCCCCATCATCCTTTCCTCTTCAAACAACCCCTAATCATAATCTTCCCTGCTCCACAAGATCCTTTTCCTTTGCCTTTAAACCTTCTTCAATCCTGCAAGTTACTATATATGTTGTTTATCTCTCAGGATACTTATTTTGCTCTTTCCATTTCACTGCCAGACTTCTCAAACATGGGTTGCACAACCAAGGATCAACTACCCAGCAAAACTGAGCTTAATCTTTCAGGGGAGGAGATGGATACTCAATGAAATAGGGCACTTCCAACCCTTCCTTATGAAAAGGCCAGAGCTCAACAGAAAATTTGACCTTCAAGTACAAGACTCAAGAGAAGTATAAAAAGGTAAACAAGAAAGAAAAAAATATCCCCAGTTAAATACCAAATTAGAAATTCTGCAACCAAAGGAGAGATTAATAAAACTGAAATTAAGAAAACTATTGAAGTAATAAATAAAACTAAGAGTTGGGTTTATGAAAAAATCAACAAAATAGATAAATCTTTGGTTAATTTGATTTTTTAAAAATAAAGAAGAAAACCAAATTACCAGCATCAAAAATTAAAAGGGTAAATTCACCACCAATGAAGAAGAAATCAAAACAATAATTAGGAGCTATTTTGCCCAACTGTATGATAATAAATTTGACAATCTTACTGAAATGGATGTATATTTACAAAAATACAAATTGCCCAGATTAACAGAAGAGGAAATAAAATACTTAACCCCATTTCAGAAAAAGAAATTGAACAAGTCAAATCATTTGACAATTGCTCATGTCCACTCTGTCTTGCATATACAACGATTACATTATTTCATAACTTTGCATGTGTATGTTTTTTTTTTCTGATTAATTAAACTTTAAGGTCCTTGGAGATAGATATTGTGCTTATTTGTAATTGACTTAACAATAGGTGACAAACTATTTTCCCTCTAAATTCTGAGGCTGGTAGCCTGACTACTATTACCTTCATTTGAAAGAGAAAATGAGGCCCAGAGTGATGACACAATTGTGTAACCTCCAGTCACTTAACTGAAGACCAAAACCAGTTTCCTCATTTATAAAATAGAAATAACTCTTCCTTAAGAGGGTTGTTGTAAGGATGAAATAAGGTAACATTTGTAAATAACCTTGCAAAATTTAGCTAAATTTGTTGTTTTTACTATGTAACTTGTCCACAGTCACAAAGATTGCAGAGACAGGGTAGGGCTAAGAGAAGTATTTTGTATCTTTTGACTAAAATGCAGGGTTTTTCTTTCCACTAAACCATATTGCAATACTAAGAGAATCCCCAATCTGTCAATCAATCAACGACTCAAAAACATTTATTAAATACCTGCCATATGTCAGGGGTCTCTCCTAAGCTCTGGGGATGCTGATACTAAAAAGTCAAACCTCTACTTTCAAGAAGTTTTACATTCTGTCAAGAACAAAATTTTGGAAAAGTGCCTAAGAAATCACATGACCCAACTTTCTTCTTTTACACCAGAGAACAGATAACAGGAAGGTGACTTCTTCAAGGTCACCCAGCCAGTTTGTGATCTTGGACAACACCGGTACAGTGAAAAATGCACTACTTTCTCAGAGAGCTAAGGTTCAGATCCTTCCTCTTTAGAGCTTACAATCTGTGTGACCTTGGGCAAGTCACTTAACCTCCTTGGGCCTCAGTTTCCTCAAATGTAAAATTAGGGAGCTGGACTAGACGGCTTTGGGGCTTACTGGGAACCCTCATCTATGTCAGTTTTTTTAGATTTTTTTTAAGATAGATACCTGTATTTCAGAGTAATTGGTTTCCTTTGAAATCCTACGCATTTTATGCATTCACAAACATTATTCTAAGGAAGAATCCATGGGCTTCGCAAATCCTCCAAAGGAGTTCTGAAACACCCACAAAAAGGTTAAGAAACTGTGCTCTATACTAAGTGTCATCACACAAACTGTACAATGTTTTAAAACATATTAAAAAACACACACAAAACTGGAGGTAACTTAGAATCAAGGAATCCTTTAAAATGAAACTATCTGAGAAGGCTCCCCGCACATCCAATCGCCTACCACGAGGTGACCACCGATCGCAGCATCATTAAGAGGTTCAGCTTCTCCCAAGAGAAAGGGCGGGGGAGGCTTCCAGAAGCGCGCTCACGTGGCGCCGCATTAAGTAGTTCTGCTTCCCCTCCCAAGAGGGCGGAAGGAGCGCCGCGTTCCATGACCCTAGCACGCCCCCGGACAAAGGCGCTCTCACGTGACGGCCCAGCGGTTCATAAGAGCACTAGGCGAGGCCACGCGGAGGATTCGTCGAGATAGCGGCGGCTTAGGGTGAGGCGTTCTCGTTACGCGGCAGCGGCGGAAGGGGGGCCGCGAGGCGGCGGTGGGGAGGGGGCACCCCCGAGGCAGAAGGGGTGCGGAGAGGCCTGAGGCGGCCAAGGGGAAACTGGCGCTGAGCACCCCAGGCGAAGGCACCTCGGGCTTTGCCCTACAGCGGAGCATTCTGGGCCGGGCAGCATGGACCTTCACCCTTCCGTGACCAGCCGCTACCAAGTGCTTCGCAACGAAGAGAACGACCGGGAACCGCCGGCCGTGGAGCAGCCCTCCACGCCCATGCACATCACACCCATGACGGCCCCTCCGACGCCCGCGACTTCGCCTTCTGCCCCCGGACCGCCATTACCTGAATGGAGCCCCTCCCCTCTACCCTACGGCCCGTTTCCCGCGAAGGCCCAGACCAGCCCGGAGCCCAAGGGCCCCTGCGAGCCGTTCCCGGTGCCGCCGCCCTACAGTGTGGCCACGTCCCTGCCCTCTTACGACGAAGCGGAGAGGGCCAAAGCAGCGGCCCTGGCCGCCAGCGCCGGCGCCTCCAGGGAGCCCTCCCAGGGAGAGGATGTCTTCTCTTCGAGGGAGGCCTCGACCATCTCGGATCCTGACCCGCTGCGGGTGGGCAACGACGGCATCTTCATGGTAGCCTTCTTCATGGCCTTCATCTTCAACTGGGTGGGCTTTTGTTTATCCTTCTGTACCACCAGCTCCATAGCGGGGAGGTACGGTGCCCTCTGTGGGTTTGGCCTTTCCTTGACCAAGTGGATCCTCATCGTCCGCTTCTCCGATTACTTTCCCTTGTACTTCAATGGACAGTACTGGCTTTGGTGGATATTTCTTTTGATTAGCCTCCTGCTTTTCTTCAGAGGATTTTACAGTTACCTTAAAGTCAGGAACATGTCTGAAAGGTTGGCCACTGCCAATAGAACAAGATATATCTTCGCAAATTAAGAGATGCATTGGGCCAGTCATTTCTTTCCTCTACCACTGAAATCTCCAGATGATCTGTAATTCTCCAACTTATTGGTGTGGAAGACTACTAATAATAGAAGATGGAAGAAATAGAGGCTTCAAAATAAATGACAGGGTGCTTAAATTTCAGTTATGTTGTCTTAAACATTTATGTTTTGGTTTTTGCTTTGTTTGGCATATTTGCGTAGTTAAGAGGGAGACCTTACATTAAATACCATGGTGTAAATGATGGAGGAAAAATGCAGTAGGGCTTTGTTAACAAGTCTTGCAGTTATACTAAAATGAATGTTAAGCCCTTATGATATGTGTAATTCTAGTTAATCTTATAAAGGAATGGTAATCATCACATATATAAAACAGTTATTAATGCAAAACTTGTCGAATTTTTTTCCCTAGATTACCAGATGAACTCAGATGAGTGGACTAAATATGCTCACTTTAATGGACAGAAATCCATATGGTGATAATTATGCGTATAAAAAAATTACTTGCAATACTAATTAAAGGAAGGGTTTTTTTTCTTTTAAAACTTGGTCCAGGGTGTTGTCATACTCCAAAATTACTTACATGCATAATTCATTTATTTTCCAAAGAATTTGTCCAAGAAGTTCTATTTCAACTTGAATTCAAGTTACTCTTAATATCATAAAAACCATTATGTCGCTAACAATTGGAGTATTTAAAGATTGTTTTGGGCAAATACTATGAGAGGGTAAGGGTACTATCTGTCGAATGGCCTTTTGAAGAAAATCTTCTCTTTTGTTTTAGTGTTACCTAAAGAGGAACTTGGGTTCTAACTTGGCCCATCTTAAAGGGTTTTTGATAGAAACCTGAGATGTTTCATTTCATTAATTCTTTGTAAAATCATCTTTTCTAAGTTTGCTTTTTAAAAATTTTTTAACATTTTTAGTTGAAGTTTTGAGTTCTAAATTCTATTTCCGCCCCCCAACTGTAAGGAAGTAGATATAGGTTATGTACCTGTTCAGTTATCTAAAACGTTCACGTACTAGTCATTTTGTTCCAGAAGACATGGATGAAAGAAAGTGGAAAAATAGCATGCTTCAGTCTATTCAAACAGTATCAATTCTTTCTCTGGAGGCTGATAGTATACTTCATCAGTAGTCCTTTGGGATTGTCTTGGATCACGGTATTGCTGAGAATAGCTAAGTGATTCACAATTCTTTGTCAAACAATATTGCTGTTAATGTGTACAACGTTGTCTTGGTTCTCTTCACTTCACTGTGCATCAGTTCATATGAGTCCTAGTTTCTGAAATCATCCTGCTTGTTATTTTTTATAGCACAGTAATATTCCATTATAATCATATACCACAGCTTATTTAGCCATTCCCCAATTGATGGACATCCATTCATTTCCAATTCTTACCACCATAGAAAGAGCTGCCATAAATAAGTTCTTAAGAATTTTCTTTTGTAAAAAAGAGTGGCCTCTTGGATATACTTTACTACAGACTTTTCTTGTCCTTTGGTAGCTTTTTTTTTATTTAAGTTAACAAAAAGTGCAATGTTGATATCTTATTGCTTTGCAGTGTTGCAGTTACCCACACACACACACACACACACACACACACACACACACACACACACACACACACGAAAATGACCTCATATCAAGAAGTATAAGATTTTTCTTTTTGATATGATTTACCCATAGGCTATGTGCTGTATTTTAAGAATAGACCACGTCAACCACAATTGTTATAATTGGAATTCAGAAACTAATGCACTTTGTAGCTTGTCAAGAATTTCTTTTTAAAATTACATTTTACCTAACAGTAAAAAAAAATGGGATCTATGTTGTCTTTTAAAATTAACAACATAAAATGGTAAAATTTGGTAAGTTTATTTGCTGAAGAAAAATATAAACTTCAAGGACAAACGCTCTATGAAAAATTTATTTTACATATATATTTGTGAGTTAAACTATTTTCTAGCCTTTTCCATATCTTTATAAATGGTATCATTATGAGAGTTGGAAGAGGTCAAATTTATTAGAACCTACCATATTTATGGGAACTTAGGATGCCTTTTAACATTATGCCTTCTGGGGAGAGAAAAGTTTTAGAAGGTTTAGCTAGTAGTTTTCCAGACAAGCAACATCCTTGAAGGGTTGATTTTTGTTTTATCTCCTCTGTTTCCACAACTATGTGAGTTCTAATCCCATATAAACAGAATAGACCTGAGGTGATTACAGATAGGTGAGGTGAGCACTCAAAGCCATAAACCCTGAAAGCTTAATAACTTTCTGAGATGATCAGGAGCTTAACAGTCTTTTTCTGTGATTGACATGGAATGACTACTCCTGTTGAGATTTGGGAGTTGGGTTTGGGGTGAGGGGAGGGAGTGTCAACTTATGAAACCTGATCAGTAGAGGTCTGAGCTACTTTCTATTTCAGCGCCTTGTTTCAGTGGATAATTGGTGTTACTTGGATTACTTGGCAGCCCTAAATACTAATTAGGGGTTTAGATGGGGGCTATTTTAATTAGCCACTCTATCAGTGGACTTGAACAATTGCCCACTGGGATATAAAGGCAAAAGTGAAACTGTCCCTGCCTTGGAGTGGTTAGGGGTAAGGGATGAGAAGAATGAAGTATATCACAAACAAGCCAATCTGAAGAAGGATAAAGCAGTAGCAAAGAAGGGGGAGGTGGAAGTATACATAAAAGCTTGGAGGAGGAGATAATGCCTGAGTTTACGGAGCCTGTAAGTGGCAGAAGTGAGGAAGGAATAGCATTCCAGGCACACATAAGGGCTACGTCACCTGTTTGAAGGTAAAGAGATAGGATATGGAAGACTATGGAGAGCAAGAAAAGTTGTTTTATCTTGTTAGAAATGATATTTAATAGGCATTAGGGAACCTCTGAACATTTTGGAGTAGCAGACCTGGGGTTTAAGCCAATGCTTTGCAGCTGTATGGAGCAGGAATTGCAGAGGGAAAAGATTGTAATGGGAGGAAGACCAATTGGGAAATAATAATAGTCTAGTGAGAAGTGATGTGGAAATGAACTAAAGAAGTTGCCCTGTAAGGGAAGAGAAGGATTTGGATAAGATGTTATTAGGGTAGTCAACTAAATGTGCAACCAAAAAGAATGACTGTGCACTTAAAAACCTTGGTGACTGAGAAGATGGTGGTATCAACACAAATTAGAAAGTTTAGAGGAGAGAAAGGTTTGAGGAAAGATGTTGAGTTCCATTTTGTACGTGTGATGTAAAGGGTGCTCGATTGGAAAGAAGAGGACATGGATTCAAATCCAGGCTCTACCACTTCACATCTGTATTAACCTGAGCAAGTCAGTTCACTTCCCTCAGGCTCATTTTCTTTATCTGTAAAATGAGAGAGTAAGACTAGTTTACATCTAAGGCACCTTCCTGCTCCAAATCTAAATCTGATATCCTTTGTTGTTTGAGAATCCCAGCAAGTAAATTGGTGATACTTTGTGTAGAGTTCAAGAAATCAGGGCTGATTATATAAATAGATTTGGGAGTCATTTGTATGGAGAAAATAAGCCCATGAAAGGAGGAAGGAAAAGGAGAGAGCAGAAAGAAGTTAGTAATCTTTGAGAAAGCACTTTCAGGGGAACACTGGGTCTAGAAGTTATAGGTTCAAGGAGTTGAAAAGAGAGTGGATGTTGAGGAAGTAGAGATTAATCTTTTTAGGATTTGGCAGTGAAATGGGTGTAAATTATAGGATGGTGGCTTAATGGGGTGACATGGTCCAGTAGAGGAATTTTAAAGACAGGTGAGATCTGTGCAGTTTTGCAGTGAAGAAGAATCACAGGGTGATGTCTTGACTTATGCATGAATTGGATTTAAGTGAGGCAGAGTTGCATGAAGTCATCAGCCTCACTCTTCCAGAGTTGTCAAAGTCTAGTGGCAAGATGAAAATCAGAACAACTATCAATGGCCTGGAATACAGTGGATGACCTTGGCATCTTCAGTGTCTGACCAAGCTCTAAGCCTTCTACATCACTTGCTTGCTATTGGAACAAATTGTTTCAATTTGCCCATTCTGCCAGGGAAAGCCTTCACATGCTTGGGATAGACACCCTGCTAACTCACTGAGGCTTTGAGGCCTATCAGTTAACCTCAACTTGCCAGTTGGCCCACACAGTTTTACCAGGATGTGGCCACTGCAGATGCTACAGCTTGAAGCCACAGGTGAGAGAGTTGGGTGACAGGTGGATACCAAAGGTGGATAAGCAGCTTTGAAAAGGCCTCAGCAGGCCCTCAGAGCAGAGGTGCTAATCCTCCCTGAACACCCAATGTACTATAAGAAGAAACTAGTATAGAATTGGTTGAAGATGAAAGAGAGAGAAGGAATAATTGAAGGGACAATATTAAGCAAGAAATAAGAGAGAATGTAATCAATCAACAGCACAAGTTGACCAGAAGTGAAAAACTTTTCATTTCAGTTGGATGAGATTCATCTAATCTTGTATTCTTTGATATTTCTTTTAGAGTCTCTTCCAGGGATGTGCTGGAGTCAGTTTAGACTAGCATTCAAAAAGCAGTTAAAATTTCAGGGCAAGCATTTACACCTTGGAAATCAGCAATTCCTGCAACTCAGGACCTGATTTATTATTTTGTAAATTATCTAGACTTAAGAAGTGATGGAAAAAAATGTTAATAAAGCAAATTAAACTTAAAAGTGTGTAGGTCAATTTAAATGGAAATGGGCAGATAGAAATTGTGACTTGCCCAGCTTTAGAGCTAGTCTTCTGACTTCAGTCCCAGTGCTCTATCAGCTGTGCCACCTGGCTGCCATCAAATGCATGCACATGATCAGAATTCTGAGTTTCCTCTATCCTACAATAACCTCCTGTCATTTCACCTCTCCCTTGACCTTATTTTTCCTAAACCTATTCTTTGTGTTCCATGTGACATCTAGTTCCTACCTACTTGTCTACCCATACTCTCCAAGACCATCATCCTTGCACTAACTTCACTTTCTCTCCATATCTTGACCCTAACCAGTTCAATTTTACACTGCCTACTACTTGAATCCTTCCTTCTACCTTTGTTTTGTTAAAATTCATGCTTTGCCAAATCCCAGTCTTAGATCACCACCACCATTCGCCTCCTGCACTCCTCATCCCGGTACTAAAGTAATTCACCTAATGATGCTGACTGGGTCTCCCACAAATTTATATTATCTAAAAAACTTGGTCCTAACTAAATCAAGGTAATCATTTTACTTTTTTCCATATTGATTCTATATCTCATTCCCCCTAGTATCTATTCCAGATCTTCCCTTTTCTTCTCAATTCCTTTGTAGTAAGTTCCTTGAGAGCAGGGCCTATTTTCAGTTTTGTTTATGTATCTCTGGTGCTTAATAACTTCTAGCTGATTTGACTCATTTATTCATCTAGGTCTTTCTACAGTTCTTGGGTATAATTAGAGCACTTGAATTATATTCAGCACTCTTACCACATAACTGATGAAGTTTTGGGTCTTTTTTGTCATTCATTTGTTCAGTTATATACCTTATACTGCTTCATGAGGACATATATCATCATTGGAAATACTTTGCAGACATCTTGTATGCACTGTGTACTTCTTTATCACCTTTTGGGTAACTACAACTTTGATCCCATTTGCTGCTGATCTCCAGTCTCATATCTCCAACTACTTTTCAGACCTCTCAAACTAGACATCTAGGAGAGATCTTAAAGTCAGTATGTTCAAAACAGAGCTCATCTTTCTCCCTAAATCCACCCCCCATCCTCCTACTTCACCTTTAATGTGGAGACCACAAGGGGCCATCTCCAGTCCTCCTGATCTTTCTCTCTCCTCCCTTCTCCTCTCCTCCCCTCCCTTCCCCTCTTCTCTCCTCTTTTTCTCCTTTCACAATATAGAGTTTCATCCTTTATCTAATGTTGCCCCACCCAAAGGATTATAAATTTTGATCACTGAAAACACACAAGATTTCTTCGGGTTTATGGGCTAGATTTCTTAAGGACCATGCCTTTTAAGCCCTCAGGGTTTCTGGCTGAAAAACAGAAACAATTGCTATTTACATTCATTCTGAGCCAATCTGGGCCCAAACAATGACAGTTTGGCCTGGGACCAATTATGAGTCAATCAATGACAGTCAGAGTGATTTGGGGTTAAGGCTGGTCTTTAAGAGAAAAGGAGGAAAAAAAAGTTGCAGAGATTAAAATTTACATGGTAGAGCACCCCCAGGTAAGGCTATGATGCCCTATGTAGCCAAATGGAGGGAAGAGAAAGAAAGAAAGAAGAAAGAAAAGAAAGAAGGAAGGAAGGAAGGAAGGAAGGAAGGAAGGAAGGAAGGAAGGAAGGAGGAAGGAAGGAAGGAAGGAAGGAAGGAAGGAAGGAAAGAGAAGAAAACAGTGTTGCTCAACTGGCCAGTTTCAGTTGATCCCCAGTGGGCAGCTCCTTTTCTACTCACAGAGATTGCTGTTTGTCTTTTGTTCTTGAAGAGGATCTCCCAGATCTATTTTTTTAAAAGAGGGTATTCTTTGCTTCATTTCTTATTAAGCCTTAATCACTGAATAGGCTTTGCCTCAGTCAAACTAAGACCTGTTAAGGACCTTAGCTTAAAAAGGCCAAGGTCTCCCTCTGCATCCTGGGCTAACTCCAGTTGACCTGCTCTATATCTGGCCACTGGAACCAGATGGCTCCAGAGGTGAGAGTGAGGCTTTGCACAACCCTTCTGCACTTAAATCCAATTCACTTGCATATCATGGCATCACCTTACTGGAATCATGATCTTCTTGAAGGACAAATAGCAAGCCTTAAACTCAATTCACTCAGGCTCTCATTGATTGGCCAGATATAGGTCCCAGTCCAAGCTCCACTTACTGGTCATTGTTTGGGCCTGATGGCTTGGAGTGAATGTAAATAGCAATTGTTTCTGTTTTGTCCAGATACCCTGAGGGTCCTCTCTGCCCATATTGATTTTTTTTTACTACCTCAAGAAGCCTTTTTTTGCCTCATTTCTTAGTCTTAAATCACTGAGTAGGCTTTGCCTTAGTCAAACTAAGACCTGGGGAAGACCTTAGCTTAAAAAGACCAAGGTCCCCTCTCTTGGGGGCGGAGCCAAGATGACAGTGAAAACAGTGACTTGCTTGAGGTCTCCTCCAAAACCCACCAAATACTCATAAAAAAAATGGCTTTAAACAAATTTTGAAGCAGCAGAACCCACAAAAAGACAGAGTGAAACAAATTTCCAGCCCAAGACAACCTGGATGATTGATCAGAAAGGTGTATCGCACAGGGCTGGAAACACAGGCCACAGTGAATCTGAAGCAGGCCTCAGAGGACTGAATTGCGGGCAGCTGTGGAGGTTTCCAGACTCCTCCAATCCACCAATGCCAAAGACAACTTAGAAGGTCAGTAGGAAAAGTCTGTTTCTGTCGGTGCTGAGAAAGGAAGGCAGGGTCTCAGCTCCATTCCCCAAGAACATGGCGGGGGGGGGGCAGCTGCTTCCCAAGCTTCCAGCCCACAGACTGAGGGGGAATCCAGTGGCAGAACAGAGAGGGATGGCAGGGATCTCTTTGCCAGTGCTGAGGCAGGAATCTCTTGCTTTGCCCGTGTGTGGATCTGGGCACAGTTCTGGCAGTGCTGGGGTGAGGAGGAGCGCTGGCTGGTGGAGCTTGTAGTGGCTGTGGAGAGGAACCCTCCTCACAGTTACAGGACAGAAAGGAGTACTTTTGTCACAGGCCAGGAAAGGAGTAAACACCTCTCCCCTTATCATACCACCTTAGAAGACCTGAAAATTTACAGGTCCCTACAAGTATCTCTGAAAACAGCTGTACAAACCTCTGAAGCTTGGGACAGTACACTCTCCACATTGGAAGGAGACTCTTACCTTAACAAAGAGTTTAAAACTCAAGTAATTGGGGGATCATGAGCAAGCAGCGCAAAAAGAGTCAGACTATATTATCTTACTTTGGTGAAAAAGAAGATCAAAATATACAACCAGAAGAAGACAACAAAGTCAAAGCTCCTACATCCAAAGCCTCCAAGAAAAATATGAATCAGTCCCAGGCCTTGGAAGAGCTCAAAAGGGATCTTGAGAAGCAAGTAAGGGAAGTAGAGGAAAAACTAAGAATGATGCAAGAAAATCATGAAAAACAAGTCAATAGCTTGGTAAAGGAGACCCAAAAAATACTGAAGAAAATAACACCTTAAAAAATAGCCTAACCCAAATGGCTAAAGAGGTCCAAAAAGCCAATGAGGAGAAAAATGCCCTAAAAAGAAAATTGGCCAAATGGAAAAGGAAGTCCAAAAGATTACTGAAGAAAATACTTCCTTAAAAATTAGAATAGAGCAATTGGAAGACAGTGACTTTATGAGAAATCAAGACACTGTAAAACAAATCCAAAAGAATGAAAAATTAGAAAACAATGTAACATATCTCATTGGAAAATCAACTGACCTGGAAAATAAATCCAGGAGAGAGAATTTAAAAATTATTGGACTATCTGAAAACCATGATCAAAAAAAGAGCCTAGACATCATCTTTCAAGAAATTATCAAGGAAAACTGCCCTGATATAGTAGAACCAGAGGGCAAAATAGAAATTGAAAGAATCCACAGATCTCCTCCTGAAAGAGATCCCCAAAGGAAAACTCCTAGGAATATTATAGCCAAATTCCAGAGTTCCCAGGTCAAGGAGAAAATATTACAAGCTGCCAGAAGGAAACAATTCAAGTACTGTGGAAACACAATCAGGATAACACAAGATTTAGCAGCTTCTACATTGAAGGACCACAGGGCATGGAATATAATATTCAGGAGGGCAAAGGAGATAGGATTACAACCAAGTATCACCTACTTCAGGGGGAAAAATGGTCATTCAGTGAAACAGAGGACTTTCAAGCATTTCTGATAAAAAGACCAGAGCTGAATAGAAAATTTGACTTTCAAATACAGGACTCAAGTGGAACATGAAGAGGTAAACAGGAAAGAGAAATCATAAGAGACTTATTAAGATTGAACTGTTTACATTCCTGCATGGAAAGATGATATTTATAACTCATGAGACCTTTGTCAGTATTAGGGTAGTTGGAGGAAAAAAATTATATGTGTGTATATGTAGATAGATAGATAGAGGGCATAGGGTGAGTTGAAGATTAAGGGGTCATATCTGGAGAATAAAATTAAGGGATGAGAGAGGATTATACTCAGAGAAGAAGAAAGGGAGAGGTAGAATGGGGTAAATTATCTCACAAAAAAAAAACAGAAAAGAAAAGTCTCTTACAGTGGAGGGGAAACAGGGGAAGGTGAGAGGGAATGAGGAATCTTATTCTCATAGGATTTGGCTTAAGGAGGGAATAACATACACATTCAATTGGGTATGGAAATCTGTCTTACCCTACAGGAAAATAGGGGGAGAAGGGGACAAGAGAGCAGGGGGATGATAGAGAGGAGGGCAGATTGGGAAAGGGGTAATCAGAAGCAAATACTTCTGAGGAGGGACAGGGTCAAAAGAAAGAATAGAATAAATGGGAGGGCAGGATAGGATTAAGGGAAATAGAGTTAGTTTTTCACAACATGTCTACTATGGAAGTGTTTTGTATAACTGCACATGTACAACCTATATTGAGTTGCTTGCCTTTTCAATGAGGGTGGGTGGGGAGGGAGGAAGAGAGAAAATTTGAAACCTAAAGTTTTAAAAACATATGTTTAAAAAAAATGTTTTCACATGCTACTGGGAAATAAGAAATACAGGAAATGGGGTACAGAAGTCTATCCTGCCCTACAGGAAAAGAAGGGGAAGGGGATAAGAGAAGGGAGAGAGATAGAAGAGAGGACAGACTAGGGGAAGGGGTATTCAGAATGCATGCCATCTTGGGGTGGGGGGAGGGGGGAGATGGGGTGAAAATTTGGAACTCAAAAACTTGTGGAAGTGAATGTTGAAAACTAAAAATAAATAAATTTATATTAAAAAAAAAAGTCCAAGGTCCCCCACTGCATCTTGGGCCATCCTTAGGCATCCCGATCTGTATCTAGCCACTGGACCCAGATAGCTCTGGAGGAGAAAGTGAGGTTGGTGACTTTGCACAGCCCTCCTTCCCTTAAATGCAGTTCACTTCCTTGTCATGCCATCATCCTCCTGAAGTCATGGTCCTCTTCTAGAATGAAGGACAAACAACAAGAGGGCAACACCATCCTCTCAGTCCCTCAGGCTTACAGTTTAGGAGTCATCCTGTATTTTGGATCATCTTTCACCACCACCCTGCCCTTTTCTAAGCAGTTGCCAGCGTTTGCCAATTTCACCTTTGTATTATGTCTCAAATATATCCCCTTCTCTTCTCTGACACTGAAACTGCTTTATAGTAGGCTTTCATCACCTCATACCTTGATTACTTTGGTAGCCTACTGATGGGTCTGCCTGCCTCAAGTCTCTCCACTACAATTCATCCTCCATTCAGTCATTAAAGTGATAGGTTGGATCAACCCCTTAATTCAATAAACTCTAATGGTTTCCTTTTGCCTCTAGGACCAAATATGAAATGCTTTGTTTGGCATTTGATACCTTTCATAACTTACCCCTCCCCCAACTTGCCAATCTTCTGGAAGGTCATTCTGCCCCCCCAACTTTTATCCAGTGACACTGGCATCTTGGATGTTCCATAAACAAAATATTCCATCTCTCTGCTCCAGACATTCTCTGTGGCTATCCACCATTCCTGGAACGTTCTCCCTCCTCCATTCCAACTACTGACCTCCCTGGCTTCTTTTTTTAAGTTCCAACTCAAATTCTATCTTCTACGGGAAGCCTTTCCCAATTTCTCTTAATTCCAGTGCCTTTTCTCTGTTGATTATTTCCTATTGGTTTATAGCATTTTTTTTCCTGGTATATATTTGTTTACATGTTGTGTCTTCCGTTAGATCGTAAGCTTTTTGAGGGCAGGGACTGTCTTTTGCTTCCTTTTGTGTCCTCGGCACAGAGTCTTGTGCATAGTTAGTGCTTCATAAATATCAGTCAATTGAATATTTATGTTAAAAAGATGTGTTTTAATTTTTTCTACCAAGTTACAGTTTCTGAGTAATTTCTTAAATTTAATCTCCAAGTAGAACATTGAATGTAAGCTACTATAGGGCAATGACAGTTTTTGCCTTTTTGGTTTTTGTGTTTGTATCCCCAGAACTTAGCAGATTACCTTGTTTAGTAGGCATTTAATAAAAATCTTATTGAACTGAATCCTACCCACTTTCTTCTCTTCTCCATAGAACACATTATTCAAGATTTGGTCTTTCCACTCTACTGGACATGCCCAGACAGTATTTTTCATCCAATTTGTTTTTTTCCTATATGGATTATTAAGCCTACCTTTTTTTAAATAATCATGGTTTTCATGGAATAGGCCATGAAATGTTCAGGTGCATTTTGTAATCAGCATCACCCACAAACAAGAGTATCTAGAGAAACTCATAGTCTATAGAACTATATTGTTTTCATTTGGATCTTATTTAGGACATCCTCCATGACATTGATCTTTAATGAACATATATCCCTCTGTTTACGACATTAATGATCTGAGGGTTGTATAAGAGAAGTATTGATGATTGTATTTGATAAGGAATAAATGGGATTTAAATGCTATTTCCTAACAATAAAATATAAACACATTGGAATCTTGTATTCTCTGTATCTGTTATTTAATTGTGATTATAAATGTGTAGATTATTATGGAAAATCATTATAGTCCCTAGCCCAAGGTTTTTGTCAGAATTAAATGAACTAAAGTATGTAGAGGGCTGGACAAACCTTAAAGTGTTATAAAAACGCCATATATTATTATAATTATTATTATGGTTATTATATTAGCCATTTTTAATACTCTCCCTTGAACATTTCACTACAATATGTAAACTTTTAAAGCCTCATTGTTGGTAGAGGAGCACAGCTTATACTCACATCAGTGCTACTCAAAGCACATCTTAATATGTATATATATAGGCATAGAGGTTTAAGGGGGCTAGAACCCCAAAATCACAAGAAGCAGGCCCTGTCTGAAAGAATTCAACCCAAATCTTTTTTCAGCCAGAGAAAAAGTTTATTAGATAAATCATACAGGCCAGACTCTTAAGGAATCTGAAAATTAGTGATGCCCATAAGGACCACTGGGCATAAGGAAGTCTCAGTGTTTAAATGGGGGCCAGGGTGGATCTTATATACACTCAAGTAATTTTGGGTGACCAGAGGAGGGGCTGGGAAGAGAATCTGGGTGACTGGGATGGGAGCTTAGGGAGAATTCTGATTGGAATGTCTGGGAGATTGAATAGACAATGGCAATAGATAATGAAGGGAACTAGAAGGAAGAGGTTTGAATGTGGTCTGGATAAGATCAAAGGTGGAACTAGAGTTTTCAAAGGGAAATTGGGAAAGTCTGTAAGGAAAAGCCTTTGAGTGGAATATAGCCTCAGGTAGCTGTTTGAGACCAGAGTGAGGTCAAAAAAAAGTTTAAGGGTTTTCTGGGGCCATAGACAAATGGGAGCCAGAATCTTTTTGGTGCAAGGGGCAAAGGTCTTAGCCCATACTCCATCAGTATATATACATACATACATACATACATACATATATATATTTGTTTGTTTGTTTTTTGGTGAGGTAATCGGGATTAAATAACCTTTCTAAGGTCACACACCTAGACCTCTGTCTCCCTTAATCCACCCTTCTCTTATCAACTCCTTTTCTCTAAACCCCTTCTTCTATTTTTCCCTTGAAGAGGATAGATTTCTATACTCAACTGACTATGTAGATATACATAGAGATTCCTCCCTCTTAAGTCAAATTTGAACTCAGGTCCTCTTGACTTCAAGGCCAGAGCTCTATCCACTGCACCACCTAGCTGCATCCACACCTAATTTTTTATCCATCTACCTTATCTCTTTTTCTTTTTAAAAACTTATTTGTTTTAAACTTTTAATAAATGTTTTTGAATTCCAAATTTTCTCTTTCCCCCAAATCCTGACAAGCAAATTACGTATGTGAAATCATGCAAAACATATTTTCATGTTAACTATGTTGAAAAAAAGCAAAAAAAATAAAGTGAAAAAATTATATTTCAAAAAAAAATCATTATGAAAATCTGCCTGTTCCCTTCTTATATTTTCATTTCAGGGATGTGACATACATTATCATAAAGTTAAGTAGGTGTATGAGTTAGCAGTATTTGATTTTCCTGTGCTTTTTTTTTTTAGAAATTACCAGTCATGATTTTTTTTCCCCTGTTCTTTTTTATGTCTTGTCTTCTATGAGCTTTCTCATAAAACAACCTCTCAATTCTTTCAAGTTTGCATTATTTCCGGTATATCTTTCTTGGTATGTCCTTGGTCTTGTCCATTTGTTCTTCCTGATTTTATCTTTCTAACTGTAGTTTTGACTTCTTCACATAGTGCATCAAAGACTGAGATGTTCAGATTCAAATGTGGTAGTTCCTCATCTCACTTTCACTCATAAAAATAAATCATTATAGAAACATCAGAAATTTGTTTCATTTTTATTTATTTGTTTTGTTCTGAAGCCATTTTCATGTATGAATTTTCATGGGATGAGGTGACTCAGTTGGATCTCAGATTAGGTTTCTGTCAACTTCATTTCATTACCACTGCTTTTTGATTTTTTTTTTATGACACTCATAATCTTTTATACTTCTTCTATAGGGTTTTACAAAATAATTTGTTTTCTAAGTCATTGTTGCCATTGGCTGCCTTGTCTCTCAGCCTGTCAAAGAATTTCATGTTTGCTGGCTAAATTTCTGGACTTGTTTACTTTCTTCATTGTGGTGATAGGTTAACATCAATGAGGTTTTGCTGGTAATTTTGGTCAGTCAAGGTCTTTTTAAAAGACTGAAGTTTAACTGGTGTCAGCATTTACTCTCAATTTTTTGCAAGTTTTAGAATCTGATTGATGAATACACTCAGATACTTTAAGATATGCAACTTTTTGAAGGTAAAACACTATTAGCAATGCCTTTTTAGCTCCTGCAGAAATTGCATGACAACTGATGAGCTATATGAGTACCTCTTTGGAGACTTGTGCTTTGATGCCCTACTTTTATGGTTTATTTCTGGAAAACTTCCTCACTGAACTCTATGTACTTTCAAGTTTTTTTTTTAAATTCTGCACGTTATTTACCTCTGAAATAAAATGAGAAGCTTGATGTCTTTATGTTATAGTGGCTATCATTGCAAAGGTAACTCTGGCTCCTATATAATATAGTCCACACTAACTCTAATTTAAGTATATTATGTATTTGCAGTAATTGATAACTTATGTGTGTTTTTTGAAGTATGAAGTCAGGCTGAGAGGTATGTTCTCTACTGTTAGAAAAGGAGTTAGTTTGGTTGGCCAGTATGGGAATTAGTAATAAACAGATTTATATAAATGGCAACTGGAGAAAGGGATACTATAGAATTCTAAGATTCATAGAATCTCAATTTGAAGAAATTGCAGAGATTTTCTAGTTTAAACCATAATTGACCAGGAATCTCTTTTGTAACATACTAAAGTAGTCACTCAATCTTCATTTGAAGATCTTAAATGATGAGGGATGTACCACTTACAGATACAACACATTTCACTTTCAGACAGTTCTTGTTGTTAGGAAATTTTTCCTTACTTCATTATTTTAATAATCAAAGGGATCTTTGATGTAATTAATATGGGCATTTCATATTATTCTTTGTCCTCATTGTAATGTCTTAAAGTCTCTAGTACCATCAAATCAACTTTCTTCTCTCATAGTAGATGACCTCACTTCTTACTTTTCTGAGGAGATAAAGGACAACTGTTATGAGCACCTTCATCGGTAGTCTAGTAAAAAGAAAATTATATTTGGAGTCAAGAAACCTGGTTCCACATCCTGGATTCACCATTTACTACTTTTGTGATCTTGGAAAATTCACTTTAGCTTATCTAGGCCTTAGTTTCTCCACCTATAAAATAAGGAATAAACAACTTCTAAGATCTCTTCTAGTTCTAAATCTATGATCATATGATCTCCCTTAATCTATAACTAAAGACCTTCATATATACATATATATATATGTGTGTTTGTGTGTATACACACACATATATGTACGTGTGTATATGTGTGTGTATACATATATATGTACATATATATGTATATATATCCTCCTCTCCCTACCTTTAGCCCACTCCTTGTCAAGAATAAATCCTAGAATTGTGCTCTTGATTTTATCCCCATCCTTCTTCTCTCACAGTTTGCACCACTGATCATTCTCTCTCTCTCTCTACTTTACTTTCCCCCTATACATTGAACCCTTTCCCAGCATCAATAAATATACAAAAATATAAAATGTAAAATTTTCAACTGAGCACAATCTGGATCCAGACAATACTTTAAGACTATAATGCAGCCAAATTAGATTGCCAGCCCTTTGTGAATGTGCACAAGCTATATCCTATGCCTGTAATGTACAGTCCCCTCACCTCTATCTATCAGAATACTTTCTTTCCTTTAAGATCCAGATGCCACATCTTAGGCAAAGACCTCCTGAAATTATGACATATTGTACTTGTCTCTGTACATGTTGTAGCGTACTCACAGAATATAAGCTATATAAAGATACAGATTCTTTCTTTTTTTTTTTTAATATCACCCTCTCTGGTGCCTTTCATACAGTGAGCACTTAATCAATTGATATTTGTTGAGTTGAACTGAATTGAATGAATGAATTAGCTTTGGTAGTTCCAGCTCCTAGAAAGTTCTCAGAGATATGACTAAGGGCAACTACTTAGAATACTTCTTACCGAGGAACAAAACAAGTGGAATTTTATAATATAATAATATATAAAATAATATAAATATATTTACATGTAATTAAATTAACAGAATATAATACATATAGTTTTGTAAGATTTTACTTTCTATATGTACATATCCTAATGCCAGAAAAATCTGCTTTCCCAGATGTACTCTTTATTTTTAATAAGTCAAGTTGTATATGTTAAGGGAATTTCATAATATAATCACATATATATATTTGCATGTAATTAATATAAAATATAATGCAAAATAATTTTATAAGATTTTACTTTATAAATGTACATATCTTAACGTCATAAAAATCTGCTCTCCCAGGTTATACCTCTTATTTTTAATAAGCCAAGTCACATGTGTTTATAAGGAAGGTTCATAGTCCCTAGTGGAGGGAAATGTATGAGACAAAATTTTCAATTCCAGGGAATTTGATTTTTACATTTTTCTTAGGGTTCACTACCACAGGTTAGCCATGGTCTTCCTTTTACAAAATAGAATCTGAATTGTGATTAGCCATCATTCAAATTCTATCATCTGAAACAAAAAGATAATGAATCATTTTCCACATGATAGATATATTCTGGTTATTTGAAGGCAGCTCCCATGTCTACCTTAGTTTCCAATTCTCTTATCTCACATTTTATATAGATTCTATGTACGTTATTTTGTTTTGTTTTTTAAAAAAATGTATTTTCTATCTTTCTCCCCCCCACCATGAAAACAAACAAAAAAGGAAAAACTCTGTAAGAAATATACATGGTCAAGCAAAACAAATGTCCACATTGGCCATGTCTAAAACTAACATCCTACATCTTGTGTCCATCACCTCTCTGGAAGGAGGTGAATATGTCATTATCAGTGTTCTGAAATTGCCATTGGTCATTGATTTTTCTGAGTTCTTAAATATTTCAAAGCCATCTTATTTTACAATTTTGTTGTGATTGCATAACTTGTTTTCCTGGTTCTGCTCTCCTCATTCTTCATCAGTTCATATAAGTTTTCTCAGGTTTCTCTGAAACTATCTCTTAATGGCACAAGAGTATTTCAGTTCATTCATATATTATGGGGGTTTTTTTCAGGCCATTTTCCAGTTGAGGGGAACTCTCTTAATTTCCATTTTAGACACAAGTAAAAGAATGGCAGTAAATATTTATGTATATATGGGCCTTTTCCCCCTTTAAAAAAAATCTGTTTGTGGTGGGTCAGTTTCCTATTCTGCTAAATAAACATGCCCCTAATTTCTGCACCTGATTATACCTACCTTCCCAATTGAAAGAGACTCCTTCTCTACTCTTTTTGGATGCTATAGTTACTTAGTATTAATTCTGTTAACAAATTTGAGTTAAGAAGTGTATTAACATTTTAAACACATATCCAAGAATTTATTTGTTAGTTATGGCAGATATCTTACCTAAATTTTATATTCTGTCCCCAATTTTAATCCCACTTTATCTCACTGCAACAGTTTTACTCTTGCCCTGTGTATGATTTTCACAAGGCTATACCATCACCTAGTTATTAAATAATCCAACTAACTGAAGTTACTAATTGTTCCTTTATTGGGCATATTTGGATTTTGATAAGGGATTCTTGAAGCTTATATCCAGAGGAGTGCTGGCAAATGTTTAATAAGAACTGACAAAGAAAAAATGTACCTAGAACACACATTTAAATTTAATCATCATTATTGAATCATTTTCTCCATCATTTTCTTAAATCTAGAAATTAACAAATCAAGTTTTGAGTCGTTTGCTGATTTTTGAGGTGTTAATCCTTGCAATGAAAATTTAACAATCAGCTCTTCTGAGTCAGTTGAGCTGGCTCCTACACAGTCCTATTTATAATATTTTGATAATCCTATGACTCTTCAAGAAAGACAATAATGAAGTTCTCATGGTGGAATAACAGTCACTGAGACTGATGTTTTCAGACATATTTCCTATATCTCTTCAAATCACAGGACAGAGATCTGCCTGCATGGATGTCTCACTGGATATTTGTGTACCTTACTTCAAATACCTAATTGATTTACATAAGACCAGGTGAATGGCAGACATACCACTCTGGATTGTGATTCTATCAGGTTTAATGAGCAAAGCAGAATAAGAGACAACTACTTAATGATTAAGAAATCTTTTCAAAGGACCAGGTTTGTCAATTGCCTCTCAACCGGGTCTAGGCTATAGATAGAACCTGAAGATAGAGGCTGCTATGCTTTTTCTAAGATGCAACAATTGTGGTGTTATTCAACACCAAGGTGATGGTAGCTGGAAGGAATCAAAAACCCATAACACTTTAAAATCTGTAGAGATATTTAATGTTAGAGTTTAACAGGGCACCAAAAGGTATAGGGAAAAATCACTTAAAGTCAGGGAGATTCTTTAAAAATAAGGTGGAGAGAGGCAGTTAGGTGGCTCAGTGGGTAGAGCACTGGGCCTCAAGTCAGGAGGACCTGAGTTCAGATCTGGCCTCGGATCAAACACTAGACACTTGCTAGCTGTGTGACCCAGGGCAAGTCACTTAACCCCAATTGCCCCCAAAAAAAAATCCAAAAAAAATAAGGTGAAGAAATTTAAGTTTAAAATGAAATTATTATAATTAAACTTATCAAATGATTCCTGTATAGTTTTACTATGATTATTCCATCCAAAAACAAAATTAGGTTACTTATGTTATTACTAAGAAATAACAGTGAATTTCAGTGTACAGATCATTAAGATATATATATACGTATGTGTGTGTATGTATATATGTATGTGTATGTGTGTCTTTAAGGACAGCATCATCCTATCTCACCTAGGCTGGAAATGCAGCAGAGAGTGGGTCAGTTTCAATTCAGATCAGTACAGAATCTCTGACCTCCATGTTTTCCCTCCTTAGTCAGCCTTAAGACTCTCAACCCCACTTCTCCCTCACTTTTCATCACCCCCACCCAGGGCTTACCATATTGGTACCAGACTTAGAGCAGACACCTAATCAGTTTTAATATATATATTTATTTTTATTTTTATTTTTAGGCAGTTGGGGTTAAGTGACTTGCCCAGGGTCACACGGCTAGAAAATGTCAAGTGTTTGGTCTGAGGCCGGATCTGAACTCAGGTCCTCCTGACTCTAGGGCTGGTGCTCTATTTACTGTGCCACTTAGCTGCCCCCATCAGTTTCAATATTGAACTCCGCAACTCAAGAAATCCACTAAGCCTTAGCCTCCCCAAAAGTGGGAATGTTTTACCACAGCCATAGCTCACCTGGGTCATAATATTCAAAGATGTAAGGATCCACTTTTCTCTTCCTTTCATATTTCTGTGAATAGAGACTCTTGAAGTAAGCTATTCCCTTCTCAACCCATTTAGTTAGAGAAACTAAATCCACTTGGTATATTGTAAAGGTTCTTTTTAAAAAAATTTTATTTAATACAAAGAGAACCATAGATTTTTGTCAACTTTGTCTTCATAATATCAAGATACTTTTATTTATGGCATTGAAGAGGACAAACATTATCCACATTTTACACATGGTAAAGCTGAAGTATGGAAAATTAATAAATACCAAGGAAGAAAGTCAAAAGATTGTAGAATCAGTACTAGTTCTGAGGACATTCATTTTTCCACTAGTCCAGAACTGCAGCATTGTGCATTTCTTCCTCATGAGATCACAGAATTATAGAAATTAGAATTACAAGGTACCCCTAGGATCATATATAGTTCAATGTCCTTAGATAAATCTCTTAAATGTCTATATCCCTTTAGCAATAGGCTTTTATTAGTAGTAACTATCTACCTAAATACTATCTGGGTAGTTCCCTTTCTATCTAATTAGCCTAGGTAACCAATATTGGGTAGAGTCCTAACTGAAAAATAGACTAACACCCATTTGGTTGGCCTTATGCACTGAGGGAATCATTGGAAGAGTTTCTACCCAAAATAGTTTTCTCATTTGAGAAAGGGATGAGGCCTAATCAACCTCACATTCCAAATGCCAGTGAGGAAAGCTCTAGGTAGTTTGGAAAGCTCAGTGTAGACCAGGTTTTTGTTCCAGATGGAAGCCAATTTTGTTTGTTTTTGCTCTTTCTTTTGCTCGTGGGTTGAGAAAGGCCTTCTCTATAAGGCTAAGCAAGCAGAAATATTTTGTAAACTTTGAAATGCTTATTTTGTTGAATCTGTAAAACTTTGTACTTGGAGATAATTGTGATTTTCCTCAGTACATGGGAAATTATATATGATCACGTAAAACTGACTATTTTGAGACTTTACTGCATGGTCCTGGGGAATCATTGCTTATGCTTCTCCAGAGATGACTGAGAACTATTCTGAATTTGGGACAAGGACCATGATAAGAATAAGAGATGGATATTTGAAGAAATGTTTATCTATAGAATCCAAAAGAGCAATGTACTACTAATATATAGTGGCCCTGGACAATCTGGCATCCGGTACTTAACAATGAATTTCCTAAATTTCGTATATTGATAATTGATCTACTATCTTCTGAATAGTATGTGAATTGAGTTTCTCTCTCTCTCTCTCTCTCTCTCTTTCTCTTCCTTTATAGCAGATTAAGACAAGATAGTAACTCTGTGAGTTGTAGACCATAGTCAGGGCAATCATGTTTAAATGACACCCATTATGTGACATAAGTAGAGACATGTTTTGTTTTATTGCAATGTTTTTAAAAATACATTTTGTTCATAACTTCTGTTTTTATATTGCCCCAAATTCCCCCTGAATCTCTCCCCCTCCTGCATCCTACAGAGTTATCTCATATAACAAATAACTTTAAAGAAAAAAAAAAGAAAATGAGGAAGAAGAGAAAAAATAATCAGCAACACTGATCAATACATCAAAAAATCTGAAAATATATTCAATATTCCACCCATAAAAACCTCCTCAGTTTGTAAAAGAGTGGGGTGAAGGGGAAAAGTATCTTCTCATAAGAGATATGATTTTTATTAATGTTCCAGCCAATGTGCCTATTTTAAAGAGTATCCCATTTCATTTTTTTAAAATATAACTTCTAGGTATGTGTTAAACATTGTTGATGTTCATTTGAGTTTTTTTTAATGTGTCTTTAAAAGCTTTTATTGGCTGCCTCTCCCCGCCCCCCCATTGTATAGAGAACAACAAATCAACAAATCACATGAAAGGCATTCCTTAAAACTCTTCGATTATATAAAAAGTCAAAACAAAGAATGTTAGTGCTGGAAGGGACTTTAACTGTGTTCCTCATTTTCTAGCTGGGTAATCTGATGAGTTGCCTAAGGTCACGTGACTAAAAAGGAGAGGAAATAGTACTTAAAACCATATCTTCTCTCATCAACTCTGCCTTGGCTTCTACCACATCATACTTGTGGTAAAATCATTCAAAAATTAAAACAGGCTTCTCCTTCCTGGATTTCTCTTCCTCTTCCTCCTCTTTTAATTATAGATAAGTATATTCCCTCAACATACTGCCTAATTTATAGACAGCTAGATAGAAATGTATACATACATATGCACATATTTAGGACACATTAATTCTTTAGTTGTATTTATAATATATTTGTATATCTCTTCAAGTCCTAGGTAAAATCCCACCTTCTAAAAGAAGCTTTTCCTGATCCCCAATATATCTTGTTTATACAGAGTTGTTTGCATGTTGTCTCCACTGTTAGTCTGAGTTCTTTCCCTGAGAACATGGACTGTCTCTTGCCTCCTTTTTTTCTTTTTCTTGCTTTTTGGTGAGGCGATTGGGGTTAAGTAACTTGCCCAGGGTCACACGGCTAGTAAGTGTTAAGTATCTGAGGCTGGATTTGAACTCAAGTCCTCCTGACTCCAAGGCCAGACCTCTATCCACTGCCCCACCTAGTTTCCTCTCCTGCCTCTTTTTGTATCCTCAGTAATTAACATAATGCCTGCCACATAGTAGATACTTAATATATGTTGTTGACTGACTCACTTTAAGAATCTAGTTTTATAGTTTCATTGGCACAGGGAACAATCAGTGTTCCCTGGCCTCCATGTTGCATATGTATATTATCGGTGCTAACAAATACTGTATATGATGCAAAATTAGTGAGGTGAGGGATTAGAACAAACTAGTAACAGACTTGGAATTCTGATTTTCAAAGATAGATTCATTACAAAGCTACATTTTCCCTAATTTAGGCATGTCTGAGTATACACATGTGCATTGATACATTTGGATCAAGGTCCACAGCTGTAAGAAGTCTACTGTCCCTGGCTCACACAAAATTTTATTAGACTCCTTAAAATTGACTTTTGGGAGAAGATTCTGGGAAGATGGAAGAATAAGTCAGAAAATCCCAAGCTCTCCAGATTTTCCCCACAAATGACATAAAATAGTGCCCCAGGGAAAACATAGAGCAGTAAAAAAAAATAAATAAGTAAGAGTAGGGGCAGAACAGTGGTCCTCCTGGGACATTCAGAGAAGACGTGAAGAAAAATGCCAGGACAATATTTGGTCCCTGTAAAAATATCTCCAGCCTAGATCTGCTTAAATACCAAGCAGCAAGCCTTGCCAGTCTGCCTCAGCCCCAGCAATAGGAACTCTTATCCCTGGAACAGTAAGGGGAGTTGGGAAAGATCAAGGGAACCTCTTGATACAATAATGGAAGAAATAATTAAAGAAAATTTCCCTGAAGCATTAGAACAAGAGGTGACAGTAGAAATAGAAAAAAACACTGATCACCACCTGAAAGAGATCCTACAAGGAAAACACAGAGGAATATCATAGTCAAATTCTGCAACCCCCAACTCAAGGATAAAATATTACAAACAACAAGAAAAAAAACCAAATTAAATATGGCAGTGCCACAATTAGAATCACACAAGACCTAGCAGCAATAACACTAAAAGACCACAGGTCTTGGAACACTATATATTGAAAAGCAAAAGAGCTGGGGTTCTGGCTGAAAATATCATACCAAATAAAGCTAAGCACAATACTGAATAATAATAATAAAAAATAACATTTAATGAACTGTCAGACTTTCAGGATTTTGTTTTTTTAAAAAAACTGAACTTAATAGTTAATTTGACATATAAGAGCTAAGAGAAATATAAAGGACATATTGAAGACTAATTACCAAGGACTCAATAAAATAGACTGCTTACCTTTTGTGTATGTAAAATGTAAACAATATGTCTAAGATGGTTATTAGTAATTGGGTAGTTTGTAAGAAAGCTTGGGATAGACCTGAATATGATATAATTTTAAAAAGGAAACCACTTAGGAGCAGCTAAAAAGAGTAGTTATTTTATACAAATGAGGTATGAGAAGGAAGAACAGACACAGAAGAATTAGATGGGGGAGGAGTACTTATAGTTCTGGAAACCTACTTTTATCAGAAATGAGTTCAAAAGGGAACAATATATATCTAGAAGAGTGTAAAAATCTTCTAAATCTAGAAAGAAATAAAATGCTAAGGGGATAGGGAGGGGGGAGAGGATAAGGAAAGGATCTTTAGAGGGGAGGATAAGGGAATGGGTTAAAGGTGGGTATAGAAGGGTGTTTAGATTAATGGGAATGGGAGGGTAATGGAGGGATCCTTGGAGTGGGGATATGTTAGGTAATAGGAGGTCCAGCTAAGAGATATAAATAAAGTAGAGGAGTCAGGAGGTGTAGGAAATAAGACACATACAAACATAAAAGAAAGATCAGGACTAGAATTTGTTAGGGAGAAAGGAGCAAGTGTAGTAATCATCATCTCAGACAAAGTTAAGGCTAAAATAGATTCAATCAAAAGAGAAAAATAGGCAAACTATACTATGTGTCAGCTATATTTGTCAACATTGTTTTGGACTATTTAAAACAACTACACAGTATACTGAGGAAATATTACTGTGGTATAGGAAATGACAAGTTGGCGGACATGGAAAAATATAGGGAAGACATGGTATTATAAAAGAAGAGGTTATACACTGTCAGAGAAACAGAGGATAAATAAGTATAGTATGGTCTTACATAAATGCATATGGATGTATATATCTATATATGACTATGATTATCCATATCTAAGTATATATAGTATGTACTATAAGTAAGTATATGTATATATGGGTATATGTGTATATGTGTATATATGTGTATATGTATATTTTTGTGTGTATATGGCTATCTGTGTGTATATATGTATGTATATGTGTATGTGTGTGTATCTGCACATAATTGCAGCCTTCAAGGGGAGGGGAGGGGGAAAAAGAACAAAATAAAAAGTGCATAACAGAGAACAGAAGAAAACTTAACAAGGAAATAAAGAAAAGATAGACAGCTCTCAATGCAATGCATATTATTTATTATATAGGTTGTCTGGAAATGTAAATTTATTGCTATATATTTTGAATCCTTTTTCACATTCTGTTGTGCACATAGCAATATTTTTTCTTTTTTTTCTTTTGTATTATTTTAATTTTAGTATTTAAGTCTGTTTCTTTTTTCTTATTTTATATTTAAGTTAAAAAAATTACAAATAAAAAAAACCCTGACTTTCAGTGTGGGATTAGATTAATATGTAGGAGAAGGCCATGTTCATAAACTGGTGGAGACTTGCCCTAGTTTCTATAGAAACTTTGTTCAGTATCATTAACATGCTAACATTAGCTGCAGGAGCTGAATTTATCATTATTCCTTAAAACAGCCCATGGTGGTTGGTTTATCTCCTGGGCAATTTGTAATCCAGGAGAGATTTTTTGTTTATTTTTTTATTTCAATCCATGATCATATTCCCTTGCTTTCCATCTCTTTCTTTTGAGCTATTCTATCAACCTACACACACACACACACACACACACACACACACACACACACACATGATTTTTAAAAGCTCAGCCTAATTCCTTAAAGGCAATAATGTTTCTAGTAAGCAGTATTTTAAAAGGCTATCTTTGTTCTAACAGTTGAATATTATTTTCTACCAATTAAGGTCAAATTAGCATTACTATTAAGAGAGTGACAAAGCCAATAAAAATAACAATCTATGATATTAATATAGGAGTTTGAAGTTTGCAAAGCATTTTATGTAATATCTCATTTGAACCTTACAACAGCTCTATGAATAAGGTGCAGTAGGTATAATTATCTTTTTACCAATGAGGAAACAGGCTCAAGGAGACTTGTTCATGGTTACATATTTGACCTCAGGTCTTACTGAAACCCAAGGTCCACTGGCTAGAACATGCCACCAAGTATTTGATAAGAAATTAGAAGGAGAAGGAGGAGGGTAAATCATAGAGAACTCCAGTTTTCAAGGATATGATAATCACAAAACTTCCTCTGTCTTATACACAGATGCATAATGTAAGTTAGTCAATAAGTAAACATTTATTAAGCACCTCCTATGTGTCAGGAATTGTGCCAAGGACTGGGGATCCAAAGAAAGGCAAGTCCCTGTTCTCCAAAAGCTCACATTCTAATGGGAGAGACAAGATGCAAATAACTGTGTACAGACAAGATATAGACAGGATATATTGGAGACAACCAACAGAGAGAAGGCAATAGCATGAAACGGGGATCAAGAAATAAAGGGTTTTGTTAGAAGGTAGGATTTTAATCAGACTTGAAAGAAGTCAGGAGGGAGAGAATTCTAGGCCTGGAGAGCAGGCAGTAAAAATTCTAGGACTCAGGACATGGAGTGCCCTTTACGAAGAACAGTAAGAAAGCCAGTGTCTCTTGAGTACGTGAAGATGAGTAAGATGTAAAATGACTGAAAAGTATGATGGCCCTGGGTTATAAAGGGCTTTGAATGCCAATAATAATATTCTTTTATAATTCATATTTTTCATTAGCTGATGAATGCATGGATGAAAAACAAGCCCAGGGAAAATGACATGATACAATTTCTTCGGAAAAATTTATTTCCTCAGATCTCTAGACATACTCAAAAGTGACTTTCTTCAGGCAAATCACCCTTTGTAGGTGAATGTTTTGCTATGTTGGCCCAAGAATTTCCCATCAGCTTTATTCTGCTATATCTGACCTCAACTTGTCACCATTTGTCTTCTTAGGATATTAGATCAATCACCAACAATTAGAACTTACTTGGTCTTAGTAGAATGTCCTTGAAGGTTGACCACTGCAGTCTTTTGGGCAATTGTGTTTTTCTTCATTTTTTTTTTCTTCAAGGCAGTTGGGGTTAAGTGACTTGCCCAAGGTCACACAGCTAGTGTTATGTGTCTGAGGCCAGATTTGAACTCAGGTCCTCCTGCCTCCAGGGCTGGTGCCCTATCCACTGCGCCAACTAGTTGCCCCAATTATGTTTTTCTTGAACCAATATATCAGTCCTTGGTTTACCTGATAATGTTCTTAGAAAGTTCACTAAGACTGATCAACATAAATAGCTTCTAGGTGGCAGCTAGGCGGCACAGTGGATAGAGCACCAGCCCTGGAGTCAGGAGAATCTGAGTTCAAATCCTACCTCAGACACAAAATGCTTCCTATCTATGTGACTGTGGGCAAGTCACTTAACCCCAATTGCCTCACTAAAAAAAAAGAACAAAAAACCAAAACACATAAATAGCTTCTAAACATACATTGATACCAACTCAACTAAGAAGCTATGATAACATTATTCTATTGATACAAATCAAATATAACTTGCTATTGCCATTTCTTGACTGATCCATTAATAGAAAATCAATTTTAATTTATCCTCATAGTTTCTTTCAGCCTACATTAACAATTAGTAATTCACTTACCTCATTTTAGACTACACAGAACCAGTATCAAATGCAAAATAGTAATTGAGAACAACTGACTAACTTAAAGCCAATAATCTATGTTGAAGGTGAGGGCAAAGGGAGGAAGTTCATGTTCTATAATCATGGTAAACAAGTATGTGAATGGCAAAGCTCATAGAGTGAGAGGCAGCATGGTTTAATGGAATGGCATTCATCGGTCAGTTAATCAACAAGGCTTTATCAAGCATTTGTTATATTCCAGGCATTCTTTGAGGTTTTGTGGTTATAAAGAAAAAAATGAAACTGTTCCCATCCTCAAGAAGCTTATATTATATTGATGGAAATGACATGTATTTAAAGAAGTAAAGTAAACACAAATTATAAAGAAAGTAAATAAAAGATAATTTGGGAGGGGGGCACTAGGACTTGGAGGGTTCCGCAAAGTCATCACAAAGGAGGTAGCATTTGAACAGCATGTAGGAATCTAAGGATTCTAGGAGCTGGAAGTGAGGAGGTACCGGGATGGGGACCCTGCAGCCTTGAGGCCACATGTGGCCTTCTAGGTCCTTGGGGGTGGCCTTTTGACAGTCCAAGTTTTACAGAACAGATCCTTTTATTAAGGGGATTTGTTCTGTGAAGTTTGAATTCAAACTTGGATCAAGGCCATAGGTTCCCCACTCCTGAAATAAGCAATAGGGGACAGCTGGTGCAAAGATATGTAGGCAGAAGATGTATCAGCAAGCACTTCAATCTGCTTAAAACATAAAAAGGAGTAATGTGTAATAATAGTATAAATATAGGCTGAAAACAGATTTCAAAGTGCTTCAAATGACAAATAAAAAAAGCTTGTGTTTTATCCAGGAGGCAATTGTCAGATACTGTAGCTTTCTTGAGCAGGAGAGTGATGTAATCAAACCTGTGCTTTAGGAAAATCATAATTTTATAAGACCTGGGTTCTAATCCTGTTTCTATCATATACTGTGTGACTTTGTATCACTTTCTTACTCTGAGACTCAATTTCCTTATCTTTAACATGGCAGGCTTTCATTAGATTGGCTCTAATTTCCCTTCCAATTCAAACTTCCTTTTGAAACAATGCAGTTTCTCTTGTTTGTTTTATGTTGTTCCTCCTAAAGATCATGATCAAAGAAATGCAGTAACATTTTCACACATAGGTGTCCATAGTTGCACTGATAACTCTCTGCTGTAGTCTTCTATTGTACTTAAGAGCAAATATAGTACAACATGGTGACTATAAGTAATTTTAAGATGAGAGGTTAAAATTTTTGAAAATATGTTCACAGACCAGAAATAGAAATTTAGAAATAAAATATTCTTGTAAATTTAAAGCATGGAAAAATAATTAGTGTCACAAAATACATAAAATATAACTCTTAGTACTAAGAACTGACAAGTGACTACACCTCTGCAGACCTCAATTTCTTTATAAAATGGAGCTATCAAGAACCTGAGTGTCACACAGAATGCAACTTGAAAACACTAATCCCTAGCTAGGAAAGTTTGTTTTTTCTTTTGTGATTTCTGCTGAGTCCAGATATTTATCAGATTGTAAGTTTCATTTTTAGCTGGAGCATCTAGATGGCATAATGAATAATAAAACCTTCAGCCTGGTCAAGAAAACCTGAGTTGAAATCTGGCCTGAGACATTTACTAGCTGTATGAGCCTGGGCAAGTCATTTAATCTCTCTTTGTCTCAGTTTCTTCACTGTAAAATGGAGATAATGATAGCACCTACCTCCCAGGGTTGTTATGAAGATTAAATGAGGTAACAAATGTAAAGTGCTTAGCACAGTGCCTGGCATGTAATAAGCACTCATTTTAGTTGTTATTATTATTATGACTAATAATGGCCCTTTCCAAGTCTAGCGTGAGGCCTTGCACACAGGACATGCTCAAACAGTATTTGTTGAACTGAATTGTAATACTCCAGAGAGGGTGAAAGATCTGCCTATTTGCATTGATATCTGAAAACAATAAACAAGATGCCAATAAGCTTGACTTCAAATCAGCTTAAAGTGCAATAATATATTCACATACATCTTTTGCTGAAACCCAAAGCAACTGTCATTCATATTATTTCATTTCAACTTTTGGAACTATAGAGCAAAGTTCTTCTATTTATAATGTGTAGATTTGAAAACAAAGCAAAGGAGACTATAGAGATGTTGACCCAATAAAGTGTTTCATTTGTAAACAGAGTATTTTAAATAGAAAAATGCAGCTGTGGACCAAAAGAACAGCCTCATTTTCCTTTGCATTGTTTTGTGTGGTGGCAGTACAGTCCATCCAATGGACCTGATTTGGACCTAGGAGACCTGTATTTGAGTACCAGCTACTTATTAGCAATAAGACTGTGGACAAGTCATACAACCTCTAAGGGGAAATGTGGATAATAATACTTTCAGTAGGTGCCTGATAAGGGCTATTATGAGGACAAAATGAAAATGTAGGATTATAGACTAAGAATTGGAAAGGGCTCAGATTCTTATAATCTAGCCAATAACTCACTAACATTCAGACTCTTTAAGAGTCTGCCCAATATGATGGATGTTCTAATAAACCTTGTCTTTGGCTGAAAAGAAAAAAGAATTGGAAAGACCTTATGTCATTTATACCAAATCCTTTCCTTATATAGATGAGGAAACTTACACTTGGAGAGGTGACTTACCTAAGGTGACACAGATAGTAAGCAGCAGAGGAGGATGTTGTATCAAAAGTACACTGTAACTCTCAAATGATACATAAGTGTGAATTATTGTGAAACAGTGAATGATTAAAGCATCTTAAGTACTGGCATGGCAAGAGCTCTGTGAATAAGCTTATATCATCTCTCTTCCTAAGTATTTCTGATATGCTTTTTTCAAATGTGAAGCTTAAAGAGTTTTCTAAGTTTTAATTCATGAGCTTTCAAGTATCTCTGAGAAGGAAGGTGTGAAGTGTTATCAAGATTTAAAGCTGGCTCTAAGGAAAAGGCTAACTTATTCCTGGTAAAAGGATGGTTTAATTTGGTGTTTCACAATTGCCAGACATCATAAACACTTGAACATCTGAGCATGCTATGAAACAGCCATACTATCACAAATCATATACTGAACATAATTGTGGGAGAAAACAAATAGTTGCTTTCTTGGAGGTTGGTTATTAAAACTTTCGTTTGCCTGGAATCAAGGAGGATTGAATTAAAGTTAGCAAACCATAAAAGTAAGAGGAAAATAAAAGTACAATGAAGAAATAGATGATATAAATTGACAACATAATTGATTTTTTTCTATGAAAAATGCATACAACTCAGGTGAAGAAAAGGGTCAGTAACTATTATTGCAGATACCCATCAAATGAAATGAGGTCTTTGGGGAGGTGAGAAATATCAAGGACCTTCATTTCTATGTTCTATATAGAGGACATCTACACAATGCACCCTGTATTCAACGTAGTAAAAGCATAGGCAAGAAAATATGTATTTCTCAAAAACTAGTCTTTATGTTAGATTTTTACACTAGGGAAAGAGAGAAGTATCAGACTCCTATATTTTCTTAAGAAGACTTTATACTGTTCTGGAGCTATGTAATTAAGAAGACCTCATTTGTGAAATGGGAATTTGGAGAACTTTTCCATCAATAAAAAAAAATCCTTCTTCTGTCTGTACCTCATCCAGCATATCTCTGATGACATTGGCAAACATCTAGCTCTCTGTTTAAGATCTCACTTGTTTTATGTATTTTTGATTCCCCTGAACACCCTTTTTTTAATATAAGAAAACAGGAGTGAGCTCAGCTGGAAGCATTCAGATAAACAATGCTAGGCTGTATTTAATTATACATTCTCATTGCCTATCATTTAAGTATGAGTTGTGAGTGGGTATAGGAGCTATACAAAGTAACCTGGAGAAACAAAAACACCCATAGACATCTCTAAGAACATCCTGATGCAAGAACTACAGTGTTTGGGGCCTGGCCACTGGCCCTGAAAACTTGATTATCTTATTCCATAAGTGATATCTGAATCCCCATCAGAACATAACACATTTTTTACAATTAAGTATCCAAATACTAGAGGTAAAAATTAATTTATTATCCATGCAAGCTGACTTTTAGCATATACAGGGTAATCCCCCATAAAATATCATTACGTCATATACTGTGTTTTCTGTTTCAAAAAACATGTAACACTGACATATGAAAGTGAGACTTTGATCCTCCTAAATAATCTAGGACCCAGCAATGAATCTAGGAATAAGTGAGGGGAAAAAGACGATTTGAAAAATAGTTTTTTAGGCAGTAAAAATGTTTCCTCTCTATGAAGCTGAGACCAATCACTCAGTGACTTAATAAGTACTGATTAAATACCTACTATGTGCTATGCATTGTTCTAGAGACCAATGATATAAATAGAAAAGTGAGATAGTCATTGTGTTCAAAGAGCTTACATTCTACTAAGGGTATATAACATAATGACAGATAAAAACAGAATATATTCAAAATGAATACACAGGTAGTGAAGATGCAACTATTACTGGAAAGGAAGACTTGGATGGTAGTGTCATCTTCGGGGGAAAAAGAGAGAAAGAGAGAGAGAGAGAGAGAGAGAGAGAGAGAGAGAGAGAGAGAGAGAGAGAGAGAGAGAGAGAGAGAGAGAGAGAGAGAGAGAGAGAGAGAGAGAGGTCTAAAATGAAGTAGTTTATTAATTACAGAATGTGAATTATAGAGGGCACAATGGTAAGGGAGGTCATATATGGAGCAGAACATGATGGGGGAGGGTTAAGGTGATTGGGGAGGAAGAAACAGGCAGCAGAGATTAGAGAGGGACAGTTATTCTTCCATAGTCTGGGATTCAGCATCACAGTGATGGGAAGAATAAGAGGGGTTTGAGGAGCAAGTGCACTTAGCATACCAGTGGACTGAGAGGAGCTTCACTGTAGAGTATAAATGAATGGAATATGGTCTAATGGGTGTTGCCTCCATCTCACCTCCTCACCTTGATGTCTGCTATATTAGGCTTCCCTCTCCCACAAATAAGGTAATGTAAACTATAGTGAAGGTTTTAGAAGCCCCCAGAAAATCTCTGTATACAAATTATTTGCTGAATTTTTAGAAATGTTAAAAGTTTCTGGAAAATCTCCCTGCTTACGCTTCTCTGTCTAGTGTAAATAAAGCCTCTTTATCTCCACCCTTTGGTTTCTTTGTCTAAATCAGATTCTTATCTACAAGATAATGATATTACCATTTCCATCTCATAGGAGTATTGGCAGGATGAAATGAGATGATGGATGTAAAGCTAACATTATCTATGAGCACATCTGAGCAGCAAATAGTCCTCTTCATTCTCTAAGTTATTTTCTCTTGAAAATCACAGCAGCCCTGGTACTCTTACCTCATCAGTGCTCTCTGTCCCTGGGGCCCCTCTAACTGGAAGTTAAAGATGGAAAACTCCTCCATTAAAGAGGGTGCCCAGGCCAACCATTTATATTTATACCACCAGAGCTTAGCATAGTGACTGGCACATAGTAAGTGTTTAATAAATATTTATTAACTGACATTTAAAGAACTCATTGGTATTAAAATCACTTAAGTTCTCTGGGCCTCAATTTCCTTATCTGTCAAATGAGGGAGTCAAACCAGATGAATTGTTAGGTTTCCTTCTAGCTCCTATATTCGATGATTCAATGAGATTAGTAATGGTATTTTGAAGAATTTTTTTGACTTAGAGAACTAACAGGAGCCACCAGATTATTTCTTATATATAGTTTACTGTGGGATATTTGATCAAGCTTATCTTAAAACTATTTTGTAATTTTAGAAAGCTAACACAAATCTGTGAAAGAAAAATGGAGCTTTCCTAGAGTTTTCATTCCCTGATTCAATATTTAAAGTATCTCTAGACAAACAATAGATATGATTAGTATTTTGATTTCAAGTTTTTAAAATGCTTATTATTTAAACCCTTTCTTTGAAATCAAGAAACCTCATTTTTTGTTCTCTTCCATGAAAAGCATTCCATATTAAGAAGTCAATAAAGATAAATGAATTGTTTACTGAAGAAAAACACATAGCTCTAGCCATATGGTATTTAATTAAATTAATCAGGGGAAGAAAATATTGAAATATCAAATAGAAATTCAGCTTCCTTACCCAATAAATGCACATTTGATTTGCTTGGCAGTGAGCCACTCCTCCATCCTATCTTCTCCATGTCCTTTTCACTGTGGGCTATGGTGATTTTTACCTATATATGTGAGGTATCAAAGGCTTCTAGAAAGAGACAGATAAAAGCAAAAAAAAAAAGTAGTTTTTATGAAAGTGGATTTTCTCATTAAGGGTTTGTTGTTGTTGTTGTTGTTGTTAATCTAGGTGATAGAGCAGAATGGTTCCAATATGTGACATCAGAGGACCTGCATTCAAATCTCAGCCTGGCTATTTGCCAAGTAATTTCTCCTCTTCTAGGCCTCAGTTTCCTTATCTGTAACATTAAGAGGCTGGGCTATATAACCTTCAGGGCCTCATCCTATTCTCAGCCTATAATCCCATGATATGACATAGAAGCATTTGAAATCTGGCAAAGGCTGCCCAAAACAATATGGTGGGAAAACATTCTAGGTGTGATTTTTGGCCCCAGAATGAAGGGACATGGATTCTCCTGGAAATTCTGTCACTAATTAGCTTGGTCCTTGTGAAAATCATGCCATGAAACCTTCAAAATTCAAAAAGATTTATGTCCAGAATTTATATTCCAGTAATAACTCTTATCACAGCATTTTGAAACCAAACTTAAGAAATACTAATTCGTTAGTCCTGCTGAGAAGCAGTACTATACTTCTAGCGACACTCTTAATCACCTTCCATGCTTCCAACATCCTTCCTCCCAACTCCTCCCTTCCTCCCCCCTCCTCCTCTATCTCTCCACCACCACCACCATAATATATTCATTCTTTTACCTTTCAGATTGTGCCACCTATGACTGCTCTGCACACTGTAGCCACTTAATCAATTAATAAATGTTTATAAATCTAACTTAATTGGCTCTGAATCTGAAATGCTGTCATCTCTGCTTGTGTAATCCTAGCTTGACTCCAAGCATTAGCTCAAGCTCCATCCCCTTCAAGAAGCTGTTCCCAACCCCCAAGTCATGATAAGGCTTACCTGTTATTGGACTCCTTTCTTATATACTGGGCTTTCTACTTCTTTGGCTTTGTTGATCTTATCACCTTTCTCTCCCAAAAATTCTTGCACATTGCTTGAATGCAGAGGTATTGGATTCATTCATCTATTCACTCATCTAACAAACTTTTACCTTTGTAAATGTAGAATGTAAATTCCTTGAGCAGAGGGATTTATTCTTTTGTTTTGTCTTTATATCCCCTAGACCTAACACAGCATCTAGGGTGTAGCAGGTACTTAATACATTTTATTGGTTTGAATAAGTACCTACTATGGCCAAGGTAACTTACTGGATGTTGGATTATTTTAACCCACTTTGTATCTTTCCTAGAGCTAAGTAAAGCAATGTTATAGACACTCAATGATTTATTGATAATAATAATGTTATTTACTGCAGCCTGTCCCATGGAGAAGGGAAAGATTGGAATCAACAGATCAATATGGAATCAATCATGTTACCTAATCATATCTGAATTTAAAAAGTGCTATTTAAATATTCACATGTATAAGAAAATGTTTCAAATGTTTCAAAATAGCTAATGGGCTGAAATAAGAATTTCCCCTATACAGAGTTCTATTTCCAACTAGATTCAGAAATAGATAAGGGACAAAATTCCTGTTTTTTTTTTTTGAAAGAAGAAAAGCTGATAAATGAGAGAGAAGCTAAAGGAGATAGGTTGGAGAATAGAAAGGAGGATTTATTAATGCCATTGGCCTCCTATTATGTTTAGCTATTTGCAAAGGAGATTACACAACAAGGCAATATTTCTGCATGACTTTAGCTTACTGGAGACATCCTATTATACGGTTTGTTAGCCCATTTATAAGAAGTATCTTTTCCTCAATCTGGTTTAGGAAGAATGTCCCAATAATCTTGGTATAGCTATTAAGTAATAATAAATTAATAATAAGCTATCAAAGCTTAAAACTGCCCTGAGACTGTTGGGCTATCCCTTATAAATCTAAATACTTTTTATTATTGTGCTCTGAACTGAACCCCATTATCTCTTGAGCTTACTAGCTGACTTTTGGGCCTTTCTAATCCGATATTCCACAGATATCTCAAATTCAGCATTTCCAAAGCAAAACTTATTATCTTTGTCCCCAAACTCAGCCGTCTTCCATCTTTGTCAATGGCTCCATCACCATTTTAGTCACCCAGGTTTGCAACCTGAGAGTCATCTTTAGTGCCTCATCCCCCCTACCTACCATCTAAATAGATATCTAGCCTTTTTGATTCTACTTACAAGACATCTTTCACTTCAGTTCCCTTCTCTACACACCCACACACCCACACATAAAACAACCCTGAGTTCATACCCTCACTACCCATTGCCCGGAATGTTGTATAAACCTTCTAATTTTTCTCGCCTCTTCTTGCTCCTTTGCAATTCATCTGCCACACAACTACTAATACAATATTCCCAAAGCACAAAGTGCAAATCTGTGTTCCAAGCTTTCTCAAAGAACTCCCATGGTTCCCTCTCAATTAATATAAAATACTAACTTCTCTGTTTGGCATTTAAAGCACTTCAGAATTGCTTTGACCTGCTTCTCTAGGCTTTTTACACATTGCTCCCTTTCTTATACCCTTTGGTCTGGTTCAACCAACCACTTGCTGGTCTTCACAGATGACATTATATCCCCTGCCTCTGCGTCTTTCCAAGGTAGTTCCCCAAGCCTGGGATACATGCCCTTCTCATCTTTACTCTTAAAATTCTTAGTTTCTTTTAAAGCTCAGGTCAAGGGTGTACCTCCTACAAGGAGGCTGTCCTGATCCCTCCACCTGCCTCTTCTTTCCCCTTCCCCTCAAATTATTTTTTTTATTTTGTATAGATTTGGTGCTTACTTACATGAGTATATATTTTCCCCACAATGGAATGCAAGTCCATGGAGAGCAATGACTGATCTCTTTTTCCCTGTATGTTCAAAGCCTAACGCTATCCCTGGCTTATAGCAGAATCGTATAAAATGCCTGTTGATTGATTGATTGATTATTACTATAGACTTTCTGGTTTCCCCAGCAGCAAGAGAAGTACTAGTAATAGATTCCCTCAAATTCTGCACACCCAGCTACTCTTGCTGCCTCAGAGTAAAGGAAACAGATCTCTCTTGTTCTATTTCCAAACGACTATCTTCTTTGCTGACAATGGTCTCTTAGACATAGAGGTCTCCCTGTAAAGCCTGTTATACTTCACCTCCTTACATTTAGTCCCTGAAGGTGGAAAGGATCTCTAGTAGTGAGTTATGGGAGGAGCTTTGTGGGAGTTCCTCTTTGAAGGTGCTTTGCCTAGTAGCTTGGGGAACTACGTTTACAATTGCAGAAAAATAATCCTAGAATTGTTGCTTAAGGTATCATGCAGTTAGGTGAAACACAGCAGAAAAATAGACAGGAAGGTAGGCATGGCTGATGGATCCCATAGAATGATGTGATTGCCATGCTTTATAACCAAGACAGATTACCCTAGGAGTAGGATGAATATGTGTATATGGAGAATGGGGTGGGAGGGGAAACATGAGTGACCCATCTGTTTTATCTTCCTTCCTTCTGTACTTTTCATTGTTTCTAGTGTGAGGGAAGTGCAAACTCTTTGTTTAAAATAAAATTATGGCCCAGAGTCCAAGGCAGAGTGGCAAGAGAGACAGTGAGATGGGGTTACCATGATGGGATTTAGGAAGGAAGCTTACACTTGTTCTCAGTATTTAGATTATGTACCAACCCCATAATAGAGATGATGGGAAGAGTAGGATGAAAAATATTTCAGAGAAGAATAGGGGAAAGAGTGAAGGTGAAGAAAGTATTATTTTTTTCAACACTTTGACATTCAGGGACAGTACCAGAAAGAGAAAAAGGCAGACAAAATATCTTTTTTCTCCTAAAGAGCATTTTCCTGACATCTCCATATTCCTGAACTGACAATTTTTACACATAATAAGGGTAGAATGTTCCTGAATTGGGGCATTTAGAGTTGTAATGGCTGTTACCAAACACTGGCTAATTAAGGTTCCCAAATCTGAAGAGAGGAAATCAAACTACTTCTGGAGAGTTCTTAAGAATTTTTTGGGGGCGGCTAGGTGGCACAGTGGATAGAGCACCGGCTGTGGATTCAGGAGGACCTGAGTTCAAATCTGGCCTCAGACACATAACACTTACTAGCTGTGTGACCCTGGGCAAATCACTTAACCCCATTGCCTAGAAAAAAAAAAAGAAAAAAAGAATTTTTGGGTTTGACAGAGTTCTCTTCATTTTTAGAGAGGTGTTTGCTTGCTTGGAACACTGTTGTGTACTATTTGGATATTATGCCCACATACAAATATGTTACATCAATATACAGTGAAAAATAGTAGAATGAGAAAGCCAAAACATTGCTGTATTTTTTCTAGGGGTTAAATTCCAGTATAAAGACCAGAAACTACAGTCTGTGAAATTGAATCATAATTTTTATATAAAATAAATATGCAATATTTTAGTATTTCCTTACTTTTCTGGGTTCAAGAAACACCTTCTTTTTCTATGTAGTAAAAGCATACTTAACTCCTTTTAGGAAAAAAAATTAGACTTCTCTCAAATAAGTAATTCATTTTTTAGTATAGTAATTTAATATAATTGTTTTAAAATGTATATGTATATATGCATGCATGCATTCATGTATGTATGTATGTGTGTGTGAAAATATATGTGTGTTTATTTTCCTTGACAAAAGTAGCTTGATGCTGGCTAGCTGCTCTCTCTTTCTCGTGTTTTCCACTTCCCCAACCCTCCCACTCCACCCATTTCTCTTTCTTTCCTCTAAAAGAGATTTTTATTTTAACGAGTATCATTTATATTTGAGATGCCCTATATTTGATTTTTGTGGAAATGTATTGCAAAGTTCTTGATCTTATTTTTTTAAATTAATTTCTTTCTTCCTTTCTTTTTTCATTTTGTCATTTCAAGATACTGAAAATCTCAGGGATATCCAAGTGCAGTTTAAGGAGGGAGTCTTTTGAAGAGTTAAAGAATTCTACCTTTGTCCCTATGACTATGACTATGACAAAGAGAATAAGGCTCTAGGCAGAGGTATGACCCAAGATATCTTCCACGTTAGTCACTCCTGGTAGTTATAGTTCTTCCCGCCCCTATAAATTGAGGGAGGGGGAAGGAGAGTTTCCAAGGACAGAGAATGGTAGTTAGGATTCCAGATTGAGTTCAGAGAATATATGACCCACTACCTCCCAAAGTAGAAGAAATGATCACCAGTATCCTTTCCAGCCCTATATTCTAATATGCTATAGATAATGGTTTAAGTATAGTTGTAACTCATATAGCTACTGTCCTACCTCCAGAGTAATCTTAGCTATCTACTTAATTAGGAAGGCTTTCCTATGTGTGATTTAACTATAACACCCCTCCCCCTACACACAAATATAAGTTAAAGACAGAATTTATTTTTCTCTTTGAAGGCAGAAAATATCTGATCAGATTAAAATAAAAATGCATACTATCTTGACCATCTAGACTAATGGAAAGGGAGAAACTAAGGGAAGAATTCAAAGCAAAGGATTATACAAGCTTTATTTTCTCTTTGGTTGTGAAATGTAGTTTGGGTAACAGAAAGATACATGCATTTGCATACTTTAAGTCTTCAAGTCCTTGTGCTGAGACAAATCAGTTTTTCTATCCCTTAGCAGACAGTCTCACTGAATTGTGTGGTACAAAATAATTATAATGCTGCAGCCAGTCCTTAGGAGCAAATTCTGTCCCCGTTTAGCTAGGTGTTTCCTCATGTGACAGACATGTAGTCCATTACCAGGCCCATACTCAAAGTCTTTCCAGATTAGTTGGCTCTGTGAAAATTCGTGTTCCTCTAGGGAGCTATGTGAAAAGAAGAGAGCACTGGGCCTGGAGTCAGAAGACCTGAGTTCAAATCCAATCTTTAAGACTTAGTGGCTGTATGACTACTTACACTCTGACTTGCTGGGCGAGTGACCTAACCTCTATTTGCCACAGTTTCCTCAACTGTCTAATAGGGAAAATAATAGCACCTAGTAAACAGATTATCATGAGGAGCAAATGAGATATTTTTAAAATGTTTAGCACAAAGGCCTGGCATATATTAGGTACATAATAGATTCTTATTCCTTTTCCCCCTGTACCTCTAGAACAATCTTTAAGAATTTTAAGTTATTTCTAATGCCATGAAGAGGAATTAGAGAAGAGCTAAAGTTGTACATATAAAAACTCAGTATATTATGCTTTCTACTCTAGGCTTAGCCTGAGTAGGTAGACAGAAGGATGAAGTTGTGATTGCCTATTGATATAGTAAATTAACATGTTACCAGAAGTTAACTTGCAAACACATATTGATATCATCCCTTATTTCTTAGTGACAGTGTGGTATGCTTTCAGGGATCACAGGTGGTTTATCTGCTTCCCTGGGGAAAACCAGACAAACAACCTACTTTATTGATTTAATTCAATTCAATTTGGTTTGGTTCCTTAAACATTTCTCATTCTGTCATTACCGCCTCATTTCTTTGGCTTTAAGATTTTGCCCCCTTTAATATGGAGAAGTCTTTGACATAGCCATGGTAATTCATATCACATGCTAAATTATTTTCTTAGATATTTTCCTGGAAGCAGGTTTGTTATAGATGGGAGGAGTATAGTAAGTCCAAGGTTGCTAGGAGTCTGAGGGATGAATGGAAAGACATCAAGAGGTGAAACAGAAACAAAACAGAGAAGCTTAGGATGTCATAGTCAAACTTTGTTTAATTTGTCATTTTATGTACAGACAAGCCCCAAGATCAATCTTACCTAGTGACTCTCTCATTTTCAGAAATTCAATTTAGCACATTAAATTAATTCCACAATATCTCTGAATTAAATTATATATAATTTCACATGCACAGCCAAAGTATTTCCCATAATCCTCCACTTTATGAAAAAGAAACTTTTTTTCTTGTGGATTGTTCTCTTCTTCCCTTTTTTTCTTGCCTGTCTTGATTTCACCTCCTTGCCTTTGCTTTTGCCATCCTGCTGAGATGGCAAACAAACCTTTATGCATTGTAGCTCTGCTGCTCAGCTCAGGGGGACGAATCACAGCTGTTGCAACTGTGGGTGTTCCTGGATAGCACAAGCTATTAATTCTTATAAGAACCGTTTCTGCAGGGAAAGGTTGCAACATGGCAGGGACAAAGAAATAAATGCCTCATATTTGGGGCCCTAGCAGAGATTACTGGACTGGCTCACAGCTTCCACTTAGACATTTACTGAAAATGTAAGGGACATTGTATTTTTTCCTGGGCTCCTTTCTCAGGAAGTGAAAAGGATAGAAAGAAAGAGCCAGTCACAACAACTTTACAGGAAGAAACATTGCTTTCTTTGGATGGATTTTATCCAAAAAGCCCTAAGTATTTTTTCATCAAAATTCTGTTGCTTTTCTTCCCAAATTTCATTTGTAATCATCATACTTTCAGTACAGTATTTTAAGTGTTATTACTTAGGCAATTTCAGATTTGGTATAATTTTGATTCATTTCTCTGATGTCATGAGGTCAAAATAAAATCTGTGGGAATACCTCTGTCAAGTTATATTGCAAATCAATGTAAAAATATGATTTGTTTAAAGGAAATTGATTTACATGACCTTTCAGAAAACAATAATGAACAATTTTCTACTATGTGGGTTATTTAGCCCCATAACAGTAGTATATTTAATATAAAATTTATCTTCTTTTTTAAAAAATATATATTCTAGAGTTGTGGATTTTTTTCTTATTTAATAAGAAATGCCATTCATTACAGCATTTTCTGTTTTCTTTTCATGGAAGCCATCGTACTTTATTCTGTATTGGTTAATTGATCTGCCTTTGCACCTTTTAGTTTTAAAGCCAAATGTATAGAAAAATCAGCTTATGGATTCTGTGATCATGTGAATGCTTAGTTGGAACATAACCTTAGGGAAAATTTGGTTAGTGATTTTGGAACGCAGTGAGAGATGAAGATGCTATAAACAAGAAAACTGGAGTCTTAATGTAATTTTAATGTATTTCTTAACATCTGCAATAAATTCTGGTTCATTTCCCCCCTACAGAAGGGAAAAAAAAGTTCACTTAACACGTGATGTATTTTACTCAAAGAATTGAAGTTTGAAGTTCATAGATTTCTGTATCTACAGAACTTGAAGGAGTCTTAGGGGTCATTTAATCTAACTTGTACTTAGAACATCAATCCTCTTGAAAACAAATATTAAAACAACAGAAACCTGGTCTTTCCCCCCCCTACTTTAAATCTGTGCCATATATTTATAAACTGTATGTTAATAGGCAAAGGTACATTTATCTTAACCTATGATTGGATGTCTTTTTGGGAATGGATTCCATGAGGGCATTGGACTAGAATCTAGGGTTCTAATCTGGTGTCTGAGAAATTATATATATGTGTGTGTATATATATATATATATACATACATATATATATATATATATATATATGTATATATGTATGTGTGTGTGTGTATATATATATATATGTGTGTGTGTATATATATATGTGTGTGTGTATATATATATATGTGTGTGTGTATATATATGTGTGTGTGTGTGTGTGTATATATATATATATATTTGACAATAGTATTTTTACATCATTTGTTTCATTTGTAATCCTATGTATTTTACTTTGCACATTTTAAAATATAGGCATACAATTGTATTTTGTTTCATTGTGCTTTGCAGATATAGCTTTATTTATTTATTTTAACAAATTAAAGGTTTGTGGCAACCCAGTGTTCAGTAAGTTTCCAAAATTTTTCCAACAGCATATGCTCACATTATGTCTCTGTGTCACATATTGGTAATTCCCACAGTATTTCAACCTTTTTCATTATTATCATATATATTATGGTGAACTAAATGGTTCTTTTAGTCATGATTGTAGCAATGGCAACATTGACAACATCTCTTTGTTACAGCATGCATCAGGCCATGTGCTTGCCATTTTGGGAAAGTGAGCAGTTAAGTGGTACAACGGATAGAGTGCTGGGCCTGGAGTCAGAAGGACCTGAATTAAAATCCAGCCCCTGGGAAAATCACTTAATTTCTGTTTGCCTCAGTTTCCTCAACTGTAAAATGGGGACCCTGAGGAAGGAAACAGAAAAATACTCCAATATTTTTACCAAGAAAGCCCCATCAAAATGGGGTCATGAAGAGTCTGCCATGACTAAAGGACTTAACAAATTGTTTTTTAGAAATAATATTATTAGCTATTTAAATGACTGTAGTATATTGTAAATACAAATCAAAGTATTGTCCCAGGACCAGCCTAGATAACTTGAGAATGTTTCATCAGGAATCCTGTCAAGATAGGCAAGACATGATTAAGTCTCTCTCTCTCTCTCTCTCTCTCTCTCTCTCTCTCTCTCCTCTCTTCTGACTCTGTCTCTCTCTCTCAGCAGCTAGGTGTCACAGTGGATAGGGTGCCAGATTCTGGTTTCTAATCCATTCTGCTATCTGCTTCCATTTTATGGATGAGCTCACCTCATTCACATTCACAGTTATGATTACCACCTGTGTATTTCCTTACATCTCATTTTCTTTCATTCCTCCTCCTCCTTCTTCTCTCTCTCTCTGTTTCTCTCTCTCTCTGTCTCTCTCTCTCATCCCTCCTCAGAAGTCTATTTTGCTTTTAACCACTGCCTCCCTGGATCTGTCCACTCTATTATCACCCCCACTCCTCACCCACTTCTCTTCTCCCTTTCCCTTCCTAGTTCCACACAGAACTATATGTCTATGTGTATATGTATATGTATGTGTGTGTATTCTTCCCTCTTTGTACCAATTCTTTTTGTTGTTGTTGTTTTGTTTTGTTTTTTGTACAAATTCCTATGAGAGTGAAATTCAAGCATTGACTTCCACTCCCTCCATTTTCCTCTCCACTGTAAAAGCTCTTCTTTGTACACTTCTTTTATGTAAAGAAAATTCCCCCATTATACTTCTCCCTTCCCCCTTCCCCCAGTGAATCCTTCTTTCTCACCCCTACATATTTTTTCTTTTTTGGAGATAATTCCAATCACACCTATGCCCTCTGTCTATGTAAAACTTCTTTTAATTGCTCTAATCATGATAAAGTTCTTACGAATTACATGTATTATCTTCTCATATTGGAGTATGAAGAGTTTAAGTTTATAAAGTGCCTCTTTCATGTTTATCTTTCTATTCTTCTTTTGAGTCTTGTGCTTGAATGTCACATTTTCTATTCAGCTCTGGTCTTTTCATTAGGAATGCTTCAAAGTCCTTTATTTCATTAAATATCCATTTTCCCTTAGAAGGATTATACTCATTTTTGCTGAGTAGGTGATTCTTGGTTGTAATTCTAGCTCCTTTGCCTTCTATAATATCATATTCCAAGCCCTCCAGTCCTTTAATATAGAAGCTGCTAAATCTTGTGTGATCGTGACAGTAGCTCCATGATATTTGAATTGTTTCTTTCTGGCTATTTACAATATTTTCTCCTTGACCTGGGGCCTCTGGAATTTGTCTATAATATTCTTGGGAGTTTTCATTTTGGGATCTCTTTCAGGAGGTGACAGGTGAATTTCAATTTCTATTTTACCCTCTGGATCTAAGATATCAAGGCAATTTTCCTTGATAATTTCTTAAAAGAGGATGCCTAGGCTCTTTCTTTGATCATGGCTTTCAGGTAGCCCAATAATTCTTAAAGTACCTCTCCTAGACCTATTTTCCAGGTTAGTTGTTTTTCTGAGATCTTTCGTATTTTCTTCTACTTTTTTCTTTCTTTTGACTTTCTTTTATTTTTTTTTCTTGATGTCTCATTGAGTCATTAGATTCAACTTGCCCAATTATTCTTTTCAAGGAATTATTTTCTTCAGTGAACTTTTGACCGTCTTTTATTTTATTTGGCCAATTTTGCTTTTCAAGGATTTCTTCTCTTCCTTGGATTTTTGTGTTTTATTCACCATTTGGCTAATTCTGTTTTTTAAGGTGTTATTTTTTTCAGTTATTTTCTTCTTCTTTTACAAAGGTATTGATTCTCTTTTCATAATTTTTTTTGGCATCACTGTCATTTTTTACCTCAATTTTTCCTTTCCCACTTTTATCTCTTTCTTTAAATCTTACAAAAATTCTTACTGGGTTTGGGTCCAATTAGCATTTTTCTTTGAAGCTTTTTTATAGCTATTTTCATATTGTTGTCTTCCGAATTAATGTCTTGGTCTTCCCTACCACCATAGTGGATTTTTATGGGCAATTTTATTGTTGTTGTTATTTGCTCATTTTCCCAGCCAATTTCTTGACTTTAAATATATATTAAAGTTGGGTTCTGCTGATCTCCAGGTGGGGACGCACCATGCAAAGCTTCAGGCTTTTTATGCTGCTGTTTTCAGAACTTGTTTGGGAGTCTGTGAGTTTTTAGTTTTCCAAGGCTATGAAATCCTGGAAGAGGTGTGATCACTGCTCTCCTGGTATATGCTCTGATCTTTACCTAGGAAGGACCCCTGGGCCCCTGTAGTTACCAGTGCTAGGGCTCCTTTGAAACTTGACCAGGGTGCCTGCTCCTTGTGACTGACCCCAACACTCCTCTCTGCCCTGAAAACCTTATTGCCCAGAACTGTGTATGGGCAATAAAGTAGCCAGTCAGCACCAGCTGTACCTAGTGTTAGCAAAGAGTTCCCTGTAATCTCTTTCTGACCTATTGTCCAACCCCCTTACTATCTCTAGGCTGAGAGCTCCTGAAGCCATTGCTGCTGCTGCTGCTGCTGCTGCTATGCAGGCTCTGGACAGCCCCCACCCTCCCCTGTCCTGTGTCACAGACTTTTCCCGCTAACTTTCTAAGTTTTCTTGGGTCAGAAAAATATCTTACCTTTTGTTGACTTTTCCACTCCAAAATTTTATTTGAGGTGTTATTTTAAAGTTGTTTGGAGGGGAATGCTGGGAAAATTCAAGTGGTTGAACTTCATCTGCCCCTAATATACCATCTTTGCCAGACCCATTCTTTTAATGAAATAGTTGTAAGATTTTAGATGGTTACAAGCCAAAAGACAGAACCTAGAAGACTAGAAGACATTGTTCAGAAAGTAAATGTGAGAATTATTTATCTCAGAAAAATACAAGAAAAAAAGCTCTAAAATTCATATTCCAGAAAATAATAAATGAGCAATTGAGATTAGGTTGTTATTAGCAAGACAGGCTGTATAGTACCTTGCACAGATTAAAAGGAGAAAAAAAGAAGTAATATAATAGCATTTGATAAAGAAAAAAATTCCTATGATTACTCTGAATGATAACGGCCTAAATTTACACCTAAAAGGAAATTGCAGAATGGATTAGAAAACAGGAACTAAAAACTTGCTTTCTTCAATGAATTATCATAAAACTAGAAACTCATTCAGATTCAAAATGAAAAAGTAAAATAAAATCTGTTCTGTCTCATGTGAATCTCAAAAATGTAGAACTTGTAATTACTAATTCAAATCAGTTTGTAGGACACATAGATTCCATATAAAGATAACTAATGAAAATACATTGTGATTGGAGGCATTACATGTAAGGAAACAATATCAATATGAAATATGTATATGCCTATTGGAATAGCAACTAGTATTTTAAAGGGTAGACTATTGAAACACACGAAAGAAGACCTATATAGTAAGCCAGTAATTGTATATAAAATTAATATTCTAATATAGGAGCTTAACAAAACTAAGAAAATAACCAAGAAGAAAATAATAGATTTAAATGGAATGTTGGAAAACTGAACTTAATATACCTATTACAATGATATATGAATGGAAAAATAGACAATATATATTTATATATAATATATATAAAATGTTAGATATTATACATAATATATTTTATATATAATCATGCATGAATATGTTATTTATATTATATACAATATATTTATACATATAACATATTACATATGGCATTACATGTATGTTTATATATATACTTATATATATAAGTATGTTATATTTATTTTTATCAGAACTCTTTGGGACTTTAATATTTCACATAGACAGAACTAAGAAATAAATGCAGGAAGGCAGAAATATTAAACATGTCCTTCATGGACCACAACACAAGAAAATATATAGTTTAAATAGATATCATGAACAAAAGATGCAGACATAAATGGGGACTAAAAACAAATAATATTATAAATAACAAATGAGTCAAAGACAAAATCATAGGAGCAATTAAAAAAACTATTAAAGATAATGATAACATATACTAAGATTTTGGTATTGAAGCTATTGTAGTATATAGAGGAAAACTGATATCATTTGACATGTATTAATAAATGAGAAAGAAGAAAGACTAATGAATTGAGTATGCAGTTAAGAAAACTAGGAAACCAGCAAAATAATAGCCTTAAAACACAAGAGGTTTTGAATATTAAAGGCTAGATAAACAGAATTAAATTTGTTAATTATGTAAACCAAACAGCTGGTTTTTTTTAAGACTAATCAAACTGATAAATTATTAGCAAAATTAATAGAAGAAAAAGAGGAAAGCCAAGTTGTCATTTTTGCTTTTTTTTTTTTTAAAGTGAGAAAAGAGAATGTGCCACTACTGGAGAAGAAATAATGAACATTCTCAGAAACTACTATGCAGAGTCATATTGCAGGGAGGCTTGTGACTAGTTTATCTTTAGGGTGATTAATCTGGGTTCACAGAACTTCATGCTAGTTAGATATTTCAAAGTTAAATCACTTGTTACTATGTTGTTGTTCAGTCATTCTAGTCATGTCTGATTCTTTGTGGCCCCATTTGGGATTTTCCTGGAAAAGATTATGGAGTGGTTTGTTATTTTGTTCTCCAGCTCACTTAACAGAAGAGGAAATTCAGGCAAACAGGGTTAAGTGACTTGCCCAGGGTCACACAGCTAGAAAGTGTCTAAGGCCAGATTTGAACTCAGGAAGCTAAGCATGAGTCCAGGCCTTGCATGCTATCCACTACATCACTTAGATGTAAGTCCCTTACACTGTCTTTTATGGGGGAATGTCACGATGTGCTCACTTAATAAAAATCTATAAGGAAACAAATATGCATGTGAACAATGTTTACTTAACAGATAACCTTTAAATCATTACATGCATTTCTGGTTCCATTTGGAATTAATGTCCCCACCACCATTAAGCCCACTTACAAATCTCAATTGTCAAGTGTCATTGGTTTTTTTTTGTTATGAATTCAACAATCACATATTTTCAAATAAAAAGAAAAACAGAAGAACTTAGAAGCAACTATCAACTTCTACCACATACAATGGAATGGTCATTTTTTCTCCATCCATCCATCCATCCATTCAAACTTTAGTTAAGGTTAAGTACCTACTGATCCAGACACTATGATAGAAGTGGTGGAAAATAGAGAAATTAAAAAACAAAAAGCAATATAAATCTTTGCCTTAGGGAACTTAAATCAAATAAAGGCAAGAATATGCTTTTATAAATAACTGTAACATGAAAGGGACAGGTGGTGCAGTACATACAGAGTTATCAGCCCTAGAATCAGGAGAACCTGAGTTTAAATTTGACCTCAAACACTTACTAGCTGTGTAACCCTGAGCAAGTCACTTAACCCTGTTTGCCTCAGTTCCTCATCTGTAAAGTGAACTGCAGAAGGAAATGGCAAAACATTCCAGGATCTTAGCCAAGAAAACCCCAAAAGGGCCACAGAGTTGAATACAACTGAAACGTGAGAGAACAACAAATAATATGAAAAAGAAGTGACAAACACTAGAAAGGCAGCAAGATTCTTAGGAGTCTTCACTGACCTAGTTCAATGTAGGACTTTAATATGTAGAAATGGTAAGGGTGGGGAGGTAAAAAGAGGAAAAAAAAGATTTATTTTTTTCTCAAGCAAACTGACTAGGTGTGTGGTCCCAGGGAGAAGTGGCAAAAAATAAATGGTGTCCGAGTTCATTTGGATCTAGGGAAGAGAAATACCTCTCACTTTTACAGAGAACTTAACCAAATGCAATTTATTGTTAAAATCAAAGATATAGTGAGGCCATGTGACCATCTATGGAATAGTCATCTGGGTCCTTCTTGACTGATCCAGAATGTGTCATGGCATGCTTGAAATCCATCCACAAATTATTCAGTCCTTCCAGGTCTGCAGATTAACACACGTTAGTCCTTATACTATATATACAGTTTGACTAAGGGAGTTAGAAATGTTTACGAATGTATCAGCATAGAATAATCAGACACTAGACATCTTTGAAAATACCATTTATATGTAAGTTAGCTGAAAAGTGCACAGGGATTGGTATAATTCCTCTCGTACTCGGGGACTAAAGTTATCAACTAATCAGTTATTCTTGCTACATGTCTTCCTTCTACCACAGCAGGAAGAAGCCTAGATGATTGAGAAGGCAAACCAAATCCTAGAGAATTACGGAAGAGTTAAGCACACCCTTTGCAGGGTTTTATTTTATTTTGGTGGAGGTAGTGAGAGGATCTATAGATATGGGACTATGAGATATTGGGAAACAAAAGGATTTGTGCAATCCATGGGTGAAACTACAGGTTATCTGTGACCTATAACTTCAATCGATAGATGAAACAATTAGAGATCCTAAAGCCTGAGATCTTAACCATTAATTTTTGTTCTTCTTTGATAAGTAAATAGAATATCTATTCTTAGCTAAAGAGACTGGATAATTTCCACTAATAATTTCTATAGATAATTAAGTTATCTTGATTCTCCAGCCCTAACCTTATAGAATGCTGTAGAATTTTGTAACTAGAAGGAATTTTAGAGCTGCCATTGTATGTAACTCCTTCGCTGTGCAGAAATCTGCTTAAACATGTCCAACAAAAAGGAGCTTTAATACTTTTTAAGGCAGCCCCACTGCATCTGGGCCATCTCTAGTTGTCCTGATCTATATGTGGTCATTGGATCCAGATGGCTCCAGAGGAGAAAGTGAGGCTGGTGTCTTTGTACAGCCCTCTCTCACTTAAATCAAATTCATTTGCATTCATGGTATCACCTTCTTGATGTCATGGTCCTCTTAGAGAATGAAGGACAACCAACAGCCTCTGTAAGTAGAAAAGGAAGAAAAGGAGCTGCCCACTGGGGACCAAACTGGAACTGGTCAGGTGGGCAAAATGGTTTTCTTTCCATTTTCCTTCCTTCTTTCCTTCCTTTCTTCCTTTCTTTTCTTTTCTTTCCTCTGTCCACATAGGGTATCACACCCCTACTTGCCCAAAAGAAGGTAAATTTTATTTTACTTCTGAACCATTTTTTAAAACCCCAAATCACTGTCATTGATTAGACAACAGTAGGTTCCAGGTCAAGCCCTACTTGATCATTGTTGGGCTCTGAGTGGATCAGAATGAATGTAAATAACAGTTGTTTCTGTTTTGGCCAGAAACCCCAGGGTCTCCCCCTCCCAGATCGATTTTTTTTAAACTAGGTAAAGAGCTATTCTTTGCCTCATTTCTTACCTAGTCTTAACTATTGAATGAATGCTGCCTCAGTCAAATTGAGACCTGTTAAAGACTTTAGCTTGAAAAGCCAAAGTCCTACACTGCATCCTGGGCTATCTCCAGTTGTCCTGATCCATATCTGGCCACTGGATCCAGATGGCTCTGGAGAACAAAGTGAGGCTGGTGACTTTGCACAGCCCTGCCACACTTAATCCAAATTCACTTCCATGTCATGACATCACATCTCTGATGTTATGGTCCTCTTCAAGAATGAAGGACAAACAACACAGGGCAGCTAATTCCGTTGTTGGACAGCTCAATTAAGAGAATATCTTTCTTTATAGTTTTAGCAGTAATTTTGTCCTGTTGAGCCTAGTTCCTAGTTCCACATTTTGTTAAGCTCTGGAGATACAAATATGAAAAAATAAAAGAGTGCCTACCCTCCTAGAGTTTACTATCTAATAGAAGAAGACAATATATGATATGAATATGAAAGGGGAAGGGAAAGAGAGATAAGGATAAGGGAACAATGATATGGAAATCAAAAGCCAGGAAGCTAGGAAGGAAATTAAAAAAAAAGTTCCTTAAATGAAGTATGGGGAGGAGGACTCTTATCAGTCCTGCAATCATAAATGGGGAGATGTGACTGACTACCGGGGCTGATCTTGCAGGTTGATGAGATTTTTTTTGATCAAGGCAGAGAAATCCAAAGAAGTGCAGTAGGTGGGAAGTTATTGTTGTTGTTGTTGTTGTTGTTTGTCCTTCATTCTTGAAGAGGAAAATGACATCGGGGAGGTGATACCATAACAGTTCATTGGATTTAAGTGAGGGAGGGCTGTGCAAAGTCACCAGCCTCATTTTCTTCTCTGGAGCCATCTAGATCTAGTGGCCAGATATGGATCAGGACAACTGGAGAAAGCCCAGGATGCAGTGTAGGACCTCGGCCTTTTCAAGCTAAGGTCTTTAACAGGTCTCAGTTTGACTGAGGCAGCACCCATTCAGTGATTAAGACTAGGTAAGAAATGAATCAGTACGTGGGACATGAAGAGATAGTTGGCCTGGACACCCTCTTTAAATGGAGGTACTGGGATGGTCTCTCCATTCCACCCTTCAATCAGAGGTCTTCTCCATCTTGTCATTAAGCATATTTTTTTAAACATTTGAGTGTTTGAAGGACAACATTTATCACTACTGAACTTCATAATGTTTTGGGTCAGCTTGGCAATCTTGAGTTTAGGATTCTGATTTGGTAGCCATCACTGTAGCAATTAATTTAACCTTTGTACCAGTCATACATTCAGTTGAACAGTTCACCAGGCATTAATTAAGCCCTAGTATGTGCCAGGCACTGTGTTGGGTATTACATTCAAATCACTGATAAAAAATAAAGTTTATTTGATTTTAGAGTAGAGGGAAAGAGCCCCATCCTGATGGGGTATGGGCCCAAGCTGAGACCTTTGCCCCTTACTCTCCAAAAAAGAATTTGGGTCCCATTTCTCTAAAGGATTCTCCTTCAATTCTTCCACTTGATCAAGTAGGTCTCTGCATTCCCCTGAGGCCATCATTCCATCAATTAGCCTTTCATTGTGGCTAACCCAATCTCCCAATTCTGTTACCCCTGACTTAGCCTAGTCTTCCATTGTCTTACCTCCCTATGGCCCCAGGCCACTTCACACCCTTAATCTTTTCAAGGCTCCATTCTCCCTTGGCCACACTGGTACAGGTCCCTGGAGTTCTATCACCTCATAGACTACTTGGCCACTCCCTAGATCCCTTCCATAGTCTTTCTGTATGTAAGGTCCATTTTGTCTCCATTAAGAGGCTCTGATTTTTATAATCTAGCCACTGCTTAGATTTTTACTACAATCTAGCCAATAGCTCAGATTCCTTAAGAGTCTGGGTAATATGGTGGATCTTTAATAAACCTTGTCTTTGGCTGAAAGAAGGCTTGAGTCAAATTCTTTCAGGTAGGACCAATGTGTTATGATATTGGGGTCCTAGCACCCCTAAACCTCTAGACCTCATCAATCCCACTAAACTGTCTCCCATACTCACTCACTATAGCCTGAAATTCTTTTAATCAGTATCTTTTCAGCCGTTACCTAATGCTAGAGTATAAAATGAAAATGCCCCTAAGAGAAATAATACATTTACTAAAATTAATAGCAACTTGCAAATGACTGCTGCAAGTCACTTTTCTCTCTATCTACAGTTCCCTTATCTGTAAAATGAAGCCGTTTGACTGGATGAACTCTGAAGACCATTCCAGCTCTAAATCTAATGTCCAAGAACTAAGTGCTCTCAAAGGTCCCTTAGGGCCCTATTTTTGATCCTATGTTGTCAGATTTTTGGAGAGACTGAGGGGGTAGTTTTGGGAAGGCAGAGAGGAAAGAAGGAAAAAGAGCTGGCATAGAAACAGAAAAGGAAAAGAATGGAGAACCTAAAGACCAACCTCATCTACTTCAAAATTATTCCAGGGTCAGTTCTACCTCTGATGGTAGGTAATTGGAGACTTGCAACCCCCTGATGATAATTCCAATTCACATGATTCTTGTGGCTGGTTTCTAAACAGGAATAGCTATTCAGGGGCAGCTAGGTGGTGCAGTGGATAGAGCACTGCCCTGGAGTCAGGAGGACCTGGGTTCAAATCCAGCCTCAGACACATAACTCTAGCTGTGTGACCCTGGGAAAGTCACTTAACCCAATTGCCTCACATATACACACACACACACACACACAAAAGAAATAGCTATTCAGTGTCTTCATCCCTCAGGCAAATTTCTGATATCAAATAGGAATGTGTTGAGATTCACAAATCTAATCCTTTTTGACTAAATAAGCCACTGGGGCAGAAACTGCTCTATTGCCATAGACACTTAGATTATCTGCTGAAACATTTGATTATATGATACCTTATTATTGGTATGATATTTCCATTTTAGGCTTTAGGGATATATTCCCCTTGGGTGGGACTATCTTCCTATCCTAAAGTACTTATTAAAATGTCAAAACTTTCATATACCAAAATTACTGTCCCTTGGAATGCCTTTGATAGGGAGGTTTTTTTTTCTAATGATATATTTTTTAATTCATTTGTTGTGAGTTCACCTTTCCATTTACCCCCACTTAATAGTATTTTATTTTTTCCAGTTACATGTAAAGATAGTTTTCAACTTTCACTTTTATAAGATTTTGAATTCCAAATGTTTTTTCTCCCTCACTCCCTCCCTCTCTTCCCCCATTCCCAAGATGGCAAACAATCTGATATAGGTTATCCATATTAAACATAATTCCACATTAGTCATGTTGTGAAAGAAGAATCAGAACAAAAGGGAAAAACCACAAGAAAGAAAAAAAAAGAAAATAGTATGCTTTGATCTGCATTCAGACTCCGAAGTTCTTTCTCTGGTTGTGGGTAGTATTTTCAATCACGAGTCTTTTGGAATTATCTTAGATCATTAAATTGCTGAGAAGAGCTAAATGTATCAAAAATTTAGTCATCATACAATGTTGCTGTAGCTGTGCACAATGTTCTCCTGGTTCTGCTCACTTCTCTTAGCATCAGTTCATGTACATCTTTCCAGATTTTCCTGATATCCATCTGCTCATCATTTCTTATTGCACAACAGTATTCTATTACATTCATATGCCACAATTTGTTCAACCATTTCCCAGTTGATAGGCATATCTGGAATTTCCAATTCTTTGCAACCACAAAAAAAGCTGCTATAAATATTTTTGTATATGTGGGCCCTTTTTTATGATCTCTTTGGGATACAGACCTAGAAGTGGTATTGCTGGATCAATGGGTATGCACAGTTTTATAGCTCCTTGGGCATAGTTCCAAATTGCTCTCCAGAATGGTTGGATCAGTGCACAATTCCATCAACAATGTATCAGTGTCCCAATTTTCTCACATCTTCTCCAACATTTATTATTTTCCATTTTTGTCATATTAGGCAATCTGTTATGTATGATGTGGTACTTCAGAGTTTATTTGATTTGCATTTGTCTAATCAATAGTGATTTAGAGCATTTTTTCAAATGACTATAGATAGCTTTAATTTCTTCCTCTGAAAACTGCCTGTTCTCATTTATCAATTGGGAATAACTAGTATTCTTATAAATTTTACTCAGTTCTCTATATATTTTAGAAATGAGGCCTTTATAAGAGACACTGCCTGTAAAAATTATTTCCCAGCTTTCTGATTTCCTTCTAATCTTGGTTGCATTGACTTTATGCAAAAACTTTTTAATTCAAAATATTCTCTATTCTCCTTTGGTCTAATAGGTAAACTATTCCTTGCTCTCCTAATTTGCTTATGGTATCACCCTTTATGTCTCAATCAGGTACCCATTTTGACTTTATCTTAGTATATAGTGTAAGATGTTGGTCTATTACCTGGTTTCTGCCATACTTTTTCTCAGTTTTCCCAGCAGTTTTTGTGAAGTGGTGAGTTCTTATCCCAGAAGCTGGAGACTTTGCGTTTAACAAATAGTAGAATACTATAGTCATTGACTACTGTGTCTTGTGTACCTAACCTATTCCACTGATCCACCCATCTATTTTTAAGCCAGTACCAAATAGTTTTGATGATTGCTGCTTTATAATACAGTTTTAGATCTAGTATGGCTAGGCCACCTTCCCTTGCATTTCTTTTCGTTAATTAATTCTCTTGATATTCTGGAACTTTTGTTCTTCCAGATGAATTTTGTTATTATTTTTTCTAGCTCTATAAAATATTTTTTTGTTAGTTTGATTGGTATGGCACTAAATAAGTAAATTAATTTAGGTAGAATTGTCATTTTTGTTATATTAGCTCAGCTTACCCATGAGTAACTGATATTTTTCCAATTATTTAGATCTGACTTTATTTGTCTGAAAAGTGTTTTGTAATTGTGTTGATATAATTCCTGGGTTTCTATTGGTAGGTAGACACCCAAATGTTTTATATTATCTACAGTTATTTTAAGTGGAATTTCTCTTCCTTTCTTGCTGCTGGGCTTTATTAGTAATTTTTAGAACTACCAATGATTTTTTAGGTTTATATTATATCCTGCAACTTTGTAAAGTTGTTATTTCAAGCAGACTTTTAGTTGATTCTCTAGTGTTTTTTAAGTATACCATCATATCATCTGCAGAGTGATATTTTTGTTTCTTCTTTGTCTATTCTAATTTCTTCAATTTATTTTTCTTCTCATTGCTAGTACTAACATTTCTAGCATAATATTGAATAGTAGTCATAATGGACATCCTTATTCACCCCTGATTTTATTGGGAATGCTTCTGCTTGTCCCCATTATATATAATGCTTGCTAATTGTTTTAGATAGATGCCACTTATCATTTTAAGGAAAACTCCATTTATTCCTATGCTCTGTAGTGTTTTAATAGGGATGGGTACCATATTTTTCACAAGCTTTTTCTGCATCCACTGAGATAATCACATGATGATTGGAAGATTTTGGTTTTATTCTTCATTATATTTAATATATATTCTTCATATATGACTGTGTAACTCCTGTCCTCACAAAACCACTGTGTCTCCCTACTTGCTTCTAGAATGATATGCAAATTCCTCATCCTGACATTTAAAGGCTTTCACAATCCTCCTTCATCCTGCCATTCTAGTATGTTTTTTAAAAAGTATTTTTAAAAATTACTCTCCTTTATATACTCTATATTTTGGCCAAACTTTCCTGAATATAATAGTCCTGCCTCATTGCATTATTTTATTTTATTTTTCTGAATTTAAACATTAAATAAATTAGGCACTTTCTTTTAAAAGGCAGAATAGAGCAAGAGGATTGTATATGAAATGGAAACTCTTTTGTCCATCTTTCTGTTCTATGACAACAACACATAACTTTTAAAGCTATCTTGCTTGTCTGTGATTCATTCTGGCCTTTCTTCTATTCATGTCTATACATTTAAAATGCTTCAGTGATCATCTTCTCTTTTCATCCCCACCATTGGAAGGAAACAAAAACAAGAAAAAAAAGCCTTTTTTTGGACAAATGTGCCTAATCAAATAAACAAATAAAAAATCTCTCACTTACCATGTACAGCAATATACGCCTTATTCAGATCTTGAGACCATCACTTCTCTTTAAGGAGGGGAGGAATGGGAAGAGAGGGAATGAACATTTACATAGCACTGACTATGTTCTTTTTTTTTTTTTGTGGCTAGGCAATGGGGTTAAGTGACTTGCCCAGGGTCACACAGCTAGTAAGTGTTATGTGTTGGGGTCCAGATTTGAACTCAGGTCCACCTGAATCCAGAGCCAGTGCTTTATCCACTGACCCACCTAGCTGCCCCCGACTATGTTCTTTATGAATATTTTATTTTATCCTCACAACAACTCTGGAAGGTAGGTGCTATTATTATCCCTGTTTTACAGATGAGAAAAGTAAGACAAACAGAGGTTAAATGACTTGCCTGGGGTTATAAAGCTAGTAAATGTCTGAGGCCAAATTTGAACTTAGATCTTTTTGGCTACATTATCATGGAATACCTGATTTATCGTTGATCCTTTGGAGTTATGGTCTGTCTTTGAATTAATCAGAGTTCTTACTTCTTGCAAAATTATTTTACTCTAAAAGTGTTCTTGTAATTGCATAAAATTTTCTCCTGCATCTGCTCAGTTCAATCTGTATTAGTTCATACAAGATTTCTCAAGTTTCTCTGAAACTCTCATCATTTCTTACGCTGCTATAATGGTCCATTCTATTCAAATACCATAATTTATTTAGCCATCCTCCAATTGATTTGCAACCTTTTAGTTTCCAGTTCTTTGCCTCTATAAAAAGAGCTACAATAAACAGCCTTGAACACATTGCTCTCCCCTGCCTTCCTTCTTTCTTTGATGAAATATTTGTGGAATAGTGGCATAGCTGGATCAAAAGGTATGCCCAGTTTGGTGGTTTTGGAGAGTAATTCCAAACTACTTTTCAAAATAGCTGGAACAATTCATAACTTCACCATTAATGGACCTATGTTCCCATAGCCCCTCCACCAATTGTAATTTTTTTCTTTTTGTCATTTTTGTCAGTCTGATGAATATAAGGTGGAACTCCAGAATTGCTTTAATTTTAATTTCCCTAATTGTTAGGGATTTGGAATTTTTTTTTCACATGGGTTGTTGATACTTTTGAGTTCTTCCTTTGAGAATTATCTATTTTTTTTCATATAGCTATAGATAGTCGTATTTTCTTCCCCTGAAAACTGCCTTTTTATATCCTTTGACAACTGATTAATTAGGGCATGTCTTTATTCTTATAAATTTGAATTTATATTCTGTATGTATCTTGCATAGGAGTTCTTTATCAATCAATCAATAAATATTAGGCACTCAATATATGCCAGATACTGTGCTAAGTTCTGGAGACACAAAAAGAGGCAAAAAAAAAAAAACAAACTTGGTCCAGCAACTTACAACAAAGCATTTTGGCTGTTTAACTTTCCCTTTTAGTCTTAGCTTTGCTGGATTTGTACAAAAAACTTTTCAATTTTATTTAACCAAATTTGTCCATTTTATCTTCTGCAGTCCTCTTCATCTTTTGTTTGGTCTTCCCCTCTCCATACATCTGAAAGGTATTTTCCTTCTTATTCCTCTAATTTGTTTATGATGTGGCTTTTTGTAAGTATATCACATATCCATTTGGATCTTCTCTTGATATAAGTGTTAGCTGTTGGTCTAAATCTAATTTCTGCCATACTGTCGTCCAACTTTCCCCATTGTTTTTTTATCAAATAGTGAGGCCTTGGAATCTTTGAATTTATTGAACTTTAGCCTACTTGGTCCATTTGATTCTGAATGTTGTAAACTTAATCTTTTTCACTGGTCAATCTCTGCATTTTTAACTGGTTCCAATTTTTTGGGGGTGTGTGTGTGTGTGTGTGTGATTGTTGCTTTTTAGTATAGTTTGTGATCACTAGTAACTAAATAGAAACATACCATTTCTCACATCTCCACCAGTTCTTCCTTTCTTGATCATGCTTAACTTCCATAATCTAATGGAGAAGTCAACATATAAACAATATTGTTGTTGTTTGTTCTCAAATAGGAACGTGACATCAGGGAGGCGTTGTCATGACATACAAGTGAATTGGATTTAAGTGAGGGAGGGCTCTGTGAAGTCACCAGCCTCACTTTCCCCTCAAGAGCTGTCTGGATCCAGCGGCAAGATATAGATCAGGACAACTGGAGATGGCCCTGAATGATAAACAATGTTATACAAGTATGATACATACAAGATGAGTTGGAGATAATCTCAGAGGGAAAGCACTATTATCAAGGAGTGAGGGCAGGGTCAGGAAAGGCTTCTTGCAGAAATTAAGATTTTAGCTGAGAACTGAAGGAAGTCAGGGAAGCCACGAGGTTAGGATGAGGAGGGCTAGTATTCCAGGAATGGGAAACAGCCAATGAAAGTGTATGGACTCAGGAGATGGAGTGGCTTGTTTAAGGACCAGCAAAGAGGTCACTGCAAAGTAGAAAGATGCCAGGTTATAATAGGCTTTAAAAGCCAAACAGAGGATTTTATATTTGATCCTGGAGGTAATAGTGGACCACTGGAATTTATTGAATGAGGAAAAGCAATAGATTTGATGTTATTAAAAATAGTCTGTAAGCCCATCCATCTGAAATATCTCCATTCCAGGGATAGGGAAAATAAATGGGCATTTTTACTGACAGTGATGGAGTGACAGTGATGTTTCAAAGATGTCACTCCAAAAGGGTGAATCTTGGCATTTTGTTGTGAATCATTAAACTGGGATGGATTTGATACCAGATGAAATATTCACAGGCCATTAGAAAAGACTTGTTCTTTCACCTTTAGTCCACCTGAAGATAACACCCATGAGTCAGGCTCTACCACTCACCAAGCTTGTTGAAAATTAAGCAATATTAAAAGAGAAATGAGAAAAAAATAGAGCCATCAATTATTAATGAAATACATGAAGTTGGTGGTAGTCTGATTCCAAGAATTGAGTCTGACCTGAGTGATGGGAAGGTAAAGAGGCTGATTAGCACTAACAGTGTATTATTATTCTCAGAGTGCTGCTATAATCATTGTTGAAGGGGTCACTGCTTCCAGGTGCTAGACCAGAAGATATACTTATAAAAGATGATCTTTAGAAAAACATCTGTCACAAAGGCAAGACGGGAAGTCAAAAAGCATAGCAGGATTATTCAGTCTCAGGCATAACCCAGGCAGAAAGAGGATGCCAGCTTCCATTTCTAAGTCACTTGAGCAACAGAGTAACAGCAATTCTTCAACAGCAGATTTCACAGAAAAAATAGCAACCTTTGAAAAATCTTCTACAGATTTCTTCTCCTTTTCCAGCAATCTATCAAAAGAATGAGCAATCCATCCCTGTAATAGTGTACTGCTGCCTCAGTGAACCACTTAAAGATATTATGAGCTGTCTGTTTGAATACCGGAAAATAAAAATGTCAAGCTGCTCTAATCTCAAGGCCATTGAATTCTGACAAGTGTATGTGGTGAATAGATGGGTATAATAGCAGAGAGATGATTATGGAGTAAAGTTGGTTCTTTTCAGCATGAAGAATCCTTTGAATAAGGAATGGAAAAATCCATTTTTCTCTGGAGGCCATCTTAATTCTGTGCAAGAGCAGTTGGATGGCACAGTGAATTGAGAGCTGGAAATGGTATCAGAAAGACCTGTGTTCAAATCTCACCTCTGAGACTTAAACAGATGTGTTACCCTGGGCAACTTACTGAACCTGTCTCCCCAGTTTCCTAATCTGTACAATGGGGAAAATAATAGCACTTATCTCCCACAGTTGTTGTGAGGATAAAATTAACATTTGTAGAGCCTTTTGCAAACCTCAAAGTGATATGTAAATGCTAGTTATTGTTTGCCTCAGTTCCTTATCTGTAAAATGAGCTGGTGAAGGAAATAAGTTATTCCAGAGAATTTTGCCAAGAAAACCCCAAATGGGGTGCCAGAGAGCTGCACATAACTGAAACCACTCAACAACTCCACCATATGGGGGCAAGGGGAAGCAAAAAAAATAAAGAAAGAAAGTGAAAGAACATACTTCCACCTGCACTCAGATTTCAGTTCTTTCTCTGGAGGTGGATAGCATTTTTCATCATTTTTTAGAATTGTCACAGATCATTGTATTGATCAGATTAGCTAAGTCTTTCACAGTTGATTATCTTTACAAGTGAGCAGAACTAGGAGAACATTGTACACAGTAACAACACTTTTATTGACAATCAACTGTTATTTTGCTTTTACAATTTTGAGGGGTAGATGGGTGACTGAGCAGGGCCAGTGATTTCATGAGTTCCTTCAGAAGTACCTGCCACACACACATGCACACATATGCAAATACACATACATACCCACAGCATACACTCACACACAGAGAGAGAACACACATATACACATATACACAAATAAATATAGATTGGCAACGTGTCTATAATTTACAGCACCTGGGTCACTGAGCTAGAATTCAAACCCAGATCTTCTTGATTCTAAGACTGAACCTCCATCAATTAAGTGACAATATTGTAATAATATTATAATCATTTTACACATAAATTAATAACAACAAACATTTCCCCCTTTAGTTAAGAGAAGAATCATTTTTCTACAGGATTCCTTTCAGGGGATCATATAATTTGGTAACATCAATACCATCTTCTCTCAGCCTGGAATGATGGGGCTGAGGCCTTTCTGATTTGCTCAACCCAAAATCTTCCATTAGTGGTCATACTTTTGAGATATTTCTACATGTTGGTTTTATATGAAGTTCTAGCCTTGTGTACTTTTTGTTTTTTTTCCTCCTGGGTTTTTAGAAGTGCTTATCTCAAAATAATCACTAAGAGATCTATGATTTTGAGTCAGCTTCTTTCTTTAGCCAAGATGTCTGTCTGTAGAGCTTTCCCAAATGATGGGAAAATGTCATGCATTCCATCCTGCTGTGTTGTCTTATTCACCATCCTTAATTTTTTTTTCTAATCAATCAAACAAAATGCCCTTTACTACTTCACAATAACATGCCATTCAACAATCATATATTTTTATCTGTTTTAGGAAGTCATAGTAGGGAGTAGGGAAGGAAAACTGTCCTTATTCCTTTCTTTTAATTGCAGTTTTCCCTTTAATAACCTTGGTTCATGTCCAACCTCCTTACTGGGGAATTTGTGGCTTTTTGTTAATTCACATATACAAGTACCTTGCAAACCAATTTATTTGCATACAAATTCACTCTCCTTGCTTCCACACTTGCCATGTCATAATTGTTTTCCACTGCCCTCTACTGACCTTAGACAATTTCAGATCCAGACTTCCTATAAATCTCAAGGGAAAGTTGTAGAAAGTAGCAAATGACGAGAAAGAAGGACTCCAATAAATTAATCCATCACTAAAGAAGCATTTGTTTTTCAGCTTTTGGGTCCTTGGCATTGTGTTAGGTGTTGTGGAGAATACGATATTATAGGATCACAGTTTTAGAGCTGGAAAGAATCTTAGAAAACTTTCTAGTTCAACACCTTTATTTACCATGTAAGAAAATGAATGCCCAGAGAAATGAGTGAATTTCTCAGGGAGGAAAAACCGGCAAGAAGTAGCAGGGCAGGGAAGTAGCAGAGCAGAAATTCCAGTCTTGTGACTTCATGGTGAGTTCCCTTGGTATTACAGGAGTATCAAGGATGGTCCATCACTCTATCCTGGAAGTCTGTAATGTAGTTGAAGAGAAAAGCTAAAACTACATTTAAAAAATAGCCAGTGGAAAAAAGAAAATATACAATCAAATGCTAAATTATGTTTGTAGACAAATGCTACATTATTTTAAAGAAAGTAACATAAATGAGGTTTGAGGTAGCCAAGGAACACCTCATAAGGGTGAGTGCTTGAATACGAAAAATCAGTGAGCAGAGGTCATCATAAGTGAAGGAAGTAGAAGCAAGAATTAGTCTGGTAAAATCTTGCACACAGTAGTTTCTCAATAAATATTTGCTAAACTGAATTGGTACAAGGTGCACAATGGATTCAGGGAGAGGAAGATTGACATAAGAAAAGCCATTTCTGAAGCTCTCAAACTAATCCAGTTTTGAAGTGAATATATCTTTGTGTACTTCTGACTACAGTTCATCCCATAAAATATAAGCCAGGGAATCCCAGATCAAGTTTCCTTATGTGGCTCCTAAAATTATCAGATAGATCATGAGTATTTCTTGCTCATTGGCCTCTGAATGGATTTCCTACTTTATTATGGGATTCTTATACCCCATTTTTAGGCATACACACCAAATATATTGGAAATCATTAGGATAAATGACTTTTAGAAACTCATTTAACACTAGATATTTACCATTAATTTGACAGCTTTTAATGATGTCTTCCGTGAATAATTGAAGCCCACTGCCAGCTTAACATGCTGACATACTTTAGGCTAAGTAAACCTGAGATAATTATAATTAGTTTTTGCATTTACTGCTTAGTGCTATATCTTTCATGAGCTTTCTCAGTAGGTGGCCTTTGTCAGTAGGATGTCCATATGAGTTCTACTTTATACAGACCCTTGTGTAGTTTGTTGTCTATGTTGCTTCATTACTCAAATACCCACCACTGAGTTTATCTTCAGGTTCTTATTTGATCCCTTGAAGTTCAAAACCACTGAGCAATTATCTGTTAAGAATATCTGTGACTCCTTCCTAAAGATACTGCACTATCATCAGGTGGGACAGATTTCATCCTTGATGGTTCAGAGTCTTTGTCAGTTAATGCAACCTGTCAATGTTGGCTTTGTAGCTACATGATAAAGAAATAATTATCTTTCAATTTTAAAAATTCTACCTCATTTACTGGCCTTTCCTTGGTTCCTGGTGCATAATGGGAATGTTTTACTCTCAATTATTTCCAAAGGTACTTTTAATTTTAATGTCATTAAGTGGTAGTATGTCACTAGAGACTGTATTTTAGGGGTCTGATTTCTGTAATACTACCAAAATTCATGTGTCATTACAAAATTTTAATTTAATCTAACTTTCTCTACGGATCACAGATTTAGTACTATAAGGGCCCTCAGAAGCTATCTCGTTCAACCCTTCTTTTTTTTTAGATGAGGAAACTGAGTCCCAGAGAAATCAAGTAACTTACCCAAAGTCACACAGGTAGTAAGTGTCCAAGGATGAGTTGAATCTACAACTGGAAACCAAGTGTATTTTCCAATGTATCACAATATCTCCATAAGTGAAAGAGTACGACTTCAGTTTAGGTACCATCTTTACTAACCTCCTGCAAGGTTAGGAGCCAGGGAAAAGGGTGAGACTGGAAGGGGGATGGCCTCCAGGTCCTGTTCCTGAAATGCATATATGATGTAATAATATTAAAACATTTATCGACTTCTGTTGCATTATTCACATTAGAACTTTCTTTGCTTTTTACAACTTCTGACTCACAAGTGGGGTGACTGTTGTAAACTATTGTTAGGAAGTTATATGTTCTCTTTTGATATATTCTCCTTGTGGGTTTTAAAGAGGTTCATACAAACCATAGCCTAAGTACAGTAGTGAAAACAGCAATGGACTTGCGAGTCAGAAGACATGGTTCAAATTCTAACTCTACTCTTTGTTGCTTATATGACCTTAGGCAAGTCACTCTATTTCATGGATCTCAGTTTCCTCATCTGTAAAATAAACAGGTTGGGATAGATGATTTCAAGAGCTCTCAGGGATTCAGATTTTGCTTTTTATTTTATTTTTTTTAAAGTTAAATTTAAAAAAAGCAACATGGTAAAAACAATCCTCTTTTTTTACTCATGAACTTTTTGTCAAATTAATAGTTGACCTACAAATTTCTTACAATGTATTAGTGGAATCTTTATAATTTGGGGTGATTTATCACATAAGGTACCACTCCTTGAAGGAATTACCCTTTCACAGTTTGGTTTTGAAAGACAAAGAAAAAGTACTTTAATATAAAGAAAATAATTAAATGAACTGGTAAAAGATTGCTTCTTTCATAGATGAATAGTAGGTGTCTGAAAGGAATAGAAAGATAACTGTGATTTAATAAAAAAAAACCTACTAAAATCTCTGTATAAAGAAACATGATTTTCTGATGAGTTATCATTAAGATGATTTAACAAGGGACAGGAAATGAACAGTGTCTTAAATATAAGGATTTAAATCATTTTATAAAAGACATAGGGCGATGCCAATTTTGTTTACCAACAGTTTGATGGTTTAAAGGGACTGAAAAGAACTATTTTTTTTTAATTGAAAACTGATGAAATTCAAGTATAAAGAAACATGTGTGAAAAACATAGCCTTAGAGTGGGCTACTTTGAAAAACATATAATCGCTAAAGATTCAGGATATTATGGTCCTTCAGCTCATTTGCATGTAACTATTTTAAGACATAAAAGGATAATTCACATGCAATGAAAAATCAAAAACTGTTTGTAGATGATGGGGATTGTTAATTAAAATCTTAACTTCATTGGGGAGATTTGGTGAGTTTTTATCTCATTAATAAAAGGTCAGTCTCTGATGATCAGGAAATTCTAATTCAAGCCGTGAGTATGAAGGTTAAAGAAGGGTTTAAGTCACCTGGGTAGAGTGTACCAGGAGGGAGAAGTAGCAGCAGGAGCCCAAACTCAAACTCCTTTGGAGCTTTGTGAAGAAGTGTCAGTTAGGGCAGTCAGTCAACAGAAAAGTTTCACCTATGAAATTCCTGACTGGCTGAAGAGACATGGGAGATCTTTGGCTGAGAGTCTAAGTGTCAACCATTGTTCTTTTATACCATTTACAGTGAGGAAGATGCCATTTAATGTGAGTACATGGCATTTACATGAGTAAAGATGAAGCCTTTCAGAATTGACTATTACTCTCTGTTGCTCTCTCCAATTTGAAAGGAAAAAGCAGAAATTGAAGACAGGTTTTACAGTAGCTTTCCTGAGAGTTCTTCTCCCTCCTTCCCCCTGGGGGAAAAAAAAAGCTGATTGATTGATGCAGCATCTTGGTGAGTGACACGTTGGCTGAGCTTATCTGTAGTTCAAGACAGAGACACTCTGATGAGCTTTACAATTCTCCAGCTCAAAGCTAGGTAAATTGAGAGTTTAATATTTTCTTAGTGTCCTTTTAATGGTAAGTGTAGGTTAAAAGAACTTATAATTCTTTGTCACCTTGAAAATAAGAGGACAGAGAATTTGCCTAGCTGGACAGTGCCTAGCTGAGGATCAGAATGGGGGCATTTATTAGAGAAGCAGCTTTATGTGAAGCAGATATTCCTGAAAGAATCAATATCAAAGCCTGAGGTGTGGTACAATGGATAGATCACTGGCCTTGGAATCTAGGAAGATTTATCTTTGTGAATTTAAATCTGGCCTTGGACACTTACTAGCTGTGTGACCTTGTGCAAGACACCCCTGTTTGCCTCAGTTCCTCATCTATAAAAATGAGTTGGAGAAGGAAATGGCAAACCACTCCAAGAAAACCCCAAATGGTTTATGGAGAGTTGAACAGGACTGAACAACAACAACAATGCTGGGGCCACTCTTATCTTAACTAAATTAACCTAATAACTTCCAGGCCTTGCCTTTTGCTCCATTGCAGCAACTATAGCACTTTGGAGTCTTTCAATCTGCCCTGCTCTTCAATTTTCTTTTATGTGCTATCTCTCTCAATTACTATGTGGGTGCTACTTGAGGGTAGGGATTGTCTAAGTTTTTTTTTCCTTTTCCCATTCATTCACAGTACTTAGCATAGTACTGGGTATTTCCTTAGTGTTTAATTCATTTATTTATTTATTAATTCAGTTTTCCATTAGTCCATCCATTCTTCCTTGGAAACCACCCAGGCTCATACATTCACAATGATTTGATTAACTTGATACTGACCATCACAGTTGCCTTGACAAGTTCTATTGTGTTCAAGGTGGTTTAATTCTTTGATTACCTGGGATGCCTTAGATGGATACCTTAATGTCTGCTAATAATGGGAAACTTCATGACTTGAAATGGTATAATTCACAAAGGAAATTTCCTCAGAATATGGAGAACTTTTGTCTGATAATGGGCTAATCTTTCTGCCAATAATGATAGATTATTTAACCTATTGTAATATCAGAATGACAAAGCAAGCAAGGCTTTCTACTCTGTTAATGTGCATGATACCTCTCACACAGGGCATGTGGGCCATGAGTCTATTAGGACTTTTCCATTTTCTAAACTGGCTTGCTCACCCCAACCTATTCTCACACTGGCTGCTCAAGTTACCCAGAGAAGAACCATCACCACGTGATTACATTTTCAAACTCTTGGGGTCCTAGAACTAACATTATTATGATAATACACTCCTATTACTTACCACTTTAGTTCTTGAGCCTCCATCAATGTGCTTCCATTTATAAAACTAGCCACTCACTGTGATGACACTATTAGATCTTAAAAATAACCATTTATTTAACTATAAGGAAGGAACATTAATAATTAATATATCTCACATATATGATGTAAGGCAAATATAGGAATAATAAATACAGCAAAATTCACATGTAAACCTGAGTTACACTCTCCAACCAATAAACTAACTACCTATATGGAATGGGCACAAACAGAAGTTTGGCAGGAAAACACATAACTAGGATAACTCATGTTATAGGAATAATTCATATTTCTGGAATTTAGGCTTTGATATCATTGATTTTTTTCAGGAATATCTGCTTCACAGAAAACTTCTCTAATAAGTGCCCCTGTTCTGATCCTTAGTTAGGCACCATCCGGCTAGGCAAATTCTATGTCTTCTTGCTTTCAAGGTGACAAAGAATTACAAGTTCTTTTAACCTCCTCTCACCATTAAAAGGACACTAAGAAAATATTAAACTCTCAATTTACCTAGCTTTGAGAAAGGACTGCAATGTCTGGTATCTCATCCTGCCAGGTAATCTTCAGAATCTTCCTATGACAATTCAAATGGAAGTGATTTAATTTCCTGTCATGGTGCTGGTATACTGTCCAGGTTTCACAGGCAAACAATGAGGTCAGCTCTGTAGATCTTCAGTTTGGCAGGCAGTCCAAAACCTCTTATCTCCCATACTTTCCTTCAGAGCCTCCCAAACACTGAGCTACCTCTGGCAATGTGTATCTCAACCTCATTATCAATGTGTACATACCTGGAAAGTATACCAGTAAGGTAAATGAACTCATCCACAGGATCCAAAACTTCTCCATTTGCTGTAATCAATGGTTCCACATATGGATGGTGTGGTGGTGGCTGATGGAGCACCTGTGTTTTCTTATTGTTAATTGTTAGGCCAAAATTAGCACAAGCAGCAGAGAATCGATGCATACTTTGTTGCATCCCGGCTTCAGAGGCTGTATTGAGCACACAATCATCTGCAAACAGAAAATTATGCACCAACACTGCCTCCACTTTGGTCTTGGCTTGTAGACTTTTCAAGTTGAAGAATTTACCATCAGTGAGATAGCTGCCCTTGATGCCATGTTCATCCTCATTGAAAGCATTTGAGAACATGGCTGAAAACATCATACTAAAAAGCACAGGAGCAAGTACACAGCCTTGTTTCACTCCACTGGGGACTGGGAAAGCACGAGAGCATTGTCCATTATCCAGAACCCAGGTAAGCACGCTGTCATGAAATTGATGTACAGTGCTGATGAACTTCTCCAGGCAACCAGATTTTGACATAATTTTCCATAAGCCCTCACAAATGACAGTATCAAATGCCTTGGTCAGATCTACAAACATTGTGTATAGACCTCTGTTCTGCTCCTGACATTTCTCCTGGAGTTGTTGGGCTGCAAACACCATATCATCTGTTCCTCGGCCTTTTCTGAAGCCACACTGGCTGTCAGGTAGATGACTATCTTCTAGGCAAAGGATCAGCCTATTAAGGAGAACTCTGGCAAGAATCTTGCCAGCAATGACTAAGAGAGAGACCCCCCTGTGGTTGTCACAGGACAATCTATTTCCTTTACCTTTGTAGAGACAGACAATGGAGGCATCCTTGACCTCCTGGGGAATAACCTCTTCTTGCCATATAACCTGGAAAATTTCAGTCAGCGTTTGTATAAGCAATGGACCCTCTACCTTGTAAACCATAGCTGGAATAGAATCAGCACCAGGTGCTTTGCCTAAAGGCTTTCAAAACCTCTTCTTCAGTTAGAACTACAGCTAGGGAGGGATTGATTTCAACCTGAGGTAAATGGTCAATGGCCTTAGCATTTATTGATGATGTTCTGTTGAGAACACTATGAAAGTGTTCACATATACTTATCAATGTGGCTCCATCAGCACTAAGTAGCTGAGATGCACCATAGGTCTTTGGCCCATAAATGGACTTCAGGGCATCATGAAAGTGCTTTGGATTGTTACTATCAGCTTAAACCGAATTTCATCTGCTTTCTTACTGAGCCAAGAATCCTGCATCTCTTTAAGTCTTGCTTGTATTTTACTTCTTTTTTTTTTCCTGGCAATTGGGGTTAAGTGACTTGCCCAGGGTCACACAGCTAGTAAGTGTCAAGTGTTTGGCCTGAGGCCGGATTTGAACTGAGGTCCTCCTGACTTCAGGGCTGGTGCTCTATCCACTGCGCCACCTAGCCGCCCCCTATACTTTACTTTTGATGAAATGAAATGCTGCCTTCTTAGAAATGGACTTAGAAATGAACTATCCTGCTGATAAACCACGTGGAGTTCTCATTTTTCATTTAGCAGCTTCTGAATTTCCCCATCATTTTCATCAGATCAGTTTTGGTGTTTGCTAGTGTTCTGACCCAGATGGGCAAGTGCAGTGCAATACAACAAATCTCTGAAAACTACCCACTCTTTTTCTGCTCCACTACTGCCAACTGTATTTTGGCTCAATTTTCTCTCCAAGTTAGCAATAAACCAATCCTGTTCAGAGAAGAGCTCTAATCTCTAATTGGTTGACATTAATTCTTCTGGTAGTCATTTTGCCTTGGGGGCACCACTGTTGTTGAATGTGAATATTTAGCTTGGAGAGGATAAGTCTATGATCATTCCAGCACTCTGTGCCACACATTGCCTTTGTCATTTTCACATCCTGTCTCCTCCTTACAATCACAGTCTAATAAATGTCAATGTTTGCTGCAAGGGGGCATTCGTGAAGTTTTATTGCATTTAAGACAGTGTTGGTGACAAGAAGGTCATGAGATGCATAGGTCTTCACTAGTAAGTGACCATTGCTGTTGCTATTTCCAATTCCATTCCTCCCTAGGACTCCCTGTCAAGTCTTGTAGTCTGAACCTACTCTAGCATTAAGGTCACCCAGAATTATAAGCTTTTCCTCTTTTGGCACATTGATAATAAGAGTCTCCAGATCTTCACAAAATTTTTATTTGACCTCATCAGGGTTCGTCTTGGTGGGAGCATAGGCACTAATGATGATAGCATTACATTTTCTGCAGGTGGCAATCACATTGTCATGAGCCTGTCATTCACTCCTTTTGGTAGGCATACAAGCTTGTTGATTAGATTAGTTTTGATTGCAAGACCTACATCAGCTTCACAGTGCTCCCCTTCACTGTGGCCACTCCAGAAAAATGTGTATCCAACTCCAACTTCAGTAAGCTGGCCTTCATTTGCCAGGCTTGTTTCACTCTGGGCTACAATCTAGATGCAATTCCTGCTAAGTTCTTTTGCAACAAGAGCTGTTTGTCTTTCAAGTCTACTGGATTTTGTGTTGTTACAAGTGTGTACACATTCCATGTGCCAATGGTGAGTGCAATCATCTTTGCAGATATTTTTGTTCATTTGCGTGTGTGTGTGTGTGTGTGTGTGTGTGTGTGTGTGTGTGTATGTGTTTCAGCTGCAGAGTGGGATTCTCTACCTGCTGTGGTAATCAGGCCAGGGTTAGGTAAGCAAAAAATTTTTAAGGCACCTTTTCAAGCATGAGGTGAGCAATGTGATCCTTAAAAAGCTGCTCAGACACTCAGGGGCTGCCAAATCCCACTGCTGCTTCGAGTGAGAAAAAAATCCTAGAGCCTGGGCACCTGTGTGCAGGATTATGACTCCAGCTCCCAGTGTATCCATACCTGCTGCTTCCTCACTTGCCTGTTGCCATAGGACTTTGAGAAAGGTAACATGGTAAAATGGAATGGGTAATGTCTTTTGATTTGTGCATAAATTGGATTTAAGTGAGGTAGAGCTGCACAAAGTTGTCAGCCTAACTCTCTTCTCCAGAGTCATCACAGTCCAGTGGCAGGACAGAATCAAGATGACTGGTGATGGCTCAAGATGCAGTGGATGACCTTGGCATCTTCGATGTCTAACCAAGCTAAATGCTCCACAGTGCCTGCTTCAGCTAACTTCATGGCCTTTGGAACAAATTGTTCTCATCTGCCCATTCCACTAGGGGAAGTCTTCACACGCTTGGGGTAGATACTTCCTAAATCACCAACTGGTTTGAGACCCCTTGGTTACCCTCAAACTGGTTTGGCCCATTTGCCAAAACAGTTTACTGGGGTGTGGCCACTGTGCCTGCTACAGCTTCTTGGAGCCACAGGTGAGAGTGAGGTGGAACAGGTGGACACTAAAGGTAGAAAGCAGCTGTGAGAAGGGCTTGGCAGCCATTGCACCAGAGGTACTAGTCTTTTCGGAGCACCCCCTACACCCCTTGCATGTATGTATGCATGTATGTACTTATGTATGTATGCATATATGTATATAGAATGGAAACAAATAGAAGAATGGACTGAAAACCAAAATCTAATAAGAGACACGCTTGGGACAGAAAGACACAGGAACACAGCGTTGAAATGAAGGGCTGGAGCTTTGTCTATTGTGCTTTAGTTTAAATGAAGAGGGCGGGGGTAGCAATTGTGGTCTCAGACACAGCAAAAGCAAAAATAGACCTAATTGAAAGAGATAATCAGGAAAGTTACATTTTACTAAAAGCTACTGTAGATAATTAAGCAATATAAAAAAATACAGAAAGTTTTCTCATAAAGGCCTCATTTCTCAAATATGTAGAGAACTGAGTCAAATTTATAAAAATAAGAGTCATTCCCCAATTGATGAATAGTCAAAGGACATGAACAGGTAGTTTTCAGAAGAAGAAATCAAAGCTACCTATAGTCGTACTAAAAAAAAATGCTCTATATCAGTATTGATTAGAGAAAAGCATATTAAAACATCTCTAAGTTATCCCCTCACACCTATCAGAAATGACAAATGTTAGAGGGAATGAGGTAAAATAGGTAAATTAATGAATTGTTGGTGGAATAGTGAACTGGTCCAAGCATTCTGCAGAATAATCCCTCACATACTTCCATACCAGGTTTGGAAAAATGTGTGCCACTCTTCACTATAGCTCTAAAGTGCATTGGTGAGGGCAGAGAGGTGGCGCAGTGGATAGAGCACTGGCCTTGAGTCAAGAGGATCTCAGATCAAATCTGGCCTCAGACACATGATACTCACTAGCTGCGTGATCCTGGGCAAGTCACTTAACACCTATTGCCTCACACACAAAAATAAAAAATATAAATAAATAATAAAGTACATTGGTGGAAGATCTTGTATGATCTTGATTTATATGTGTATTATGATATATTTTATTATTTATGCATTAGTTTTAGTATGTTAGTTTTTATACTATTATTTATCTTATTATTAAGTAAATGGTTATGTTAAAAATATAAATGTATAATTATTGTGAGTAGTTGACTGCAAATATAGAAAACATACTGGGTGGGGACTCAGGAGCTAGAATGGAGAATAGGGGAAGTATACTTACCTCAACAAGGCTACTGAGAGATCCCTAAAAGAGTTTGAATATAATAACCATGTGGTGATGTTCTGTCTCTGGGAACTTAGGATTTCTAATGATCGAACAAGTTAGGAGAGTAAGCCAAACTGAGAAATGAGTGATGTGTATTTCACATACTCAGTCACTGTTAGTGTAGACATTAAAACACCATCGGATGGGATTCTTCTGTATTTATGGCATTATTTATGACATTACATTGTGGGGGCATTGGAATAGACCACAGAACTCATTATTGGCATTAATTGGAATTTCCCCTTATAGTAGAACATAATTTCTTCAAAGGAAGGGCTTATCTCACTTTTGCATTTTCCTCTGGCTGCTAGAACAGTGCCAGGCACATAGTCGGCACTTTAAAAATACGTGTTGATTATTTGATTTTACTATATGTATGAGGAAATTTGTTTGAGGATGGCCTTAAAGGCAGCATTTTGCCCCACTAAATCAGATTTTTTTTCAAAATCAACAATATAACCATAATGGGATTTGTTACTCTTTGTTACTTTCACCCGATTGTGTGACTGTAAACATGTGCTGTTGCAAAGTACTGTTTGTTAAAAAAAACCTAAAACAACAACAACAAAAAAAACCCTCTGGTTTTCTTCTCATGACTTCATCAAAGAGGTCTTTGATGTGTAGTTAGATGATTCTCATTAAAATTTTGTCAACATGAGAAAGTAGTCATGTGGTCCAATAGACACTGATAATTTCTCTATCACCTTGTTTTGATAAAAATAGAACAGTTTGAAGCATTTGCTAACCTCCCCTCTTTAAGATGTTTTTGGAATCAGTGCTTTCAAAAGTTTGCATGCTTTATCACAGACTTCCTCTGTGTATACTTGGGTTGCTACACCTGCTCTTCCTCAGTTTGCTTAAAAGCTATTTCTAGGGGCAGCTAGGTGGTGCAGTAGATAGAGTACTGGCCGTGGAGTCAGGAGGACCTGAGTTCAAATATGGCCTCAGACACATAATATATCCTAGCTGTCACTTAAACCCAATTGCCTCACAAAAAACGAACAAACAAAAACTGAAACAAAACAAACAAAAAAAACCAAACCCAAATCTTTCTACTTCTTCATTTGGCACATCAAGAACTGTAATTTTAGAAACTAAATGTAGTAGTAACTCTGCTGTCGTTGATGAAGAAAGAGAGTTTCTTATAGAAATATTTATGGAGTTTTTCCATTTTTGCTATGCTCATGTACTACTTTTAGATTAATTCTGAAATGGTGTTGGTGTGATCTGATTTAATTGATTGTCCCACTAAACTTTCAACAATCTTTTTTCATTCTATTGCATCTCACCTTTGTATGAGAAACCAGAAGCATAAAAGATTATGCTCATTATTTTCAATCATCCTACTCCATAAGATTTTCAAAATGTTTGTATTCTAAGTAGGTGTTTCACTGAGTTGCCTTTTACCTCAGCCTGTCAAAGATATCAAATCTTTGTTTTGATGGTGTCTAGGTTCTTTTGCTCTGCTAACTATGGTACCTGACTTACATCAATTAAACTTCCCTAGGACTTGATGTTATTCTGTGCTGTTTGTTTTTTCATTCTTATTTTTATTCTCCAGTTTGGTACTGATTTTAGTCTTTGTTCTAGCAAGTTGATAGTCTGAACATATATAGACATCTGATTCAGAAATGATTCCCACAGCTGAAGTCAGCCTTTCTTCTTGATTAAGGTATAATCAGCTTATATTTGTGCTCATTGCTATTCAGTACCCTCCATATACAGCCCTTTCTGGAGTTCTTATTGAAGAAACTATTCATGATAAGTAGATTTGAGTTTTCTGTGTAATCCACAGAACTCTAGCTTTTTTTTAAAATTCTGAGCAATTTTGGACACAGTTTTTACCATCCTACCTTATGTTCACTTTTGCATTGAAGTTATTCAATATTAAAGTATGTGTGAATTTAATTTGAAGGATCTTGTCAAATTTATGGCATAATTTCTCTACCTTTTCAATAGCTATGTGCATATAAGCTATAATTATATTCACAATTATTTTTATAAATGTATATTATGAGTGTTAGGAGATAAGACTACCAAACATCCCAAGAAACCATAGTTCTTTTTGCCTCTGAAGCAAAATCAAATCAATATCATTAGTTTCCGTATTTGCCTTTCCTCAGAGAACCTAAGGGCCATCCTTCTATTTAGTTACAACTGCATTTGGGCTTCTGATTTTCTTTATGGAGAGAAATGTCTAGATTGTTATAATTTGTTTTCTCTTGTCACGTGTCCTACTCATTCGTCATGGGACAAGGATCTCACCTTTAGAATACCAATAGTTAAATTAATATTTACAGACCATCTGAAAACTGTGAGTCTTAAAAACTCCTTCTCTCTTTTTTCTACTTCCCATCCTGCCGGTATCACTGCAGAAGAGAGGTTCAGAAAACTGGAAGCAATTTTGTATTTCTCTTTGTTTCATGGCTTAAAACAGGGGTGGGAAACCTGCAGCCTCCAGGCTTTCTAGGTCCTTGGGTGAAGCCTTTTGACTGAATCCTAGTTTTACAGAATAAATCCTTTTGTTAAGGGGATTTGTTCTGTGAAGTTTGGATTCAAAGGGCCTCACTTGAGGACCTAGAGGACCACATGTGGCCTCAAGGCTGTAGGTTTGTATGAAACACATACAAAGAGTTCATCACCATGTGGCTAGTCTACTGGTGATGATCCTATCTCTATTTATCTACCCTAACCTCTAGAAAGCAGACACAGTAGGTTGCTTGTATAATATCCTAAGCCTTTTATAATATGCTTGATTATTTCAAATCTGCTCTGCCGGCATAACCTGTAGAAAATCAGGGTCATCTCAATGCCATGGTAAGCCATTATAGTAAGCCTTTGTGGAAGAGTAATAATTCTCTTTTTATACTTAAGGAAACTGAAACAGAGACATTAAATGACTTCCTCAGGGTCACACAGCTAATAAGTATTAAACTCCTCAATCAAACATCAATCTTTTGTTTCTAAATCCACTTTTACTACTATGCCACACAGTCTCTCATTTAATGTATTTGGTCCATATAATGAAGGAGCTAGCTTGTATTTAAATTCCCTTACAGCTAAAAGTTATTCTCTGTGCCTCAATGTTTCCTTTTTCCATCAGAATAAGCTATAATATTGAGGTGAATGTGAAATAATTGATTGAGCTGAAAATGAAAGTGTCCTTGATTTGAAAGTCATATTTGGCAGTCATTCTATTTTTTTTTTCAAGCTGCCTTGGTATACAAGCCATAAGGGACAATCAGTCAAGTGAACTATATTCCATAGTTCTTTATTATTAGATAGGACATTTTTCTTCATGACACCTAAAGTTCTTTCAGTCCCATAGGGAGCATATGAAAATAATATGACTAAATGTTGCTAAATCCAACCGCTAAGGTCTAAATTGAGGCTTTGAGAAGCACTGATAATTAGTCCTTCCATTCACATTCTTCATTTTTAATAACAGTGTTCTACTACTTGTCAATTTCAATTAAATTCAACAGATATTGATTGAGCATCTTTTACATGCTTAGCACTCTAACAGTTGCTATGATGAATACAAAAGACATATTTCTGCCCTCAAAGGTCTAAATCTCATTGAAGAGGAAGTAACATACAGGCAACCTCAAACAAGGAAAGATTTTAGAGCAGGGAGAGTTTCATGTGACATGGATTGAATAACATATTAGAAAAATTTACTGGGCAATGGGTATTGAGACCAAGGCCCAACTCCACTACCAAGTTGCTATATGACCTTAAATAATTCACTTCACTTTCTTAAACTCATTTCCTTCTCTGAAAAATGGAACAGCTGGAGTAATCCAAGCTACCTTCTAGTCCTAAAATTGTATGATCTAACAAGTGGTCAGAGAACATTTTAAAAGGAGAGGCCTCTTTTTAAGGGCTTCCCTGGGAATATGAGTAAGAGATGGATGGAGAAGGATATTTTAGCTTCAGAATAGAGTTAGCATTTACAACTTCCACAAAAAGAGCTCTTGAGAAGCACTTTTTATTATTAGCTTTGTATTCCCTTCATCACTTCCATCAAAAAAAGTATAGTAAATTTTATTACCTTGTTCATAAAAGAAACTTTATGAAAACAAATCAATACAAAACAAAAAATGACTTAACTATGGACATGATGTAGACAGATCATCTTAAAAGTATTTTATTAGCAGAAACTTTTTTTTTGTGGGGTAGGGGGTTTGTTTACCTCTTGGTATGACCAGGATTTAACATTACCACATCTACTTAAAAGTTAGAGTTCTTGGGGATTTTATAATATTTTGAAATGACACTTCTGTCATTATCCTGTTCAAAGTACCATAATAATTTCTAAAAGGAAACTATATTGGAGGTTTCTGCAGTAGGTTACCCTCAGATTCTTTTTACCTTATTCAGTTTCTTCCACTCATCATACTTTGGGGTCTTACTCCTCTCCTCACCTGGGTTCTTGGTAGAGGTATCTTCTGCTCTTGCAATTCCCAATGGTATTTTTTTTTAAAGATAGCTATGTAGTTTTTATTTCATTTCTTGTTCTTCCTAATGAGTTAGGCATTATTCTATAGTCAGAGTTGTCACTAGATTGTAGTGACCGAGGCCTTGTCCTAGTACTGCTATCTTAGGAGGAGGGATATGATTTCTCTCCAGCCTGCCATTTCCATGTGACTGAACAAGTCCAGGTGTCATGTTCTCTAAGAATCACTCCACTCTAAACAAATTTGATGTAGGATTTCATGGGAAGAAAGAGAACTTGAAAGGGACTTCCTTCAAGGCACATAGCTCAGAACTTACCAAAATCATTATCATATCTCTTCATGGCATAAAGGACCACAGGTTCCCAGGATTTTTTCCAGCTAAGTCATGTACTTGCACTTCCTACCAAACTGGTAAGTCCTCAAATATTGATACAGAAGTGCACTGCTGAATGTAGTTAATTTTAGAGACGCTAGAAGGTTGGCCATAGGACGGTGAATTTTTGTCCCAGTAACTCCTGAAGATAGTACATTGGTCCATGAAGAGATGTAACAGGTTTTGGTAAAATGAGCTCCCACTGCAAGAAAATCATGAATCCTTGAAATATTGAAGAATGGTAATATGATGATGCTGGAGTTTAATTGACTATGGTGATGAAACTAGAAGGAAATTGGGGAAGGTATAGAATGTCAGGTCAGGAGGATTTATTTATTTTTTTTAATTTCTAAACTGTAACCATTACAGAATATATTTGGAGAGACAAAGTTTTTGAGAAGGACACGTAACTGATACCTAGAACAAGAAAAAATAAACTCACAGGGAAAATAAAAACATCAGAGTGTTCTGAGAAATGGAAAAGAACTAAATTTGGAATATCCTTGCATGAACCACATTGTATTAATGGTCTAAACGTTACTGGATTTAACATGCTAACAAGAGGGGGAGGGAAATATATACACCACACGGTTGTCTAATTTTATTTTATTTTAATTTAATATTTGATTTCCCCCCAATTACATGTAAAAAACAATTTTCAACATTTGTTTTTAAAATTGAGTTCCAAATTCTCTCCCTCCTTCCCCAACCCCCTTATTGAGAAGGCAAGAAATTTGATATAGGTTATACATGTGTAGTTACGCAAAAAATGTTTCCATATTAGTGATGTAAGAGAAAATATAGCCAAAATAGAAATCCAAGAAAAATAAAGTTTAAAAAAATATGCTTCAATCTGTATTCAGACTATCAATTCTTCCTCTGGGGATGGATAGCATTTTTCATCATAAGTCCTCAGAGTTGTCTTGGATCATCGTATTGCTGAGAATAGCTAAATCATTCATGGTTGATATCATTACTGTGTACAGTGTTCTCCTGCTTCTACTCATTTCTCTTTGCATCAATTCATGTTAAGTCTTTCCAAGTATTTCTGAGAGCATCTATCTCATCTTAGAGCATAGTAGTGTTCCATCACAATCGTACACCACAAATTGTTCAGCCATTCCCCAATTGATGGGTATCCCCTCAATTTCCAATTCCTTGCCACCAGAAAAGAGCTACTATAAATATTTGAGCATGGTTCCAAATTACTCTAAATAATGGTTGAATCAGTTCACAACTCCACCAACAGTGCATTGTCTCAATTTTCCCACAACTACTCCAACATCGGTCACCTTCTTTTTCTGTCCTATTAGCCAATCTAACAGGCGTGAAGTAGCAACTCAGGATTACTTTAATTTGCCTCTTTCCCATCAATAGTGATTTAGAGCACCTTTTCTATGGCTATAGATAACTGCAATTACTTCATATGAAAACTGACTGTTTTATTTTTTTGATCATTTAGCAATTGGGGAATGGTTCTTATTTTTATAAATTTGACTCATTTCTCTATATATTTGAGAGATGAAGCCTTTATCAGAAAAAACTTGCTTCATTTTTCAGTTATGATTGCTATTTCTCTCCATTCTATTTCCCCTGTTTATTCTGTTCTCTCTCACCTTTCACCCTATCCATCAAGAGAGTTTGCTTCTGACTACTGACTCTCCCAATCCACCCTACCTTCTATCAGCATCCCTTATCCCCTTCCCCTCCTACTTTCCTGTAGGGTGAGATAGATTTCTATACCCAATTGAGAGTGTATGTTATTCCCTCTTTGAGCCAGTTCTGATGAGAGTAAGGTTCAAGCGTTCCCTGCCTCCTTCTCTATCTTCCCCTCCGCTATAAAAGCTCTTTCTTGACTTTTTTTATGTGAGATAATTTACCCTATTCTACCTCTCCCTTTCCCTTTTCTCCCAGTGCATTCCTCTTTCTTACCCTTCAATTTTATTTTTTAAAATGCCATCTCGTCATATTTAACTCATACCTATGGCCTTTGTCTTTATATGCCCTAATAATGAGCCTTTTGTGGGTTCTGTCACTCCAGATTTTGTTTTAGGGTATTATTTAAATATCTTTGGAGGGGTTTGGGGAAGAGATCAGGTGAGTCCCTGCCATTTCTCCACCATTCTGGCTCTGCACTCCTCTCTTCCTCCCCCCACCCCAGTTGTCTAATTTTAGAAAAAGAATGATGATAATGTATCTGTTAAAGAGAGAAAAAATGAAATGTCATTTAAGTAATTTTTCTTTTAGAAAATTTGGGAACTAGTAATAGTGTAATAATTAGGGATCCTAGAATTTGTAACAAAGGAGAATTTCAGAATCTTTAAAGCTCCCTTTCAAAATCGTTGGTCAGGCCAGGCCCTATCAGTAGAACTATTCAAGAGGAATTGAAAGGGTACTTGAGTGGAGGATTATATTAACACATTTTTCTTAAACAAAAATTTGTGGATGGAAATTTGTAGAATTTTCCTAGTCAAATCAAATTTTAGGTGCTTTTTATTGGGGTGTTCTTTGACAGACATTGACACATTCTCTTCTGTATATCTCTCCTACCATCTTCCAGATGTCTTAATCTCTTATATTAATTATTTTCATTCCCCTTAAGATCTAAGGTCTCTGTTATTTCAATCCCTACTAACAATTCAATTCCTTTCTACCATTAGAGTATAGGTACGTTGGTTTTGCTAGTTTGTGTCTTTCCAGAGAGCAATTCTGGAAACTAGGAAGAACTGAGTTCAGTCTAGCCTCTTACTAACACTGTGTAAACAGTGGGAAATTTTTTTTTTTTTGGTATGGGCAATTGGGGTTAAGTGACTTGCCCAGGGTCACACAGCTAATGTGTGTTATGTGTCTGAGGCCAAATTTGAACTCAGGTCCCCTAACTCCTGGGCCGGTGCTCCATCCACTGTGCCACCTAGCTGCCCCAACAGTGGGGAAATTTCTCAGTGCTGTAGGCCAGCGGTATCAAACTCAAATAGAAATGGGGACATTATATCATACACAAGTATCCCTGTAACTACATATTGAGTTAGAAAGTGGCATATCAACATTTTCTATTTTTTTTGGTTAATATTTCCCAATTACATTTTAATCTGCTTCCATCTACACTCAGCAGCCTTGCAGGCAATGTTTAGCCAGGAGCAATGTGTTTGAGACCTTTGCTTTAGGCAATTTTCTAAGACTACAATTTGCAAGAAAAAAAAAATCAAGCTGCATTGGTAGAGAGAGTTGTTTACCAGTGAGTTCTAAAGCAATGAAACCATAAGCTCTGCCCCTATCCCTGTAACTTTCAAAAAAAAAAAAGAAAAAAAATCTCTTGGTTGCCAATCGTTCTTAAATAAACCCTTAAATTACTAACTTATAGCTCTTCTGATGCTCTGGTAATCTAAGTCTATTGCTCCTTTGTGGTTACTGACTTTCTCAGAAATTTAATTACACTGTTCTACAGCCATACCCTCCTGGTGCCATTTTGGACCAGGTCAATTACCCATCACTAAAGAGGTTTGTGCCATTGCCTCATTCATAATGAAATTTTAGAGCATTTTTTTCCCTATGCTTCTTTGGCAGTATCTTTGAGTATGCCAGTCTGGAGGTCCTATGTTTGTTTTTTTTGTATCACATTGTAAATACAGACTCCAGAATCTGCCTTTTATACTATTCCCTGTCTTTAGTATGTACACACACATATGTCCACATGTATGTGTGTATATATATTTGTATAAGCATATTACATATACATACATATGCTCATTCATGGCATTACAAACCTCCTGATCACCACCTTTGCAACAGACAAATAAGTCATCAGTAGTTTTCATAATTTTCACAAACTCAGCTAGTGTCTAATAAGTGAATGTCTTATTGCTACTATCTAATTGCCTCATCTGTCTAGGCTGTCCAACCGTACAAGTGAATTTCTCAGCTCAAACAGTTCATCCTTAATCACCAAGAGAAGACACATCTCTTCTTGTTCTGAGTGCATTCATGTGAACTAGCTCAGAAGCAAATACACAGGTGTGTTGTCCCTGGTTGTGAGGACTCTTCCCCAGAGGGTAAGGATATCTAAATTTGTATGTACTCAAGCTGCTAGCTGATACTGAGTAGCGTGCTGCCTAAATTAGGTGCTTATGGTACAAGTGTTGGTGTTGCATAGACAGTAGGGAAAAGAGCACTGTTTCCTATTAGAAGACATGCATTTGATTCTCAGCACTATCATTTATTAGTGGTGTAACCTCTGGTTAATCTCTTTACTTCTTTCATCTTAGTTTCATCTTCTATAAAACGAAGGATTTGGACTAGATTATTTCTAAAATAACTTCCACCTCTAAAGCCTATGAAATTTAGTTTAACATTCCAGGACCTCCATTATCTGTGGCAAATCTATAACTGTCATGTTTAGTGTCATCTCACTTAATATATTCTAAATTCCAGGCAAGAATTTCTCATGTCCTTATCTCTATGTCTTGGCTCACACCATTCCCTGTGTCTGGAATTCTTTTATCCAACATCTGTCTATTGAATTCCACCCATAGTTCAAGGTGCTGCTTATATGTCACCTTCTCCATGAAGCCGGTTTTGATCCCTCAGAAGAAAGTGGTTTCTCTCTATAATACTTCCTCAAAGCATCTTGTTCAATTAATTAAGCAATCAATAAATTTTTGTTAAGTGTTTGCTACATAGGTGCTGGTGATAGGAAAACAATCCCTATCATTTTGTATTATAATTATTTTCATATTCATTCTCTTCCAAGATAGTCTTTGACCTATCATCGAACTACCCAGAGGGAAGGAAACATAAATCTCTGTATTTGTTAGTCTCTAGCACTAAATAGTACAAAATAATTGTAATAAATGATTAGTGTGACCCCTAAAGGCAGCCTTCATTCCATTGCCTCCAGTTTCCTATATCATCTATCAATTCATTGAACATTTATTAAGGCCCTATTATATTTTAGTCACTATGCATTAGCTTATAATTTTTTGTTACTAGCTTTATCCTCTCTGTGTTATATTTAGAGGAAAGTTCTAAAGAGGAAAGTGAATTGAGTCTTGACAATAACTACAATGAAGTTTCTTTGATTTCTTTACTATTATTCATTCCCTTTCTCCTCTGCAACGACTTGGCCTTTTCTGGATTCTTTTAAGAGTTCATTGAACTGGTTCTGGCTCATCTCCTTTACTTTTCCTCCCTTGAAATTGTGATTCACTCATTCATCCAGCAGTCAACAATGAATAATTCTTTAAAAGAAAAATCAATTTCATTTCCCTTAGGCTTGGATAGTCAAAGACATGAACTAACTAGCTTCCTCACTAAATTATGCTCCAAAAATCAGTCCCTTAAATGTAGGGATTCTTGGATAGCTTCCTCTCTTGTCCTTTTTTTGATAGGACTTGTACTGAATGGCTTGAATAGAAACTATATACATGAATGCTGAGGATAAATGAACTAAGCATGGACTTTTTTGGCTGCTGTATCACACTGTTGACTCATTTTAAGCTTTTATGCATTTTTTTTACAAGAAGTATTAGCTAGTAAAATATCTCCCATCCTATGCTATTTTGTTCCACTCAAGTATAAAACTTTAAATTCATCCTTGATAAATTTCATCTTATATAACTGGATCCATCTTCATAGCCTGTCAGAATCTTTTTGGATTCTGACTCTTTCCAATGTGTTAGCTTCCCTACTAACTCTATGCTACCTGCCAAGTTGATGAACATGTCCTCATTCTGATAAAAATGTTGACAAAGTTCAAAAATGTTGAACTTATGACTGAAGACAGATTTCTGGAGCACTCCATTGGAGACATCCATTTAAGTTGACCCATTATTGATTACTTATTTCTTTCTGTCACTCAACCAGTTCTGAATCCACCTACCTAGACTATTGTTTAGTCCACATTTTTCCGTCTTGTCCACGAGAAAAGTAGTAGAAACTCTGAGAAGTACTTTGCTGGATTCTAGATTTACTTTGTCTTTATTCTAGCTATCCTGCTAAGATAGTTTTGCATTACTTATTCTTAATAAAACCAGTGTTGGCCTACCGTGATCATCACTTTCATTTCTAAATGCTCACAAATCATCCCTTTAATGTCTTAGAATTTTTCCAAGAAAGAAGTCGATTTCACTCTATAGTGTAGTAGTCTACAAACTCCATCACCTCATCACTTACAAACGTTCCATAAAATTTCTGCCTATCTCTATAATATTTCAAGGGGTAAGAAATCTGGAAAGGTAATATAGGGTTAGGACATGAAGGGCTTTGGATGTAAAAGTGAGCATTTTATATTTGCACCTGGAGGTGATAAGAAGAATTGAGGTATATTGTGTGTGTGTGTGTGTGTGTTGTGTGTGTGTGTGTGTGTGTGTATGAGAAAGAGAGACAGAGAGAGACAGAGACAGAAGATCCCACTTATGTTTTAGGAAGATCACTTTAATGGCTGAATGGAGAATGGATTAGAGTGAGGAGAGATTTGAGGCACAGAACCACCAGGAGGCTGTTGCATTGATCTAGGTGTGAAGTTAGGAATAGAGAAAGTTTAAACTCCTATTCCAGTCTGTAGTGGGATTATGTTTCTGAGTGATTTTCCTGAATATCCAGACTTTGTGAGATGAGAATACAAAGTCTCAAAAAAAAAATGATGATACTCATTTTCAGGATGTCTCCACAATAACCTAACTTTCTGTATTGGCACACAATTTCTCTCCAGTTTTTGTCCTTGTCTGCTCCATTCTGATGTCCTTGTTTCTCTACCTTATTTCTTTAGGTCTGCATCTTAAAGTATCCCCTTCAATCAGCTTAGGTTTCTATTTCTGCTTCCTCCCTTTAGGCTGACATTTTTGGCTCACTCCAGAGCTCCCAGCTCACTCAGATTAATGTAGTACAGATAAAGATTTTTTTCTGAGGACACTCACTTTTAACCTATCATCTTCAACCAGGCTTCAATCTGCATTCAGACAATCAATTCTGCTACACATAGGCAGGGAACCTCCTGACTCCAGTTAGTGATAAACTAGTAATAAACCTTTTCCAATCAGGAGAAAACTGTGTAGTTATCTTGAATTTTCTGGTCTAGAACCTGCCCTTTAAAGACAGCAAGTTTGCCTCGTTACCAAAGACTATCATATATTTACCATCCTAGCTAATTTGTTTGCATATTGTACAGTCTTGCCTCCGCTACAGATTTGCATCTTAAAAGACCATGACTCTTTTCTGCTGAATATTTAAAGTATGTTCAAACAGAACAGAATGTGAACAATGGTTTCTTGACAAATTACTAAAGGCAGAGAGACCAGGTAGGATGACTAATAATTCATTCTGGTTGAAAAAGTAGGAAATGCCATCAGTTTTGGAATAGTTATCTAATTCTTTCATTATATTTCTCTAATCTGTCTCAAGTGGGCTGGAGACAGTTTATTATAGTTCTAGTCCAACTCATTTCTTCACTGTGCTTTTACTGCCATCCGCATTTCCAACTTACATGTATACTGGCATGCTGTTCTCCCTACCCATAATTCTTTCCCTCCCTTCTCTGCTTATCTGTTCTGATAGCAAGCCTTTTCAGAATCCTATCCTGGATTAACCTTTCTCTTCCTGAATCTGACTAGTACCTTTGTGTGCTTTGTACTTAGTGTGTCCGTGCTTCATCACATACTACCTTGTATTGCTATTGAGTTGTTTGATTGGTATAAGTGTTGTCCAAAGAGATTTTAGTTTGATAGAAGGGAATAAGTATTGTTTTGATACCTCCTATAGAGCTTGGATAATTCTGCACACATAGTCTCTGAATAAATACTCACTGAATTGAATTTCAGATTTTGCTGTTCTCTATCTTAACCTTCCTTGATTTCTCCAGCAATGATAATGTCTTTAGTATGTTGTGTAGATGTGAAATAAGGTTCAAGGTACAAATAAGCAGGATTTTTGCTTCTAGATGTGGCTAAAGACTGTAGCTAAAGAAGCAGCTGTTGAAACCCTTACCAACGAAGAAAAAGAACAAGGCCAGTGTATTCTGTGGAAGAGATGCGTCTATTCCAAATAAAGCCTGGAGATAGCTTCAGGGGTTCTTGCCTAAAGCTGAACAATCCTTGTTTTTTTTAGCTGCTCATCCTCACGTGTTTCCCTTTGCTTTCTAGGTTCAGCATCCTGAAATAAGCAGTTGGCTGGCTTTTGGCAGACAATTGTGTGTGATATTTGAATACAGATCCATAGGGATGAAAGCACATTAAACTCCATTGAAGCGGTGATGTTAAGGAAGTAGGACTTTCTGTGTTCAGTCTCTGGTTTGGGTTGGTGACAAATAATAAGATACAGCCACCTTTGATCTAGTGACTAGGGCCTGGAGGTTTCCTGGAATTTGTTGATAGAGCTATTTCTCTAGAGTTTGTATAAATCAATGTAGAAGGGCATTATTTATTCCTCTCTCCAATATAATTTGCCAGAATGAGGTCAAAAACAAAGATGTATATGACACCTGGCACTGCAGAACGAAAGACATCTATCTCATAAAGCCTTTTATAATTAGGGTCAGCTTTTAAAGAGGTAGCTTTCCTTGATGTGCCAATAAGCATCACAGTTGTAATTAAATCTTTCCTATTTGAGAAATTTTATAGATGCTATTTTTATTCACTGCCCATTGCTATTTATTTTTGCAATTCACCATTAAGGAAGACAAGTTGGTGCTATTTAGATTTCAAAAGCAGTTCTTGAAACTCTGAAGACAACTGAAATGGAAATTAAATGTCTTTGAGTTGAACAATCTGCAGTCAACATTCTAATTTTGTAATTGTCTAGAATTTAATTTCAGCTAAAGCTAGGAGATTATTTGTTAATGAATAAATACAATGATGCAGGGCAAGGGGTTAGGGTGAAACATACCAAAGGTATGATTTCATACCAAAAATAGTTTTTCACTAAATTGAGAATCATCACCCTGTAAGAAGGGTATTTTCTGGATTCATATCTTAAGTATTTCCCTACCCTCTTCCCCACTTACACCTTGAACTCCAAGCCTTGCAATTAATGAAGATAGATGCCATTCAGTTTATTGATCTATGCCTTGTGGTAGATTTGTCTGCTAAGAAGAAGAATCTGTGAAGAAGGCAGCATGAGAAACTCCTTCCATCACAGCAGATCACAACCTATCAGATAATTATCTGAGATATATAAAGGTGAAATAACTTTCCTAAGGTCATGCAGTTAGTTGGTAAGGATCAGAGGTGGATTTGAGCCCTTTCTCTGATTTCAAGTTTAACATTCCATGCACTACATTGTGTGGAGTTTACCAGGCATAGATTATATCTTCTATTTATACAGCAATTTTATACTTGTACAGTTGCATATTTTTATCCCTTTTATTTTCAAAATACCTTCAGAAGACAAATAGTGAATTTTGAAGATGAGGAAATGAAAGCCCACAAAACTGAATTGACTTGGACAAAGTCATGCAGGTATTTAGTGGAAAGGGGAGATTGAAAACTGTATTTTCTTGCCATCTTGGTTCTGTATGTTTTGTACTCTACCAATTAGCTATATGACCTAGTGATAATTACTTTATACTCACTTATTTTTCATCTGCAAAATAAGAATATTGTGCTGCAATTCAATTCAACAAAATTTTATTAAGCACCTTTTTTGTTCAATGCATTAGGACAGGAACTGGATATCTAAATACAAAACTAAACCCCACCTTTAAGGAAGTACAATATACAAGGGGGGGATAGTTGATTCTTAGGATCCCTTCTAGTTATAAATATCCTATGATGCTAGGTGACTTGCTTGTTATAAGACAATTAATCAAAAAGAGATCTAAGACTAGAATTTAGGTTCTATAACTCCTCAGTTTTATGCCTTCCCTACTACCTACCATTTTGACTTTCTCCTTAAATTATTCCTACAAACTTTCCCTTTCATTTGCATAAACAATTAAGACTGTATTGTGTTTTACAATTCTACCAAGGAAACTGTTTACTTTCTAATAAATAATCTTTAACCATCCTCTGATTTGTTGTAACTGCATAGGGAATACCAATAAATCCAAAAGTACATTTTGAAATTTGTACAAATTATAAATCAAAGAACCACTGATTTCTGTGTAGCTGTCCATCAGATAAAATGGATTATTAACTTTGACAAAAGCCTCTTGACAAACTGTAGGTAGTATGGAAAGTATAAGATCTCATGTCTAGGTAGAGCCAAGATGGTGGAGTAAAGGCAGGGCCTTGCTTGAGCTCTCCCCCAAATCCCTTCAAATACCTGTAAAAAATGACTCTAAATAAACTCTAGAGCAGCAGAACCCACAAAAGGACAGAGTGAAACAAATTTCCAGCTCAAGATAACCTGGAAGGTCAACAGGAAAAGTCTATTGCACCAGACTGAGAGAGGAGCCCAGTCCATTATAAGCCACACCAGTGCAGACCAGACCCCAGCAAACCCTGAGCAGGCTTAAGGGGACTGAACCACTAGCAGCTGTGGCAGTTTCCACAAACACCAAAGACTACTTAGAAGGTCAGTAGGAAAGGTCTGTTGAACCTTAATGAGAGAGGAGCATAGTTTAGCCCTGGCACCAGAACAGCCCTGGCATGGCAGCATCATCAGTGGCTGCTTCTGGAGCTCTCATACCACAGAATGTAAGGGGATCAAACAGCTGATCAGAAGGAGATTACAGGGATCTTTTTACTGGCACTAAAGTACAATTCTGTTGCTTTGCTTATACTTGCTTCTAGGTCACAGTTCTGGGTGGCAGTCCTGGGGCTAGGAGGCACACTGGCATAGCAGAGCTTGTGGCAACAGTGGAGAGTGCTTGTGGGCACTCACAGACCAGAGCACAGGCCAGGAGAGGAGTAAACACCTCTCCTTAGATCATACCACCTTGGAAGAACTGAAAACAGCAGCAACACACCCCTGAAGCTTGGGACAGTATGCCTTCCACACTGGAAACAGAGCCCTACCTTAACAAAGAGTTAAAAAGTCAAGTAATTGGCTGGGAAAATGAGCGAACAACAGAAAACAAAGAAACAACAACAGCAACAACAAAAACCCTAAGACTATAGAAACATATTTTGATGACAAGGAAGATCAAAACATACACTCGCAAGAAGACAACAAAGTCAAAGCTCCTACATCCTACATCCAAAGCCTCGCAGAAAAATATGAATTGGTCTCAGGCTGTGGAAGGGCTCAAAAAGGATTTTGAAAAACAAATAAGAGAAGTAGAGGAAAAATTGGGAAGAGAAATGAGAGTGATGCAAGAAAATCATGAAAAACAATTTAACAGCTTGCTATAGGAGACCCTAAAAATACTGAAGAAAGTAACACCTTAAAAATAGACTAGACCAAATGTCAAAAGAGGTCCAAAAAGCCAGTGAGGAGAAAAATGCCTTAAAAAGCAAAATTGGCCGAATGGAAAAAGAGATCCAAAAGCTCACTGAAGAAAATAATTCCTTAAAAATTAGAATGTAACAAACGGAAGCTAATGACTCTATGAAAAACCAAGAAATTGTGTAGAGGTGGGCAGTAATGTGGTTTAGTGGAAATCTTAATGGATTTGAAGTCTGAGAACCTGGAACTGACTCTCCATTATGCCTGATTACTTGTGACCTTTTGAGAGGTGTTTAATATTTCTGGATCTTAGTTTCATTATGTGTTAAATGACTAATGTTGAACTGGTAGGCTGTAAAATGCCTCTTAGTTCTAAAGTCCAAGTTGCTATTTATCAGAGAATTCTAGTTTTGGATATGTTGCATTGAGCAAGGTCTGACTCAGGCTGATTTACTAGGAGCTAGTTTGGGAGTTAGAAGGAGGGGAGAAGAGTAATGAGTGCTGTTCACGACACATTGGGTTTGAGATGCCTATAAGACATTTATGTTCTTGCACATTGCCCACATCCCCTGTATTCCTGAGAACTCCACTTGCTGCTGCTGACTTCTTAACCTCCATGAAATCTATAGACAGTAAACTCATATGTCTATAAGATGGAGCACTATCAGTGTCACCACACCTTAATAAACTTTGATGTAATTTATGGGGTTAAAGGCACCATTTATAATAAAAGAATACTGTATGGATAAAAAAAATCAAGAAATTGTAAAACAAAACCAAAAGAATGAAAAAAAAGAAGAAAATGTGAAATATCTCATTGGAAAAACAACTGACCTGGAAAACAGATCCAAGAGAGATAATTTAAAAATTATTGGACTACCTGAAAGCCATGATCAGAAAAAAAAAGCCTCGACATCATCTTTCAAGAAATTATCAAGGAAAACTGTCCTGATATTCTAGAACCAGAGAGTAAAATAGAAATGGAAAGAATCCATGATCACATCCTGAAAGACCTCCCAAAAGGAAAACTCCCTGGAATATTATAGCCAAATTCCAGAGTTCCAGGTCAAGGAGAAAATATTGCAAGCAGCCAGAAAGAAATAATTCAAGTATTGTAGAAACACAATCAGGATAACACAGGATTTAGCAGCTTCTACATTAAAGGGTCAGAGGGCTTAGAATATGATATTCTGGGGGTCAAAGGAGCTAAGAGTAAAACCACGAATCACCTACCCAGCAAAACTGAGTGTAATCAATGAGGGGAAGGGGAATTGACATTCAATTATATAGATGAATTTAATGCATTCTTGAGAAAAAATAAACTAGAGATAAGTAGAAAAACTGACTATCAAATACAAGACTCAAGAGAAGCACAAAGAGCTAAATAGGAAAGAGATATCATGAAGGACTTATTAAAGTTGCACTGTTTACATTCCTACATGGAAAGATGATATTTGTACCTAATGAGACCTTTCTCATTATTAGGGTAGTTGGAAGGAATATATGTAGAGGGCACAGAGTGAGTTGAATATGAAGGGATGATATCTAAAAAAATAAAATCAAGGGGTGAGAGAGGAATGTACTGGGAGGAGAAAGGGAGAGGTAGAATAGGGTAAATTATCTCACATAAAAGAGGTAAGAAAAAGCTTTTACAATGCAGGGGAAGAGGTGGGAGGTGAGCAGGAATGAGTGAAGCTTACTCTCTTCAGATTTGGCTTAAGGAGGGAATAACATACACACTCAATTGGAAATTTATCTTAACCTTCAGAAAAGTAGGGGGTAAGGGGATAAGAGAGGGGAGGTGACAGACGGGAGGGCAGATTAGGGGAGAGGGTAATCAGAAGCAAACATTTTTGAGAAGGGACAGAGTCAAAGGAGAAAATAGAATAAATGGGGGGTGGGATAGAATGGAGAGAAATAGAGTTGGTCTTTCAAAATATGACTATTATGTGTTTTTTATGACTACACAAGTATAACCTATATCAACTTACTTGCCTTCTCAGTGAGGGTGGGTGGGGAGGAAGGAAGGGAGAGAATTTGTAACTAAAAGTTTTAAAAACAAATGTTAAAAACTGTTTTTACATGTAACTGGGAAACAAGAAATACAGGCAATGGGGTATAGAAATCTATCTTAACCTATAGGAAAATAGAAGGGGAAGGGAAAAGGGTGTGTGTGTGATAGAAGAGAGGGCGTATTGGGGGAAGTGGTAATTAGAATGTGTGACTTTTTGGAGTAGGGGTAGGGGAGTGATGGGGAGAAAATTTGGAACTCAAAATCTTGTGGAGGTTAATGTTGAAAACTAAAAGAAAGAAAGAATTTTTAAAAAGTTGAAAAAACAAAGATCTCGTGTCTAGTATGATGAGTGCTTTACACTATCATTGTAGCCTTACTAGACACTGGGTAGTGCTAAGATCAGATAAAGTGGCTTATGGATTACATTCATATGCATGCCCATAAAATAGAAAGATTTGAAAATAACTAGGGCATGGTTGCTCTGATCTCCTTTTCTAATGAAAACTTAAAAATACATGTATTTCATTATATAGAGATTTTACTCTTCAAACTTACAAAAATACTGCATTTTCATTTTACAGGCAACTCTCATTTTCTTTGTGATCCTTTTGTCAATAGATCCTTAAAAACTGATCTTTTAGTATCTCTGAATATTATGTTACCTTTAGCATGTGTCTTTCCCTCACATGTATTTAGCTGGGTCCTTCTGCTCTTTCCACATTTATTTTCTTGAGTGCCATTTCTATTTCCTCTATACCACATTGGGACAGAAATGTTAGTATACAAAGGTGATGGCTCCATTTTTATCAAGATTAGATATTTTCCATCCCTAAAGAAAGTTGAAGTTTTGAAGTAAACCTTAAAGAACTTTGTTTCCTTCTGAGCATTAAATCTTCCAGCTGCCAAAAGTTGGTATCTTGGATTTTGGCTCACAGATTCAACAACAGCAATAATTCCCAGGTAGGAATAACTGAAGATACAGACAAAACATAATCTAGTCAAAATAGTTTATACGTAAATGTGTATACTTCTAATGATTCATAATGTTATTAGAATTCTCTAATTAGAATGAAAAAAGACCAACTTCTTATTCTGTATAATTTCTGTTCCTGTCCTTACAAAATCTTACATAGAGGGACTACCCAACATGCCATATGTTTTCCTCTTAATTTCTTAGTATTTCACGTATAACAGTGTAATGCTTGCTGTATAATAGGACCACCTTTATTTTTCTCACATATGTCATTGACGCTTATGTCTTTAACACTATTTCTTGTGTTTAAGTTATCAGAAATAGTCTTTTTAAATACACGAAGGATTTTTCTACTTTTTGGGGGGTTAACTCCAAATCATGATTCTTCTGTAATCATTAAGTCCTATGACTATCATAAAGCTCACCATGAGACTCTTGGTAATAAAAACAAGGGTTTCAGTGGTAGAGAGTGACTTTAGAGCACCGCAACATTTCCCAAATAAAATCTAGCCTACTCCCCCACTTCCATTGATTTCTACGTCCATTATATTGTCCAATCAGTGCCCTGTCTAATAAGGCATCTGGCTAACCATCATGCTACATATCATAATCTGGGAACATGAATTCTCATTCACTTTTTCCCCCTTTTAACCCTTCTATTAAGCACTAGCAATTATATCATCTGGCTGTGGCTCTTCCTGAGATGTTGTGTAGTATTCTAGGCCTTAGTTTAATTAACATGTCCCCTGCAAAAGGGAGTATATGGAAAAATTCGTTGTCTATAAGTAATCCACCTTTCATTTGGTCTCTATGTAACACATTCTCCATGAAAATAGCAAATATCTTTAGCAAGAATATATCTTGCTGGTTAATATCTATCCCCAAAAGTCTCCCTGCTCCCTTCTCATATTTTCATCAAGGATACTTTCAATAGGTTCCATATGTACATAGGCCATTGTCATGAAGGCTTTATAGACATAAAGAGCAGTCATATGCCAGACTGATACCACTTTTTTTTAAATCAATTCTTCTGGAACTTTCTTTTGAAGTGTCTTGAAAATTGATCTCTGAATGCCTTTTAAAATGTGTCGGCTTCAGCATAATTTCTTATACCTGTGCTTAGTTAGGTCTTGCTGTTCTTTCAAATATCTTATTTTTTGTTTTTGTTTTATTTCTTTGTTTTGTTTGTTTGTTCTGTTGTTTTAGTTTTGCTAAAACTCATTAAGTACTGAAGTGGTAGATTGCAAAAATGTTGATTACAGTTTTATCAGTGATTACAACTGATTGTTAAGGAAAAGTTGGCACATCTGTTCCATTTCTTATCAGTCTGATGTCTTTTCTGTTACATTTTAAAATACTTTAAGTATGATATGACTTAGGTCAATCTTTTGACAGGTTTGTTTATTTAGTATTTTACTCTTTTTTGGGGGGGGTGTTAGGCAATGGGGTTAAGTGACTTGCCCAGGGTCACACAGCTAGTAAGTGTTATGTGTCTGGGGTCATATTTGAACTCAGGTCCTCCTGAATCCAGGGCTCTATCCACTAAGCCACCTAGCTGCCCCCCCCCCCTTTTTTTCTTAAAGAAGTGATCTACTAATAACTTATCATCATTCTTCTCTAAACACAAATGAGTTCATGTTCTAAATTTAATTCACTTTAATGCAATAAACATTAAGTGCCTCCCATGTGTCAGGCACTGTGCCAAGTGCTGGGGATACAAATAAGAAAAAGAAAGACATTCCTTTTCCTCAAGGAGTTTACAATCTAATGAGGGAAGACAGCTCATGAAAGGAAGTTGACAGGGGTGAGAGGACACCTGGGGATACTCAGCATGAGCACATTTTGTTCTATGGAGATCAAACCAAGCAAAACTATAGATATAAAGTGGAGTGAAGTACAGAGCCCTCTAACAAAAGAAAGCTTTGGGTGGAATTTAGTGCTCCACCCTTCAGCCCCCAGAGCAGGGAGGAGAGGAGGCTGAGGCAGCTGGGAAGGTGCTGATTATTTAAGGTTGAGGTAAGCTGGAAGATGAGGAAATTTCTGGTGATCAGCTTATTATGGAGAAGCACTGAATTCTGTAAAGTTCAGATCAAGAAGAGAGCTTGATGGAAAGTGTTATCATTTTTTTTCTTTGTATTTAGCAAGTGTTTGTTGACAGGCACAGGGTCTGAGATCTTTTGATTTGATTGCTGTGATTATTTTATATCAGGTAAACATCTCTTAGAAATTTGGGTGACTAGAGTCAATGTCTTTACTTTTATCTATTTTTTTTAACAGGTTATTTGTAAAGAGGTTGGGTTTAGACTGTCATAATTAAACACATCTTCTTATCTTTACTCTTTCCTGTAAATTGACTTTACTTTTGATCTTTGTGCTTATCAGTCAATGAAAAATTGATTGTCAAATGATTTGCATGTCAATAACTACTCATTTGTTAATATATTTGCTAAAATAGTCAGTTTCATTTTTGTGTTGCTCTTGGTTTTCAGTATATCTGTCCCATTCTCTCTTCTTGAAGTAACAATATTAAATGTAATCTAATTACAATTGTATAACTTTATGAAGATAGCATATGATTTGCTCTTTCTGTTTCCCTGACATTTTCAAGTGCATATATAATATGTAGAAAACATGAGGAATGGACATGTACTAGGTATGTTTTCTCTAGTTCTCACTGAATTTAAACTGTTATAACATCTGCTTAACAGAGGAAGTATAGCGCTTCTCAAAAGAACATGGTCAGGTATCAGCAGATTTAGTTTGTTATCCAAGTTCTGCCAATAACTAGCTGTATGGTTATAGACAATCATTTATCATTTTATAACCTGTTTTTATTCTTAAAATGGGATGTTTAGATGATATTATTTCTAAGGACCTGTCTCAGTCTCAATATTTTATTCTAACTTAATTCTTATTTTCTCAAAACATCACTAACTTGCGAACTCATCAGAAACGTGGGCTCTGCTTAGAGAAAAGAACAGAACTTTTAAGCTTGATAAAATTCTGCATTTAAAATAAATAAACAAATAAAATCCTTCCTAGTGGTTTGCCTCTCTAGCTCTGGGACACAGTTGCTCTTCTCCATCTGCTTTGCTTTAATATCAAAATAAAAAAATACAAACAAGCAAACCTCTTTCTGTTATTTTCCCTCCTGAATAGTTGAAGAAAGTCCCTAAACATAAAGGCCTGTACATTTTCCCCAGATCATATCTCCTCTCTTTCCTAATGCTTACACAGTTTATTTACCTCCTTCCCAAATTCTGGAATTAGCTACTGGTTCCTACAAATAGTTGATATTTATGGAAGGAGATTTCTTTGGATTCAAATCTGCAGAAGAAAGTTGTACTTGGAGTCCAAAGGCCTGTATTCATTTCCTGGCTTGACAGGATAACCTTTGGACAAGCCAGTTACTGGATTAGAGCCTTAACTTCCTGACTGTTATGATGATATGTGTCATATCTACTTCATAGAAGCTTTGTTATAATCAAAATAATCATGTATGCAAAATGTTTTGTAACCATAAAGAAATGCAAGATATTATTACTATTTTCTATTCTTTTTTTTATCAAGTCCTAAACTATTTTTTGAAATCCTACCTCCCACCTGCTTCTTGCTATAATTTTCTGAGAGTTACTTTTCATTCATTAAATGAATATTTACAAGTTAGATATAAAGTATAAAGTAGTTTAGAACATATCCAGTCCACACTTCTCATTTTACTGTTAATGAAACTGGGACACACAGAAGTTAAGAATTTGTCCAAGGTTATACAACTAGTTAAGAGGCAGTACCAGGGCTATGCATCAGGCACCACTACTTATCCCACTTATATATCCCACTCATAGTACATATTCCACTTTATGCTACTGGAATTTGTATTGTGTGCTTGGCATGTAGTAGATGTTATGACCTCCCCCAACCTTCATCTAAACAATTAAAACACAATTAGAAAACATGGGAAGAGTTTCTCAAATAAAACAATTCAGGAATGACATTCCAATACAACAACTCAATATGTTATGACATTCCAAGTGATTAATACATCATGGATGAAATTTGATTTGTTACCTTTAATCTACTTTGGTTTTGTGTTTAGATAGGAGAGCCCTGTGATTTAGAGATTGTATTTAGGTGGGAGAGTGTTGTGATAGAGAAATTCTATATCAGGAGCATAAAACCAGGGGGGATTAGCCATGTGACATTGAGAAGCTTGCCTCTCTGTGCCTTAGTTTTCTCATCTCTGAAATAAGGTTAGACTAAGTGATGTAGCCAATGTCCCTTTGCTCTAATGATCTATGACTCTATAACATTAAGACTGCCTTTCAGTCTCTCTACTTGGAGCTCTGATTCAAACTTTTGTTGAAGAGTGAGGGGAAGGGTTAGAAAACCTACTTGCAATATTACCCTAACAGTGAGACATCAATCATTTTCAATGCACGAGTTGCTGAGATAGTTGCCCCTCTGGGACAGCATCAAATTAAGGTCATTAATAAGTGGCTATTAATATCTTTCAACATTTTCCCACAGGGAATTTTGTCTTAAAAGTTACACAAAAGGAAAAATAAAGTGAGCAAGTAGTATCTATTAGAGCAAAACAACCACTAGAATAGAAAGTAGACTGGTGTCGTTTTCCCATTGGAGCACTGGGAACTACAGTTTAGGTCTTAGTTCTGACATTATACCCTTGGAACCTTGGAAATGTCACTTCATGAAATCAAAGAATCTAAGTTTGTTGGAAATGTAAAGGCAGTGGAGTATAACCTTTCCCCCCTGCAACTTCTAAAAACTACTCCTAGTTATTTCTTCTGGGGAAAAGCCACACAAATGCAGTTCCTCTTAATCACCCAAAACAATCATTCAATACTTGGAGATAGTTATTTTGTCCCCAAGGGACTTCCCTTTTCCAAACTAAATATCCCTAATTCCTCCAACTGATTCTTATATCATACAGTCTCAATTTTATCACCCTTTTCAGGATATTTCTGTGATGTCACTATCTTGTTCCTAAAACATAGCACCCCAAACTGACTATATTATGTCATATGTGACTTGAATAAAACATAGGACACAAGGAATATACTTGTTTTCTTCCTTAATTAAGTCTAATATAAGATTAGCATTTTTATTGCTGTCCTGTCATACAGTGCTATTTAATATTGAGCTCATATTTTCCCACCCAAATATTTGTCTAGCCATCTACTTCCAGCATATATTTTATACTTGTAAAGTTGATTTTTCAAACACAAATATAGGATGTGATATTTATTTCTTTTATATTTCATGTTACTAGTTTAGTTGAAGGGATTAAGCCAAAATCTCAGTCAATTGATTTCCCTCTACTTAATGAATCCCCAGTCTATTAATGAAATCACAGAAGATAAGGGATACAGAGATAACAAGGTATTACTATATTAAATAAAGTAGTCTTTTTAAAAAGAGTGAAGTTTTCCCATGAAAACTGATGGAATTAGAGGGAAAGTATCCATTTGAGATGGATGATAATACAGTTTGGTGGATCAAAACTGGTTGAATTACTAGATAAATCCTATATCTTTCTGTACAAGGAATGCAAAAAAAAAGTCTCAGTGTAGTTTAAGTAGCGCTGATGACAAAAAAAATGTAGTTAGTTTGGAATATGTTTTTTTTAAATAAATTTTCGTGATTATTTTTTTCTTTTTAGATAGTCCACAATTCCAAATGTATTCCTACTCACCTCTCTCAAAAAGCCATCTTTTAAAACAAAGAATAAAAAAAAGAAAAGAAAAACAATTCAGCAAAGCTAAGCAACATATTGAAGAAGTCTTATGTAGTGTTCTTTACCAAAAGTTCCCTACCTCTGCAAACAATGAAGTTCCCAACTCAATGGTCTCTCAGACAATCAGGAGTCATTTCCTATTTCCTATACAATATGAAGTGTCATGGGATTGTGACATTAAGAAAAACAAAGAAGCCCAGTGGGCTGGGGGATGGGAGGTTATTAAATTCATATTTTACACCAGAATAAAATAATTCCTCAGCTTTAGAAAAGATAAAAATGTTTTAGCTCAATGAAGGAGAAAATAATTTGGGTTCAGCCTGGGGTAGTAATAAAGGAGAATGCCTCTTAGCTTTCTCTAAGAGTCCCTCTTGCAGTCACATGGTATCAAAGGACATTTTTTTTTTTTGGTGAGGCAGTTGGGGTTAAGTGACTTGCCCGGGGTCACACAGGTAGTAAGTGTTATGTGTCTGAGTCCAGATTTGAACTCAGGTTCTTTTGACTTCAGGGCTGGTGCTGTAGCCACTGTGCCACCTAGCTGTCCCACAAAGGACATTTTTAAGGGCAGCTCCCCATATGTATCTGTGACTTTTGGGAAATCTACAATACACCATTCAAAAGTCCACTCTTTCCTTTCCAACTACAAAACTCCTCGAAGTGTGTCTAGCATTGAGATTCATTTGTTCTATCAGTCAACAAGGCAATATATTTCCTTCTATGTTGGTAGCATGTGGTGTCCCAGGACTGTACTTCAAGAAAACCATCCCAGGGTTGGCATGGGGGTGCTGGTGACATGTTCATGTTTTATGGTACTACTAATTTCACTTTGCATCGTTTCATATATCTTCTTTTGTTCTCTGTGTTCCTTATGTTCATAATTGCTTGAAGCCCAGAAACATTCTACTGCATTTATGTACAATGAAGTACTTAGCCATTTGTAAATTAATGACCATCTACCTTGTTTCCTGTTCTTCGCTATGAGAGGAAGTACTGCTATAAATATTTTCATGTTTGTAGACAGAGTCTTTCTTTTTATCATTGACCTTTTTGGGTTTATACCTATAAGTAAAATTTCTGCTTCAAGGGGTTCAGAGATTTTAAGCACTTTCCTGAGATGTTTTCAAAATACTTTTCAGAATAGTCAGACCAGTCTGCAGCTTTACTGATAATGAATGAGTATATCTGCCTTGACTCAAGATCTCCAACATTGACTTCCAATTTTTTAAAAATCACATTTGTCACCAATTAAACACTAAATTAGAAATTCTGAAAACCAAAGGAGAGATTAATAAAATTGGAATTAAGAAAACTATTGAACTAATAAATAAAACTAAGAGCTGGTTTTTATAAAAATAAAACAATAAAACAGATAAACTTTTGGTTAATTTGATTTAAAAAAAAAGAAAACCAAATTACCAGCATGAAAAATGAAAACGGTGAATTAACCACCAATGAAAAGGAAATAAAAACAATAATTAGGAGCTATTTTTCCCAACTATATATCAATAAATTAGACAATCAGTGAAATGGATGAATATTTTTAAAAATGTAAATTGCCCAGATTAATGGAAGAGGAAATAAAATACTTAACCCCATTTCAGAAAAAGAAAATGAAGTCCCTAATAAAAATCTTCATGGCCAGATGGACTTACAAGTGAATTCTATCAAACATTTAAACAACAAGTAACTCGAATATTACATAAACTATTTGGGAAAATAGGTGAAGAAGTCCTATCAAATTCTTTTTATGATACAAATATGGTACTGATACCTAAACCGGGAAGAGCCAAAACAGAGAAAGAAAATTATAGATGCATTTGGATGCAAAATTTTTAAATATAATATTAGCAAAGAGATTACAGCAACTTATCTTGAGGATAATATACTATGACCAGGTAGGATTTATACCAGGAATTCTGGACTGTTTCAATACTAAGAAAACTATCAGCATAATTTACCATATCAACAACAAAACTAACAGAAATCACATGATCATCTCAATAGATACTGAAAAAGCATTTGACAAAATACAACACTCATTCCTATTAAAAACACTAGAGAACATAGGAATAAATAGAGTCTTCCTTAAAATGGTAAGTAGCATCTACCTAAAACCTTCAAGAAGCATTATATGTAATTGGGATAAGCTAGAAGCATTTCCAACAAGATTGGGGGTGAAACAAGGATGTCCATTATCACCACTGTTATTCAATATTGTACTAGAAATGTAGCTTTAGCAATTAGAGAAGAAAAAGAAATGGAAGGAATTATAATAGGCAAAGAAGAAACAAAGCTATCATTCTTTGTAGATGATATGATGGTATACTTAGAGAATCCTAGGAATTAGGTAAAAAAAATAATAAATTTGGCAAAGTTGCAGGATAAAAATAAACCCACACAAATCACTGGCATTTCTATATATTACAAATAAAGCTCAACAGCAAGAGATAGAAAGAAAAATTCCATTTAAAGTTACTGTAGACATCATAAAATATTTGGGAGTTTACCTGCCAAAACAAACTCAGGAACTATATAAACACGATTACAAAATACTTTTCACACAAATAAAGTCAGATCTAAATAATTGGGAAAATATCAGTTGCTTATGGATAGACTGAGTTAATATAATAAAAATGACAATTATACCTAAATTAATTTACTATTCAGTGCCATACCAATCAAACTACCAAAAATTATTTTGTAGAGCTAGAAAAAACAATAATAAAATTCATCTGGAAGAACAAAAGTTTCAGAATATCAATGGAATTAATGAAAAGAAATGCAGGGGAAGGTGGCCTAGCCATTCCAGATCTTAAATTGTATTATAAAGCAGCAATCATCAAAACTCTCTTGGTACTGGCTAAGCAACAGAGTGGTGGATCAGTGGAATAGGTTAGGTATGCAAGACACAAACAGTTAATGACTCTAGTAATCTACCATTTGACAAATACAAAGACTCCAGCTTCTGGATAAGAAATCACTATTCAACAAAAGCTGCTGGGAAAACAAAAACTATTTAACAAAAACTGCTGAGGATAGCATGGCAGAAACTGGGCGTAGACCAATATCTTGCACCCTATACCAAGATAAAGTCAAAATGGGTACATGATTTAGATACAAAAGGACAGCAAGGAATAGTTTACCTATCAGATCAATGGAGAAGTGAAGAATGTATAACCAAAAAAGAGGTAGAGAATATTATGAAATGCAAAATGGATCACTTTGATTGTATTAAATTGAAAAGTTTTTGCACACACATACACACAAAGCCAATGCAACTAAGATTAGTAGGGAACCAGAAAACTGGGAAAGAATTTTTACAATCAGTGTCTCTGATAAAGACCTCATTTCTAAAATATCTAGAGAATTGAGTCAAATTTATAAGAATACAAGTCATTCCCCAATTGATAAATGATCAAAGGATATGAACAGGCAGTTTTCAAAGGAAGAAATTGAAGCTATCTGTAGTCTTATGAAAAGTGCTCTAAATTGCTATTGATTAGAGAAATCCAAATTAAAACAACTCTAAAGTGCCACCTCACACCTATCAGATTTACTAAGATGACAAAATAGGACAATGATAAATGTTGGAGAAGATGTGGGAAAATTGGAACACTAATGCATTGTTGGTGGAGTTCTGAACTGATCCAACCATTTTGGAGAGCAATTTGGAACTATGCCCAAAGGGCAATAAAATTGTGTATACCCTTTGACCCAGCAATACTACTTCTCAGTCTGTATCCCAAAGAGATCATAAAAACGGGAAAAGAACATACACACATAGAAACATTTATAGAAGCTCTTTCTGTGGTGGCAAAGAATTGGAAATTGAGGAGATGCCCATCAATTGGGGAATGGCTGAACAAGTTGTGGTATATGAATGTAATGAGATACTATTATGCTATAAGAAATTATGAGCAGGCAGACTTCAGAAAAACCTGGAAAGACATATATGAACTAATGCTGAGTGAAATGAGCAGAACCAGGAGAACATTATACACAGTAACAGCCACTTTGTGCAGTGACTGACTTTGATAGACTTGGCTATTCTCAGTAATGCAAGGATCTAAGACAACTCCAAAAGACTCACGATGGAAAATGCTATCCACATCCAGAGAAATAACTTGGAATCTGAATGCATATGGAAGCTCACTATTTGCTCTCCTTTTCTTTTATTGTTTTGTCTTATTGCTTCATTCTCATGGTTCTTTCCATCAGTTCTAATTCATCTTCACATTATAACTAATGGGAAAATATGCTTAACATGTATGTATAAATAGAGCCTATATCAGATTTCACAGAATCTTGGGGAGGGGGAGGAAAGGGAGAAGGAGAAAATTTAAAACTCAAAATCTTATGGAAGTGAATGTTGAAAACTAAAAATAAATAAGTTTTAAAAAATCACATTTGCCAAATTACTGAGTGTGAGGTGAATTGTTAGTTATTTGTGGCAATATGGAGTATTCTTGCACATGGTGGCTTATATTATTTTTTATGTACCAAATATACCTCGTCAGGCAAAACAAATTCCCACAATGACCAAGAACAACAACAAAAAATGTTGCCTCATTCTGCGCTTGGAGTCTAGAATCTTTCTATTTGGAAGCAGTGAGCACATACCATGCGATTGTCTATGATAATAAGAGATGGGACTAGTGAAGGCTGGAGTGATTGTAGGAACTTACACTAGTGCAATATTGATAGAGCTATGAATTAATACAACTATTTTGGAAAGAAAATTGGATTACACAAATAAAATAAAATATTTATGCCCTTTGATCCAGAGATTCTACTAGTAGGCCTATAACTCAAGGTGGCCATTGATAAGAAAATTCTCATATACATCTATCTATCTGTCTATCTATCTATCTATCTATCTATCTATCTATCTATCTATCTATCTATCTATCTATCTACCTATCTATCTTACGGCAGTATTTTTGAGTGTATTTGTGTGATAGCAAAGAATTAGAAACAAAGTATAAGCCTGCCAATTGGGAAATGGCTTAACAAATTGTTGTATATCAGTGTTATGGAATTGCTATGTTATAAAACAAACAAAAACAACCACATATGATGAATACAGAGAAGCACAGATCTAAAGGAACTTCTGTATGGTGAAATAAGCAGAGCCAAGAAAAGAAAATATGCAATGACTGCATCAATGTAAACAGAACAACTACAAAACACTGAAAAGTGAATGTTGCAAATTTACAAAAAGCAAATATTGTACAGTAAAACCCTCACCTCATCGCTTTGAAGAGGTAAGAATTCCACAAGTGTGGTACATTATACATATTTTCAGGATCTTTTCAATATATCAATCAGTTTACTAATTTTTTTCTGTCTTTTATCTTTTTCTTTCTTGTCTTTAAAAATGCAGGGCATCTTAAAAGATTTTAGCTTAAATAGCTTAAAAACTATTACTTCAAAAGGCTAAATAAATTACACTTTATTGGCTTAAAACTGCTCTAAGACTTTTGGGACACCCTGTCTTATTCCTTATGTGTGATGACTGTGATAGGGAAAGAGAGGGATATTGGGGCAAATTTAGTGATGTAAAAAATACATCAATAAAATTTTATTTTTTAAACAAAGTTTTATCATGCATATAGTGATAAGTAAGACTTATAAGACATTGAGTTTTAGGGAATTTTGGCATCTAAACCCTTGCATATAGCTTCTAATTTACTTTGCCCATTTAAGGAAGACTTTAACAACCTCCTTATAACTTATCAATGAAAAGATGTTAAGTATTTTTTTTCTTTTTGTAAGCATTCAGCTCAGAGTGATCCCTTTGATTATAACAGTCACCCTCCTGTTAAAAGAAAAGCAAATCAACAACAAAAGCATCACAATCCGATTTGCTGGTCTACAGAAAAACTTAACAAAAAAAATCAAACAAACAAGCTAACAAACAAAAAACCTCCCCGCAAACCAAAAAAAAACCCTTCAGACCATGACGTTCCTTTTCCATCCAGTAAATCCCTTGGTAGCTAGCCCTAAAAACTCACTCTATTTCCTGTCTCATCAGATAACCCCAAATTAACATACAATTTATTTCCTTACCAGCCAGAACAAATTCCCTGTAGTTTTAAAGCTTTGCCTTTAACCCCACAGCTTGCTCTTAAAGGGACCACATCATTTCTCCAGTACATACATTTTAAAATATTTTGAAACAGAATGCAGTGTTACTCTTAAGCAGTTCAAAACAGATTTATTCACATTTGCAAGCCAGAATGTGATCTGTATTATCTTAGAGAGGTATTAACATGTAAGCAGAAGTCCATTTATTGTTTCTTGTTCTCTTATCCCCTGGCTTTTGCTTTTCCACTAAAAAAGCCTGAAAGAACCACTACTGTTTTATGACCTATAACTAAAAAAGTGCATGTATACTATCCACATTATGTATGTATAATATCCATTCATAGTCATTCAATATTTCATCACTACAGAGTAACATAATTATTTTTAACAGCAGCCCTGTTGGATTTGCATTCAGCACATGATATCACTCATTTTCTTTTTCTCCAATCTTATAGATATGTAGGTCCCAGTGAACTCCACAGGCCTTCTTCTTCCTGGATCCCATCAAAAAGTCTTACATTTTCTCTTCCCAATATAAAAGAAGCTTCAAAGATTGAAAAATCTATGAATAATAGTAGGAACTTGATCTTATTCCCCACTGCAGTGCTAAGAAAACATTCTTCACACCTACTACCTACTTAATAAATGCTTATTGATTTAACCAGGATATGTGGAGAGGAAGATAAGAACTAGGCAGAGAAATAGTTAATCAGTATGTGTGTGTATGTGTGTGTGTGTGGGGGTACCTAATTTAGTATTAGTATAGTAGACACTGCATATGTTAAAATCACAGGGAAGGGGGCCCCAGAAAAATATGTGACTCTTTATATACTTTATCTGGACCAAGTGTCCAGAAAAAGAGAAGGAATAGCCCCTCTGTACTTTATGCTTGTTAAACCATAGAGATCAGAATACTGCTTACTAGTGGCTGTTATCCATTGGGTTCCTCATCCACGTTCTCTTTCTGTATGCCTTCAGTTCAAGTCAACAAACATTTATTGAGTGCCTACTATGTGAAGGCACTGTATTAGTCACTGGTGACACAAAGACAAAACAACAACAGAACAGTGTCAACCCTGAAGATATTAGACCCTAGCATGTACATGGATGTGTAAATATAAAGTATAGAGAATAGAAATCGAACCTGTGGTTTCACTGTTATAGAAAACACTCAGATGAGGAATCTTCTCTGCAGCACATATATAGTTAAAGAGCTCTCTAGAACACTGAGAGGTTGAGGCTTGCCCAGACTGGGGGTGGTGGTGGTGGGAATTAACAATTGGGGATTGGCACATAAAGTGAACTTTGAAGGAAACTAATGATTCCAGGAAATAGAAGTAAGGAAGAACTGTGTTCAAGACCCAAAGGACCATTGACGAAGGAATGAATATGGGAGATGAAATGTCACATATCAGGGAAAGTACCCTAGTTTGCCTGCAACAGGGAGTATGTGAATAGGAGTTACATTAAATTATCTTGAAAAAGTATGCAGAAGATACATTTTGGAGAACTCTACCTGTATCATAGATATTTAAGGGCTCTCCTATTCTCTGAGATTTCTACTCTGAAAATTCAAAAGCCAGCTAGAGAATTTAGTAGACCACATGCAACAGGAGGCCTTGGAGGTTGGGTGTGGGAGTGGTGAGGGTGTGACAGAAAGGGTCTAGGACATCTATGAGGAAGTTCCCTGGGTATTCTACCATATTAATCTTTTTTGATGCCATCACCCAATGGTGGGTATTTTCTCCTCTAATGGCTGCACCCTGGACAAGCATCATTATTTTTACTTCTTTCCAGTCCTTTTCCTCCACAGTGGCTTTTTCTCGTAAACTCAGTGATCTTCTGGGAGGCCTCTTGAATTAATTCTTAGTTGCTGCTTTGTGGATGCCATTCTTACTCGAGATTTCCTTCCCCTTCCCATAACTGAATTGACCAAGTCTTCCTCTAGACTATCTTTCTTGCTTATCCAATGAAATACTCATTCTATACCCAGACCTCTCCCGTTATTTGCATCCCTGCCCAATCTGATATTGGGGAAAAGAATTGTGTTAAATTCCCATTCCTCATGAAGCAGACACCAGAGAAAGTGATTTTTCTCTTAACTATTAAGTCCTCAATTTCTTCACTGACCTAAAATCTTCACTGGAATAAGAGATCTAAATTAACCTTTCTGATCCTTTCCTTTGCTTTCTCCAGGGAGAAAAGTTTCACTGGGAAAAAAAAAAGTTGAGTGAGATATCATGAAAACAGTATCTCCTTAAATTAGTTACAAATACTTGCTGCCAGCCCAAAAAGGAGGATAAGAAACATTTTAGCAATTACCTGTAATTATATAATCTATATTTCTGCATCTGTATATTATGCACAGTTGTATTTGTGTGCATATTTACATATGATACATTTACTTTTGATGTTATAAATGCCTCAGATTGTGATTCTTTCCTGAGAGGCTTTTTGGATACTCCCTCGAAATGCTAAGAGAAACTTTTTTGTAAAGAAGTCATGAGAAAATTTAATTACACAGCTTCCAGGAATATCAACTATACATAAATACAGGGCACCCTTGACAGCATGAGCGTGCCTTCACTAACTAACCTCTCTTCCTTTGAAGTTCATGCTATCCAAATGTATCATTCAATACAGACCCTGGTTAGTAGACACCCCTAGGTCATTCTCCTTCCTTCTTCAATGCATTCAGTGTTTGGTTCACAGTCTTTCTCTCCTTCCCATCTCTTGGCTGTATAGTAAGGAAATTCACGTTAATATTCACTCAAATAACCTTAGTTCCCAGTTCCTTAATTTACTCAGTTGTTGCTGTTCAATTGTTGTTGTTGTTGTTGTTTTCAGTTATGTCTGACTCTTCATGACCCCATTTGGGGTTTTCTTGGCAATGATACTGCAATGGTATGCCATTTCTTCTCCAGCTCATTTTACAGATGAGGAAACTGAGGCAAACAAAATTACTTTCCCAGGCTCACACAGCTAGTAAGTCTCTGAGGCTAGATTTGAACTCAGGTCCTCCTGCCTCCAGGCCTGGCATTCTATCTACTGTGTCACCTAGCTGCCCTCAATCTACTTAATACCTGTGATTTACTCTTCCCCTGCACCTCACCTTCACTCAGAGATGGTCACACTCATGACATTGTCATTGTCCATAAATGTTCACCTATATCATTATAATATTTTTTCTTTCTCCCTATATCTTATTAGCCCTATCAACTTTTTTTATCTCCATTCTTTATCTTCCTCAGTTCTCTCAATGCCTAAGTTCTTTCTCAAGTCATTACCTGGACACTAGCTAGCATCTCTTTTCTCCCCTATCTTGACCCCTTTGTGAACTCTATGCTATCTAAACAACTCTATGCTATCCTTTATCTTTTGTTTGTTTGTTTGTTTGTTTAAACTGGTTGTAGCTGGGCTGAACAGCTAAATCACAGTTGAGGGTAAATGACAATTCTCAAACCCATCAATGGGTTAGGAGAATATCTACCCCAAGAATATAAAGATTTCTTTAGGTAGAATGGGTGGATCAGAACAATTTGTTTCAATGGCTATGAAGGCAGCTAAAGTAGGCACTGTCGGGCATTTAGAGATTGGTCAGATATCTGTTATACTGACTTTTGTCTTGCCACTGGACTTCATTGACTCTGGAAAAGACTTTGTGCAACTCTTCTTCTAAAACTAAGTATAAACAACCATCACAACGGCATCCGTCACCACATTTTCCCTTACCCCTTGTTCTGCTCTCTATTACACTTGGTCAAGGTCCAACTCCGGGTTATTCCCACCCTCTGCCTTTCTGTCTTTCATTTGTGTACTGTTAAATAGAGCTAGATGAAATAATGAAACTGCTTAATGAGTGTACTAATGTGTGTGTGTGTGTGTGTGTGTGTGTGTGTGTGTGTGTATAAGTATAATCACCTCTTTTAACTTGGTCCTCACTGCAGCTCGTTAAACATTTGATTACTATAGGTTAATTCTCTATCCTACTTTTCCACAGTAACTATTCCAAACCTCTTCACTCTTCAGATCTCCAATATCTTCTTTCTCTCATAAAATAACCTCACCTCATACTTCAGACAAATCAAAACCCTTCACTGAGAGCTCCCCTCATCCCTTTCCTCTTCATATCTTTTCACTTAGACATCTTCAACTATATCCTCTTTCATTCCAGTCTCATATAAGGGATTGACCCTTCTCCTTACCACGACAAACTGCACCTTTAATCACATTCCCTCCCAACTTCTCTAACAAATTAGCCCCACTATCTTCCCAGCTCTCATATCTTTTAACTCTCCATATGTGCTAGCTCTTTCCCTGCTGCCTAAACCATACCTATGTCTCCCCATCTTATAACACAAAACAAAACAAGAACTTCCACTTGATCCAATTATCTCAATTATTGTCTTATACTTCTCCTTCCCATGGCTAGACTGCTTGAGAAAGCCTCTGCTTCCACTTTTTCTCTGCCCACTCTCATCTATAAAATTTGATTTTTGACTTGATTCAACTAAAGTTATTCTCTTCAAAGTCACCAATGATCTCTTATTTGTCAATTTTAATGACCTTTTCTCAGTCTTAATTATCCTTGACTTCTCTGCAGCATTTGACATTACTAATCATTTTCTACTTGTAGATATTCTGAACTTTTTGGATTTTCATGACATTGCTTTCTCCTGATTCTCCTCTTCTCTTTCTGACCACTTCTTAGTCTCTTCTCTTGCTTCTTTTTTATATCATGCCAACTAACCATGGGTGCCCGCCTAGATTCTGTCCTGGGCCTTCTTTTCTTTTCATTTGATACTATATCACTATTGGTGATCTCAACAGTTCTTTTGGCTTCAATTAGTATACATATGGAGATAATTCCTAGGTCTATATATCTAGATCTAGTCTCTTTCCTGAGTTTATAGCTATGCTTCATGTGATTCCTTTTAGACATCTTTAAATGGATGTCTCATAGACACTGCAAACCTGACATGTCCAAAACAGAACTCATCTTTTCCCCAAATTCTCCCCTTTTCTCAACTTCCTTATTGCTGTTGAGGGTACCAGCATCCTCCCAGGCATTCAAGCCTGTAACCTTGGGCTCTTCCTCAACTCCTCTCTCTCACTTATTCCACATATCCATTCTACTGCCAAATCATATTTGTACCTCCACAATCTCTCTCATATATGTCCCTTTCTCTCCCCTTATATTGCCATAACCCAAGTCTATGCCTTTACCATCTTGTATCTGCTCCACTCTGATACCTTCTAACTGGTAGCTCAGTCTAAAGTCTTTAGTAACTTCCATCCATCTTTTGCTCAGCTACCAAGGTGATTTTTCTAAAGAGTAGTCAGTCAGTCTGGCCATGACACGCACACCCTGCTTAATGAACTCCTTGGACCCCTATTACATCAAGAATCTCGTGTAAACTGCTCTGTTTGACATTTAAATCTCTTCATTATCTAGCTCCTTCCTACTTTTCCAGTCTTTTCATACTTCATTTCCCTTCCCTTCCTCCCTCCAAAGACCTTATGGTCTGACTACACTGCTCTTCTTTCAGTTCTCTCTTGCATTAACTATCTTTCTATTTCTCTCTCTCTCTCTCTCTCTCTCTCTCTGTCTCTCTATGTCTCTCTGTCTCTTTGTCTCTCTCCCTTCTCTCACATATTTGCAATATCTCTGTGTCTATCTTTCTGTCCCTCTCTCTCAGACAGTATAGACAGACAATGAGTTTGACTTGAAGTTGAACAGGAGGAGAGCAGGCCTTTGGAAAATTGCCCAGCTCCTTTAATGAACTGAAGCTTTGTCTTTTGAAACAAATCTCTTTAATACCAAAATCTGTCATATTGCAGTGAGATAGGGAATCTTCAGAGAATTAGACATTAATACTGCAAAGAGGACAATGGGAAGGCTGATGGTGAATGTAAGCAGGCTGCAACATATACCCAATCAGAAACTTTGAAGAACAAAAGGAGTAAAAAAAAAATGTCCTCAAGGAAATGTATGGCAGGAAGAAACTATGGACTGGTCATGTAGTAAGGACAAAGCATGCCAAGAGGACATTGAGAGTGTTCTACTCCCTTCATGATAGAAAAATAGGAGAAAAGCTTCCAACATATTTATCTACCCCCCTGAGGCAAACTTATTGGAGGAAATGGTTAAAAGTTACATAGAATAGGCAGGTACGGACGGTTTATGATCTATATCATTAGAAGGAACTCCCTCCAAAATGAGATCTCACATCCATTTGAGTATTTAAGTCATATGTCACTTTCTCAGGGCATTTTGCCATTAACCCTTTATGTACGAAACATGGGGCTCTCCTGTGTGTGGGGAGGGAAAGTGAACTAAGACAATCCTTGGGCTTCATCCTGTTAGACTTTTTCACCTGCTGAGCTCTCTGGTTGGCAGAAGAGGCAGCTCCCTGCCTCACTCCAGAGGGCCATAATCATGTTTTCTGGGATCTTCTTGTTTTGAATCTGAAAAGACTCCAGCAAGAACTGTTTTTTTTTCTCTGCCCAGAATAAAGACAGGCCCGACTTAAGAGACCAAAGTTTCAAGTGCTGCAGAGAAAAGTTATTTTCCCCTTTGTTTCTACAAGGAGACTTTATTAATATTTTGCCTGAGAGGGGTCAACATACCACTCAGTTTTTAATGGAATAAAAGTACCAACAGCATTCTACACTACTATCATTGGACATGTGGAGCTCTTGGGAGAACAGAAATCTTTCTAGTGGAAGCAAGAGAAGAGGCAAAATGAGAAGGTAGTCATTTGGATCTTCACACATTCAAAGTCATTTTGAATTCTTTTTTTTTTAAACAGTAGATATATAGATATAAGTAAGCATGTGTAGTCACATGTTTAAAAGTTTAATTGCTCCCAGGACATAAATATTAAAACATACATTTTAACTTAGAGATAATATTTGTGACTTTTATATTTCTGTGAAAAATCACTATTTATAGAGTTCTAGCACTTCATCATGAAAGCTGATAAGCAGCATACCATTAACATATAATTCTCAATGTGCCTGAATTCTATAATCTCTAACACTTGCTAAATGTGTGGTTCACCAGGGCAAAAATACAATAAACACTGCATGTGTTCATCAATTACACTTTAATTTATACAAATATTTCCAGTAATGTAACCTTAATGTGCAAACTTTGGATTGTTCGTTAGAAATTAATTCACGCAGGTGGTTTATTTCACTGTAATTCTTTCCCAGTTTACTCAGTTATGCAAACTTTACAATGCTCTTCAAATATAAAAGTTTTTTGTATATAGATGCAGTGTGAAAACCTTTAAGGAACACATACATTTGATTAGACAGCGCAACTAAATAACAGGAAGAAGTATTTCAAGAGGAAAGAAAACACCAATAAGTCCAATTTTCAATATACCACTTGGTGTACTGTAGTAGTTATGTAAAAAAGATCACTAGATTAGAGAGTCAGTAGCTCAGGGTTACAGTAACTCTATCAGTAACTAGCTCTGTGGCTTTTGTTAACTCAGCTTTTCTGGGCCTCAGTTTCCTCATCCGCAAAATGAAGAGTTTAGACTGAAATGACAAACTCCCTTCAAGACCCATGGCTGGAAAACTATATCCAATTTCCTTTTTGTGGGTAGTTAAAGATGTTTAATTAGAGACTGAATCCAATTCATTCATTTTACAAATAAGGAAATGGAACCCAAAGTAATAAAGTATTTTGCTTAGGGTTATACAAACAGTAACAAAGCTGGAACTCAAACCCAGAAATCCTGACTTCTAGTTCAATGTATTAGACATTGTTCCTTTTTCATTCCTAATGTAAAACAGGTTATTAGCATAAGTCACTTCTGTCTGTAAACATTCCAAAATCAGATGACAGAACCCGAGTAGAACCTTCCTCCCTCCCCCCCACCACAAAAAAAGTAACTTTAGAAGCTTTCTAATCTAACCCAATGCCTGGTCACATTCTGGTCAGTAGTTACTGACAGCTTCCTTTTAAGAAAGACTTGTGTGATATGGATACCAGGAGGAGGTTTAAAAGTTACCACCTGTCCCAAAGTTCCACACCTTTACACCTGTCAGGAATTTTAACCATTAGTGACAGCCCCAGCAATAACTCCATTCCTATCATCAGGTTAGCTAGAAACCACCTGTGTTCTTGAGTGGTTGAAACAGGAAAACCTACATTTCAGCAAAGAGAGATGTGGAAAGACTACAGAAAAGCACATATGACACCAACTAAGCCCAGGATGGAAAATGGGAGGTGATTAGCATGAGGATGCTGATTTCAGGAAGGCAGAACAAAGTCTAGAGTCCTCTCTAGGGTTAGGCAAATTGGAGTAACCATCCTAGGCTCTGATACTAATTGTGGCTTCCTGATGTCCGTTTCCAGTAGAAGGAAAAGCTGATCATGAAAATTCAGTCATTTTCAGATAAAAGGTTATTTCTCAGGAAAATATACTGTAATAAAATGCACCTTATTAGTTTAAAGATTGGATTGAAGTGAGATCGTTTTAGTCCCAGCTCCCTCATGTACCAGTTGCGACTCTAGGCAAGTCATTCACCCTCCTTTGAATGAGGAGGCTGGACTAAGTGTCGTTTAAAGTTCCCTGATATCTGAAATGCTATTATTCTGATTTCCTGAAGACCCAGAACTGTTGGGTCTTGAATGTAACTCAGGGAGGCAGTCAATACAGGAGAAAGGCTGATAGGTGTATAGGCCTACACAAAAAGGCAAATTCAACAATCATTCCTAAAATTAACCCTCTAAGGATCCTTCCCTATGCCTCACTCCTTATGTCTGGATGTTGCCTTTTAGTGCACCCCTTACTCCCACCCCAAGGCAGACATGCTTGTAACTTTAAATTAATGTGTCATTTCCATTTACCTTAAAAATATTGAAGGTCGGGTGGTTATTAAAATGTAATTCAAACTGAGCTGTGATCCTTCTTGGATTGATATGGGGGATGACTGCCTTTTAGGTATGAGCTTAGAGCAAAATCGTTTTAATCGGGGGTGTGTCAATATATATAATATCATATTATACACATATAGTATATTATAGTTAAGACAAATAGGTGGCACAGTAGATAGGGTGCTGGGCCTAAAGTCAGGAAGGCTCATCTTAGTGAGTTCAAATATGACCTCAGATACTAGCTGTGTGACCTTGGCAAGTCATTTAACCCTACTTGTCTCAATTCCCTCATCTGTAAAACAAGCCAGAGAAGGAAATGGCAAACCACTCTAGTATCTTTGCTGAGAAAACCCCAAGGAGGGTCACTAAGAGTCAGATGTAATTGAAGCAACTGAACAACAATATATTATAATTGCAGAATATATACATATATAATATTATTAATTTCATTTATACAGCATGCAAATAAGTTATAAATATCTGCACATATATATAATTGAATTTCAATATAATTGATGTAATTGGTTTCCTTTTTAATACTGTGTAATTTATTTTATGCATTTAGAAACATTCAGTGAAAGTGTCCACTTTATTTTTCAACAGACTTCCAAAGGGGTCCCTCACAGAAAATATTAAGAATTTCTGTCCACTTAGAGTAATAAGATTCAGGGGAGTATTCTGGAAAGATAACAGAATAGGGGAGGAAATTAGTCAGGCCCCCAGATAGAGCTCAGAAAACAAGAGTATAAGAAACCTGAAGCTTGATACATTATCCTCATACCTCTAGACTAGAGCCTGACTATAAGACAAAGTTAAAAGCCAAAAAATAAGGCACTAGAAAAAAGTGAATAAGCAAAAGGAAAAGAACCCAACAAAAGATAGCTCTTATGTGGATAGAAAAGATCTGGGTTCATACTCAGAAGAAGGTAGTAAAGTTTAAAAGCAGCTACTTCTACTTCAGAGAAAAATGCTTAATGGTTACAGGCACAAAGAGAGTTTTTGGAAGAGCTTAAAAAAGACTTTAAAATCAAATGAGAGAATGAGGAAAAATTTTTTTGGTAATAAACAGTAAGGAAAAAACAGTAGATAAACAGTGATAAACAGAGGAAAAACAGTGAGGAAAATAGGATGGAGGGAAACATACAACTAATAATTAAAACTTTGAATGGGAAGGGATGAACTCACCCATAAAATGGAAATGGATAGCAGAATTATTAAAGAAAAACACAACAGAATCCGACAATATGTTATTTAAAAGAAACATTTAAAAATAAGAGATACACAGAATAAAAATAAAGGCTGGGGTATAATTTATTATGCTTCCACTGATGCAAAAAAAATGGGTAGCAATCATGATCTTAGACAAAGTTAAAGATAAAATAAATTTAATTCAAAGAGATAAACAGGGAAACTACATTATGATAAAATGTACCATAGATAATGAAGTAATGTTAATACTAAACTGATATATACCACATGCTATAATCAGATTTTTAAAGGAAAAGATAAATGAATTACAGGTGGAAATAGATAGCAAAACTATACTAGTAGGAGACATCAATCTTTCCCTCTCAGAACTAGGTAAATCTAACCAAAAAATAAATAAGAAAGAAGTCAAGGAGATAAATAGAATCTTAGATAAACTAAATATGATAGCTATGTGAAGAGAATTGAATGGGAATATAAAGGAATACATCTTTTTTTCTCAGTGATATATTGTACTTTTATAAAAATTAAGGGCAGAAGAACAGTAAGTTGCCTTAGAGAAGGTATACTGGTCTAAAATAAATTTCATATTTCATAATTTGGTCTTTGGTACTAGATCACTTGGGCTAGCCCCATAGTGGAAACCTTAATCCCTGAAATTCAGAGATTCATAGACTATTACAGCTGGAAGGAATCTCAGAGATAAACTAATTCAAGTCTTTTATTTTACAAATGAGAAAACTGAGATTCAATGATTCTTTAGATAGTTTAAAGGCCGAGTTATGAGGATAACATGAAATACTATTTATATAAATCTTAAAGTGATAAAGTGATAAAGTAAATGAAAGTTACTATTTCTATTATTATTATTGTTGTTGAATATTTTAAATAAGCACAAATGTTATTTTTAGGGAATTTAACAAAGTACACAGGGAAACAGTGTGATGTAATGGAAAGTTCACCAGCCAATGAGTCAGATGACCTGGATTTTTGTCCTGATTCTTCTACTAATTTGTGTGACCTTGGGTGAATGACTTAATTTTTCTTCTTCTTCTTGCAGAAGAGGAGATTGGAGTTCAAACTTGACAAAAGTCAGGAGGCAGAGGAAAGGAGGGAGAGTACTCTAGATATTGGGGAACATTCAATGAAAAGTCATGGAGTCAGGAGATGAATGTCCTGTGTAAGGAACAGCAAGGATGCACATATCACTGGGAGGAGGTTAAGCATAAGGAGATTAGAAAGGCAGCAAGGGGCCACATTGTGAAGTTCTTTCCCAGCCAAAGAGAGGATTTTATATTTATTTCTAGACATAATAGAGAGCCATTGGCCTCTACTGACTGGCTCCATGACCTTGGGCAGAAAACTTTGCTTCTCATTTGTAAAATGAGGGGTTGGGCTGGAAGATACCTAATTCCTCTTAAAGCTCTATGCTTGTAATCACTGCTTAGTAGAAACAACTGTGCTGAAAAGCAGATCTGACTTTGAATGCCAAATGTATAAGGAATTGTAGTCACTCATCCTGCTAGATAGAATCACATATCAATATGCTAAATTATCATTCATATATCAGCTAAATCATATTGCAAAACATGGCTATAATAGGCAGCCAAAAATATTCCTCAACAAATAAGTAACAAAGTAGCAAAATGCCATTGATATTACTCAACTCAGTGTCATGGTAGGTTATAGCTTTCTCTCCTTAGATTCTTAGTGTTAAAGAATCAGAAATCCTTAACAAATTTTAAGCTTTTCATTTTCTGTGCAACGTTTCTACTTTTAGTTTGATGCTGTGACTCAGAAAGTGACATTTCCACACTAGCCACAAAATGGCCAATAGAGTATGACCTTATAAATCAGACTATTTTATACTTTGTTATTGTTTCTACAGGCAATTGCTAAATAAAAGAAAACAAGGAAAAACAATGGAGTACCATTAAGACCTCAGTCTGTTTTTATAGATTTTTTTAGTTGACAAAATAGTCTTAGAAAAAAAAACCTATATGAATGAAAACACACACACATATATTTTATATATATGTGTATATATATATATATACATACATACACACACATATATATATACATATTTACATATATATATACATATATATACATATATACATATACATATATGTATATACATACTCAAGGGGAATCTAACCTACTTGGGAATTTTTTGAGTTAGTACCCATTAATTACAGGGCATGGGCTGACTTTTCAATCCAACCTTTCCACTCATTTTCCATTATTTCCCTTCATACACTCCAGGAAAGTAGCCTATGTCCTTGTCTTTATCCCCTCCCTACCTCTTGGGCCTTTTTACAGGTATCCCCTCTGCTTAGAATGCAATTCCTCATCATCTGCCCAAACTCAGCTCAAGTGTCACCTCTTACATTGGAGCTGTCCTGATCACCACAATAATTACTATCTCCTCATTACTTATATATGTAGGAGTGAGGAAGACCTGAGTTTAAATCTAGCCTCAGAGACTTACTAGCTGTATGACTCTAGGCAAGTCACTTAACCTAGTTTGCCTCAGTTTCCTCTTTTGTAAAATAAGCTGAAGAAAGCAATGGCAAATCACTCCAGTGCCTTTGCCAAGAAAATCGCAAATGGGGTCACAAAGAGTTAGGCATGACTGAAACAACTGAAAAAAAAAGTGTATGTATACATATATATATATATATATATATATATATATATATGTATATATATATAAAATGTATGTGTATATACACACATATAAAACAATATACATACATGTATTTATTGTTATATATATATTATATATTATATCATCAACCAACAAGCATTTTTTAAATACTCATTTTTTTATCTGTCACTATGCTAACTACTAGACAGATAAAGACAAAAGTAAAAATATCCGTATCTTCAGGGAGCTTCCATTCTTTTGGAATAGAACATACACATTTATTAATATATAATATACAGAAAATGACTAGAAGGTAGTTTTGGGAGGAAAGGTTCTAGCAGCTTTGAGGAATCAGAAAAGGCTAACTCTTGAAGGAAACCAGAAATTCCAAGATGTGGAGGTGAGTAGGGTGTTAATTTTAGGTAGGGGGGACAGCCTTTGGAAAGGCATCAAGATGGGTAATGGTATGCATTTTACTTATGTGTTCATGTTGTTGCCCTTGACTGAATGTAAGCTTCTTTAAGGCATAGTATCTTTGTATCTACATTTCATAGTATTCAGTAGATACTCAGTAAATTCTTGTGGGTTGATTCAGTCAGGGCCTTGTCTGAAACGCCTGTCTGGTTTCATAATTTTATTTTATTAGCATGGCTAAAAGTGGTACTAAGCGACCCCATTTCCCAGGTTCCTGTAGGGCTACCTGAATGTTAATCGGACCCAAATGCGTATAGTATTCTTGTGGAATAGGACTGCTATTAGTTTACATGAATGGTACAAATATTTGCAGAATAAACCTTCTATCATTCTACATGAATACTACCTACATTTGGATTCTATTGACATTCAGGTGGCCCTACTGGATGTTTGACCAGCCTGGACCATATGGTGATAAAGTGGATTGAGTGTTAGGCCTGGAGTCAGGAAGAATCACCTTCCTGAGTTCAAATCTAGCCTCATACTTCCTAGCTATGTAACCCTGGGCAAGTCACATAAGCCTGTTTGCCTCAGTTTCCTCATCTGTAAAATGAGCTGGAGAAGGAAATGTCAAACCACTTTAGTATCTTTGTCAAGAAAACCAAATAGGGTCACAAGAGTCAGACATAACTATAAAATGATTGAACAATAACAAAGGTGCCAAAACATGCATTGCAATAAGAGTTCCATTGTTTAAAAGTCTTAAAGTGAAAGAGAAAGTAGAAACAAAGTCACTTCTGAGGTGCCACTTACCCATGGAAAGTGAAGAACTGAGGGAATAAGGGGCAGTAGGAATCTTTATTACCATAATCTTTTAAATAGAATTCAGCAAGGTAAAAGTGACTCTACCTCCTAGTAAAGCACATGGTTATACATTTTTTTTCAGCTGAGGAAATGTACTGTATGTGCTAGCAAGATTTATTAAAATCCAGAGGTGTGAGATTCATGAAGTTTATACTGAGAAAATGTAATTAAAATTTAACAGCTTAGTTTTCTCAATGAAAAGAAAAAAGGTAGGATTCTTTGAGTTCTTTTTTCACAATGCATGATTCATAAAGTTTTTTAAAAACTTTTAAAGTGTTTGCAATTGGTATCAGAATGGATAATAAGATGAAAAAAAGTGACAAAGTGCACTATCAATTTATATTTGCAAAAAAGAACAAGAATAGTCATATGAATGTTTGGTTCCTCCCATACTACCACTTTTTGAAAAAAAAAATGAACCCACTTTTTAATTTTAATTAATCCTCAGAATGATTTCAAAATCATCATAATCAAAAAGCATTATCTAAGTATTTTCAGTACTTTGTTAAGACTATATCAGGAGAACTGCATTTATGATGTTCCTATCCTCTAGCCTTATCAAAGCAAAGACACATTTGCTGGCATGAACATAGAGAATTTAAAAAAATACACTAAACCAATATATAAATATAGGAATCAGCTGCAGGAATGTACTGTATTGTATACAGGAATGTACTGTGTTAGCGAGTGTCAAGGTTAAGGCCTCTTCTAGAGGGAGAAGGAACAGTAAATATATAAGGCATAAATGGAGAAAATAATACCCATTTGGGATAGTGCCAAAACAGCATAGTTCTTGGCACATAGTAGGTGCTTAATACATCTAACTTCTGAGTAGTGAGAATAATGAATCCCCTGAAGTGGTCATATATTTTGAATTCTCACTGCATATCCAGCTGGAAACAATGAACATATTTTATGTAATTAAACTTTTGAATAATGCAAATTCAAATTCATGTGACCACTTCAGGCAATTCATTATTCCCACTAATTGTGACCTAGCTGTAAATGTTTCTTGATTTATTGGAGATCAAGGACTAGTTTTACGTTCAAAATGATCAAAATTTGGAAAAAACAAATTTGTAGGCAAAAATAAATCGGGTGTTATGAGTGCAATGGGGTACTTGTAGAAAACACTACAAGTCCCAATGACTACAGTGTCATATGGTTTAGTTGATTAGCACTCTGGATTGTTACACTCTACATTGCTATTATGGTTATGTTACATTCTATACAGCTATTTATTTCCTTAAAGATGTTGGTGTTGTTCTATGATTGCCAGATATTTGATTTTGGCACTGAATAACCCAGCCACCTATTATTTCATGACTATTGGAGAAGTTTTAGCATTTTGACATTCTTTCTATTCTTGGGACTATGGAAAATGAACCAATCAACCAATGAACATATTAAGTATCTACCATATGCCAGGTACTGTGCTAGGCACTGGAGACAGAAATACAATAAATAAAATAAATTGTGAGGATGAATCCATTTCTGACCAATAGTAAAGTGTTCAATAAATCACTTCCAATTTATGAAGTGGTGAAGTAACTTGAACAAATTCACACAAACTGGATCATGTTTAAAAAAGTTTTGTTTTCAGTTCATTTTCCATTCATCTTGGGGAGACAGGGAAAAAGATGGTTATTTCATTGCTCTGAGGGAACGTATCAAAGATGTTTGGTCTCGTATAGATCAAATGTTAGTTGACTTTCTTTTTTTTTTCCCTCTTGTTTTCTTTGATGGAAACATAATGTGTTTGCTAACTTTCTTCAGATGGTTGGGAAATTAGTCTATATGGATAAGCTGTCTGGCCATCTGGGCTAGACAGGCTATTTGGAAAGGAGAGGCAAATTGCTTGGGTTGTTTCCTCACCTCTTTCAAACTCTGGCTTATGATGTGATGATTTATAATCACATTGTACTTTAGGGTTCAAAACTTTTGGTCATATCAAACTAGTAATATGACTAAATCCCTCATTCAAACACAGGGTGAAGTATAAATGCCAAGTTGTTGCTTGTGAATACTATGCCTATATCTTGCTGGATCTGTGATCTTATTGTTACAAATACTCCATCGAAGATATAGATTATAACTCAGTAATCACTTTTCATCCTATGTGATATTTATCCATGTTCTCCTGCACATGTTCCATCAGGGAACTATCCAACATGGTTTCTCTAAGTTACGTGGCACTGCATAAATATCGTTTCTTGCCATGAGACCAGCCAAATATATCCTTTTATTTTTTGGTCATGCATTTCTCTGATGGCATCCTTTATACCATTTCTCTTGTTCAGATCTTCATTAATAATGTATTTCAGTCTACTCATGTATAAAAATAATAATATGAATATTAACTAGTATTTACATAGCACTTTATAATTGAGAAAGCACTTGATATACAATAGCTCATTTGATCTTCATCACATCTACCATGTATCTCTGTATTGTCTCTTAGGTGACCTTTACATTTAGTTTTTAGAGACTGTGGTATTCCTTATCCAAGCTATGCAGCATCACTGGAAAAATACTGTTGTTAAATTGATGAGCTTTTATTACAGAGCGAAGTTTGGAGTCATTAAAAGCATTAAACAATTTCCCTGTGGCAAATCAGTGTACTCTTCCTCCTGTTCAGTTTTTGGCTTAGCTAATTGTTCATTTTATAATGGGCATACAAGTTATGTGTCCTGATGGAATACTTTGGTGATTTGTCCACCCAAATGCATGACAGTATGGACAATGGGCGTTCTTTATAAATATTGTATATGAGCATTTTTAAGTGGGTAATCAAGCTGAGTGCTTGAGTGATCATTTAGGAGGCTGTGCAACATTCTGGGGTGTGATACAATCAACACAATGTCATCTACAAAGAGAAGAATCTGTAGGATCTTGCCACCTGTAGGAAATAACTTTTCTATTTGGACTATAGACTGAACATCCTTCCATGATGGTGGATCCTGGCTTACCAAAATGGATTGCAGTGGCTGGTTTTGATGTTAATAGAAAAGAAAAAAAACCTTTTGTTTCAAAGTTCATATTGACTGATATCATCATAGAATTATTATTGAGTAAGATCACTTATTCCAAATTCTCCAGAGTAATCTCCATATTTTATTTATTAAAATAATAGCACCTACTAAATACAAAACACAATTTGTCAGGATGATTAGACAAAGTCAAGGACAAAGACACTAGTAATAAGTGAAAGAATGATTATAGTAGATCTAGTGTATATAATGTAATTGGAAAATGATTAAGCATTAAAATACTACTTTTTTGTAGTGATAAGCTACAAAAGCTTATATGATAAGCTCTATTGGAGTAATAATTACAATAACAACAACAACAACAATTAAAATTTATATAGTGCTTATTATGAGTCAGGCATTGGGCTAAGTGCCTTACAATTATTATCTCATTCAATCCTCACAACTCTAGGAAGTAGATGCTGTTAATATCCCCATTTTACAGTTGAATAAAGTGAGGCAAACAGAGGTTAACTTACCAGGGTCACAAAGCTAGTAAGTGTCTGAGGCCAGATTTGAATTCAGATTCCAGCCCAGCACTATCCACTGTACCACCTAGTAGTACAAGAAAACAAAGGTTTTGTAAACACACAAATTTACATAAGACTCCTTTGCTTCAAAAAGTCCCTTAAACTTCATCCTATATGTTCTTTGATTCTGGGTAGAATCATATTAATGTTCACATAGAACCCAATTTGCTGTTAAAATACTAAAACATTCTGTTCTATCTAAAAGGAATCTGCTTAGTTAAAAACAATAATTGTATGCAGATTTTAGTCAATACACAGCTTGAGAGCAGATGGGAGTGATGGTGGAATACTTCTTTTTTCTTTTTTCTTTTCTTTTTAGGCAATTGGGGTTAAGTGACTTGCCCAGGGTCACACAGCTAGTAAGTGTCAAGTGTTTGGTCTGAGGCCAGATTTGAACCCAGGTCCTCCTGACTTCAGGGCCAGCGCTCTATCTGACCTCAGGGCTGGTGCTCTATTGTAATACTTCTGGAAAACTGAAAAACACAATTAAATGTAGATGTAGTAAGAGGCAGAAAAAATTGTGTTTGGCAATATCAAAGGGCTTTAGAAAGATGAAATCTCAGAACCCGGAAATGGAGGGAGGGTCTCTTTCTTCCATTGGCAAATCTTCCTTTGGTATCTGAGAGTGACTCTTTAGCAGCTGAGGAAAATGTGTGACAATCTTTGATACTAAGCAGCTCAAGTCAGAAAAAGTATTAAACTGCTGAGAACTTCTTCCTCTAAGTTAATTAGGGGATTGAAAGGAGTCTACTCTGTCTTTTTAAATTTTATGTAGACAAGACTGGGGAAAGGTAGGAATAAAATTAGTTAATGCTATAGATGGCCTAGTTGCATTAAAGATTTTTCACTTTAAAGTTTATTCAAAAATGTTATCATTAAAATAGTTTGTTTAAATTTTACTTAATATTAAGGTACATTTTTGTGCTAGGTGTCCCAAAAGTCTTAGTAAAGCTTAAAGCTGCACTAAGACTTTTGGCATGCACTGAATCAGGCATCTGGAAATTTGAGGTTATGCATCAGGGAAGAGAGGCATGAACAGACAGCACTTCTGAATCTCAGGGAAGAAACAAGCCTTGAAATTCATTCATGATTAAGGTACACTCCTAACCTCTTGGTCAGGATATCTAAAATACAAGAGGAATTTTTTTGAGAGATGAGTGACCCCTGTACTGTAAATAGATGATACTTAATGTTTATTGAATAAATTGAATAAATAATGTTTATTGAATGATTTAAAACTAATGTCATGAAGTGATGTTTGTCATATCCATTACCAGAAATATGCTTTGAATTATTTTTCATATTTCTTTGAATTTTCTATTGTTAGGGAACAATGATACACTTTTCCCAAAGCATTCATATGTGAAGCAAATGAATAAAGTATCATTGAGACAGAGCAGGAAAAGTAGTTTAACAATTCTTAAAATATTGAGTTCAGGAGGCTTTGGAAAACTATAGGTACTCATACAGGTGGTACCAGATTTTCCATTCATGGCTTTCTTGTTATATCAATATAATGTGTCTAATTTTGTTTCTCTCCTTTGATGCTGCTTCTCCAGCAGGTCGCATATCAATGTTTCAGGACATCATTCCTGGATAGGTATACGGTGTTCTGGGTTCCGTAGTTATGGAAGAGCTGTAAATTCCCACTCTTTTTCTTAACAAATAGCACTCAGAGGGACCTAGGTATCAGCCTTGGCTAGGTCTTCTTTCTACTCTGCTTTGAACGGAAGAGAATTTTCCAACTTCAAAGAGTGCAAAGGATGTTGGACTTTGTGTATTCCCTGTCCATGTCCTATTGTCATCCTTGAATTGGTTAGTTGTAATTTCTGCATCATATGTAGCAAAAGATAGACTGGATTCATGGCTCTACAGGGAGCCCAGCAAAAAGCCCTTAATGCCTGAGGGGAACTTCTTGAGCTTACCATGAGTAGGAGAATAGGACTTCCAGCAACCAGGAACTAAGTTATCATTTTTGCTGAATATGTTTTCTAAGTTTGAGCCTGTTTTCCCTAGACTCTCTATGTACTTGTGGATAAGCCTGTCCTAGACCTTTGAGGGGATATTTGGAACCAAATGTTCTTAATATACTACTTCACTACCTGCTTATAAAGAATTTCCTAAGGATCTCGTGATAATCAGCAGCAAGACCTAAGTACAGGTCATACACTGACTCTATGACCTTAGACAAGTCACTTAATCTCTACTTGCCTCAGTTCCCTCAATTGTAAAATAGGGATACTAATAGATATATAATAATAATAATACTATATTATATATACTAATTATAATATTACTATATACCAATATACTATATACTAATTATAATACTACTAACTGGAGTTGTGAGGATCAAATGAGAAAATAGGGCTTAGCACACAGTGCCGGGTACATAGAGGGGCACTACCTAAATGCTAGCTATTGTTATCATTATGCTCATCATCATCATCGTTGTCATCATTATCATCTTGGGGAAAATCACACTAGTGAAGCTTAAGTCATATGCATTAAAAGTTACCCCTAATCCCTCAGTTCTACTGCTAGAAACCTTAGGGGTTATATGACCAGTCTCCAGGGACCCAACGTAAATGAGAGTGGGAGTTGGTTTAGGATGCCCTGTACCTTAACATGGGCTATATGCGTAACAGAGAACCAAAATACTAAGAGTTTCTTTTCATCTCAGCTGCAGACAGGGTAGCTAAAAAGAGAATTCTTGTTCAGTAATTCTCCAACAGTTGTTTTTGCTGTGAAACAAGCACAGTTACATCCTTGGGAGAAACAGGTATACTATCAAGAGTTTGAGTTGTTTTTATCCCCTTCTTATCTGTTAGCTTAAAGAGATACCTTTTCATAGGCAGGGTAGGAGAGATTCCTACGATTTGTCTAATCACCAAGGCTAGCATTTCTGAGGGGCACCCTTAATCCTAAAAGCTATCCCTCTCTATTCTGCAGATAACCTGCATAATCACAAATATCTCTAGCTGTCATGGTTAAGGAGTTATATTCAGAAAAAAAAAGAAAGAAATAGATGATTGATTCTGATACCAAAACAAAGTCTCTCAACAGTCATTTATTTAGTTGGGGAGGTTTAACATTTAAAATAATTTAATTTATTTTATTACATAAAGCTTTAGAAATAACAAAGTATAGACTCATATGAACAAGGAATACAAAATATGTATTTCTTCAGAAAGGAAGTTTAAACTAAATCTAAAGTGGAGTTCTTGTTTATTTGAGTGGAGTACATCAGAGCTATTTATTTTTCAGGGCAAGAGATTAGAGAGTAAGGGGAAAATCATTTTACAAACAAGTCTACCAGAAGAAAATCGATGTGGTCTATAGAATTGAGGATTCTGAAACTTTCTTCTGAAATTTGTTATTCCTTTGGAGCTAATATCTGCAAACATTTTTCTTTTCCTTATCATAGGTTAAGCCCACACTGTAGGTTGAAAAACAGAAGTCTTATTGCTTTCTAGACTGAAAATGGGTTTACTGATTTCCCCCCAAATCCTTATTAAAATAGATGAACAGCACATGCAAGAAGTAATGTTTTGGTTACTTTTATTCTTCCTGTTTTTTTCTTCTTCTTTAATTTGAGTTTACTGAACCCTGTGTATTCTTAAAACAATAGATAAATTAAGCACTAATCCGTTATATATTGAAAATAGTAAAACTTAAAATTGAATTCATGAAAATTTCCTTGCCTTCATACTTGTTCCATGATTTCAATATAATTCACTTTTATAACTGCTTTTTGCCAGCAGTTACTTCCCAGTTCCGCATAGAAGCCCTGCCTTCTATTGACACAAATGGGTGGAAAGAAGTAAAAGAAGAAAAAGAATGGGTAGACAGCAGATGTTCAGAGAATGGAAAGGGAATAATAGCATTGACTTGATCAAAGCTCAGTGAATAAAGCATTGAAGAAGTGATAGATTAATATCATTGACCCTAGACCATATAAATCATGACAGCGCCAATATAAACTGACTGGCATGCTTTAATTTGTCTATTTAATAAGCTTTGTGTTCAAGGATGTTTGACTTTTTGACAATTTTTTTCTTCTTTCTTAGAAATTAGAAAAGGGAAAGATAAAAATGAAGATATAATTCAGTTGACAAGTTCTCATTCCATTCAGTCTGAGCTTTTTTTTGTTTGTCACCGTATACCCTTGCCCCAAACAAAGCAAAAGAAAAACAACATGCCCTTGCATTGATAGCATCATGATAGCATCATTGGTTATAGAAACATACCTATTTCTACTAAAACTACAGAGGAAACAACCCCATATTAGAACTGGAATTAATCCAACCCCTTTGTTTTACAAATGAGAAATCTTACGCCTAAAAAGACCACACAGTACCTTAATGGCAGAGCTAGGCTGTATCATACAGAGTGAGGACCCCTAATAGATACATTATAACTTGAAAAGCATGAGTCCATCACAAGGAAACCTTAACTTTTCTGCCTTTGTATCCCTCTAGTTTAAAACAGTGCCTTACACATACTAGGCACTTAAATGCTTCATGTTTTCAAACATTAAGCATAAGGCAACAAAGATGTATTCTATTACATTTTCCTATTTCAGTCTCCAAATAATTTTAACAAAAGTCCTTGACTTTGAGGGTATGTATGTCTAGAGTTAGGATTTCAGTAATGTAGGCAACTACCAGTGTGGACATTCCCTCCGCTGATACAGATTGACAAGGTAGAATCATAGATCAAGAGCTGGAAGGTACCTTAAATGTCATCTAGCCCAGGACCCTAATTTAAGAGATGAGCAAAAAGAGGGCCAGAAAAGGTAAAATTACTTGTCCAAGACTCTGTAATAACTGTTAAAGTGGAAATCTGAACATATAAAATCATTCCAAATGTAGGGTCACTGAGAGATTAAGCAATTGAACAATCGTCGTAGAACTAGTTTTTATCCCATATATACCAAATAATCTATTTTATGTTGATCTTTCTCCTCCTTAGAGATTGTCAATTTTTTTTTTTTTAGTGAGGCAATTGGGGTTAAGTGACTTGCCCAGAGTCACACAGCTAGGAAGTATTATGTGTCTGAGGTCACGTTTGAACTCAGGTCCTCCTGACTCCAGGGCTGGTGCTCTATCCACTGCACCACCTAGCTGCCCCTGAGATGATCAATTTTTGATAAATTTGTAAACTTATCAAACTGATAAATTCTTAGAAGAATATTTATCAATTAATGATATCTTAAGCACTTTGAACTTAAAAGAAATCTCTAGGCTAGCATAAGATTTCTGATTTGTTTATATTCCACAAATAGGGAAATGGTTCAATTGTACCTAAAAGGTTTCTTGAATGATAGTTAATGTGAGCTTTCATTTTAAAGATTTCCAGTTCTGAAAGGATATTTTCTTTATGGGTCCCATAGGATATTATCTTGAGGATCTCCTTGTTTGGAATAGGTATAAATTAAATCCCTGCTCTACTCTCCATACTCAGCTTTGAAGAACACCTGTGTTTAGCTAAATCCTGCAAAGATTGCTTCTCAATGTTTGTTTCTGGAATCAGAGATTCTTTTGTGAGTTAAAACAGAATGCAAGATGGTGGCCAAGGTGGAAGGGCCTCTAAAGTGAATTCTGGTGCACTTTCTTCTAAGGAATGTTGTACTTGTTTTGTTGTTCTTTTTTGATTCACAGAAATCTGCTTTATGTCTCCTGCCTCAAGATACTCATCAGCAAAGACCTGGGTATTGTCACTGTTGTTGGATCATTGCCGGAAAGACCACTACAGGTGTTTATATTCTGGAGTGAAAAGTACCAAACAATTCAGATTCCAGGCAACGCTGCTACAACTGGTAGGCCTGACTGGGGCAATCATCTGTACCACAGGTATCAAACACACCACCCACAAGGGACATGTGGCCCTACAACACTCCCAAGTATGGCTCAAACCAGACTAAAATATAATGGGAAAATATTTAACAAAATACAGATACAATGGATCATAGATAATATCACATTTAATCACATAGATAATCAGATAATATCACATTTAAAAACTAAGTCAATATATGCATTGCATATGTATGGATCAGTGGTCCCTGCTTCTATTTGAGTTTGATACCACCGGTTTAAACTGAGCCCAACAGCTTCATGTTCGGCTCTTGGGGAAAGGTTCTATTCCCAATGCTTCAAACTATTACCCTATATCCAGTCCTCTACTTCAATGGTCTTACTATGAAAGGTGTGGCCTTTCTAGGGATCTGTGTTCTGATCCTGCTGGTGCTGCTCCCATTCCTCAGTTCAATGCTGTGGTGACCCTTCTCCAGATCAATACCTTTCTGATGTAGTGATTATGAGTTTATTCCAATCCACCACCAACTAATGAAACAGTCAAATAGGACAATTCTCACACAGGACACTACCATTGTCGCCATTGATTCAGTCACCCTCTCAATGCCTGCTTCTGGTTTGCTGGAACTTATTCTGCACGCTGGTATGGCCTGTGCTGGACTGCTCTCCACTCTCACCTTGATGCAACACACCTTTCCTGCCAACATTCTAAGTTGTCTTGGGCTGGAAAATTGTTTCACTCTGTCCTTTTGTGAGTTCTGCCACTCCAGAATTTTTTTGAGCCATTGTTAAAAAGCTGTTTTGAGTGGTTGGGGGGAGAGCTCAGGTGAGTCCCTGCCTTTTCTCCACCATCTTGGCTCTGTGTCCCCCCCACCCCCACTCCAATGGCTTTTTAGCTTTTTACTAGAGTGGAAGAAGCTAGACCTGCCTGTAGCTGTAGCTACTTTTTCCCTTCCAATTTGAAGGCAGCTGCCTTCAATGTTAAAAGCTGCCAGAAAGGAATCATTATTTATTATAAAATTGATTCAAAGACTAAAGTATCTCTGAAGCCCTTTCTAGCTCCAAAACCATAAGTATGATTCAAGAATTTAAAGCCTGAAACAACTAGTGATATGCAACAAGATGTGTCTCTAAGTGGAAGTGGGTTTGGGATCTACCTGAAAATTCATGCTGTTGTCTCACAGTGCCATGTCATTCAGGCTTTTTCTGAGGCTTCCCACATTCCTACAAAGGAACTGACCTATCTTTTCCTGAAGGTCTCAGAATTCGATAAATCTCTCAGTTATTTCTCGTTATATTTAACTCAATTATTGTGTATCTCCCAAGTCTCTTCATTAGATTGTAAGCTTCTCGAGGTGAAAGAGTTAATTTTGTATTTATCATTGTGCCTGCCTCAGTATCTGGAATAGTGCTTTATATAAAGGATAGGAGGCATCTGATAATTATTTGTTGAATATTTATACAAAACAACTAGCCATTTGTTTCTAGGAGACAATTCAATATATTCCAAATGAAAAGTGAGATTCAAATCAGGTCTCTCTTCCTTTCCCTCCCTATTCCCTTCACTCCCCAAACTGTCAATCTCATTTCTTGTTAGTTCAGTCACTCACATTTGCAACTGATAGGAACAAACGATTTCAGATCTAGAAGGAAAATTTGGGGAAGAATTAGTCCAAACCTGTCACTTCCCACATGGGGAAACTGAGAGTTCCAAAGGTTAAATTTTCTTCCCAACCTGTCTTAATTTAGTGCCTTCTCTCTGTTGATTGCATTCTATTTATGTTGCCTGTAGCTTATTTAGACATTGTGATTTACACGTGCTCACCTCCATTAGACTGTGAGCTTCTTGAGAACAGTGACTGTCTTATTATACTTTTTGTTGTGTCCCCAGCTCTTAGCACAGTGCCTGGCACATAATAGCACTTAGTAAATGATTGTTGAATGACTAAAATGACTTGCTCAGGGTCACACAGGTGGTAAATAGCAGAGTTAGAACTCAATCTTAGGATTTCTGAGTACAATTATAGAACTCTTTGAGATATATCATGTGACAATGGATGACATTTTTTAAAAGTGCTGAGTTTTGAATCTTTATTTTTACTTCATGCTGCAAACCTTTGTATGAATCATTCTTTGTATTCGTCATATTTGCAATTTAATGCCACAGTGGTATGCTATTGCCCAGGAGTTTCACAATTCCTGAATAGTTGGCCATAATTGCCATTCTCTATCACCAGCATGACCTGAAACTTTTAAATTCTTCCAAACTCTTCCTTATAGTTTTCTCTTAGGCAGATAAGTGAACCAGCCTGATTGATAAAGGAAGATTTACCTACTCTGATGGAGAACAGGTGGGGGAAAGATAAGAACTGGTTATACTATTTAACATCTGCTCTTCTTCCCCTAATAAGATGCTCTAAACATATTGATATTAATGCCCCAAAAGTAGAAAGAATGAGAAACAGATATCTGAGCTATTTAACAGAACTTCAGAGGCAATGATTTTTTCCAAAATTTCTTTTGCAGTTATTATTACATATAGCAATCAGAATAACATAAATGTGGGAATATAGCACAGTGGTAAAAGAAATCCTATTATGTGCATCATGAAGACAAAAAAAATCTGTTCAGTAAAATAAAGGTTGGAAAAGATACCTTAGAAAATTTAAGGAAGCATTCGTTATGCTACTTTGCTGACAAGCATGCACAATTGTTTATTTCTTTTAAATAAATTAGTTGAGGTTGATTATGAGATGGGGAATGATAATTGAAGCTTTTCTTTTGTATAATGCCTCAAATTTTAACATTTTAAAAGAAGTTTCGTTTTTAAATGAACTTGACAGCTATCAACCAATATAAATGTTTCCATATCCAAAAATAGCTTGTTTATGATACAACTGTTATTTTCTTGGCTTTCTAAAAGCATATGTTAAATTTAATATGGTAATGTCAATATTTCCCTCTTTTTGTCTCCTTCTGCTCACTTCTGTATATTAAAAAATGTTTCATTGAGACTCTTTTTCTTTTTGGGAGGCATCACTATCACTACTCATCCATTTTCTACTACAATCCCAAAATAAAACCACACCTTTATAATAAAACAGATAAGTAAAGCGTCGAAAATGTACGTTGTATTCTTCATCTGTAGTTCATTATCTCTCATTTTCCATGTAAAATACTCTCATTTCCTTCAATTAGTCTTCATGTAACATGTTCTCTGATTTTTTTTTCAGCATCTTTTTTGGCCTTTTCTGGATGTGATCCTGTTTGTATATATCTCCCTCCAAAAAATAGTTTGAGGATAAAGGAAAAGCTCATTTAACAGCGTTTCCATGGCATAATTTCCATAGCTTTTCAAGGCTCTACATAATCTGACATCAATCTACCTTTTTTGACTTTTGTTCTATTATTTCACTTTGGCAATATATCTGTCCAACTTTACTGATCTCCTAACAATGATATGAACTTTCCCCATCTCTGTACTTCCATATGTCATTCTCTGTTACCTGAAATGTCTGACATTCATCCTACCCATATACCTCCAAATAATTAAGTTGTTACTTGCACCATGATTTCTTCCTCTTATCCCACTAGTCCATAGTAATTGCTTCCTCCTTTTGAACTTTATAATTCTTATGGATTACCTATTCTGTTCTTCTTGTTGTTTAGTTGGTTTTTCAGTCATGTCTGTGACCCCATTTGAGGTTTTCTTGGCAAATCTACTGGAGAGATTTGCCATTTTCTTCTCCAGCTTATTTTACAGGTGAGGAAACAGAGGCAGTCAGGGTTAAATGATTTGCCCAGGATCACACAGCTAGTATCTAAGGCTAGATTTAAACTCACAAAGATGAATCTTCCTGACTCCTGGCGTGGTGCTGGATCTATGCTCTACCTTGTTACCCACAGAGTATTTAGCATACTACTATGAACAGAAGTAGATAGGTGACACAATGAATAGAGAGTCTGGCCTGCGTTCAAATCTGGCCTCAAATACTTACTACTATGTGATCCTGAGCAAGTCACTTAACCTTGATTGCCTCAGTTTCTTCATCTGTAAAATGAGCTGGAGAAGGAAATGGCAAACCAGTGTAGTACATTTGCAAAAACAAACAAACAAAAACTCCAAATGGGATTACAAAGAGTCAGATGTGACTGAAAAACCTACTAAACAACAAGAACATATGAGATAATCAGTGAATATTTGTGGATGAATAAACAAATGGGAGGGTAAGGAATTATATTACAGTAAGATAGGATGCAAATAGATCTCTAATGCCTCTTGTTTCTTCCAGTCTTATGTTTCACTTGGCCTTGACCCATTGACTTCCTAGTCAGTGAATTCCAATTAAATTCCAGAAAGAGACGTTTGTAGTTCATGTAAAAATAGGCAGAAGGGGGTTATTGTGGCTGTAATTGAGCAGAGAAATGTCATAATGGAAATGATATTTAAGGAAGGTTAATCTGTGTTAGAACTGATGGAACAACCCAGACAATCTATGCTGCAATCACCAACCATAAGAACTTCAGGAGTCCCCCACTTTGGGAAATGGTATATTCCTGCAGGCTCTTGTGTTCCCACATATAGAGGGCACCTTAAGTCCAGGACAGACTACAGTCAGACTTTGAGCACCAGCAGCCATACCTATGTTATTACGTTGTGTATTCCTTTTTGTCTACTGGATGATATACCCTGACATGTTTGTATCTTATTCTCTTGTTCCTATGTCAACATATGGTGACAGAGGAAATATCACTGATTATTTTAGTTTTGGTTTTGTTTTGGTGATAAGGAGGCCAATGGTAATCTTTGTAAGACAATTTTAATAGGAGATTGAGATATGGTGGGGGACAAGAAGGGTGTGATTAGTAGGGAAATGGAAATAATGGTTGTGAACTTAAAAGTCATACAGCAATGTAAGAAAAGTAAGCTGGTAGCAGGATTGACTGGTTTGTTTTTCAAAAAAGGGAAGGACAATAATAGAGAACGGACCTGTAATTTCATTTATGTAGAGAATCCTAGGATGAGGAAAATTCCTATACATTTCGTTAAATTGTGTGGATGGATTTGTTGTTAAACAAATGAATGAATGGAAAAACAACAACAACAAGAGGTTTAAAAGCTTACTTGTTCCCCTTTCATATTTTCATCAAGGAGACCCTTGATATATAGTTCATTCCTATAAATATTTTATAGAGATGAGAAAGACATAGGGGTCAGTAGATATCCTTGTCCTGTTGCTTATTAATGCTCTTTGTGACTTTTTTTCCTCCAGTATCTCTGAAAATCAATGCTTTGATGCTTTTGAAATTATGTTGCCTCCAGCATACTTTTCTTTTGAGTTTATTTCTGATTCAACTACTCCTAATTCAATTTTCTTATATGCTACTTCTATTTTCTCATATATCACGACAAACTAAGATGTTGTAGGCAAAATTTGGTGTTCTTATATTTATTTATCAATAAAATAAATTGCTAATAGACTTTCTAGTAGATCAGTTCCACTTTTCATATATTTGTTTTATTGTTGTATCTATAACGTGTAGCTCTCAATACTTCTTTGATGTTGATAATAACCAAGAGCATCTAATTTTTTTTTGGGTATAGTCCAGTCTAAATAATATTCTGTGCCGTCTCTTGGAAATTTTATCAGCCCTGAAATCTAAAAACTGTTGCAAGAGAAAACAAGCATTGTGGTACTTACCACAGATTAGTCCTAAACAGAAAAAAAAATCACTTTTGTTTTCTCCAAGAAAGTGAATGCAAGCTGGTTTAATATATTTTTGACCTTTGACATGCTTTGCCCCTTTAATATGGGAATTCTAGGTTTTTAATGGCATTCCTGGGAATTTTTTGGGGGGTCCTTTAAGGAGGTCAGTGGATTCTTTTTTATTTTCATTTTGCCATCTGGTTCTGGGGATTTTAATTTATGATTTCTTGAAATACAGAATCCAGGTTTTTTTTATAATTTTCAGGGAATCCAATGATTCTTACATTATCTCTCACATCAGTCATTCTGACATCATATATCTTACTCTCCCCTCCTCACCTTTTAAAAAGTCTATTGATTTATTCTAATATTGCTCTCTTATGGAGTCATTGATTCTGTCATCTATTTTAGTTTCCAGGGAGTCTATGTTTTGGGTACAGTTTACTGCTTTCTCCTATAAGTTGTTTGTTTGTTGCTGTTGTTGTTGTCTTAGTGCTTCAGTAGTTTTCAGTCCTGTCTGACTCTTTGTGACCACATTTGGGGTTTTCTTGGCAGAGAGACTGGAGTGGTTTGCCATTTCCTTCCTGCTCATTTTACAGATGAGGAAACTAAGGCAAACAGGGTTAAGTGACTTGCCTAGGGTCACACAGCCAGTAAGTGTCTGAGGTCAGATTTGAATTCAGGTCTTCCTGACTTCAGGCTTAGCACCCTATCTACTATGCCACTTAGCTGCCCTCCTCCTTCTCTAAGCTACTACTTTTTTTTTTTAGTTCTTCTTCTAGAGCTTTTATATCATTTTAAAATCTTTTGTTTTGTTTCTTAAAGTCTTCATGGATGCCTTTGGGAAAATCCGTATTTTCCTTAAGTCTCTGATTCAAAGTGTTATGGCATTAGATATATAATAATTTTTGATAGCACTAAATGTTTTCTTCAAATTCCATATCTCTCTATATTTAATTCCTGCATTGGGGCCTTTGTCCAGGGTCAGTCTGTCTCCTACCATGGCTTTGAGTGGGGTGGTGAGCCCTACTTTGTTTCATGCTGGGTCCTTGCACTGACCTCTACTTCCTGTCTTTAGATTCTCCTAGGTATTCCTGGTTAATAGTACTGTATCTTCATGGCCCTCTCTAGTATTCCAGGACAAAGTGTTGGGGACTCAAGAGTGCCTGGCCTGGGCTGTAGGATCACTCTTTTACGTACACAATTTGCTCAGAGTTTCCAAGGTCCTAATCCTGGAAAATATTCTCCAAAATAATTTTTCTTAAGTCCAGATGTGATTATGACATTGTCTATGACATTGTCAGTAGCTTCTTCTTGTCTTTAGCATAAAATATAGTCTCCTCTGTTTAACTTTTAAAGCTCTTCACAACCTGGCCCCAGCTTATCATTGGCATTACCTCTTCCCACTTCCCTCCTTCCAGCAATTCAGCCCAACTGGCTTTCTCTCTGTTTTTTTTTTTTTTTCCCACACAGTACTCTATCCCATCTCCCTGGCTTTGCACTGGTTATCCCTCAGAAATGGAATGCATTTTGTCCTTGCTTGTGATTCATAGAATTCCTCTCTTCCTTCAACATGAAGTTGATGAACCGCCTTGTTTTTTACATAAAATCTTTCCTAATCTCCCCATTCCTTATATCTAGAACTCTCCTCCCCCAACTCCCTTACATTGCTTTATAATTATTCTCTTTATACTTATATATTTGCTTATATGTATTTGTGATCTACCTCATTAGAATGTAATGCTCTCAGAGATTAAGAATTATTTCAGTTTTTTTTCTATCCTTCTACCTTATATCTGGCACAATCAATCACATAGGACACACTTAGTAAAGGTTTGGTGATTTATTGTATTTGGGAATAGCAAATAAGCTAGCTAAATTTGAATGTAGAGTACATGGGGGTAGCGATGGGGATAGAGCAGACTATTTAAATGCCAAGCAGAAGAGTTTCTATTTTATCCTAGAGGTAGTAGGGAATTATGGAAACTTCTTAAACAGAGAAATAACCTAGTCAGACCCATACTTAAGACATATCAATTTGTAGCTATATCAAAGGGAGAGGCTAAATAGAAAGATAAGGATTAGTAAGCATTTTCACCAGCTGAAAATGGAGTGCATTGGAGTAGAGAAAAGGAACTGGATGAGAGATGTGGAGGTAGAATCAATAAGAGTTGCCAACTGATTTGATATGGAAACGAGGGAAATCCAGATTATCTGTTGTCAGGATATCTGTTACATGGCTAACCTGGATGATTGAGAAAATTATGATTAGGAAGGAAGAGATTTCAGAGGAAAGATAAATGGGTTCCATTGTGGTTGTGTTAAGTTTGACATGTATCTGGCATATCCATACTAGGAAATCTGACAAGCAGTTGGTGATTCAGGACTTTAGATTGGAAGAGAAATGAGTTATATATGGAGACTTAGGAATAATCTAAATTTAAATGAATTCATGGAATTCATGAGATCACAAAGAGAGAACATAGAGAGGGAAGAAGGGAGAACCTGGAACAGAAAACCTGTCAAATATTTCTGCTTACAGAAACTTGAAGAAAGAAAAAGATTAAGTCTAGAACCACATTGAAAATTTTATATGAGGGAGGTGAAAAAAAATCAATGATTATTTCATATTTAATTTTCATCTTGTTAAAAGGCTATTTTTTTCTCTTCTAATGAGAGCTTGTAGATATCAATATTTTTGCAACATTTTCTATTGTTTCTAAACATGGGTCTTTAAAAATACACAAAGGAGGTAGGAAAAATCAGTTATTACGCATTTCACTACTATAAAGAGAAATACCAACACCAATTTAGTATACTAATTTGATGCTCTATCAGTATCTTAAATTTGGTCTATGCATTTTTAGACCCTTAATTACTTTTAAAGGTTAAAAATAGGAGATGAGGAAATATAAAAATTGATTGTTGAAATTTAACTCCAGGTGTGAACTGGAAAGCTATATACATCCCAAAGGCAGAACATTTCTACTTTGAAAATTTCTGATGATTTTCCTGTAGTTACTTTCTGTAACACTTGACACACTTTCACAAAGTAATTTGGAAAATACCTCTTGGTAGGATAAAGGCACATATATGCTTATAAAATTAAAATAGCAGCATATTAGAGTAAAAGTCCTTTTATATACCATTTTGTTTTGATGAAGCTTACTCTACATAATTCAGGCATCACATTGAGGAGGCACCATATGGTATCAATAAATATATCTTCAGTGGGTTTCATATATCCCCTAAAACTTATATTAAAAAGTCAATTATCTCCAATTAAGTTATAATTTTCTTCCTCTCTTCAGCAAAGTATTTTTTTTTTCAACTCCAATCAAGTACCCAAAGAGGTTATTGAACATTCATTCATCACATAGCTGATTAAGGGCACCTCAAAGATGTAAGTGAGGACTAAAGTTGAAATACTTTTACTAGGCTAAAAAAATATCTAGCAGCTATACTAAGTGCAATGTTTGGTAACAAAGCAATATTTGATTTCCACTGTGTTAGTGAATATCTAAAAGGTGTGACATCCCATCAGCCTCTTTTTTTCCTTTCTGGCTACAAATTATGTGATTGTTCCTGAAATGAGTATAAGAATAAGAGTAATTTGTCCTATTCCCCTACATTGGCCTGTAGTGACTCTGAGCACATGCCATCTAAAGCATATATCTTGCCCGGGGTCTTGGCTACCTGTGTTGTCTTTGTTTATTCTCTGAATCATTATGTCTCCTAAGATGAATGTCCCTGAGCTTAGAGGCTACCTTGTATTCAGCTGTCTTGAGTCTCATCAGATCAGAACTGGATGGTGGCAGGGAATGACTTCCTGGCTTCTACTTTGTTACTTTTAGAGAAAGTCTTCAATAAGAGGATTGACAAAAACCTGTCCATTTTATTATTTATTATTATTATTATTATTTCAAATTTATTATTTATTTTTAGCCTTCTTTATTTTTTAAATTCTTGAGTTTTTAATTCTTTCTCTCCTGCAGTCCTTCCCCTACCCATTAAGAAGGCAGGTAATATGATATCAATTATACAAATGAACTCATGAAAAACATATTTTTATATTAGCCATTTTGCAAAAAATAAAAAGCAAGAGAGATAGAGAAACTTAAAAATTGTACTCAGAGTACATGTTCTCTCTCTGGAGGTGGATAGAATTTTTTGTTACCAGTCCTTTTGGAACTGTCTTGGATCATTTTATTGATCAGAATAGCTAAGTCTTTCAAAGGTGATCATAATATTGCTATTACTGTGAACAATGCCCTCCTGGTTCTGCTTATGTTACTTTGTATCAGTTCCTGTAGTTCTTTCTAAGTTTTTCTGAAAGCATCCTGCTTGTCATTTCTTATAGCATAATAATATTCCATTACCATTATGCACAATAATTTGTTCAGTCATTACCCAATTGATGGGTATCTCCCTTCAATTCTTTGCCATCACAAAAAAGAGCAGCTATATATATATTTGTTGTTGTTGTTCAAAGAAGTCCTTTTGCTTTTTTTTTTTTATCTCTTTGAGATCAGGTAGAAGTATTGCTGGCTCAAAAGGTGGGCACAGTTTCATGCACTTTTGGGCATAGTTCCCAATTGTTTTCCAAACTGACTGGACCATTTCACAAATTCACCAACCATACATGAATGTTCTGTTTTTCAGATTCCCTCCAACATCTGTCATTTTCCTTTACTGTCATGTTACCTAATCTGATAAGTGTGAGGTGGTACTACAGAGTTGTTTTAATTTTCATTTTCTTAATCATTAGTTATTTCCATATGATTATAGATAGCGTTGCTTTCTTCTTCTGAAAACTGCCTACTCATATCCTTTGACCATTTACCAATTGGGGAATAACTTTTATTTTTACAAATTTGACTCAGTTCCCTATATATTTGAGAAAAGAGACTTTCATCAGAGAACCATTCTGTAAAAATTCTTTCCAAGTTTTCTGCTTTCCTTCTAATTTTGTCTGCCTTAGTTTCATTTGTGCAAAATCTTTCTAATTTCATGTAATCAGAATTATCCACTGGACTTTCTGTGATCATCTTTGTCCCTTGTTTGGTCATAAATTCTTCCCTCATTTATATACTTGACAGGTAAAGTTTTTCATAATCCCCTAATTTCCTTATAATACCACCCTTTATGTCTAAATCATGTATTCATTTTGACCTCCTCTTTATATGGGTATGAAATTGCTGGTCTATTCCTCATTTCTGCCATTCTTTTCTCCAGTTACCCCAACAATTTTTGTCAAAAAGTGATTTCTTACCCCCCCCAGTGGATCTTTGTGTATATGAAACAGTGGATTACTAGGGTAATATACTCTTCTGTATTCTGGATTTAATCTGTTTCTCTATTTCTTAGCCAGTACCAGATTATTTGAATGATTACTACTTTTCAATGTAGTTTGAGATCTGATACTACTAGTCAGCCATTCCTTCACTTTTTTCATTGATTCCCTTGATATTCTTGAGCTTTTGTTTTTCCAGATGAATTTTATTATTCTTTTTTTTCTAGCTCTGTAAAATAATTATTTATTAATTTGATTGCTATAGCACTGGTTAAATAAATTAATTTAGTAGAATTGTCATTTTGATTATATTGGCTTGGCCTATCCATGAACAATTAATATTTCTCGAGATGTTTAGATCTGCTTTTGTTTGTGAAACCAAGACCTCCAGCCTCCTGTAAGTGCCCATAACCAGTGGCATCCCCACCCCACTGTTTGTGCTCTCACCAGGCATGTGCTGGTTCCTTTTTACCCCAACCCTGTCTCCACTGCACAGTTGAGTCTAGTGTTCCTTGTCAGCAGAGGCTCCCTAAATCTTCCCCAGCTCAAATGCCCAACTTCCCTCACTGTCCTGTGGGTAAAAGTTCCTATGAACAGAGCCAAGGCATGCTCCCAACATAACTAACCCCAGGGCTTGCCTCTAGTTTAAGTGGGTCCTTAGCCTGGAGGTATTTATTCTTCATAGGGTAAATCTCATCCAAAGGTTTTTCTTCAGATCTCCAATTGTCCAAGAAGGATCACTGTTTTGTCCCTGTTCTTATTTATTTTTACTACTCTATGTTTTCCTTGCTGTGCTATTTTATCTCTTTTGTGTGGGGGAAAATCTTGAGAGCTTGCAATTTTCTGACCTATTCTGACATTTTCCCAGAATCCTCTTTTACCTAGATTCTGGTTTCTAATTCATTTTGCTATCCATTTTTGTCTTGTGGGTGACTTTATCCCATTCACAATCATGGTTATGATTACTAATTGTACTCTCCCTCCCTATCCTGTTTTTGTCTGTTTTTCCTTCTCTCTCTCTTTTTGTTCTGTCCTTGCTTTCAAGTTTGTTTTGCTTCTGATCAATGCCTCCCTTAATCTGCCTTCATTTCTATCACCCCTCCTCCAAATTTCTTTTATTCCCTTCCCCTCATACTTCCCTGTTCAGTAAATAGATTTCTATACTCAACTTTTTATCTGGAGGTGGAGGAGGAAGGGCACTATCCCAAGTTTCAGGCTTTTTTATGGGCTCCATTTTTTCAGAGTTTTTTATTGAGAGCATGAAAGTTTTCAGTGTCTTCATGATGTGATCCTGGGAGAGATGTGGTCACTGTTCTCCTGGTCTATACCTTGATCCTGTGCAGCCACAGGTGCTAGTGCTTCTCTCTGTCCTGGAACTGCAACTCAGAACCATGTGTGGACAATGAAAATGCCAAATAGTGACACGTCCTTCATCCAGTGCCAGCAGAAACTCCCCTTTAAACTCTTTCTTACTAGTCATCTGACCCCCCTACCATCTCTGGGCTGAGAGCTCCTGACTATTGTTGCCACCTACAAGACCCACAGTTGTTGCTACTGCCTGTATGTGCTGCAGGTTAGCCCCTACCCTAGTGTCACAAGCCTATCCTGACAACCCCCTTGGTTGTCTTGGGTTGAAAAAATGTTTCACTGTGACTTTTTGTTGACTATGGCACTCCAGAAATTAATTCGATGTATTTTTTAAAAAGATGTTTGTAGGTGAATATTAGGAGAGTTTGTCTGGGTTGCTGTCTCCACTCCACCATCTTGGCTTCTATTAATTTTATTGGCAGATATTCCCAGGGTATGTTCAGATAGTGTGAATCTGAGACAAAATATAATGCTTAATTAGCAGTCATGAAAACTGCTTTAAGTTCTGATTGGGTTTAAGTACTAGATTCTTAGCTGATTTGTAAGTGATTTTTGTTTAAAGATGTTATGTTAATGCACACTGTGAGTCCTTTATGTTCAGCATTTCTTTTGTGTGTAGAGATAAATTAACTATCTGAATCATATTTGAATATTTTTTTACTTTTCCTTTTTGGGAAAACCATACCTGTGAATCATAACCTATGCTATAAATAAAATTATCTCTGGTTACCAGGTGGAGGTTAATGATACAAAAAGCATTAGAAAAGGAGTCTCATTAGAGGCCAGGATTCTCATGATTCAACCTGGTTATCAGAATGCAAATGTGAGTACAGAATTAGGAGTGAGTGCAGTATGATGGCCCTCTTTGTTTCATACAGTGTTTTTTATTGTTTGATATGTATGCTATGGTGGGGAGGAGGATCTACAGCATATTGTTAGTATATTTATACTGTCAGTTCTATTTGGTGTTCTGTTCTTTGAAAAATAAGTGTCAAACACACAGCCATGTTCATGCAACCCAAAACTCTCTTGAGTGCTAACTGAAGCAGATTAAAATATAATCAGGAAATATCTTTTTAAAATGAATAAAAACACAACAAAGCATATATAATTTTGCATTTTACAAGTAAGTTAATACAAGGCCTGCAGGGATGCTTATGTATGGATTAGTGGCCATTAAGTTTGACGCCACTGCTTTAGAATGCCAATAGTTCCTACTACAGTGACTTACAGGATAGGGTTTTGTTTAGAACAGTTCAATAGCAATCAAATACTTTCATATAAAGACCTGTTCATCCCTTGCCTATTACTAATATCCAATGTGTACTAACCAACACTAGCCCCTCACAGACTTTGGTTCACATTTGTTGGGGTTAACACGTGACTTGAGTCTTCATCCCACATGTTTCATGAAACAAGGAATCTTCAGTCAACTTAGGTGCAGGCACACTGATAGAACTATGCCAACAGGAATTCAAGCAATAGTAGAAAATCAGTAAACATACTTAATGGGAACAGAAAATGAAGGTAAGACCTTAGAAGAAATGTGAGTACTCATGCCCCACACAAGCAACAATTCCTTTGAATTAACATTCTTGGGGGGAAAAAGTATAGGTTTCAGTAAAACCTCCCTTTAATTTCAATTAGAAAGTTTCTCTAATTCCTTCTATGAAAGATTTCTCTGAAAGATTCTCTGACTCCTTATAGCTTCATTTTTCTCTGTGCTCCAGGAAGCCAAGTCATTGATCTGTTGGGATCCTTGTATAGGCATTCATCTCAGCTTATTCTGGAATGTCATTGGAATTCTGCCAATACTCTTGTGTTTGTGACTATGGCTAAAGCCTTGGATCATCATCTCTGTCATGCTGACCCTTGAGCTGGGGCTGTCTTCTTTTAAAATTCCTACCTCTTGGAAGATTTATTTCAATCATATGTATGTGTCTCATCTTTTGCTCTAGTAACCCTATAACCAGAATCAGTTTTATGGACTCTTGGTAATTACTTCATCATTCACTCTGAGGTCCAAGTATCATGGAAAATGAAGCTGTTAGTTTTCCCTTCAGGTATGACTACTACATTGATACTACAAAGCAGTTTATATGATCCCCCTCACCAAAAAAAACCCCACAACTAATTAAACTAGCTACCAAGAAGAATAATCAGCTTAGATAATTGGGTAATATGGATAGTTGACAAATTTCTACATTTATATTCAGCAGGTAGAAATTGACCTTTTATCCAATTCTATGTTAAAAATTACAAAGTCATTATATATATCTGAAGTAATCTGATTTGCCTTCCATAACATTTCTCAAGGTCCTATAATCTGGGGATAAAACATGATTTAATTTAAAGACTAGAAGTTTTCTTTCCCTGTTTTCTACCAGCCCCCAGAAGTTGTTAAAGTTTAAAATTCAGATACAAAATCTGAAAGCAGCTTTTGTCATTACATTTTTGGCTGTCAATTACAGTCTTGTATATTCCCTAAACGACACATTTCCTTTGTGTCTTCTAATGCATTTTCACTAGTTTTCTTTTAGAGTAGAAATTAAGTCAGTCAGTCTCACTTGGGGAAAACTATTCAGTGAATTTGCATCTTTTTTTTATTCTTTCTCTGAGCTCTGAATCAAGGAAGTGCTTAACCATGCTAACATACTCATCATCCTAGAACATGAATAAAAAGATGTCTTCAATTAATGCCTCTGTGTCTGATATTTAAAGGGCTAAAAATGTTTCAAAACACAGGACTTTACCTTGACTAGCACTGTAATCAGCTTCCAAATTTTTGTCAGTCATTTAGGAACCAAGGCATTTCTCTTCTTTAGATTAAGGCATCTGCTGTAGAATCTTGCTTTTCATTTCAAGTTCCTGCAATTACAAATCAAGATCTCATCTTTTGTATTTCATCTCTCTCTGAGGACTTATGAGTAAAAAACAATTCTATTCTGGTACATGTGTTTCAGGTAACTTCAGGTTTGGCTCGTCCCAAAGGTTTTAAACAGTGAATCTTCAATTCAAGCATCCATCTTTGTGACTGATTCTTGAGAAATTTTTCATTTATTAAAAAACAAAGAATCTCTGTGCTGGGTATTTCAGAATTTTATTGCATTCATTCTTCCCCATATTTAATGGCATGGACTCAAATTTGCCTTCAAATTGGGTTTCTCAAAATTTTCTTAAATTGTGTTCTGTATTTCCATAAAAAGTCTGGCAGATATAGGTACTCACAGCTAATTAGTTAGGTAATAGGTATCCCCCAGAGAAGATAAGATTTTTTTGCAAATGACCCCAAAAGACCAAGCTAATTTGATGATTCCAAATACTTGCAAATGCATCTGGACAAAAGTGTTTCATAGTAAGAACAAATTATTCAAAATAACATTTCAGCTCTTTATTGATGGTCAGTGGTGATTTTGATTTTTATGTTAGGCTAGATTTGCTTCACCTACTAATTTCCTCCTTGCTATATCTTCTGAAATGATTTCTTCCTCTTCACTGATGAATATTTGTCAGTATATCACATTAAAATACATACATATATCTATAGATAGATATATAGCACATTTAGTCAGTTAATATACATGTATTAAGTGCCTATTGTATGGTACTATGCTAAGTACGGGAGATACAAAGCAAGAAAAAAACCAGACCCTGTTCTTGAGCTCACAGTCTTCCCTAATAAGAGAAGAAAATATCTAAATGTCTATGTACAAGCAAGCTATTTACAGGATAATTTAAAAAGGGGTTTGGTGTGACTGGATCTTAGAATATAGAGGGCAGTATAAAATGTAAGAAGACAGGAAAAGTGGATAGTGGGTAAACTTCTCAAATAGCAAGCATATATATTAACTTATCATTGGTTGGTAACATTTGCATAAGTCAAAGAAAGTTATAATTTAGAGTAAGATTTAAAGAAATGTAAACAATCAAGCTTTTGTCTTTTTCTTTTCATTCAGAGATTTGGCTATAATGTTTTATTTTGGAATCTCTTTCCTGAGGTGATTGGTGTTTTCTTTCAACACCTATTTTGCCCTCTGGTTCTAGGACATCAGGGTAGTCTTCCTTAATAATTTCTTGAAAGATGCTATCTAGTTTCTCCTTTTGGTTATAGCTTGTAGGTAGACTCTGATATTGTCTCACCTGGATCTATTTTTCCAGGTCAGTTATTTATTCCATGAGGTATTTTGCATTTTCTTCCATTTCTTCATTCTTTTGATTTTGTTTGATTGCCTCTTGATGTCTCACAGATTTATTAACTTCCGCTTGCCCAATTCTAACTTTTAAGGTATTATTTTCCTCAATTTGTTTTTGTACTTTCTTTTCCTTTTGACCAATTGTATTCTTTAAGAAGCTGTTTTTTTTCCCTCAGTGTATTTTTGTATCTCCTTTTCCATTTGGTCAATTCTACTTTTTAAGCAGTTTTCCAAGTTGTTAACTCTTTTTGTTAAATAATTCTCTTGAATTACTCTCATTTCTTTTCCTAATTTTTCTTCTACTTGTCTTAAATGATTTTTAAGCTCCTTTTTGAGCTCTTCCATGCAAGTCATATCATCATCTCCCTGATGTCATGGTTCTCTTTGAGAACAAAGGACAAGCACAACAACAACCTATCAAGCTGGAGGACACCTGTGAACCCAGGGCTACACTGGTTCTCAGACCTGGGGTCTGCCAGTTACCCTGGTTATGCTAAGGAACATGGGGTGTTCCTGGTGTTGGCCTTTGCCTGCTGCACCACACTGGGGCTTAGGATCTCCCACTGCTTTGCTGAAGTGGGGCTTGCTGCTGGTTTGCTGGGACACTTCCTGTCCTGGACAGTGCTCCCCTTTTGCCCAAGTGAGATGGACCTTTCTTGTCAGTCCTCCAAGTCTCCTGGGCTAAAAAACTGCTCTGTCCCATCTTTCCTGGCTCTGCTTTTCCAGGTAATTTTCCAGGCTTTTCTGAGGTGCTATTTGATGATTGTTTGGAGATGGATAAGGGAGAGCTACTGTGATTTACTGCTTACTCCACCATCTTGGCTCTCAGAAGTCCTCCAGTTTTTATCTCTTTTAAGTTGAATATCTGTAACACATGGCTTAATAAAATTTTAATACATCTTTCCTACTTTAAGGAGAAAATGTTAAATTTACAGAGGTCTGGACGGTGGTTCTCAAACTTTTTGGACCAAGGAACCCTTAAAAAATTGTTGAGGTCCCCAGTGAGCTCTTGTTTATGAGGGTTATAGCTATTGATACCTACTGTATTAGATAGTAAAATTTAAAAATGTTTATTTAAGATAAATATATTATATATTAACATATAGTTTTATGTACATATATTTTCCAAAAAACTGAGATAAGTGGTATTGTACATATTTCTGCAAAATTCTAAAATGCCTGGTTTAATAGAAAACAGATGGATTTTCATATCTGCTTTTGCATTCAATCTGTTGTGATATGTTGTTATAGTTGAAGTAATATATATGTAAGTAATGAAGTAATATATATATATATATATATATACATATATGTATATATGTAATGTAGTATGAAAAAACCTAGCCTCAAACACATATGTTGCTGGAAAAGAGGAGATATTCTAATAGGGAAATAACAGTATCATTATGAAAATAGTTTTGACCTCGATAACCCTCTGATCAGGTCTCAGGGACGTTTAGAAGTTTGAGATATTGAGGACAACTCATCTGGATTACCCCTACCATAGACCTCTGTATAATTTCCTTTTAATGCCTCCTATACCTACCCCAGCCTCAAATTTTGATACTATTTCCTTCTGCTAGCTCTAATTGCCCTAGGCAAATAACCATTTCAGTGACTTCTAAATTGCAATGGGATAGGAAGGAGGTGGGCCTTTATTACTTGTTGTGTGACTACTTATTTTGTTTACTAGTTTTTGCTTCAAGAACCCTTCTTGAATTTTCCATGTAATAGGAAGAATGAGAAAGATTAGAAAGGTAAACTGCTTCTCTATCTGTAATATATGATTCTGCTTGCCTGGCTATTCCATGCGTAAGATGCAGCATCTCTCAGCTCCTGGAAGTCTCTCTGACTGTCCCCCCAAAATGGATTATTATCCCTCCTCTGCTGTGATTACTGACTTCCATGGATGTCTTTAAGTCCCAACCAAAATCCCACTTTCTATAGGAAGCCTCCCTGAAACACTCTTTTTTTTAAATATAAATTTGTTTTTAGTTTTCAATATTCACTTCCACAAGTTTTTGAGTTCCAAATTTCTCACCCCTCCCCCCACCCCAAGATGGCGTGCATTCTGAATACCCCTTCCCCTGGTCTGCCTTCTCTTCTATCTCTCCCACCTCCCTTCTCTTATCCCCTTCCCCTTCTATTTTTCTATAGAGCAGGATAGACTTCTGTAGCCCATTTCCTGTATTTCTTATTTCCCAGTTGCATGTGAAAATTTTTTTTAAAACATGTGTTTTTAAAACTTTGAGTTCCAAATTTTCTCCCTTCCTCCCTCCCCACCCTCATTGAAAAGGCAAGCAACTCAATATAGGTTGTACATGTGCAGTTATGCAAAACTTCCAGTAGACATGTTGTGAAAAACTAACTCTATTTCCCTTAATCCTATCCTGCCCTCCCATTTATTCTATTCTTTCTTTTGACCCTGTCCCTCCTCAGAAGTATTGCTTCTGATTACCCTTTCCCAATCTGCCTCCTCTATCACCCCCTGCTCTCTTGTCCCCTTCTCCCCCTATTTTCCTGTAGGGTAAGACAGATTTCCATACCCAATGAATGTGTATGTTATTCTCTCTTAAGCCAAATCCTATGAGAATAATTCCCTCATTCCCTCTCACCTTCCCCTGTTTCCCCTCCACTGTGAGAGACTTTTCTTTTCTGTTTTTTTGTGAGATAATTTACCCCATTCTACCTCTCCCTTTCTTCTCCAGTATCATCCTCTCTCATCCCTTAATTTTATTCTCCAGATATGACCCCTTAATCTTCAACTCACCCTGTGCCCTCTATCTATCTATATATACATACATACAATTTTTTCCTTCAACTACCCTAATACTGACAAAGTTCTCATGAGTTACAAATATCATCTTTCCATGCAGGAATGTAAACAGTTCAATCTTAATAAGTCTCTTATGATTTCTCTTTCCTGTTTACCTCTTCATGTTCCACTGGAGTCCTGTATTTGAAAGTCAAATTTTCTATTCAGCTCTGGTCTTTTCATCAGGAATGCTTGAAAGTCCTCTATTTCACTGAATGACCATTTTTTCCCCTGAAGGATTATACTCAGTTTTGCTGGGTAGGTGATTCTTGGTTGTAATCCTATCTCCTTTGCCCTCCAGAATATTATATTCCATGCCCTGCAGTCCTTTAATGTAGAAGCTGCTAAATCTTGTGTTATCCTGATTGTGTTTCCACAGTACTTGAATTGTTTCCTTCTGGCAGCTTGTAATATTTTCTCCTTGACCTGGGAACTCTGGAATTTGGCTACAATATTCCTAGGAGTTTTCCTTTGGGGATCTCTTTCAGGAGGAGATCTGTAGATTCTTTCAATTTCTATTTTGCCCTGGTTCTAATATCAGGGCAGTTTTCCTTGATAATTTCTTGAAAGATGATGTCTAGGCTCTTTTTTGATCATGGCTTTCAGATAGTCCAATAATTTTTAAATTCTCTCTCCTGGATCTATTTTCCAGGTCAGTTGTTTTTCCAATGAGATATTTCACATTGTTTTCTAATTTTTCATTCTTTTGGATTTGTTTTACAGTGTCTTGATTTCTCATAAAGTCACTGTCTTCCAATTGCTCTATTCTAATTTTTAAGGAAGTATTTTCTTCAGTAATCTTTTGGACTTCCTTTTCTATTTGGCCAATTTTTCTTTTTAGGGCATTTTTCTCCTCACTGGCTTTTTAGACCTCTTTTGCCTTTGGGTTAGGCTGTTTTTTAAGGTGTTATTTTTTCAGTATTTTTTTGGGTCTCCTTTAGCAAGCTGTTGACTTGTTTTTCATGATTTTCTTGTATCACTCTCATTTCTCTTCCCAGTTTTCCCTCTGCTTCCCTTACTTGCTTCTCAAGATCCCTTTTGAGCTCTTCCCAGGCCTGGGACTGATTCATACTTTTCTTGGAGGCTTAGGATGTAGAAGCTTTGACTTTGTTGTCTTCTTCTGGTTGTATATTTTGATCTTCTCTTTCACCAAAATAAGACAATATAGTCTGACTCTTTTTGTGCTGCTTGCTCATGATCCCAGCCAATTACTTGAGTTTTAAACTCTTTGTTAAGGTTAAGAGTCTGCTTCCAATGTAGAGAGTGTACTGTCCCAAGCTTCAGAGGTTTGCAGAGCTGTTTTCAGAGATACTTGTAGGGACCTGTAAATTTTCAGTTCTTCCAAGGTGGTATGATAAGGGGAGAGGTGTTTACTCCTTTCCTGCCCTGTAACTGTGAGGAGGGGTTCCTCTTCACAGCCACTACAAGCTCCACCATGCCAGCGCTCCTCCTCACCCCAGCACTGCCACCCAGAACGGTGACCCAGATCCACACACGGGCAAAACAAGAGATTCCTGCCTCAGCACTGGCAAAGAGATCCCTGCAGTCCCTTTCTGATCAGCCAGTGGATTCCCCCTCAGTCTGTGGGCTGGAAGCTCAGGAAGCAGCTGCCCCACCCAGGGCCAGGCTCTGGGGGAATGGATGAGACCCCCACCTTCCTCTCTGACCACCGACAGAAACAGACTTTTCCCACTGACCTTCTAAGTTGTCTTTGGCATTGGTGGATTGAGGAGTCTAGAAACCTCCACAGCTGCCCACGATTCAGTCCTCTGAGGCCTGCTCCAGGTTTGCTGTGGCCTGCATGCCCACGCAGCGCTAAGCTGCGCTCCCAGCCCGGCGTGATACACCTTTCTGATCAATCATCCAGGTTGTCTTGGGCTTGAAATTTGTTTCACTCTGTCTTTTTGTGGCTTCTGCTGCTTCAGAATTTGTTTAGAACCATTTTTATGAGTATTTGGAGGGGCTTGGGGGGAGCTCAAGCAAGTCACTGCTTTCACTCTGCCATCTTGGCTCCACCCTCCCTGAAATACTCTTAATTCCAGTTGCCTTCCCTCTGTTAATTATTTCCTATTTGTCCTTTGTATAGATTGTTTTGTACATATTTGTTTGCATGTGGTCTCCTCCACTAGATTGTTAGCTCCACTAAATCAGGGGCTGTTTTTTGTCTCTTCTTGTATCCCCAGTGCTTACAAAGTGCTTGGCTCATAACACACACTTAATAAATGTTGACTGATTAGTTTTTCCATGAGCTTGTTGAAGTCAGAAGAATTTAATTTCTTTCTTCATTATTCTACTCCTGTTGAAGGCTACATTTCAGTTAAAGTAAATAGAACTGAATTGGTTCCATTTTTAAGTTACCTTAAAGGCTTCTCCACATTTTGGAATGTACAGATTCTGCTAAACTACATATGACACACATTAGAGGAGAAGAAAACACTTTAAAAATAGAAAAAGAACCACAGATTCATTGAATTTTTGAGCTGACATAGAACTTTTGGAAATACATCACTTTGCTCAGAAAAATTCCAAGGCAGCCCAGACTTAGAAGCTTGAAAAAAAAAGTTGCAGAAGGAAGCTGCTCAGTTGTTTTGGGTGGGAAAGGGAAAAGGGAAAGGAGAGAGATACTATGCATAGAAATCAATTAAGAGGCCATTTCAATAATAAATATTTTAAAATTTCATACATTAATATAAAATGTTACTTTTTCTCTTCAGAGTGTTAAAAATGTAAGGCACATTAAAGTATCATGGATCCATTTGGCAGTATGATCACTCCTATAGAGTCCTTTTCAGAGTGTTTTTGAAAGCATAAAATAAAATACTTAGAATAAAAAATAAACTAATTATATTGATCAAAATATTTAAAATGGAATTTATGATATAGTATTAGGTACATCTTATTAACACATTAAATGATAAGAAATACATTTAAATTATAGGCAAGTTAACATTTATATTTAAAAGACATAACTGTTTGGAGGCTGCTGTTGCTTAGCTGGTATAAGATTATTAAACTATGAGGTGATCTTTGAAAAGGTAATACATGTAATACTGGATATCCAATTGATTTTGATTTTTTTGTTTTGATGATTAGAAGTGTGAAAAATCTGATCACAGAGCTATACTTTTGCAAATGAAATTCAAACTTTCATAACTCAGTTTATGAAATGAGGATGGAATTCTTTCAAGGAAAAGCAGAATTTTCAAATCTGAGTTACACCCCATTTGTAGTATTTTTTTTGGTCGTAAGATCACTCAGTTCATCTTTGGTTAGATCAACATCTTTGACCTCACTTTTTGTGTTGGATAATTATGTCGCATGAGCATCCATAGACAGGAGGCCAGCAATTATGTGTGACCATGCTATGGTTCAAATATAGTAATTCTAAAGTATTGGTGAGTATAAATGATATTTCAAGATATCTGAAACAAATGTAGTGTGATATGAAATTATTTGTCATTTCTTTTAGCAACAAAATCACAGCTTCTAATACTACAATGACATCTTGTCTACACTTACAATGGAAGGAACTACTAAGTTTAATTTAGACTCTAGTGAAAATAAAAATGTAATTTTTTTACCAATCAAGCTGATGGACCTCAGCTTAAGATCCTCTGATCTAGACAAACACATTCATTTTAAAAAAGAAAAAGAAAACGAAACAAAAACATTTTAGCCTGGATTATTGAAATGATATCTTAATTTAATGCAACTAGTCAGTAGCAGAGCTGAGACCAGAGATCAGCCTGCCTAGTCCTCCTTTTATTATTTCCTACACAAACCAAACACTATTTAAAACTGTATATAGGATTTGCAAGAACAAAAAGTTTTTTATAAGTACTAATTGAGTTGTAAACTTGTCTTACAAGCTATGATTGAGTAAAAGGTCAACCTCCTATTCAATTGCAAAATAGAAAATTAATTTTAGGCAAATACTTGTTATTAATATTCTTTGAAAATTTGTCTGACTTTTCATGTGATTTATAAGATCAGAGTTCTGCTCTATTGCTTTGTGAAGAATTCTCATCATTAGCAAAGAAACTTTCTTAAACAAATAATGTGAACTTACAAAGGGGAAAATTGTTTATGGCTATTCAAGGATGTGTGATTGTTGAACCAGTGTATTTCCATGCTTTAAAATTGCAGTCCATATTCTTGTGATGTAACTAGCATCAATCACTTCTTACATACAAGGACTTTTAAGACTTTAAGGAAAAATATAGTTGTTAGGTAATATAATGTAGTAGCAATCCATCACTTCCTGAAAACCAGCCCTATGGTACTTACTTTAGAAGTTCTTTTCCCCTTCCTCTCTTGTTGAACCATTAACATAAATACATGTTCCCATCTGAGATGTATTTAACTTCAATCACACGCACATCAGTGAAACAAATAACATATAAATAGATTATGGAATAATGAGTTGTGGAAATTATAGGGACAATAAAGGTATATCCCAGAATACTGTATAAACCATGGAAACGAGTAGATAAAATAAAAACAGTTGTAGGTCTGATATGCAGATCAATCAAATGTTTAATATCAAATTACAGTATCTATTAAAGAAGTGTGTTTAATAAAGATGCCTTGTTCTTAATATTGATGTTTTTCTACCTACAGCTTATTGAAAACAAGTGAACTTTTATAACCAAATTTATTCATGCCTCTGACTTAGAATGAAGCAGAAAATTTGTGTGGTCATCAGACAATTTAAATAAGTGCAAGGAGCAACAAATGTTAAAATATATGGCCAAACACATGATTATATGTAGCCAGAATATTCAAACAATATCCATAACTAAGAATACTAGAATTTATTGTGTTGTGAAACACAAATAATATAGCTATCTCTTCGACATCATGACTTTCCCCATCATGGTTTCAATATATCATCAGTTGGTATAAGAAATGAAAAATATAAATTGTTTGGGAGTTTTGCAGGAGTTGCCGATGACATGAGAAGGCCAGAAGATGACACAGAGCCTATGACCAAATACTTAACCCAAATTTTACAGTAAAGTACTGTAAACACCCCATAAAAGAAAAAGGAAAAAAAATCAAACTTCTTCTCTGGTACAAAGGGAAGGCCAAACAATTTTTCACAGATTTTCCAGACCATGTCCCTAATACCTGCAATGTGAAAGGGATAACTGTATTGGCTTTACATTCAGGGGATGTAGGTCTAAGATCTAGCTCTGGCATTTACGATTTGTGTGACCTTGGAGTAGTAACTGAACTCCTCTGGGCTTCAGTTTCCTCATTGCCTAAAGTGAGGTTATTGTATGACAAGGCCTCTAATGTGCTTTTTTAGGCGGCTCTAGATCTCTGATCTTATGATCTTGAAGAGACCTTACAGCCTCTATAATTCCATAATAAATGTATTGTTTTACAGATGTAGATACTACAGCCCTAGAAAGAGGCTTATGTTTGGGTTAGGACTGCATACTTTTAAAACTTTATTATTCTTATTTGTTTGTTTGTTTTTGGCCTGTGTTTTCTTTTGCAACATGGTTAATATGGAAATCCTTTGTATGACTACACATGTATAATTGATATTAAATTCCTTGCCTTCTTAAGGAGGGGAGAGGGTCAGGAAGGAGGAAGAGAATTTTGAACTAAAAATTTTTTAAAGGAATGTTAAAACTTGTTTAAATGTAATAAAAAAAATAAAAAAGTGCATTAGAAAGACAAAAAACAAAGTAAAAAGTGATATTTTAAGTGGGAAAATTAAAAGTTGGATGGAATAGAGGAAGTTTCCTGAAGGAGGTGGCATTTAAATTGGCAATTAAAGGATGGTTGAGAGTCCAACAAGTAAGATGGCTCAGAATGGCATTCCTGAGCAAAGCCATGCAGGCATGAGAGTGCAGAAGATGTTCAAAGGACAAAGGGTAATCCAGGTGGGTTGGAGCATCGAGGGTGTAAAATGCTAGAGTTAGGTGGCAATACCTTGTAGATTCTTTGAATACAATCCAAAGAAGTTTGAAAGAAGAAACATTTTGAGTATAAGAGTGACATTTTCAGTTGTATGTGTAAGTAACATTCTGGCAGCTGTAGAAAAGGTGGATTGGAGAAAGGAAAGAGAAGTAGGAATCCAAGTGTAATAGTCATTGAACTATTGTAGGTAGTTGGTGTCTCCTGATCAATGGATAGACCATTTCTATTTGTCAACTGGGACTAACCTTTTAGTAAAAGTGGGCTGTGGAAGAAATTTGTGACCAAGCTGAAGGGAAGCCTGATATAGTAGGAAGAACAAAAGGGACTTGAAGTCAAATGACTGGTTCAAATCCTAACTCTGATGGCTCCTAACAACATGATTGGGATACTATTCTTTAATCTTTCTGAGGAAATGAACTAGGTAATATACAAGGTTCTTTCTTTGCTCTAAAATCAGTGGTCTGTTCAGTGACATCCATAATCTAAAATTCCTTCATTGCAGAAGGTGGGCATATCTGAACAAATGTTATTGCCATAGTTAGAAGAATTCAGGTATACTTAAGTCTACCCTAAACATATACCTTCTACTTTAAGAATTTCAAAGTACCCCAACATGCATGTAGAGAGATTTGTTGCATGTTTTAGATGCTGTCTGAGACTGAATTTAGCCACTATCCTTTGGTTGTAACAATGGCTGTCTCCTTATTTCTGTTTTTCTTTTCTATAGAATTATATTAAATTCAACAAAAAGATAATGAAATATTTCTTTTCTTCATAGGGTTTGAAAGTTACAATGTGAAAATTTTCCATTGCTTTAGTATATCAAGGATCTGAGATCTTATCAGTATAGATATTCCCTCCAGCTTCTTCCACACTTTAGCAGATGGTCTTTGTGAGGTAGTCTCATCAAAAAAAATTAAATTAAATTAAATAATCCTATCTTACCTGTCAGATATAAGGATAAGGGAAGAGTTTATGACCATATAAGAAATAGAGAGCATCACAGGATGCAAAATCAATAATTTTGACTTCATGAAATTAAAAAGCTTTTGTACAATGAAATGAATATAGCAAAAATTAGAAGGAAAATAAAACTAGGGGAAAATATGGCAACTTTCTTTGGAAAAAAGCTGCATTTCTCAAATAAAATATATAGGGAAATGAGTAAAATTTATAAAAATAAGAACCATTTCCCAATTGATAAATGATCAAAGGATATGAATAGGCAGTTTTCAGAAAAAGAAATCAAAGGTATAATCATATAAAAATTCTCTAAATCATTATTGATTAGAGAAATGCAAATCAATTTAACTCTGAGGTACCATCTCATACCAATCAGATTGGCTAATATGACAGAAAAAAGGAAGATGACAAATGCTGAAGGAAATGTAGAAAAATTGGGACATTAATGCACTATTGGCAGAGTTGTGAACTAGTCCAACCATTCTGGAGAACAATTTGGAGCTATGTCCAAAAGGCTCTAAAACTATGTATACTCTGTGATACTGCAACGCCACTACTATATCTGTGTCCCAAAGAGATCAAAGAAAAGGGCAAAGGACATATTTGTACAAAAATATTTACAGCAGTTCTTTTTGTTTTGGAAAATTTGGAAATTGAGATGCCCATCAACTCAGGAATGGCTGAACAAGTTGAGGCATATGATTGTAATGGAATACCATCCTACTATAAGAAGTGGTGAGCAAGATGGTTTCAGAAAAAAAAAACTGGGAAAACTTAATGTGAACTCACGCAAAGCAAAGTGATCAGAACTAGGAGGTCATTGTACACAGTAATAACAATACTATAAGGATGACCAACTGTGAAAAATTTAGATACTCTAATCAAGATAGGGACCCAAGACAATTCCAAAAGACCCATGATGAAAAATGCTATCTACCTCCATAGAGAGAACTAATAAACTCTGAATACAGATCTAAATATCCTTTTTTTTTCACTCTTTAATTCCATTTTGTTTGAGTTTTCTTTTGCAACATGGCAAATATGGAAATATGTTTTATATGACCTCACATGTATAATTGATATCAAATTGCTTGCCTTCTCAAAAAAAGGGGCTAGGGGCATGAGGGAGGGAAAATTTTTGAAACTCAAAATTTAAAAAAAGATTGTTAAATTTTTTACATGTAATTGGGAAATATTTGATGAAATAAAATTTTAAAGAAGAAAATGAATGCATAATTTAATAAGGTGTCTAAAAACAAAATTAAATTTTAGTACTTTAGGTGTTGAATCTCAGTGTAGATCCAATCTGTAATGTCACAGTCAACTGATATAGATTCATGACACAGATAAGTTGTGTTGTCATGTTTGTTGCATTTGAAACTAAAAAAAGCAGTATCTGATATAATTCTTAACATCAATTATTTTGCTAAGTACAATATAGAAAGCTGATTTCCAAACAAACAAAAAGTCTATTATTTTAAAAAATAATAACTCAATAACTTAAATAACTCAAAAATGTTTATGAATAGACATTTTAAATTTCAGTAATTAAATTTGAATTTTATTTTTATTGTCTGATTTTTAGAAATTCCTTCTAGATAAATACATAGTTATTAAAGGAAAGTCCACTGGATCAGTTTAAACTGATATAAGAAATGATGACAGAGAATAAGTAGCAGATATGAACACACAAAGTAAAAAATTTGAAAACCAGAAAATACCAAAAAATATATTTAATACTGAAATTCTCAGGTATAACCATACTGGTGGAGAAGTGAGCCCACTGTTTGCTTCATACAAATGTTTTGAGTGCAAATATCATGAAAACTAGTAAACTGAAATGACATCTGAAAGTTTACATATGGACATGTTCCAAAGAAAAACAGATGCTTTTAAAGAATAAAATCAATATTAAAAAAACCCAAACATCTGTGACATTAAAATAATTGTTTATATCATAAAAGGTTTCCTAATGAATTGCGAAGTATAAAATTCTTATTCAATAGGAAACAATGATATTATCTGTAGCTATTGATATACTGTTATGGTCAAAAGTATGCTTGAAATGTCATTCAAAGTAACTTTGAATGTTTGAATTTTCAGATGACAGTCAAAAAGGAATTACTAATATTTCTGAAGATTTCTGTAATTCCTATTTTGAATTAATCAGAAGTGAATGAAGCAACACATATGTATAAATATGTTTGTTGTATTACATAAATAGGCATCATACTTCTGTATATCCATGTATTTTAATATATAGGTTTAAATATATTAACATCTAAGGTCAGAGGAAATTACTTTTCAGATCTATTAATGGCAATATTACATCTAGAAGCATTTTAAATATGAATGATGGATTTTTAATGTGACATATTGTGTTATATTGTTCTCTGCTCTGAGATATCTCAGTTGATATGATGAAATGCAAGTCTATAGGCACTAGTTAAAATATGGCTGCTGGTAAAATTGAGACCCATTGCATATTTTATAAAGAATTTTTTTTTTTTGGTGAGGCAATTTGGGGTTAAGTGACTTGCCTAGAGTCACATAGCTAGTGAGTGTTATGTGTCTGAGGCTGGATTTGAACTCAGGTCCTCCTGACTCCAGGGCCTGTGCTCTATCCATTGCGCCACCTAACTGCCCCTGAGAAATATTTGTATTAAGAAGCATGAGTGAGTAGTTATATACAATTTTTAGAAAATAAAAAAGTAATAAACAATTAAAATACAATCCATTTGGAGGAAAGATCTTCATAAAACTGGGTTTTATTTGGGGGCAGAGCATAGGACTTTTATATTATAAAATATATTAACTTTCTCTTAGAAGAATGTTCTAGCTAAAAGAATACATTGCAGTTTTTCTTGGTGATAATTCATAAAGTTAATTCAAATGCATTTTACAGTAAAGTTTCTTCCTGAAGTGAATGTACTTGGAGTATTTAAAAAAAATATTGAATAATTAAATCAATACAACATCCTCAATTTCGTATTATGACCCACAAAGGTAAGGCACCTGAATTTATGTAAATAGACTGAAAAATAAGTTTGCAAAATAATATGTTTATGTTTCTTAATGAAAAATAAAAATCCTTCCTGCAAGTGAAATTTTAAAAAGTAAAGCCTTATTATTAATCACCTCTATGGTAAGTAGAAACAATTAAAATTTTTCTTGTATGTTCTAGGTGTCTTAAATAAAAACAGGTAAGTGTTCCACTGGCCATGGACGTACATTTGTCCTTATTCCATCTGAAGAAGAATGGTTAATAGGTTTGTTTGATGAACGTGCACTGAATGTGTGAAAATATTAAAATGTGAAAAAATACAATATATTTTGGCTAGGCTAAAAGGAAATATAAACCTATTTGATTTACCAAAGAAAATGTTACATGTTTTTATTATTATTTGTAATGTCTTATTTTTATAAAACAGGCTTCCTACTGTTCCTTTCAGCCAAAATATTCATTTAAATTGTGGGTTAAAATGAATTGTAAAAAGTAATATTGATGACATCAGTTTTAAACAAAAGAATCCCCTCTTATCACAATAATATTTTTACTTTAACAAATCACAATTATATTTAATAAATTGTAATTATAAATAATATATTATACATTATAAGTTTTAAACTTGCAAATTATTTCATTCATACTACATTATTTAATTGTGTATTAAATATTTTATAATATTTATTTTTTATTTTTAAAATTTTCATTTATTTACATTTATAAATTTTAAACACATTTAAATAAAATACAAGCTATGAAATTATTTGCATTGATAATTTCATGAATCATATAGATGTAGTCTTTTTTTAATAAAAAGTGGAATATTGCTACATAAAATTTTGAAATTATATACATAGTGATCTTATCAGATTCTTTCAGTTCAATTATCTCCAAGGTAATGCTTCCCAAAATATACCTATCCAGTCCTCATCTGTCTCCTGAGCTGCAATCCTACATCACCCAGCTGGCTGGTGGACATTTCCATTTCAACGTCTGATGAGCGTCACAAACTCAATATGTACAATACAGTGCTCATCTACTTCCCCCCCAAGCTTTATTCTTTCTCTCAAGGGCAACACATTCTTCTACATTATATGTTCATAATCTAGAAATCCACTTGAACTCCAATCTCTCACCTATACTCCTCCCTCCTCCCATCTCTAGTCAATCAGTTGTAACATCTTTCTGACTCTTCTCATATATTCCCATCCCTCCTTCACTCATCCAACCACCTTCATAGTTAAGGCCCTTAATCATCCCTACCTGCACTATTGCAGTAGCTTCCAAACTGGAATCCCTGCCTCCTTTTCTCCAACCTTTCTTCAATCAGTTTGCCACAGAACTGCCAAACTAGTTGGCCTGAAACCCAAGCCTATGCCTCCCTTTTGGTGAAAAAGCTTCATTGTTCCTCTGCTGCTTCTAGGATAAAATGCAAATTCCTTTGACAGTTAAAACTCTCATCATATGGCTCCAACCTCAATTTCCTGCCTGATCATATAGTACCATCCCTCACAGAGTTTGTATCTCTAACATATTGGACTACCTATTTACTGTACATAACATGGTCTTCTATCTCCATTGCCTTGCTCAGGCTTCTGGAATGTTTTTCTGCCTCACCTTAGACTCATAGACTCCACAGCTTCCTCCAAATCAGACAAGGCTTCTATGAATCAAGAAGCACTGTGATCTCAGAATACAGAAAGTTAATAGATATATGTAGGCTGCAGAACATTACCAAGGAAGACTTACACGCAAAAGAGAGCACTAAAAATGTCAGGAATGTTTGATCTTAAAAGGAGGTTGGGATGCATATGTGGCAAACATGACAGATAAGAGATGAATAGTTCTAGAGCTGTACTGAAAACTCTAGAAATGTTAGAGAAACAAATGTTTTCAGAAAAAAAATGATTAGAAACTCTATGGAAAATGTATGGAAATAAATGGAGAAGGCTCACAGAAAAGGAAGATATAGAAGATTGTAATCTGCAATCATAATAGAAACACCCACATTGAAAAGACACTAGAACAATCTAAATAATTGAAGTTGGAGACATGTGTTTTGGGTTGGTTTTGCCATCCTGGAGGATATTAAATTAGATAAATTTCTTTTCAGAAATGGCAGAGATGGATTCTCTCTAATGTATTATCTTAAATCCAAGGGTTTTGTTTAACTGATAAAAGGAACTAATAAGTGAATTACAGGTGCCAAGCTCCTATATCCTTCCAGGCAACAAGGAAGGAGGATGATTATGGAGTAATTGTAATTGCTTTTGCCTCAAACCTGACATCTATTTACTTTATTTTAGTGGCAAATTTATCTTGTCACAAAAATGACTAAGAATGTGGCAACCTGCTTTAAATGACAGCCCAAGCTTGCATAACGTGGAGATCTGTTAATTAAGTTCATTTCCATAATTTTTATTAATTGGGGTGAGAGTTCTTTAGTTCTTAAACAAAAATAAACATGAGATCATTTTCCTCTTTCAATGAGTGAATACATTTAGTAAATCCCTGCCCCATATTCCATTTGCCCTCCTATTCCAAAAAATGGAATCAAAGACAGAATAAATATGTCAATGGTCTTGAGCCCTGGCCCCTGTGAAGATTTTTGACAGCCCCTCGTTTAGCCAAGGGTCAACTATGAATTTGGAAGACTTGATCTGCAGTAAAAGCTACAATATGAATGTATTGTTTTATACGGTATATGACTCTGTGTGTGTGTGTGTGTGTGTGTGTGTGTGTGTGTGTGTGTGTGTATAATTCTCTTCCACATGAATAATTTATGTTGACTATTTAATGATATGGGCAACCAGATGGAATAGTGGATAGAGTGCCAGGATGGACCTGGAATCAAGAAAACTCATCTTCCTGAGTTTAAATCTGGCCTCAGGCACTTACTAGTTGTATGACCCTGGGTAAGTCACTTAACCCTGTTTGCCTTAGTTCATTATCATTAAAATGAGCTGGACACAGAAATGGCAAACCATTCTGGCATTTTTGCCAAGAAAACCTCAAATGGATTTTTGTCTTTGGCATCTGTACCTAGCACAGTATGTTAGGTGTCACAGGAACTTAAGAGTTTGTTTAATGTAATTGAAATCTGACTTTGCCCCTCTCTCTTAACCTGAGTGATTCTTAAACATTATCAGTGACCTCCTTCTCTTCATATGTGAGAGCTTCTTTCAATCTTATCATGCTGTCCTCCTTAACTTCTCTGTCTCATTTGGCATAGATGATTAAGCACCTCTTATTCCTACCTCTCTCCTAACTTCAGAGATAATAACGTCCTGGTTCTCTTCCTTTCACTATAGAAGTACTTTCATTATTTCTTTACCTTTTACCTGTGTTCCTCAAGGTTCTATACTTTGTCCTTTTTTCTTCTTCCTCTATATTCCCTTTTCTGGCAATTTCCTTTATTCTTATGGCTTCAGTTGGCACCTCTATTCCACATCTGCATCTCTAGACCTCTCTTCTGAACTCTAGGATGTATATTTCTAGTGATCTGCGAGGCATGTGCTACTATCTCATTAAGCTCACGTCTCAAATTGATCTTATTATTTTTTCCCCTCTAAACCTACTATTCCATCTGACTTCACCATGTCTGTCCGTGGAACCACCATTTTGCTGTTTCCCTTATCTCAAATTTTGATACTCTCTTTGACTCCTTCCTCTCCCTTACCACCAAGTCATCAATACTTGTCTATTCTGTTTTTACAAAATGTCTCTCACTTGCCTTCTCCATCCCTCTATTTCTACTACCATACCCTAGCACCTACCTGAACTGTTATAGCAGCTTCCTAACAAGTCTTCCTGACTGCATTATCTTCCCTTACCAATATGTCTTTCATGTTACTGACAAACTGTATTCTCTCCTATCAGTTTGGTCATGCCCATCTTCTGCTCAAATATCTTTAGCAGCAACTGATTTCCTGTGTAATAGAATGCAAGATCATTTGACTGGCAATCAGAGCACTCATTATTATAGCACCTCCTTATCTTTCCAGCTCTATGACATGTTATAGCATCTCCTTATCTTTCCAGCCTTATGTCATATTACACTTTTTTTTTTTTTTGGTGAAGCAATCGGGGTTAAGTGACTTGCTCAGGGTCACAGCTAGCATATTACACTCTTAATGGACCTGTGATACAATCAATCCTGACTACTCCCTGGCCCCCCCAAATATGCCTGGCAATTTTCCACTTGCATGGTTTTGCTCCTGGTATTCCTTAGATATACACTATCTACCTTTCCTCATTGTTGAATGCTGGCCCATTCTTTAAGTCTTAAGTTCAGGTTATCACTTCCACAAAGATTTCACTATTACCCTCTGTTATTAATGACTTTCATGCTCATGTTGTATAGTATTTTGTTTTGTACTTCTCTAATGCATCTACCATGTGTCAATGTGTATTATAGTTATCTCTAAATATAAAGCCTACTATATATAAATTTTGAGAGAACTAGGAATATATTGTATTTAAAGTTTCTATTTCCTTCAGTACACAGCACATTATTCTATATATAGTTAGTACTCAATAAATCAGGGTTTTTAAAAATTATTATAATAGACACCTAGATCAACTTATACCTCTCCCTTTTGGTGTCCAAGTAGAGCTTGGCATCTTCCTATGCTTGTCCTGAAATCCTATAACTTTCATTGACTCCCAATTCCTCATGATCCATCTACTCAAGTCAGTTACATAAATGCTATATAGAAGTTATTGTCTTTAAGCTTTGTTGTTCATTTCTTTCAATTAATAAAGTCAACTCTAAAAACCAACACTGGGAGCAGAACTATTCTACTTTGTTTTTCATTTGTTACTCTGCATAATACCTTTCATTGATTGCTCAGAAGCAGAAACAATCATGACTGCCCCATCCCAGCTCCCTTGACTTGTCACAGATTTCTACACCCCTTTCACAAATAGAGATAATTTAGTAAGAGACAGAAGAAGGCAGAAGAGAGTTCCTCAAGACTCTACTATGTTTCTCTTCCTTTCATACCTTGGTTTTTAGAAGTACCTTGAGAATTCTCATCTCAAAATGGGAGCTCAACTTAGAAGATAAGAAACATGGATTGAAATGTCCATAGAAGAGTCCATAGAAATCATCAAATATAATTGTCATTAAATATACATGAAGAGAAAAATCTCTTTAGTGCCAGTTTTGTTTTTGACTAAGAACTGGTTGTTGCCAATAGCAACTATTTAACCTGTTTCTTTTGACTATATTATGGCTAAGAGTACAGGTTTCTCAGCAGCCTCCTATATTATTTCTACATTTGGTAACAACATTTTTTGACAATGCAGTTCTTGTGACATTCAAATACTAATTAATCCACAAGATGTAGCTGGAAGGGACCATTAAAATGATTTAGTCTCTCACATTCATTGTACTGAGGAAATTAGGATGCAGAGAATTAACTAAGTTGTCCATACTAAAATAGGGAATGATTTCAGGATTTGAATAGAGGTCTTCATGCTCCCAATCTAGAGCTTTTTCTATAATATGATAGATACTTTTTAAAAAAAAATTTGTTCTTCCCATCTTTAATCTTCAGTGAAGCTCAGATAGAAACAGTTCTGGGGCCAACTGCTATCCAGCTATTCTTTTCTGTTATTGTTCTGTCAACTATTATATAGCAACACAAAATGATAGATGTTCATAATTTAGTGAAAAACTTGGAATACAGATTCATCTTCTGTTGATTTTTATACAGAAAAAAATGAGGACATTTATACAGAAATTTCTAGTAAATGACTGGATGGTAGGGATAAAGTGTTTCTTCTTGAGTGCTCATAATTTTGATTTCTTCTGCTAGGTGTGTACTTTGGGAAATTTTCTTTCCACACAATTTAGAGGTCTTTTAGTATGGTAACATCTATTAAACCATTATTCTTAAATTACATGGATCAAAATTATAAAGAGAAAGTGTGCTAACTTTGATATTGCTCTGTTTTCAGTTAATCTAATTTCATTGAATTCTTTGAATAAATTTGACATCTGTGTTTGTAATATGATTTTTCACCTGTTAGCTTATGAAAAATATTTTAGTGTATGTTTCTGGCTGCTTAATAATGGTTTCAGGTATTTGGTACGTACCAACTTTTTCAAACATGTAGAAATATGTTGCATTTTCTTTTCCTTGCAAAATCTCTATTGATTTATGCCTGGTACACTTAAGAATGAGATTTCTGTAGTTGCCAGTAGCAAGGTCCTCTATCACTGTCTCGAACACCTTTATTTTTATTAGCAAATCTGCTTCACTCTGACACTTCACATTTCTTTGTTTCATAGATTTTGTGTAGATTTTGCCCATTTAGGGCTTTTTAGTTCTGTTTTCAAATCTTAGCTTTTTTTGGGCTACATTTAGTGAAAACCATTATTATTTCTGTTCTAAAAGTTCAGGGGAATATTTTGGTTTTCAGATTTTATTATTTATTGTGAGTGTTGGTAGTAAATAAGTTCTGTTTGTAGCAAACGTTCCATCAATAAGTACTCTGACATGCTAAAAATATATAACTTTAGAGTATGTGTCTGAATGTATGTTTGTGTGTACAAGGTACCTGCTAGTGGTGGAACATAATGAAGTAACAATTTATACCTAATTAGCTTCTACAGGAATTAAGAAGGACATATCAACGATGCTCAAACTCTATAGTATGGTAGAATATAGTAAGGCATTTAAAGAAATGGCAAATTGGAATTCAGGAAACCTGAGTTCTAATCCCAGATTTACCACAAAAATAGTTATATGACCTTGACCAAGTACTTAACCTTTCTGATATTGTTTCTTTATTGGTTTCTTTATTGCATTTGATATCCAAGGTTTTTTTCTTTTTTCTTCTAAAAGCTCTGGATTTAGAATTCTCAGTATGTAAACAAGTAGTTTGATGAAAAAAGAATGAAAATTTTCTGTGAAAAATATTAACTACCTTATAATCTTAGTTCTGGTTAAATATGCACTTTGGATTACTTCACCTTTGCCTATAATCTCTGGCTCTATAAATTAATAACATAAATAGAATGTCTATATTTTGTGGTTATTCTTTTGTTTCTGACTCTTTGTGACCCCATGGACCACAGCATACCAGGCCTTTCTATCCTCCACTACCTCCTGATGTCTGTCCAAATTCATGTTCATTGCTTCTGTGGCATTATCTATCCATTTTATTCTCTGCTGTTCCCTTGTTCTTTTGCCTTCAGTCTTTCACATCAGCATCTTTTCTGAGTCCTGAATTCTCATTGGGTGGCCAAAGTATTTAAGCTTCAGTTTCATTATTTCCCCTTCCAATAAGTAGTCTGAATTAATTTCTTTAAGTATGGACTGATATATCTCCTTGTTGTCCAAGGTATTCTCAAAAGTTTTCTCCAGCACCACAATTCAAAAGCATTGATTTTGATTCCAACCTCTGAGAGCCAAGGTGGTGGAGTAAACAGTAAATCACTGTAGCTCTCCCACATTCAGCTCCAAACAATCATAAAATAGTACCCCAGAACAAATCCTGGAACAGTGGCACCAGTGGAAAGATGAGGTAGACCAATCTTTTAGCCTGGGAGACTTGGAGGATTGGCAAGAAAGATACATCTCACTTGGGTAAAACAGGAGCATATTTCATGGCAGGAAGCATCCCAATAAGCCAGTAGAAAGCCCTACCTCAACAAACCAATGGGAGATCCTGAAGCATAGTGTGGTGGAGCAGGCAAAGATCAATACATTATCTGATGTGGCTTAGCATAGCCAGCAGAATTGGCAAACTCCAGCTCCAAAAACCACGATGTGTTTCAGTGTAGCCCAGGCAAATAGCATCCTCCATCCAGTGGTCAGACCTCCATGTGCTTCAGTGTAGCCCCAGGGAAAGGCAGAAATGCACCACTGGGCTTCAGGACACACCAGACACCACCACTAGGACTCCAGCTCTGTACCAGGTAAGCTGCCAGACCCCTATGGACTCCAGAAGTTCTGGACACCCCCAATCCCATCAACACAGCACCAGACACAAGGGTCCCCTGTGGGCATCAGGGCAATATCAGTGCAGTACCAGGTAACTAGCCATGACATGCAGCCACTAGCACAAGAAACCTGACACAGAGCCCATTCCACCCTGGGAGCAAAGATCAAATTTAAAAGAAAGGAAAAAGACAAAAAAAAATAAATAAAAGATGAGCAACACACACACACACACACACACACACAATCTGACCATAGAAAGTTATTATGATGATAGGGAAGACCAAGACACAAACTCAGAAGAGGACAACAATGCCAAAACACCTATGGAAAAAAAACCCCAAATTAAAAAGGGAGGTGGTTTCAACCAAGAACGAGCTCATAGAAGAGCTCAGAAAGGAGTTTAAATGTCATATAAGAGGGGTAGAAGAAAAATTGGGAAAAGAAATGAGAGTGATGCAAGAGAATTATGAAAAAAGATTAAACATCTTGGAAAACTGCTTTAAAAGTAGAACTGGGCAAATGGAAAGGAAGTATAAAAACCCAATTAAGAAAAGAATTCCTTAAAGAGTATAATTGGCCAAATAGAAAAGAAAATGCAAAAGCTAATTGAGGAAAACAGCATCTTAAAAGTTAAAATGGGGTAAGTGGAAGCTAATGACTCTATGAAACGTCATGAATCAATCAAACAAAATCAAAAGAATGAAAAAAAAATGGAGGAAAATGTAAAATACCTCCTGGGAAAAACAACTGACATGGAAAATAGATCCAGGAGAGATAATATCAGAATCATTGGGCTACCTGAAAGCCATAGTCAAAAGGTGGACCTGGACAGCATCTTTCAAGAAATTATCAAGGATAACTGCCCTGATGTCCTAGAACCAGGGGGAAAAATAGGAATTGAAAGAATCTACCAATCACCTCAAGAGAGATTCCAGAATAAAAACTCCAATGGACATTATAGCCAAATTTCAGAACTATCAAGTCAAGGGGAAAAAATACTACAAGTAGCCAGAAAGAAACAATTCAAATATTGGGTAATCACAATCATGATTACACAGGACTTGGCAGCTGCAATATTAAAGGATTTGGAGGTCATAATACATGATACCACAGAAGGCAAAAGAGCTAGGAGTACAACCAAGAATCACCTGGTAAAATTAAGCATAATACATCAAAGGGGGAAAAATGGTCATTTAACAAAATAGAAGAATTTCAAGCTTTGTAAGAAGAAGATCAGAACTAAACCAAAAATTTGACCTCTAATATCAAGACCCAAGAGAAGAATAAACAGGTAAAAAGCAGCAAGAAAACATAAAGGATTCAATAGAGCTAAACTGTTTAAATCCTTACATGGTAAGATGATGCTTGTAATTCTTAAAAATTATGTCACTAATAGTGCAGCTGGAAGGAATATACATAGACATAGGGTTCAGGTATAAGGTGAATTTGAAAGAATAACATTAAAAAATGAGGGGATGACAAAGAAGAGTACAATGGGTGCTGAAGGAAGAAAGAGATACATTTTTTTCACATGAAGAGGTGCAACAGACCTATTACAGTGAGGAGAAGATGGGAGAGTAGGCAATGGAAATCACTTGAACCTTACTCTCATCAGTATTGGCTTAAAGAGGGAATAATATACACAATCAGTTGAAAATAGAAATCTATCTTACCTGCCAGGGAAGTAGGAGAGGAGGAGATCAAGTAAGAGGGTGGTGGGGGCTGACAGAAGGAAGGGAAAATCAAAGGAGGTGGTAGACAGAAGCAAAACACTGATGAGGAGGGAAAGGGTGAAAGGAGACAGAGGGAAAACAGGAGGAAGAATAGGATGGAGGAACATATACAGGAAATATACTATGAATGTGAGTGGGGTGAACTCTCACATAAAATGTAAGTGAACAGCAGAGTGGATCAAAAACTGGAATGCTACAGTATATTGGTTACAAGATACACTTGAAGCAGAGACACACATACAGAATAAAGTTAAAGGTCTGGAGCAGAATATATTATGCTTCAGTTAAAGTAAAAACAAACAAACAAACAAAAAAACAGGGGTAGCAATCCTGATCTCAGGCAAAGTAAAAGAAAAAAAATAATTAAAATAATTAAATAATTAAAAGAGATAAGGAAGGAAACTCATCTTGCTAAAAGGTACCACAAACAATGAAGCAATATCAATGCTAAACATATATGCACCATGTGGTATGGCATCCAAATTCTTAAAGGAGAAGTTAAGTGAGTTAGAGAAAGAAATAGGCAATGAAAGTATACTACTGGAGGACCTCAACTTTTCCCTCTCAGAACTCAATAAATCCAACCAAAAAATAAACAAGGAAGAAACTAAGGAGGTAAATAGGATATTTTTAAAAGTGTTAGATATGACAGACGTTTGGAGAAAACTGGATGGTAACAGAAAAGATTATACATTCTTCTCAGCAGCACATGGTATCTACACAAAAGTTGACCATGTAATAAAGCATGAAAACCTCAAAATCAAATGTAAAAAGGCAGAAATATTAAATGTATTCTTTTCAGATCATATGCAATAAACATCGCATTCAACAAAGGGCAGTGTAAATATAGATTAAAAAATAATTAAAAACTAAGTAATCTAATCCTAAAGAATAAGTGGGTCAAAGAACAAATCATAGAAACAATAATTTCATCAAAGAGAATGACAACAATGAGACAGCATACCAAAATTTATGGGATGTAGCCAAAGCAGTATTTAGGGGAAAATTCATCTCTCTAAATTCTTACATCAACCAAATGGGGAAAAAAAAACAGATCAATTCATTGAGCATGCAACTAAAAAAAAAACTAGAAAAAGAACAAATTAAAAATCCTCAGTTGAGAGTTGACCACCAAATTGGAAATCCTAAAAATCAAAGGTGAGATTTAATAAGATTGAATGTAAAAAAAAATCTATTGAGCTAATTAATAAATATAGGACTGGTTTTGTGAAAAAACAAAACAAAATAAAACAGTAATATAGATAAGCCATTGATTGATTTTATTTTAAAAAACAAAGAATGAAATTAAATATCCAGAATTAAAAATGAAAAGGGTGAAATCATCACCAATAAAGAACAATTTAAAACAATCATTAGGAAATCTTTTGCCCAATTATTTGCCATAAATCTGAAATCTGAGGGAAATAATGAGTATTTATGAAAATATAAATTACCTAGATTAATGGATAGGAAATAGGATATCTAAATAACCCCACCTAAGAAAAAGAAATTGAACAAACAATTAATGAACTCCCTAGGAAAAAAATACCCAGGTCCAGATGGACTCATGAGTGAATGTACCAAACATTTAAAAAGCAATTAATTTCAATACTATATAGTGTGTATATACTATAAACTATATAGTATACTATACATATACTGTGTACAGTACTATATATGTATATGTATGTGTATATGTATATATAATACTATATGCTATATATAGCATAGTATAGTATATAGCATATACTATATAGTATACTATATAGTATAGTATATATAAATAGATGAAGAAGGAGTGCTACCAAACTCATTTTATGAAATAAATATGGTGTGGATACCTAAATAAGGAAAAGCTAAAACAGAGAAGGAAACTTATAGAACAATTTTCCCAATGAATATTGATGCAAAAATTTTGAATATAATGCTAGCAAGGTGATTACAGCAATATATCACAAGGATCATACACTATGATCAGATGGGATTTATACCAGGAATGCAGGATTGTTTCGATATTAGGAAAACTATCAATATAATTGACCATATCAATAATTAAACCAACATAAATATAAGATCTGAATAGATGCTGAAAAACCTTTTGACAAAATACAGCACCCATTCCCACTAAAAGCACTAGAGAGTATAGGAATAAAGAGAGAGTCCTTAAAATGATAAGCAGTATCTATTTAAAACATCAGCTAGTATTACCTGTAATAGGCATAAACTAGAAGCCTTCCCAATAAGATCAAGAGTGAAGCAAGGATGTCCATTATCACCACTATTATTCAATATGGTACTAGAAATGTTAGATATAGCAATAAAAGAAGAAAAAGAAATTGAAGGATTTAGAATAGGCAATGAGGAAACAACTATCACTCTTTGCAGATGATATGATAGTATATTTAGAGAACTTGAAATAATTAACAGCTTTAGCAAAGTTGCAGGATAGAAAATAAACCTACATAAATCATCAGCATTTCCTTATATTACCAATAAAGCCTAACAGCAAGAGATAGAAAAAATTCTATTTAAAATAACTGTAAACAATATAAAATACCTAGGAGTCAACGTGACAAAGAAAAACCCAGAAATTATATGAACACAATTATAAAACATTTTTCACTCAAATAAATTTAGTTCTAAACAATTGGAAAAATATCACTTGCTCATGGGTAGGCTGAACCAATATAATAAAAATGACAATTCTGCCTAAACTAATTACTTCTTTAGTGCCATACCAAACTATCAAAAATTATTTTATAGAGCTAGAAAAATAATAATAAAATTCATCTGGAAGAACAAAAGGTCCAGAATAACAAGGGAATTAATGAAAAGAAATGCAAGGGAAGGTGGCTTAGCAATACCAGATCTCAAACTATATTATAAAGCAGTAATTATCAAAACTATCTGTTAGCGGCTAAGAAATACAGTAGTGAATCAATGAAATAGATTAAGTATATAAGACACCATGAACCAAAATAAAGTCAAAATGGATGCATGATTTATACATAAATGGTGACACCATAAACACATTAAAAAAGGAAGGAATAGTTTACCTGCAGATCTATGGGGCAGGGACAAATTCATGAACAAATAAGAGATTGAGAGCATCAAAAAATGTAAAACAGATAATTTTGATTATATTAAATGAAAAAGCTTTTGGAAAAACAAAACCAATGCAACCAAGATTAGGAGGAAAGCAAAAAGACAGGAAACAATATTTATAGTGTCTCTGATATAGGCCTCATTTCTCAAAAATATAGAGAACTGAATGAAATTTATAAGAATGCAAGCCATTTCCCAATTGATAAAAGGTCAAAGGATATGAACAGGCAGTTTTTAGATGAAGAAATCAAAGCTACCTGTAGGCATATGAAGAAGTGCTCTAAATCACTTTTGATTAAAGAAATACACATTAAAACAACTCTGAGATACCCCTCATACATACCAGATTGGCTTATAAATGTTGGAGAGGATATGGGAAAATCAGACACTGATATACTGTGGGTAGAATTGTGAATTGATCCAACTATTGTGGAGAGCAATTAGGAACTATGCCTAAAGGGCAACCAATTGTGCATATCCTTTGATCCAGCAATAGCACTAGTAGGTCTGTATCCCAAAGAGATCAGGAAAAGGGAAAAGGACTATATGTACAAAAATTTGTTTAGCAGCCCTTTTCATGGTGGCAAAAAATTGGAAATTGAGGGGATGCCCATCAACTGGGGGAATAGCTGAACAAGCTTTTGTATATAAATATAATGGGATTGTATTGTGCAATAAGAAATAATGAACAGGCACATTTCAAAACAAACAAACAAACAAACAAAAAACGAAAAAACAAAAACTGGAAAGATTTGTATGAACTGATGCAAAGTGAAATGAGCAGAATCAGGAAAACATTATACACAGTATCAGCAACATTATGTGATGATCAACTATGAATGACTCAGCTCTTCTCAGCAACACAATGATCTAAGAGCAGTACAATGGACTCATGAAGGAAATTGCTATCCACATCCAAATAAGGAACTGATGGGCTCTGAATGCAGATTGAAGCATTTTTTTCACTTTATCCTTTTTCATGCTTTTCCCCCCTTTTCATCTTTTTCTTCTTTCACAACTATTACTAATATGGAAATATTTTCACATGTATAAACTGTATCAAACTGCCTAGCATTTTAGGAAAAGGAGAGAGGAGGGAGGGAGGGAGAAAAATGTGGAACTCAAAATCTTGTAAAAATGAATGCTAAAAATTTTCTTGACATGTAGCCAAGGAAAAATACTATCAAACTTAAAAACAACAACCACAACAACAACAAACAAAAGCATTGATTTTGTAGCACTCAGCTTTCCTTACAATGCAACTCAGACAGCCATATATGACTATTGGAAAAACCATAGCTTTGACTATATGGACCTTTGTCAGCAAGGTGACATATCTGATTTTTAATATGTTGCCCAGATTTGCCATAGCTTTCCTTCCAAGGATCAAGCATCTTTTAATTTCATGGCTGTAGTTGCCATTTGAAGTCCTCTTTGAGCCCAAGAACATAAAATCTAACACTGCTTCCATCTCTTCTCCCTCTATTTGTCCAAAGTTATGGGACCAAATTGCTATGATGTTAGGTTTTTGATTGTTAAGTTATAAGCCAGCTTTTACATCCTCCTTTTTTGGGACAGTTAGGTAGCACAGTGGATAGAGCACCAGCCCAAAGTTAGGAGGACCTGAGTTCAAATCCAGCCTCAGACACTTGACACTTACTAGCTGTGTGACCCTGGGCAAATCACTTAACCCCATTGCCTAACAAAAAATAGACAAAAAACCAAAAAATACATTCTCCTTTTTCATCCTCATTAAGAGGCTTCTTAATTCTTCTTCACTTGCTGCCATTAGAGTATTTATGTGTCTATACACACACGTACACACACACGTATATGTGCATGTATGTTAAATGTGTCTTGGGGCTCAGCATCTATGACTTTGACTTCATGGTATGGGAAACTACCAGCATGAAAATGCCTTTTACTGATATAGATCTGCAACTGACTGTAAATTAGTTTTAGAGAGAGTTGCACCAGGCATTCAGAGATTAAATGGTATGTCTTTGGTCACACAAGCAGTGTATATCAGAGGAGGGACTCCAAGACTGAAATTCTGTCCATTGTGCTGTTCCCTACACACACACACACACACACACACACACACACACACACACAAACATATATTTTTAGGTTCAAACCTCTTATTTTATTCTTTCTTCATCTTATTCTTCATCAGGATAGAGAGATCCTAATGTTGTGAAAAGTCTCTCCATGGCACAGATTGGCAACTAGTTGTAAATTATAATCTTAGAGTTGATGGGAAGGCTAAAATATTTAATGATTTGCCTATGAACACAGACATAGTTTGTGTCAGAAGCAAGATTTGAGCCCAGGTTTTTCTGACCATAAGGCCAATCCTGTAGCAAGTACTTTATGCTTCATTACCTCTTATAACCCTCATCTCCTGCATACATACAAACACAAATACACACACACACACACACACACATATACACACACATATATTTATACATGTATATATATATATATATATATATATATATATATATACACACTTGTATACAGTTATGCTTATAACTGCTCTAAGACTTTTGGGGTACCTTTTATATATGTAGATAAATTTAATTCCTTCCTTCCATACATACACATATGTCTCTATTTGTTTTTCTTGTAACTTGGACTTTACTGGCTTAGGAAATACTCCTCCTCCCCCACTTAGGTCCTAATTTTTGAGGTAGTATCAGTGTCCTAAAAATAGAATTGAGAAATATTTTAACAATTTCAATTATTACAAGTTAATTGAGTCTTCATGGTTATAGCTACATCATCAAAAAAAGGTATTTGCAACCTTTTTTTTTAGTGAGGAATAAAACTGTTTACAATTGAATTGAAAAAAAAAACACAAAATGAATGAACCACATTATTCAAGACAGAGTCTTGACAGGTCTATAGATGCTATTTATTCCAAGTGCCTGCCAATATCATTTGTTCTGTATGTTGACACCACAATTTGCTGGCTCTATTAACTCCTTGAATGTCAGTTCCAAGGGTACTCCATTTCAGAATGAATGGGGGCTCAAAACTATAACTTCTTTTAATATGCAATTAAATTCTATTTTGGACAGTGAAATAGGTTTTCTTTGGGGGCATATTCTCCTGCCCACTTTTCCTCCTTCATACTTGTAAACAATGGGATTTGTAACGGTTATAACATATTGTCTTATAGTAGGAATAGCATTAAGCTAGACTCAGAAACCTGAAATTCTAATCTTGGCTCTGTGACTAATTCCCTATATAAGAGTAGCAAGGTCACTTTACTACTCTTGGCCTCAGTTTCCTCATCCACCAGATAAGGTGAACTAGATCTCTTTGGCCTTCTATAACACACTGTGCTACTCTGTCAAAATGTCCCAAAATGTGAACCAGGAAAAATGTGTTTTGCCTTGGTTGCCAGATTATATTTATTACAGAACAAGAAAAAAAAAGCAACCTAAAGGGAAGGCCTAGGAAAGAGGCAGCAAAGCATAATGTACTAGATTCAGAGTCAGGAAGGCCTGGGTTCAAATCTTGTCTCCCATAATTACTAACTGTATTATCCTGAGCAAGTCATCCTCTTTGATCCTTACTTCTCTCAAATGTGACATGGGGATAGTGGATAGTAAAGCAGCCACTTCACAGAAATATTGTGAGTACCTAATGAGATAATTGTATGTACAACATTTGGTAAACCTTAATGCATGATATTAATTATAGTTATCATTTTATATAGTTAATAGAGTTAACTATATGTTTATTTATATTATTATTATATTATATCTTATTTTAACTATATATGCATATGCATATATCTATATCTATATCTATATCTATATCTATATCTATATCTATATCTATATCTATATCTATATCTATGTCTGTATCTATCTACATATGTAGTTAATTTTCCAGAGTTTTCCTTTGTTAATAGTTGGTTTACAAATTTCACTTATTGAAGCATAGTTCCTGAATCTCCTGCCCCCATATTCTATCCAAATATCAACATATTGCTAGTTAAAGCCCAGGTCTGAATTGTTTGAGACATTTCTCATGATCAGACATGACACCAAAAGTCTAGAATGAGAGATCTTAAAGAATCCTTGTCCAATTTTCCTTTCATGTAGGGCACAATGATTGTTTTGTGAGGAATTCTTATCAGAAATTTGGTTTTATCAGATTGGCCAACATGACAGAACAGGAAAATGAAAAATTCTGTTGATGTGGGAAAATTGGAACACTAATGCATTGTTGGTAGAGTTTAAAATGATCCAACTGTTTTGGAGAGCAGTTTGGAACTATGTCCAAAGGGCTATAAAAATGTGCATACCCTTTGATCCAGCAATAGCACTTCTAGGGTTGAATCCAAAAGAGATCACACAAATGGGAAAAGGACCCACATGTACAAAAATATTTATAGCAGCTCTTTTTTGGTGGTGAAGAACTGGAAATTGAGATGATGCCCATCAATTGGGGAATGGCTGAACAATTCGTGATATATGAATGTAATGGAATACTATTGTGCTACAAGAAATGATGAACAGATTGACTTCAGAAAAACCTGGAAAGACTTGTATGGTCTGTTGCTGAGTGAAGTGAGCAGAACCAAGAGAACATTGTACATAGTAACAGCCATGTCATGTGATGACTAATATTGATAGACTTAAACTTTCTCAGCAATACAAGGATCTAGAACATCTCCAAAGGCTTCATGATGGAAATGCTATCCACATCCAAAGAAAGAACTATGGAGTTTGAATGCAGATCTAAGCATACTATTTGCTATTTTTTTTCTTCTGTTGTGTTTTGTTTCTTCTTTCTGGTAGTTCCTCCTATTGGTTCTAATTCTTACTTACAACATCACTAATGTGAAAATATGTTTAATAGGCATGTATATGTATAGCCTATATCAGATTCTGTGCCAATCTTGGGAAGGGAGGTGGAGGTGGATGGGGAGAAAAATTTAAAACTCAAAAGCTTATGGAAGTGACTGTTGATAAATCAAAATAAATTAATTTTTAAAAAGAAACTTAATTTTCATGTTCCAAAATGATTTCATACACAAAAAATGTGATTCATGATTAAAAATCAAGGCAGCATTTTTGTGCTTCTCTAGTATTTGTTATACCGTTAACAACATACTTTAGTACACTTTTTGAGTAGTTAAGTTATAGTGTGTTCTTTGGTGGGCAGAATACAAGCAATTTATCATAATTCCTGGTTTCTTAAATTGTGATACCCTGCTGTTCATATATTTCATGACACAGACAACTTCTACAATCACACCTACATGTATTGTATTGTGTGACAGAACTATTTTGAAATTAGAAATACTTTTAAAAATTTTCTTCACAATTTTGCAATATCCTCAAGCTCCTTCCTACCGAGACAATTGACAAAATCTTAGAGTATCACAAAATAAATCTTGGCAATTGGTATCAAGGAGAACCAGATACTCTGTCAGTCAAACAATAATCATTTAATAAGACCCTGCCATTTACCAGGCACTGTTACGTACTAGGCATACTCATACAAAGAATGAAACGATTTCCATGCTTAAACACCTTATAGTCTGTCAAAGGAGATGATAAGTGCATATACACAGAATAAATGTAAATAAGTACAAGACAGTTAAATTCAAAGTAGGTTGGGAAGGAGAATGCTAGCACTTGGAAGGCTAGAGATAGGCTTATGTAGAAGATGACATTTAGGCTCTAATTCTTGAGGGAGAAGAGAGTGGGAAAGGGAAAGCAAGAGCAAGACAGAGACAGAGAGACAGAGACAGAGAGAGATGAGGTGGGAGGGGAGGGGAGCACCTATAAGGCAGAGAAAAGAAAATAATTCATTCCAGGAATGAGGGAATAGCCAGTGCAAAAGCACAGGGGTATCATACTGAGTGCTTTATTTGAAAAACAGAGAGGATGGAGCCATATGGCAGAGAAAAGGCAGCTTATCTGAGCTCTCCCCCAAACCCCTGACAACACCTTTAAATTATGCCATAAAACAATTACTGGAATGGCAGAACCCACAAAAAGACAGGGTAAGACAATTTTCCAGTCAAAAACAACATAGGAGGTGGGCAGGAAAGGTCTGTTGCACCAGGGTAAAAGCAGAGCACAGTTGAGCACAGAACATAACAGAACAGCTCTGTCTCCAGCAAAGCAGGAGCAGACCTTGATATTCACTGAATCTGCAGCAGCAGCAGCTACTGCTGTGCTTCTGGAGCTCTCAGCCCACAGATCCTAAAGGGTCAGACAACTGGTCAGAAGGAGATTAAAAGGATCTCTTTACTGGTACTGGGGGCAGGACATTGCTGTTTTGCCCATACTCTGATCTACATTACAATCCTGGGTGACATTCCCAGGGCTAGAAGGAGCACCAGCACACTAGAGCTTGTAGCCACAGTGGAGTAGGAACCTCTCACAGTTCCAGGGTAGAAAAGAGTGCTTGTGGTCACTCATAGATCAGAGTACAGGCCAGGAGAATAATAAACACACCTCTCCTTAGATCATACCAGATTGGGAGAAATAAAAACTTACAGACCCCTAGAATTATCTGTGAAAACAGCTGCATAAAACCCCTGAAGCTTGGGACAGTGCACTCTCCACACTGGAAGAAGAGTCCCACTTTAGCAAAGAGTTAAAAGTCAAGAGATATACTGGAAAAAATGAGCAAACAACAGAAAAAATCTGACTATAAAATGATACTATGGTGACAAGGAAGATCAAAACACACACTCAGAAGAAGATAACAAAGTCAAAACTTTTATATCTAAATCCTCCAAGAAAAATATGAATTCATCTCAGGCCATGGATGAGCTCAAAAATGATTTTAAAAATCATATAAGAGAAGTAGAGGAAAAAATGAGAAGAGAAGTAAGAGTAATGCAAGAAAACCATGAAAAAAGAGTCAATAGCTTGTAAAAAAAATGCACAAAAAATACTGGAGAAAATAATACCTTTAAAATAGAATAGGTCAAATAGTTTTAAAAAAATGCAGTGAGGAGAAGAATGCCTTGAAAAGCAGAACTGGCCAAATGGAAAAAGACGTGCAAAAATTCACTGAAAAGAACTCCTTAAAAAGTAGAATTGGCCAAATAGAAAAGGAGATATATAAAAGATTACTGAAGAAAATAATGCCTTAAAAATTAGAATGGAGCAAGTGGAAACTAATGACTCCATGAGACATCAGGACACACACAAAAAAACAACAACAAAAGAATGAAAAAAAAGAAGACTGTGAAATATCTTATGGGAAAAACAACTGTTTTGATCTTCCTTGTCACCATAGTAACTTTTTAAAGTTAGTTTTTTCTGTTTTGCTAATTTTTGCAGTATATCTCTTGACTTTTAACTCTTTGCTAAAGTGGGACTCTTCTTCCATGGTGGAGGGTGCACTGTCCCAAGCTTCAGGGGTTTTATGCAGCTGTTTTCACAGATAATTCTAAGGGTCTGAAGTTTTCATTTCTCCTAAGTTGGTATGACCTATGGTATGAGTGACCACAAATACTCTTTTCTGCCCTGGAACTGTGATAGGGTCCCCACTCTACTGTAGCTGCAAGCTTTAGTGTGCTGGTGCTCCTTCTAGGGGGAGATAATTTAAGAATTAAAGGACTTCGTGAAGCCATGATAAAAAAAAAAGAGCCTAGATATCATCTTTCAGAAATTGTCAAGGAAAACTGCCCTGATTCTAGAATCAGAGGGTAAAATAGAAATTGAATGAATCCACCGTTGACCTCTTGAAAGAGATCCCAAATTGAAAATTCTTGGGAAAAATATAGCCAAATTCCAGAGCTCCCAGGTCAAGAGAAAACATTTCAAGCAGCCAGAAAGAAACAAATCAAATATCATGGAACCACAGTCAGGATCACACAAGATTTAGCAGCTTCCATATTAAAGGATCAGAGGGATTGGAATATGATATTCCAGAGGACAAAAGAGCTGGGATTGCAACCAATAATCATCTACCCAGCCAAACTCAGTATAATCCTTCAGGGAAAAAAATGGATATTCAGTGAAATAGAGGACTTTCAAGCATTCTTGATGAAAAGACCAGAGCTGAATAGAAAATTTGACTCTCAAATACAAGACACAAGGGAAGCATAAAGAGGTAAACAGGAAAGGGAAACCATAAGGGACTTTATAAGGTTAAATTATTTACATTCTTAAATGGGGATAATACTTGTAACATAAAAAACTTTCTCATTATTAGGGCAGTTAGGAGAAGTATTTATAGACAGAGAATACAAGTATGAGTTGACTGTCATGGGATATTATCAAAAAGCAAAAGTAAGGTGTGAGAAAGAGGAATGTACTGGGAGAAAGGGAAACAGACAGACAGAATAGAGTAAATTATCCCACATAAAAGAGGCAAGAAAGAGTTTATTTTGCAGTGGAGGGGAAGATGGAGGAGGTGGCAGGGAATACTTGAACCTTACTCTCAATAGAATTGGCTCAAAAAGGGAATAACACACACATACTCACTTGGGTATAAAAATCTAACTTTCCCTACAAGAAAGGGGGAGGTGAAGGGGGGTAAGATAAAGGGGTTAATGCTCATAGAAGGGAGGGTGTATTGGTGGAGGCATTAGTCAGAATCAAAACACTTGAGAAGTGACGGGGTGAAATGAGAGAAAGAATAGAATAAATAGGGGGAGGGAATAGGATGGAGATAAATGTTAGTAATCACAACAGTGAAAAATTTTCAAGCAAGTTCCTCTGATAAAGGCCTCATGTCTCAAATATATAGAAGATTGAATCAAATTTATAGAAATAAGAGCCATTCTCCATTTGATAAGTGATCAAAATATGAATAGTCAATTTTTAGATGAAGTAATGAAAACTATCTATAGCCATATAAAAAAAATGCTCTAAATCACTATTGATTGGAGAAATGCAAATTTAAGCAATTCTAAGGTACTATTCCAAAAGTATTAAATTGGTTAATAGGATGGAAAAGGAAAATGACAAATGTTGTAGGGGATGTGGGAAAACTGAGACACTAATGCATTGTTCTTGGAGTTGTGAACTGATTTAAACATTATGTTGAGCAATTTGGTCCTATGCCCGAAAGGCTATAAAACAATGCATACTCTCCGACCTAGCAGTATCAATACTATGTGTGTGTCCCAAAGAGACTTTTTTTAAAAGTGAAAGAACCTCTATATACAAAAATGTTTATAGCAGCTCTTTTTCAGTGGCAAAGAACTGGAAATTGAGGGGATACCTATCAATTGGAGAATGACTGAACAAGTTGTGATTGTGATAAGAATACTACAGTACTCTAACAAATGATGAGCTAGACACTCTCAGAAAAACCTGGAAAGACTTACATTAACTGATGCAAAGTGAAGTGAACAGAATCAGGAGAACATTGTACACAACAACAGCAATATTATAAGATGATCAACTGTGAATGACTTAGCTATCCTAAGCAATACAATGATATAAGAGAACTCTGGAGCACTTATGATGAAAAATGCTATCCATCCCTAGAGAAAGAACTAATGTATTATGAACACAGATTGAAGCACACTTTTTTTTAAGAAAAAGAATGTCTTTATTTTTCTTGAGTTTTTATTTTGTCTTTGTTTTCTTTTATAGTATTACTAATATGGAAATATGTTTCACATCACCACACATGTATAACATATTTTAAATTGCTTGCTTTGTCAATGAGGGGATTAGGGAAAGAGGGAGAGAATTTGGAACTCTATTTTAAGAGAAAAATGTTGAAGATTTTTCATAAGTGTAATTAAGGAAAAATAAAATACTAAATAAATAAAAAGAGCAGAATGAATGCTAGTTTAGCTAAACTGAATATTTTAAGAAAATGAATAATGTACAGTGAGTCTGGAAAGATAGCACAATTTCAAGGTTGGAAAGGTCTTTAAAAGCTAAACTCAGGAATTCATATTTTTTATTCTAAGGAAAATATGGAGCCACAGGGGTTTATTGAGTAGGAGAGTGACAAAGTTAGATCTCTGCTGAAGGGGAATTGCTTTGACAGCAATAGGGAGGATTACCTGCATTCCATTGAGGCTGGGAGACTAGTGAGGAAATATAAATGAAATGAAAGGTGATAAAAATCTAAATTAAGGTTGTGCCTGTGTGAGTAGAGTGGAAGCTTAATGCATGAACTGTTATAGAAGCAAAAAAAAACCCTACCAGATTTAGCAAATGCTTAGATATTTGGTATTAGGGAGAATGGAATGCCATGGAAAACACTAAGATTAAGAACCTGGAAGCCTGGAAAATAGTAGTGCCTTTTACAGAAATTGGGAAATTGAGCAGAATGGTGGGGTAATAAAATGTCTTAGACCTCTTTCCATAAAAGAGAGCTATATGGATAATGATAATAGTAATATTTACCTAGAACTTCACTGTTCTGTGCACTTTACAAATATCTCATTTTATCTTCATAACAACCCTGGGAGATAGGTGCTACTATAATCCCTATTTTACAGATGAGGAAACAGAGGCAAATAGCGTTACTTTCCCAGGATCACACAAGTAGTGTGTGAGGCCATATTTGAACTTAAATTTTCCTGACTTCAAGTCCAGCTTTCTATCCACTGTTTCACATAGCTGCCCAATCAAAATGAGGAAAATGGGAAGTTTTTGTGTCCCAAATGAGCAAGGTCCCTTTTGTCATGTGTAATCTCTTCCTTGAAGCATTAAAATCAGGCACATTGTCTATTAGCATAAAGGTATTAGGAAGTAGTATAATGGCTTTTAAATTCATTGACTTTTGATACTGATTTAATATTGATATATAATGTCTTTTGACTTTTGATATTGATTTAATATTGATATTAAAATAAAAGTGTTATTGTATTTTAATAATTGTACTCTGTGTCCATGTCCTACCTAGACTATTTTATTTACTGGCCATTTTTATTTTAAATAATTTATTTTAATAGATCTTAACTGAATTTTATCAATTTGACACCATACATTTTTCTAGTTTTGTACTTATTTTGATCGTCAATCTATAAGCATTTATTAAGTGCTTACCTTGTGCCAGATATTGTGCTGAACTCTGGGAAGACAAATTCAAGCAGAAAAAGAGATGGCTTTTGCCCTTAAATAACTTAAACTCTAATGGTGGAACATAAAGGAAACTGAAACTGTGGGGAAGGGAAGAAGAGGTTAATGAGGGAGGGGAGGATATTAAAAACAAGATTATGGTAGAGAAAATCTGGAGAGTCAGGAGCAGCCTGGAGAAAAATTAATTCATGGCTGGTCTGAGCATCCTTCTTAAAACTGAGATTCTGGGAAGAACCAGCAAACCAGGAGAAGAAGCCATAAAGGCAGAAAACATTTCCAGTGTGTGAAATTGCAGCCTAGAGAGGATTGAAAGAAACAAGATTTTTTGTCAACTAACAAGTTGGTGGTATGACTACATATATAGACAGCCAATTCAGGAATGACTCACCTAATCAATAGCCGGCCATTTCCTGTCTGTTAAAATGTAATTGATTTTAATGTTATTTTGTGCTCATCATATTCAGTTACTGCCAGTTATTTTCCTCATGGAAGTAAGGTAATCATGACATATAGCCGTAAGGCTTTGCTATAGTCTATAGGTCTTTGACTTCACAAAATCCTTTTGCCTGGTCTATGTTTTACAACATATTTCTTGCTATTCTCACCTATTTTTACTTTTGATTGAAATAACTGAGTATCACTGTCTCTGTGGGTATAACTTGGAAGTTTTTACTGAATTCTTATAGATTTTTTTTTATCTCTTCAACCTTTGAAACAGATGTTGGACACATAACTGGAATTACTTTAAAGTGGTCTTTTTGCAATTGTTTACTATGAATACTGAATATGAAATGTTCAGATGTCCAGTGAAATATTTCTTGTTGCCTTTGGGGACATGTTAAAACTAACTCCTATTCTTTTTGTTATCTCTTCGAGGAGAACTTCTAAACTATGATTTAATTTTGCTATAACTTTCTTCTTCTGGTTTCTTTAGAGTGAAAATATCATAATTGATAGTCCACTCATTGGTCATTGGACAATGTTTAGAATGTCAGCTGCCAAATTAAAACTTATAAACACACTAAATACCATTGTTGTTGCATTAAATGAAGGTTGTTGTATATAATAGAGGATCATTTTGTATTATTTTGTTATTTCATTATTCATATTTCATTTGTTACATCATTTTGTTATTTCATGTTGTTTTTCTGGTCCAAAAATTAATCATCAAGAGGCCAGCCCAGCAGTGCTGAGCCTCTACATACCCATCTATGCTGCTGTTCAGAAAGCAGATAATCTCTCCAGAATTGTACTCAATGACTTTCCAACATTGGTGAAACATGCCAAAGCTTACTCTCTACTGGCATAGCTATCAGGAACCAAAGATAACTTCAGTTCTATGATCAATCATGAGAGTAGAAACCTCTAGAGTATTTCAATGCCTAAAGCCAGTGATTCTAATTCATGGAGTAATACTTAAACAAATGGATACAGGAAATGACAAAGACATGGACTATAATAATTCCAGATACTGTAATCATTATAATATTTGCCATGACATGGAGATCAGAATGAACTAAAACATGTGCCTTAAGTAGAGGAATGGTATCCAAAGGCAATACTGGTATAGAATATTAACTCATTCATAAAATCTTATGGAAGGGAATGATGGAGGATTATGAACAGTCTCTCATCAAAAAACAGAGATACAATGTTAGGTAACATCAGATTAAAGAAAGCTTAGCAGAAGTCAATTAAGCAAAATGTTTTTCAGGACAATTAAGAATAAAAATGGAAATGTGGTGAAAAATGGAAGAAAACATTTATAAAAAACTTCAAAAAATTTTATAACTTTTTAAAAAATTGTCATGACACTTGAGCCACTATGTTTTGACTCAGTGTCACTGTTGGGGGTGCTTATAGAGGAGAGAGAGTGCTAAAGATAAAAAAAAAAAGATAAGGGAAGCAGCTAGATTTGACCGAACACATGTAAGGGTTGGGTGAAAGCTAGAAACCACTCCCACATCCTCTGTACAAACACTTTTTTGATTAAATCAATCAATAAAAATTTAGAATGAATTAGTAAATTAAACTGCTTGAGAAATTGGTTGATTTCCTAAGAACTTTATATAAGGGAGAAGCTATAATAGTGTCAAGGAAAAAAGGATAATCTGAGAATCTCATTTGAATTCAACAGGATGGAGAAGGAACAGAGCAAAAGAAAGAGAAGGGAAGATATTGGGGAGATATTTCGATTCTATGGTCATAACAGAGAGGCCGAGGCATGACATGAGAAAAAGGTTAGCTTTTTACCCAGTTTCTGCTCTGCATGCCTGTTTATCCACAGGCAGTATAAAATAATCTTCTGTTTTGTTATACAAATATTTCCAGGAAAATGAATTTTTCATCAAAGACAAAGAAGCCAAAGTTTAGAGATAGCTAAAAATACAAGGTTAGGCAAAGACTGCAATTGCTTCTTCGGTTTTAGGATTTTTTTCCCTTAAGTGGGAGATCAGAGTGATTATGACTATACTTAGAACTCTTCATTCAAAATAAACTCCCTAAAGCTCAATAAAAGAAAAATAAGTGGACTTCATGAGCCACTTTATTACATTTTAACTTTAAAATGAGTAAATTATTGTAACATGGTATTGCAAATTTAACTCTTATCAACTTGTCTGGTTGATGTTACCTCTCTACATGGAGGACCCTAGGAAACTTGCTTCTGAGACAATCATGATAATGAATAAGATAATTGCCTTGGAGTGGTTATGGAACATATGTAGACATTCTATAACTGGTTCCTGTTGGCTAACCATATCGTTATAAAGACCCTTTTCTGACTGACTCTGTAGCCAGAACTCTTGGCATCTTCAAAAAGGCTCTAGTCAGCTACGACCACTATTTTGTTTCATTTGAGGGAATTTGATTTAATGATATCTGGCGAGAGACCATTCAATAAGGGAACAAGTGTTAGTACGTTTTTCCCTTCTGAAGCCATATAGTTCCTAAGAAAATGAACTTTAGTCATTTAAAGGAGTGGCATTTTTATCCTTGGTTGGAGGAGTGAGCCACAAAGAATCAGGGAGTTGGTCTCCAACCTGGGTTTAACAGGAAGCATAACATTGATGTACTGAGGAGCAAGGAGTGATAATTATCTGGATATTAAATTGGCATGACTAATGCTATCATATGTAGGAAATGAGCTAAGTTATGAGCCCAGTATTCACTCCACCACACTGCTCCCCCTTTCCAGAGACTGGATATAGTATGTGGTATAGGGGAAATTGTGTCCTACAGTGTTTTTTTGTGTGTGTGTATATGTGTGGAAATGTTTGTATGGTTATTCTTACTCTATTAAAAGTAAATATCCCAGTTTAAAATCACTCTGCATTAGGTGATTAAATAGAACTGAGTGTGTCAACATTTGGTCCCCTAACAATATGGGAAATGCAGGAAATATACCACCCACAAATCCCTTAGTCTTCCTGGAACCCTGAGGAGAGCAACAGACATATAGGAGCATATTTTTTTTGTTGGAAAGATAGTTATGAAAGTGGTGATGGATCTATTTACAAGGTATCTGAGAAAAGAAGATATGAAAGGCATGGGGGAAAATGGACCTTATGCTGAAAAAAAAAATCAACCAAGAAAATATCAACAACTACTACTGTATATAGCTCCAGATTTTAAGAGGAGGAGATGATGACATCTTGAGTTATACTTCTTTGCTACAGAGAAGTCTAATCTGGCCTTATTCCTCCTATTTCCTATACACACAGTTCTGTCATAGCTACCTGGCAGCCCAGCCTTAAAATTCCAGGACAGAAGCTTTGGGCCTCCCTGCTTTTATATGCTGCTTATGAGAGACCACAGACTAAGTGATATATGTGTCCTCATCTTTACCATTGGCAGTGATAGCTACTTTCTTGTCCACACATTTTAGGTATCATACTTCCTCACTCCATCATAGGAATATGAAGCTGTTCATATGCTTACTAAAGGTTTCTCTCTACTATTTCCTGAATTTGACATCATGAGTTCATATGTGATGTGGGTATTCTATGTATCAAAACTTTTAATCTTCTTGTTGAACTTAGATGTTCCCTCCTTTTTCTACTATTGCCATTGGTGTAGAAAACTCATCTAAATCCTTTTTTGTCCATTCTCTTTTGCAAATTGTATTTTTATCTTCAACTTGACTAGCAAGACAACCTTGTCACTGACCCCAGAATCTCTTGCTGATGATGCTTCTCTCTTGACAATGATTCCTTGAGGGCTTACCTCTTGTATCTATTGGGATTGCTAACTCTCTTGACCAATAAATAATTGACTCATTTTCTGTAGATTTTTTTTTTTGAAAATTTGTACAGTGGAAACATGTATTTGATTTGGAAATAGAGAAATTTGGTTTACATCCCAACAGTGTCACTTCCTACCTGTGTGACTTTGGGCAAGCCATCCACCTTCTCTGAGCATCAGTTGTCTTATTTGGAAAATGAAAGTGTTGGACTAAATGACTCTGAAGGTCCATCTCTTTTGGGTCTGTATCTATTCATTGCTTAGAACTGCAACTCTAAGAAATTTTTCTTGCCTGGGTCACTTTATTTTCCTAAAGATATGATCGAGAGACTCAAATGCTTCCACTCCCATGATATGAACATTTTAAGCATTTAAAGTATTTTGAACATAACTGAATATAGAAAAGTCTTTTTGAATACACTGAAAAGGAGTTTCCTCATAGAAAGTCACATCTAATTCCAAAAACTATAAATGCTTTTAAAAATATTTGAAAAAGAAAGTTAAATAGATGAAGATATTATCTCTAGGTATGGCTATTTATAAGATTCTGTGATATAGCCTAGAATATGTTTTCATAGGAATGTACCCCTGAGTATATTCTTCCACATTTAAGAATCATTTAAAAAATGAGAGAGCTTGCCCCAACAGAGATCTACCTAATTCAAGAAATACATATTTTATGTAAATGAAATTGAGACATCCATATTACAAATACTTACAAATAGTTTTGTCACCTTATTCTTATAGTTAGACTGGATGACATGTGAAATGATGATAATAATATAAGCATAATCACATAGTCTTTAAGCCAAAGATAAATTCCTCATGGCAACACTGTGGAACGAAGGGACTTGCCTAGGTTACCCGTGTTGTAAAAAAAAAAAAAGCCAGGACTGTAAATTTAAATCCTCTGATAATACGTTGCATTATTTTTTTTCCTTAGGTAATTTGTGTGTGTGTGAAAGACATAACAACCATGAACCAATAAAAAATATTTCAATATACAAAGAACAAAAAAAAAGATAATTGCATAAGAAACTGCAAATCAATTATATAGTTCATTTTGTGTGAATATTTGGGTTAGCCAGGTAGCAACAATGGTCCTACTTTTGTGTCTCCTCCCAAACTTCTTTTTTTTCCATGTATAATTTGATGTTCCATACTTTCTTTTTGATGTTTCATACTCCTTCATTAGCATATAAGTTCCATGTTTCATATATTGTATTTGTATCTCTTGTACCTAGTAGAATATAGCACATTTTAGTAGGCACTCATTAAATACCTGTTGATTGATTCATTAACAAATAAATGCATTCCAATAAAAATACATCAACAAAATGACAAAGCATATTTCATTTTGTACTCACAGTTCATCATTTCCTCACCAAGAGGAGGTAAACATGCTTAATAACCTGTCTTCTAAAGACATGATTGGTCAGTGCTTTGATCTCTGAAGTCCTTCAGATTTGTTTGATTTTCCACCAGCAAGGACATCGTGTAAATTATTCTCTTGGTTCTTTTCATTCCATAATTATTCATAAAGACCTTATTAGGTTCCTCTGCATACATCGAATCCTTAATTTCTTATGGGTGCAAACATAAGGAAATTGGTCTGTCACTGACCAAATCACAGAAAGGGGACATAACAAAAAAAAGGAAAAATGCAGTAGTCCTCGTGCTCCCTGTTATGAGGTTTGAACTAGTGCTTTGATAATCAGAAAGGGAGCAAAAATAAAATGAAGAATGATAGGTCACACATGAAGGTGTGACCCGAAGCAAGATTTCAAGAGGAACCCAGCTCATAATGAGAGGAACAGAAGAGACATGGAGCTGGGGAAAAGGAAGCTCTAATCTATAAGCAGACACATGGAGTTGAATGCTCAGAAGAATAATAAAAATCCATTACATTCATATGCTACAATTTGTTCAGTCATTATCCCAAATAATGGGCAACTATTGTGTTTCCACTTCTTTGCTACAACAAAAAATGATGATACAAATATTTTTGTATATATGAGTCCTTTCCCTTCACCTTTGCCCTCTTGGGGTATAGGCCTATTAATGATATCATTGAGTCAAAGGATACATACAGTTTAGTGCCTCAGGTTATAGTTCTACATTATTTTCCAAAATACTGAGACCAATTCACAGTATTATTCACAGTATAATTACTGCCTTTGGCCTCCTACTGCCTGTCTGCTAATTTTCATCTCCACTTTTGGTTGCTCTTGCCAAGCTGATGGAGGTGAGGTAGAACCTTGGCTTTTGCAAAACTCTCTCATACCAGAAGTTGGTGCCAAAGACAGCCATTCAGATAATTTCCCTTATTTCAAGCAAATAGAGTACTTTTTTGTTTATTCTGGATTGAATCTAACAATTCAAATAATAATTCCCCAAGCTAGATCATATTCTGGATTTGATACAAAATGATTAAATTATGCATGACATAAGGAGGGACTGCCACTGATTTTACGATACTTTCAATCAACAACATAGCAATGAAACCTTAAAGATAGAATATTTATGCATCTTATCTAGGCAATACCACCAAAACAAAAGTCCTTCCTCTTCAATAAACAAACCAATAAATACAACGCCACCTTCTTGGGAAAGCTGAATATGAATACTAAATGCTCTACAGATCCATAAGCTGTTATGCACAGTATTTTCTTGGAACTTTTTCAACTGAGAGTAATTAGAGAGCTGCTCATCACAAACCAGGATGCCTTTGCTTTAGATTAGATGGATGCAGCTCTATTTTCTGATTCTTAAGGAGTCAGAAATTCAGAGTAACTGGATTCTTTCCAAAGAATTTTTCTTTATTCAATTCAATTCAAATATTGAAGTAGGAGATGATTCTAAGTAATCAAAGCAAGTATTTGGCACAGTAGCAATAAAATCTTTTCCCTTATAACAGCTAGATATCCAGTACCAAACCTGACTAGTCTGTTGAAATTGAAAAGGTGAGGCAGGGTGGAAGTGGAAAGAGTGATTGTGTAAAACTCTGGGTTCCAAGTGTTATTATATGGATTATTTGAAAAGTCAGATTTTATTATTTCTTGAAAATAGTTTTGATATTCTTTTGTGTGGTTGCATGCAGTGAACCTTGGGCACAGAGAGCTACTAGAATTAGAAGCAATTAAAAGAAAGATATTCTGGAAGGTATCAGCAAAGGACAAGAGCTAGTGCAATGCAGGATTAACAAAAAGAAAAAAAAGAAAAACAAGAATAATAACTGACAATTATATAAAGTTTTCAGGTTCATGAAGCATGTGCATTTGGGGCAATGTAGTGAGATAGGAAGGGCACATAGCCAAGTTGGTTTGTTTCTGTTTTTAATATCCCCAGTGCTTAGCACAGTATTTGACACATAGGAAGCAATTACTAAAACCTTATTCATTCATTCAAATCCCAGCTTGGCCATCAATGGGACCTTAGAAAAGTCATTTAAATGCTTTTGACCTCAGTTTCCTCTTCTGTAAAATGAAAGGTTAGGACTAGCTGGCTTCTAGGGTCTCTTCCAGTTTGCTATAGACTTTACTATAATCTTATGAGGTTAGTATTATAGAAAAAAATCATAATCATCTCTGTTTAGCAGATGAGGAAACTGAGGATCAAAGAAATTAACCTACTTGTTCAAAGGCACACAGCTAATATTTAAGTCATACATTGAATTCAAATCTCTTTATTGCCAATCCAGCACACTTATTCCACAGCATCCTGCCTCTAATTATTGCCTTTGTAGCATATCCTTAGCCTTCTCCCTTTCCTCATGGCTCCTCCCTTCATCCCTTCCTTCCATCTATCTGATGGTAAGGTAAAGATTTTTAAGAAGTAAATTGTGGCTGCATGAAACCTCTTTGAATACACTGGTCCAGTGTAGCAGCCCCACTTTTAGAGAAGGGGATGGGGAACAAGATAGGAAGAACCTACCTGACTCGATGTAGTGTTATTTAGTGGATAGACCACTGAACTGAAAATCAGGTTCAAATTGATTCAAATCTCACTCCATGCATATGGCAGCTGTATGAACTTACACAGGTCACTTAATGTCTCTAGTCCTCAATTTCCTCAATTGTCAATTGAAGGAATTGTTCCTGATGCCCTCTAAGTTTCCTCCGAATTCTAAATCCATGATTCTTGGATGCCATGATTTTCTAGATGAAATATGTCTATAAAATAGACATGTATTTTTGCATATACAGTTATCTTAATACTCTTTGTTCTGCCTCTTTTCTATTCACATCTTTGGGGACAGGAATACTGAAGAAGTAGTAGAAAGATCAATACCTCTGTGTGGGCAACATTGAGTCATTCAATAAATATCTATTCACCACCTCCTATGGGCAAGCCAATGTGCGAGGCAATAATTTTTTGGGAAATGGAAATATGGACTCCGGTTCTACATACTAAAACATGAGGAAAAGTGGAGTCATGAAGTTGAATAACCTCTGACAACTCCAATGTAGGTGATATCCCATTCTTTCATTTCATATGAAATGGCATACCCCAGTTTGTTATGCTTTTACAGTTTCTTGTGTAGATGGCTTTTCTCCTACCAGTGAAATGCACACCCCTTGAAAGTCAAAACTTTATCTGTGACTCTTCTTCTACTTTCCTTTTTATCCCTGTCCTTCTCACCAACACACACATACACACACACACACACACACACTCACACACTCACACACACACACACACACCCCATAAAGTGCTTGGCCTATAGCAAATGCTCCACAAAAGAACTCTGAGCTGAATTTGACAGAGGATTCACCATAACCACTCTCTCTTGGGAGAGTCCACAACTAACACAAGGATCTTTGGAAGTCGTCATTGACTCTGACTTTGGAAACCAATGGTTGCATTTTCACTTAAATTCACTTCATTGTCACATTTGATAACCTGAAGCTAAATCTTTTTCTACTGATCTTCAACAGTTCTGTTTTGAACACTAGATATTTTATTTTGGAAATATTTGTCTTGAAATTTTATATTCTTTACATTTTGTTTTAGAGTCTTTAAGAATTCCCTCCAGTTTTGGAAGTTCACATTAGGGATTTTGTGGCACTGGATTATCCTTTGAAGATTTGCTTTTTAGCAAATTGGATAGCTTTATTTGCACTTAAAGAGAAAGACACATTTATTTCCTTGCAAAAGGTTTCAGTTTTTGGGTTTATGAAGTTTTGTTGTTTGGGCTGTAAATTATAGCAATTAATCAATAGATATTTGTTAAGTTTGACCATGTGCCAGGCATCATGTTAAGGACTGGGGATACAAGAGTCAAAAGAGCAGTCCCTGGCCTAAGAGAGTTCACAGGCTAATGAGGTAGATCACATGAAAACAAATATATGCAAAGCAAACTACATACTGCATAAATAGGAAATAATGAAAAGAAGGAAGGCACTAGTATTAAGAAAGGTTGGGGAAGGCTTTCTCTGCAAAGGTGGGATTTTAGTTGGGACTTAAAGGAAGTCAGGGATGTCAGTAGTCAGAGGGGAAGAGGGAGAGTGTTCCAGGCACTGGAGATAGCAAAAGAAAACACCCAGATTTGAGAAATGAAGTATATAGTTCATGAAATACCCAGGTTGCTAGTGTCAGGAAAGTACTATTTCTCTGAGATAATTATGAAATAAGTGGAATTGACTTCTAAGAACATTGGCAGTTTGTACAATGTTTTAGGAAAATAATATTATGTTCATATACATTAAAATATATGTACATGTGAGTCTATATGTAGACACACATTATACACAGACAGATAAGCATATTCACATATTGGTTTTCATTGGCACTTCCTATATTAATGCAATGTGACACTCATTTCTACAATATATAGTCCTGGAAGGATGTCTAGGTAATTGGTTTAAATGACTTACACAGGGTCACATAGTCATTTTTTTGGTATCAGGGATGGAACTTGAATCCAGGCCTTCCTAGCTCTGTAGCCAGCTTTTAATGTACACCACCCTCATCCACCCATTACTGAACCATAGAAACCAATTACATATCTAGTGGTATGTGTATGTATGTATACACACACACACACACATATACACATACACACATACCACTAGATGTGTACTATCTATATCTATATCATCCTAATCTTTGGGACTCTCATAGTCTATTATCCTGTTCTATGAGAGAGAGAGACAGAGAGAGAGAGAGAGAGAGAGAGAGAGAGAGAGAGAGAGAGAGAGAGAGAGACAGAGACAGAGACAGAGACAGAGACAGAGACAGAGACAGAGACAGAGAGTTGTATTACCATGCTAGAGAAGTCATTCCAAGCATCTAGGGGTATGTATTACTTCCTCATAATCCCTATTTAAGCATAATCCCAATTGAAGATTTAAGTATATTAGAATGCTTATAGCTGAAGGATACTCCAATACCCACAACTTCATGAATTCACAATTTATGTCTTTAGACAGAGCCAGTGATCTGCAAGCAACCCATGGGTATAATTAAGATTGTATGATAAGGGGTAAACTCTAGGATATTCTTTCTGGGCCTGAGTCAATCCTTAGGTGAGCTAGAGGTTCCAATAGCACAGGAGGATGTTTAACTAGTAATCAATTACAAGTTGTCCCAAAAATCTTAGTCCATTTTTAATCTATTAAAGCTTAAACTTCACTAAGAATTTTGGGAACATCCTGTATATAGAAAAATAAAGGGAGACTGAAAGCAAATAAGAAAACACACAAACCTGGAGTCACTTAACCCACTGTTCATTATTTCGACTGTCAACCACTTGAGCCTGGGGCAAGAGCCTCAGTGCAACTTGGAAATACCAGTTTGAAGAGTTTGACTCTGAAGTCTTGAGACTCAGAGTTAGCTGGAATACAGGAAGAGTTTCTAGTCTCACAACATTGATTGGAATTTATCCTGGTCTTAAAACTAATGGATGAAATGAAGCAGCATACTGTTAAAATCATTCTCTGAAAAATGCTGTTCAGTCATAAATACACATATGGCAGATGCTGGATCAATGCTGATGAGAGCAGTGACAGCTTTATTTGCTTTATTTATTTCCTGTGGATGTTCTTTGGTGGATCATTTTGCATCCCACTATTTCTAATTTGGTATAACCTGCAATTTTGAGGAATAAATACACTTTGTCGTCCAAATCACTGATAGAAATGTGCAGTATTATGGAGTCTAGCATAGTTGTCTTGGAACCTTATGCAGTCTTTCCCCTGGGTGGCTAGGGATCACAGAAAGCACTAGTCACAAGTATTGTGCACAACCTAGCTAATGAGAACACAGAGTTTAGATGGATACACTAATGCTACACCATCATCCCAAGGGGCTATCATTCCAGAATCTGTTATATTGGCCTGGCAGTATTAGCTTTTAAGAAAGCAGTATCGATTCCTTCCAGGATATTTGCTATTTCAGTTCTTTGCAAATGAATTTATTACTTCCTACTATGTACTAGTATCTCCCATCATTTTAGCATTAAACGAATTAGTGCATAATTTTCAATTTGGAAGTAATCCCTCCCCTCAACTATTTTGAAAGATTGCCACCACATATTCATTTCCAGTATTTAGGCCATCCTCACAGTTGTCAGGAATAGTACCAGATGACCCTTCAATAACTTGTTTAAGCTGCTAGTGCAATTTTCTAATGTGCTGAACATACAATTAAGTCCATCCGTTCACACAACATTGATAAAACTATGAAGCATTATAGGTCCAACTCCAACTTTCATGGAGTTTTATTCTTCTGAGTATATAGGACATTCCAAAAGGCCCTTTAAATAGCAAATTTAAAGGGTATATATGTATATATACACATGTATACACACAAACATATATCATATATATATATATATATATGTGTGTGTGTGTGTGTGCAGTACAGGGCTTAGCTATCTATCTGCCCTATTACTTTCTCTTCCCTCAACCCTTCTTTCCAACAGGAAGAAGGATTATCAGGACTAAATCTTAAGAGAAAGGTTGTACCTTTTCCCTCATCTTTGCTCCAGCCCTTGGAGTTAATCCATGAACTTTTAAAAGGATCTCTGGGACTGAGTTATCAAGAGTGAGCGAAAACTCAACTTATCACACTATATATAGCCATCCCCAGACCACACTGAATATCTCATGTAGCTTTCCACAGGGCTTACCCAACATAGGCATCAAGTCATTTCTCCTACTGCTCCTTAATCTCTCTTTTTCACTCCCTACCTGTATTCCTCCTACTCTTGGAAAAAATCATCAAATCAGCACTGCCATTTTCATTCAAAGCCTCCTTTTGCTGGCTCCTAACCCTCTCTATGTGTTGTATTCCTTTGTTACAATGAAGGTTTCTTAAGGATAGGAACTGTCTCACTCTTGTATTTATATCCCCAGCACCTAGAACAGTGCCTGACACAAATTTAGTACTTAATGGATGGATGCTTGTTCATTCATTCATGTATTCATTCAGTCAAAACTCAGCTCAAGTAGTACTTCCTAAAACAGTATTTCTTATTCCCCCAGCTAGTAGTATCCTAGTTCCCTCTATTACATTTTATTTACTTTGTATAAATTTTGTCCTAATGTATATGCATGCATATCATTTTCCTCAATGGAATAAAAAATCCTTGAAGGGAGGGGCAGCTTTTACCTTTTTAACCACCAAACCTAACTCAGTGAATGGTATATAATAGGCCTTTAAAATGCTTATTCATTGATTCTTCATTGATCTATTTTCACATACGATTTTCACATACAAATTAATGAACAAGTATTTATTATGTTATTTGTTCTCTGCATTGAGAATACAAAGGCAAAAGTAGATTATATGATCACAGTTTCATATGAAATCTATGTTGAGCTTGTCAGCAAGACCCATCTTCTGAGTTCAAATCCAACCTGAGACATCTGCTATCTGTGTGATCCTGAGAAAGTCATATTTAACTCAGTTTACCTTGATGTCTTCATCCGTAACATGAGGCGGAGGAGAAAATGGCAAACCATTCCAGTATCTTTGCCAAATGAGGTCATGAAGAGTCAGACACAACTGAAAATGACTGAAACCATGTATGAATTTGTATATGCACACATATACAATAAGAGTTTCTATCTCAACAGAATCAAAATGATAGGTAAAAATCTTACTTGAACTACTAAAGAAAGTGTTTCTCCTTCTGATTTTAAAGATGACAACATAAGTAAGATTGGGTTTCTGCTGATCTGGAAAAAGAGTGGTTAATGGCATTAAGTAAGCATAGGATCATGAATAAGCATAAGTTCTTTTAGGACCTGGAAAAATACTATATTTTGCAAATGATTTGAGTTTAATAACACCCAAAATGGTTCTGAATTATAAATGTAGTATAAAACTCACAAAAATCTTGACTTTTTTTTTTTAAAGATTGCATTCCAGGGGGAGGAAAAAGCTTGATACCATAACATGACGGCCTTCCTCACTTTTGTTTCTGTCAGAAACAACCACAACAAGAGAAAGTGTGCTTTGGAAAGATGTTCTAAAGATTAACCAGGATACTAGTTTTAAAGGCCAGGATGGAAAGATTGCAGAAAACTGCATTCGAGTTGATTTTATTTAATGCTAGGATTAGATTTATTTCAGAAATCTGGAAAACAAGTAGAAGCAGAAAACTGCCATCCTGGATCAACACAATGATAGAAAATATCTTAACAGCAGAAAGGAGAATTTATTTTAAAAATGGAAAAGCAACAGGGAGATGAAGTAAAAACTTGGTTCAATAAGCCATCAAAGTCATGTAAAAGAATAATGGTCCCAACAGAAATGTAAGAAAAGAGTCTTATAAGTGAAAAAAAAATTATAAAGAGTAAAAAAGTGGTTTATAAAAAAAAATAACTGAAAACAGAAGCAGTCCCAAAGGTTACTCTAGGGCCAGATAAAATCAAAGCTTGGAAGACCTTGATGACAGGATATTTGAGCAGTGGAGGACCACACTAAACATTTTCAAAGGTATTTGGAACAAGACATTCTGTCCAACATGTATAAGTAAAGATGCTATGGATTTGTTCAGAGACTTAAAACAGCAATGTTAGTGTAACCATGAGTATCATCTTAATAACGGAAAACAAAGCAAGCCACAAAAAAGTGCTTACTTCCATTACTTCATTTTGAAATGTGATTTGAATGTTTATTCATTCATTTAACAAACATTCATTAAATTTTTTACTGTGTATAGTGAACAGATGTTAGAGGTAGCAGAGAATGGTACTCCTTCTACAAGAATTTTTTTTTAAAAGATACTTTCCATGACCTTAAGGATTTTACAGTATATTAGGAGGATTCTAAGACACATACACAGCTAAATATGCTAATTATAATGTGATATGTGAATAAAAAAGTCTAGAGTTTTTATCAGATAAAATAAAGATCATTTCATGCTGGCAGGATCAGAGAAAGCTTCACAAAGGAGGTGGCAGTCGAACTGGGCCTTGAAAAATGATAATTCATTCAAAATCGTAGAGGAGAATAGAGGGAGGGCAGAAGATTTGTTATGGAAAAAAAACGGTATGAACAGACACAAAGAGGTGGGAAACCATGTGAGGATTAGGGAGGGAAGTAATTAGGCAAAATATTTATGAAGAGCTTGTTTTCCAGGCATTGTGCTAAATTCTGGGGGTACAAAGAAAAGCAAAAAACACAGTGCCTGCCTCAATGGAAGAGTCAAAATGTAAATAAAATACACATAAAAGTATATGCAGTGAGAATGAAAGGTAATCTCAGAGGGAAGGTAGTAACTGCTGGGGGGGAGGTAGGCTTCTTCAGAAGGTGGGATATGTGCTGATTGTTGAAGGAAGACAGGGAAGTCAGGAGATAGAAATGAGAAGGAGCAGCCATTCCAGACACAGGGGATAGCTTGGTGAAGAGACATAGAGTGGGGCAGAGTAATTATTGGTTGCAAAGGACAGTAAGAAGGCTGATGTTTCAAGGGAAAAGTAGGAAGGGGCCAGGTTTCTACAAACTTTGAATGCCAAAAAGAAGTTTTTTACATTGCATATAAGCTTGAGAAACTGAGTTGATCATAGATTAGAGTGGGGAGAGACTTTAGTCACCAGTTAGAAGTCAGGTGGGAGGCTTAAGTTCTGCACCAGAATGGCAGCTGTTTAAGTAGAGAAAGGTGATGTAGACAAGAGATGCTATAAAGGTAGAAATAACAAGATTCATTAGTAGAGTGGATGTGTACAGAGTGTTAGAAAAGAATCAAGGGTGACACTGAGGTTGTGAACCTGGTTGAAAGAAAGCATAGTGATTCACTTTAGAGAAATGGGAAAGTTTGGAAGAGTAAATAATTTAGAGAAAAAGATAAGTTCACTATCGCATATGTTGATTTTGAGATGCCTAGGAGTCAGCCATTTTTACATATCCAAATGGCAGTGATGAAAAACTTATACTTAGGAGAGAGGTTAGGGCTAGAAATATAGCTATAAGTTATCTATATAGATATGATAATTGAACCTGTGCAAGATTATAAGATCATGAGCAAGCAAAGTAGTATGAAGAAGAGAAGCTTTCCTAGGATAAAGCCTTGAGGGACACACACCATTACTGTGCCCTGGATGAAGATCCAGCAAAGGAGACCAGAGAAGGAGTAGAGTAGATGTAAACTAATTCAGGTATTAATATGTGAGATAAGGGTAGAAGGGTAAGTTAGGGCCAGCTTCTGGAGAGGCTTTGGATCTTGCTGGACTAAATGCTTTGAAACTTGTTCAATAATCAATGGGAAACCTTAGGAGGGTTTGAAACTATGAACTGACATAATCAAGTGATTCATTGAGAAGTTTCAGCTGGCAATAATGTGTAGGATAGTTTGAAGGGAAGAGCCTTGAGCAAAGAAGATGAGCTGGGTGGCTAATGACATGTCTGTGAAATATAACAAGAGTCATTAGTAAACTATGGACTAATTAAAGGAAGCACATTTACTGTTATGTTATTTGTCTTTTAGAGTGAATCATCTTCCAGGCATTATACCAACTCTTTATATACTTCCATTTTGCAAATGAATCAGCTATGATGCACAGTGGTTTTGCTGTGGTTAGAGAAAGTCATTTTAAATTAGTATTTGCTGAACCACTTCAAGGACAAGGTGACATTTTGATTGTGATACTGAGGAAAGTTCTATAAAAGGTAAAAAGACAACCCTCAAGTTGCATAAAATAAAGAGAGGACATAAAGATTATGAATACATAGATATGCATCATTGATAAATATATATATATATATATATATATATGTATATAAATTACACGTAGACATCAAAAAAGAGGCAGAGAATTAAACAGCAAAGTCAAATCTTAGCGTGGTTTATGTACTTCACTACTGTAAAAGATTTGAACTTTCTTGATAAACCACCTGTGAATTCTTCCTGTGATGCCAAGGGTCATTTGTCAGCAATTAAGGGAACTGAACAAATTGTAAACCATCCTTTATAAATAATTAAAGTGGTTTTTTTTTAATATATAAATGTCCAGTTAGCTCTTGAAAGATTACAAAGTCACAGGAATCAAGGATAAAAACAAACATGGAAATAACTTCTCCAGCCTCTACTTTCTTCATCTGTGAAATGACAAACTTGGAATCTGTAATATTCATTTCCATTCTAAATCTTACAATCCTATGAACCTTTGATCTAGGCCTTATATTATCACAAAATCAAGCCTCAAGCTTTTAAGTAGCATTGACTTTTTGCTGTGCATGACACTAGACCTTAGGAGTGCAAAGAGAAGAAACAAATAGTACCGAGCTTAAAGAATTTATATTCTTTTTTGCGTGTGTTTAGTATTTTATTTTCCCCAATTACATGTAAAAATATTTTAACATCCATTTTTAAAACTTTGAGTTCCAAATTCTTTCCCTTCTTCTCTCCCTAGCCCCCCTCATTGAGAAGGCAAATAATTCAATATAGGCTATGCATGTGTAGTCATGCAAAGTATAACTCCACATTATGTTTGAAAGTTATATTTGAAAGAAAACATAGACAAAAAAAAACCTCAAGAAAAATAAAGTTAAAAAAGTATACTTTAGTCTGTATTTGGATATCATCAGTTCCTTCTCTGGGAATGGACAGCATTTTTCATCATATGTCCTTCAGAGTTGTCTTGGATCATTGTTATTGCTGTATTGCTGAGAATACCTAAGTCATTCATAGCAGATCATTTTACAATATTGTTACTTTGTACCTAGTACATGTCACTTTGGATCCGCATCTGTAAATATTTCCAGGTTTTTCTGATAGCATCTAGTTCATCATTTCTTATAGAGAATAATATTCCATCAAAATCACATACTACAATTTATTCAGCTATTCCCCAATTGATGGGCATCCATTCTCTCAATTTTCAGTTCTTTGCTATCAATATTTTTTGTACATATAGGTCCTTTTCCTTTTTATTTTTTATCTCTTTTTGGAGACATATCTAGTGGTGGTATTGCTAGGCCAAAGGGCATGCATGATTTTATAGCCCTTTAGGCATAGTTCCAAACTGTTCTACATAATGATTGAATCAGGTCACAATCCCACCAATAGTGCTATTAATGTTTCATTTTTCCCACATCCCTTCCAACATTTGTCACTCCTTTTCTGTCCCATTAGCCAACCTAATAGATATGAGGTAGTACCTCAGAATTGTTTTAATTTGGATTTCTCCAGTATGTAGTGAGTTAGTGCATTTCTTCATATGGCTATACATAGCTTTGAGTACTTTTATCTGAAAATTGTTAATACCGTTTCATCATTTATCAATTGGGAAATGCCTCTTATTTTTATAAATTTGACTCGGTTCTCTATATGTTTCAGAAATGAGGATTTTATTAGAGCAATTGCTTCTAAAATTTTTTCCACAATTTTGATTGCTAACTGTATTTCCCTCCATTCTATTTCCCTTGTTTATTACATTCTCTCTCTCCTTTCACCCTGTCCCTCCCCAAAAGTGTTTTGCTTCTGATAACACCTCCCTCAAACTGCCCTCCCTTCTATCACCTCCCTCCCTTATCCCCTTTTCCTCCTGGTTTCCTGTTGGGTAAGATAGATTGCTATACCCAATTGAGTGTGTATGTTATTCCCTCTTTGAGCCAATTACAATGAGAGTACAATTCACTCATTCCCTCTTACCTCTCCTATCTTCCTTTCCACTGTAAAAACTCTTTCTCGACTCTTTTATGTGAGATAATTTTCCCCATTCTACCTTTCCCTTTCCCTTTCCCCCAGTGCATTTCTGTTTCACCCCTCACGCCTATGTCCTATGTCTATATATAATCTTTCTAACTGCCCTAATAATGAGAGAGTTCTTAAGAATTACAAGTATCATTTTCCATATAGGAATGTAAATAGTTTGATTTGATTAAGTTCCTTTTGATTTTTCTTTCCTATTTACCTTTTTGTGCTTCTCTTGAGTGTTGCATTTGAAAGTCAATTTTTTTATTCAGCTCTGGTCTTTTCATCGAGAATGCTTGAAAGTCCTCTATTTCACTGAATTTACATTTTCTTCCCCAAAGGATTACACTCAGTTTTACTGGGTAGGTGATTGTTGGTCATAATCCGAGCTTCTTGCTCTCTGGAATATAATATTCAAAGCTCATCAATCTTTTCATTCTTGTTGAAATTGCTAAATCTTGTGTTATCCTGACTCAGGCTTTACAATACTTGAATTTTTTTTCCTTCAGGCTGCTTGAAATATTTTCTCCTTGACCTTGGAGCTCTGGAATTTGGCTATAACATTCCTGGAAGTTTTCATTTTGGGATCTCTTTCAGGAGGTGATTGGTGAATTCTTTTAATTTCTATTTCAGTCTCTGGTTATTGAACATTAGGACAGTTTTCCTTGACAGTTTCTTTAAAGGTGATGTTTAAGCTCTATTCTTGTTCATGACTTTTAGATAGTCCAATAATTTTCAAATTATCTTTCCTGGATCTATTTTCTAGGTCAGTTGTTTTTCCAATGAGATAGTTCACACTGTCTTGTATTTTTTTTTCATTCTTTTGGTTTTGTTTTATTGTTTCTTGATGTCTCATAAAGTAATTAGCTTCTATTTCTTTAATTCTCATTTTTAAGGAATTACTTCTTCAGTGAGCTTTTGTACCTCCTTTTCTACTTGGCCAAGTCTACTTTTTTTTAAATCTCATTTTATTGTTTTCCTGTTATATGAAAAGAAAAAATTTAGCTCATACTTTTATAAGATTTCAAGTTCCCAATTTTTCTCCCTCTCTCCCTGCCCTCCCCATATCTGAAAATGGTAGGCAGTTTGTTATAGTTTGTGTATATGCTATCATGTAAAAGTATTTCCATATTAGTCACAGTTGTAAAAGAACAGACAAAAGAACAAAAAGAGAAAGAATAAGGTAAGTGAAAATAATATGCTTTAGTCTGCATTCAGAGTCCATCTGGGTATGGAATGAAAGCATTTTTCTTTGTGAGTCCTTTGTACTTGTCTTGGATTATTATGTTGCTGAGAATAACTGAGTCATTTATAATTGCTCATCACACAATGTTATTGATCCTATGTACAATGTTCTCCTGGTTGTGCTCATTTCATTTGCACCAGTTCGTAGAAGTCTTTCTAGGTTTTTCTGAAGTCTTCCTGTTCATCACTTCTTATTACACAAGAGTATTCCATTACATTCATATAGCATAGCTTATTCAGCCATTCCCCAAATGATGGGTGTCCCCTCAATTTCCAATATTTTACCACCTTGAAAAAGCCCGCTATAAATATTTCTTGGACCTATAGGTCTTTTTTCCCTTTTTAAGATCACTTTGGATACAGAACTAGTAGTAGTAGTATTGCTGGGTCAAAGAGTATGCACAATTTGATTGCCTTTTGGGTATAGTTCCAAGTTATTCTCCAGAATGTTTGCATCAGTTGACAATTCTATCAGCAGTGCATTAGTGTTCCAATTTTCCCACATCTTCTCCAGTCTTTATCATTTTCCTATTCTGTCATATTAGCCAGTCTGATAGGCATGAGGTGGTATGGCAGAGTTGTCTTAAATTGCATTTCTTTAATCAGAAATAATTTAAAGCACTTCTTCATACTCTATAGATAGCTTTGATTTTTTTAGCTGAAAACTTCCTGTTCATATCCTTTGATCATTTATCAATTGGTGAATGACTTGTATTCTTGTAAATTTGACATAGTGCTCTTTATATTTGAGAAATGATGCCTTCATTAGAAACACTTGCTGTAAAGATTATTTCCCATCTTTCTGCTTTTCTTCTAATCTTGATTGGGTTGATTTTGTTTGCACAAAAGCTTTTTAATTTAATATAATCAAAATTATCTCTTTTAAATTTTGTAATGCTCTCTATCACTTGTTTGGTCATGAACTTTCCCCTCCCCATAGATCTGACAGGTAAACTATTCTTTGCTCTTCTAATTTGCTTATGGTGTCACTCTTTATGTCTAAATCATGGCAAAGGTCTGCCATATTTAACTTTTCTAATATTCTATTTAGCTCCTTAGTTTCTTTCTTGTTTCTTTTTTGGTTAAATTTGTCAAGTACTGAGTGGGAACATTGGGGACCCCATTATTATACTTTTGTATACTAATTTCTTCCTGTAATACATTTTTCTCCTTTAAGAATTTGGATGCTGTATCACTTGATGCATATATGTTTAGTACTCATATTGCCTCATTGTTTATGGTACCTTTTAGGAAGATGTTATTTCCTTCCTCATCCCTTTTAATTAGTTCTATTTTTGCTTTTACTTTGTCTGAAATCAGGATTGCTATCCCTGCTTTTTCTACTTAGCTGAAGCATAATAGATTCTGCTCCAACCTCTTGCCTTTACTCTGTGAGTGTCTCTCTGCTTCAAGTATGTTTCTTGTAAACAATATATTATAGAATTTTGGTTTTTGATCCACTCTGCTCTCTGCTTCTGAGGCTACACTGAAGCACATGGATGTCTGGCTTACTTTATTTTCATGCTGGAGTATGTCTATTTGCCTGGGACCATGCTGAAGCATGTGGCAGTTCTCAGAGCTGGAGTATGAGGCTTCCCCTGGCTATGCTAAGGCAAGGGGGTCCTGGTGTTGGCACTTTCCTCCTCCACCACACTGCAGCTCAGGATCTCCTACTGGTTTGCTTGCCCCTGGTTTGCTGACATGCTTCCTTTTCACTAGAGTGAAATGAACCTTTTTTGCTGATCTTCCATGTTTCTTGGGCTAAAGGATTGTTTCAACCCATCTTTTTACTCATTCTGCTATTTCAGGATTTGTTTTGGGGTACCATTTTATGGTTGTTTGGAGGTGAATACAGGACTGTTACGATGATTTGCTACTTACTTCGCCAACCCAGCTCCCAGAAGTCCTATCTCTCATTCTACTTTTTAAGGAGTTTTTATCTTCAAGAAATTTTTCTGCCTCTTTTTCCATTTAGCCAATTCTGATTTTCAAAGCATTCTTCTTCTCATTGGTTTTTTGGACTTCTCTTACCATTTTGCCTATTTTGTTTTTTAAAGTATTATTTTCTTCAATTTTTTTGTGTCACCTTTATCAAGCTATTGACTCTTTTTTCATGATTTTCTTCCACCACTCTCATTTCTCTTTCCAATTTGTCCTCTACCTCTCTTACTTGATTTTCAAAATCCTTTTTGAGCCCTTCCATGACCTGAGACCAATTCATATTTTTTGGGGGGACTTTGGATGTAGGAGCTTTGACTTTGTTATTTTCTTCTGAGTGTGTGTTTTCATCTTCCTTGTCATCTTAATAACTTTCTGTGGTCAGAATTTTTTTTTTGGCTCTTTGCTTATTTTTCCCATCTATCTTTTGACTTTAATTTTTTTGTTAAAGTGAGGCTCTGCATCCAGGATGGAGGGTACACTGTCCCAAACTTCTGGTTTTTGTGCAGCTGTTTTCAGAGCTAGTTCTAGGGGTCTGTAAGCTTTTAGTTCTTCCAAGGTTGTATGATCTAAGAAGTATGTTTACTACTCTTCTGGCCTAAGCTCTTGTCTGTGAGCAACCACAACCACTCTTTTCTGCCCTGGAACTGTGAGAGAGTCCCTGCTCTATTAGAGCTGCAAGCTCCAGTGTGCTAGTGCTGCTTCTAGCCTTGCGACTGCCACCTAGGACTGGGACCCAGATCTGAGTATAGGCAAAGCAATAGATTCCTTCCCATAGTGCCAGCAAAGAGACCCCTTTAATCTCACTCTGATCATTTGTTTGACCCCCTTACTATCTGTGGGATGAGAGCTCCAGAAGCAGTGTCTGTCACTGCAGATTCAGCAGCTCCTAAGGTTGCTTCTTTGTTTACTGGGGCTGCTGTTGCAGCCTGTGCTGGACTGTGCTCCACTCTCACTCTGGTATGACAGACCTTTCCTGCTAGATTTCTAAGTTGTCTTGGGCTGGAAAATTATTTCACCCTATCCTTTTGTGGGTTCTACTGCTCCAGGAATTGTTTTATAGCATTATTTAAATGTGTTCAGAGGGGTTTTGGAGAGAGCTTAGGTGAAGTTGCCGTTTCTCCACCATTTTGACTCTATTTCTCAAGAGTTTGCATTCTAACAGGGGAGAAAACATATACACTTACATATGTGTAAATATACCTATGTCCAAACAAGAAAAACATAAAATAGACTGAAGATAGCATTAGCAAGAAAAATATTGGTGGGTCTAGGAAAGACCTCTATAAAAGGTGGTACTTGAACTGAATCTTGAAGGAAGTCAGAGATTCTAAGATGTGAAGGTGATGAAAGAGTACTCTAGAGCTGGGGGACAGACAATTCATAGGACCACAAATGAGAAATGGAATATCATGTCCATGCCTGTTTGCCTGGAATATAGAATACATGATAGGGATCAATGTGGAAGAAGACAGGTAGGATGGGGCCAGGCTATGTGGAACTTTGAATGTCAAACAGAAAAGTGCATATTTAATTACAGAAGTAGTTGGGAGCCACTGGACTTTATTGAGTAGGATGGATGACATGTTAGACCTGTGTTTTAGGAAAAGCACATAAGTGAAGGATATATTGGAGTCATGAGGAATTTGAGGCAGTGAGACCAGTTAGAAGGCTAGTGCAGAAGTACAGAAGAGAGGGTCTGAAGTAGGATTGTGGCTGGATTAGTGGAGAGAAAGCGATGTATATAAGAGATAATGTGAAGGCAGAAACTATAAGATCTTGGAAAGTATTGGACATGTAGGGTGAGAGTGAGGAGTCAAAGGTGAAACAGGATGTGGGCCTGAATGATTGAGGGAATGGTGGTACCCTCAATAGTAACAGGGAAATATGGAAGTAGGTGGTTTTGTGGGGAAAGATGAGCTCTGTTTTAGACAGCATTTGACATGTTTATGGTAGTCTGAGTTTTAGATGTCCAAGAGGCAATCGTAGATGAGTGATTGTGATTCAAGAGAGTTGTTTTCCCTTTGTTCTTGAGGAGGGCTATGACATCAGGAAACTGATGCCATGACTTGCAAGTGAATTGGATTTAAGTGAGGGAGGACTGTGGAAAGTCACCAGCTTCACTTTTCCTCTGGAGCCATCAGGTACAGTAGCAAGATATACATCAGGATAACTGGAGACTGTCCTGGATGCAGTGGGAGACCTTGGCCTTTATAAGCTATGGTCTTTAACATACTTCTTAGATCATACCACCTTGGAAGAACTAGAAGCTTACAGACCCCTAGAACTAGCTCTGAAAACAGCTTCACAAAAACCCAGAAGTTTGGGACAGTGCACCCTCCATTTCAGTTTGACTGAGGCAAAGGTCAATCAGTGATTAAGGCTAGGAAAGAAATGAGGCAAAGAAAGGCCTTTTTTGTCTAGTCAAAAAAAAATCAGTTTGGTAGGGAAAGACCCTTAAGGTTTCTGGTCAAAACAGAAACAATTGGTATTTACATTTACTCTGAGTCATCAGGGCCCAAATAATGACCACTAAGTCAGGCTTGGGCTGGGACCTGTTGTTGGCCAGTCAATGAGAGCCAGAGCAAATTGGTTTTAAGGCTTGGTCTTTAAGAAAGAAATCTAACCCAGAAACCTAACGTGATATCTTGAAAGGTTTCCATGATCAAAATTTACATTCCTTTGGGTAAAGGTATGATACCCTATGTGAACTGAGGGAAAGAAAGGGGAAAAGGAAAGAGAAAAGGAAAGGAGAGGAGAAGAGAGAAAAGGAAGGAAGGAAGGAAGGAAGGAAAGAAGGAAGGAAGGAAGGAAGGAAGGAAGGAAGGAAGGAAGGAAGGAAGGAAGGAAGGAAGGAAGGAAGGAAGGAAGGAAGGAAAGAAGGAAGGAAGGAAAGAAGGAAGGAAGGAAGGAAGGAAGGAAGGAAGGAAGGAAGGAAGGAAAGAAGGAAGGAAGGAAGGAAGGAAGGAAGGAAGGAAGGAAGGAAGGAAGGAAGGAGGGAGGGAGCTGTGTTACCCAACTGGAATTGGTCTCCAGTGGGGCAGCTCATACTACTCACAGGCTGTTGTTTGTCCTTCATTCTCAAAGAAATCTCCGGTAGTACAAGGACAAACAGGGCCTTAAACACAATCCTGTGCTTAACTGAAGTTGAGTAGAGTTGAGGGTAACCTATGGGTTATTGAGGTAATCTGGCAGGATGAAGTTAGGATGATTGAGGGAGCATCATGTATGTTGAAATCTCCTAGTACAAGGACAAATGATTGTGAGGCAGGGATAAAACTCACTGAGAAATCAAAGACAGTGTCCTGAGTTGGCAAATAATAGCCAGCAGAATTTAGATTGGATAATAAATTTGGACAGCATGAACCTCCAAGGATGCTGAGTAATGAAGGTAGAGGGAAAGTGTGAAAGTAGATAAACACTTAATGATCTAAATATTTTAGCTGAACAAATCCCTTGATACCAACTCAATTACCTCTTATTTACACTTGAAGGCCTTCTAGTTATGAGAAGCTTGGCCCCTAGCACTTCCTCTATTCAAAAAGATATCTTCATGTCCATGAACTACAGAGAATTAAAGTCCATAAAGTATTAACAGCTGTCCCCTCAATCAGCTTCCTCCAGTCCTTAACCTAGTTTCATGATATGCTATTTATGTCTACAGCAATGCTGATATAATGGCAGCACTCTTTTGATGCTCAGAAATTTGTTCTATTCATATAATAGTGGAGAACCGAAACACCAGAGGGCTACACATGACATTTCTCCTTTACCTATATCTGTGAGTTCTTTAACCACTTGCTAGGGAGACTCAGGGACAAAACCTAAATATGCAGTGTCTAATGTTCATTTAGCTCTTCTACTCCTTCCTCTTCTTCTTGTGACTTGAGATGTTATTCGTGAACTTCTACCTCCTCCAACTCCTGCTTTTGTTATGGTTGTTTAGTCATTTCAGTGCTGTCTGACTTTTTATGACCTCATTTGGGATTTTCTTGGCAGAGATACTGTAGTAGTTTGCCCTTCCCTTCTCCACTTCATTTTTCAAATGAGGAAATAAGATAAGCAGGATTAAGTGACTTGCTCAGGGTCACACAGCTAGTAAGTGTTTGAGGCCAGATTTTAATTCAGGAAAATGAAACCTCCTGACTTCAGGTCTGGAACTGTACCCACTATGCACCTAATTGCTATCTCCTGCTAGAAACCTTAATAAACAAGAAGATGTTTTCAACCATGTTTTTTCTAAAATGGAATATACACCATGACATATAAAATCACCTTTAAACAGATTATCAGCATGATTTTCTTGTTAATACCCAGGGTAGTTCCAAGTTCTAGGATACAAAAATCTAAACACAGTAAAAATAATAATAATGATGACAGCTAACATTTATATAGATAAAACAAAGAAGAAATAGATAAACTACATAAAACCTCTCAAGAAACTAAGAAAACAATGCTTGAAAAATAAAAGCACCACATAAATCACGTGTTGTTATTACTAATTATTAACATTTTGTAAATTGCTTTGCAAACCTTTAATATACTACATAAATGCTGTCATTGTCATCATTATTATTGAATTAAGCATACATAAATATCACATGAAGAGCATGGTACTAGATGCTACTCATTCTTTCATTCAACATTTGTAAGTATGAATAAGAGTATATGGAGTTGTCAGGGAAGACTAGTGCCTCTGGTGTGAGGGCTTGCTTAACTCTTTTAAGAGCTGCTCATCCATCTTTGATTGTCATTCAACTCTTACCTGTAGCTCCAAGAAGCTGTAGTATGCACAAAGGCCATCCTGGGCAAGCCATCTTGGCAGATGGGCTAAACCAGGTTGAGGGTAACCCATGGGACTCAAACTCTTTGGTGAGTTGGGGGGGTGTCTGCCCCAAGCTTGTGACGATTTCCCCTGCAGAATGGTGGATGAGAACAATTTGTTGCAACAGCCATGAAGGCAACTACAGCAGGCCCTGTGGAGAGCTGAGAGCTTGGTCAGGGATCAAAGATGTGAAGGTCATCCACTGCATCCCAAGCCATTGCCAGTCATCTTGATTTTTGTCTTGTCACTGGACTTTGACGATTCTGGAAGAGGGTGAGGCTGGTGACTTTGTTAACTGCCTTACTTAAATCCAATTCATATGTTAGTCAAGACATCACCTCATGATCTCAGTGGTCCTCTTCGAAAATTAAGGACAAACAACAACAATAATAAGTGTATATTGCGTATAGACTACTGACTAAGCTTTGAGAGAGATAGGAAGTTTAAATAATACACAGGTCATGACCTAATGTAATGCACAGGACTCATGTGATCCATAGACAGAAAAATAATATACAAATTAGCAATAATACCTAACACTTAAATAACACTTCATAGTTTACAAACACTATCTCATTTGATCCTTACAGTGACCCTAGGATTATAGAAATTAAAGCTAAATAGTCAACTTGGAGATCATCTAATACGGTTCCATTTTACAGAACACAAAACTACGTTCTTCCTTTATAATACCAAGTATTATGCCTCATTTTACAAATGAGGTAATGAAGACCCTGGAAGATTAATTGACATGCTTAGAGTCACAGAACTAGGAATTTTCAGAGTCAAGACTTAAACACAGTTCTTCTGGCTCCAGATCTTTCACTTTCTTCACTCTACCACAGGTACAAAATAAAAGTGTATATGTGTGGGGGAAGGGAATGTGATAGCCAAGGATGGAAAGAGCATTATTGACTGGGGCCAATATTTACAAAGAAGGTGCCATGGAAGACTGAAAGAGTGAGATTTGAGTTGGGATATAAAAGATGGATCTAATTCAATAGATGAGGAGATTTGGGGAGAAAATTCAAGGTGTAGGGAACAGCACAAAGTAAAAGGTTTGGAAGCAAGAAAATGGTGGACATGTTAAGGCAGTGAGAAGATAATTTGGTTAAAGCATGGAATGCATAGTGGTGAATACTCTGAGATAAGATTAGAAGGGTAGAACTAGGGATTGCAAGTTTTAATATGTCCCATTTTGCAAATGAGGGAGTGGAAACCCAGAAAGATTGAATGATTTTCCCCAAGCTGCACTCCTGGGACCAGATTTTATAGGGCCTCAAATACCAAGCAAATGAGTTTGAACTTTACTTGTTAGCCTATAGGGAGCCAGTGATGCTTTTTGAGCAGAGAAGTAGCATGATGAGTTCTACACATATAGATGATTTGTTTGTCTGGGATGGGAAGACTGGATTAAAAGCAGAAGAGAGAGGGGAGAGAATAGAAGTGGGAGCTCTTGAACTTGTTCAGGTGGGTAGGAATGAGAACTTATAACTGAGGGAAGAGATGACTGTCAGGGACATTGAGAAAGTAGAATAAGACTATAGTGTGAAAGGTAAGAGAGAGGAAAAGATAAAAGATAACACCATGCTTCTATTCTGGAGAGTGAATAAAAGATGTTGCCATAAGAGAATTAAGAGATGCTTTATGGGAAAATACAATAGTTGTATTTAGTACATGTGAAGTTTAAGGTAGTTGCTTCTCAAGTAGCTTAGAATGGACATGAAACAAATTATTAGTACTTTGTCAGAGGAATTAAATTATGTTAAATTATAATGATTTTATTATATTTTAATTTTTTTCTGAAAAGGGAATATTTACTGTATTACTCAATCTATTCATATACAAGCCAGTGGACAGAGTGCCAAATTTGTCATCAGAAAGACCTGAACTAGAATCCTGCCCCAAAGATCACAAGGCTATGTGGAAAAATTACTTAACTTTTGTCTGCTTCAATTTTCTCATCTGTAAAGTGCGAATAAAGATAACATCTACTTGATGTACTTATTATGAGGGTAAAATGAGACTTTTTTTTGTAAAGCATATTACAAACCTTAAAGTACTATATAAATGTTAGATGTGAAATGTTATTTCCTTAATCAGAACCATTTTTAGGAATACTTAGAGGGAAATTTGTATCCTTCAATCTTTAAACTTTAGTGTGGTCAACTAAATCTAGAATCTGAGACTTTAAACACAGAGCATTCCAGTAGCTGTGTCTAACCTCCTCCATTGTATCCTGTCCCTAATAAATATTTCTCACATAGATGTGGTTTCCTTTGAATTACAAAAGGAGTACATGCTTTTAACAAAAATTTACAGATTTGTATACAATACTAATGGGCAAATATTACCACATCCCCCCTAGAGAAGAAGAATATACCACAGGATATTTGCTCCTAATTCTGGCGGGGGGGGGGAGTTTCTTTGCTTTCTTCTGATTTCCGTCTTGCCATGCCAGTATCCCACCTTCTTTTACAATCATGCATACCTCTGATGTTTCTTTGATGACCTACTTCATCATTCCTTAATTGTTCTGGGTTCTAGCCCTTTATAAAACCTAGTAGGACTGTTCATTCACTTCTGAGTAATACTCTGTTTGAATTCTTTTTTTTTTTGGTGAGGCAATTGGGATTAAGAGACTTGCCCAAGGTCACACAGCTAGTGAGTTTTAAGTGTCTGCGGCCAGATTTGAACTCAGGTCCTCCTGACTCGAAGGCCGGTGCTTTATCCATTACACCACATAGGTGCCCCTCTGTTTGAATTCTTCAGAGACTTTAGTGTTTCACAACTCACAGTCATGCAGCTGGTACCCTGGTAGCATTCTCAAAATTAAAAGAAAAAAGATGAGCCTTCATTTGGCAGAGGAGTTTGGGGTCATACCTAATTAATTTGTATTTTATAATTTATCATATAACAATTATATCATTATAACTCACGCAGCTAGGTGGCATAGTGAATAGAGCACTGGACCTGGAATCAGAAAGACTTGAGCTCAAATGCTCTCTCAGATATTAGTTGTATGACTTTGGGCAAGTCACATAATCTTTCCAATCTCAATTTCCTCTTCTACAAAATGAGGATAATAATAATCTCTACTTCATAGGGGTGTGTGTGTGTGTGGGTGTGTGTGTGTGTGTGTGTGTGTAAAACTCAAATGAAGGGTTTTTTTTGTGTATATATATATATATATATATATATATATATATTATATAACATGAATATATACACACACGTATACGTATGTCTATGTACATGCAGATATGAAAGCAGGGTATCCCAAAAGTCATAGCAATTTGAAGCTTTACTAAATTAAAACTGCTCTAAGATTTTTTGGACATGAGATGAATGTGTACATGTACACACACAGACATACACACATATATGGATTTATACACATAATATACTAGATTATTTGGCAAGTCTTAGAAGACTATGTGTGTTAACAATTGTTACTATTATTATATTTGACTTGAATACAAATGTACAGATACCAGAACTAAATGCTGTAAACCTTGCAGTGACAGGGATGCCAACCTGATTGAAGGCTTCCAGCAGCCATGTTGAGTAGGAGATAGAGACTCAGAATCTCTTGCTCTCATTTGTAATTCCACAGAAAAAAGCAACAGAACAAGGACTCGTTTTGGAAGAGAGGAAAAGAGAAAAGTGAGTTAAACACAGTCAGCTATCTGGATTAGAGGCTCCTGGGAAGAGAGGAAGGAAGAAGGCAATCCAGATGTCCATCTGGATTGCAATCTAACAAGTCAAGTCAATTTGATTAAACAAACATTAATTGGCCATTTCCTATGTGCAAGGCACTATAATAGTTCCTTGCAAACAAACATGAAATGTGATCTAGTCTTAGACACTATCTGGAAGAGTAGAAAAGAGGCTCCAGAGAGACCTGTCCAGTTTGAGCCACTTTCCAGAAAGCATAAGGAAGTTTCCATGTCTTCTACTATATATGCTTCTGACTAATCTCAGTCTTGCTACTAGACTTGTGGAAATCCCATGAAGATCATTCTCCCCTATAAGTATACACAGAGCATGAGACAGGTATTTCCAATCATGTCAGCACACGGCAGGGAGTATACTATGCTTGGTTCCTCTACTTCCCCACACCCACCCTACATTTTAGATACACCTATACTCTCCCTATTGCCAGATTCTAGAAAATACACACGCTAATTTTAAGGTCAGTTGCTCTGTGGATCAGCTTCCTGTTTCTCCTTGAAGTCAGTTCATATCCTGAACCCTGTGCCAGCTCTAATATAGGTTTTAGGGTACATTACAAATCAGAAACAACCTGACATTTTCAATGGAAAGACACTTCCCTGATCTTGACAATTCAATTCATCAAGTATTTATTAAGCATCTACTATGTACCAGGCACTGGGCTAAGTGATAGGGAAAGGGAATAGATTTTTGATTCATTGGGGTAGAAAGCTCTAAAAAAGAAAAATCCTTCTAGTAGGTTGGCACCTTCTCTGCAACTTATGTTCTCAGAAAGCACTGAGAGGTTAAGTGATTTGTCAAGGGTCACACAGGCAATAGGTGTCACAGGCAGGGCTTAAAGTCAAGTGTTCTTGGCTTTCTGACAGGTATGATACAAGGCCTCTCAGGCTCTGGGGTTATAACCTATTTATTCCCAATACTTTTTTTAAAAATAATTACTGTTTTGGCTCAGATTACTCCTCATGAGATAAAAAAAAATGACAAAATAGTACAGATTTTAATATTGAAAACCTAAATATTGCCTTTTTCAAACAGGTAGAATAAAAATCTAATTTCCAAACTGCCATGCTGGTATATAAACAAGTAGGATTCTAACAAAATAATTTCTGAAGTAAAATGTGTAATCATGTACTTTATTGATGCCACCTTTTTCTCCAATTGAGATTTTTTTTGTCCTTGAGAAGAGTGTTGAAAAAAAAGCCCTAAAGATGTTGACTGATTCCTTGTGGACACTGTAGCTACACTTTGGGTTGTCGCCTCAGATGAATGATGAAACCTATCTGTGAACTGATATGTGCCTTTTTAAGGCACAGTTAAGAGAGTGCCCAGCCCAGAATGAGGAAGATCTGAGTTCAAATTTGGCCTCAAACACTAGCTGTGTGACCTGGGGCCAGTTATTTAATCCTGTTTGTCTCAGTTTCCTTAACTGTAAAATGATCTGGAGAAGGAAATGGCAAACTACTGCAATATCTTTGCCAAGAAAACCCCAAATGAGGTCACAGAGTCAGACATGACTGGACAACAAATGTACCTTTTTACAAATTGATATACCAAGCCTATAGTCTTTGTGAGACATGCATAATTAAGAGAAACATTTCATTCATTGCTGCATTATCTACCTGAATGTAGCTCTATACTGAATGAAGAATTTTATAACATTTAGAGCTGTCCAGAAATAGAATGGGCTGCACTTCAAGAGATATTCCCCTCCCTCCTGCCCCTATGCCCCATCCCTGGAGATGTTCAAGTGGAGGCTTTAAAAGCACTTTGTCAAAGATGTGTTAGAGGAGATTCATGTTTCAGGTAATGATTGGTCAGAAAACAACTAAGGTTATTAGTGCCCATGATTTTGAGCAATCTGTAATGCCATTTCTAAAATGTGTGTCCCTGGGAAGTCACTTAACCTCTACATGCCTCAGTTTCCTTACCTGTAAAATGAAGGGATTGAATTTAATTTTATGATATGATATACAAGTTAGAAAAAAAGCTTTAAAGAATATTTAAGATAAATACCTTGTCACTAAGTTCAACTATTATCGAACAATGCTTGTATAAACCTGTCTTTCACTTATAGGATTACACTCAGTTCCTAGTCCTTTATGTTTCTCCCAGCCTATTCCTGGCAGTTTATCAGAGGAGAGGTGTTAATTACCTCCTTAACATCCTGTTCTTAATTCTGAGCACTTTCTGACCTAACTCTCTCTTCTGGCAAGGGTGACAAGGCTTTTAATTTCTCTCTGCAAAGACAGAAAATGCAGTTGTCATGGGGTGCTGCTGTCATCTTTCAGGAGCTATGTTATTTTTTGCCTCCTGACTAACCGTAAGAAAATCTCCAAAATGGAAGCATGCCACATCTTCTCAGCTGCAGCTTTGGGCTGCAATCAGGGATTCCAGCTCCATTTCCTAATCAGGCTTCTGTAGCTCTTCAGAAATTTCTTAATATGACTAAATCTTTTTTTCTTTATTCTGAACATTTTGCAGCCCACATAAATAAAAGAAAAAAAAGGATTAAAGAAAGTTAGCATTACCTTCTTCACATACATGTACAGGGTCCTGTACAGAACGTACATTACTCAGAGCATGAGGGAAATGCTGCTGCATAAATAATGCCGTTACTTCCCTGAAGGGAGTAATATAAATCTGGGAGGGTGGTATTTGCCTTAACTAAAGAATGTCATAGCCATTGACATGATGGTGTCTCCTAAGGCATGTTCTAGATTTTTGCAAAATAAGCATCACTAACTTGTATAGGTTCTTCATTCTAGCTATTAAAACAAAATTAGGCTTTTTGAAGACCACAACTGTGAATTGCACAAAATTTTTAAAGAAGGATTTTTCCAAAAGTAGTGATGTCTACTTGGGGGCACTTCCTCCTAGGGAGCATGTGATTTTTTTCCCCTGCTAATTGCAATTCAATTCCTTGCTTGGAAACCCTTTCCTGTTCTGTGATGCTGTGGGGCACCATTACTCAGAGTGCCATCGAGAGGCAGTGTGTCTTAATGGATAAGATACTTAATATGGAGTCAGAAAATTCTGAATTCAAATCTTACCTTAGACAATATCTCTGTGATCCTGGACATATAAGTGTTCTTCAGTTTCTTCAGACTTGGTCCTCTGAGGTACCTTCTAATTCTAGGCATTCTACAATTTTCTCAGCACCTATTTGGGGAAAATATCTTCACCTTCATGGCAGCAGGGAAAAGGAGTGGGTTACCTTTCTCCTCTGTAGCATATTCTCAATTCACTATGTTGTATTGTCCTTTGCCTCTTCTTTATATGCCTTTGCCCAAAATGAAAAAAAAAATCTACTTATGGTTCTGCCTCAGGCCAGCTTATTTTCTTTTTTATGGACAAAAGAGACTATGACTTCTTATATTTATGTTTTCATTTTTGTTGTTGGAGAGGTTAAGTCAAGTGATTTCAAAAATAATTGACCTTTTTCATCTTCCTTATCCTCTTATAATCACTTCATGTTTTTCTACTAATTTATCTTTATTTCATGAAATTTTCTTCATCAGATTAACTGTTTATATTTTACATTTCTTGCCCTACAGGAAGTTAGACTTTACTCAAAGCAGAAAGTGCAAAGAAAGCTACCATGAGAAATGTAGAGTATTCATAAGATAACTTCTTTTAACTAGTAGTGCCCAACAAATTGTTACTAACCATATTTCATCAAAATCATTGATAGTAACAAAAAAGAGTATCCTAATTTTCAAACATGATTATCTTACACACACACACACACACACACATACACACACACACACACACACACACACACAGGAAAAAACCTCAATACTTTGACTTATTAGAAAATTGATTAAGTGGAATTTTCATTGAAGAAATAAATCACCATTCTCTTTCACAAGGTGACAGAATTAAGGCTGGTTCCACAGAATATCAAGATTAGATCTGTACAAAAAGAACTGAATTTTACCAGTCATTCTTGGCACACAATGGACTGTCATGTTGTATGTAGAATAAGTCTGGTGTTTTCAGTTCCCTGCTATATAATTTAACTGTGTAAATGAGTCATGGTTGATTTAGCAAGCTCAATCTTCCATTGTTCTATGACCTTACTGCATTCATGCAGAACTGGCCTAAAATTCAGATTGTTCCAGAGGATTCAGGTTTCAAACTTTCTTCTTAAATTACTAAAAACAATCTATAAATATCATTTTAAAGGAGTTGAATTAATAAATTTTTGAGTTTATAGTTGTCATAGTTTAACTACAGTATTGTCCTTTTGATGCCTGGTATAATGCAAGACACATTTTTTTTTCAACTTCAGTATTTCAAAAGATCATCAATTTCCTCAGTGTGGATACTTCATCCACCAATGGCACACTACTAGATAGCTGTCATGAGTTATTGTGGACAAAGGAATTCATCATGTACTGGCCAACCCTTTATTTTTCCTCTCTTTATCATATCTCATGGATTCAATGATCATTTCCCTTCAGATAACTCAAAAATCTACAAATCCAATTTTAATCTATCTTCTGAAGTCCAGTCCCATATCACCAACTGCCTGCTTGAATCTTTCTTCTCTATATCCCATAGGCATTATGTTCAATAGAATATTTTCCCTAAAATTTCTCCTCATTTCAAATGTCTCCATTTGTATTGGGTGCAAAATTATCCTTTCAGTCAGCCAGGTTCATATCCTGGGAGTTGTACTTGATTCTTCTCTTTTCTTCAATCCCCATATCCAATCAACTAGTTGCCAAGTGCTGTGAATCCTACTGTAATTCTATAACATCTTGTATCCATTCCCTTTCCTTTAGTAACACAAACTCAAGTTCAAGCCCCTTTCATCTTTTGCCTGAACTATTACATTAGTCTTTTAATTAGTTTTCCTGCTTCTAGTCTCTTTTGTTTCTAATCCATTCTTCAGAAAGCTGCCAAATTGATATTCATAAAACATAGATATGATCATATCTGCAGCCCACCACAAAATATTCAATAATTCCTCATTTCTTCTTCCAATCAATCAATCAATCAATCAGTTATCAAACATCTATTAAGTCCCTCCTATGTGTCAGACACTGCTAAACACTGGAGCTACAAAGACAAACATGAAACAGCCTTTGTCCTCAAAAAGTTTATGTCTAAAATCCTCTCACGGTCATTTAAAGCACTCCACAATGCAGTTCTTGCTTACTTTTCTAATCTTATATTCCTCACCTTTTAACTTTCCATTCCAGTAAAAGTTATCTATCAGACTTTCTGTGCTTATGATATGCACCTCTTACCTTTGTCTCCATCTTTTCACATTCCTGAAATGCACTTCCTTCTACTTTCTGCGTTGTAATATCCCTAGATCTCTTCAAAGTACAACTTAGCATCCCATTCCTTGAACTCTTTCCTGATTCCACAGTAAATAGTTTCTTCCAACAGTTTTTCTCAACAGTTTCTCCCTCTGGAAATCTCTTTGAATTGATGAGCTTTGTATTCATCTCCTGTATGTGTATCTAAGTATTTATGTTCCTACATATGGATATGTATGTGTATGCATATATATATATATATAATATGTATATTACATGTATATTATATATATATATATATATACAATATGTGTGTGTATATGTAAAGAGAGACAGAGAGAATGAGAAAGAGATAATCAACATTTGTGTAGAAAAACTTTCAGAAAAAGGAAGATTTTTTAAATTTTTTATATGTTGGCTTACTCTATAAGATTTTGCGTGGCTTTTGATAGTATTAGAAAATAAACTCTTATGCAATACACCAAGATATCCACACCTGTTGACATGGTGGGACAACAGGCAGAATTGATAGAGAGGATAAGAACCACCTGGAAGATTAAAAGAAGAAATGGATCATTTAGAGTTGGATCATTATCAGATACTTAAGTCTTTTTAACAACAGATTCCTGTGATGTTAGTGTGCTCCATAACAAGGACTGATATTCTAGAGGAGCCAGAAAAAAGCTGTTGGGGATGAAATTCATAACATCAGTTACAGAACATTAACTGTTAAATATCACTTCTGTGATGGACTTCTCAATGCACTGCTCACCTAGCTGCATGTAATAATCTGGTAATGTGTGCTTCATCCATTTTGATTTTCCTGTGTGAATTGTTAGACTGTTCTCTTTTGAGTGTGGTGACAGATGGCTGAAAATTGAGTGTAACTGGGGTCTGGCGTATGCTTAGACTCCATCAGATGGCTTGGCTGGTGCAATCTCACCATATGGAAGACCTAGGGAATTTGTTTCTGGACATATCTTGATGAAGAGAAAGTGAATTGGTAGTTCTAGTTGGCTAGCAATGTGCTGAAAAGCATGTTCTTTCTTTGGCTGCGGAGGATTCAAAAAATATGTCAGCGTTAGCCACTTTTTCTTTTGTCTCATTCAGTCTTGGAGCATCGTGGTGACTCTTCAGCTCATGGTGTCTGGTGAGAGACCACACTATAAAGAAAGGCTGGGGACCTCTATCTTTACTAGGAAATATGTCTGGTGAAAGGGCCTTGTCGTTGGTCCGTGTTTATGTTTTCTATTCTAGGTAAAGGGAGTGGAGTTATTGATCTTGATAGTTTCAAGTTTCTATTTGATAGTTTCTTGGTAGCTGGGGAAAGTGAACCACAGGAATCCAGGAGTAAGGGTCTAAGCTCAGTTTTGCATTCAATATATCATTGAATCCCCACAGAGCAAGGAAAAACTGTGGGGGTGACCCTGATGACCCCAGATCAGTGGAAAGTGAGTTGAGTACTCATCCTGCAGGCATGACTAATCAGGACATGAACTTGGACCAACATTATGTAGAAACAAAGGTAAGTTATAGGCCTACTTCCCTCAGAGGTAAGGGGAGACAGTATATTCCTAAGATGCTGGGAGTGGGAGAGAGGGGAATGTATATACATTTGTTCTTTCTTGTTCTATCTTTGAAGTGAATATTACTTTGCCATAGTTAATCAGTGTTAAGTGGTAAAATAGAACTGGGTTGTATTTATTGACTTTCTTACAATGTAAAGAACATAGCTCATAGGGGCTTACATTAATGGTAATTTAGAATGGCCACTTCAAACCTTTCAGGGTACTCCAGAACAGTTGTGTCAAACTCAGAAATGGATCCCAACATGTAGGCCTGTGTTGAAGTGGAAACCTCCAAATTAGTACTGTGTTTTATTGTATTTTTATTTACTTTTGTTAAACATTTCCTAGTTACATTTTAATCTGTTTTCCACTCCTAGAATATGAGTTTGATATCTCTGTTCTAGAATTCTGTAGGGCTAACTTAGAAGGTCTGGCTCCAAGGGTAGGAACAGAGCAGCATGCCACATGAAGATCTTCATAAGGGATAAAATTGTACCTTTCTAATTACCAACACTTCTGGGGAGGTTCTCTAGCCAGGACTTTCATTTTTACATACCTTAGTTGGTAGGACTAGAGAAACTGACAAAGTTCTCTCTCTCTCTCTCTCTCTCTCTCTCTCTCTTCTCTCTCTCTCTCTCTCTCTCTCTCTCTCTGTCTCTCTCTCTCTGTCTCTCTCTCTGTCTCTGTCTCTCTGTCTCTCTGTCTCTCTCTCTCTCTCTCTCTCTCTCTCTCTCTCTCTCTCTCTCTTTATGTGTGTGTGTGTAGTCTGTATTTGTATAGCATATTTGTCCAATGTATATTCTCCCATGAATCAATTGCATTGGGTCCCATTTTACAAATTTTGGACTAGTTGATGAATTGAATCTTGACACTTGCTGTATTATTGAATTCTTCGTGTCTTTGATATTGTCAATATAAAGTTTGTTTCACTACAATGTTGGTGCCTAGTTAAGAGATGTTAAAATTTTTTTTGTTGTTCTTATACTTGTATCTCCAGTGCTTAGCACAGAGCCTTGCACATAATACACATTTAATAAATGTTTTATTCATTCTTTCATTTTCTCCATCTGAGCCTACTTGTTCTACTACTTGAGTCTCAAATTCTATTTGAATTGTCCTGCTAGTCACAGAGATCCGGGGTTGGAAGATCTTAGGTTCCCCATGTAATAAGAATCAGAGAATATTTCCCTAGACTACTGTGGGGATTGTCTAGGTGTAGAGACCTTTAAAGAAATTGTTCTGTGCTTGAATTAAAAGGGGCACTTGGAAATTTCATCTAGATGCTAGTTGTATAGTCTTATGTACTGATGGAACCATGGTAGAGTTTTCGTTTAAGACAATTAGTTTCTTATCAGAGGGTGAAGGGATGATTTGTCATTCATCCTGGTCCTCTAATCTTTGCATAAAGAGTACTGTATCCTTTAGCATTGTATTAAGGTCTCAGCTCCCCTGAGATGGGAAGTTTTCTTTTCTTTTTCTTTCCAACTGTAGTTACTCACTGATTGAACTTAACTTTGAAAGGATAGTCAGGAGGTCCAGAGTGAACCAGGGATATAGTAAAGTACCCAGGGTCCTAGGAGCTAGAGCTGTGTTGTAATCACTAGTCAAATTCATTCACACCTAGAGTGTGAGTAGATGATTCCTAATCGAGCCCAAGTACCAAAGCCTTTTTGGAGACAGCATCATGTATTCAGAGAATTCTATATGAGAACCAATTTTCCTTTTAAGTAAAAAAAATGATAGTTCTTAATCTTTTTCTTTTGTTTTTACTTTCCTATTGACCAAATTCATTTGAACAGTGAGTCAGGAACTTGGTTAATAACAAAAAGCAATAATCTGCAAATGCATCCCTGCCTATCTTCAGGAATAGACTTTTTCAAACTGGGGGTTTGGGAGAGATAAGCAGGGTCTGGAGCATGCTCAGACTGCATTGGCTTGCTTGGTCAAATCTCTCTGTTCAGACAAGTGAATTTTCAAAGAGTCTATTTCTTGAGAAAAGTTCTCTTTTAAGCTATTTCTTTTTCCATTTCTTTCTTCCAGACCTGTTTGTATTTCTTACTTCATTTATCCATTCTTGTATTTCTTATGAAAAATACATTGTCTTTTTTCCTTTGAATCTCTGCTTATAGTTACAGTGTTACTTCCTTTTTTGGGGGAACTCTAGATTTGCGATTTTTTTTTTTATTCTGGTTGGTATTTCCTGTGATGTATTCATCTCTTCAGCTTTAGTTCCCCAATTATGACTGTGCCACGGCCAGGTTCTATCCTCTCCTGAGTTCTGGGGTAAGGTGGTCAACCCTATTTAGTCCTGCCCCAGCTTCCCTAGGTTCTGATCTCTGCCTCCTGGGGTTAGGTCTCCCTGCAACTTCAAGGCTTTGAGCCTTGGATCTTTTGGGTCTACTTTGTCATCTCTGAACAGAGAGGTATGAACCTGACAGCCAATGGATCTGGGCTGTCCAGGTCTGATTGCTATGGCATCATGCTGACCACTGTACTGGTTGCTGCATTTCACTCCTGCTGCCACACCCTGGGCCTTTCTTGGGTGATCCCTCCATTCTTGCTTTCTCTGGACACAGAGCCACGTAAGATGCATGGGTCCTGTCTTTAGTCCTACTATCACTTGCATTGCTGTAAAAGCCCCATTTGCTATTGCTTTGGGACTTCTGTCTGACTTTTTGCTTAGTTCTGGGGTAGAAGCCACTTTGCTACCTTACTATGGTCTTTCACTGGATTTCTTCAACATTGTTTAGTATAGAACGCAATTCAAGGTTTTGCTGAAATAGGTACGTGGGAGTTAGATACTTCCTCTTATTCAGGAAGCTGCCTTGTAAGAATTATTTGTCTGAGGTCCTTCCTAATATAGCCTTCAAATGTTGTTTTAAAGACGTAGACCCCTAGTTTTTGTTACATCATTGCCTTTGGATTTTTGTAATTATATTTATTTTGAACACATACTTGTCTATTATATTATTTTTAGATATATTTTAGATATTATTTTTAGATAACATATGAAATTGAAATGAGTTATATTTCTTAGTCATGTATCCAGTATGCCACAAGGCCTCTTAGTCTATTTCCATGGATAATAAAAATCAAAGAGTTTTATGTTTATTCTTCTATGTAGGCTTGGTTTACCTATTTTTTATACTGTATGATTTGTATATTTATAATTAGGGATATAGACTGATGTGTGATTTCATTAGTACAAGGAACACCTGAGATAAAAGTCCATCTACTGGTACAAGTGCAACTTAGAGTCTTAGAGAGCTGTCTAGAGTTCTGGGAGATTAAGCAAAATTCTGAGAGTCACACAGTAAGTACATGTCAGAGGAAGGACTTGACCCCAGGTCTTCCTTAGTTTGCAGGCTGGCTCTCTTTTCACTACACAACACTGTCTCTCATGGTGCTTTAGTTTTTGATTTTAATTAGTCAGCAATTCAAAAGTCATGGATGGATTAGTCTAGAAATTATAATATTATCCAACTTTTACACTGAATTTTGTGTAATTAAAATCTAACAATCCTTTCATGTGGAACTTGTCTTATGGAGAAAGAAAGAGGACATGGAAAGTGAAGGATGTCAAACAACAGTTGCTAAAGGCATTTCCTTTTAAACAGAGACTAAGATATCTATGTGTTGTGTGTCAAAGGACTGTTAATTAAGACTTTGAGTCATTTTAACTACCACCAGTACAGAAATGGATCAATAAAAGTCTCTAGAATCAAGCTCTGACCCTGTTCCAGTCCCCATCACCCCTATATCTGTCTCTACTCTACTTTTATATATTGTCAGAATAATACTGGTTTTGGCCAAAAGCTTTTACTAGATCTACAAAACAAAGAGCTATTTAAATTGAGTTACAATGATCAAAACAGAATGCTGTTATGATGACTTTTAGTATGAGCATTTCTGATATTTTACATGCTTGTGCAAAAGAAGTTATCAGATTTTAATATAGTTTAATTACAGGCTCATGGAATCATGAATCTAGAAGAGACATTAGATATCTATCTAGCTGGTCACATTTTTAAGAGACAAAGAAATGAGGCCCAAAACATTTTGTTAGCAAGAGTCGAAGAGCCAACAATTAGCACAGTCATGACTCAAATCAGAACTTCTGGTTCCTAGCTCAGTGTTATTTCTATGACGCTTCAACTGCCTCCTCATTATCTAAAATAACTTTGCATTAATTTTTTACATCATTATACATAAAGAGATTGTTGAGATTACATATAATTCTGTGTTGAACAACAAATGAAGTCTCCTTTCTAGTATTATCCCAGCATGAATACTAGTTAAAATTATTCCAGATTTTGCAGTGGTTTCAGTTATTTAGGGTCAAATTAACAGTTATCCAATATTACACATTCTTCACATATACAGGTGAAATGGATGAGAAGAGTCACATGATGCAGCATTTTAATTGTGACAGTGGGGATAATTGACATGGATTTCCCAAAAAGGCATATGAAAGATTGGCCTGCTGTATTGATCTGTAATAGAGGCAACTAGGTAGTACGATGGATAGGGCACTAGGTTTGAAATCAAGAAGACTTGTTTTCCTCAGTTCAAATACAGTCTCAGATACTTATTAACTTTGTGATCCTGGGCAAGTCACTTACCCCCATTTGCCTCATTTTCCTCATCTGTAAAATGAGCTGGAGAAGGAAATGGCAAACCACTCCACTATTTTTGCCAAGAAAACTCCAAATGGGGTCATGAAGAGTTGGACAGGACTAAAACAACTGAATAGCAATAATAACAACAACAAATGACTGAACAACAACAATAAAAAGTGAATGATCTATAATGATCACTTGCAATTATCAAATACTCCTTGGGAAAATGCATATAAAATAGCCAATTAACTTAGAGGGATCATAGATCTAAAGTTGAAAGGGACTTAAAGGACACCTAGTCCAATGCCCTCATTTGACAGATAAAGCCACTGAGGCCCAGGACAATCATCAGGCCTCCCAAAGAGGTTGTGTTTTGCCCAAGGTCACACAGATAATAAATATCAGAGGCAGCATTTGAACCCTACTCCTAAACTAATGCTTTTGCTCAACAATAATTGGTTGAAAATAATTCTTTGGTTGAAAAAAATTACTCTCTTCTTAGATTTTTCATAGCACTTCTCTGGTCCTCTCCTTTAGTCTGACTTTCCCTAGAATCTTATTTATTTCTGTACTTATCCTTTCCCCTAATTATATTCTAAGTTCCTTGAGAACATGATCTATGATATATATGTTCACATATGTATGTATGTATATATTTACATATATGTGTATACACATAATGTATGTGTATATATGTGTGTATATATTTTTTTCACATCCATTATATAGTGCCTTACACATAGTACTTTATTTTTAGGCAATTGAGGTTAAGTGACTTGCCCAGGGTCACACAGCTAGTAAGTGTCTCTATCCACTGCGCCATCTAGCTGCCTCCACATGGTACACTCTTAACAAATGTTTGTTGAAGTTGATAACATTATGAAATAATGATATGATAGCATTATAAAATGATGACAATAATAATTGCCATTTACATAGAACTTTAGATTAGGCAAAGCACATTATATGCATTATCTCATTTATTTCTCACAACTGAGGCTGAGAAGTCTTATTTGCCTATGCTCACATAGCTAATAAGGACAGTTAGGTGGCCCAGTGGATACACTACCAGACCTGGAGCCATCTGCCTGAGTTCAAATATGGTCTCAGACACAGTAGCTGTGAGGCCCTGGGCAAGTCACTTAACCCTATTTGCCTCAGTTTCTTCATCTGTAAAATGAGCTGGAGAAGGAAATGGCAAACCACTCCAAAATCTTTGCCAAGAAAATTGCAAATTGGGTCATGGAGAGTTGGATACAACTTGAAAAAAAATACAGCTAAGAAGTGTCAGAGGCAGAATTTGAATACTGATGTTCTTGATTTCAAGCCTAAGATGCTAAGACACCTATTGATTTCAGATGGCTTCTGTTTTCAAACTGCTCAACATGACTTCAGAAGACTACTACATTCAACTACACTCTCTTGATAGTCTCCATATTGAGGCCGTGCTAAATTACGGGGACAGGGCTTTACCATACAATTTATTGTGGCTTTTTTTTTTTACAGATACAGAGGTTGCACAAAAGTACAACAATATTATTTATAATAACAGGGCTGACCTTTCAGCCAAGAATATAGACCTTAAGCTTTTGAGTTATTTTTTGTAGCCTCCCTCCCAAGAAAAATGACCATAAAAATTCATAAATATAAAAACAAGCTAACAGCCAATAATGTTTTCTCTTTAATAGCATCAGAATTTGTTTGTTGATTTAAGCGCTGTGTCCCATCTTTTTGTTAAAGAGTTATGGGTGGTTCTAAGTGTGTTTCTGGGACATGTAGAGGTTTGGTTTGCAAGCATACTAAATACCCTATGGGCCATGTGGAAATCAAAGTATCTAGCATTATTATAGCATTCAAGGTCTATAAGTAGGGGAAAAAATCAATTTCTGGCACACAAATACTCAAGATATTTGTTCAGAAGCTTGGGGATAATGCCTTTAGTAAGCATTGTGTTAATAAAACAACCACCCCCTTCTACTTTGAGCATAATGACATTTCTTTTGTGGCACAGGGTATGAATAGTGAAGTTGTTCTCTAATGATGCCCCTTCATTCTCAGTGCTGAGAAGATTATTGGTGAAATATTCAAGTGAACCTTTTACACGGCCAGGATTTATCATTCGTGATTCAAACTTTTTGCTATTTACATGCCACCCAACCAAGACTATGCTTCACCCTTGATCTCAGGCCTGTTTGGAGGAAACAGCAGGTGCAATGTGATTATTAGAAATACATTGTAGTCATCCGGTTAGCAAGATCACAGAGTTTTTATTGTATAACTCTCTACTTTAACCTAACAAGCCAAGAAGAAGGGAATATACACCAAATCTGAAATAATTAAACCCATTCAACAGTATAAGATGAAAGGAACATTGCATAAGATAAATGCCTTATGATATGACATCTTGGAACTTAAATACTAAGTATTCCTCCTCCCCTACCCCAGGTGACTGGAGCAGACAGTGCAGTTGATTGCAAAGGCTTGTTTTTCACATTCTGGCTGAGACATCCCCTGCCTGGTGCTCTCATGCCATGACTCATCACTCAGTCTAAACAAAACCCATGGCCAGCCCCAAAGAGACAGAAAACTCTGATTCTCCCCAGCCTCACAAGGGAAAAGGAATGAAAGTGCGGCAATGGGGTAGAAAAAAAAATATGGTGGTGTAAAGCCAGTTAAAATGGAAAGTGCTTTCATGATCCAAGGGAAAGAGGATGAGAATTCTGATGGGGATTAATCTTTTCCCCAAGGATTTCAATTATGACAGGGAATCAGTGAAGGCCCCACAGTCTGAGGATACCTAGCTTCAGGAGTCAGTGCAGAAGAAAAATAAAATGTGCAACTGTAGTGGAATGGGGGTAAGTACCAAAGAGTGAGGAGAGTAACCAGATACCAGCTAATAGGAATACAAGAGGATGACTGAGGGACAAAAATTTTAAGATAAGCTACGTGTGAACCTAACTTCAAAGAAGATAAAGTAGCAGTATTATTTTTAAATATAGAAAGATAAAAGAGTAAAAATTAAAATAAGCCATAACACAATAAACTTTATGCCAAAATGATTTTCCTTAAGTCCAGATCTGTCCACATCACTGTCCTATTCAGTAAAACACAGTGGCTTCCTAAGGCCACTTTCAATATATATAATATGATATGATATGATATGATATGATATGATACAATACGATATGATATGATATGATAATTATAAAGTATACAATTCTTTGTTAGCTTTTAAATCCTTTCACTACCTGGTGCCACTCATTTTACCAGCCTCACTGGACATTATTTCCCCTTTTCTTCATACATGCCATTCCATCTCCTCCCTCTATGGCTATGTTCATGCTGTTCCACATGCCTGGAACTTTTCCTCTTCACTACTTGCTCATAAACTCCTTCTCTTGCTTTGTGACGCAGCTTAAGCACCATCTTCTCTAGGAAGTATTTCCTGATTGTCTCAACTGCTACTCTTCCCCCACCTACCTTGAATTGAACTCATTTGTATATGCTCATGTCTATTCACTTGATATTTATGTTGCATAAATTTTATATGTATTGGTTGTTTTATCCATTAGAATATAAATTCCTTTTAAGTAGGGATTGTTTATTCTTCATCCTTTTATCCTCAGTGCTGGGTACAGTGCCTGATACATAGTAGGTGCTTAATAAATATTAATAAATGATTGACCTAAATCTAATCATCAGTGAAAGAAGATGTACCTTCAAAAAAAACACAGAAAATCACTGGAGGCATTTCTATAAAAGCAAAAAGACAAGCAATACTTAAATGGATTTCTAATCTTATCTTTTTAGATATTCCCTCCAATCATTCAGATTATGATCTGTCCATACTATTACCATTTTCTACATTCTCCTAAAAGTTTATCATAGGGGATCCTCATAACTTACTGAAGACCTTACTTTTTATTTTAACAACATGACCACACAAGTGGAATACTTAAGCTTTATACCTCCCATTATTTATGCTTACCATGTGACCAGCCATCTTCTTTTCTCATCAGACCTTTTCCTGTCATCCTAATGCTGTCTTTTACTCCTGTTCTTCACAGTTTTTCATTGGTTCTATGGTGAAGCCTGCTTACATTCTACATACGTTTCTCCTTAAAGGGAAAGTGTTGACCCAGTAAATCAACTAATTACCCCACCCACTTTCAAAGTGACAGGATGTTATTCCCTAATTCCCTTAACCTCTCAAATAATTAATCAAGCCTTTGCTTGTTTGACTGGCTAAATGTAATAAAAAAAAAGTCTTTGATCAATTTAGAGGTCCTTGAAAGCCATTAGAATGACTGGAGTGATGTTGCACATGAAATGTGTTTGGATTAGTGAAGAAACTTGGTCACTTCCTGTCGATTATCTATAAAACAATAGAACAGTTTGGAATGTAAAGATTCAAGGGTCTGGCATCTTAGAGTAGAAACCTTATACCTAAGCTCTTAAAAATAAATGTATTAGGAGGGAGTGGCAGTGTTGGTAGTGAGATCCTTTGATCTCAGCTTTGCTCTTGGTCTTTGTTCTCCACCCCTACCCCTGCCACTGGCAGCAGGAGGAGAATCTCCTGAAGTTCAGATGACTCAAGTGCTTGAACTTTTTCAACTGTGTCCTAGCATATCCTCATGGTAGGAATAGCTGGTAGCAGTGTCTAAATTACAACAGGACAGATTGGATAAAATGAGGAAAGGTATACACCCTGGCTCTGTGAGGGACCCAGCAAAAAATCTACCCCATATTTCCCTCCCTGCCCCCACCCCAGGATCCAAAAATTTATTTTTATCATTAACTAATCAAGTTTGACATTTCAAAAGAAATATTTATCCTTTTAATTCTCTCATGCTTTTTTAATGTAACAATTTGATTTAGGTAATCAAATCTTGTTCATATGTTTAACTGATTCACAAGAGCTCCTTATAGTTGGTTATGACAATATGGGGAAAATGGGATAGTTGTGAGGGCTACAGGTTTTTTTTAATTAATTAATTTATTTTTAGTTTTCAACATTCACTTCCACAAGATTTCAACTTTCAAATTTTCTCCCCATCTTGCCTCTCCCCCACCCCAAGACGGCCTGCATTCTGAATACCCCTTCCTCTAATCTGCCCTCCCTTCTATCACAAGCCCCCTTTTCACCTTCCCTTTCTATTTTCCTGTAGATTAACATAGATTTCTATACCCCATTGCCTGTATATCTTATTTCCCAGTTGCATGTAAAAACAATTTTTAACATTTATTTTTAAAGCTTTGAGTTCCAAATTCTCTCCTTTCCTCCCTCCCCACCCACCCTCATTGAGATGGCAAGCAAGTCAATACAGGTTACACACGTGTAGTCATGCAAAACACTTCCCTAGTAGTCATGTTGTAAAAAACTAACTATATTTCCCTTCATCCTGCCCCACCCCCATTTATTCTATTCACTCTTTTGACCCGGTCCCTCTTCAGAAGTGTTTATTTCTGATTACCCCTTCCCCCAATCTGCCCTCCTGTCTATCATCCCCCTCCTCTCTTATTCCCTTCCCCCCTATTTTCCTGTAGGGTAAGATAGATTTCCATACCCAATTGAGTGTGTCTGTTGTTCTTTCCTTAAGCCAAATCTGATGAGAATAAGATTCACTCATTCCCTCTCACCTTTCCCCACTTCCCCTCCACCATAAAAGCTTTTTCTTGTCTGTTTTATAAGAGATAATTACCCCATTATACTTCTCCCTTTCTCCTTCTACCAGTATAATCCTCTCTCACCCCTTAATTTTATTCTCCAGATATCATCCCTTCATCTTCAACTCACCCTGTATCTATCTATCTATCTATCTATCTATCTATCTATCTATCTATCTATGCATACGTATATATTTTTTTTCTTCCAATTACTCTAATACTGACAAAGGTCTCATGAATTACAAATATCATCTTTCCATGTAGGAATGTAATAAGTCCCTTAAGATTTCTCTTTCCTGTTTAGTTTTTCATGCTTCTCTTGAGTCTTGTATTTGAAAGTCTAATTTTCTATTCAACTCTGGTTTTTCCATCAAGAATGCTTGACAATCCTCTATTTCACTGAATTCCATTTTTTCCCCTGAAAGATTATACTCAGTTTTGCTGGGTAGGTGATTCTTGGTTGTAATCCCATCTCTTTTGCCCTCTGAAATATTATATTCCAAGTCCTGCAGTCCCTTAATGTAGAAGCTGCTAAATCTTGTGTTAGTCTGATTGTGTTTCCACAATACTTGAATTCTTCCTCTCTGCTTGCAATATTTTCTCCCTGACCTGGGAACTCTGGAATTGGGCTATAATATTCCTAGGGGTTTTCCTTTGGGGATCTCTTTCAAGAGGTGATTGATGGATTATTTCCATTTCTATTTTACCCTCTGCTTCTAGAATATCAGGGCAGTTTTCCTTGATGATTTCTTAGAAGATGATATCTAGGCTCTTTTTCTGATCATGGCTTTCAGGCAGTCCAATAATTTTTAAATTATCTCTCCTGGATCTATTTTCCAGGTCAGTTGTGTTTTTCCAATGAGATATTTCATACTGTCTTCTATTTTTTCATTCTTTTGGCTTTGTTTTACAATGTCTTGATTTCTCCTGAAGTCAATAGCTTCTGTTTGCTCCATTCTAATTTTTAAGGAAATATTTTCTTCAGTGAGCTTATGGACTTCCTTTTCCATTTGGCCAGTTCTGCTTTTGAAGGCATTCTTCTCCTTATTGGCTTTTTGGATCTCTTTTGCCATTTGGGTTAGTCTATTTTTTAAGATGTTATTTTCTTCAGTATTTTTTTTGGGTCTCCTTTAGCAAGCTGTTGACTTGTTTTTCATGATTTTCTTGCATCACTCTCATTTCTCTTACCCAGTTTTTCCTCTAGTTCTCTTTCTTATTTGCTTCTCAAAGTCCTTTCTGAGCTATTCCATAGCCTAGGACTGATTCATATTTTTCTTGGAGGCTTTGGATATAGGAGCTTTGACTTTGTTGTCTTCTTCTGGTTGTATGTTTTAATCTTTTTTGTAACTAAAGTAAGATTCTATGGTTTGACATGAGCTGTTTGTTCATGATCCCAGCCAAGTACTTGAGTTTTAAACTATTTGTTAAAGTAGGACTCTGTTTCCACTGTGAAGAATGTACCGTCCCAAGCTTCAGGGGTTTTGTGCAGCTGTTTTCAGAGTTGCTTCTAGGGACCTGTAAATTTTTAGTTCTTCCAAGGTGGTATGATCAAAGTTGAGGTGTTTACTCATTTCCTAGCCTGTGCTCTGGTCTATGAGTGATTAAAATTGCTCTTTTCTTCCTTGGAACCGTGAGGAGGTTTTCTCTCCACCACTACCACCACCACCACCACCACCACAAGCCCCACCATGACTGCCTCCCAGAACTGCGACCCAGATCCAAACATGGGCAAAGCAAGAGTTTCCTGCCTCAGCACCGGCAAAGAGATCCCTGCAATCCCCCTCTGATCGGCTGCTTGATCCCTCCTCTGTCTGTAGGCTGAGAGCTTGGGAATCAGCCACTGTCCTGAGGCTGCACCAGGACTGGGGCCAGACTGAGCTCCTCTCACCACGGTCACAGAGCTTTACTACTGACCTTTTCAGTTGTCTTTGGCGGGGTTGGGAAGTCTGGAAACCAACACGGCTGCCCATGATTCAGACCTCCGAGGCCTGCTCCAAGTTTGCTGAGGCCTGGTCTTTGCCTGTATGCCCAGCCTGGCACAATCAACCATCCAGAGACAAACAATGACAACATACAGTGAGAAAGAATAAAGGAAGGCCCAGGGAAGACTCTTAGCAGATAGCCACAGTTGGCGTGTAAGACTCGGATGATTATCCAGCAAAGGTTAAGTGGAGAAAACTACAATGGAACCATAATCTTAAATGAGAGTAGATTTTAAAAGTCAATAAGTAGCATGCAGAACGGATAAGAAATAAGAGCCAGTCATTCATTGCAATCAAGGAATATATCTGAGAGAGTAAAAACAGATATGAGATAATAATGAGAAGCTGGAGTAAAGTTTAATAGGTATTAGATGTTTTTTTTAAAAAGCAGGATTTTTAACCACTATCAGACAAAGCAAAAATAAAAATCCACAATTTCAAGAGAGTTAAACAGAGAAACTACACTATGTTTAAAGGCACCATTGAGAACAAAACAAGTAAACATATTTATACCAGACAGCATAGCATCTAAAATCATAAACATATAGATTTAAGGCTGCTGTGCCTAGACCTCCTTCCAATAATAAGCCAATAAGTAGGCCTATTGCCTATTTTAGGATGTAATACTTACCTTTTCTTGCCCAAACTCTTTGGCCTGAGACCCTGTCTGGTGTTACCCAGAAGCTCAATCTTGGGCATTGACCCCTTATTATCTGGTCTCCTAACTTGGACATCTCTTTTTTGTTGTGAAATTGCTCTAAAACTTTGTACCTGTCTAGATCCATGGCATCTACACATTTTTTTTACTTGCTGTTTTGTATCTTTTGCCTTTTTAGACCTATCTCAACTTTCCTATGAACCCCATTCTGGTCTAATTAAATCTTTTCCCTATTCCCCGTCCTACGTCCTCCAAATCTCCTATACCTAAATCTTCATCTTTTCCAAGCTCTGGTGAGAGCTCAGCAGGGGTCTGCAGAACCAGAAGGATTGGATTTTCTCTTTATAAAGCACAGTCTTTTTAAAAAAAAAAAGATCATATCCCCCCTTTTTAAGACCTGCATTTGCCATGAAAAAGTCTATTCCCTTTTAGTCTATTAAGCACAATTTCAGCAATAGCTATCAATAGATCATCAGATCTTCAGAGGCTCTATCCATCAAATTGTCCACAATCACCATATTTATTTGCCCCATTGGGAACAATCTGTCATTGTTAAATGTTTTAGGGAGACCTTCCATAAGAAGAATGTTTGGGAATTTGTGTTGTAATTCACTGCCAACAGCTATAGTGCCAGGCAATTTTTTTCCAGGCACATGTACAAAATTCTATCATCACTTTCTAATGATTTCTTTACAAAATAGCTTGGACCAGAATTTGATGGCCCATAAAGATGCATGAGAAGGGATATCAGCAATGACTGTTCATTGTATTGATATCCAAAGTCTGAGAATATTATGAAATGTCTTCTCATAGAAAACTTTCTACATTTCCCCCCAAAAGATAGTTTTCAGTACTCCTCTGCTGTACAATGATAAGCTTAGTTTTCTTGCTCTTTCTTCTTTAAGCAGAAATTGAGTCAAATTCTTGAAGTCTCTCAACCTGGGGACTGTCAATAGAATTCAAGGGGCCTTTGACTTTAGACCAGAAAAAAATGCAGCTTTATTTCCACCATCTTCTAACTGAAATGTAATGTTTCTTTCACAGGTTTAAAAATATTATTTTGAGAAGGGTTCTATAGGCTTTAGCAGACTTTCAAAGGTGCCTATGACACAAGAAGGTTTAGGAAATCCTACCTTAAACCTTATATATCTAACATGTAGACTGAGTAATGAATGCTGCCAACCTTCAGGTGCAGTCAAGCAGAGGATTTTGTAGATAGATAGATAGACAGGCAGACAGACAGATAGTAATTATCTAATATAGATGAATTAGTTGGCAAATAGGGCTTAATAACTTTCCTTCTGCTGGCATTGTAGGTGGTAAGTGACTGCCAGGTGTCATTTTAAGAGACTTAGGTCAATTAATACTATAATATTAGGTAAATAATCATGTAATTAATGCATCAAATACCCATGTAAATTTCTGATTATTGTTGTTGTTTTAAGTTGGACTTTCCTTTAAAATTAATTTGAGTTTATTCCCAATACACATAGTTCCTTATGACTCAGGTAGATATTTTCACCAAACATCTGCTGCCCATGTATTTTAGGATTGAGACAAATTCATTCATACCATCTCTCAGAGGTATCTCCCAGTCCCTTAAGCTGTCTAAAAGTCAAAATATTCTAGAATAAAACAAGCTAAGAAAACTTTTATTCTCTTCAGTAGTATGTGACCATCACAACCATCTCATCATACCTGAAATCACAGTCAGGGATCAAATAAGATGATGAAAAGGCATATTGAAAAGCCTCAGTGGATTTTTACATCCTCTCTTATATGAGTGAGATAAATTCTCTGTCCAAATCTCCCACCATGCTATCTGATTCAAAACAGAGATGTTCTATTAAATTTTCAACCCACTCAACCAACCCTAAATTTTTATGGAACTCATAAAAATGTACAGTGGGAAAGCCATTCTCCTTTTCCCAACAATACCACTGGCTTGCTGAACTGCCAGTCAGAGTTAGGTCAGAAAGTGATGGTTTTAATTGGTTGTATTGTGGTTATCTGACTGACTACTGATTGACAGTTCATTGAAGGAGGCTAGGAAGACTGGATAACACTATACACACAATGCTTGTTAACCTCTTGTTCACTTCCTTGGCATAACTAAAAGGGGCTGGACATAAAATATCAGCTGCTACTAGTGGGTTTTACAATATGCTGATTAATGTATCCTTGACCCCCTTGTAAACAGATGGTATGTGTTTAGGATTGGAGTTGTTTAAAGGATATTTCCCTTTGGAGTGACAAGTGGGGCATGGTCTTAGATCTTATATGTGTGTCTGTCAGTGCACTTTGAAACAATGTTCTTCTTGATTTTTCACCTTTTACCAGCTGGGAGACATTTCTCCTTTTTTTTCTGTTTCAAAAGTAGCTGAATGTATTTGTCAGTATCTCCCCTGTTCTTCTCAGAAATTTGCCAAACTTCTAAGTCTTGGCCACACTATAATCCTCGTCCAAAGCTACAATCAGTCCTAGAGTGCACCAGATCACTATTAAATTGTGCTTCTCATCACTCTGTTGACAGAATATGTATTGTCTCCTCACAGCATGGAAATGGCAAACAGCAAACAAGAGCTTTTTGCCCCCTTTGGATGATACACACACACATACAGACACACACACACACACACACACACACACACACACACACACACACACACACACAAACACACACACCAGACTTTGGGTGGATACAAATTTATTCTAATAAAAGCAACAGCCTTCCCACCCCCAAAATTGTAACATCCAAATTTCTGGGCAGATTATGGACAATTCTTCTTCTTGTAAATAAATGGATTAAGGCTCTTAAAATCATTTCCCTGAAAACTCTATCTTTTTGATTGCATATGGTGTTGACAGACAGCATTTGTCCAGCCCTGTCAGGCAATGAGGGATAAACCCTTCCTGCTGAGTTAATTGGAATTAATGTACAGATGCAAGGTCATGAAAGTTTACAACAAATTGGCCAATTAAGGGAGAGAAAAGAAATCAGGGACAAGTCAACAAACCAGAGTTAAGAACATGGAGATCAAGAATACAGAAATAGAAACAATAAATAGAATATGAGGTTTAGAATACTGGGGGAGTGCAATCAGAAGGGATAGATGACTTCAGTAGATATTTATTAAGGAAAAAAAAGTATTCATAGAAAGTACGGGCAACTAGGTAGTGCAGTAAATAGTGCCTCGCCTTGAGTCAGGAAGATCTGAGTTCAAATCCAGCCTCAGACACTTAGTAGTTGTATGACTCAGCAAGTCACTTAACCTTGTTTGCCTCAGTTCCTCATCTGTAAAATCAACTAGAGAAAGAAATGGTAAACCATTCCAGTATTTTTGCCAATAAAACCCCAAATGGGGTCATGGAGAGTTGGGCACAATTGAAATGACTGAACAACAAAAAATGGATAATAAACAAAGTGAACTAAAGTCCTAAACCAAGGGCACATTTAACCTCATGAATATGTCTAAACTTGGTGAAATGTGATTAAATGCTTGACCATGAATACAGAAGGGCATAACTTATTAAAAAGAAATAATTAAGAGGGGATGGAATATGAAGATAACCTTAGGTGAGCATCATATTCTTCAGGGAAACTGACCCAAGAATGAGGAAAGCATTAATTGATAAATTGATAAAATCATTTAACTAGATAAAAATAGTTTACTAAACCATTGTAAAAAAAAGTATCAGTTTTTTCTAGATATATCCTTACTCTATCTCCACTCCAAGACTGAATTTTCTCTTTAAAAAAAAAACAGATAAGGAAGAATAACTAGCTCTTAGAAGGAGGGGAAGATGAACATGGTAACCTAGTATTTGATAAACTCAAAGATCCTAGCTTTTTGATAAGAACTCACTATTTGATAAAAAATGCTGTGAAAACTGGAAAAAACAGTACACAAACTACATATAAACCAACAGTTCACACTGTGGACCAAAATAAGGTCAAAATGAATATATGATTTAGACCTAAAGGATGATACCATAAGCAAATTAGAAAAACAAGGAATAGTCAACCTGTTAGATCTATGGGCAAGGGAAGAATTCAAGACCAAGCAAGAGACAGAGATCGTTGCAAAATGTAAAATGGATAATTTTGATTATATTAAATCAAAAGGCTTTAGTACAAACAAAACCAATGCAGCTGAGTAGAAGGAAAGAAGAAAGCTGGGAAACAATATTTACACCATGTGTCTCTGATAAAGGCCTTAGTTCTCAAATATATATAGAGAACTGAGTAAAATTTATAAGAATAGAAGCCATTTCCCAATTGATAAATGGTGAAAATATATGAACATGCATTTTTTAGATGAAAAAATCAAAGCTATCTATGAAAAGGTGCTTGGAATCACTTTAGATTAGAGAAATGCAAATTAAAGGAACTCTGAGATACCACCTCATACCTATAAGATTAGGTAATATGACAAAAAAAGGAAAAATTATAACTGTTGGAGAGGATGTGGGAAAATTGGTACATCAGTGCATTACCTTTGAACTCTTGAACATTCTCTTCCAAACAATTTGAAAATTATGCCTCAAATAAAGTTCTAGGGAGGCAGAGCCAACAAATGTCAGAGTGAGACATTTCTTCAGCCCAAGAAAATTTAGCAGATCTGCAAGAGAGGTCTGACACCAGGGTTAGGGCCAATCTAGAGTACATATATTGGCAACACTAGCTATAGGACTTGGCTATAGCTATAGTAGCAGCAACACCTTCATGATTTCTCAGTCAAGACAGTAAAAGAACTAGGCAATTGATTAGAAAGAGATTATGTGGTACCCTTATGCCAGCACTGGGTGTAGAACAGGGCACTGTTTGGCAACTTCATTGCCCATACCGAGGATAAAACAGACAATCTAAGTGAAATGGATGAATATTTACAAAAATATCAATTGTCAAGATTAACATAAGAGGAAATAGAATTTTTAAATAACCCTGTCTTAGAAAAAAAAAATAAATTGAACAAGCCATAAATGAACTTCTTAAGAAAAAAATCACTAGGACCTGATGGATTCACAAGTAAATTCTACCAAACATCTAAAGAGCAATTAATGCTAATATTATATAAATTGGGGGGTAGGAAAAGTAAGTAAAGGATTCCTACCAAATTTCTTTTATGACACAAATGTAAGTTTGAAACAAACAAGAGAAAGCAAAAACAAGAAAGAAAACTATAGAGCAATTTCTTTGATGGATAATGATGTGAAAATTAAAAAAAATACTAACAAGGAAATTACAACATATCACAAAGGTTATACACTATGACCAGGTGGGATTTATACCAGGAATGCAGGGCTGGTTCAATATTAGGAAAACTATCAGTATAATTGACCACATCAACAAAAAAAATCATATGATTGTATCAATAGTTGCAGAAAAAACTTTTGACAAAGTATAATATTATTTCTTTTTGAAACATTAGAAAGCATAGGGGTAAATGGAGCCTTTCTTTCTTTCTCTTTTGGCAATTGGGGTTAAGTGACTTGCCCAGGGTCACACAGCTAGTAAGTGTCAAGTGTTTGATCTGAGGCCGGATTTGAATTCAGATCCTTCTGACTTCAGGGCCAGTACTCTATCCACTGCACCACCTAGCTGCTCAAATGGAGCTTTTCTTAAGATGATAAATAGCATTTATCTAACAGGAGGATGAAGCATTTTCTGTAACAGAGATAAACTAAGAGCATTCTCAATAAGATCAGGGGTGAAGCAAGAATACCCATTATCACCACTATTATTGTATTAGAAATACTAGTTATAGTAATAAAACAAGAAAAAGAAATTGAAGGGAAAAGAACAGGCAACAAGGTAATAAAGCGTCACTTTTTGCAGATGATATGATGGTGTACTTAGACAACTGTAGAGAATCAACAAAAAGTAATGAAATAAGTAATAACTTTAACAAAGTTGTGGGCTATAAAATAAAATAAACCTGCATTTCTATATATTGCCAACAAAATAGAGCAGGAAGAGATAGAAAAAGAAATTCTATTTGAAATAACTGCAGATAAAAGAAAATGCTTGGCAATCTACCTGTCAAGGCAATCCTAGATATTGTATAAACACAACTACAAATCAGTTTTTACACAAATACAGACCTAAAGAACTAGAGAAATATTAATTCCTTATGGGTAGGTTGAGCTAATACAATAAAAATGCCAATTCTATGTAAATTAATTTACTTCATTAAGTACCATGTCAATCAAACTGCCAAAGAATTATTTTATAGAGCTAGAAAAAATAAAAACAAAATTCATCTAGAAGCACCAAATGTCAAGAAGATTAATGGGAAAAAAAAGTAAAGAATGGCATCTATCCTACCACTACCAGATTTCAAACTGTATTACAAAATGGTAATCATGAAAACAATTTAATATTGACTAAGAAATAGTGGGGATCAGTGGAATAGCTTTGGTACACCAAAGCAAATTTTTAAAATAGTCTAGTGTTTGATAAACCCCAAAGATCCAAGCTCTGGGGGCAAGAAATCATCATCTAAAAAAAATCATGAGAAAACTGGAGAGAAATTTGGCAGAAACTAGGCATAGATCATAGGTCATAAGGGTAGGTAGGTGATGCCGTGGATAGAGTGCGAGGTCTGAAGTCACAAAGACTCATCTTCTTGAATTCAGATCTAGCCTCCGATAATTACTTACTATGTGATCCCGGGCAAGTCACTTATTGTTGTTTTCCTCCACTTTTCATCTGTAAAAGGATATGGAAAAGATAATGGCAAAATACTTAAGTATCTTTGCCAAGAAAACCCCAAATGGGGTCACAGAGAGTTGGACATGACAGGAACAACTAAACAACTCAACAACAACAACACCACCACTATAGATCAACGTTTCACACCATATACCACAATGTAAAATGATCTAGACATAAAGGGTGCTATCATAAACAAATTAGGGGAGCACAGAAAATTTACTTGTGAGATCTATGGATAAGGGAAGAGTTCATGACTAAACAAGAGATAGAAAGGATCATGGGAAGTAAAATGGATAATTTTGATTACGTAAAATTAAATCATTTTTACACAAAGAAAACTAAATTAATACAACCAAAATTAGAGAAAAGGAGAAAACAGAAAAATAATTACAGTAAGTTTTTCTGATAAATTAACAGTTGCACAAAAAAAGTCATTTCTCAAATATATAGAAAACTGAGCAAAATTTATAAAAAAAAGTGCTATTCCCCAATTGATTTGATTCAAAAATGATCTGAACAATTTTAAGAAGAAATCGAAGCTATCAATAATCACATGAAAAATGTTCCAAATCACTTTATTAGAGAAATGCAAATTAAAACAACTGTAAGGTACTACCTCATGTCTGTCAGACTGGCTAACATGACAGAAAAGGAAAAGAACAAATATTGGAGGGGATAAGGAAAAATAGGGACATTAACATGTTGTTAGTGGAATTGTAAACTAGTCCAACAATTCTGGAGAAAAACTTAAAACTATACACAAAGGGCAAAATAAAACCTGCATATATACTTTGATCCAGCAATACTATTATTAAGTCTACTATTAAGAGCTCAAAGAAAAAGAGAAAAGATCTATGCATACAAAAATATTTATCACAGCTCTTTTTGTGGTGGCAAAGAATTAAAATTGAAGTGATGCTCATTAAATGGGGAATGGCTTAACAAGATGTGGTATATGATTTAACAGAATATGTTACTCTATAAGAAATGATAAGCAGGATAGTTTCAAAATCACCTGGGAAGACTTCTAGCATTGATTCAAAGCAAAGTGAGCAGAACCATAACACTGTACTCTGTAACAGCAATATCTGAATTGTGATCAACTGTGAAAGTCTTAGCTACTCAAATCAATACAATGATCCAAGGCAGTTCTAAAGGACCCACGAGGAAAAATGTTATCCACCTCCAGAGAGAGGACTGATGCACTCTCAATGCAGATTGAAACATACTTTTATTTTTGGCTTTTTTCTTCTTTTTCTTTTCAACATGGCTAATATAGTTACATGTTTTGCATTACTTTACGTGTATAATTGATATCATATTGCTTGCCTTCTCAATGGGTTGGGAGAGGATTGGAGGAAAAAAGAGAATTAAAAAATTAAAAATAAATTATTTTTAAAGAAAGGAATGAAATGAAGCATGACTGAAGTTTTCCTGAATTAGTGTTCTTATTCTGATTCCCCAATCAAAGAATGGAGCTCTAGTTGGAAGGTTTTTTGTTTGTTTGTTTTTTTAGTGAGGCAGTTAGGGTTGAGTGACTTGCCCAGAGTCACACAGCTAGTGAATGTTACGTGTGTGAGGTCACATTTGAACTCAGGTCCTCCTGACTCCAGGGCTGGTGCTCTATCCACTGTGCCACCTAGCTGCCCCTGTAGTTGGAAGTTTCTCCAGGATATAATGTCTAGTGTGGAAGGCAAAATGATTGGATAGGCAATTGTGAAGAAGGCGATTGGAGAGGTAGAATAAAGTAAATCAGGGTTAGAGTTTTCTTGAAATAGTATTCTCTCATGGGGGGTGGAGGCAAGATGGTCGAGTAAAGGCAGGGACTCACCTGAGCTTTTCCCCAAACTCCTCCAAATGCCTTTTAAAATGACTCCAAACAAATCATAGAACAGCCGAACCCATAGAAACATGGAGTGAAACAATTTTCCAGCTCAAGACAACTTGGAAGGTCTGCAGGAAAGGTCTTTTGCATCAAGGTGAGAGAGGAGTGCAGTCTAGTGTAGGCCATGCCGGTGTAGACCATCCCAGCAAACCTGAAGCGGGTCTCAGGGTGATAGAATCATTGGTAGCAGTGGCACTTTCTGTACTTCTCAGCCCGCAAATGTCGAAGACAACTTAGAAGGTCAGCAGGAAATGTCTGTCACACCTGGGTGAGAATGGAACACAGTCCAGTGAAGGCTGTGCCAGGATAGCCCTGGCCCCAGCAAACAAGGAGCAGGCCTTGGAAGTGAGTGAATCAGCAGCGGCAGTGGCAGCAGCTGCTTCCAAAAAACTCTCAGCCCACAGATGGTAAGGGGGTTGAACAGCTGTCAGAAGGAGAATACAGAGGTCTTTTTGCTAGCTCTGGAGTAGGACTCTGTTGCTTTGCCCATACTTGGATCCAGGTCACAGTCCTGGGTGGAAACTTTTTCAATAAATAGAGGAATTAAGGTTGCCTACTCTTTCCACTATTATTTGATATAGTTCTGGAAATGTTAGCAGTAACAATAAGATAAGAGAAAGGAATTAAAGGGATAAATACAGGTAAAGAGTAAGTAAAACTATCCCTGTTTGCTGATTATATGGTAGCTGAATTGAAAAACCTCAGGGAATCAACAGAGCTACTAATTGTAACAACAGCTTAAGCAAACATGTTCCTACAAATTGAATCCTCAAAAATCAATAGCATTTCTAGGTAAAAATAACAAATAAACTAGAAGCAACAATGAAAAAGGATATCCCATTCCAAATAACTACAAAATGAATAGAATATCTAGAGATCAACCTCCCAAAGTACATTGGACTTCTACAGATACATTTACAAAGTGCTCTTTAAGAAACAAAGAACAGCCTGCATAGCTGGAAGAATTATCAATGCTCATGGCTAGGGCATGCTACTATAACAAACATGACCACAGTACCAAAATTATCTATACTTTTGTTGCCATATCAACCAAATTACCAAAGGGATATAATGCAGTACTTGATAAAGTAATAATAAAATAAATTTGGAAAAACAAAAGATCTTGAATATCAAGGGAAACATTGAAAACAAGTAAGGATGAAGAGGGAATAGCACTTCCATATATCAAACTATGTATAAAGGTATTGGTTAAAGAACAGAGAGATAGAACAATGGAACAGACTAGAAAGGGTGATTTAGAAACATGTGGTCTAAGGTTTCATAAAGTAGGAAAACATGGATTACCTAGAGCAAAGTTTCCTATATGATTTAAAAAAAAACATTCTGGAAGAAATTTAGCTTAGAACAATACCTTAGACCACACTTCACAATATATTCTAAATGTACAGATGTCCTTAATATTAAAGATCATATTATAAAATATTAGAAGAGAAACAGATACTATACCTTTTGAAGCTATGAAGAGGAGATATATTTTTAATCAAATAAGAAATAGAGGCAATTACAAAAAATAAAATAGAAAATTTTGATTACTTAAGAGTGAAAAGCTTCTGCACAGGCAACATTAATATAGCTAGGATAAGAAGGGAAATAATAGAATGGGGAAAATATTTGTATAAAGGTGACACTATATGGTGAAGAAGGCACATAGGTGTCACAGTGGATACAGTGCAAGGTCTGGAGTTAGGAAGACCTGAATTCAAATCTGGCCTCTGATACTTATTAGCTTTGTGACCCTGCGCAAGTCACTTAATCCTGTTTGCCTCAGTTTTTCTCATCTGTAAAGTGAGCTGGAGAAGAAAATGGCAAACCCCTCCAGTATCTTTGCCAAGAAAACCCCAAGGAGTCAGAACTGATTGAAATGACTAAACAGCAACAAATGTGGTGAAGAAGCAGTGACACAGCATAGAAAGAGGTTAATCACTCAAAAAAGATCAATTAGTCATTCAACAGGCATGACATACTTCAACACATTGGGAGTACAAAGACAAAAATAAAATATTGGCAGGGGGAGAAGAAAATGGAATGACAATAACACCACACATTAAGGCCAAGTGAAGATTATTTTTTAAAGCAAGGACAACTCATAAATTTATGTTAAGATGCACATAGTATTATTTGTTATTCTGTAAGTTGCCAGTGACCAATCATGATTCTTTATCAAATGGTAGTACAGCATATTCTCAGAGTATTCCCAGCATTTATTGAATGATATTTAACATATGGCCTTTAAGAAGAGCCATTAAATTCTCTAATAATAATGAGTGTGATTGTTTTTCCCATTTAGGTTGGAAGAACATGTACTTATGTACTGAAGTTATTTAGGAGGTGCTACAACTCTTGCCAGTTTTGAGATATACAAGAAAGACTGATAATATACACTAAAGGAGCCTGCTGTAGGATACTTTAAGGAGGTTTGGGAGTTCTGTGATTTTATATCTAGAGCTAAGTTTGCATCTTTGTCCCTCCTATCTCTCCCAAAATGAGAAAAAAAGAGATGGAAGGCTCTTATCATTAATTTCCTGGGAGCTTATATAAAGGTACAATAGAAATATGAAAAAGTAAAATAACAACCCTTTTCTAGTTGATTACATATTATAGTCATATACTGATTAGTGCTACGTATACAGTAATATACTGATTAGTACTATGTCACAGTAACCTACTACCCTCTATTAGGTGAAATAAACCCTTCACCTTTGGGGTGGGAGACTGTCTAGAAAATGCTGCTCATTGTGTAAGACTCATGTAGCTAGCAATTAAGGCCGTCTGCCATGGGAACAAGAATATTAGTTTGGTCATGCACTAAATGAGCACAAATTGTCATTCTGTCTGCAGAGGATTCATAACATCACTAGCATTAAATCTGCTTAGGTCTTCTTTACAAGGAGATCAAATTATAAAATGTAACTGCCTTGGAGAGACAACAAAATCTGTTCAGCCATTTTTAGTTATAAGCCAATTTGCTTAAAAAGTCCTTTTGATGTGACATTTCTGCCTTTCCTTCTTCCATTAAATTGTTTTCACTGGAATCTGCAAAGTGTACAGTACACAAAGTGTATGTGAACACTGGTCCTTCTCAAAACCAAATGTAAGTTAAAGAAAAACCACACACACGCACATTAATCAGTTCCCTTAGAAACTCTAAAGAACATAACTAGTCATGTATTAGAAATTTAACAACTACCCAGCTTTCAAAATTAAATGTCAACCAGATAAATAAAAAGAGTAATTCAGGAGCTGAATTTGCATTATTCAATTTTGTAGAAATCTGCCAGAGTTTCTTTTCAAGCAGACTTAACACACATACACAAATATATGTGTGTATGTGCATATATATGTATATATTTAAAGACTTCAGTAGCTAAATATCTAAACTCATGTAGACTGAGACTCTTAAAAGTCTAATTGAGCTGTGTATAATCCTATTCCCTTCCTGTCTACCCCAATCAAGTCAGATACGTTAAATGTTCATTTATCTAATAGAATGATTTAGTCTGTTAGCTGTGAATTTTCCACATACAAACCCTAACACTTCCAGGACTATGTATGTATAAATAAATTTAAAAAGAAAATACTTGTAAGACATTATGTTCTTGACCATAATTTAGAGGAACAAAAATAATTAAGAGAAACATAAAACAACCTTTTAGATAAGGTTTAGGATTTTATAAATATTCAAATAAAAATGGATTTAGATCTTACTCAATTGTTTATTACAGCTTAGCAGAGTGAACAAGGGCACTTGATGTAAATATGGAAAATGTGTGTTTTCTATGTTGGAAAACATGCGTTGCAATCTCATCCTGTGTTGGAATCTCCTCTTTCAGTTTCAGCGTCCTCATTTACCATGTGGAGGCTATAATATAGCACCTTCCTTGAAAGATCAAATGAGATTTGCAAATTTGCTTTGCAAATATTTAAAGGTTATATAAATTATATAGCTATTATGATAAAGTGGATGATGATGATGGTGCTGCTGCTGCTGCTGCTGCTGCTGATATGTGTTATTTCTAGCCTCTTCTCCCTTCACTCTTATGAAAGAGAAACAAAAGCTTGGGCCAGAAGCTTGGCCACTTCGATCTGCTCTCTCGCTCTCTCTCTCTCTCTCTCTCTCTCTCTCTCTCTCTCTCTCTCATATTGAGCTAGAATTATTTCTTTTTGCTTTATTACATATTGTCAGTCTAGGAGATATAGTTTTCAAGTTCAAACTAAACTTCTGATGATTGTTCATTAATGAGAAAACACTCAAGCTTTGTATACAAAACCTGATTCCCTTCTCAACAAATAGTAGTAAAGTTTGCAAAGCAGTTTACAAATATTATCTTATTTTAACTCGCAACTACCCTGGGAAATAGTTGCTATTACTACTCAACTGTTTAGATGAGGAAACAGACAGACAGAAGTTAAGAAACTTCTCTGGAGTCAAGTAGCTAGTCATGTAGAATCTGATGTCATATATGAATTATCGTCTTCTGACTCCAGGGGCAGTTCTCAATTAACTGTACCATCTAGCTGCTTATATAAGTTTAGTATAGTTGCTGCAAGAGAAATGCTAAGTTAGAAAAATGTCGTGAGTGGACATAACTTTCTTACATTTGAGAATATATCATAAATGGACCCATTTCCTTTTTTCCCATATTTTTCTGATTATGTCATTCTCATTTTTTTTTTATTGTTAAAAGGAGACAAATATGATATGATGGGTATAGAGCCAGCTTTGGAGAAAGGAAGATCAAAATGCAAGTATTGACTTTGACTAGTATTGACACTATGACTCCAGGCAAATTATTGAACCCCTTAGTTCTCTAGGGCTAGGCAATTCTCTAAAAGGACTCACTAAATTGCAGACAGTGCTGACCTACCTCATTACAGGAAGTTTCCTTAGCAGGGAGGAGATTTTGTGAAAGAGAAGAATTGGGGAAAGGATAGTTAAAATAATGTAAAAAAAAAAAAGAAATGAAGCATTTTATTAAGTGTTTACCACCTATTAATCCCTGGGTACACAGTACGCAATATTAACAAAACCCCAAATACCAAAGCATTATACTATCTGTTCCAACAAGTTTGTCATACCCTTTAAAATACTAGACTTGTGGGGTATATGGGGTGTTCAGGGAAGGCTAGCACCTCTGGTGTGTGAGTTTTCTGAGTCCTTTTCAGGGCTTCTCATCCACCTTTAGGGCTCATCTTTACCCAGCTCTCCCACCTGTCAGTCACTCCGAGAAGCTGTAGCATGCACAGTGACCATAACCAAGTAAAACCATCTCAGCACACACGCTAAACCAGGTTAAGGGTAATTAATAGGCCCATTGGTGAATTAGGGGGATGTCTACGCCAAGCACATGAAGACTTTTCCTGGTGGAAAGGACAGATGAGAACAATTTGTCCAATGGCCATGAAGGTAGCTGAAGCAGGCACCGTGGAGTGCTTAGAGCTTGGTCAGACATCTAATACACCAAGGTCATCCACTTCATTCCAGGCCATCACCAGCCATCTTGATTTTTGTCTTGCCACTGGACTTTGATGACTCAGGAAGAGATAATGAGATTGACAACTTTGTGTAATTCTGCCTCACTTAAATCCAATTCATGCACAAGACACGATATCGCCTGTGATGTCATTGGTTGTCCTTGAAAACAAAGGATGATGAACAACAACTAGATTTGTAGTCAGGAACAGACGAATTAAACCTTCCTTCTGACACATTCTAGCAATGTAATTCTGGGCAAGTCATTTAATGTATCTGAACCTCAATTTTATCATCTGTAATATGGGGATTTTATATGGAACACAATGTCTTATGGATTTTGTATAATTACTTTAGGCCAAACGTTCTCTGAAAATCTACCTTAAAATGTTATATAAACATTAGTTTTTATCCCATGGAGAAAAAAAATAGAGCTGTAAGTGTAATTTTTGTAATCCCTAGGGAATTGGAGGATGGGGAATTGCAGTTGAAAGCAAAGTTCAATTTATTTTAGGCTTTAGCTATTTTATCTCCCATGCCTAGAATGATCTGGCTTCTCACCTCTACCTATTTGGAACCTTAATCCCCTTCAGAGCTCAGCTCTCATGCTACAATCTGTGAGACCTCTGTTACTGTTTAGTGTTTAGTATTTAGTGATCCCCTGCCTTAAATTACTGTGTACTTATTTACATATATCTTGTATATATTTACTATGTGAGTACCTATAAGATCAGTTCTCCCCACTACTATCTCAGTAAAATGTTTTCTCCTTGAAGGCAGGGACAGTTTCAATTGGATATTTGTTTCTCCAGTGCCCAGCACAGCAACTGGTACAAGACACATAACAAATGCTTTTTGATTGAGGGATTGATTTGCCTTCAATATCTGTTCTAGGCACTGAGGGATAGAAAAATTAAAAATAAATAGTCTTTCCTCAAGGAGATTACAGTATATTGGGGAGAAAAAGAATGTACACAAATTACTATTAAAATGTAATAAGTGTAAAGAAGAGGTCAAGCAGGGAGAATTAAAGATTTAGATAAGATTTTTATATGTCTTCTTTCCATAATTTATACTTGTCTTTTTTTTTTTTTTAATTGATCCCTTTTCATATTTCTTCTCTGGGGCCAAACTTATCATTTTAATTTTACAACATTCAATTTTGTTTGATTAATTGACCTTCCTTCCATTTACATTGTTTTAGTCACAGTATATATTTTTTCTTGGTTTTTCTTTCTTCACTTCATTTTTTTTTCATTTAATAAGCATTCATTTATTTTTTTCTCCCCTAAATAGAGAAAAATTAAAACCTTGTAACAAACATGCATAGTAAATCAAAACAAATTCTCACATTGTCGATATCCAAAATGTCTCATTCTATATATCGAGTTCATCACCTCTCTTTCAGGAAACGGGGAGTGTCCTTCATTATCCATATTCTGGAATAGTGATTAATTGTGTTGATCACACTTCTTAAATCTCTTCAGTTTCATTTCCCACACAGCTATATTCCTCTATACTTTATCCTCCTCCCCAGAATTTTATCATACTTCAAGGTCATATCAGCCCAAAGGCTACCTCTGGGGTACTTTTTCACTCTGATTGGAGAGGATGAAGTGTAGACATTAAAAAGCTCTCCTCAGGTCCTACATTTAAGGATGATTCTTAGGACATATCTTCATTTCCTACATAGCTGTACTCCTTTGGACTTCATTGGGCTTGGTACCCTCCCCCTTCTCCTCCTTTTGAAGTTCTTTTTTTTGTCTTCTCATATTAGATTCTGAGATCTTTGAGGGCAAGGACTGTCTTTTGATTTTCTTTTTACTTCCAGAGCTTAGCTCAATGCCTGGCACATAGTAAACATTTAATAAATATTTATCGACTGACTGAAATTCATGTCTTTTTTCATTGCTATTGTGGTATAAATTACTTGCCTATTTCTGCTCACTTCACTCTGTAGTTGTTCATGAGAAGCTTCCTAGGTTTCCTTTCCTAAGGTTTCCCTTACATAATTTTTTATGGCACAATAATATTCCATTTCATTCATATATCATAATTTGTTCAGCCAGTGCCCAACTGATGTTGTGGGAAAATTATCCAGAAGCTTGGGGTAGACCCTCAGGGGTTCCTGGATGTAGTAACCAAAGACAAGATTGTTGTCTCACCTTCCTTTTTGAGAAGGACCAATGACACCATGGGGTGATAGCTTGACAGGTGTGTGAATTGTATTTAAGTGAGGTAGAACTGCATAAAGTTATCAGCTTCAGTTTTTCTTCCAGAGTCAAAGTCCAGTGGCAAGATAAAAGTCAAGAGACTGGTCATGGCCTGGGATGCAATGGATAACCTTGGTTTCTTCAGTGTCTGACCAAACTTTAAGTACTTCATAGCCCCTGCTTCAAATGCCTTCATGGCCATTGGAACAAATTGTTCTCATCCACTTATTTCACTAGAGAAAGCCTTCACATGCTTGTACAGACATCCCCCTAACTTATCAACAGATTTGAGGCCCATTGATTACCCTCCACCTGGTTTAGCCCTTCTGCTGAGATGATTTTACCAGGGTATGGCTGCTGTACATGCTATAGCTTTTTTTTTACTTAATTTATTTTAATTTATCAGCAATCACTTCCATAAACTTTGAGTTTTAAATTTTTCTCCTCCTCCCTCCCCACTTCCCTTCCCTAACATGACTCACACTCTAACATAGGCTATACATATACATTCCCATTAAACATATTTTCACATTAGTCATGTAAGGAAGAATTAGAACCAATAGGAGGATCCATAAGAAAGACAAAACAAAACAGAAGAAAAAAAATAGCAAACAGTATGATTCGATCTGCATTCAAACTCCATAGTTCTTTCTTTGGATATGGATAGCATTTTCCATCATGAGACCTTTGTTGATGTCTTGGATCCTTGCATTGCTGACAAGGGTTAAGTCTATCAACACAAGTCATCACATAATGTGTCTGTTACTGTGTACAATGTTCTCCTGGTTCTGCTCACTTCACTGAGCATCAGACCATACAAATCTTTCCAGGTTTTCCTGAAGTCCACCTGTTCATCATTTCTTACAGCACAATAGTATTCCATTACATTCACATACCACAACTTGTTCAGCCATCCCTCAATTGATGGGCATTCCCTCAATTTCCAATTCTTTGCCACAACAAAAAGAGCTGCTATTTGTTTTTATACATGTGGGTCTTTTTCCCATTTTTATGATCTCTCTGGGATACAGCCCTAGAAGTGCTATTGCTGGGTCAAAGGATATGCCCATTTTTTGTAGCCCTTTGGACATAGTTCCAAATTGCTCTCCAGAATGGTTGGATCAGTTCACAACTCTACCAACAATGCATTAGTGTTCCAATTTTCCCACATCTTCTCCAGCATTTATCATTTTCCTGTTTTGTCATGTTAGCCAATCTGATAGGTGTGATGTGGTATCTCAGACTTGTTTTGATTTGCATTTCTCTAATCAATAGGGATTTAGAGAATTTTTTTTCATATGACTACAGATGGCTTTAATTTCTTCATCTGAGAACTGCCTATTCATATCCTTTCACCATTTATGAATTGGGGCATGCTATAGCTTTTTGAAGTCACAGGTGAGAGTTGAGTGCCAGGTAGACACCAAAGGTGGATAAGCAGCCCTGAGAAAGGGCTTAGCAAGCCCTCATATCAGAGTTGCTAATACTCCTTAAACATCCCATACATCCTAGCAAGGGATTCAAGATAGAGCCAGCTTTTATTGATAACTTCTGTAATGAAATAAAGGCAATTTGTATAGATCTAGGTCAACCAAAGAGAATGATCCGTTGCATCTCATTTCCTCTCCAGTTACCTTTCAGTGACAATTATCAGGTATAAACAGGTAGGGAGTACCTTGGTACATAACAAATGGCAGGTAGTCCAAAGCTATAGATCAGGTGATGCCTCCCCAAACACTGATTGACAAGCAGTCTGGGAACAATGGCTAATTGAATTAGAATAAGTTTCAATAGAACCTTTCTTCACTTTCTTTGATCTCTTTGTAGTGTATGGCAGGTAATGCTGCTTCTAGTGCTTTAAATAGGCTTGAGTGCTATATTTTTGTCAAAAGCTTTTTCTGCATTTATTGGGATGATCATATGATTTTTGTTGGTTTTATTATTGATGGGACTGACCTTTTCTTAGAGCTTCCTATACTCCTTGAATTATATTCCTGTTGAAGATTTCTAACAATAGGATCTAACTACTCTTTTCTCTGAACATTTTGAAATCTATTCTATAGAAGTACATATCTGAGTATGTACAAAATTGACTTCCTTGGGATTAAAAAAAAATAAAGCTTGATTGATATTCTTTGTTTTTATATAATATTTCTTTCCTGCTATATCCCTCCAGCTACTTTTTTTTCCCAGAGAGCTATCCCTTATAATAAAGATTAAAAAAGAAGAATAAAAAAAATTCAGTAACAGTACATATCAGAAAAGTCTGACATTACATATAGGGCCCTATGCCCATATTCCCCTACCTGTATAAAGTAGGAGGGAGAAGTCTTTTTTCCTGTCTCTACTTTGGGATAAAGTTAGATCATTATGATTTCATAGCCATTGCTTTTCTTTTTGGTTGCTGTTGTTTCCATTTCCACGGTTGTAGTCCTTGTTCTGCTTTATTTTGTATCAGTACATATTAATTCTTCTTATATTTCCTTATCATAACATTTATCATTTCTTACATCACAGTAATGTCTCATAACATCCATGTGCCACATTTTATATAGCCATTTCCCAATTGGTAGGCATTTAATTTATTTCCAGTTCTTTGCTACCACAACATTGTTATGATACATATTTTGGTGTATTTGAAACTTTTCTTTATGCCCTTGACTTTTTTGGTTTATATGCCAAGCATTGGAATCTCTGGATCAAAAGGGACAAATGTTTTAGTCACAGTATTTGCATAATTCCAAATTGCTTTCCAGAATTCTGGGAACAATTCACTGTTTCAACATCAATGCATTAATGTTTATTTAATTCCTCAACCCTTCCAAATTGACTATTCACATCACGTGTAACCTTTACCAATTTACTCAGTCTGAGGTAAAATTTCAGGGTTGTTTTGATTTATATTTCTCTAATAGTGATTTGGAGAATTTTTTTTTCATATAATCATATAATAATTTTTAACTCTTCTTTTGGGAAATCATTGTTCATTTCCTTTGACTACTTATCTTTTGGGGCTATGGAATTTAGGTGTTTTTTTTTAAATAGTATTTCTCATTTCTTAGTTGTTTAGTAAATAGTTGACTTGTCTTTGTCATAAAAATATAAATATCCTGACTGAAGGACTTACAAGCCCTATGTCCTTAGGTAGCCATTTTACATCTTCAACATTCAAGTTCCATTTTTCAAATGAGTTTATAGCATCAGTAACTCCCACTTCTGGAGTACTTTATGATTAAAAAGCATATTCCTTATTACCACTGTGAGGTAAGTTGGCTAGATTTCTCACCTCCATTTTACAAAAGAGAAACCTAGTCAGTTCTTGATATTACTAAACTAGTTACGACCTACCTCACAGTACTGTTGCAGGGAAAAGGCTTTCTAAACTGAAAAATGATTCATAAAAGTTTTTTAGTCTATGTTTGTATATATCCACTAAAGAATAGTAACTTGTGAAATAAATGACAAAGTTATTAGTAACCTAGATTTGCAGGTCTTTATGTTTTTATCCAATGAAGTACTCTTATCTGAACCACTCCACCTCCAGCTGTAAAACTGATTTGTATTATAAATGTCCTTTCTGTAAGGAAATACTAAATGAACTCAATTCCTTTAACTCTAATCTTTGCATCCCATTGTGTGTTTTGTTGACAATGGTGCTGTTTTCACTGAACTTCAGAAAGAGGTAATTGCATTTTAACAATGTCATCTAGAACCCCTGCTATAGCCTCTTGGAGGCCAGGAGCTGAGCAGACAGCCTCTGTTGCTAACAATTATGGATGTTGTGATTGTTAATACAAGCTTGGAAGGAAGAAAAAAATAGCAATTTCATCAAGGAAGTCTTTTCCATTTCTCAAAATGGAGAGGTGGAATAAACAACAAAATTCAGATATCTAAAGTAATTTAAATTCATAGGTATAAAATGCTACCTCTTTCTTACGTGGATATGTAATTTACTTAAAAGAGACAAAAAAAATGACATTTTTGTGAGAAAATCAGGTTGAAGGGAAACAAATACAGTTCTAAAGGACCTGAGAGGAAAGAGACCCTTGAAATAAAAGTTCTTGAGGAGAGATAGTGACAATTTTGAGAGGGCCTAAGAGGAAAAAGTAAAAAAAAAAACTTCTCAGAGGCAAGATACTTATTGATGGTAAAATGGTAGAAGTGCATTGTTTTCCAGCAGCTAATTTACATATGGCTCTCCTACCACATTATTTTAAAGGACTTTAAAGTTTATAATTTGGAAATTCTGAATTATGGGAATAGAGCAGTTGCATGTTGACTGTTTGTGTCATATTTAATAGGGATGTGGATTTGGAGGGGTCTTAGCCAAAGACAGTGAAATATCTATCAGAAGCCATTAAGAGAGAACACAGAACACAAAAGTCATGGAGCTGAGTAGCCAGCAGAAGCAAAGAAGTAGGGGAGAGAAGGAGGAAGGTAACAGCAGTGGAGTCTAGCTGAGATCAGCTGCTTGAGACAGATAAGCTCCCTAGTTTGATCCTGGAGAGCTGGTTTGACTGGAGGAAAATTGTTGCTAATTGAAAGAACTTATCCAAGGAAAAATGAATCTTCTCTGGTTTGAAAAGATGCCTGGATTTGTCTGTCTTTCTCTTAAGCACCATCTATAGCTTGATAGAGAAGAAAGCCCTAAGAGATTTGCCTACATTGCCCTTTACTGATCTCTATGACTTGAGTCTGGAAAATTGTAAAAGATGTGAAGACAAACCTAAATAGCTTGGCTACCATAGGCTTAAGAGAAGACCAGTCCCCTCCTTGAATCTATATAAAACAGTCCTGATGTTCAGCAAGTCAATCAATCAACTAATCAATCAACACTTATTAAGCACTTACTATGTGCAAAAAGAGCATACCTCAAAATATTTGAGTATCTTAGCCCTAAGGCTCTGCTGAAAGAATTTAATAGGACTTTATCAGTTTCAGACTAGTAGAAATATAGCTTTATCCAACATGAGATTTTAGAAGATAAGAAAAGGAATAGTTCCACTTAAGCAGGTGACATAAGGGACATACTTTGCTCTGAAGAAATGGGACATCAAGGCCTCTATTCCAGTATACCAGCACCATGCCAGAAAACTGAATTGCTTTTACTTGAATTGTCTTAGAAAGATTCTGAAGATTATCTAGCAAGATGAGGTACTGGACACTGAGGTCCTCTCTCCAGCTGAACTTCCAAGCATTCAAACTTTACTGCAGAGAGCATAACTTTGATGGGCTGGCCATGTAGCCTGAATGCCAAACCCACATTTTCCTAAATGATTATTTCATGGAGAACTTGCAAAAGACAAACATTTACATGGGAGTCAGAAGAAGCAGAACAAGGACACTTTCAGGGTCTCTCTGAAGAAATTAGTATTGATTATGACATTAATTAGATTACATTAGATTAGATAGACTATTAGATGCTAGCATAGGACCACCCAGCATGGCATGTTTGGAAAAAAAAAAAGTATTGTACTCCATGAGTGAAAGAGAATCACAGGAGCACAAAGGTTATATGAGCTATTAAATTCAGAGACATTTCTATCCAAAATGCTCTTTTTTTGTTGTTATAAGTATTTTATTTATTTTTATTTATATTTTTAGTTTTAAAGTTAAATACAAATAAGAAAAGAAAAAAGAAACAAATACTAAAAATAAAATAATACAAATTAAGAAAAGAAAAAAAAAGCATTGCCATGTGAAATGGGCAAGAACTTGAAAGAGGATTCAAAATATACAGCAATAAATCTCCATTTCAAGAAAGCCTGTGCAATAAATACTACACATTTCATTGAGAGCTATCTGTCTTTTCATTGCTTCCTTGTAAATTTTCTCCTGTGAGGTGCTGTGCTATGCACTTTTTACTTTGTTCTTTTTCTTGTTCCCCCTGCCCTGCCCCAGAAAGCTACAATTAAGTACAGATACACACACACACACGTGTGCATATATACACATACAAATATACACACATATATAAACATATACACCCAAAGATTCAAACATATGCATAAACACACACATCCATACATACAAACACTTTTACATACATGTACTTAGATATCAATAATCATAGTTATATATAGACATATACATTCATATGCATCTATGTAACAGCATACTAATACATTCTCTGTTTCTCTAAGGGTGTTAATCTCCTTCATAAGTCCACGTATTTCCATATTTTCCCAAGTTGTATTTTCCATATTTTCACAACTTGTCATTTACTACATCGCAGAAATATTCCCACCTTCAACTGTCTAGTTGTTTTAAATAGTCCAAACAACATTGATAAATATGACACATAGTGTAGTTTCCCTATTTTTCTCTTTTGGTCAAATTTATTTTAACCTTAACTTTGTCCGAGATTATGATTACCATCCCTGCACCTTTTTCCCTAACAAATTTTAATCCTATTCTTTTATGTTTGTGCATATTTCCTATCCCTCCTGACTACTCTACTTGTACTGGCTATCTTGCCCTCCTATTACTTAATCTATGCCCCTTCCAAGCATCCCTTCCTTGTTCTCCCATTTCCATTAATCTAAACACCCTTCTCTAGCCTCACCTTCCCCTCTAAAGATCCCTCTCTTATCCTCTCCCCCCTCCTTATCCCCTTAGCATTTTATTTCTTTCTAAATTTAGAAGACTTGTATACTCTTCTATATATATATATATATATATATATATATATATATATATATATATATATGTATTGCTCCCTCTTGAACCCATTCCCAATGAAAGTAGGTTTTCAGAATTACCAGCCCTCTTCCCCATTCTAATTCTTCTGTATTGGTTCTTCCTTTTGTACCTTATTTGTATGAGATAATTAATCTTTTTAGTTGTTCCTAAATGGTTTTCCTTATTCAAATCGTAGCATACTTAGGTCTGCCCCAATCATTCTTATGAACTACCCAATTACTAATAACAATCTTGGACATATCTTTTACACGTTATGTGCAGAAAAAGTAAACAGTCTATCTTTATTGAGTCCCTTGTAATTAGTCTTTGGTATGTACCTTATGTTTCTCTTGGCTCTTACATGTCAAATCTTCTATTAAGTTCAGGTTTAAAAGTTTTTTTAACAAAATCCTGAAGTCTGATAATTCATTAAATGTCTTTTTTTTTTCATTCAGGATTATGCTTAGCCTTGCTGGGTATGATAATTTTGGCGGGAACTCCAGTTGTTTGCTCTTCATTATATAGTGTTCCATGACCTGTGGTCTTTTAGTGTCGCTGCTGATAGGTCTTGTGTGATTCTGATTGTGGCACTTTCATATTTAAATTGTCTGTTTTTTTTTCCTTGTTGCTCATAATATTTTTACTTTGAGCTAGGGATTTCAAAATTTGACTATGATATCCCTGTGGGTTTTCCTTGTAGGATCTCCTTCAGATGGTAGTTGGTGATTTTTTTCCTATTTCTACTTTCCCCTCTTATTTTAATGCTTCAGGACAATTTTCTTTAATTATTTCTTCTATTATTGTGTCAAGATTCTTTTTTTGATCATAGCTTTCGAATAGTCTGATTATTGTTACGTTTTCCCTTCTTAATCTGTTTTCCAGATCAATTGTCTTCTTATGAGATGTTTTATATTCTCTTCTATGTTTTCATTCTTTATATTTTATTTGATTATTTCTTGATCTCTTATGACTTCACTAGCTTCCCTTGCCCAATTCTGATTTTCAAGGAGTAGTTTTCTTCCTTAAGATTCTAGATTTCCTTTTTAATTGTTTGACTTTTCATAATCTTCTTGCTGTTCTTGGATTTATTGATTGATTGATTGATTGATTGATTTTAGTTCACCCTCACTCTCTCTCATTTTATTTTTAAAGTCTTTTTTAAGTTCTTCTATGAATTCTTTTTGGGTAGGTAAGCATTTGACATTACTCTTTGGGGTAGACAAGGGTTTCTTTACTTCAGTATCCTCCTCTGAAAACTAACCCCAGTCTTTTCTATTCCCATAGTAATCCTCTATGGTTGGATTCTTTCTCCTTTGCTTGTTTATTTTATTTTATTTTATTTTTTATTTGTAGCAGCTTAGTTTTTGTAACCACCTCTAGCCCTTGGATATGGGGGATGGTGCCTCTGGCCTCAGATCCTCCTTCAGTTCTCCCCTCTGACCTGGAGTCAAAACTAAGATCTCTAGTGTCCTGTAAGTGCCCACAGCCAGTGGTGTCTCCAACCCACTACTTCTGCACTCACCAGACCTGTGCTGGTCCCTTCTTGTTCCCAGTCTCAGCCTGGTTTCTCATTCCTTGTCAGCAGAGGTTCCTTTGATCTTCCCCAGCTCAGATGCTAGATACCACTCACTATCCTGGGGGTAAATGTTCCTGTGGGTGGGCCTGAGGCAGCCTCCCAACCCAGTTAACCATAGGGCTTGCCATTGGACCTAGCCTGGAGGTGTTCACTCTTTACAAGGACCAAATCTCATCCTGAGATTCTTCTTCAGATCTTCTCTAATTGTCCCAGAAGGACCATTGTTCTTCTCTTACTTTTATTAATTTTTACTACTCTATTTTCATCCTGAGGTGCTATTATTATCTTACATGTGGGAGAAATCTGGAGAACTTGGAATTTTCTTACCTAATCTGCCATCTTCCCAGAATCCTCCCATCTGAAATGGCAGACTACTTGTGCTTGACCTGTTGTTGAGCCTTCCAAACTTGTATTGGACTGACCACAGCCAAACACACTGTACCCTGATCCTAACATTATATCACTGTTTCTTTTTGAAAATGAAGGGTAAACAATAATGACAACCATTATGGTTAATTATAGGGTGAGTGAGCCAACTCCAGCATAGAGAGACTAAGAGAAGATTTGAGGGTTGACGCCATGCTCACACTTCGTAAGATTTTTGTGCATATGGGTAATGTGTTTCCTCATTTGTAAAATGGGGATAATGATATTTGCCTACCAGTGTTGTTTTGAGGACAAATTAAGATATTACAAAGTCCCTTAAAAGCATTAAATGCTGTGTAAATGTTGTCGTTATTATTACTAGTGTTACTAAGGAAGCAGATTTTGTATGGATTAGAAAATATAGATTTCATCTTTACCAGCATGAAGTCACTTTGGAGACTAATCAGAATTTATATGATATGTATATCTATGTCTGTCTGTCTACATTTATATCTGTATGTCTGCCTGTCTTTACCATTTGTATAGAAAGGAACATCAGTAAATAGGACAAATCTAGTGCAAAAACTAGTGGTTTTAGTGTATCAGAAGAGAGGGAGGAATTGTTGCTTGCTTTTTTACATTTTTTTGAAAGATGTTCAGCTTTAGGGATAAAGGTTTACCTAAAAAATTATACATTTTTTTCTAAATCAAAAAGTTTCTTGGAAATGTACCTAATTTCTTCTAGGAACCCCACACTGAGTTAGATTAGGGGTACTAAGAAAAGCAAGAAGAGTGGGGAGAGCAGTTATGTTTCAAGGGAAGGAGGCATATTCTATAATTTATTTTCGCTCAGTATAATAGATAAGACAGTTAAAGTGCTTCACTTGTACCTTCAACAGAGAATGAAGAAGGCCACTTGTATGTTGGATATTACAATCTCATTTTAAGTCTACAGGAGACTATAATGGCACTTACTGTCTGCTTTCTTTCCTTCTATTCAGCTTTATGGTATTTATTTTAGATGAAAAGTTCTGAATTATGTCACTTTTGCTAGGACCCGCCAATCAAGAAAAATTTGTTACACCTAGGCAGAGCTTAAGTTATCTTTCTAACCTTACATTTGTATCAAATTCTAGTTAATCCCTGTCCTTTTTGTAGCTGAGGAGAAAATTCAGTTTCCTATAAACATTTGCACAAACAAAGAATCTTTTATATTATTGATGGATAGAAAGGGGTTTGATGGGAGAAAGTTTAGGAAAGAGAGCATTTTTTCATGGTACTTTGATTAGCCTGATTTCTTCTTTCTTCAATGCTTCTAGAGCCAAGGGCCTTCTATATCTTTTTCTTCTGCCACAGTTCAGTCTTCCCTTTGTTCCATGCTCTCTCTAACTTCTTGTATCCAGAAACTCAGAATCTCTCTTCCTCAGTTGAGATTGCTTCTCCCTTTCATACAAAGTACGTAGGTAGCAATCCAGTCTCCCAGTCAGTGGCTTTCACCAATTCAAGATGGTATATAGGTCTTATTCCTACTTCCTAAAATGAAATTATGGGTGCATGTAGACTAGAGTAATAGAAGTTGGGTAGGTATGGAAAAGTTACTATCTGTATTGCTGGAAGTAACTTCCAAATCCACAAGATCCAAAATCCATCTGAAGATGTGAGTAACATGGGAATTATAACTAATTTAGTCAGCATTATAAACTATTTGTCTTAACAAATACAAGGGAATCATGTGATTCAAAGAGAGATTAAAAGATTTATCCTGGGCAGAGCCAAGATGGCAGAGTAAAAGTAGTGACTTGCTTGAGCTCTCCCTCAAACCCCTAGAAATACCTGTACAAAATGGCTCTAAACAAATTTTAAAGCAGAAGAACCCACAAAAAGACAGTGAAACAAATTTCCAGGCCAAGACAACCTGGATGGTTGATCAGAAAAATATATCGCATTGGGCTGGAAGAGGAACACAGTTTGGCATGGGTGCACAGGCTTCAGTGAAACTGGAGTAGGCCTCAGAGGATTGAATCACAGCCAGCTGTTGTGGTTTCCCCATTTCTCAACCCATGAACGCCAAAAAATAGAAGGTCAGTAGGAAGAGTCTGTGTCTGAGGTGTGAGAGAGGGAAGCCAGTCCCAGCCCTAGTCCCCCAGCACAAACACTGGGGCAGTGGCTGCCTCTGGAGCTTCTGGCCCACACACTGAGGGGGAATTGAGTAGCTGATTGGAGAAGGATTGCAGGGATCTCTTTGCTGCTGCTGAGGCAGGATTCAGTTGCTTTGCCCGTGCTTGGATCTGGGTGACAGACCTGGGGTGAGGAGGAGTTCTGGAATGGTGAAGCTGTAGTGGTTGTACAGAGAGAATCCTCCTCATGGTTCCAAGACAGAAAACAGTGCTTGTGGTCACTCATAGACCACAGCACAGGCCAGCAAAGGAAGAAATACCTCACTGTTGATCATAGCACCTTGAAGAACTGAAAATTTTCAGGTCCCTGGAAGTATCTCTGAAAACAGCTTCACAAAACCCCCAGAGCTTGGGACAGTACATTGTCCACACTGGAAGCAGATGCCTACCTTAACAAAAAGTTTATAACTCAAGTAATTGGCTGGGATCATGAGTAAGCAGCACAAAAAGAGTCAGACCATAGAATCTTACTTTGATGATAAAGAACAAAACATACAACCAGAAGAAGACAACAAAGTCAAAGCTCCTACATCCAAAGCCTCCAAGAAAAATATGAATTTGTCCCAGGCCATGGAAGAGCTCAAAAAGGATTTAGAGATGCAAGTAAGAGAACTAGAGGAAAAACTGAGAATGATGCAAGAAAATCACGAAAAACAAGTCAACAGCTTGCTAAAGGAGACCCAAAAAAATACTGAAGAAAATAACACCTTAAAAAATAGCCTAACCCAAATGCCAAAAGAGGTCCAAAAAGTCAATAAGAAGAAGAATGCCTTCAAAAGCAAAATTGGCCAAATGGAAAAGGAAGTCCAAAATCTTACTGAAGAAAATACTTCCTCAAAAATTAGAATGGAGCAATTGGAAGACAGTGACTTTATGAGAAATCAAGACACTATAAAACAAATTCAAAAGAATGAAAAAAAAAAAGAAAATAATGTGAAATATCTCATTGGAAAAACAACTGGCCTGGAAAATAGATCCAGGAGAGAAAATTTTAAAATTATTGAACTATCTGCAAGTCATGATCAAAAAAAGAGCCTAGACGTCATCATTCAAGAAATTATCAAGGAAAACTACCCTGATATTTTAGAACCAGAGGGCAAGATAGAATTTGAAACAATCCACCAAACCCCTCCTGAAAGACATCCCCAAAGGAAAACTTCTAGGAATATTGTATCCAAATTCCAGAGTTCCCAGGTCAAGGAGAAAGAATTGCAAGCAGCCAGAAAGAAACAATTCAAGTATTATGGAAACACACTCAGGATAACAGAAGATTTAGCAGCTTCTACATTAAGGGACCACAGGGCTTGGAATATAATATTCTGGAGGGCAAAGGAGATAGGATTACAACCAAGAATCACCTACCCAGCAAAACTGAGCATAATTATTCAGGGGAAAAAAATGGACATTCAGTGAAATAGAGGACTTTCCAGTATTCTCGATAAAAAGATCAGAGCTGAATAGAAAATTTGACTTTCAGATAAAAGATTCAAGAGAAACATGAAGAAATAAACAGGAAAGAGAAATCATAAGAGACTTATTAAGGTTGAACTGTTTACATTCTGCATGAACAGATGATATTTGTAACTTATGAGTCCTTTGTCAGTATTAGAATAGTTGGAGGGAAAAAAAATTATATGTATGAATATATGGATATAGATAGATAAATAAATAGAGGGCACAGGGTGAGTTGAAGATGAAGGGGTGATATCTGGAGAACAAAATTAAAGAGTGAGAGAAGATTATACAGAAAGAAGGAGAAAGGGAGAGGTAGAATAGGATAAATTATTTCACATAAAACAGACAAGAAAAGGCTTTTACAGTGGAGGGGAAATGGGAAAAGGTGAGAGGGAATGAGTGAATCTTATTCTCATCAGATTTGGCTTAAAGAGATAATAACATACACACTCAATTAGGTATGGAAATCTATCTTACTCTAGGAAAATAGGGGAAGAAGGGGACAAGAGAGCAGGAGGATAATAGAGGGGAGGGCAGATTGGAGGAGGGGGTAATCAGAAGCAAACACTTTTAAGGAGGGACAGGGTCAAAAGAGAGAATAGGAGGTGGGATAGGATTAAGGGCAATATACTTAGTTTTTCACAACATGACTACTATGGAAGTGTTTTGCATTGCTACACATGTATAACCTATATCGAGTTGCTTGCCTTCTCAATGAGGTGAGTAGGGAGGGAGGAAGAGAGAAAATTTGGAACCCAAAGTTTTAAAAACAAAATTTAAAAAAAAATTGTTTTCACATGCAACTGGGAAATAAGATATACAGGAAATAGGGTAGAGAAATCTATCCTGCCCTATAGGAAAATTGAAGGGGAAGGGGATAAGAGAAAGGGGGACAGACAGAAGGGAGGGCAGATTAAGAGAAGGGGTATTCAGAATGTATGCATCTTGGGGTGGGGTGAGGGACAAGATGGGGAGAAAATTTGGAACTTAAAATCTTGTGGAAGTGAATGTTGAAAACTAAAAATAAATAAATTAATAGTAATAAAAAAGATTTCTCAAAAAAAAAAAGAGAAAGATTTATCCTGAGGCATACAACTGTTAAACCTCAGTCCTAGGAGCAGGATTTGAACTCAAATCTTCTTGAGACCAGGCCCAACACTTTAATCCAGTATCCTGTCCTGGCATCTTTAAACTCAGGTTGATTTTTTTGTTTGTTGTTTTTCAGTTTTTGTTTGTATTTCTAGAAAGTCTAATAAAATTTGGTCAGATAGACTACTACAGTCTAAAAACCCCACATATCATTGCCTTATTAAAGACTAACTGTTCTTTCAGGATGGACTATCTTAAAAGTTATACATTTTTTTTAGTTATGATGAATTGAGACTGTTTATTTACTCAGCATATCATGATATGCCAATTAATTGGAACAAAGTAAAATAATTAAATGTGTTGACCTAAACCTTATAACTTTTTGTCATTAAAAAAATTTTTAAATGCAATAAGTTTTTTTGGTTGTTTGTTTGTTTGTTTTAGTGAGGCAATTGGGGTTAAGTGACTTGCCCAGAGGCATACAGCTAGGAAGTATTATGTTTCTGAGGCTGGATTAGAACTCAGTTCCTCTTGACTCCAGGGCCGATGCTCTATCCATCGTGCCACCTACCTGCTCCTCCCCTTTTTTAAAATTTGTAATCACACATTTTACACAATTTGATATTAGGTTGGCAACATTTCAACACATATTCTTTATTTCTTCATAATGAAATCACATTATTATCACATTTGCTATTAAACAGGTATTTGATGAACAGTCCTTTTTCCCCAAGTTTAACCTTGATTACAGATGATAGCTTTTCAATGCAGTTTAAATCAGATCTGTTCTCAGGTCATTGAAACATATTTTTCACCATCTATTGGATAAATTTCTTAACCTTTCTTAATGCGTGGCATGGTACCAGGCTATATTATGGCATTTTGTCTAAATATTGTATTTGCTGTCATTCTGGAAGTCTATGTCTCAGTATATTTATCAGGATCTATTATTCCCTCAATGAGGACAAGACTTCCAAGCTTGTCAGAGGTTCAAAAAAAACCATAGATGGTTATTTATTGGTCTTATGAAAATACCTAGATCTTGCAAGCTCATCTGGACTTCTGACAAAAAATTTAAAATAGCCTTGAATGAAAAATCAAGTTTTATCAGTAAAAATTAACTTTTTCCAATATTTATTATTCTGATCTGTATATTGCCCACTACTTTTATTCCTTTGTTGCACCAGTTATCAGCTTTAAACATACACATACACACACACACACACACACACACACACACACACACACACCTGTTCTTGTCACTGCAGCTTCAGAGTTATAAGTGCTTTTGTCTCTCTGCAGATAAACCAGTAACAGCTCTTCTAACTGCCAAGCCCCTCTGAAGGTCTCTAATTTCTTTGAATTAATTAAGCTGCTTTACAAAATATTTCTTGGCCTTTTTAATTTTTGAGAGTAATTTCATTTAGGCTTAGGTGCAATTGAACTTGTTTCACTCTGGGCTTGAAAGCTTTACTGCATTAATATTAGCAACTACAGCAATATCACTAGCATTCATTGATATATGCTTTTTAACAATTAAAGCTTTTGCACAGTTTCTTGGAATAATAGCCATTCTTAAAAAAACCCCACAGAATTAAAAGTACAACAAAAGAGAGCAGTGAAATACATGTGTATGGAACAAAATCTGACTTTCCTCTAACAGACACCTAGCTAAAGATGGGAAAACAAATGTAAATCTTTTTTTTTCACCAGGTCAAGGTCAGACATTCTGAATCAGTCTATTATCTGCAGAATCATATATACTAGACAACTGCCATCATAAAATGAAATCATATCAAAATAATTGCTCTTTCTCAAGTAATTCCAATAACACTTGTACGCTTATCTATACTCAAAAGGAGATAGGACTGCCAATTTATAAATAGAATGTAACATGCATATGAATAGGTTCAATTAATGGCAGATGAACCCTTTTCTATCTAGCACCATCACAACTACTATTTGCTGATGATTTTAATTATTTGTAAGATAATAATGTTATATTTAGTGACTAAACACTGTCATATTAATTCCTTTACAAATTACCTTTTTGTTACCAGAATGCTAACTCATATTTATTTCTGGTAAAAATAAAAACAAATGACATAATGAAGTTTTGCTCTCCCCCCTTTACTTAATGCTCACCACAGCTTACATATAAAATTGTCAGACAATAACTCCAAATATTCACCATTTCTACTATGATTGTGCTTCTCTTAAAATAATGGAAAGAGGAGCAAAGAAATATTTTATAGTCTTTAGGATAATCCAGAAACAAAAGGAAACATTTGTGTAATGCAAGGTATAGAATACAGTAGCACTAAAGAGGAAGGGGAAAAAATGGAATAGCCATCTAAAAATGAATTTTTAAATGAGAGAAAAAAACAGGTCTTCTGGAAAAATATTAAGAATATGTGTAACTAGATTTACTTTATGTAAACTAAACTTGATTAAATATTTTTCCGTATACATTAAATCAGTACTTCTATGAAAGAATTACTTGATGATGAGTCTTTGAGTGTCAGAATTTATACAGTAATATTGTATTATATTGTGTTTCTTTTATCCCTCCCTGTTAAGGAAATCATTTTATCCTTAATGAAGAACTTATCTATAGTGCTGGAAATTTAACTATTCCCTATATACGACAGCAATTTGGTCCACCTATTGGATAAAAATGTATTTTATTAAACTGTATTGAAGGATGTAGGGATTGACATTACAGGGAAACTGGATTTCATTTTAGTCTTAATTAGTGTCACTTCCTACCCCTTATGAATAAATAAAGCAGATTTCCCACTTTTCTATGTCTTGATTTACTTTTTTACCAATTGGATGAGAAGTATGCAATGCTGATGTGTAATTGATGTTCATGATTAATGGGGATAGATGGTGAAAAGGAGTATTAAGGAAAACTTCAGCCTCTAGCTATTAATTAATTGGCTCCTGCACAAGATTGAGGAGTTCAGAGGGCTCTCTCTCTCTCTCTCTCTCTCTCTCTCTCTCTCTCTCTCTCTCTCTCTCTCTTTCTCTCTCTCTCTCTCTTTCCCTCTCCACATAGATATTTGAGAAAGCATTCATTCATCTACTCAGGATAGTATAGAATAAAAAAAAAGTAAGTGTTCTTTATCATCCTTTACCATACTCCTACTCTATGTATATTCCATCTTCATATTAATTGCTACAACATGAAATGATATACATTCTTTTAATATTATTTGCTTTAAGTTAGTATCTACTTGGAATGGAACAGATCTTTACCACAATTAATGTCTGATTAAAAACTTCTTACTCTATGGCATAATTCACCCATAAGAGATAAAATTAGAAACAATATATGGAAGAGATTACAGTAGACTGACATGAGATGAAGTTAGAGAGTTTCAAATACCAAGCAAAGTCTAACCTGAGAGGTGGTGTGAGGTAGTAGGAAGAATATTGGTCTTAGGAGGATGGGTTTAAATCCCAGCTCTTGACCCTCATTGGCTGTGTGTCACTTGCCAAATTACTTAGCCTCTCTGAGCCTTAGTTTTATCACCTTAAATATGGAGCATAATAATAGAACACAGCATTATAAGGTTCAGATAGATAATATGCACAGAATTCTTTGCAAAATCTTAGGAAATTATACAAATAAATTATGAACCTGAATAAATATTACAATGTAGAGATTTTTGTCAAAATTTGAGGTAACTTGAGCAAATGTCACACATCTCCAAACTCCAAGCCTCCAAATGGAATGTTCTCCAGTTCAGGTTTCTATAAAAGAGATCACATCAGTTTTATAATTTTTAAATTACTCAACAATGAAAATAGTTTGTAATTATTGACTCTTTTTTCTTTACTCATTGCCCTAATTACTTCTGTGATTACATAGCTCACTCTACATGACATTTGTTTTAGCTGATAGACATTCATATTGGTACTGCCTGAAGGCTGGGAAGTGAATCACAGACTCTCAAGGAACCTCAAAAGACATCTATTCCAAAGCATTTCTGAGTAAAAATCTGTAGTACAATATATTTAACAAGTGATCATTCAACCTTTACTTGATGACCTCCAGTGATGGAGAACCCACTATCTCCTACACCTATAAGGACCAAGTTAATGGATTTTTTTCAGTTCTTAATATGAGGAAGGTTTTTTCTCTTTCTTCCTGAATCAAACCAGGATTTTTCTCTTTTCAACTTTAATCCACTCTTCTACTTTTTTCCTTTTTTTTTCTTCTAATTTGATCTAACAGAACAATTTTAATCTCTCTTCTGTGTGACAGCCCTTCAGATACTTCAAGACAGTTCCCATTTTGCCCCTAAGTAAATTCTTCTCTAGGCCAAACATTCCTAATTCCTTCAAGCAATCTACATATGATAGGCTTTTGAGGCTTGTCACTATTCTGATATCCTTTTCCAAATGCCATCCAGTACTGGAGAGTGACAGCAAAAATGTCATAACACTAAAACAAGTCAGAAGGCTTATGACAAGGTCAGAGCATAGGGAGATTTTCACCTCCCTATTTCTAATCCTGAGGCTTTCTGTGCCTCTCTTAATATCAAAGATTGTGTTAACTTCCTTGGCTAATATGCCACACTGTTGACTCATACTAAGAGTACAATCTAATAAAATCTCCATATATTTTCCCACTGGACTGCTATCTACCCATACCTCCAACATATTGTAATTATACATTTGATTTTTTTAAATCCATATGTAAAACTTTTTCTGAATCCTTATTGAATTTCACCATATTAGATTTTGCCCAACAGCTTTTGGATTTTGTCATCTAGTACAGTAGCTAAGTTTCATGCTATCTTCAAGTTGTATAAACTTAAAACTTATACTTATTATACATAACACAAAGCCAAACATTAATCCTTGGGGCAATCTACTGCAGAACTTTTGCCAAGCTGTCATTAAGATGTTAATGATTCATATTTTAGTCCTACCATTAAACTGATTCAAAATCATCCAACCTGTATGAGTGTATAGATCATATCTCAAAATTTTATCTAAAAAAATAGTTTGAAGGACTTGGTTGAAATGAAGCTCACAACATTCTGGTCCCCCACCATTCTAGTAACTATCCAAAAAGAGGAGGTGAAGTGGTCTGCCGTAACTTGTAATTGATGGAACCATTCTGAATTTTTAAATTCATCTATTGAAATATACAGTGGAAGCATATGCATACTTTTTTCCTCTCTGTCACTTTCCTTTCTAGACTATCTTTCATCCAACAGCCTTCTATTAAGAGTTCCTCCTGAGAATTTTTAAGCTTTCTGCCAGAGGATGCTATCATCCAACATCTGTATTCCACACTGGGGAATCCTACACAGACTTCGGCAAAATTTGGTTACCAGAATGAACATGTCATTGTCTCATATATACTGGCTTCTAAAAGCCCTGTACTTAAGTGAGTTTTCATAGTTCTGTTATATGTCTCATTTTGTTAAATATATAAAGTAAACATTAGAAATTAATAAGAATCTGGGGTCAAACTAGTTTTTTGAATCTCTGAAATAACTCTTTTGCTATTTACATTTGAATCAGCAAGTTAAATTATTTCATTTTTATATTAAAAAAGATTCTAAAAAGGTTTTAATTCAGCTGAAAATCAAGACCCCATAACAGATGAAAGGTTTATATAATACAACTTTTGCTCTAATTTGTACTATGTATAATTTACATAAACACACAAAAATATGAAGTAACAAGTTGTATTATAAAATTTTACAAAAAAATTCAATCATTTTAATTTGCCAGTAATTATACAGTGTCTGAACAGTGTGAGAGAAATTTTAAGTTCCTTTTGCTTTAAGCTGTTAAAGCTTAAAACCACACTAAAGCTTTTGTGACAGAGCTTGTATGTGGTAATCTATTGATTCTCCTTGAAATTTCTCCTACTCAGGCCACTAACAGCTAAGTATTTTGGGGAGTGAATATTAGTAATGCTTTATATTTTAAAATATATTCTTTGCAATAGTTTCATCAAATAGAAACACACACACACACACAACACACACAATCCTCATCGTACAGAACAATAAAACCAAACTTCAGGTAGTATAAATGATCTGCCCAAGATTGCATGTCTAACAAGTGGTAAAGCGAGGATCCAATCCAAAGATCTTCTTACTCCAAGTTCAGGACTCTTTCTACTACACTATCGAGAACCATCATGAAGCGTAATATCTGGAACATGCTTGTATATTCATTTATTCTTATAAATTGTAGTAGATTGTGATCAACCTGATATCCAGGACTGTCTTATGTATTTATTTTTTAATCACCTGTTATTCAATTAATGTTTGTTTAAATAAAATTCTCACCATCATGGGGTAGACTAAGGTGATCAGCCACATTTGTAAGAGTCTCTAGGTAGGAATCTAGAACAGAAAGACTAGGAAAGAATACACATAGGAAAAATGGATATTGGGACCCAAAGACTGGTAGAAATTAATATTATATAGAAAAAGGAGGCACTTGAGGGAATGTAGAAATGAGAGATATCACCATTGGGTCCCTATAACCAGATATAAGGTAGTAGCCATTATGGTGTGATATGAAAGGAACAAAATGTTCAACTGCCTGAAAATGGCTATCACAACAACCTGCCATTCTGACTAAAATTCCCACCATTGTACCCCAAGTCTATTGAGTTGAATAATTCCTTTGAAAAAGGCCCTTATTAATTTGAAAACACATGGGATATATCACATTAATTCATTAGTGCCTACAATTGTATTAACATAGATGTGTAAGTTTACTTAACTGCCACTTAGCATAGAGTAATTTTATGAGAAAATGAGAAACAGGATATACATATTTAATTTTGAGGAGAGAGTTGGCCATGGTTCTGAGCATGGGCAATACCTAGAGGGGAATGAATGAGTAAGGAATCACAATGGAGACCCTTGTCAACCAAGAGGGCATTGAGAAGCATGCCTGTAGAGAGGAGGCAGACAATCAAAAAGGGAACAGGAAAGAATTACATTTCATGCTATAATTTTGCCTAGTATTAGGCAGCCCCAAGAGTAGCAAAAGGGGAGATAGAAGCACTAGCTTATGGAAGCAGGGCTAAGTCATGGAAAGAATGTATCCACCATAAATATTTCTCCTTTATATTTGTGTCTCAAGAATCAATTCCAGGAATTAAGTTAGAAAACATTCCTCCTGAGTGTTCCCAGATAGTTATGACACATAGCAGTCAATCATAGACAAGAGAGAATCATTTCTGTAATTAACAGAGGAACTATTCTTTAAGAAAAATCCTGGCTCAATTGTTTTTTATTACTCTTTGATATTTCCAATTGCTGATTAATTGAGGATTAATTGACTGTCACATCACTGAATTGGGAAAAATCATGCAGCTTAAAGCTTAATAATACATCACAAGATTCACATTGGCAATGCTATTTGTTTATATTGCATTTCTTATACAACAATGAGCTTATAGGGACTATTATGGAAACAAGCATTTTCCAGTTATTCAAAGCTGTGCTACGACCTATAAGGAGCAGTGATCCTTGGATATGATGTTCTCCAGTCAATAGTTTTATGGCTGTATTTCCTAGGAGCAAATATTTGTGGAACTATGTAAAGTCATGCAAATTAGCATGTGGATCTAAGTCCAATGACAAATTACGTTAGCTTGAAAAGCCATGTTACGAATAATTTAAAAATTTCAAAATATGAGTCACTAAATTAACAATATATTGCTGTGACTTGCCAATGTTCATTTGTATCAGGTACATAAAAAGGAGCAACTGAACCAATTTCAAGTGAATAAAGCTAGCTGTGAGCCAGATACTTAAAAAAGGAAAAGAAAAAAAAGTGTTACCTCCATTTGGGCACATGTATGAAAATTCATGTTAGGTGAATCCAAAAAGAAATATGGATTGTTATTTTGTATCTGTACTTTGAAAACTATTTTAGGCTGAGCAGAAGAAGCATTATTAAAAATATATACATTAAATTGAGGGGAAAGACTGTTACTCAGTTCTGTAATAGTTGACCAAAGATAAATTGCTACGTGATGAGTAAGATAATACCAGAAGGTGAGCAATCATTTTTGGAATGAATGTAGGCTTTGCTAAAAAATAAGTAATTTATTATCTACTTGATAGTAAGCAATCATAAAAGAAATCCAATGCTGCTTATGATTATCTTCTACTTAAAAACTTTCAGTGATTTCCCATTGCCTATTGGAAAAGAAAATAAATTCCTAATTTTGGCATTCAAGGCCTTCTCTAATTTGGCTCATTTTTTCCTTTTATTCTACTTATAAGCCTTACACTGAAGAAGAAAATCATATCTTTTTACTTATTTATTATGTCATCCCCATACTTCTTTTCACTGTAACCCTTATGCACAAAATTAACTCCATCTAGAACTTTTGATTTCCCTTCCTTGTTCCAAGGCCAAAATCAGCTGCTACCTTTGCTATGACACTCTTCCTAATTACTTCATTGCCTCAAACTACTACTATAGGAAGTTGTTCTCTTTCCAAATTTCTCATAGCACTTGGCACTTAGTTGTTTACTTTCCTTCCACTGTACAAACTATAAGCTTCTTGAGAACAGTGTTATGTTCCTTTTTATCCATAGTACTTAACATATTTACTTGGATCAACAATGCCAGTTGTAAGGGATTTAATAAGGTCAAACCATTTCCTTCTTATAAGGAAAAATGTTATCTGAAACTCTTAAAAAATTTAAGATTACTTGAGTGGTTTGAAGAAACATACTTAGATAGAAGGTTTGGGGTTGGGTTGAGTATAATGGGATGATTCTAAAGAACAAAATTGGGTAGGGAGAGATAAAATGGAGTATTATCTCATACAAATGAGGTATGAATAGAATAATTATTAAAGTGGAGGGCAGGAGAGGGTGGAGGGCTGGTAGTGCTAGAACCTTATAGAACGTTATTCTTATAATGGTTAAAGAGGGAATGACATGTATATAGAAGGGAATAAAAATATTCTTAACTTACAAAGAAATAGGAGAGTGAGGGAATGAGGGAATAAGATAAAGGACAGAGAGAGAGAGGGAGGGAGGGAGAGAGAGAGAGAGAGAGAGAGAGAGAGAGAGAGAGAGAGAGAGAGAGAGAGAAGCAGTGAGGAAAAATAGCATGGAGGGAAATGCTCCTCTAGTAATTATAACTTTGAATGTGAATATAATGAACTCACCCATAAAATGGAAATGTTGAGGGTGCTAGGTCCCCAAAATAATGACATGCAGGTCCTGCTTTAATGAATTGGACCCAAGCCTTCCTGAATTTTCCTATTTATGCAGTAAGTCTCCGGTGTTCACCTGAGGCTGTAATCCTAATCAACTGTCCTTACATTATTGTGAACACCCAGTTTTCTGTTACCCTTAACCTAGCCCAGCCCTTCGTTGTCTATTACCTCCAGATTTCCTCTGGCTTCTTCCCACCCTTGATCCTATTTAGACACCATTTTCTTGGTCCAGGCATTTGACCTCCAGTCACCCCTGACTACTTGGCCACTCCTAGATCTCTCCCACAGTCTTTCTGTATATGAGATTCATCTTGTCTACATTAAGGTACTCAGGTCTAGCCTGCTTGTCAATTTGAGTGGTACAAATGTTCAGATTCCTTAAGAGATTGGCCAATATGGCAGAGCTTTAATAAACCTTGTTTTTGGGGTAATAGACACAGAAGTTGCTAAATTATAACATTAGAATTAGAAATGATTTCAGAGTTAACACTGGTCAACAGCCTCATTTTACATGTGAGCAAATGAATATGAAGGGTGGCTTTGATGAGGATGGAGCTAGACTCCAAAAAGGAAAAACCCTGGACTTTCCCAAGTGGCCAAATCTCTGGAGTTTGCCTAAGGCTATAATCCCATCAACTGGGCCTTCTTTGTGGCTACACCCAATTTCCTAGCCTTCCATTGTCTTACCTCCCTGTGGCCCCTGGCCATTTCCCACCCTTAATCCTAGCTAGGCTCCATTCTCCCTTGGCCATGAGGTCGACTTCCCAGGTATTCTGCTCATCCCAGTTTACTGGCCACTCTATTCCTTAGACCCCTCCTCCAGTAACCCCAAACTACTTGGCCACTCCTAGACCCCTCCCACAGTCTTTCTGTATATAAGGTCCATCTTGTTTCTGATAAGGTGCTCTGATTCTTACAATCTAGCCAATAACTCACTAATGTTCAGACTCTATGAGTCTGCCCAATATGACAGATGTTCTAATAAATCTTGTCTTTGGCTGAAAGAAGGCTTGGGTTGAATTCTTTCAGACAGGACCCACGTGTTCTGATTTTGAGGTCCCAGCACCCCAAAACCTCTAAACCTCAACAGCTTGACTCTTGCCTTCCCACTGGATGATTCTGGAAGAAAGAATGAGGCTGATGACTTTGTGCAATTCTGCTTCACAAATCCAATTCACTCTCCAGTCAAGGCATCACACCATGATGTCATTGGTCCTCTTCGAAAATGAAGGAGGAACAACAATAACCTACTGGCGAAAGAACAATAGAAACATGGAGGACTATAAACAGAGGCATGCATTAATGAAGAATTCATTCCTCCTCAGTTAGAGTATAAGATCTTTGAGGCCAGATATTTGCCTACATATTTTCTTTATATAGAATGATAACATGAATTAATCAGGAGCTTGATAAATGTTGGTTAAGTTGAACTGATTTAAGAACAAACCCCAAATTTCATTCTCAAAATGAAACACAGAAAAACAAATCAAGGGATCTCCAAGAAAGAATTTGCACGATGAATATCCATTTTAACTTAGGACAAATTATGTTTCTATCAACACAGTGTGCAAAACGAACTATGAATGTGTGGGTAGCTGAGAAAACCAAAGCAGCTCCATTTTTCAGCAGCTGTTTTATCTTGCCCCTGGCCCTTTTTGTATTGCAATCCTAACCCTGACTTCAACCTTCCTTTTTGCTGACACAGCAAGGATAGTCCTATGTATTAGGGCTAGTGAATTCAATAAGCCCTCAATGGTTCTTTAATTTATGGCTTTGGTTTTGGTTATGATTTTGTTTCTACTTTTGGTTTGCCCTGGCACTGAAAATTTCACCCACAAGTGAATTTAAATCTCATGCTTTCCTAAACTGAACTCAACAGACTTGAATTTTGATCACATTTCTTCTTCTTCTTGCTATTCTTGCTTTATTAACCTGGGCTAGTCATCCATGCTCCCTTTGACTCAATTTCCTCATTTTAAAATAGTGTCTTCCTCAGAGGGTGGTTGTGAGAAAAGCAATCTGCAATCTTGAGAGAACTATATGAAATTATGGGAACTTCCTTATAATGGCTTGTACAGCATACTACCCGTCATCATTTTTAGCTTTTAAACTTTTTTTTAGTGTAGTATGAAATAAATAGGCAATATCATTGCCCCCTCTTCACCAGTAGAATATGGCTTGCTTAGAAATGAGAATTCTTCACCATTTTGTTTTTGTATCCCTAGCATTTGTTACAGTTCCTCGACCTTAGTAGGCACTGCATAAATATTTACTGAACACAATTATAGAAAATGACTAGAGGTTAGATACAAAAAAGGACTACTTATTAATACCATCATAATCCAATTTGAAGTTTTTCATATTATAATCAATATTTTGTGCCACCAAATCATATGTTTATTTTGGGAGAAAAGGTAGGAAAATATCTATTATATTACCCTTTTGGAAGCAAATAAAATTGTAAGTGAAAGACAAGTACTGGCGTCCATTATATGCAGTATAAAAATATGAGAATGACATTTTTAACACATTAAGAAAAAAGGAAGAAGCATTTATAGAATCTCTAAGATACATATTTTAACAAGCTATTCTTTTGTTAAATTAAATTCACAGGAAAAGTAGAAAGGAGACATAAATGTAAAAAAGGGACTGCACAGAAACATTGCCATACAGTCACTTTTACAATACACTGGCTCTTATCAGCTAATCTTATCTTGTTCCATCCCTACTATTAGGACTCCTCTGTGTGTAACACTTAGAATGTGAGTCTCTACATAAGAGGATTATAAAGAGAGAACAAAGACTTGTAAAGTGCCAAGGGAAGAGGATATCAAGTGTATTTGGTTGATTAACAGTCCTTGGCACATAAAGGAGATTGCCAGAAGGAAAGTGTAGCCAGGAATGGGGTTTTAACTCCAGATTGAATAGTACTAGGGAAGTAACTAAAACAGAAATCAGATGAAAAGAAATGAAGCGATGACCAGTAGTACTAAAACTGTAATGATCTAATAAGAAACCCTGCATCCTTCTGATTCTTTTCAAAGGCACCTAACTCGGGAGGTTAGTTATTCTCAAATAAGAGAAAACATTTATCTGGATTACAGTGCTCTATTTCAGATAACTGTTTGGCCACTGACCAATCAGATATGCTTCTTTATACTAGAGATGAAATACTTTTTGTAAGGTGTTCCTGGCACTATATAGCACACTCGCCACCTAGTGGACATGAAGAGTAATTTTCCTATCTGTAGTACAAATTATAAAGGCAAATAGCCCGTTTTTATATAACCTCAAATGCAAAACAGGAACCTTCGAATATATTTTGGTAGTAATACTATCTAAACTATTTTATTTTCAGTATAATGTTGTTTTTAGGTGTGAAAAGTTGTCAAGAAGAAATGGATATAAACATGTTCCACTAGAAAATTAACATCAAAATGCAAAATTGGAATTCAAACACAATTCTTCTGTGTTTCTCTTCCACCTTGCCTTCTTTGGTGACCTCTAACCACTTCTGGTGGCTCATCTTGATTTCTTTCTTTTAGTTGGTCCTGTACCAGATTCCTAGCCTATATTCCATATGATCATAGTTTAGAGACGGAAGGGACCTTCAAGGTCATGTAGTTCAGTGTCCCCATTTTATAAATGGAAAAATTGAGTCCCAGAAAGGTTAAATGATTTTCCCAAGGCTACATAAATAGGAAATAGCAGAGGAGAAGTTTGAACCCAGGTCCTTTTGCCTGGATCTGTTGCTCTTTCCACTAAATTATTCAATTTAGAAGGGTCTTGCTCTTTTGGTTCTTGAATAGAAAGTAAAGGTCACCTAGCTGATAATGACTTTTGGAGCATCTTTCCCACCAATATTTGCATTTTATTAGAGAACATTTGAAGCACTTCACATCCTCTAAGAAGCAAATAAATAGTGAAGGCCTATAACTCCAAATACAGTGCTCTTATCTTTTAAAAGATCTTTCCCTTATCTTCTCTTTTCTTTTCTCTTCCCTTTTCTCCCTTTCCCCTTCTTTCCTTTCAGTCTTTCTCTTCTTCCTTCTTCCTCATTTTTATTCCCTCCCTTCTTTCATTTCTTCTTTTTCCCCCTCCCCTTCCCTTGCCTTCCTTCCCTTGCCTTCCCTTCCCTTGCCTTCCCTTCCCTTCCCTTCCCTTCCCTTCCCTTGCCTTCCCTTCCCTTGCCTTCCCTTCCCTTCCCTTCCCTTCCCTTCCCTTCCCTTCCCTTCCCTTCCCTTCCCTTCACTCTCATCTTCTATCTCACCCAGATTACAGGTTCAGCAGCCACTCATGGATCAATCCCTGTACTTACTGGCATAAAAACTTTACCTTACTCCATTATTCCTACCTTAGGAAGTTTACTACTCCTTTGGCAACCTAGTGGCCCTCCGCTCCCAGGAACCCATCATATTGGTTCTGTACTTTGTATGTAGGCCCAATCAGCTTAAGCTCAACTTTGTTCAGAACTGCTGAAATCAAGCTATCAGACTATCTCAGCTTCCTCCAAAGCAGAGACTACAGGCATGCACCATTATACTTAGCTCCAGGGCTCTTTTCACTTTACATGTCATTAGAGATAATTCATATGAACCCTAGATCAATTATGTTTTTTTATTGGCTCCCACACTGATACAAAATAGTGTGTGTTTTCCGAAATGACATTTTTTTTTTAATCTTTGCTTTGGTATCCCAAATAATATCTGATAATATCTGTTTCAGGATTCCAATAAAACAGAATAATCTGATTGATGTAATAGATATCATTCTACTGTATCTTAATTTTTTTTACTGCCTGTGAAGAATAAGAACACCTTCACAAAAGTTGTCTAATGTTTTTAATCAACAAATAAACATGTGCTAATTACTATAAAAGTCTCAAAGTACTACAGATATTCATTAATATCAACATGATAATAAATGATGGGAAATTATGACACCATATTGAAATGTTGTGGCAAATTGAAATATTGCAGCAAAGAAAAATTGTGCTATGTTCTATTTGATATTATTTTTTGCTGTTTCTATTATTAGCATTATTATAAAAATCTGTTGAAGGATATGGGATCACTAGTCCAAAGAAAGAATTGGGGAAAAGGATGGTAGTGTTATATATACACATACATATACACATGCATACATACATACACACACACACACACACACACACACACACACACACATATATATATATATATATATATATATATATATATATATATATATATACGTATATGTATGTATTTGAAGTATTCTTATAAAGTAGAAGGAATTGTTTTGGTGGGATCCAGAGGGTACATCTAGGAACAATGACTAGAAGCTAAAGGGCAACAGATTTGGGGGTTAATATAAGGAAACATGCCCTAAAAATTGAGCTCTTCAAAATAGAATGGGCTGCTTGGGAAGGCCTCTGAATTCCCAACCATCACAAGTTTTCCAGAATAGGGAAGATGACCACTTGCTAGAGCTATTGTAGAAGGGTTTCTGGATCAGGTATAGTTAGTCTTTGAATCTATAAAATGAATTCTCTCAGGAATACATTCACCTAATCATGTCATCAAACTTTATGTGTTAATTTGAAAATGGAAATGTATTCCAAAAATAAAATTTTATGTGGCAGAATTACTAATCTAGAAGTTGTATGACTTGGGGGTATTTGGCTGGTAGATAAAGGACAAGTCATAACTTCTTTCTGGACCCCACCTTGGTATGGGCAGTGTCACTGTTTTCTAGCTTCTCCTTCTGACCTCCCCTGAGGTATGACTTTTTTTCTACTTAATTCCATTGGTTCTGCCCATTGGAATTTTTTTTTTACCCTTCCAACTTAGGTGTAGGTGTAGGTAGAAACAATGGGAAAGGGGAAGTACCTGAAGCAATCACTTCAGAAGGGCTAGCTTCCAGCTCACTTACAAATCTCTCTTTACCGGAAACTTCTTGGTTTATTGTCTAGAACTTGTTTGGATTCATATGTCATTTCTGTGCTTTTGGGAAGTTACTGTATAAAATATGAATTAATAAAAACTTCTTTTCTATATAGCTCTAAGCCCCTATTGTGCCAGGAAAGACCACAGCAGTTTAAAAAATAACATTCTTGCTCCAGAGTAATTTATCACCTATCACCTCCCTCTTTCTGCTAGTATTTGTGCAAGGATAGACATATAGATCAGAAATTAAATAGGTGAATGCTTTATACTAGAAAAAAAGTAATATGAAGTAGAAAGCCAACAAACATAAGAAATAGGAATTAGAAATGAAGATCCTTTCTCTCCTGAGAGAGAGAAAGAACAAGAGTGAGAATAAGGCATAGGACAGAAAAATACAGATTTATCCTGTCTGGTCTCAATAGCAAGGATTGCTGTAGCCATTCTGTACTTTTTCTATGAGGCTACCAGAAAAGTCAGCTATAGACTTTGTCTTATTGAATCTACATTTGCTCCCTTATTGACTCATGGTTGTATTAGTGATGAATGCAGTGCAGTGACAACTTTCTCCCCTCCCACTCCACACTCCCCGAGTCTACTTGCTGTATTAGACGTGCTCACCCTTGGGTCTTATCCTTATACCACCTCTATTCTTTGTGATCTCACTACCATAATAAAACTTCTCTCTCCCCTATAATTGGATAGAAATTAAATTTTCAGTTACAATTTCATAATATCCATTCATGTAACTCTGAAGGTCAAAGAGGAGAATTCTATGGGGATGCAATTTGACCAGCAAATATCCATCTATAGCATTCATATATACTTGGCACCTAGAATGGAGCCATATTAAAAATACTATTCTGTCATATAAACTGTATCGCTCAAACTATTTCAAAGAGGGTAGTTAGCTAAAACATTTTCCTGAGGTCATATGATGAGGTAAAATAGTTCATTTCTATGTTGTGATCTGCTGACATCCAGCCTTAGTGTGGTGGTTACAAAAAAAAAAAAAACAACTACTAGATTAGGAATGAAGAGACCTGGGTTCCTATTTTTGCCACAAATTGGACCACGGATGAACCAGTCATTGTTGCTGGGACGCAGTCTCCCCATCCAAAATATGAGGGCTTATTTAGATAATTGCTCAAATCTTTTTCCACTCTGAAAATTATTTGATAACTGTGGCTCTGTGTGTGCATGTGTGTATGTGCGTATGTGTGTGTGTGTGTGTGTGTATACACACGTGAGTGCATATAGGGAGGGCTGGAAGTGGAGTGCACTTGAATTCAGCACCAGTAACGTGGTGCTGCCAGCTGCAGAAAGAGGTGAATAATTGAAGGATGTGTTTAACTACAACTAACTATACATCATAAAATGTAAGCTCTACAGGCATAATTTAACAAAAAGAGCTACATAAATCTAAGTTGTGGGCACAATGAATTTTCAAAATATTCAAAATAATTACATATGTTCATTTTATGACAAAGGTAGGATTCCATAAGTTTGTATACTGTTTTGCTTATTTTTTCATTTCCTTCCTCCTCCCTCCACCTCACAAAATTACAACCAACTAACAGGGTGGCATTTGGATTACCAAAGGAAATGAAGCTAAAAGGAAAAATAATGCATTACCTATTTATATGTCTTAGATTTTGTTAAAGGTTATTTTCTTATATTATTTAAAGTGGGACAAATGAAATCCATTCATCATGTTTTAATTTATTTTTATGTCTTATTTCAACTCAAAGTGTAAAATGTCAATCCAATGCAGGCATACCTTTCTTTAAGTGCTGGAATCATTCTTGAAAACTTGCTTGGAAGTTTTTTTTAAGTTTAAATTAAATTATATCCATTAAAAAAAATCTTCCTCCAGTGCCTCATTCAAGCATAGAGATGATACTGTTTTTTCAAAATTCATTTCAGCAGAGTATAAACTATAGCAATTCCTACCAAGATAGAGGATTTTAAAGTATGTGCTCAATAACAGACTGTTTCTGCCAGTCTAGCTTATTAACAAGATGCTTAGCCACTGGTAGGCTGGCCATTAGGTGATGAATTCTTTGGTCATGACAATCAATGTCATGAACTGGCTCTCAATCTAATTCTAATTCTTCCCTGAAATGGCAAAATGGCAAAAATGGGGCAGAAGATGAAAACAACCAAACAGATTTTACCCATCGACAGACATATATTTAACCCTCTCCACTAGAAATGGGAAATCTTTGTTCTATGAGTCAAAATATTATCATACTCAGTATTAGTGAAGCAAGGAGATAGAAGAAAGTTGAAAGCAAATGGGAAGGTGACTCAGATTCTCCTCAGAGAAGTAAGGAAAGAAATTGTAGTTTGTTTCATCATTCATTCAAAGGAAATAAGAATGTCTTTTATTAGATATTCTGTTATTTTGCCTTGCAGAATTCATGATTATTACAATTACAAACACCATTCTGAAGATATTTGAAACTTAAGTAACAACATTGGCTGAGAGGAAATAAAGATATATGAATATTCTACAGATAACTCAAAAATAGTCTGCAATGCATATGCATATATGTATACATACATATTCACACACACACACATAAAACATATATGTGTGTGTGTATGTCTAAATGTACATATGTACAACGTGTCCGTTGTTCGGTCATTTCAGTCGTGTCTGACTTTTCCCGACCGTAATTGGGTTTTGTTGGCTTAGTTGGTTGTTTTTTGGCAAAGACACTGTAGTGATTTGTCATTTCCTTCTCCAAATCATTTTACAGATGAGGAAACTGAGACAAAGAGGGTATGGTAACTTGACCAGGATCATACAGCTACTAAGTGTCTGGGGACAGATTTGAACTCATGAAGATGAGTCTTCCTGACTCAAGGACTGGCACTCTATCCATGGTGCCTCCTGGATGCTATGTACATACATACATACAGATATACACACATATAAACATACAGACATACACACATACATACATAAATGTGTGTATATATACACACTCAGTGATGTCACTGAAAAACATGTTGGAAAACATGGTTCATAATTCAGAAACAAAAGAAGTCACAGGTTTCTGTTAACCTCTAGGCAAGGAGGACTTTCTTTAAAAAAAAAAAAAGGTCGAACTGCACAGGAGAAGCCAAGTACCAAACCACATCACTGGATTGTGCCTAAGCAGGCACCTAGAGAAGGCAAGAAAATATTTCCTTCACCTTACCTTTGCTTGAAAATGTATGACTTTCCTAGACAATGTATAAATTCCCCTTGTCATGAGTTCTCATTGTTTTGCCAATGAAATTTTTGTTCTGGGATTTAATTCAATTCACAGCCAGTTCACATCACCATACTACACTCTTAAACTTGACCTTTAAAAGAAAAGTTAGACAGAGAAGTGCAGAGAGAGGAAGTAATTTATAAGGCAGACTCAGTTTCTGAGGGAGAATTCTTTTAGGGAACCATGCATTTCAAAAAGTTAGGTATAAATACAGACAAATCAGATTGAAGAGAGGTCCTCCTATGGGAAAGCATAAAGAGACAAAGAGTCATCACCAGGAAGAGATACGAAAGAGAAGAATATCTTGCCAGAAAGGAGATATGGAAGGTTACAAGGACCCTTTACCTGACTGAGATGTGAAGTAAAACAAGGGAGGGAGCCAGAAAGTGAAAGTGCCAATGAAACCTTTCTCTTTAATGGTTATGTGAGTATTGTGGACCGTCAAAGTCTGGAGGAAAGCAGGGAACTACCAGAGGGAAGAATTTCTTTCTAGCAACAGTAAGTTATTTTCCTTTACAGTAGATAGCCACCAAGAATATTAAGATAAATCTAGAAGACTACAGGAATTTGAAGAAGGCAAAAGCTGACTGAAATTGCCATATTTATTGATAGTTTTTTTTTAATCATCAGTTTAGTTAAATTAAACTATGCTATATTTTATGATTTTTGTAAGTGCATGGGAGCTGAGAGCCCTAGAGTGACTCAAGCCAAATTCAGATGCTCCCAGTGGTGGTAATACCATTAACTTTTCAAAGTATAAATCATGATTAATATTAAATAAAAAGACATGTGAAACAAGAGAAGGTAAATTAATTCATAACATATCTTCACCTATTCAAACAATCTACTAATGGCAAAAAATGGGAAAAGGATCAAGACAAGATATTAAAGTGCCATACCATTTTCTACAGATGTTTAACTCATGTAAAGCAAGCTCCACAATAAGAAGGTCAAAAGGGTCCAGAAACTATACCAGTCAGCAAGTATTATGCAAAGTACTTTTATTTTTATTATTATTTTATAATGGAAGGAAAAATTACTTTTCAGGAAGCTTGGGATGAGACCTAATTAAGCAAGATCAGCTTGGGATGAGACCCAGTTAAGCAAGATCATCTCAAGAGTATTTAAAAGTAAAAATAGGAGGAAGAAAACAAGTAGAAAAAAAATTACAGAACATATCCATCAGCATTTTAATTCAAAAAGCCACATAATTTCATCATCAATGACAATATAGTTACCAAATTTGTAATGTATCTCAAACATCAATGAACATGTGATAAAATAGAAAAATGTCCTAACAGACAAACTGTAACCAGAGGAAATCCTTGTTAGAGGTGACAAAATTGTAAAAGCGTTAAGGAATCAATTACCAAAATACTTTAAAAAAGAAAGAGGAAGATGTTACTAATTAGGGAATATTATAATAATAATGTAATAATATTTACTAATAATATACTATATATAATATTAATAATAAAGAAATATTATAAATATATATGATGTATAACATAAAAGATATTGATAATTAGGAAATATAATACTAATAATAAATTTGTCATAATAATAAAATAATTAGGAAAATTGTAGATAATATAATTGACCCCCTAAAATTATTACAATTAGGAAAAGGTAATCAAGATATCATCACATAAATATCTAGGACTATCATTCGGAAAGAACCTGTTGGCTAGACCTGGTAGATGGAGTTTCCTTATGCATGAATTCCCTAAATCAATGCAATTACAATCCCTTTCTCTATTGCACAAATTATGATATATATTTTAATGGGAAGAAAATTGGATTGGCACCTATGTCCTTTCATATTGTACAGTCACTGCAGATGGACAATGAGCTTTGTCCAGAATTGAAGAGAAGGAAGGCAGAAAATCATAATTCATTTCAGTTTATGGAATACTTTCAATGACACCAGCCTGTTCCCTAAAATAAAAACCCATCTTTTTTAGCACCAATATTCTTAATTTAATGCTACAGAGTTTTAAATAATAGAACAGCTAAGTCTACAGAGTCAGAATTGTAGGTGGTAAACAGATTCACATATTTTTATGTATATATGCGGGCAGCTAAGTGGCACAGTGGATAGAGTGCCAGGACTGCAGTCAGGGAAAATCTGACATTGGACACTTAACTGGGTGTGTGACTGTTGACAAGTCACTTAACCCTGTTTGCTTCAGTTTGCTCATCTGTGAAATGAACTAGAAAAGGAAATGACAAACTTTGCCAAGAAAACACCAAAAAGGGGTCACAAAGAGTTTGGCTCTATTGGAAATGAGTAAACACAACAATAACGTAGATGTGTCATATTACAAATTGTCATTTTAATGCCCAAAATGTTATAAAAACATTATCTGGGAGGGATGTACTAACTGAAAAGAAGGTTGGCTATTCATGAAGCAAAAGTTAGGCATAAAAGATAAAAAGCCAGAGTGCTATGTAATGCTAAAGTCCTAGCAGAAGACCATTATTACGTTTGAGCAGACTTTCTATATGGAATGGGAAAGAGGGCATAGACAATAGTCACACAGGAAGAGTTATAGATGCATTGCAATCTGAACTCTGAGGGAGTACTTACGTGGATGTGATCACAGATCCACTGAAATACTGTCTAATGATAAATTGAAGGTTAAGAGATCTGTAACTTATCATTTGATATGTCTCTTACTTAAAAAGCAAATTGTCATTTTTAAGCCAAACCACTGTAACTTAGTCTTTTTGGTAAAAATGCATTTTTACATGTTGGATTATTTAAAATAATGGAGTATACAAGTAACTGAAAAATTATATTTTCACTACAGTCCAATGAGGGGTAATTTATCTTTGCACATTTGGTATCATATTTCACAGATTTATTTAACTCTGATCTTTAGCATAAATCCAATATTTCAAATCATTTCCTAGTTCATTAACTAGCTAGAGGAAGGCATCATACCTATATAGCACATGAACTTTAGTTCTACTACTCAAGTTCCCATGGGAAGAAAATATCCTTTAATAACCTTTTTAATAAAAAAAAAGCCTCTGTTGCTGGCTGGATTTTGGTTTTGCTGATAACCACTTCTATTCATGTTGTATTCATAGAAAATCTTTCGGAAGTCCTGGAAACTTGTCTATATTTATAGTGAATTAAAACATTTGACCCTTCCAAAATGTGGACTTTGCTTTTTGGTTGACAGAAAGTGATCTGGTGCTTCGTTTGAGTTTATGTTTTCTCATCCATCCATTTCATTCATGGATTATTTTCAAGCATTTTCACCAAAAGGATTAAGAAATGGTTTAGATTTTGAATGTGAAATTAATTCTCATTCCTAACTCATTTAGCTCTCTTATTCTCACACTGATCCATTTGCCAATTTTGCCATTTCTTTCTCTATAACAGCTTTTACTTCCAACCCCTTCTTTCCATTTACATAGCAACCTACTTCAGTACCACATCCACTCTTGCCTGAATTCCCAGATTATTCTCCTAATCAGTTTCCCTGCTTCCATTCTCTCTCTTCTCCATTCCATCTACCACTGCTCAAAAATTATGCCAACGCACAGGTCTGAACATGCTATTGGCCTGCTCAAAAGTTATCAGTATATCATCATTTTCTCTAGAGTAAAATACAAACTATTCCAGCTTCTGTTTAGGATCTCCATGACTAAATTGCAACCCAACACCAGTCACAGGACCTAGTAACACTTAAAACATTGTTGAATTGGGTTTAATTGAAGCATAACTTTGATGACCACATGGCAGGCATACTATTGAGATGATTCATGATTTTGATAGCCCCAGTGTTCTTCCAATTCTAAAGTTCTATGATGTTCTCATTAATAGAATAAAAGTTTACTGTCCTTATTTAATCTTTTCTTCAGTTATCATTTTAATTATCCTATCAACTACAATTGAGTGACCATTTCGCATTTTACTATACTCAGCGCTATGCAGAGGAGGAAGGAGAAGTGGTCCTTGTTTTGAAGAGTTTATAATTTAATAATCCAATTTATGTAAAATCAATCAATAATCAATCATAAACATTTATTAAGCACTCATTATGTGGCAAACACTGTGCTAAGTGCTAGGAATAAATAAAAAAAAAAGTAAAAGTAAGTCCCTGCCCTTACAGGAGCTGAAAATCTAAGGAAGGAGATAACATTCTAGCCTTTGAGTCAGAAGGCACTTCAGAGATATTTTTCTTCTAATTCCCTTGTTTTATGACTGAAGGAATTGAGGACCCCAAAGTTTAACCTGCTTCTGCAGCTGGTTAGAAGCAAAGTCAGTACTTGAATCCAGATATCCTATCTCCGAAACCATTTCTGTTGTCGTTACACAAAGGACCACTCCTGCTTCACCGTAAGGAAGCTGTTTGTTTTTCCCCATTGTTAGAATGACTTTATACTCTTCTCTCTCATAATTCCATGCTGACTGAGGCTTAAGTTTAGAGTTGCAGGTATAACATTCCATTTTTTGTTGTTGTTCTTTGTATATTTGAATAATTATGTTTGTTATATAGATGCTAAATTCATCCAAAAAAGATTGCTTAAATTTTAGGAACTTGTATAAAGTGTTGGACTGAAAGTCAGGAAGATCTGAGTTCAAGTTAATAGTAGACACATACTAGTTGTGTGACCCTAGGTAAGTCCATTCCCCTCTCTCCGATTCAGTTTCCTCACCTATAAAATGGGGATAATAATAGCACTATCTTACAAGGTTGTTGTGAAGATGAAATGAGACCACATCTGTTATGTACTGTACAAACCTTAAAGTGCTATAGAAATGCTACCCATTAACACTGTTATTATCGTCATTTTTAATTTAAGTAAAGGAAGTAGATGAGTTAAAATGATATGCAAATGTTCAAAAGCAGTAGTAGACAAAGTGAGAATTTTAAGAGCCATCTTATTACACAAGGCAATGTATTTTAGCAGCATGGTATTTCTTTTGGAGGAAAATTTGCTAAATAACTATATTAGAGTACCTAGGTACTTTTTTTTTTAAAACAAAGATGATTCATGTTATACCTCATAAAAATAAAAACTTCAGCCTCTCCTCCCCCAAAGATCTGGATGACCACATTTCTCTTTCAGTCATATAATAGGTAGGCAGTACCAGGGATTGCCTCTCTCAGTGGATGGTTCTCTGTTTCTCTCTAAAGTAATTCCACTCCACTAGCTTCCTCTGTTGTTCCTAGCCCAGCAATACATTTGGCAGTATACACATGTAGTTCTTAAGACAATATGAAAGAAAACATCCTTTATGTCGTGCCTAATTCTGGATATAGTATCTAGGCAATTCAGGCATTATCAGTGACAAGACTGCTTAATGTATATATAACCCTGATATCACATATTCTCACATGGTACAAAGGACAGAATATATGGAGGAGTACAAACAAAAGAACTTTGACAAGGAGTGATATGGGGGACCCACAAGTTGTTATTGGTGATTCTTCCCATCAAGACTCTTCTAGTTCTCTGTAGTTCGTTGTAGGTGAAGTTTGGCATTGCTTGTAAGTATCTCCTTAACATTACTGTTATAATTTTAATCATTTTCATCATTTCCAACTCTTCATGACCCCTTTTTGGGACTTTCTAGGTAAAGATAGTGGAGTGATTTGGCATTTCCTTCTCCAGCTTGTTATACAGAGCAGGAAACTGAGTCAGAGTGAGCGACTAACCACACAGCTAGTAAGTGTCTGAGGCTGGATTTGAACTCAGGAAGATAAGTCTTTCTGACTCCAGGCCCTGTACTCTATCCACTATGCCATCTAGCTGCCCCCTTTTCATTATGGTTTCCACTGATTTCTAATTTCACAAAAGCTTATGCAGTGATCAGGAGCACAATCTGCCCCCCTGATCTCCAAGCATATTCTAATAACAGGATATGATATGGTAACATCAAAGCCTGATGTCCTCTAAACAAGGAGAACTGGAGGAAAATTCCCCTATGTCTGAGAAGGTTGCAGAACACTGACTTCTAACCAATTATCTCTCAAAACCCTTCCAATCCACTTGGCAACCAGTCAATAGGGGTATTTAAATTATTCTGGGATACTTCCTTAAGTGTAGGTCATATCAAGTGTCATGAAGCCACACACTTCCCAGCAAAATCTAACGTGGGAAAAGTGGAAGGGGGCAGAATAAAAAGCAATCCCCTTTACATATGTGATTCATGGAATAAATTTTCTTTGTGCATATCACATTTAGGAATCATGTAGCTACTGAGATTTTTCATTCTCCATATTTTTTCACTCAATATGTTTAGTAATTGGATTCTGGAAGTGTTCACAGAAGTTATTCATTTTTCCACTTTTAGGAAATAATACTAGCAGATGAAAATTATGTCATCTGATAATTATCCAATTACATTAACTAACATAACTGTATACCTTCCCATGGGCATGAACAGGTCATAGATTTGTTTCAAAAAAACGGAAACCAGGGAAGATCTTCTGGTATTTATCTTCATGATCTTGTGATGTTTTGGGAATGGAGCTTCAATACTTTTCATTTCTTTAAAGGGACAGAGATATGATCTAGGTCCAATATAACTATTTTTAGTCAGCATGTATTGCCCCCCCCCAAAAGCAAATCATTTTGAATAAACATGCCTTTAAAAATTCTTTTGTGCCCCTTTGATAGTTGTTATGTTACATCTATGCATTCCTTTTTCTTAGCATTAATAAATCCCTCAACCTCTAAATTACTCCCTAACTCAATCATCTCCATGGATCATATATCTCTTAAAAGCCATTTGCTTTTCTTTCTCTGTGCTGGCTATCTCAGGCAGTTAGAGCCTAGTGCTAATGGGGCCAAGATCACAATTTCAATTTCTGTAGGAGCCAGTTAGCTTCACTCTGCTCCCAAACCACAAGCTGAACTCCTAACCCCAGACAGCTGTCTCACAAATGTGTTGTCACTGGTTACAGTGGATCTGGTGCTAAAAGATCACAGTGTAAATCCACCACAACTAGAAAGACAGCTTAAATGTATTCTCTATTATCAGAAGTGAATCTGTCATTCACTATTTTTTTATTTGTTCTTTTGTTTTTTAAAATAATGTCAGCCATACATTATATAACATGGACTATTTCCTCTTTCTGTTCTTAGATGCAAATCTTAAAATCATTCAAAGGATATCAGAACCACCCCAGTCCATGTGTTCCATTCAAGTGAGCTTTTTTAAAGGTTCTGGAAATGCCCTCCTTTCATGTTATTACCTCCAATTTAAATAAGCTAGTTCTGAGGTTCACCCTACTCACCTTTCATGACATTGCCCATTTCCTTATCATTTCATAAGATCTTTTGATTTTTTTAAAGTACTCCAGAATTTCGGGGGGGGGGAAGTGATCTCAATAACTAAGGGCAAAAAGTTTGAAGAGAAAGTTGGATTCCCAGGCTTCTACATCTAGCATAGGACATCACAGCATCATCACAAAATTTCGGAAGGGGCCTTAGAGGTCGTCTAGTCCATCTCCTTCAATTTATAAATAAGGGACAGATGCCCACAGGAGTTGCATTTCTTGACCAATGTTTTATAGGTAATAAGTAGCAGAGCTGGGATATAAGTCTAGGTGCTCTGACTCCAAATCTAGCAATCTTTCCATAATTCCATTATTCCTTGCTAAGAAAGATGGTACCAAAAATCTTATGAGAGTAAATTTAAGTTTAATATATAAAATATGTGTGTATATATATATATGTATACACATCCATATACATGTATATGACATATATACACATATAATAATGTTCAAATTAATTATACCTGTGAACTACTGCACATATAATACATATGTATATGTATAGTGAATATATATTATATAGCGAATATGTATGGTTAATTGAACAGAACTACTTAGGTGTTTGTGTATATATGTATATATATATATATACACATATATATATATATATATATATATATATATACATACACACATAGAGATATGTATGTGTATAGGTGTGTATACATATATAACTCCAAATATATTTTCTCAAAGAAATTATGTTATAACTTCTGTAAATTTTCTCTTTATGCTAAATTATATTATGGGTTAAATAATTTTTTCAAGTTTATTTGGATATAATCACCATTTCTGGCATAATTTCTATTGTAAAATACCATCTTGGCTGTGGATCTATGCCTCTCCTGAAGTTTTTCTATTTTAGTCCATTATGGTAACCACTGGATCTTTCATGATCCTGGTGGGCACAATAGTAGTGTAAGATAGGGGACAATACTATGATTAAATGATTAAATATTGTGGGAGCTTTTGAGAAATATAGTGTGGAAGTTGAATAATATAAGATTTTGAAGTGTTCAGGGTTAGAATAAGCAATGAAGTTGACACATGGTTTATGAAAAGATATGGTGTAAGTCCGAAGGGATAATGACAAGAATAGTCACACTATCAGCTAAATTATAAGAAGCTAAAGAGCCAACTTTTGTTGGGCAGTTCTGGAGAGTCGATTAGTGATCCATGCCAGCTACCTACATAGTTTTAGATGGATGTTTTCTGTGCTTGCTGACATCAAAGTAGAAGTCTCTTTAAAGGTGGTCTTTACCTCCCTGCCCATAACCAAATGAATATTCCTAAACTCCAATCTCCATACCCTCTAGCAGATTGCTAGATAGAGCCTCATAAATACATTTTAAGTTCCAAATAACTGATTAAATTGAACTCTTAGACCAGAGGTGTCAAACATGTGGCCTGTGAGCAGAGTCCTGAGTTCAGCCTGAACCATATTAATTAGAAAATATTTAACAAAAAGGCATAAAAATAGATAATATTACATTTTAAAACCAAGTTAATATGTATCCTGCAGGGCTCCTTGCGTACAGGTCGGGACCCCCATTTCTATTTGAGTATGACACCACTGCATTAGACCACAACCCACATGAAGGTGGTGACTAGTTCTCTTTAGGATACAGTTTCTTTAGGGAAAAGTATATTTAGTATACTTTTCTTTCATTCAGAAATCATTTCAAAAGATTTAGATTTTAATAAAGAGTTAGAAAAACATATGTGGATCATCTGGATTAGATTTGCGATTTTAACTAAGGTGTTAAATTGAGGCTTAGAGAAGTCAATGACTTGTCCAACATAACAAAGTATTAGAATGCAAAACCAGTTATCAAATTGAACTCCTTTTATTCAAAATTTAATATTCTTTCCAATATATTAGACTTCTTCCCACTGTTCAGGCATCTATCAAGTTCCTGGAAGAAAATATAAGGTAGGTAGGAGGAGAGTGCACAAGAAGACATACGTAAGTACACAAACAAAGGAAGAATAACCTTAGTGCAGTGAGAGGAATTTTGGTGTGCTGGTGTCTACACAAATCATTCCCCCATCCCTGACTTGTATGTTGAGAATTCCTAAGATATGGAATCTATCTATATCCTGCCTCGTAAATAGATTATAATGGAGGAAAGAGATAGGAGCATTCTGGTATCAAGTAGTAGCTAATATAAATAATCTGTGGCAGAGAAATCATATGCCAAATCACTGTGAATTGAAAACAGCCTGGATGGGTCAGCTAAATTGAAAGACAATTGAGCTGTATAAGTGTTTTATGCTGAACATAGGGTTTAAGAAAAGCCAGTGACCTAGAAATGAGTCAGGTAAGATGACTCCCTGAGGAGGAGTATGGTGACTGGAGAATGGATATGAGAATCCCCAGGATGGTAATAGCGGAATGAAGAGTTATAAGAAAGTTGGTGGCTTTGAGTAGAGGAGACTAGGAAGAGTTCATTGAAATGGAGGAAAATGGAATAATCAGAGCCATCCTAGGAATTCTGGTTTTCAGAGCAAAAACAAAACAAAGCAAAACAAAACATTTGGGATTGAAATGAGAGTCTGCTCCAGTCTGGGGAAGTCTTTTTTTTTTTTTTAGGTTGGGGAGAGTTTGGGAAGGTGTTGAAGGGCTTAGGAGGATGCATAAGTGGGGAAAAGTGAGCACCAGAAGACTAGCCGAGCCCTTAGAAGTCCCAGGTGGTGCTGATTTGGATAAATGTGGAACTTCTGTTTTGCGAAAGCATTCCTGTCTCCCCTCTTCCATGTGAAGACTGGCCAAATCCCCAATTGTCCTGCTTTGGATATAATACAGGACCTAGAATTGCTGCATCATGCAAAGGAATACTAGAAAATAAGATCAGATCAGGTAAAGAAATTAAGCTGCACAGTTTGTGTGCAACTGATAAGGCTCTAGCTGAGAAAATTTCTGTGGGCTGAATTCAGGGAATTCTTCTAAGCCAGAGTTGAAGAGATTTCCCAGGGAACAAACTGAAACCAGGACCCAGACAGCAGAGGAAGTTGCTGCACCAGAGGGAAGGCAGCTGAGAGAAATCACTTGTTCAGTCCCAGGGAGGAAAAGTAGGACAAGTATAGAAGAACAGAGAGTGAGGCTGAGACCGGAGCTGGAAACAAATGACAGAAGTCTTAAATAGACTTGAAATAAAAATGGACAATTATAAAATAATATAAGGTACTTAAGATTTGTCTAGTACTTTCCAGATATTATTTTATCCTCACAATAAACCTGTGATGTTTGTCCTATTGTTATTCCCATTTTATTGATGAGGAACCTAAGGCTGAGAGAGGTATGTGTCTGAAGTAAGATATTAATCCACATCTCTCTGGCTTTAAGACCAGCCCTCTATCCACAACTCTATTTTTCCTGGAAAAAGATAAATAATGATTAAGGATGAACGAACCTCAATGATTAATGCCAAGACTGGAAATTTAAGTAACCTATATATACTTTGTGCTGAGTATCCCATTCCTCACAATGTTTAAACTTTAAAAGCTTAAAACTGCACTATGACTTTTGGGACACTTGTATGAGATCAGATGTGCTGGTGGGTCCCATATTTTTTGGCCTGCTGACACTGAGGTAGCCAGAGGAAGTCCTTTGATACTAGTGACAATATGGGCTATACTAGTGTAAACATACTTTGCTCTTGGCAGGAGACACAGTATAGGAAAGACCATGAACTCTAAGTAGGTGATGTTTGGAGGTCAAAGCCCCCTTGGTCTCCTGAATAAAAACATCAGAAATTTATGGAAACAAAAAACTAAGCCAGTATGGCTTTGGAGCCCATGGATTGGAGCCTGCTTCAAGAACTATGCTACACCTTGCCCAGCTAGGCAGTTAGGTGGTACAATGGAGAGAGAATTGGGCCTGGAGTCAGGAAGACAGAGCTCAAATCCAGCTTCCAAAACTTTCTAGCTATGTGATGCTAGGCAAATCATTTAACCTCTGTTTTACTCAGTTTTTTCAACTATGTAAGAGGGAAAATGATAGCACCTGCTCCCAAGGTTATTGTAAGGATCAGATAAGATAATATTGGTAAACCATTTAGCACAGTGCCTAGTACATGATAGACTCTTAATAAATGCTTTCCCCCCTTTTTCTTCTTTTCTGGGAGAGGTGATTCCATTCCCACATGAAAGGTTAAAGCTTCTGTGCCTTCTCAGTGTGTTTTGGAACAAAGTAGGACCTTGTTGTTCAAGAGATAATACACAGACTAAAAAAATAAATAAATAAAACCTCACTAGGTAATATATAAACACAAATTTTCCCGGAGAATGCTACAGTTTTTTGTGTGTTTGCCCTCATAAAAATCTTTATTTTCTGCATAAAAACATATGGGGAGTATTAAAACTGACAGTGTATCAGTCTACTAATTTTCAATAATGATTTTATGAATGCAAGAGAATGCTGTTTTAAAAAATGCTTATATGAGAACTCTGATTAAAAAAAAAACTTCACTTACCTCAGTGAAATCACGAGGAGCTCTTGTATTTATTTTATTTTCTGTTGCCTAATATAGAATGAAGAAGACATTCATTCAGCAAATCAATACAACTACTAAATTAAGCACCAAGGATCTAAATAAAAAGAAAATTCCTGCTCACGATGATCTTACTAAGTAAATATAAAAATATGCGTAACGTTCAAGACAAGATGTACCACATATATTATGGATTTGTGATTCTTTATGACTTCATTCCAACATGGCATAATGGATAAAGATCTATCTTGAGCATAGGAAAAAGCCTAGATTCAGCTTCCACACTGTTTATGTGACCCTGGACAAATTACCTAACCTCTCAGTCTTCTACATCTATAATTTCAAATTCAAATAGAAAAAGATCCCTGCCAACAGCAGAAAACCACACATTACCATTACCTACTTATTCAATTTTTTAAATTTTTTACTTTTAGGCAATTGGGGTTAAGTGACTTGTCCAGGGTTACACAGCTAGTAAGTGTCAAGTGTTTAGTCTGAGGCCAAATTTGAACTCAGGTCCTCCCGACTTCAGGGCCCATGCTCCATCCACTGTGCCACCTAGCTGCCCCTAATTATTTTGTCAAACACTGCCCAACTACATTTTAATCTGGTTCTTAGGAGCACTTGGGAATTTGACATCTTGGCTCTAGACAACTGCCTAAGATTATTATCCTACGTTGGCACAGGGAGTTTCCCCATCTGGGAATGCCCTACGTTGTTGTTGTTCATTTCAGTTGTGTCAGGATTTTCTTGGCAAAGATATTGGAGTGGTTTAGCTATTTCCTCCTCCATGTCCAACATTAGTGAAATCATAATTCTAGTCCCTATCCTTGTTCTACATTAGTAAAATCATAATTCTAGTCCTTCTACTTTTATGACTCTATTCTCATGTCTTAGAGACTGTATAGCTTCTGATTTTGATTTGTCCTAATTTGTCTGTCTGTTATTCACAACTGATGAATTCTAATCAGAAAGGGAATAAAAACCCACTATTTTCCTGTGGCCTTCCTTCCATAGGTAACTGTGATTGTAGAAGGTTTTTTGTTTTTTGTTGTTGTTGGGTTTTTTGTTTTGGTTTGGTTTTTGGCATCCATATGGTGAAAGGGAATCCCCATTGTCTTCAGTATATAAACAAACATCATGATCTATGTATCTGTATTGTTTTGCAGCCATGATTTTCACCTTATCCCAGAGCTTATGGGCAACCCTGTGTTTAGCCTTCATAGAAAAAAATCTAGTTGCCTATATTTTTATCTAATTTTATTTTCATGCATATTAGAGACCAATGTTGTTGATGGGAACAAAGCAGGTGAATAACTATACTAACTCATGTTTTTGTCTTGATATTCATTATTACTCCAAGCTATTTATGTCCTAGGACTGCTGTGAAGGATAGTTAGTGAAATAAAATGACAGAAATATTTTGAAAAGTAAATAATCCATTAGAAGTTTAAAGATAACTAAAAATACACTTTATATTTTCTTCGGGAAACAAATATGTAGCATAGTATGAAAAGAGCAAAAGCTTGAGGGAAAGAAAACAATAGAAAACACAACAGCTGAATTGAAAATTAAAAGATACCATAGCAGGTATAAGGATAACCTGAAACACACAAAGGTATTGGATGGGACCACATGAAAATAATTATGTTGTCCAAAAGTACATTTGAAGAGAATCCTTTGATTTTCTTCCCTTATTGGAAACAGGAAGGTGGTAAGTACACAGACCACTTGAGTTAGGAGGCAGGAAGACTTGAGTTCAAATTTTGCTTCAGGTAATTTACTTAGTTGTGTAATCCTGGACATACTACTTCATCCCTCTAGAACTGAATTCCCTCATCTATGGAATGGAATTAATGGTGATGCCAAATCTGAAGGATTATTCTGAAAATCATATGATACAGCACAGGCATAGTGCTGTAGACATCCTAGCTATTACTATGATGACTGGTTCTTTCTCTGTCGTCGCATTTTCTTCAGTTTATAGTTTCAGTACTGAAAAGGGTAATGTCTTTTGCTTAGACCCTTTGCCTGAAATTTGCATACAGCTATTTGGCTCTAGCAGTAAGGGGGGTATTTTGTCTGAAGTTCATTCTGGTGACACTTGCTCAGACTTGCCTCCCTTCCACTACATTCCCATTACCTTAAAATTATTAAAAATGTAATCTTCTAGTAAAATATCTATAAACAAATAGTATATATTCATATTTAAAAGAAGATGTGATACTGAAAATATTAAAATTCAACAAATTTGCCAACATTTATTAAGTATATAATATAGAAAATAAAATTAATTAAAATTATACGAGTATATATGTGTATATGAGTGTATTACTGTGACCTGTTCAGAAAACATTTCAAAAATTGCATGAATATATTATCTTTAATAAAACATAATAAAAAGTTATCATCCTTATTTCACATCTCTGAGATGTATTCTAACAAATTAAATCGGTGGAGTATTTTCATAGAGAATAATATAAAAGTTTCAATTCAATTCTTCAATTAGGAACACAAACCATATAACTTTATTGAACCAAACAGTCAGTGAACAGATCCAAAGAGTATTGATTAATGGATTTAATAAGCATGCCATCTCTGCTTTCGTCTTAGTCACTGATACAAATGGTGACTAACAGAAGATCAAGGACAGAGCCCTTGTGACATTTCACTAAGCATTGCTGAGACAACAATAGGTACACCAATATTAAACAAAATATTCTACTTAAGAAAAAGTGTTAATGACAAGGTAAGATGACAAAGGAAAAAAATTAATAATATATTGGAAAGGTCCTAAGTTGTATTTAAGGTATCTATATTCTTTAAGAGATTGTGTCCCTGGACTTTCAAGGTTTTCATGGATAGATATCAAGGGGTCCAGGAACTCAGATGGGAAAAAATTATGACATTATTTTCAATAACCTCTGATTGAAATTTAAGATTTCCTTTAATTAAAATATACAAGAGGAGAGTGATGGTAAAGTTCAATTAGAACTTGAATAATGTTTCAGAGACAGAGGTGATGATTTGGTAGTGGCAATTGGACCAGAACCGATTTCTAACCTGTGAGTGGCCAGAGCCAAAAAAAAAAAAAAAACAGGTCCAAAACAGGAGAGTCAGTAATCAAAGAGAAGTTTAATTTCAAAGAGAGGAAAAATGGTTTGCAAGCAAGGACACGTATATTACAGTCCTGCCCCTAATTGGAGGGGGTGCTGAGGCAGCGTGGGGAGATCTCAATATTTATACCTATGGCTACACGGGGAGTTGTAGCCCTGACAATGAGGGTTAACAGTAACATTGTGTTAAGTTTGATTCATAGCAGGGTTTCCTAACCAGAACATGGGTACTACAAGTACTTGTCCAAGCTCGGAGACCACCTGACGCTGGTATGAAACAATTCTGGGGTTTTACTGTGGCTGAGATGATCCAGAGGGCGAGCACAAAGGATTGTTGTTATGCCAAGCTCACAGCACAGCTGGCTCGCTGTGCCTTAGCTCTGGAAAACAAGGTGTCTCCTAATATCTTGACAATAGTGATCAATGCAAAACTTAGCTTTGAAGTCCTGAGAATGAATGAGTATTCTGAGTTATTAAATTGGAGAAGTAGGAGATCAGAAGAACCCAAACAGACACAGTTTTTGGGAGAGTCAGTGGGCAGGAAAGGGGTATAAGTACAGTGATAATTTACAAACACATTAAAAACAGCAAGCTGTAGTGATTCAGTGGAGCTTCTTGACTAAGAAGCCAGAGTGGTGCTAAGTGAAGCAAGGAGATGACAGGGCATTTAAATTGTTTACCTCTCTCTTTAGCAAGGAACATATTAGGTGATTAGAGGTTCTAATTTCTCTTTGAATTTATAGATCAAAAGGTTTTGGACATGCATGTGTGTATGTGTGTATATGTGTGTGTTTTGATCTAGAATTATAATTTCATCTCTCAGTGAAAATATTCTCCTTACATGTTCATATTCATAACTGTACTGCAATTGGAGTCTTAGAAAGCTGTTAAGAGGTCCCTTAGAGGTTAAGTGATTTGCCTGGGGTCACAAAGCCAGTTAGTGTCAGAGGTAAGCCAAGTCATCATGTCTCTGAGGCTAAGTGACTTAGTGAAGAGACATAGGTAACTAGTGGCAGAATGAAGATTTCAATCTGAGGCTGGCCCTCTACCCACTATGCCAGGCTGCTTCAAAAACATCACTAGAGTTACTTGTAAAGTCATAAATACGTAGAAGAATACAAATATGTCTGTTAAAAAAAAAGAAAAGAAAAAATAGTTATAGATAAATCAGGCAGACTAGAGTTTTGAAGGAATTCAAGGGTGAAACTGTTGGCAAAAAATATGTCATACAAATGGCCATTGCACATTGGACCTGGAGGATTGCCCGTGTGATCAAGTCCATAAAAAGGATTCCAAAGAATATGCTATAGTTTTAGGACAATATAACGAATCTTCCTCCAGTTCCAGGCAAAGTGATGGAATGAATCTAAAATAATGGGCTGGATTGCTGAATATTTAGGCATATGTAACCTATTAAGTAAAAGGCAGCATGGTATCTCTAAAAAGCAAATCATGCTTTGCTAATCTACAGAATTATATTATATCTATTATTTGGTCTAATTCTCTTCTTGATGTACTAAAGCAAAAGGGGCTTTTAGGATACTTAGAATAGTTGTGTCCAAAGCAGAACTCATTTTTATTCCCTCCAAATCAATCCCCAATCTCTCTGACAAAGCTTCCTATTTCCATCCTGAGTACTGCAGTCATTTTATTCACCCAGGTTGTCAGCACTGATTTCACTCCTTTTTTCTTACTCAGTCTGTATCACCAATCAATTGCCAAATCTTGTTTATACATCCACAAAATCTTCTGCATACTTCTCTCCACCCAAACAGCTACCATGTATTTCAGACCCTGATCACCTCTCTTCCTATTGTATTAGTTTCCTAATTGATCTCACTGAATCAAACATCTCCCTCTCCAATCTGTCTTCCACATAGCTACTGAAGTGATTTTCTTCCTTCCTATACTTAGTAAATTTCAGTGGTTCACTATAACTCTAAAATCAAATGTAAGCTCCTCTGTTTTGGCATTTAGACCTTTATGAGCTATCCCTTACCTACTTTTTCAGCTTTATACTTATCACTCCACAGTCTAGCCAAAATGGCCTTGTTGATATTTCTTATATATAATACTCCATCTCTTATTTACACATGTACTTACAATTCCTTCTGAAGTTCAAGATTCAGTTCAAGTACCACCTTCTGCATGGAAGTTCTTTTTAGTGCTCGTAGCACCAAGTGCCAAAGGTCAACTTGTATCTGCTGTATGTGTAACTTGTGACTGGTGCATATGCATGTGTGTGCATGAGTATATGTGTGTGTGTGTGTATATTTGTATGTGTATGGAGATATACATATAGATATAGATATGCACACACATATATTTATATATATCATATATTATATATACATATATACATGTACATGTATATGTGTATATATTTATATATCATATATTATATATACATGTATACATGTACATGTATATGTGTGTGTATATATATATACATATATACATATATATATATGTGTATATATATATATATATATATATATATGTTGTGTACTACATTAGAATATAATCTTCTTGAGGGCAGAGACTTTTTTTTTATTCTTTCAAGGTCGTGGCTGTATTTTCTCTTTATTTTTTAAACAGTATTTTATTTTTGAGGTGGAGCCAAGATGGCAGAGTAAAGGTAGAGACTCTCCTAAGCTCTCCCCCAAACCCCTCCAAATACCTTTAAAAATGACTCTAAACAAATTGTAGAGCAGCAGAACCCACAAAAAAAGATGGGATGAAACAAATTTCCAGCCCAAGAAAATTTGGAAGGTTGGCAGGAAAGGTCTGTTGTAGTAGGCTGAGAGAGGAGCACAGTTCAGCACAGTTCAGTGCAGGCCACACGAGGGCAGACCTGGCCCCAGCAAAGCCAGAGCAGGCCTCAGGGTGACTGAATCACTCACAGCCTTGACAGTTTTCAGATGTATCAGTCCACAGATGCCAAAGATAACTTAGAAAGTCCACAAGAAAGGTCTATCACACCTGGGTGAGAGTGGAGTGCAGTCTAGCACAGGCCAAGCTGTGTAGCTGCTTCCAGAGCTTTCAGCCCACAGGCACGTCAAACAACTAGTCACAAGGAGATTACAGGCATCTTTGTGCTAGCACTAAGGCAGGACTGTTGCTTTGCCTATGCTCAGATTCTGGTCTTGGGTGGCAGGCCCAGAGTGAGGAGGAGCACTAGCATAGCAGAGCTTGCAGCCACAGTGGAGAGGAGACCCTTCCCACAATTCCAGGGCAGAAAACAGTGCTTGTGTTCTCTCACAGACTAGAATATAGGCCAGGAAAGTAATAGACACCTTGATCATTAGATCACCTTGGAAGGACTGAAAATTTACAGGTCCCCAGAAGTATCTCAAAATAGCAGCAAAATCCCTTGAAACTTGGGACAGTGTGCCCTCCACCCTGGAAGCAGAGCACTACTTTAACACAGACTTAAAAGTCAACTGATAAGCTGAGAAAATAGGCGAACAATTGGAAAAATAAAAAAAAACACCTCTGACTATTGAAAGTTACTGTGGTGACAAGGAAGATCAAAACACACGCAGAGAAGACTACAACAAAGTTAAAACTCCTATATCCAAAGCCTCCAAGAAAAATATGGATTGGTACCTGGCCATGAAGGAGCTTAAAAACAGATTTTGAAAATCAAGTAAGAGAGGCAGAGGAAAAATTGGTAAGATAAATGAGAGTGATGTAAGAAAATAATGAAAAACAAGTCAACAGCTTGGTAAAGGAGACACACACACACATACACACACACTATGGTAAAGAAAACAAAACAAATGGAAAAGGAGGTTCAAAAGCTCACTGAAGAAAATAATTCCTTAAAAATTAGAATGGAACAAATGGTAGGTAATAACTTTATGAGAAACCAAGAAACAATGAAATAAAACCAAAGGAATGAAAAAAAAATAGAAGTCAACGTGAAATATCTCATTGCAAAGACAACTAACCTGGAAAATGGATCCAGGAGAGATAGTTTTAAAAAAAAAATTATTGGACTACCTGAAAGCCATGACCAAAAGGAAAAAAAAAAAGAGCCTATACATTATCTTTCAAGAAATTATCAAAGAAAACTGCTCTAATATTCTAGAACCAGAAGGTAAAATAGAAATTGAAATAATCCACCAATCACCTCCTGAAAGAGATCTCAAAATGAAAACTGAGGAATATTATAGCCAAATTCCAGAGTTCCCAGGTCATGGAGAAAATATTGCAAGCAGCCAGCAAGAAATAATTCAAATTTGGTGGAGCCACAGTCAGGACAACTCAAGATTTAGCAGCTTCTACATAAAAGAATCAGAGGGATTGCAATATGATATTCTAGAGGGCAAAGGAGGTAGGATTACAACCAAGAATCACCTACCCAGCAAAACAACATAATCCTTCAGGGGAAAAATGGGTATTTAATGAGATAGAGGACTTTCAAGCATTCTTGATGAAAAGACCAGAGCTGAATAGAAAATCTGACTTTCAAATACAAGACTCAAGAGAACCATAAAAAGGCAAACAGGAAAGGGAAATCATAAGGGACTTAATAAGGTAAGCTGTTTATGTTTCTACATGGGAAGATGATATTTGAAACTCATGACCTTTCTCATTATTAAGTTAGTTAAAGGGGCATATATAGACAGAGAACACAGGTGTGAGTGGAATATAAAAGGATGATTTCTAAAATATAAATTAGGGGGTGAGAGAGGAATGTACTGGGAGAAAAAGAAAGGAAGAGGTAGAATGGCATAAATTATCTCACATGAAAGAGGCAAGAAAAAACTTTTGCAGTGGAGAGAAAGAGGGAGGTGAGCGGAAGTGAGTGAACCTTAGTTTCATCAGAATCCCCTCAAAGAGGGAATAACATACACACTCAATTGGGTATAGAAAAATCTAACTTGCCTTACATGAAAGTAGGAGGGGAAGGGGATAGAGAAGGGGTAGGGGGTTATCAGAAGCAAAACATTTTTGAGGAAGGACAGGGTGAAAGGAAAGAAAGAATAGAATAAATCGTGGGGGGGAATAGGATGGAGGGAAATAAACTAAGCAATAGTAACTGTGAAAAAAAATTTGAAGCAATTTTCTCTGATAAAGGCCTCATTTCTCAAACATATAGAGAATGTATAAAACACATAAAAATAAGAGCCATTCCCCAACTGATAAATGATCAAAAGATATAATCAATTTCCAGATGAAGTCATCAAAGCTATCTATAGCCATATGAAAAAAAGTTCTTTAACTCACTATTGATTGGGTAAATGTAAATTAAAAAAAAAACAGAGATACTACCTCATACCCATTAGCTTGGCTAATAGGATAGAAAAGGTAAATGACAAATGCTGGAGGGGACTTGGGAAAAACAAAACTTTAATGCATTATTAGTGGGATTGTGAATTTATTCAACCATTCTGTAGAGCAATTTGGAACTATGCCCAGAGGGCTATAAAACCATTCATACAGGGGCCAAGCCAAGACAGCAGAGTGAAAGCAATGACTTGCTTAAGCTCTCCTCCAAACCTCTCCAAATACCTGTAAAAAATGGCTCTAAACAAATTCTAGAGCATCAGAACACACAAAAAGACAGAGTGAAACAAATTTCCAGCCCAAGACAACCTGGATGGTTGATTGGAAAGGTTTATTGTGCTGGGCTGGGAGAGGAGTGCAGTTCAGTGTGGGCCCCACAGGCAAAGACCAGGCCTCAGTGAACCTGGAGTAGGCCTCAGGAGACTGAATCACAGGCAGCTGTGCTGGTTTCCAGACTTATCCGGGGATAAGGAGGGGGGATGATAGAAGGGAGGGCAGATTGGGGGAGGGGGTAATCAGAAGCAAACCTTCTGAGAAGGGACAGGGTCAAATGAGAGAATAGAATAAACAGGGAGTGGGATAGGATGAAGGGAAATGTAATTAATTTTTCACGACATGACTACTATGGAAGTGTTTTGCATGACTACCCATGTATAACCTGTACTGAGTTGCTTGCCTTCTCAATGAGGGAGGGAGGAAAGGAGAAAATTTGGAACCCAAAGTTTTAAAAACAAATGTTAAAAATTGTTTTTGCATGCAACTGGGAAATAAGACATACAGGCAATGGGGTGTAGAAATCTATCCTGCCCCACAGGAAAATAGAAGGGGAAGGGGATAAAAGAAAGGGGGGTGATAGAAGGGAGGCAGATTAGGGGAAGGAGTATTCAGAAGGCATGCTGTCTTTGGGTGGGGAGAGGGGCGAGATGGGGAGAAAATTTGGAACTCAAAATCTTGTGGAAGTGAATGTTGAAAACTAAAAATAAATAAATTACAAAAAATCATGCCCCCAAAACAACTACGACAACAACAACAACAAACGACAAAAAATATGCATACCCTTTAACCTAGCAATACCACTACCAGTCCTGTATCCCAAAAGAGATGAAAAGAAAAAGTAAATGGACCTATATGTATATAAATATTATAGGTATAATATTTATAGCAGTTCTTTTCTGGGGAGTAAATAATTACCAGTTAAGGGGATGCCCATCAGTTTGGGAACGGCTGAACAAGTTGTTGTGATTACAATGAAATACTATTGTGCTACAAGAAATGATGAGCAGGATGCTCTCAGAAAAACCTGGAAAGACTCACATGAGCTGATTCAAAATGAATTGTGCTATGTACAAGTAACAGCAATGACTCAGCTATTCTCACTCTACAATGATCCAGGACACTCTGAAGGACTTATGATGAAAAATGCTATCCGTTCCTTGAGAAAGAACTGATGTTCTGAATACAGGTTGAAGCATACTTTATTCACTTTATTTACAAATTGCAGCATACATTTTTTGGGGGGCTAGGCAATGGGGTTAAGTGACTTGCCCAAGGTCACATAGCTAGTAAGTGTTATGTGTCTGAGGCCAGATTTGAACTCAGATCCTCCTGAATCCAGGGCCGGTGCTCTATCCACTGCACCACCTAGCCGCCCCCTGCAGCACACATTTTTTAAACTTTATTTTCTTTTCTTTAGTTTTCTTGAGTTTTTTCCCTTTGTTTTCTTTCACAACATGACTATTATGAATATGTTTTGTGTGACTATACACATATAACCTATATGGAATTGCTTGCCTTCTCAATGGGGTGAGGGGGTGGGGAGGAAGAAAGGGAGATAATTTGGAACTCAGGTTTTAAAAATGAGTGCTTAAAATTGTTTTTACATGTAAGTGGGGAAAAATAAAATACTAAATAGAAGACTAAAAAACAGTATTTTATTTTTCCCAACAACGTGTAAGGATATTTTTTACCATTCTTTTTTTTTTTAAATTGAGTTCCAGATTTTCTCCCTCTTTCCCTCACCTCCCCTAAGATAAGTTGTTTCACGTAGGTTATTTATGTGCAATCGGGTAAAACATATTTACATTTTAGTCATGTTGTGAAAGAAGCAAACCAAAAGAAAAAAATCCTCAAAAATAAAATGAAAATAGTATGCTTTGATCTGCATTCAGACTTAATCTGTTCTTTCTCTGAATATAGACAGCATTTTCCATTGAGAGTTCTTTGGAATTGTCTTGGATCATTGTATTGCTGAGAAGAACTAAGTCATTCACAGTTGATCATTACATGATGTTATCACTGTGTACGATGTTCTGGTAGCAGAGGCTATACTTAATAAGTATTAGCTCATTGATTAATTAATTGAGTGAAAGTAATTGCTCTAATGGAACAGACCTATAATACAGGAATCATTTTCTTTTCTTTGTAGCCTTTAACAAAGGCAAATAATGTCTTCCCCAAATATACAATGGCCACTATGGCAGTTATGCTGCTTTACTTCCAAAGAAGAAATAGCCTAGATTGGGCTGGGGGACAATCTAGGGTGGTTCACTGAGAGCATGATTCTTCAAAACCATTGCTATATTCAGAATATCCTCATTGTAAAAGCCATCCCTTGACTGAGGTTGGTTCCCCTCTTTGATTGCTATACTATACAGGTTATTTGGTCAGGCCTAGTCCTAACCCCACTGGAAACAGGTAATGTGTGGAGTGTAAGGTATTGAAGGTTGTATTATATTCCTTCCAGCTACTGATGGAGGCCTAGCTAGTGCTTCCCGTTACTTAAAAGGGAAAAATCAAGCTTATTACCTCTTTGGACACTTCTGAAACAGGATGCCAATGTTGGCAAACATTAAAGATGGTAATAGAAGCTATAAAATTTATGCTTAGTGTATTACATATTTAATGCACCTTGGAACCATGAGTAGATTTTGCTTGAACATAATTATGCTTTCATGTAGAGATTTCTTACACCTAAGAGACTTTGATTTATCAAAGAAATGACAGACTGCCAAAGGAAATGGTATGTGTTCTTGCTTTACTGACAAGATTGAGGCCATCTAGCAAAAATTTTCTCACCTTCCCTCCACTATGCCTTATAATGTCTCTTTGATCACGTCTTCATAACCTCAGATTGTCTCCTCTTCATTCATTGCCTCCTTCTCTTCTCTTTCAGGAGGGGACGTTGCTCTTACTCCTTTCCAAAGTCAAACCTTTCACTTGTTAACTTCCATTTTGCCTTTTTTGGAGCTTTTCTTCCTAAATCATCCCTTCTCATTCATTATCTTCAATTTTTGTTTTCTTTCTACTGGCTCCTCTCCCCTCTGCTGACAAGTAGAATATTTCTCCAGCATCTTAAAAAATAGTTTTTTTAAACTTACTTCTTGCTTGTTGCCTCCATTTTCTTTCTTACATTTGCACTCCACCTTCTGTCCACAGTATTCTATTGTTACTTACTTAATCACAAAATCCAATGTCCTTATCTCACTCTTCATTTTTCTCGACCTCTACAATGTTTTTTAATATTTTATTTTTTTCTAATTACCCTCTACAATATTTTGAAACTTTTCTCCATTGCCTTTATTATACTAAGTTTCCTTCTGTCACCCCTTAATCTCTTTTTTTTCCTCCTTCCCCTTTGATGGCTCCACTTTTTTTTCTTTCTAATTTCTATAAATTTATGCAGTCTGAAGCTCAATTCTTATCCTGATGTCTTTTTTCCACAGTGACTCCTTTTCTAATCTTCATTCACACACCTGGTTATACCCTGCAAACCTTAGGGATTCTGGTCTCTGAACCTTTGCTGAACCACTTTAACTTAGTATTATCCTCTTCTTAAAAACACTACCCTCTTCTCTTCAGTCCCTATAACCCTTATCATTTTATTGATTGTGTCCTGCAAAGCCTCAGCCTTGGGTAACTACCAGCATTAGCTGCCTTTGCTCCTATATGCATTCTGCAATGAAGGTGAAGAAAATTACACAACCTTGCAGACTGATTGATCTAAAAATTTGTTTTACAACCTCTCCTGGGCCCTCACTGCTGCTAGGAAATCCTTCCATTCCTCCCTTATCAATTTATTATCCCACTTTCCATAGCAGTTCTTCCAAATCTTTTTATGCCACCTCAGACCTCACAGGCTTGCTTTCTTTACCCCCTTCAGCTGAGAACCTCACCTCACATTTTACAGAAAAAAAAATTGAGGCCATTCACTGTGAGCTTCTTTTCCTCTCTTCCTCATCTTGTATCACTCATATGCCTTCTGCCACTAAGATAACGACAGATCCGTATCTCACATAAAGTGGCCTTACTCTTTACCAATGCTATCCCTCTACTTGCACAGGTGATCCCACTCCATATTTTCTCCTCTAATAGTTTGCTCATTCTATTATTCTCACTTTATTACTTATTCTCAATCTTTCCCTATCCACTGGCTCCTTCCCTGTTCTCTACAAACATGCCCTTGTCTCCCTCGTACTAAAAAACCCCTTACATGATCCTTCCATCCCTACTAACTCTTCTATCCATTGTGGCTTAATTCCTTGCAAAGACTTTCTGTCTTTTCTCTCTTCTTAACCCATTAAAACCTGGCTTCTGATCTCATCAGTCCACCATAATTGTTCTCTCCAAAAATACTAATGATCCTTGAATTGCCAAATCTACTGGACTTTTCCCAATTCTCATTCTCCTCAACCTCTCTGCAGCCTTTGACAATGTTAAACGCTCTCATCCCCTTGATGTTCTTTGATTTCTAGGTTTTCAGGCCATCCCTTTCTATCAATTTTCCTCCAGTCTATCTGATCACTCCTCAGTTTCTTTTGCATGAACCTCATCAAGACATTTGACTCGGTTCCCTTCATCCTTCATACTGCTTCACTTGGTTATAACGTCTACTCCCATAGATTTAATCATCATCTTTATGACGATGTTTAAATATATCAATCCTGCCTTAACCTCCATGCTGATTTCCAATCTCGTATCTCACTTTGCCTTTCAGACATCTCAAACTGGGTGTCCAGTACACATCTTAAACTTAAGACGTCCAAAACTGAACTCATCATCTTTCTTTCTTACCCCCACCACCGCCCCAAACCCTTCCTATTACACGAGGGAAACTCCATCCCCTCAGTCCCACAGGCTCCCAATTTAGGTGTCATTCTCAGCTTTGCACTGTCTCTCACCTCTTGCCCCCATATCTGTTCTGTTGACAAGGCCTGTTGATTTCAATTTTGCAACATCTTTCAAATACACTTTGTTCTGACACTGACACAACTTTGGCAGTTGTGCTTTGGCAATAATCTGCTTGTGCTTCCCCCTCCCCTCCTCCCCTCCTCCCCTCTACCCTCTCCCCTTCCCTCCCCTCCCCTCACCTGAGGGTGTTCTGCCCAAAGGAAGGTAAATTTTGATGGCTGAAAGATGTCTACTCAACTTGGAGGTTACTGGCTAGATTTTTCTCTCAAAGATCAAGCCCTAAAGCCAATTCACTCTGGAGCTCAAAGATTGGACAATAGGTCCCTGCCCAAGCATCACTTAATGGTTATTTTTTGGGCTTTCCTGGCTCTGAGTCAAAGTAAATAGTAACTGGTTCTCTTTTGGCCAGCAACCCTGAGGGTCTTCCCCTCCCAGTTTGATTTTTTTTTTAAATTAAAGGGTCCATTTATTGAATAGGGCTTTGCCTCACTCAAAGTGAGAACCTGAAAGGGCCAGGGTCTCCCATTGCATACTGAGCTATCTTCAGTTATCCTGATGAATATCTTACCACTGCACCTAGATGTCTCTAGAGGATAAAGTGAGGCTGGTGACCTTGCACAGCCCTCACTCACTCAAAACAAAGTCAATTGCAAGTCAAGTCATCATCTCCCTGATGTCATGGTCCTCTTCAAGAACAAAGGCCAAAGGGGCAGCTAGGTGGCACAGTGGATAGAGCACTGGTCTTGAAGTCAGGAGGACCTGAGTTCAAATCCTTAGCTAGTTCAAATTCCCACAAGCCCAGGGTGGGAAGATGGACAAAGGCTCTCTCAGGCAGCTGGGGAGACAGCTAGCAACCTGGTTGATTTGGAGGGCAGGGAGGAGCCTGAAATCCACTGGGGTCCAGGGGATATAGACATACTTGTTCCAGAGTTTGTACAGCAAGCCCCAACCCCATCAAGCTGGAGAGAACTACAGAGATCCCCTGAGCAGAAGCAGACCAAATTCTCCCCTCCCCACCAACACTGCCCCCACCATCTCGGCCTCTGAGATCCCAGGTCCCACCAAAATAGCAGCTTCTTCCCCCATGCCACACCCCAGGCCTGGATATGGAGCCTCTGTTAGCTTTTAGTGCCTTAATAAATCTTTTTATATCCTAAAAAAAAAGTTTCAACTACGGATGTATTTATTAATATTTTAATTAATAAATAATAAATTTATACATTAATAGTTCTTCATGATTTGCTCCCTAATGCCTCCCTAATGAAGCTATTACTAAAATGTCATATATTATTGTAACCTATATTGCTTGCATGGCCCAGGTTCAGTCTTGGGGATTCTCCATATAATATCTTTCTTTCAATCTGCATTTCTACCCAAAGTTTGCTTTGGGAAAATCAACTAATCAAGTAATCAATCAAACATTTACTAACATTTGGATTTACCTTATTTTGCCCCTAACCATTGATTTTATTGGGAATGTCTACATTTGACTTACTTGCAGAACTACAGAAAAAGTAAAGTTCCAGGGGCAGTGGAGCCAAGAAGGTGAAGAAAAGGCAGGGACTCACCTGAGCTCTCCCAAATTCCCCATCTTTAAAATAATGCCCTAAAACAAATTCTGGAGTGGCAGGACCTACAAAATAATGGGATGGAACAATTTTCCAATCCAAGACAATTTAGGAAGTTGGTAGGAAAGGTCTGTTACATTGGTGTGGGAGTGGAGTATAGTCCAGCAAAGGTTGCATCAGAACAGACCTGGCCCAAGCAAACCAGGATCAGGCCTTGTGAGTGACTGAATCATCATCATCAGCAGCAGCAGCAGCAGCAGCAGAAGCATCAGAATCTATTTCCCAAGCTCTCAATCCACATATAGACAACTGGTCAGAAAGAGATTACAGGGGTCCCTTTGTAGACACTAGAGGGTAGAACTCTGTAGCATTGTTCATACATGGATCAGGGTTACAATCCTGGGTGACAGTCCCAGGGTAAGGAGGAGCACTAGTATACCAGACCTTGTGGCCAAAGGGAAGCAGGGACCTAGTCAATTTCATGGCAGAAAAGAATGTTTGTGGTCACTGACAGACCAGAGCATAGACCACAAAATTAGTAAACATACCTCTTCTTAGGTCCTACCACCTTGGAATATCTAAAAGCTTACAGGCTCCTAGAAGTATCTCTGAAAATAGCTGCACATAAATCCTGAAGCTTAGAAAATGTGCCCTCCACCTTGGAGGCAGAACCTAACTTTAGCATAGAGTTAAAAGTCAAGATATAAGCTGGAAAAATGAGCAAACAACAGGAAAAAATTCTGACTATAGAGTTACTATGGTGACAAGGAAGATCAAAACACACATTCAGAAGAAAACAAAGTCAAAACTGCTAATCCAAAGCCTCAAAAAAATTATTAATTGGTCTCAGGCCATGGCAGAGATCCAAAAATGGATCTTGAAAATAAAGTAAGAGAAGTAGAGGAGAAATTGGGATGAGAAATGAGAGTGATGCAAGAAAATCATGAAAAAAGAGTCAATAGATTGGCAAAGGAGGCACAGAAAAATACCAAAGAAAATAGCACCTTAAAAAACAGAATAGACCGGATGATAAAAGAGGTACAAAAATCCAATATGGAGAAGAATGCATTGAAAAGCAGAATTGGCCAAATTGGAAAGGAAAAAAAAGATATACAAAAATTCATTGAAGAGAAGGACTCCTTATAAAGTAGAATCAGCCAATTGGAAAAGGAGGTACCAAAAGGTCACTGAAGAAAATAATTCCTTAAAAATTACAGTTGGGCAAGTTGAAGCTAATGACTCCATAAGACATCAAGAAACAATAAAACAATACTGAAAGAATGAAAAAGTAGGAAAAAAATGTGAAATATCTCATTGGAAAAACAACTGACCTAGAAAATAGATCCAGGAAAGATAATTTAAAAATTATTGGACTACCTGAAAGCCATGACCAAAATAAAGGGCCTAGGCATCATCTTTCAAGAAATTATCAAGGAAAATTGTCTTGATACTCTAGAGTCAGAGATCAAAATAGAAATTAAAAGCATCCATTGATCACCTCCTTAAAAATATCCCAAAATGCAAACTCCCAGGAATATTATAGCCAAATTCCAGAACTCTCAGGTCAAGGAGAAAATATTGCAAGCAACCAGAAAGAAACAATTCAAGTATGGTGGAGCTACAGTCAAGATAATACAAGATTTAGCAGCTTCTACATTAAAGAATTAGAGGGCTTGGCATATGATATTTCAGAAGGCAAAGGAGCTAGAATTACAACCAAGAATCATCTACCCAGCAAAACTGAGTATAATTCTTCAGGGAAAAATGGATATTCAGTGAAACAGAAGACTCTCAAACATTCCTGATGAGAAGACCAGAGCTGAATAGAAAATTTGACTTTCAAATACAATACTCAAGAGAAGCATAAAAAGGTAAACAGGAAAGAGAAATCATGAGGGCTTTGATAAGGTTAAACTATTTACATTCCTACATGGTATAAAGATACTTGTAACTCCTAAAAACCTTCTCCTTACTAGGACTGTTAGAAGGAGTATAAATAGAAGGCATGGGTGTGAGTTGAATAAGGTGGGATAATTTTTTAAAAATAAAAGTAAGGGGTGAAAAAGAGGAATGCGCTGGGACAAGGGGAAAGGGAGCAGTAGAATGGGATAAATTATCTCACATGAAAGAGGTGCAAAAGTGCTTTTACAATGCAGGGGGAAGATGGAAGAGGTAGGGGAGTGAATGAACTTTATTCTCATGAGAATTGGCTAAAACAGAGAATAATATGTGCTCAGCTGGGTATAGAAATCTGTCTTGTCCTATAGGAAAGTAGGAAGGGAAGGGGATAAGAAAAAGGGGTTATTGATAAAAGGGAGTGTGGATTGGGGGAGGTAAAAGACATCAGCAAAGTACTTTTGAGAATGGACAGAGTGAAAGGATAGTGAAAGTAGGACAAACATGAAGAAAATAGGACTTAGGAAAATAGTTAATCATAACTGTAAAAAAAATTATAGCAAGCTTCTCTGATAAAGAGCCCATTTCTCAAATATATAGAGAACTGAGTCAAATTTATAAAAATAAGATCCATTCCTCAGTTAATAAATGATTAAAGGATATAAATAGGCAGTTTTCAGTCAAAGTAATCAAAGCTAACTATAATCATATGGAAAAAATGTTCTAAATAGCTATTGATTAAAGAAATGCAAATTAAAACAACACTGAGGTACCACTCATGCCTATTAGATTGGCTAATATGACAGAAAAGGAAAATGACAAATGTGGGAGCAGATGTGGGAAAATTGAGAAACTAATACACTATTGGTGAATTACGTACCAATTCAACCATTCTGTAGAACAATTTACAACTATGTTCAAAGGGCTATAAAACCATGCATATCCTTTGACCAAATAATACCACCACTAGGTTTATATCCCAACTAGATTTAAAAAAAAAGAAAAGAAAAGGGCTGATACGTATAAAAATATTCATAGCAATTATTTTAATGGTGGCAAAGAATTGGAAATTGAGGTCATGCACATCAGTAGAAGAATGGCTAAAGTATTTGTTGTATATGATTGTGATGGGATACTCTTGTGCTATGAGAAATAGTGAGCAGGATACTCTCAGTAAAACCTGGAAAGACTTATATGAACTGATGCAAAGTGAAGTAAGCAGAAGCAAGAGAACACTGTACATGGCCATAGTAATATTGTACAATGATAAACTGTGCAAGACTTAACTACTGTTAGAAATATAATAATCCAAGACAATTCTAAAGGACTTATGATGAAAAATGCTATCCCTCTCAAGAAAAAGAACTGATGGAGTCTGAATGCAGATAAAAACATACTTTTTCTTTTCTTTTTTTTTTTTTGTGTCTTTTCTTTCACAAAATGATTAATGTTGAAATATGTTTTCTATGGCTGCACATGTATAACCTATATCAGATTGCCTGCCTTCTCAATGAGGGAGGAAGGAAAGAAGAGAGAAAGATAATTTGGAACTCAAAAATTTTAAAAAAAGATCATCTTAAAAATGTTAAAAATATAATTGGGGAAAAATAAACTATTAAATAATTTTTTTAATTAAAAAAATTATCTGAATTACTCAAGAAAATAAATGATCAAATATAAGATTGCAATTATTTGATTCAGGAGAAAAATGCAAAAGCATAAGTCCCGAATCTGTTAACAGACAACAACAACCTTCCTTCATTCTTTAGTGGGCTTTTTCTTTTCCAGGAACCAGTAATTTCCTTTACATTAATAGTACTACTGTAAAGCCCACTTGAAAGGACACCAGAAGGCTAACTTCTTTTCTTTGGACCTAAACAGCTCCTGTAACTGAAGAGCAATGTCAGGGGTCTCTTCTTAGTTCCAGCTTTGACATTATTACATTGTCCAGAAGCTACTCCTCTGGGTCCAGGTGGTTCAGTCCAAAATCTTTTCATTTCCCCACTACTATCTCTGTATGATGACATCTTTGGGTGACATAGTCCCATGGAAGGGAACTACTGATATATCGTATTGTATACACACACACACACACACACACACACACACACACACACACACACACACACACACACACATATATACAATTTCAGTCATTGTATAGCCCCTCTCCTCACTGTGTTTCTCTGTCTCTAGCTTCCTATATCTCTCTCTTTTAAAGGTCATCTCCACAGATGTATCCAGGATGCATAAATTAGTAATGAAGCAATTAATCAAATTTGTTTAATGTCATGTGAAAAGGACAAAGGACTCATTGAACATACATACCTTCTCAAAAGAAAACCACAACTAACCTTACCAAGGAATTCACATCTTTTTAACCATCATAATAAAAATTTAGGAGGCCCCTATTTGACTCTTATTAAAGAAACCCTCTTTATCTATTTATCTATCTAGTTATCTATCATCTATCTATATCTATCCAAATACATTTTATATATACATGTATATTTAGTGTGCACATATGTACATATGTATACACACATATATCTGAATTAAGCATCAAGAACATTATCAGGTTTTTTTATATAGATTTTATTGTTTTCTCATGAAAAGAAGAGTGACATTTTTTTCTGCTAGTATATAAATATCAAGATATCTGCCCTCTCCATAAGCTTTTGGGAGCTTCATGGATAATGCATAACATTGTTCTGTCATCTATTCACTCAAAGCAAAGAAGAAAGTTTGGTCAAATATGTGGTGATATTTCAGTAGCCATTGGCTGAATGCAAGTATCTTCCAAAGTTATCAAAGTAAGATGACTATTAAATAATTTTATCCTTTGTTAGCATCTAGCTTGCTAGGTTTCTATGGAAGTCATATTGTATTGATTTTGGTTTGGAAATATCCCAGTTCTCAACATTGTACCTAACTTATGAGCCATGACCTGATTACTTTTGAGGAACAAAATGTCTTATTCAGCAGGGATAGAGAAATAATTAATGTGTAATGCCAGGATTTCTAAAAAAAAAAAAAAAAGACAAAGTATTCATATAGTTTTCAGGATAACATTCAGTTTAATGTATATTGATGATATCTCTAATTTCCTCCTAGAGTTTTTCCGCCCCCCCCCCTTCCTTAAGTCTCTTTGGATCTTTGACAGGTCAGCTAAGTTAGGGAATTACCTGTTCCCATCCCTAGAATCAGAAGAGCTGGGTTCAAATTCTGCCTCTGATACTTATTCATCACTCCTACATTGCCTCTTTGTGACTCATTTTTCTCATCCACAAAATGAGGGCATTGGACTTCTGATCTCTGAGATTCTTTCCAGCTCAAGTTCTAGGGCTCATGCAAATTATGATTCAGATTACCCATGTGACTTTGGGCAAATCACTTAATACCTCTTGGCTTCAATTTCCTCATCTGAAAAAAAAATGCATCTGACTAGATGGCTTCTCAATTCTCTGTCAGTTTGAGAGTTATGTTCCTATGCTCTTTAAAGTTATCCACTTACAGTCCTTCTTCAATGACACATCTTGTTTTGGAGGCTCTGGAAGGCTAAGCTAGAGAAGCCCCACTCTGACAGGTTCTGCCAAACTGGAAAGGTTTTAATAAAGTCATTGTATAAATTACGCCTTTGTTGTATGAGAAGGGACTTAGCTAAATGAATAGGTCATCATCACTAAACTGGTCAACAGCTGATCAACAGGAGGGTGGCATAGAAACTCATGGAAGCCTGTCTTTTGATAAATTAAGGGATTGGGAACTGTATTGATAGAAGAAATAATTCCATTGGTGAAATCATAGAACTTTGGGATTCTCTAAATCAAATGTGCACACAACAGATTAAATTCCAGACAGTAGAGGGTGTATATAGGGCTAACAGTAAAAATTGTGAAGGGTGGGCAAAGTTGACCGTTGCTGTTGCAACTCTCTTTCAGCGCCATTTTCCCATCTCCTGTCACCCCACCTCCACTGCACACATCTCTTCTCCTACCCTGGCATCTAGTATACTTATACATCTCTATAACTTCCCAAAGCCCTCTAGCTTGCCTACCCTGGGATGTCCCTCATGCTCTAAAATTAAATTTTCTGCCTGTCTCCACCCTATTAAAAATCTCATTTCCTCAGGCAACTGATCTCCACCTACAGCTGATTATGTGATTATCTGGAGAATCTGGGACTGCAAAACTAGATAATTCCTTTTGCAATCAAGACAGCTACTTTTCTTACTTGCTGTAGTTTATCATGCCAAAAAAAAAGAATCATGATTATTAGCCTATAAGAAGGCCCAGTTGCCTAGAGAGCATACGCATTTTGAAAACTGAACTTCATTGCATAACTTTTCAATTATTTTTGGTAGATTTTCAGTTGGATTTTGAGACATTTTGATACTGAAGAAAGATTACTGAATTGAGGAATCAAGGTGCTGACTGATTTTTACTAGCAGCATAACTCAGAGCAAAATTTTTCTTTAAGATGCAGTTTTTTCATTTGTAAAATAAGAATCATGATATTTGCACCTACATCATTTTGAAGAAATCATTTCAAGAACTACCAATATTATTTAATATGAATTTATTATTTGCCTACTAGTCCATGTTGCAAAATTATTACTGTGTTTCACAAGCCTTTACAATTCCTCTAGAAATTATATGGCTTGTACCTGTAATTCCTACGAGTTGCTATAGGCTGAGGTTGTTGAATTGATTAAGTTTGGGAGCTCTGAGCCTCATTTTGGCTGAAGACCATTTGGTGTCTGTGGTAAGTGAGGCAGCTAGGTGGAACACTGGATAGAACACTGGACCTGAGCTCAAATTCGGCCTCAGCACTTGCTAGCTATATGATCCTGGGCAAGCCTTTAAATCATTCTGGGCTTATTTCCTCATCTATAAAATGGAGATAATAACAGTATCTACCTCTGAGTTTATTTTTTCTTTTACTAAATTATTATTATTTTTTAGCATTTTTTAAAGTTGAGTTCTAAATTCTCTCCTCTCCAGCCCCTTCCCCTCTCATTGAGAAGGCAAGCAATATGATCAGTTATACATGTGAAATCATACAAAACATTTTTCCATATTAGCCATGTTTCCCCTACCCCCAAATCAAGAAAAAATAAAGCCAAAAATTATACTTCAATTTTCACTTAGTGTTCATCACTTCTCTTTTTTTTGGAGGTGGATACCATTTTTCTTCCTGAGTCCTTTGGAATTGTCTTGGGTTATTGTATTGACCAGAGTAGCTAAGCCTTTCACAGTAGATCATTATTACAATATTGCTATTACCATGTACCATATTCTCTTAATTCTACTCACTTCACTCTACATCAATTCACACAGGTCTTCCCAGCTCCCCCCCCCCGAAACAATCTTGCTTGTCATTTCTGATAGCACAATATTATTCCATCACAGTCATATACTACATCTTGTTCAACCATTCCCCAATTGATAGGCATTCCCTCAATTTCCAATCCTTTGCTGCCACAAAAAGAGCTGATATAAATATTTTTGTTCACATAACTTTTTCCCCTTTTTCTTTAATCTCTTTGGGATACAGACCCAGTAGCAGTATTTCTGAGTATGCATGGTTTTATTATTTATTTGGTCATACTTTTAAGTTGTTCTTCAAAATGGTTTCCATTTTTTCCTGGCATTTTTCTGTCAGATGTTGAGTCTTGCCCCCAAAGCTTGGATCTTCAGGTTTATCAAACATTAGATCACTATGGTCATTTGCTACTGTGTATTATGTACTCAATCTCCTTCACTGATCCACTGCTCTCTTTCTTAGAGGGTACTGGATTGTCTCAATAATCCCACTTAGGAATGTAGTCTGAAATGTGGTACTGATTAGCCTATCAGTATTCCTTCACACTTTTTCATTAATTCCCTCTATATCTTTTGACCTTTTGTTCTTCCAGATGAGTTTTGTTATTATTTTTTCTAGATCTATATAATTATAATTTGGTAGTTTGATTGAAATGATACTGAATAAGTAAATAAACTTAGGTAGAATTGTCATTTTTATTATTTTGACCTTGCCTACCCTTGAATAATTACTATTTCTCCAGTGGTTTAGATCTTTATTTGTATGAAAAGTGATTTATAATTGTGTTCATACAGTTCTTGGGTTTGTCATGGCAGGTAGATTCCAAAATATTTTGTATTCTCTACAATTATTTTAAATGGAATTTCCTTTTCTATCTCTTCCTTCTCTGTTTTGTTGGTAATATATAGAAATGCCGATGATTCATATAGATCCTCTCAGGGTTGTTGTGAGGAAAAAATGAGATAATATTCATAAAGTGCTTTACAAACCTTAAAGTTTTCCATAAATGTTAGCTATTACTACTATCACTACTGTTATCAATACTACTACTACTACTACTACTACTACTACTACTACTACTACTACTACTACTACTACTACTACTACTACTACTACTACTACCACTACTACTACTACTACTACTACTACTACTACTACTACTACTACTACTACTACTACTGCTACTACTACCACTACTACTGCTGCTGCTGCTGCTGCTGCTGCTGCTGCTGATTTTGCTATTAGTATAAATACTATTAATATGAAGACAATGATGTTGAGCCCATTGGTGTAAGGAATGTTGTAGAATAATAAATGTAGTAAACTGAGGTAGTCAGTGTATGTATTTTATATATTACTAAGAGGTTCAGTTCAGTTGTGTTCACCTGGGCATAGTTTTCTTTATTCTGACTTTCTCAAAGATGCAATCATGAATAAGTAAATGTAAAATTTATATAATGCTCAAATTGTTCCCTAATACATCACTCACATTTAAATAAAGATGTGTTTTCAAGCAAGCCTGATAGCAGAGTCAACTATATTTTGGATTGCTCTACTCATTGAGACAATGCCCATTGCGTAATTCAATCAAATTTACAAACAAAAGCAGTTTATCAAGTTGATCAAGGAAGTCCCGTGATGAACCTCATGATGTGACAAATACTGCTCATTCCTATTCAATCTCCAGATAACGGTCCTCCCATCATAAAAAAAAAAAAACATTTTTGAGGATGGAGGACATGTTTTTTTCATTGTAAATCAGTTCTAAATGTTGCAAAATCCATCAGAAACCACTCATTCATGGGAGTCCCATTGGGTCTCTCTCCCATGTCTCTGGTCCTCATTTGGTCCTTACCACCAAGTAGAGAACAGGAATGCTAAAAACTTGTCCAAATATTGTTCAAGAATGACCAGTGTCAAAGCTGTGTCTTGAAACTGAAACCCTAGAAGAGTCTGGCTGCCTCTGAATTTCTAGCTCACAAGTTAAAATCTCTAGTACTATGCTGACTCTAGGCTGCTTTCAGCAGGAAAAAAAAATAGTCTGAATTTGACTTATAACCTCTGGGAACTTTTCCATTATCTGTGGGCCCTTTAAGAAGTGGGGACAAAAGGAAAACTTCAGTGTAGTCATGGCTCTCTCTTTCTCCCTTTTATTGCCTTTTGCCCTTTAAAACCATGTCTGATGGGCTGTGTCCTTTGCAAATCACCCCTAAAATTCTTTCACATAATTCTTTCTGAGCTAGTGTCATCAACTACTTTGCCCCAGCTGTATGATGCACCTCTCACTAAAAAATAATAACAACAAAAATTTACAGAGGAATGAAATTTTATTCAGAATTCTTCTGAAGGTATTTTAGGCATTTACCTCATCCAAGCTACTCATTTTCCATATGAGGAAACTGACAAAAAGAAACACAAAATCTGTGAGAAAGGCCCAGGAGAATGGGAACTAGTTAATAGTATGAGCTTAGCATAAAATGTTTCTTGTCTTCAATTTAATGTAACCACAATGAACATGTTCATTCTTTAACTTCTTTGTTTCAGTTATTCTAAGTGATGGGTTGGATATTTTCATCTTCTTTTTCAAAGTCCTCTGTGCTAAGGATTAATTAAGAATTTAAAACAACTCACAGGCTATCTCTCCAAAGTGTAGCGAAGGGGAGGATTGAAGCAATTATTCCAAAAACACTGAACCTACTCTGGGTCAGTGAAACAAAGGAATCTGGGATCCTAGATTATCTAGATAATTAAGTCAAATTTCCACTTCATTTTGTCAGTCTAGATTAAAATTCCTCTCATCTGCTTTTTATCCTGGAAACAAGAAACTCTGAAATATCAAATCTATGGAATAAAATAAAGCAAGGTTTATTTAGGTCCCTTAGATATTACTCTACTTCCCCAACATTAAGGATCAATTCAGGATAAGTCTGAAATATTGTCTTTTATGAGTAGTTGGAGTTGCATGTGGATAACAAATGGTGATAAAGAGGGAAAAGAGGAATGAATTACACATGTTACTTACCATAATCCAAGGCTTAATAACATAACATTAGAATTTGCTTTAGCCTTGTAGACCTAAACATATTCAACATATAGCACCTAATACTAAATTGCTAAGGATGTGTAATTTTGTACATGGTGGTACATCCTCTATTGATGTAGCTGGTAACTGGCTATATAACTTTATAGATGATCTTTGAGAGTTGCTGCAGGGGAAAAAAAATAATTACCCTGTTACCAACATGAAAATGAACCACGTCAAAATTAACAAGGTTGTTTTAGGACAACAAATGTATATAGTCCATCACCAGTCTTAGACTTGCATATTTTCCCAATCTGTAGGGCCTCCCGCTACTTACATTTTGCTGGCATAGCCTTCAGGAATCCAGGGTTACTTCCCTGTCACAATGAGGGACAATATTTTAGTGAAGGTTAATTAACATTAATTTAATTAACATTTTAAGTAGTAATTTAAATATCTTATTATTGTATTTTCTTGTCACATAACTTACATGACCCACTATATTCCTCCCCTCTCCCCAAACTCTCCCAGGGAGCCATGGCTCATAATAAGGAATATTTTTATGAATGAGAAGGAAAAAATGGTCAGCTAAACTAAGCACCATTAAAAAGCCTTATGTTCCATGCAGTGTTACATATCTATCGTCTTTCACCTCTGCTGAGAAATGGGGGCAGGTGTCTTTTCATATTTCTTCTTTGGGGATTTCACTTTATTCAATTTTTATCATGTTGTTGTTCTTTCTACTTACATTGTTGTAGCCATTGTGTCTATTATTTTCCTGGATCTTATTTTTCTTTTGCATCAGTTCATGAAAGTATTTCTATGATTCTCTTTATTCATCATATTCAGTATGTCTTAGAGTGTGGTAATATCCTATGAAGTTCATCAAACTTAATTTGCTTAGCTTTTCCCCAAATGATAGTCATAATTCCAAGTAGTATTAATCTAATTAGTGTTTATTTAAGCAATTCAATGGAAATATATCTTTAGGTGAAACAATATTGCAGAGGACAATTCTATAACCATTACAGATATGAGACATGTAACTGTACTAACATATTTTTTTTCACTATAAAAAATTAAAATCCTTTGTTTCCCTCCTGCATTTGATTCTGACTTTTTGGACTTTGCCATCATGTATGTTTCAGATGTTTTCTTAAATTTTTTTTCTCAGAACCGTGGGAATTCTTACCCTGAAATACCTCTTCACCCCCTGCTTCTCTCTCCTACTGCTTTTTTTTTTTTTAGGCAATTGTGGTTAAGTGACTTGCCTAGAGTCATGCATCTAGTAAGTGTTATGTGTCTGAGGCCAGATTTGACCTCAATTCTTCCTGGGACTTCCATTTTGAGAAAAGGCCCAAGGTTGGCCATCCTTCATTCTTTTCTCAGCTCTGTTCTGACTCTCTGGACTTCAATATCATGTTCCCAAATGGGTATGCAATCTTCACCCACTCCCAGTTTGAACTCACTTTTGTGTGTTCTCCACCTCTATTAGAATGTAATCTACTTCAAGGCCAGGTTCCTCTCTCTCTCTCTCTCTCTCTCTCTCTCTCTCTCTCTCTCTCTCTCTCTCTCTCTCTGTTGCATATTTGTATCTCTCACGCTCATGATTAGCACAGTTCTTGCCACATAGTAAGCATTTAAATGCCTGTTGTCTGTCTGTATAGAAACTTAAGAATATAACTAGAATCATGGGAAATACTGAACTATAATTGGCTTAGCTGGATAAGATTGCTTAAATTTGCTAATAGACCTGAGATATAGAGGTCGTGATTACCAAGTCATCAGAAGAGAACCTGAATGACCAGTGGAGGATAATAAGAGTTTTGTATGAATGATAAAAGTTCTGGAAGAGTAGAGAAACAGAGTAGAGAAATAAATATATAAAACACAGCACACCAGGATCATAAATTTAGAGAAAGAAGGAATCTCAGAGGCTTTCTAGCTCAATCCCCTTATTTTAAAGATGAAGAAATCAAGGCCCAGAGAAGTTAAGGAACTTATTCACCATCACAAAAGACTATTAGGGTTGGGATTTGGACTCAAGTCTTCCCAAGCCAGAACTAATGTGCTTCACAGCTTGAGGGAAAAAGATGTAAATTAGCATGGCAATATCTCAAAGATTGAGAATAGTGTTTTCAGGATCATACCGGGGGAGCTAAAGAATACAGTAATATCTTTAAAATGGATAGGAACGCAGGGGAATTCTTTATTGCTCTGGAATTCCCTCACTTTCAGTTTAAGATCTAGCTAGAAATAAAGCTTAGCTATCTGTTTGTGTGTGTGTGTGTGTGTGTGTGAGGCAATTGGGATTAAATGACTTGCACAGGGTCACTCAGCTAGTAAGTGTCAAGTGTCTGAGGATAGATTTGAACATAGGTCCTCCTAACTCTAGGGCCAGTGTTCTATCCACTGTACCACCTAGCTGCCTCATTATTTCTTAAAAACAAAGGAAAACAACATTAATGTCCACATCTGGGGAAGGTACACCGTCCTAGAAGCCTAGGAACTGAACACCCTCCCTCCTTTCTTCAAGAGACCTGATGAAGAGTGTACTCAAGGCACAGAGACTTTAAACTTGAATGCAAAAAATCTTGGATCACTACCCATCCCCCTCCACCAAAAAAAAAATCAGCTTTTTTTTTTATTCTTGTAAACTGTTTTCTTTTGTGTTCCCGAAGAAGTAGTTGTATGGGATATATACTAGATGCCTCTTTGTTGTGAATGAGGCTGATAGATTAATTAGATTAATGCCTCCTGTCAATTGTCTTTATATCTTTTTGTGGTGTTGAACAAACCTGCTTTATTGACTGTAGTTAATGTCAAGGCCACAGCCTATACGATGTCTTTCTTTGTCATAGTTATGTATTTGTCCTAGTAACTATGTAAAGCAATGACTTTTAACTCTGTCTGGATCAAATAGTGATCTACAACTGAGAGTGAAGAGGCTAAACCAAAGATTTTGAACTGGGTGCTATGGCTAAGCTGGTTTGATTTTTATGGACTGGATTAACTATAAAATAATGGATTTTCTCAAAATCCATAGGGTTGGATTTGGCTCTAATATACTAAAGATAAATTCAATATATAAATAAATATGAATAAATATATAAATAAGTATTAAATATGAATTAACTTGTTAGAACCCACTTTGCTCACTATATGCTAATAACTAATAACTTTATTGTATGGATGATTTTTTTTAAATTAAAAATGCTCAAAATAACAGAACAAGAAAAAGACTTTAAATGCTCAGTCTCACAAAAAGAAATACAAGTCATAAATAAACCACTCAAAGAAAAAATACTACTGGACTAGATTGATTTATAAGCCAATTATATAAAATATTCAAGGAAAAAATAATTTTAGTATTATAAAAGTCTATTTAAAAAAAACCCAGAAAAGAAAACATTGTTCCAAAAAATTTGATACACATATGTCAGACTGGGAAAAAGATAGCTATTGACGAAGATATTGACCACCAAATATTAAATAAAATATTAACCAAAGCTATAGCATTATATCAAAAGGTCATACATCATGACAATGTTAGATTTGCTGCAGGAAAACTGCATAGATTCATTTTGGGAAAAGTAACCAGAAAACTTATTAATAATAGGAAAACAAAAATCTCAAGTTTATATCAACAGGTGTAGAAAAATCTTTTGACAAAATACAATACCAATTTCTGTTTTTAAAATTTTGAGTAAATGTAGTTATGAAGTTTCTTTAACATGATATATAGTAGTTAAGCAATTTAAAGATCTAGAATTATAGGAAATGGAGATAAATTAGAAAGCTATGGCAAGAACATCCTTTATGCCTACTACTATTTGTTGAAGAGTCAGAAATGCTAGCTATAGCAATAACAAAAGAAAATACAATGGAAGGAAATAACACTGGCAAAGAGGAAACAAAATTATCACTCTTGGCAGATGATATAATAGTTTACTTAAGGAACCCTAGAGAATTAAGTAAATATTTATTGAAATACTAACTTTGAGAAAGTTATGGGTTACAAAAATTTCCCATAAAGCATTAGCATTTCTGTAAAATGCTTGCAGAATCTAATAGAAAGGCATAAAAAGAAAAATATTAAGAAGTCTACCTACCAAGGCTCAAAAGAAATATATAAATTATATGTGTGTACACAGATACACACATGTATATGCATATAGAGCATACATATGGCTATATATACATGAATTGGAGATACACACATATGAATTGGGTATCTTACTAAAAAAACACACATGAATTGGATATATTACTAAAATATATGGAATTACCTTTTCATTGACTGAGGTGATATCATAAAAATATTAATACTACATAATTTCTTTTTATTCAGTGACATACCAATCAACCTCTGAAATGACTTCTTTACAGAGCTAGAAAAATAATAGCAAAATTATCTGCAGGAACTAAAGTTCAAGAATCTAAAGGTATATAATGGGGGGCAATGAGAAGGGGTCCTAGCAGTATCAGATCTAAAGGTACATTACAAATAATTTTAATGGTTACTATTTACAATCATCAAAATGATTTCTCATTGTGTAAGAGACTGACCAATGAGTTCATTTCTCACGAGCTGGTGAAGCTCATGAGCAGACTTAGCAAATGAAATTCCCCCATGTGGAAGAGGATGGGGAGCTCCCTTCTGTGAGAATCATATTTACTTGTAATGGAAGTGCCTAGGAGACACTATGGAGCATTTGTACAGAAACAATCTGTAGCTGGTTCTAGTTTGTTAACTATTTTTTTGATATTAGTTTCTTTAATTTGCTGCCATTGCAGATCAAAAAATAGGGGTGTTTTCAAAAGGCATTAATGAGCCTCAGCCATTCTCTTAGTATGACTTGCCGTCTTCTGCAAAACTCTTTGTGGAAGACTGTGCTCTACTGAAAGACAAAGCCTAAGGGGACAAGCCTCTGGCTTTCCTTTCCTTGTTTGCTTCAGTGTTTGGTTTTTCTTTTTTTTTTTTTCATTTTCATTGAAGGAAGTTGGTGCTACCTTGTGAGTTTCAAAAGGTTAGAAAAGGCATCTAGGTGCTTGGGAATCTTGGAGTCTGAGAATCAAGGCCATGATGGGTTTTTATCCTGCAAGATCAAATACAAAATCCTCAGTTTAGCATTCAAAGCCTTTCACCCTGCCTCTTGTTCTCTCACTCTTTTTCTCCTCCATCTTACCTTATGCATTGCCCACCCAACCTTCCTACACCTTACTCGCTGCCAGGTTTGCTTTGATCCAGCGTCACTGGCCTTCTGGCTGTTCCACTAACAAGATACTCCATCTCTCAACTCTGGGCCATTTTTCTGACTGTCCTCCATGCCTAGAATCTCTCCTAAGTCAATTCCACCTAGTGACTTCTTTTAAGTACAACTAACATTCTGTCTTTTAAAAGAAGTGTTTTTCAAGCCCTCTTAATATTACTACTGTCCTTTTGTTAATTATTTCTTATTTTTCTTGTATGTAGTCTGTATACATGTATTTCTGTTGTCTCCCTCATTAGATTGTAGACTGGTAGTTGAAATAGAGATTCATCCAATTGTTATATAAACTTTGGATGAATGCTATATAGAAACCATGTCAAACCCCTCTATTGGGGAATGTCTAAACAACTTGTGGTGAATGAATGTAATAGAATAGTACTTTCCTATAAGAAACAAGGAATATGTTAATTAGACACAAATAGAAAGGTTTACATGATCTGACTTTGAGGGAAGTAAGCAAAGCCAAGGGAAAAAAATGTGCTAATTGACTACAAAAGTTACAATGGAGATAAAAATGACAAAATAATTGAAAATGCATCTTGCTCATATTTGATTCTTTGTGACTCCATTTGGTGTTTTCTTGGCAAAGATACTAGAGTGGTTTGCATTTCCTTCTCCAGTTCATTTTACAGATGAGAAAACTGAGGCAAACAAGTTTAAATGAGTTGCCCACTGTCACACAGCTAGTAAGTGTCTGAGGCCAGATTTGAACTCAGGAAGATGAGTCTTCCTAACCAGGCCTAGCACTCTGTCCACTGCGCTACCTAGCTGCCAGGAAACGTATATTGGGAGAAATTTTGGCAGTGTTAAAAAATGTCAATAATGTTTACTTAAAAAAAAGAAATGGTGTTAAATCTGAGTCCATTTTATTTAAAGATGAAGATGGAAGAGGTGGGTAGGATTTGGGTGGGCAATGGATCATGTAAGATGGAGGAGAAAAAGAGTGAGAGCACTAATAGACAAGTGCAGAGGAAATCAAGTATTAATCAAAGTGATAATATGAGGAGGGGCATGAAAATTAAAGCTCAAGTTCTCATAGGTGTATTGTTGCTAGAAGAAAGTCAGGGCCTTGGTCACTGTCTCCTGTTCATTGGAGGCGCGTGGGAGAGTATGTTAGTGCTGCTCCTCCTGCATTATGTGTTCTCTCTGAAAGAGTATTGTCAACCTGTAGTAATATGGTAACCTACAGGATGCCTGTATACTTTGTATAGGGAATTTTTGTTTCATTATTAATTTATTTGACATGCTATTTGATTATATTTATTTTGCTTTGAACTAACATTTCCTCTGATTCACTTTGTGAAAAAGAAAATAAGTAGAGGCACATAAACTATGATTTTGAATGGATGTTGACTCTCTTTATATTTTTAATGAACTTCCTGACAATTGCTATTGTTCTTGCTGTCAATTCCATTGTCATGTGTCTCGCATTCCATTCCTTTCCTGTCTCCTTCTGTGGAAATTTTTTGATCCTTTGGGTTCCCATAAAGTTGAAAAGGTAACGTAAAGAAGTGGCTGGTCCCTTGTGGAAACCAGAACTCTCCAATTTGACAGAAGGTCTTTTCTAAAGGCAAAAGCAAATAAGCAGCCCTGATCTTGCTGGTATAAAAATTGAAAGCACTCTACTGCAACAATTCTACCACCTAAGTTCACCACATATAGTAGCTACACTCACTGAAACAGTCTTGTATGTTTTTTTTTCCACCCACTCCCACATTTCTAACCCTTACCAAAAAAAAAAATCATAGGATGAACAAAGTTTAGTAATTTCAGCAATTTTGAAAATTCTAGCAGGTTTATGAGAACATTAGTTATTTTATTGTTTTGAATCCCTCTCTACTTTTTCTCAAAAAATCCTGTACTTAAAATAAGATACATTATGGCAAAATGGGATAAAAACTTGCCTGAGAGGCAAGAGAGACAGTTGTACAGATTCCACGTCTGAGACATGTTGGCTATGTGACCCTAGGTAAGTCACTTAACCTCTCAGTGCCATAGTTAATTCTCTAAGACCATAAGATGCAGAAAAAAGCTCTGACCAGCATTGGTTGAACAAGTTTCCTCTAATTACAGATCAAGTCCCTAGCTTTATCCACTTAAACTAATTCTTGGAACTTTCAAATTGGCTGTGGAAATTATCCACATTCACAAAAATCTAAAAGCTGATGTATAACTTTTTAAATAGCTAACCACTACTTAGCAAGCACAGCTTAACTCCCCATCTATCCCTTCATTATGTAAATGCTAAATAGTTGGGGGAATGTATTATTAAAAGCACTGCACAAATGAAGAGGATTATAACCTTTTCTTTTTCTCTTGCCCCCCTTCCACCTCCTCTTTTCCACTTGGCATTTATTGATCAGGAATACAGTCATTTTTAATCAATAGTAAAAAAAAAATAGGACAGGGCATTTTATGAGAATCTTCTGTCACCCTCTTAAGTCCCCCTAACATCTCAATTTCTCAATTCCAATGATCTACTTTTCCATACCTCCTTGGCTATACATAAAGATGTTCACATTTTCATCTTTTATGCTAGAGTTATCTGATGGTGTGATCTATAGAGTGTGAGGCCTGGAGTTGGGAAGAACTGAATTCAAATGTGGATTCATACACTAGCTGTATGAACTTAGACAAGTCACTTAATCACTGTCTGACTCAGTTTTCGTGGCTATAAAAGGGGGGATAATAACACCTGCATCTCAAAGTTGTAAGGATCAATGAAATATTTCCAAAAAATGCTTTGTGCATTTTGTGGTACTTAGTAGGTCCTCTGTAAATGCTCATTTCCTCTCCCTTCCCTTCATCTTTAACATGATCTACAATCCCTCTCAGTTCTTTCCTAGGCCATCAGCTCTACACTGGTTTTACCCCCTTCCTCAAGATGATCCATTGCTGAACCAGTTCAACTCTACACTGCTCTCTCCTCTTGAATGTTTTAGTACATTATCCTATTGCAAATCTTGTCCTACTAAGCCTCAGCCTTGGATTACTCTTACCATACGATACTCTTACCATCTTTGCTCTTAGTCACATGCCACTGAATAAAACTGGAGAAAAATCACAAAACCATCCTGATTGGGTCCACTCTAGATGATCTCAATTGGGCTCCCACTGTTGTAAGGCAATTTTGACACCTTCCTAATAACTATCACACTCACTACTACTTCTTTTCCAAACCTTTGTATCCCTCCACTAACTCCTCAGGGTATCTCCTCCTCCACTATTTGATCTAAGAACAATCCTTCATAGTTCACTGAAAAAATTGAAGCCATTCTACTTAGGGTCTCTACACTCTTCTCCTCATCCATCTCACATTATTTGGATGACTTCCTCTACTATGTCCTCTTTCACTCATCTCACTTGAAAAAGTGGCCCTTCTCCTTGCCAAGGCAAACACTTCTACATGCATAACTGATCTCAATTCGTCCTATCTTCTCCCCCAGATTCTCCCTCTATCATCTCTACTCTCTCACTAATCTTAAGTCTTTCTCTGTCTATGGGTTATTTCCTTATAGCCTTCAAACATGCCATATCTCCACTATCTTCAAAAACCCCACATTTAATCTGAGAAACGATGCTGCCTATTGTACTATGTGTCTACTCCACTTCATGGCTAACCTCTTGGAGAATGGCATCTAACAATAGGTGCCTCCACTTCTCATGCTTTTACTTGCAGGCTGACTTTTAATATTCATCATTCACATGAATCTGCTGTCTCCAAAGCTATTAATGATCTCTTAATTCACAAATCTAATGACTTTTTTTTTTGAATTTTCATCCTTTTAACTTCTTTGTCTACTTTGACAAAGGTGATTAATTACCCACTTAGTATTCTCTTCTCTCTAGGATTTTATGATATTTCTCTTTCCTGGTTTTCCTCCTACTTCATTTCTTCCCAGATTCACTAGAGCTTCAGTTAATTAATTCCTGCTGGCCACAGGTGTTTCTGATGGCTCTGTCCTAGGTCTTCATCTCATTTCTATTCTCTTTTAACTGGTGATCTCATCAGTTCTCATGCATTCAATCATTATTTCTGTGCAGTGATTCTCTGATATATTTGACCAGCCCTAAGCTGTCTCCTGCCTTCCAGTCTCATAATTGCCTATTGGTCATCTAAAACTGGATGTCTCATAGACATCTTAAACTCAACCTGTCCTAAACTGAACTAGGTGTTTTCTCCCCAAATATTCCTCTGTTCCAAACTTTATTACTATTGCCAAGGGTATCACTATTCTCCAAGTCACCCATGTTTGCAAACCAGGTATCATCATTTTAACTCATTCTCTCACCTTTCCCCATGTCCAACTGGTTACAAAGTTCTATTGATTTTACCTTTGTGACATCTCTTGTAACATTCACCCTTCTCACCTCTAATACTACCCCTAACCTGGTGCAGGTCTTTATCATAGCATGCCTGGACAATTGAAATAACCTGCTGATTGATCTCCCTGCTGGTGGTAGCCTCTCCCCATTCTAGTTTTTCCTTCATTCATATGTGAAATTGATATTCCTTGAGAATAAACCTGATCAGGTCATGCCCCCTTATTCAGTCAACTCCCAAGCCTTCCTATTATGCCCAGGATCAAATAAATATAAAATCCTTTGTGCGTTTTTTAAGTCTTTTGTAACCTGGCCCCCTGCTACTTTTCTAGTCTTGTACCTTCTACCTGCTCCGCCCCCCCGTACTCTGGAATCTAGTATCACTGGCTTCCTTGCTATTCCCTAAACATAATATTCCATCTCTGTACTCCTAGAGTTTTCCTTGGCTATCTTCCATTCCTAGAAATCTGTCTTCTTTCCCTCCAACTAGATTCCCTATATTCTTTCAAGTCCTAGCTTAAATTCTAGTTTCTGCAAAAAGCCTTTCCCTTAATCTTAATGCCTTCCCTCTAATAGTATCTCTAATGTATCTTATATACAGGGTATCCCCAAAGTTTTAGTGAATTTTAGGCTATTTAAAATGCCACTTCTACTTCAGAGATACCCTGTATGTCTTATGTATTCATAGTTATTTGCATATTATCCCACCTCTTAAATTTATGTTTTTGACTTTTCCTTGCCTTTATTTGCATCCCTATCACTTAGTATAATGCTTAGTACAGTAGTAGGCAATTAATAAATGCTTTTTCCTTGACTTGACATCTATTTCACCCAACCATTCAGCATACTTTATTTATGCACCCTGCTATATATGATGTTGATTTGGTGATGACATTCAAAACAATTCTGGGAAATCCCTGGGTACTTTTCTTTTCCCTTGATAATCATCCCTTTATTTTTTTCACTAACTGAGCTTATGATTACTTGCCAGAACGTTCCCTTGGTCACATGAGATATCTCTCTATAATTATGTAGTTTTCTGGGGGCATAAATTTGAAATTACTAGATTCTTCTATATTCTATGAGATAATCAAATACAGTAGTGGGAGATTCAAAGGGAATGATTCCTTTAGCTGCAATTGAATTTGCAAAAAAAAAAAGCCTAAGGTAGGGAAAATACATTTGGCTTAGGGAAGGTGGTAGGGGGAGGATTATTTTTAATTGCAGTTACAGCTGTATGATTCTTCTAAATAAGATGCATTTTTTCATCTGATCAGATTATACCTGAATCTTCATTATGCTTTTTTTGACACATCACTCTATTATTTTATGTCTTACTTAATCACAACCATTTTTATGATCACTTTCTTTGCATAACCTACATTGTAATACTAATATTTTAAAGAAAGGATGTTTCTTTTTTTTCTTTTTTTCTTCTCAGTATGTGAACCACACCCTTATTATGAATATAAAACAGTATGAAATGACTTGGTTAAGTCATTTCAGTGGCTTTAATACACAGAATTCTGGGTTTTCATGGGCTAACTCTAGAGATTTCTGAGACGGTATTGTGGTTATTGTAGGCATGCTTAATTTGTGCCTGCCTTATCACCCAGTCCTCTTTGGTAGGGCATAAAAAACAATGCAGAAGTTTCCACAATTAGAAAAACATATGGCTTTCCTATCAACTTCTGATGTATGCCCATGTGGCCTGTGACATTGGCGCCAAGCTCCACTTAGCAGCCCCAAGGGTTTTAGGCTCCAAGTAAGTGAGAGTGTCTAATATTAGCTCATATTCTTATAACATTTAAATGCTTTCCTCAAAGTAGCTTTGAAATCTAGATAAAGCAGGTACCATCAGTTCTGTTTTAAAGATGGTAAAACTGGGACTCAAAGAGCTTACTTGGCTTGCCAAAGTCATACAGTTAAGTAGCAGTTAGCGAGTCTCGCAAAAATGTGACTTGAAAGTAGCACAAGTCCTCTAACTGAGTCCTAGGCTGTTTTCATTCCATCACACGATTTTTCTAGAAGTCTAAGAGATTACATTGGAATTACACCTGCCAATTCATAACAAATGAAGCAGCCATTCTGAAAATCATATCATGTGTAGAAAGAAAGAATTAATGGGTAAGATACTTCCCTTTAATTCCAAGAAAATAGGGAAAAATAGGCTGTCTCTGTCACCTCACAAATTCTTTAGTACAGGCAGCAGAAGACAGAAAGCACCCTGGCCCTATGCCTAAAAAAGCTCAAGCTTCATGGCACCTGGGAATTGTGGAACATCCTCCATAGCATTAATATGCATACAATGGTGCTTTCCTTTCCCAGCTCTGAGAAGATATAAGTGGGCAAATGCCATAATCAGGGCTTCCTCACTTTTTCTGACTTCCTTTTCCCCAGTGTTAGATTATACATCCTATTTGGGCACCATATTTCCAAGGAAACATATGGATGCCATGCCTACAAAGATCCCCTCTCCACATGCATACACAGGGCTAACCAATGTCCCTATTCTAATGCTTACATTCACATGTAGTGTAAAAATACTAATCCCTTGGCTTCTTACTTGAGCAGAGTCAAGGGAAGCTCCCTTTTTGGAAGGCAATACTACTCCTAAGAAAGCATACACATTTACCTCTTCACATTCACCTTTTGGATACACAGCCTTAGAATTCTACCTGACCCAATCTGAGGCTACCTGAAGAGTTGGAAAAGTGAAAAGTCTGAAGTCAGAAAGACTTGCTTCAAATCCTCCCTCTTAACTTACTTCCTTGAGTAACTATGGGCAAGTCATTTTGCCTCTATAAGAATCAGTTTTCTTTTATGTAAATTGAGGGTGATAATATCTGTAACATCTATTTGATGAAGTTGTTGTGAGCCTCAAATGATAGTCTATGTAAAATACTTTGTAAAACTTAAATTCCATATAAATGATGGTGATTTTTTTCAAGTCTTGAGCAAGTTCAGTTTGGGTTTATCTTTAAAATATGTTGTTCATTGTTGTTTATTTCCTAAACTTTGTAATGCCAAAGATGATTTTCAACATATCAGAAAAATATTTACATTGCTTCAAATTTTGGAGTGTAAAAAGACCTTAGATAGAATCATTTGATCCAGTTTCCTCAATTTTCAGATAAAAAAAAAAGAATCAGAAAGATTAAGTGACATGCCTAATCCTGTACAGCAAGTAAGTGGAAAAACTGGTATTTGGGTCCAGATCACTTGACTGAGTCAGAAAGTCCTTTCACTATCCAATAATCACAAGTAGATTATTTTAAAATTCATGTAAATGGGACATTATAAAATCTTTCAGTCTTAGGGCATGGGACATTTTGAAGGCTTCTTTATGACTTTATTACAAACCTAGAACTTCCATAACATTATCACTGATTAAATACTCAGAGAATAAATTATATTACGCACTGACTGGTTGCAAAAGCTTGACCCATCTGAGTCACATCAACTTCCTGAGCCTGCTTTTTCAACTCTGAAATTAAGATAATAATAATTATCATACCTATCTCAGAGTATTGTTATGAGGTTCATATGAGGAAATGTTTGTGAAGTATAAAATGATGTGTAAATGTCAATTATCACTATCATTAATATTTTAGGCCCAGATATGTGATTTTATCAGCAGAGAACTACCTCTGTGAAAATCGCTTCTGATGCAGATTGCCAACAATTTTATCATTTAGATTAGTTGCTTGAAGTGACAGAGAAGTTCGCTTATTTGTCCATGGTTGTCCAGCAATTTTGTGTCAGAGGCAAACCTGAATCCAGAGTCTATGGCTAACCATCTATTGACTAATCCAAGGGTTCTTAACCCAAGGTCTATGATGTTGCCTTCTTAAAATATTTTAATAACTGCAGTTTAACATAGCTTCCTTTTTTCCCCAAATTTTATTCAATAGGAAACATATCTCAAGCTTTTATTGAGGAGGCTAACCATGCCCACCACCAAATCCACCTCTAAATCGGAATTCTGTTGCTGACCCAGCCCCAGCCTTGGCCTTCTTGTCAGCACCAAGGGGGAGCAGCATTTTGTTTGCATGTGTCTTTGTCAGCTTCACCCCAAGTAAGCCTGGAAGGTACCTCACCCTCCAGACTTTTGATCATTGGCCTTCCTGTCTCAGAACATGTTCTGCGGAGCATGGCAGGTGAAGGTAATCCCGGAGGTACTGAATGCCCTCATTGGTGAGGTACCAGTAGAAATGCCTCCATGTGAACTGCTCCTTAACATTAGCCACGTGACTTTAGAGACTTCATGGTCTTCATGACATGGAGATTGGGCACATTCTTGTCTGCCAACTCAGGATGTTTTGGCATGTGGACATCCTTCTTGACTACCAATATTCCCACCTTAAAAGGAGTTCATAGAGGGCAATTCTGTTCTTCTTGGGCATCAACATCTTGGCAGCTGTGACAGGTGCTGCTCTAGACGGAGCCCTTAGCTTCCTTTTTAAATATGCATTTTATTTTATGCATTTAAAGACATTGGTCTGAAAAGGGAACAATAGATTTCGCCAGAATCCCTGCACTAAGCCATGTTATCTATTATCATTATCACTACCACAACCATCATAATATTTCTTCTGTACAAAAGCATAGCTTCACAAATTACCTTGATTAGGCAATATGCAAAATGCCAAAAATGAAATCCTGGAAAAATGTGACCTTGGGCAAGTCATTAAACCTTTCTGGGCCTCAGTTTCATCATTTGTAAAATGAGTGAGTTGAAGTAATTGAACTTGGAGCTACTTTCCAAGTTTAGATCTCAAATAGTATTATAATTTTTTTTCTATTAATTGTGCTTTTGTAGGTATGACAGGGAAAATGTTGGATATAAGTGCGATTAAGCATTGCTTTAACTAACTTATGTGCCATGGCACAGTGAAAGTGTTCTGGAGTTGGAAGACTAAGTTTGAATCCTACCTTTTATTGAATGCAAATATCTCACCCCTCTTCTCTCCTTGCCCTACCTCCTATCATTCTACCAGCAGATGACATGATACCATGCCTAATACATTGGTCCCTCCCACTCCCTTTAAAACTATCTTGCTAAACACAGGTGTCTGAATGTCTCCAACAGAGAGCTATAATATCATTTTCAAATATGGGCCACTTATCCTGTTTGAAAGATGAGAATGTGGAGGTGAGACTAGCTGATTTTCTCTTTAGACAAAATGTTAGGTATATAGAACAATTCTCTTTATTATCTCTGCTTATTAGACATATGCATAACTGAATTAACTGTGTTAAAAGGTGAATTTTGTGTTACTTAAAAAGTGTAACATAAGTAGTTATTACATCAGATACATAGATATCCCACATATATTTTTTTACTTGCTTTGCTATGATAATTTTTTTTCTAGACGTACATAACCATCCTCATACACAGGAAGCCTTATTTACTTCTCTTAACTGTTAGTTCACTTGACAGTGGGGCCTACTGAAAGCACTCAGATTTTTTTTTCTTATCTATGTATAAAGCACCTTAAAGGAAATAACTGTGCACACCAAGGCTATTATTTATCAGGTGACAAAAACTTGCTCTCTGGTCCTGTGAGATTCTTTTTTTTCTATTAGGAGACTGCTTTTGGGTAACCACCAATCTTATTCTGTTTAAAGATAAAAAAATGGGAAGACCTTATACCTAGCATTTACCTTATGCTAGATAGAGAGGAATTGGAAACCCTTACCAATCCAACAATGTAGACATTGTTTTTTTCCTGCATAGCTATTGCTATGTTTCTCTGTACTTAATGTCACTTCAACTTTGGAGGTAGAACAGCATGTTCAATTTCACCAGTTGCTGATGACCTAGAAAGCAGTTCAAAATAAGTTGACCTTAGTGCCTGACTGCCCTTGATTATTATGCTGGAACCGAAGTAATATGGTACTATTTAATTATTATAACTATTTGAAAAATGAGATGTGGGTAGGAGGTGGGTTGTGTTCTAGAGAATAGCCCTACTTGTAGTATGCAATATGCTAATTCTTTACATTTATTAGGTTTGTCTTGATAACAGTGTCCATTTCATACAATCATGAAGCAAAGGTTGCTTTGTTACAGGTGTGTGACATTATTAATTTCCAGCCTGACCAAGTGGGGTCAAAACAGGTGATAGCAGCCCCTGAATTTTGAAAGAGTTAGACAAAATCACACAATAGAGGATTTTTCTGACACAAGGTAAATTCTTGATTAACTTAATCCTGTTTTTATATATTCATATCAGGAAAAAGTCAGAGTGAGCGGCCACTTATTATTTTTAAAGAATGAATATACCCTAGAGTATAATTTAGTATTGCAAAACAATTGTCTGAAGAGAGAAGTTTTCATAACTTTTGCTGTTTTCTCTTGCAAGAACCTTAATGGCATCTATATTGTTTGAGGTACCCATCACCCAGATTGTTAGGGAAAGGAATGATCTTTTCTTTAGCACCTTTTTGTCTTTGTTTTTCTTTCAACAAAAATAGTTTTAAACTAATTCTTTTTGGTCTTTTCCCTCTAAGAACTTGTCAAGCTGCAGAGACATTGCAATAATTGATCTGCAAAGTTGTACTTTCCATTTTTTTTTGCTTGTGTCAGATTCCTTTTCACTCCCATAAATGAATAGTGGCATCCCTATCCCCCCAATATACTTTCTACTTTTTCATTAACTATATGTTCTATTATACTTCAGAATTGCAAATCAGAAAATATTATTTTAAAGGATTTTGAATCTTTTGCAATATGTTTAATGCATTAATTTTGAGCAGTAAAATCATATGCCATGAAGATGCAGTTTTGCTAATTATCTATTTCTTAGTCATTTCCAATATTGTACCCAAACCTGAAGTTCTCACTGGGATAAAACATTCCTTCAAATCATTTTTTTTTCTAAATGATTAAATAAAACTGGAACATTAGACTTACTAATATTTTACTAATTATACATTAAACTTAAGATGTCATTAACCTTAAACATAAGCACAGGCAAATCATACAGCTGCATACTAAAAGCATGTTTCAAGACTTAACAGAATCTTCATTAAAAACAAAAAAAAATAAATTCTCTTTAAAAGTGAAAGCTAACCAGTTGTAAAACATTAAAAGTATAGCTCCTCCTACTCAGGCCTCCCAAGCATCTTTCGATATGTAAAGGAGCACAAACTCTTTGCTGGGTCAGTAAAGCCAGTAGATGAATTTTGTATGAAGAAATATGTATGAAAAATTCTGTATGAATACTAAATTGCATGAGAGAAAATTTCCATAGAGAGTGTGCTACTGGGCTGCCAGGTGTGGTTTTGGGGAGTAGTGGAAATATTTGATTTAGGACTGAATTTAGTTAATTGTGTGTGGTAACATCTAGGTCTTCCTAAATTCCATAGAGAGTGCTGTAAGTCAGGTCTTCCATCTAGATATCTTTCTGTGGAGTAAACGTGTGTGAGTGTTAATGTATTTATTTATGTCAGGTTTGTGTTTATGTCTATTTGTGGGAACATTTACCTCAGTGCAGTTTTGTGGGCATTGGTGTGTGGTTGATATGTTTGCGTGTGTGTATGAGTATGAATTAATTACATATTGAAAACATCTGCATTAGCGGCTTCTGCAGTCCTAGCTCCTCCAGTTGGGATGTTCAGCTCTGTGTTAGGACCACTCGGAAGACCTGCCTGCCTGTCGGACGCCTGATCGTGGTTCCCAAGAGGTTGGAGCTCTGGGAGCCTGTACCATCTCTATTCGAAGGGGAGGAGAGAAGAAAAACAGAAGTCATCTGGGGTAGGGGTGGGGGTGGGGTGGGTCTTCTTTTTCTAAGCTGGGTGAGGGCATTCGGCATCGGGGGCGTGCAACAAAAAAAAAGATTACCAAGGGATTCTCCCAACTTCAGCACCACGGACAGCTCGGCTTTCCAAGGCTTGCTGGAGAGGGCCAGCTTCCTTATCCTTCCCTCTGCCCAAAGCCTAAGACTCAGGCCCTTCGGCTTCATTCTCTTCTGATGTTTTGCTTCAAAGCGAGGCAAAGGGAGGAGAGAAGGGTCCTGACAACCGGAGGGGTACAGTAAGGGGGAGGAAGAGGAGGAGGAGCCTGGGAGGAGATAGGAGAAGGAGAGAGAAGGGAGGGGTTTTCCCACCCACCCCCCTTCCCCTAGCTTGGGTTTGCAGGAGCCTATGCTTGCTGCTGCTACTGCTGCTGCTGACGGCGGCAGTGTTTCCTCCTCCTCTAGCTGCTGCTGCTGCTGCTGCTCCCACTGCTGGGGGAGAATGAGGAATCCTGGGGAAGGGGAGAGCTGAAGCGGTACTGTCTGTCTGCCTGAGGGAGAGAGCATGTGTGTTTAGCTGTGTGTACGTGGCTAGAACACTACATACATCACATATATATGCATACATATATATATATATATATATCTGAGCTGAGGGGTTATTTGAAACCTTTATTGGTTGCGCTGCTCAGTGGAGAGAGAAACGCTCTCCTGCAGTGGTAGAAGCAGCACAGGCAGCGGCACCACTATCCCTCTCTCCCCTCTTTTTTTTTCTTCTTCTTTTGCATCCTCTTTTTCTTCTCCACACTTCCTTCTGTGGTTTTCGGAGGAAGGACGAGGGTGCTTGTTGGGTTCCCCCCACCCTCCTCCTTCTTTTGACAAATTCCTTCCTCATGACATTACACCGGCTTGTTGCGAAAGAGGCAAATACCCATCACTGAGGGAGAGAGGACTCACTCTACTGCTCCGAGCCCGAGAGACTAGAGACTGGAGAAGAAGCGGGGAAACGAAGAGGAAGGGGGCTTGGATTCTTCCTTTATCTGGGAGCAACGCACCTTCCTACAAGAACAAAACAGACAGACAGAGAAGTGGAGGGACCTTTGTCACGGCTATTCTGCAGTGAGCACTGGTAGTAGAAGGAGGGAAGGATGGTTATGGTCTCGCGAACGGGCTGCGGGGCAGCTGTTTTCCTTTGGATTTTGAGCAGCATCAGCTGCAGAGCCTGGACAGCTTCTTCTACTTCCCGTAAGTAGCTCCGTTGCTTCTTTCCTGGTGGTTTTTTAACCTGAAGGGTTTCTGTGTCGCATTGATGTTATTCCACCCTGTGTACCAACTCCAGAGTGCGTCTGCCGTTCTTTTTCCTTGATTTGTGTATGTGTCTTTGCTGTCACGCACTTGCAGTCACTGCAGCAGAGAAACTCCAAAACCCAGCGCTCCAGCTTTGGAGGGGGAAGTGGTTTTGACTGTGGTGATGTTGCTGGAAAGTTGGTCCTGGCATTAGAGAGATAATTCACTGCACCTGCTTGGTTCTAGTGGCGGTAGTTTGGAAGACAGATGCTTGGAAGTTCTCCCTCCACTTCCTTGCTTTTTTATACATCAATGGCTTATTGAAATTGGCTTTGATAGCCCATGTAAAGAAAAGTGAAATCCAAAGCGAGTTGGTATTTAGGCATTTACATTTTTACTAAGGATTTACTTTGATATGGTCAGAACACAAGTTTGTAGAGTGCAGTTTAGATTACCCAGGACATCTTCTACTTCAGTTTTCTTCTAAATAAAACTTCATGCCCCTTAGGGATTTCCTTGTTAAGACTGAAGATAGTGAAAATAAAGACACTAGCTTGAATTGCTGTAACTTATTTGCACAGCTTGTAGCCAATGCATCACAGGCTTGCAACTCAGGGCAGGGATATAGTTTTTCTTTTTTTCTTTCTTTCTTTCTTTCTTTCTTTCTTTCTTTCTTTCTTTCTTTCTTTCTTTCTTTCTTTCTTTCTTTCTTTCTTTCTTTCTTTCTTTCTTTCTTTCTCTATAATGTTATGTTGCACGAGTTTCTTAGAAAGGCTTTCAGGTAGATGCCACTGCTGTATGTATGCCTCTAGGTTAGCCAGCCAACATAGACTGCTCATCTTTTTCATTACATTGGAATAAAATGGAACACAGCAACTCAAGTTCTGCATTGCTTTGCTAGAGCATACTGCACCGAAAAAGAAGTGGCATTGGCTCTCCTTTTGTTTCAGGAAGAGTTCAGTGCACCAGTCATTTTATTGTCTGGGTCAAGTTTCTAGATTTAAAGGGACCTTAGGGAAATTTATGTGTCTAAAATATAGAATCAGAATTATTAATAATTAGAAATCTGGAATCTTAAAAAGGTTTTTTTTAATTTGGAAAAAAAAGTTGATCTGATTTCCTCTATTTACCATACAAATGTGTTAATATACCTCCTCTGTGTTTATTACTGTAATGTTTGTAATGTTCAGTGATGATGCATTACAATAATATTTGTAAAGTTTATGTATGTCTACATGCTGATTACCAATTTTAATTTTTCTTGATTGACAATGAATATCCTGAGAAATATAGGACTGTATGAGAAACCACACTGCATTAAAAGAATCTATAATAATGTCATGTTTTGAATTAATCCATTTTCTTTTTTGATTGACACAGATTATATAGCCTTTTGTGAAAACTATAGTTGTGTTTTTTCTATTTGGTTTTGTTACAGGGATAATATACAATATTTTAAGGTAATCACCAAGTTATCAATTTAATTGCCTAAGTTGAGAAAAAGTTTTGCAAAGTTTTTGTTAAAAATAGAACTTAAAAGTGAATATGGCCTATTTCTACTTTATAACAGTTTTGGTAGAATTTTACAGAAAGTGTGAACATGTGTGATTTTCAAAGTCTATTTCTCTGTTGAAATAAAATTAGAGCACTAAACTAATGCAATTTACAAGGTAAAATGTTCAAATTATTTCATATTCCGGCATTCATCCAGATAATAATGTTAGTTGTAATTGTACATTGTGGGATTTTTCCAAACATTAGCTAGTTATGATTTGGAATATTTCAAATCTATTTTCTATGTTGGGCCAAACTTACTAAGTTTTCTCAGGCTTTTGGATATAGCTTTCTATATCTATCAGTGGTTATGAGTAAATAGGAAACTCCTTCCTAAGTCAAAAATGGAATGAGAACTAACGTTTTAGTCCCTTTGACATCTAACTTATTCATTATATGAGTTCACATAACTATAAGATGAGAATATTATTATGAGAAAACTCATACTTTATATTTTACATTTAGTCCAAATCTGACATTCAATTTGTTAATCTATTCACATATTGAAAGTATTGCTTATTTTTGGACTTAAAAGGAAAGCCTATGTGCCTGCATGGTATCTCTATTTCTTTTACTTTTATTTGCCATAGTTCATATATAATGGCTTGATAAAAGCAACTTTTTTTCAGTTGAATTAAAGATATCATCTCCAAAAAGACATTTTTTCAGAAGTCAGTATGAAAAGTAAAATAATTTCCTGAATATATAGCTAATACTTCACACTTTCTCGACCTGCACATTTACATCTCCAAAATTATGTTTAAAATTGTGTACTACTGTTACACTATGCAGAATGTGCCTTTGAGAGTTAGTACACTGGATGTAGAATAAAATATTGCTAACTACTTGAATAAAGGATAATGAACAACTCAACCAGGAGAGGTCATCAGAAGACAAAAAGTAACATGGAAAAATATAAGTTTAATATTTTTATTCTGTTTCTACTTTCCAATCATGAAGCATGATAGTTGCACTAATACAATATCTTAGGCCCAATAACTTTGGAATATAATATATAAGAATGTTTAGCTACTTATTTCTGAGAAAATAGGAAACTATTTGAAAGTTTTTTCCTAGTGTGAGTTGATTTTCTTCCTAGTTATATGTAAATATATTGAGTATTGTCACTCCTCTCAGTGTTGCATTTTCCTTAATTAATAACATTTTGAATATACTTAACTAAGTCCAATTCCATTGTTAAGATTTTTTTGTTCATTTTTAATGATGAATTATATAAATCTGACTGGGTCTATCTATTCAGTTTTCTTCCTTATATATAGACAGATTGTATGTATGAACATAGATAAAGCATTTAAATTTTATAGACTTTAGTTAAAGGATTTGAACATTCTTTCAAAGACTGCAACTATGAAGTTCAAAGTGAAGTTGTGCCCTTACTAAGTCACTTTTATAAATTCTCAAAGTAGGCTGTTTTATCTAGTTTTACTGACAAAATTGATCACATTATTCTAATAATGGCCGGTTCTCCAGGTTACTTTGTATTGTGTAGAGGCGCTAGAGTAGAATTTAAGTGATGGCATGAAGTACTTGTGAATATTTATGCAGTATAATTTGTTCAAAGTCTCTATATTTTGACACATTTCTCTGTGTGTGTGTGTGTGTGTGTGTGTGTGTGTGTGTGTGTGTGTGTGTAAGAGAGAGAGAAAGAGACAGAAACAGAGAGAGAGAGAGACTTTAATATGCAGGGAAATTTGAGAAAATTTCAAGTAGATAGTTATAGTTTCTAGCAACTTTCAAGTAATTCAAGGACTAATTTTATAGTCACCTTGTATCTGGTTCATTTCCCTTCTTTTCTAACTACTCCTCATCCTTAAATAATGACTCTGAAAAGAATAAATCAAAGCACACAATGTAAAAAACTAATATGAAAATAAATGTTGTGAATTCATCTTGAGCTTGAGCTCAGTAATGGTCCTTCCTTGTTGAAAGAGAACATTTAAACACAGTGCAGTATTTTATTCTGGGTGAATTAACTGGTTGATAACAGGCAGCACTTTATTTACTCACTCCAGACCATACAGGAAAATTTTTATTTAATTATTAGAAACAAATGTGTGATCCTGGTGTCATTATAACCACTTCCACCCAGAAGAAAGGATTCTCTCTCTAGAGAATTTGGTCATTTCCTCTCAATATCTTTAGATAGTTGAATATTTTTAATTCTTGGTTTTGCTACATTTATTTTGTATTTAAATATTTGAAAATTTTATTACATGTCATTTAATTTGTCCTGTGATGTCCAAACTATGCAAGACATCAATTCGTGTCTTCTATAAGAGTTCTTTCCTTTGACTTCCAGGCATGTTTTCAGATCCACACTGTTATTTCTTGCTTGCATATTTCTTGTAATGAAGAATAATGTGTGTGTGTGTGTGTGTGTGTGTGTGTGTGTGTGTGTGTGTTGAGGAAAATTTCCATAGTTCTTATAAGTTGAATTCATAGGTATTTTTGTCTTATAAAATTTCAAAGTTAAGAACCCTTAAGGCCCCTAGGGGGCAGGCATACTAACTGATATTCAAAAATTTTCTTGAATACTTCCCCTCCCTACATCTGAGGTAGGTTTGTACAGATGTTACTGTAATAGGACTATAAACCTGGGGATGTCTATAAGTTTATTTTTTACTGAAATGAAACTGTGCTCTCATTTTAAATATTAATTACAATAGGTTTATGTCTTCCATAGAAACCATTTCCCTCATAGGCTTATCAGATTCAATAGAATAAAGACAAATAATATATAATTTCAATATTTTCCCCTTTAGTGCTGATTCATTGTGCTTTGAGTTTTATTTTATTACTTCTCACTAGTTGAAGGCTCTAACAATAGAAAGCATTTGTTGATGCAATTTAAACTTCAGAACTACATTGTTAAATGAAATAAGTCGAGTGCCATACTGATTCTTCTAGGCCATCTGTACTTTGAATTGGGTGTTGATATTTCCAGAAAAATGAAAATTGTAAGAGCAAATAGTTGTCAAAAAACACAAGACAAAAGATTCAGATTACTTAGGATTCACCCGAGGGAAGAAATGAGGAGGGATATATACATGGTATAGCCCATGAATGTGAGAAAAGGGAAATGAATCATTAAATAACCTTTAGTTCTTCAATATTAAATTAAAAATGAAGCATTCATATAATACTAGTATGTTTATATTAAAAAAATAAGGAGATATTCTACTTCGTAAAGGAGTACATTTATTCTAATTAGAAAAATCCTATAATTAATTAATCTGAATACCAATTCCAATATTTCCCTTGACTTCTCTAGAAGACTCAACATGTTTTAACTTGGCTTCTGCCATCAAAGGTCTTTTTAATATAGTTAAGTGGAACCTTATAGGTGGTATATCTGCAGATGTTCTCAGTGACTTAGCACTTTCCTGGAATGCTTAGCATGTTTTGTTTTTAAACTCAGATATTATGCTGAAATATTACTGTTTCCTATGTTTTACTATTTTTTTTCTTTATGCAGGTGCACAACATAATGATATAAAATAGTGTGAGCAATTTTTAGTAAATAAGTGATCTGTGATCTTAACTGAATGGATAACCCCTTGTATGGGAACTCCCTCTACCAACACAGGTTACAATCCATATGTTACAGATCATCTCATCTCTGACTTAATAGATAAGCCTTTGTGAGTTACTTGAGATAAATGTCATGACTATTGAGATCATATGTCTAATCAGTGTCAGAGGCACTTTGTCAACCAAGTTCCTTTTGACTCTGAATTCAGTACTCTATCCACTATACTATGTTGTCTCTGTGTATGCACATCTTCATGGAGGTGCTAGACCACTGTGTAGTTTTTCTCTTGCTTAGACTCTTAGAACAGAACTGTTCTCCCATCCACACTCCATGCTTAATACTATTTTTAAAAACTTCCATATGCCAGGTAAGGAAGGAAGGCATTTCAGATTAGTTATCATACATGCTCAAGTATAGTCAGTACCTTCCATTCAGAAAATAAGTATACTCCACACTTCAATGAGCCCTCAGGTTGTTACATGATATCTTTGTTCCTTTTTCTATAATGCTGAAGGTTTAAGAGTTTTAATTTATTGATTCTTTAAAAAAAAACTGCTATTTGTGCATTGAGAAATAGCTAGGTTATTTTCTTAACAGTTTAAATTATGGTGTTGTCTGCCTTCTACACTATCATAACTTTTGAAATGAATTTGTTAAGACAGTATTTTGTTTCTTTTTTATGTGTACAATTTATTATTACAACTCAAAAAAACACTGATTTTTTATTTTATTTTATAGCTCTCTAGACTTTAAAACTTCCCCTGATAGTTGGAAATCTGGAAATACAGATGTATATGGTTGGCTATGAATTTACTTGCTCAAAGTATCATTTTTTTGTATGGTATCAGAGAGTTGAAGAAATACAGCAAAGCTCCTGAGGGTCATATTCTACATTTTCCTTGTAAGTTAAGTTGGTTTGAAATATTCTTATATACAGGAACAGTTATATTATTTTTTTTAATGTTTCTACATTTAGAAAGGTGGTAAAATTAGATCTTAAGGCCTGCTAAGGCTATGCCTATATTTACAATGGAAAAATCCTGAAATGCATTCAAGATTTTTCTTAGGTTTCCAAAGTTACATTACTTTTTACCTCTTCCTTTTCACAAGAATGGCAGTCCAGGATTGTGAATCATAGAAAATGGCATTGTAGCTACTAGGGCCACCTACTGTAAGATATATAAATCTTATACTGCTTTAGGTATATTTGTGTGTGTGTGTGTGTGTGTGTGTGTGTGTGTGTGTGTGTGTGTGTACGCTATCTTACATAAATTTTAATCCAGTTCAACAAGGACTTGGCAATATCTCTTTGTACATTACATATGAAACTAAAATTTTGCATACTGCAAGCAATTGTATATTGAATCAGAATTTCCTAACTAACTTTCATTATGATTTCAGAAATAGGTCTCTTGTTTCGGGGATGTCTGAAAAAGGTATAATTTATAAACTTCATTGACCGAGACTAAACTTGAAACAAGTGTTATGTTAAAGTGATTACCTCAAAACATTACATAATTCTGAAATTGTCTCAAAATACCAGTTTGCTTACACTTCATTATTTAATTTCTTCATGTAAAAAATTAGTAAATAGTAAATCACATTCTTAAGAACTGACATGCATTAAATAGAACACAGTCAAATAATTTTTGGCTTGCATAATTGATGAATCTATTAAGGCTTCTAGTCTTGGAAGTCATGCTACAGGTGACTTTAGTTACATTTCCAAGACAAATGAATGAGATGGAGATATTCTTAATGAAATAGCATTTCATGATAAACATATTTTAAGTAATCAAATATTCAATATATGATATGAAAAGTATGGTGTCTTCAAAGAAAACAACCCACAACACAGAAGAAAGTTAAGTACACATTGGTGAAATATTTGACAAGTACACTTTAGTCAAGGAGCTGCTCATTGGTTCTGTTGCCAAGTTTGTTTTAGGATAATTTTTGTGGGGCCTGTAATAAGTCATAGTGTCTGTCTATGTGTTTATATACACATGTATACACATACACACAAAGTTGTCTGTATATAGGTACTTAAATGTATATATTTATCTATATTTGTGTGCACATACACATATACATATATGAACATAGAGTCACTGCATCCATTGCTTAAATGCATAAATTAAACCCACATAATCTAGGCATAAAATTAATCAGAACTATTGTGAGTTGTAATAGTTTTACTTTTATTAATATAGAGGTAATGAACTGGGTTAATAGAACATTCTTTCACTCTCTAAGTCATATGATGGTAATTAGAACCTGGTATTTATTCAATCCTTTATAGCAAACTAGTCATTATATAAAATTCATTTTCAGGTCTTTTAAAGGCTTGATGTCATCCCAATTTGTTACCCTAAATGCATTCAAGTTTTTAACCAAGTGTATTAAGTTTGCTTTAAAAGGATAAAAGAACTTTAATGTTTCAGTCTAAGAATTTTTAAAACTAAGGACCATAGAATGTGAATAAAATTCTCATTGGTAGTTTTCCCCAGGCTAGTTCTCATTTTATAGACAGAAATACTGTGTCGATATTATGAATTTTTTTTTTAATGTTTGTGTGAACTCATCAATAACATACTGTAGCTTAGACAATAGTTTATCACCACATTTAAAGATACTGCAAGTCATAGTCTTAGGGTTAGGCAATATGTTGAGTATTCAACTTTCACTCAAAGAACCAGTTAAAATGGATTCAGTGTGTTTGATTGCTTCTGTTTTAGCATTCAATTTCAGTAAACATTCCTGTTATAGATATATTCGTTGTCATTTCTGACTTTTGTTAAAATTATGTAAATTATTCATTAATATTTAAAATCCAAATGTGGACTTTGTCATATAAATATGAATCACATAAGAAACTAGCCTATGCTTGGAGAATACTTGTTATCTACTACTGCCATCTCTAAACCATATTTTGAAAGCCACTGATCTGTTGGTTTTTATGATCTGTATTTTCTTAAAATTAAATATTAATTCCTAAGAGTACAAGATAAGGAATCTTGAATATTCATTGTAATTTACTTCACTCTTTTTTCCTGAATGCTTTCTGCCATGTATTGTTTTTTATGGCATATCTCAAAGCCTATGATAAAGAACCCTTTCAAACAGAGTTAACCTAGATTTATCTTTCCTTTTGTCTTCAATGTTACATAACAAAAAAAAAATACTGACATTATCTAGAGTACAGAAATTTACAATGTTACATATGGGGCAAAGTTTATATTGTATTTATGGGAGTTGGTATGGGGCTTCACACCAAGATGAAAGATGTTTTTTGTTAAGTTTGAAGGGGAGTTGGGAGTCAGATGAAGAGGCTAAATTGGGTAGTTAACAAACTATGATGCAACTCCTGGACTTAAACTCTGGGACTGATATGGAATGCTCCAGTCTAGCTAGATGGAGCTGGAAAACCAAACAGCTTTGTTGCTTGAACACATGTTCCTTTTGGGTCTTCTGCCTGTTTAAAACTAGGACTAAACAATTGTCAAATTTTGTGGGTAGAACTAATAGGATGAGATATGAGTAGGACAATGTTAGGACATAGAGGCCGTAGAAATAACACCTGTCCTGGGACTGGTCAGACTAAAGTATTTTTAAAAGAGAATGGAATGTAGCTTTGAGGGAAGCTGGATGCCTATAAAGCATTCATCAGAACAAAAGCTTTGATAGGTGAACAGTGAAAATGGTGATGATCACCCCTTGGACCATTTGACACAGCTTTAGCTCTTGCTTTCAGTTTGCTTCTTCACAATATACAAAGACATACTGATTCCATTTTAAGCATCCTAAAGCCATGATGAAAAACTAAGTTGTGCAGACTTTCAGATGACTGAGGCTGTATTTTCTTTGCTTCCTTTTATACTCTTTATATTTCTATAATGACAGAAGTAGGTGAGACTAGATGAAATTAGTTCTAGGTTAGACTGATTTGGGAGCTAGTCATCGATATAGATTTCTATAGATTATAGGCTTTTCTTTAATTATGGGTGTCCATATTGGAGAAGCACTTTTAGAGCTAGATGCTTAATAGCAGAGTCTGTAAGTGATTATTAATAATGATAGACTTGTAAGGCTCTTAACAAAGTGCACAGCATTAACTTACTTATTCCTCAGAATACTTCAGTGACATTCATAATCTATACCTTATTATTCCTATCTTGAATTTTAGAGAACTAATGTTCAGAATTACTAGTGACTTGCCCAGGGTCACAGAGCTACAATAGTACCCACTTTAATATTCGGACCTTATAATTCCAAATCTGCCACTATTTTCACTATTAAATTCTATCTTCTTACTCTTAGGAATTAAATTTCTAGTAACTAAATTTAACAATACTTCGAACACTTCTCAAGTAAAGGGTTAGTGTATATGGCACACCACTTCTATTTTCAAGCAACTTACCCCTTAGGCAATTAAGACCCCTGCTTCAGTGGCAACTTTCTTTTATTCCACTTCTATGAGTTTTGAAGCAGTCAGTAGTACTTTCTTGTATGGCGGTGAAGGAAAAATAGCCAATAGAAACTGTATACTAACATAAAAAGGAAGAATTGCAATTTTCCCAACACACAAACTTCATAATATGTTGTAAGTATAATCTCTAGTTTTTTTCAAACCATAGAGAATATGGATGGGAAATCAATTTTATAGTTGAGCTCTCTCTTGCTAAAAAAAAATAAAGTAGGATGCTTCAATCTTTTTTTCAATCTTTTCTCAATCTTTTTTTTCCACTTAACTTTATTGGGGTAATAAAGCTTATCAGATGTTGGACTTGGATATTTTCTACACTTGATCACAAAATACTTGAAAAGGACTAAAAAAGGTAAAAATAATAATGAAGAAAAGTGTTATTGAAACATCTGTTGAGCTAATTTTAGAAAAATAGAATGCATTTGAAATCTAAATATAAAATTAATCATCCATAAGTGATTTCTCCCAAACATAGGCACAAAAAATAATTACAGCATTGATAACTTCATATACATTCATGTGTGTGTGTGTGTGTGTGTGTGTGTGTGTGTGTGTGTGTGTATGTGTGTGTGTGTATATCTGGTATGATTTTACCATCATGTTCATATTATTGCAGTCTGATAAATACTGTTTTAATTGCACAAATATTGATTATCAATACAATATATTTTTTTCTTCTAACTGCTCATTTTCACACTGTTTAATGGATATACTTATTCAAAGAATTGTGTCATTTGTAAAAAAAAATTATGTTTTATGAATTCAAAGTTAGAGTAGTATTTGAAAGCTAATCACCTTTCTACCTCAAGTTGAAATTAGAATACACCACTGGGTTTATGATCTCAAATTATGGTGATACTATATTTTTAAAATTAGAGTCAGCACATAATAGAGAGCAAAAAATAACATTCTGCGACAAGGAGGTTTTCCAGGAACCAAAGAGATTCATTATGTATAGGCTTACTAGATCTAGTCTATCTCCACTTCAACTTCTATCTTACAATGCTGCTATCATAATAATCTTCCTAAATCACATTTATGATCTTGATATTTACTTCAATGAAGAACTTTGAAAAAAAATTAGTTATCTTAAAATGGAAGGTAATGCCTTTTAGAGTGCCAATTTCCCAATTATTGGAAGAATTCATATGGCTCATAAGGTGGGAGATCAGATTATGGAACCTCTACCTTCCTGTCTACAAGATTCCATGAAGGTATAATTATTCTACCTTTTTGCTCAAAAAACTTTAATGTTTCCTTTTACTTCTAAAAATGAGATCCAGTCTTCTTAACATAATATGAAAGGTCTTCTATTTTCTTGACTCAACTTTACTTTCTTTAGTGCTGCACTCAATCAGGTAGGCGGTTAAGTGGATAGAGTTCTGGACCTGGATTCAAGAAGACCTGAGTTCAAATGCAGTCTCAGATGCTTACAGATATATGACTCTGGGCAAGTCATTTAACCCTGATGTGACTCAGTTTTCTCATCTGTTAAGATGGAGATAAAAAATAATTGCACATACCTCCCCCTGTTGTTGAAAGTATAAAATACGATTGTATTTGTAAAGCATCTCCAACACTTAAAACAGTATGAAATGGTACTTCTTGTTACTATAGTTGTTGTTGGTATTCTTCTTCTTTCTCCTCCTTCTCTTCTTCTAACCTATTCTGCACCATTCATTTTTAATTCATGGTTTCATGTGTGTATTTCCTCCAAAGAGGTATGTATACCTATCAATTCCTGCCTACTCTGTGTGATGCTCATTAATATCATACTACAATTTTCAGGAGGCCATCAAGCCAATGTGCTTAGAGATCTTACTTGCAATCTGTTGAAAGTATGAGGATGTCAATGGACCTTCCAGACTCTTTAAAATAAGTTATCTTTCACTTTTGCTACATTACCAGCCTGTCATTTTTATCATGCAATTATTTGATGACATCATTTAAACAATTTTTTCAGTATAATTACTAGTTTGTAATATTTTGCAGCCTATTTATGCATATACCTGGACCATGGTAAAGTTATATGAAATCAGGATAGCATAAACTTAATAAGATTACACTAAACTTTACTGCATTTACTTTGTATTTGGGCTCATGATTTTCTGTTTAAAAAGGCAATTTGCATATAATTATTGAATTTTATATATAATTATATATATGTATACACACATAAACACACACTGTGCTTTCATTATCCTGAGCTATTGATTTCTTTAGTTATATTTGTCTATGAAGAGAGCAAATATTAAATAATCAATCAAATTGACATAATCAATTAAAAGCTTACTGAGAGATAGCCTAGGAAAACCATCCTTAAATGTCAATCAAAGTGCCTTATTTTTAAAATGGAAACCTGTTTCAAGGAGTTACAAACTGTGTGATCTTTGTAATTAAAAGATCTTACAAATTGGAGCAATGATCCACAGAGATCAATGTTTTAATTTACCTGACTAGTCATTTTGTCCAATGAGAAATTTCCTACTCATATATTGTTTTTATTTTCTCTCTTTTAAAATCATTGATGTTAAGTTGAAAAAAATGATTCCTTTTATGGGTGAGGTCGGGAGGAAGAAAACAAGCAGTTTGCAGTAGCAGACAGAGGGCTGGCTTTAAAGTCTGTAAGAAGTGCTTTCAGGTCTGCTTCTTACACATACTGGCTGTGTGACCCTTAAGTCTCTTAAAATCTCATTTTCTTCAGACAACTCTCTATGTTTTTGAGTTACAAATGAATTATCAGTCTGCATGAGTAGAGGGTTTTTCCCTACTGGGAATTCTCCATATGGTAATATAACAGGTTTGTATTCCTGTTATATTAAGGCTATATTATTTTTGGTATAGAATCAAGGAAAGTAAAGACTTAATGATAGATTTTATTTTTTTACCTTTTTGGTGATATAATAGTTCCCTTTGCCTATTTTTCTGCTGATAAAGTCTAATCTTTGGTTTCATCACTGAAAATTAGTTTGTCTTAAACTAAAAGCTTTATCTTTTAAATATATTGTAAACATTAAGGACAAATAAATAATATTTTCCATTTTCTTTTTTAAACTTCTTTGCTACTACAAATGTGATTTTTTAAGTCACTAGTTAAACTACTTTTGTTAAAAATACTAGTTATGATTAGTATGTTTTTTTTTATTCTATTACTTAGGCATTTGGGGACATGAGGAAATAATTCTGAGGGTTTCTTTTCTGAAAGAATTTCATATTCATTCTGAATAAATTAAGGTATCTGGAGCCAGCTAAGAAGTGTTTACTATAAAAACTTTGTACTTATTTGTGGAATTCATAGAGTACACCAACCAGAGATCTATTGTAGGAGATCCCCATGGTTAGGGAAAAAACAAACAACCAACTTTTTTTTTTCATAGAATGAAGACAAATTATGAAGTTAAAAGTTAAACAGTAAATATGCAACTTTTTAAGAACTCATCTTTCTTTGTTTTAGCCTTCTGAAGAGAGAAGACATACAGAGAGGAATAAGAGAGATAAGAAGGATAGAAATGTAAACCAAAACTATCCTTATAACTGACTTTATAAACCTAGGAAGATAAAAGTTCATCTATGACTACAGAGAAAAGCCATGATCCATTGAATGCTTGAGGAGAAATTGCTAAAAAGGCTTTTAATGGAGACTGTCCTATGAAGGCTGTTACTCTAAGACACAAATATAAAGCCAGCTAGAAATTAGTGTTCTAATCAAGAATGTGGATAAAATAAGGGCATAATAAATGATGATTGATTATAATTCTTAAATTAGTCAGAAAACTTCATTATTACACCTTTGAATTTTTTTTTAAAAAAGCTAATCTTAAAAACTATGTACTCCATTGTTTCATTTTTGTAATGCTTAGGTATTTTTAGTTAATTTGTATATTTCAAAGAGGAATTAAAAATTTGTAAGTGTGCAGAAACCCACCTTTAATATTAGCCTACTGTGCTACCACCACCAAGTGAGAGCCTATCATTGTTGTTGTTCAGTTATTTTGGTAGTGTCCAATTCTTTGTGACCCCATTTGGAGTTTTCTTGTCAACAATACTGGAATAGTTTGTCATTTCCTTCTCCAGATCATTTTACAGATGAGGATACTGAGGCAAACAGGGTTAAATGACTTGCCTAGGGTCACATAGCTAGTAAATGTCTGAGGCTAGATTTGAACTCAGGTCTTCATGACTCCATGATGCACTTATAATGAAGGATATCATCATTTGAAATGTTTGGCAGTTTATATTTAACAAATGTTATAAAGTAGTCCAAAATATTCATATTTAAAATCTATAGACCAGTAATATTTGTTGGTGAAAGATATTTAACCACATATGTGAGGAAAACTGTGAGATGAAGCTATTTTTTTCCTTTTAAGATATCTTAAACATACAATTTCATTAAGATCTATTTTGAAAGTATCATGGAACACTGTTTCCTCCATCAAGTTGGCATCCACAGGGATTTTTGTTAAGAGGCATTCCTAACTGGTGTTTATTCATTTACATGCTTATAATTATAGTATTTACAGCATCTCACACTGTGCTTATTTTCTAAGTGTACTGAACTTTCAAAGGATATATGCACAAATAATAGAACTAAAGACAAAACAATTATTCTCACTGAAATGCTGCTTTCTTAGCACTGGACTGCTCATGACTGTAGCAGAAGAAGGAGATAGCCATGAGCCAGTCTGGAGCAAGCATATCGTATCAAAAATCTTCATTCTGGTTTAGGTCAGTGCTCTCTCTAGGTCAGATGGTTTTAACTGCTGCCATGTGACACACTTTGAATATTTCTAGGATTGAGACTTGACCAGCTGTTTAACACACGTAACCAACTCACCTCTCAGTAGATTTCTTCTTTCCATTCACCATTGAACATTTTCAAAATAAGTTTTGCTTGTTAATTTCTCCACCCTTTCCTCTTCTTAGAGGTCTAAACTGAGAAAAGCAGCTCATTTTTACCTTGCTGAGAAATGTAGGTTCAACTTTAATATTAATTTAGCATTAACAGACACTAAAATTCAGACGAAATAAAATATATACATATGGGGACACGTATATATTATGTATAAGCACTAAAAGTGTTCATGTGGATAGTACAGAAGGAGGGTATTCAGAAGACAGGGTGAAATCCTGCCTCTGTCACTACTATGATTCTGTAGCAAAGTCATATAATTTCCCTGGGTTTGAGTTCTCTTGTCTGTAAAATGAAGGAGCTGGAGTTCTTCTTTGAAGAACCCATCAGTTGTAGCTTTATGATCTTAAGATGACAAATTTATAGAGAGTCTTGGATAATGGAAGTTGGACTTAAGCTATAGGGCCGTCTCTTTTAGAAATTATACAGGCCCTTAGATCTAATCTGCTTCTACTTGGATAAAGATTAGGAGACATGGCTCCTTGTTTATCTATATATCTATCCATCTATGTATTAATTAATTAATTAATTAATTTGCTTATTGAAATAAAAATTTCATGCACATATTGATGCACACAACCTTTTTTTATGTCTTAAATTATTATTCATTGGTATAATGAACTTCCAGTTGGGAACTCTCTCTAATAATTTAGACAAAAAAAATTCATAACTAATTGTTTTAGAATATCACTTGATGCCAATGAGAAAGTGATTTTTCCAGGGTCATACAATCTGTATGTAAGAGGTAGTACCTGGTACCAGATATTCCAGACTCATTCTGACTCCCACCAATATGTTACACGTAATCGTAGAATCATAAATCAGGAAAATGTAGTCTGAGTTTAATAATTTTCAGTCCATAGTCAAGTAAGATGGGAGATGTCCCACACATACATACACACACATACAACATGGAAGGAGAACAGTTATTTGAATAATGATACAATGCTTTGTGCAATAACTAAACCCATGTAAATAGCTAAGCAGGATATTGATGCATCTACTCTATATAATTTCTACGTTCATGAAGGCTAGATGGTTACATTATTTGAAATATCTCAGTGAGGTGAAACTGTAGCAAAACCATGTCACTATATAATGGACTCACCTGAATTATCTACATCGCAATGCATTCTACGTGAGTGATGCTTATGTAGAAGATTTAAAGATGGCTCTAACTTGGTACTAATGTGGACTGAAGGGACATATGTTTTGATGAGCAAGTAAAATTGGCTGTATTTTGTGAAATTTCAGAAAGATTGCCTGGGATTTCAAATTGAGACACAGTACTTCAGAGTTCTAGCCTCATAACAAAGATCCATAGGATTATCTATTACAGGTTTGACTAAATGTCCTCTGAGGTGCCTTCCAGATATGACCTTCTGGGATATTTACCAGATATGTACCTGGTATATATCTTTACAAGCCTTGATATAACTGGGAGAAACAAATAAGCAAATCACAAAACTGCCTTAAAAAGTCATAGTTCATTTAGGAAATGATTTTTTTGAGGATGCTTTGTTTCATGACCATTTTTTCCTGTTCTTTAAGATATATTTTGGTAGTTCTTGCCAAATTTTTGCGTGACAAACTGCAAAATAATAGCTACAACATTATCCAACATTTGTATGGTTCTTTAAGGTTTGCAAAGCATTTTATGAATATCTCATTGTAATCTCACAACAACTCTAAGTATTAGGTCTTATTAGTATCCTCATTTTACAAAAGAGGAAACTAAGGAAGATAGAGGTAAAAGTGACTTACCCAGGGTCACACAGCTAGTTAAGTTTATGAGACAGGGTTTGAATTCAGGTCTTCCTGACTCCAGGTCTGGTATTCTGTGTACCTCATTACCTAGCTTCTCAAGTTCCTCCAAGATTTGAGCAGAATAAGGATGGGTTGGCTATTTATATGTACATTAATGCTGCAGGCTCACAGAAAATAAAACCTTTTGGTAATTAGAAAATTCATCAGTCTGTTTCTCTCATAAATGTCACACCTGTCCTTTATAGGAGAAAATCTAATGCACGCCTGTATAATACTTCCTCTATACTTTGTTTATCATCCCTTTGAAAAGGATCATTACATACTATAGGAGTACCTAAAGATAAGTACAGTTATTCATTTTTTTAGATACATGAAGTACAGCCTAATGAGATATATATATATATATATATATATATATATATATATATATATATAGGAATACTTTTAACATTTTCTTGCCCTTCAGTATTACCTTATTGATTCTATCTCTGTAGTAAGATATTCCTTACCTCATGAAATTTGTTTCCTGAAGAACTTTCATGAAAAGGGAGATTTATCAACAACAACAACAACAATATTGTTCTAACATCAAAACCACAGTTTTAAATGTTTCTTGTGCCTAGAAGTATGTTTGGATTTAAACCTTAAGAAAGTATAGCTCTGGTGTCATGCTGTAGAAACATCATCTTCTGTGATAGAACACAATCATAGAGAAAGCCACCCTTCAAATGCTCCAGCATTTGAACTACCGAAGGATATTTCTTGTTTGTACCTCCATCACATGATAATAAAATTGAGATAGAAGACTATGTGCAAGTTGAAAAGAAGGTGTGGTCCATTTTGTTAATGATGTAGAAAACATAGATTAAGTTTGGAATGGCACAAGTCAAAAGGATATTGTCTGTAATGGTGGAGGAGATTGTCTTTTTCTAGGCAATGGGAAAATCATTCATGAGAATATCTTAAACCATTGGTTCACTAATTAAATGTGCAGAAAGCCTGCCTTCTTGTGCAGTTTGGGAGGGCCTAGCTTCATAAGGAGGAAGAAAATGACAAGAATACAAACTGGCATCAGGATTTCCTTCCTAAACTCTTTCCAAGGACATTGCTGGGGTCACTGTCCAGGCAGCTCTGAGTCCCATGTATCTATAGTTATTCCCTAATCTGCAGCTACAGTTAGAGCTACATCTTCAGCTCATTATGACTGAAGTTTACAATGATGACCACAACTCGTCAAGAAAGAGGAAACATACTTGGTAATTTGTGCTTAAAAATGAAATGGTTCATTTTAGACAGTTTTTCATAAAAAATGTATATTAAAATTAAAATGACAGCACTTTGTAGGCACAAGGGACCAGCTCTCAACACAACTTGACCATCCACACTTCTTTTGTGAGAGAAGGGCTTTTAAAGTTGTTAAATGACACGTAAATGTAAGAAGTTGCCATTTTCATCTACCTGTGTGCTGGAAGATCTTTAGCATGGAAAATAGAGAGGTAGTCTGTGAATAGAGAGGTATCCTCAAAGTCCAGAAGGAAGTCTTAGGTTCAAGTCCCACCTTTGACATACACTGGCTATTTTTTAAGTTATTTAGCTTATACTGACTCAGAAAATTCTCGAAGATAAGTAGAAGCCTATATTTATTAGCAAAGACAGTTCCTCACCCAGAGTGCCCAGCATCAATGACATCACAGGTACATGATTTTGTTGTTGTTAAAGGTTTTGGAAAGCAAAGTTTTCATTGTTTACAAAATATTTCATGTAGGTATCCAGCAAGGATTTCTGAAAAATTAAATGTAATATTTCAGCTTCATTTTAAAATGAATTCAGTCTTTGTGGTCTTAGGGATTTTTTTTTTTTGCTGGTTTCTTGCTTTCTAGGTATGAACATGTTTAATTGCTTTTGTGAACCAAGGGCACTTGAGCCCTCTGCTATTAACTAAGAATGGCAGGAAATTTATTAGTCTCACCTGTATTGGTCTTTCCTTGGTTCAGTCTAAGTAAGGCAAATTTAATTAGGTCAGACTTCACTGAAGCAAACATAATTGGGAAGACATTATTGGGAGAATGAGTTGTTGTTTGGTATGTCTTCTTTTTTTCCCCCTTGTCCAAAAGCATTGAGACAGAAAACGTGCCTTACGATGTCATTTCATTATCAACATTACTTATGCCAAGATGCCTCAATTAAAAAACAAACATTATTTTTATCATAATCATATCAAAAATAAAAGCTATACCCTAAAAGTAACAAACTTTGAAGGTTTTGCACACAAAGCTACTAAAATAAGAATAGATATAGCCAGAGACACCTAGGTTTTTGCCAACTGATGTCCTAAATCATAGGTGTAACCATAAGACTCTTATTTAAGAAGGCTCCAATTTTTTTTCCTTTTAAAGCCCTTCACAATCTGACATCAGTCTATCTTTTAAGCCTTATAATTCATTATTCTATGTCATAATGTGTTTTAGCCAAATAGGCCTACTTGATGTTCTTCATATATAACATCTGTCTTTCTGCATATGTTCCTTTGTATAGAGTTTCTTGTGCATCTGGATTTTTTCCCTTCTCACCCCCACCATTTGGAATGCTCAAGTCCTTTTTAATGGATCAAGATCCACCTTCCACAAGAGGCCTTTTCTGATTTATAATACTTGGTCTCTAAGAATTAATTTTTATTTGTTTTCATGTATATTACATTTATACATATATATGTGTATATATACATATACATACACATACATATACATACACATACATATACATACACATACATATACATACACATACATATACATACACATACATATACATACACATACATGCACACACATATATCTATATCTATATTTATCTATATCTACATATATCAGTAGATAGATATATAGAGAGAGGTTTCATGCTTCCCAGTAGAACACAGTCTTCTTGGGGAAGTAGTTTTTATGTGTATTTTTTTTGTCCTTCTCCTTAGTGTCTATCACAGTGTTTAGCACATAAAAGAGTAGATACTCTATACATTCTTGTTGCCTATAGGGGATAATTAACTTTCCTTTTGGAATTTTGTAGTAAATATTATAAAGGATCTTATAAATTCCTCATTGTGGTTACCATTCAGTAAAATTAACATTGACTTATTTAAAACACAAAGGCATTTTAAAAATACATGTTTAGTTCAACAGATATTTATCAGATATATTACAAGTACCTATCATAGAATGAGCTTCAAAGCATTCAGCAGTTTTCCTTCTCAAAAGCTGACAATTTTTGTTGTTAAGCAGTGCATGTGTACGTGTACAAACACAAACTAATTAGGTAACAACACAAAATAGCATATAACTAAGTGTATTTTGTTCAACAAACATTTGCTAAATGTTTACAATGCAAGGTACTCTGCTAAGTTCTGGAGTGGTATTGGGAGGCAATTAGCAGAGTGAATATTGCAATAGATTTGAAATCAGTAGACATTATTTTGAATTTAAATCTAACAGTTACTAGCTGGGTAACCTTATCGAAATCCCTTTCTTGAGACTCAGTTTCCTCTTCTGCAAAAATAGAGATAATTTTGGAGTTAAACTTCAGTAGATAATATTTCTTCATCCTGTTATCTCTATTTGAGGTCAAACAGCAGGATTATGACTCAAGCCTAGGGTGTCTGCCTCCTGGTCCAATGTTCTTTCAGCCACATAGCTCCATTTTATGATTAGCATTAATAATTTATCATACTTGCTACAAAATTAATCTGATTAAACCAAAACTGAAACTTGATAAATTAAGTGATAGAAATATATAACAAGTCTTGATAAAATCTGATTTTAAAAAGTTAATGGAGGATTGTGGATTTTTAAATGAGTTTTTAAGTGCTTTGTTACACAGTAATATTGAATATAGGCAATTTTCAGGGTTTTATCTCAATTATTACTATTATAGCATAATCAATGTATATTGCCTATATCATTTTAATATATAAAAGAGGTATTTGTTTCATAAAATAATTAAATCATATTGTCCCTGGAGGTTGTTGTCTCCATAAGGGCTAATCCTGGACTCATTGAGATGCATTAGGGCTAACCTTTATAATAACTCAATTATATTCAGCTTAGAGGAATTTTCCTAAGCAAGGAAATAATTTTGATCATGTAACCCATATATTTATTCTCTTAAAACTGCACAAGTTTGTGTGAGGCAATTTTCTAAACAACCCACTTTTGAAAATACATCTTTTATAGTCGATGTTTAAAGGAAGTCAACAAAATTGCATGTGATTTTTCATCTTATTCATGTACATACTTTGAAAGAAATGCTTATTGTAATTTGATAGTCTTATTATATTTGCAGACATTCTATAAAGTTGGTAATATGTCTTAAGCTACTTGAACAAGAGTCTTTATATCTTTTATAATTATAACCTTTGATTTTGCAACATTGCCAGTTCTAGTGAGATTTTAGGTTATCAGATGCTTCCTGAACCTGAGTCTCTAGTGTAGCAAGATAGGGACATTTTGGAGACTGCTAGCTTCTTTAATTCAGCTCTTTCCTAGAGTCTTTTCCTTCAACAACTTGAAGTGGAATTTGTATCATTTATGTTCTCTCTTGAAGCTGGAAGCTAGAAGAGCCTAAAGTGACTGTAGATCCCAAAGAAGTCTCAAAAAGACCCAAAGAGACCTGTAGAAACTTGAAGACACTCAAGAGTTTAGGAAGAGCAAAGCTGTACTCTTAACTCCTGTTATCTACTCCGCCCCATTCCTCAGGTAGACTCAGGGCATTCATCTCCACCAATGAGGAAATAATTGCACATTAATGGATTTTGGAACTGGGATTACATTCTCATAGTCTCTCTCTCTCTCTCTCTCTCTCTCTCTCTCTCTCTCTCTCTCTCTCTCTCTCTCCCTTCCCTCCTTTTCCCTTTCTTTTTCCTTCCTTTCTTCCTGCTTCTTCTGCTCCTATTCCTCCTTTTCCTCCTTTTTCTTCTTTCCTTCTCTTCTTCCTTCTCTTCCTCCTTTTCTTCCTCATTATTCCTATAAATAATGTTATCAGAAATAGGGCAGCTAGGTGGCTCAGTGGATAAAGTGCTGTGCCTGGAGATAGACACATCTTTCTGAGTTCAAACTTGGTCTCAGGCACTTACTAGCTGTTTGACCCTCAACAAGTTACTTAACCCTCTTTACCTCAGTTTCCTGATATGTAAATGAGTTGGAAAAGGAAATGGTAAACCACTCGAGTATCTTTGCCAAGAAAACCCCAAATGAGGTCACAAAGAGTAGGCATGACTGAAATAACTAAATAACAATATTATCAGAAATAGAATACCAGAATCTCCCAATAACATAAAGATTATAGCCTATACCATATGAACAGGTTAGGAAATCCTTTTGTTCAGGCAGTCAACAAGAATCAATGAATTCATTAAGTACCTATTATGTTCCAAGCTTTGTGATAGGCTCTGGGGCTACAAAAATAAAAAATTAAATATTCCATGACTTCAAAGAATTTACAACATAGCCAATTCCTGAATAGAAAAGATGAATCATCTTAAACTGGTACCAAGAATGATTACATATAGTAAAACTCCATTGCAAATATCATGGATCAGATGGAAAGAACACTGAACTGTAAGTCAGAAGACCTAGTCTTTAGTTTCATCTTCTCCACTAAATAAGCATCTGCCCTTGGGAAGGTCACTGGGGTAGGTTTCCTCATCTTGTAAATCAGCAAGTTTGGACCAAATGTTTTCTTAAATCCCTTTCAACTTTAACATTCGATGTTTTTGGTTCTAGTTCACTTCTCCCTACCTTACTTCATATAGACAGATGCATGCTTTAGGAATATCATTTCAATAGCTGAGAGAGAAGATAGATTGGGATAGAGTGAGATTTGTGGCAGGGATACCAATTGGTGGGCTGTTACAGTAGTCCAAGCATGAGGAGATGAAGACCTCAACCAAGGTGGTGGTATTTTCAGAGAAGAGAATATCGCATGTATGAGAGATTTTGGGAGAGTCCTAAGCAACGAATTGGATATGGTGCTGAGAGTGAGAGAAGCCAAGGTTGAAACCTAGGCTGCAAGTCTGGGTTACTGGGAAGAGGGTGGTACCCTTAACAGTAACAGTGGTTAAGAAAAGTGGAGGATTTGGGGGAAACTAATGAGTTCTGTAGTAAACATTTTGATTTGAATATGGCTATCGAACATTCCTTTCAAGATGGTGAATAGGTGGCTTGAAATGTGATACTGATAATGAGAGATGATAGGATTGGATAAATGTATCTGAGAGTCATCTACATTATAAAAATTAAATCCATGTGATATGATGAGATCATCAAGAGAAATAGAGACAATGTAGTTTCAATGGAAGTTTTTTGAAAGAGATAGTATATGCATATACATACATACATATATATATATACACATATATATGCATATATATAGTAAACTATATTTCATTTTTTTCCTTCTTACAGCAGAAGAATAAAATAACTTTTTTTCCATACTTAAATTTTTATTTTCCCCCTAACATGAAACTTGGGATAAGGTCAGAATCAATTGTGTAGGATGTTGTCCCTCAGATAGCTGTCAATTTGAACACTTTCCTAGACATTTTCATTTTCCAGAATATTCTTGAGTATGCAACTTACAGAATCTATATGGTGGGGGCAGCTAGGTGGCACAGTGGATAGAGCACTGGCCCTGATGTCAGGAGGACCTGAGTTCAAATTTGGCCTCAGACCAAACACTTGACATGTACTAGCTGTATGACCTTGGGCAAGTCACTTAACCCTGATTGCCTCACCCAAAAAAAAAAAAGGAAAAAAAAAGAATCTATATGGTGGCATCACAGGTAGAACTGCTGCAGGACCCTCCAGGAAATGCAAGAGTCTCCTTTGGTTCCATGAGAAAATGAGAGGAGAATGTTACCATAGAAAGTTTTGCTGAAACGATATGGAGAAGGGAGGGATTAATCCTCTCTACTCCATAATGATTCTTTTTTTCATTGCATTTGCTTCAGATTTATAAAATGATATATGCTTACAATGACTTATGCAGAAGAGGCATAAAGGTGATCATCTAGGTAATGTGTGATTAGAGTTAAAAATACTGATCATAAAATGAGAGTAACAGATGACAAATGAACCAACTGAGTGTTATACTAATGTTAGTTAAAAGACGCATAGGAAGCCTTCCATTACTTTGGGTAGACCCTTTGTAGAGGATTTGTGGGAAGTCCTAGACAAGAACCATTTAAGATCAGATACCATCAAAGTGTTGTCTTTCATATGGAATTTTGTCTATGGAATTGCAGAATTTTAAATGGATGAGATCACAATTCCATCGAACTTTAAAAATACTTTCTTTTCTTATTTAGGTCATCTAAAATAAATTGAATTCCTATACCTGTGGTTTCATTTTATCTTCACAAGAACTGGTATGCTTGGTCCCCAAACAGACATTAAGCAACTAATTTGTCAAAGGCATTGTTGTGCTAAGTGAAATATTTGCAAATACAAAAACAAGACACTCACTACCTTTGAGGAAATAAAGATAATAGAACTGGATCTTAGAATTAAAAGGAATTTATTATTCTCACCTTAAGGAAAGGAAAACCAAAGGTTTAAGCAATTTTGTGACATCCATATTCTTTTTTTAAGCTTTTATTTAGTATTTTATTTTCCCCAGTTACATGTAAAAAAAATTTAACATTCATTTTTAAAACTTGAGTTCCAAATTCTCTCTCTTCCTTCCTCCCCACCTCATTCAGAAGGTAAGCAGTTCCATATGGGTTATACATCTGTAGTCATGCAGAACATATTCATTAGTAGTCAAGTTGTGAAAGAAAACATAGACTAAAAAAGCTCAAGAAAAATAATAAAGTTAAAAAATGTGCTTCAACCTGTATTCAGAAACCAGATGAATAGCATCTTTCATCATAAGTCCTTCAGAGTTGTCTTGTATCATTGTATTGCTGACAATAGCTAAGTCATTCACGACTGATCATCTTACAATATTGCTGTTACTTTGTACACAGTACATTTCACTTTGCATCAGTTCATGCAACTCTTTCCAGTCTTTTCTGAGAGCATTCTGCTCATCATTTTTTATATTACAATAGTATTCCATCATAATCACATACCAGAACTTGTTTAGTCATTCCCCAGTCAACGGACATTTCCTCAACTTCTAATTCTTTACCCCATAAAAGAGCTGCTATAAATATTTTTGTACTTTTAGGTCCTTTTCCTTTTTTGTTTTTTATCTCTTTTGGGATACAGACCTACTGGTGATATTGCTAGGTCAAAGGGTATGCATAGTTTTATAGCCCTTTGGGCACAGTTCCAAATTGCTGTGCAGAATGGTTGAATTGATTCATTACTCTACCAATAGCTCATTAAAATCTCCTTTTCCCCAAGTTCCCTCCAACATTTGTCATTCACTTTTTCTGTCCTAGACTTAGCCAGATTCTTTAAAAAACTAGTGGATTATAGTTCACCAAAATACTCAGATTTCCTAATTATTAGTCTGTTGTGCCCTTAGTCCCAGTCTCTATCACATTCCTTTTCTCTCTCTTACATAAAATTATTTCTATCTTGTATAAACATATCGACTGTTTTTAATCTGTGTTGAGCTGAAAACAGTTAAATCTCTTTCTCAGGTATGATAGTTAGACTGGATTTGAATAAAAATTTCTGTATGTACAAAATAAAATGACAGAAATGACCTGCAGATGAGTATTCCCAACAAAATTGCCAGTTCATTTTGTATTAAATATTTTGCATAGTGAATGAGGCCACATGTTTCTGTAGTTTCATTTCTTCAGGTACTACTGAATGAAAATATTCATCCAAATTAAGTTAGGTTTTTCATTAGCAATTCTGTATGAATGCCCAAGGTTCATCAAAAATGAGCTTCATAAATTAATTCTTACATACTGTAATTAACACAAGTGGCACATCTTAGAAACACAAATTTAAGTTATTAACAGTTTCATATATTAACTTATTAAAATGTTATTGACCTGTGTAGGATAATTCTTTAAAATATTTTTGAAGTGTTGCCTACTTAATTTGTGTATATCAAAATATTAATTAGAGGGCTTCTCATGCCTCAATCACAGGTATCTTTCAAGGTGCAGCTTTTTTTTTCTCCTCAGTGATATCACATAAAGTGCATTACTTCAATGATCACCTCCATGTAAATGATTCCAAAATCTGCATCCCTTACCCAAACTTATCTACTGATATACAGTTGAGTCTTTCCAAATGTCTATAAGACAAGTAAATATAGATTTCATACTGACTCCTTGGTTCACCATGCCCATAATGACACTCATGATTTAGTTTTAAAACAGAAGCTTCTGGACTACTGTTTAATAGCACCACATTCTCCCAACCATGATCAAAACCCCAGTTCCTGTTATTCCATTGCTCTACTCCTGATTAATCATCAAATCTTGTCACAATGAGTTTGCCTGTACAGTGTCTCTTACTTGTATCCTTCCATTCTGCTGCTACTAGCATCACCATAGTCTAAGTCCTTGTTACCTCTCACATAGCCTGCAATAACCTCTGAACTAGTCACACTGACTCTGATTTCTCTTCTCTCCCATTAATCCTACATACTAATGCTGGATGAATATTACTAAAATATAACATAATGTTATTCCCTTTCTCAAAGGCTTTTAATGACTTCTTGTCAACTACTAAATTAAGTCCAAACTCATCACTATTTCATTTAAAATATTCTATGACTAGAGCCTAATCTAACTTATAATCAATTATTCTACTTGTACCCCATATTTTCCTTAAATGGAGCTTCTTGCCAACCCAGTGTATCCCCCCCAATTTTTTTTCTGCTTGACTTCTTTCCCTGTTGAAATCCTACCCATCCTTCAAATCTCAACTCAAATGTTTTCTTGTTTATGAAAATATACCTCATGGATCTAATCTCTGCTTTCTACAACCTCTTATTGCATTTTGGCCATGCCCCACTTATGACACACTACATTTTGTCCCATACTATAGTTACCTGTCAATCAATCAGCAAGAATTTATTAAGCACCCACTATATGCCAATTATTATACTAGGTGATGAGTATAGAGACAAAAATGAAACAATACTCATTTTCAAGGAGCTAACACTCTTTTGGGAGATAATATACACATTTTTAAACATGTACAAAATAAATGTGTGCTACTTAGGCTGAGCAGGGAGATCAGAGAAGATTTAATGTAGAAAGTCCTATGTGAATTGAAACTAAATGAAAGTAAGGAATTCTGCCAAGTGGAACTAAGGAGGGAGCACGTTCCAGGTATAGTGGATGGCCAGTACAAATGTGTAGAGGGGGGAGATGGAGTGACATGTGTGAAGAACAACAAGAAAGCAAGTTTACATAGGTTGTGAAGTGTAGGTAGTGGAATAATATATAATGCAGTTGGCCATCTGGGATCTGTTGGGATCTGTTTTTGAGGGCAAGGAACATTACATATTCATTTCTGTAACTGCTTCAGAAGCAAGTCCAGTGCTTTCTACATAGCAAACACTCTGTATATTGAGTGAATAGACGATAGATAGCTGATCAAGTCTGAGATCATGCTTCTTATACACCTAATATTTTTAAAATTATTTTTATTAATTATATTATAACATGGAAATAGTTTCAACCTAAACAAGAGGAATCTCCCCCAAAAATGGGTTTATAAAACCACTTTGGAATATTAAGCTCACAACTCTATATATTGAGATTGTTATTCATATAGATGTAGTATCAGGGTCATTGAAGCTCAGAGTTGTAAAGGAAATTAGAGTTTAACTACTCCAACCTTTTCCTGACCAAAATCACTTGTACAAACAATATTTATGACCAAATAGCCATCCAGCTTCCATTTGGTAATCTACAATGTGAGGAACTCATTGACTTCTAAAATATCTGTTCCATTTCTGGACAGCTCTAATTGATAAAATATTTTTCTCCTTATACCAAGCCTTATCTTGCTTAAATTTCTACCAATTGAATCTCATTATATACTCTGAGGCCAATCAGGAGAAGCCTAATCCTTCTTGCAGTTATAGTTCTTCAAATATTTGAAAACATCTGTCCTGTATCTATCTCTATCTCCTGTATCTATCTACCTTCACCCAAGCTTTCCTGTTTCTAGGTGAAGGATTATTAACCTGGGGTCCATGAATGTATATTTCTAAAAGTATTTTGATAACTACATTTCAATATAATTGGTTTACTTTGTAATCTTACATATTTTATTTATTACTTAAATAACATTATTCTGAGAAGTGGATCTATAGGCTTCATCAGACTGCCAAAGGGGTCTATGATACAAAATAACTTGAGAACTACTACTCTAGGTTAAACATCCCCTATTCCTTTAGTTTTTCTTCATATGTTGGGGCTGTAGGCTCATCCCTGCCCCATTACCCCATAGATTAGCTATAACTTATCAGTGAGTAATCAGTGAGTGTAGTAGACCAGGCACAATGATAATTTACAATCTCATTATTTAACCATAAGCCACCCAGTTTTTTTTTTGAGAATGTGCCATTTTGATGTCCCACTCTTAAAAGGTGGACTAGAATAACTCTTTGCAGGACATGTAGTTTCTAAGCAAATCATACCCTATGGAGTGTTCCTTAACCCTATCACCATATTTGTGGTTAAGAAGTATTGTATCTGGACTAAATTCAGATGTCAAAAATATTTCTGAGAAAAAATGGCTCCAGTCAGGGGAAATACTGTCAAGAAGTGATATAGCCTATTCCCCAGAGATCCTGGATCATTATGTCATAACAAAACTGTTGTTTCATAAACCAACTTGTCCTTGAGAAGAGATAGTATGAGAAGATGGCAGGAGGCAGAAATTGGGTGATAGTGGAAGGGAAACAATGAGGAAGATGGACCATGGCAACCAGAACCTGAGGTTGGTAAGTTGGGCTTCATGAGGTAGCAGCTACTTAGCTGCCCCAAAGTTGCTTTTTTTGTTCTTTTATCTTTTGCCTGACCAAAGGAAAATGTAAGCTTGTAAGTACCAAGCAGTGCAAAGAAAATGGTTTTCCTATTTTAAACATTGGTAGAACAAATATAATAATTAGAACCTAGAGTAACAAGACTATATTTCATTTTTTAAAAAAAAATAAAGACATAGGGGCTTGCTTGGACACTTCAAAAATTGGTTCTTAGGTTCTTTATCAAGTAAAGTAGTCTGCACAGTCATGTCACTGTTGAGATACAAAATATCAATCTTCCAGGCCCGTAGTTAAATATTGACTTTAATTAATGATTTTTCCATTATCTCTGTATGCTAGATATATAAAAATATAACAATTTGTTTTTTTTTCTCTCCTTCCCTTTTTTGGCCTATTTTCCTTTGTTATCTTCCCTTCCTTTCCTCTTGTTATTTCATTTTTCTCACTCTGCCATCTTTTCCTAGTATTTAAAGAGTGTCTAGAATTATTGGGTCTAGTTCTGATGAGTAGCAAACCTTTAATCCTTGGGTCATGCAGTAAGTAGAGACAAGGTCAGTGAACATGAGAAAGAATAGTGGAGGAAGAATGGTAGTTCTGCACAGGAAGCAAGAAATAGGACCTGTTAAGTGCCTACCTAGTATGAAGAGTTTGAAGGGGATATAGCAAGTCACTTTCCTGTCGAGATTCACTTCATGAGTCATTCTTGATTTCCCATGAACATTGACACACATACCCCTTCTATCAGAGATAACATGACTGAGTGGATAGAGCACCTGCCTTAGAGTTAGGAAAACCTGTATATACATCTCCACCTCCAATACTTACTATGTGTTATCATGGAGAACTTGTTTAACCTCACTGAGTGGCAGTTTATTCATATGCAAAAAGGAGATAACAATAGCACCTACTTCTGAAAAGGGTATAGTATTAAATCACTCTGTGATTTCACTTTTCCTTGCCCATCACCTCCCATATGTGTGTTGTTCTCCTATTAGAATGTAATGGGAGAGACAGGTAGTGTCTCTGACATTTGACCTCTCAGCGCTTGGTCTGGCGGAGAAAATGCTTAATGTATGTTTATTCATTCAGGGCAGCTGGGTGGTACAATGGATAAAGTGCCAGGCCTGGAGTCAGGAATATTCATCTTCCTAAGTTCAAATCCTCAGATACTTACTAGCGCTGTGACCTTGAGCAAGTTACTTAACCCTGTTTGTTTCGATTCCTCATCTGTAAAATGAACTGGAAGAAGAACCACTCCAATATCTTTGTGAAGAAAACTCTAAACTCCAAAAAAAAAGAGAGTCAGATATAACTCTGAACAACTGTGCAACCACATATATTCATTCATTTACTCATTTCTTACAGGGTTGTTGGGAGGATCAAATAAGAAAATGTATAAAAAAAATTTGCCAATCTAAAACTATTAGGAAAACATGAGCTATTATCAGAAAAATACTCAAGTCAATTAGCTATATATTAACTATGTAGTACCTTCAGATCATGAGGGAGGTGACCTGTAAATTGATGGCCAGGTACAATTTATATAAAAAAGGATAGAATCATTTCCTTCTTACTCAGTACCTTCTAGGAGCATGGTCTAGGGAGAGTAAACCTAAAGAGGGATGGAGTTAGGTGGAACATTTGTCTCTCTCTCTCTTTCCCTCTCTCTCTCTCTCTCTCTCTTTCCCTCTCTCTCTCTCTTTCCCTCTCTCTCTCTCTCTCTCTCTCTGTCTCACACACACACACACACACACACACACACACACACACACAGTTTAACTCTTTAGACCCTACTCTTAGGGCTGCTCATCTCTCCTACCCCTTCATTCCCCCCAAGTATTGAATTAACATCTACAACTGGAAGTGAACAGATAGGTCAAAAAAAGGTGTGACTTCTTCCTGGCCATTGCCTAGTCAGAAGCATGATTATCTGCTGTCTTAACTATTCTCTGAGAACAACTGGGCACTTCAATAGGTAGAAGACCAGGTAGGAGCAGAAAATAGGGATTTCATGGAGGGAAGTTTGGACAACCCTAATATTACAATATTGCTATGTCCCTAAAATTATTCTTAGGGATTCAAATGAGCTCTCACTTCTGTTTGTCTGAGGTCTATCCTTCATAAGTGTGTACACATGCATGCATATATATGTGTGTGTATATATATACACACATATATATAATATGTATATATTATATATAATATGTATACATATGTACATATGTATACAAGCATACATACATGCGTGTATACCTATACGCATACCTTTAATATGGGCATGCATGATCATGTGTGTATATGCATATAACTAGTTACATATTGGAAAAAAAATGTTGTCTTGGGATTGATTAGTGTAATTGCCAAGGCAGCAAAATATGTCCAGTTGCCTTGAGTTCATTAACTAAGACTGCCAATTGGTATATAATGTGGTTAATTTAAAGGCAAGTTATAATTTGTCTTGTCAGATGAGACTCAGAGGAATACCCTAAACAACTATAGAGACAGGCAATTACGGAAGAAAGCTGGTCATGAAAGTTTTAGATTTAGTTCCCTGTGGTGAACCAGAAAAGGCCTTGGATTTGGACTCAGGAGATCCGGATGACATCTCTCCTCTTCCAATATATCCTTGTGACCTTGGGCAAGGCATTTAATATCTCTGAGTGTTCCTTTCCTCCTGTATAAAATAAAGATGATAATAATGCTCATGCAATCCTCACAAGGCTGTTAGAGATAGGGACTAGAATATGATTTAATTGACATAAGAACATTACAGATGAGGACATTCTATCCACCAGTGCAAGCCAGTGCCTTCCCTGTAACTTACATGCTAGAATGTTCCCTTGAGCACTGTGAATTGAATGATTTGCTTAGTGTCTAAGAGTCATTATATCATGTCAGAAGTGGGGTTTGAATCAGGTCTTCCTGGCTTCAGGAACAGTTCTCTATCCGGTATGCTCTGTCTGCCTCTCTTAGGGTTATTGAGAGGAAGAAATAAGACCACATGTATAAACAGTTGGCACAAACCCCAAAGACACAAGTCAAAGTTAGCTATTATTTTTGTTTTCCATTGTTGTTGTTGTTACATGGTAGTGTGTTGTTAGAAATTAAAAGGCAATCATGTTATCAGTGATGACTTTTTAATGCTGAAACTTACAGTGAGATTGACAATTTACTTTGATTTTTCTGAAGTAATGCTCACACAGGTCAAATTTCAATTAGTGATTCGAAGCTTTGCTTCCTATTAACAACCCCAGTAGCCATTTGATGCCAAAGTGAAAGCATTTTCCCTTGACTGATGGTGAATTGGAGATGGTTTTACATTAGGGCTATCAATCTGTTGTCTTGACTTCAACATGGTGACTTCACTATACCAGTATAAATCCTTCAGTATCTAATGTGATTGAGGTAGCTTTCTTTTCTCTGCAGAGAGATTTTCAAGTGACCAATGATTTCTTTAGTTTTTGGTTGTTTTCCCACAATACCTTATTATAGGCTTTTGTTTTTAGTTGGAAATGAAAAGTGGGAGAGGGTCAGACCTGTGATTACATTGATTCAGCAACTCTCAGTGTAGAAACAGCCTCCAACCATGCAGATCAGAAAATTCCTATATGGTATAGTAGATAGAACACACAACTTGATATCAGCAATGCCTGAATTCAAATCCTGCCTCAGATACTTACTAGCTATGTAAGGCTGAGCAAATTGCCTAACCATAGTCTATCATAGTTTCCTTATGTGTAAAATGTGAATAAAAATAGCACCAGTATCCCAAGGTTGTTGGGATCAAATGAAGATCATGTTTGTAAAATTCTTTGCAAGCACTATATGTGATAATAATAGTCATAATAATGATTACTATTATCATTACCATAATTAATGTTACTATTCTCTTAAAGATTTGATTGAGGCCACTGAGAGAAACATTAAATGCTTTGCTCACGTTTGCACGGTTCTCATGTGTTAGAGGCAGGATATGGGCTCAGGTCTTCCTCAGTCCAAGGCAAGTCTCCTATCTGAGATATTTGTAAAGCAATAGCACAGTGCCATGGAATGTGGTAGGCACTATCTAAATGCTTTTTTCTTCCCTTGTTCTAGCCCCCACTGCACACTGTGTCTATTGAAAGAAAGAGAGAAAGAGAAAGAGAAAGGAAAGAGAGGGAGTGAGGGAGGGAGGGAGAAAGAGAAAGAGAGAGAACAATAAATCCCATGAAATTAATTGATTTTTGTACTATTCTGGTCACTTTAAGGGACTGATTGCACAACTCACAGAACAAAGTGTTATACTCAAGAATTGTGTTATATTGGAAGGTTTTGGGTTAGTTAATTACAATAAAAATATTTTAAATATGTATGCCACAGATTTTACTTCTGTAGAGATCACCTTAATAAGCATTGCAATAATGTTCTTTTCTTGTTTAAAATGATGCATTATAATCCCATCAGTACCTCTGCCAACCTGTGAATTATTAATAAGGTGATAATCATGCTAATGAAGCAGTTTTATTAGATTTTGATGGATCTTGTGCTTATGAATTGTAGTGGGGGCTTTGAAGTAGATAGAGTCCATTCTCTCAGGGCAAGTCTCCTAAGTGTGATTCATTGATAACTTTTTTGGAAACTCCTCATAACTCAAGACAGTAATGACAATAAAACTTTCTTATTTTTTCAGTGACAGGACTCACTTTCTCTGAATATTATATGTATGCAAGCCAAGTCTTTAATTTGCTACTGCAAAAGAATTCTTAATTTAAGGTTAATTACACAGTAATGAAGCAGTAATCCTTTTGGGAAAATGGTCTGGGTAGCATTGCTCTGCCTTCTCATGATAGAGATATACATGCATTGCTCTTATGATATTTTAAGATTTAGAGGAAAGAGTAAGCAGAACCAGAAGCACCAAAGTGGCATTTCTTTAATTATTAGTTTGTGCTGTCTCATGATTTTGGAAATCAAAGTAGAGGTACAGTTAATTTCAGGAAAAATTTTTTTGTCCAAGAAAAATACCCACTAAAGCGTGAATAAATACTATTGCATTCTAAAATAAGCGACTGGCCACTAACTCAGAAAGTAATAATCTTATTAAAAAAGAATAAACTGCAAAATTAAACCAGTGCAAAAATTTTACAAGTCAAATGGCCATATATAACAAAACTCTTCTCTCTAATACTCCACCCATCACTGACTCTAAGTACTGTACATTTAAGTCACTGGCACAGATAAGGCTTAGGAACCCTGAAAGGGAAATAGTACCCATTAACATGCCCATCCTAATTTGGGAAAGGCCCAAATGAGTCTTTTGGGTAATACTGACCCTGTGGGAAGGGAAAACATCAAGTCCCATTAAAGATGGTACATATTTAGTCTAATTCTCCTCCAATTCTGAAGGCATGTAAGGTCAAATGAATACAGATAGTCTGGAATATTTATTGCATACTAAATTTAATTTTCATTATTCTACTGTTTCCCTTATGTTAAAAGATAGAAGTTACTTTAATAAGCTGAGCTTGAGTCAGAATAGCACAGTAGAAAGAGAAAGTCACAGAATATGGTTTTAAATCTTAGTTCTATGGTTTGTTACCCATGTAACCTTGGGCAAATGGCTTCATCTTGATTTTTTCATGTGGGGAGGGAGGATAAGATGGTGTCCAAGGTCCCTTTTAGCTTTAATTCTCTTATCCTAAGAGTCTTTTCAATTCTGAAATTCTATAATACACCAGAAACCGTTGAAAGTAGGGGAACATAAATAGACAAAATACATACCTTCTGGTCCACAGCTATACTGAGTGATCTGGGGCAAGTCAACTACCTGATTCTGATCCTTCATCTATGAAATGAAAGAAAGGAACTCCATCAAAACGTATGTTCCATGAAGTTGTAACATTCTGTTATTCAGCACTTTCATTCTAATTACTCAGGTTTTTAGAGGAAGAAAATAGTGGCCATTCTCTCCTGACAATATAGGGTACTTTCTTCATCTGCAAATTTCAGCTGTTTTGTACATGGAGAAGATCTTGAACACTTCCCCCCACACACACACACACCATGTTACTTGCTCATTGAAAATGCTCCAGTATTCCAAAAGGCTATGTAACTTCATGATTGTGGGCCCTTATCCAATGAAGATTACAATTCCTAAATAATTTAGTAATAATAATAACTGACATGCCATACTGCCTTTATCCTTTTATTTGACTTCAATTTTTGGAAAAAAAAACAATTCTAGAATATATATTTTAAAGGAGTCAGTCATTTATGAAGCTCTAGAAAAGGAAGCAATGATAATAAGTAGCCAGCATGCCTTAATCAAGAACAAATCAGGCCAAACTAAGCTCATTTCATTTTTAATAATATTTTATTTTTTTCCCAATTACATGTAAAGACAAATTTTGACATTCATTTTTAAAAATTTTTGAGTTCCAAATTTTCTCCCTCCCTCCCTCTCCTCCTCCCCCCTAAAAATAAGAATTTTAAATAGGTTATATGTGTGCAATCATGTAAAACATATTTCCATGTTAGTCATGTCATGAAAGAAGAACTAGACTAAAAGGAAAAAAAAACACAAACAACAAAGAAAGTGAAAATATTATGTTTCAATCTGCATCCATACTTAATCAGTTCTTTCTCTGGATGTGGATAGAATTTTCCATCATGAGTTTTTTGGAATTGTCTTGGATCATTGCATTGCAGAGAATAGCTAAGTTATTCTTAGTCGATCTTTGTACAAGATTGCTATTACTGAATATAATGGTCTCCTGTTTGTGCTCGTTTCATTTTGCATCAGTTCATATGAGTCTTTCCAGGTTTTTCTGAAATCTAACTGTTCATCATTTCTCCTAGCATAATAGTATTCCAATGCATTCATATGCCACAACTTGTTCAGCCATTCCCCAATTGATGGACATCCCCTTGATTTCCAGTTCTTTACCAAAAAAGAGGTATTATAAATATTTTTGTACACATGGGTCCTTTTTCCCTTTTCTATTATTTCTTTGGGATGCAGACCTAGAAGTGGTATTGCTGGACCAAATTGTATGCACAGTTTGATTGCCCTTTGGGAATAGTTTCAAGTTGCTCTCCAGAATGGTTGAATCAATTCACAACTCCACCAACAGTGCATTAGTGTCTCAATTTTCCCTCATCCTCTCCAACATTTATTATTTTCCTTTTCTTTCATGTTATTCAATCTGATGGGTGTGAGGTGGTACCTCAGAGTTGTTTTAATTTTTATTTCTCCAATCAATAGTGATTTATTTTTTCACATGGCTATAGATAACTTTGATTTCTTCATCTGAAAACTGCCTGTTCATATCCTTTGACCATTGCTCAGTTGTGGAATGACTTGTATTATCATAAATTTTTCTCAGTTCTCTATATATTTGAGAAATGAGGGCTTCATCAGAGGCACTTGATATGAAATTTTTTTTTCCAACTTTCTGTTTTCCTTCTAATCTTAGTTGCATTGTTTTTGTTTGTGAAAAACCTTTTCTATTTAATATAATCAAAATTATCCATTTTATATCTCTTAATGCTCTGTCTTGTTTGGTCAAAAATTCCTCCCTTCTCCACAGATCTGACACATAAATTATTCCTTGCTCTCCTAAATGCAATTTTCTAGATGAGAACAAAGATTTGACACAAACATTCATACTCTAAGCTTGTTAGCAAGATGGAGACATGAGTAAGACAATAAATAAGTTTTAATAAAGTAGATTTGGAAACACTTTAATGACTACTACTACAAAAGACCACTCATGAATGTCTGATCTTGGAGGGGAAAACTCTATTGGAATGTTGTTAAGAGTCTGTCTGTGGCCCTATGCTGCCTAACTTTTTTTTAAACAATGACTTAAATGAATATTTAAATGGCATGCTTACAAAACTTACAGATGATATAAAAGTTAGAGGAATAATTAACACCCCGAATGACAAAATTAGCATCCCAAAGGATGAATACCACAAAGCTCCCATAATGAGGTAGAAGACCACTATATTTAGAGTCTGAAAATGTGACTTTTAATCCCAGATTTTCTATTTACTACCTCTGTTACCTTGGGCAAGTCAATGAACCTGTTTGCGCTTCAGTTTACTCATCTGTAAAATGAGACAGTTGATCTAAATTATTCCTAAGTTGCCTTCCAATTCTCAATAAATATAGTGGTCTGTTACTTTTGTATTTGATTTCATTGAAAAAGAGTGCAATACCCTGAAAAGGGCATTAAACTGAGAATCAGAAGATTCTCATAAGTCATGCCTGAGTCTTCCACTTACTAGCTGTGCAATCTTGGGCAAATTACTTAAACTTTTAAGATCTCAGTTTCCTTATCTGTTAAATAAAAAGATTTTACTTGGTGGCCTTTAAGATCTGTCAGCCCTAACATTTTGTGATCTAATTATTCTGTTACTAAAAGCACAAATGAGCTATAACAATATAGTTTCAAGTCACCATCACATTTCTCTTATAGAAAACAAATTTTGTGTGTGTGTGTATGAGAGAAAGAAAGAGGGGGGAGGGAGGGAGAGGGGGAGAGAGAGAGAGAGAGAGAGGAAGAGAGACAGAGAGAGAGAGAGAGAGAGAGGAAGTAATATTGTCTCCCATGGTTGAGCCTCTGGGCCTCCAACTTAGGTGTTTTAGGTCTAATTACTTTGTGGGTTATCTCTCTCCAACTTGTTCTCATACTGGCAGGCTTTAAGTTTGTAGAGATACATAACTACAGTGATGTTTATTTTCTCAGGAACCTAGAGGTGAATCTGTTGAGTGGGAAAACAGCTCTCCTACTCACAGTCATAGCTATAAAGTGCTCAACAAGGCAGTTATCATTACACTAACCAAAGTGTCCTAATAATGGTTCTTAGAGATCTGAAATATAATTATTTACTTAAATGTAAAGCAAAATAACAAATTTTATTCTAGGTATTCAGATTTTGAAAAAATTACTTAATAAAGAAATAACAATCAACACATATTCTCCTATTAATGCACTATCTTTGAGGGAACATAGGCACACACACAATAAACCGCCAGAGAAGCACTCAAGATAACTCACACCTCTGGACTGCAGGCTTTTATGTCATTGGTCCATTCAAGAACATCTGCATCACATGAAGCTGATTCTCCTCTACTTTCTTCCTGGTCCTTACTGTTCTCCAGCCATGCAAATCCTCTTCTTTTCTACACAGAAATATAGCATTTACAAACTTGCTTAGAACTTAGTCACATTTAAACTGATATCTAGAAAGCACTACTTCCTTTTAAGATATTTTTTATTGATGCACTTTTTTTAATATTGTCATAATACCCCCCCGGTATCTTTTCCCCTCCCCAGAGATCCTTCCCATATACCAAACAGTATTTTTAAATGTAAAAAAAAAAAAAGAGAAAGAAAGAAAGACGAGACAGAAATCAATACAGTGAAAAAGTCTAAAAATATGTACAATACGCAATATTCATGGACCTCTCATTTCTGTGAAGGGAATAGGATGGGGGTGATTTATCTTTCCTTTCAAAATGTGCTTGTTCTTTCTAAATTTGGAGCATTGCATTTTTTTAGAGGGGAGTGCTTTTTTTCATTTACATGGTTGTAGTTATTGTGTGTGTTGTTTTCTTGACTCTGCTTATTTCTATCTGTTTTTGTCCATACAGATCTTTTCTTGCTTTTCCGTGTTCATCACAAAAATCCTTTCTTATACCACAGTAACATTCCATTACATTTACGTACCAACATTTGTTTAGCCATTACCCAGTTGATGGACACTGACATTGTTACCACAGTGTTAATTCTTATCAGTGGGCCTAGTCGTAAAACTTCTGGGTCAATCAACCAGCTTTGGCTACCAGTAGCAGCCTAGTGGTTATTCACTTACCTGGCAACCAGATTACCCAGTAAATAAAGTCTTGAACTGGAAGTCAAGAAGACCATAGATCAAATCCTGCCTTAGACTCTTACTGTGTGAACCTGAGCAAGTCCCTTAACTTCCCAGAGCCTCAGTTTCCTCTTTTGTAAATTGAGGATAATAATAGCATCTACCACATAGGTTTGTTGTGATTGGGATAAAATTTGCAAGTGCTTTGCAAACCTTAAAGAGTTATATAAATGCTGGCAATTATTATTTGTTGTCATTATTATTTTTAATTAATATTACTTTGTCCAAAAAGAACTGCTATCACAACAAACAGGTCATGTTATATTTCTGGGAGACCAAATTAGACCATTTTTCTTATACAGCATAGCATTTGCAATATTTGTTTTATTGGTTTTTTTTCTCCCCCCTTTTCCTCTCAGATCAAAAGGGGCAAAAAAAGGCCTCTGATGATTCTGACAGGTTTGATTTCTGTTCAGCTCTAAGTGCCACTGAAGGACAGTAGCTACAACTGCAAATTCAGTCAATTATGAGCTACCAGCCAGAATCTTTTTTTGTCCTGACTACTTCTGTTAATGAGTTTATGAAAACATTTCCCACAAGATGCTTTTGAACCCTTTCTGTTTTGTTCTTCTCCTGTCAGTTTCTTCAGTCTCTTCATCACACTAGTCTCAACCTCTGTAGCCTATGTTTATATATATATACATATATATGTATATGTATACTCTCAGTAACACAGTTTTCACTTAAAAGGCAACAACTTACCAAATTTCCACTCAATAATCAACAAACCATACTTAATGATACCTCCATTTAAATAATTATAATTTCCCATTTTCATAATTTTCTCTTAAGCTATAAAACAAGTATAGCATACAATCTGAGGGAATCAAAATAATCCCATGTAGTTCTTAAGTTTTAAAGAGTTTAAACATCTCGCTGTGCCAAAATGTCCCCCAAACTGTGTTTCTTCCTACTTATACCCTGCCCCCAGTGATTAATAAAATAAATCTACCTCCATTGAACCATGAAATCATTCAAATAAAAAGAAGCATCAATCTATATCTTTCACAAAGTGATTTGTTTCTGTTTGTACCAAACAGTTTGTTTTCTGCATCTAACTGCTCAAATCCCATTTAAATGGTGTTTATTTTTATTAAAAAAAATTTCCTACATCTTTCAAAAATCAAAATGTTCATCTACACTAGTGGCAATGCTTTATATAATTTAGTAGTTGATTTAAACATTTTCCTTTACACCAGTATTCTTTTTCTGTACTTTTCAGTACTAAAAGGCTCTATATGAAAGGACTCTTCAAGAGAAATACGTCATTAAAATAATATAGTACCTGTAATTCCTGTGAAACCTCAAGCTCTTTCCCTTTGTACCCTCAAATAGTATTTGCGTCCTTTCTTTTCTGGAAGAATAAAAATAATTACCTCTTTTGTTTTCTTTCTTTATTCTCCCTACCTTTCTTTTCTTGCCATCCAATGACCTATTCTGCTTATCATTTTCTCCATCCACTTGGAAATTATCAGGATTTTTTTGGTAAGATTCCAGTTTTGTTGGCTGAATCTCAAGTAATCATTTCCTTATTATAGTATATTTCCTAAGTTTGTCTTCTGAAGCACAAAATAAAGAACTTTGTATAACTGAGTAGATTTATCATCAGAGTTTCACAGTTGTGTGGAGAATCAGTTTCTTTTCATAGAAAAGAAGCATTATACTTTTAATCTTTGAAATTTACATTAAAAAGAAGGATGAGAAGGGAAAAAAAGAGAAGTGCAGTTCCTTCAAGAATAAGAATATAAAAGGTTTGGAATCATAACTGTACAATAAAAATAAATGGCTGATGAGACTGGTAATTCTGATATGTCTTTATGTGTCTAGTATTTATTCTTCTCAGTAAAATTACTCATCTTTTTCCTTATAATTTTTCTTCTAATGTCTATTCTTCTGTGCTTCATTTCATTTCAACTAAGTTCTATATTACTTCTTCCTGTGTCTAATGGTCGTAAACTTGACCAGCATTAGGCAAATTCAAAATACAGGCAGTTTTTCTTCAGCCTTTCCTACTTTGGGCATCTGCTTTTTAGATGTCAGTTCATTCTTTCAACCTTCCTTTTCATAGAAATCCATTACATTCTGTATGTCCATTCCTAGCCCAGAACCCTTATATTTTCCCATTTAACTTTGGGTTCATCTCTATCGTGATCCACCTATATTCCACAAATGAAAACTTCCTGTCCTTTTTCTAACATTTTGTATCCCATTAAGACTAGGTTCACTGTACCTTTCAGGATATTGGATAGATAATCCAATAAACAAATATATATTACTGTAGCCATAAAAGAGGTCTAGAAGGTTCTCTTGCCATCTCAGATAAGGTACATTTTTTTTCCACAGTTACTTTCTAGAAATGATGCTTGAGAAAGATTCCAGTCTGGGAATTTTGGTCTGGGTAGGAATAATGGGAGGTGTCATAGCAAGCCTGCAAGAAAAATATATAGGTTTAGGTAGGAGGCACAGTGGATGGGTAGTTGTCTGTTCTATGTACAGAAAGATTTTTGACAACTTTTCACTCCCTTTTGCATCCCAACAAGATCTCCTGGGAGCCTCAAACCTTACATTGTAACAGTGATTTAAAAGGTTTCATCCTCCCTCCCATTTTATTCTGTGTATTTTTTTCCATTTTTCTTGGTTTGCTGATATGTTTACACATATCTCCTTTGAAAAAATGACAAAGGCTTGAAATAGGGGTAGGGATTATCTCAATTTTGTTTTTGTATCCATTGATGCTTAATGTATAGTAAGTAATCCATAAATGACTTTTCCTCCATTTAAAAAATACCTTAATTATGTCTGTTGTCTCTTATATGCACATACACTTATCTGTATATACATACAGATTGATTTATATGTTTATATAAAATGAGGTTATACCCTGTTAGATAATGTACATGAGCTAAATGATTAGCTATTTGGGATTTGTTGATATATTATTAAATTCATATATATGTGTTTATATATACACATATATGGACAAAAAGAGGTGTATAAATTGGGTGCATAAAATGTGCATATGTAAAAATAAATTTGCATGACTATATATAAACATATGAAGGGTTGAGTACATATACATACATCCTTATATTTAGATATCCATAACTTCCAAAGAGTAGTAATTTTCAAATGACAAACTGTTCAGTACGTTTAGGTTGTGAACCATTATTTAGAAACATCTAATATCATTCTTTGCATATATATTTTTTCATTTTATGTGAATTTTTTCCTTTGACTTTTGCTAAACTTGTGATCAAGAGCAAATCATGTCACCTATCTGAGATTTAGTTTCCTTACAAAATAGGGACAGCAAGAAGGATGGAAGGGAACATATTTGTGTATATATGTATATTATATATGTGATATATGTATATACATATAAACATGCATATATATGTCTCTATGGGGTAGATGATGGATAGATAGATAGATGTGTATGTGTATAGTACCTACTGTGTGCCAGGTTCTGTGCTTAGCTCCTTCACAAATATTATCTCATTTGAAGTTCACACTAACCCTGAGAGGTAGATGCTCTTATTTTTATCCTTATTTTACAGTTGATGAAATTAAAGCAGAAAGAGGTTATGGGTAACCCAGAATCACATGGTAAGTTAGTTAGTCGTATGTATACCCTTCAGATCTCCCAAATTCATCCTGTACTTAGACATTACCTTCTTAGGAGACTCATTTGTATGAGATCAGTATGTGTTTGAGGCTGGATTTGAACTCAGGTTTTCTTGATACCAGGCCCAGCATTCTATCCATTGTACCACCAGCTTGTTTTCTCTAAAGAGGTTTTGTGAGGCTTAAATGACATAATGTGTTTAGTCTTTACAGACTATAAAACTCTACAGAAATGTATCATCTCATCCCTTTGTCTTGATGGACTTTAGGTAGAAACAAACAGTTCTTTAACAAGTTGCTGTATTATTCTTTTAAATGTAATATCTCAACTGGTCAAAACAGCTATGTTTTAATTGGATAAAAGTATTGAGATGCTAACTCATCCTCTGTAAGCTCACTGAAATCACCTTTTGGACGACTCTTGGAAATGACAGAATGATGGGGATGACATGTACTTTATTATTGATAATGATAGTGTTATTGAAATAAAAATGTGCTTTGACTTCCTTGATACTATTAAATTAAATTCAAGGTATTTCAGTAATTTTCTTCTAGGACAAGCCTGGGCTGGCTCATTGGTCATGAATTTTCTTTAGTATGCATTTCCTTACTGGTGTAGATCTTGACTTGGAAGATAAGGGACAGCAAGATTTCATGAAAATGCCATTGAATTGAGTCTAGGGTTGTATCTTGACTCTGCTAGTATCAACTCTGGTATTAACTTGGATAAATAGTTTTCTCTCTCTTTGTTTTAGTTTCTTCTTCTGTAAAAGTAAAGGATTGGATCTGATGGCCTCTTAAGACCACGTTCGATTAATTTATTATAGAGTTAATGTCCCTAAACGGGGGAATTCTTCCATTTTGACTGATAGAGGCCCTGAGTTTCCTGCTTACAAGGTCTCTTGTGTCAACTCTGACATTGCTGCTTTTGTTTGTTTATTTGTTTTCTGTAAAGCAAGGTTATTACATTTTCTCTGTGGAATTTAGCCAATCCTTCAAAAAATGTGAAACTGGAAGGCACAGATGTTGAGATACTGGTGGATTTTGTGGCAGATGGCCAACTTTCACTAGCGTAAAGACTCTACTTGAATACAACATATATATGTATGTATAATGCATGCATGTATACATACATATGTATATATGCTGTCAGTATCAGTGGCAGGTTTTTTCTCTCACCACTGATTTGTTTTCTCTAATGTGAAGTAGCTAATGAAGGAGAGAAACTACTTTCTAAATTGTGCAGAACAAATACTGTAAAAGGAAAGTGTGTGAATCATTAAGGCTTTGGAGAACTAAAAGACAATGTACTTTGGCTTGAGCTCCTTATGTTAGTATGTTTTACCTGGGCACAAAAGCACTTTGTGTGAATTTGGTACTGCATTCATAATGTATGACCCTGGTAATTTCAGTGATCAGCATGTTGGCTGTGGTATAGTGTGAATTTCTAAACTTATGCTTTCATTTTTGCACCTGCCTTAGCCCTTCAGAATAATAGTTTATTCTTCCATTACGTACTTGAAAATTTTACATTAAATCTACATCAGTACAGAAGAAACAATGTAGGGAATACTGAACATTCATTCACTTTCACTCTGTCTTAGTTGCTCTTTTGAGCATGGTATATAAGTTAAAAAATACTTCTGAGAGAAAGAAGCATGCAATTAGATCAACTCACTTTGTCCTGTGTCTGTGAAATGTGACATTATGGGGATATAAGGTAATGAGAATAGACAATCCAAGGCAGGAAGGGGCTAACTGACTAACAATGTTTTCAAAGTTTTTCTTTTTATAGGGGGGGGGTGAGGGAACATCTATACTTGAACATTCTCCCCACCCATCCCCATCCCCAAACCACATTTGGATGGGGTTTCCACAGATTGAAAATGTTATTGGTCTAGTTTTCCATAAAACACAACATTATAATCATTGAACCTCACTATTCTTCCAAAAACTTTTATTAGACATTATATACGCTGTATAACCTATATCAGATTGTTTGCCATCTCAGGGAGGGAAGGTGAGGGAGGGAGGAAATAGGATTTGGAACTCAAAGCTTTAAAAAAACAACAAATGTTAAAAATGTTTTTACATGTAATTGGGAGAAAATAAAATGTTATTTACACATACATTGTATGTGTTCTTAAGATAAGTTTATGGAATTAGAAGTGAAAACAACTTCATCAAAGGTCAAACATATAATTCAGACCTACAAGATTTGACTATAGTTAGATTTAACTACTTACATTTAAGATGTTAAAAAATCATTTTTACAGATTATGATGATTTTTACATTATCAATAAAATTGTATATTTTGATATAGTATTTTTCTCTTTCTCATTTTCATTCATTTAGTTCATATCTTCATTGATTAGTGTAGAGTTTGAATATTTTATTTGGAACTTAAGTGAAAATTGATCTGGAGTTATAAAATTTTAAGATTCCTTCTAATACTGAGACTTCTTTGGACTTTTAAAAAATGTATTAGAGAATGTCTCCAATTCTAGAGGAAAATGGGCAACCAAAATCACTGTGGCTTTGGACCACATCTACATAAGTAGCCTGTTTTGCTTTTTGCCTTTGTTTCTACTGTGAAAATCATCAAGGTCTGACTGTGAGCAGCAGCAGCAAATAGCTGTGCTGGCAGGTATGGGGAGAAGAGAATTGAAAATTTGGCAGACTGAATAACTATAAATATCTCCAACAACTCCATCTATCTAAGTCCAAAACATTTATAGTTACTATGCAGATAAATGTGTATGTATATATGTGTATATATATGTATATATTAACCAATATATGTATGTGTTTGAAAGAAAAGTTTAGATATACCTAAGTCTAACGTTCTCTATGGCTGTTAATTCTCTGTCACATCTCTCAAATTTATAGACGTATACAATGACACATTACATATCTAATTTATGCATATAGTCATACATAATATATGTATACATACACTAGATACTTGGTTGAAAGATACATAGATATTGATGCTGTCATTTTCTATTGATTTGTTGTATTGTCTTGTAAAACATATCAGCTTCTTGAGGGCAGATAACTTTTTTTTTTTACACATTTTGTCTTTGTGTAGCACTTTCTCTGGGTCCATTACCTTCAACCCTCACTTGCATTGGTAGGCTGGGTCCCCAGGATGGTTGAGTACTTCTTCCTTCCCTCAGGGACCTAAGGAGTAACCCAAAGGAATTGAAGTTTCTAGTGTGCCCCCCAATATTAACCAACCAGTGAACATCAGTTAGCTTTTACAATGGGATATTTACTGAGATGATAAAACAATGAAATTATAGAGCATTTCCCTAAACTGGAGGCACTCTCTGTCCTCTGCCCACCCCCCCAACACATGCACACACACACAGTCCTTTGGAGGAATGGAATTTAATACACGCAGGTAATGGGAACACTTGGTTCTAAGAGTTACCTAATAGATGATGGCCCTAGAATTCTTTTCTTTCTTTGCAGAGCACCCACCTAGTTTGCTCCAAGAGTTAGCATTGACAGTGGAAAAGTTGCTTTTCCCCTTACCTGGGCTGACTTATTGTAAGAGATTGTGTTTCAGCCAACAGTTCGATGCACTGTCGTACTGGGCCGAACAGGTCTTTTTGCTGCTACAGTATGCTCATGTGACTCAGCTGCTGCTGTTACTCATGCCAGTTGTCTGTGGGCCATTAAGAGCTCCTAAATGCATAATTTATCTAGACATTTCCATCTTAGGAGACATTCATGTAGATCAGGAAATAATAAAACCAAAATAAACATTGGTGGCATTGACCAGAAAGGGAAAGTAGTGAGCTTATTTTCTGCATAACTCAGCAGTAAGGGCAAATCCAAGCACGCTCTAAATACTATATGGTTATCTCCTCCACATCCCAGGGGTTAGAGGTGTGGTGCCCTCACAATCTGGAACATCTAAGTAGAACACTTTGGTCCTCCCTTCATACCAAAGAAGTCCAAATTATTACGGTATCAAAAGATAAAATATCTTGATATTATATAATGCAATACATATATTTTTTTCATTTCTGAGTTTCTAAATTTTTTCTTTATCACCTCTTGGCTTTTGCATGTTGTCTTTGACTTCCACAAAACTCCCCCAAAATTACCCTTTAATTTCTGATGCAGAGCTGCTCTATATTGAAGCTCTGATGGGGAAATTCACAATGTGGAAGGGGTAACTGTATCTTCATTGACCAGGCTTCTCATTGTATTTGTGTAAATAGTGCATATCATAGACACATCTACATAGCAGATATTTGACAAATGTTTGTTAAATTTCATTGGATTAAATCTCTAAATATATTTAAACCTAAGATTCCCCCTAATTCTCAGTATCCTGTATTTACCCAAATTATTATTTATTTTCTCGTTTGTGTCTTTATACTATATCTTTCCCAGGAGAATGGAAGTTCCTTGCTACAGTGAGTTTTGGGGGAAAACCAGAGCTGTTTCTGTATAGACAGTACTTAGCACAAAAAATTTAAACATATTAGGTCCTTAATAAATGATTTTTAGATCAGATTAAATGGTCATGACACTTAGCCACTGAAAACCAATCTATTATTTCTAGTTTTCTGTTTTATCATCTTCAAAATTAAGATAAGAATTTTGATTGCCTTCTGGATAAATAAAGTGCAAGGGCACTTAGGAGGCACAGTGGAGTGTTGCATGTGGAATCATGAAGACCTGAGTTCAAATCCTACCTCAGATACATATAAGTGACCTTTGATGAGTCACTTAACCTTTGCATCTTCAGTTTCCTCCTCTATAAAATGAGATAATAATAGCACCAATGCAACAGGTTTGTTATATCAAATGAAGTGGTAAATGGAAATTGTTTTGAAAACTTTAATGTATTACATAAATATCATTAACTACTGTAATTGAAGTTCTGAAGCAATCCAGACTTAAAGGTGTTACATCACCAGAAGTGCTTTTACGCAACATTAAATAACCTATTTTGTGGTGCTAAGGTCTTCTGCTTTGTATTCCAGTAATTGCTGTCTTGAAATGCAGTCTTAATTCTGAGATATCCCTGAATGCTATTAATCAATGTTACAGATGAAAATTTGAACTTTAAAAAGTGTTACAGATGTTAGAAAGATAATGATGTTGGAAAGAAAAAGGTGAATACTTTCTGTCCAATGCATAACTTCACCTTTAATTTAAGATCTGACACATGCAAGTATATTAAAAGTATCTCTAATAACTGTTTATTGACTTATAAAAAAGTTCTTAAAGAGGTGACTGATTTCTCTTTTCTGAAACTCAGATATATATGAATATAAATATAGTGTACTTTGAACTATTCCAGCATCTACCACAAATATCAGTTTTACTTGTTTTTAAAAGCAAGAAAAATATTATTTAATATGAAGCATAAATTTTCATTGCACAGAATTTTAACTTCTAAGTTTTCCTCTGTGTATTTTTGTTTCATAGGAGCCTTAGAATTATAATAAATGAGAATGTTCCAAATGAGGATGTTCCAAATGGTCTATACTAGTGAAGGGATTGCCCGTACAGTTGTTATTCCTGATAGATCTATGTATTCAGAAATTGACATTATTGGAAATTAGGAACTCAGACATGTGCTTTTCTTTCACATTTTGAAAAAAATTCCATTACTATACAATTATGAGGCTCCAATTCAATACACTTCAAAAAACATAATTATATTGAAAGAAAAAGGAAGTCAAACACATGTAAAGTAAGTGTCCCATTAAACTCCTTCTCAGCCACACATAAGGATGGCCATACACTAGGTCTTACCATTATATCAGGGATTAGCAAACTATTGTTCACAGGCCAAATCAGGCTCATACACTGATTTTTGCTTTTTAAGATTTTTTAAAATAGTTCTGTCATATTTAAAAATGTAAAACAAAAGTATTCTTAGCTAAGCATTACAAAAAGAGGCAATATGCTGAATTTGGCTCTTAGGCAGCGGTTTGTCAACCCTTCCATTATACATTAGTGTTCCCTTTCCCTAATTAGAAACTCTGATATACTTGACCATAATTTCCCATAATTCCACCACAACTTATATTTTATTCTCCAACCCCTACGTAGACACGAGTTCCTTGTCCTCCCTGAGAATTCTACTCTTCAGAGGCCATTTCTCTCTGCCCTGATTTTTTCTCTCTTCAATCTCAACTTCCTTGATAGCCTATTGAAATCTATACTGTCATCTGCTTTTACTTATCTGCACTTACTCTTTGTCCTACTACATCTCATCTCGTCAAACCTCAGCTCAGTATCATTCCCACCATTTGTCCCCATTCAAAAACTTACTAACAGAGGTATGAAGATGCAAGGACTCAAGACCACATCAATTGGGTAAATTATAAGTTCATAATCTATAACTTTAACTGAGCCTTCGCTGAAGCAAGGCAGTCATTTTATGCCTCCCTAAATAATAAACTGGGACCAGCTAGATGGTGCAACGGATAGAGCATGGGCCTTGGATTCAGGAAGACTCATCTTCATGATTTCAAATCTAGCCTCAGACACTTACCAACTATGTGACCCTGGGCAAGTTACAACCCTGTTGTCTCAGTTCCTCATCTGTAAAATGAGCTGGAGAAGGAAATGGCAAACCACTCCAGTATCTTTGTGAAGAAAACCCCAAATGGGGTCATGAAGAGTAAGTCATAAAGAGTCAGACATGACTGAAAAAGACCGAACAACAATAAAATGATTAACTACCTCACTCCTCCTGGAACATTTTCTGAATCTTCTTTGCTCAAGACTCCCACACCTTCTCGTCCCATCCCCTCAGCAGGGGGCCTTGTCTTTTAATGAAGAAAAGAAAATGAGGCCATTCATTACAAGTTGCCTCTTCTCTCATTATCTCATCTCAATATACCTTGACCTTATCCCCCATTCTTCCCTTCACTCCCTCAGTCTCTGGAGAAAAGGAAGTCCTTCAAAGCCGAGCTTGTACACTCATTCTCATCAGCATATGGACTTGATCCCCTTCTCTTCTTCCTCTATGCTCTTTCTCCTGATAATCTCTTTAGCTCCATCGGGTATAGCTATCATCAATATGTAGATGACTTAAAGATCTATCAATACAGCTTTTCTCCAGATTTTCAGCCTTGCATCAATTTTCTACTGGACATTTCAAACCAAGTATTCCAGACATATAAAATTCAAGCTATTTAAAACTGAATTCATTATCTTTAAGCTAAACCCTCTGCTCTTTCAAAATTCCCTCTATCTTTGGAAGACATGATTACCATCCAGTATCTCAGGTTTGTAAACTCAATGTTATCCTATACTTTTCAGTCTCCCTTACCCCACTTATCTAATCAATTACCAAATCTTATTGTTTCTAACTTCACAACATCTCTCTTTCATCTACCTCTTCTCTCTACTCATACATCATCGCCCCTGCCCTACATTATTGCATTAATTTCTTAGTTAGTCGCTTTCTTAAGTCTCTTAGCACTCACATCTATTTACTGCGAAAGTAATTGTCCTTAAGTGAAGATCTGACCACATTATTTACCTACTCATTGCAACAGCTTCCTATTGCTTCATAGATAAAATATAAACTGCTTACTTTAGTTTCTAAAGCCCAGTACAATCTGGCCCAACCTTACCTTTTTGACCTCAATGGATCTAGCACTCTGAGATCCTGACAAAATGTCCTTCTCTTTGTTCCCCAGACATTGCACTACACCTGCTGTCTCCATGCCTTTACAGTGGTCGTTCTCCAAGCCTGCAGTGTACTTCCCCCTTATATCTGCCTCACTGATCCCCGCCTTCCTTTTAGATGCTGCTTAGGCACCATTTTGTACATAAAACTTTTACTAATTTTCCCGTCTGCTGATGCTTCCCCTCTTAAATTACCTTTTATTTAACATGGATGTTGATATGATGATATGGGGTGTGTGGGTACGTATACACATGTATATATGTATATATTTATATATGTATATATTTATATGTGTTTACTTTATTAACTTTATTTCATTGCTATATTTGTACCCTCATTAGAATGTAAACTCTTTTTGAGTAAAAATTAATTCTTTACACTTATACCTCTAGCACCTAGTATGTTATTGTTCTTCAGTTGTTCAGTCATGTCTGACTCTTTGGACAGTATGACATGGATTTTTCTGACATGGACAGTATGATCCATGGGGTTTTCTTGACAAAGACAGTGGACTGGTTTACATTTCCTTCTCCAGTGGATTAAGGCAAATGAAGGTTAAGTGACTTGCCCAGGCTCATGTAGCTAGTTAGTTTCTGAGACCAAATTTCAACTTAGGCCTTTCTGACTCTGGGCCCAGTGCTTTATCTATTGAGATATCTTACTGCCTCAGCATCTAGTATAGTATCTTGTAAATAATAGTTTTTAATAAATATTTCTTAATTGATTAATTAATTAGCTAATTAATTTGAAAGGGGATAAAATGTGATATTCAGTTTTTTGAAGTGTTAACTGCCAAATTATAAAAAAAAAATTGCTGAAGAATTTATCGTGGAGAAATTTATCTCATCTACTACTTTATTGGCATATCTGAATCAGGAGTGGTCACTGCAACTTGGCCTAAGAAAATACTAAAATAATTTTGAAAAAAAATAAAAGATCTAACTCTTGGTAAGGCAGGTTAAGTGAGTACCTTTGTAAATTTTTAAATTTTTAAAAACTACTTGCTGCTTTAAGAGGCATATTAGGGGGTCTGCAGGATAGAACACCAGCCCTGGAGTCAGGAGGACCTGAGTTCAAATCCAGCTTCAGACACTTGACGTGTCCTAGCAGTGTGACCCTGGGCAAGTCACTTAACCTTGATTGCCTCACCAAAACAACAACAACAACAAAAACTTTTAAAAAAAGAGGCATATTAAGGAAGATACGCCTACATTAAAAAAAAATGGGAAACAACTACAGCCTTTTGAATGCCCACTAGTGGTTAAATAGTGAGTTGTCAAGAAAAGCCAAACCATTTCCTGTTTCCTACCACTGGACCACCATCACACTCTCAGAGACTGATGGCCCTTAAGGGCTCACTTTGAACAAAATAGTTGCATGTGTGTCCAGGATAGAAATTATGGTGATGGGTCATATGAACCATTAAAAAGTGTTTTTAATTTAAAAGTTTGTTTTGTGTATAGCAAAAAATTTTAGACATCATCTTTATTCCCCAATATAGTCCTCACTGTACCTTTCCCAGAAAGCCATCCTTTCTAACAAAGAGAAAGAATAGGGAACAATTCAGTGAAAATAATTAATACTTCAATCATGTCTGATATTATATTTAGAGTTCCATGTCTATTTTTCTTCACCTCTACAAGGAGGTGTTAAATGCAAATTCATACCGTTTCTTTGGTCATTATAATTTCATAACATTTAGTTTTGATTTATTATTGTTGTTTCCATTTATATTACTTTATTTATTGAGTATATTTTTTCTTGGTGCTCCTTATTTTACTTTGTATCCATCGTATATTTTATCATGCTTCTTTGAAACCTTTATGTTTGTGATTTCTTACTATGAGCAATATTCCTTTAGGTCATGTAGTATAATTGCTTTGGCCACTCTCCAATCAATGGCTAAGTTGTGATGATTTTTTGCTTCTAAATGGAAGCCATTTTTAAATTCATAAAATATTTTGCTATGTGTTAGCACACTAAGCAATAGTTATGACTCTTCATATGTGTCCTCATAAAAAAAAATCTGATTCAGTACACTTACTAGCTGTGGTATGTGACACTGGGCAAATCCCTTAAGCTCCTTATACCTCTATAAAATTAAGGAATTGGAATCAACCATCTTCAAGCTATAAATCCTATGATTGCTCTTTGATTCTGAATGATACTAACATTGAGATCAATTACTTCTAAGTTCCTTTCCACATCTATTGTCCAATAAAGATTACCTAAAAATTGTTTATTAAGTATAATCATTCTGAGTTCCCCAGAGTGAAGATGTACAATATTTATGAAACTTATTTTGTTTCCATTCAATTCAAGAACTATTTATTAAGCACTTACTATAGGATAGTTCTTATCATCATAGAAATACAAAGACAAAAATGAAAATAGTCCTTGTCCTCAAGCAGCTCACATTCTCCCTTGGAGGGGAAATGATCATGTTAGGAACTCACGTACTCTTTGAGGAAATCTGTTATCAGTTTTTGTCTTTACCTTAGATTTTGAGAAAATCATGACATTCTATTACAAAAGAAATAACAGAAAATTTGACAATTTTTAATATTGCTTTTGGGAAAAGAATTGTGGAGTTGAGGTGGGGGAGGAACAACAAACTTGTTTCTTATTTAATCATTCCCCCCCAAAATGAAGTTGATTTCATATTGCAGCAGTTATCATATCTATTGTAAATCACTGGAATTCCCTAAAGATTGCATGCTTGAATCATAATTTTTATTTTTGTACAAAACTTTTAGCCAAAGAATAGAAATATCTTGAAGAAAATAATATTACTAGTTACTAATAGTTTAAAAATATATGTTTTGTTTCCATCACCATTTTGGAAATGAAACACATATACCATTTATATAAGATCTATCAAAGTTGGTTTTTTTTTTTTTACTGCTTCTGTCTTTCAAAGGCAAATGTTTGTAATACAAAGAGCCACCCAGTGTTTTGAAATAGTCCACTGAACTTGGAATTCAACAAATTTGAATTGCTCTGCTTCATTTTTTCTTCCAGAAATTCAAGGTTCCATTTCTCACCTATGAAGTCTTAGTTTCATGCATGCATGAAATTTAATAAATTAATTATCTCTGGCACGACCAAGGTCTGAAGAGAAATTCCACATAAGAGGAATAGAGTACAAAGTAAAAGTTGCTAGGTCATTCTATTGATTGGTAAAGTACAATTTTTTTTTCTTTTAGAATAATTTTTCTTTTATATTCTCTGGTGAGATTTGGTAGGTGAGGTCATATTAGATACAATCTGGTTTTATTCCTTTCCGCCAATGGTTTCCTTTTTCCCATCTCCCTCCCCACTACTCTTACAACATGCTAGCCATTCTTTGTGTTTTAAAACAAACTGAACAAAATAGAAATGAAAATTTCCAGTAGAAACTTGTCACTGCTTTGAAAAATGGCCATTTTTATCAATGCCAATTATAAGAAATTCTCAAATTGCAAATGGATTGTGTTCTAAAAGTCCATTTCTAAGTGAATTATTGGGAATGTAGAGGGCATTTTCTCAAAGAAGCAATGCTATTAATGGTTATGTTTCCAGGCTAGTCCCACCCAAAGTCTATTTAACCCGTAACATAGGTGAAATGCTATGTATTTGGAATGTAAAAAAAAAATAGTATAAAGCAGTACTCTTATAATACTTGTACTTCTGCAAACTCAAAAAAAAAGAAAACAATATTCAAGGAGAAAGCATAGCATTATAGATTTACAATAGGAAAGGACTTCAGAACCCTTTTATTTTATTTTATTCATTTGAAGGCACTTGGGTCTAGAGAATTTTACATGATTGTCCAAAGTTATAAAGATCTCAAACACCAGAGGAAAAAAATCAACCTATATCTTTTGTCTGTAGAAGCAGTTATATTTCTACTTTAATGTGTTGCCTCCTTTTATATTTCCCTTAGCTATTTGAGTGGCAGGTAGACTAGACAGTTCTTTCATATGGGAGTTTATTTGGCAAATGGAACAATGTTCTCTGCCATGTGGACTTCTAGAGACATGGATGTGTTTGGAGTTTTACATAGGCCATTTATAATGGCAGACTGAAGAGAATTTGGGGGTAGAATTCAGCACAAAGAAAGTCCAAAGCCTAGACAAAGAAAGCAATGTAGGGGGATTGGTGGACAGGAGTGAAGGGTCTGTCTGATGTTATTCATTCTTTTGGGAAGGACATAGGGAGATAAATATTGTCTACTGTCTACCTAGCAGCAGGGAGAGTGTGGTACAGTGACAGAAAAGGGAAGACGACCTTGATTTTCACTTTCTCATTATTAATAACATCATTTTAGAATGTCTCTGTTTCTTTGTATTTAGGCAATCACTCCTAGTTTCTAGGTGTTGGCTTTCATCAACCCTCTTCTTGTTCAAAGCTAACCAAAAGGTAGTTTTCCCTGTCTCAGACCCCGAGGCCAAGATCAAATATATTTTTAACCCATCATGACTTTGTGTTTTTGTATATCCTGTATGTGGGAAATAGCTCACTTGCTCCATAGAGGCTTGCTTTCTTTATGGGCAATTCAGTGTGTTTTCCCAATTTGGCTTGTTATCATGGATGAAATAAAGCTTTTTACTGAATTGTGCCCTAAATTGTATTCAGTTGTTTTCATTTCTATGACTACAAGAACAATATTTTCTCATTGAGAAGAGGGGAGGAAAGGAGAGGAAGAATAAATATAGAGGAAAAAGGTTTATTGCCTGGGAGGGATGTATTATAATTACAAGTATTCTGGCACCTACCAGCTTCTCTAACAATGTAGTTTATAAGGATCTGACTGGCTTAGTTCTGCATTCCTGTCTTCTTAAACAACCTCATAAGCTCATAGATTTAAATCTGAAAGGAACCTAAGACATCATCAAGTCTAACCCCCTCATTTTACAGAAGAGAAAACTGTGGACCAGAAGAGCATAAGTGACTTGCCTAAGTTCACAATTTATAAATGTATGAAAGCAGGATTTTAACCTAAATCTTCCTGGTGTCGAGTCCAGCTCTGTCTACTCAGCCTCACTTTCACTCAACCTTTACTGGGGAAGATAAATGTGTATTCCATTGGATTGTTACACCCCACTTTTATGCATGCAGCTATCTACATCTCATTATCACTTATTAGGTCCAATGCCTTCTGTTAAATAAAGCTGTATCTACAATTTAGGTGATAGGAAGCACTGGAATTATTATTTATTTGTATGGGAAAAGTCATATGACTTCATGTTTTACTCTAGTTTTAAGTGTTGTGGACACAACAGGGCCACTTTGATAATCAAGAATCATTAGGCTCAAATTATTTCTCATAGAATGATAGAATGAATCCTAGATCCTGGAAAGAATGAACTATCAAATATATGAACCATCTGCCCAGTATTTCATTTAGTAATATGTGAAAAGAAAGAATCTTCTGAGACAAAACAAAACGCATTTGATTAAGTAGATATTGATGTCAAATTCTAAATTAGGTTTTCTCCTTTGCCTAATAGAGTCTGATCTGTAGTAAAGGGTTGTATTTTTCAAAGAACCGAGAGAAAATCCAGCCCTAGACACTTGACACTTACTAGCTGTGTGATCCTGGGCAAGTCACTTAACCCCAATTGCCTCACCAAAAAGAAGAGAAAAAAAAGAGGTGAGAGAACATGATGACAGAGAACTTATGTGGAAGATATTTAAAATAGTTATCATGGATAAGACCTAATAAGTATACCTGTATATTCTGACCTGGATCTACTTTTATAGCCTTATTTCCCATTTCACTGTTTCATGCTTTCTACATCTTCACCACACTATGTCTCTGGTCATTCTCCAGTCTTGCCTTAGTCTTTCTACTTTTTTACAGGTTGTACCTCACATTTGTAATGGCCACCTGCTACATAGCTAAACATACTAAAACATTTATTTACTATCAAGTCACAAGTGTAGAAATCCTATTCTCTGAGATCCCCACTCTCCATCTAGTATTAATCCCTCCTTCCTTGATTATCTCATTTTAATGGATTTTTATATTGATACCTATTGTTTGATTATAAGCTTTTTGAGAACAGGGGCTGCCATTTTACATCTTTGTACCACCAGTATCTTGAATAAAATAAGAACTTAATAAATGTTGAATTGAAATGGGAAAAAAATAGAGAAAGATGCCAAACAGTGTCATTCTAACATCAAGAAACATGGGTATCACTAAGAAATATGACTGTAATCAAGAAAACTTGAGTTCCATATTTATTCTTTATCACTGACTTTCAGATAAAATATGCTCAATTAAAAATAAGAACAAGTTTTTTATAAATTCTCAATCAATTGGTATCCAAGATCAGAGTTGTGTTGTTTTTCTTCTTCAGGTCTTCATGAATCAACCAGTTAGTACAAATGATAAAAATTTAGGCAATAGAATTTGCCAAAAATTCTCTCTGTGCACAAAGTAAAAATGAATTTTTCCCAAGTTTAATAGTAATAATGTGATCTGTGCATTAGGTTTAATCTATAGCAATGAAATATTGCAAAATTTACAATGCATTGAATTATAGATTTTTAAGAGAGATTATCAGATATTGTAATTAGATCACTAAACCAGCTCTGGTGATAGATATTAAAAGAGAATATTGTTTAGACATACAGCATATGACATATAGGATCTCTTTGTGTTATTTGAAAATTAGGTGAAAAGTTACTACTCAAGCCCTTTTCTTTATTTTCCTACTAATTTAAAAAATGCTATTAATTCTTACTCTGTATTGGCTAATGTTATCTGCTTTTGGCTTTGCCTTTCTACTTTCCAGTCCACAAATACCATGAAATATTTCTAAGTTATAATGTAAAAATAATAGAAAACATAATAAACCAAGTACAATTGAGTTAAAAGATTGTTTAGTTACTGTAAGTTTTTTTTAAATTTTATCTATTTTTGGTAATTAAGCACCAAACTGTAAATACTGGTACTCTAAGACAGAATCCTGACTGCCTAGCCTTAGTTAGTCTCTGCAATGATACATGCTTTGGATTCATTTTTCTTTCCCTACTCTGTTTTGGCCACTTCAAGGTAAAAATTGCTCCTATTACTTATTCATATTAACCTGCAAACATGTCAATGACCACTTCTATTGATCTCCATCGTAAATTAATTTTAAAATATTATTATATTATCCCTGTTCATATGGATAGTTTAGGGAGGGGATGACTTTCACCCAGTTAGATTTTTGGGATTATGGTATGTTTATACTTTGAAAAAAAACTATTGTGTGTTATTCTGGCTGAATTCTAAAATAAAATAGTCCCTTATGATGTCAGTTTGCATAGAGTCTTTAAATAGCCAAAGTTCTCCTTCAATGCCAATGACAACATCCTACTGTGGGGGATAGCACTGAACATAATGTGCATACTTACAGACTTTACAGCTTAAACAGTAACATTTTATACTATTAATATGCTTATTCCACTCTATCTTTTAGAATATTTTGTTCTGGTTATACAGTTTCATAAGTAAAGAAATTTTATTTGTTTCAGAGCAGTATCATAATATTTGGGTAAATATATTATATAATGGTTGGTTCTGGACTTCCTCCACCTTATTTTATAGATTGGTATCTTTAGCATCTGTACTTATGAATATTGCCCATTCTCATTTAATGAATTTAGAGATGCTTACATATAGTGAATGAATTATAATCTATGACTTGACTGTCAAAATATGTAGTTCATTATATGTACTTGAAACTATCCTTACCAGAGAAAATAGTCTTGAAATAAATTCTTTATGGAGCATTGTTGCAACAAATTTAGTTTTGATTCTTGCTTCCTTTCCACACTTGCCTGTTTTTATTTGGTTAATTTTCTTTTGTGACCATTTTTTTACTTACTTCCTCCCTTCCTGAACCCCCTTCAAAATGTGCCCAAATAATCTTACTACTGCACAAATCAGATCAAATTACTTCCTTCTTCAAAAATCTTCCATATTCCATATTGTCTCTGAAATATATGTATATACATACACATACATAAAGTATTACTGCATCCTTTAAAGCCAACTTAATCTTGCCCCAACCCATTGTCTTTCATTTCTGAACTCAAGAATTTTTTTTCCTTATTGAATGCATACTATTTCCATTGAACTCTGAATCCCAGTAAAATAAGATGTGCATCTCATAATCCAAAAGCTCTTAATCTAGTTAGGGAAAAATCCTATCTATATGCAACATTTAATTTTGGAAAGAGAAGAAATGCTGAAATAAAGTAAAAGCTAATATATGTTATCAGAGGTAACAGAGAGGAGATAGCAATATATATCTGAACAGAAAAAAAAACCACTTTCATTGGGAATAGAGTAAGGTGAGGCATATCATTTGTAAGCCTAGAGTCCAAGGGAAGGTAAACCTATTTTATTGTAGTAGAATGACTAATGGTGTCTTTAATAATGTTGCATTTGGGCATCCATATAGTGTTTTTTTTTTCCCTTCCCCAGATAAAAATAAGGATAATTTAAACACTTACAAACTATGTAGTTTGACTGAAAGTTATATTAATCAATGAAAATATGTTCATCTTATTGCATCTATGATATTATAGAACAATACTTATTACTGTCCTACTGCTATTCTAAAAATGACGAAAATGACCTTTACATGGGAAAAAAAGGCAAAATTACAGAGATACATTTAGAGAGAATAATCGCTTAAGCTATTATCTTTGAAAATCTTTTTTTTTTGCTTTATGTAAAAACCAAATAATTATCACACAAGGAAGATAGTCTCTCCCTTCCTATACCTCATAGTAGTCTTCACATTTTCTGCTTCTGTGTAGCATAGTATTTTCAACAAAGCACTGTTGTTAAATGCAACATTATTATATTAGCAAATGACATCTTTAGTAATTTTTTTCTAATGTGATTTTAAAAGATTACTGCATTCTTAAGTATGTTTTGAAGACTTTTTAGGCCAATTTTGTTTTCTTTAGAAATAAACTAAATCATTGGAATAAATGATTTATTACCTGGCAAATGGCTCATGTAAAATTTTAGAAGGAGAGCTTAACAGCAACATCTCTTTGCACTTATATAACATCAATGAAACAAAACTTTATTTGTGTAATATTAATCAAACAATAAGGACTTGCTGTGGACTCTCTTTAAGCCTACTATTATGTTAGATTCAATGCAAGAAATATTTATCAAGTGGCAGCCAGGAGTAAGGCACTCAACTAAATGCTGGTAAGAGAAGGATGAAAAGGGAATGGGTGCTTAGAATTTAATTGGGGAATTCAGTGTATTTAAAGATAAAAATTCAATAAAGGGAGAGGGTGTTACTGGGATGAAGAGAGATCTAAACTGCTAAGTTTAGAGATCTGGGGTGAGGATTTCAGGGAAGCTGAAGGAATACTTTATTATTGCAGAAGCTTGTAGCTGAGCTGATCTTTCAAGAGAGAAAATTTTGATCAGTGTGTAAATTATAAACATGTGGAATGGCCTACACAAATTGAATCAAGTTACTCAGTTGTGCAAGACTTACTATGATCATGATTGTGTGGCTGAAAGAATATACTGTTAATATTTTACACTGTCTAAAATTCAATGCTTGGAGGTGTGGGAGAACATCATTACCTATGTTAAAACTTTGGAATGAACTGGGGTGGTGACACTGTCAGTTGAGGGAGTTGAGTAAAGTCAATAAATGTTTTCATTAAGTATGCCAGTCACTGTGCTAAAAGCTAGAGGATACAAAGAAAGGCAAAAACAACTCTTGCCCTCAAGGAACTCACCTTGACTTGTTTGAAAATAATATGGTCAAACTTGTGCTCTAAGACCATTTTGATATCTGAGTTAAGAATGGACTGGAATGAAGAGAGACTTATGGCAGGAGGACCAATCAGTAGGCTATGATGATAATCCGGGTTTGAATTTATGAATGGATGCAGCAGGGTGGTGGCAATATGAGAGCAAGGAAGGATGGATAAATATGGGAAATGTTACAAAGATGGAATCAATAGAATTTTGCAACAGATTGGATTTTGTGAAAGAAAATGAGGGGTCAAGTATGTTTTTTAATGTATGTATGTGAGTTTTAATGCTGGGTGGCTGGGAGAATGGTGGTACCCCCAACAATAATGGAGAAGTTAGGGAAAAGGGGAGATTTTGAAAGGAAAGGTAATGGGTTCAGTTTTATATGCGTGGAGTTTCAAACGTCTAAAAGACAAATCAACATGTTCAGTAGGCAGTTGGAGATGTGATACTGGCGATTAGAAGAGAAATTAGTACTAGATAAATAGATCTCAACATTATCTTCATATAGATAATTGAATCCATGGGAGCTGATGAGATCAACAAGTGTGATCGTTTGGAGGGGTAAGAGGGCATAGGACATAGCCTTGAGGAACAGTACCAATAAGTAGGAGTGACTAATCTGAATGAAAATCCAATGAAGAAGACTGAGGAGTGAACATACAAGTAGGAAGAGAACCAGGAGAGTCTTGTCATGAAAAACTAGAGAGATGTGAGTATCGAGAAGAGTATAATCCACAGCATCAAAAACTTCAGAGAGGTAAAAAAAAAAAAAAGCGAACATTGTGAAAAAGCCATTAGATTTGGCAATTGGGAGATTGTTTGTAACTTTGGAGAGAGAAGTTTCATTTGATTAATAAAGCTGGGAGCCACACTACCAAGATTTTAAGAGACAGAGAGTAAAGGTAATGGAGATGCCAATTATAGTTGGCTTTCTCTAAGAGTTTAACTGTGAAAGATAAGATAGAAATGGAACAATACTAGGTTTAACAATTGGATCAAGTGAGGGTTTTTAAGGATGGAGGAGACATAGGTATACATTATATAGAAGTAGCCAGGAAACAGGAAGAGACTGCAAACTAATAAGTGAAGATGATAGAGAGGCAACCTACAGGGCAAGACAGGGCAAAATTGTATAGATAGAGATATTTGTTTTGGCAAAAAGGGTCAGCCACCTCTTCAGGTGAGACAGAGGTGAAATAAGAGATTGGGGGAGGGGGAAGACATCTGAATTATATGAGGTGAGGAGGGGAAAAGAGGAAGCTTCTAGTAAGTGGCTTCAATTTTTAGTCAAATATGAGATAAGGTTCTCAATTGATAATGTGTAAGCAAGAAGATGCCATGAGAGGTTTTAGGAGGAATAAAAGAGTTTAGAAAAGATCTCATGGTGGGTGGGATAAAAAATCAATTAGGAAGGTATGGAAACCTTGCAGTGCTCTAGTGAGTACCCAGTTAAGATTATATAACCTAAGTTGGTAGTAGATCACAAAAGTTTTACAGTTTTCTCCAGCTCTGTTCAGTGTGTGTGAATAGGATTGAAGGCAGAAGATCTCAGAGTCATAAAGCAAAAAGTTTAGGTTTAATAAGGAATAATCAGAAATAGGACAAGGGGGCAAAAGATTTGAGAAGATTGGATAATGTAGAGTTGAACTGATTGGCCATTGGGTTGAGATAGGTAAATGTTGAGAGTGTAGCCAGCGTAGGGGTGTTGGCCTGGGAAAGAACTGAGGAAAGGAGTCAGAGGTGAGAAATATGAAGGTAAAACCAATGGGACTTGAATAGTGATTGGATATGAGGAGTAAAAGAGCTGGTAATGATTCTGATCCCATGGATATTGCAAAGGAAATTTGATATATTGTACCTATCCTCAAACCTTACAGTCTGTTGGAGTGACAAACCTAATACACATTAAAGCAATAGAGAGTTAAACTATGGGAATTGAATATACAATCAAAAGAAGTTTAATGAAAGGAAAGTTTAGTGGGGGCTAAAATAATTGACTTCAAGGTATGACAATTTAGGCTTTAAAAAATGTACAGGTTAGAGATAGATAAGGAGGAAAGAAAGAAAATCTCATGAAAATGAGAATCAACATGAAACAAGGCACAGAAAAAGAAATAATCGTGGCTTATGGTAGGTAAAGACCAAAATAAATAGAACATAGGGTCCCATTTGAGGGAATAAAGAAAATCACATTGGATAAGAATATGATAGAGGGCTTTGAAAACCAGACATAGCCATTTGGTCCTAATGTAGAGAAGAGCTATGTAGATCCTTGCACAGGGGGAATAACCCAATGACAATGATGCGAGAAGATTATTAAGTCTAGCTGCCAGCCTCCTGCCTTATCTTCATAATGATTCAATGTCATGCTGTGAGTGCAGGTGATGGGGATTGTTCTTCATTATCTGAATTGATAGGAGGTAGAAGAGAAAGCAAATTTCATGCAAAAATACCTTACATTAACAACGGTGGGGGGAAAGGGGGAACAAGAAAATGGTCATGAATGACAAACCTGGGCTGTCATTTTATAAACTATTTTACCAGATGATCCTCTTGAGTTGAATATTCTTGAGTAGAAGGACAAAAATGAACAAAAATCAGTAAACACGTTTAAAATTCTGGGGTGATATGCAGCTAGTAGATAAAATAGTAGTTATATTTATTGATGTGGATAGCTATTGTCTTCATATCAGTATTCTTTCTATTGCGTAGATCTGTATTTTCCATTTGCTTCTGAAGGTGGGATTCCGCTCACTAGTATTTGCATTGCTATTTCCTTTTCTTTCTTTCTTTCTTTCTTTCTTTCTTTCTTTCTTTCTTTCTTTCTTTCTTTCTTTCTTTCTTTCTTTCTTTCTTTCTTTCTTTCTTTCTTTTTTTCTTCTAAGATAGCAGTGACTCTACTCCAGTTTCAGAGACAGTAATTGCATGGCAATGTTAATTTGCAGTCTTAATGGAACAGTGGAATGCTTATAAAATAACGACAAGGAGAAGGTATAGCCCTATTACCAAACTGCAGCTTATCTTACCAGTTTCCCCAACAATAGCTGCTGTTACTCTTGTGGATATGTATTCCTCTTTAACATAGCAATTGTCCAGCTTATCCACTTTTGAAAATTATAAAGATGACTATGTCCTGTCTCTGGAATAAAGGAAAGTTTCTGTCAAATTTTAAAAGCATTCAGACTAGGTTAATTGTCCCCCATTGAGTTTAGGTATAGGGACAAGGACTGGATGTGTGATTTTTACTGGTATAGTTCCCTCTCGGGTTAGGAAATTTATCTTAACAATGTGTATCAGCACCTTCACTTTCGAGCTTTAAAGAGTTGGTTAAGGCACTGAGGGGTTAAATGACTTGCCCAGAGGCATAAGGCAAAAACATCTCAGAAATGGGAGTGAAAACTAGACTTTTCTGCCTAGAAGGGCAGCTTTTTATCCTCTCTGCCATGCTTCCCTTCTTGCCACCAGCTCATGCTGTGAAAGAACTAGAAGGAACCTTTATTATTTTCCAAATCCTAACATGGATCATTTTCCCCTAAAAGGCCCACAGAGATGTTTGCAATACTTGATTTTCCCCTTCATTCCTTGACACAACTTCCTGGTTACCTAAGGATGTAAACTATCCCACCCACGTGAAATCCCTGTCCCTCTGACTCCGTGGGTGTCACCGCAGCCTACCCTCCTCCCAAGACACGTTTCCATATGGATATGAAAGGGACTAAGGACTAAGTAGTACCATTTCCTTGCTGTATATCTTCATTACATCAGAGTCATGGAAAATTCTTTAGATCGCCTATTCAGTTACCACACATTTCTCATTTTGTCCCGCAATCGAACCTGACCTAACAGGGTTCTGGCATCAGAACTACCCTAAACATCTATATCTATGTCATCCATATCTATATCTGTAGTGTATCCTCTGGATCATTACATATCTGTTCTGTTAACAGTTTTGTTGAACCAGTATCTCGCAAAAAAATAGAGATAGATTAGACTGTCCAGACATTTGCATTCTGAACCTGCTTCTGATACTCATTAGTTGTAGAAAAATCACTTAAACACTCTATGTTTCAGCATCATCACTTGTGAAATGGGGATAACACACACCTATAGTACATCCCCGACAAGTTTGTAGTGAGGATCAAATGAGACACTAATGGATGTAAAGTGCCTGGTCAACCTTCATGCCCTATTTAAATAGCAGCTATTATCTACGCTCATTGGCTGTTCTGTACTCACAGAGATTGGCCTCAGTGTGTATGTTCCTGTCTCAGAAATTTACTATCAGGAGGGATACAAGGATGAGGCTGGTCATCAGTTGGCTCTTTGCCCCACACAATACAGTCACTGAGTGAGAATCCCTGCTTTATTTGGTTTTCTCTCTGAGAGAATCAGAAGCCTTCTAGTGAGTCCTGGCCCTGCCTGATCCCTGCTAGCTTAGAGCTCAGCCTTTTCTGCTCAATAATCCTCACTTTTTTGTTCTCACTTTGCTGTAGGTTTGCTGTACTTATTCATAGGGCTATAAATTTTCAATGACTATCTTGTCTAGAGTATTCCCTGAATTGTAGTTCTGGATTTGATTTAAGCACATTCTGGTCTCCCAAAGAGTTGGATTCTTTTACTATATAGATTTGTTTATTATTATCTTGGAAATTTTGGGATTAACCATAATTTATCAATTTATTAATTGTGCTCCGGTCATGATAATGATGGCAATGATGATGATGATGATGATGATAACAATAATAACTGTTATCATTGACATCTTGCTGGGCCTGGAATAATTTACTGAGGAGGTAGGATTTTATTTGGACTTTTAAAGATGCGCAAAGCAGTCCACCCAATAGAACAAGAAAGACAAAGTCTGTGTAAAAGGACTATAAAATCATTAAAAATACAATTTTCTTAGAAACAAGCTCATTGATATTGTTTCCTTTTTAGAAATTTATCTTAGAGTCAGAGCTGGAAAGGCCCTGTGAGATCACCTTATCCATACTCCCCATTCTTTGACACAGAATGTTTTAGTTTGTACAGCTCATTTCCTCTTATTACAGAAATGGCAGAGTGAATTCTTTAAATATAAATATTACTCTATATGTTCCCCAAATTCTTCTGATCTTTAGTATTTTACCATGTAGGTAACTTCTTTCCATGCTTGTCTTTATTTTTCAATACATACACACACACACAAAGAGGAAACATGATAATCTATATGCTTAAAGCTTTAATAGTGCCTTGATAGAAAATACTTGTTTAAATTAAACTTCACTTATACCTGTAACAAAACCAATATAACTTCCTCTTTATTAAAAAAAAAGCATTGATTAAAATATAATTTATTTACAAATATATCATGATACAATGTCAGTGTAGAGTAGTGAATAGAAGGCTGGCCTCAAAGCCAGGAAGACAAATTAAGTTCCCAGCTCTAATACATACTGGCTTTGAAATCATAAGCAAGTCACTTCACATCTTAGTGCCACAGGCTATTATATAAGACTGTTACATTGCAAAGAAAATTTATTTTTATACATACATACACGTGTACACATGCACACACACATTGATCCACATTTGAAAGTTCCTTTAGATGTTGCTGATACCTTACTTTTACTAGCCTCCTTTTTCTTCTTTATTACAACTTCAGATGAATTTTATTTATTCAGTGTCATCATAACTGATACAGTAGCATGTTTTATTATTCTTGTCATTTCATATAGTCCCAGAATCTTATTTTTAAGATCCAGACATGATCTTCACACTTATCTATTTCCCCTATTTTAAAGATAAGAATGTCTTTCCTTGTGTAGGATATCATGTAACAAACATAATATTACTAGACGTATTATTATATAATTAAATATTTTTCTTTTAATTTTCTTTTTTTTGTTGTTTTTTTTTTTTGCTTTTAGGCAATTGGGGTTAAGTGACTTGCCCAGGGTCACACAGCTAGTAAGTGTCAAATGTCTGGTCTAAGGCCGGATTTGAACTCAGGTCCTCCTGACTTCAGGGCTGGTGCTCTATCCACTGCACTACCTAGCTGCCCCTTTTAATTTTTCACCTGGAAAAAATATTCATTTTTTGCCTATGTATATATTTTTTGCATTGGAATCAATCCTTTCCTTCAGTAATTGCATTATAGCAACTCTAAGAATTGTTTAGGGATCTTATGTATTTATGAAAGGATATGTGTAAAATAAAATTACATCATGTTCAGCTCATTTTTCCATTGAATGTCATTTAATACCAGTGAGTATTCAAAACTAGACAAAATTACCTGGTAATATATAATTCATGACAAGTCCATTTTTTTGATTTGCAGGAGCAATGTACCACAGTCATCCCATGATACCCAAAGTGTTTAGGATGATAGGATCACAGATTAAAGCTGGAATTGATATAAGAGGCACATAGTTTAATCCCTTTATTTGACAGATGAGGAAAATGCGCCCCAGAGAGGAGAGTCATGTAGATAACAAGTATGTAAGCCAGCATTTGAACCAGAATCTTCCAATTTCAAATCCAGTACTCTTTCCACCATGACAAGTGATATAATAATAACAATAAAAACTAACATGTATATAGTACTTTATGGTTTGAAAGCTTTTGAAGTAGATACTGTTTTCCTCATATTTTGAGATGGAGGTTAAATGAGATAACAATAATAGGTAGGAGCAGCTAGGTGGTGCAGTGGATAGAACACCGGCCCTGAAGTCAGGAGGACCTGAATTCAAATCCGGCCTCAGATCAAACACTTGACACTTACTAGGTGTGTGACCCTGAGCAAGTCACTTAGCCCCAATTCCTAAAAAAAAAAAAAAAAAAAAAAACCAAAGCCACAATAAAAGGAATGTTCATATCACACTTCAAGGGTTGCAAAATGCTTAACCCACATGTCATTTAATCCTCTCAAGAGCCTTGCAGAATCAGTATTGTTATTATCCCATTTTTATAGGTGAGCAAACTGAGGCTGAGGAAAATTAAGTGACAGTGTTTGAGGCAGCATTCAAACTCAGATCTTCCTGACTCTAGGGACAGCACCTCTCCTACTATGCTGATCTTAAGGAATTACACTGTTTGGGTCACTGACATCAGTTCTATCATTAGGTCTTCCTATCATGTCATGGCTGTGTATAGATTATCCTAATGTTGCAGAGTAGAAGGAGTATTGGGTTTAAATTAGAAGATATGGACTCCAAACCTTTCTCTGCCTTACACAGGGGTAGTGTAAGTAAGTCACTTCCTTACTCTGGGCTTAAATCGCCTAATCTGTAAAATGAATAGTTTTGTTGAGATCATAGACACATACACGAAGGGATCTCTGATGTCTTTACTCTATTCTCCTTGGAAATTGAGGCCCAAAGATGTTGAATGACTTCTGCAAGGTCACCCAGCTAATAAGTAGCAGAGCCAGGATTTGTACCCAGGTCATCTGGCTCTTTTCAAAAACCTAAGATGCCTTCTAGCTCTGATTTTCTGTGGTCCTCAAATATTTGAGCAGAAATCTGGGTCATTTCTATTAGGATACAGAACACTTCCCCCCGAATATGGCAAGAATTCTCTAATTCTAGCTTATTTGTCATATGAGGGGGCACATCAACAAATTACAGTGTAGCATAGAGGAAAGAGTGCTACACATGAAGTCACAAGCTCCAAGTTCAAATTCTGACTGTTACCTGTTACCTGTGGGACCTTGGGTAAGTTTCTCTGAAGTCTCTCTGGCCTTCATTTTCATCATCTAGAACGTGGGGAGATTGTTCTAGATCACTTCTAAGGTCTCTGTCAGGTTTGGATCTGATTGTATTATGAATTGGCTAATTTCACTACACTATAGGCCAATTCTTATTCTAACCATTGGAAATACAGTTAGTCAACTTTTATTTAATAAATATTGAGTTTTCTTAATACTATACATTATCGCATGTTGTAAATTACTACAACATGGCTAAGTGGTTAGAGTGCTGAACCTGGATTCATGGAGAACTGGGTCAGTCTTGTCTAGTTGTGGGACCTTGGTCAAGCTGGTTATCTTGCTAAGTATCTGTTCCCTCATGTGTAGCATAATTTGATATGACATAATATGACATAATATAATGTAACATACCACAATATGATAATAGTAATAATAATTAGCATTTATATAGGGCTTTTAAATCTTGCAAAGTGGTTTATGTACATTATTTCTTTTGATCTTTACAACAACACTGAGGTGTAGGTGCTATTATTATCCCCATTTTAAAGATAAGGAAACTAAGGTTAAATAATTTGCCCAACATCGCAAAGCTAGTGTCTCAGGCAGGATTTAAAACATAACTTTGTAACAAATAAACATAGTCACACAAAACAAGTCCTCAAATTTTCATGTCCAAAAATGTAGTCCCTTCTGCATCTTGGGTATATCCCCACTTCTGTCAGGAGTTTGTAGATGGTTATTGCATCAATCAGAGTTTTTGAGTCTCTCCAAGTTGTTTTTCTTTACAATATAGTTATTATTGCACATATCATTTTTTCTGGTTCTTCATCCTTCACTCTGTATCATTTTTTCTACAAGTTTACTCAGCTTTCTCTGGATTATCCCTTTCATTTCTTTTCTTATTCAATTACATCCTTATGCTACAATTTGTTCAGTAGTTCCTCAGTTGATGAGCACCCTTTTGTTTCCACTTCTTTGCTGGTAATAAGCACTATTATAAATATTTCTGTACGTTTAGGACCTTTTCTTCTTTCTTGGATCTCTTTAAGATATAAATAGGCCTCATAATAGTATTTTTGGGTCAAAGAGTTTGCACAGTTTGACTTTTGAGGCATAGTTCCAAAGTGCTTTTCAGATTGAGTATTCCATTTCATAGTTGCATCAGCCCTGTGCTTTTATTCCCATTGTTTTTCCCATGCTTGTCATTTTCCTTTTTTTTTCCCCCCTGTCACCCTGGCCAATCAAATAGGTCAAAGGTGGAAACTTGGAGAAGTTTTAATTTTTATTCCCCCAATTAATAATGATTTGGAGTATTTCTTTCTTTTTTTTTTGTATGACAGTTGATTACTTCGATTTCTTACTTGGAAGGTTATGTGCTCATATCCTTTGACTTAAATATCCTCCACATCATCACATGCACCTGTGAGCACACATACACAAACATTCCTTTTCTTCTTAAAGCAATTGGCCACACACATTCTAACTACCATATTTTCTAAAGGAATCATATATGAAAGCCTACTTATATTTTCAAAGTAAATGAAATGTTATTTACTTGATAAAGCAATGGGGTGGAAGAGAACATACTGGGGCCATAAGGCAAATGTTAAGGTCACCCAAGAAGTAGAAAATTAACTAAACAGAACTGACCTAAGAGAATTGATACACCTGTTCAAAGCCAGTTTCCTATACTCATATCTATAGGATCAGACATCTGAACTTTTATGGAGATTGGAATGAAATGAAATCTCAAAGTATCTGCCTGCCTAAGGCAAAAATGGTGACATCTATGGAAAAAATTCAAAACATGAAAATAAGAAGGGCTGGAAGGACTGTAGAGCCTAAGATAAAGTTTTCAAAAATTATGATAGCTATGATCAAAATTAAAAGTGAACATTTCCATATTGGGAAAATATTTGAAAACTGGGGCATGGAGAGTATCTGAAAAGTAATTAATTGGGGACTAGGGAGAAAGAGTGTTGTAAATGAGTGAAATGGAAAAAGGAATGAAAAAAGTTACCCAGAAGACCAGTTTATCTTTCTCTTTCAGAAGATCAGTAGCATGCAATTAGAATGGAATCTTAAAGAACCATCAAATCATAATTTGAACTGGAGATTAACAGAAAAAGATTTTAAAAAAAAATCTCCACCCCAATTAAAACTGAGCAAACATTTCCTTCCTTCTTAGAGTAGTGATTGCCAAAGCATAAAACCAGACAAGCTGTTTTACATCAGGTTGCAAAGAATAGATTACATTAAGAAAAAAAAAGCACCCTGGGGGAACTAGGGTCTTGAGGTTTTCTTCAAGCCTTTTCACTTTAATAATAACCTCCAAACACCAGTAGTGCTAATTTACAAGCTTATCTGGACAGATGCTTACAGGTTCTAAGTAGCCCACAATTACAATGTTTGCCTTGGGCCACTGGTAAGCTCTTTTGAATAGTTGTCAGTTCAGGGCTCAGCTTTCCAGACTTATTGTCTAGGATGCTGCAGTATTTTAAGGTGGAACAGTAAGGGAGCTGGTTTTCCTCTTCTGTCAGTTTGAATAGCTATTTTTTTAAAGGTCTTTTTGAATTTAGTTTTATGTCTCACCCCCTCCATATATATTACATTATTTTCCATCTTAAATAATGTTGCCCAGTTTCATTAAAGGTTTCTTGCCATTGTGTTTTTCTGTTCAGCTCCTTCAGTCTGGCTGGCTGTACCTTCTCTACTTCATCAGCTATCTCCTGTCTTCCACCTGTCATCCTGTACTCTTTACTTTCCCTCACACCCAACCTCAAATCCAATCAGCAGGCAACATAGGATTATAGATTTGGAGCTAGAAGGTACCTTAGAGGCTTTCTAGTCCAGGTTGATTCTCAGGAAAAAGATGGATTCGGAATCAAAGAACTTGGTTCCAATTGTTACTACCTGAGTGACCTTGGGCAATCCTCTGGGCCTCAGTTTCTTTATCCATAAAATGACAGCATTGGCCTAGATACTGAGGTCTCTTACAGCTTTAAGGTCCTATAATTTTCATTTTACACTTTAGAAACTGGGGCCTGAAGGTTGATGGACTTCCTCTAGTTTACGAAAATTGTAAGCATCAGAAGAGAGAATCAATCACCTAACCGTGTTCACTTCACCTACACAAGATTTGTCCTTTTTTACCCCATGTTCTTCTTTACACTTAAAAAAAATACCACTGTTGCCTTCTAAATAGTATTCCCACTTTGAGGTTCTCCCCATCCTTAATTCATCTTTATGTCTGATTCCAAAAAAGCCTTTCTCCTGCTGTTCCCTGAGTATGTCCCTCTCTTACTGAAAAATCTTTAATGATTGTGGCAGCTAGGTGGCCTAGTGAATAGAGTTCTGGCTTTGGAGTCACGAGGACCTGAGTTCAAATCTGACCTCAGACATTTGGCACTTACTAGCTATGTGATCCTAGGCAAGTCCCATAACCCCAATTGCCTTGCCAAGAAGAAAAAAAATCTTCAATGATTTCCTATTGTCTATAGGATAAAATACTCACTGGCATGAAAAAAAAATATCTTCTACAAGTTAGCTCCAGCCTTTCTTTTTTCAAATTTTTTTTTGCTTGAAAAAAAATCATTATTGAAGTGAAAAGGAATTCTCCAAAACTCATTTATTAGAACTTTGTTACTGTGCTGAGCATGTAGTGAGGTAGACCTAGGTACATGTTGGCTTTAAAATAGTCTCGGTGACCATGCCCGAGTCACTTAACCTTTTGTAGTCTCTGTTTCTGCATCTGTAAAATGGGCATAATAATACAAGTAGCACCTACATCACAGGCTTATTCTAGATCTCAAATAAGAAAATGCATGCAGAATAATTCACAAAATTTAAATTACCATGGAAATGTCAGTTATTATTATCTATGTTAATGACTCAGATTTATATCATTATTATCATCAATCATTTTTCAACAAGACATTATTATCTAAGATGCCACATTGTCTATTGAGAGATAGGAAGTAGAGGTTAAACAATGAACAACATTCAAAGTAGTATAAGAGTTTGAAATGAATTGTATAGTCAAATTAGATTCTTATACTTTGGCAGGTAGGTGGCACAGTGGATAGAGGCCTGAGCTTGGAGTCAAGAAGACCTGAGTTCAAATCTGCCTTTCAGACCAGGGGTGAGGAACCTGTGGCCTTGAGGCCACATGTGGCCCTCTAGGTCCTCAAGTGTGGCCTTTTGACTAAGTCCAAGTTTTACAGAACAAATTCTTTTATTAATTTTTGGTGGTCTTAGCATAAATGTTATTAATTTGTTCTGTGAAGCTTGGATTCAGTCAAAGGGTCGCACTTGAGGACCTAGAGGGCCACATGTGGCCTTGAAACCACAGGCTCCCCCCGCCCCAGACATTTACCAGCTGTGTGAGTTTGGACAAGCTGCTTAACCCTGTTTTCCTCAGTTCTTCATCTGTAAAATGGGGTGGAGAAGAAAATGACAAACCACTCCAGTGTCTTGCTAATGGGTCACGAAGAGTCAAACATGACTGAAAAATGACTCAACAACAGTAATAATAAAAGGCAGAAATGAACAGGGGCTTGTCTATTTCTCATATATCAGTTAACATGATGTTAATAAGTTAACATCAGTTAACAAGTGCCCAGCATTTAATCAGTGAATGAACTTTGAAGGTGAAAGTGATCCCCTTACTTTATGACATTTAGAGTTGGGGTTGGGTGGGATTTTCAGGAGCTACAAAGTTTGACTGTATATTTCCTGAAAAGGTAGTAGGGCACATGACTTTTACATCTCTTGTTAGGGCTAAAAATAGACAATCTAGTCTCAGAGTCTCCCAGTACTACTTTTCTCAAATAGTAATGTCTTAAATTATATTCAAGCTCTCAGGAGACCCGCGGTAAGTCTAGAAAGAGAAATGGACTTGAGTAAAACATGGCTCACCAAAGCCTGAATTAGTTGTTCCTGACCCAGAGCTACTCACTCCTGTGATTTTCATTATGATAAGTAACATTAGTGGCAGAGCATCTCTGTTGACTTGAGAATCTGTGTGTAGTTCTGGTGGTGTTTCTCTCTTACTTGTGCTCCTTCCAAGAGAAACCTTGAGAACTTCAGGATGTGGCATTTTTGGATAGGAAAATTACAGCTTTATTTAAGTATAATTCAGTTCCTTGTATTTTATTTTATGCATTTAAAGACCATATTCTGAAAAGGGCTTCACGGTTTTCATCAGAGAGCCAAAGGGATCCATGTTAGCCAAATTCATATACCCCCTGAAATCAAGGATTCTATGACCCCTATTAAAAACCCTCATTGGTGTAATCTTCTACAACTTGTGGCTGAAATAGTACCCACTGTCCTCATATAGCTTCTATAGGCATAGTCTTTAAGAATCCAGGGTCACCTTTATGCCACGTGACATATTAGAAAATGTTAGTGGTAGTTACAGCCAGTTTTCTTACCGTGCAATCCTGCTAGTACTACTTCTATCTTTGGTTAGTCTCTCTCATAATGAACTAATTGAATATCTTTCAAGGTCTGCTCCAAATCCCACCACCTCTCTGAAGATTTCCCAATTGCACTGGCAGTTAATTTTCTCCTTTCTCTAGATCCAGATACTTTTATAATTACAGCACTAGCATTGCATAGGTGGTTGAGTTGTCTATGTATCTTTTCATCAGCTCTCCCTCATACCTAAAATGCAATTTGTCCTCACTTGCGCATCTTATGATTCTGAGTTTACTTCAAAGTTCAGCCCACATGGTGCTTCTAATGAGAAGCCTTTTTCTGAATCTCCTAGTCATAGCATCATCTCCCTCCTTGAATCATCTTGCATTTATTCATCTGTGTACAGATTGTATCCCCTCCAGAAGAATGTAAATTCTTAAGGCTGGGAGTGTTTTTTTGTTTTGTTTTATTTTTCCCAAAAACCTTTATGGTCTAATGGATAAAAGGCTAGTCTAATAGTGGGGGAGATCTGGGTTCAAATCATACCCCACACACACACACACACACACACACACACACACACACACACACACACACACACCCTCACTCACTTTGTGACCATTGGTAAGGCACTTAACCTTTTAGTGTTGTAGACAAGGCTAAGACCACCATCCATTAGTCGGAAAGGTTATCATGGGTGGTTCTCTACATTGGATGAAATCACAGGTATTCTCCTTCCCCCCCAAAAAAATATATATATGTATATATATATATATATATATATATATATGTATATATATATATGTATATATATATATATGTGTATATATATATATATATATATATATACATATATATATACATATATATTTTTTTTTTCTTACTACCTACTACTATAGTAGCTTTCCTCAGGTAAGTACTAATTAAATATTGTTGAATTGAACTGAATCTTGGTGCTTTTCCCTTGCCATGTAATTACATCTAAATCTGATGCTGATGGACCTTAGCACTTGTTAACACTTTTTCTATCAGTGCGCCAATCATCTCTCTTAGACTAAAAGCCCTAAAGCTTGGACAGATGTACCTTGGGAGAGGGACTTTCTATACTGAAAGTTTGACATACTAGGAGCTTCCCATTGGGATGAAATTGTAGATAGAGCATCAGAGGAAGGTGGCTGGCACATTGCTACCCATATAATAAGCATTCATTAAATATTTGTCGATTGGAGGGATTTACATTGCAGAAATTATTTCTCATCAGTTTCTAGTACTTTTGGTTGCAAACAATAACAGGAATGTCTTACATTCATATAGCATTTTTCAGCTTTCAAAGAGTTTCACATACATTATCTGATTTAATCCTTATAACATGGTGATATAAGCAAGACAACTACTGTTATTCCCATTTATTTATTTGCTGTTAAGGTGGTTCAGTGATGTTAAGAGTTTGCCTTACTTATTTGAAGTCATAAGAATAAAACTCCATGGAGTCAAAAGTGGAATATAATTTCTATCTTTTAAGAAAAATTACTCCATTTATAATGAAAACAATGGTATTTTTCCAAAAGCTTTCCTACTCAGAGTCTGTTTGCCAGTTTCCAAAAGCATACAATATACAGTGCCCTCAGCATCAACTCTAATTATAATCTGAATCCACTTGAAAAATCGAGAGACAAAAATGAAAAAAAAATACTCCACATAAAATTATCAAAATAAAGGAAAAGTGATATGCTACTTTACATTGCTTTCATTTTAAGAACATTAGCAAATGTCAAAAGGCTAAAGTTCTGCCTTTTCTCATCTTTTTTTTTTAAGGATTATGATGAAACAAGTTAATTTTCTGTTCCATTTTCAATTCTGTTCCAGAAGGGATAAGGCAACTTTACATGCTGTGTGTGAAACAGTTTCTGAAGGAATTGCTGGCTTAATTATTAGCTGACATTATACATTAAAAAAAAAAAGTAGCTAGCCCATTCTCGTTTTAATATAGTAGTTTGTGGGGAGGCTTGGAAGAAAGGGTAGAACGATTTTCTTCCAGTTTGTACGAGGGCCCAATAGGGTAACATTTTATTGTGTTGTCTATCAGGGGGCTAAAATGCAAGACAAGCAGACCCTAGACAAGATAGAAAGGGAACTAGAGAAACTGAAGAGGTAGAGCATTGTGAACACTAAAGACAAAAAATGTGTCCTTGGTGATCATTTGGGGTCATATGATGGTCCCTTAAATGTCAAGTTTCCAGAGACATTTGCTACACAGATTTAAGTAGATGAGTTAGTGGAAATGAAAGTTTCCTGCTCCAAAGCCAAATAAATACAAAGTTTTAGAGAGGAAAAAGCCTAAATAATGAAAAGAAGTAAGAATCTGGGAGAAAATGAACATATACATTTCTTTCATTTTAATTTATTTAAAAAGTTTGCTACTAAAGATTAAATCAAACATTTATTAAGAGCTACTATGTTCAAGGTACTGTACCAAGTGCTCGAGATACAAAGAAAGGCAAAAGTCAGTTCATGATCTCAAAAAAACTGAGTTTAACGGGGGGGAAAGTATGCAAACTGCCCTAACTTTTAAGTTTGTCATCTACCTAACAGCTTCCTCAATTTTAGTTGTTTGAACTAAATTATCTATAAAACCATTTGTCTGTGGATGGATGCTCATTCATTGTTCTTCTTCCAGGGCATTTTGCCTTTCCCCTTGGGAAAGTTCTGATTGTTTCAGGGTGGGACCACATAGTATTAGAATTCATAAATTGCAAGGATAATTTTTGTGAATTAAAGGAATTCATTTAGAGGTTAACTTAAGCTGCAAATGCCTAACACAGGAATGATCCTTCTTTTGGAAAGATAAGGCTGTTTCCCTATGTGTTGAAAAAATGATTGGTCTTCAGTTCTGAAAGGCTAACCCTACACCCTCTCAGTTGACACAGAAAGTGAAACCATTTCCCGGGAGCCTAGTTGTTAAGACAAAACACCCCTGAAGCTCAAATCCCTGCAAAAGACAACTCCTAACTGCAAGCTTATTGCTGCTCATTTTTTCCCAAAGCTTAATGATGGCAGTTATCATCTCAGTCTTGTCTGTGTTGAGCAATAAGAACCGACAGACAGTACTGAAAAGGGTTACAAATTGGTGCCTTGAATTCTCTATTATAAGGTACTAACACTTGAAATCAGGCAATGGTTGATAAATGTGCTATCACTTTTGGTTTTCCAGTCAGTGGTGTTACCAATTGAGCTGTGCCCAAGAGGTCAGCTGCATTGGTCTCAGGTGGGCCTTTTAAAATTTCTTTTGCATTGAAAAGTAATTTTATTTCCCATGAGTCCAATGCTACTTTTAAGCAAAGAGGAGCTGTTAAATTTTTATTATCAAATAGCTACCACACCCCCATGTTTCAGGGTATGACCCAAACAGGTTGAGTTCTTAGACTCATGAGGACTGGGAGGAACCTTAGACTTCAGCTAGTCTAACCAGTTCATTTTGAAGTTGAGTTAATTGAGTCCTAGAGAAATGAAATGAATTGGTCAGATGGTCAGAAAGTAGCAAAGCTGGGATAGTGTGGGTTGAACTGCATTCACTACTCCCAATGGAGGCAGAACATACTTTCTTAAGAATTCAAGTACAGTTCTCCCTTCTACATAATGGGGATTAGGGATGTGGTGTCCCCATGATCTGGAAAATCCACATAAAAAATTTGGCACTCCTTTGTACCAGAGAAGAAGTCTGATTTCTTTTTCTTTTATGGGGTGTTTACAATACCTTATTGTAAATTTCAAGTTGATGTTATACAATATTATGCATTTTTTTTGTACTTCTGAGTTTCTAAACTTTTTCTGTGCCATCTGTTGGCCTTTGCATATCATCTGCAGCCTCCACAAAACTCTCTCAAAATTCCCATTTAATTTATAATGCAGAGATATGCATGATATATCAAAACCATGATGGGGAAAGTCATGATGTGAAAGGGATAACTGTACACTAACCAGGCTGCTACCCATTGGCTTACCCGACTTCGACTCAGTGTGGCCTATTCAGTAGGGCATGCACCCCCTTGGTACAATATCCCTATGTCCTGATTGTGTGGGGTATTTTTGAGTCCATCATTTTATTGGAACTCCTTTGGATTATCACTCTCTGCAGCTATCAGAGTAGGAGTACCTAAACATTGTTTATAGCATTCTACTTGCTTTATCTCTATGCCATTACTTCATTACAATACCATAACATAAGCCATCATAATCAAAATTTAACAGCACCAAACAATGAAACAGATGCCATTTACTCTTCCTGCTGTCCTTGTAATTATCTAAGCTCTTTACCTACTGCAATGAACTCCAGGCTTCTTCAGTTTTGATTTGAAGCCAGTAGAAGACATGGTCATGGCTAGCCAATGTTTACACAGGTTGACCCTTCTGCTACTCTTTTCTGAATGATTCTATCTTCTACTTATCCTTTCTCTATCTGATGGGGTATGGGACCAAGCCAAGACCTTTGCCCCTTGCCCCCCAAAAGAATTTGGGTCCCATTTGTCTACAGGTCCCAAAAACCCCTTAAACTTTCTTTGACCTCACTCTGTTCTTAAATGGTTGCCTGAAGTTATATTCTACTTAACTGGCTTTTCCTTATCTCTTATTCTTATTGTGATGGACTGGCTCTAAGAATCCTAGACATACTAATGAAAAAGCTGAGTCTTTGATCCTAGTGTATTTCCCATCTTTGATCTTATCCAGACCCCACTCAACCTCTTCCTTCCAGTTCTTTGTTACCCTTATAATGCCTAACCCTTCATTGTCTATTCCTAGCATTCTCCCTGAACTCCTCTCCCAGTCACACAGATCCTCTTCCCAGCCCCTCCTCCCAACACTCCAAAATTATTTGGCTGTATATAAGATTAATCCTGGCCTCCATTTAAATGCTGAAATTTCCTCATTCCCACCAGTCCTTATGGGTGGAACTAATGTTCAGATTCCTTAAGAGTCTGACCTGTATGGCCCATCTCTAATAAAAACTTTGCCTCTGGCTGAAAGAAGATTTGGGTCAAATTCATTTGGGCAGAACCTGCTGTGTCATGATTTTGGAGTCCCAGCACCCCAAGAATCTATACCTCATCACATGTCCTGTGGCTGGGAAGAGGATTTCCAAGCACCTAGCTAGGCTAGGCTTGGAAGTATTTTTTGAGCCTGACCTCTCAGGTCAAACTGGGTCAGACAGCTACCAGGCTATCTTGACTCCTCCTGACACTCTCAGTTTCTAAGTCCAGTAGTTCTGTTTGAGCACATGGACCTGGGCACACCTTCCTTAGCATAGAGGATGGTCTCCCTATCAGGAAAGGTAAGCCCAATCCTCTCAGTTCTCTTGGTGCTAGGGAATTGAGAAAACTTCAGGTACCTTGCATCCTCTTCAGAATAGGGAATCTGTCCTTGTCCTCTGTACTACAGAAGACGTACCCAGGTCCATGGCCTCGAACTGAAGCAGTACACCAAGAGCCTGAGAGCATCATGCCAAGTGCAAGAGAGCCTCATAAATGTGTACCTGAAAAGCACTTCCAAAACTTTCTAGATGCTTGAAGAGTGACCCCAACTGCAGGGCAAGGATAAAGGGGGCGGAAGGCTTACATACCTTCCAGTCTTGGCTGGAGAAGAACTTGGGGTTAGGCAGCATCCTTGTACAGGCCACCAAAATGTTGAGGTTTAGAGGTGCTGGGACCGCAAAATCACGACACATAGGTCCTGCCCAAATGAATTTGACCCAAGCCTTCTTTCAGCCAAAGACAAGATTTATTAGAATATTGGGCAGACTCTTAAGGAATCCAAGCATTTGTATTGCTAATGCCACATCTTAAGAATCTGAGGCCATGGCTAGATTTTAAGAATCTGAGCACTTTAATGGAGACAAGATGGACCTTATATACAGAAAGACTGTGGGAGAGATCTAGGAATGGCCATGTAGTCTGTGGGAGACTGTGAGGTAACAGAATACTAGGCACCTGGACCAAATGGTCAAAGGAGAATGGAGCCTAGATAGGATTAAGGGTGGGAAGTGAGGGAGGGGCATAGGGAGATAAGACAATGGAGGGCTAGGCTAGGTAAAAGAGAATTGGGAGATTGGCCATAGCTACAATGAAAGGCCAGTTGATCTCTCCAGAGATTTGGCCATGTGGGAAAGTCCAGGGTTTTTCTTTTCTGGGGTCCAGATCCCAACTCCATCATATCTCTTCTGCTTATAACGTCATTCTGAGTTCTGTTACTTATTAGTGGAATCAGGGTATGGGGAGGAGGGGAGGAGAAAAGATCAATGACCAAATTCCTAATAAATGCTTTAGGGAGTTTGCTTAAACAACTTGATATTAATAACAGTGGGGGAAGGTAATTAAAAAAAAGTTTCCTTAGCCATCCCTTCAAATCCTTTACTCAAGTGATTCTTTTGCTGGAACTACATAGAGGGAACAGGAAAGAGGGAATGCAAAATATCTATAAGAACTTCAAATACTAAAATTTTAAAAATATATTAAAAATCATAAGGGGAAATAATTTGTGAATTCAAATAAGAACAATCTCAAGACATATAGTGATTCTCTCTAGTATTTAAACTGTAGGCAAAATGCTAGCAAACATTATAGATGTTCTAAAGGTCATATGGGTAAAACCTCACCAAATTGTATTTATAATTTGTTAAACAATGCTGTTTTTAACACTGACCAACAACAATGTTCAGATCTTCCCTTCCCTTAACAGTGTTCGTGCCTAAAGAGTCGGGTTTACCTCCCAAAAACTAAGTACTTACCATTAGCTTTTAAATTCTTGAGAACAGGATTTGTCTGTTATTTTTGTGTCCATCTCTAGCACCTAGTATAGTATCTAGTACATGGTAGGTGCTTAATAAATGCTTATTAGTTGATTGATTGCTTAGCTAGTGTGTTTCCTATGACTAAAATGCTCACCCTTGCTCCCTCTACTTGTTGAAACTTTTGCCTATCCTTCAAGACTTAGCTAAGATAGTATCTTTTCTAGGAATCCATAGGAATAAGGAAAGGTGCTAGTATTTCATGGTAGATAGAACTAGCCTTAGATGAATTCACAGAATCATAGATTTAGACTTAGAAGGAGCCTTACTTTTCATGTAGTCCAACTCTCAATTCTTTTCAGACGGGGTGTTAAAGCTCAAAGAGGTTAAGTGACCAAAGGTTACTCAGCTGGCAAGTGACAGAGCTAGGATTTGAACCTAGAGTCTGCAATACCAAATCCAGACACCAAATCCAATTCTTTCTCCCAGGAAGAAATTATAAATATATGTATATGTACACACATACACACACACACACACACACACACACACACACACACAGAGGTATGTATTTGTTCAAATTTTGCATCACATTTTGTTTCTACCTTTTACATGTACTAGTCTGAAACATTTGATTTTGGGCATGACTTATCTACAACAATAATAGCATAAAGTTTTTAGGTATATAAAATGTTTTAAATACATTATCTCATTTGTTCATTAAAATAGTGCTGTGGGTTAGGTATTATAAAAATTATTGATATCTTATATTTTAGAAAACATTAAGTGACTTTAACAAGATCTGACACCTCGTAAGGAACATTACTGAGACTTGAACCTAGCTTTACTAATTCTAAGTCCTGTGCTTTTGATTATAAATTGCTTGAGGTCTGGAACTGTGCCTTAATTTTAGGCCCCCTCTCTCCCATCCCAAGTATAATGCTCTAATAAATGTTGAATTGAACCTGTGCTCTAATTTTTTTTTAAATTTAGTCCAAAATATTTTAGCCTCAAAAATCAGTAACATGGAAACATTTTTCTCAGAAATTTACACAACTAAAATCAGAAGAATTCACAAGAGACATTATCAATGGCAAACTCTGATCATTTCCTAGCTTAGCCTTTTTATGAGTCATCTGGGATCTGACTGAGATCCAGGTTTCTATGGATAGTCCTCAATTTCAATAATCCAAAACAAAACAGCAAATCATTTGGAGTTTATGGACAATTGACAAGTGAATCTTTCTAGTCCTCTAACTCAAACCCTCTAACCCTGAGATCAAGAACTGATGAATAACATCAGAAAGAAATACTATCGTTTTTATTTTAGGCAGAAATGTATGATTCAGCTATCAGCTTAATCCTATTCATACCCAAATCTGAATTTTAAACACTGGCCAGTCAATATTTAGTTCTATTTCTCCAGTTAAATATTACTGATTACCACTTGGTTGTGTTTGACCAAGAGCTTGTTTCTCACACCAAGAGTTTGCTCTCTTACTGACATTAATATCCCAGTCATTCAATATCAACTCTTTTTTACACTAAGGCTAAAGTAAACATACCAAGATTTAAATCCTTTTCCATGTTTCTTGTATTACTTTGGGTAAGTCATTAAATCTCTATACATCTAACTTTCTCAGTTCCTAATAATGGACTCAGTGTAAGCTATCTCTAAAGTTCCTCATTCCTATAAAAACATCATACTTAACTCATTTCTTGATCAGTTGTCAAAACATTGATTATTCCTTCAAAATATTTATGCCATTTATTCCTTTCTCCATTTCAACCTCCATAACCGCAGTGGAGGCCTTTCTTATTTTATAGCTAGACTTTTTCCACTAGTAATAAGATTGAGTTCTTTGAATTTAGCCTTCTGTTCTGGAGTTCATCCTGCATACTGCTGTCAGACTTAATGTTTTATAAGCACTAAGAGATCTTTACTTGGAAATTATACCTACTTCTGCAAGTCTAAACTTCCCTGTCTCACTTTCAATGCCCTTCAATGTGTTACTGTTCTATCTATGCAGCCCATGGCCCATTGTTTACAAACTTGAAACCTCCAAACCCACAATTTCCTCATCTGTAAAATGCGGGAGAGTTTGGAGATGTTCTCGGAAGTTTCTTTCAGCTCCAAAAATGAATTAAATAACCTATAATTAGACCAATCTCATCACGCTAAAGAATTCACTGTGAACAATCCCATCTCTCTGTCTTTGCTCACATACTCCATGATAACTTTTTTCATTCTTGCATATTCTTCTAAGTACAGCTCAAGTTCAATGTTATTCATGAAGTCTTCTCTCACTATTTCAACTTTTCTAATATCTTCTTTGACTGTGGACTGGTTGCAGTCCAGAACACAATTTAACAGATTTATTTTCAAATTTCCCCAAATTAGGCGGAGGCAGTTAGGTGGCATGGTGGATAGAACATGAGACTTGGATTTGGGAAAACTTGAGTTCAAATTCAACCTCAGAAACTTACTAGCTGTGTGGCTTTGAACAACTTGGAAACAGAGGTTTTCTTTCTTATTTTCTTTCTTTTCCTTCCTTGCTTTCTTGCTTCCTTCCTTCCTTCTTCTCTTGCTTCCTGTGCCTAGTACATCTCTGGTGATTGATTGATTCACTCAATATGCAATATACGTTACCTAATAGATTCTAGATAGATTAGAAATTAGACGCTACTTACTTCATCCTTTTAAACTAGTGCAGAATGCCAGTTCCTTGACAAATGATTTTTAAGGGAACAAAGCAAAATGAAGGAAAGATATTCTAATTACAGACTTTGTGTTTCAGAATTTCTGCTTTAAGTTTTACCCTTTTCTTACTTAGTAAAATACTTCAAAAAGAATGCTTCCTTCTACCTGAAAGCCTATAGCATAGTGGTTTTCTCAAGTGGATTTTGGTAGATGATTGGTGATACTGCATATTTTACAGAGGAAAAAGATGTTATTGGAATAGCAATTCAGTTATCTTGATGAATCTTGCCTCTGTAGAACAAGAAAAGGTTTCAGGCATTAGGCTTCAAAGGAAAAAAACGGCAGGGTTATTGCATTTATGTAAATTCTTCCTCATTGTAACAGAATGCTTCACAGCAATAGCCACTTACTGTAATTTGACTGACATAAGGATTAGAAATAATAAATTCTCCATTTTCAAAAATCGGCCATCCCATCTTGTTTTAGCATTTGGCATTTCTCATATGTCAATTTGCCAAAAGTTAAGGAAATTGGAAGTCTAACTGGATCCTTTTCAAATGTTTCTGATTCAGTTGTTTGGAGCTCAACATATTTTACCATAGAAATAATTTTTGCAGTTTGGTTTGTTGGCTTAATTGCCAGAGCCAATCTAACCCAAATATCTGAAATACTGTACCTTCACAACAACAACAAAAAAATAATAGAATGTGGCATTGTTATAATTAAGCATTTAGACAATTTAAAGGGAACAGGGAAAAAATGTACATTGGCTTTGAACTAGTTTTTTTTTGTTTCTTTTTGTTGTTTTTTTAAAAAAAAGTTTTTCTAGAAAACACCATAGAGATTCTAAAGGGGATTTATGGACACATTGAAGGTACTCAAAGTTGATGGTACCAATACTTTCAGTTTGCCCATTTACATTTTAAAATGTAGTCTAGAGGACTTTAGGATCTTTGTGGAAACAAGGACTAGTAATGAAGAATTCTGTTGATTACTTTTTGAGCTTTTGTAAAATCTTTTTGTATTTGTTTATTTGGAGTGAATAAAATGCTGTGTTTTATTGACACACTCATATTGTGTGTGTGTGTGTGTGTGTGTGTGTGTGTGTGTGAATGTGTATGTGTGTGTATACACATAATGACTCAGGATAGTAATGCATATTTATGTAATAATATACTAATAGATGTATCCTGAGTGCTTGTATGAGATATAGGGAAAACTTTTCCCCATGTCTGTGAAGATTGAGTCAAAAGTTATTTTTAGAGCTTCCTCTAGAGTTAACTTTGGATAGGAGCCTGAGGAATCAAAGAGAATTATGAATTTTGGGTCACCCTTCAAGATGAGAGTACAAACCCAGAGCCAAGGAGACCAGGCCACAATTTATACCTTGGTCCATGTTTATCACCAGCAATCTACTGATTCCTATTACCCATTAAGATCTTTTGGACAAATCAGAAATATGAGAGTGGAAAAGAACAAACATTTCTTAAGTGTCTGTTGTGTGCCAGACACTGTGCTAAGCACTTTACAAATATACTCTCATTGAGCCCTCACAATAACTGGTGAGGTAGGTGTGATTATTATCCCCATTTTACAGTCGAGGAAACTGAGGCAGACAGAGCAACTTGTCCAGGGTCACACACCTAGTGAATGTCAAAGATGTATTAAATTCAGGTCAGCCTGTCTCCAGACCTTGTCCTCTATTCGCTTTGCCATGGCAAAAGAGAGAGACATCAAGAATGACAAGTTCTTGAAATAACTGGGCAAGAAAAAGAAAGAGAAGAGAAAGAGAAAACAGGCATAGAGAAGTGCATGCCCTTCCTTGTGTGCAGATATGGTAATGAGATTATCTAAGGTGATGTAAACTGAGTTGTGAATGATAAGAAGAAGAAAAAAACTGGAAAAAAGAGAGCATTATTATGTCCTGGACCAGGGGTGGGGAATCTGCAGCCTCAGGTCACATGTGGTCTTCTAGGGCCTTGGGTGCGTCCTTTTGCCTAAGTCCAAGTTTTACAGAACAAATCCTTTTATTAAGGGGATTTGTTCTGTGAAGTTTAGATTCAGTTAAAAGGCCACACTTGATGACCTAGAGGGCCACATGTGGCCTCAAGGCCACAGGTTCCCCACCCTTGTCCTGGACCTTCAGCAGTGAGGAGAAAGATGGTTGTGGCAAAGAGATTATTTGGTAAAACATTTTCTCACAGTAGATAACAGTGGGCACAGGAACAAATTGAGGTGGGAGGGTGGGACAGAAGAATGAAAAGGTAGAGAAGAGGAAACCACTCATACAATTGCTCTGTCATATGTAGGATGCTCCTAAGCTTGTGTTAACAACTTGGAGAGTGTGTGCAATCATTTCTTCATGTAGATCCAGCATTAGACACTGGAAAAGTTGGTAGAGGCTTACATGAAAAATCACATGAAATACAGTTGTAGGGAACTTCAGTTTCTTTATCCCAAAGGACAGGACATGGTAAGAAGATCAGTCCACCAAGTGTCACATGAAGAAATTAGGGGGGGGGGGAGAAGGAAAATGCCATGACTTCTTTAGATTTTTGTAATATAGAGAAAGGTAGAAAGCTTATTTCTAGTTTATAAGATCTAGATGTGAAATAGAGTCCAGGTCAGACTCCTTGTAGTAAAAAGTGAAAATGAAAAGTGGATCATTTGTTAAATGAGATGGGTGGGTTTGTGAAAGCAAAGACAAAGTTGAAGGGCCTATGTTGGAGGTAGAATGGTAAAATAGGGGGAGAGAGGAGGGCAGAAAGAAGATAGTTAAGTGTTAGAAGTGATGGACAGGCATGTCTTCAGAATCTCTAAGAAACATGCCCCAAATGGCTTGGGTTGAGACAGGAGGTTAATGTTTTTTGCAGTGGTTCAATCAGCATTGTCTCAAAGGCAGCCCTTCTAAACCCCTTGTTACCTGTGAACTCAGAGGTCAGTTCCATTTATAAATTCTTAATCCCAGACCCCAAGCAGCTTCATTCTTACTAACTGCCTCCAAGTACTAACACAAAGCTCTGATGTCTGCAGAATAATAGGCTCTCAGGGACCACCAAGTTCATTCTAGGCAGAGAACAAGCCAGGCATTTTTCAATTCATTTTAACAGCTATTTATTAGGTGTATACTATGTGCCTAGCACTCTTCGGAATGAAAATGAATTATGTGATATAACATCTAACTTCTAGGAGCTCACATATATGAAACCATTAGAGAAAAACACCTGATAACATAATGGAATATATGGGAGCACATACTTGACTAGGAGTTATAAAACCAGGATTTGATTCTCACCTGGTCATCTGTGAGACACTGACCAAGTCATTAACTCTTCTATCTTAGTTTCTTTATCTGTAAAATGGGAGGGTTTCACTTTATAGTCTCTAAGGTGCCTTCAAGTGCTAACATTCTATAAATATGATTCAAAATGTGGAGAGTTAATGTGGGGAAACAGGCTGTGGAAAGATTACTGTTGACTTTAATGGTCAGGAATGACTCTGTGGAGGAGGTTATAACTTGAATTAGGTAAAAAAAAAATAAGGGTAGAGTTGAGATACTGGAAAAGGAAGGCAATGAGAGGTACATATCCCGGTGAGAGGGAATAACATGAACAGGAGGGAAATAGCTTGACACAGCTGAGAAGTGATAAGAATACTACTACAGTTTTACTCCATTTACAAAATCATACCAAGGTTAAATACCAGCAAATTATTGATTCTTCATGGAAGAATCGTGAGATGGGATCCAGGAGTTGAGATGTAGGTCAGAAACCAAGTACTAGGGAAGACCAGACAGTCTGGTGGTGCTGACATGTGTGAGTGTTCTACTTCTGATAGTGTATAGAGTGCTGGGCCTGGAGTCAGGAAGTCCTGAGTTCAAATTTGGATTCAGACATTTATAACTGTGTGACCCTGCAAAAGTCACTTAACCTCTTTTTGCTTCAGTTTCCTTGATTGCAATTTGGGAATAACAATAGCACCTACCTCCAAGGGTTGTTGTGAGGATCAAATGATATAATATTTATAAAAATGCTTAGCATAGTGCCTGATATGTAGTAGGCACCATATAAATGCTTATTCTCCTTGCTTATTATATTGTACTTGACCTCTCTAATCACCAGATTTTCGGGGAGTTTATTAGGAAAAAAAGCAACAACAACCATCTAGAACACATATATAGAAGACAAGACATAGACACCAGGGGAGTAAATGCTTCTCTAAGTATTTCAGAAAGAAACTGAATCAAAGGAAGTATCAAATCTTGGAACAACCAAAGAGAGATTAACCTGGCTGAGTGGAAAGGGTTGAGGGAAGAGGAAACCTCAAATGCTAATTTGAGATTGGATTTGATCAGAGGTGTGGTGCAGAGCCATTTCTGGTTCTTTAGCACAGAAAGAAAATCATGAAAATGGCATTTTAGGCATAAGCATGCAGTATGGAATAGAGCAGATCAGAGGATCAGAAATGGAGGAGTAGGAGGAACAAACCTCCAACAACATCTAGTTCAACTCCCTCATTTTATTAATGAGGAAACTGAAGCCTAGGAAAGGTAAGTGGCTTGCTCAAGGCCACACAGAAGGAGAGGTTGGACATAGGATGGCTACAAAGGAGATGATTGCAATAATCTAGACATGAGGAGATACCCAAACAGTGACAATGGCAATCCAAATGGAAAGGAAGGGAGACCTCTTGGATTTGTAGTAACAGATCATAAGCTTATAGATCTAGAACCATGGAGGTCATCTAGTTTGATTCCCTCATTTTACAAATGAGGAAAGTGATTCTCATTGAGGTCAATGACATGTTCCAGGTCACACAGCTACTCTGTGACAGAGCTGAGATTTTAATTTCAATTGTTCGATTTCGTATGCAACAGAAAACAATAGATATCGGTGACTGGTTAACAATAGGAGAGAGAAGATAGAGATAATTCCAAAAGCCAGAGATTTCTCCATGATGATTGGGATCGTGGCTGTGCAATTGAAAGAAATAGAGAATTTGAAACTCATTTTACAATGTTTGAAGTTACAGCAGAACAATTAAGTGGAAATGTCATGATGACAACTGGAAATTTGAAAGTAGTGGTCAGAGCTAGAAAGTAATTGCTATCAACATAGTAGTGATAGCTAAAGCTACTTTGATGACTCTGGAGGAGAGAGTGAGGCTGATACTTCGCACAGCTCTGCCTCACTTAAATCCAATTCATACACAAGTCAAGACCACCCTTGTGATGTCATTGGCTCTCTTCGAGAAGGAAAGATGAACACCGGCTCAAATGCTCAAAATAACTAACCTCTAGAAGACAGATTGTAAAGTACAAGGAGAAATAAGGATTGAGTCTTCAGCAGTCCCTGCCAGAAATTAGGGGTATGAGAGGAAAAAGAGCAACTAAGAAAACAAAGAAATATTTGGAGAGGTAGGGGAGAGGTAGGAGAGGTAGATTTGGCATTGTAATGTAATTAGATTATTGTATACATATATACACATCTATACATACACACACATATGCATACATACACATGCATGTGTGTGTATATATATATAATACACACATACATACATGAAAATAGATGATACACAAATATACACACACATATATGATAATAGATGCCAGAAAACTCCTTGAGATTGCAGAGTTTCAGAGAAGATGCTGATCTGTATTGGTAGAGGAGATTCCTTACTCAGAGCCCCCTACACCAGCTAAATCACACAAGTCCAGTCTAAATACAAAACAAAACAATGTAATCTAGGGGCTCAAATCTCTTTGAGTCAGAAAATCCAAGTACTTATGGGATCGTAGTCTTTAGAGCTGAAAGGGACCTGGAAATCCAACCTGATGTCTAGCCTAAATCCCTTCTGCTGCACCACAATGTGATTTCTTCTTGCTCCTGCTATTTTTACCTCTCAAGGGTCTTCTTTCTGGTGAAAGGAAAGCCAGCTGAGTATACAGCTCCTCCTAGAGTTCAGTGACTAGTACTGCTACATTTTCCACAGCATCAGAGCAAAAGATTAGCTACTGTGAACCTCAAACAATATTTTACTTGAAAATCTGGGATGACTTGATAACTACAATTTTAGACTCAAACTGTTAATATATTTCAGTATGAAATTTATTTTTTGCACTTCTGGTTTCTTTAAACAGCAGGTCATACTTACAACTTAAGTTTTTTGTCTTCTCATTTTGCCTTGTTGCTGGATGGGTAAATAGAGAGTTAGTGTTCTTTTTTGGGGGGGGGGTAGCAGAGGAGTTGTTATTATTAGGAATCTCTAATCCCATGATTTACAATCTAATTATATTATTTCAGAGCTTTTTCTCAGGGGCACAAATGAATTAAAACACTGCATAGTAAAGCCCAAAGAAAGTCCTGAATCACTTCAGTGCCTCAAGAAATGTAAGGAGCAATTATGCAGAAGTATGTCCATGAGGGGAAAGACTGAGATAAGTTCTTCTATATGTTAAGATGTAGAGTATCACATCAATAGCCGTTCTTCTTACAGAAGGTGTATTTAATGGAACCTCACCCCCCCCCCGCCCAGGTTTTCCCTTTTTAGAAACAAAGCTGAGTGGGATATTTAAGAATATAGTATCTAACTCCTTTATTTTACAGATGAAGAAACAGAGGTAAAGGAAAATGAGATGGCTTTTTTAAAGTCCCACAGATAATGGCAAAGACAGCCCCACAGTTACTTACAACAGAGGTATCCCGACTTCTAGTTAGTTAAATCTATCTATTCAACAAACATTTATTAAGCACTAACAATGTGCAGGATATTGAGCTGGGTGTGCAGAGACAAAAATGAAATCTCTGTCCTTGAGCATGATTCATTCTTCGCATTCTTCAGCGAAGGAGTGGGGATGTAGGGGGGAGTAGACAATGCAACAAGCACACTGGTTCTATTGTATACAGTGTAACTCTCAGTAATGTGATTCAGAGGATCTTGTGTGACATTTCAGCACTTCTGATTCCAGGCTGTATGACATATTAAAGTTAAGTATTGCCTTTGATAATGGTATAATGCTCAAATGGATCTGTTATCTCATCTAATCAGGAATTTTCTCTAGTCAGGCAATATAGAATCATCCATGTCCACCTGTCCTATTTGAATCTTTTTTTTTTTTTTGGCTAGGCAATAGGGTTAAGTGACTTGCTGAGGGTCGCATAGCTAGTGTTATGTGTCTGAGGCTGGATTTGAACTCAGGTCCTCCTGACTCCCAGGCCAGTGCTCTATCCACTGTGCCACCTAGCTGCCCCCTAATTTGAATCTTGTCCATAAGTTCACCACAAAGGGTTAACCTAATATGCTTGGAGGCCTTTTTCATTTCATAGTGTTGGGATGGTACCAAAGAACATTTTGGTTTTCTACCTCTCAGCCCTTATTTTGATCAGCTCATCCACTGTCCCTTCATATTTCTTCACATCATGTAATTTTTGATAATTTCTCTTACCACCTGTTCTTCAGCAGTGGTCCCTATTGATTGTAACCTGTTTTAATATGCCTCTGTCTGTTTTTGTCTCTCTCTCTCTGTCTCTGTCAGTCTATCTGTCTGCCTCTCTCTTACACACACACATATACACTCACACACATAAAGACACTATCCCCACCAAGAAAGTAAAGATGGCTGAGAGGGAAAATCTACACTCTAAAAATGTCATGCTCACATACAACAATATAATGAAAGTTCATTAATTTTGCAACTTTTATCAAATGGATAGATAGAGTGAGTCAAACCTCAGAAACTTGGAGGCTCACAACTGGCAGTTAGCAGTTTGACATTCTATACAACCAATGTCGACACTTTTTGATGCTAAAGGAAGCTTAGTCACTGTCTTTGGAGAATTGTTTTAAATAATGGTGCAAATGAAAATGTAGCGTGCAAATCATGGGCTTCTTAGAGCAGAATAGGCATTTTATTCATAATGCATGCTGATTTTGATTGATATCTTATCTTAATAAACTTCCTGATTTTTTCACATCTTCTATTGGTTATTTCTTTACTAGATATGTAATTGAGTTCATGATTTCCTTTGAGAGATAACTTGGAAGCTTTTGTTTATCCACTTGCAAAGATTATGAAAACTAGAAGAGCTACTAGGTCATTGATAAGTTTAAAATAATTAAAATGTTCATGCTTTTTGATGTAACATGTATGGCTCTGTCTTCTGGCAATCTAATAAGTCAAAATGATGGCATGAAATTTTGTTATTCATATAGTATAGTGATGATAATGTTGGAGTTAGAATGAGGAAAATCAGAGTTCAAATTCCATCTTTAGCATTTACTAGCTATGTGGCCCTAAGCAAATGATTTAACCTCTCAACTTCATCTGTAAAACTGGTACCATAAGATTTGTCATGTCTATTTTGCACCTTCATTGCAATCAAATGAGATGGTGTATTCAAAGGACTGCAATTTTAATGTGCTTTTTAAATGACAGTTATCATCATTACCATTATTATTATTTTTTGTTATTGTTATTTGTTCATTAGAAAAAGTCTGGGAACTGTCATGTTAATATAAATAGGGTGAAATATCTTCTCTTCATAGAAGAGGTACTATAGGCTATGAATTGTTCAATTTCACAGCTAGCCTGAACTTCAACACTGTCTCAGTCTAACATCTCCTAGGCATAGATGATTTTGTCTTGCCTACAGTCACGTGATTAGTTTTGGAAGGGTCAAGATTCAAACTCAGATATTCTGATTCCCAGGCTAATACTCTTTCCATTGTTTTGATGTGAGCTTTGAGAAAAGGGAGGGGTGAAACTTTGTCATTGAGAAGTCTCTGGTAGTTTCAGGAGCATTAGCTAATGGAAAAAGCAAAGGTGAATCTATAATGTTTCCATGTAGGTGAAACAGAGTTTGTCTTTAAAGTAAAACCCATTTTTCTATGTAGATATATGCAGGAAGAAGGAAGGAGATTGAAGTAGGAGGCTGAACACTTGGCTGGAGAATGAGAAACAAAGAAAAAGATGGGGGAATAAGTAAGGTGAAACAGATAGGTGTGGTTGGGTAAAGGTCCTTGAAAATCAGGGTGAATAATGTGAATTTCAACAACCAGATGTGGTTTTTGAATACTTGCATTCATTTAATGTAATCACTTGAAGCCCTATCACACTTCAATTCAAAGTAATTTACAGCTGCTTCTATTGAACTTTATCATGTACAACACCCTTTTAACAATATGAAATACTGTCCAATGTCTATGGTTGCCATATCTAATGGGCCTTCTACACATGATCCCATAAATTACTTTAATAGTGCAGTAATTTCCTCACATAAGTTTGCAATTTTGTGGCTAATCTTTCTAGAGCATATGTTCACAGACACTAAAGACAGTACTTGTAGTGTATGATAATAATGCAGATATACTTCAAGGGAGCTATTTTCTCACTGACCCTTGGTTCAAATTAAGGAAAAGCCTGCGAACCTTTCGAATTAGTTTCTTAATTAGTAGACTGAGCTTTCATCTCTGTTCTCTTCTTTATTTCTTACAAAAGTGCCAGTTGTGGTTTTCCTTAATATTGAGAGTTCATCATTTAGCTGGGTTCCCTGCATTCCTTTTTTATTTTATTTTTCCATTCTGTTCCCTGCATTCTAAGTTTATTCTTGGGTGGAGAGACAATTACCAAACAGAAACCAGAATGATAACAAGGTGACCGATTGCATTTTGCTAGAGTGCCAATTTAATGTGCTGCTAAATTTTAAGAGTATTGATAACACTTGCAGTTTGCAACAACCATCTTCCCACCAGTCACCTTTCCAGCTGGTGTGGGAACCTTACCCTGGAGGACTTTCCTCTTCCATATTCTACAGCTCCTGCCCTGGAATCCTTACTCTCTTGACTGATGAATACCTAGTGTGGCTCATGACATCTAGACAAGCTCCAAGCTGTATGACTCTGGGGCAAGTCATTTAGCCAGATTGCCTCACCAAAAAGCAAAAAAAAAAAAAAAAATAGACAAGCTCCAGTTGTGCTTCACTTTACTCCCCACTTATCATCCTATGAGTCACCTTGTCACGTGCATGCTCTCTCTCTCTCCCTATTACCTGCCTTCCTCATTGCTATCCAACTCTGGAATCATTATCAAATCAATACTGCTATTGCTACTGAAGTGGGTTTGTTGTTCTAATTCCCTATGGCACCCTTCATCATCCTTATGCTTCTCTAAATCAAAACAGCCCTGTCTGGCTACCACTTCCTTCTCAACATTATCTTTCCCTATTAGAATATAGGTTTCTTGAGGATAGGGGATTGTTTCACTTTGTATTTCTGTATCTAGCAACTGGGATGTAGTAAGTACCTAATAAATGCATTTCTCTTCCTTCATTCACTGACTCATTCATTCATTCATTCATTCATTTCTTTATGCAGTGGTGGAGAAAGAACAGAGCTTAGCATCTACTTGACAAGAACTATTTCAAAACGAGAAGATATAAGGTTTAAGATGAACTTATCTGCCCCACCTTGCTACCTCCCTTCAATGGAGCAAGTGCTTTCTGTGTGTTGTCCAGAACTGTTATGAGAGTTGTTCGGTGTGTAAAAATTCCTAGTTACAGCCCTGATAACACGGCAATAAAAACAAGGGCTGACAAAGGCTGCTGATAAAAGGAAATGAAAGAATGCACAGAGACATTTGTCTTTGGCACCATTTTCTAGCAACACGCTCGTTGTATTGCTCTGATTTCATACCTGTGTTGTGCTTCAGTGGCTAATGTTCATTTGGCTACCCCAAGGCCAAAACTAAGGGTAGGAAAAATGGTAGCTACCTTGGACACTAGACACTAGAAATGAAGTGAAAAGACATATTTCAAAATATTACTTCAAAGTAATGCATCTATTGTCAATGCCACATAATTCCACTGCCTGTGGAATGCATTTATTTTGTTCCAGGTCAGGTCACATTTGTTACAGAGAAAGGTGAAAGCTCCTCGCTGGGGTGGAAGTGGGAGGAAAGGTTGGAGTGTAACATAGTGGGAAAACAATTTCCAAATGCGGGGTGTGTAATTTTCCAGCCTTGCTTAGGATGCATGAATGCCTTGTCAGGCTTTACCTGAGATGGTCACAGAGGTGCAAACGAAATGTAGCCTATTAGCAGAATGACGCCTGGTCTATCCACAGGGTGAGCTGTCTTTCCAAATAAGGATGAATAAACATTCCTTTCCCCAGCTAAGAAGGTTGAGATTTACATGAATTCATCTTTGATGAGGAAATGCCATAAAGTATCTTTATGGGGAGTACAAACTATAAGGCCAGAGGTTTTTGTTTGTTTGTTTGGCCCAAGTCTTGAGATTTAAGCAATTTATCTTGTTTAGCCCACACAAGTGACAGAACCATGGTGCTGATACCACTGGCTATGACACTGAGTACTTACAAAGACATTTTTATTTTTTGCTGCCAAAGGAAACTGATGAGAATCTCATTTTCCAAAAAGAAATTTTGCCATTGAGAAAATAGAAGACTCTTAAATCTTGCGAAAATGAACAAGCATCTCTGATATTAGGCAGCAAAATATGAACACAAATTATTATACAAGAAAGAAAAAGTGCCTCAGTTATCACGTGCCATGGTGAAACACTTAAGAACCTACAGGGATCTTCATCATTCCAGTGCTTGTCTCACCTCATTGTTCAGTCCCCCTCTTCTGGGAATCATTGGTCCAATTCATCTCTGAGCTTAAATTCTCATACAGTCCATTTAAAAGACAACTACAAATCTTGAACCCAATCCTAGGATCACATACTTACAGCTGATAGAGATCTCAGAGGTTGTTTATTCCATCTCCCATTTTACAGATGAGGAAACTGAGGACACAGAAAGTTAATTGACAAGGTGCCATATAGGAGGCAAAAGGCAGCTGAGGTGGGATTTAAATCCAGGTCCAGAGACTCAAGGCCAGAGCTCTTCCCATTGCACCATACTCCATCACATATTAACAAAAACTTTAAAAAAAAAAGAACTCTTTTTCTGGAAAAATTTAAACTATCCTTAAAAGGCTTACTAATTTTTCTGCTGATAATGTCAAAATGAATGTAGGGGACTTGGCATCACCTGGCCCCTGTTTCAGCTCCAGGTCTGAAGCACTTACAAGCTGTACAACTTCTGATCAGTCATTTAATCTCTAATTAATCATCATCTGTAAATTGAAAGTAATAATAATTATGATTCCAGTATTACCCAGTTGTTTCAAGGAAGGTGGCACATAAATGGGAGTTATTATTTCATTAGTACCTTAGGCTTCCAGAAAAGTAGAGATTAAACAGTAGGAGCCAAAATTTTATTTTTAGTAAAGTTTATATGTGTTCAAATGATAAATTCTTTAAAATTTAGCCTAAATGTATATTTTTCGTCAACAGAATTTCATACTGTTTGACTCATTATGTGCAGTGAAAAAAAAAGTAACATAATGATTCTGTAGTCTTTTGTGATCTTTATTGTATTTTCCACTGTACTCTAGTTTCATATATTTAATCCCCTTCAAATATATACATGTACTATATATAACTGAGTGTGTGTTTTTATGCATATGCATATACATGAACACATTTCCTCTTTGATTAAGGACTCTTTCACCCACTCGTCTATGTCAGTTAGTAGATTAAGAAGAACACTGGGCTGAGGCTGGAAAGACTTGGGTTTTAGTCCCAGTTGTGACTATCTAGTTACATAACATTGAAGAAATCATTTAATCCTTTCCTCATCAGTAAGGTGGTGTGTGTGTGGTGTGTGTGTGTGTGTGTGTGTATGTGTGTGTGTGTGGTGGGGGGTTGGGTTGGTGTTGGACTAGAGGCTTTCTAACTTATTTTCAAATTCTAAGTTTGCATGAATTTAAAACTTGAAGTTCTCCAATGATAAATAGACAAATGATAAATATTAAACATGAGAAAGTTCATGGCTGTAGGCCACATCTCCTAATGCTTTTTTAAAAATCATGTTGGTAGCTGTACATCATAATATGAGAAACCGATGAAGTAGTTCACCAATTTAAATAATAAAAATAAATGTAAGATGAACATAACAGAGTCAGTATGATGTTATGAGATGAATTATGAGGCTTGGCCTTGGTTTCAAATACTACTTCTGACACTAATTATGTGACTTTTGGTTGTAAAGGTCAAGTAACCACTGTGTGCCTCTATGGTCCTTAAAATCTATCTACTTAGTCGTAGATGAGTTGCAATCTTCATTGGTGGAGGGAGTGCAGTAAACTTTTTTTGTATTCAAGTAATAAGAATGTGTGAAAAGCGAAGTCACTAGAATAAAGATAAGCACAGAACAAATTACATTTCTTTTTGAAATCTCTATTCCTTTTCAATTGCAGGACCAATAATGATTGTAAAGCACAGTATATGATGAAACTAACTTACTGGCCATCTCATTTTAAAATTTATTTAAAATGTACCCTAAACTTGTTCAAGTGTCTACAACGCTGGAGAGATACAGTAATTCTATGTGCCATTGACCCTTTAAAGTAGGAGTATATTGTTAAGAAGAATTTGATTTTTCTCTAGGGAAAAAAAAAAGTCTGCTTGAAATCTTAGGATTGATGTAATGCACATGTCATACCTCAAAGGAACAGCAGATAATAAATGATGAAAAGATTTCATGCATCAACACACTAGAAAAAGAATTGAGAAGGGGACCACCACATAAGTATCCAGCTATCATTAAGGTACAAACTCTCTAGTGACTGGCACCATCTAAAAATGCCTTCATTAGCTCTTGCTACTTTTTAGTCAGGTGCCATTAATTAATTTGCTCCATCTGTCTCCAGGGCTGTGGACATACCAGTGACATGCTGAGTAGAATATTTGGGCATACTTTGGCAAAGCAGTATTCTTTCTGCAGGTGACCTAGATCACATTTAAATGTTAAGTGCTAGAGAAATAACTCATTAAGTCTCAGGCTATGGGTCTTTGTGTCCAAGCTCCAGGGATTGCATCTTACATCAGTGTTGTATCTTTCTCAGTAAGATGCTCTGCACCTAGTAGCTGTTTAATAAATGTTTATTCAACTAAACTGAAAAGCCAACCTGAGCCCTGATACTACTTCCCTACTGGGCTAAGGATAATAGGATTTATTTTATACCTTCCTTTTCTGTGTGATCAGAAGCCACCCAGAAAAACACAATTATGGTTTTGCACCTCTCTTAACTCCTGAGCTTCTCAGTTGTTCCAGTCCTTGTAGTAAGACCTATTCTTAGAAATAAATCATCTAAAAATATAAAATTGCATTCTTCTACCTTTACTTATGTCTTTATTTCATGAGTTCCTTTGATGGGATTGAAATATGCAAATGCATTTTTTTTTAACACAACAGGTATCTTTCAGGGATCTAAAGGGGATTACCTAAATGACATGATTCATTTTGCTCTTTTCATTAAAGAAATGAAAGTCATTTGACCAGCTGTCAAAACTGTTCTTTTCTTTTTGTCAAAATTCCAATAAATATTTAATAAATTCAATACTTTTTCGTTTTTAATTTTCAACATTCATTTTATAAGATTTTGAGTTCCAAATTTTTCTCCCTCCCTCCTCCTCCCCCCTACCTAAGACAGCAAGCTATCTGAGATAGGTTATACAGTACTATTATGTTAAACATATTTCCACATTAGTCATGTTGTGAAAGAAGAATCAGAACATAAGGGAAAAATCATAAGAAAGGAAAAAAAAAACAAGAAAGAGAAAATAGTAGGCCTCAATCTGCAGTTGGATTCCATAGTTCCTTTTCTGGATGTGGACAGATTTTCCATCATGTGTCCTTTGGAATTATCTTGAATCATTGTATTGCTGAGAACAGCTAAGTCTATCATAGCTGATCATCACACAATGTTGCTGTCACTGTGCACAATGTTCTCCTTATTCTGCTCACTTTACTCAGCATCAGTTCATGTAAGTCTTGCCAGGCTTTTCTGAAATCCACTTCTTATAGCTCATCATTTCTTATAGCATAATAGTATTACATTACATTCTTATACCACAACTCGTTCCGCCATTTCCCAATTGATAGACAACCCCTCAGTTTCCAATTCTTGGCCACCACAAAAAGAGCTACCAAAAATACTTTTTGTACATGTGGATCCTTTTCCTTTTTTTATGATCTTTTTGGATTACAGACCTAGCAGTAGTATTGCTGGATCAAAAGGTATACACAAAAACTGTTTATTTCTTAAAATCCTGAAGATCAGCTATCACTGCCATGATCAAAGGATCCAAATGTTTCTAAGGATCCACCCCCTTTCACTTGAGAAGGCAGATGGACTCAAGAGCAGCCAAGAGCTATGGCCTGATCCTTCCTAAAGGGGTGAGAAATAACCTTCTCTTCTACTTACATAACAGGAGTTAGAACTGGCAATCTTTTTTTCTGAAAGCTTACCCCTTCTGTATTTTCCCTGAAGATTAAAAGAGTTAATTACACAGTAATACGGGCTTACAATATGTTCAACTTAACAAATAACCATTCCCTAATTTAGTTGAATTAAAATTTAAACAAATCTACCAGTCTATCACTGTTTTAGCATTGTTTATTTCAGGATATGTGCCATCTAAATGATGCTTATGGTCTTAAATTGTGTTCCTCATTTCCATGCTCCATCGGATTAATGTGGTCATCTCTATAATGATGTGAGTCATGTATGATTCAAATAACCTAAAAGTCATGCATAAGGCCTTACTTTTCATTTATTAAATTCATTCAAATTATAATAGAAATTATGTAATGACAAGAAGTTATATCAATTAGAAATAAAACAAATTTGTGTTCTTAATCTACATTTTTAGGCCTAAACTTACTGGTGAATTGGATAGAAATTGATCAATTGGGTACTTAATTAGCAAAGTGTCCTAACTAGGTTGCTTTTTACCACAGTGAGAGAGATATTTAGCATAGCCATCCTCACTTTCCTGAAAGATTTAATTCTCTCCTAATGGTAGTATACTCCCAGCTCATTGTTGGTGGGATGCCTACAGTATATGATCTCCATGGTTCTGAATAATCTGTGTAATATTTTTAACCATTTAATTTCCAATATTACCCCCAAGAATCAGCTCTCCTAGATATGTCATTAGTCTATTTTGCACTACTGGGGATACTCTCCACTGAAGCAGGAAGGAAAGCACAGAGAAATAATAGCTTGACAGACTTTTCAGTTTCTGTTCTCTTGGTGCTGATTGGAACAAACTAAGCATTTTTAAAACAGTTCCATGGCTTGTGGGGATATACATACATATATGTATATATGCCACATATACATATAATATATACACATACATTATATGTTATATAAAAATCTATCACATGACACAATATTTTATGTATACAAATACATATATATATACCTACATTCATATACACATGTATATACATATATTTTCCCATTCTCATTTTCTGTCCCTCTTAGCAAATAATATTCCAGATGAGAAACCAAAGCTATTAAAAAGAAGTCTTTTTGCCCCTCATCTGTTTGAACTTATTTAAAAGTTGTCAAGTATTTTTGCAAAAAAATTCAATCATATCCCAGTGAAGACAGATAGATAGATAGTTATGATGGCCTTAGAATAGAGGTATGTAATCCCTGAACTTTTAAAATTAATATACAGCATTGGGATTAGAATTTAAATTCAGGAAAGTAGACTGGGAGCAATAGCTTTAAAATGCCACTGGATTTTTGTTTTATGATTCTATTTTAAAATCTATTCAAGCCTTGCTGATTTAATTACCACCTTGCTAATTTGTTTCCAGACATTTTAAACCTAAAAATTAAGTATAATGTTAATACAGTATTTAATCTTTTACTTATACTTCAAAACACACATCTGTTTTAGTTTGTAAGGGGAGAAAAGGAGATGTCTGACCTAGTCTGACAATACATTTAATTTGTGCTTCATTTCAGTATTAAAAATGAATACCAACCAAACATTGTTATAGGCTTAAGGAAAAAAAATACTACTTGAAAGGCTCTAATTGAAAAGAGATTTCTGGTGATTTTTCTTCCGGCACATTTCTTAGGTACCATTCAGGATTGTAAGTAGAAAAAATAAACTATTTTAGATGGAATTTACTTATGAAATTTCAAACTTAAGCAGAAGGCTTAGGAAATGGGTATGCTTCAGAAACAACATGGTCTGATAGGCAGGGAAATGATTTAAAAGGTTCAGCAATTTCAAAGCAGTGAGACTTTTCCTCTTCTTATGAAATAGGTAGAATAAGTCCCACCAAAACCATTTGAGAACCACAGTTAATATATTCATTCTGAGTTTCATTTCTCCTCCAGGATTTGTGCTACCTGTTTGTCAGTTAGATGCTGATAGCTGAACATAGGTCTGTTAGTTTTAGCAAACTATTGAATCTATATACCTATTCTATTAGTTCAATTTATGCCTGCTCAATCCAACATATTCATTTTGTTATCTTAAAATTTTATGTTGTCATGTTGCAAGGTTTCCATTTAATATGTATTTTCACTGAGAAAATGGAGCACAGTCAAATTCATTTTCCTTTCTTGCATTTTGGGTGTGAATCTTATGTGAAAACCCAAGAGAAGGAAAAAGAGCTCTAACAGTGATTGATTTTAGTTTTTTGTGAATAGCTAGTATTTTTGTGTGGCTTCTTCAAGCAGATATTCCCAGGTTCCCTGGTTCTGTATGGAAATTCTACTTCTTTGATAGCAACTTTCATGCAGCCACAAGAATTTTGTCTGTTGCTTTTTGGAGGATGGTGTACTGTAATGCTTGAAAGTGTCAGAATTTTACATTCTTCCAGATTTGTTAGTCTGTAAAAATATACTATATCTAAAAATATGTGTTCTAATTATATTTTTGATCTCTTTATCTTTCCTGTTAAAAGAAGACTCTTCATCCAAGTTGTCTCCTTCTAGCAATGGCAGCTTCATTCTCTCATTGCTCCAGTCTCAAAATGTTGAATTGTTCTTCCTCATCTTTCCCCTCCATATATTCCATATATGATGAGGACCTTAACAATCCTTCCTTTGTAATACTTTTTGACTATACTTTCCTGTCTTTCAATAGCCATTTCCCTAGAAGTCAACTCATCCCTAGCTAGCCAGATTCACTGATACTGCATTCTTTTAGTCTGTTAACAGATTGACCCCCTGATCATTTCTTTCCTATTTCTAATCTATTCTGATCAAGTCGGGAAGTAATTAGCAAATTGTCTTGACTAGGTTGATCTTTAGCACAGAAAGAGAGATATTTACCATGGCCACCCTTTATGTCCTGAAGTGTTTTATTCTCCTCCTAATAACCATCTACTCCCAGCTCATTGCTGGTGGGCTGCCTAAAAATATGAATCATCTGTGTAATGTGTTTTACCATTTAATTTCCAATATTTACCCAAGTATCATTTCAGCTATGTGACTTCAGAAAAATGACTTCACCTCTCAAATTTTCCCTTTGCTTCTTAGTTCTATTCTAGCTTTTAAGTTGTTTTGGATGTACAGATTTAAGTCACAACAACAAAGACATCTTTTCTCTTTTTATGCCAAAGTAAAGAATTTTAATTGAGAAGCTTACTAATCCCATAAAAATGGGACTTTAAAGTTATTGTAACTAGAAAGGAATACATAGGTTAGCAAAGTCCGTAAGTATTCTATGTAGTTATATTTTTTCTTTTGAAGTCTTGAACTATATAGATAGGCATAGAGGAAGTGTATGATCAATCAGGAGAGGAGGAAGCAAGACTATGACTTACCAAAAATGTTTAAGGGCAATAGCAAGAAACATGAACTTAAGTAGATCTAGTATTTTAGTATCTTTTAAGAGTATTTAAAGTGATGTTTTCTTTTTAGACTCATCTTATCCTTTGTACACAAAATATTGTTGGATTCTGGTTTCCAATCCATTCTGCTATCTGCTTCCATTCTCTGAGTAGCTCATTCCATTCATGTTTAGTTATGACTACTAACTTGGTATTTCCCTCCATGATATTTCCCTCTGTTTCTCCTTTTCTCTCTCTTTTTATCCTGTTTCTGCTCAAAAGTTTGTCTTGATTCTGACCATTGCCTCCCCAATCTGTCCTCCCTTGTGATTGCCCCCTGCCATATCTTTTATACCTTCCCCCTGCTGTTTCCCTATTGGGGAAGATAGATTATCCAACTGAATTCATGTATATGTATGTGTGTGTGTGTGTGTGTGTGTGTGTGTGTATGTGTGTGTGTGTATACACATGCACATACATATATGTATATATACATACATATATATGTATATATACATACATATATATGTATATATACATACACATATATATGTATATATGTATATATAGATATATAGATTCTTTCCTTTTCGAACCAATTCCAATGAGAGTGAGGTTCCAGCATTGCCAGTCACCCCCCCATTTTCTCCTTTATTATAAAAGTTCTTCCTTGTGTGCTTCCTTTATGTGAGAAAATTTGTTCCATTCTACCTACCTTCCCACCTCTCCCAGTGCATCCCTCTTTCTCAGTCCTATATTGTTGTTGTTGTTGTTGTTTTGGGGGGAGATCATCCCAACATTGACTCACACGTATAGCCTTTGTCTGTGTAGACTCCTTCTAATTGACCTAGTAATGATAAAGTTCTTAGTTCTTACATGAATCATCTTCCCATATAGGAATGTAATCAGTTTAACTTTATTGAGTGGCTTATAATCGTTCTTTCATGTTTAACTTTTCATGCTTCTCTTGACTCTTCTGTTTAAGTATCCAATTTTCTATTCAACTTTGGACTTTTAATCAAGAGTTGTTGAAAGTCTTCTATTTTATTAAATAGTGCTCTTTTCCTTTAAAGGATTACATTCAGTTTTGCTGGATATGTGATTCTTGGTTGTATTCCTAAGTCCTTTGCCTTCTGGAATATCATATCACAAGCCCTCCATTCCTTTGACATGGAAGCTGCTAAATTCTGTGTGGCTCCACAATATCTGAATTATTTCTTTCTGACTGCTTGTAATATTTTCTTCTTGACCTGGGAGCTTTGGATTTTGGATATAATATTCCTGATAATTTTCATTCTGAGACATCTTTCAGGATATGATCAGTGGATTCTTTCAATTTTTATTTTATACTCTGGATCCAAGATATCAGGTCAGTTTTCCTTGATAATTTCTTGAAATTTGATGTCTAGACTTTTTTTTCTTTCTTTCTTTCTTTTTTTAAAATCATGGCTTTCAGGTACCTGATAATTCTTAAATTATCTCTCCTGGATCTATTTTCCAGGTAAGTTGTTTTTCTAGCAAGATAGTTCATATTTTCTTCTTCTTTTTTTTTCCACTTTTTTGATTTTGTTTTAGTTTCTTGAAGTCTCAAGGAGACTTACACTTTCCCAATTCCAAATTTTAAGGAATTATTTTTTTTAGTGAGCTTTTGTGTCTCTTTTTCCATTTGGTGAATTCTACATTTTAAGAAGTCCTTTTCAGTAAATTTTTGTTCCTCTTTTACCATTAGGCCAATGCTGTTTTTTTTTTTAATTTTTTCAGTTATTATTTTCTTCAGGCATTTTTTGGTGTCTCTTTTGCCAAGCCATGAATTTTCTTTTCATAATTTTCTTGCATCACTGTCATTTCTTTTCCCAATTTTTACCATACTACACTTGCCTCTTTCTTTAATACTTCAGGGAATTCTTTTTGAACTTGGTTTGAATTAGAATTTTTCTTTGAGGCTTCCTTGTAGTTATTTTCACACTGTCGTCATCTAAGTTGATGCTGTGGTCTTCCCCACTACCATAGTAGCTCTTCATAGTCAAGTTCTTTCGTGGTGTTGTTGTTTGCTTATTTTCCCAGACTATTTCTTCACTTTGAACTTTGTGTTAAAGTTGGGTTCTGCTTACCTGAGAGCGGGGAGGCACTGTGCCAAGCTTCAGGCTTTTTAGTGCTGCTGTTTTCAAAGCTAGTTCTGGTAGTCTGCTAGTTTTTTGGCAGTTCCTAGTTGGTGTTATCCTGGGAGAGGTGGGGTTACTGATTTCCATTTCTGTGCTCTGGTCTTTACCCAGGAATGGTCCTAACTCCCCTGTATCTACAAATATAGTGCTGATCTTGACACTGGGACTGTGACCAGGGCCCCTGCTCCCTTGTGACCAATTAAAAGTTCTCCTCTCCATCCTGGAACTGCAACCCAGAACTGCTTGTGGTTAATAGAGTTACCGGTCAGCACCAGCTACATCCAGTGCCAACAAAGTACCCTCTGCAATCTTTTTTTCTGACCAGTTGTCCAAACCTCTTTCCCACTTACTATCTCTGGGCTGAGAGATCCTGAAGCTGCTGCTACTGCTGCTGGCATGACCACCTCCAACGCATATCACTAGTCCTTCTGCACCACTCTCGTGTTATGGACCCTACTTGTGGACCTCCTAAGTTGTCTTAGGCTGAAAATATGTTTCACTCTGACCTTTTTTTGGCTCTTCTGCTTCAAAATTCTATTGGAAGTGTTATTTTAAAGTAGGTTAGAGGGGAAATTCACTGGGTTCCAATCTGCACTCTTTTATTTTGGTTCTGCCTTTCCCTTTCAGATTGAATTATTTTAAGCCACTTATGGGTACTGAAAAGTGAGAAAGGAATAAAAGATCAGATAGCACACATAATCCCCATTTCTTAAGGAAGTTTAATGTAAATTGATTGTCACAACAAGGGGGAGAAAATAACTTAGTAAACAGTTTAGCCCACAAATACTCGATCTCCTTGTCAAAAGAAGTATTGTAACAGAAAAAGGAAGATGGCTTGTTAAAATGCCTGAATTCGTAAAACATTATGGAGGAAAAAATTCTTATGAAGGAGAATATAAGTAATATTGACTCACAATGACAGCATGAAGTGGTAGAGGGAGAAACAAGTCTATAAAGAAGTTGTTGAGAGATCTGAGGGTATTGAACGATGGCACTGGAAAAGTAGCAGAGAAGTCTGTGAAGATCTGTACAGGCCATCTCAAAAGTTTTAGTGCAATTTTAAACTAGTTCAGCTATTAAAACTTAGAACTTCAATATGACTTTTATGATATCTTGAATAACAACCTCTTCTCTCCAACAGTGACAGTGAAGCACAGTATTTAGAAACATAATCATAGACCTTGATATGCTATATTACAAAGTATATATGACACTAAAGAAAATAAATATCAATCAATATACACAGAGCAGATTCTTACCGAAGGTACCACAATTTTAAGGATATTGAAATATTAATTTTCAAGATATCTGATATAAGACAACATGCCAAATGCTTACACAATAACAACAATCTTATTACCGTGTAAAAAGTGACTATACGAATATCAATATATATCAATCCATATGTCTTCTTTGCCATCTCTATAAAATATTTATAAGAATTGCCTATATATATATATGCTTTGAAGATGTCCTTGGGGGAAAGATGGAAATGGAAGAGGAAGGCTTTCATAGATTTTATAGCAGACCTTACCTTTACAGTCACACAGTTGACTAAAAGGGACAAGAATATGAGATCTCCCTGTACTTTTTTTCCTCTTTACTATAAAAGTGACTTTGATTTGGTAGAACAAAATACCACCTTAAGTATTCTCTTGCAATAAGGTGTGCCTGATGCATATGTTAAATATCACTTAAGATTCCCTGAAAGAATTAGTAATAGATAGAACTTTGTTTGAAGATTCTGATGATTGATACCAAATGAATCATAAAACAGGGAGACATAAGCTCCCTAAAGCAATTTGCCACATCCAAGGAATATACCCAATCCAGGTTCCAAATGGAGAAAACAATACTCTTGATATGAATGGGTACTCCAGAGGCTTCTTGTTTGCACAAAAAATCATATTGATTGAATCAAGATCCCAAACTCTATGGCATCTTCTTAATGAAATCCTTAATAACTCCATGGAGCTTGGCCTGATACTCCACATGGGAGGTATTAATAAAAAATACCTATAGTCCATGTTCCAGTATGAAAAATCAAGTTGGTCCACTCCAGACACATATTGGAAAGACATATTGGATGGTGTTGGGGAATTTTCTATAACAAAATGAACAGAACTTCTTGAGAGAGACATGCCTTTCAACAGAAGCCCAATTGTTGTGTGTCAGATAGGAGGCCAAACTGAAAACAAAGGATATTGTTAGCACCCCACAGAAAACTGTTCTCACTGATAGCATCTTCAGTTTTGGGGGGTTACAGATTTGGTTTTGATAATTTTGCAGGCTCATTTAGAGTATATAGCCTATTAGCAACATTCTGCAGCAATCTCAGGGAACGGGGGAGGAAAAGAAATCAAAAATATACATGGTAATTTTGTATATTTGAAAAGATTAGCAAGTTGTGCATAGTAGATTTGTAGTTTCATGTATAATCATCTTTTTTATTTCAATATGTTATGGAAATGCTTGTTTTATTCCATAAATTAAAAATAAAATTGAGAAAAATAAATAAAAAAGAGTAGAAGAGGTAGAGAAAGAGGGAAAAAACAAGGGAAAAAGGGAGGGATTCTGACGGAATATTTGCCATAGCATTGTTAAGGTTTGTTACTGGAATGAGAAAACATTGCAGGTTCAAAGCTAGGAAACAAGTGGAAATGACCAAATAATTTTACAATTGTTAAATAAGTCCATTTAGATAAAACTTCAAGTGTCTCTTATCCAAAGACAATAAATAGTTTTCATGACAGTGGATGAGACCATTCACTCTACCACACCTTTGAATAGTTTTATTTTATTTCTCCTTCCATGTGGTCGGAGGGCAGGGTGGAGAGTAGTTTTCACATTATTAGTTCATCAAGAGGTCAAGAAATGATTGCTTCCTGTCTTCTTTTCTCAATGGACATTGAACTGGGTACAGAACTGAACAGGGAAAAGAAAGTGAGCTAAATTGCCTTTGGGAAAGGGGACAGTGCTTCTAATGACCTCAAGCTTTTCTCTGAAACAATGACTCATTAAAAAAAAATCAATATACTTTCTGTGATGTCATTTGGCTCTGAGTCATGGGATGCTACAGACCTGAAAGAATTAAAATGGTGAGATTACCCAAAAGGCAATGGAGACGTGCATGGGAGGCATGATTAAACTGCATCATATTTCCAGTGAAGGACTGGACACAAATATCATAAAAAAGATATCATCTAGTTTCCACGTGATAGAGAAAGGAGGGAGTCTGGCTGACAAATAATGAAAGTCAGAACTAACAGAAAAGGGACCTTAATTGGTACAGGATTGAATAGGCTTATATGAATGTTGGAATCCAGAGACTGATTATTCAAATTATCTTATCTATAGCACCTTGTGAAAACCAGGCCCACATTTAAGCCAGCTTGTGCATATGATGCTGCTACTTGTTTCAAGGAATGAAAGCATCCTTGTATCTGTGAACTTTGCTCTGTGATTTTATGTGAGCTTTGAGACACCAAATCTAGAAACTAATCTGAAGGAGATTCTATACTCTGTCTCTGATGATGGTTTTATTTTGTTTTTCTTCCAGAGATATCTATAGCTACCCAAAATCAGTTACATTCATTCAGTATCTAGGGGCATCATTTCTGAGAAAGGTATAAAGGTGAAGATGTCTCATGATTGTAGAAATACATTCCACTTTTGTCCCTTTGTCTTATATACTCAAATTGATTCATTCTGTTAAAAAATACAGCCTTGCATTCACCCTTTCTGTTGTTACTGAATGATTGTAGGGTGGTGGAAAGGAACCGAGGGAAAACAACTGGTTACTCTTTCAGAAAGAAAAGATTGAAAACATCTGGTAGACTCTTAGATCCTTGAAGGTAGGAATTTTATAATGTGTTCCCAGCACTTAGTAGAGTATTTAGCATACAACACACATTTAATAAAAAATGTGGTTCATTGATAAAACACTTGAGGAGTTCAACAAACAAACAAATAAAATCTTAAGCTATCATCAATTTAATCAACAACTCTAAAGCGTTTGGTCATTTACAGTATACCACATTGAGGTACCAGAATGCTCATGAATTATCATCAATTTGATATTTTTAAAAATAATAGAATTTTGACTTTGGCAAGTACAATATAGGGTGATCTATCATAAATTAATTCTTGGTGTAGCAATTTTAGCTTCTTATGCTGAGCAACATAACAAAGCAACTTAAATGGTAAGACTATATATAATAATACCTTGCCTATCCAGAACTTAGCCAAGATCCAGGAGGCAAGCAAATAGGATGGACCATAAAAAATAGGTATTACAAAGCCCACATATTTTACTTATTCAGTTTAGTCATATAATCACACAACACTAAGAAATGATTTGCTTATTTTTTCACACGATACAAATAAATTCTACTACCTAATGCCCAGGCCCCAAACAGATTAGAAGCCAAAAATTAGAGGTTGAAAATGGAGATGCTATAGATTTTTTGCTGTGAGAAGTGCCAAATGGCATTAAGGGAGGAGACAGAGAAAATATTTTTTTAAAAATTTAGAATTCAAAAATCCCAGACTATTCATTTAGAATAGTCAAAATGGCATGTGTGCTATTACATGGAACACATAACACATGTTCATAATGATGACCATTATCTTTCAAGAAATAGTTACATTTTGGCTATCATTCAAACCACATTTAGGAAGGCAAGGAGCTATATGATATATTTTAGAGAATTTTCCATTCAAAATTATTAAATCAATTTGAAAAAAAGGTCTTTAAAGATATTTTACCCAGAAAACTTAGCTGTTCAGAATGCTTCATTTCCTGGGCCTCAGAATGTTGGGATTTTTATGTTTTTTTCTTTAATTCTGTAATAAGAAGCTCATAAAATTTACTGTTTCTTGCTATCTGGAAAACTGAGAATGCTTTATGGTATCAATGCCACCATTGCATTCTACAACACATATGTTTATATTGACCTTGTAAATTGGTGTCATCTCTGAAGCTAAGTCAAGAACCTAACTTTTGGGAAAACAAATGTCTACAGAACAGTTTGACTGTATTCCCATCTTTTTAGAGGATTTGCATTATTTATTCTAGGACTTATGCATCAACAACAACAAAAGGTCACAGATTCCACAGGAATACTGTAGAACAAAAACAAAAACAACAAAACAAAAAACTTTAGAAGATATAATTTGTTCTAGAAAAATAATGCTCTATGAATCTTGGTGCTATATGATAGTAAAACATTCTGTGCCTTCACTGACCTCTAGTGCCAAAACAGGTAGAGAAAGCAGAAATTAATCTAATTCAATCCTAAAAAAAAAAAAAACCTCAAACCAAAAAAAATGTGTATTAAATGCCTTCTGTGTACAAAGTCAAATTGTACCAAATCCTTAGAAGACAGAGACAAAACAAATAGCAGTTTCTGAGTTCCAGTGCTCCTACTGGCAGTGTAGGGAGGGAGGGGGAAAGGTGTGGATGCAAAATGTAAACTGAGTAGTTTGTACATGATTAAGGGAGAGAATACTGACAATTAGGAAAATCAAAAATGACTTCTCAATGAGGGCAGGTCACCAGCTGAGACTTGAAGGAAATCAGAGATTCTTGGAGGCAAAAGTGAAGAGGTAGCCTTCAGTCAGGAGGCCTAGTCTCTGTAAAGATACCAATGCAAAAGATGAAATGTCAAGTTCAGGGAAAAGCAGGTAAGCCAGTCTGCAGGAAGAATGCTTTGGCATTGATAGAAACACTGGTGATGTAGTTATATCATGCTATTAAGACATTTCCAAAACACAATTGCAGTTTTCCCTTTAAATTTGCATGAAATAGGATTTTATACCACCATGATGGACATAGGTAATTAATCCCCCAAATTCAGTCCTAAAATGTTTGCAGAGACAGAATTTTCCCACTGTAAGGAAAGAGAAGATGGGGAATAGTATTTTCAAATAGAAATAAGTAAGGAAATATGCAAAATAAATGAAAATCTCATCCCTCAAAGGAAAGTGGATTTTTTCATAGATTATTTTAAGTTCTTGTTCTCTCTCTCTCTCTCTCTCTCTCTCTCTCTCTCTCTCTCTCTCTCTCTCTCTCTCACTCTCCTCCCTCCCTCACTCTCTCCCTCCCCTTGCTCTCCTCCTCTCTTCCACCTTCCCTTTTTCCTCTTCCCTCCCCACTCATACACACATAAACACATATCCTTTCTTTCTCCTTCCTATACTGGGACACCTGAAGACATTTTCTCTATTCCACAGACATATTTAGTACTGCTCACTGGCAGCACTCTTTTCTCCTCACCATCACATTTATTATTGTTTAATTAAATAGTGACAAGTCATATGGTTCAGAAAGAAACCAAGTGAAGCCCCATCAGTCTTTACATAATTAATGGCATTCCCTGTGGATTGCACAATTTATTAAATTGCAGAGCAGAGTAAATTTAGATAACCATATTTATGTATTCTACATGAAAGAATATTCTAGAAGCTTCAAGATACCAAGATTTAAAATGAAATGTTTAAACATTATTGCCTATCATGGGTAGCTCTGCTCATTCTTCATATATATACATCTTTATATATATACATCTTTATATATACACACATACACACATATATATATACATACATATATACTTTATTACCTTTCTAGAACCTTCCTTTTGATCTTCTAGAAAAAAATGACACCATAGCCACTCAAAGGATAATTAGTGTATGAGAATAATTAGTATGCACTTTAACTTGGACTAGGTAATCTCTAAGGTCCTTTTTAGCTTTAAGATTCTGTGATTAAATGGTTCTCTCTTTAATAAGTTAAAGAAAAAAAAACACACCAGAGCCTAAAGATATTAGTCAAAATTTTATCTTTTGGTATACATTCTTAGCTCACCAATTCAAAACTATTATGTCAAAGTATATGTACACTGCTATATGACTGATTCAGCAAATTGGTTCTCATTTGAGTTCTCAAGGGCCCTCATCCTATTTTGCTCTTGAGAAAAAAGGAGCTGTCTAATTCATGGTATCATTTCATTTCCTAATGGAGTAGCTCTAAGGTAGACTCATTCCCTTACACTGGAGCAACAGCCGCATTGAATGTTATTCTGGGGGACAGCTTACGCTAGCATACTTTCCATTTTTCTTTGCATAAGTAAATATAATCTTCAGTCACTGATAATTCTGAAGGCATAGGCTACTGTGAAGAGCTCAATGGTAACAGAAAATCTAGTCATTTTAGATTTTTATTTAACAAATAATGGAAGTTACTCAGAATAATTAAGGTTACAGGCTCTCAAAGGGTAATGAAAAAGCAAATGGTGAGCATGAGTAGATTGCAATAGATTCCAATGAAGAATCATATAGAAGAACCAGCTTAAGGATATCCTTACAATGTTGTTTAACTTAAAAAAAGTTGGAATTTTTTGCTTTCATATGTATATATAATTTATTGATTTTTTACTTTTCAACATTCACTTTCATAATATTTTGAGTTTTGAATTTTGTCTCCCACCCTCTCCTCCCCCCTCTCCAAGATGGCATGCAGTCTGATGTAGGCTCTACTTATACATTCATATTAAACCTATTTTCACCTTAATCATGATGTAAAGAAGAATTAGAACTAATTGGAGTAACCACGAGAAAAAAGAAACAAAACAAAGCAACAAAAGAAAAGAAGAACAAATAATATACTTCCATCTACATTCAGACTCCAAAGTTCTTTCTCTCGATGTGGATAGCATTTTTCATCATGAGTCTTTTGGAGTTGTCTTGGATCCTTGCATTGCTGAGAAGAGCTAGGTCTATCAAGGTCAGTCATTGCATACTGTGTGTAATGTTCTCCTGATTTCACTCATCATCAGTTCATATAAATCTTTCCAGGATTTTCTCAAGTCTGCCTGCTCATCACTTCTTATAGCACAATAATATTCCATTTCATTCACATACCACAACTTGTTCAGCCATTGCCCAATTGATGGACATCCCCTCAATTTTCAATTCTTTGCCACCACAAAAAGAGCTGCTAAAAATATTTTTGTATGTGCGGATCCTTAAAAGTTAGAATTTTTGTGCAGCAAGAGGGAGGCCTAACCTATAGACAACCCAAGTTGTCCTAGATATAATACTGTTAATGCATAGCCTGAGATCTCATTATCTCCTTTAGCTACTCATTACATTACCTGGTTTTATGAAGGTTGTAATATGCTAGCCTCCCATTCACAAACTTTGCTCTTTAGTCATGACCTTTTCCAGTTCTTACTCCAATAACCTGTACACATTTGTTTGATTTTTTTTTTACTCAAATGAAGGACTTTATCTGTATCCCTATTAAATTCCATATAATTAGCTTCAGTTCACTGTTCCAATCCATTCAGGGCTTTGGGGATCCTGATTCTATCATGTTATTAGCTGTTGCTCCCAACTTTATCTCATTCACAGATTTGATAATTAGGCCATCTCCTTCTTCATTCAAATCATTGATAAAAATACTTGAATAGAATTTGGATTAAAAGAGAATGTCCTTAGCTACACTCTACTGCAGAGCTTCCTTCAGCTTGACATGGAGACTAAGAAATTACTAAGTGTAAATTCAACACTTCCATTTTCAACTCTTACTATTAGCTTTAAATAAATCGTGTTTTGATGAAATGAAAATCTCCAGAAGAAAACAACTCATGACAGATGAAATGTTTAATGACAATTATTAATTAAATTCATTGTAATTTCCAGAAATACATAATTTTGAAAATAAAATTACATCACTTTCTTATTTTTAGTAAATGTTAATACCTTCCTCGTTCTGAAAGAGTAGAAAATTTCTAGGATAACATATAGCAAAGTAAAGTAAAAAATAGGTTCTATAAAATAGTCTATATCCCAAAGAGAAGGGATACATTTGCTTCTCTTCAGATACATTGGATACATTAATTTATAGTGTACCTTCAGTGTTGGACCGCGTCACTAGTGTGATAAACTTTTCATTTATATTATGTGCAGTGCTTACAAAAAGGCCTTCTCACCAAAATTAATCCATGCTGCAAGGTGGAGAGAAAGATGAGCTCCATTATTACACTCAATGTGCACTTTATTAACAAAGATAATGGATAATTCTTGTGTCTTCTTTTGACTGCCAAAATTTGACATCTCATCTTCTAGTAATAAATTTAGGGTAGAAAATCTTTAGTGGCCTGAAATATATTTACATACATTCCTAGATTTCTTCTCACATCACTGAGTTATTAGGATCCATTAAATATTTTATTCAAATATGTGCTCCATTTTAGGCTTTAGCTTCCTTTCTTATCCCTGGTTTATTTGCACACCTGTGAACAATACAAAGCACTCTTTGTTAGCACACTAGGTTTTAAGTTAGCATGGAAAAGCATAAGTTTACATTTTTTCCCCATTTATTTATTTACTTAAGGAATGTCTACTCTTACATAGAAATCACTATATTAAGCTCTAGCAGGAATACACATTTGCCTTCAACAGCTTTGCAACATAGAAAACATTAATGAGTGAAAATAAAAATGCAAACAGACAACTTTTTATAGAACTTCAAAATTTATGAAGTGTTTTATCTGTATTTTAGGCTCACCCAGATAAACCTGCACTGTAAATACTATCATCTCGATTTTACAAATAAAGAAACTGAGACTTGAAGAATTTAAGCAACTTAAAAGGCCAAGGTTAGATTGGAACATAGGTCTTCCTGACTCCAAATACAGTGGTCTGTCCACTGGGACCACCACGGCTCCTTGTCCTAATAGTGGTAGAGATATTCATGCAACTTTCCATATTTATTCTTAGTTTTCTGGACTGATGAAACAAAGCCTAAAGTCTAATGCTAATTCAATATTAAATAATAATAATAACATAATAACCAGGTCTTGCTATTTCCCTACCATACCAGATATCACAGTTGCTCATTAGCTTGAGAAGCTAACTTTCATTTATCAAGAACAAAAGGGAGGAAGCAGATTTGGTGATAAAAATCACTGGTTTTGCAGTGAGAAGAGGCTCAAATCCTAGTTCTGCAATTTATTAGCTGGGTTACCTTGGCCAAGCACTTAGCATAGTTCCTGGCTCATAGTAGGTACTTAATAAGTGTTTATTGAATTGAATTCAATTCTTCTTTCTGGGAAACATTTGTCTCATCTGTAAAATGAGGGGCTTTAACTAGTTTACTTCTGAGCTCCCTTTCAGGCATGAAATAGATAGATAGATGGGGAGACAGATATCAAATAAAATCAAACTGAAAACAAAAACTATGAATTCATGAACTAAATGTCCTCTAAAGGCATTTCCTGCTCTAAATCCTATGATACCATGTATTCATTCATTCAGCCTTACTAAGGATTTTACTAAGAGTAAAAGGCCATAGCATGATGGGACACAATTAATAAAAAGAAAGACAGTCTCTGCCCACAAACCTTATGGGACAGACAAAATAAACAAGGAGGCAGAAAAGCAGGCAGGCCCTGGGATGAGGGTGGGAGACAAGACGCTGAAGTATATCTGCCATCAAAGTAGAGTAGAAAAACAGGGCAGTAGATGCAAAGAGGAGCAAGCTGAGAGTTCAGTTTCTATATTCTATAAACCTCTAGCCCTCTAACCAGAGGGGAGAAGAGGTTGAGGGAGGTGGTATTAATCAAGGTTGGGGTTAGCAGCATAGTGGTAACTTTAGGAGTGATGAGTTTATCCTGGGAGAAGAATTTTGTTCCTTGGATTTGAAACCTGGCAGGGAAGCAGATGAAAAGTATGGTGAGCCTGTGGAGAGTGAGAAGGTAGGCCACAGTCTACAGATAGATAAGTAAGAATTATCTTCCTATACTATGAAAAGACTTCAAGAGATGGAGAACAGACATAACTGGAATGCAACTCCAGATTTGTCATCTTACTGATAGCAAACTCTTACTGATAATAAACTTTTTGATCATAAACTCTATGAATACAAACATGGCATAAAACAATGTTCTCAGTAGCCACTTAGGGAATATAAACATGCCACATAATGCAATATCTACCATATATGGCTGCTAAGGATACCTAATACAAACCTTCATTAAAGTAACTTGCTTTTGAAAAAAATATATTTATTTCATTTTTAATTTATGAAATAAAACAAGCAATTCCATAATATAGTAGAATAAAAAAAGATGATTGTGCACTAAACTGCAAATCTGTTATGTACAACTTGTTATTCCTTTTAAATATATGATATTTAATATATAGCATATAATATGTAATATAGCATAGCATATACAAATTTTAAAATATGGTTTGAACTTCAACCTGGACCCCACACATAGAAACAACTAGTCACATTAATGTGGTACATTACAAAGTGCTTTCCTCACATCAAGCCTGTGAGGTAGAGCATTAGTCAATTAGTCAATTAGTCAATAAGCAATTATTAAATGCCTATGCTATGCCAAGCACTGTATGAAGTTCCAGGGATACAAATACATAACCTGTAACAGACCCTATACCTTAAGAACTTGCATCATCTCCATTTTACAGATAGGGAATCTCAGGAAACAGACACATAGAGGGGTAATTTTTCTAATGTTGTGCAATATGTATTAGAAGTGATTTGAACTGAAATTTCCTGAGCTCATTAGAATGTGAGTTCCTTAAGGACTGCTTTTACTTTTCTTTATAACCCAAGCATTTACCACAGTGTCTGTCACATAGTAAACACTAAATATATACTAGTTGATTGACTGATTTCAAGTGTAATGGTCTTTCCATCACTTTGTACTGAAGTATTCTATCCTGCACTAACAAATGGTCTTCATTTCCTCTCCACTCATAAATCTCCCTTCATGGAGCTAGGATAGAGTGTAAGATGGAGAAGCACAAAGACCTGAGGTCAGTTCATGACTTAGACACTTACTGTCTTTGTGATCCAGGGCAAGTCAACTAATCTTGAGTTTCAGGTTTCTCGTTGTAAAATGAGAGTTGAACCTCTAAGATTCGGTTTCTAGGTTTCTTTCTAGATTTAAATCTATGCTTCATTCTGTCTACATCCCAAAGAAATGAAGAAATAAAGAATAAAGTCCCTTCATTTAGTTGCTGGTGATTTAAGGAAATTCTCATCAACGTGCAGTGCTTTGCCCAGAATTGTCATATCATAAATGTTTGTTACTTGAATGCCTTCAGGGCAAACGGAAAGAGGAGAATCTAGAAGGTGTAGAACTATTAAATAAATGTTTCAGTAGTCTAGATGAAACATGAGTAAATAGAGAGGGCATCTATCATTCAAGAATGAAAAGGAAAGGACTTAAGATAGTTTTGAGAGGCCAAGAAGAAGGGAAAGGAAAGAAAGGGAAGAAGCATTTGTATACTACTTGTCGTGTACCAGTAAATATGCTTAGTGCTTTACACATGTTTTCATTTGATCCTCACAGTAACCCTGCAAGATAAGTATTGTTATCATCCCTATTTTACAGTTGAGGAAACTGAGGCAAACAATGATTAAGTGACTGGCCCAGGGCCACACAGGTAGGAAGGGTCTGAGGCTGGATTTGACCTTAGCTATTCTGGACTCCAAGCCCAGAGCTCTAGCTATTGGGCCACAATTGTCTATCTGTTGTCTTCATTGAGAAAATTGAAGATGACAGAGGATCAAAAGATTATTGAAATCCCCCAGAAAAAAAGAAAACCAAAGTCAAACCAAGGGAAATTTTGTTTCAAAGTAATAAACATTACTGCAACCCTAAATTTCACATTACTGAGTCAATTGTCTCCCATTGTATAGGAAACAATCAAGAATCTCTGGCAGATGATAACAAATGCTATTCTTCAAAACTATATCTCATAGGAATGCCTTCCATTTCAAAATTTATCATAGTCACTGTTCTTTCTTTTAAAGAGTTTGTATATTAATCATAACAAATATTATATATTTATTCTGCTAAATTATATTTTGAGTTTTAATCTTTTTTAATTCTTGTATATGCTTCATCTTCTTTTTTCAAATGGAAGAAAAAAAGGCTAGAATTTAGAAATTAGGGTAGACTGGTGTTGCTTGTTCATATGACTAATTAATGAGGAAATGGCATGTCCTTATCATTTGATTTGTTGTTGATTAATAAATCAATAAAACATTACAGGGAGAAAGAAGGAACAGAAAAGAGGCACTTGTAATGAGATGTGGTTGCCCTTTCTTACTTTCTGAATATCCATGGTCTCACAAAAATCCACATCATAAATGTAATTAACTGGGACCATTGCCAACCTCTTCAAGGAGGAGCAGAATTGATGGCTCATGAAGATTAAATTATTCATTCACCCCTGGAACATGTACCTCCAGGACAGGGTTGAGACAGAGACATTAGGGTTGAAACCTATCATCGTCCTTTGCTGCTGTGTAAATCTTCACTTAATAAATAAAAATTTAACCTCCAGGTTTGTTATTGAAGGACAGGCCCATAGGAGGTGCTTTGTGCCTAGATATTTTACCATGACATTGGATGCCCTAAAATGTAGTTGGGTAATTAGGTCCTACCTATAACGCAACAAAGCAGATAAAGATTGAAGGTATTTTTTTTTCCTCCTGGAGTGATACCTTGTGCATAGGGGTGGGGCAAAAACAGCATTAAGGTGGTTCTAAATAACTATACCTTGAGAAGCCCATTTCAGACTCAGGCCAGTACCCAGTCCAGCAGTCTCCTGGGGCTACAACTTTAATCAGTTTAGTAGAAAGACTAGTAACAGCTGGAAAATTTATTACTCTAATTTAGATAAAACAATATTTAGTACAAAAATATTTAAGTAAGAAGGAAATCATGAAAATATATTAACTAGAATTTCTAAAGGCTGTTATCACCTTCACAAATAAATATTAGCTTGCCTTTTGCTGTAGGGAATGGCAAGAGAGGACTGGTGAGGGCCATTGATTTTACATCATGAAAATGATTTATCCAAGAATCAGCATTTTTATTTGGAAGCTAAATTTTTCCCCATGGGACCATCTTTGGACATGAAATTATACCTCCCTCTGATTGGTTAAGGACTGAATATTCACAAGAAATTGAACATCCTTCCCTCTAAAAAAAAGTTAGCATCTTATTTTCAACTCATACCTTTTCAGACATCCTAAAATGAAAGTTAGTTTGAACTAAGGAAGATACATTAATATTCAGGAGCCTTTCAGGAGTGAAATGGATTGCCTACAAACCTCATGCTATAATCATTTTTAAATGCATTTGACGATTCCTCTTGCAGAGTATAAAAAAAGAAAAGAAAGTAAGCCTGTGATAAATGTTTTAATGATCAAGCCATTTGATATACTGTAAGAACTTGCCAAACCCATTCACCTTAAACTTCTCATTTTTGCTTCTTTGATATGTCAAGGAATCTATGAACTTCTTGATGTAGATAATCTCTCTAAGGATACAGACTGTAGCCCATCCTGAGTGACTTGTCTAAGTCCTTGTATAAATTCTATATAGGAGGTCCAACCAGCATGTTGATGGCCTTCTTCTAGACCACTTGACATCATGTTGACACTAATGAAGTATGGGGGTTGTTTTCCATCTTTTGTTCCTTATTTTCATGAAATAACATGCAAACCTGCTTTTCTCATCCTATATCTCTCTTATATAATATGGAATAATAGAACTAGTCCATCATGTCCATGTCCATTGACTCTAGTCCATGTGTATATTTGACAGACACTGTGGATAGATGATAAACTGGGCCTTGAATTATCATTTTTATTAGATTCAGAATATCCAATGACATAATTTATGTTTTCTTTCTTTATTTTAATTTTTAAATGACTTTCTTCAGAGAAAAAATGATAACATTGTTGCTGTGGAGTCATTTCAGTACTGTCTGATTCTTCATGAACCCATTTGGGGTTTTCTAGGCAAAGATACTGGAGTGGTTTGCCATTTTATAGATGAGGAAATTGAGGCAATCAGGATTAAATGACTTTCCCAGGGTAACACAGCTAGTAAGTGTTTGAGGCCATATTTGAACTCAGTTTCTCCTGACTCCAGGTGTGGTGCTCTATCCATTGAGCCACTTAGCTATGCTGACCCACTATGATTGAGTTCTATTCCCATGAACAATGAAAGATTTTCCCTGAACCCTTAATACTTTGTAACCTGTTGCCTCATTGCAGAAATTAGTGAGAAGCTTGGTTGAGGTTACAAATGCAGAATGGTTAACAGAAAAAAAAGTGAATTTTACTGGCCACAATGATTTTGATATTAAATAGGATTTCTGGGAGGCAAAGGTATCAGATGTCATAAAGATTTGGATTGAGAATCAGAAGACCTGGGTTCTCTTATTGGTCAATCAGAAAATTACATTAAGTAAATCACTTTCCCTTTCTCAACCTTAGTGTCTTCACCTATAATATGATAGGTTTAAAATGAATTAAAAAAAACATTCCTTAAGTGATCATTCTGCACCAGGCTCTGCACTGGGGGTACAAATACTGAAAGCTGACTCTTTCCAGGAACAGTAATTTTGTTTGCTAATGTTGTTACTACTCTAAGAGTTAGAAGTAGAATGAGAAGGGAGTAGGAGGTGATAGGATATCAAATTAAGATGTTAGCCAAGAAGCAAGCAGTGCAGTGGGTTTGAGTTGACTTAGTTATGGCAAATGTTCAGTATTTATAAATAGAAAACACTAAGGTAAGAGATGAACAATTGAATTACAGGCAAGTGAGCATAACATGAAGATGGCTTGGATTAGATGACCCTTAAACTTTCTTCATTTCCAAATTTATTTGACTATTGCAACTACAAGCCTAGAGAGGAAAATGCAACATCCTCTGGAATTCACTGACACCAAGTGCTAGTAATACCAAGTAATTGGGTAGCCTTATTAACCACTTTGGCCATTCCATGACTCACGTGTTGCAAATACACAAAAAGAATCTATATTAGAAACAAAACTTTATAAACAATTAGCAAATAGTAATTTTGTAATTCATATTAGTTAAAAGTAAATAGTTTTATTTTTTAACTTAATTTACTTGCTTTTAAGTTTATAAAATATTGGAACAAAATTTGAACTGTTATAAGATACAAGTGAACTTCTAGAATAGAGAAGTCTGGGCATTTCAGAAAACTGACAGATTTGATATGGAGGACAAAGTGAAGAGGTGGGAAAGAAGATCATGTAAGATGAGAGCCTTCAGTTGTTTTGAGGAGCCCATGTCAGTATGACCATGTGTAGTGAAAGGATTTTCATCTTTAAAAATATGTGATACTTCAAAAAATGTCTGATGTCCAAGATCCTTCATTCTGGCAATTCAAAAATTGCATAATGGCCATTTGCTTTGGTTATTCCCCAGCTTGTTTTTATTTCATGTACACAAGTGTAACTGAATTTAACACTATTAACAGAGTGGTTTATAGGATTAATATTCATATAAAGATACCATTGATTTGCTATTTCAAGTAATTCTAATAACAATGATACTAATGATAGCTGATAACTAGAATCTGTTTATCACTTTAAAATTTGCAGAGTTTTATATGTATTATCTTGTTTGGCCTCATAGCAACATTGTAAAGTAGTTATAGTTATTATTATGCATGGGTTACAGATGAAGGAGCTGCAGCTTAGCATGGCTAAGTGATTTAACTGTGGTCACACGGCTAGTGTCAGAAGTGGGGTTTAGACCCAGATTTTCCTGACTTGAGACACACTGTTCTTTTCACTACTCCATGGAACTTAATAGCTCCAAGTCCTCTTTGAATTTTTTTGGATATGAAAAAGTATGGTTAGACTTCATCAAAAGTCACTTGACCACTCTAAGCATCAATTTTCACATCTAAAAAATGAAAGTAATGATGAACTCTAAGGTCTCATTTAGATCTTTGTTGTTATTCAGTAGTATTCAGTCTTGTCTGACTCCTTGTGATCCCATTTGGGGATTCTTGGCAAACATATTGGAGTGATGTGCTATTTCCTTCTTCAACTCATTTTACAGATGAGGAAACTGAAGTAAATGGGTAAGTGACTTGCCCAGGATTACACAGCTAGTAAGTTTCTCAGCCAGATTTGAACTCAGGGAGATGAGTCTTTCTGACTCTAGGCTCAGTGCTCTACCCACTGTACCACTCATCTGCCCTATCTGCTAATTCAGCTATAGCATTCTACAATTCTTTTTCTTGAATCAGAAAGAAAGTTAGAAGGGCTATTTTCAAGTATTGTAACAGAAGAATTCATGGAAGGAAATATGCAGAAAGTCTTCCCTAAAGAGTTCATAGCTAATATTTTCCCTCTCAACATAATTTCCCAGCCCTTGGCCAAATCTAGAAGCAAGATCACATCTCCAGATGGTATAATATATATAAAGATTTGCTATTTTTCCATTAATTCAACTTATATGCATCAGGTACCTACTTTCAGCCTCTACTAGGGGCTGTGGAGAATGCAAAAATGTTTCAGACAAAGTCACTGTCTTCAGGAAAATTACAGTCTGTTCAGTGAAATAAAACTCATTGAAATAATTATAATATAATGTAGACTCTTCTACAAATAATCATAATACAACATATTTATTCCACTAGCATGCCACTTGCCACTATGCTAGTATGTGGCAAGTGCCATGCAAGTGGAACAGGAGTTAAGAGTAAGGAGAAATAGAGTCCAGATAGGTAATCAGAGGAGTTCCTTGGAAGAGGCAGTGTCTTAACTGTTCCTTGAAGAGGATTTGGATCAGGTGAAAGGGGCATTCCAGGTGGAAGAAACAGTATAAGCCAAGTCACAGAATACAGGAAGAACAAGGGCTTTTTAGTGATCATTAAGTAGACCGTCTTATCTAGAGCACTATTCCTTCATCATGGAGTTAGTTAAAAAGCATTGATTAAACCCTTACTTCATATCAAGCATTATGTTTACTAATTATGAGGAATTTACAAATAGGGGTAAAAGAGAAAAAAAAAGCAGTCCCTGTCCACAGGGTCCTTATATTCTAACATGATGGCGGGCAGAGAGGCAGAGAGGTGAGGATTACACGTAAATAAATAGTTATTATATACAAGGTACAGAGTAGGAAACCCTGGAAGGGAAGGCATGGAGGAAAATTCCATTGCCATGAACATAATTTGCTCTTCACAAAGATGTCTTACTTTCTATCCAGTACTTTGTAATCTTCTAGGTGATTAAAAATTGATTATTTGATGATCTCTTCCACTATGCCCCCCCCTTGAAGTTAACCTGACAAGTCTATAATTACCAAGGTTGTCTTGTGTCCTACTCTATTGCTTATTGATTTAGGACGTAAGATTAAAGTGATTTCAATGGTTTAACTAATACTTTGTATGCCTAGATGGCTAATGTTGAAATGTCCTTACTGAACTCTGAATTTCATCAAGGAACAGTGGATGAGTGATTGATTCTTAATGCCTTGGCTCCTATAAATCTAAACAGCCATTTCCTGAGAAATTTTGGTTCCCTCAAGTTGTTTATGGCATATCAAGGTATTGTTTTTAAAAGTGAGATTTCAATGCTTGTCTACCCTTGCGGGCAAACCTGAAACTTATAAAGGAAATTTCACTAGAAGTATTTTAAATTGTGGTTTCATTGCAGCTATGAATCTTGGGGCATCTTTCTAGGAATATTTGGTTTGGTCTTTGTTGTTGTTTAAAAATGTTATTAAAACGTGGTATAACTGTGTTTGCTGAGTGCCCTGTGAATTTCACAGGATTTTCAAATATTAGAAGTTAAATATGGCACTGATCTCATTTGAATATTGCAACACTGTAAGGTAGATAGGGCAAATGATATTTCCATTTTACTCATGTAGAAACTAAAGATTAACTAACAACTAGCAAAACTTGGATGAGAAATTCAGACTTTATTTATTTGACTGGACAGACAGTCAAATATCCTTGTTACCACATAATTAACATTCATAAACTGAATGTTAGAGATACTGTAATGATAAATCCCTAAAATATTAAAAATCTTTGTTTCTTAATCTAAGACTTTTTTTTCCAAATTAGAATAAGTCAAGTCATATTAAGCCAAAACTTTTATCCCCACTTTTAAATCTATTATTTGGTAGTATTTGTTTTTGTATACAGTGATCCCAACTTATCCAGTGTAAAATTGACTACCACCCTGAAAACATAATGGAAAGCATCCATAAACTTTTGAAAATGTGTGTGTGTGTGTGTGGGTGGGTGAGTGCCCATACATGCATCCATGCATTTTTTTAAGTTACATTGAGGAACAATGTCACGGTCAAATAAGAGATAGACATGCTGCTTATGGTATACAGGGCAATGATAATAGACAATGAAGCAAAGATAGAATAATTGAAATTATTATTTTCGCTTTGGAGAAGTGCCCTTTGAACTAAGACTGACTGAATAAAGAATATTTAAATAAAAGTTAAAACCTAAGAGAAGCAAATAAGAAAGTAGACATGCTTGATTAGATCAAGGTCCCAGTTAGTGGAAGAAACAGACAGAAGTTCCTGAGAAATGAAGTCAGGTCAAAATCAGAATGTGACTGGATTTAACTCAGTCCACCAAAGATGATTTGTAGACTACTTTCTGCAAAGTACAGGTGATATGACCAGTAAGGAGGATACTCTAGGGAATATACTACTTGCTGACTCTTTTGCTTAAGCATATGGGTGCCTACTTCAATTTGATGTAGATATTTTTTGGTAGATACTCATTGTCAGAACCTTTGGAGACTTTGATAAAATGTATTTTATTCCTATTCCCCTCCTGGATCTAAAATAAATAATATCTACTTATTATGGACAGATATCTACCTTACTTCTTGTTGAAAAAGGCATAAAGCACTGTGGTATGATGGAAATCATGTGGGATTTTTGAGTAACAAAATCCCTGACTCCTGCCTCTGAGACTAGACACATGTGTGACCATCGACAAATCACTTAAACTGTCTATCTGAAACTCAGTTTCTTCCTCTCCAGAATAGAGATAATAATATACAAGGCAGCTACCTTAAAAAATATTGTGAGGATCAAACTGAGAAAGGCAGGTAAAAGTACTTTACAAATGCTAGATATTACTATGACTATGGTGCCATGGAGTGACTGCTATATAGTAGAAAGACTGGATTTTCTAATGAGAAGGCTAGAATTCATGTCCTAATTCAGCTACTTTGAGTGAGTTGCAAACTTCTCTGAATCTCACTCTCTATCTGGGAAATAGGATATAGATCACTTGTAGCAGTAGTACATCTAGGCTGTGGTCAGAATCTGGTAAAAGAATATGTGAAAATGTTATCTATTATAATAAATATCCATAAAACCCAGAAACTAGGTCTGTGATTTTGACTTTGACAATGTTTCTGTTTGTCTTTCTCTACTTCTTCTCCTGTTAACTATTATATCAATTATTTAGGGAGATTTGCTTTACTAAATAATGCAGAATCCAAAACATGCTTATCCGTAAACATAATATACCTTAACACAATGTAACCTTTAAAATGATATTGATTCATGAGATAAAATTCAAATGGAACCCTAAATTGTCATTTTAAAGGATGATGTCATCAAATGGTCACAGTCACAAACACTAACACTTCCTCTTTTTTACAAAACTTAAAAAAATTAGTATGCTAATTTATCAGAGCCCTAAATTTGGTATATTTTTGGAGAAAAAAAGCTGGCAGTTTCTTAAGAAGTGTAGAGTAGCTTAAATAAGTTAGTACCTTTATTATGTTCTCAAAATACCAAGTATTCAATGGAATGAATGAAATACTTTTATGAATGAATAAAATCTCTTTGAGAAAATGTCATGAGTAAAAATAATACTTATGTATTCACATCTCTAACATTTTTTTATGGGTTTTTCTGGTGTAGAATTTTTTTTTAAAGCAGTGTTGAACAATGGAAGAAAAAAAAAACAACACTTCCTCCAGAGTCAAAAGACCTGGATTCATATTCTTTCTCTAATGCTTCCTACTTTTATGGTCTTAGTTCCCTCAGCTGTAACATGAGCAGGATCAGACTGTGTGGCCTGTGCAGTCACTTTAAACTCAAAAAATCTAAGAATTTTCTTTTATAACATCTGTTGTACATTTAATACTTTTTAAAGACATATACAAGCATAGCATTTAAGGTTACAGAAAATCTGTTCCGTTGGATAACGCCATGCCAGGCATTTCAGCACAGCAGACACAAAGTCAAATGATACATGGCACAGATGCGTAAATATTAAGTACATGATGAATGAGTTTCCAGCTACAAATGAGCAGAAATTATGCTCTTCAGTCTGAACGCTGGAGAGTGAACCTTGGGTTGCAATTATAAATAGCACCCAGGTGAGTTAATTGTCAACATAATCCTATAAATTGTCCAAAAAATATCTCTATTCCATTGAAAAATGTCATAAAAACCAACTCCAATAACAAAAAATCCTTTCAACAAAATTTGCATTATCTTGCTGAGAGTCATCAGTATCTTGCTAAAGCTGCTAACCACCACACCCTGCAAAACAATTTGGTTTAACTGAGCAAGTGTTTATTAATGTCTTCTACTCTGACCTTGGAAAACCCACCTCTAGCAGCTAGACTTTCCATTTCCCTTGCCAGGAACCAATTTTCCTTGATCATTATTAGGCACCATTTTCAAACCCTACTGTTGTTTTTTGTTGTTGTTCAGCTGGTTTTTGGTCATGTCTGACTCATCATGGCCCCACTTTAGATTTTCTTGGCAAAGAAACTGGAGTGGTTTGCCCTTTCCTTCTCCAGTTCATTTTACAGATGAGAAAACCAAGTCAAATAGGATTAAGTAAATTACTCAGAGTCACATAGCTAGTAAGTGTTTGAGGCCTGGTTTGAATCCAGGTCTTCCTGACTCCAGGTCTGGTGCTCTGTCCACTGTGCCACCTATTTACTCTTTTTTTTCCCATTTACCCTTTCAAACCATGTAGTCATACCTAATCACCCTCTTCTTTTGGCTCCACCATTCTTTATCTTTTCTTCATTATCTATTACCATTGTCCCAGATCTTTTCTTACCTGTGCTAGAGTTTTATAGCCCTTGTTCACAACTGGTTCACACCTCTGAGTGAGAGGCTCAGTGGCTATGTTTTCATCTGAAAAAAAGGTATCAGGGTATAGATAGCACCTTGTCAGTTACTTTAAATGGGATGGGGGGGTGATTTGAGTGATTGACTTAGTCTACCTTCCTACCTTATACATGAAACTGGCATTTCTATCAAAACTGTATCATTGTATATGAAACTGGTATTTAAGCTCTAGTTATTTCATAAGAGATTGGTTATATTACCAACTCTTTCAATGAAAAGCTGTATTTTGATGACTCATCTATAAAACTGGCAGAACAAAACCTGCTTAATAGCTGCTATGAAGTTCTCTTAATGTTCATGAAGCACAATTATATGCTACAATAGGTTTTGTTGTTACTCAAAGCTTTTATCATAAGAAGCTGGCTCATTATTGGGTCTATATTTTATTTTGATGCTTATTGGGAATTTCCCTCCCCAACAAAACAAAACAAGAAAAAAATCAGATTCCATTTCCAGAAGACTTTGTGAGCTTATTACTATTTTATTTTTATTTTTTGTACTTGAAAGAATTAGTCACACAGTGCCTGGAAGAGAGGTCTAACTATAGCTTTGCCAGGGGTGTTAGTGGTTCTGGCTTCTCTTCTACCGTGTTCTTTTCAAGGCAGTGCATTTCAGATAATGTGATCATATATAGAACAGGAATAGGAACAGAAAACATGTGGCAATGAAATAGTGCTAAACATTTGTTGTTAGAAGACCTGGGATCAAATCCTGACTCTGTTGCCTGGGATCTGGGGCAGTTCACTACACCTGTCTTGATCTCATTTTTTCACCTATAAAATGAAGGGGTTAGACTAGATGACATGAGAGTTCTTTCTAAAAATATGATTCCACTTTTCTGAGCAGGAGATTGTGAAGTAGATTCTTCTTCTCATCAAAATGGATGCTATAAGTCATTCCTTTGGTTTTTAGTCACTAGTTTACCCTTTCCCCACTGTTTCTTGTTGTTGAGTCATTTTTCAGTCATGTCTAACTCTTTGTGACCTCATTTGGGATTTTCTTGGCAAAAATACTGGAGTGGTTTGCCATTTCCTTCTCCTGCCCATGTTACAGGTGAAAAAATGAGACCAAGACAGGTTTAGTACATTGCCCAGAATCACACAGCTTGTGTGATTTGAATTTGAATTCAGAAAGATGAGTCTTATTAACTCCAGGCCCAGTGCTCTATTCACTGTGCCACTAGCTGCCCTTCCCCACTATGGGAAGTGAATTAAGTTCATCTATAACAATAAAGTCTATTTAGAGATCCACAGTGACTAGTACAGTAGGGAAAAAAAAAAACTGGCCACCTGCATGTTTAAAATAATCTTCACGCAAATATATAAGCTTATTGTCCTCTTAAACACTTGGGAACAGGACAACTTTCTAGGCATGCTCGCCTCGAAGTGCCAAAATGGTGTCTCTAAAATGGTGGTGCTCTGCATGCCCTGTTTAATTCTGAAAAAAAAAACCACAAAACAAAAGAAACAAACAGATGAAAAACAATGATGGCTTTGGGAAGAGTTGGGGAATTTTTCAGCCTAGGTTCCTTGAAAGCTAGGGAAAATCTCAACCACCAGCAGATCAGCAAGATTGCAGGTCAATAAAAGAGCCAAACTGAAAATAAAATAAAATGAAATATTAGCAGGGTCAGCTAGGTGGAGCAATGGATAGGGCTCCAGGCCTGAAGTCAGGAAGACATGAGTTCAAATGCAGCCTCAAACACTAGCTATGTGACCCTAGGCAAGTCACTTGACCTTGTTTGCCACAGTGATTAAGGCTTGATAAGAAATGAGACAGAAAATGGCCTCTAAAAACAAAATCAGTCTGGGAAGGGAACACCCTCTGGATTTCTGGTCAAAACAAAAACAATTGCTATTTATTCATTCTGAGCCAATCAGGGCCCAAACAATAACCAAGTAGGGCTTGGCCTGGGACCTATAGTTGGCCAAACGGCAAAAGCCAGAGTGATTTGGGGTAAAGGCTGGTCTTTAAGAGAAAAAAAATAAAAGTTTCAGAGTTAAAATTTTCATTTCCAGTCTAGAGAAGGAAGGAGAAAGAGAGCAAGAAAGAAAAAGGAGGCAATTTATTCAGGTTTTGTTATTTAGCCTACCTCAGAATGTGAGTAGTTCAATTAAACAATATAGTCTGATAATAAGGTTGTTTCCTTTACAAAGACGTATGATAAATTCAGGGCAGCTAGGTGACACAGTGGATAGAGGGCCAGGTCTGGAGTCAGGAAGACCTGAGTTCAAATCCAGCCTCAGACACTTACTTGTTGTGTGATCCTAGGTAAGTCACTTGATCTTGTTTGCCTCAATTTCTTCATCTGTAAAAGGAGCTGGAAAAGAAAATGGCAAACCACTCCAGCACAAAAACCCAAATGGGGCTCACATTTACTTTTACTAGCCATAATCATAGTATTTGAAGTCAAAAAGATGGCTAGATTAAAATAAAGTTAATTCTTATGTCTAGAAAAAAATAAACTTGGGAATAGTATGTAAACTCTATATGATAATTCTATGAGCAAAATTGCATTTTTTTATGTAGAAAATTAATTTAGATTTTTTTTTTTAAATTTGAGACCCAAATGAAGAGACTAGACTTGATTATATCTAGGGTCCCTTCAACAACTAGAAAATTCTATCAACTGAATTCAGGTTTTTGTTTCTCTGTTGTTGCTGTTGTTTCTGTTGTGTGTGTGTGTGTGTTTGTTTTTTGCCTCAGTGCTTTAAATTCCCTGACAGCAGTGGTTAACAATTAACTCCTATTGTGTGGATAAGCAAGAATCCAAGCCTCTCTCAGAAAGCTTTCCCTGTGACAAGGGGGGAAAAAGTTCTGCAAAACTGATGAAAACAGTTCAGCCACATGAGGTCATTTTCAGTGTTCTACATCCAGAATCTCCCATCTCTTTAAAGAACCTTTGGATTGGCCTCCTTGTACTTCTCTGAGTGCAAGCCTGGTCTTTATGAATTCAGTGCCAGTTGTTTGGCTTTTCTGACTTTTTATGTTATTATAGCTTTTGTGTGTGGTGTTTGCTTCACTCTGCATCACTTCCCATAAGTTTTCATTAGGTTTCTCTGTATATTCCTTCTTTCTTACTGCACAATTTTGGTATATTCAGTTAACAACTTTTCTAGTCATTCTCCACATCTATGGATATCTACCTTATTTCCACTTCTTTGCTACCACTAAAAAGTTCTGCTATTTTAGTGTATGTGGGGCTATTTTTTGTTTGTTTTTTGCTCATTGACATTCTTGGGGCCTAGTCGTTGAACCTCTGCGTCAAAGGGCATGCATGTTTTTATTCACTTTATTTGCATGATTACAGACTGCTTTTTTAGAAGAGTTGGACCAATTCACAGTTCTACCATTGCAGAATTGATGTTTTGTCTTTCTACCTATGCAACATTGACTATTTAAATTTTTTGTTATCTTTGGCAATTTACTGAGTATAAAATGAAACCAAAATGTTGTTCTGATTTGCATTAATCTTATTATTTGTAATCTGAAGCCTTCATTCATGTGGTTGCTAATAACTTGAATTTTTTTGGGGGGGGCACGCAACAATGGGGTAAAGTGACTTGCCCAGGGTCACGTAGCTAGTAAGTGTCAAGTGTTTGAGGCAATTTGTTCATACCCTTTAACTACTTATCCTTGGAGAATGGTGCTTGGTCTTCATGTATTTTTATTAAAGCATGTCTTAATCTAATCTTTAAGTGAATGAATGGTTATATGCATGAGTGAAAAAAAAATATTTTTTTAATACTATGTGCAAAGCACAGTTCTAATTGCTGGGAATCCAAGTTGAAAAGCAAGATAATCCCTACTCTCAGAGACCTCAGATTCTCATGGGGGAGACAATACATAAAGGGAATTTTCTACTGTAAGTAGGATGGAAAGGCTTGGTGATAGAAGGGAAAAAGAAATTAATGGGAGAAGAAATACCAAAAGTTGGTAATTACCTTATTATGCCAATTCACGTCCTTGATGCTTGTTAGATGTAAATGTGAAGTCCTGAACATGTAGATACAGAGTGAGAGGCAAATGACTAGAACCAACTCTTGTGACAGTGACCTAGCGTCTTGAGCAGACTGCAAACGCAATGAAAGTTACTAGTGTGATTTGGCCTTCAGGAAAAAATAACAACAACAACAACAACAAAACAAAGCTCGCATAGTTAAATAACATTAATAAGCATGTCTCATTCAACATAATGACTATAATAGTCTTACTTTACTCCGCCTGGGAAGGTGGATCTCTTCAGGAATATTTTTTAATTTTTTTTATTTTTAGGTAATTGGGGTTAAGTGACTTGCCCAGCTAGTAAGTCTCTTCAGGAATATTATATCCAATTAAGAGTATCACATGTTTTGAAGGTATATTGATAAGGTATCATACATCCAGAAAGTGATGAACATGATGAAGTACTCAAAACCAGAAATAAGGGCATTTCTTTGTTTTGGTTTGTTTTGCTTTTCCCTTTTCCAAATTCAAATCACTTTATCTTTAGCTGGAGACAATTTCTATCTCCACAACATCTCTCATATATATCCCTTTATACTAGTAACACATCGATCATCTTTGTTCAGGCCATCATTTGCTCCTGCCTGGAATGTTACAGTAGTCTTCTAATTAACTATTTTTCCCTACATTTTCTCAAAGTGATTTTCATAGTGCTGGTTAAACCATTTCATTCCCCTACTAAGTAAATTCAGGTGGCTCCCTATTGTCCTTAGGATCAAATACAAATTCTTCTCTTTGTCTTTGGCTTTTCACAACATGACCCCAACCTATCTTTCCAACTTCAAGATACATTTGACTCATTCCTGCACTTTAAGCTATACCCAAATAATGTCAGCTGATCAGTGAACTAAAAGCATTTCATCCACTATTCTTATTAAATTTACTTCTTTGGGGAATTTAGGAACCTTAATTTTTTCATGTTGTAATAGTATAAATAAAAGCACGCTTCTTTCTTTACTGGTTTCACATCCATGGAGGCAGAGACAATAGAAATCTAAAAGATAGCCTCAGACTCAAGCTTAATTGTGTTCTAGTCTAGGGGCGGCAATGTATCTTAGGTTTCTTAAGCAGTATGAATTTCTTGTGCCAGATTTTTGGTTGTTTCCTATAGCCTACAGCTTCACTATTCTGGGGGCATTCATATAGAAATCACCGTTCTGGAACTAGATCTGTCGGGGTAGATCATAACAAAAGAAGCAAACACACAAATGTTATAAGAAACAGTATTCTCAGACTACTATGAATTCTAAGATTCTTAGGGATGCTAGTTTTGTAAAGATCCCATAGAGAAAATTACACAGCTTTATTGCTATAATAATTGACCTTTTTCAGAGCACTAATGCAAGAAAATAAATTAATTTCAGATCACCAGCATGGGAGTATCCTTGCTGCTCGTGATTATAGGCTCAACTGCCTACTTTCAATGGAGAAGAGTCACCAGCTGAATTGGAAATTTCAGACTTCTTACTTCTATTCACCAGCATGTTCATACTGAAATCCCAGAGTCATATACCTATAGCCTGAATCACAAATTTAAAATTTAATCATGTGTCCTTTGTATGGTTATTTATTTCAATTTGCATGTTGCTTAACTTTCCTTCCCAGATACATTGAAAACTCTGTGAGGAGAGACTGTTTCTTTGTTTCCATTATAACATCTCTGATAATCTTACACATGTAGTAGGCATTCAGTATATTGAATTAATTAACAGATTAGTGTTAACTTAATATTTGGAGACATCCTTGTGTACACCCTTTCTCTACAAAGATTAGGTAGTACTACACCCTTAATATTTTTCTTCCCACCATGAGCTGGTCCAATGCTAACAGCTTTTTTTTCTTGTTTGAGCCAGGACTCTGTTCATGAGAGAATATTTCTGCCTTTTGAATCTTCTTCTTCTTCTTCTTCTTCTTCTTCTTCTTCTTCTTCTTCTTCTTCTTCTTCTTCTTCTTCTTCTTCTTCTTCCTCTTCTTCTTCTTCCTCTTCTTCCTCTTCTTCTTCTTCTTCTAATAGCCACTGGCAAGGAACCTTGTCAATGGCTTTTTGATAATTTAAATTAGCTCTACTGATTCTCTTTTGTTTACATACTTATTCATCTCCTTAAAGAATTTAAGAACAAGAACTTTATCACTCTAATGTTTTTCCCTTTCAGAAACTGATTCCTCCGCAGTTAATGTTCACTTGTATGTGCTTTCATTTTGGCCTTTATTATGGATTCTACTAACTTGAAAGGTATGCAGTACAAACTAATCCGGGTGATATTCCTCTAGGTCTATGCTGGTGTTTTATCCTGGGAAACCTGCTACTTATTTTTTATTTATTTATTTTTATATATATTTTTTGGTTTTAGGCAATTGGAGTTAAGTGACTTGCCCAGGGTCACACAGCTAGTAAGTGTTAAGTGTTTGGTCTGAGACAGATTTGAACTCAGGTCCTCCTGACTTCAGGGCTGGTGCTCTATTTACTGCGCCACCTAGCTGCCCAACCTGCTACTTATTATATTATGTGTTTTGGTCTTTCCTTGGTATCTACTCTGCCAAATCCAACTGAGGAATGGGGAGTTTTATTTGATTGTTCCCAGGACTGTGGAGCCATGGGCAGTAAGATGGGGGGGACTATGCTAATTATCAGTTTATACCTTTCAATCAGTTTCCATCTTGACTTCCATCAAGTCTCTCATGGACGCCACATTTCTTAAGGATGTATTTACATTGTTAATCAATTATTTCTCAAACATAGTATCAACATATGGTCTAGATTAATCTTGTAGTTGCTCAATAAATGTTTGTTAAGAAAACAAAGGAATTTTCTTTCAAGCTATGTTATAACATTTCTTCTTAAGTTTGCCAAATTAATAAAAAGATTTTCACTTCCCATATTAATTTATTTTCCACATCCCTCTACCAATTAGTAAATTACTATTAAGATGTGTTTGAGCAAGTATCACTTATCCAATTTGTGTCTATTATCCACTATGAATACAGAATATATTAGGAATGACAGGTATAACTCTTTTAGAAGTAGCTTGGATTGAACGAACATTTCATTAAGCATTGCATGATAATTAAGATGTCCTATCAGTAAAAGAACAAAAAAAGTCTACCTGCAATTGGAAATTGTATGTATGTGTATATATATGTATGTATATGTATACACACACACACACACACATTCTCCCTTTGCTCTAAAGTTATATGATAGAGAACCACAGAGAGAAAGTAACTTATAGGCCATCTTTTATGACCTCTATCTAAACAGGAATCCATTCCATAATGTAGACGGCAAGTGTTTACCCAGTCTTCACCTGACGATCTCCAATGAGGGATACCTCATTCCATCCAGAGGCAGTCCAGTCCTCTCTTGAATAGCTCTAATTTTTTGTCTGTTTTTCCTTAAATGAAACCTAAACATTTTCCTTTGCAAATTTTACCCATTGCTCTCTGTTGTTCACTTAGGGACCAGCCAGAAATGCCTAATTGTTCTTTATGAAAGACTTTCAAATACTTATACTTGATGTTTTCCTTTGTTTTTGAAGAGAACCAATGACATCACAGGCTGATGTCTTGACTCTGTGTGAGCTAGATTTAAGTGAGACAGAGTTGCTTATCATAGGTTTAGAGCTGGACAGGACTTTGGAGGCCATTGAGACCAAATTATATTAGAGTTGAGAAAACAGAGGTCCCAAGAATTTAGATGACTTGCCCAGGATAACAAAACTTATGTGTCTGAGGTGGGATTTGAACCTAGGTCTCCCTGATTCTTTCTACTACTCCATATTAATTCTGAAAATGATAATATACATTTATAACGTACTTTAAAGTTTGCAAAGGACTTTATATATCTTATCTCACTTGATCCACAGAACAACTCTATGAGTTAGGTGTTTTTATTATCCCCATTTTACATATAAAGAAACTGAGGCTTAGAAAAGTCAAGTTGACTTGGCCAGACTCACACAGTAAATGTGTGAGGCAGGATTTGATCTCAGGTCTTGTCTACTTTAAGTCCAGCACTCACTCCATTGTGCCATCTCACTATTTCATGTGATCTTGAAGACTATTTACATGCCACCTTTACTTCTTCAGGCAAAATGTCCTCATTTTCATTTGCTAATCATCATATGGAATATACTTGAAGGACTTCACAGTCTTCATAATATGACTTCCTCTGGATGTGTTTCAGTTATAAATACCTTTCCTAAAATGTAATGACTAGAACCAAAGATATTATAGATGTAAACACAATTACAGGGTATATGCATTTGTCATCTCCCTAGGCCTGGACTTTGTCTTTCTAAATATAGCTGACTTATCATACTATGTTGAGTTATAGGGAGTTTACTGTTTATTGAAACCTCATTTTTTTTTTCAGATGAAAAGTTTCTTAGTGATGCTTCCCACATCTTATACTTTGATAACCAGTAATTTTTAGAACCCAAATATGGCTTTTCATTTACACCTGTTAAATTTCATATCATGTGACTTGATTCAATATTCTAATCTTTCAAGAACTTCTTGAATTGTAAACCACTGATACTGTACATTAGCTTACCTTGATAAGTATGCCACCTATTTAATTATATTGCACAGTGGATAGAGCCCCGGGCCTGAAATCAGGAAGACCTGAGTTGAAATCTGACCTCAGACACTTACTAGGTATGTAGCCCTAGACAAGTCATTTCACCTCTGTTTGACTCAGTTTCCTTATGGGTAAAATAATGTAGGAAGCATCCCAGGAAACTTTTCATCTGAAAAAAAAAGACTTTTCAGTCAATAGTAAGCTCAATATAACTCAACATAGTATGATATGTCAGCTACATTTAGAAAGACAAAGTCCAGGCCTCTCTGTTGTTGTGAGAATAATTTAAGATAATAATTGCAAAGTTCTTAGCAATGAATTAGCACATAATAAGCTCTATGTAAATTATTACTACTATTAGCTAATATTATTCTTGACTTCAAATACAGTAGTGTATCCATTGCTTCCTTAATGGTTCAGGATGGATAAAAAAATGCTAACATTGCGGCCTGCAAAGATACCTAAGAGATTCCACTGGAGACATTCTTCATATAGAATATTGAACCATTAATTATTACTGTTTAACTCACCATTCAACCAGTTCCAAATACACATAGCTATACTATTATCTGATCTTTATCTCTCTTTTCCAAAAAAAAAGGGATGAAAGAATATGTTTAATGCTATGTTAAAATTTAGCTTAACTACAATTGCAGCATCCCTCTGATCTACCACTCCAATAACTCTTTTAAAAGATGAAATGAAGTTAGTCTACCATAAGCTATACTGGTAACCACAATATAAATCATCATGCCTTTTTTCATGAGTTCACTAACTTTCTCTTTGAAAATAAATTCTACTGCCAAGAATTCATGTCATTCCCACTGGTCTAATATTTGCAGACTCCATTCTCTTCTGTTTTTTGAAATTATTACATTTGCATGTTTCTGATCCTCTCCTTGTCGTTCAGTTGTATCTAACACTCCTTGACCACATCTGGGATTTTCTTGGCAAAAGTGCTGGAGTCATTTGCCATGTCTTTCTCCAGCTCATTTTTACAGATGAGGAAACTGAGGCAAAGAGGGTTAAGTGACTTTTCCTGGATCAGACAAATAGTAAGTGTCTGAAGCCAGATTTGAACTCAGGAAAATGAGTCTTCCCAGATCCAGGCCCAGCACTCTATCCACTGCACCACCTAGCTACCCTGATTCTTTTATATCTCTCCTATTCTCCTTGACCTCTCAAATCACCCAGAGAAGGACTCAGTCATGAAAGCTATAAATTTTGTCAGGAACTGACTGAGAAGACTGGGAAGCTGTTCATGGGGTATGAGTAGCAAGTAGCAATTGAGTTTTGAGCAGAGTACATAGCAACCTGCCCCATACAGCTTTGAGCCTAATGGGGATATTTTTCTTATACTGTGTTATCATGGACACTGATAATGGAAAGAGAAGCTTTTAGAGAATGCCCACTAGATTTTAATACTACTTAATCTGCTGATAATCAAGGGATCCCTTAAGTTGTAGGGATTTATTTTCTACCTTGTATCATTTCTGTTGTAAATTTGAGAGATCTCTGAGGAATCACTTTCATTTTCTCGATTTTATTTAAAAACCGTGATGCCATTGTGTTAGCTGAGATGCTATACAATACTTACAGGATTCTTTTTGGTCAATTGGAATGTCATATTACAAATGAAATATCACAGGCCTATTCAGCAAGTGTGTGTCCATTCATCATTTGGACTTTGATGAATATATATATATATATATATATATATATATATATATGAATATAATATATAAATATCTCCTAAATCACCAGAATCATGTACAAATAGAATATGATTTAGTCTATGCCTAGATTTTGTACCATATTTTACTTTATGTCTTTATTCATGTTATCTGTATTCAAATGAAACTACTTTGTGGCTGTAAGCACCAATGGATTTTCTCTAAAATGGGTGTATTTGTAGATAACTGATTTGTTTCAACATCCAATCAGTGGATGCAGTTTATTATATTTCTGTAATGAGACATCTGTTACTTAACTATGTAATCTTTCTCAACATATATACATATATGGATATATGTATATATAAGGTACAGGAAAAGTACATTCCTTTTATTAAGACAACTCACTATTTTAATTGGTCAAATTGTGCCCAGTGAGTTCTCATTTAGAAAAGGATGAGTTGGAAGAAACAATCTTGATAGGCCCCTTCTAGCTTTAAATCTGTTTCTGTTAACACAGTTACATCGAGTAAGAAAGGCAATGTGAAGCAGTGAATAATTAGAATCAGAAGAATTTTGTTCAGATCCTAACTGTGACACAAACCAGCTTGGACCTTAGGTAAAAACCTCTTAATCTTACTAGGTAACTCTATCAGATAATGAATTTCAATTAGTTGCCAGTTGGCATAAGTTATATTTTGGCTTCTGAATTCATTACTCAACTGAAATTATTCTCTCCAAATCTATCACCAATTTCTTAATTACTAAATCAGAGGGGCTTTTTTTGGTCCTCATCTTTCTGAACCTCTTTGCATCATTTGACAATATTGATTACCCCCTAGTCCTGTATTCTCTTTCCTCCTTGAGTTTCTTGGATGCTCCCATTTCCTCATCCTCCTGATGCTCTGGTCACTCCATTTCTGTTTCTCTTGCTGAATTATCACCCATGCTTCCCCTAACTGTGAGTATACACCAAGACTTGTCCTAGGCTCTCTATTTTAAATTAATTTTCTGTCTTTGTCTCTATCTCATCTCATCTCATCTCATCATCAGTTACCATGTGTTTATAGCATGAGGTTTCAATGCAGATGACTCTCAGATCTATGTTTCCAGCTGCGGTTTTTCCCTACTTCCATATCACCAATTGCCTGTTGGACATTTAAAATTAAATTTTTTTGTATCTTAAAATCAGCATATTCAAAGAACTCATTATCTTTTTCCCAAAGCCCATAATCCTTCTTTTTGATGTCAGGTTCATCTTCCACTTTTCTGTGTCCTTCACCACATATATCCAATCATTTGAAAAGTCTTGATGATTCTGTTTCTAGCCTACAATATCTCTGTCTCCATCCTCCATCTCTTCTCATATGGTTACCAACCTAGTTCAGTCCCTCATCATCTCTCTTGCACTATTACAATAGCTTTTTAATTTGTCTCCTTTACTCCAGTCTCTCCTCTCTCCAATCTAAACTCCACACTGTTGCCAAATTATCGTTCTTAAAGCCCTAGTCTGACTGTGCCACTTCGACAGAAAATACACCTTTAAGCTAAATGGAAAGGTTTGACAGTCTTAAGAGTGTAGCAGAGGGGTAGATGACAAAACCTAGGGATTCTTATGTTATTATAATAAGTCAGATGATGATACCACGAGTTTAAAGTACGTAGTGTCAGGGAACATGGTAAGATCTGGAGGACCTTAGGATATAGTGGTAGGGCATATGTCAAGACTTGGTCCCACTAGAAGGAATAGACATGCAAGCCATCTGAGAAGGCAAGCAGGACAGATGCCAAAGCATTATGGGAGTGAATGCTGAAGGGACCTATACCAGAGTAACCAAATAAATTCTGGATTGCTTAGCTCAGTACTTAGCACCAACGAGAGCCTTAGAAAGTACTTGTTACCCGGTTAAGAGCAAATTAATGAAGTTTTAGAGCACCAAAGTATTATTATATAGAAATGACCTTTTCAGAGTAACTGCAATTCTTTCTAGTTCTACAAAGTGATTTCTTGGCCCAGCAAAGACTCAGATTACATTAGATGTACATTAGATGAATATATATTAGATAGATGGATGTATATTAAATAGATGACCTTCAAAGTCACTTTCTTCAAAAAATAACACAAGAGTTTATAAATAAACCCTTATATTTTCCTATCAGATAGTCAGGGTACCTCCTGGTTAGCAACCCTTCACCCAAAGTACAGCTGCCTCACTGTGTGTCTGAATCCCTCCATGCACTGTCCCCCAAGTAACAATGCTTTGAGAAATTTACTTGAGGTTTCTTTACATGCTCTTTGCTATAGTTGTATCTGTAAAGCTTGTTCTAAAGACCCAGAAATCATATGTATAAATCATATATATTTATACACACACACACACACACACACACACACACACACATATTAAAGTAGTGAGAATACTCTCAAGGTTTCAGGGCATATACAGGAAATTAGAAACTTTACCTTTAATAGAATCATATCATTTTATAGCTGGAAAGAACCCCAGGAATGAACCATTCCAGTCCTATCACTTTTATTTAGGCTACCTGCTACTGAAAAGTACCTAAAACTGCTGATTTCTAATTGGAATCTGTCTTTCTTGCATGTCTAAGCAATTTGTGAATTACTAATGGCAGGTAATAAATCAGTCTGTCTTCTAGCAGATTCACCCGGAGAGATAATGTCCATACAACTATAAGAATTTAGCCTTCTCAGTCTGGATTCTTTTCTTCCCATTCCACATATACCTAGAATATACAAGCTAAGGCAGTACAAAAAGAAAAAAAATATATAATCTTCATTGTTAAATACTGTCATTAACCTGAACCACCCAAATCTACCCTAAAGGGGTTGTTAGTAAATGAAGAGCCCCAGTTATACAATTTATTAAGTATGTATAAGCCTTAAATTCCAAGATAGATTTACATAATTTAGCATTATTTGAGTGTAACGATGGTGATAAACCCCTGTAGATATCTGCTAAACATTTAAATGGCATTTTTCTTCCATTAGAATCAGTAGTCTCAGTGATAACATATTTTGGCACAAATTGCCTCAAAAAATCCAGTCTTGAGTCAATATCATCTTACTTGTTGTGTTGTTGTTAAGTTGTTTTTTAGTCTTGTGCAACTCTCCATGACCCTGTTTGGGTTTTTCTTGGCAGAGATACTGGAGTGGTTTGCCATTTCCTTCTCCATCTCATTTTACAGATGAGGAACTGACTTGCCCAGTGTCACAGTAAATGTCTGAGACCAGATTAGAGTTCATAAAGATTAGTTTTTCTGATTTTAGGCCCAGTATTATATCTATTGTGCCACCTAACTGCCCCTTTATTGTTGTAGCAGAGGTTTAAATTCACCTCTTTTCTGGCTCCCATCCCTTATTTTTAAGCAGGAGCATTCACCTCTGTTGTCAGTTTTTGCTCATTGCTTTGAAGATGGCAAAGTCAAATTTTGAGATAATTTCATCCATCTCTCTGTGTGCTATAGAAAGAATCAATTAATGTTGGTCAAGAAACTTCCATACCCTTGTGTCATGTAATAGAAGTACAAGTTGTTATTCGAATAGTATAGCACTGAAAATGTAAGAAGATTGGATGCACAGGTGTTCTCTTGTCCTTATTTCACACACATTAACGTGTTTATCCCTAACTACAACTAGAGTAGCCAAGTCAGTAATAATGAAGAGCACCTGGAAATTGTCTTTATATATAACTTTAGCCTTGGGTGTAAAAATAATAAGTGATAGCACAATGGCAAAAACTCAAGATAATAGAATTTTCTGTATCATTGTGATGAAATTTGAAGGCTGAAAGAGTAACCTTCTATGTCAGACCCTTCACATTTATCCAGGCTAACATGCTAATGAAATGGAAGTATGAGGTCATAGTTTTAGTGCTAGAAGGACACTTGGAGGCCATGGAATCAAACCTCTTATTTTAAAAATGAGGAAACTGATGCTGAGGAAGTTTAAGTGACTTACCCATGGTGATATAGCCATTAAATGTCTGAGACAGAAACTGAAACCTGGACTTTGTGATTCCAAGTTAAATATCCTATCTACTGTGTCACTGGTCAGGTCTTGAGGTATAGTCATAGTTTGATGAGGGAGAAGCCTACTTATCTGTTACTGTGCTGTATGGTTGGCGAGGTGGCTCAATGGATAGAGCGCTGGGCCTGGTGTCAGGAAGAACTGAGTTCAAATCCAGTTCAGACAGTTACTAGCAGTGTGACCCTCTGTTTACCTGAATCCAATAGAGAAGGAAATGGCAAACAATTCCTGTATCTTTGCCAAGACAGCCTCATGGACAGGATTGGTGTGCTATGGTGCAAGGGAGTCATGAAGAGTCAGATGCAACTGAACAGCTGAATAACAACAGAACTCCTGCACAGGGGCATACTTGTGTACCTCATTCTGGTGATCCTAGCCCCTTCCTCACCTCTACCCCCTCACAAAGAGATAGCTAGAAGAAGCTCACCCTGGGGAAATAGAATGATGAAATATAATTTAACGTCTTGTCCTACGTGCACTCCTGTCTTAACTACAGTCTTCTGAATCCAAGGTGATCCTGATTTTTTTCCCATTAAGTAGGCTTAGGTTATAATAATATTTCTATATATGTGCTGAAAAAAATAAAATCGATGTATGCTCCTCATCTCTAAAAGAAGGATGGATTAAATGTTCCTTTAAGTTCCTTGCATCACATTCTACAAATCTATATTTTATTTCTTTGCTTTCTTCATATAAAAAAATCAACATTAATTCTTTGATAAATGTGATTTACATTTCTTTCTTCTTTATTCTCTCCTTATTGTCTTATTTTTCTACCATGATCATGTTGCTTCATTCTATAAATAATGAATCTCGTATTTTAATGATTTCAGTAAATAGAGATCATATATTTTTTTTTCCATAAGAGCCACAAGGAAAATTTTATCTCTAGTATTTTTTTTCTGTCAGTGGATTTGAGATTAATAGTACAGCTTCTCATTCTCAAAGTTTATTACTGGTCATAAAAATGGATAAAACCTCTTTGCTGATTGGATGACAAAGAGAGTTTAATCTTATGTAATTATCTTTCAAATCACACATGCATCAGTACAATAAAGCTTTTTATCTATCAGATTGCTGGACCATTTCACACAATTTTAAAAAGATTAATATTCATATAAAATTTCTCTCTTTCTCTCTCAGCATATTTCCCTGTGGTAGTTCTTAATTTTTTTTAAAGGACAGGCAGAATTGAGCAGTGGATAATGAAAACACTGAATAAGGGAAATCAGTAAATGTTCGTTTTAAAAGGCTACTTTTCTTAAAACAAAACAAAATAAGTAATTCATAGACTCAGTAAATCAATTTAAAATAATTATCACTCACATTTATATAGCTTGCTAAGCTTGGTATAGCAATTTATTCACAATTCTATGAGTTTAGTAGCATATATGTTATTATGTCTATTTAACGATGAGGAAAGGGGATTAAGTAACTTGACTATGTCATACAGTTAGTAAATATCAGATATAAATTTTGAATCCAGGTGTCATGAATCCAAGCCTCACTCTTTTTCTAATACATTTTAATGTTTAAATTTCTTTTGTTGTGTTTTATTTAATAATCATCAGCAAACATGAACATTTCAACAATAACAAGATTGTATGTAAAACTGTGAACTTTCGTTATATGTAGTTTTTTTAAGCTTAACTCAAATTAGACAGTAAATATGTTCCATTTTTTTGACCCCCCACTGTTTTTTTTCATTTTCTTCTTTGTACTTAAAACAAGTGTTATTGATACATTTTCTTTTTCTTGCATCTATAAATCCACTAACTCAACCCCCATAAAAATCCTTCCAGTATAGTTTAGAAAACACAGTGGAAAAAAAAAACAATTCAACACATTGATCTTTGAAAATATTTGTCTCATTCCTCCCTCTGATCCCTCATCTTTCTTTTAAGAGGTGAGTTTTCCATTGCATATTAAAGGGAGTAAAGCCTACCGGCCACAAAGACAGGGCAGCAGTGTTTACAATATGAATGCCAGTTTGAAAATCCTTTTCCCCAAACTGTCACTAAATTGTTGTATCATTTTATGTTTCTCTAATCATTGTGCACTGGACTTGGAACCCGATGAGTTATATGCAAATGCTGCTGCTACCAATAACCTTTATTACCTTTGGTGAGTTTTTTTAACTTGTGCATCCTTATCCATAAATGAAGAAGCTGAACTAGATGATCTTTGGGGGTCCTTTCCCAGTGCAAATCTATATTCCTATGAAGGTTATCTCCAAACCACCATATTCTGTCATTATCAGCACAGAAAATAAGACATCTGTTTTTTTAGAATATAAATATCTAAATTATAACAGTCAAAAAGGATCTCAGAGGTCATCCAATGAAACCTATTTCCTCTAAAATATCCTCCATAAACAGTCACCAATCTCCTCTTGAAAATCTCTATTAATGAGAAACTCACTAACTCTAAGATAATTCATCACAAACTAGCCTCTGAAATGTATTCCAGCATTTTTCTAGGAACTGAAATTGATCTTATTTTTTTTTTAATTGGGATATTTCTAATCCAATTTCACATTTCTTATTCTGTGTGACTATTCAGAAATCTCTGAAAAAGACTCAGAGATCACATTAGCAAATGTGCACTCCTTAGATATATTCCATCACTGGTTAAGAACATTTCATTCTCATATTTTAAGCAATTTAACAGATATCTAAATCCACTCAGATAATCTCAATTAACTACTCAGTTGCCATATTCTTAGGGGATATCCTTATTCTTTATTTTCAAGCAACAATAATCACTACTGCCAATGGAAAAAAGGCTATTAAGTTCTTCCTCTTAAAGATGAAGAATTTTTCTTCTTAAAGATGAAAAAAAGTGACCCATCAAAATCTTTAGAATTTGCTTATAGTCTTTTTTTTTTGTTCCAAACCAACAATATATTTTCTTGTTCTCTTCTTGCACAAGTTCTAAGGCTCCAAACTGGAATAATGACTCTGATGAACTTGTAGTGGCAAGATTATCTTCCAATTCTTTTGTGAGATTCTCTTGTTAAAATACTGAAATACCCTGATTATTTTTAATGGCCGTAATTCTTTTCTGGTTTCTCTTTGATGAGTTTGATCCACTATTAAGATGGTAGGCTCCTAAATATATCCAAAGTGAAGAGACTGACTTCTGAAGGAAGGATTAGAGAAATGTCAAATAAGACTGCTCCTGGCTTACATGTTACTCCAGCCTCATGTTGAATTGTGTGTTCATTTAGGCCTATAGTGATGACTGAATCTACTTATATCTTTTTATAGTATTTCCTAGACTTTATAACACAATTCTCATGGTTACTGCTAGGATGGAAGCAAGATGAACCGTTTCAACCCTTGCGTTTGCTTTTTTCAGCATAAATAACTGCTTTTTGATAACAGTTTGGGACTCCTTAATGAGACTAATATTCTCAAGGTAGAATTAGTCCCCCAAAAAAGTACATGAATTGGCAAGTATGCTGTCTCCCCTAGATCATTACCATGAAGGTCAGAAAACCATCTTCTTTAAACAGAGGATTCCAGGATTATTTCATTCACTCATTTACTTCATTGGTCCATGTATTCGTTAACTCATGTAACAGACATTATTGAGTACCTACCTTGTAAAAGACACTGTGATTTATGCTACACAGCATATTGTAGGAAAGAAAAGAAAAACAGGTTAGAAAAAGGCAATCTCTGTAGCCTTGAAAGAACACCCAATATCATGAGTATCTAAGTGACATTAAAGAATTTCCATAGCCTTTTGAAAATTGAAAAACACAAGAGAATTGGAAAAGATTCTATAGCAGGTTATAAACTACCTGACCAACTCTTGAGGTATCACTTCTAATCACGCAGACTGAAAAGTGCTACATAATACAGCAACAATCATTGCTTTGAAGTAAACTATTTGACGAATAGTTTTGTAAGACAGACCAATTTGCCTTATGTAAAATGATTCCTTCAACAAAGATTTGTTTGATACCCACATGAAGTCTGAATATGAGCAGCGTGTTGGAGTCTGAGATACCCTTATCATATAAATAAATTTAAGCTTAAGTGATGTCTCTTCAATCTCCCCTCCAAAGACAGATGCTTCTAAGGCAATGAGAAGTACCTTGTTCTGTCTCTAGGCTGGATTCACAGCGTATCAATATAATCCCAATTAAAACAGCTTTGTAAACTCACGTCATTGTTCACATAGAAATGAGTCCTATTTACTTTGGTAACAGAAAATACAGCACAACATTTACTTGAGTGGTAATTTGAACTATGTATAAACCAATCTCAATCATGCAGGTGAGAGAAATGGCTCTTTTCTCTGTGGTGGGATACCTTTCAACAAACTACCTTTGGATAATAGGACCTTGTTTCAATTTGCTAATATAAATTTATCCTTTTGTAAATAGAGTAAATAGTTCATTAAGGTTTTGGCCCTCCTTTCTTCCATCCTGTGGCTTTCTTCACCCTCATTTTCAAATCTTGGAACAAAATATGGAATGATGCTGATATCCTGTGTGCTTCAATATCCTCTAATTCCTTTATACAATAAACTCTGCTATGTATCTTCCCACAGCAAGCCTAAGTGGTGGGAACCTCAGGCTATAAGGGTGAGTGGCTATAGAGATAAACTAGCAAAGTGAGTCATTTGGCAAAGTTCTGAAGCATATAGATTCACAATTTTAAAGCTAAAAGTCTAGTGGGAGGAAAATAAAGATTATGGGGCTAAATTGGATGGGAGAAAGGGGGGCACGGTAGCTATGTGATTCCATACAAGGTAATGGTACATCTGGAAGAATATGTAGACAAGTTGGTTGGAGAAGATCTTAAGTTTGAATTTGGGGTCACATAGTACCTCCTCTAAAAGAGGGGTTGGATCACATGATATCTCAGCTGTTTTCAACCTCTATGATATAAAAATTTAAATTCAACTCTATTGCATGAAGAAGTAATACTAATGCTTTTGTGATAGTTAATATTACACAAAGAATGCACAAACTGATAATATATTGGATTTAATATGCATGTATATACATGTGTACATATATGTATATATATATATATATATATAAGTATATACAATTTTAATCAAATATATGTCTATATTTAAATCACCATTGGATAAAGGCAGAAACAAAGGACAAGTAATATATCTCATTGTGATTCTGTTTTCCTCGTGTTCAAATACAAGAAAAATGTTAGTTAACAGAATGGATTTGCTTATTATGTGTGAAAAATGAACTGCTTCAAGATTTAAGTACATTTGACCTGAATCATCCTTGACTTTTTATGTTTTTTTCATCCAGTCAGTTGAAAATTCCTGTCTTCTCCTTTCATGACATCATTTGCATCTATTGCCTTCTCTGCAGCTGACACTGCCGCTATCCTAATTCAGGCCCTTATTACCTCTCCCTGGATCTATTTTAACAACTTTCAAATTGGCCTCCTTATCTTTAGGCTCTCTTTTTACCAATTCAGTCTCCACACAGCAACCAAAATAATCTTGCTAAGGCACAAGTCTTATTATTTTACCACCCTAACTAGCACACACTTGGGGTGGTGGGGGAAGGGGTAGGATATAGCCCCTATTCTGCTCAGCTTCTTCATGGGAAGATCCTTAAGGTCTTTTAGGAAAACTTTCATACTTTAAATGATTTTAGGGATATTATAGGTCTACCTACCCTCTGGTGTTCAAGAATTATGATACAGGCAACACTAAAGAAAGAAGAGAAAAATTAAAACAGAAGTATAACCAAACCAAGAGCAATTTAAAATCTACTGAAAAATAGGCTGAATTTAACAAGTTCCAGCAAGTATTGAACCCTCAGTCTAAATGATCAGATCCATGTGATGGGTGATGTCACATCTTTGCATTTCACAGAGTGTCTCTCAACACAAAAAGTAAAAGGACAAGGACTATTCCAGAAACTTAGGACCACATCAAAAATGACGTTTTCTGATCTTCATTATAGGTCATTAGAGTTAACCCGAAACACTACCCATTTAGTGTTCCCTGACTTGCCACCCAGGAAATCCTTCTTCCTGGCAGCCCCACGTGGATCCCACACAGTTTTCCAAAATCCTTCTCTTCCTATGAACCTCTGCTCATGTGAGCTGGCATGGCAATGTGAAATATCTGTCATCGATGTTCCACTGAATCTTTTCTGCATTTCAAGTAGTTCTAAGAGGTAAAGAAAATAGACTGCATTTAATGTTTCAGTTAATGAGAATATGGGAACATAGTTTCATCTTCCAAAGGATGAACTCCTTCCAACTATGTGATTAAACACATTTCTAAATTAATATCTAAAGTACATATCTAGTGCATTGAAATGATTTACTAATTGGAGCTCGATGGACATGCAGAATATTGATCTCTTTATGTTTTCTGAGATAAGGCAAGTGATGCATGGCATGACAGGGAGTAGACAAAGTAAAAAAAATGAGTCAGAAATTAACATGCACACAAAAAGATATCTGACAGGTCTGTTGTCTAGTACTTTCTATCATCTATAATTTCAATGATATTATTAGCCTTGTTTCAAGGATTTTTATGTGGATGCACTCACATTGAAAGGGTAGTATTTTGAAATGGGGAAAGGAGCTTTGATGGGAAAATTATTAGAAATGTGGAAACTAATAGAAAATGTTGGACAACATGAGGCCTGAGGAGCAAAAAGATTAATCAGGCATTCTCAGTCTCAGGTCTCAAAGCTATAGGCGGTTCATATTGAATGATGTGAAATACAAATTGATGTTACTTCAAATGGACTAGGAATATACTTACAAAGTAATGTCAGAAGAGAAGTTGATAACATTAAATTCCCTAATTCTATTTTTTCTTTTTTTAAATGTATTTATTTTTAGTTTTAAACATTCATTTCCATAAGATTTTGAATTTTCTCCCCCTCCCACCCCCCCAGATGGTGTGCAATCTGAAGTAGGATCTACATACACATTCATATTAAGCATATTTTCCCATTAGTCATGATGTAAAGAACAATTAGAACTAATGGGAGGAACCATGTGAATAAAGCAATGAAACAAAACAGCAAAGGAAAAGGAGAGCAAATAGTATGCTTCCATCTGCATTCAGACTCCATATTTCTTTCTCTGGGTGTGGATATTAATTTCCATCATGAATCTTTTGGAGTTGTCCTAGATTCTTGCATTGCTGTGAAGAGCCAAGTCTATCAAAGTTAGTAATCCCATAATGTGGCTGTTACTGTGTACAATGTTCTCCTGGTCCTGCTCATTTCACTCTGCATCAGTTCATGTAAGTCTTTCCAAGTTTTTTTGAAGTCTGCCTGCTCATCATTTCTTGTAACACAGTAGTATTCCATTGCATTCATATACCACAACTTGTTGAGCCATTCCCCAATTGACGGGCATCCCCTCAATTTCCAATTCTTTCCTACCACAAAAAGAGCTGCTATAAATACTTTTGTATACGTGGGTCCTTTTTTCCCATTTGTATGATCTCATTTAGATACAGACCTAGAAGTGGTATTGCTGGGTCAAAGGTTATGCACAGTTTTGTAGCCCTTTGGGCATAGTTCCAAATTGTTCTCCAGAATGGTTGGGTCAGTTCACAACTCCACCAGCAATGCATTAGTGTTCTAATTTTCCCACATCTTCTCCAACATTTATCACTTCCTGTTTTGTCATGTTAGCCAATCTTAGATAGGTGTGATGTGGTACCTCAGAGTTGTTTTGATTTGCATTTCTCTAATCAATAGTAATTTAGAGCATTTTTTCATATGACTATAGGTAGCTTTAGTTTCTTCTGCCTGTTCATATCCTATAACCATTTATCAGTTGGGGAATGACTTGTATTCTTATAAATTTTACTCAGTTCTCTATATATTGTAGAAATGAAGCCTTTATCAGAGACACTGGTTGCAAAAATTCTTTCCCAGTTTTCTGTTTCCCTCCTAATCTTGGATGCATTGCCTTTATTTGTACAAAAACTTCATTTTAAAGTAATTAAAATTGTCCATTTTGCATTTCAAAATGTTCTCTGTCTCTTATTTGGTTATAAATTCTTCCCTTCTCCAAAATCTGAAAAGTAAACTATTCCTTGCTCTTCTAGTTTGCTTATAGTATCAGTCTTTATATCTAAATTGTGTATCCATTTTGACTTTATCTTGGTATAGGGTGTAAGATGTTGGTCTGTGCCCAGTGTCTGCCATAGACTTTTCCAGTTTTCCCTGAGTTTTTGCTAAATAGTGATTTCTTATCCCAGAAGCTGGGGTCTTTGGATTCATCAAATAGTAGATTAGTACAGTCCTTGACTATTATGTCTTACATATCTGACCTATTCCAGTGATCCACCACTGTATTTCTTAGCCAGTACCAAGTAGTTTTGATTATTGCTGCTTTATAATACAATTAAAGATTAGGTACAGCTAGGCTACCTTCACTTGCATTTCTTTTCACTAGTTCCTTTGATATTCTGGACTTTTTGTTCTTCCAGATGAATTTTGTTATAATTTTTTTCTAGTTCTATAATTTTTTTTTGGTAAAGTTCCCTAATTCAAGTACCTATTCAAAATCAGAAGATCTGGGTTCAGTCTCACTTCTGATTCTTGCTGTATGTGCTGTCTAGGAAGGAAGAGAGAAAGAAAAAAAGGAAGAAATGAAGGGAGGGAAATAAGCATTTATTAAACTGCTACGGGCACTATAGTAAGTGTTATGTAAACATTATCTAATTTAATCCCTACAACAACCCGGAGAGACAGGTGTCATTATCATCCACCTTATAGGGTTGAGAAAACTGAGATAGAGGACAAATAAGTACCTGAGGTTGGTTTTGAGATCAGGTATTCTGGATTAGCACTCTTTCTCTCTCTCACTCCTTTCTCTTTCTCTCTTCCTTTTCTTTCTCTCTTTCCTGTCCCTCAGTCTCTCCTCTTTTCCCTTTTTCTTTCTCTCCTTCCTCCTTCCTTTTTTCTTCTTTCTTTCCTTCCTTCCTTCCTTTTTTCTTTCTCTTTCTTCTCTCTCATCTATCTTTTCTTCTTTCTCTGCTCTCTCCCCTTTTCTCTCTCTTCTTTCTTTTCTTCCTTTATTCCTTCTTTCCCCCCTCTATATGTGTATAATATATTTATATTTACTATGTATGGCAAGAAAGACTACTTAATACTGATACTTAACATTAGGTCACTTATGAGTTATTCCTTTATTGCCAAAGAAAGTAATTTTATGTTTTTGTTTAATTTTTTCCCTGTAGACTTTTGCCTTTAGTCTTTATTTACCTGAAAGTAAGAAATTGAATAGTACTAATGTACTAGAATGAGGAGTTATTGAGCAGATTATCAAATCAGTTTTTTTTTATATGAGAAAATGGTCGCTGTTTCTCCCCAACCCGCCAAGAATGTTTTAATTCTGGAAAGCTCATTTGAAATTAGAGTTGTTTTCCCCAATCTGGGATATATTTGACTTAAACTCACCCCTCTAAAAAACATTTTCTCCACACTATTATAACTAATAAAGTTGGCTCCTTTTTCCTAAACATAATGCCTGTGTGACATGCAGTTGCACAGGGAATGAAACTGTCACGCACCATGTATTTCTTAGCCTTGCTAAACTTCTGAATAGGGTGGATTTGATTTTATTGAAATCTCTACCCTTCCTAGAGAACAATTTCATTTTGATTACATGGTCACTGATTCATTTTTCTTAATGATGCTTGTGTTACCTTTCTCCACTAATCTAGAGCATTGTATATTGTTTTCTGTGTTATTTAATTCTTTTTAACTCTTTTTTTTTCTCTGTTCACTCTTGCCATGGCAAAAGTTGCTGTTCTGATTTCCACGTAACCATTTGAAAACCTGTCAGAGTCCTATTTTCATTATACACTTTTCATTATTATTCTGTCATCACTGAACAAGTTTGTTTCAAAGCCTTTTGGAGAAAATGACAAGAAACATGACATTTTCTTTGCCTGGCCCTTCATTAGATTAGAAATGCCATGAAAGATTTAGATTTCATTTATTTTTATTAAAAGGTATGATAGGTTTTCCCTGGTAAAAGGACAGATGAAAAAGAATAGGAAATGATGTTGAGTACTACTATGGCTGAAGATCTCTAAGTAAAGAACTCTTCCGCAGTATATCTTTCCTACATGATTTTCAAGAACTAATATTTCATTCAGAGTTTCTTCCATCATTGCATATACTGAAGAAACAGAAATCTCTAGGAATCATGGGGGCTCATGAAGTCAGAATTGTATTCAAACCAAATTCACTAGAGGTTCAATATAATTATACCCTTAGAAGTTGTGATGAAGGCTAGCCTTAAAATAAGGTGCTTTTGAACACTGAACTTGATGTCTGAAGACGTGGATTTGAATTATGTCCTTACTTAAGACTAGCCCTGTGAACCTGGATGAGTCACTTTTTTTTTTTGTAGTCATCATTTTTGTTATTTATAAAATTAGGGGCCTGGATTAAATAATATCCAAGGTTCGCTCTAACTCTGAATGCTATAATTCTATAAATTTTTTTATTAATTAGCACCCCTTGGACAGAGGGTAACAATAAATTCCATTATGACAAATTAATAGCATATGAAACTAGTAGTGCTTGCAATAGTTTGAATTTTACAGATCAAATATTCTTGTTCTTTATGTAAAACAAACAAACAAACAAAAAAGCCATGTGTTTGTGTTGCTTGAATTGAAGGTTTAAAATTCTATTTGGTATAACATTTTAATTATTCTCTGTATTTAAGGCAATATAAATACTGAAATATGTTTTTCATTTTCATGTAAAGTCATAGACATATAAAATAAAACTGTTCATTTCTCTCATTAGCATTAGTCGTACTCTCCACAAATATACAATGAATCAGTGGTAAGAGTGAAGAAATCTAGGAAGTGAGCATGGCGCTGTATACACATAAAGGCTGCCCAAGACCAGGCTGAAGATGTTAAACAACATATACGTGAGGAACACATGTTGACAGAAAACCTTCATAGTAGGATGTATCACACTTTGCGATACAAGAAGGTGGGCAGTGTCAGTACAATCCCTGCCAGGAACTAATCTCTTCTGTTTTGTTTGTTTGTTTGTTTGTTTGTCTGTTCCTTTGTTTTTTGATATTAGACAACATGTTAGTCCCGTTTAATCTGGACTCATGGCTGATGAGCTTCTCTCTGCTTTCACACTTTCTCTGTATACCTTAAAAGTACATACTACCATCCTCAGCTCTCATATGCTAGGATACAATCATTTGAGAATATTTCTTTAATAAAGGCAGACTAAATGCCTGTGAACTTCCATATTCACTAAGAGTGAAATCCAGTGACAGTGCTTCCAAGATATTAATTCTGTATTTCAGACTCCTTGTTTCTGGTAATGATTGAAAGGTTTTGTTTTGTTTCAGATAGCTATATGAGTTAGGGTTAGAAATTTCTAAAAGCCTCTTAGTTTCAAATACAAATCATTTGATACAGAAAAAAAGGTAAACTTAGAGATTAAGGTTGGTTGCCATCCAATTACTGGTATACAAAGCAATTAAAAATAGCTCATGTTTTCGTATGTATCTTGTGAGCAAAGGACACAGAAATATTGTAACACTATAACAGAACATGGTCTATGTTAAGGAGTAACAAACAATTTGGAGACCATGTTCATAGTTCTATTTAATTATTTGGCCCCATAAAATAATAAGCATTGTTAGGCTTTTGTTTATTTATGTGAAAATAAAAGTCATCACTGTCATTTTTGTTAGTTTCACCCAAATTTCAGTTTTCTTACAGAGAAAACAGTAGATTGACTCCACTTGCCCATTTTGAATGTTATGAGCTGTATAGTGTCATAAATGATTGCTTTCTTTTGTGTTTTTCAGCTGCATAGCACAACATTGAAAATATTTACTTTCTTAAGAAAAGTAACTATTGTGTTCTCATATAGAAGATAGAAGATAGCACAAGTTGCCTAGATGCAGGTAGAAACTTAATATGCTCATAGATTTACCCAAATTAACCTAAAGTTTTCATAAATTTAACCAGAAATTCATTCTTAATATATTTCCCTTTTCATTTTATTATTATGATATGATTCAGCAAATTAATATTTACTAATAACCCTTTCATTTCATGCAATTTAGTGTAATAATTCAAGGATCATAGTGACTGCTTCCAGGGTCTAGTTTTCCAAAGGAGCTAATTTCTGAAGTAGCATGAAAATGTATATACAACAGTAGATTTGAAGTCAGAAAAACCTAGGTTTAAATCTTACCATAAGCATTTACTTGCTAAGACGCTGAATAAGTCACTTTTCACATTCAGTTTTCTCATCTACAATATAGTTAAAATAATACCTGTAACACATTTCACGTTGCTATTATGAGGACTGATTGAGATGTTGCATATAAAGTGCCTTGCAAACCTTAAAACACTATGTCGTCAGTAATGACTATTATTCTAGATGAATACATATTTCATTGTATGATAAAGCTGAAACTATCAACCACTTTTTGTTTTCCTTTTAATTCAATTGAAAACAGAGGAAATTAGAGGGAATCACTTTTCAAAATGTTATGCTTAGAACTGTAGTCATATTAGGATAAGTTCACATAGCCTAGTAGACTTGAATGCAAAAGACCTGGGAAATATAATAATGAGCAAGCCTTTTGTGTGTGGTCAAAACTTTGAAAATCATAAAGCACTATATAAATAAATGATATCATCATTATTATTAACAGTAATTCAAGAATATTGGGAGGAAATCAACAGCGACAATGGATATAGTTTGCATATGAATATTTACTTTGACAGCTGATTCTAATTATTAAGAAAAAGTATGAGAACTTAGAGAATTGAATAAAACTGCCTTTTAGATATCACCAAAGATATAAATGGTTCATATAGTGACAGATTTGTGGTTGTAAGGTATCTCAGAGATCATTACAATCCAACCTCCATATTGTAGAAATAAGGAAAATGAAATTCATAACTTGAGGGGTGCAGCTGGTGATATGCCTGAAGATACACAATTAAGTAACAGAGCTGGGATTTGAAAATTAGACTCAAAATCCATTCCTCTTTGTATTTCACCAGATTCGTACAAGTACAATTTCTGCCCCACCCTCTGCCTGCTTGTTTTCTCTAAATTCTGCCATTTGGAAGCAGAGTTCCTTCAAATGGGTAGGGAAGGGTTTAAACATTTATAAATACATTTATAAAGTTCCTACTATGTGCCAGGCACTGTGTTAAGCACTTTACAAATATCTCATTTGACACTCACGATTGCCTTTGGTGGTAGGTACTGTGATTGTTCCTATTTTGCAACTGGAGAAACTGAGGCAAACAATTTTGACTTCTCCAGGGTCATATAGCTATTAAGTGTATGAGACTGGACTTGAACTCAATTTCTCCTGACTCCAGCTCCAGTGCTCTATTCGTTTTGCAGCTTGCTTCCTCACCTTTAAGTGTGGGGAGGGAGGGAAGAGTTAATATGGGAAGAAGATTTAGTCTTTTGAATTTTTCTTCAGAACCACATTCCCCCCATCAAGCTATCTGTTGTTATTGTTGTTTGGAGAGAAAATATCCAGGCCAAAAACCTTTTCAATGTAACACATGGAAGACAACTAAACAAATGATAGATTCTTCCCCCTCCCCCTATGATTCCATTCTTGATTTTTAGTTTTCAACATTCACTTCCATAAGATTTTGAGTTCCAAATCTTCTCCCCATCTCATCCCTCCCCCATCCTCAAGATGGTATGCATTCTGAATACTTCTTCCCCTAATCTGCCTTCCCTTCTATCTCCCCTACCTCTTCTCTTAGCCCCTTCCTCTTCAATTTTCCTGTGGGGCAGGATAGATTTCTGTATCTTATTTCCCAGTTTCATGTGAAAACAATTTTTTTTAACATTTGAAATGAAAGATTCTTAACAGAAACAGTGAACTAAATCTCGGTCTATTCTCCTGCATTAATTAAATATTTAAAATAGTATGTTAAAGACAAAATTAAAGTTGCTTGTTAAGGTTTCTATGGGTTGATTAGATATCTGTCATTGACTTCCTAACCTTACTTAGATTTTATTAGATAACAAAAATGACCCCAATTTCAAAGCAAGTTAAAGGAAAATAGGTACATTTCAGTCACCATTTTTCAAAGTAAGACCTGACAGGATTGAAAGAAGAGAATATCATTAAACCTACCTTCTCAGACAGGACAAAAGACTTTTTTTTTCCTTTTGGTCAATAAACATTTATTAAATCAGTCGATACGTTTTTATTGAGTACTATCTTTATGCCACACTCTGTACTTAGTACCTTCACTGTGTGTAACTGCTTCTTTGTTCTCTTTAAAAGATTTAAGGTAAAAATGCTTCCAAGAATTAAATTATCTACCTAAAAGCACAACTATTTCCTCAAGTGACATTGAAGGACAAGTAATAGTGTCTTGGTTGTAGGATATTTTAGTATTTTATCACCCATCAATATGAATCAAAACTTTCATTACAAGATAACACATAATTTGATATCAGTTTGGATACTTGTCGTTGAAAAATGCATTCAGTTTGGTGTAGCTTATGAAAAAAAATTCTCTGACGTAAAATTTCCATTTCTACTTCCTAGTATATACATATTACTGATATTAACCATGACACTGACTGAAATTAATATTCCAGTAATTGATATCCCATAGTTTTCCCAATTATAGATTTAGAGCTAGAGGGAACTCATAAAAATCAAGAGCCTTTCTTGAGCTCAAATAGGCTGTAAGTGTCAGAAACATGTTTTGAATTCAAGTCAGCACAATTTCCATTTTGTCACTCTGCCTTACTCTGCCTCCTTTTGATTCCTTAACTTGGGGGGTGGGTGGGTTCAAGGAGTCACTATCTACTATGGCATCTCATTAGAAAAGATATTCAATGAGGTTATTTGAATAGAAAGTGAGGCTAGGGTGAGAAATTCAGTATTTGAGTGCTTGCTGGGGAGGTCAGGTCTTAATAATGTGGTACCCTGTTCTGCTATAGGAGATCATTCAGAGAAGGAAAAGATTACTGCTAGCAGATAGGGTGATAAAATGTAGTGGAATTTGAGCTGGACTATGATAATAAAACCAAGACTGACTCGGGAGTCAGACTAATGGTTCATGTTCAAGAATTTTTGGAGCAAAATAAAATGTTCAGAGACTAATCAGTTTTGTTTACTTTTTTCTTTTGTTTTGTTTTGTTTTACAGTGTATCCATATTGTGGAAAGGATACTCAGAATGCATAGAGCACAGGTTCTGGTAAACAAAGCCTTCCTCATTTCCCTGAAGAAATGAGTCTGGACTCAAGTAGCAATAGAAAATCTGCCAAATCTGATGAGCCCTGCCTTCTCACTGGTTTTCCTCTTTTATGCATTTAGGTGGTTAGGAAGCTACATTAAATAGTAACTCATTTGATCCTCACAACAACCCTATGACATTGGTGTTATTATCTCCATTTTACAGTTGAGGAAAGTGAGAGAGGTTATGTGACTTCTATAGAGTCATACAGATAATATATAAGCGTTAGAGGTAAGATTTGAATTCACCTCCTCCTGCTTCTAAGTCTGTTTCAGTTGCCAAAGCAGTGGTTTGAACTAGCTCAAGTCTCCATCGAGTCTTAAAGATCAACTACCTTTCCTTTTTCTAGTGGGGCGGGGGCTGGGGGAAAGAAGGAATCTATCCTAGCCTCTATGAGAAGGAGCCTGGTAGATATTGCTCCTACAACACTTGAGAGATAGACAACAATAAAAACAGGTAGAGAGGTATAGAGGAAATATGAGTGGATGCTTTTCAGACAAGGTCAATATGAGCCGTGGAGATAGCTTGTCATCTGTTTTTCAGGAGTCTTTAACTCAATGGCCCATTATTCATTTTTCTAACATTAGTAAGGGATTTCTGTGTGCAAAGCACTGTATTGTGCATCAGTAAAGATATACTATAAGAAGATTTATCAAAATACAAAAATATGAATGTGTGTAGAACATGGTATTATGCTTACTATATATATGTATAGTACATACATATATATATGTATAGTACATATATATATATATATATATATATATATATATATATATATGTAAAAGTTCTTCTAGTAGCATTAAAATTAGTGGGAACATATCTGTTATTATATTAACAGTAAACAAAAGAAGTATGTTTTTAATTCCTCAGATTAAGCATCCGACCTGCCATAGATAGATTCAATTCCTCTAGGCACAGGGGAGAGATTCACATATCTCTGGGATACTAATAAACTAGTCCTGAAATATTTCAGACATTTATGTGAAGATGAAAGTCAGGCCTCAATAACACTTAAATAGATGCTTTGTTGGGCTGTGAGGGAAGGAGTTCTTTGATTTGTACTTTGTAAAAGAGCTGCCATTATTTTACAGAAAATCTATATCCATGAGGATTTTCTTATGAGGGAGACTTTCAAAGGAGTACTTCATCAACAGAACATATAAGTGATTCCCTCAGAATCCTGCATTCTGTGACTGTGCAGGTAGCATAAAATGGCAGGGTGAAAAGTCATCTGCTAAATAGGGTAAATGGAGACAGAGAATCTAAATAACTGAGTATAGTGAGATCTCTTTCGCCTCTCCCCACAAGTGTTTTTTTTTAATTCAGTTTTCTCTATAAATTATTCAGCTCCTCACTTCATTTCACCACTGTAAAGTGTCAGTTTTTTTCTTTTTATTCTAATTCCTTTCCTAATTCTCCACAATTAGTAATGCTGAAACACTATTACATGGTTATAACCTTTGGAACATTATTGGATGCAAGGATAAGATAGATTCGGTCCTGAATATCAAAGAGAGTAAGCACAGAATCCAAATAACAAGTAGCTGAGAAAATTGAGTTTCAGGGTGAGATTTCCTCTTTTCAAAAAAATCTCATTATCTCATTTTTAGAAATTTAACAATTTATACTCTGTAAAAAATGGGGAGTTATTGATGACAGTTGAACAGGGAAGAGATATGAAGAAAGCAAGATATAGTATTATGAAGCTTAAGCTAGTAGCAGAATGCAATATAAATAGGAGGGACTAGAGATGGGAAATCAGGCCATTTCAGTAGTACAAGCAGGAGAAGATAGAGTCCTGATATAGAGGCAGCTATTGGAGTGAAACGTGTTCTGTCCACGTCAGGTAGTTGTGAGATGGATCAGGAAACTCTTCAGCATGATGGTAGTCTAGAGTTGTACAATCCTTTTCTTTTAATCAATGAAGAAAGTAAAGCTCAAAAAATGTTAAATAAACCATTCAAAGTAAGACATCCTACTAAACGGGAGAACTGGTTCTTGAACTCATTTCTCCCAAATTTCAGTGCTTTGGTCTTTCCACTGTACGGTGGATAGGTTACCTCGGAGGTGTTGTGGGTTTCCCCCGATGTGAGGAAATTTAGGCAAGGATCAGATGAATATTTGCTAAGGTATTTTATAGTGGTGAACCTAATTCAATTATAGGATGGTTTAGATGGCCAATGCGGTCCATTTAAACATTGAAAATCAGGGATTCTGGATTTCTAATAATATACACAAAATGCCTGGCCTGCTACTTTACTTATTATTACAAATTGAAATTTTGGTTTTTCTAATACAGAAAGAAAAGTAGATATAAGAACAAGTTGACCTTTTTTTTATTGAATTGTATTTCTAACACCAATATAAATATGTCCTTGGGCAGACAACCCATGAGGTTATTTTAAGGCTTTTTCTTACATTATAAATTAATTATTATTGTCCCAAATGCCAACATAAAATGTGAAATAAAGTGACTAAAATGTTTAGAGTTCTTTTAGAATTTTTTAGCTACTACTATTTCATTTTATGAATAAAGATTGCATAGCTCTGTAGCCTCCAAGAAGGTATAAAATTTTATCTTTATCTCATAATTTTGGTTCACAGCCTATTGAAAAGAATAAACATGTTAACATATTTTACTTAAACCTATTGAAGAAGTGGTTTTGCCTCATTTCATAGAACCTAGAAATGAGAGACAAAAGCTTACAAGTTATTTTGAAAGCTTATGACAATCAAAATATTTAAAATTTGTTGTTTGTTTCCCCCAACAAATTTAAGCAAGGGCTAGATGAACATTTGTTAAGGTATTTTACAGTGAAGGTATTTTATTATATATTTGTTAAGGTATTTTTATATGATGTTTAAATGCCTTCTGTAGTCCATTTAAATACTGAATTTCTATGATTCTAGGTTTCTAATAATATACACAGTGGACAGTTAGGTGGAGTAGTAGATAGAGTACCAGACCTAGCGTCAGGAAGTTTCATCTTTGTGAGTTCAAATCTGACCTACTTACTAACTGTCTGACCCTGGACAAGTCACTTAACCCTGTTTACCTCAATTTCCTCATCTTTAAAATGAGCTGGAGCAGGAAATGGCCAACCACTCTAGTGTCTTTGCCAAGAAAACCACTAATGGGGTCACAAAGTGTCAGATATGATTGAAATAACTGAACAACTATTTTTTTTTATTGTTGTCTGTTTATGGAACTATAACTTTGGTTTAGGCCCTTATGATCTCTTTCCTGGTCTGTTGCAATAGCCTCATTATTGTCTCCTTGCCTCAGGTTTTTACCCTTTCTATTCATCCTCTGCACAGCTGTTGAAATATTACTAAAACACAGTTTTCCCATATAATCCCTTACTCTGTGAACTCCAGTGACTCCCTATTATTTTTAGAATCATATACAAACTCTTCTTCTTCACAACCTTGGTTCCAAATTATCTTTCTAGATCTTCCTCTTCCGTGCACATTCTGTATTCAAGTCTTAGCTGTCTTGCTGTTTTTCATACATGGTTTTCCATTTCTGTTTCCCATGCCCAGTAGTCAGTTCCTTTCTCTCCTCACCATTGCCTCTTAGAATCCAATGTTTCCTTCAAAGATCCATGTAAATGTTAGCACTTATATGAGGCTTTTCCTGATCTTCCTTCCTGGTAATGCCTACCCTTGAAATTACTTTGTATTTTATTTATATTTATATGTTGCTTCTAGCATGCAAGCCTTTCGAGGATATAGATGATTTCATTTTTATCATTATATCTCAAGTACTGGATGTGGCATATAGTATTAATTAACAAATTCTTGTAGCTTTTTTAATCAATTAAAAACATTTTGAGATTCCATATTTTATTTGAAGACTGAAAAAGAGTGTGATTTTCAAATTTGTAGGAACATTGGGCTGATCAGTGATGGAGGATTTCTGAAAGATTCCGCTGGGTAAAAAGAGAATTAAAAAGATTGCCAGCATTCACACACACACAAAAGAAGAGAGTAACTCTCACCTTGCTTGCCCAACTATTGTAAAGGTGTTTTCAAAGAGTTGTCCCCACTCAGCTCATCCATTGTGTCTATAATTCTAGTTGTACTGGAGACCAGGGCAAGTAGAAACTGCAGTTCAGTCAGCTGGTTGTGGTTTTCCCTTCTCTGAATTCTTATAGAAGTTTATATACCTGTTATTGCAATTTTATACTCTGCTATCTATCTATATATATCTATATATCCATATATTTGTATCTATATCTATATGTATGTGTCTGTAATGACTTGCATCTCATCTTCCCTTCAAGATTGTAAGCTCCTTGAGGTCAGAACCTGTATATTACACATCTTTATGTGAGCCCCCAGATTTAGCATCATGTCTCATACAAAAAGTACTTGCTGCACTAAACTGAATTGGCCCAGCCAGCCATGCTAGCAAATTGAGGAACAGTGAATCCACCCAAAGAGGCTTTCAAAGTCTTCAAGTTGCTGAGGAGTCTGGTAATGAGAGCTGTCAAAATTGCCCTTGTCTTGGAGCCTGAACATCTGGGTTCTAGTGCCAGCTTTAGTATTAGCTAGCACAATGACTTCAGGAAAGTTATTTAAACTCTCAAAATTTTAGTTTCCTCATCTGTAAAATGGATGCAATCATACTACCTGTCTTACAGAGTTGTGGAGAATGTATTTAATATATGTGAAATGCTTTTAAACTGAGATTAATTATTCATAGTATAAAATAGAGATAATGTTACATGCATACATAGCATAGGCAACTGCCTACCTGTTGTGAATTGAAAGCTGCCAAAGAACCCACTTGCTCCTAAATATCCTTCCCATGTGGAATAGTAGGTGAAATTCCTTCCTGACATTTTAGGTTAAGGGAATATCTTGGAAAGGCTTCTGTAAAAGAATATGATCTAAGAATAGCTCAGAAAAAAAGAGTTCTTAATCTAGGGTGTGTGAACTTTAAAAAAAATGTCTTATATATAATTTTAGATGCATAAAATAAGATACATAGATTACAAAGAAAGCTTTTTACCTTGAAATAAGGCTTCATATATATATATATATATATATATATATATATATATATATATATATATACATACACATGTATATACATATATAGACAGAGACAGAGTGATATATATGAGTTTAGAGAGAGAGAGTGACACATATAATACACATATATAAACTATATTTCAACATAATTGCTTTAACAATCAATATATTTTGTGCATTTAAAAGTATTATTTTGTGAAGATATCCACAGATTTCATCAGAATGCCAGAGTGGTACATGCTATGTAAAAGGGTGAGAATTCCTGTCTTAGAAGAATAACATGTTAATTATATATCATTTATTAATGCCTGGCTATATAAATTTAGATCTAAAAGAAATCTTAGTGGTATGAATTCCTATATTTTAAAGATAAGGACATTGAAACTCGGAACATTAAGGAATTTGCCCAGGATCAAACAGATAGTCAATGTCTGAAGCTGATTCAAATCCTGTTCTTCCTGCCTCCAAACCTAACCCTCAGTCTGGGACAATGTGCCTCCTCTATCCTCTTAGACAGCACTTCCCTAAAAAGGCCAGAGTCACAGAATGTGAAGCAATCCAACTTTATTAGTTGGGAATGAATAGATTAGGAAAGTATGAGCAAGAAGAGGTTGGAGAAGATGGAGGCCGGGATGGGGCTTCAGACAGGCTGACACATTATTCCCAGGGAAGCATGAAGGCTATAGGAATCAATGGCCAGAAAAAAGGTAAGGTATTAAAGATAAACTTCATCTACTTCATCTTAACTGTGGCCAACCAAGGTAGAAAGAAGATATCTGTGAATTCTCAGGGCAGCTTGTATAAGGTTCATATGGGGATACGTCATGCACTGTGATTGATTTTTAAAAGAAAGTAATTTCAGTTACATTTGTCACCAAATAACATTCTAAAAGTACTTTGAAATTCTGGCCAGCAATGTGTCACTTATTCTAATTGTCAAGCACTATTAATAGTCTGATCTTAACAGGCACCCAATTTCAATTACACAAAAAAATATACATTTTGCTCCAGAAAGAGGAGAGAGAGAGAGAGAGAGAGGAGAGAGAGAGAGAGAGAGAGAGAGAGAGAGAGAGAAAGAGAGAGGAGAAATGGGATTAAATCCTACAATGTGCATGCAGTATCATGTTTCCTGTAGGACACAGGTATAAGAAAAATCTAGGTCAAGTTTGCAGCCCTGGTAAAGGAAAAAAAGAAATTTCCCCTAACCTTAAAGCTAATGAACTCTATGGGAAAGTACTCTATCATTGTAAGAGGAAAATAAAATTTGACATATTTTCAATGCAAAACTAATATGAGTTCATAGGCCATCAGTAAAGTAAGTAGTTGTTTATGCTGTGGTTTCAGCAGCCTGGCATTAAAGATCTTCCACAGTCTCACTTCAGTCTACCTTTTCAATTTTATCTTACCCTGTTCTTTGTAATATGACCTATATTCCTGTAAAATTGGATGACTCACTTCTCTGTAAACTTACTTCGCCCTTTTGCAACCTCCCTATTTTTTTCCTGCTACTCTTGGTGCCTCGAATAAACTGCCTACACTCCCTTTCCATCAACCCTGTTGAAGTCTACCCAGCCTTCCAGGCCCTGCTGAGATGCCACCTATTCTACAAAACTGTCTCTGAGACAAATCATATGAAAACAACACCTCCCTGGTATGAACTCCCATAGAACTTTGTTTTGTGTCTCTCACAGTAATTTGTGTTATATTTCAGTGTGCACCTGTCTTATCTCCTCTACTAGACTCTTAATTCTTTGTGGGCAGTCTTCATGTCTTATTTATTTTTCAGTCTCCCCCACCTCATTGTACATGCTACTTTAGATGCTTAGTATTTATTCACTTGGGGCAGCTAGATGGCATAGTGAATAGGGTGGTGGGCCTAGAGTCTGGAAGACTCATCTTCCTGATTTCAAATCTGGCCTCAGACACTTACTAACTGTGTGACCCGGAGCAAGTCACTTAACCCTGTTTGCCTCGTTTCTTCATCTGTAATACAAGCTGGAGAAGGAAATGGCAAACCACTCCAGTATCTTGGCCAAGAAAACCTCAAATGGGGTCACTAAGAGTTGGGCACAACTGAAACGATTCAATAATAACGATTTATTTAGTTAAATAGAACTGAACAGCCTGAAAGACAGTGGGAAAAAAAGAGTTTGGCTTAAAGATGGAACAATGCAAGGTAATCACACTTTGGAAGCTTTGCTGGTTGGCAGTCAAAAGTGTTGCACTGTAAGGGACAATTCAAAGGAAACACCAGCACAGAGGCATCTAGTACTTTTCTCTCATTTTGGAGATGAAGAAACCAAAGCCCAGAGGGAGCAAAGTGGATTACCCACAGTAACCAGGTCATACAGTGGTAAAGATGAGATTGGAACCTGGGATTCCTGACTCCTGATCCAGTGTGCTTTTCTTTTTGCTGTACTCTGAAATATCCCAGTAAAACTTGAGTTGAGGAATATGAAAGAGAACCTCATACAGTATAATTCAGATGAAAATAACAATGTGGTTTAAAAAGATTGCAGCCTATTCTTGCAACACTTGCAATACCAGTTTTTGACTTGTTTTTGCTTATGTTTGCTTCTACCTGAAGGAAAAGGCACAGACAGGAAGAAAGGAAGGAAACAAGTAATTACTAAACGCCTACTATGTGTCAGGCACAGTGTGAAGCACTTTACAAATGTTACCTCATTTAGTCTTCACAACAACCTTGGGAGTTATGTGCTGTTATTATCCTCATTTTATAGTTGAGGAAACTGAGGCAGACAGCGGTTATATGATTTGCCCAGGGTCATCATGGCTCCAAACCCAGAGCTCTGTCCACTGGTCCACCTAGCTGTTTTCCAGAATCACAGCAAGTTCTAAGATGTCATTTTTATGACCTGTTGAAATTTTAGACTAGTTCTTTTCATTTTCATAAAGAAGGGCATACTGTATTCTGAATGCCACAAATTCAGCTCCCAGATATCCAAACCGTTATAGATCTATGAACACAATAGGACAGTAGTGGTAAATAGAAGAGATACAAATCATTTTAACCATATTAAACCATTGCTTTGAAAATGTGGTTGTCTACTACAGGAAAATTCCAATGTGACACAGATACTCCTTTCTCAGAATGTGTTAATCAGTAATTATTCTTTTTAGCTTCCCTGACATCGCAGGTACAAAGCAGAAGGAGTCTAACACCTTTCCTTGTAAGTCATTTTCTAACAATTTAATCATATAGACCAAAATTAGCACCAAACTCGGCATTAGGATCTCTGAATATGTGTGTTTTATCTCCCCCTGGATTCCTTAAATGACAGATGAGTCTTGTTAAGCATTTCATTTTGAACCAATTCATCAAACTATTTACCGCACACTGCAGGCCTGAAGAAAACCCCAAATGCAGTCATAAAGAGTCAAACACGACTGAAAAAGGATTAAGCAACAGGCTTTAAAGGTCTACTTTGTATAAAGTGATGGGCACTGAGAGTTTTAGCAAAGCTTTTAAGATGATTTAGCCCAGTAAACGCAGTGGATTGTCTATTAGGTGCATGTCTAACTCAAGGGCTGGAGGCATGAGTAAATTAGTCAGTAGTCCAAATGTTGTTACTTCAGGAACTTGGCATCTTAGTTCCACTACAATACCTGTAACCTACATTTCCCACACCTTCCAAGGATTAGGAGATAGTTCTGCCCTTCGTGGCTAAACTCTTTGACAAGGTGATCTAGAATAAATGCTTTTCCTCATACTTTGTTCTTAACACTTTGCAATCCATGACTTCATTATTTCACTGAAACTGCTCTCTTCAAAGTTATCAGTGATCTCTTAATTGCCAAATCCAATAGCCTTTTATTAGTTCTTATTCTCCTTAGCTTCTCTGAAGCCTTTGAAATTGGTGATCATCTTTTCCTCCTTGATACTGTTTTCTCTCTAGGTTTTTGGGACACCATTCTCTCCTGGTTCTCCTCCTACCTCTGTGACTACTGTTTCCTAGAGCAGGAGGCTGGCTCCTCATCCACATTATGCCCTCTAACCATAGGTATACAAGCACCTGTCCTAGGCCCTTTTTCCTTCTCCTTTGCACTACTTCACTTGGTGATCTCCCTTGCTCCCATGGATTTAATTACTATATTTATGCCAATGATTCTTTAATCTGTATGTAGGACCATACCTTCCCTGCTGACCTCCACTCTCACATCTCTAATTACCTTACAAACACATCATCCTGGATGTCCAATGTGGTTGTTGTTCCATCATCTCAGTTGTTTTTGACTCTTCCTGACCCTATTTAGGATTTTCTTGGCAAAGATACTGAAGATTTGTCATTTCCCTCTCCATATCATTTTACAAAAACTGGGGCAAACTCTTGCCTAGGGTCACACAGCTAGTAAATGTGTGAGGCCAGGTTTAAACTCAGGTTTTCAGGCCCGGTGCTGTATCTATTGTACCACCTAACTGCCCCTGGACTTTTAGTATGGATCTTAAATTCAATATGTCCACACTAGAAATAATTCTCTTTCCTCCTAAATTCTCTCTACCTCCTACTTTCCCTATTTCTATTAAGAGCAGTATCATTCTTGCAGTCCCTCAGTCCACTAACCTAGGTGTCATCTTCTATTCCTCTCTCCCCCTCCCTTCCCCCATATTCAATCTATTGTCAAAGCCTATAAATTTTACCTTTTTACCATCTCTCAAATATGTCCCCTTTTCCCCTCTGATATTGCCACCATCCTAGTGCAGGCCTTCATCACCTCATAGCTGGACTATTTATTGTAACAGCTTGCTGGTAGATCCACTTACCTCAAGTCTATCCTCCCTCCAATCCATCTTCCATTCACTTACCAGAGTGATTTCCTAAAGCTCAGGTCTGGGCATGTCATCCCTTTACTCAATAAACTATTCTGGTTCTGAGATAAACAGGGTTAAGTGACTTTTTGTTTTTTGGGTTTTTTTTTTTTGCTTTTTTGGTGAGGCAATTGGGGTTAAGTGACTTGCCCAGGATCACATAGCTAGAAAGTGTCAAGTGTCTGAGGCCAGATTTGAACTCAGGTCCTTTGACTCCAAGGCCGGGGTTCTATCCACTGCATCACCTAGCTGCCCCATCCCCTCCCACTTTTCTAGGCTTCTTGTACCTTACTCCCAGCATGCACTCTTTGATCCAGTGATACTGGTCTTCTTGCTCTTCCATGAACAAGACACTCCATCTCTTGGAACTTTCTCTACCTGTCCTCCATGCCTGGATATTCTCCATCTTCATCTCTGCCTCCCAGCTTTTTTTTAAGTCTGAAATAAAAGCCCCTTTTTAGTTCTTGAATTTTGATTTTAATTCTTCTCCTTTCTCTTATTTCTTTCCTGTTTATCCTCTTTGTAGCCCATGCGTATATATTTGTTGGTTTGTTGTCTCCTCCATTAGATTGTGGACTCCTTAAGGACAGGGACTGTCTTTTGTCTCTTATTGTATCTCTAGTACTTGGTACATTGCCTTGAAAATAGTAAGAGCTTAATAGACATTGACTGACTGATTGAATGAGATAGGGACAGCAACAGAGACTGGGCCTGTGATTTCATTGGCATAAGCAGCTTTCCAGTAAAGAGATTCCTCCTAGTATTGTAAGTTGTAAGACTATTTATCGTTTCAGAGAATTGCGTAGGACAGAGGTATCAAACACATAACTGAAGCCACAACACTGCTAACCAACACTCTCAAGCACAACCCTAACCAGATAAAAATTTAATTGGAAAATATTTAACAAAATAAATAAAATGCAAAAGAACATAGATAATGTTAATACGTGGTTTCCCAAGTCATTATGCACCCAAGAGTCCTTGTGTACAGTTTAGTGGCTTCATTTGTGTTTCATACCACTGGTCTTAAGCTCTGAAAAGCTGAGGGACTCATATAGGTAATGCAGTCTGTGCATTCCAGAGACAGGACTGGAACCCAGGTCTTGGCTATTTTCTTTATAGCTTCTTTTCATTAGAGAATGATGTATGCAGAAATAAGGGAATATACGGTTTGTGGAATTGTAAGTAATCCAGTTCTACTTGAGTCTAGAAATTGTAAAGAGAAGTACAGTATAAATCTGGGGATCTTCTTCATACATTTCATTAACCTTAAAGAATGGTTTCTTTGCCTGGGCAGGTGATTTGGCCTGGATTCCTCTTGTCCAATGTTCAATGAGTGATAAAATACAGTGTGTCTATGATGAGGTTTAATTCCATTTTTCTTATCCTTCTGAATATAAGGTATTTCTGGAGAAAAATGCAAAAAAAATCCCATAATAGATAATGTGGGCCTATTAAGATCTGGCTATTAATAGTACTTGACAATTAGAACATATGACACTCATTGCTTGTCAAGATATTAAAGTACTTTTAGAATGTTATTTAGTGACAACTATAATTCAAATGACATTTTTAAAAAAATCACTCCCAGTTGAAGTTTCCCCGTATGAACCCTGCATGGCAATGCTGAGGCCCAGCACTGAGTCTGTGATCATTTTGCTTGATTGGATCTAGGTCATTCCAAATCTCTGGACAATATTTGAATTAACTTCTCAACTTAAAAGACCGGAAAAGAAAGGTAATATGTCAAATGAACAAAACAAAAAACAAAACCAAACAAAAAACCTACCTCTTTTTTTTTTTCATAAAGAACTATGCTTTGAAAGATTTCAGGTTTTCCTGTCCCTGTCCAAATGTTTTCAATCATATTCATGGCTCACCTTTTAGAAGCTCACTGAGACATAACTGCAAACAACAAGGACAACAAAAAACAATTATGATGTCAAGGACAACAACAACAACATTGGCTCTGGAGTCACAGCACCTGGGTTTGAATCCTGGCTTCATTATTTCCTGTGTTGTGTTAAGCAGATAACTTCTCTATGCCTTAGTTCCCTCAAACATAAAATGATTAAGGGTTAAACTCACTACCACTTTAACTTAAAACAAACCACACTCATAGTTTATAATGCACACAGTACAGAAATCATCATTCTTCTCATTTTCCTTATAAGAAAACTAACTCTAAGTTTAAATGGACTGCAGCTTGCTGTTCTATTTCCAGATCCAGTGGTTTTCCCCACTGTACTAGAATATCTCTCTAGTGTTTGCTTTTTATCCTCAAGAATCAGGACACGATCTCTCTTTTAAGAATGATTTTTTTTTAAATAGTGTGTTAAATGTACACTTGCATAGCATTTTAATTTGGCAAGTATCTGGAGAAGCTAAGCTGTGGTATTTTAGTTTTTGCAAATCTTTGGTATAAGCTGAGTCTTGGTTGATGGATATGTGAAGCTAATAACAACAAATAGGTTTGTCTTGAAATGTCAAAGTATTGAAATCTTAGCAACTTGCATTGTATGTGACTTGCTGGTTTGCAAGGTCTTAAAGTGACCATGAAATTTGAATTCCCATTTCATATGGTACTATGTTTGAACTGGATGGCTCTTCAGAGGTCAATGAGTTCAACACCTTTACTTTACACATGAAGAAACTTGAGGCCCAGAGAGGGTCAGTGACTTGACTAAGGTCACATATGGCAGAGTTGTGATTTAAATTTAGATACTTAGACTTCAAATGCTATACCTATTTTAGTAAGAAAAAAAATAAATTTTAACAGTGAAAATATATTAGGGAAAGAGGAAATGTGTGTGTGTGTGTATGTGTATGTATGTGTGGTGCATATGTGTGACCACAAGATCTGAGTGATTGGTAGCACTTAAAAGAGCAAAGCTCTGTTCTATACTGTCCTGCAGATGGATAAAAACCGATAGCTTCTACTTCTGAGAAAAGTCACTTTTTTGTCTTCTTCAGTGGCCACTACAAAAGAATCCTCCCTTCAGCAATGATATTTAACCTTCAGGAAGCATTCAGCCTTCAGTATATCTTAGCATAGTAGTACTTGGCTTTTGAACATTGAAATTCATCAGGACTGTATTCTTTACCTTTTTCAGGCAGTGACACCAGTTTATTTTGGTTTGACGTGTTTGATCTTTTAAAGGCACACCGAAAGATCGAATGTTAAGGATACTATTATTGGGTTTGTTGTTTTTATTTTTTTAGTTTACTAAGATTTTTGGCATTTGCTTTGGCCAAAGAAACAACAAAATCTCTTTCTTTCGTCTGGGGTAGTGGGTAAAGGGTGGGTAGTACTTTCTAGTCAAAAGTCTGACCCTTGGTCCTCAGACAAGACTTGCATAAACTGTAGCTGGGTCAGTCTCTAATGCTTCTTCCACTTAAGAGATTTTATCAGTACTTAAAGTAATACTCAACTTGAACAGCCATAAAACACCCCACAGTCACCTCTAAGCCATGAAAGACTAAGGGGAAATGAAGAAAAATTCACTTTCATATTTTATACCCAAAGTGCCCCTATATGAACAACCAAATAGGAATTCCTGTACATAGGGACCAGGCGATCTCTTTAACCTTTCACTAGGCAATTGATGTGGAACTCTTAATGGCAATGATCACATGATTTCAGCAGTGAAAAGATTAACCGAACAGCCTCACAGAGGAATCTCCATTTCCCCAAGAAGCTGAGATCTTCTGTTTACTGGATTGTTTCTGAGACACTGCTTTCAGGGTTGCCCAATTTGAATCCTTTTGATGAGAGGCTCCCAAGCTGTTGCTGTCCTTTCCCACCAGCCTGTTTGCCATCTGGCTTATTATTCTTCCAATACTGTATGTACCTATCCTTAAACCCTACCACTAACCTCTGTTTTAGGTCACCCTACCCTTATGTTTTCAACCTCTTGTTAAACTGCACTATGGATTTCCATTGCTTCAGCATTCTCACTACTTGACCACAGGGAAACAAATCACAGAATGTAAGAGCTGAAAGGAACCTTAGAGGTGATCTAATCAAATCCCTTGTTGAAACCAAAATCCTTTCCTTTGCTTTTTAAACGGTAATGCCTTTTATGATTAAACAGTATTTAAAATGAAAGGCATATGTTAACAAGGAACCCCTATGTCTCTCGAAACCATATCCAAAAAGTTAGAATTTTTCAAGCTTATCAGCCTTCAAGTAAGAATAGAATTTAGCTTTAGGAGACATATTTTGTCCAAGCCATGAAGATTTGGGGCTTCCAAGAAGAGGAAGTTTACTCACTTGGCTTTTATTCCCTTCATTTCAAAGACACAACATTGAATTTGGAGTTAGAAGATCTGAGTTGGGATCCCAGATCTCCCATTCACTAACTGTGCACCTGGACAAGCCGTTTAACATCCTCAGATCTCATTTTTGTCATCTGGATATTGAAGATGTTGGACCAGATGGTCTAAAGTCATCCAGCTCTAAATGCACGAATCTATGATATTTTCTCTGATGTGGCACATTGCCTAGAGTGAGGGATCGATCTGCCCCAATTTTCATGAATCTATCCTGTTCCACTTTTGGACTATGAAAATTCGCTAGGGAAAAGCATTAAGGTAATTCAGTTCAGTAAAGTTTTGAAATGATAATGATACTTCTTTGCTGTAACCTGGCATACTAAATAAGCAGAAGAATCTAGGTCATCTCTCTTAGGCACTTTCCACCCCACCCCCACCCCTATACTTACATACCCATTCAAGGAGGGACAGCTAAATGGAAGAGTAATCAAAATCTCAGAGAAGAGAGGTCCACAGAGACCATCTAATACAGCCCACAGCTAAGGCATGAATCTCTTCACCAATATCTCCAAACAGTAAATGGTCTAGTTTCCTCTTACAGATTTACAGAGGGAAGTCACTATCTACTGAGTCAATCCATTCCAATTTTAGAAAGATTTCCTCATCAGGATTTTTTTTTTCCTTACTGAACTGAAATGTGCTTCCTTCTAACACTGAACCCATTATCACTTCTGCCCTAAAAGGATAGGCCAAGCAAAATTAAACTCTCCTACATGAGGGCTCTTTAAATACTTGAAGATAGCTTCACTGTGGCCCCTAAAATTTCTCATCAAAATTACACACTTACTATTTCTCTATAACAATGCAAATCATTTTAAAACTGGTCAAATTTCTAAGAAGGAAAAAGAGAAAATTAAAACACAGTACAGATAAAAACATTGAGTGATGGGTGAGAGTGGTCTCAAGCCAAAGGCTTAGAGATGTGGAGGGCAATTAGATGTAGTCCAATCTGTTCTTCCCAAATAAAAGAATAAAAGGATTTATAGGCGTGGCGAATCCATACTTCTTCATACCCAGGCATGCAAGATAACAAAATGTTCTTTCTTGCTCTTTTTCATCACAAATAGACAACATTTCTGCTGTTACTCTGATGACCTGAACACTATCTATAATGTTGTTTATATGATAAAAATGTTCCCAATTTCCAAAGAACCCACTTATAAACTAACTTCTGGAATAGAGACGAAGTTAAAACCGAATTCCAACAGCAAACCACACAAGATTAAACAAATCCCTTCACATTATTCTTTTTTTTCAACCTCAAATGAAATTTGGCAAAAATGATGCCTTTATTTCAATTTAGGGAAACATAGAGATGAAGGTGACACAGGGAATCTAGGTTCAAATCTTGCCTCTATTTTTCTTTATTCCTTGTGTGAGCAAGGTCAAGTTTTTTTGTTTTGTTTTTTAATTTCTGTGGGACTCATTTATTTTCCTTATCAATAAAATGGAGAGATTAGACTGGTTGAACTGTAAGATCTTTTGTACTTCTAAATGATAAAAGATGATGAAGCTAATTTTCTTTAGTAAGACAATATTGTCTCACTAAATCTGGCATTAATATATGTGTGTGTGTGTGTGTGTGTGTGTGTGTGTGTGTGTGTGTGTGTATGTCTGGCATCAGTTCAGATTTAATATGTCAAGGAATGCTGACTTCTTCACCTATTTAATAGCAGAGTCTCTTAAGGAAGTGCTTTCACAGTTTGCTATCCAAGTATATATCCCCAGGAGGGATATAATCAAAGTATTTCAGATTCAGAGAAGATAGCAATGTGATTCTCCTATAGCTTCACTTGCCACACTCACAACAACCCCCCAGAATGCTATTTTGCTCTTCTTTTCGCATGGAGTAAGAAACCCATATTAGAGGCCACTGTCTTAGAAAGAACATTTAAATGGAATCAAGCGAGGGCTTTCTTTCCTCTGTGATAAGGATGTCAAGCATTCAGACTGAGTGCAAAGAATCATGCTGATTCTATGGCAATACGCACATAAAGAAGCCAGATTACAAGGCATGGCTACCCCAAGGCAGGTTTAAATTAAATTGCGATGTAGTCATCAGTCCTTTGGAGCACCTTTCTCCCCTGTTCATTCAGTGCATCTGGTTTGTTCACCAGACCAGAGAGTGCTTGTTTATTATGTGATTCCACCCCATTAAAGTTCTTCAGGCCACATAGGAGGGGACGGGACAAGCACCAGTCTGTTTTCCATGGATGAAGGCAAATTCAATGAGGGTGAAATGTGTGGCTGCAGGTGCAATGCCACTTCTTTTCCAAGTAAATATATGTCATCAGAGGTACCTCTTAAGGAGAAGAAGCATTGCCTATGACATGTAGGTTTACATTTTAAGTGATAACTGTGATTTCCATGTGGCACTAACCTTGAAAGGCAATGGGCATTATGTGGAAGAAATTCTATAGAGCACCTAGAAAAAAGATGGAGCCAAACATCAAGAATACCTGTCTTCTGCAATAGGGTCAATGTTACAAGTCATCTTTTTTATTTCTTCGTAACACTAGTTTTATTTTTAAAATTATTTAGTATTTAATTTTTCCCCAATTACATATAAAAATAATTTTTAACTTTCATCTTTAAAACTTTGAGTTCCAAATTCTCTCCCTTCTTCCCTCATTATTGAGCAGGCAAACAATTCAATATAGGTCATACATGTGTAGTCATGTAAAACATATTATTAGTCATATTTTCAAAGAAAACATAGTAAAAAAAAAACAACTCAAGAAAAATAAAGTTAAAAAAATATGCTTCAATTTGTATTCAGATGCCATCAGTTTCCCCGCCCCTCACCCCACCCCCCCAGGAATAGATAGTGTTTTTCATTATAAGTCATTCTGCTATGTCTTGGGTCATTGTATTGCTGAGAATAGCTAAGTCATTCAAAGCTAATCATCTTACAATATTGCTGTTTCTTTGTACCCAGCACATTTAACTTTGCATCAGCCTGTGTAAACCTTTCCAGGTTTTTCTGGAGCATCCTGCTTATCATTTCTTATATCACAATAGTATACCATCACAATCCTATTTGTTCATCCATTCCCCAATTGATGAACATCCTCCTAATTTCTAACCCCCTGCCACCAGAAAAGAGTTGCTATGAATATTTTTGTACATAGAAGTTTTTTCCCCTTTTGTTTCTCATTTCTTTTTGAATTCAGACCTAGCAGTGCTATTGCTGGGTCAAAGTGTATGCACAGGTTTATAGCTCTTTGGACATAGTTCCAAATTGCTCTAGAGAATGGTTGAATCAGTTCACAGCTCCACCAACAGTGCATTAATATCTCGTTTTTTCCACACCCCCTCCAACATTTCTCATTCTCCTTTTCTGTCCCAACAGCTAATCTAATAGCTATGAGGCAGTACCTCAAAATTATTTGAATTCACATTCCTCTAATCAATAGTGATTTAGAGCACCTTCTCATGTGGTTATAGATAGCTTTGATTACTTCATCTGAAAACTGTTCATGTCTCTTGATCATTTGTCAGTTGGAGAATGGCTCCTATTTTTTTTTTATAAATTTGACTTAGTTTTTATATATTTGAGAAATGAGGCCTTTGTCAGAGAAATTTGCTTCAAAATTTTTTTCAGTTATGATTGCTGAATGTATTTCCCTCCATCCTATTCCCTGACCTCCCCATTTATTCTATTCTCTCTCCCCTTTCACCCTTTCCCTCCTCAAAAGTGTTTTGCTTCAGGGCGGCTAGGTGGCACAGTGGATAAAGCACCAGCCCTGGAGTCAGGAGGACCTGAATTCAAATCCGGCCTCAGACACATAACACTCACTAGCTGTGTGACTCTGGGCAAGTCACTCAACCCCACTTGCCTTACCAAAAAAAAAAAAGTGTTTTGCTTCTGACTACCATCTCCCCCAATCTTCGCTCTATTCTATCAACCTGTCCCTTCTCTTATTGCTTTCCCATCCTACTTTTACTATAGGGTAACGTAGGTTTTTTTTTTCTTTTGTGTGTGTGTGTGTGTGTTTGTGAGGCAATTGGGGTTAAGTGACTTGCCCAGGGTCGCACAGCTAGTAAGTGTTATGTGTCTGAGGCTGGATTTGAACTCGGGTTCTCCTGAGTCCAGGGCCAGTACTCTATCCACTGCTCCACCTAGCTGCCCCCAAGATAGATTTCTATACACAATTGGGTGTGTTCCCTTCATATTCAACTCATACCAGTAACATCTACCTACATATACTCCTTCTAACTGTCTTAATAATGAGAAAGTTTTTTGAGTTGCAAGAATCATCTTCTCACATAGGATTGTAAACAGTTTAACCTTAATGAGTCCCTTATGATTTCCCTTTCTTGTTTACCTTTTTATGCTTCTCTTAAGTCTTGTATTTAAAAGATGAATTTTCTATTCAGCTCTAGTCTTTTCATCTTTTCATCAAGAATGCTTGAAAGTCTTCTATTTTATTGAATATCCATTTTCTTCACTGAAGGATTATACTTAGTTTTGCTTGTAGGTGATTCTTGGTTGTAATCCTAACTCATTTGCCCTCTGGAATATCATATCCCAAGGCCCCTGATCCTTTAATGTAGAAGCTGCTAAGTCTTTGATTATCCTGAGTGTGGTTACACAATACCTGAATTATTTCTGGCTGAAAGCTCTGGTGTACTAGTACTCCTCCTGACCCTGGGACTGCCGCCCAGGACTGTGACCCCTGAGTATGGGCAAAGCAGCAAAAAGACCCCATAATCTTATTTTGACAAGTTGTTTGACTCCATCACCATCTTTTGGGGTGAGAGCTCCAGAAGCTGCCACTGCCACTGCTGATTTCAGTGGCTCCCAAGGCCTGTTCCTGTTTCGCTGTGGCTCGCACGCCGGTGCAGCCTGTACTGGACTATATGCTCCACTCCTACCTGCTGAGAACCTTCTAAGTTGCCTTTGGCTGGAATATTATTTCACCCCATTGTTTTGTGGGTCCTGCTACTTCAGGAATTGTTTTATGACCTTTAAAGGTTTTTGAAAGGGTTTGGGGAGAGCTCAGCCGAGTACCGCCTTTTTTCTTCCATCTTGGCTTTGCCTCTGTCATTTATCTTTTCTAATTTAAAAACATAGCAACTTTCATGCAGACTCCTCTCTGAAGCATACCTAATCACAAGCCTGGAGTCAATGATGTGTTCTGCTGTAGGTCCAGGAGGAAGTCCAACAGAGATTTAATGGATACACTGGGCAACCGTTCTTGTCCAAGCTTAACCTACACGCATACAACTTCCCTCATTGCACTTTGTATTCATTTAAGAGAAATGAACTTTATTTTGGAATGGCAAAAATGGTTATTTTTAAAGACTAATACTGATGGTGTTAGCAACAGCAAAACAACTGAAAAAACAAGAACAGATTTTTCAAGGGCATTGTTTTATTCCATTTTATCATTTTTAGGACCAATAGAGAAACATTCTCTCTTTCTACAACTGAAAAAGTCAGTTTAAAAAAAGGTAGAGATAGTTTTTTAAGTCTTCCACCTAAAGTTATTTATAAAAAAAAGTGTCATGCCTCTGAGTAGTTATTAATGAACTCTTTATGTCTATAGAAGACACCTTCTGAACAATGAAGGAGAATAAGTCATAGGTTCAATCAGAGTGTAAGCTGCTATTTCTGCAGAGAGAATTTTGTGTAGTATGAGGTCCAATCTTCTGTGTTAGATGCTCCTCTGCATTCTCTTCTCCCAGGGCCCCTAATACATATTACGGGGGGAGCAGGGAACAATGTCCAGGCTACATACTACTATGCTTTGTGTAATGCTGGGTATTATATCTGTGTATCATATATCACATCTGACTCTTGGAACCTCCTAAAGTTTTGTAAAATACTCTCAGAGTATTCCTTCTGTGTAGGAAAGTGGACCAGGCACCAAAAAGGACAGCTGACTGAGTGGGATAAAAGATGTTAAGAGTGAGAGTTTATAATTGAAACTGAAACAGGAGAATGAAAGTTTCTTCTTAAACAATTCTCAAACTGGCAATCTTGACATCACAAGACAAACATCCTTCCCATACCTATGGCTCTTTATTAAAGCTAAGAATCACCATGACAAAGAGGGAAGAGAGTTGAACATAAAATCAGGAAGACAAGAAGTTTATATCTTGTCTCTGACACATTCTGGTTGAGTAACCCTGGGCAAGTCACTAAAACTTTCAGTGCTCTAAGGAACTCTTTGAGATAATGTTACAAGGAAAGTACTTACCTTCATTGATATAGAAAGAGTTTATTAATCTGGGAAATTCTTACAGTAATGAATTCACAAATCCTGTTCATACACACACACACACACACACACACACACACACACACACACACACACACACACACACACTGGTTATACACAATCCCACTGAAACTGCTGACATTTTTTTGGTGTCTTGATATACATACACATATTTTCTCCCTCCTTTCCTCCCTCCTTTTTCTCTCCTTCCCCACCTTCTTCCCTGCCACCACACAACAAAGTTTTCAAACCTCTAATTAAGAGTTTATATGTGTGTGTATATATATATATATATATATATATATATATATATATATTCACATGTATCATGATGTATATATACACACACACACATATATATACACACACATATAAGCAGGTGTGTTCATGTGATATCTTATATACATATATATATATATATATATATATATATATATATATATTTAAAGTTGAAGTAGAAAATAAAATGTAATCCTAGGAGAAAATTTGGCATTGTGGAAAGTTCATGCTTCAGTCAAGCATCACATGTGAACTTAGGGCAAATGTTTCACTTCTTTGGCTTTAGTTTTCTTATTTTTGTTTAAATCAGGAGGCTAGACTGCATGTTCTCTTAGGGTCCTTCCAGCTCTAACATTCTGTATCACCATGGATCAAACCAATGACCTTGGAAGCCAACAGGCTATACATCTTTCCACTAACAGTCACTGGAGATCTGTGGAATGCAAAATATCTAGATTAAACTTTATGGTGGAAAAGAGGAGGATAGGGAAGAATTGGATGCTCTTCTCTTTCTAACTCATTTGTGTTTGTATTTGTAAACTAATAAGGTCAAACTTTCTGCCTCTAACCCATCTTACATCTCATAGGAATGAAAATTACATCTCCTGAAAGATTTGTGAATGTATATAATTTGCTCCAGATTGAAAACAAGGTCACCCATACCACAGCAGGAACCCTGTTTAAAATCTATGTAACTAGACTGCATGGGGTAGGGCACAGATGTTTATGTACATTGTATGGTGCTTTGGGGGAATAGAACGGGTAGATAAGAAGATGGGGGTAATTGCTTTTTGAGGTCCCTTCTGGCTCCCATCCTTGTTATATTTCTGCATTAAAGAAACTGTGTTTATTTAATATATAGCTTGTTACTGATACAGCAAGCTACTGATTAGCTTGTTTGTAATGAGAATTTGGGAATTTAGGCAAAGTAAATGAAGGTAAGAACAGTCTCAGCTCTTTCCCTTTATATCCTACCAACTGTCCTATATTTTTAACATCAAAATTATTCCAAGCAAAGGATCAATCAAAAATCACCTTTTTGAGGGTCTCCTGCCAAACACTGTGCTAAGCCCTGTATAAAAAAGAAAAAGGAAACTAACACTGGCCTGGGGGGATTTACATTCAAACAAGGGCAATCCACATGTCCACATATAAGATTATACAGCATGTTTACAAAATGAACTCAAGGTAGTTTAGGGAGAGAAGGCATTAGCAGCTAGGAGAAACAGGAAAGGCTTCATGTATCACCTGATCCTTGGACTGAGTTATGGCAGAAACCAGGGAATCTAAGAGTCAGATATTAGGAGGCAGAGAATTCTAGACATGGGGGAAAGTTAGTGAAAATTCTTGGAGAGGGAGAAATGGAGCATCATGTGTGAGGAATACAAGTAGGCCAGCATGGCTCTACCCGTAGATGCTCTATAAGTCTGGATCACAGAATAGTACAGTCTCAAGTTTATCAGAAGTATAGGTCCCTCAAAGAAAAGGTAAAGATATATGATGGACATAAATAAGTTGTTCCACATTACAAGTATTATTTGAACAAGAGAAACAATTTCATACAAAAGATGTAGGGTTGAGCTTTAAGCTTTGATAGCTTAAAACTGCTAAGCCTTTTTGGGACACCAAAAGGAGTAGCCATTCACATAGCCAAAACTGAGAAATAACATAGACAGACAGCTTGGGCACTGTACTGCACCAATCTTAAAAGATCCTTAAGGCAATCTTGAAAGATCTGAGAAGTCACTGAGCTGATTGGATGAACTCTCCTGTCCCCTCGGAGAATTTATGGCAGAATATGGAAAAGAAAAAAAAAAAGATTTGCCCAAGATAAGAAGGTCTGTTGGATTGTAATATATAGTGCTGGGGGAAGAAATCACATTGATGAGAACGAACAACTTATAAATTAACTTTTAGGAAACAATATGTTTCTAAGGTAAGGACTTTCTGGATAATAGAAATGGATTTTGTTTTCAGAGCATTATGAAGTTGTAGGGTGGGAAAAAGAAAACATTATTGTCTTCTTTCTTCTTCCCCTGCTCCAGTTCCCCTAGTTCCACTTGCTCCCATTTTTCCTCATTGTCTAGGCATACTTCAACTAAGATATTCTTTAGGGGGAGGGGATTTCCAGGAGTATCTAGACAGTCCTCATGCCTGCTTGATACTATTTACACCTAATGATAGCTCTTTACAGTATGTATTTTCTACTAAGACTCAGATTAATTGATACTGAGTTATGCTTGAAAGATTTATTAACTTTCTCTAGTTAATGGACAACTGGGTGACTCAAATAGTGAGCACTATGCTTGAATATGTTGAATAGTTCTTATGAGCCCTGAAAATAAAAAGGCTCCCTTCCTTCATGCCTTACCTGGTCCCTGGGAGTTGTTTTTCTCATGGGTAACCTAGCTTCTTCTACAAGGGATTGATTATATTGTTTTCAAAACCCTCCTCTGTTTTCCTCTTAGATAGTTAGATCATAGGTAGCTTTTCACACACTAATGGACAAAACTGTATAGTTGATCTATTCATCATCTGGTTGTAGGTTTAAGCACTCATCATAAAAAAATAACATGTTAATACATTTTTCTCTGTCAAAAAAAAAATCCATCGGTGTCCAGGCAATAAACTTACCAGATGATTTGAACGGAAAGAATGAGATTGATTAGCCCCATTGTTGTTGACTCCAAGAGCAGCCAAATGAATGTTGAGAGTGAGGCAGAAGAGCAAATGCTATGAGGGCACAAGATAAACCTTATGTTGACTTCATACATCTTTACTTCATTCCTATCCTACTCTGATGTCTCATTGTGTCATGAAAGTGAGCAAGATTTCTCAAAGACTATGCTTGCTGGCAGGTTGCATGTTCTGATAGGTTCTACTAAGCTAAACAAGCTTTCAGGATGAGTAAAAACAGACTGATTCATGTTATCAGAGGAACAACCTAGTTAACTACAGAGCAACTTACAAATGTAATGTTGGTCAGCAGGTGGCAATTTTTTTTTTGGCTTTGGAAACCCAGAAAAGATCACCCACTAATGAATGAGTGTATGGATGATGGATGAATGAAAAATAATTTTTATTAGGCTTTTATTAAGCTAGTAAAGGAAGTAGTCACACTAAAGAATTTTACTTTTGTCACCAAAGTATTAAAGCAAATCTCACTTTCACCTGTTGAACTGGAAACAATATGGAATTAACTATATCTGAAAAAGATGCTATCTTATCTACCTTTGCATTTTATTTAAATTTAGACTTGAATGCTGGGGATGATTGCAGGGTCTTGACACCTGTAATGAGTAAGGACAGCTCATTTTAGATAACATCTTAAAACTTACTTTCTAAGATCTTTAGAGTGACCCAAACAGAAAAGAAAATGCAGCTACCAGAGATCTTCAGTGACTTTTAGAAACAGCTTCTCATTCTTAAATGGTTATCTCATCACCTATGGCAGGACTCACAGGAATGCAATAAAGTACTTGAAAAGCTCTTGAGAAGCAAGTAAAGCCATCAGCTTCAGGAAGAAAATTGTAAGACTTTTTTTTTTTTTTTTGCCATTACCTAGATAACATCACTGAATCAAGAAATCACAGACTTTGAGAGTTGGAAAGATTTCAAGGGCTGTGTAGACTAACTTGTATCTGAAATAAGAATCCTCTCTACTGGACAAATGGCCATCTAGGGTCTGCTTGAAGGCTTCAAGGGAGGATAAAACCTACTACATCTTGAAGTTCTGAAGACTAAGAAGTTTCTTCTTCTATCAAGTCTAAATTTACATCTTTACTTTACATCTTTCATTTATTTTACATCTTCCATTGTTTCTACTACTGACCTCTAGAAGGTCAAAAAGAAACAAGGCTAATCCCTTTTCCAAAATGACATTATTTTAAATACCTGAAGATAGAGATGCCCTATCCCTTATCCCCTAGCTCTTTAATTCATCCTCATTAGGCATAATTTAATATAAGGGCTCATCTGTCCTTTTGCCATCCTTAATGTCATACTCTCTACCTTATCAATATTTATCCTCAAATATCATAACTATTACTGATCAGAGCAGAAAATAGGGGGCTTATATCTTCCCTCATCCTAAAAACAGTGTCTCTTTTAATGCAACCTAAAACTGTATTAGTTGTTTAGTTGTTGTATCAAATTGTCAACTCTTATTATGCTTGAGGTCCACTAAAATCTCTAGGTCTTTTAAAGATAAACTAGTGACATTTGTCTTTTTGTTGTTATTGTCATTGTTTGATTTTTTAAACATGGGGATAAAGGCTATTTTTGCACAGATCTGAAAAATAAATATTTTAAAGATAACAATTCAGTCATGATTCATCATAGTTGCCCTGAACCATTGACCCTACTCTTCTGTATACTTACCATCTCTATCCTATTACATCATTCCTGAGACTGAGAGCATCATTTCTCTGTAGCTAATAAAGACATAACTGACTCTAAGAAAGTCCATATATATATAATGTAAACATAGAAAACAAATTACTTTAGTGATTTTTTTTCCTGAAAAATTCTTAACCTTACAAAATAGTGAGCTTTCCTAGAACATTTAAAAGATGGTTCACACATGGCTGTATAAGCAAAATTTCTTATAAGGATATAAAGATAAAGTTACTATAAATACAGGGAACTATCACCTGAATTATAATTCTAAGTGCAATTGTAATGAAGATAAGGCTTATTTTTATTCCTAAACTGATTTCTGTGACCACACTGGGGCAACTGTTTTCTTAATTACTAGATGCCCAATGCATTTGAATTCTATTCTGCCAATGTATTAAACGCTTCTCTGAGGAAAGGACCAGGGAATTTATTTATACTAAAATATAAATGACTGATAGGATTTAATAAATGCTTGCAAATTGTGTTTACATTTTAACAGTGGGTAAGAAAGAAAAAAATCCAATTGTAGAACTTGAAACATTGGTATCAAGATGGAAGAGATAGTATACATGAGGGTGGGGTGAGGTGTTTGTGTAAAAGTAGCCTTTTTGGCCTTCCTGAAATAAATTATGCAGGCAGCCACTTGTGCATAAAGCTTGTTTTGTAATCTATGTATTTGAAAAGCAAAATCTGAAGTGAAATTTACTTATAGTCCTCATATAAACAGAGTTTTATGAGAGAATAGGTAGCTGAGGTGTTCAACATTACATATTTCATTAGTATTGCTGGCTGGATCTCGTTCAGTGTGCCTTGGTTTCCTTTGGCACATGGAGCAAGTTTATTGATATGATTGGGTTAAGTGACTTGCCTAAGATTTTACAACTAATCTTTGGCAGACCCATAAATGGGAACCAGGTCTCTAAGACATCAGTGTTTGCTAGCTTTAGTCTTCTCATCCATTGAGTTTCCTTATCTATGAACTAAATTATGTATTATCATTGGCCAGCATAACAATTAAAAGAATGAAAAATAATAAACTGCTTTACTGCAGTCAAAGCCAGACTACAGTATATGGCTGTGCGTGTGTATTTGTGTGTGCACATACGCATGTGCCTGGGAGGGGAAGAGGTGGATAAAAGGAGAGAGAGAGAGTGTGTGTGAGGGAGAGAGAGAGAGAGAGAGTGAGAGAGAGAGAGAGAGAGAGAGAGAGAGAGAGAGGAAGATGAAGTGAGGGAGAAGAGGAAGAGAGGGGAGATGGGGAAAGGGAGAGAGAGAGAGACAGGAAGAGTGCTAGTGTTGAGGTAAGATGAGGTTAATGAGTTAGGGGTCTCCTGTTTATAAATCTTGAAAAAGTAGTATATGTCCATGCCTCTACTTCTTCACTAGCCAATCAACTCTCATTGCTTTACAAATTAATAAAGTTGCCCACATAACTGTACTGATACTAATCTTTTAGATGCCACCAGTGATTTCTTGATAAAGAAACATGATAACTATTTTCCCCTCATCCTCACTGAATTCTCTTCAGCATCTGACATTGCTGACTACCCCTCATTCTGGTTACATTTTTCTCCTTTAATTTAAGAGAAACTTTATGTTTTGGTTCTCTTTTCTTCTCCCTATATTCCTCTTTTTTGGTACTTCATCTTCTTTCGTAGCTTAAAATACTATTTCTATGCAGAGACCAAATTTGTCTTTCTAGCCCTGACCTCTTTCCTGCATCTCAGGACCACATCTTTGACTATAGGACATCTTACCTTTAGTAGCCCACTGTTACCTCAATTTCAACATATCCAAAATGAGGTTTGTGATATTTCCCCCAGAATTTAACACTTTCCTCCTTCTGCCTCCTCATTTTCTCTCAGTGGAAGCTAATCATCCATGTACTAAAACTTAGATTCATTCCTGACTCTTCCCTCTCCCCTATTCTTCACATCAAATTTCTCACATCTCACATCCAGCTTCACCTCTACCTTTCTACTACCCCCACCTCGACAAGGCCCTCAGTCCCACTATCGGAACTATTTTGATCACCTTGTTTTTCTCTACTCTCCATGATCTGCATTCCCATCCCAAATATAACCTTCATATGCCTTCTTTATCTATAACTCTGGTTACCTACATTACCCATGGGATATAACATGCTTTGTGCTGGTAGAGACCATGGCTGATGGAAAATTGGTACCTATTTCACCACAGGTGCTGTATATAGTAGACATTTAACATGTAATGGATGAATTTTGTAGTTCATGAATTTTAATAAGGATTAATTATGTACCTACTTGGCAGTTAGGTGGCACAGTGGAGAGAGTGCAGGTCCTAGAGTCAGGAACACTCACTGATTCAGTTTAAATCCAGCTTCAGACTCTTACTAGCTGTTTGACCCTGGGCAAGTCACTTAACCTTATTTGCCTCAGTTTCTTCATCTCTAAAAGAAGCTTGAAAAGGAAATGGCAAACTACTCTAGCATCCTTGCCTAGAAAACCCCAAATGGAGTCACAAAGATCAGACATGACTGAAAAACTACTGAACAAATGTATCTATTATGTAGAAAGCATTAATCAGTAAATGTTAAGTATACAAAGAAGCAATAGGGCATCTTTACCCACAAAGATCTCACAATATAAATGGGAGGAGGAATATGATGGGAGAAAATGTGTATACACCTATATGTATAATACGTGGTGGAATATGGTAAGAGGGAAAAAGAAGTCCAAAAAAAGTACTACATTAAATTTGAGGGGAGTAAAAGATCATTTCCACCTAGAAGCATTTTTGAACTATAGCTAATTTACACATGGTTCCATACATAGAGTAGAAATGGCAGTTTAAATAATTTACATTTTATTTTTCATATGCCAGTTTACATGGTTCTTGAAATGCAGTATCAGATGAAATCAAAATTCTAGCACATGTGGAAAATGAGAATATATTTTTTACTAATTCTTATGTTGCCCCCAATTAATATGATACATATTGTGTTTTAATGTAGGCCAATTTAAACTTCCATTTTTGTTATTTAAAAATTATATTTACAAATTTTTAAACATTTTGAAGGCTCCAATTAACAAAAACAGTTTCACATTTTGTGTTATGGAGTCACAGAACTTCAAAACTGAAATGGAGACTAGAGTTTATTCTCTAATGTTGGAGACAGGGAAATTGAGGTGAAATGACTGACCAAAGCCAGATAGTCATTTAGTTTAGTGGGAATACAACCCAGTTTATACCAATCCCAGTCCACTGCTATTTTCACCCAGCATGCCAAGCCATTATTAGTACAGTATTAGCTAGGTTTGACGCTTTTAAATATTTGGTTCCCATTTTTTAATCATGGCTTCACCTTGACTCAGGAGGTATGTAGTAGATATGCAAAATGGTACTTTCCTGAACTATAAGCATGCTATTATTTATTTTCTAAAAGGTAGGCTAAAGTGAAGTCTAGAAAACCAGTTTAGTTGAGTGAAAACCATGCAATTTGACAAAATTCGAGAAGAATCAGGTTAACTGGGGACCAAGAAGCCCATGAGAAAACATCACATTAGTCCTTATTTGACATGATTACATTTACAAACTCATTGAAAACTCAATTTTAGAATATTGACCCTATGTTCAGAAATCATTCTCACTGGGATTGACCTCTTTTTCTCAAGGGTAAATGAGAGATACCAACACAGGGAGACTGGTGATATTTGGTAACCTGTGCTATCATCAAACAGACAAAGGGTAGGTTGAGTGACAACAGTGTCAGGCTTTGGTGCAGGTACTTATTTGTACCATCTGGACTAGCAAATGGTTTTCTTTTTTCATTTCTCCTCTACCTATCTACTGACAATCTTGAAAGCTGCCTCTTGCAATTTGACAGCTCTCTGCTGAGCTGTGTTAGCAACTACTTGACCCTTTGTTTTGGAATGAGTTTCTTCCTCTTTGCTGTTAATCTGTTCTGCATCACTTCTCACAGCAGCCCAAGGACTATAGAAATATTATTAAAATTATCAAATTAAAAAGTGTTTAATATATTTTCCCTTAATGGTTTCTGGGTGATGCTGGCTAATGTTCACAGCAGGGAAGAGCAATTAGCAAGTTCAATAATTATCATCTCTTTAAAGAAAGTGCAGTCTAGCAGAGAAGTAAAAAAAAAATAAAATCTTTGAGCTTGGAGTCAGAAGAGTTGAGTTCGAGTTCTCTGCCACTTATTAACAGTTTAATTTCAGAAAACACAGTTAAACTCTCTGAGGCTCAGTTTCCCCATCTCTGATTTTATTGTCATAATGAATTTCAAGTCCACAAACTATCTCTACCAAAGTAGATTGGCAACTGTTCTTCCATTCACAATATTTGAGAGTTACTTGGGGGCCACTTACAGGATAAATGATTGGCCTAGGGTCACACAGTCAGCATGTGTCAGAGGCCAGGCTTGAATACAGCTTTTGATTCTAGGCTCACCTCCTTATCCATTATGTTACATTGCCTCTAATTCTCCACTTAGATGATTTAAGAAGAGGAGGTCTCCATCAGGGTCTGATGGGAGGTGTTGGCCATGGATTGACTAGTCTGATATATGTTATATATGTGGTCTCTCCCTTAGTGTGTCCCCCTACACAACAAGCTAATCTGCTTAGGTGAGCCCAAGGTTATCTCTATTCTTTAATGGATCATCAGAGGAAGACTTTAATAGAGAAAAAAAAAGTAATGAAATGTTAATTTCACATGTGTTTGAATGTCACAATCTTAACTTTTATACAAAGGAACCAAAAATCAAACAGTACTTTCTTTCAGAAACAATTCTGACTCAAATAGAGAGTATGACTAATATTAAATTCTGTATTGGTAAAAAAAAATTTGGGTTTGAAAATTGTAACAGAGAGATTTGGAGTTTTTATTAAAAATTTCAGGAAGCAAGCCATTTCTAAATGATGTGTGAAAGGATTACTGGGGGAAAAATTTCCCCAATTTTGGCTAAAAATGCATTTTGATGGCATAGCACCAGTAATTCTTGGGACTACTATCACCTTACCTTAAGTTTAACCCTTTGAATAACCTAAAAAAGAGGGCCAGCACTTCTGAAACCATCATGACTAAAAATGGAGTGTTTTCCCTTGCTTGTATAGTGGCTGTGACCAGGTGCCCCACTCAGTCACTGCCTGGGCTGTTCCCAACAATCCACTTCTTTTCTTTATGGCCGTCCTTTTGCGTGGCTCTTGCTCCCTACATATGGTGTCTCAAGAAATCGTAGATTTGCTTTCTTATCTGAGATCCATGTGAATTAGAAGCTGTAAGTAAACCAGATTTATTTAAAACTGACTAAGGGACTTAACAGGACTCTAGATCTCACTGCCAATTGCTTTTCCCCCCATTTTTTTTTGTTCTAAAAATGACCAATTTGGAATCTCCCTTTGGGTAATTCTTTCTTTCCAGGTTTTTGTAGAGGTAAGCTCTATTTTCACTCTGGTCTTCTGTATTTATTTCCCTAATGTGTGTCACTTGTACTAATACTTTGCAAAGGTATTTGTATTTTGAAGATTTACTCCTGGATTTGAGAGGCAGTGGGGCGTAGTAAACAGAGAGCTGATAGAGTCAGAAGACCAGATTCAAGTCCTGCTTCGGACATATACAGACAGTGTCATCCCAAACAAAACCCTTAACTTTTCAGTATTATGGGCAACTCACCTCCTAATATAATGATTGCAGAGGAAGTACTGATGTGCTTTTGGGGAGGAAGTTTCTTAAGCCAGGAGTTCCCTGTCACTGTGAAATAACAGATTCAGTCCAATTTTGTATTTTCTCTGTCTCTCTCTCTCAGTCTCTCTTTCTGTCTCTCTGCCTCTGTCTCTGTCTGTCTTTCACTCTTCTTGTGTGTGTTTATACTCACAACACAGTTTTTTTCAGGATTTTGTATAGATATAGATATAGATATATAGATATAGTTATAGTTATAGATATAGATATAGATATAGATATAGATATAGATATAGATATAGATATATGATATAGATATAGATATAGATATAGATATAGATATAGATATAGATATAGATATAGATATAGATATAGATATAGATATAGATAGATATGATATGTACATAGGTAGCACAGTGGATAGAGCACTGGGCTTGAAATCAAGAAGGCTTATCTTCCTGAATTCAAATTTGGCCTCAGCAACTTATTAGCTGTAATGTGTGACCCTGTTTGCCTCAGTTTCCTCATCTATAAAATGAGCTGGAGAAACAAATGGCAAACTGCTTCAGGGCCTTTGCCAAGAAAACCCAAAATGGGATCAAGAAGAGTCAAATATGACTGAAACAACTGAAGAGCAACAATAACCACCAATGTATATATGTGTATGTATGTGTATACACATACATATAAACTTCAGAACTGAAAAAGAGCTATATGTATAAACACACACACATACACATGCATGTATATATGTATGCCTATGTATATTCACATAGTTCCTATATGTATATATGTGCATCTGTTTATATATACCCAAACACATAAGAACTGTTTATATGTATGTATACACACACACACACATCAGAACTGTGTGCATATACACAAACATACATATGTATGCATGTGAATATATGTACATGTTCATACACACAACTTTTCAGCATACATATGTACATTACAGATACATATATGTGTATGTATTTATTCCTGGAATTGAGAGCTAATGTGGCACAGTAATATCACCTACCTTTCAGGGTTATGAGTATCCGATGAGATAACAGTTGTAAAGCACTTAGCATGGTGTCTGGTAGTAAGTGCTATATACATAGTATTATTATTAACATAGCATATGTATAAACATTATATATAACCTATATTATATATACATATAGTCAATTCTAAACATCTACACATTTAACTTTTATGACTTTAAGCATTTGTGTGATTTTATTAGTAACATTATTTTCACTTTCACATTGGCAATCTTGAATATTCAAGGATATTCACAGAAGAAAAAATAATGAGAGGCACAATGTGTTCAAGTTTGTGGAGCAGCTAGTATCCTACTGGGTGCTTCACTGATTTTGTTTACCCACAGTTGTAAAGAGCTCCCAATGCATTCATTGCGTATTTCATTGTTTGCCTTAAAAACTCAAGGTTATATGTGTGTGTGTGTGTATATGTGTGTATATGTGTATATATATGTATATATATACATATACACACATATACATATACATATATGTATATATGTATATATATACATATACATATACATATACATATATACACACACACACACACACACACACACACACACACATATATTCACATTGGTCATGTTGTAAAGAAGAATTAGAACCAATAGGAGGAACCACAAGACAAAAGAAACAAAACATAAGAAAAAAAAGAGCAAATAGTATGCTTCCATCTGCATTCAGATGCCAAAGTTCTTTCTCTTGATGTGGATGGCATTTTCCATCATGAGACTTTTGGAGATGTCTTAGATCCTTGCACTTCTGAGAAGAGCTAAGTTGGTCATCGCACAATGTGTTTGTTACTGTGTACAATGTTCTCCTGGTCCTGCTCACTTCACTCAGCATCAGTCCATACAAATCTTTCCAGGTTTTTCTGAAGTTCACTTGTTCATCATTTCTAATAGCACAATAGTACTCCATTACATTCATATACCACAGCTTGCTCAGCCATTGCCCAATTGATGGGCATTACCTCAATTTCCAATTCTTTGCCACCACAGAAAGAGCTGCTATAAATATTTTTATACGTGTAGTTTCTTTTCCTATTTTTATTATCTCTTTGGGTTACAGCCCTAGAAGTGGTATTGCTGGGTCAAAGCGTATGGACATTTTTATAGCCCTTTGGGCATAATTCCAAATTGCTTTCCCAAATGGTTGGATCAGTTCACAACTCCACCAACAATATATTATTGTTTCAATTTTCCCACATCTCAACATTTATCATTTTCCTGTTTTGTTATGTTAGCCAATTTGATAGGTGTGATGTGCTACTTCAGAGCTGTTTTAATCTGCATTTTTCTAATCAATAGTGATTTAGAGCATTTTCCATAAGACTACAGATAGCTTTAATTTCTTCATCTGAAAATTGCCTGTAAAACTCACATTTTGTGTTGCAGTTATGACCCCAAAGAATAGTGTAAGTCCTTTGGATTCTAAGGTGATTTTGAGACCTCACCAGTTTCAGCATCTGCTGACAGCAGTGACTAAAATCTCAGTAATCTTTCCTTTTCTTTTCAGCCAAGGTAGAGAAGCTTACAGCAGTATAGTATGTGGTACAGCACCCTCACACTGCCATCTGATACAATGGAAAGTAAGATTCAGGTTAAAGATGTCAAAGTTTTAAGAATTTTATTTGGTATAAAGGATTTATGGTACTTTAGATATCATGTGTTATAAAAAAGTGAATATTGTCTGAAATATTTTTTTGATTGAAATGTCAGTACAAAAGGTCACAGAATTCTAAGGAATTACTAGTGAGAAAAATGTTTTGCATGTTACCAATTTTATTTTGTATGCTATATTTTATGGATTCATGGTTACTTTGTTAGGCAAAGTACATATTATCAGAACTAATATTTTGTTATAAAGAATTATATGCGTGAAATTGCATTTTTCAGCAGTCTCTAGTGAAAGATTACAATTTCAGTACTCAAGGAACCTAACCCCTTAGTTCCCATAGGTTCAATGTATTGACATTTGTATTTTTCCTTTTGTGCCATTTTTCTAGGAATGTTATCTGCATGAAAGTTGAGGATTGACTATGTATACACACACACACACACACACACACACACACACACACACACACACATACAAACATGTATTGACCACAGATTTGATGTTGGAGCCAGGAGATTTGAATATGAATTCTGTCCTGACACAACCTCTCTGGGTATGGCATTTAGCCTTGATTTCCTCATCTGTAAATGAGAAAAAGAATACATAACCTACTTCACAAGGTGCTTCTAAAGAAAGTTATTTACAAGTCAAGTCAATTCAAATAAAATTATTTCCTCCAGCAAATGTTTGCCAGACACCTACAAGGCATTGTTCTTTGTCCCAGATATATACAAAACCAGCATCAACAACAGTAGCCAACTCAATGAAACATTAAAATCTGTTCTTCACAGAGCTTACCCCAAACTACTCAAAGCTTATCAGTTTAAAAAAAAAAAGGTTACTTAACAGTGGAATGTATGTGTTGTAAATCACGTAACTTCTTTCTTTAGACACTATTTGGAAGGAAGAATGCCTTAGTTTTACAAGCTTTCTGAAAATCATTCTCTGAAATTTTAAAATTGTGTGGTTTTGAGGTGTATGGGAAGAGATACTTGGATGAAAAAGCCAAATTCAGCTATGGAAAAATCTTAAATCTCTAGTATGCATGAAGTCCTAGGAAAATTCCTATAATTCTGTAATTGAATTTTAAATAGAAGGACAGTTCATGAATAGGCTAATTACACTTCTGGACAGATATTAAATTGCAGTGATCTTTATCTAGCAAACGTGTTAAAGCCTTTATATCGTAATCATTGCATCTACAGCTAGATGGGTTGATTCACAATTATGCCATCAGCCTATTGAACTTGTGTGAATGTGAAATAAAACCTAATCAAAAGCTACCAAAATTTTATTTCTTGCTTTACACTTGAACAAGCCAAGTAGAAATGGGCTTCAAAGACTCAGTTACTACATTTTCCCCTTCTAAAGTTGCAAAATGGGTCCTTCTTTTTCTTTTACAATAATAGATGGATAGATGGATGCCTGCTTATAATGTTGTCCTAGGTAGAATTAAATGATACTTCCAATACTCTTGTGAGGATGACTTATAGCTTACAACAAATCAAATAATTTGTGATGATAAATATCTCATCCAAGTAGGCATCCCTATGGGGATACCAATTTAGCATCTGAAGGTTGTTTGGTGAGTATATGGAATTGGGCTTAAGAAGATGCCTTAAGGGACAATCTTCCCAATAAACCTACATGCTTCTATTTGCTATCCCCGAGGATTCTAGGGTTACAGTGATTCATTTTTTCTTCCTTCCCCTTTCAAACTACATACTGGCTTTTCAATTCTTATTACATTACAGATTAAATGAAACTCCCCTCCATTGCTTTAGGGAAAGAGTCTTTAGAAAACACTAAAGTATTTTTAAACTACCATAGGTGGTGATCTCTCTGTTAAACTTTTTTTTCTGTCTTATTTTGCAAATTGACTTCAGTTTCCTGATTTGTATAAATATTATTTCTTCAGAGTAGAATGCAAGTTCCTTGAGAACAAGGATTACCTCTTTTTTTTATATTTCTCACACCTAGTTGAGTGTGTTAAATATAGGAGGTACTTAGTGAATCATTGTGTGTTGACTTGTCCTTGAATTACATTCTATATCGTCCATCAGAGAGAGTGTGACTCTTTGTATAAGAATGTCTATGAGAGGATGAGTATGTGCCTATTCAAGGAAATATAGATGTGGATATTAATTTAGATGTTATATTTCAGTAGTATGATCCTGACTTTTGTCCTTTTCTGTCACATAGTAGATATTTACAAACATTTGTTGATCGATGAGCTTCCAATTTTAAACCACAATTGAAGCTGAGATAATTTAATGAAAGGATGTAGCATATGTCCTCTATATTACATTCAATATGCATATATTTTGCATACAATTATATATTTACACATCATTACTACAGATAGAACAAAAAGCTAAAATTATATCCTCTGCATGTAGCAGGTACTTAATAAATAATTGTTGATTGATTAGCTACTAATTTCAGGCATTAGTAATCTAGCTGTTCATTCCAGGTTTGAGCAAGGAATGTTACAGACATAGAACACAGCTAATGTGGACTGGCGTCTTTTTCCTCTCCCTTGTCTACAAGAGATTCTTCTGTACATAGGATTAGATCATTATAGATTTAGAATCAGAATGGATATCAGTAGTCATCTAGTGAACCCCTTCGTTTTATGAATGAAGAAACTGTGGCCTCAGAGAGCTTAGATGACTAACTGTAAAACTTATGCTTAAGAAATAGCATTCAAGAGAAGTATGCAGATATTTCACTTTGCATTTGCTTACTTTTCCATTGCAGAAAATAGAAATCCTTATGTATAATTGACTGATGGAGACCAAATGCTGTTCATGGTTCTGATGTCACTGTCAAAAGCATGTGCCTAGTTTAGCAACTAGCATATTGATTTAATATATATTAAAAGATAATTGTGAAGAGTGATGAATACATGAGTCTTTGTTACTGGGTTACTGATGTAAATGTCTTTTAGGTGCACTTTCTTCCTTGTGATTAGCCAGGGATAGTCAAAACCACAATCTTTCACTGTCAAATAAATTCTCCAGCAAATTAGAAGTGCCATTGAACCTGATGGGTCAGTGATCACTTAATCAGAACTCTTACCTTTTGATGATATAAAGATAAACTGTGCTACACACAACAGTGGAG